>NC_053041.3:484787760-487287760 GCF_002575655.3 Aegilops tauschii subsp. strangulata
GCCAGTGCCTCCCACCGTCACCGTGTTTAAGATCCCCAAGACGGTGCAAGAAGGCGCCGTAGACCTCGTCAACAAGTGGCAGCTGGTCGGGCCGGCACTTCCCGGCGACCTCATGATCCGCGTCATCGCTGCCGGGAACACGGCGACGTTCGAGGCCTTGTACCTGGGCACCTGCAAAACCCTGACGCCGCTGATGAGCAGCCAATTCCCCGAGCTTGGCATGAACCCCTATCACTGCAACGAGATGCCCTGGATCAAGTCCGTCCCCTTCATCCACCTCGGCAAACAGGCTGGCCTGGACGACCTCCTCAACCGGAACAACACCTTCAAGCCCTTCGCCGAATACAAGTCGGACTACGTGTACCAGCCCTTCCCCAAGCCCGTGTGGGAGCAGATCTTCGGCTGGCTCGCGAAGCCCGGCGCGGGGATCATGATCATGGACCCCTACGGCGCCACCATCAGCGCCACCCCCGAAGCGGCGACGCCGTTCCCTCACCGCCAGGGCGTCCTCTTCAACATCCAGTATGTCAACTACTGGTTCGCCGAGCCAGCCGGCGCCGCGCCGCTGCAGTGGAGCAAGGACATTTACAATTTCATGGAGCCGTACGTGAGCAAGAACCCCAGGCAGGCGTACGCCAACTACAGGGACATCGACCTCGGCAGGAATGAGGTGGTGAACGACATCTCAACCTACAGCAGCGGCAAGGTGTGGGGCGAGAAGTACTTCAAGAGCAACTTCCAAAGGCTCGCCATTACCAAGGGCAAGGTAGATCCTCAGGACTACTTCAGGAATGAGCAAAGCATCCCGCCGCTGATCGAGAAGTACTGATCGAGGACCTTGCATGGAGATTTAGTGCGTGGTTGGCGTTTCACATGCCCAACTAGTAGAATAAGGATCGCGCGTAGGTGTTTTTCTGTTACTACTTCTCTATGTACCCTGCTCACTGCATTTACTTCGTAGTGAATAAATGATGAAGCTTGTGCCCTCTACGAGTTTATTCTTGTGATCATTAAAATTTCCATTGAATGTTTTCTGAGACCCCACTACAGTAAATCATAAAGTTGCCTAGTGTCGGGATATAAACCGAGTGTCATTTCATGGGTATTCGGTTTATACAAATGTAAATCGAGCACCAAACCTTAAAGAGCACGGCAGAAATATTTCACAGATATTCGTTTCATACAAGTGTAAGCCGAGCACAAAACCTTAAAGAGCACGACATAAATATTGACGCCGGCCCAGAGTGGACGCGACTTCTCACTGCGCCGACATTGAAGCAGCACGCCGGCCAAGAGCGCCGGCCATGATCATGATCCCCGCCCGACCATGGCCGGCCTCCCACATCCCACCGAGATGAGCAAGCTCCACAAGTTTTTTCTTCCCTTTTTCTATATTTTTTATGAATAATATGCATGTGGATCCAAATAGCTAGCTATATATGTTAAAATTGTCGGGATTGCTAAAACTCAGCTAGCTGAGATTTAGTTTGGTCTCATTCACATGCACAACCATTGGATAAAAAGCACACACTGTGATACGTGTAGATGTCCTTGGTCTGTTTCTTTTTTTGTTGTTCATTCATTGTCGCGCTGCTGGCCCATTGCGGCCCGTCACGTTCTCCTATCGTTGATCCAAGAAGTGGAAGCGATGCTACCTTGTCTTTTTTTACCGGATTGACGCTGCCTTGTTTTCCTTTTTAATGTTGAACCACTGTATGTGTATCAGGTCATGGGGGTTTTCTGCTTTGTTTTTGTTCAACATATTTATTTTTCGCTTTTTCATTTTTATATTTTTGGTTTTCTATTTGCAGCATTTTATTTTTAAATTTTGTATTCCACTTTTTATTAATCTTATCTTTTTCATGGTTTTTCTCTTTTTTTCTAATGACATCAAAGCGAAGCCTTCCTTTTGATGGAAATATTTTTTCCCTGAGTTGTTTAGTCAAAAAGAATCATATGACCAAAGTTATTACGGTTTTATTATTTCTCAGCTAGATAAGAAATAGTTGTGCCTCATTCATGACATGAACGTCTGATCAAGGCACACAGAGATTCGTGTGGATGGCTGAAAATGGCGTGCACGAGTGGTGCACTCGACATGGGTACGGCCCGTTTCGTGCTTTTTTGGGCATGGGCATGCGTCACTAGGCTTATAGGCCCATTTCATGCTTTTTGTTGTTGTTTTGTTTTCTTTTTTATATTTTTTTCTTATATCAACATTTAATTTTTTTGTCTTCTTGTTTTCTCTTCTTTCATTTCTTGATTTTTTTACATTCTACATTTTGTAAGCAATTTCCAACCTATAACAACAAAAATTGCGAACTAATTGGCAACCTATAACTTGTGAGAGTTATTTTACGTTTGATTCCTTACACTTTTATTACTTTTTCCTTTTCTCCTTTTGTTTCTTATTTTCAACGGTTTTGCTAAATCGCAGCCAGCTAAGTTGCAATTGCATGAGTACAAAAGCGACTGCAACTGAGTTCAGGATGGTGGTTGTCGGGCTAGTTGCATGTCCAACACTAGACATGTAACCGTAAACATTGTAAACCGACTGCAATTGCATTGGGTACAAAGCGACTGTAATTGAGGTCGGGACATGGGTTCTCGGGCCAGTTGCATCTCCACCACTAGACATGCAATTGCAAGCGTCGTAAGCTGACTGCAACTGCATAGAACACAAAGCGGCTGCACTGGGTTGGGGAGGGGGTTGTCGGGGCCAGTTGCATCTCCAACACTAGACATGCAACTGCAAGTGGTGTAACCCCACTACAACTGCATGTGCGCAAAGCAACTGGAACTGGGTCGGGAGGGGGTTGTCAGGCCAGTTGCATGTACACCACTAGACATGCGATTGTGAAAGCACAAGTGCTCCCTAGGTGATTTTGGTAATTAATGTCAACATATCTCTTGTTGGACTAATTGTTTTATCTAGGATGTTTCAGATAAGTTTAACAATGGCGTGGCAAGGACAAGAGTATGTGGAACCTCTTCAAAATGCTAAGGACAAAGATCGGCAAAAGCTCAAGACTCTTCATTTCTATTTTAGTGATCCAAGATCACATCGAGTCCATAGGAAAGCCAATACTATTAAGAGGGGATGAGGTGTTGTTTAATGGCTTACTTGCTCAAGTGCTTAGTGATATTGCTCCAAAATCCTCAGCCACTTTCTCCGCCCAAATATGTCAAAACCCTAATCTCCAACTCGGCACCACCGAGTTCATATGACATAGCCACAGCCAGAAACCCTAACAGTTCGGTGTCACCGATACGGATCTCGGTTTCACCGAGATGGCCTTGCCAACTCCCTGTTATCAGTTGCAATTATTTCGGTCTCACCGAAATAGCAATCGGTCTCACCGAGATGGCTTGACCAGCTATCTGTTGTCTTATTGCTTCACTTTGGTCTCACCGAGTTGATGCAATCGGTGCCACCAAGACGCGGTTTGCCCTAAGCCCTAGCACATCGGTCCCACCGAGTTGTTCTAGTCTGTTCCACCGAGGTTCCTAACGTTCACACTTTTGAACTGATCGGTGCCACCGCGTTCAACCATTCGGTCCCATCGAGATGAGTCAAATGTGCGTAACGGTTGGATTTTATGTGGAGGCTATATATACCCCTTCACCCCCTTCTCCATTTGTGAGAGAGTCGTGCCTACACTTCCACCATTCATTTTCTGAGAGAGAACCACCTACTCATGTGTTGAGATCAAGAGATTCCATTCCTACCATTTGAACCTTGATTTCTAGCCTTCCCCAAGTTGCTTTCCACTCAAATCTTTCTTCCACCATAGCCAAATCTAAGAGAGAGAGAGTTGAGTGTTGGGGAGTGATACGTCTCCAACGTATCTATAATTTATGAAGTATTCATGCTGTTATTTTATCATTCTTGGATGTTTTACAATCATTTTATAGCAACTTTATATCATTTTTTGGGACTAACCTATTGACCCAGTGCCAAGTGCCAGTTGCTATTTTTTTGCTTGTTTTTTACATCGCATGAAATCAATACCAAACGGAGTCCAAACACAACGAAACTCCACGGGGATTTTTTATGGACCAGAAGGAACCCAATGGGCCAGAGCTGCACCTGGGGGTGCCCCGAGGGGGGCACAACCCACCAGGGCGCGCCAGGCCCCCCTGGCGCGCCCAGGTGGGTTGTGCCCACCCCGGTGGCCTCCCGCATCCCCTCTTTGCACTATAAATTCCCAAATATTCCGAAACCCATCAGGGTTAACCTAGATCAGAAGTTCCGCCCTCGCAAGGTCTCTGTATCCACGAAAACCAATCTAGACCCCGTTCCGGCACCCTGCCGGAGGGGGGAATCATCTCCGGTGGCCATCTTCATCATCCCGGCGGCCACCACAATAAGGAGGGAGTAGTCCACCCTCGGGGCTGAGGGTTTGTACCAGTAGCTATGTGTTTAATCTCTCTCTCTCTCTCTCTCTCTCGTGATC
Source organism: Aegilops tauschii subsp. strangulata (assembly GCF_002575655.3). NCBI lineage: Eukaryota > Viridiplantae > Streptophyta > Magnoliopsida > Poales > Poaceae > Aegilops > Aegilops tauschii. The sequence continues at coordinate 484,792,218 of NC_053041.3, forward strand.
TATATCATGGGCTTTGTTAATATAGTCGGATCGTATGATGTTTCTCCCCTCTATACTCTTGTTGTGATGAATTGAGTCTTTACCCTTTGAAGTTTTGTCTTGTCGGATTGAATATTCAGAGAATAGAACACATGATATATGTCTTGCAGTATGAATACTTGAGGTGACAATTGGGGTATCATATTGATTCACTTGATATGTGTCATGGCATTCAACTCGCGGATTCCTGCGGTGATATTGGGGTAATCTATGCATAGGGGTTGATGCACGTTTTTATTAAGCATCCCCAAGCTTGTGGCTTTGCATATCAATAGCATCATGGGTATTCAAAGAATTCATACTAACAACATTGCACTCATGCTCATCATTCACATATTTTATGCCAAGCATTCTATGTAATTCTTCTTCTAGTACTTGAGCACAATTTTCCTTCCCATCATTTTCACGAAAGACATTAAAAGGATGAAGCATATGAGGCAACCTTAATTCCATTTTTTGGTAGTTTTCTTTTATAGACTAAACTAGTGATAAAACAAGAAACTAAAAGATTCGATTGCAAGATCTAAAGATATACCTTCAAGCGCTAACCTCCCCGGCAACGGCGCCAGAAATTGCTTGATGTCTACTACGCAACCTTCTTCTTGTAGACGTTGTTGGGCCTCCAAGTGCAGAGGTTTGCAGGAAAATAGCAAATTTCCCTCAAGTGGATGACCTAAGGTTTATCAATCCGTGGGAGGCGTAGGATGAAGATGGTCTCTCTCAAGCAACCCTGCAACCAAATAACAAAGAGTCTCTTGTGTCCCCAACACACCCAATACAATGGTAAATTGTATAGGTGCACTAGTTCGGCGAAGAGATGGTGATACAAGTGCAATATGGATGATAGATATGAGTATTTGTAATCTGAAAATATAAAAACAGCAAGGTATCAAGCGATAAAAGTGAGCATAAACGGTATTGCAATGCTAGGAAACAAGGCCTAGGGTTCATACTTTCACTAGTGCAAGTTCTCTCAACAATAATAACATAATTGGATCATATAACAATCCCTCAACATGCAACAAAGAGTCACTCCAAAGTCACTAATAGCGGAGAACAAACGAAGAGATTATTGTAGGGTACGAAACCACCTCAAAGTTATTCTTTCTGATCGATCTATTCAAGAGTCCGTAGTAAAATAACACGAAGCTATTCTTTCTGTTCGATCTATCCTAGAGTTCATACTAGAATAACACCTTAAGACACAAATCAACCAAAACCCTAATGTCACCTAGATACTCCAATGTCACCACAAGTATCCGTGGGTATGATTATACGATATGCATCACACAATCTCAGATTCATCTATTCAACCAACACAAAGAACTTCAAAGAGTGCCCCAAAGTTTCTACCGGAGAGTCAAGATGAAAACGTGTGCCAACCCCTATGCATAAGTTCACAAGGTCACTGAACTCGCAAGTTGATCACCAAAACATACATCAACTCTTTTACTCTAGGGGCTTCTTTTGGTCCATAAAAAATCATCAAAAATTGTCACGTCAATTGGACTCCGTTTGGTATTCCTTTTCTGTAAAACTCAAAAACAAGGAAAAAACAGAAACTGGCACTAGGCTCTAGGTTAATAGGTTAGTCCCAAAAATCATATAAAATAGCATATAAATGCATATAAAACATCTAAGATGGATAATATAATAGCATGAATACTTCATAAATTATAGATACGTTGGAGACGTATCAGTGATACATCCACTATTTTGGAAGAGGTTTCAACTGACTATGGCAATAAAGTTGCTTTCTATGATGATTATTATGATGGCATTTATGCCATAGAGAGTAATGAATTTTCTATGTTTGTGGATCATGAAAAGAATGCTTTATGTAATGGTTATATTGATGAATCTATTCATGATGCTACTGAAAGTTATTATGAGAGAGGAACTTATGATGCATGATGTTCACTTTATGTTTCAATTCTTATCTTTTATGCGAGCATCATTGAAATAATCATGCCTAGCTAAAAGGCATTAAAGAAAAGCGCTTGTTGGGAGACAACCCAACACTTTTACCTACTGTTTTTGTGTGTTTACATGATTATGCTACTGTATTAATCATTTTTATAGCTTTTGTTTCAATAAAGTGCCAAGTAAAGCCTTTGGGATCATGTTGGGTGATAGTTGATTTGACCCTGCTGAAAAACAGAAACTTTTGCGCTCACAAAACTAAGTCTCATTTTTAACAGAAGAGTTATTTTGAGTTGATTCTTTTTGAAGAAGTTTAATATACAAATTTCTCACGTGTTCCATTTTTTTTCATAATTTTTTGAGTAGCAGAAGTATGGTAGTTATCCAGATCATTACAGACTGTTCTGTTTTTGACAGATTCTGTTTTCAATGCATAGTTTGCTTGCTTTCTAGTTTCTATGGCTTATATTGGTCAATATAAATTGTAGGAATGATATTATACAGTAGGCATTGTGTGAGAAAAATTATGAATCTTGTCTTTGACAGTACCAAAGTGAAATGGTTTGCTCTTTATCATACTAATCTATCTCACAAAGTTTCGTTAAGTTTTGTGTGATTGAAGTTTTCAAGTTTTGGGTGAGATGACAATATGAGGAGAATAAGGAGTGGCAAGACCCTAAGATTGGGGATGCCCAAGGCACCCCAAGATAATATTCAAGGAATACCCAAGCAACTAAGCTTGGGGATGCCCCGGAAGGCATCCTCTCTTTCGTCTTCAACATTATCGGTAACCTCACTTGGAGCTATGTTTTCATTCATCACATGATATGAGTTTTACTTGGAGCGTCAATTTATTTTGTTAGGATTTGCTTGCTGTTATTTAGAATAATGTTTTGCATCTTTTATTTCAATAAAAGTGGCATTGATAGCCTTTGCCATGCTTATCTTGCAAGTGTACATGTTGCTGTTTGAAAACAGAAAGTTTATCGATGTTGCAAAAATTCCCGAGGAAAGTCAGATTGTGATAAAATGTTGAAAGGTTTTGCATAATAAGCTCTGATAAATTTTCTACAGTGTGGTATAATTTCATAATGTTTGGAGTTAGGGAAGTATTGATACTCTTGCATTCTTTACAGACTTTACTGTTTTGGCAGATTGCTGTTATGTTTGCATTGTTTGCATATGTTTGCTTGTTTAATGATTCTATTTGAGGATATGAGTATTAAATATGCAGAGGCATTTCGTATGAAATGTTGAATAATAATTTTTATGATTTGCTACAGTAGATATTGATAAGGTTTTTGCATTGGTTTATACTAACTTATCTCACGAGTTCTTGTTGAGTTTTGTGTGGATGAAGTTTTTAAGATTTAGGGAAACCGTGATATGAGAAGAATTAAGGAGACACAAAAGCTCAAGATTGGGGATGCCCAAGGCATCCCAAGATAATATTCAAGAAGTCTCAAGCATCTAAGCTTGGGGATGCCCCGGTAGGCATCCCATCTTTCTTCTTCAACAATTATCGGTTAGTATCGGTTGAACCTAAGTTTTTGCTTCTTCACATGATGTGTGCTATTCTTGGAATGCCATTTTTTTTTCTGTTTTTGCTTGCTGTTTTAATAAAATACTTAGATCTGCTACTTTTGAATAAGAGAGAGTCCTCACATAGCTATCTATTTACTTAACTACTCGCATGATCCTCACTTATATCTTTTTGGAGTAGTTTGTCATTTACTCTTGTGCTTCACTTATATCGTATGAGTAAATTGTTGAATAACTTGAATGTCATGAAGTTGAAATCATATCATGCCTAGTGGTAGCTTCACATTGGGTTTAGAAAGTGAAATCTTTTGAGGCTTGACAATCACAATATTGGTCATACAAGCATTTCACGAATAATTAGTATAAGGAAGAGAACTTTCACATGCAAATACACTATCATGGAAATCTTTTATGATTGTGAGCCCCCATCAAAATATTATATGCCAAAATTGTTGACGTTGGACAAGGAAGACAACGTAATGGTTTATGTATGTTCATATTCACATAGAAGTCATATTGTCATAGATCCTTCAACATGTGGTGCTTGCCCCCTATCTTTGCTAGCCAAAAATTCCGCACTAAGTAGAGATACTACTTATGCATCCAAAAACCCTTAAACCCAAATCTTTTTCAAGTGTCCACCATACCAACCTAGGGATTGAGCAAGATCCCTCAAGTAAGTTGTCATCGGTGCAAAAAGGCAATAAAAATTGCTTCTAAAAGTGTGAGATCGTTTAGTGTAAGAGAAAATTGAGCGTTGCACGAACTTGGATGACAAAGAATAAAAGCGATAGACTGCATAATAAAGGTTGTCATCTTAAGGGGCAATGTAACGTGACGTTCTTTTGCACTAAGGGATTGAGCATACAAACAAATAAGCGCATGGCAACCTCTGCTTCCCTCTGCGAAAGGCCTATCTTTTACTTTTTAGTATTTACTTTTATGGAAAGAGTCAAAGTTATTCTCCATATTCCTTTTTATTTTTCTCTTTTGGCAAGCATCATGTGGTGAGGAAAGATCCAGGCACATATGTCTAGTTGAATATGGGTAGCATGAGTTATTATTGTTGACATCACCCTTGAGGTGAATACGTTGGGAGGCAAAACAATAAGCCCCTCTTTCTATGTGTCCGGTTGAAACGTTTTGCTCATGTGTATGCGGTGAGTGTTAGCAATCACAGAAGACTATATGATAGTTGAGTATGTGGATCTCTTAGGTAAACTCTGTTGAATAAGTTGAATTGCAATTGCTTGATGACTAAGAACATAGGTTGTGAGTTTCAAGAGAGTTCATTGTTTGAACCTTAACATATGAATTGGTTGCCACTATAACATGAGAAGTTTTATGAGAAAGAATTCCTTTTATGATGTTAGAAAAAGTGATTGAAATTGTCATTGACCAAACTTATGCACTTTGCTAGCATTCACACTTCATAAATTATTTCTTTTATCATTTACCTACTCGAGGACGAGTAGGAATTAAGCTTGGGGATGCTGATACGTCTCCAACGTATATATAATTTATGAAGTATTCATGCTATTATTTTATCATTCTTGGATGTTTTACAATCATTTTATAGCAACTTTATATCATTTTTTGGGACTAAACTATTAACCCAGTGCCAGTTCCTGTTTTTGCTTGTTTTTTACATCGCAGGAAATCAATACCAAACGGAGTCCAAATGCAACGAAACTCCACGGGGATTTTTTATGGACCAGAAGGAACCCAGTGGGCCAGAGCTGCACCTGGGGGTGCCCCGAGGGGGGCACAACACACCAGGGCGCGCTAGGCCCCCCCGACGTGCCCAGGTGGGTTATGCCCACCTTGGTGGCCTCCCGCACCCCCTCTTTGCACTATAAATTCTCAAATATTCCGAAACCCATCGGGGTTAACCTAGATCAAAAGTTCCGCCACCGCAAGGTCTCTGTATCTGCGAAAACCAATCTAGACCCGGTTCCGGCACCCTGCCGGAGGGGGGAATCATCTCCGGTGGCCATCTTCATCATCCCGGCGGCTACCACGATGAGGAGGGAGTAGTCCACCCTCGGGGCTGAGGGTTTGTACCAGTAGCTATGTGTTTAATCTCTCTCTCTCTCTCTCTCGTGATCTATATCATGGGCTTTGTTAATATAGTCGGAACATATGATGTTTCTCCCCTCTATACTCTTGTTGTGATGAATTGAGTCTTTACCCTTTTGAAGTTTTGTCTTGTCGGATTGAATATTCAGAAAATAGAACACATGATATATGTCTTGCAGTATGAATACTTGAGGTGACAATTGGGGTATCATATTGATTCACTTGATATGTGTCATGGCATTCAACTCGCGGATTCCCGCGGTGATATTGGGGTAATCTATGCATAGGGGTTGATGCACGTTTTTATTATCTTTTCTCCGGTAGAAACTTTGGGGTCTCTTGTAGTTCTTTGTGTGGATTGAGTATTATGAATATGAATTTGCTTTGGTGTTATTCTAGTATGAACTCTAGGATAGAAGGAACGAAAAGAATTGCTTTGTGTTATTCTAGTACAAACTCTTGAATAGATCGAACAGAAAGAATAGATTTGAGGTGGTTTCGTGCCCTACAAACAAATTATATCTTTTGTTCTCCGCTAATAGGAACTCGGGAGTGATTCTTTGTTGCATTTTGAGGGATAATCATATGATACAACTATGTTAGCATTGTTGAGGGGTTGCACTAGTGAAAGTAAGGACCCTAGGCCTCATTTTAAGCATTGCAAAACCGTTTTGTGCCCGTTTAATATTTGCTACCTTGCTGTTTTTATTTATTCAGATTATAAAAAATATTTCCACCGTCCATATTACACTTGTATCACCATCTCTTTGCCGAACTAGTGCACCTATACAAATTGCCATTGTATTGGGTGTGTTGGGGACATAAGAGATTTTTTGTATTTGATTGCAGGGTCGTTTGAGAGATACCATCTTCATCCTACACCTCCCACAGATTGATAAACCTTAGGTCATCCACTTGAGGGAAAATTGCTACTGTCCTACAAAACACTGCGCTTGGAGGCCCAACACGTGTCTACAAGAACAAGTTGTGTAGTAGACATTAGGGAGACTATCATTTGTAGCACAAGAGCAAGGATTTCATCATCAACGCACCATCTATTACCTTTTGGAGAGTGGTGTCTCCTAGATTGGTTAGGTGTCGCTTGGGAGCCTCCGTCTTAATGTGGAGTTGAACCAAGAAGTTTGTAAGGGCAAGGAGATCGCCTACTTCGTGAAGATCTACCCGAGTGATGTGGAGTGGGAGATGGCCATGGTGGGATAGACAAGGTTGCCTTCGTGGGTGGAGCCCTCCATGGACTCGCGCAACCTTTACCCTTCGTAGGTTAAAGTCTCCATCAACGTGGACATACGATTGCACCACCTATCGGAACCACGCCAAAAATTCTCCGCATCTCCATTGTGTTTGCACAGTCCAATCCCATCCCTTTACTTTCTCGCAAATTGCATGCTTTACTTTTTCTGGTGCATATACTCTTGTCATGCTTGCTTGAAATGTATTGTGAGTGCTTTAACATGTGCTAAACTCAACCTTAACTTGAAGAAATTAAAAACTGCTACTTTTGCTTGTTAAGGGTCTAATCACCCCCCTCTAGACCCCTCTTCACGATCCTTTCAGATTGCAAGCATTATAATCTTACTACAACTAAATGTGCACAAAAGTGACTGTAACTGGGGTCGAAGGGGAGTTTGTAGCCAGTTGCCTGTCTATCACTAGACATGCAATTGCATGCATTGTAATCCGGTTGCAACTACATGAGCACAAATCAACTGCAAAATCAGGTTGGAAGGAGGGTTTGTTGGGCCAATTGCATGTTCACTACTAGATATGCAACTGCAATTGCTGTAACATGACTAAAACTACACTGGATATAAAGCAACTGCAGCTCAGGCTGAGAGGGGAGTTTCTCGGGGCCAGTTGCATGTCTACCACTAGACATGCAATAGCATGAGTTGTAACCCGATTGCAACTGCATGGGCACAAAAGTGACTACAATTGGGTCGGAAGGGGAGTTTCACAGGCCAGTTGCATGTCTACCACTAGACATGCAACTGTATGTGTTGTAACCCGATTTCAACTACACGGGCACAAAATGACTGCAACTGAGGTCTGAGAGGGTAGTAGGGGGATGGGGGTTCAAGCCAGTTGCATATCCATTACTAGATATGCAACTTCAAGTGTTGTAACTCGACTACAACTGCACATGATACAAAACGACTGCAACTAGAGGCGAGAAAGGGTTGTCGGGCCAGTTGCAGGCCCACTACAATAGCGGCTCCCACAGTTTTTCTATGCTTTTTAGTTTTTTCTACAACTCCCATTTTTCTATGTTTTTTAGATATTTTTTCTACTTGTCTCAAATACACGATGCACACGTGAACAAAATACAAGCAACACACTCGCAATTAGCATAGTGCCGCAACAACATACACGTAAGACGCACATAACTACATCATGGCAGAGCGTGTGCAACTAGGTCTTTTTATATTTTAATATATTTTAAAAATAAAAAATAAAAATGACAAGGAACAACAAAATGAAAAAAAAGAATGTCTAGTAGTGTGCACATTCTTTTTCGAGAATAGTCGTGCACAACTTACAACACTATATGTGTATCCATCCAGCGAAACAAAGCACCTATATAAGCCCAGGCAAGCTACAAGTATAAACAAACAAATTAATAAAAGTTAGTCTGAGCTGGACGTGAGTTGGAAAAATGGAACGAGTGTTGACGCTCAAAAGTGGCACGATCATAAAGAGTAGATTGACGTTATATCAACATGAAGTCAAAATTATGGTTGCAAGCCACCATTGGAAGACCCTTTCGAGAATATCAAAATTGATGTAAAGATGGTCCAATACGGAGTCCAAACGCAAGAAGTATGACAGCTTTAAGAGGTGCTCGTGTTGCCATCAGATTATGAAATGGTATGAAACATTATAAAGATGGCCACAGATGGAAAAAGTTTCAACATGAAAGTTCTTCGTCTCATCGAAACGGATGATTTTAGTATAAAAATCGTCTCAATTCAAGATCGTATGCAAAAGTTAGAGCCACCAGAGTGCGGCCCTTTCACGAGCCAAAAAGTGGTGCCCCTCATCCACTCACATGGTAGATGTCTCATGGGTAGCGCCAGTAATTATCTGTTTTTTGCGAGCTATTAGGCCTTTAATATGGCCTCGAATCGGAAAATGTTTAACATGAAAGTTTTTCGCCTCGTCGAAAGAGTTAAATTTGCTTTTAGGCGCATCTTCATCCGAGGTCATTTGTGGCATGTGAGACCCAAAAACCGAACTGATGTCTCAGACTTACCTAAATCCGAGTTTGGTTAATTTTGGAAAGATTTGGAGTCCTTTTCTTATATGGGGAGTCAAGACACCTCATAAATAGATGAAAGGTGGTGGCCGATTGAACAACACACAATCGAACAATCATCTACCACTTTTACCTTTATCTTTTACCTTCTCCCTTTGTTCTTCTTCTTCTTGTTCTTCGTTCGTTCTTCATTTGCAGGGCGGCGAACCTCAAGGCCCTAGGGGCGATCAGATCGACCCAGGGCAGCCAATAGGGATTGCGTGCCTTGACGGGGTACCGCCCGGGCATGTGGGGTTTTGGGTCTACAAAAGCGCCCGCCGGATTGCTTGCATACCGCGCTTCGAGACGGGTCTCCTTCAACGTGATCTGCGGTGCATCACCCCCGACGTCGAGGGTACACGGTGACGTGTTTGTGTGCGAACACACTTTTTGGTGACTCCGCTGGGGACGAAGCTTTGAACGATCTCCAGCCCGTCCTTGCTACGAAGAGATCGTCATCTAGGGTTTGCAATCTACAAAGGTAATATGAATACCCAATTCACTTATGTAGATGCAAATAATGTATATGTTGTTGCCAGATTGTTTAATGAGCATAATATGTCGGCTAGCCCTAGTTTTATCAATCTAATTATGAGCAACTGTCGATTCAGAATAATCTTCATGCTTCAACTTCATATAATTTTAGCAACATGCAACATATGTATCCCAACTCCCATGCATCGGCAACCCCACAAATCTATATGCTGATGAACAACATGATGAGTTCGATTAATCAAGTTGAGACACCCCTGTAGGAACTTCCAATAGTATGCAACAAAGTGTTTTAACTTTTTATTCATCGGTAAATAACTTGCAGTATGTTAATCCAAATGTGTCGGTGGATAGAGGAATTGGCCATGCTACTACTAGTTATTCGGCCAATTACTCTCAAACGCCATATGCTACACCTCATGCCGCTAATTTTTTGGCACCATACGCACATGTAGATGTCTATGATTCGGCTCCGCACCTTCATGGTCATGGCCGAATAAGTGAAACTTCTGCAGGAGCACAAATGCCCGCACCTACTACCGTGACATATCATGTCCCCCCTACACAATTACTGAATTTCGACAACATCTCATTGCCGAAAGAGTCTAAAAGCATTGGGGGCAACCATATCCAAACTGGGTAATTGAGAAAAATCTTACATTCTCTTGGGATTTGTGCAACTCTATTCGCCAGGAACTAATGGAAGGCGGGATGCTTCATGACTTTGCTGCTGTAAAAGCTATAGTTGTGCAAATGATGCATTCGCCCAGTGTTGTACCAACCAGTGTACCCCCTAAAGAATTGCAAAGTTTCGACACCTCATTGCTGGAAGAGTCTCAAAGTATTGGGGGCAATCTCATGAAGAGTGGATGGAAATTGGGATGAAAAGGTTTAAAGCTCGCCAAGCTGAGATGTGGGCTAAAATTAGACAAGACCGAGAAGCCTTGCAATTTCAAAAAGATAAAAGTATTGATTCACGTAACAAAGAAAATTCAGTTATTGAAAAAGCCGAATCAAATAGTATGTGTACCGAATCTATTGAAGAAAAAGAGGATGCCAAGGCATTGGAGAGTCATTCAAAACTGGAGGAAAGTATTATTCAAGTGATATAACCATCATGCTCTTCAACGTGTATGAAGAGGTATGCCTAGCAAGTGATTTACCGATTTTCTGATTTGGTCACAACTTTCTTGTTGATGCTTCTATTAGAAAAATTCTCGTAAGTGGTTTTGAAAGACCAATGAAGAAGGGTAATTTATTTGTTAGCAAGAAAATCATTACAAAGCATATCGGTCAACACGTTGTACCATTCATAGAGACCGATAGTGACTTATTGCAACCCAAACTTTTGCCATTGCTTTATCTAAAGTTTATATCTAATTGGGTAGCTTTGTTTGTTTCATACTTGGCTTACACTTGGTCTCAATTGAGACATGTGTGTTCTAACCATTTTTGTTTCAAATTGAAAGCCAAGGTTAAATTCTTTTGAAGAAAATCGATGCTAATATAATATCTTATCCAAAGACATCAAAGCATAGGGAAAAGCCTATCAGTAGCGCGGGTATTTTGCCTATCAGTAGCGCGGGATGCTGGGCTACTAATAAGGCGCTACAGCTAACATGTAGCAGTAGCGCGTGTCATCCAACGCTACTGCTATACATGGCTAGCAGTATCGAGCTTTAGTGCAACGCGCTGCTGCTAATATCTGAAGCGCTTTTTACCAGAAAGCGCTAATGGTAAGGGAGCACTACTGCTAACTTTATTCCCCTCGCTACTGCTAGTTTTATTAGCTTTTGTTTTTTTCTGCATATTTGTTTTGTATTTGAACAGACTTTATACAATAATCTTTAGCATAACATACACATACAAATGTAATCATAGCATATACATACAAATAGTCTCATCAAATCATGTCATCATCATAATCATCATCCAACACAAAGTGGTCTCGTCATCATCTCGAAAATAGCGATACGAGTCTCGATTACATGCAACTACATCGTCATCCATCTAAACAATGATATACGCGAGAAGAGCTATCACTATGAGTGAGAGCGGAACTATGCAGTACATGAGTTCGTATCCCTCTCTCGCATTAGCGTGAACCTAAACTAACTACTGGCTGTCGCTCGGAAACAGGAAACCGGTACACCTAGGCCTGACACTCCGACCACCCGTCGTATACTCCTGGCGTAGCACTTCTTTGCCATCGATGATCTATGCACCTGCATCGTCACATGAGTCGATGATATGCAACATATATAGTTGAGCAACAGAAAGAGACAGACTTGGCAAAAATAGAAGGAACATATCATAAGCATAAACAACAAAGTTCATCATACCCAAAATGCCCTAACTAGAGTGATCTTCGCTAGTCGAGGAGGACGGTTTAATTACATCACAAATAAAGTTTCGTCGTGCATAACTCAAAGTTTCGTCATACAGAAAGTATGGACTAAACGGACACATTGTCATATATCGACAATCACTCCAACATGTCGTGCCATCCATCCATCCAAGTTAGGGCGATAGTCCCCGAGCTTAGTGAAAGGCTTCAGGTCGAGACGCAGAAGTCAGCCAGGGGAAAGTCCGCTTCAATTTTTTCTGGATTTTGCCTGCTCCAATTGAAAACGGACAGAACCAAGACAGTAGACATATCTGCAACCACCTGTTTTGCGGCAGCTACCGCTGTTGCGACTGTCTCAGATGATTTCTTCTCAACCGTAATATCGACCTTCTTGTTGATGTTTTCTTCAGTTAACCTCTGTCTTTCCTTTCTCTCCTCCGTGGTCTCACGGTAGTACTTCTTCCACGTGGCGCCGTCTCCGACACCGTGCACGCGTCCATACGACGGCCGAGTCTCCACTAGGAGTCCTTTCAATACGTTCAACGCCCGGTTGAATGGAGTGTCCCACTTGGGCCTCGCCAACTGATGACCCACAAGTATAGGGGATCTATCGTAGTCCTTTCGATAAGTAAGAGTGTCGAACCCAATGAGGAGCAGAAGGAAATGATGAGAAGTTTTCAGTAAGGTATTCTCTGCAAGCACTGACATTATCGGTAACAGATAGTTTTGTGATAAGGTAGTTTGTAACACGTAACAAGTAATGAAAGTAAATAAAGTGCAGCAAGATGGCCCAATCCATTTTGTAGCAAAGGACAAGCCTGGACAATTTCTTATATAGAGAAAAGCGCTCCCGAGGACACATGGGAATTATCGTCAAGCTAGTGTTCATCACGCTCATATGATTCACGTTCATTACTTTGATAATTTGGTATGTGGGTGGACCGGTGCTTGGGTGCTGCCCTTACTTGGACAAGCATCCCACTTATGATTAACCCCTATTGCAAGCATCCGCAACTACAAAAGAAGTACTAAGGTGAACCTAACCATAGCATGAAACATATGGATCCAAATCAGCCCCTTACGAAGCAACTCATAAACTAGGGTTTAAGCTTCTGTCACTCTAGCAACCCATCATCTACTTATTACTTCCCAATGCCTTCCTCTAGGCCCAAACAATGGTGAAGTGTCATGTAGTCAACGTTCACATAACACCACTAGAGGAAAGACAACATACATCTCATCAAAATATCGAACGAATACCAAATTCACATGACTACTAATAGCAAGACTTCTCACATGTCCTCAGGAACAAACGTAAATACTCACAAATCATATTCATGTTCATAATCAGAGGGGTATTAATATGCATAATGGATCTGAACATATGATCTTCCACCAAATAAACCAACTAGCATCAACTACAAGGAGTAATCAACACTACTAGCAACCCACAGGTACCAATCTGAGGCTTTGGGACAAAGATTGGATACAAGAGATGAACTAGGGTTTGAGAGGAGATGGTGCTGGTGAAGATGTTGATGGAGATTGACCCCCTCCCGTTGAGAGGATCGTTGGTGATGACGATGGCGATGATTTCCCCCTCTCGGAGGGAAGTTTCCCCGGCTGAACAGCTCTGCCGGAGCCCTAGATTGGTTCCGCCTCGTGGCGGCGGAGTTTCTTCCCGAAAGCTTGCTTATGATTTTTTCTCAGACGAAAGACTTCATATAGCAGAAGATGGGCACCGGAGGCCTGCCAGGGGGCCCACGAGGCAGGGGGCGCGCCCAGGGGGTAGGGCATGCCTCCCACCCTCGTGGCCAGGGTGTGGCCCCCCTCTGGTAGTTTCTTCACTCAGTATTTTTTATAAATTCCAAAAATGACTTCCGTGAAGTTTCAGGACTTTTGGAGTTGTGCAGAATAGGTCTCTAATATTGGCTCCTTTTCCAGCCCAGAATTCCAGCTGCTGGCATTCTCCCTCTTCATGTAACCTTGTAAAATAAGAGAGAATAGGCATAAGTATTGTAACATAACGTGTAATAATAGCCCATAATGCAATAAATATCGATATAAAAGATTGATGCAAAATGGACGTATCACCAACGCCTCAGACGACGAGTCGCTTTCGGCCGCAATCCTGTGCTGCTCTCTCTGCAAAAGGAACAAGGATCATTTACAAATATGACTAACATGCTATCGAATTGATCAGAAACTAAAATTACCAGCAATCTCATGAACTCCGTCGTGACCTGGTCCGTCTCGAAAACCTTCTTGATTGATTCCCAATGGTGTCGTGCCCTGAGGACGTCACGCTCTTGCGGGACGGTGAAGTCCGCCAAGGGGTCTGGGATGGCCAGACTCTCGCGTTCCGCGTCCTCCTTAGCCATATGGACCTCTTCCCGCCGTAACCACGGCTTCCGAGGTGGTGGCACCCCATGTTCCTCTGTTGAAGCCCCTTCATGTACTTCGATTTTTTTGGCAGCTTCGGCCTCGCAAGCCGCCTTGAATATTTCAAAGTGCTCTTCCGTGATTGTCGGATTATCCTTTAAAATCTCGGAGTAGGGTTCCTTTTTGTTGACGAGCCGATGTTTCACCCTTGCTTTCCAGGCGGCCAACGCGTCACTAAACTTGGTCATGGCGTGTTTGTCTATCTTCTTCATTGCCAGGTCCTTATCTGGATCTTTATAATCCTTTTCATTCCGGCCCGGGAACAAGAATATCTGGTGCAGCTTCTTTAGGACGAAGGGCCTCATATTATCTATCTTCTTTAGTTTCTCATCGCTGATGGTGGCGGTTGTCCATACAATGCAGCCTATTTGATTGTCGTAGCACGATCGAGCTTCCTTGGGCGCTATTGGCTCAAAAATGCCGTCGTCCATCTCCAAGACCACTAGTCTAGTAGTCATGAGCTGGTTTGGGCACCGTGGCCTCTTTGCTCTCGGTTCTAGACTGGCTCCGCTAGTCTCGGTGCCGGTCTCAGTCTCAGCGCCGGTCTGCATGTCGGTATCAGTCCCCGATGCGACAGGTGGGCCCAGCAACAACATCCATTGATCGTCGGCAAGGCTCAAAAATTCGTCTGCCGCCAGGTAGACGTCGTCGCAATCACCAGAACCTTGTCCTTCATCGTTGCTAGCCATGTTTCCTACGATTAATTCTAGTCAATTAATTCTAGACCTAATAAAATGAATAATGACATAAAAGGCCTATGTTTTGTAGGAACATTGACTCCTTCCCGGTGCGGCAAATCCTGGGCACTCGATATGTCCAAGTTTGTAGCACAAGTCATGTCGAAATTCACGGAAAATTTCGGCATGACCTTTGCTAAAAAGTCGACAAATCGAGCACCTGAAATTTGCCGTAATGGAAATGAATCAACGTTCCGGCAAAACATAGGCCACTCGGCTTCATTCCCTGGAAAGAACAAATGGGCACAATCGAACCACTTCAATGAAAAGATATAACATGACCACTTCAATGAAACGATATAATCAACAATAAAAGTCGAGGAAGGGATCATCTTTAAAATAAAACTTGCCTAAATTCTTTTCCTAGAAAAATAGTGGTCTTTTCAAAAATAAAAAAAACCTTTGCAAATTGATCGTACTAAACACATCTCTGCCTAGGATAGAACCCAAATTCTGTTCTAGCTATTCCTCTCTCTCTCCTCACACACACACACACATTATTTTCTCTAACCCTTCTCTGCCTAGGACAGAACCCAATTAAATTGCAAAGGAACTCCATTTCTCTAACCCTTCTGACCTAATGCTCTAAAATAAAATTTTCCTCTAACCTAGCGAACCTAGTTAACCTAGCTTGTTAACCTAACAAACCTAATTAACCTAGCTATTTAACCTAGCTAGTTAGTTAACCTAGCTTGTTAACCTACTTTACCTAGATAATTAACCTAATTAAACTAGTTAACCTAGCTAGTTCTCCATCAAAGCCCTAAATAATTTTATTCTTAACCTAGATAATTAAACTAGTTAACCTAACTAGTTCTCTGTCAAAGCCCTAACTAAATTTTTGCACAACCTAGATAATTAACCTAATTAAACTAGTTAACCTAGCTAGTTAGTATGTCCAATGTTTGTGCTATGCATGAGAGAGAGGAGGGGTGCTTACAGAGGATGGCTCCGGTGGTGGCGAGGGAGGCAGGGGCATCTCCGGTGATGGCGAGGGAGGCAGGGGCGTCGAGGGTGGCTCCGGTGGCACCGAGGGCGGCTCCGGTGGCGTTAATGAGGCCGCACAGCTCCGGTGGCCTTGGGGGTGGCTCTGGTGGCGTCGACGGCGCGCGACTCTGGTGGCTCCGGGGGCGTCGACGTCGGCAGTGTCACGACCGGTTTTCCAATAAAACATTTATTGAGAAACCGGCCCCTTTAACGGACCAGTATGGAAGAATCCTTCTTACTGGTAGACAAATCCTTGATTATAGAAATCCAGAAGTACTAAATATAATACAGGGTTGAGCTGAGGCTGCTCAACAATTTATTACAAGCACGCCGATACAAATCATAAAGGCGGATATGACACAAGGGGTATGGTGGCATAACTACTGACTTGTAATAAAAGTGGTGGTGGATATGTCACAGTGAGGTGGGTGACATGACTCCTAAATCTTACAACTCATCGAGCGTTGGAGTGAGGCTCGAGGGCTTTTATTCTGGGTAGCGGAAGCGTATATAATACAAGTGACCAATTCCAGGATCGCACGGGACTGACTGGGACTCCTCTAGGCGTCGGACTCGCTATCGAACTCTTCATCCATAAGATCGCCTTCGTCAACATCTGGCCAAATCAACAAGCAAGGTGAGTACTATGAAAGTACTCGCAAGACAGTTTGGACATAAGATATAACAAATACAAAGATGATGCACATGAGCAGATTAGAAATGCGCACTCAGATAATAAAATTGCACTGCATGGTAAATAAAAAGGAAGTCGGGCGGTAGTCCTCCTGAAATCCCAATGAAATAACCGAAGACCGATCGAGTGTCTGAAGCGGCGCCTCGAAAAGGTAAAATAAATTATCAATGCCGCAGTCGGGCGTCAGGGCGACACCACATAAAGGGCTTATATTGGAATGTAAATGACAGTGCGTGCCACAGTCGGACGTCTGAGCGACATCACATAAAGGGCTTATATCAAAAGTAAATAACAAGAGTGCCACAGTCGGACGTCTGAGCGACATCACATAAAGGGCTTATATCAAAAGTAAATAACAAGAGTGCCACAGTCGGACGTCTGAGCGACATCACATAAAGGGCTTATATCAAAAGTAAATAACAAGAGTGCCACAGTCGGACGTCTGAGCGACATCACATAAAGGGATTATATCAAAAGTAAATAACAAGAGTGCCACAGTCGGACGTCTGAGCGACATCACATAAAGGGCTTATATTTCATTATTCGAATTCAAGTAGCTCATGAATTTAATTCATCTCAAGGAAATGCTCATGTACGTAATAATAATCTGGTTAGTCCATCCACAGGAATAACATTCAACCTGGTTTACCACTCATGCTTGTTCACCGGGGATTTTCACTGAGACTGACACAGAGACTGACGCTGAGACTGATATGGATATGTTGACCAAGGTCCTTGACCATGGACACGATTACTCGGAAAGTTTTGACTCTGCAGAGTTTGTACTTTTAACCACAACCAACGGATTTCAGTAGTCACAAGGGGCTAGTTCCGTTTACGGTGTTTTAGGCGAAACACATCTAACCAGTACACACCCATTCCACATTCCGCTGCCAGGCATCACCCTAGGCAACGTTCAAGAAAAACCTTGAGACGGGGAGGCTACAGCCTCGCGTAGCATGGGATCAAATTTATATCGCGCGCTCTAAGGGGTGCCCCCCTCTCGGTCCCAACCGGAAACACCCATGCCCCCTGACCGGATGACTGGCTTTAATCCAGGGCCATGGAACCCTCATCACGGCCCCTCTATTTGGTGTGCACAAGGAAAGAGGTTTGCAACTTACTAAACCGTATTCTTTGCAGAAAACATGTGGCAGCACGAAAAGGGGACGAAGGGTAACGTGGTTCGATCCACGTTAACGTCGGAGTTTAACGGTTGACATAAGACTGGCATGCTTCAACAATACCATCTTACCAACTTTCATGTCACCACATAATCAGGTTATCTCCCATCAAAGGATCACATCAAGCTTCGAAGCATACTGGTAGTTTCCTTGCATGCAATATAACACTCACTGATGCCCATATAAACATGCCATGCACAAACTATCCAAGCAAACATGCAAAACACTCATCATATCAAAGGTTCAAACATGCTTGCCTGGTTCGGAGTAGTCGGAGTCTAGCTCGGCGAAGTTCGCGGCTCCGTCACCTCCTCCGGTATCTACGGTATAAAGAAACCGCATACTAACGTTAATACCGTGTGTGTATAAAAATTATTCCAATTTTTTTTTCAAATAAATACTAAAAAAAACTAGACAAAAATATAAGACTAACAGAAAAAGAATCAACCAAAAAGCATCTTTTGTTTAAAAGATATAAGGGTTTTATTTCAAGGACTAATCTGTGATGAAACAGAAAAGACCCAGGGGTTAGTTTATAAAAACAGAAAACGTTTCGGCTAGAAATACGCAAACCCAGAAGGAAAACGCACTTTGCCCGGAGGCGCTTTCAGAAAATGGTTCGAATAAGAAGAGGAGAGGCTGACGAGGGGGTCCCACCCGTCAGGTTCAAACTTTGAAACAGAGCTCGCCGGCGCCCGAGGGCTGCGGTGGTCGCCGGTGTTGATCCACGGCGAGGTAGGGGGATCGGAGGGTACCTATGGGTTCACGGTGTCTTTCCGCGTCGGTGGGTGGTGGTCTTGGTCGTCGGCGAGCATGTGACGCCCGGGTAATTAAGCTACAGTAATCCCACGCTAATGGTGCCACGTTACCTCCGTTACTGTTGCTAATCTATCGTTAGATCAAAACCGGTCCAAAATTCAAAGTTCAAAATCAAACAAACAATAAAAGTTTTCAAATATTAAAACTAAAATGTTCGGGTGGATTCAAATAAATCATGGATAATTATGATGGAGAAAACCACACTTATATAAAATCTTTAAATACTCTTAAATGAATAAAACAGTAGTCAAAACAATTATTGAAATGCCTTTTATAATTAATAAAATGTTAAACTATTCTAATGAGGTGTTAAACTTTTTATCGCAGTGGGTTTAGTGGTAGTACTAATTTGGGGTCATTTTAGTACTTTACAAAAATAAACTAAAAGGAGGAACAAAGTAAAACAGAAAAGAAATAAAATACATATAAGAAAATAAAAATAAAAATACAAAAGGGGCCTCGTGGCCAACTGGACCTCGGCCCGGCCAGTGGCCCAGCTGGCCCCTGCTGCCCGAATGGGCCGGCCCACTCCCGCAACCCCCCTTGCCTACTAGGCCTCCCACCCAAAACCCTAACCCCGTCGCACCCCCTTTTCCCCACGAGCCCGTCTCCCCTCGCTCCTCCTCCCGAACGCGATCTGGATCGGGGCGCCTTGCCCCTGTGCCCACCGTCGGCGCCCCGTCGCCCCTGTCCCCCGTCTCCGACCACCGCCGCCTGAGGCCCCGACGTCGGCGCCGCTCCCCCCTCCCCGTCGCCCACCTCGCAGGACGCCGTGCTCGCCGCCCCGACGCCAACCGCCGTCGCCCGGAACCGTCGTCCTCATCCCCACCGTACCGGACGGCCTCGACCTCCCCCGGCTTCACCGAGCCCTCCACGAGCTCCGCAGTGAGCCTCTCCGACGAATCCCCCCACCTCCCCCTCAATCTCGTTGCCATAACAACCCCCCACTTCGCGCACGACCTGGCCGCGCCCTCGCTCGCGCACGTCCGCCCGAGGCGCGCCTCCGTCCCTGCTGCTGTCGGTACTGCCGCCGCCTTCCGCCCCTGCTCGCCATGCGGCGATTGCCGCCACTCGCCATCACTGCACATCCCGACCTCCTCTCTCCGTGCCGCCCACGCCGTGCTCGCGGCCACCGCGGCCCCGGCCGCGTCCGCTCCACCGCGCGCGCGCCCCCGCCACGCTCCGTCCTGCCCTGCCGCACGCGCCTGCACCTGGCGCCCGCTCGCGTGCCCTGCCCCGCGTAGCTCCCTGCTACAGCTCGTCCCGCCACGTCACAGCCGCGCCGGCCGTCCGCGCCCGCGACGCCGCCGCCCAGCTCGCCGCTCCCCGCTCGCTCCGGCGTCCAGCGCCCCGAGGACTCCACTCCGGCCATACCCGCACCCCAGGGCTCCGCCCGATAACACGGCGCCCAGCGCCCGTTTACCCGCCCCGGATGGACTGGGTCAATGACTAGAGGGGCCCAGCCTAGTTATAAAAAAAGAAAAAAAAGAAACAAAAGAAAAGAAAAAACTAATTAATAAATTAAACAATTAATTAACTTAATCAACTCTGATTAGTTAACTAATTAACTCTAATTAATCTACTAATTATATGTTAAACGTTAGTTAGTGTTGAGCCTATGACAGTGGGACGCACGCGTAAGATTGACCAAGTCAATAGGAATGTTGACTGTTGACTGAACCTGCTGACTGTGTAGTTGATCCAGTCAACGGGCCCATCTGTTAGAGTTGACCGGTCAACAGGTCAGTTGACCTGCTGACGTCATGGTGTTGTCATGATGGCATCACCGGTCACTATTCTGGATAATTCGAATTTAACCATTAAATTAATTCCAGAATATTATTAAAATCTTTTAAAATTAATATAAAATAAACCGTAACTCCGATGAAAATGTTTTCTACATGAAAGTTGCTCAGAACGACGAGACGAATCCGGATACGCAGTCCATTCGTCCACCACACCTCCCTAACATATCGAACTTGCAACTTTCCCCCTCCGGTCCGTCTGTCCGAAAACGCAAAACATCGGGAATACTTTCCCGGCTGTTTCCCCCCTTCGCCGGTACCACCTACTGTCGCGTTAGGACACACCTAGCCCCGCTCATTGTCATGTCACGCATCGTCATGCTTATGTTTGCATTGTATTTACTGTTTCTTCCCCCTCTTCTCTCCGGTAGACTACGAGACCGACACTGCTGCTGCCCAGTTCGACTACGGAGTCGACGACCCCTCCTACTTGCCAGGGCAACCAGGCAAGCCCCCCCCTTGATCACCAGATATCGCCTATTCTTCTCTATACTGCTTGCATTAGAGTAGTGTAGCATGTTACTGCTTCCCGTTAATCCTATACTGATGCATAGCCTGCCCTTGCTTCTACTGTTGATACCTTTACCTGCAATCCTGCTGTTTAGTATAGGATGCTAGTTTTCCATCAGTGGCCCTACACTCTTGTCCGTCTGCCATGCTATACTACTGGGCCGTGATCACTTCGGGAGGTGATCACGGGTTTATACTGTATACTTTATATACATGACACATGTGGTGACTAAAGTCGGGTCGGCTCAAGGAGTACCCGCAAGTGATTCTGATGAGGGGGCTGAAAGGACAGGTGGCTCCACCCCGGTAGAGGTGGGCCTGGGTTCCTGACGGCCCCCGACTGTTACTTTGTGGCGGAGCGACAGGGCAGGTTGAGACCACCCAGGAGAGAGGTGGGCCTGGCCCTGGTCGGCGTCCGCGGTTACTTCAAATAACACGCTTAACGAGTTCTGGGTATTTGATCTGAGTCTGGCCATTTGGTCTATACGCACTAACCATCTACGCGGGAGTAGTTATGGGTATCCCGGCGTCGTGGTATCAGCCGAAGCCTTCATGACGTCAGCGACTGAGTGGCGCGCGCCAGATTGGACTGGAACGCCACTAGGCTAGGTCTGCTTCCGGCCGCGTACGCAACGTGCAGGTGTGCATAGGGCGATGGGCCCAGACCCCTGCGCGCATAGGGTTAGACCGGCGTGCTGACCGCTCTGTTGTGCTTAGGTGGGGCTGCGACGCGTTGATCTTACGAGGCCGGGCATGACCCAGAAAAGTGTGTCCGGCCAAATGGGATCGAGCGTGTTGGGTTATGTGGTGCACCCCTGCAGGGAAGTTTATCTATTCGAATAGCCGTGTCCCTCGGTAAAAGGACGACCCGGAGTTGTACCTTGACCTTATGACAACTAGAACTGGATACTTAATAAAATACACCCTTCCAAGTGCCAGATACAATCCCGGTGATCGCTCTCTAACAGGGCGACGAGGAGGGGATCGCCGGGTAGGATTATGCTATACGATGCTACTTGGAGGACTTCAATCTACTCTCTTCTACATGCTGCAAGATGGAGATGGCCGGAAGCGTAGTCTTCGACAGGACTAGCTATCCCCCTTTTATTCTGGCATTCTGCAGTTCAGTCCACTGATATGCCCCTTTACACATATACCCTTGCATATGTAGTATAGCTCCTTGCTTGCGAGTACTTTGGATGAGTACTCACGGATGCTTTTCTCCCTCTTTTCCCCTTTGTATACCTGATTGTCGCCACCAGATGCTGGAGTCCAGGAGCTAGAGATCCCGAGGATGATTCTACATGGAGTTCGGCTTCGAGGAGTAGTCAGGAGGTCCCAGGCAGGAGGCCTTGCCTTTTCGATCGTTGCTACTTTTGAGCTAGCCTTCTTAAGGCAAACCTGTTTAACTTATGTCTGTACTCAGATATTGCTGCTTCCGCTGACTCGTCTATGATCGAGCACTTGTATTCGAGCCCTCGAGGCCCCTGGCTTGTATTATAATGCTCGTATGACTTATTTATGTTTTAGAGTTGTGTTGTGATATCTTCCCGTGTGTCCCTGATCTTGATCGTACACATTTGCGTGCATGATTAGTGTACGGTCAAATCGGGGGCGTCACAGAGCACCACGTCGACTGTGGCCTTAACTCCGGCGGACGGTGGTTCGGGCGAGGATGGTGCTCTCCGACGGAAGCTGCAACCTTCAAATTAGGGCGCGGGTTAGAGAAGTGGATGCACTAGAAGGCTACTGGCATGGGTTGAGAGGCGGAGGTGGTCTCGCCGGAGCGAATCGTGCCGGGGCCCGAGGCGGGTCGGGGCGGCCGGAGTCGGGGAAGAAGACCACCTCGAGGTCTTCCCAGTGGCTGGGCGTGGCTCTGGCGAGGTGGAGTGATGGTGCTTGGTCGAGATCGAGCTCGGGGCCTCCTTTTATAGTCGATCCGAGGCGGTTGTCATGAATGGGATACGCCGGCGGGCGATTACGTGAGGCAGGGGTCGGGCAGGAGGTTTAGGTGATTGGGCATCATCGTGATGGTCCACTAGTACCGTTTCTCAGTTAAAGCTCGGTCGGACTTGGGTGATACTCCGGCCCTCGACGGAACGGCCTCACGGGCACGGCGGCGGCAGGGAGCGCGCTCCGTGCCTTCCAGGCCACGACGATGGCTCTGCAGCACGCACAGGGAAGGGGACGGCCACGCGGAGGCCTCAGGTGGTTTGGGCGGTGCTGGACGGCGCCGTCCCTCGCTGCGCCTCTCTGCCAGCCGCAGCGAGTGCTGCTGCCGCCGCTCACGGGGGCGATGCTCCTCTGCCAGCTCACCGCCGACGCCTGCAACTGTCCAGGCGACCGTGCAACGCGGTGGATAAGAAGGAGGAACAGGGAGCAAGGCGCCACTGCAGTTACTGGCGAGATCGACGTGAGGTTCTGAAGAAAACGACATTGACTACTGAAACTGTTCTCTGAAACTCTGAACTTGACAGTAACAGTGCACGCCAGGTGTTCGATGATATGTTTTGGGCACGAGGAAAAATTTTCTGGAGCTGGGACTTGGTGAGGTGACCTCTTGATGCATCTAGAGGCTGCCTGATTTTTCTCAGATTTTTAGGAGAAGAAAACAAATGAATTTCATCAAAAATGACAATTCTGGTCCAAACTTTCAGCAAGCAAATTTTGAAAATTTTGAACTGTGGACCAGTGGATCTTCATGGATCTTGGTTGAGGGTTCTAAGGACTAGCCAGGGAAACTTGTTTGAAATTAAAACTCAAAGGAATTCTAATGGTTCCTTTGTAAATCTCTAAGGGCCAAAATAGGAGACACAAAAGATTTTTGATTAAAAATAATTGGAAATAAATTCAAGGGGGAGTTAAACTTGCTGGATTTGAAGCTTGACTTGACACAAAGTGGGAAGATGGCTTTTGGGAGGGGATTTCAACTTAGGTCATGGCAAGAGATAATTTTTGAAAGGGGAAGGATCACTCCATAAGCCATAGGGTTATTTTTAAAAGAAAAGATTTCAAAAACTTTCCCAAAGAAAAACATTTGTGTTGAGTCAACACAAGATGAAAAACCCTCAAGACCAAAGATCAAGTTTTGGATGAACCCAAAGAAAATACTTGTCATAAAAGAAATTTTTTGAGAAGGAGAGTCCTTAAAAAATAATTTAAACTACCTTCTTCAAATGAAATAAAGAATTTGATAAAACCAAATAAAATTTTTGGGGTGTCACAACACCTACCCCCTTAGGAAAAATCTCGTCCCCGAGATTTCAGCTGATCCTCAAATAGGTGTGGGTACTCTGCCTGAAGAAAATCCTCTCTTTCCCATGTTGCTTCATCCTCGGTGTGATTGCTCCACTGAACCTGTAAAATTTTAATTGTTTTCTGACGGGTCCTCCTTTCAGACTCCTACAATATTTTTATCGGCCGCTCCCTATAGGTGAGGTCTGGTTGCACGTCAATGCTCTCATGAGATACATGCTTTTCTGGGTTGCTTACACATTTCCTCAACTGTGAGACGTGGAACACGTCGTGGACGTCTGACAGCTCGTTGGGTAGGTCTAGCTGGTAGGCTACTGTGCCTCTTTGTGCAACCACGCAGAAGGGTCCAATAAATCTTGGGGCTAGCTTTCCTTTAATTTTGAACCGTTGCAGGCCCCTCATAGGAGACACTCGTAGGTACACATATTCACCGGGTTCAAAGCTGACTTTACGATGTTTTCGATCGTAATAGCTCTTTTGTCGGCTTTGAGCTGTCTTGAGTCGGTCCCTGATTTGTCTAACTTTCTCCTCGGCTTCCTTGAGCATGCCTGGGCCGAAGATACGACTGTCACCTGTTTCTGACCAATTTAATGGGGTACGACATCTCCGTCTGTACAATGCTTCAAAAGGTGCCATTTGTAGACTGGCCTGGTAACTGTTGTTGTATGCGAACTCGGCATATGGCAAGCTTTCCTCCCAACTGGTTCCATAGGTGAGAACACATGCTCTTAGCATGTCCTCTAGGATTTGGTTCACGCGTTCAGTTTGTCCATCAGTCTGGGGGTGGTATGTTGTACTAAATGCTAGTTGAGTTCCTAGAGGTTGTTGTAAATGATCCCAAAATCTAGAGACAAATTGAGTGCCTCTGTCGGATATTATAGTCTTTGGAACTCCATGCAGACAAACTATACGGGAGAGATAAAGCTTAGCAAGCTTCTGAGTGGAGTAGGTTGTCTTTACGGGAATGAAATGTGCTACTTTGGTTAGTCTATCTGTGATGACCCATATGGCATCATTTCCGTGTTGTGACCGAGGTAGTCCGACAATAAAATCCATTCCAATCTCGTCCCATTTCCACTCAGGTATCCTGTTTGGCTGTAGTAGCCCTGCTGGTTTTTGGTGCTCAGCTTTAATGCGCTGACATGAATCACAACATGCGACGAAGGTGGCTATGTCCCTCTTCATACCGTGCCACCAAAATTTTTCCTGGATGTCCTTGTACATTTTGGTCCCTCCAGGGTGGATTGAATATGGAGCGGTGTGGCCTTCGGTTAGAATTTGCTGTTTGAGGCCCTCTATGTTTGGTACACAAAGTCTGTCCTCGTACCATAATATTCCCTCATCGTCTACGACGAATTCTGAAGCTTTGCCCAGGCTCACTTTTCTCTTTATACCTTCAATGATGGGATGTCCATGCTGAGCTTTCTTAATCTGTTCCATTAGGGTGGGCTGTATTTCCAAATTTGACACGTTGCCCTCAGTGACCATCACCAAGTTGAGTTTGGTGAACTCCTGCTGAAATTCTGGCCTCAAGTTCTGTAGACTGTCGTTGCCCGAGCTGGGGTTCCGACTAAGAGCATCTGCCACTACATTCGCTTTTCCTGGATGGTAGTGAATGCCGACATCATAATCCTTGACTAATTCCAACCAGCGTCGTTGCCGTAAATTGAGTTCTGGTTGCGTGAAAATATATTTAAGGCTTTTATGATCCGTATATATTTCACAATGATTCCCCAGCAAAAAGTGCCTCCACTCTTTGAGTGCATGGATGACTGCTGCCAACTCCAAGTCATGAGTAGGATAATTTTCTTCATGCTTCCGTAGTTGCCTGGAAGCATATGCGACAACCTTGCCGTCTTGCATCAATACGCACCCGAGGCCCTTCCGGGATGCGTCACAATACACTTCAAAACCTTTGTGTATGTCTGGTACAACCAAAACCGGTGCTGTTGTTAATTTCCTTTTTGAGTTCTTGGAAGCTTTTCTCGCACGCTTCAGTCCATATAAATTTCTTATCCTTCTTGAGTAACTGTGTCATTGGTTTTGCTACGGTGGAGAATCCCTCAATAAACCTTCGGTAATATCCAGCCATTCCTAGGAAACTTCGTACATCAGTTACGTTGGCTGGTGGTTTCCAGCCAAGTACGGCCTTGACCTTTTCTGGGTCTACGGCAACACCTTCTTGGGTCAATACATGGCCTAGAAAACCAACCTGTCTTAACCAAAATTCACATTTGCTGAACTTGGCGTATAATTGGTGTTTCCTTAATTCTCCCAGTACAATCCTGAGATGTTCAGCATGTTCTTCTGGTGTCTTGGAATATACCAGAATATAATCAATGAACACCACGACAAATTTGTCCATAAATTTCATAAACACTTTGTTCATGAGGTGAACAAAATATGCGGGGGCGTTTGTTAGTCCAAACGGCATTACTGTAAATTCATACAATCCATATCTGGAGGTGAATGCTGTCTTGGGGATATCTTCTGTCCGTACCTTTAATTGATGATAGCCCGATCTTAAATCAATTTTCGAGAAAACCTTGGCTTGTGCGAGCTGGTCAAATAAATCATTTATCCGTGGCATCGGATATTTGTTTTTGATGGTGACCATGTTGAGTGCTCGATAGTCTATACATAATCTCAGTGTCCCATCCTTTTTCTTTGCAAATAATACTGGTGAACCCCAAGGTGAGGAGCTGGCCCGTATAAACCCTTTGTCCAGTAATTCTTTTATTTGCTTCTTTAATTCTACCAACTCGGAGGGTGCCATTCTATAAGGTTTCTTGTAAATGGGGGTGGTTCCAGGTGCTAGTTCAATGCTGAACTCTATTTCCCGGTCTGGTGGCATGCCTGGTAGTTCTTCGGGAAATACGTCAGGAAACTCACACACCACTGGAACTTTTCTTAACTCTGAAATGTCCACCTTGTTCAACTTTGGTTGCCATGACCTTGGTCTTTCTTGAGCTGCAAATTTTATTGTCTTGCCGTGATGATGAGTGAGAATTACAGTCTGATTGAAGCAGTCGATAAATCCCTTGTTGGTGGTTAACCAGTCCATTCCTAGGATAACATCCAGTCCTTTATTTTCCAACACGATGAGATTCGCCCGAAACTTTAGTCTTTCAAACTCAATAATCACACCTTGGCAGTAACTCTGAGTGATTTGCTTATTCCCGGGGGACTTGATGATCATGGACTTTTCCAAAGGAAGTATCGGAAAATCATGTTGCAAAACAAAACTCTTCGAAATGAACGAGTGAGAAGCTCCAGAATCAAACAAAACCGTGGCAGGTATTGTGTTGACAGGGAACGTACCGAGCACGATATCTGGGGCATTCTGTGCTTCCTCCTTGGTCACATGGTTCAGGTGACCCTTCTTGTGATTGTATTGGGGTTGAAGTTGTTATGCTTGGGGGCTGGATTATTCCCACCATGGTTCGGCTTGGGGGCCGAGTTCCTTGGCTTTGGGCACTGTTTGGCATAGTTTCCTTCCTCTCCACAGGCATAGCAACTAACACCTGGGCGATACATCAAGTCCTTGTCCCTTGCATGAAAATGTTTGATTGGGCTTGGAACATTGGTCGTGGATTTGTTTGCTCCATTTCTCTAAAAATCAGTCTTGCTCCGGTTGTTGCGAGCATGAGTCATCTTGTCCCTTTTGCGCTTGCGAATATCCTCCAGGCTGTGGCGCTCATTCTCCAATGTAATAGCCTTGTCAACCAGTGTTTTGAAATCTGGAAAGGTGTGTACGACCAGCTGGCATTTAAGTGCTGGCGCCAGACCGTCCAAAAATTTCTCCATCCTTTTATTTTCAGTCATATGCTCTTCGTTGGCATAACGAGATAATTGAAACTGACTATTGTACTCAGTTACTGTCATGCTTCTCTGCTTGAGGTCATCAAACTCCCTTTTCTTGATCTTCATAATGCTCCTGGGAATGTGCGCCCCGCGAAAACCTTCCTTAAACTCTTCCCAGGTGATGTTATTTTCATTGGGGTGCATGTGTAGAAAATTCTCCCACCATGATGCAGCTGCTCCAGTGAGGTAGTGAGGTGCATAAAGTACCCTCTCACGGTCTGAACATTGTGCAATAATTAATTTCCTTTCGATGTCTCGAAGCCAATCATCGGCCTCAAGCGGCCTATCAGTGTGAGCGAACGTTGGGGGACGTGTCTTTTGTAGTTCAGACAACTTGGAATGCGGCTGGTATGGTTCATGGTGATTTCCCATATTGATAACATGATTCATCATTTCTTTATGCTGCTGCTAGCTTTGGTCATATAGGTGGCATACTTGAGAAAATGCTGCTTCACTGCCTTGCTGACTTGACTGCCCCTGTGTGAAATTGTTGCTTGTCTGGGTACCATAAATTTCTTCCGACGGACTTGGCATGGAACGGGTCCAGGGACGAGGCATTTTCCACTCTAGGGTATTTTTGCAAAATTCATGAGAAAAACCGCGTGGCACAAGAATAATTTTGCAAAGGCGAAATTTAAAAGACTCCAAGATTTTCCAAGAAAAATACTTGATTGCACGTGGAGAAGGACTGCTCAGTACATATCTTACACGCGAGTCGTAATTATACAATACATCACTCAGGATGTGCGTACACATTCCTGACATGTTATTTAGGCTAGTGCACTTCTCCGAGTTCCTACATGATGCGCACACAAACTACTTCTCACCAAACCTATGTACATATAAACATATCATACAAGCTGGCACATCGCACGGCTGCTTGGCGCACTCAGTCGGAGAGGGTGAAAATTTCCCTCGGCCTGCCGAGGGTAAGACCCAGTGGTGCAGGAGACTCAACCTCCTCCTCACTAATAGGCTCCAGGCGCGAAGTACTGCGTTGAGGAGTTGGTGCGGGTGCGGCAGGCGGTGCAGCTCTGATTGGAGTAGGAGCAATGACTTGGTCAAACTCCTCAGTGGTAGGCAGGCGGCGAGCGGTGGCTAAAATGGCAGGTGCATAGGATGCTGAGGACGAGACGAAAGTCAGCGGCGGTGCCATGTGGAGAAGCTCCCTCCTGTTGGCGGAATAGCCCTGAACTGAGTCCATATGGGCAGCCACAAGGTCGTCCACGAGGTTGTCAAAAGCTGCCTCAAGAGCTTTGAGATATTGAACAAGCATCTCAATAGCCTCATCTCTCTCTCCCCTAGGGCAAGCGAATGCATAGTGACAAGTATATGGCACATGGCATGGGAGGTAGCGGTAGCGACGAGTCTTCATCGTAGGAAGAACATCCCGAAGA
This sequence comes from Aegilops tauschii subsp. strangulata, assembly GCF_002575655.3. Classification (NCBI taxonomy): domain Eukaryota; kingdom Viridiplantae; phylum Streptophyta; class Magnoliopsida; order Poales; family Poaceae; genus Aegilops; species Aegilops tauschii. Next base: position 484,821,647 of record NC_053041.3, read on the forward strand.
CGAGCTATCGCCTCACGGGCAGCCATCTGCATGGCATGCCTCTCCGTAGGCATGGCCCTTCCCACAAAACGGAAGTGGCGAGACGCAGAACGCCCTCCCTTGAATTGCACCACGGCCTGGTGCATAGACACGTTGTCGCTGATCTTGTGCTGGTAGAGTGTGAACTCTGGACGAGTCGATGGCCCGATCGTGAGCTTGGTGATGGAGACGAGAAGCTTGATAAACCCCTCAGGCACATTGGCGAACACCTGTGACTCGCAGTCGTTGCCAGCCATCTACAAAAGTAGGCAAAAATTCCGAATAGTCAAATCATAAATTTATGATGACCAACAGAAAAAAGCTACATTTGCAAAATGTTGAAAAAGAACACTGAAGACGCTAATAACCGATTAGCGATCGCATCTAGTGGCTTCCTACAGTCAGCCTGGCTCTGATACCAAGTTTGTCACGACCGGTTTTCCAATAAAACATTTATTGAGAAACCGGCCCCTTTAACGGACCAGTATGGAAGAATCCTTCTTACTGGTAGACAAATCCTTGATTACAGAAATCCAGCAGTACTAAATATAATACAGGGTTGAGCTGAGGCTGCTCAACAATTTATTACAAGCACGCCGATACAAATCATAAAGGCGGATATGACACAAGGGGTATGGTGGCATAACTACTGACTCGTAATAAAAGTGGTGGTGGAGTGGGTGACATGACTCCTAAATCTTACAACTCATCGAGCGTTGGAGTGAGGCTCGAGGGCTTTTATTCTAGATAGCGGAAGCGTATATAATACAAGTGACCAATTCCAGGATCGCACGGGACTGACTGGGACTCCTCTAGGCGTCGGACTCGCTATCGAACTCTTCATCCATAAGATCGCCTTCGTCAACATCTGGCCAAATCAACAAGCCAGGTGAGTACTATGAAAGTACTCGCAAGACAGTTTGGACATAAGATATAACAAATACAAACATGATGCACATGAGCAGATTAGAAATGCGCACTCAGATAATAAAATTGCACTGCATGGTAAATAAAAAGGAAGTCGGGCGGTAGTCCTCCCGAAATCCCAATGAAATAACCGAAGACCGATCGAGTGTCTGAAGCGACGCCTCGAAAAGGTAAAATAAATTAACAATGCCGCAGTCGGGCGTCAGGGCGACACCACATAAAGGGCTTATATTGGAATGTAAATGAGAGTGCGTGCCACAGTCGGACGTCTGAGCGACATCACATAAAGGGCTTATATCAAAAGTAAATAACAAGAGTGCCACAGTCGGACGTCTGAGCGACATCACATAAAGGGCTTATATCAAAAGTAAATAACAAGAGTGCCACAGTCGGACGTCTGAGCGACATCACATAAAGGGCTTATATCAAAAGTAAATAACAAGAGTGCCACAGTCGGACGTCTGAGCGACATCACATAAAGGGCTTATATTTCATTATTCGAATTCAAGTAGCTCATGAATTTAATTCATCTCAAGGAAATGCTCATGTACGTAATAATAATCTGGTTAGTCCATCCACAGGAATAACATTCAACCTGGTTTACCACTCATGCTTGTTCACCGGGGATTTTCACTGAGACTGACACAGAGACTGACGCTGAGACTGATATGGATATGTTGACCAAGGTCCTTGACCATGGACACAATTACTCGGAAAGTTTTGACTCTGCAGAGTTTGTACTTTTAACCACAACCAACGGATTTCAGTAGTCACAAGGGGCTAGTTCCGTTTACGGTGTTTTAGGCGAAACACATCTAACCAGTACACACCCATTCCACATTCCGCTGCCAGGCATCACCCTAGGCAACGTTCAAGAAAAACCTTGAGACGGGGAGGCTACAACCTCGCGTAGCATGGGATCAAATTTATATCGCGCGCTCTAAGGGGTGCCCCCCTCTCGGTCCCAACCGGAAACACCCATGCCCCCTGACCGGATGACTGGCTTTAATCCAGGGCCATGGAACCCTCATCACGACCCCTCTATTTGGTGTGCACAAGGAAAGAGGTTTGCAACTTACTAAACCGTATTCTTTGCAGAAAACATGTGGCAGCACGAAAAGGGGACGAAGGGTAACGTGGTTCGATCCACGTTAACGCCGGAGTTTAACGGTTGACATAAGACTGCATGCTTCAACAATACCATCTTACCACCTTTCATGTCACCACATAATCAGGTTATCTCCCATCAAAGGATCACATCAAGCTTCGAAGCATACTGGTAGTTGCCTTGCATGCAATATAACACTCACTGATGCCCATATAAACATGCCATGCACAAACTATCCAAGCAAACATGCAAAACACTCATCATATCAAAGGTTCAAACATGCTTGCCTGGTTCGGAGTAGTCGGAGTCTAGCTCGGCGAAGTTCGCGGCTCCGTCACCTCCTCCGGTATCTACGGTATAAAGAAACCGCATACTAACGTTAATACCGTGTGTGTATAAAAATTATTCCAATTTTTTTTCAAATAAATACTAAAAAAAACTAGACAAAATATAAGACTAACAGAAAAAGAATCAACCAAAAAGCATCTTTTGTTTAAAAGATATAAGGGTTTTAGTCCAAGGACTAATCTGTGATGAAACAGAAAAGACCCAGGGGTTAGTTTATAAAAACAGAAAACGTTTCGGCTAGAAATACGCAAACCCAGAAGGAAAACGCACTTTGCCCGGAGGCGCTTTCAGAAAACGGTTCGAATAAGAAGAGGAGAGGCTGACGAGGGGGTCCCACCCGTCAGGTTCAAACTTTGAAACAGAGCTCGTCGGCGCCCAAGGGCTGCGGTGGTCGCCGGCGTTGATCCACGGCGAGGCAGGGGGATCGGAGGGTACCTATGGGTTCACGGTGTCTTTCCGCGTCGGTGGGTGGTGGTCTTGGTCGTCGGCGAGCACCACGTCGACGGTGGCCTTAACTCCGGCGGACGGTGGTTCGGGCGAGGATGGTGCTCTCCGACGGAAGCTGCAACCTTCAAATTAGGGCACGGGTTAGAGAAGTGGATGCACTAGAAGGCTACTGGCATGGGTTGAGAGGCGGAGGTGGTCTCACCGGAGCGAATCGTGCCGGGGCCCGAGGCGGGTCGGGGCGGCCGGAGTCGGGGAAGAAGACCTCCTCGAGGTCTTCCCAGTGGCTGGGCGTGGCTCTGGCGAGGTGGAGTGATGGTGCTTGGTCGAGATCGAGCTCGGGGCCTCCTTTTATAGTCGATCCGAGGCGGTTGTCGTGAATGAGATACGCCGGCGGGCGATTATGGCGAGGCAGGGGTCGGGCAGGAGGTTTAGGTGATTGGGCATCATCGTGATGGTCCACTGGTACCGTTTCTCAGTTAAACCTCGGTCGGACTTGGGTGATACTCCGGCCCTCGACGGAACGGCCTCACGGGCACGGCGGCGGCAGGGAGCGCGCTCTGTGCCTTCCAGGCCACGACGATGGCTCTGTAGCACGCACAGGGAAGGGGACGGCCACGCGGAGGCCTCAGGTGGTTTGGGCGGTGCTGGACGGCGCCGTCCCTCGCTGCGCCTCTCTGCCAGCCGCAGCGAGTGCTGCTGCCGCCGCTCACGGGGGCGATGCTCCTCTGCCAGCTCACCGCCGACGCCCGCAATTGTCCAGGCGACCGTGCGGCGCGGTGGATAAGGAGGAACAGGGAGCAAGGCGCCACTGCAGTTACTGGCGAGATCGACGTGAGGTTCTGAAGAAAACGACATTGACTACTGAAACTGTTCTCTGAAACTCTGAACTTGACAGTAACAGTGCACGCCAGGTGTTCGACGATATGTTTTGGGCACGAGGAAATTTTTTCTGGAGCTGGGACTTGGTGAGGTGACCTCTTGATGCATCTAGAGGCTGCCTGATTTTTCTCAGATTTTTAGGAGAAGAAAACAAATGAATTTCATCAAAAATGACAATTCTGGTACAAACTTTCAGCAAGCAAATTTTGAAAATTTTGAACTGTGGACCAGTGGATCTTCATGGATCTTGGTTGAGGGTTCTAAGGACTAGCCAGGGAAACTTGTTTGAAATTAAAACTCAAAGGAATTCTAATGGTTCCTTTGTAAATCTCTAAGGGCCAAAATAGGAGACACAAAAGATTTTTGATTAAAAATAATTGGAAATAAATTCAAGGGGGAGTTAAACTTGCTGGATTTGAAGCTTGACTTGACACAAAGTGGGAAGATGGCTTTTGGGAGGGGATTTCAACTTAGGTCATGGCAAGAGATAATTTTTGAAAGGGGAAGGATCACTCCATAAGCCATAGGGTTATTTTTAAAAGAAAAGATTTCAAAAACTTTCCCAAAGAAAAACATTTGTGTTGAGTCAACACAAGATGAAAAACCCTCAAGACCAAAGATCAAGTTTTGGATGAACCCAAAGAAAATACTTGTCATAAAAGAAAATTTTTGAGAAGGAGAGTCCTTAAAAAAATTTAAACTACCTTCTTCAAATCAAATAAATAATTTGATAAAACCAAATAAATTTTTTGGGGTGTCACAGGCAGGAGACGGCGGCGAAGTGGGGCGAAGGCGAATTGGGGACACGGCAGCGAAGTGGGGCGAGGTATTTGGGGGAGAAGTGGTGGCTGGGGGGAGGGAAAACCGCTGGTTAAGTGAAACATAGCGGTAGCGCGTTACAGAAAACGCGCTATAGCTAAGTTAGCGATGGCACGTTTCACAAAACGCGCTATTGCTAAGCCTTTCTCCTTTTTTCCTTTCTCATTTATTTTTCTTTACATTTTATTTTTTCCTTTCTCCTTTTTCTATTTCTTTCATTTTCATTTACTTTTCTATTTGTTTTTCGATTTATTTTCTTTTTGTTAGCAGTAGCGCCTTTCTACGTAAACGCGCTGCTACAATGAACTTAGCGGTAGCGCGGTTTCTATAAGAACGCTACTACTATGTGTAGCCTATTGGCTTATTAGTGAGAATTTTAGTAGTAGCGCGTTTAAAGTTAGACGCGCTACTGCTGCTTTTGTATCTGTAGCGCGTTTAGCCTGAAAGCGCTACTGCTATTTAGCACTAGCGTCCTTTTTTAACAAGTGCTACTGCTAAAGTTCTGTGTATAAGGTTTTCCCTACTAGTGAAGATAGAGTACAAAACGCAATGCATAGCCAAATGGAGAGATTCCAAATCTGAAGCATTTGTTTGCTTAACTCCAAAGCCGTTCTCACAACAAGATCGACTAGAAAATAAAAAAGGTTACCTTCAATTCAAGCATGTGTGATCAAATATTTGATTTGTTGCTGAATAATAATTACATTAGAATTCTTGATCACCATGTCAAGCCATCAAGTCAAGGACGAATGTATTGTAGGTTACATCATTCGTTCAAACATAATTTTGAGGATTGCAATATGTTTCATCAAATAGTCAAATCGGCCATTGATAAAGGACGACTGAGATTTGTTGAAACACCAAAGGATGACTAGTCTATTCTGATTGGTCCTAATGGCAAAAAAATTGCATCGGCTTCTTCAAGTTGATTCATTAAATGATGAGCAGGTAAAAACTGTGGATGACGGGATCAAGCTTTCAAATAAGGAAGTCGTTCAAGAGCACGATGGAAATATTCTCGACGGCAGGAATTCCATCAAGGTTGCATTGAAGACGCCATGTACTAGGGGGCAACGAGAAAAATCCAAAGATCAATGCAAGTACAATCAAAGAAAGCAAAGGTGGAGGTAAGCACAAAGGTAAAAAGCCAAAAGTCACTTTCGCGCAGCTATTGGAAAAATATCAAAATAAGAGTGAAGAGAAAAGTGCTTATCGGCCAAGTACTTCAAAAGCATCAAGATCACCCCCTAGACGCAAATCGAATTATCGGTATTGGCAAAGTGAGAATTTCAATGCAACATATTCATATCCTTATTTTGGGCCGCCAATGCCAATGACATGGATGCCTTCCTATGCTCACGTAAATCCGTACCATCATAGGACAGGTATGATACAAGGGCGCATTCTCCATCTTATTTTAGACCATCTCACCAACATTATACAGCTCCAAGAAGATCATCATTTAATAAACAATCATGTGATAAAGACCATTTCAATCATAGGGAATCGGTCTGGAGCTCAAGGAAGAAAAAAGAGGTAGCCAAGCAAGTCTACTACGTCAAAAAAGATTGTCGTAAGAGTGTCACTTCAGATTTGATCTCAAATGAAAAAAGGGCAAATTAAAGTGTTGACATTGGCTACAAAAGGCAATGAGGCAAGTCAATCAAGTGCAAAATATGAAGAGAAGGAGTTGAGAGTGCATAAGCTAAAACAAGAATTGCCATTGTTTCAATCAAAATCACAGCCGAGGTGCCCACTCGGCTTATAGTATTGGCAAAAGAAGAAATTGCAAAAACTAAGTGCACAAGAACTTGAAAAGTGGAGCATGGCATGGGTTCCCAAAGGAAGTACTGCAAACAAGAATTGTGTGCAAGCTTCCATCGCGAAAAGTGCGGCGAAGTTGAAGAAACAGAAGAGTGAAAGCTCCGAACACCCAAGCCGAAAGTTTGCGCATCAAACTCTTCGGTTTAAACAATATCCATATTCTTTAACTATGCCATTAATGCCTATGTCATGGAGTTGGTCATCACGTATGATTGGTTACCCTCCATGGGCTTATTTAATCCATGGTTGCAATCTAATTTCTTACGTCATGAAAGGGTATTACCAAATCATCATACGTTCGATCACCTACACTTTTGTTGCTAATCTCAATGGCCGATATATAATTATCATCCTAAAAACATGCAAATGGCCGATGGAGTGTGATGACCCACAAGTATAGGGGATCTATCTTAGTCCTTTCGATAAGTAAGAGTGTCGAACCCAACGAGGAGCAGAAGGAAATGACAAGCAGTTTTCAGCAAGGTATTCTCTGCAAGCACTGAAATTATCCGTAACAGATAATTTGTGATAAGATAATTCATGACGGGTAACAAGTAACAAAAGTAAACAAGGTGCAGCAAGGTGGACCAATCCTTTTTGTAGCAAAGGACAAGCCTGCACGAACTCTTATATAAAGCAAAGCGCTCCCGAGGACACATGGGAATTGTTGCCAATCTAGTTTTCATCATGCTCATATGATTCGCATTCGTTACTTTGATAATTTGATATGTGGGTGGACTGGTGTTAGGGTGCTGCCCTTCCTTGGACAAGCCTACCACTTATAATTAACCCCTCACGCAAGCATCCGCAACTACGAAAGAAGAATTAAGATAAATCTAACCATAGCATGAAACATATGGATCCAAATCAGCCCCTTACGAAGCAACGCATAAACTAGGGTTTAAGCTTCTGCCACTCTAGCACCCCATCATCTACTTATTACTTCCCAATGCCTTCCCCTAGGCCCAAACAATGGTGAAGTGTCATGTAGTCGACGCTCACATAACACCACTAGAGGAAAGACAACATAGATCTCATCAAAATATCGAAGGAATACCAAATTCACATGATTACTTATAACAAGACTTCTCCCATGTCCTCAGGAACAAACGTAACTACTCACAAAGCATATTCATGTTCATAATCAGAGGAGTATTAATTATCATTAAGGATATGAACATATGATCTTCCACCGAATAAACCAACTAGCATCAACTACAAGGAGTAATCAACACTACTAGCAACCCACATGTACCAATCTGAGGTTTTGAGACAAAGATCGGATACAAGAGATGAACTAGGGTTTGAGAGGAGATGGTGTTGGTGAAGATGTTGATGTAGATTGACCCCCTCTCGATGAGAGGATCGTTCGTGATAACGATGTCGATGATTTCCCCCTCCCGGAGGGAAGTTTCCCCGGCAAAACAGCTCCGCCGGAGCCTTGATTGGTTCTGCCCATGTTCCGCCTCGAGACGGCAGCGCTTCGTCCCGAAAGCTTCCTTCAGATTTTTTTCCAGTTCAAAACACACTATATAGCACAAGATGGGCGTCGGGGTCTGCCAGGGGGCCCACAAGACCGGACGGCGCGCCCAGGGGGTAGGGCGCGCCCTCCACCCTTGTGGATGGCAGGTGGCCCCCTCTGGTGTTTTCTTCGCCCAATATTTTGTATATATTCCAAAAATATTCTCTGTGAAGTTTCAGGGCTTTTGGAGTTGTACAGAATAGGTCTCTAATATTTGCTCGTTTTCCAGTCCAGAATTCCAGCTGCCGGCATTCTCCCTCTTCATGTAAACCTTATAAAATAAGAGAGAAAAGGCATAAGTATTGTGATATAATGTGTAGTAACAACCCATAATGCAATAAATATCAATATAAAATCATGTTGCAAAATTGACGTATCAACTCCCCCAGGCTTAGACCTCGCTTGTCCTCAACCAAAAGCCAAAATCAAAAAATATATCCACATGTTTAGAGATACAGGTGTCGATAAAATAAAATACGGACATGAGGGCATCATGATCATATTTAGAATAGCAACATATAATGTCATATATTTTCTTATGCTAAAGTAACATTTCATTCACAAGGTAAAGTATGAATTAGAAACTTCATTGAAAACTAACAAACTATGATCTTAGTCATTGAGGCAATTGCAATTTATCATAACATCGGAAAGAGTCAATATAAGACCTTTTCAACAAGTCCACATACTCAACTATCATTTAATCTTTCACAATTGCTAACACTCATGCGATACTTATGTGTTCCAAGCTTCAATCAGACACAGAGAAAGATAGGGGCTTATAGTTTCGCCTCCCAACATTTTACCTCAAGGGTAATGTCAACAATAATACTTTATGATAACCTACATCCGAGTGGATATATATATCCGGATCTCTCCAACACATAGTGCTTGCCAAAGGAAAAAGTGTAAAAAGGAAAGGTGAAGATCACCATGACTCTTGTATAAGGGTACAAGGTAAAAATAAAAGGTAGGCCCTTCGCAGAGGGAAGCAGAGGTTGTCATGCGATTTTATGGTTTGATGCATAAAATCTTAATGCAAAAGAACGTCACTTTATATTGCCGCTTGTGATAAAGAACTTTATTATGCAGTCCGTCGCTTTTATTTCTTCCATATCACAAGTTCGTATAAAGCTTATTTTCTTCACACTAATAGATCATACATATTTAGAGAGTAATTTTTATTGCTTGCACCGATGACAACTTACTTGAAGGATCTTACTCAATCCATAGGTAGGTATGGTGGACTTTCATGGCAAAACTAGTTTAAGGGATGTTTGGAAGCACAAGTAGTATCTCTACTTGGTGCAAAGAATTTGTCTAGCATGAGAGGGAAAGGCAAGCTCAACATGTTGGATGATCCATGACATTATAACTTCTATTCGGATATAAGAAAACATAACCCATTATGTTGTCTTCCTTGTCCAACATCAGCCATTTAGCATGTAATATTTTAATGAGTGCTCATAATTACAAAAGATGTCCAAGATAGTATATTTATATGTGAAGCCTCTCTTTCTTTATTACTTCCTATTAATTGCAACAGTGACAAAAACTATGTTTGTCAACTCTCAACAATTTTTATTCATCATACGCTTTATGTGAAGTCATTACTCTCTATAAGATCAATATATGATCTTTTTATTTCTTTTTGTTCTTTTTTATTAATTCCCTCAAGATCATAGCAAAATAGCAAAGCCCTCGACTCAAAACTACTCTTTATTATATATAACTCTCGGACTCGATTACATAGATAGAGATCGAAACAAAACTCAAAGCTAGATGATACTAAAAACTTTATTCTACTAGATCAAGATATAACCAAAATGATCGGATTAAGAAAAATGATAAAGATAAAGATGTGATGGTGATACGATATCGGGGCACCTCCCCCAAGCTTGGCAGTTGCCAAGGGGAGTGCCCATACCCATGTATTTATGTCTCTTTCTTTGGAGGTGGTGATGTGATATTCATGGCGATGATGCCCCTTATGATGTACTACTTCTTTAGCTTGCATTGGTTTTTCCCTTGAAGAGGAGAGGGTGATGTAGCAAAGTAGAGATAAGTATTTCCCCCAGTTTGAGAACCAAGGTATCAATCCAATAGGAGACAACACACAAGTCACCGAATACCTGCACAAACAATCAAACAACTTGCACCCAACGCGATAAAGGCATTGCCAATCCCTTCATGGTTACTTGTAAACGTGAGATCTGAGAGAGATAGATAAACGATAAAGTAAATATTTTTGGTATTTTTGGTTTATAGATCGGAAAGTAAAAGATTGCAAAAAGAGTAGATCGGAAACTAATATTGTAGATCGGAAACTTATATGATGGAAAATAGACCCGAGGGCCATAGGTTTCACTAGAGGCTTCTCTCAAGATAGCAAATCATATGGTGGGATTAATGGCGAGCAATTGATAGAAAAGCGCAAAGTCATGATGATATCTAAGGCAATGATCATGAATATTGGCATCTCGTCCGTGTCAAGTAGACCAAAACGATTCTGCATCTACTACTATTACTCCACACATCGACCGCTATCCAGCATGCATCTAGAGTATTAAGTTCATAAAGAATGGAGTAACGCATTAAGTAAGATGACATGATGTAGAGGAATTAACTCAAGCAATATGACACTACTAGGGAAAAGCCTAGCAGTAGCACGGGTCTGAGAGGGCTACCCGTAGCATGGGGTACCATGCTACTAATACGGCGCTACAGCTAACACTTAGCAGTAGCGCGTTCCCTCCCGCGCTACTATTATAGCTACTTAGCAGTAGCGCTCCCCATACAAGTGCTACTGCTAATCTAACTGTTTGTAGCGTTTTTCCTGCCCAGCGCTACTACTATTCTGTTTTTAATTTTTTTAGTGTATTTATACGCCGTTATACAAATTTTGATACAATACCAATTAAGAAGTTGTTATATGGTTATGTCCATGATGACTTAATATATCATTTGAGGAAGAAACATGGGTTAGATTCATTTGGATGAATCAAAAGTTGAATTAGGACGACGATCCTACTAATTCAACTTTTGGTCACTTTTGATCCATCCACATGAATCTAATCCATGTTCCATCCACCAATGATATAATAACTAATCATGATCATTATAACAAATCATCATGATAATCATGATCAACATCATCACCATATTAATATAAAACTCTTGCATCATATCATCACCACCAACACTAGCTACAAGTAATCATCATAGTCATTACCACCAACACTAGCTATTTAATCATCATAGTCATAGTGTAGCACATCATCATCTTCAAACTCATTCTAGCTAGCTAATCACTCCTGCTGCTCCCTCTCGGATAAAATAGCATAGAACATGTGTAGCACTCCCGCTTCATCATATTGGAGAATGCAGATGAACCTGTCTCCTAATTGTGGGTTGCGATTCTGATTGCTGTCCCCTAGTACTTCTCTGCGATCCTTCACAATTTTGCTCGAGTCTTCAACTATTAAGACTTGCTCACTTCGAGAAATCTTGAATTCAATCGTGTGCAATGTAGGATGTCTTGCCCGTAAACTAACCATTGTCATGCGACCTTTAGGCTCGATCCAATGCGGCACAACATTCATCGGGAGTCCTTGTTGAAGAACATCGTAGTAACATACTTAGCAATGAAGTTTAGCTTAAAAAATAATGTATGCAAAAGATGCACTGAGGTTAAATAGTAAAAATCTTACCATTTCCCTAAATAGATGTGACTGTAGTTCAATACGCACACTAGTGGTCGCACGTTTTGAGTACTAATATTTCAAAGTCCAGGAAAATAACCTGTCTTGACGGTATCAAGATCCTCAAGCCATGAAACATAATGACTTATCTCCTCGCAGTTTAGTTCAGCCCCGTGACAGTAGTAGGTGCTATCTACCAAGCGCCAGACATGTTTGCTTGAATGGAAATAAGCTGTCAATAGAAATTAGTTGTCAACTATTTTTAAATAAACAATATCCAAGACATAAATATGGTTGACAAACTCACATAATGGTAGAACTGGAGGCGTCTGCACATCGACCCAGATGTCGATATTACCTTCAATTTCATATTCCGGACGAATATGAAAGGTGATAAGCACATCAGGCTCAAATTCATAAGCCTTGCATAGTGCTCTCCAATTTTTGCATTCAAAGTAGGTGTAGGTGTCTGCATTGTATAATTTTATGGCAAAAGTATAACCATGCTCGGTCCTCAAGTGAGCTCTCTTTACCTCCATACTTTCCATACTACTGAAACCAATCTTATCCAAGGCATAAATTCTTGCATGGCAGGGGATACACTAGTAGAATAGTAAAAAATTAAAATTATAAGTTGAAGCAAAATAAGCAGAAGTCATGCTTAATTACGAAAAAAGACTTATCGTTGTGATTTACTGTATCCATTTCGAAGTTCTCATCCAGCATGATACTAAAGCCTACCACCAACTAGGTGAGGCATGTCGCATAGACCGCACTCGTCTTCGCAGTATTCACACATACCGAAATCCTTTTCGTCGTCAGACATTTCCTATGTTCATAGTTGAAACATTAATTAAAAATCGATCGAAGGCAACTACCAGGAAACTCAACACACAGATCACTATTACTCAATATGCAATGGGTTGACTTTATGTCTGTTGAGTCTTACTTCCTAAACTCTCATCTCACGTATATCGAGCAATGACATAGAAAAAATGCCTTATGTTTTGCCAAAATATCATTGAATTCCCGTTCTGGCAAATCACGAGCACTCGATATGCCCTACATTGTAGCACAAGTCATGCTAAAATTCATGAAAAAAATCGGCATGACCTTTGCTAAAGCCAGGACATATCGAGCGCCTGAAATTTGCCGAGACGGAAACGAATCAACATTCCGGCAAAACATAGGCCACTCGGAGGCACATTGCAAACAAGAAAACCAAGACATCCTCTATATTCAGAATGCATCATAATCGACATCAATGACATGACAACTATATAGTACTAGCATTTTCATCATCGAAATTTACAACAAATTATCATTTGGCTATTCTCACCTAGAGGTCTTAAGGGGTCGACGATGGGGACGACTACGGGGATGAGGCAGGGGCAAAAACTTGATTTTTGCATAAGCAAAATGTAAACAAAATATATTAACCACTTACTGTAAATAAACTAATTCTATTAAGCACTTACTATAAATAAACTAGTTCTATTAAACACTTGATATAAATAAACTAGTTCTATTAAGCACTTACTATAAATAACCTAGTTAGTTAACCTAGATAATTAACCTAATTATACTAATTAACCTAGCTAGCCAACCTAGTTAACCTAGCTAGTTTGAATTTTTACTAATTTACTAAAAAAATCTACTCTATGCAAGAACAGAGTGAGGAGAGATGAGGGAGGGAGGAGAGAGCAGGGGGTTGGGGGAGGAGGATCGGAGGAGGGAGGAGAGAGGAGGAGGGGAGGAGTGAGGGGTGGGAGGAGGGAGGAGAGAGAGGAGGAGGGGAGGAGGGCGGTGGGAGGTGGGAGGAGGAGGGGTGGGAGGAGGGAGGAGAGAGGAGGAGGGGGAGGGGGCGGCCAGAGGAGGAGGAAGGAGGGTGCGGTGGGAGGAGGAGGGGGAGGAGGGAGGAGGGCATACCGAGGAAGGAGGAGGGAGGACGGCGGCAGCAATGCAATGGCGATGGCAATGCGGCGGCGGAGGAGGCAGAGTGAGGCAACGGGGAGTGAGGGGAGGAAGAAGATGGTCGGGCGCGGGGGAGGAAAATTTGGGGATAAGGCACACATAGCAGTAGTGCAGGGCCAGGAAGAGCGCTACTGCTAATACCAATAGCAGTAGCGTTGACGGTAGACCAGCGCTACTACTATACCTAGCCTGCCGGCTAATACGTCTCCAACGTATCTATAATTTTTTTATTGTTCCATGCTATTATATTATCTGTTTTGGATGTTATATATGCATTAATATGCTATTTTATATTATTTTTGGGATAACCTATTAACCTAGAGCCCCGTGCTAGTTTCTGTTTTTTCCTTGTTTTAGAGTTTCGTGGAAAAGGAATAACAAAAGGAGTCCAAACGGAATGAAACTTTCGCAATGATTGTTCTTGGACCAGAAGACATCCAGAGGACTTGGAGTGCAAGTTAGGGAAGCCACGAGGCAGCCACAAGGTCGGAGGGTGCGCCCACGGGGTAGGGCGCGCCCCCACCCTTGTGGGCCCCTCCTGACTCCACCGACCTATTTCTTCCGCCTATATATTCTCAAATATTCCAAAAGCTACCAGGAGAGCCACGAAAACACTTTTCCACCGCCACAATCTTCTGTACCCGTGAGATCCCATCTAGGGGCCTTTTTCGGCGTCCCGCCGGAGGGATATTCGATCATAGAGGGCTTCTACATCAACACCATTGCCCCTCCGATGAAGCGTGAGTAGTTTACCTCAGACCTACGGGTCCATAGCTAGTAGCTAGATGGCTTCTTCTCTCTCTTTGGTTCTCAATACCATGTTCTCCTCGATGTTCTTGGAGATCTATCCAATGTCATACTCTTTTGCGGTGTGTTTGCCGAGATTCGATGAATTGTGGATTTATGATCAGCTTATCTATGAATATTATTTGAATCTTCTCTGAATTCTTATATGCATGATTTGATATCTTTGGAAGTCTCTTCGAACTATCGATTTGGTTTGTCCAACTAGATTGGTTTTTCTTGCAATGGGAGAAGTGCCTAGCTTTGGGTTCAATCTTGCGGTGCTCGATCCTAGTAACAGAAGGGGAACTGACACGTATTGTATTGTTGCCATCAAGGATAACAAGATGGGGTTTTCATCATATTGCTTGAGTTTATCCCGCTACATCATGTCATCTTACTTAATGCGTTACTCTGTTCTTATGAACTTAATACTCTAGATGCAGGCAGGAGTCGGTCGATGTGTGGAGTAATAGTAGTAGATGCAGGCAGGAGTCCGTCTACTTGATACGGACGTGATGCCTATATTCATGATCGTTGCCTTAGATATCGTCATAACTTTGCGCTTTTCTATCAATTGCTCGGCAGTAATTTGTTCACCCACCGTAATAATTTCTATCTTGAGAGAAGCCTCTAGTGAAACCTATGGCCCCCGAGTCTATTTTCCATCATATAAGTTTCCGATCTATAATTTTAGTTTCCGGTTTACTTCCTTTTCTTTTTTTACTTTCCGTTCCATAAACCAAAAGTACCAAAAATATTACTTTACCGTTTATCCATCTCTATCGGATCTCACTTTGCAAATAACCGTGAAGGGATTGACAACCCCTTTATCGTGTTGGGTTCAAGTTGGTGTTTGTTTGCAGGTATTCGGTGACTTGTGTGTTGTCTCCTACTGGATTGATACCTTGGTTCTCAAAGGCTGAGGGAAATACTTACTCTACTTTGCTGCATCACCCTTTCCTCTTCAAGGGAAAAACCAATGCAAGCTCAAGAAGTAGCAGGAAGAATTTTTGGTGCCGTTGCCGGGGAGATCTAAGCCAGGCCAAGACATACCAAGTACCCATCATAAACTCTCATCTCTCGCATTACATTATTTTCCATTCGCCTCTCATTTTCCTCTCCCCCACTTCTAAAATGATTTTTGAAAAGTTTTGCCTTTTCTTCGCCCCACTTCCAATTTTTTTCTCCACTTGCTTTTTGTGTGCTCGTGTGTTGGATTGCTTGCTTTGTCACTATGACTCCACAAAAAACGTTGACCCTCACCTTAGGAGGTTAGATGAAGTTGAAAATAATGTTAGAAGCTTCATGTATTTGCAATTTGAGCATAACAATTTCTTTAGAAACGAGCTCAAGGAGCAGAAAAGTTTTATTGAATACATGAATAAGGAGCTTGATGATATGTCTAAGGAATTTTATGGTTTGAAATCTCAGTTTGCGCATCTTGAAAATTTAGTAGGCCAAATTTCTGATAAACAAGCTACCTTAGTAAACAAAATGGCCACTAAACCGGAGGCTTTGAATAATGATGAAGATCTTAAAGTGATTGATGTGACTCCTATTGAATCTTTGTTTTCCAATATAAATCTTGATAAAGATGGGACTGGAGATGAGACAACTTTAGTTAGAAGGCGTCCCAATGATTCAGAGTTTTTAGATCTTGATGCAAAAATTGATAAAAGTGGGATTGGAGAGGTCAAAACTTTAAGTAGCAATGAACCCACTCTTTTGGATTTCAAGGAATTTAATTATGATAATTGTTCTTTAATAGATTGTATTTCCTTGTTGCAATCCATGTTGAATTCTCCTCATGCTTATAATCAAAATAAAGCTTTTACTAAACATATTGTTGATGCCATGATGCAATCTTTTGAAGAAAAGCTTGAATTGGAAGTTTCTATCCCTAGAAAACTTTATGATGAGTGCGAACCAAATATTAAGATTAAGATTAAAGACTATGAGTGCCAGGCTTTGTGTGATTTGGGTGCTAGTGTTTCCACGATCCAAAAACTTTATGTGATGTGTTAGGTTTCCGTGAATTTGATGATTGTTCTTTAAATTTGCATCTTGCGGATTCCACTATTAAGAAACCTATGGGATGGATTAATGATCTTCTTACAGTTGCAAATAGGAATTATGTGCCCGTAGATTTCATTGTTCTTGATATAGATTGCAATACTACATGTCATATTATTCTTGGTAGACCTTTCCTTAGAACGATTGGTGCAATTATTGATATGAAAGAAGGAAACATAAGGTTTCAATTTCAGTTAAGGAAAGGCATGGAACACTTTCCAAGAAAGAAAACTAAATTTCCTTATGAATTTGTTATGAGAGCCACTTATGGATTGCATGCCAAAGATAACAATACCTAGATCTATTCGTGTTTTATTCCTAGCTAAGGGCGTTAAACAATAGCGCTTGTTGGGAGGCAACCCAATTTTATTTTTGTTTTTGCATTTTAGGTTCTGTTTTGCAATAATATTTCTATGTAGCCTCTGGTTAGATGTGGTTTTGTGTTTTAATTATTGTTTGTGGCAAGTAAGACCTTTGGGATAGCTTACGGTGATAGTTGATTTAATCTTGCTGAAAAACAGAAACTTTTGTGCTTAGGAAAACAATTCTCATTTTAAACAGGAGCGTGATAAAATATTGATTCTTTTTGCAGAAGATCAACAAAGATATTTCTTAGGCCGTCCTAATTTTTCAGAATTTTTGGAGTTATAGAAGTATTAGAAATATCCAGATTACTACACACTATACTGTTTTTGATAGATTCTGTTTTCTTTGTGTTGTTTGCTTATTTTGATGAATCTATGGCTAGTATCGGGGGGTATGAACCATGGAAAATTTGGAATACGGTAGATATTACACCAATATAAATAAAGAATGAGTTCACAATAGTACCAAAAGTGGTGATTTATTTTCTTATACTAACGGAGCTTACGAGATTTTCTGTTGAGTTTTGTGTTGTGAAGTTTTCAAGTTTTGGGTAAGGATTTGATGGACTATGGAATAAGGAGTGGCAAGAGCCTAAGCTTGGGGATGCCCAAGGCACCCCAAGGTAATATTCAATGATACCAAGAGACTAAGCTTGGGGATGCCCCGGAAGGCATCCCCTCTTTCGTCTTCGTCTATCGGTAACTTTACTTGAGGCTATATTTTTATTCACCACATGATATGTGTTTTGCTTGGAGCGTCTTGTATGATTTTAGTCTTTGCTTTTTAGTTTTCCACAATCATCCTTGATGTACACACCTTTTGAGAGAGACACGCTTGAATCGTGATTTATTAGTATACTCGTTGTGCTTCACTTATATCTTTTGAGCTAGACAATATTGCTGTAGTGCTTCACTTATATCTTTTAGAGCAGGGCGGTGGTTTTATTTTACAGAAACTGATGAACTCTCGTGCTTCACTTATATTATTTTGAGAGTCTCTAAACAACATGGTAATTTGCTTTGGTTATAAATTTAGTCCTAATATGATAGGCATCCAAGAGGGATATAATAAAAACTTTCATATAAAGTGCATTGAATATTACGAGAAGTTTGATTCCTTATGATTGTTTTGAGATATAAAGATGGTGATATTAGAGTCATGCTAATCAGTAGTTGTGAATTCGAGAAATACTTGTGTTAAAATTTGTGATTACCGTAGCATGCACGTATGGTGAACCATTATGTGATGAAGTCGAGCATGCTTTATTTATTGATTGTCTTCCTTATGAGTGGCGGTCGGGGACGAGCGATGGTACTTTGTTTCGATAACTAATAGATTTTTCCAATAAGTATATGAGTTCTTTATGACTAATGTTGAGTCCACGGATTATACACACTCTCACCCTTCCACCATTGCTAGCCTCTCTTGTACCGCGCAACCTTCGCTGGTACCATACACCCACCATATACCCTCCTCAAAACAGCCACCATACCTACCTATTATGGCATTTCCATGGCCATTCCAAGATATATTGCCATGCAACTTTCCACCGTTCCATTTATTATGACACGCTCCATCATTGTCATATTGCTATGCATGATCATGTAGTTGACATTGTATTTGTGGCAAAGCCACCGTTCATAATTATTTCATACATGTCACTCTTGATTCATTGCACATCCCGGTACACTGCCAGAGGCATCCACATAGAGTCATATTTTGTTCTAAGTATCGAGTTGTAATTCTTGAGTTGTAAGTAAATAAAAGTGTGATCATCTTCATTATTAGAGCATTGTCCCATGTGAGGAAAGGATGATGGAGACTATGATTCCCCCACAAGTCGAGATGAGACTCCGAACGAAATAAAAAAAAGAGGCCAAAAAATGAGAGAAAAGAGAGAAGGGGCAATGCTACTATCCTTTTACCACACTTGTGCTTCAAAGTAGCACCACGATCTTCATGATAGAGAGTCTCCTATATTGTCACCTTCATATACTACTGGGAATTTTTCATTATATAACTTGGCTTGTATATTCCAATGATGGGCTTCCTCAAATTGCCCTAGGTCTTCGTGAGCAAGCAAGTTGGATGCACACCCACTTAGTTTCTTTTTGAGCTTTCATAAACTTATAGCTCTAGTGCATCCGTTGCATGGAAATCCCTACTCACTCACATTGATATCTATTAATGGGAATCTCCATAGCCCATTGATACGCCTAGTTGATGTGAGACTTTCTCCTTCTTTTTGTCTTCTCCACAACCACCGTCTATTCCACCTATAGTGCTATGTCCATGGTTCACGCTCATGTATTGTGTGAAAGTTGAAAAAGTTTGAGAACATCAAAAGTATGAAACAATTTCTTGGCTTGTCATCGGGGTTGTGCATGATTTGAATATTTTGTGTGATGACGGTGGAGCATAGCCAGACTATATGATTTTGTAGGGATAAGCTTTCTTTGGCCATGTTATTTTGAGAAGACATAATTGCCTTGTTAGTATGCTTGAAGTATTATATGTCAATATTAAACTTTTGTTTTGAATCATACAGATCTGAACATTCATGCCACAATGAAGAAAATTACATGGATAAATACTTTAGGTAGCATTCCACATCAAAAATTCTGTTTTTATCATTTACCTACTCGAGGACGAGCAGGAATTAAACTTGGGGATGCTTGATACGTCTCCAACGTATCTATAATTTTTGATTGTTCCATGCGATTATATTATCTATTTTGGATGTTTTATATGCATTAATATGCTATTTTATATTATTTTTGGGACTAACCTATTAACCAAGAGCCCAGTGCCAGTTTATGTTTTTTCCTTGTTTTAGAGTTTCGCGGAAAAGGAATACCAAACAGAGTCCAAACGAAATGAAACTTTCGCGATGATTTTTCTTGGACCAGAAGACATCCAGAGGACTTGGAGTGCAAGTCAGGGAAGCCACGAGGAAGCCACAAGGTCGGAGGGCGCGCCCAGGGGGTAGGGCGCGCCCCCACCCTTGTGGGCCCCTCATGACTCCACTGACCTATTTCTCCCGCCTATATATTCTCAAATATTCCAAAACCTACCAGGAGAGCCACGAAAACACTTTTCCACTGCCGCAACCTTCTGTACCCGTGAGATCCCATCTAGGGGCCTTTTCCGGCGTCCTGTCGGAGGGGGAGTCGATCACGGAGGGCTTCTACATCAACACCATTGCCTCTCCGGTGAAGCGTGAGTATTTTACCTCAGACCTACGGGTCCATAGCTAGTATCTGGATGGCTTCTTCTCTCTCTTTGGTTCTCAATACCATGTTCTCCTCGATGTTCTTGGAGATCCGATGTAATACTCTTTTGCGGTGTGTTTGCCGAGATGCGATGAATTGTGGATTTATGATCAGCTTATCTATGAATATTATTTGAATCTTCTCTAAATTCTTATATGCATGATTTGATATCTTTGGAAGTCTCTTCGAACTATCGATTTGGTTTGGCCAACTAGATTGGTTTTTCTTGCTCGATCCTAGCTTTGGGTTCAACTAGGACACCGCAAGATTGAACCCAAAGCTAAGCACTTCTCCCATTGCAAGAAAAACCAATCTAGTTGGCCAAACCAAACCGATAGTTCGAAGAGAATTACACAGATGCCAAATCATGCATACAAGAATTCAGAGAAGATTCAAATAATATTCATAGATAAGCTCATCATAAATCCACAATTCATGGGATCTCGATAAACACACCACAAAAGAAGATTACATCGGATAGATCTCCAAAAACATCGAGGAGAACATGATATTGAGAATCAAAGAGAGAGAAGAAGCCATCTAGCTACTAGCTATGGACCCGTAGGTCTATGGTAAACTACTCATGCTTCATCGAAAGGGCAATAGACTTGATGTAGAAGCCCTCCGTTATCGAATCCCCCTCTGGCAGGATGCCGAAAAAGGCCCCAAGATGGGATCTCACGGGAACAGAAGGTTGCGGTGGTGGAAAAGTGTTTTCGTGGATACTTCTGGTGGTTTGGGAATATTTGTGAATATATAGGCCCAAGAATTAGGTCAGGGAACTCACGAGGGGCCCACAAGGCAGGGGGCACGCCCTACCCCTTGGGCGGGCCCTCCCCCCTTGTGGCCGCCTCATGGCTCTTCCGACTTGATCTCCAAGTCTCTGGGGTGTCTTCTGGTCCAAGAAAAATCATCACGAAAGTTTTATTCCGTTTGGACTCCATTTGGTATTCCTTTTGTGCGAAACTCAAAAACAAGGAAAAAACATAAACTGGCACTGGGCTGTAGGTTAATAGGTTAGTCCAAAAAATAATATAAAATAGCATATTAATGCATATAAAACATCCAAAACAGATAATATAATAGCATGGCACAATCAAAAATTATAGATACATTGGAGACATATCAATCGTTCTTAGAAAAAACTCTGTGCAGGTTATTTTTCGGCACAGAAGTTTTGCCAAAAAACAGGGGGTTATGTGTTGACGCTCGAAAGTGGCACGATCATAAAGAGTTGCTTGAAGTTATATCAAGATCAAGTCAAAATTATGGATGTAAGCCACCATTGTAAGAACCTTTCGAGAAGATCAAAATTGATATAAAGATGGTCCAATACAGAATCCGAACACAAAAAATATGTCAGCTTCAAGAGGTGCTTGTGTTGCCATCAGGTTATAAAATGGTATGAAACATTATTAAGGTGGCCCCCTATGAAGAAAGTTTCAACATAAAAGTTCTTCGTCTCGTCGAAACAGATGATTTTAATATAAAATCATCTCAATCCGAGATCATATGCAAAAGTTTGAGCCACCAGAATGCGGCCCTGTCATGAACAAAAAAGTAGCGCGCCCCATAAGACACTCATATGCCATATGTCTGATGGGTAGCGCCAGTAATTGTCTATTCTATGCGATCTATTCGGCCTTCAAGATGGCCTTGAATCGAAAAACGTTCAACATCAAAGTTGTTCGTCTCATCGAAATGGCTAAATTTGCTTTTGGGTGCATCTTCATCCGAGGTCATTTGTGGCCTGTGAGACCCAAAAACCGAACTGATGTCTTAGATTTACCTAAATCCGAGTTCGGTTAACTTTGTAAATATTTGGATGGGATTTGGACTCCTTTTTCTTGTACGGGAAGTCCAGCCGCCTCATAAATAGATGAGAGGTGATGGCCGATTGAACAACACACAATCGAACAATCATCTACCACTTGTACCTTTATCTTTTACCTTCTCCCTTTGTTCTTCTTCTTCTCGTTCTTCGTTTGGAGGGCGGTGAACCTCGAGGCCCTAGGGGCGATCACGTCGACCCAAGGCAGCCCATAGCCACGCCGCGCCCTGACGGGGTCCCTCCCGAGCATGTGGGGTTTCGGGTCTACAGAAGCACCCACCGGATTGCTTGCGTACCGCGCTTCCGGACGGGTCTCTTTTGACGTGAGCTGCGGTGCATCGGCGTCGAGGATACACGGTGACATGTCCGTGTGCAAACAACGAGTCAACTTTGTTAGGCATGGAACGAGTCAAGAAGAGCGGTGAAAATTCGAAGGAAAAAGGCACTTGTGTTGTAGTAGCTGTAGCGGCACACCAACAAACACTCACGACCCAAACTCATAGATAAACTGGAAAAACAAAACAACAACCAACTGAAAAAATAATACCATATAGAATGTATCCGTTGGAGCTCCCCGGGCTCTCGTCCCCGCACGCGGCACCCGGCCGCCCCGCCCGCCGGCGGTCGCCCCCCTAGTCTGCTGCCCCCTCCCTCCTTCCGGCCGGTGCGCCTGGCCCCGGGGGCCCCCTGGTTCTTCTCTGAGGCGCAGAAGCTGCTGCTTCGGTCTTCTGCGCTGGCCTCTATGCCGGATCTGGGTGCGGCGCCTCCTCCGATCCCCTGCTCCCACCCTGCTGCTGCACCCGCCCTGGGGTGCACGCCGGCGTCCGTCTCCCCTGCGCGTGCGACGCGCTCGTCGGGCGGATCTGGCGATTTTGTCCTGGATTCGGCCCCCTTGCCTGCTGGCATTGATGAGGAGGGCGAGTTCGTTCCAGGCTCGGCCACTCCGTCCCCCCAGGCTTTGTTGGGGCTTCCCCCTCCTCTGCGCGCATTCAAGTCTCCGCGGCCGCGCCGGACGCCTTCAATGCGGCCACCCGCCTCCGCTCCATCATCACCATCCCCCTCGCCCATCCCGGCTCGTCAATGCGGCGTCAGGAGGCGTCCTTGCGCCGCGGCCTGTCCCGTCCGCTCCTCGGGAGGAGGAGGGCTGGACTTTCGTGCAGCGGCAGCGCCGCCCTCGACGGGACGTGCCTTCAAGCCGGGCGTCTGCCGTCCCGTCCCATCCCGCGCCGGGCGGCCTCGACGAGCAACGCCGAGCCAATTTCATCCGCTTCAAAAAGCGCACGGAGGGGCGCTGCTCTCGCTGTCTCGCCCCCAAACACCACGGCTCGTCTGCCTGTCTCGACCCTGTGCGCTGCCTCTCCTGCAACCTCTCGGGCCACATCAAGCGCTGCTACCCCCTGCGGCGTGCGTCAAAGCAGCGTCCGGCCTCCCCGCCTGCAGCCCCTCCACTGCGCCGCTCACCCGCCGCTTCGGGTGCGCGTTCCTGGGCTGAGGTTGTCGCCTC
This sequence comes from Aegilops tauschii subsp. strangulata, assembly GCF_002575655.3. Classification (NCBI taxonomy): domain Eukaryota; kingdom Viridiplantae; phylum Streptophyta; class Magnoliopsida; order Poales; family Poaceae; genus Aegilops; species Aegilops tauschii. The sequence continues at coordinate 484,845,046 of NC_053041.3, forward strand.
CCCGTCCGCTCCCCCTCCCCGCGCTGAGATGGCTCGCGCTTCTGCCGGCATCGGGGCGCCGGACGCCCGCCCCGAGGAGGACTCGTGCTTCATCCCGTCGTCATTCGACATGGACCGCGACATGCTTGAGTGGGAGCAGACGACGGCCATCGCCTGGGCCATCAACGCGCCGCGGCGGCTCGTCGCGCTGGACGTCGACCGCGCCATCCGGAAGAAATTCTGGCTCAGCCATGAGGACGTGGCTATCACCCCGTACCACCCGGTGGAGTTCCTCGTCAAGTTCGAGCACAAGGCCCAGTGCGACGCGTCGCTTGCCGCGGATCGCGTGCGTGCTGCCGGCGCCATCGTCCACATCAGGCTGTGGCGTCCTCTGGAGCGCGCATTCGGGGCCGCCCTCAACTACCGAGTGCACCTGTGCTTGGAGAATGTCCCTGACTACGCGTGGACGCCGTACATCGCCGAGCGCATCATCGGCCGGCGCTGCTCCCTGGATCACCTCGACAACCACTCCGCGCTCCGGACAAACTCCAAGACGCTCGACCTTTGGGCCTGGACTGCAGACCCAAACCTCATCCGCAAGGTCATCTGGCTAACATTCACCACCCGTCCATCCGGTGGCCTGAAGGTGTTCGCCAATGTGGCGAGGCCGTCCGGTTGCAAGTGTGGCGCAACCTTCCGGGTGCTGGTCCACTTGGACATGGTGGAGGACCACTCCAATGCTCCCCTGGACTGCTACACCTCTGACGGTCGCGCCGAGGCGTTCAGCCCTCCCAGGCTGCCGCTGGAGTGGCACTTGGAGTGCGTCGACGGTGTTCCGCTGCCTCTTGGAGCCACCCTTGCCCTCCCTGAAGTGGGAGGCAGCTCGCGGGCTACTGCACCGCGTCACCGAGACCGGGGCTCGGACGACCACCCCCGACAGATGCCGCGGCGCCGGGACGACAATCACGACTACGACGACCACGACTACGACGACGACTACGACGACGACTGGCGTGGCGGCGGCGGCCAGGACAGACGCGGTCGGGTGCCCCGCTCCAACGACTCGGCCTTGGACGGGCGCAGGGAGCGCACCCGCTCTCCTCGACATCGCGACGTGGATTCGGCGCGTCATGGACGTCGCCGTGTGGGCTCCCCCGTGGGCGCTGCGTCTCCTGTCATGGCGATGGAGGTCGACCCGGTGGCATGCGGAAAGCTGCACCTTCTGTCCGACGGCGGCGCTACTGCGGGGCCTCGCCTCCCGCTGGTGGACCACGCCCGCCTACTTCGGTCCGAGCTGTCGGCGGCTATCGACACCGCGCTCGCTCCGCTACGCTCGGAATTCTCTGCCATGCGTCGGCGGCTGGCCGGCCTTGCTGAAAGGATGGAGGGTGCCTTCGTCAAGCTCGGTTCGACCGCTGGCGGCCCGGCCAGCCCATCCTTGCTGGCTGGCGCGGCTGTTGGCGTGGTGGAGGAGGGTTCGGCGGTGGCCGCCCTGCCTACGCTGTCGGCCTGCTTTGCGGGACTCGCCCTGTCCCCGGACGTGCGGAGCCTTGACACGCCGGGGGTTGAAGCCTGGTCCGCCCCTGATCCGCCACCGAACGATGATGCTTCGCCTCTGGCCCTGCCTGTCGATGCTGGCCACGCGATGTGCGATGCTGGGGGTGACCCTGTCGGGCTCCTTGTCGCTGCGCTTCTCTCCGCCGCCCTCGTGATCAGGCCTGAGCCGGTCGCTGTCCACTCGGTCATTGCAGCTGGGAGTGGCCCGGTAGAGATCCTCGTCGCCGCGACCCCTCCCCCCCCCCACTGTCGTCGTCGAGCCTGGGCGGACGCCACCGACCCGGTCGGAGCTCTCACGCTGTCGGCAGATGCTTGCCCTGAACCCGCCGTCATTGTTGCCCCGGCAGATGCTGCGGACGTGCCTCCAATTGGGAACCCCCTGGAGTCTTTCCTCGCCAGCGTCGCCGGGGAGCCGCCCGCCCCGTTGCTGTCTACTCCGGCCACCCATAGGGGCAAGGGGGGCGTGCCGGTCGCGCCCGCTCGTCGTAGCGCCCGGCTCGACAAGAAGAAGGCAAAAGCCCCGCCCGGGGTTGCTACAGAGGCGGTCCAGGAGCTCATTGCCAAGGTTTGTGGTGTACTGGACCCGTCTGTCGGATACGACGACAAGGCTAAGCAGGCCTAGAAGGAAATATGCCCTAGAGGCAATAATAAAGTATTATATATTTCCTTATATCATGATAAATGTTTATTATTCACATCACTATAAGCCTTGCAAGCATTATGACTAATGAGTTAGTTGCGGGATGATGTATTACGGAACGAGTAAAGAGACTTGCCGGTAACGAGATTGAACTAGGTATCGAGATACCGACGATCGAATCTCGGGCAAGTAACATACGGATGACAAAGGGAACAACGTATGTTGTTATGCGGTCTGACCGATAAAGATCTTCGTAGAATATGTGGGAGCCAATATGGGCATCCAGGTCCCGCTATTGGTTATTGACCGGAGAGGTGTCTCGGTCATGTCTACATAGTTCTCGAACCCGAAGGGTCCGCACGCTTAACGTTACGATGACAGTTTTATTGAGTTTTGATGTACCGAAGGAGTTCGGAGTCCCGGATGAGATCGGGGACATGACGAGGAGTCTCGAAATGGCTGAGACGTAAAGATCGATTTGGACGACTATATTCGGACTTCGGAAAGGTTCCGAGTGATTCGGGTATTTTTCGGAGTACCGGAGAGTTACGGGAATTCGTATTGGGCCTTAATGGGCCATACGGGAAAGGAGAGGAAGACCCCAAAGGGTGGCCGCACCCCTCCCCATGGGCTAGTCCGAATTGGACTAGGGAAGGGGGCGCCCCCTTCCTTCTTTCTCCTTCCCCCTTCCCTTCTCCTACTCCCACAAGGAAAGGAAGAGTCCTACTCCCGGTGGGAGTAGGACTCCCCCCTTTGGCGCGCCTCTCCCCTTGGCCGGCTGCCTCCCCCTTGCTCCTTTATATACGGAGGCAGGGGGCACCCCAGAGACACAACAATTGATTCTTGAGATCTCTTAGCCGTGTGCGGTGCCCCCCTCCACCATATTACACCTCGATAATACCGTTGCGGAGCTTAGGCAAAGCCCTGCATCGGTGGAACATCATCATCGTCACCACGCCGTCGTGCTGACGAAACTCTCCCTCAACACTCGGCTGGATCGGAGTTCGAGAGACGTCATCGAGCTGAACGTGTGTAGAACTCGGAGGTGCCGTGCCTTCGGTACTTGATCGGTCGGATCGTGAAGATGTTCGACTACATCAACCGCGTTGTGATAACGCTTCCGCTGTCGGTCTACGAGGGTACGTGGACAACACTCTCCCCTCTCGTTGCTATGCATCACCATGATCTTGCGTGTGCGTAGGAATTTTTTTGAAATTACTACGTTCCCCAACAGTGGCATCCGAGCCTGGTTTTATGCGTTGATGCTATGCACGAGTAGAACACAAGTGAGTTGTGGGCGATATAAGTCATATTGCTTACCAGCATGTCATACTTTGGTTCAGCGGTATTGTGAGATGAAGCGGCCCGGACCGACATTACGCGTACGCTTACGCGAGACTGGTTTCACCGTTGCGAGCACTCGTTGCTTAAAGGTGACCGGCGGGTGTCTGTCTCTCTCAGTTTAGTTGAACCGAGTGTGGCTACGCCCGGTCCTTGCGAAGGTTAAAACAGCACCAACTTGACAAACTATCGTTGTGGTTTTGATGCGTAGGTAAGAACGGTTCTTGCTAAGCCCGTAGCAGCCACGTAAAACTTGCAACAACAAAGTAGAGGACGTCTAACTTGTTTTTGCAGGGCATGTTGTGATGTGATATGGTCAAGACATGATGTGATATAATTTGTTGTATGAGATGATCATGTTTTGTAACTGAGTTATCGGCAACTGGCAGGAGCCATATGGTTGTCGCTTTATTGTATGAGATGCAATCACCATGTAATAGTTTTACTTTATCACTAAGCGGTAGCGATAGTCGTAAAAGCAATTAGTTGGCGATACGACAACGATACTACGATGGAGATCAAGGTGTCGCGCCGGTAACGATGGTGATCATGACGGTGCTTCGGAGATGGAGATCACGAACACGGTGCTTCGGAGATGGAGATCACGAACACGGTGCGCCGGTAATGATGGTGATCATGACGGTGCTTCGGAGATGGAGATCACAAGCACGGTGCTTCGGAGATGGAGATCACAAGCACAAGATGATGATGGCCATATCATATCACTTATATTGATTGCATGTGATGTTAATCCTTTATGCATCTTATCTTGCTTTGATTGACGGTAGCATTATAAGATGATCTCTCACTAAAATTTCAAGATAAAAGTGTTCTCCCTGAGTATGCACTGTTGCGAAAGTTCTTCGTGCTGAGACACCACGTGTTAATCGGGTGTGATAGGCTCTACGTTCAAATACAACGGGTGCAAAACAGTTGCACACGCGGAATATTCATGTTAAACTTGACGAGCCTAGCATATACAGATATGGCCTCGAAACACAGAGAACGAAAGGTCGAGCGTGAATCATATAGTAGATATGATCAACATAGTGATGTTCACCATTGAAACTACACCATCTCACGTGTTAATCAGACATGGTTTAGTTGCTTTGGATCACGTAATCACTTAGATGATTAGAGAGATGTCTATCTAAGTGGGAGTTCTTAAGTAATATGATTAATTGAACTTAAATTTATCATGAACTTAGTCTTGACAGTATTTTGCAAGTTATGTTGTAGATCAATAGCTCACGTTGTTGCTTCCCTGTGTCTATTTTTGATATGATTCCTAGAGAAAATTATGTTGAAAGATGTTAGTAGCAAAGATGCGGATTGGATCCGTGATCTGAGGATTATCCTCATTGCTGCACAGAAGAATTATGTCCTTAATGCACCGCTAGGTGACAGACCTATTGCAGGAGCAGATGCAGACGTTATGAACGCTTTGGCTAGCTCAATATGATGACTACTTCATAGTTTAGTGCACCATGCTTAAACGGCTTAGAATCGGGATTTCAAAGACGTTTTGAACGTCATGGACCATATGAGATGTTCCAGGAGTTGAAGTTAATATTTCAAGCAAATACCCGAGTTGAGAGATATGAAGTCTCCAACAAGTTCTATAGCTAAAAGATGGAAGAGAATCGCTCAACTAGTGAGCATGTGCTCAGATTGTCTGGGTACTACAATCGCTTGAATCAAGTGGGAGTTAATCTTCCAGATAAAATAAGTGATTGACAGAATTCTCTAGTCACCATCACCAAGTTAGTAGAACTTCGTGATGAACTATGGTATGCAAGGGATGACGAAAGTAATTCCCGAGCTCTTCGTGATGCTGAAATCGACGAAGGTAGAAATCAAGAAAAACATCAAGTGTTGATGGTTGACGAGACCACTAGTTTCAAGAAAAGGGCAAAGGGAAGAAGGGGAACTTCAAAAAGAACGGCAAGCAAGTTGCTACTCAAGTGAAGAAGCCCAAGTTTGTACCTAAGCCTGAGACTAAGTGCTTCTACTGCAAAGGGACTGGTCACTGGAGGCGAAACTGCCCCAAGTATTTGGTGGATAAGAAGGATGGCAAAGTGAACAAAGGTATATTGGATATACATGTTATTGATGTGTGCTTACTAGTGTTTATAGCAACCCCTCAGTATTTGATACTGGTTCAGTTGCTAAAGAGTAGTAACTCGAAAACGGGAGTTGCAGAATAAACAGAGACTAGTAAAAGGCAAGGTGACGATGTGTGTTGGAAGTAGTTCCAAGATTGATATGATCATCATCGCACACTCCCTATACTTTCGGGATTAGTGTTGAAACTAAATAAGTGTTATTTGGTGTTTGCGTTGAGCATGAATATGATTTGATCATGTTTATTGCAATACGGTTATTCATTTAAGTTAGAGAACAAATGTTGTTCTGTTTACATGAATAAAAACCTTCTATGGTCATACACACCAACGAAAATGGTTTGTTGGATCTCGATCGTAGTGATACACATAATCATAATATTGAAGCCAAAAGATGCAAACTTAATAATGATAGTGCAACTTATTTGTGGCACTGCCGTTTAGGTCATATTGGTGTAAAGCGCATGAAGAAACTCCATACTGATGGGATTTTGGAATCACTTGATTATGAATCACTTGATGCTTGCGAACCGTGCCTCATGGGCAAGATGACTGAAACGCCGTTCTCTGGAACTATGGAGAGAGCAACAGATTTGTTGGAAATCATACATACAGATGTATGTGGTCCGATGAATATTGAGGCTCGTAGCAGGTATCATTATTTTCTGACCTTCACAGATGATTTGAGAAGATATGGGTATATCTGCTTAATGAAACAGAAGTCTGAAACATTTGAAAAGTTCATATAATTTCAGAGTGAAGCGGAAAATCATCATAACAAGAAAATAAAGTTTCTACGATCTGATCGTGGAGAAGAGTATTTGAGTTACGAGTTTGGCCTTCAGTTAAAACAATGTGAAATAGTTTCGCTACTCACGCCACCTGGAACACCACAGTGTAATGGTGTGTCCAAACATCGTAACCGTACTTTATTAGATATGGTGCGATCTATGATGTCTCTTACTGATTTACCGCTATCGTTTTGGGGTTATGCTTTAGAGACGGCTGCATTCACTCTAAATAGGACACCATCGAAATCCGTTGAGACGACGCCTTATGAACTATGGTTTGGCAAGAAACCAAAGTTGTTGTATCTTAAAGTTTGGGGTTGCGATGCTTATGTGAAGAAACTTCAACCTGATAAGCTCGAACCTAAATCGGAGAAATGTGTCTTCATAGGATACCCAAAAGAGACTGCTGGGTATACCTTCTATCACAGATCCGAAGGCAAGATATTCGTTGCTAGGAATGGATCCTTTCTAGAGAAGGAGTTTCTCTCGAAAGATGTGAGTGGGAGGAAAGTAGAACTTGATGAGGTAACTGTACCTGCTCCCTTATTGGAAAGTAGATCATCGCAGAAATCAGTTTCTGCGACACCTACACCAAGTAGTGAGGAAGTTAATGATAATGATCATGAAACTTCAGATCAAGTTATTACTGAACTTCGTAGGTCAACTAGATCAAGATCCGCACCAGAGTGGTACGGTAATCCTGTTCTGGAGGTCATGTTACTAGACCATGGCGAACCTACGAACTATGAAGAAGCGATGGTGAGCCCAGATTCCGCAAAATGGCTTGAAGCCATGAAATCCGAGATGGGATCCATGTATGAGAACAAAGTATGGACTTTGGTTGACTTGCCCGATGGTCGGCAAGCCATTGAAAACAAACGGATCTTCAAGAGGAAGACGGACGCTGATAATAGTGTTACTATCTACAAAGCTAGAATTGTCGCAAAAAGGTTTTCGACAAGTTCAAAGTGTTGACTACGATGAGAGTTTCTCACTCGTATCTATGCTTAAGTCTGTCCGAATCATGTTAGCAATTGCCGCATTTTATGAAATATGGCAAATGGATAAACAAAACTGCATTCCTTAATGGATTTATTAAAGAAGAGTTGTATATGATGCAACCAGAAGGTTTTGTCAATCCTAAAGGTGCTAACAAAATATGCAAGCTCCAGGGATCCATCTGTGGACTGGTCCAAGCATCTCGGAGTTGGAATATACGCTTTGATAAGTTGATCAAAGGATATAGTTTTATACAGACTTGCGATGAAGCCTGTATTTACAAGAAAGTGAGTGGGAGCACTACAGCATTTCTGATAAGTATATGTGAATGACATATTGTTGATCGGAAATAATGTAGAATTATTCTGCAAAGCAAAAAGGAGTGTTTGAAAGGAGTTTTTCAAAGAAAGACCTCGGTGAAGCTGCTTACATATTGAGCATCAAGATCTATAGAGATAGATGAAGACGCTTGATAAGTTTTTCAATGAGTACATACCTTAACAAGATTTTGAAGTAGTTCAAATAGAACAGTCAAACAAAGAGTTCTTGCCTGTGTTACAAGGTGTGAAATTGAGTAAATACTCAAAGCCAGACCACGGCAAAAGATAGAAAGATAATGGAAGTCATTCCCTATGCCTTGGCCATAGGTTCTATAAAGTATGCCATGCTGTATATCAGATCTATTGTATACCCTACACTGATTTTGGCAAGGGAGTACAATAGTGATCTAGGAGTAGATCACTGGACAGCGGTCAAAAATTATCCTTAGTGGAATAAGGATATGTTTCTCGATTATGGAAGTGAAAAAAGGTTCGTCGTAAAGGGTTACGTCGATGCAAGTTTTGACACTAAATCTAGATGACTCTAAGTCTTGGTCTAGATACATATTGAAAGTGGGAGCAATTAGCTAGAGTAGCTCCGAGCAGAGCATTGTAAACATAGAAATTTGCAAAATACTTACGGATCTGAATGTGACAGACCCGTTGACTAAAATTATCTCACAATCAAAACATGATCACACCTTAGTACTCTTTGGGTGTTAATCACATAGCGATGTGAACTAGACTATTGACTCTAGTAAACCCTTTGAGTGTTAGTCACATAGAGATGTGAACTATGGGTGTTAATCACATGGTGATGTGAATTATTGATGTTAAATCACATGGCGATGTGAACTAGATTATTGACTCTAGTGCAAGTGGGAGACTGAAGGAAATATGCCCTAGAGGCAATAATAAAGTATTATATATTTCCTTATATCATGATAAATGTTTATTATTCATGCTAGAATTGTATTAACCGGAAACATAATACATGTGTGAATACATAGACAAACAGAGTGTCACTAGTATGCCTCTACTTGACTAGCTCGTTAATCAAAGATGGTTATGTTTCCTAGCCATAGACATGAGTTGTCATTTGATTAACGGGATCACCTCATTAGGAGAATGACGTGATTGACATGACCCATTACGCTAGCTTACCACCCGATCGTTTAGTATGTTGCTATTGCTTTCTTCATGACTTATACATGTTCCTATGACTATGAGATTATGCAACTCCCGTTTAGCGGAGGAACACTTTGTGTGCTACCAAACGTCACAACGTAACTGGGTGATTATAAAGGTGCTCTACAGGTGTCTCCAAAGGTACTTGTTGGGTTGGCGTATTTTCAAGATTAGGATTTGTCACTCCGATTGTCGGAGAGGTATCTCTGGGCCCACTCGGTAATACACATCACTATAAGCCTTGCAAGCATTATGACTAATGAGTTAGTTGCGGGATGATGTATTACGGAACGAGTAAAGAGACTTGCCGGTAACGAGATTGAACTAGGTATCGAGATACCAACGATCGAATCTCGGGCAAGTAACATACCGATGACAAAGGGAACAACGTATGTTGTTATGCGGTCTGACCGATAAAGATCTTCGTAGAATATGTGGGAGCCAATATGGGCATCTAGGTCCCGCTATTGGTTATTGACCGGAGAGGTGTCTCGGTCATGTCTACATAGTTCTCGAACCCGAAGGGTCCGCACGCTTAACGTTACGATGACAGTTTTATTGAGTTTTGATGTACCGAAGGAGTTCGGAGTCCCGGATGAGATCGGGGACATGACGAGGAGTCTCGAAATGGCCGAGACGTAAAGATCGATTTGGACGACTATATTCGGACTTCGGAAAGGTTCCGAGTGATTTGGGTATTTTTCGGAGTACCGGAGAGTTACGGGAATTCGTATTGGGCCTTAATGGGCCATACGGGAAAGGAGAGGAAGACCCCAAAGGGTGGCCGCACCCCTCCCCATGGGCTAGTCCGAATTGGACTAGGGAAGGGGGCGCCCCCTTCCTTCTTTCTCCTTCCCCCTTCCCTTCTCCTACTCCCACAAGGAAAGGAAGAGTCCTACTCCCGGTGGGAGTAGGACTCCCCCCTTTGGCGCGCCTCTCCCCTTGGCCGGCTGCCTCCCCCTTGCTCCTTTATATACGGAGGCAGGGGGCACCCCAGAGACACAACAATTGATTCTTGAGATCTCTTAGCCGTGTGCGGTGCCCCCTCCACCATATTACACCTCGATAATACCGTTGCGGAGCTTAGGCGAAGCCCTGCGTCGGTGGAACATCATCATCGTCACCACGCCGTCGTGCTGACGAAACTCTCCCTCAACACTCGGCTGGATCGGAGTTCGAGGGACGTCATCGAGCTGAACGTGTGTAGAACTCGGAGGTGTCGTGCGTTCGGTACTTGATCGGTCGGATCGTGAAGACGTTCGACTACATCAACCGCGTTGTGATAACGCTTCCGCTGTCGGTCTACGAGGGTACGTAGACAACACTCTCCCCTCTCGTTGCTATGCATCACCATGATCTTGCGTGTGCGTAGGAATTTTTTTGAAATTACTACGTTCCCCAACAGGCCTACCTCGACTTGTTCAGCACCCCGCTCGCGGCCCCCGTGGTCCAGGCTATTGCTGGACTGGTAGCGCACGCCAAGGATATCACCCAAAAGAAGGCGCAGAAGAACAAGAAGAAGGCCGCCCAGGAGGTTGCAAACGCTGTTGCCTAGGTCGCTGATGTGTAGGCTCCCTAGCTGCCATTGCTTGTTGGGCTCCTCTCCTGCGAGCATGATGTATCACCGTTCCTTTCCTGCTCTTCATTTTAGTCGTCCAGAACCATGTATCATCGCGACCGGAGGTCGCCTATCTTCCCTACATTGTGTCACCAAGCTCAAGTCTGCAAGCTGAACTTCACTCCGTTTCATTCTTTTTCCTCGGCGCCTCCTGAAGTCTACATCCACCGTGCTACTTTTAAGTTTCCCATATGGCGCAATCTGACGTAAAAATTATCTGCTGGAACGTCCGGGACTTAACTCGCGCGCTCACCGTGACGCCGTTCGCAATATCGTTCGCGACTCCCACGCCTCCATCGTCTGTCTCCAAGAGACGAAGCTACAACTAGTTGATGACTCCATCATCAGGGAGATGCTTGGCCCTTGCTTCACCGCCAATTACTTTGTCTTGCCTGCATCTGGCACTAGAGGAGGAATGATCTTGGCCGCGTCGGACCGCTTCTTCGCGCTGTCAAACTGCCACGCTACTCCGGGCACCATCTCCGCCTCTGTCTCCATGCTAAAGGATCGCATTGCCTGGACCATCACTTGCGTCTATGGTCCTCAGGGTGAGTCAGAGAAGGTGGCTTTCATTGAGGAGTTGAGGGCTCTCTCTGCCACGACTGGAAGGCAGTGGCTTCTTTTGGGGGATTTCAATCTGATCACTAAAGCGGCGGACAAGAGCAACGCCAACATCAATCGCCGTCTCATTGGGAAATTCCGCGGGGCCCTTGACTTCATGCAGCTAAAAGAGCTACGTATGTGTGGGAGGCACTTCACCTGGTCCAATGAGCAAGCAAATCCGGTCATGACCAAGATTGACCACGTTTCCCACTCCGATGACTGGGATTTGCTCTTCCCAAATGCGCATCTCTAGGCCATCTCAACGACCTGCTCCGACCATGCCCCGCTATTCCTTCAGGGGTGCGTCGACAATGCGAGGAAGCCATCCTTCAAGTTTGAGGAGTTCTGGCTGTGACTCCCCGGCTTCCATGATGCAGTCGCGGCCGTGTGGAACAAGCCCGTCCTGTCCCGGGATGCCCTCCGTACGATTCATATCAAGTTGTGCCGAACTGCGAAGGCTTTGCGCAAATGGCAAAAAGAGAGGGTTGGTGTTCTAAACACCCAGATTGCGGTGGCAAAGGAGATCATCTGGCGTCTGGACATCACCGAGGAAGGGCGGCCGCTGTCAGAACCTGAGAGGGTTTTGAGGAGACAACTCAAGGCTTCCTACCTTGGCCTTCTCGCCATCCAGAAGGTCAAGATGAGATAGCGCTCGCGTCTTAGCTGGATCCGTTTGGGGGATGCCACCACCAAGCTTTTCCATGCCCGAGCCAATGGAAGAAGGCGCAAGAATTTCATTCAGACCATCAGGACCGACGTCGGGCTGGCAATTACAACTGAAGACAAGGAGCGGGCCCTCCTCGACCACTTCCAAGAACACCTCGGAACGCTGACACGGCGATCCAAACGCCTGGCCTGGGAGAACATCGGTATGCAGCGCCACGACCTATCTCAGCTGGACGCCCCATTTGATGAAGAAGAGATCAAGGAGGTAGTTTTCTCTATGCCTTCGGTCAAGGCGCCAGGACCGGATGGGTTCATTGGCGCCTTCTTCAAGTCCTGCTGGGAGATTATCAAGACCGACGTCGTGGCCGCAATCCTACAACTGGCAGATCTACGGGGTGATTGCACCGGGCTGATCAACTCGGCGAACATAATTCTGATGCCAAAGAAGGCAGACGCCACCAGGATTGGGGACTACCGCCCAATCTGCCTCATCCATAGCATCTCGAAGATTTTCTCGAAGTTGTTAGCAAAGCGGCTCGCCCCTCTGCTCCCCACGCTAGTCTCCAAGAGCCAGAGCGCCTTCGTGAAGAAACGGTGCATCCATGATAACTTCCTACATGTGCAGAACTTGGTAAAGGAGTTGCATCGCATGTCAATGTTGGAAATATGCCCTAGAAGCAATAATAAAATGGTTATTATTATATTTCCTTGTTCATGATAATTGTCTATTGTTCATGCTATAATTGTGTTATCCGGAAATTGTAATACATGTGTGAATACATAGACCACAACATGTCCCTAGTGAGCCTCTAGTTGACTAGCTCGTTGATCAACAGATAGTCATGGTTTCCTGACTATGGACATTGGATGTCATTGATAACGGGATCACATCATTAGGAGAATGATGTGATGGACAAGACCCAATCCTAAGCATAGCACAAAGATCGTGTAGTTCGTTTGCTAGAGCTTTTCCAATGTCAAGTATCATTTCCTTAGACCATGAGATCGTGTAACTCCCGGATGCCGTAGGAGTGCTTTGGGTGTGCCAAACGTCACAACGTAACTGGGTGACTATAAAGGCACACTACAGGTATCTAAGAAAGTGTCTGTTGGGTTGACACGGATCGAGACTGGGATTTGTCACTCCGTATGATGGAGAGGTATCTCTGGGCCCACTCGGTAATGCATCATCATAATGAGCTCAAAGTGACCAAGTGGTTGGTCACGGGATCATGCATTACGGTACGAGTAAAGTGACTTGCCGGTAACGAGATTGAACGAGGTATTGGGATACCGACGATCGAATCTCGGGCAAGTAACGTACCGATTGACAAAGGGAATTGTATACGGGATTGATTGAATCCTCGACATCGTGGTTCATCCGATGAGATCATCGAGGAACATGTGGGAGCCAACATGGGTATCCAGATCCCGCTGTTGGTTATTGACCGGAGAGTCGTCTCGGTCATGTCTGCATGTCTCCCGAACCCGTAGGGTCCACACACTTAAGGTTCGGTGACGCAAGGGTTGTAGAGATATTAGTATGCGGTAACCCGAAAGTTGTTCGGAGTCCCGGATGAGATCCCGGACGTCACGAGGAGTTCCGGAATGGTCCGGAGGTGAAGAATTATATATAGGAAGTCCAGTTTTGGCCACCGGGAAAGTTTCGGGGGTTACCGGTATTGTACCGGGACCACCGGAATGGTCCCGGGGGTCCACCGGGTGGGACCACCTATCCCGGAGGGCCCCATGGGCTGAAGTGGGAGGGGAACCAGCCCCTGGTGGGCTGGTGCGCCCCCCTTGGGCCTCCCCCTGCGCCTAGGGTTGGAAACCCTAGGGGTGGGGGCGCCCCCCACTTGGCTTGGGGGGAAGCCACCCCCTTGGCCGCCGCCCCCCTGGAGATTGCATCTCCCAGGGCCGGCGCCCCCCAGGGGCCCTATATATAGTGGGGGGAGGGAGGGCAGCCGCACCACAGCCCCTGGCGCCTCACTCTCCCTCCCGTGACACCTCTCCCTCTCGCTGTGCTTGGCGAAGCCCTGCCGAGATCCCCGCTACTTCCACCACCACGCCGTCGTGCTGCTGGATCTCCATCAACCTCTCCTTCCCCCTTGCTGGATCAAGAAGGAGGAGACGTCGCTGCTCCGTACGTGTGTTGAACGCGGAGGTGCCGTCCGTTCGGCGCTCGGTCATCGGTGATTTGGATCACGACGAGTACGACTCCATCAACCCCGTTCACTTGAACGCTTCCGCTCGCGATCTACAAGGGTATGTAGATGCACTCCTTCCCTCTCGTTGCTAGTACACTACATAGATGGATCTTGGTGATGCGTAGAAAATTTTAAATTTCTGCTACGATCCCCAACAGTGGCATCATGAGCCAGGCCTATGCGTAGTTTCTATGCACGAGTAGAACACAAACTTGTTGTGGGCGTAGATGTTGTCAATTTTCTTGCCACTACTAGTCTTATCTTGTTTTGGCGGCATTGTGGGATGAAGCGGCCCGGACGGACCTTACACGTACGCTTACGTGAGACAGGTTACACCGACTGACATGCACTAGTTGCATAAGGTGGCTAGCGGGTGTCTGTCTCTCCCACTTTAGTCGGAACGGATTCGATGAAAAGGTTCCTTATGAAGGGTAAATAGAAATTGGTATATCACGTTGTGGTTTTACGTAGGTAAGAAACGTTCTTGCTAGAAACCTATAGAAGCCACGTAAAAACATGCAACAACAATTAGAGGACGTCTAACTTGTTTTTGTAGCATGTGCCTTGTCATGTGATATGGCCAAAAGGATGTGATGAATGAGATATATGTGATGTAAGAGATTGATCATGTTCTTGTAATAGGAATCACGACTTGCATGTCGATGAGTATGACAACCGGCAGGAGCCATAGGAGTTGTCTTTATTTTTTGTATGACCTGCGTGTCATTGAATAACGCCATGTAAATTACTTTACTTTATTGCTAAACACGTTAGCCATAGAAGTAGAAGTAATCGTTAGCGTGACAACTTCATGAAGACATGATGATGGAGATCATGATGATGGAGATCATGGTGTCATGCCGGCGACGAAGATGATCATGGCGCCCCGAAGATGGAGATCAAAGGAGCAAAATGATATTGGCCATATCATGTCACTATTTGATTGCATGTGATGTTTATCATGTTTTACATCTTATTAGCTTAGAACGACGGTAGCTTAAATAAGATGATCCCTCACAATAATTTCAAGAAGGTGTTCCCCCTAACTGTGCACCGTTGCGAAGGTTCGTTGTTTCGAAGCACCACGTGATGATCGGGTGTGATAGATTCTAACGTTCGAATACAACGGGTGTAAGCCAGATTTACACACGCAATACACTTAGGTTGACTTGACGAGCCTAGCATGTACAGACATGGCCTCGGAACACGGAAGACCGAAAGGTCGAGCATGAGTCGTATAGAAGATACGATCAACATGAGATGTTCACCGATGTTGACTAGTCCGTCTCACGTGATGATCGGACACGGACTAGTTGACTCGGATCTTGTTTCACTTAGATGACTAGAGGGATGTCTATCTGAGTGGGAGTTCATTGAATAGTTTGATTAGATGAACTTAATTATCATGAACTTAGTCTAAAACCTTTACAATATGTCTTGTAGATCAAATGGCCCACGTTGCCCTCAACTTCAACGCGTTCCTAGAGAAAACCAAGCTGAAAGATGATGGCAGCAACTATACGGACTGGGTCCGGAACCTGAGGATCATCCTCATAGCTGCCAAGAAAGATTATGTCCTAGAAGCACCGCTAGGTGAAGCACCCATCCCAGAGAACCAAGACGTTATGAACGCTTGGCAGTCACGTGCTGATGATTACTCCCTCATTCAGTGCGGCATGCTTTACAGCTTAGAACCGGGGCTCCAAAAGCGTTTTGAGCAACACGGAGCATATGCGATGTTCGAAGAGCTGAAAATGGTTTTCCAAGCTCATGCCCGGGTCGAGAGATATGAAGTCTCCGACAAGTTCTTCAGTTGTAAGATGGAGGAAAATAGTTCTGTCAGTGAGCACATACTCAAAATGTCTGGGTTGCACAACCGCTTAACTCAGCTGGGAGTTAATCTCCCGGATGACGCGGTCATTGACAGAATCCTTCAGTCGCTTCCACCAAGCTACAAGAGCTTTGTGATGAACTTCAATATGCAGGGGATGGAAAAGACCATTCCTGAGGTATATTCAATGCTGAAATCAGCGGAGGTGGAGATCAGAAAGGAACATCAAGTGTTGGTGGTGAATAAAACCACTAAGTTCAAGAAAGGCAAGGGTAAGAAGAACTTCTAGAAGGACGGCAAGGGAGTTGCCGCGCCCGGTAAGCCAGTTGCCAGGAAGAAGCCAAAGAATAGACCCAAGCCTAAGACTGAATGCTTTTATTGCAAGGGAAGTGGTCACTGGAAGCGGAACTGCCCCAAATACTTAGCGGAAAAGAAGGCCGGCAACACCAAAGGTATATGTGATATACATGTAATTGATGTGTACCTTACCAGTACTCGTAGTAGCTCCTGGGTATTTGAAACCGGTGCGGTTGCTCATATTTGTAACTCAAAACAGGAGCTGCGGAATAAGCGGAGACTGGCGAAGGACGAGGTGACGATGCGCGTCGGGAATGGTTCCAAGGTCGATGTGATCGCCGTGGGCATGCTACCTCTACATTTACCTACGGGATTAGTTTTAAACCTCAATAATTGTTATTTAGTGCCAGCTTTGAACATGAACATTGTATCAGGATCTCGTTTAATGCGAGATGGCTACTCATTTAAATCCGAGAATAATGGTTGTTCTATTTATATGAGAGATATGTTTTATGGTCATGCCCCGCTGGTCAATGGTTTATTCTTAATGAATCTCGAACGTGATGTTACACATATTCATAGTGTGAATACCAAAAGATGTAAAGTTGATAACGATAGTCCCACATACTTGTGGCACTGCCGCCTTGGTCACGCTGGTGTCAAACGCATGAAGAAACTCCATGCAGATGGACTTTTGGAGTCTCTTGATTACGAATCATTTGACACGTGCGAACCATGCCTCATGGGTAAGATGACCAAGACTCCGTTCTCCGGAACAATGGAGCGAGAAACCAACTTATTGGAAATCATACATACTGATGTGTGCGGTCCAATGAGTGTTGAGGCTCGCGGTGGCTATCATTATGTTCTCACTCTCACTGATGACTTGAGTAGATATGGGTATGTCTACCTAATGAAACACAAGTCTGAAACCTTTGAAAATTTCAAGGAATTTCAGAGTGAGGTTGAGAATCAACGTGACAGGAAAATAAAATTCTTACGATCAGATCGTGGAGGGGAATATTTGAGTCACGAATTTGGCGCACACTTAAGGAAATGTGGAATAGTTTCACAACTCACGCCGCCTAGAACACCTCAGCGTAATGGTGTGTCCGAACGTTGTAATCGCACTCCATTGGATATGGTGCGATCTATGATGTCTCTTACCGATCTACCGCTATCATTCTGGGGCTATGCTTTAGAGACTACCGCATTCACTTTAAATAGGGCTCCGTCGAAATCCGTTGAGACGACACCGTATGAATTATGGTTTGGGAAGAAACCTAAGCTGTCGTTTCTAAAAGTTTGGGATGCGATGCTTATGTCAAGAAACTTCAACCTGAAAAGCTCGAACCCAAGTCGGAAAAATGCGTCTTCATAGGATACCCTAAGGAAACCATTGGGTATACCTTCTACCTCAGATCCGAAGGCAAAATCTTTGTTGCCAAGAACGGGTCCTTTCTGGAGAAAGAGTTTCTCTCGAAAGAAGTGAGTGGGAGGAAAGTGGAACTTGATGAGGTGATAGTCACCCCTTCCGAACCGGAAAGTAGCGCAGTGCGGGAAAATGTTCCTGTGGTGCCTGCACCGACTGGGGAGGAAGTTAATGATGATGATCATGAAGCTTCAGATCAGGTTACTGCTGAACTTCGTAGGTCCACAAGGACACGTTCCGCACCAGAGTGGTACGGCAACCCTGTCATGGAAATCATGTTGTTAGACAACGGTGAACCTTCAAACTATGAAGAAGTGATGGCGGGCCCGGATTCCAACAAATGGCTTGAAGCCATGCAATCCGAGATAGGATCCATGTATGAAAACGAAGTATGGACTTTGACTGACTTGCCCGATGATCGGCGAGCCATAGAAAATAAATGGATCTTTAAGAAGAAGACAGACGCGGATTGTAATGTGACCATCTATAAGGCTCGACTTGTCGCTAAGGGTTATCGACAAGTTCAAGGGGTTGACTACGATGAGACTTTCTCACCCGTACCGAAGCTGAAGTCCGTCCGAATCATGTTAGCAATTGCCGCATTCTATGATTATGAGATATGGCAAATGGACGTCAAAATGGCATTCCTTAACGGCTTTCTTAAGGAAGAATTGTATATGATGCAGCCGGAAGGTTTTGTCGATCCTAAGAATGCTAACAAGGTATGCAAGCTCCAGCGCTCCATCTATGGGCTGGTGCAAGCATCTCGGAGTTGGAACATTCGATTTGATGAGATGATCAAAGCGTTTGGGTTTACACAGACTTATGGAGAAGCCTGTGTTTACAAGAAAGTGAGTGGGAGCTCTGTAGCATTTCTCTTATTATATATGGATGACATACTATTGATGGGAAATGATATAGAATTCTTGGAAAGTATAAAGGCCTATTTGAATAAGTGTTTTTCAATGAAGGACCTTGGAGAAGCTGCTTATATATTAGGCATCAAGATCTATAGAGATAGATCAAGACGCCTCATTGGTATTTCACAAAGTACGTACCTTGACAAGATATTGAAGAAGTTCCATATGGATCAGTCCAAGAAGGGGTTCTTGCCTGTATTGCAAGGTGTGCAATTGAGCACGGCTCAATGCCCGACCACGGCAAAAGATAGAGAAAAGATGAGTGTCATCCCCTATGCCTCAGCCATAGGGTCTATTATGTATGCCATGATGTGTACCAGACCTGATGTAAACCTTGCCGTAAGTTTGGTAGGAAGGTACCAAAGTAATCTCGGCATGGAACACTGAACAGCGGTCAAGAATATCCTGAAGTACCTGAAAGGACTAAGGATATGTTTCTCGTATATGGAGGTGACGAAGAGCTCGTCGTAAAGGGTTACGTCGATGCTAGCTTCGACACAGATCTGGATGACTCGAAGTCACAAACCGGGTACGTGTATATTTTGAATGGAGGGGCAGTAAGCTGGTGCAGTTGCAAGCAAAGCGTCGTGGCGGGATCTACATGTGAAGCGGAGTACATGGCGGCCTCAGAGGCAGCGCAAGAAGCAATCTGGATGAAGGAGTTCATTACTGACCTAGGGGTGATTCCCAATGCGTCGGGCCCGATGACTCTCTTCTGTGACAACACTGGAGCTATTGCCCTTGCTAAGGAGCCCAGGTTTCACAGGAAGACCAGGCATATCAAGCGTCGCTTCAACTCCATTCGTGAAAGTGTTCAAAATGGAGACATAGATATTTGTAAAGTACATACGGACCTGAATGTAGCAGATCCGTTGACTAAACCTCTCCCTAGAGCAAAACATGATCAACACCAGAACTCTGTGGGTGTTCGATTCATCACAATGTAACTAGATTATTGACTCTAGTGCAAGTGGGAGACTGTTGGAAATATGCCCTAGAGGCAATAATAAAATGGTTATTATTATATTTCCTTGTTCATGATAATTTTCTATTGTTCATCCTATAATTGTGTTATCCGAAAATCGTAATACATGTGTGAATAAATAGACCACAACATGTCCCTAGTGAGCCTCTAGTTGACTAGCTCGTTGATCAACAGATAGTCATGGTTTCCTGACTATGGACATTGGATGTCATTGATAACGGGATCACATCATTAGGAGAATGATGTGATGGACAAGACCCAATCCTAAGCATAGCACAAAGATCGTGTAGTTCGTTTGCTAGAGCTTTTCCAATGTCAAGTATCATTTCCTTAGACCATGAGATCGTGTAACTCCCGGATGCCGTAGGAGTGCTTTGGGTGTGCCAAACGTCACAACGTAACTGGGTGACTATAAAGGTACACTACAGGTATCTCTGAAAGTGTCTGTTGGGTTGACACGGATCGAGACTGGGATTTGTCACTCCGTATGACGAAGAGGTATCTCTGGGCCCACTCGGTAATGCATCATCATAATGAGCTCAAAGTGACCAAGTGGTTGGTCACGGGATCATGCATTACGGTACGAGTAAAGTGACTTGCCGGTAACGAGATTAAACGAGGTATTGGGATACCGACGATCGAATCTCGGGCAAGTAACGTACCGATTGACAAAGGGAATTGTATACGGGATTGATTGAATCCTCGACACCGTGGTTCATCCGATGAGATCATCGAGGAACATGTGGGAGCCAACATGGGTATCCAGATCCCGCTGTTGGTTATTGACCGGAGAGTCGTCTCGGTCATGTCTGCATGTCTCCCGAACCCGTAGGGTCTACACACTTAAGGTTCGGTGACGCTAGGGTTGTAGAGATATTAGTATGCGGTAACCCAAAAGTTGTTCGGAGTCCCGGATGAGATCCCGGACATCACGAGGAGTTCCGGAATGGCCCGGAGGTGAAGAATTATATATAGGAAGTCCAGTTTTGGCCACCGGGAAAGTTTTGGGGGTTACCGGTATTGTACCGGGACCACCGAAAGGGTCCCGGGGGTCCACCGGGTTGGGCCACCTATCCCGGAGGGCCCCATGGCCTGAAGTGGGAGGGGAACCAGCCCCTGGTGGGCTGGTGCACCCCCCCTTGGGCCTCCCCCTGCGCCTAGGGTTGGAAACCCTAGGGGTAGGGGCGCCCCCCACTTGGCTTGGGGGGGAAGCCACCCCCTTGGCCGCCGCCCCCCCTGGAGATTGCATCTCCCAGGGCCACCGCCCCCACAAGGGCCCTATATATAATGGGGGGGAGGGAGGGCAGCCGCACCACAGCCCCTGGCGCCTCCCTCTCCCTCCCGTGACACCTCTCCCTCTCGCTGTGCTTGGCGAAGCCCTGCCGAGATCCCCGCTACTTCCACCACCACGCCGTCGTGCTGCTGGATCTCCATCAACCTCTCCTTCCCCCTTGCTGGATCAAGAAGGAGGATACGTCGCTACTCCGTACGTGTGTTGAACGCGGAGGTGCCGTCCGTTCGGCGCTCAGTCATCGGTGATTTGGATCACGACGAGTACGACTCCATCAACCCCGTTCACTTGAACGCTTCCGCTCGCGATCTACAAGGGTATGTAGATGCACTCCTTCCCTCTCGTTGCTAGTAAACTCCATAGATGGATCTTGGTGATGCGTAGAAAATTTTAAATTTCTGCTACGATCCCCAACAGTCAACGCCTGGCCTCTTCCTCAAGCTGGACATCTCAAAGGCCTTGGACTCTGTCGGCTGGGCTTACCTACTGGAGGTACTCGAGCAACTTGGTTTCAGTCAATGTTGGCAGTACTGGATTTGCATGTCCTTGGCACCATCTTCTTCGCGGATTCTTCTAAATGGAAACCCGGGCCCCCCTTTTGCTCATGCTTGCGGCCTACGTCAGGGTGACCCTATGTCCCCCATGCTTTTCATCCTTGCAATTGACCCGCTTCAGCTTATGCTCCGGGCTGCCTCCAACGCCAGGATTCTGCAGCCGATCAAGGCTCGTTTGGCTTCCTGCAGAATTTCACTTTACGCTGATGACGCGGGCATCTTTGCCAACCCTGTGAAGGAAGAATTGGACGCCATTGCGGGGATACTTGCCTGTTTTGGGGAGGCATTGGGTCTCATTACCAACGTGACCAAGACGGAGGTGTTCCCTATTCGCTGCCAGCAGATTGACCTCGCCCACATTTTATCGGGATTCCCTGTGAAGATCGCTGCATTCCCAACTAAGTACTTGGGCCTTCCCCTGCATACCTCAAGGCTCAAGCGGGTTCATCTGCAACCTCCCATAGACAAAGCAATGGGCAAGCTTCCGGGATGGAAGGGAAAGAACCTTGCGAGGCCGGGAAGGGTCTCCTTGGCAAAGTCTGTGCTATGCGCCATGGCCACACATCACCTCACTGCGCTCCCTCTTCCGGCGTGAGCCAACCATAAGCTTAGCAAGATCTCTCGCAACTTCATATGGCAAGGCGACAATTCCGAGAATGCGACCGGAGGGCACTCCCTGGTAAACTGGAAGACCGTGTGCAGGCCAAAGGCCCTAGGTGGGCTGGGAATCACAGACCTAGAGAGATTTTGTCGGGCTCTCCGCTTACGCTGGCCTTGGCTAATGTGGACCGACCCTGACCGTCAGTGGGTGGGCTCTGCCCTACCCTGCGACGACTCGGATATGGCGCTATTTAGAGCTTCGACCTCCATCGTGCTGGGTAACGGCCACAAAGCTCTGTTCTGGCATGATGACTGGACCGGAAAGGGGCCCCTTAGGATGCTGGCTCCCGGATTATACAAAATCGCCACAAGAAAGCAGAGAATAGTGTCCAAGGAGCTGCATGAGGAAAACTGGATCAGATCAGTTGCCCGCCTTCAGTCCCCCATACACCTGCAGGAATTCATCTCGATAGCATCTCTGACCTCCCAGGTTACTCTGTCTACGGACAGGGAGGACTCCATCTCCTGGCTTTGGACTACAAATGGAATCTACTCCGCGGCTTCGGCATATACAGCCCAATTCTCTGGCTCCTTCCCCAGGTTCTCGCCGACGAAGATTTGGGAGGCACACGCGGAACCCAAATGCAAGCTCTTTTCCTGGCTGGTGCTCCATGGAAAGATCCTCACGGCCGACATGCTCGCTATTCACGGATGGCCGCACGATCCTACATGCCCGCTGTGTTTGGGAGCACCGGAGACGGCAACTCACCTTTGCAAGGACTGCCCATTTGCGATTGCGGTTTGGTCGCATGTTCAGGCATGGACCGGGGAGGCGCCGACGAACATGATGACAATTCCGCCTCCCATGGGAGTCTCCGACTGGTGGGATCGGCTCATCTGTCCCCTGTCCAAGGACGAAAGACGTCGGCGTAGCGGTCACTTCCTCTACACCATTTGGAATATCTGGAAGGAGCGTAACCACCGGATATTCATCGGCACCCGCCTCACTCACCTGGAGGTGGCAGCCATCGCGCTCGACGACATAAGAATGCGGGCTTACGCCTTTGGCAGGGCACAAGTGGCGACCGACATTGGGTGATTTGGTTCACTTAGCATACCACAACGGTTCTTATAAGGGTTTCGTCAGGTTTCCCCGGAAAAACCTGTCATCTTTGTACATAAACCCTCTTTTCCGTCTGAAATGAAAAGGCAGTGCTCCTGTCGGTTCCTCGAAAAAAATAAAAAAAATACCAATAATCAGCCCACTAACCCAGGGGAACAAGAAACATCTCTGATTATGGCATGTCAAAGAAAACGGGCTGCAACAATAAAAGGTGATGTCAGGTGAATGAGATCTAATTATATCACATCTAGATGAGGTCTAGGCACTCCCTAAAATTATTATGTGCATGTGGATGATATTTATGGATCTATATATCATATATGTTACCAATAATTAGGGTTTGGACCAATGCTAATATATAGGTTGTTATATTTTTTTATATGCATGGATGCAAAATTGGATATATAAATTATGGTATTTTTTATATTGATACGGTATATGATTGTCGATGCAATCGGAATGAGGATCGATATAGCATAGATGTATTTTTGATCTGGATTATATTATAATATGAATCGTTGTGTATATAGATTATGATAATTGTTTTTGATCATATAGATAGATTATATGGTAGATTATGATCATATGGATAGATTATGATTATATGGATAGATTATAATAAATTCTGATCATTTATAGACATAGACAGATTATGATAATGTTTTCGATATATGTGCGTGCGTGTGTGGATAATATGAAATGGATGTAGCTAGATAGATTTATAATATGAAATGGATGTAGCTAGATAGATTTAATTTTATATGGATGTGACAAGGAGAGTTTATAGCAATATTTATATGGATGATGAATTTGATATGGAAATGCTTATGACTATAACATAACTAATTAATGAAGATAGTTGGATAGCTAGATGTATTAATAAGAGCAACTATAATAAGGTGACATAAGCAGGCTATAAGGACTAAAATATTATATCTTTACTTAGTTAGAGGAGAGACAAGGGGAAAGAGAAGTGAAGCAGGCTCTTCACTAGTAGCGAGTTGCAGCACGAGCCCCAAGAATCTTTGTGAGGTTGTAAGGTGGGCCAATTATTAATGAAGTAGTACACATTTAAAATTTACTATTGTACATGCCGGCTATTAGGATGAG
This sequence comes from Aegilops tauschii subsp. strangulata, assembly GCF_002575655.3. NCBI lineage: Eukaryota > Viridiplantae > Streptophyta > Magnoliopsida > Poales > Poaceae > Aegilops > Aegilops tauschii. The sequence goes on from NC_053041.3 coordinate 484,869,221, forward strand.
TCTAGATGACATGGCAACTCCTTGTAGTTGATTCTTGACTGTATTATTAACCATGCTCTAAAAAGGATTCATAGGCACTAGCACAAAGGACTCCCTCCGTCTCGGTGCATTAGACATCTAACGAAAATCAAATAATCTCAAAACGCTAAGGTGCGTAAAAGTAGTATTAGTTACATGCATATTAATTAGACCCATTTATTAATTGGAGGACCAATGCATGCAATTTATGCGGCACACTATTTGCATTTGAAGAGGTCTCCTAATTAATAGCACGTTTTCAGTTGACAAAGGAATAGTGTGATTGGTTTCCTCCATGATTCAATTTTTCCTCCCCAATCTCTATGTGCCTAGGTTGCGGTGCACCTTCTAAGATGCCTAATGCACCTAAACAGAGGGACTACATATTTTTATAGAAGAACCCCATTCGAATACATGCATATACATTGACAACCTCGATGCCGGTGACGCTCCCACCACCTTGACACCAGCTAAGTCTCAGTCGTACACACAGTCAACCTCTGCACTCCAGAGATGTGCGTACATTGTCATTTCGTGTCATCTATGCGTGAATTAGTGTATGTGTGAATTAGTTACTTTATAGGTTTTGGTGGGCTAAGGGCATCTCCAACGCCCACCCTCAAACCATCTACATAAGGCCAGACCACGCGGTCTGGATGTGTTTTGTCATCCAACACGATTTTGTATTGATCCGTTCGGCGGTTCGGACGCATTTTTCCCGCAAACCGAAGACAAATCTGGGGGGTTTTGCGGGTGTCCGAATAGCAGCCACACTCACGGTCTGACTAATCTGGCCCACGAAAAATATCTCCCTCCCCCGCGCGCACTTCTCTCCCGGCACCCGTTGTCCGCATTCATGCGGATGTAGAGCGGTCGCTTCGACGCGGGCCCATAGCGAACGCGACCTCACTGCACCGGCATTGAAGAGGCGCACCGGCATTGAAGAGGCGCGCCGGCTAAGAATGTCGCATGCACCGCCTCTCGGGTGTCTGTAATTGTTCAATGCCGGTGAGACGCATGTTGTACGGGGCAGGATGGATATCTACCATTCCCGTTCAATGCCCTCTGTCCGTACGCCGCCATTTAGCTGGCTCGCCAGACGAGGAACCAACTCCGGCGCCATGCATTGACGCACCTGGAAGGTTGGCCTCACCAAAATTCACTATTTACAGGTGGCCACACCCGGCTAAACTCTACACCACAACACATCGCTCCATTCTCCTCCCTTGCACCACATCCACCATGATCGCGAGTAGGACAGCCAATCGATGGAGATGAAGCACGAGGTCACCGCCCTTGTGTCCTCCTGGCAGAGCCGTCGTGCCAGGCTGATCAAAGCCGGCATGCTGGCCAACTCCCCCGAGGTCTCCAACGATGACCCCATAAAGGAGTCGGGGTCCAATGATGACACAGCGCTGGAGCTGGCGCCGGTGCGTGGCGGCTTCACCATGGAGCAGGCGCAGGCGCACTATGACGCCGCCCTGGTGTTGCGTCTGACTTCAGTATTAACAGGTGCCATAGCTTTGGTACGGCGTCCATGAGTCATCAGTGGACCGGAGGAAGCATGGGCCAGGCCCACTATGGCCAGGCCAAGCCAAGAGACGTTAACCTAGGTGCAGGTTCATTAGTTGAAGCAGTAGAAGAGCCCACTAGCATCATTGATTCAGTTTGAGAAACATCATTCTGGATGACAGTACCAGCCGGCTGAAAGAGAACAGTAGTTGGGGCAGTCGCTAAGGAAGGTGGAGGTTGGTACAGAACAACTGCATTGCTCGTTTCATTCAGATCCAAGCTTCTAATAGGGGGATTTGTCTCAGAATCATCCCGAAGCTCTTCAAGGGACACAGATGAAGTGACGGTATGAAAAGAGTTGATAGCACCTAGCTGGCTGAAGTGAATGACTGCATCATTAGAGACGAGCATAACAGAGACCTCCAAGTTTTCATTTCTTAGACCATAACCACCACTCCAGGGGCCAATTGTAGCAATGAGAGGGCGCATTGCATTGAATAAGAAAGTGTCGAGCTACTGGCGTGGAATTGGGTTATCCACCAACAAAGAAAGCAGAGTGTTACTTTGCTGAAAGACCAAACTGCAGGCTCTGGCTGTGCATCCCAACAGTGATGGTGAGTGATTCAGAAATCCAGGGAAGCTCATCAATATCAGTTTGAGTGTTCTGTAGAGGCACCATAAGCAGATTGGAGTGTTCAGAGCTACTGTCATCCGAGATGGTAATGGAGTCATTCCATGCTTGGTTTGCGCTGCCAGTGATATTGTTCTCTGGAACCAGACCATATTGAACTGACAAACCCTGCACCGCCAACCATGCCTGATAGTTACCAGATGTGGTGGGAGGGGAGGCAGTGGGGGGTAGGTGGCTCCGGCCATGCGCCCCAGCCAGCATTGTTCTGAACTTGATTTGCCTCCACATTGCCACCATTATTCCCTGCAGATGGAGCATCATTCTGAACTAGCCAGTTGTGCACCTGTTGTTGATACAGTTGTTCAGCCGTGAGCTCGGGCCTGAACTGTGGATGGGGATTGCCACAGGAGGTCGCGGCTCTTCCCTGGCCGTCAGAACCTCACGGAGCAAACCATTCCAATCATTACTACGCAGAATAGTTACTTGGACAGTCCAGCAATCTCTAGCACCACCTAGTTACCAAACCACAAAACTCTTAGGGATCAGATGCAGTCGAATAACACGGGCTTTAAGTAGAATGAAGCGCCGATCCTGTCGTGGGTTGTACCAGTACACCAAAGATAAAAAACCAAGAGATTTGTTGATGTAATAGTCTGTTGGATAGTCATAGGGAAATCCAAAAAACATCAACCAAATTTCAGGCCCAAAAGAGGTGGTGTGCCTATTCAAAGCCTCACTATGGGGGACAAAAGTGACTAGGAGATCTTCATCCTCAAGTTCAATCGGGGTGGCAACAGCAGTATCCCTCATAAAAGAATCCACAAACCCAAACAACCCAACACCAAAATGGATGATCACTAACCTCTGTAGTACAGAGTTGAAATTCATGGAGCTCACTTACAATCATGTTGCGGATGGCCACCCGACGGTGTAGAGGGGCATAGTGACTGGTCTCTGCTATTGCCAAGAAATCATGGTTGAGGGATGGATTGGTCCCACCACCATTCCGTTGCGAACCAGGCGGTCAGCTGGTCCGGGCTCGACGGCGAAGCCCGACGGCAAGAACGGAACCGGGTTCAAGGGGTAGTTCACCATGATTGTGGAGCTAGAGGATGGTTGTGGTTGATGCGGTGACGGGAGTAGACTAGGAAGAGGCGTTTGTGTTTTCGAGGTGGAAGATGGAGCGCGAGGGGTACAAATGGAAGGTTGAATAATTTTAGGTACCCACTTCCATCTATTAGTAAATCGCTTCTTGTGGCAGGATTACTCCACGTGTCCATAGAAGCCACAACCATTGCATCGAACGGATGCGGCGGTGCCCTGTTTCAAGTGTCACCTCAGACGGAAGGGCGCAGACGATCCAGGGTGCTTGATTTGTTGCTGCAGAGTTGATTTATGCCTAATGCAGGCAACCAAATGCGCCCTGGGAGTAATTGAGTCTTTTCTAAACTTTATTATGCATGATTATGCTCCGATCGATCCGTTTGGTTTGGCCAACTAGATTGATTTATCTTCAGTGGGAGAGGTGCTTTGTAGTGGGTTCAACCTTGCGGTGTCGTAACTTGGTGACAGAAGGGGTATAGAGGCACATATTGTATTGTTGCTAATAAGGATAAAACAATGCATTTTATTCATATTGCTTGAGTTAATTTGTCTACATCATGCCATCTTGCTTAAGGCGTTACTCTGTTTGTCATTAACTTAATACCATAGATGCGCTCGATAGCGATCTATTGGTGGAGTAATAGTAGTAGATGAAGGCAAGCGTTGGTCTACTTATCAGGGACGTGACGCCTATATGTGTGATCATTGCCATGAATAAAGTCATAACTATGTGTTTTTCTATCAATTGTCCAACAGTAATTTATTTACCCACTAGATGCTATTGTTTCGAGAGAGAAGCCTCTAGTGAAAACTATGGCCCCCGAGTCTACTTTAATCATATTTAAAAAATAAAAAATACTTTGCTGCAATTTATTTACTTTTCTTTTGTTTTGCAATTTACCTATTTACCTATACAAGATTTAATCCTTACAAGTAACGAGTTCAAGGGGATTGACAACCCTCTTGCCCGCGTTGGGTGCAAGTATTTGCTTTTGTGTGTGCAGGTGTTGTTCACTAGGGTTTGTGTGATTCTCCTATTGGTTCGATGGTTCTCACTGAGGGAAATACTTATCTCTACTGTACTGCTTCACCCTTCCTCTTCGGGGAAAATCTCAATGCAGCTCAGAAGTAGCGCCCATCACAAAAGACTTTTGTGTCGGACGAATGATAAAATGAGCAGTAACAGATAGTCTGCTTGTACCCACCGTAAAACCTTAAAGCTCACAGATGATATATATATATATATATATATATATATATATATATATATATATATATATATATATATATATATATATACCCGGGGCAGCCCATTGGCCGGGAGACCGGTTGCTGAGCCGGCCTCAGGGCCCAGTAGGCCGAGGTGACCACGGGACTACCATGACCGAACCGAACTGCCAATCCTTCGAAGCTCTTGGCCGGCGTGGCGATACCGGCTATTGTTGCTACCTCTGTTGGGGAACGTAGCAATAATTCAAAATTTTCTACGCATCACCAAGATCAATATATGGAGTTTACTAGCAACGAGAGGGGAGGAGTGCATCTACATACCCTTGTAGATCGCGAGCGCAAGCGTTCAAGAGAACGGGGTTGATGGAGTCGTACTCGTCGTGATCCAAATCACCGATGATCCAAGCGCCGAACGGACGGCACCTCCGTGTTCAACACACGTACGGAGCGGTGACATCTCCCACGCCTTGATCCAGCAAGGAGGAGGGAGAGGTTGAGGAAGAAGGCTCCAACAGCAGCACGACGGCGTGGTGGTGGTCGAGTGACAGTTCTCCGGCAGGGCTTCGCCAAGCACACGCGGAGGAGGAGAGGTGTTGGGGAGGGGAGGGGCTGCGCCTTGGATGTGGTCCTGCAGCCCTCCCCTCACCCCTCTATTTATAAGGAGAAGGGGGAAGGGGGCCGGCCCCTCTAGATGGGATCTAGAGGGGGGCGGCGACCAAGGGGGGAGGTGGCTTGCCCCCCAAGCAAGGGGGCGCCCCCCTTTAGGGTTCCCCCCAAACCCTAGGCGCATGGGCCCTAGGGGGGTTGGCGCCCAGCCCGGTAAGGGCTAGTTCCCTTCCACCTACAGCCCATAAGGCCCTCCGGGGCAGGTGGATCCTCCCGGTGGACCCCCGGAACCCCTCCGGTGGTCCCGGTACAATACCGGCATACCCCCGAATATTTCCGGTGACCGTATGGTGACTTCCCATATATAAATCTTTACCTCCGGACCATTCTGGAACTCCTCGTGACGTCCGGGATCTCATCCGGGACTCCGACCATCAGTCGGTAATCACATACAAACCTTCCTTATAACCCTAGCGTCATCGAACCTTAAGTGTGTAGACCCTACGGGTTCGGGAATCATGCAGACATGACCGAGACACCTCTCTAGCCAATAACCAACAGCGGGATCTGGATACCCATGTTGGCTCCCACATGTTCCACGATGATCTCATCGGATGAACCACGATGTTGAGGATTCAAGCAATCCCGTATACAATTCCCTTTGTCAATCGGTACATTACTTGCCCGAGATTCGATCGTCGGTATCCCAATACCTCGTTCAATCTCGTTACCGGCAAGTCACTTTACTCGTTCCGTAATGCATGATCCCGTGACTAACTACTTAGTCACATTGAGCTCATTGTGATGATGCAATACCGAGTGGGCCCAGAGATACCTCTCCGTCATACGGAGTGACAAATCCCAGTCTCGATCCGAGCAAACCCAACAGACACTTTCGGAGATACCTGTAGTGCACCTTTATAGCCACCCAGTTATGTTGTGACGTTTGGTACACCCAAAGCATTCCTACAGTATCCGGGAGTTGCACGATCTCATGGTCTAAGGAAATGATACTTGACATTAGAAAAGCTTCATCAAACAAACTACACGATCTAGTGCTATGCTTAGGATTGGGTCTTGTCCATCACATCATTCTCCTAATGTTGTGATCCCGTTATCAATGACATCCAATGTCCATGGTCAGGAAACCGTAACCATCTATTGATCAACGAGCTAGTCAACTAGAGGCTCACTAGGGACATGTTATGGTCTATGTGTTCACACATGTATTACGATTTCCGGATAACACAACTATAGCATGAACAATAGACAATTATCATGAACAAGGAAATATAATAATAACCATTTTATTATTGCCTCTAGGGCATATTTCCAACAGTCTCCCACTTGCACTAGAGTCAATAATCTAGTTACATTGTGATGGATCGTACACCTATAGAGTTCTGGTGTTGATCATGTTTTGCCCGTGGAAGAGGTTTAGTCAACGGATCTGCGACATTCAAATCCGTATGTACTTTACAAATATCTATGTCTCCATTTTGAACATTTTCACGAATGGAGTTGAAGCGACGCTTGATGTGCCTGGTCTAGTTGTGAAACCTGGGCTCCTTGGCAAGGGCAATAGCTCCAGTGTTGTCACAGAAGAGAGTCATCGGCCCCGATGCATTGGGAATAACTCCTAGGTCGGCAATGAACTCCTTCATCCAGATTGCTTCATGTGCTGCCTCCGAGGCTGCCATGTACTCCGCTTCACATGTAGATCCCGCCACGACGCTTTGCTTGCAACTGCACCAGCTGACTGCCCCGCCATTCAAAATATACACGTATCCGGTTTGTGACTTAGAGTCATCCAGATCTGTGTCGAAGCTAGCATTGACGTAACCCTTTACGACGAGCTCTTCGTCACCTCCATAAACAAGAAACATGTCCTTAGTCCTTTTCAGGTACTTCAGGATGTTCTTGACCGCTGTCCAGTGTTCCATGCCGGGATTACTTTGGTACCTTCCTACCAAACTTACAGCAAGGTTTACATCAGGTCTGGTACACAGCATGGCATACATAATAGACCCTATGGCCGAGGCATAGGGGACGACACTCATCTTTTCTCTATCTTCTGCCGTGGTCGGGCATTGAGCCGTGCTCAATCTCACACCTTGCAATACAGGCAAGAACCCCTTCTTGGACTAATCCATATTGAACTTCTTCAATATCTTGTCAAGGTATGTGCTTTGTGAAAGACCTATGAGGCGTCTCGATCTATCTCTATAGATCTTGATGCCTAATATGTAAGCAGCTTCTCCAAGGTCCTTCATTGAAAAACACTTATTCAAGTAGGCCTTTATACTTTCCAAGAATTCTATATCATTTCCCATCAATAGTATGTCATCCACATATAATATGAGAAATGCTACACAACTCCCACTCACTTTCTTGTAAACACAGGCTTCACCATAAGTCTGTGTAAACCCAAACGCTTTGGTCATCTCATCAAAGCGAATGTTCCAACTCCGAGATGCCTGCACCAGCCCATAGATAGAGCGTTGGAGCTTGCATACTTTGTCAGCATTCTTAGGATCGACAAAACCTTCCGGCTGCATCATATACAATTCTTCCTTAAGGAATGCCGTTTTGACGTCCATTTGCCATATTTCATAATCGTAGAATGCGGCAATTGCTAACATGATTCGGACGGACTTCAGCTTCGCTACGGGTGAGAAGGTCTCATCGTAGTCAACTCCTTGAACTTGTCGATAACCCTTAGCGACAAGTCGAGCTTTATAGGTGGTAACATTTCCATCCGCGTCCGTCTTCTTCTTAAAGATCCATTTATTTTCTATCGCTCGCCGATCATCGGGCAAGTCTGTCAAAGTCCACACTTTGTTTTCATACATGGATCCTATCTCGGATTGCATGGCTTCAAGCCATTTGTTGGAATCTGGACCCGCCATTGCTTCTTCATAGTTCGAAGGTTCACCGTTGTCCAACAACATGATTTCCAGGACAGGGTTGCCGTACCACTCTGGTGCGGAACGTGTCCTTGTGGACCTACGAAGTTCAGTGGTAACTTGATCATGATCGTCATCATTAACTTCCTCTCTAGTCGGTGCAGGCACCACAGAAACATTTTCTTGTGCTGCGCTAATTTCTGGTTCGAGAGGGGTCATCTCATCAAGTTCCACTTTCCTCCCACTTACATCTTTCGAGAGAAACTCTTTCTCCAGAAAGGACCCGTTCTTGGCAACGAAGATCTTGCCTTCGGATCTGAGGTAGAAGGTATAGCCAATGGTTTCCTTAGGGTATCCTATGAAGACGCATTTTTCCGGCTTGGGTTCGATCTTTTCAGGTTGAAGTTTCTTGACATAAGCATCGCATCCCCAAACTTTAAGAAACGACAGCTTAGGTTTCTTTCCAAACCATAATTCATACGGTGTCGTCTCAACGGATTTCGACGGAGCCCTATTTAAAGTGAATGCGGCAGTCTCTAAAGCATAACCCCAGAATGATAGCGGTAGATCGGTAAGAGACATCATAGATCGCACCATATCCAATAGAGTGCGATTACGACGTTTGGACACACCATTACGCTGTGGTGTTCCAGGCGGCGTGAGTTGTGAAACAATTCCACATTTCCTTAAGTGTGTGCCAAATTCGTGACTCAAATATTCCCCTCCATGATCTGATCGTAAGAACTTTATTTTCCTGTCACGTTGATTCTCAACCTCACTCTGAAATTCCTTGAACTTTTCAAAGGTCGCAGACTTGTGTTTCATTAAGTAGACATACCCATATCTACTCAAGTCATCAGTGAGGGTGAGAACATAACGATAGCCACCGCGAGCCTCAACGCTCATTGGACCGCACACATCAGTATGTATGATTTCCAATAAGTTGGTTGCTCGCTCCACTGTTCCGGAGAACGGAGTCTTGGTCATTTTGCCCATGAGGCATGGTTCGCACGTGTCAAATGATTCATAATCAAGAGACTCCAAAAGTCCATCTGCATGGAGTTTCTTCATGCGTTTGACACCAATGTGACCAAGGCGGCAGTGCCACAAGTATGTGGGACTATCATTATCAACCTTACATTTCTTGGCATTCACACTATGAATATGTGTAACATCACGTTCGAGATTCATTAAGAATAAACCATTGACCAGCGGGGCATGACCATAAAACATATCTCTCATATAAATAGAACAACCATTATTCTCGGATTTAAATGAGTAGCCATCTCGCATTAAACGAGATCCAGATACAATGTTCATGCTCAAAGCTGCCACCAAATAACAATTATTGAGGTTTAAAACTAGTCCCGTAGGTAAATGTAGAGGTAGCGTGCCAACGGCGATCACATCGACCTTGGAACCATTCCCGACGCGCATCGTCACCTCGTCCTTCGCCAGTCTCCGCTTATTCCGCAGCTCCTGCTTTGAGTCACAAATATGAGCAACCGCACCGGTATCAAATACCCAGGAGCTACTACGAGCGCTGGTTAGGTACACATCTATAACATGTATATCACATATACCTTTGGTATTGACGGCCTTCTTATCCGCTAAGTACTTGGGGCAGTTCCGCTTCTAGTGACCGTTTCCCTTGCAATAAAAGCACTCAGTCTTAGGCTTGGGTCCATTCTTTGTCTTCTTCCCAGCAGCTTGCTTACCGGGCGCGGCAACTCCCTTGCCGTCTTTCTTGAAGTTCTTCTTACCCTTGCCTTTCTTGAACTTAGTGATTTTATTCACCATCAACACTTGATGTTCCTTTTTGATCTCCACCTCCGCTGATTTCAGCATTGAATATACCTCAGGAATGGTCTTTTCCATCCCCTGCATATTGAAGTTCATCACAAAGCTCTTGTAGCTAGGTGGGAGCGACTGAAGGATTCTGTCAACGACCGCGTCATCCGGGAGATTAACTCCCAGCTGAGACAAGCGGTTGTGCAACCCAGACATTTTGAGTATGTGTTCGCTGACGGAACTATTCTCCTCCATCTTACAACTGTAGAACTTGTCGGAGACTTCATATCTCTCGAACCGGGCATGAGCTTGGAAAACCATTTTCAGCTCTTGGAACATCTCATATGCTCCGTGCAGCTCAAAACGCTTTTGGAGCCCCGATTCTAAGCTGTAAAGCATGCCGCGCTGAACCAGGGAGTAATCATCACTACGTGACTGCCAGGTGTTCAGAACGTATTGAGTTGCTGGGAAAACAGGTGCATCACCTAGCGGTGCTTCAAGGACATATGCTTTCTTGGCAGCTATGAGGATAATCCTCAGGTTACGGACCCAGTCCGTGTAGTTGCTACCATCGTCTTTCAGCTTGGTTTTCTCTAGGAACGCGTTGAAGTTGAGGGCGACATTAGCGTGGGCCATTTGATCTACAAGATTTATTGTAAAGGTTTTTAGACTAAGTTCATGATAATAAAGTTCATCTAATCAAATTATTAACGAACTCCCACTCAGACAGACATCCCTCTAGTCATCTAAGCGATACATGATCCGAGTCAACTAGGCCGTGTCCGATCATCACGTGAGACGGACTAGTCATCATCGGTGAACATCTTCATGTTGATCATATCTGCTATACGACTCATGTTCGACCTTTCGGTCTCTTGTGTTCCGAGGCCATGTCTGTACATGTTAGGCTCGTCAAGTCAACCTAAGTGTATTGCGTGTGTAAATCTGGCTTACACCCGTTGTATGCGAACGTTAGAACCTATCGCACCCGATCATCACGTGGTGCTTCGGAGCAACGAACCTTCGCAACGGTGCACAGTTAGGGGGGACACTTCCTTGAAATTTTAGCGAGGGATCATCTTATTTATGCTACCGTCGTTCTAAGCAAATAAGATGTAAAACATGATAAACATCACATGCAATCAAATAGTGACATGATATGGCCAATATCATTTTGCTCCTTTTGATCTCCATCTTCGGGGCGCCATGTTCATCATCGTCACCGGCATGACACCATGATCTCCATCATCATGATCTCCATCATCGTGTCTTCATGAAGTTGTCTCGCCAATTATTACTTCTACTACTATGGCTAACGGTTAGCAATATAGTAAAGTAATTACATGACGTTTCAGTTGACACGCAGGTCATAAATAAATTAAGACAACTCCTAGGCTCCTGCCGGTTGTCATACTCATCGACATGCAAGTCGTGATTCCTATTATAAGAACATGATCAATCTCATACATCACATATATCATTCATCACATCCTTCTAGCCATATCACATCACATGACACTTGCTGCAAAAACAAGTTAGACGTCCTCTAATTGTTGTTACAAACTTTTACGTGGCTGCTATAGGTTTATAGCAAGAACGATTCTTACCTACGCCAAGACCACAACGTGATATGCCAATTTCTATTTACCCTTCATAAGGACCCTTTTTATCGAATCCGATCCGACTAAAGTGGGAGAGACATACACCCGCTAGCCACCTTATGCATCTAGTGCATGTCAGTCGGTGGAACCTGTCTCACGTAAGCGTACGTGTAAGGTCGGTCCGGGCCGCTTCATCCCACGATGCCGCCAAATCAAGATAAGACTAGTAACGGCAAGTAAATTGACAAAATCAACGCCCACAACAACTTGTGTTCTACTCGTGCATAGAAACTATGCATAAACCTGGCTCATGATGCCACTGTTGGGGAACATAGCAATAATTCAAAATTTTCTACGCATCACCAAGATCAATCTATGGAGTTTACTAGCAACGAGAGGGGAGGAGTGCATCTACATACCCTTGTAGATCGCGAGCGGAAGCGTTCAAGAGAACGGGGTTGATGGATTCGTACTCGTCGTGATCCAAATCACCGATGATCCAAGCGCCGAACGGACGGCACCTCCGCGTTCAACACACGTACGGAGCGGTGACGTCTCCCACGCCTTGATCCAGCAAGGAGGAGGGAGAGGTTGAGGAAGAAGGCTCCAACAGCAGCACGACGGCGTGGTGGTGGTGGAGTGACAGTTCTCCGGCAGGGCTTCGCCAAGCACACGCGGAGGAGGAGAGGTGGTGGGGAGGGAGGGGCTGCGCCTTGGATGTGGTCCTGCAGCCCTCCCCTCACCCCTCTATTCATAGGGAGAAGGGGGAAGGGGCCGGCCCCTCTAGATGGGATCTAGAGGGGGGGCGGCGGCCAAGGGGGGAGGTGGCTTGCCCCCCAAGCAAGGGGGGGCGCCCCCCTTTAGGGTTCCCCCCAAACCCTAGGCGCATGGGCCCTAGGGGGGTTGGCGCCCAGCCCACTAAGGGCTGGTTCCCTTCCACCTACAGCCCATAAGGCCCTCCGGGGCAGGTGGATCCTCCCGGTGGACCCCCGGAACCCCTCCGGTGGTCCCGGTACAATACCAGTATACCCCCGAATATTTTCGGTGACCGTATGCTGACTTCCCATATATAAATCTTTACCTCCGGACCATTCCGGAACTCCTCGTGACATCCGGGATCTCATCCGGGACTCCGAACATCATTCGGTAATCACATACAAACCTTCCTTATAACCCTAGCGTCATCGAACCTTAAGTGTGTAGACACTACGGGTTCGGGAATCATGCAGACATGACCGAGACACCTCTCTAGCCAATAACCAACAGCGGGATCTGGATACCCATGTTGGCTCCCACATGTTCCACGATGATCTCATCGGATGAACCACGATGTCGAGGATTCAAGCAATCCCGTATACAATTCCCTTTGTCAATCGGTACATTACTTGCCCGAGATTCGATCGTCCGTATCCCAATACCTCGTTCAATCTCGCTACCGGCAAGTCACTTTACTCGTTCCGTAATGCATGATCCCGTGACTAACTACTTAGTCACATTGAGCTCATTATGATGATGCAATACCGAGTGGGCCCAGAGATACCTCTCCGTCATAGGAGTGACAAATCCCAGTCTCGATCTGAGCCAACCCAACAGACACTTTCGGAGATACCTGTAGTGCACCTTTATAGCCACCCAGTTATGTTGTGACGTTTGGTACACCCAAAGAATTCCTACGGTATCCGGGAGTTGCACGATCTCATGGTCTAAGGAAATGATACTTGACATTAGAAAAGCTTCAGCAAACGAACTACACGATCTAGTGCTATGCTTAGGATTGGGTCTTGTCCATCACATCATTCTCCTAATGATGTGATCCCGTTATCAATGACATCCAATGTCCATGGTCAGGAAACCGTAACCATCTATTGATCAACGAGCTAGTCAACTAGAGGCTCACTAGGGACATGTTATGGTCTATGTGTTCACACATGTATTACGATTTCCGGATAACACAATTATAGCATGAACAATAGACAATTATCATGAACAAGGAAATATAATAATAACCATTTCATTATTGCCTCTAGGGCATATTTCCAACAACCTCGACCTCCCCGGCGTCAACGAGGCCATCCCAACGCATTTCCTACCCGACGGCGACGACCACCAAGGGCTCGAGGAGCAGCCGTCTAAAATCCTCCTCCGTGCACATTAAGTGTTCGAGAAAAAGTTTCAAATATAAAAAGAAAATATTAGTTTTATTGTTGCGACATAGAAGTAGTTGTAATGAAAATTATTGTGTTCTAGATGAGCTCGTTTGAGTCGTCTCTGCGGGATTCTTCCTCCGAAGAGGAATATGACATGAACAAAGAGGAGGGCATTGCTTGATCTTGATGATGCACAAGAACAAAATGCTGAAGCGTGCTGGTTTCATCTCATCGAGGAGCAGTGAGCATGGCATGGCAACAAACCCACTAGTGTGATGTCTATGTTTCATGTATGTGTGATGATGAACAATTTGTGTTGAATTTTTTTAACGCAGTACAATAGCAAATGACCACATAATTTGTTTGAATTTGATGTTGTGTATTGATGCATTGTGTAATAACTAAGTATTATCTGTGTTATATTGTTTCGGATTCATTTGGGTTGAGTTTGATATTTATTCGTTTCAATATGTATGCAATTGTGCCCCGTGAAAAACAATATGTATGCAATTGTGGTGAAGAAGAAAAATATTTGGGTGCCCTATTTTAAATCATCTGCTACGGCCCAAAATTTTATGGTATCCTATTTTACATCATCTGCTATGGCGTAAAAATTTCGGATGCCCTAAAACCTACATTTTGGTCCCCTAAAACTGTTTCTGGGTGCCCAATACATCATTTGTTGGAGATGCTCTAATTAGAGACGGCTTGGCCCTCTCATATCTTTAATTTCTTTCAGATGACAAATGATAAGCAATCCAAACCATTTGAGGAAAAAAAAAGATGGTCATTTGTAGCTTATGGTTAAAAGAAACGGCACTAACTAACTCATCTCCTGCCTAAGTAAAACATCACTCTTAGCCAACCCTCGTGTTCTCCGCTAGACTTGGTCTCAGCTGGCTCGAGCCAAGAGCCCCAAGACACAAGCAAATCCATACCGCAACATCTCCTAGTGAAGGGTCCATGCGCACCGCTCGTTCAGTCATGCATTGTCGTCCTTTATTTTGGAAAGTTATTTAGGTCTTTGTATGGACATGTCACTATGAGCGGCAGGCTTTGTGCCTACATGAATGCATTTACCCGTGTACGCGAAGATATCTTTTTGCATATAAAACCCGAAGATTTCGGATATTGTACAGTTATTATACATCTTAAATAGCTCAAATTCAGCTTTCGATTGCGATATCAAGACCACCAAATTCACTAGCCAACACTTGGATCCTGTAGTTTTATTAGTCTACGGGCGGCTCTGCCGTGTGATGAATCCCAGAGGGGCCAACTGGTGGCATATGGTTCGATTCGATCGCTCAAATTTGACTAGTTTGACGGCAAATATCCTTGTTGTGCGACCATTTCCTGAAGCTTAACAAAACCTGCCGAGGAAAGACGTGGTGGATCGATGCAACCAACCGCAACCAAGCACAGAGTACACTCCTACTGGTTGCGACAAGTGATTTCGGCTTTACTTCCAAAGTTCCAATGCCAACAAGTTTATAAGTTGCGACGGTCTCCGGCTGACTCCTCAGTCCTCGAATCAAACTACACACGATGGCCGTAGCTCGGAGCATCCTGGTTGCACTGCTCGCCGCCGTTTGCATTGCCATCTCCTCGGCCGCCGCGGCGACCAGCGTTAACACCACCGACTTCGTAGGCTGTCTCGCCCTCCACCTTCCTCCGGGGATCGTCTACACGCAGTCATCGGAATCCTACTCGTCCGTCCTCGAGTTCTCCATCAAGAACCTCCGGTTCGTCACGCCGGCCACCCCGACGCCCCTCGTCATCGTCAAGGCCACCCACGCCACACACGTCAGGGTTGCCGTGCGCTGCGGCGCGGCGCACGGCGTCCGCGTGCGCCCGCGCAGCGGTGGCCATGACTACGAGGGGCTCTCCTACCGCTCCCTCGACGCGGCGCGCTCTTTCGCCGTCGTCGACCTGGCGGCGCTGCGCGCGATCCGCGTCGACGTCCGGAGCAGGTCGGCGTGGGTCGAGTCCGGAGCCACGCTCGGCGAGCTTTACTACGGCATCGCCAACAAGAGCGCGCGCCTCGGGTTCCCCGCCGGTGTCGGCCCGACGGTGGGCGTCGGCGGGCACCTCAGCGGCGGCGGCTTCGGCCTGATGCTACGGAAGCACGGCCTCGCCGCGGATCACGTCGTCGACGCCATCATGGTGGACGCCAAGGGGAGGCTCCTGGACAGGGCTGCCATGGGGGAGGACCACTTCTGGGCCATCCGGGGCGGCGGGGGCGGGAGCTTCGGCATCGTGGTGTCCTGGAAGCTCCTGCTGGTGCGCGTGCCGGCTACCGTCACCGTGTTCACCGTCCACCGGCCAAGAAACCAATCCGCCAGCGATCTCCTCACCAAGTGGCAGCACGTGGCGCCGGCCCTGCCCCGCGACATCATCCTCCGGGTGGTCGTGCAGAACCAGGACGCGCAGTTCGAGTCCCTGTACCTCGGCAGGTGCGCCGGCGTCGTCGCGACGATGACCAAGATGTTCCCGGAGCTGGGCGTGACGCGGCGAGACTGCATCGAGATGAGCTGGATCGAGTCCGTGCTCTACTTCGCGTTCTACGGCACGGGGAAGCCGAAGGAGCTGCTCCTGGACAGGGGCACCAAGCCGGACAGGTACTTCAAGGGCAAGTCGGACTTCGTGCACGAGCCCATCCCGAGGGACGTGTGGGAGAGCACGTGGAGCTGGTTCCTGGAGGACGGCGCCGGGCTGCTCATCCTCGACCCCTTCGGCGGCAGGATGGGCCGCGTCGCGTCGTCGGCGACGCCGTTCCCGCACCGGCACGCGCTCTACAACCTGCAGTACTACGGCTTCTGGTGGGACAACACGACGGAGGCGTCGGAGCAGCATATGAGCTGGGTCAGGGGGGTGCACCGGGAGATGGAGCCGTACGTATCCAAGAGCCCCAGGGGCGCGTACGTGAACTACAAGGACCTGGACCTCGGCGTCAACGAGTATGGTGGCGACGGCGGTGGGACCAGCTACGAGACGGCGAGAGTTTGGGGCGAGGCGTACTTCAAGGATAACTTCGAGAGGCTTGCGGCGGTGAAGGCCAAGGTGGACCCCAGTGATTTCTTCAGGAACGAGCAGAGCATTCCTCCTCTTGGATTACCAGGTGGCAATGCCACGACGCAGAATTGAAAGGGAATGTTAATTTTTCTCTTGTCTTGAAGAAGTTACTTGACTCGAAGGACTGAAGTCTAGATGTCCAAAATATAGTGAAATTCAAACTTGTTGTGGATGTGTAATCTACTCCTCAAAATTAGAAAATCACTTGTGCTGCATTCGTTTCCAACGACTATCACAAGACCGCTTTTGGAACCCCGACTTTTCATCGATACTGGATTTATATTCGGAATATCCAGATTGTCGTCATAGTTATTATTTGTTCTCAACTGTTTGTGCGTATTAGGCATTTGCGGCCATGTTGATTGTACCCCAGTGTGGTCAACAACCTATGAGTGTTGGTTTCCTGATTGCTAAGATGCAAAATCATCCCGTGTTGTAACCGATGATCAGAATCGTCTCCACCCACATCGACAAAGTCTTTCTCACGAAATATACAGAAACCAGTTATGCTATGAGAAAGAGAAGATGCGGACATACAGGTGGATAAACAATGTATATGCGACAAAGTTGTGAATAAGCAAAAGCCTCGAGGGTGAAAGGTGTGTCGTCTTCTTGCGGGTAGGGCCAATAAGGAGAAACAAGTTGAGAAATCACATATTAGGGCATCTCCAATGGCGTACCCAAAATTGGACATAATAAACGTCCACGGACATAGATACGAGAGCGGGCCATTCAACCCGCTGTACCAAACGTCTACCCTATCCGCCCCTGTTTTCGTTTTCTTTTATGTCCGCATCACTCAAAATAAGTACAGATATATAGCATCAATCTTCAAATAGTGCAAATATTGAAATTCAACAATACTTCAAATATAAATATTACAATCCAAACATAAAGTTTTCAAATGAAATATTTCAAACATAAATTCAACTTGCACATATGCTCGAGTTCTCTCTTTTATATGGCCACAAATGCTCAACCAGATCATTCTAGAGCCGCTCATGAGTTCCTCAATGCCGAATACATTGATGCATTTGGATAAAATTTTGGAACATCGCTGGATTTTGCTCTGAAGTTGGATAGGATCACACATGTGCTCAAGACCTTCGTCAACTCCTTCACCATTATCCCCCACAATAAAATTTGTACTGTTTATTTCCATGTTTATAATTAAATATTTTATATTCTGTGCTATAACTGCTATGATTCTTAAATATGAGATTCAGAGAAAAACTCATATGCACGTGTAGAATGATCCAGAAACTCTTGAACCCAGTTTCTTGCCATGAGAGTCCACTATATCTTCCTATGGATTGAATAAGATCCTTCAAGTAAGTTGTCATTGGTGCAAAAAGCAATAAAAACTGCTCCTAAATATGTATGATCATAGTTTGTTGGTTTTCAGTGAAGTTTATGGTTCATACTTTAGCATTGTGAATGAATTGTAACTTGATCATGAGAAGTTTTATGATGATATATTGTTGCTATAATAATGATCATGACAAGTTTATCGACACCTCTCTCTATATATATGCATGGTCATGATTATCGAGTTCGGTACTCGCTTGAGCGCAAGCAAGATCTAAGTTTGGGGGAATTGATACGTCCATTTTGCATCATGTTTTCCTACTGTTATTTATTATGTTTTGGGTTATTATTCCACTTTATGATGCAATTCTTATGCCTTTTCTCTCTTAATTTGCAAGTTTCATATAAAGAGGGAGATTGCGCGGCTGGAATTCTGGACCTGAAAAAGCTACAATAGAGATAGATATTCTCCACAACTCCAAATGACCTGAAAATTTACGGAGAATTATTTTAAAGTTAATAAAAAAAATACTTGGAGAAGAATAATCGGGAGGGGACCCACCAGTGAGCGACAAGCTCAGGTGGCGCCCCCTTGGGGCACGCCAACCAAGGTTGTGGGCCCACATGCAGGCCTCCGGGGGCCTCCTTCTCCTATATGATGCCATTTCCCCCAGAAAAATAATCAAAAGAAGACCTTTGGGACGAAGCACTGCCGTCTCGAGGTGGAACCTGGGTAGGGGCACTTTTGCTCTCCGGCAAAGTGATTCTGCGAGTGATACTTCCCTCCGAGAGGGGGGAAATCGAAGCCATCGACATCACTAACGATCCTCTCGTCGTGGGAAGACCAATCTTCATCAATATCTTCACCAGAACCATCTCATCTCAGACCCTAGTTCATCTCTTGTATTCAATCTTTGTCCCAAAACCTCAAATTTGTACTTGTGGGTTGCTAGTAGTGTTGATTACATCTTGTAGTTGATGCAAGTTGGTTTATTTGGTGGAAGATTATATGTTCAGATCCTTACGCATATTCAATACACCTCTAATCTTGAACATGAATATGAGTTGTGAGTAGTTACTTTGGTTCTTGAGGACATCGAAGAAGTCTTGTGATAAGTAATCATGTGAAGTTGGTATTCGTTCAACATTTTGATGATGTGTATGTTGTTCTTCCTTTAGTGGTGTCATGTGAACGTCGACTACATGACACTTCACCGTACTTGGGCCTAAGGGAAGGAATTTGGGAGTAATAATTAGATGATGGGTTACAAGAGTGACAGAAGCTTAAACCCTATTTTATGCGTTATTCCATAAGGGGCTAATTTGGATCCATATGTTTCATGCTATGGTTAGATTTATCTTAATTCTTCTTTCGTAGTTGCGAATGCTTGCGAGAGGGGGTAATCATAAGAGGGTTTCTTGTTCAAGTAAGAACAGCACCCTAGCATCGGTCCACCACATATCAAATTATCAAAGTATCGAACGTGAATCAACTAAACATGATGAACGTGACTAGACGAGAATTCATGTTTGTCCTCAAGAATGCTTTGCTTACTATAAGAGAACTTTCCGGCTTTTCATTTGCTATAAAAAGGATTGGGCCACCTTGTTGCACCTTGCTACTTGTTACGAATTACCTTGCTACAAAGCTATTTGTTACCGCCACTTTCAGTATTTGCAGAGAATACCTTACTATGTAAGTGCATCTAGTGCCCCTTAGTGATTTTGGTGTATTGAAGACTTATAGGTTAAGGGACTAATGTGTTTATGAGTGTACACAGGTCTATAAGTCTATGAGGAGTTTGATTTTTACAGAGAAAGTCGACCCCTAGAAATGAAGTTCTTCGACTGAAGACTTTGGATTTCTGAAGACTTTCTGAAGACTTTGAAAGTGAAGAAATTGGTGTGACCTTGAAGACTTGGTATTCATTTGAGTAACATGAAGCGCGAAGACTTTTGTTTTCGTAGTTTCATTTTCTCTTTCTTGAGTCATAGGAAACACCGTACTGTTAAAGGGGGTCGAGGAAATACTAAGGAAAAATTTCCATGTGATGCTCAACTCAAAATCCTACACCTACCAATCCCTTCGAGTGAAGCCATTGGAAATCGCATACAGTTCAGTCATATTCTTCAGTGACAGAGACAAAGTTCTTCTGGTCTCTGAAGAATTTGTTCTGACTGAGGAGTTAGGAATTTGCCAGTGCGGATTGCCTACACAGTGAGGAACATGATAGCCCTGAGGAATTTGATACTCAAATTTCCGACCGTTGTTGTGCTATGCGCCAGCTGTCCCAAAATATCTACCCACCTAACGGTCATATCATTGAAGGGCATTTATGTCTTATCATGACGGGCTGCTCCCTAGGCTATAAATAGCCGCCCCCTACAACCACTAGCTGGTTGGCTGCTCCGAGAGAAACTGACACTTGTCAATTGAGAGCATCCCATCCTCCGAGGACTTTGAGCGAAAATCATCAAGTGAGGAAAACCCAAACCCAAACACCTACAAACCCCAAGTGATTGAGCATCACTGAAGAGATTGATCCTGCGTGGATCCGACGCTTGTTACCTTTGAAGACTGTGCTTCTTCCAGACGATTAGGCGTCATGGTCTAGAGCATCCAAGAGAAAATTGTGGATCGCCGAGTGACCAAGTTTGTGAAGGTTTGGAAGTCACCTGAAGACTTACCACGAGTGATTGGGCGAGGTCTGTGTGACCTTAGCTCAAGGAGAATACGGTGAGGACTGTGTGTCCGGGACTGTGTGTCCTCAGGTTTAAATACCTAGCCGCTTCAACCAGACATACAACTGAGACAACAGTTGGAACTGGTCTACCAAATCATTACCAAGCCAACTGGTTCTATTTCCTCAACTCTTTCATTTCCTCATTACTGTGTTGTGCACTTGTTCATATTTGTGTTTGAAGACTTTGACTGAAGACTTTCTCAATTTCCTCAGTTCAATTTCTTCAGTCTGTTTGTCTTCATCCTGTGTTTACGCTTTCTGTACTCTGTTCTTGTCTTCATTTCATCATGATGACCATGCTTGTGTTCTGCTATGCATACTTTTGAGTACTTATTCTGCTGCAAGTAGTTCTTCGCTAAGGAATTTCCTCACTAGCAAATTCCTCAGTGAAGAATTGATAAAAATCGCCTATTCACCCCCCTCTAGTCGATATAACGCACTTTCATACTAAAAACCGCTTGTCATTTCCTTCCATTCATCGTTGGGTATGACACTCTTACTTATCGAAAGGACTACGATTGATCCCCTATACTTGTGGGCCATCAAGGGATCACCGTGGACGGTTTGAGGTACTTCAAGTTCGATCTACACCAACTCCTCTTCCGCTACAACTCGAAGTTGGTAACAATCCGATCTAAACCTCTAATGCATCTTCTCGTGTTCCTAGAATCGTGATGGTAGGACAATTTTTTTGTTCTATACTACCTTTCCCAACAATACGACGCTGCTCCACCTCCAACTGATCACATGCCCCAATCAGCTCCCCCGCCGGCAGCACCATTATCTAAGCTTCCCAAGCAACAGGACACTCCTCGCTAACACTCATCCACTACTCCCCAATGACGCATCCAAGGAGGTAGTGATGTCCAAGACAACACCACCATCTAATCTAGGAAAAGCTCGATCTAAGGTTTTCACCCAAAGTTGCAAGAAAAGAGGTCAGTGAGTGCGATGGATTCACAATTGCACCTCCAAGGAGGGGGTGACATCCGCAGATGCCATTGTCGCCGACACTAACAATGTCAATACTAGTATTTACCGGGATTTGTGCAACCCACCTCAACTGCATCCTAGGCAGCCTAAGCTCCTAGAGAAGGCACAACCAGCCGCCCGGCATCGTCGAGCATAGGACTGGGCAGAACCAAGCCAAACATAGGACCGAGGAGGCCCGGATCACCGCTCGGCCAAAGCTCACGGAAAGGGGGAACACCACTAGCTTCCACAGTCCTTTGCCACCCAAGTTGGTCTTCAACGGGGAACCCTCGCCATTGCATCCAGCCCGCCGGCCTAGATCAAACTGAGGCCAGCCACATGGGACATAACTTCGTGGAAGATCGCTCCCCGTGCCATTACCACACGCACAAACACAAGAGATCGAAGCCCTTTGTCGGCTCGCACTTGTGCATCGCCCAGGACAACAACTACTGCCCCTTGGATGTGATCTAGTCGGGAAGCTGGCCGAGGACCGCAGTCGCTATCCCCTGGACGAGATCAAGCTGGGATGCCGACCGAGGAGCATAGCCCAGGACAGCAACCGTTGCACCCGTTCTGAGCAACCAGAGAAGGGCCCCGCCACCGCCTTCCCGGATACATCCAGGCTTTGCTGGTGGGCGCTTCAGGCGGCAGCAAGGGGGAGAAGGTGAGGTGGGGGAGGTGGCGGTGGTATTAGGGTTTCGCCCTCGAGTCGTCAAAGTGGGCGATGCCAGCGGGGGGGGGGGGGGGGGTGCAAAATTCGGTGCTATCGCTATCATAGTATCCGCTAAGTTCACGGGCTGGAGATAAGCGGACTCGAACCGCTTTTTACCTGTGGTCAACAAAAACCTCGACCCTTATGTTGTGTGCCAACATACATGAGGATTACACTCATTTAGATGCTCATAAGATACTTCAAGAATACAAAACATCACATCATTGCTGATTCCGTAGAGGTTGATCCATCACCATGAACTTAGAGGCATTTGCTCTGAACAAACACATAGTTCAGAGACAAATTAAGCATGTTCTTCAGAGCTCCTATGAGACAGAATTTTGGTGTGCACATAACAAAACATTTTCCAAAGAATTAACCAGAATACAAGGGGCAGCTAGTATTTGAAATAGGAAGGTTTTCACTCAAGTAGTTGCAAAAAGAAGGGTATCACGGCGTTGGTTCAAAGGAGGTGTCTAATCGAAAAGGGAGAATGAAGAAGATTGGGAATCGGGGAAATTAATAGTTTTTTAGAAGGCCGTTTTGATGGTCCAACCAGGCTTCTTGATGGATTTTATTATCTTGGCAAAATAGTTACATTGTAAATTATTACATGCACCAAAAAGTCGAGGGTTCCATGTCCCGTACAATGCTCAAGGAACCCACACCATGACTAGCTAAAACATGTGTTGTCATGCTGGCTTCCTAGGGCAAGAAAAACTAATATAATCAAAATTGCGACTAAGAAAAAGTTACAATCATCAAGGATGGCCACCGCAGGTCCGATCGAATAGACACCATTCTACACCATCTCAATCACTTCAATAGTCCACTTTAACAATCAATTTGTTACAACCAATATTACCTGCTAGGATAAACTCATCCCGAAGAGGTCTAGCGTCCGAATTGGCCGCCCAGTCAATAAAATATATTCCACATCTACTTGCATCAATCAACATATGAGCTTCTCAAGTTGTCCCTGACATCTTTTTTTTCGAAAGGAGGAATACCCCGGCCTCTGCATCTGATCGATGCATACGGCCAATTTTATTAATTATTAGCACAAAACCTTACAAAGTCGTACAACAGTAAGACCAAAGCCACCATCTTCGCAACCTCTGTCACTACTCCTATCTAACTGATGAAGGGGCGCTGATGGTCTGGGCCTAATACCAAACAGACGTCGCAACCAAACCTAACATCTAAGACCTGAGGTCCCAACCTGGACGCCTGCCGGGTATGGGCACCCACCAGTCCGGCGTGCTCCTCAACCAGGTCGCCTGCCGAGTATGAGGCCGCCACAACCACCTACCACTAATCCATCTTCAGAGCTGTACTGTTGCAACGGCCTTGCCCGGTCTCGCTGCCGCCGACGCCACCACGACGCCAGACAGCGTCGACCTCCTACGCGTGTCCGTCACCACACATCTGACGCCAAGCCTCCGCTGCTCCATGCCGCCAAGAGCCGCCGCCAAGAATATGCATAAAGAAACACCGCTCCACCGAAAGGGAGGCAGCACACCCCACCCCTCACCTACAGACCCTTCCATCCGATCCCAATGTCCTTGGCGTCGCCTCCAGGAAGGTAACGGTGCACAGGGCGCCGCCGACGCCCGATCCGCAACGGATCTTGGGCTTTCACCCGGACATGGTTCGGAGAGGAGAGATGGTGCCCTCAGCAGTGCCCCCAAGGAGGAAAACGGCGCCAAAAATCGGCGTCGCCACTGCCGGCCAGCCAAGGCGGCCAAGGTTTCCCCCGGACACCGATCTGCTCCACCAGAACACACCGGAGGTGGATCCGGAAGATCCAAACCGAACCGGGGACTGGGAAGGGATGCATGGAAGGGAAGGGGGCAATACCTCCAGATCTGGCACGCCTGCGGCTCGCCGTCCTCACGACCGAACTCTCAGGCACGTCGCACGCCCCGCCGTCGCTAGGCCCCGCCCCAACCTGCCCTGCGCCGAGAGGAGCTGCCCCGCGAGCAGCACGGGCCGCCTGGCTGGACCGCCGCGATCCTGCCCAAGTCCACCAGGCCGAGATCGCCCCGCCGCCACCTTCCCAGGGCACGCCCGGCTTCGCCGGCGCCCCCTCCAGTGGCGGCGCAGCGGGGGAGGAGGGCGGGATCCCCCCGGCGGCGCGGCTAGGGTTTCCCCCCGTGTCGCCAGAGGAGGGCGACGCGGGGGAGGAGGGTGCGTCTTGACTAACTGTTCTCAGTCGTCTGTCCCTGACACCTGAAACAATTATTTAGACCTCCCTTTCCTTTTTCCATCTCCCTTCGAGTTGGGGTTTGGCGAGTTCATCAGGGCATGTTTGGTTACTCGCATCATTTTTGAAATTTCGATTAGCCTATCCTGGTGGAGCTTGGCTGAGGAAAAAATAGCCCATGGGCTATGTTCTGCATCGAGTTTGATTGCATGCATCTCCTCTAGTCTGCCTCAGAAGAAACACACGCATGGATATTTGGCTAAAAGCATTTTCTCCCTAGATGCAACATGCTGTCGTTTGGTTTGCATGCGCACAGATGGTTAATCTCACCTCGTGTTCACATGATAAATTTATTTCAGACCACTACACTTGAAGAACTTTGTCTATGAGATTCAAAATAAAAAACTTACAACATATGAGTTGTGTGGACAAAGAGATGAAGTTAGTAGTCAAAGGAAATTTCAAACGACCGGCTGTGTGCGACGAATTTGATGGAATTCGTCCAAAATAACATGCACGCATGAACATGTTTGTGCAATCCAGTAGAGAGAAGTAGATTTAATCATCTACGACCGATGAAACAGAGAATGTACGTCGCGAAAATAATGTGAAACAGCGAAATGAAGCCAGTGCTCAAAGAATTTTTAAATAGTTGAACGTGTGCAAAGAATTTACAAAATTCATCCAACATAACATGCACACATGAACACGTTTGTGCAGTGCGGTAGGGAGATGTTAATCTACTCATCTACGAGGGTCGAATAGAAAATATACAACACAAAAGTCGTGTGAAATAGCAAGATAAAGCTAGTGGTGAAAGAAAATTTCAAACTGCCAAATGTGTGTGAAGAACTTTTCGAAATTCGTCTAAAAAGCTACAACCATGAACACAAAATTGAAGATTTACAGTCCACAAAATCAGGAACCGACCGCCTGAATGGAAGCACAACATCAACACACATTTTTTTTACAGAGCTTATCTAGAATCGACGCACCGTTGTGTAGATTAGAAGAAATAATGGGAAGGAGATTAAGCATCTGAGGGTTTACCTCCCGCCGGCGCCGCCATCGATCCGCCTCGTCTCCGGTGGCTCTATGGCCATAGAGGCGTGTTGGATCCCACCCTTGCCGGCAGGAGGGCTTGGTTTCTAGATGTTTCTTTGCGTTTTGTTAGGGTTTGCGTCCTGTTCAAGAAGGCAAGACGAGGGCAGCTCCCTGAAGATGGAATAAGATTCTCCCCGCCTTGCTTCCGTTCCGGTGGTGCATGTAGCATCGTCGGAGGGCTTGTGGAGATGTGTCTTTGGCGGATCTCGAGGGATTCAGTCGGTGGTTGTCATTGCTGGATCTATTCAAATCCTGTCTATGTTCGTGTGTCTTTGGGTTGGATCCTTTTGATCTACGTGTTTCTTCATCAGGGCCGGTCCTGAGATTTTGGGGGCCCCGGGCGTATATATATATATATATATATATATATATATATATATATATATATATATATATAGTTTCGACGGAGGCTATAGGCCTATTGATATAATCGTCATAGCAACTATAGTAGATATAAGCGTATATATATTACCAACAAACATTACAGTAAATTTGCCTACCAAAAATTTAATAATAATTCCGAAATCAGTATTCATATGAAATTGTTTATACACACAATGTTGAAATAAAGAAATTTTGCATCAAAAGTACTCCCTCTTTTCGTAAATATAAGTATTTTTTAGAGATTCAAATAGAGACTACATCCGGAGCAAAATGAGTGAATCTACACTGTAAAATATGTTTATATACATATGTATGTAGTCCGTATTGAGATCGCAAAAAAAGACTTATATTTAGAAACGGAAGGAGTATGACAAACAAACAATGCATCATCTTGATAAAGATAATTACTTAATTATCAATTAACGTATAAGGAATAATGAATGATAGTTTGACCAATGATTAAAATCGTCGGATAAAGGAAAACGCAGCAACCAAATTTACAACAAAATTTTAGCCTAAATCAGCACGACCAAATTTACAATAAAATTTTACCCTAAATCAGCACGATCTCCCGTGATCTTGGCCGTTTCGCCCGCCATACAAAATCATGAATATGATATTACCTTGGATCGGTTGAATCGGTGTCAATAATTGTCTAATCGGGTGCTCGGCATTGACGCGGCGTGTATATGCGTCTGGGGCAAGCGCTTGGCTATGTGATGATCACGTGTGTGCTGGGTGATTCCCGTGATGGCGTTGATGGAGTAGAGCACTAGAGATGGAAGAGCGGAGTTTAGCCATGAAACGGCGACTCCGTTTAAAGATCGCGATCGCGGCTGGGATACTCGAAGACTTTAAGCCTCGATCTGATCTGGGAATGAAATTAGGGAAACTCTTTTAAAAATAGATGTGAATTAGGATACTTCTTTTAAGGAAGGGAATTATAGTAAACTTTAACAGGCATCACGCGATAACTCGTACAACCCTACGACGACTACAAGGAGTTCGACCTATACATGGGCCCTGACTGAACGAGTGGGATATGCGCGTCCGTGTGGGCTACCGGGAGCTGCATGTGTGACTGCTTGCCTAGCCCAGGGCCAGCGCGTAGCTGCGAAACTGCTATGTATCTGCTGATCTTTACGTCGGTAGGCTACCATGTACGTACCTTGGTGGGGGGCCCTGGAGTTGGGGGGCCCGGGGCGGCCGCCCCCCTGCCCCCCTCAGGGCCGGCCCTGTTCTTCATGGCGGCTGTTCCTGTTCTAGTGCGCTGGTCCTATCAAATCTTAGCATGACGATTTCCCGACTGTCTACTACAATAAGTTTTGCCCAGCTCTGATGAGGGAAGGGTGATGACGGCGGCGCGCCTTAAGATTACTTCAGTGCTTATAGTCGTCGCTATATGGTCTACAGATCTGGGTGCAATTATTTTTATTCGGGTGTTTGTTGTATAGCCATAATTGAAAACGAATAAATAGGAAGTTTCATTTTTTTTAAAAGAGATTAAACATGTGAGCAGAACATGAAATGAGTCGCTAAAAATGGGGGAGACTTATATGAGATCTCACATTTAGGTGAGACCGTGAGATCAACCTTAAAAAAATAATCATATCTAGACATTAAAAAAACAAATTATTTGACAACATCCATGTGAAGATTCAAAAAAGACAAATTCGAATGTGAATGGTGATTGTTTTTTTTTT
Source organism: Aegilops tauschii subsp. strangulata (assembly GCF_002575655.3). Taxonomy (NCBI): domain Eukaryota; kingdom Viridiplantae; phylum Streptophyta; class Magnoliopsida; order Poales; family Poaceae; genus Aegilops; species Aegilops tauschii. The sequence goes on from NC_053041.3 coordinate 484,896,978, forward strand.
CAATTAATGTAAGTTGAAGTAGGAGCTGAAACTTTTTGAGGTTGTACATCAAATATTGATGTGCGTCTACAAAAAATCTAAGAATGTTTGAGCATGTGTTTTGTTTCAAAAAAATTAATCTCATCTAATACGAGATCTCACACAGTCTTTCCCTAAAAACGTCCGATAGGTGCTTTGTGGAGGCTCTAACAAGAAATGCAGGCGTCCAAGCGGGGGAGAGTTGCTCCCACACCCACATACTAGCAGCATCAAACATGTCAAGAACAGAGGCAATCTTGCGGCTCCTCCTGGCCCTTTGCATCCTCCCCTGCAACACATCCATTTCCTCCGCCGCATCCACCGCTGATGCATTCCTCCACTGCCTCGCCGCCGCCATCCCGCCCGACCTCCTCCACACCCCGCCCTCCCCGTCCTACTCCCCGCTCCTGCTCTCCTCCGTCCGGAACCTCCGCTTCGTCACGCCCGGCACCCCACGGCCTCTCGCGATCGTCGCCGCCGGGGAGGCCTCCCACGCACAGGCCGCCGTGCGCTGCGGCCGTCTGCACGGCGTCAGCGTCCGCGTGCGCAGCGGCGGCCACGACTACGAGGGCCTCTCCTACCTCTCCCTGGACCCCCGCGAGCCGTTCGCCCTGCTCGACCTCGCCGCGCTCCGCGCCGTCCGCGTCGACCCCGCGCGCGCCGAGGCCTGGGTCGGGTCGGGCGCCACGCTCGGCGAGCTCTACTATGCCGTGGCCGCCGCGAGCCGCGCGCTCGCCTTCCCCGCCGGGGTCTGCCCCACCGTCGGCGTAGGTGGCCACCTGAGCGGCGGCGGCTTCGGAACGCTGATGCGCAGGTACGGCCTCGCCGCCGACCACGTCCTCGACGCCGTCCTCGTGGACGCCAGCGGGAGACTCCTGAACAGGACCACCATGGGGGAAGATCTCTTCTGGGCCATCAGGGGTGGCGGCGGCGAGAGCTTCGGCGTCGTGCTGTCCTGGAAGCTCCGGCTCGTGCGCGTGCCGGCGTTGGTCACGGTGTTCACCATCCGTCGGTCAAGAAAGCAATCCGCCACCCATCTCATAGCCAAATGGCAAGAAATCGCGCCCGCCCTGCCCCCGGACCTCTATCTACGGGTCTACGTGCGTAACCAGGACGCTCAGTTTCAGTCCCTGTTTCTTGGCCGATGCGACCGCCTCGTCAGTCTCATGCGAGCTCACTTCTCTGATCTTGGAATGGTGCGAGCTGACTGCGAGGAGATCACCTGGATCCAGTCCACCGTGTACTTCGCGTTCCACTCCAGCTCCAAGCCATTAGAGCTGCTCTTGGACAGGGGTACCAAGCCAGACAGCTATGTGAAAGCTAAGTCTGACTACGTGCAAGTGCCAATCCCATGGCACGTCTGGGAGAGCACATGGACATGGCTGGCGAAGCAGGAAGCCGGGATCCTCATCCTAGATCCCTACGGCGGCAGAATGGGAAGGGTCGCGCCGTCTGCGACGCCTTTCCCGCACCGGAAGGGGAATCTGTACAACCTCCAATACTACTCCTCCTGGTCTGAGAATGGAACAGATGCGTTTGACAAGCATATGGCCTGGGTCAGGGGTCTGTACAAGCAGATGGAGCCATATGTATCCAAGAACCCAAGAACTGGGTATGTGAACTACAGAGACCTGGATCTTGGCAGGAATGAATTGGGCGACAATGTGACCAGCTATGCAAAGGCTAAAGTTTGGGGGGAGAAGTACTTCAAGGGCAATTTTGAGAGGTTGGCAGCAGTCAAGGCCATGGTGGATCCTGATGACTTCTTCAGAAATGAGCAGAGCATCCCACCTCTTCCTGCTGCAAAGGGATGGAACTCCATATGATTGGAGGTTTGTTTTTCTAAGGACAACTTTGATTTTTGAAAATAAGAAGGATTTGAGTGTGGCTGTTATTTGGGATGGGTGTCAGACATGTACACTTTTAGAAGACCTTTTTCCGAGTCCATGATAATTAGATGGTACTCCCTCCGTCCCAAAATAAGTGTCTTGAGCTTAGTACAAATTTGTACTAGAGCTAGTACAAAGTTGAGACTTATTTTGGGACGGAGGGAGTATTAAATTGTCACACGTTGATTCTAGCATTGTTTTTACTCGTGAGCCTGATGCGTACTTTGGCAATAGGGAAGTAATGGAGTTTATCCTCTCAGTCCATATATAGGAGTACCCAGTTTACTCGTGTTCCTGCAGTTCGAAAACTTGTGTGCTATGTTGAGTTACTCCCTCCGTTCCAAAATAGATGACTCAACTTTGTACTAACTTTAGTACAAAGTTAGTATAAAGTTGAGTCATCTATTTTGGAACGGAGGGAGTACAAGTTAACAAGTTTAACAGGTCTAGCCCCTGTCGCTAACCTCCAGTCTGTTAAGGGGCAGTCTACACCGACAGGCAAGCGATCACAGACAGGCAGATGTTTCTGCCAGTCACTGGTTCTGCCCATAGAGTTTTTTGGGATTTAAAATAAAACATAGTTCAAATAACAGTGCATTCATCACAAATTAGACACAGTTATAAGTTAACAAGCCACATAGTTAGCTGATGCAAACTCAAACAGTGAATAAGCAGCAGTTTTCTGCCAACCACATTGCTCTAACTCCATTGTACTGCAATAACAAGTTCACATGAGGTAATCTAGTCATTACACACCTCACTAAAATTTAACTGCAAACCAAAGCAACTTAACTAGTAGAAATCATAAGCATTCTAGACGACTAGATATCTTGGTGAAACAAGCATTCATGCACCTCTGCTATGGAAAGTGAACAATTTTCTGTATGATAAGCATATCAAATATCAATACATAAATGCTCCATTGAACAAAGATGTAATTACGAGCTAACATCAAACAATATCATGATATCATTTTCATGGAATCATGCATGGAAAAAGATGTGAACGTGCATGATCAGTAAGAGTAGGATATGCTCTGCATTTGCATGCCTTTTATTTGCATTAACAGTGATTGAGCTAATCAGGCAAATGAAAGTGCATTCACAATCTAAATATGGTTGATTAGCTATACATAGCAATTTTCATACTACGGAACCTGTAAAATTTAGAGATACTAACTGTACTTTTAATAGAACAAACTTATGATTATGAACAGCTTCCTATAAGATCCGTCCAGGGGATTTTACAGCAACATGGGAGCGCAAACACTACAAGGGCATGGTTATGCTAATGTTACACATATTACTTCAAAATGACCGCTTTTCCCAGAAAGAACAGTTTGCAGCAAATTAATTGGTGTCATTGTCCAGCAAGCATGCAGAATGAAAAGATAGGGCTGGAGAGTTATGTTCCTCAATCCATTGCTTCTATGAGTGTGATGAGATTCCTTCACTCAACCTGGTTTGACAGCTAACAGAGTTGGAGCTTCGGGATACATTTTTGCTAAAGAAAAAGGCTTCCAAGGAAACCATGAGCAAGGAATAGTTTGAACCAGTCTGCTGAGAGCAATAAGAAAAGTGCTCTGGATACAAATATGACAGAAGTAGAAGGTGATCATGAGGAAGAGGACGAGGAATAGGTGGACTACGATGGCAGTGAGAATGAGGAAGACGACATATTGAAGAGTGTCATGGACTTAACACGGCAGATGCCCTAGCAAAAACACTTAGGTGTGGAACCATCGCAGCTAGGTTAGTTTGAAGGGGTTAAACGAGAGTACGGGACAAAGGACACAGAGAGTTTATCCAGGTTCGGCCCCTCTCAATGAGGTAAAAGCCTACTCCTACTTTAGGTTGTATTGCTTGAGTTTCGATTACCAGGGAGCGAATACACTTGACCTAGTTCTCGATCAGTTGTTTCTTGAGTTAACCCGCCGCCGGGTCACCCATTTATATACAGGTTGATGCCCGGCGGCTTACAGAGTCCCGGCCGGCTCACATAACGTGACCGGCTCGGCTTCTAACTAAGCTTGTCTTACAAAACAAGTTAAACATATGGCGGCTCATCTCTTTGGGCCTCAAGTCGCCTCTGGATCTTGGGCCTTCAATAAGCCTGCTTTTTGAACCGCCATCTTCATATCTTCTTGGACCTTATCGGGCTTCTTTATCTTTAAACCGCCAGTGGCATGACTCAGCCCTATCTAGGCGGGTCATACCCAGTAGTTATATCCCCAACGTTAGGCCCCAGGTTGATTTGAACTTGTTCACATCAATCTTCATTACTTGACTTGGCAGAAACTTCTATCATCAATTCCTCATGAACTCTGCTATAACCCGCCATGACGTCACTTCACAGAACGGCAGTAACCCGCCATGACATCAGGCGCATTAACTGCGCACAAAGCCCAGGATATCTTAACAGATCCTTATCTTAATGAACCTCCGAAAATCGAGGCGTCTCTGTAAACACAAAATCATTTTTCGGCCTCCTCGATTCCCGCGCATGCCATCTATTCGCTCCCTTATAAATAGGGACAGGGGTCCTTTTCATTTTTCACCCTTGCCTCCTCGTCTTCATCTTCCTCCTCGCAACGCCTCTGCAGACCCGAGCTCCTCCGCCGCCGTCTTCCTCTAACGTCACCAACTCCGGCCGCTACATCAACCTGAATGGACCAGAGAGACGCGGCGCACTTCCGCTGCTCATCAGCATCAACAGGTACTCACTTTACTTCACCTCAGATCTGCACTAGGGTTTGCTCAGTTCATCGGAGTTCTTCGCCGTTCTTCCTTTTCCTCTTTAGATCGCGTAGTTGGATCTGAACACAATACCGAAGTTATGCGGTAACAGTTTTAGCATTCATTTCCAATCACACAAGATATCCCCTTTGTTCAAGATCCCTGAGCACACGAGTTCTTCTGCTGCCGCCACCTTAGGTTTAGAATTTATTTTATTTTCTGAACTGCTGTAGATCCAAAACCATAGAAACAATCCGCAGAACTTGTTTGTCCATCACTTAGCAAAAATTCACCTATAGATCTGTCGTACTGAAAACGTGGGGGCGGCTTATACGATAAGCCGTAACCCGCCATATAACATTAGTCCCCTTGTTAAGCCGCCAGTACATGCTCACAATCTGTATAACCCGACATTATCTTCCGGTTTAACCATGTTATTCTTAATAGCACCTATTCTTCTGCATATGAATTGGCCTTGCATAATGTACTTACTTTTTGATTACTGGCCGGCTTAATAGCATAACCTTAACCCATCAATATTTCCCTTTTTAGACTTTCATCAACAAAATGACCAAAACTGTCACCTCATGCAACGGGGTCACCTCCCGGGTTATCGAGCAAACACTGAACGAGCATGTTCAAGTGGGCATCTTAGCTGCAAAGGACGTCATCCATTGGAGGGCCCCAGGAACGGAGACCACTCCTAACCCCAAAGAAGGTGAAGTCATTGTCTTTACTGACCATATGCTCCGAGGGTTTACCACACCCGGCTCAAAGTTCTTTCGTGATGTGCTGCATTTCTTCAAACTCCATCCTCAAGACATCGGGCCCAATTCTATTTCAAACATCTGCAATTTTCAACTGTTTTGCAAAGTGTACCTTCAACAGGAGCCCACTGTAGAACTGTTCAGGGAATTTTATTACTTGAACCGGCAGACCGAGTTCACAGACGGACCCAGCCTAGAATTAGGTGGGATTTCAATTCAGAGGCGGAAAGAAGCCACTTTTCCTGCCGCCGCACTTCCCAGACATCCTAAGGACTGGAACCAGACTTGGTTTTACTGCCAAGACACATCTCCAGAAGGCGAGAATCCCCTGCCGAGTTACTGTGAAACCCGGCTTAGCAACAGACACCCTATCCCAGAGCGGATCAGCATAGAAGAACCGGCCAAGTATATGCCCATTTTTTCAAAGATCAAGGCCTTAATGGCTAATGGTTTTCTGGGATCGACTTAGTTCGATGCTGGGTTGCATGGAGAATTTTCCCCTTAAGATGTCGGCCCGGCTTTATGTGTGAGTACACTGGCGATGTCGAAGATCCCCAGCGCCACTACCAAATAGAACTGGATGATGATGATATCAATAGTATGACCAAAACACTGCTTAACGAGATCTTGGAAAATTGCAGTAAGACAGGCTTGAATCCTTTCTGCACCCTCAACAAACCGCCAGCTGTAAGTATTTTCAAACAACTTTCACTAAACCATTATTTGTCAATCTGCCTTCTCATTATTACTTGAACTTCTGCAGGCTGATTCCCCCTTTTGAAGCAAGAAGCTTCAGGATAAACCGGTCAAGAAGACCAGGACAAAGAATAAGGCTCTCAAAAAGCCTGCCAAGAAGAAAAGGAACACCTCAGAGCTATTTTCTTTGAATGATGACGAGTTGGAGGTAGAACTTGACTCCCTTGGCTCTTTCTTTATACACCTTATTGATGTTGAACACTCTCAGGATGACGCGGAAGGAAGTCAGGCGAATGTTGAAGAGGTAACTATCCTTTCCTCCGACTCAGAACCTTTGACAAGACAGAAAGTTCGTCAAGCGAGCTGGAAAGTAAGGTTTTTTCACCCGTTAGCTTATTTGGACCCCAACTTTATTTTGAAGAAACAACAGCATGAAGTTCACCGCACAACCCGGAATAGTGGCGGTGGAATTCTCTCCTCCGGTTTACCCAACACACCGGCTCCTCGCAAGCGCTGACCAGGGGTTTCACAGATTTTCGACTTAGCTTTTCCCAAGGCGGGCCTTATTCGACAACCCCTTAACCCTTCTGATTCAAACTATCAGGGAACTTATCACTCTTCTTCCGGCGACTCAACTAGAACTCAAATTCCTTGTTTCAAAACCGTGCCCGGGTGAGAACATTAAACTTGTTTGCTTTGACACTTGCTCAATTGATATACTAATTCCGTCATGTGTCTTATTTTCAGTGCTATAGCCAAGCCCAGCAAGAAGCTGAAAGTGAATAAACTGGCTGAAGATCCCAAAGCTGCTGACCCGGAGAAACAGACAATGTCTGAATCTTTGCATCAAACCTCCGAGCAGCCATTGACGATCCGCTGCCAGAAGAGCACCATGTCACCATGGACCACATGGATGTTAACCCGGCTCATGCTAAACCGCCCAGCCCTGCTCAGCCGGCTCAAGAAGCTGAAGACGTAATAGTTACTGGGACAACTTATACAACACCAGGAAACCCCACCATCTTATCCAAACACAGTGCCAAAGAAGAATTCTCAGCTGCTGACAAGGGCAAGTCGAAACTGGATTTGGAGAGTTATGCCCAGTTCAATGCTCATGAGATCCATGCGGATTATCTAAACCGCCTTCACACCAGCCGCGACTTTGAAGCCGGCCTGGTTAACCTCATGAAGGAGCGTTTTGAGGTAAGCACTAATAAAACCTTCTCATATAAGTATATATCTGTCAGCCACCAAGTCTACTGAATATGAAACAATTGAATTTGCTGTAGACTTAGATAACCTCTTTGAACTTGTAGCCACGCCATAGCATTTTGCAGCTGCTGAATCAAAACGAGTAGTCCCCAAGGGCCGACTTAAACTGGAAAGTTAAGCCGGAACTTCAAATTGTAGTACTCAATTTCGCATATGTAGCCCCAAGGGCCGGCTTAATCTGTATAGCTAAGCTAGGACTTATCACCATATTTATGAACAAATCCAAATATGCACCCCCCATGAACGGGCTGTAGTTGAAGAAAACTTAGCCGGGTCATTAAAGATTTGTCTTCAAAAAAGAGCAATGTACATTAGCCCCCAAGTGCCAAGTAAAATACTTGTATTATGTTTGGGACTTTAAATAAGACGATTATCATAACCATATACTGCTGCTTAATCTCTGTATCTTGCAGGCTGAATTAGACATGAAAGAATCCCAAGTGGTGGATCTGCGGCAGAACATCCAAACCCAGCAATCTGAAACTTCCAAGGCCAAATCAGAACTGAAAACCGCTTTGGAAAGCACTGAAAAGCTAAAGAAGGATTTCAGCGCTGAGAAAACCGGATGGGATACTGAGAAGGCGGCTCTGCTAAAAAGAGCAGAAGATGCTGAGGCTACTCTTAAACCGGTGATTGATGAGTTGTCCGGCTTGAAGCATCAAATCAATAGCATGACAGACGCCATCTTTGGTAAGCAATATTGTACTTCAATCTTTCATCACCAATGTATAACAATTAGTAGCCGGTTTATCAATATCTTTGTCAATGCAGTCTCCAGAATTTCCAACCTTGGCCCAGACATGCGCGTGAAGCTTAAAGCTGCATATACCCGGTGGAGCAGTTATACACTGGCGCTCAATGAGCTATAGCCGCCATGTTCCATACTAAACAGTCTCCGTCACTTATAGAAACACTTGACAAGCTGTCAGTCATACCCCAAAGGGTGGAAGAAATCAAGCGGTCAGCCGCCAGAGCTGGTGCCATCACCGCCCTTAGCCGGGCCAAAGCATGGCAGGCAGAACTTGACCCGGAGGAATTGGCCACTGGCTGCCCCAGCTTAAAAGAAGACGGGTCTCCCTTTAGGTCAGATGACTTCACCAAAATTGTAAGGGAGATGTGTCCTTTGGCAAGCAAGCTGGCGGAGGAAACTGATCTTGCCAAGTATCAGGCGGCTTATACTATTGAGAATGCAAAAGTGAAGGCGCCGGTTTATCCAGTCATGGATCTTATTCCACCAACACGTAAGCACACCTTTGCCCCTGATATTGATGCATCTACGCTCATAGATGATGAGGCTATATTCAAAGCCGTAACTAGCGTCAATTGGACATCACTTGATTTCCAGCCAGTGGAGGAAGAAGAAGAACCGGCGCTGGATAACCCGGAAGCTTCAACTCATCAAGACCAGGGCCACTGAACCACAAGGCGTCTCTCAGACTGCCAGATATAATTTGTACGCAGAGAAAACACTTATTCTTTTGGGCCGCACGAGGCCTTGTAATAGGCTAGCTGAAAACAATGATCTGCCATGCCATCGTGCATGTTCATCTACATAACACTTTAAACCGCCAATCTAATGTTGGAGGATCTGCTGTTTATGCTTATAACAGTATCAAGCATGTATGTCACGTTATCATATTCCCCGCACATCAGTAGAAAATTTGTGCCCTGGCGGTTTACCCCAGGGAGGGTCATGATGTCCCATATAAAATTTGCTGGTGACTGTATAGTCCATAACCAGGGCGGGTTATCAAAACCTCGCATATTCATATAACAAGTAAATAACATACCTATGAGATTTGTTCATACTGCCAGCTTACAGTGCCATATGCAGCAAGGGTAACAACCCAAACACTTAGAGCGCAAAACTCCAAGTACACAATCAAAGCATACTGGCGACTTATCGTCCAAAGCCAGGCCGGGTTATCAAAACCCCAGATATGCTCAAATATGAGTCATAAGGATTAAGGCTACATAGCCTGAATTATTTTAAACCATATATCAATATGGTACAAGGATATGAACCAAAACAATGTTCATAGAAAATAACAAATCAGAAAAACAAGGCTTTCATAGGTTGCCAAGCCTCAATATCAAGTGCTATTCATGGGATGCACAACCACTAAGTTAATCCTTCATTCAAACCTGTAAGCCGGGCCTCAAATGACCAACCACCGTTTTAACTTTGACAAGTTCAGGGTCTTTAGAAGATTGACTGTCAAGAGTACGGCGGGTCATTCCAGGATTACCTGGGCAGAGTGGCAGACTTACAAGGCAGGATAACCCAGAGTTTTGGTGAATACACCTGGCATCCAAGCCGATCAAAAGGGTAAATATAGCTATGTGCATTGAACAGGAAGCCCCCAAGTGATCTATAATAAACCATCAAGGCAGGTTACCCATGTTTGAACTACACATTACAACAAGTCCTCTTTGGTAACCTTGTAACTTGGGCAGAAGAAACCCCCAAGTCGTCTGCAACAAGGCGTATAAGCTGGATCAAAGGGTAGTCATAGCTATGCTCAGTGAGCAGGAAGCCCCCATGTTATTTGTAACAAGGCGTTCAAGCCGGATCAAAAGGGTAGTCACAGCTATGCTCAATGAGCAGGAAGCCCCAAGTGATCTTATGAACTGACAATAAAGACTCGGATACTCAGAAATGAAACGACAGAGGCCCTGAATTATCAGGGATGTCGGCTTTATTATACTTGATCATAATATATACATGGATGAAAAATGTACAACACAAGAGCCAGTGGCTCAAGTGTAATAAGGCTGAAGATGAGCAATGTTCCAAGGCCGGCGGGTCTCCTCCTCAGATTTGCATGAGTCCTTGTGATCTCGAATATCAATGAGGTAGTATGACCCGTTGTTCAAGTTCTTACTGACCACAAAAGGTCCTTCCCAAGGTGGGGATAATTTGTACATGTTTGTTTGATCCTGGATGAGCCGGAGCACCAAGTCACCTTCTTGAAAGGTTCGGGTTTTAACCCGGCGGCTATGATAATGACGCAGATCTTGCTAGTAAATCACCAAACGAGCCGCCGCAAGGTCACGCTCCTCATCCAGAAGGTCAAGATCGTCCTGACATGATTTTTCATTTTCAGCTTCAACATAAGCCGCCACACGGGATGAGTCGTGACGGATGTCACTAGGAAGAACCGCCTCTGCTCCGTAAGCCATGAAGAAAGGCATATAACCCGTGGATCTGTTGGGGGTAGTATTGATACTCGACAGCACTGAGGGCAACTCCTCAACCCAACAACCCAGCATCCTCTGCAAAGGGACCATAAGCCGGGGCTTTATGCCTCTCAAGATTTCTTGATTGGCTCTTTCATCTTGACCATTGGACTGGGGTGAGCAACAGATGAAACATCAAGACGAATATGTTCTCATTGAAAAAATTCTTTCATAGCACCTTTAGACAGATTAGTACCATTATCAGTTATGATGTTGTGAGGGTAGCCAAAATGGAAAATCACCTTTTTAAGGAATTGAACCGCCGTTGCCACATCAGATTTACTGACCGGCTCTGCTTCAACCCACTTTGTAAATTTGTCAACCGCCACCAACAGGTGGGTCTTTTTGTCCTTGGATCTCTTAAAAGGTCCAACCATATCCAGCCCCCAGACCGCAAACGGCCAAGTGATTGGAATCATCCTCAATTCTTGAGCCGACACATGAGCTCGTCTGGAAAATTTCTGACAACCGTCACACTTGCTAACCAGATCCTCCACATCAGCATGAGCCGTCAGCCAATAAAACCTATGACGAAAAGCCTTAGCTACAAGAGACTTAGAGCCGGCATGATGGCCACAATCTCCTTCATGAATCTCCCTTAGAATTTCGCGGCCCTCTTCACGAGAGATACATCGCTGAAACACCCTTGTGACACTGCATCGGTGTAACTCGCCATTGACAATGGTCATTGACTAAGACCTCCGGGTTATTTGCCTGGCCAAAGTCTCATCCTTAGGTAACTCACCCCGGGTCATATAAGCCAAATATGGAACTGTCCAATCAGGAATAGCATGAAGAGCCGCCACCAGCTGTGCCTTCGGGTCAGGGATAGCAAGATCCTCTTCCGTAGGCAATTTAACTGAAGGGTTATTCAGAGCATCAAGAAAAATATTAGGTGGTACCGGCTTACGCTGAGACCCCAGCCAGCTTAAAGCATCAGCCGCCTCATTTTTCCTGTGATCAACATGTTCCACTTGATAACCCTTGAAATGACCAGCAATAGCATCAACCGCCCGGCGATAAGCCGCCATGAGCGGGTCTTTGGAATCCCAAGTTCCTGAGACTTGCCGAGCCACCAAATCTAAGTCGCCAAAGCACCTTACCCGGCTTAGATTCATCTCTTTAGCCATCCGAAGACCATGGAGCAAGGCCTCATACTCAACTGCATTGTTAGTACAAGGGAACATCAACATTAAAACATAGCAAAACTTATCACCTCGTGGGGAAGTCAAAATAAATCCAGCCCTCGAGCCTTCTGAAGGAAATATGCCCTAGAGGCAATAATAAAGTTGTTATTTATATTTCCTTATATCATGATAAATGTTTATTATTCATGCTAGAATTGTATTAACCGGAAACTTAGTACATGTGTGAATACATAGACAAACAGAGTGTCACTAGTATGCCTCTACTTGACTAGCTCGTTGAATCAAAGATGGTTAAGTTTCCTAGCCATAGACACGAGTTGTCATTTGATTAACGGGATCATATCATTAGAGAATGATGTGATTGACTTGACCCATTCCGTTAGCTTAGCACTTGATTGTTTAGTATATTGCTATTGCTTTCTTCATGACTTATACATGTTCCTATGACTATGAGATTATGCAACTCCCGAATACCGGAGGAACACTTTGTGTGCTACCAAACGTCACAACGTAACTGGTGATTATAAAGGTGCTCTACAGGTGTCTCCGATGGTGTTTGTTGAGTTGGCATAGATCGAGATTAGGATTTGTCACTCCGATTGTCGGAGAGGTATCTTTGGGCCCTCTCGGTAATGCACATCACTATAAGCCTTGCAAGCAATGTGACTAATGAGTTAGTTGCGGGATGATGCGTTACAGAACGAGTAAAGAGACTTGCCGGTAACGAGATTGAACTAGGTATTGAGATACCGACGATCGAATCTCGGGCAAGTAACATACCGATGACAAAGGGAACAACGTATGTTGTTATGCGGTTTGACTGATAAAGATCTTCGTAGAATATGTGGGAGCCAATATGAACATCCAGGTTCCACTATTAGTTATTGACCGGAGATGTGTCTCGGTCATGTCTACATAGTTCTCGAACCCGTAGGGTCCGCACGCTTAACGTTCGGTGACGATCGGTATTATGAGTTTATGTGTTTTGATGTACCGAAGGTAGTTCGGAGTCCCGGATATGATCACGGACATGAGGAGGAGTCTCGAAATGGTCGAGACATAAAGATTGATATATTGGATGGCTATATTCGGACACCGGAAGTGTTCCGGGTGATTTCGAAGAAAACCGAGTGCCGGAGGGTTACCGGAACCCCCCCCCCCCCCCCCCCCCGGGGAAAGATTGGGCCTACGTGGGCCATAGGGAAGAGGGGAGGCAGCCCACAAGGGGCAGCTGCGCCCCCTCCCTATAGGGAGTCCGAATTGAACTAGGGAGGGGGGCTCGCCCCCCTTTCCTTCTCCTCTTCCTCTCCTTTCCCTCTTTCCCCTTCTCCTCCTAGTTGGACTAGGAAAGGAGGAATCCTACTCCCACTAGAGGAGGATTCCTCCCCTCCTTGGCGCACCCTAGGGCCGGCCTCCCCCCTTGCTCCTTTATATACGGGGGCAGGGGGCACCCTAGAACACAAGAACAAACATTGTCTTAGCCGTGTGCCCCCCTCCACCATAATCCACCTCGGTCATATCGTTGCAGTGCTTAGGCGAAGCCCTGCATTGGTAACTTCATCATCACCGTCATCACGCCGTCGTGCTGACAAAGCTCTCCATCGACACTCAGCTGGATCGAGAGTTTGTAGGACGTCACCGAGCTGAACGTGTGCAGATCGCGGAGGTGCCGTACTTTCGGTACTAGGATCGGTCGGATCGTGAAGACGTACGACTACATCAACCGCGTTGTCATAACGCTTCCGCTTTCGGTCTACGAGGGTACATAGACAACACTCTCCCCTCTCGTTGCTATGCATCACCATGATAGATCTTGCGTGTGCGTAGGATTTTTTTTGAAATTACTGCGTTCCCCAACAGTGGCATCCGCGCCAGGTATATGCGTAGATGTTATATGCATGAGTAGAACACAAAGAGTTGTGGGTGATAATAGTCATACTGCTTACCAGCATGTCATACTTTGATTCGGCGGTATTGTTGGATGAAGCGGCCCGGACCGACATTACGCGTACGCTTACGCGAGACTGGTTCTACCGACGTGCTTCTCACACAGGTGGCTGGCGGGTGTCTGTTTCTCCAACTTTAGTTGAATCGAGTGTGGCTACGCCCGGTCCTTGTTGAAGGTTAAAACAGCACACTTGACGAAAAATCATTGTGGCTTTGATGCGTAGGTAAGAACGGTTCTTGCTCAGCCCGTAGCAGCCACGTAAAACTTGCAACAACAAAGTAGAGGACGTCTAACTTGTTTTTGCAGGGCATGTTGTGATGTGATATGGTCAAGACATGATGGTAAATTTTATTGTATGAGATGATCATGTTTTGTAACAGAGTTATCGACAACTGGCAGGAGCCATATGGTTGTCGCTTTATTGTATGAAATGCAATCACAATGTAATTTCTTTACTTTATCACTAAGCGGTAGCGATAGTCGTAGAAGCAATAGTTGGCGAGACGACAACGATGCTTCGATGGAGATCGAGGTGTCAAGCCGGTGATGATGGTGATCATGACGGTACTTTGGAGATGGAGATCAAAGGCACAAGATGATGATGGCCATATCATATCACTTATATTGATTGCATGTGATGTTTATCCTTTATGCATCTTATTTTTCTTAGTTCGACGGTAGCATTATAAGATGATCTCTCACTAAATTTCAAGGTACAAGTGTTCTCCTTGAGTATGCACCGTTGCGAAAGTTCGTCGTGCCGAGACACCACATGATGATCGGGTGTGATAAGCTCTACGTTCACATATAACGGGTGCAAGCCAGTTTTGCACACGCAGAATACTCGGGTTAAACTTGACGAGCCTAGCATATGCAGATATGGCCTCGGAACACTGAGACCGAAAGGTCGAGCGTGAATCATATAGTAGATATGATCAACATAGTGATGTTCACCATTGAAAACTACTCCATCTCACGTGATGATCGGACATGGTTTAGTTGATTTGGATCACGTGATCACTTAGATGATTAGAGGGATGTCTATCTAAGTGGGAGTTCTTAAGTAATATGATTAACTGAACTTTAATTTATCATGAACTTAGTACCTGATAGTATTTTGCATGTCTATGTTGTTGTAGATAGATGGCCCGTGCTGTTGTTCCGTTGAATTTTAATGCGTTCCTAGAGAAAGCTAAGTTGAAAGATGATGGTAGCAACTACACAGACTGGGTCCGTAACTTGAAGATTATCCTCATTGCTGCACAGAAGAATTACGTCCTGGAAGCACCGCTAGGTGCCAAACCCGCTGCAGGAGCAACGCCAGATGTTATGAACGTCTGGCAGAGCAAAGCTGATGATTACTCGATAGTTCAGTGTGCCATGCTTTATGGCTTAGAACCAGGACTTCAACGATGTTTTGAACGTCATGGAGCATATGAGATGTTCCAGGAGTTGAAGTTAATATTTCAAGAAAATGCCCGGATTGAGAGATATGAAGTCTCCAATAAGTTCTACAGCTGCAAAATGGAGGAGAATAGTTATGTCAGTGAGCATATACTCAAAATGTGTGGGTATAACAATCACTTCATTCAACTGGGAGTTAATCTTCCTGATGATAGTGTCATTGACAGAATTTTTCAATCACTGCCACTAAGCTACAAGAGCTTCATGATGAACTATAATATGCAAGGGATGGATAAGACAATTCTCGAGCTCTTCGCAATGCTAAAGGCTCCGGAGGTAGAAATCAAGAAAGAGCATCAAGTGTTGATGGTCAACAAGACCACCAGTTTCAAGAAAAAGGGTAAAGGGAAGAAGGGGAACTTCAAGAAGAACGGCAAGCAAATTGCTGCTCAAGTGAAGAAGCCTAAGTCTGGACCTAGGCCTGAGACTGAGTGCTTCTACTGCAAAGGGACTGGTCACTGGAAGCGGAACTGCCCCAAGTATTTGGCGGATAAGAAGGATGGCAAAGTGAACAAAGGTATATGTGATATACATATTATTGATGTGTACCTTACTAATGCTCGCAGTAGTGCCTGGGTATTTGATACTGGTTCTGTTGCTAATATTTGCAACTCGAAACAGGGACTACGGATTAAGCGAAGATTGGCTAAGGACGAGGTGACGATGCGCGTGGGAAATGGTTCCAAAGTCGATGTGATCGCCGCCGGCACGCTACCTCTACATCTACCTTCAGGATTAGTTTTAGACCTGAATAATTGTTATTTGGTGCCAACGTTAAGCATGAACATTATATCTGGATCTTGTTTGATGCGAGACGGTTATTCATTTAAATCAGAGAATAATGGTTGTTCTATTTATATGAATAATATCTTTTATGGTCATCCACCTTTGAAGAGTGGTCTATTTTTGTTGAATCTCGATAGTAGTGACACACATATTCATAATATTGAAGCCAAAAGATGCAGAGTTGATAATGATAGTGCAACTTATTTGTGGCACTGCCGTTTAGGTCATATTGGTGTAAAGCGCATGAAGAAACTCCATTCTGATGGAATTTTGGAATCACTTGATTATGAATCACTTGGTACTTGCGAACCATGCCTCATGGGCAAGATGACTAAAACTCTGTTCTTCCGAACAATGGAGCGAGCAACAGATTTGTTGGAAATCATACATACTGATGTATGTGGTCCGATGAATATTGAGGCTCGCGGCGGGTATCGTTATTTTCTCACCTTCACAGATGATTTGAGCAGATATGAGTATATCTACTTAATGAAACATAAGTCTGAAACATTTGAAAAGTTCAAAGAATTTCAGAGTGAAGTGGAAAATCATCGTAACAAGAAAATAAAGTTTCTACGATCTGATCGTGGAGGAGAATATCTGAGTTACGAGTTTGGTCTTCATTTGAAACAATGCGGAATAGTTTAGCAACTCACGCCACCCGGAACACCACAACGTGTTTACTAGATATGGTGCGATCTATGATGACTCTTACTGATTTAGCACTATCGTTTTGGGGTTATGCTTTAGAGACGGCTGCATTCATGTTAAATAGGGCACCATCTAAATCCGTTGAGACGACACCTTATGAACTGTGGTTTGGCAAGAAACCCAAGTTGTCATTTCTGAAAGTTTGGGGCTGCGATGCTTATGTGAAAAAGCTTCAACCTGATAAGCTCGAACCCAAATCGGAAAAATGTGTCTTCATAGGATACCCAAAGGAGACTATTGGGTACACATTCTATCACAGATCCGAAGGAAAGACATTCGTTGCTAAGAATGGATCCTTTCTATAGAAGGAGTTTCTCTCGAAAGAAGTGAGTGGTAGGAAAGTAGAACTTGATGAGGTAACTATACCTGCTCCCTTATTGGAAAGTAATTCATCACAGAAATCAGTTCCCGTGACTCCTACACCAATTAGTGAGGAAGCTAATGATGATGATCATATAACTTCAGATCAAGTTACTACTGAACCTCGTAGGTCAACCAGAGTAAGATCCGCACCAGAGTGGTACGATAATCCTGTTCTGGAGGTCATGTTACTTGACCATGACGAACCTACGAACTATGAGGAAGCGACGATGAGCCCAGATTCCGCAAAATGGCTTGAGGCCATGAAATCTGAGATGGGATCCATGTATGAGAACAAAGTGTGGACTTTGGTTGACTTGCCCGATGATCGGCAAGCCATCGAGAATAAATGGATCTTCAAGAAGAAGACTGACGCTGGCGGTAATGTTACTGTCTACAAAGCTCGACTTGTTGTGAAAGGTTTTCGACAATTTAAAGGAGTTGACTACGATGAGACTTTCTCACCCATAGCGATGCTTAAGTCCGTCCGAATCATGTTAGCAATTGCTGCATTTTATGATTATGAAATTTGGCAAATGGATGTAAAGACTGCATTCCTGAATGGATTTCTGGAAGAAGAGTTGTATATGATGCAACCTGAAGGTTTTATCAATCCAAAGGATGCTAACAAAGTGTGCAAGCTCCAGCGATCCATTTATGGACTGGTGCAAGCATCTCGGAGTTGGAATAAACACTTTGATAGTGTGATCAAAGCATATGGTTTTATACAGACTTTTGGAGAAGCCTGTATTTACAAGAAAGTGAGTGGGAGCTCTGTAACATTTCTAATATTATATGTGGATGAAATATTGTTGATTGGAAATGATATAGAATTTCTGTATAGCATAAAAGGATACTTGAACAAGAGTTTTTCAATGAAAGACCTCGGTGAAGCTGCTTATATATTGGGCATCAAGATCTATAGAGATAGATCGAGACGCTTAATTGGACTTTCACAAAGCACATACCTTGATAAAGTTTTGAAGAAGTTCAAAATGGATCAAGCAAAGAAAGGGTTCTTGCCTGTGTTACAAGGTGTGAAGTTGAGTCAGACTCAATGCCCGACCACTGCAGAAGATAGAGAGAAAATGGAAGTTGTTACCTATGCTTCAGCCATAGGCTCTATCATGTATGCAATGTTGTGTACCAGACCGGATGTGCGCCTTGCTATTAGTTTAGCAGGGAGGTACCAAAGTAATCCAGGAGTGGATCACTGGACAGCGGTCAAGAACATCCTGAAATACCTAAAAAGGACTAAGGATATGTTTCTTGTTTATGGAGGTGACAAAGAGCTCGTTGTAAATGGTTACGTCGACGCAAGCTTTGACACTGATCCAGATGACTCTAAGTCACAAACCGGATACATATTTATATTGAACGGTGGAGCTGTCAGTTGGTGCAGTTCTAAGAAAAGCGTCGTGGTGGGATCTACGTGTGAAGCGGAGTACATAGCTGCTTCGGAAGCAGCAAATGAAGGAGTCTAGATGAAGGAGTTCATATCCGATCTAGGTGTCATACCTAGTGCATCAGGTCCAATGAAAATCTTTTGTGACAATACTGGTGCAATTGCCTTGGCAAAGGAATCCAGATTTCACAAGAGAACCAAGCACATCAAGAGACGCTTCAATTCCATCCGCGATCAAGTCAATGAGGGAGACATAGAGATTTGCAAGATACATATGGATCTGAATGTTGCAGACCCATTGACCAAGCCTCTCCCACGAGCAAAACATGATCAGCACCAAGACTCCATGGCTGTTAGAATCATTACTGTGTAATCTAGATTATTGACTCTAGTGCAAGTGGGAGACTGAAGGAAATATGCCCTAGAGGCAATAGTAAAGTTGCTATTTATATTTCCTTATATCGTGATAAATGTTTATCATTCATGCTAGAATTGTATTAACCGGAAACATAGTACTTGTGTGAATATATAGACAAACTTAGTGTCACTAGTATGCCTCTACTTGACTAGCTCGTTGAATCAAAGATGGTTACGTTTCCTAGCCATAGACATGAGTTGTCATTTGATTAACGGGATCCCGTCATTAGAGAATGATGTGATTGACTTGACCCATTCCGTTAGCTTAGCACTTGATCGTTTAGTATGTTGCTATTGCTTTCTTCATGACTTTTACATGTTGCTATGACTATGAGATTATGCAACTCCCGAATACCGGAGGAACACTTTGTGTGCTACCAAACGTCACAACGTAACTGGGTGATTATAAAGGTGCTCTACAGGTGTCTCCGATGGTGTTTGTTGAGTTGGCATAGATCGAGATTATGATTTGTCACTCCGATTGTCAGAGAGGTATCTCTGGGCCCTCTCGGTAACGCACATCACTATAAGCCTTGCAAGCAATGTGACTAATGAGTTAGTTTTGTGATGATGCATTATGGAACGAGTAAAGAGACTTGCCGGTAGCGAGATTGAACTAGGTATTGAGATACCAACGATCGAATCTCGGGCAAGTAAGATACCGATGACAAAGGGAACAACGTATGTTGTTATGCGGTTTGACCGATAAAGATCTTCGTAGAATATGTGGGAGCCAATATGAACATCCAGGTTCCGCTATTGGTTATTGACCGAAGATGTGTCTCGGTCATGTCTACATAGTTCTCGAACCCGTAGGGTCCACACGCTTAACGTTCGGTGACGATCGGTATTATGAGTTTATGTGTTTTGATGTACCGAAGGTAGTTCGGAGTCCCGGATATGATCACAGACATGACGAGGAGTCTCGAAATGGTCAAGACATAAATATTAATATATTGGACGGCTATATTCGGACACCGGAAATGTTCCGGGTGATTTCGGAGAAAACCGAAGTGCCGTAGGGTTACCAGAACCCCCCCCCCCCCGGGGAAAGATTGGGCCTACATGGGCCATAGGGAAGAGGGGAGGCAGCCCACAAGGGGCAGCCGCGCCCCCTCCCTATGGGGAGTCCGAATTGGACTAGGGAGGGGGGTGTGCCCCCCTTTCCTTCTCCTCTTCCTCCTTTCCCTCTTTCCCCTTCTCCTCCTAGTTGGACTAGGAAAGGAGGAATCCTACTCCCACTAGAGGAGGATTCCTCCCCTCCTTGGCGCGCCCTAGGGCCGGACGGCCTCCCCCCTTGCTCCTTTATATACGGGGGCAGGGGGCACCCTAGAACACAACAACAGACATTGTCTTAGCCGTGTGCGGTGCCCCCCTCCACCATAATCCACCTCGGTCATATCATTGCAGTGCTTAGGCGAAGCCCTACGTCGGTAACTTCATCATCACCGTCATCACGCCGTTGTGCTGACAAAGCTCTCCCTCGACACTCAGCTGGATCGAGAGTTCGTGGGACGTCACCGAGCTGAACGTGTGCAGATCGCGGAGGTGCCGTACTTTCGGTACTAGGATCGGTCGGATCGTGAAGACGTACGACTACATCAACCGCGTTGTCATAACGCTTCCGCTTTCGGTCTACGAGGGTACGTAGACAACACTCTCCCCTCTTGTTGCTATGAATCACCATGATAGATCTTGCTTCTGCGTAGGATTTTTTTTTGAAATTACTGCGTTCCCCAACACCTTCTAGCTGCCTGGACCCATCAAAATGAATAGTCCAATACGTGTTATCAGACTACTCCTCAGGCATCTGCAGCTCTGTCCAGTCATTGATGAAATCCACAAGGGCTTAAGACTTGATGGCTGTCCAAGGCATATATTTCAAACAATGGGGTCCAAGCTCAATGGCCCACTTGGCCACCCGGCCTGTGGCTTCTCTGTTTTGAATAATATCCCCGAGGGGAGCAGAACTGACCACAGTGATGGGATGCCTAAGGAAACACTGCTTCAACTTACAACTAGCCATGAACACTCCATAAACCAGCTTCTGCCAATGTGGGTATCTCTGCTTAGATTCAATGAGTACCTCACTGACATAGTAAACCGGCCTATGAACTGGATACTCCTTGCCTGATTCCTTTCCTTCCACAACAACCGCTACGCTGACGGCTCTGCTGTTAGCGGCCACATATAAAAGCAAGGGCTCCTTATCAATGGGAGCTGCAAGGACCGGCGGCTCAGCTAACTGCTTTTTCAGTGCCTCAAATGCCTGATTGGCAGCATCGCTCCAGACAAAGTGATCTGTTTTCTTCATCATCTGGTACAGAGGGATATCCTTTTCGCCCAAACGGCTTATAAACCGGCTCAAAGCCGCAATACGACCCGCCAGACACTGGACGTCATTAATACATGCTGGCTTAGCCAAAGAAGTGATAGCCTTGATTTTCTCCGGGTTAGCTTCAATGCCTCTTTCAGAAACCAAAAAAACCCAGTAGCTTGCCTGCTGGCACACCAAAGAGACACTTGGCCGGGTTAAGCATCATCTTGTAAACCCGGAGGTTGTCAAAGGTCTCTTTCAAATCATCTAACAAGGTCTCCTTCCTGGATTTCACAACGATATCATCCACATAAGCATGAACATTGCATCCAATCTGGTCGTGGAGGCAATTCTGAACACACCGCTGATAAGTTGCCTGGGCACTTTTGAGCCCAAAAGGCATAGATACATAGCAGAAGGATCCAAAGGGAGTGATGAAAGATGTCTTCTCCTGGTCTTTAACTGCCATCTTGATCTAATGATAACCAGAATAAGCATCCAAAAAACTCAAGCGCTCACAACCCGCCGTAGCATCAATGATCTGATCAATACGGGGGAGAGCAAAGGGATCAGACGGACAGGCCTTGTTAAGGTCCGTGTAATCCAGACACATGTGCCAAGTGCTGTTTTTCTTAAGGACCATCACCGGGTTAGCCAACCATTTAGGATGAAAAAAATTCAATGATAAACCCGGCCGCCAAGAGCCGGGCCACTTCTTCACCAATGGCCTTGCGCCTCTCTTCATTAAAACGATGAAAGAATTGCTTAACCGGCTTAAACTTTGGATCACATTGAGAGTGTGCTCAGCGAGTTCCCTCGGTACACCAGGCATGGCTGAAGGCTTCCATGCAAAGATGTCCCGGTTCTCACGGATGAACTTGCTACCTCTTGAGCACTGCGTTGGTTTTCCCTTGAAGAGGAAAGGGTGATGCAGCAAAGTAGCGTAAGTATTTCCCTCAGTTTTTTAGAACCAAGGTATCAATCCAGTAGGACGCCACGCACGAATCCCTCGCACCTACACAAACAAATAAATCCTCGCAACCAACGCGATAAGGGGTTGTCATTCTCGACACGGTCACTTACGAGAGTGAGATCTGATAGATATGATAAGATAATATTTTTGGCATTTTTATGATAAAGATGCAAAGTAAAGAAAGTAAAACAAAAACGGCGCCAGAAATAGCTTGTTGTCGGGAGACTAATATGATGGAAAATAGACCCGGGGGCCATAGGTTTCACTAGTGGCTTCTCTCAAGAGCATAAGTATTACGGTGGGTGAACAAATTACTGTTGAGCAATTGACAGAATTGAGCATAGTTATGAGATCAAATGACTTGAGATGCGAATTTACGAGGACAGCACTGGTTCGGATGGCGTTGGACAAATGACTTGAGATGCGAATTTACGAGCCTCACGGTAAGCTTCCTTGACGACTCGCACCGCATCGTTGTCCAGAGTTCGAAACTCGGCAAGCATCTGGGAAATCATCATCCCCTGGGCGGTAATATACTGCACCAGGCGAGCGATTGTGGGGTCGTCTCCTTGGCTAGTGGGAGAAGGCTGCATTCCTACCTCTATCATAATGGGGTAGAAGCACAAATCACGCCTTGCTGCCATATGCGGGTATCTGGTTCGGAGGTGAAGCATAGCCTCCACAGCAGCGGCCTGAATGGCTAAATCAGAGGTAGGCATAGCTCTACCCTGAAAAACCAACGGCTGGCCATCCGCTACTAGGCTGATGCACACTCTTGCATCGAAGCGATGAAGGTGAGGGACGGGTGATGATTGGAACACCAGGTAATCGGGGCTAGCCTTACAGCCAAAGGCTTTGGTGAGCATCTCAGCAAGAAGGGGTGGAAAGCCAGGGTGGTTGACGGCACCGGTGCGGCTGTGAAACTTGGGAGCTTTGAAGGTGCCAGTCATGGCTGGAGTGCTACTAGCTAGGCTTCTCTGCAGGGACATGGTTGACTGAGGGGTGAGCGATACGGCGAGCGGAAAGGGGGCTTTTATAGGGAGCTATGCGAGACATGCCCGCATGGTGTGGCCCCTTTCCCTTAATGGCGAAGGGTGAGCGGTGTGGCCGACCCGAAAGGATATGGTTGCTATTCGCGCCATGGATAACTAGGCCGGGACAGCGGGGTGAGGACGTGTCGGTCCCGACTGCGCCACCTGTTGATTAACAGTGGCCATGCCGTATGCAGGGAGGGGTCAAATCCCTTAGGGCCATTACCGGTTAATGGTAGCGGTGATCTAATACTAGGATAACCTATGCCAGCCTGGCTGCTCTGATACCATGCCCTGTGGCACCCCGATCCGCATGGAGCAGGGGGCCTTCGCACGTCAGCCCAGGATAACACCTGACGCACGACAGGTCCATAATACAACATTCCAGGTACAAAAATATTCATCAAATACATGTATATGAGATTACATCATTGATGAATACAATTATCTGGCATAGCCCTAAGGCTATTAAATGACAGCGGAAGTCTGATAAAAATGGCGGCGGAAGTCTTGGTTTGGCAGCATAACAACTCTGGCTGGGCTCCACAACTTACAGGACTGGCAAGATTACGGCCTAGCACGACGGATCAAGCGAGCAATACGGGTACGACCTACAAAACTGGCATGACACGCCAGGTCAGTACATTGAATGTACTTGCAAGACAACCAAATACATAGCATCCAAACAAGCTGCAGACAAAGCAAGAACCGAGCGCATGCAACACCCTATCTCATATCAATTACTAAACATGGCATGATAAAAATCAACTAAGCATGAACAAAATCATAACATCTACTAACATGGCAATGACATGGCATATCAGAACATGATTATAACATTGTAATAGCAAAACATAGAATTTTATCTCAATCATGGCATAACTTAACATGTCAATCAAAGCATAGCATGTCATCAAGAAACTATGCTGAAAATAAACTACCAATAATATCCAATGCAGACATAGCATGTTAACATTATGCAATCATCTTCTGTTCTATCATGGTTCTTTAAATGCAAATAATGATATATTATTCCAGCAATGCAACCAAACTTGTGCACCGAGTCCCTCAGACTCTCTTATCAACTGTGATCATCTCTGGATCACAAACACACCACCAAAGTGGTCTTTCTCAAGAACAACTCGTGATCCTTACGGCGATCACAACCACGACCAATATTTGGCCCGTGATCCTTACGGCGATCACAACCACTTATCTCATCATCAAAATATCGTCGTGACTCCTCACGACTATCTCATAGTTCAAGTTACCATATTCTTGTTATCACATATTTATTTACCAACTTAATTATTTCGGTTTGTCCTCCATTTCGACCAAGACCTGATAGTGGGACCTACTACGAACTGTTGCTATCGATAGACTTTATACACACTCTGCAGAGGTAGCACACTGTACCCACACCACGGAACCCATGGCCTCGTCATCCCATTCGGGTGGACCAATGGCATTCCGACGAAACCGACCTACTGCCATGACACTCTCCCGGCCACTCCGACCCACTCCCAACTGGGCTAGTCCTGGGTGGCCCCGTGTCTACCAAAGACACAACGACCACCGTCGTGGCCAAAACGTCCCTCACGGGGACCGGTACCAAATTTTTTAACAACGGGCACACAAGGTTATGTCCACCTGCCTGATCAGGGTAAGCATGCCCATAACCTTCCCTAATTGGAGGCACCGACGAGAGGCACGACAATAGATCACATTAAGGCCTTCCCATAAGGCAAATGTGGCTGCACTGAAAAATTTCGATTTGGTGGCACTATGCCTCGATCCCATCGATGACGGAGGAGGTTTTTTATTATTAAGTCATTTTAATTCCTTCTCCATCATCATGAGCATGAATGCAACAATGAGCATGCAGCATACAAATGCATGAACAAAATATTGAACTTCTCAAGTGCACAACTATAGCATAAAGAACATGACAATACCAAGTAATAGCATATCAACGGTGCATTACAATCCTCATAATATTTTATAATGATGACATGCAAATAAAGTAGAGTAGTGAAATGGCATTATCAATAAAAACATTCTAATTAGCATGGCAAACGATATCGTGAAAACACAAGCATGCATGACAGGCATAATGGAATAACTGCAAACGAAAACGATATGAAACAACTGCAACTACACACACACAAGGTGCCAGCAAAGTCAACATGCAAGTTCAGGGCTCATGATAAGAGGTTGGCTTGCCTGGGGGTCGGCAAATACTTCGGGAAGAAGTGTGAAACGATCGCGGAAAGATTTGCCGGACACAGTTCTCTCTCGGAGGGGGCTGTTTACGTGCAAGGGAAAAATGGTCATTTTCACTGTGTGAAAATATTATGAAAATGACATCAACGGAACGGGCTCGACGAAACGAAGACGTGGGCTTTGGATTCACCTCATTTGGAGTTGTGGGTAAAAAGATATGACCGTTTAACTATCAGGGACCAATCTGTAAAGAAAATCATTACAAACGGGGCCCTAGCAGAAAAACAGATCGCGTCTTTCTTAGAAATACGCTTTCCAAAAAGGAAAGCGCATTCTAACCCAAAGAATAGGAAGAATACGCTTTCGGTGATTGAAAGCGCATTATCCAGCAATACGCTTTCGCGTGGGGAAAACGACTTCGCGCTTGGGGCGCGTCCACTTATCCAACGTGGCGCTCCCCGTCTCGCCGACAGGTGGGGCCCAGAGGCAGGGTCAACGCGGGCGGGGCCCGCCTGGCCTTCTTCTTCCTCACGCTCGGGGTCGAGCGAGGCAGCGGGAGGGGATCGCCCCGACGGCGATCGCCGGCGCGTCCGGCCACCTCTCGCGACGGCCGACCTACCCACGAGCTCAGGAGAACGAGGCGCATCTCCTGGTGGGCTCGGTTGCCGGCGAGGAGCGCAGGAGAAGAAGCAGCAGGGCACGCGGCGGAGAGGGGCTTCGGGCTCTGGTGGGCATGGGGTTCTGGTGGGGGAAGCGGAGGGGCGGCGAGCCAGGGAGGATCGACGGGGAGTGGCGCGTCCATCCATGGGCTCAGACTGGGCAGGGGACGGCCGGAGAGAGAGAATGGCCGAGGGGGATCGGCGGCGGCCATTCAGCCATGGAGGGGGATGTGGAGCTCCAAGGCGAGTGGGGAGGCTTTGAGAGGCGTTGTGGCTGCGGAAGAGCTCGAGGGCTCTACTTATAGCCGCGGGAGAGCTCGGGAAGGGGGGGCGAGGTGGCATGCGGCGTGCGACGTGTCCGTGCGCCGGCGAGGGCGCAGGCGCGGCCAAGGCTCACGGGGAGGCACGGGAAGGCGACGAGGGGGATCAAGACGAACGCCAGAGGGTCACGGAGACGAGGAAGGCGTGCGGATGAACGGAGGAAGAAGACATCGGCGAGGAAGACGACGATGCACAGGAGCGCACTATTCCGGTCGTTGGCACGACTCTTCGGAGAAGAAAACGAAGGGGGTAGCGGTCCAGAGGGAAGACGACGACGAGGGGGGGCTACTGGACATTAATGGCGAGGCCAGAGGCGGTCGGGGTAGCGATGCCGACGACCACAGTGGCTAGACCACCATTTTGGCTGGTTACACGCGTGGTCACCACTGGCATGGCATGCTCTGGGGTTTTAACTGATGTAAATTCATGTCTACCGCATAGTCCTTCCAGCGTGGAGTATTACCATGGTGAAAGATCGGGCAGAGACAAATGGAGATGAGTGAATCAAGCTCCACAAGTTTGCTATTGCAAACTTGGCAACATCCTAGAGATTAAACCAGAGAGGGTAAATGGTAAACTTGATGTCCGGGAGGCTTGGGGTAGAAAGGGCTACGGTCCTGGGAGTTTTGAGGTAAAATGGACAACTATTTACCATAGTTGCTGTACAACCACCAAAACTGACCTAGAAACTTAATCATGATGAAACACTCACTAGGAGTGATGGATTGGGCTATAACTTGGCAAAGCCTGATGATTTGAACATACCATGATGCTGTAAAAAGTTCATACCAAATGGACTCACCAAAATGGTACTTCCTTCACAGCTATCATTTCTGTCCAAAAACTTCAGAAAAATCCTCAGGGCAATTGGTCAAGTGAAATGAGCCACAATCTTCTAGAGATAGGTTATATGAGTAGTAGAAGGCCTGGAAAAATTATCAGCCATAATGGAGCAAGATAAAATACACTTGCTTCACAAACTGAAAATTTGGACAGAAAACAAGAATTGCTCCTGTGCTCACATAGTTCAATGAAATGAACTGAATTTGGGTGGAGGATAATGATTTGAGATACCTGAGAGGACGGAAAAGTTTCATCCCATTTGGAAACACTATGAAGGTACTTCCTTCACAAACTTGTGTTCTGGTCAGAAACTTTGAAAAATTGCACAGGGAGCTAGGGTGAATGGATTGAGCTCATCTGTGGTATCCATGGGTTATTTAACAATGTTAAACACCCTGCCAAAGTGCAGCTCAATTGGACTTAGCAATAAAGCACTTCCTTTGCAAAATTTCAGAGAAGGCAGAAACTTGCATTGGATCATGTGCCAAATTTTGAACTGTGGAATCATGATATTAGGATGGAACTAGTGATTATATAGCAAGGACAAGCTCCACAATTTATGTGGGAATTTTCTCTGCTATAAAAATAGTAGTTCCTTTGGAAATTGGCAGAAATGCAATATTGGCATTAAATAGGAAAAGGCAATTTTCCTTATTTAATTATGGCCAATATACTTGCCAGAGCTTGGATTAGGCATAAGCATCAACTCCACCAATTCTCATGAATTTAGGAGCTGGCCAGATATGCCTTTGGATTTTATTCCTTAGAAAGGCAAGAAAAGGAATAAATCATAATTCAAAAATATTGCATTGGACTTAGCAATATTTTTGCATATCCAAGGTTAAGAAAGATAGGA
This sequence comes from Aegilops tauschii subsp. strangulata, assembly GCF_002575655.3. NCBI lineage: Eukaryota > Viridiplantae > Streptophyta > Magnoliopsida > Poales > Poaceae > Aegilops > Aegilops tauschii. The sequence continues at coordinate 484,925,057 of NC_053041.3, forward strand.
TGATCTCTGGGATCAATTGGGAGGATCAACGGAACAAGGAAAATGGTGGCTCCTTTGTAATCACAAGGGCATATCCAAATTCCAAAAATTTGGAATTAGGGTTTAAGAGGAATTGAGCTGATGCAAATGAGGTCTTGCCCATTGAAAAAGACATGAGCAGGATTTTGAAAGGTTGGAAATGACAAAAATTTCTCAGGGTCATCCAGCAAACTCAGGAGAAAAATTTGAAAATGAGTGCCAGGAGAGAATAACAGCACAAAAATTGATAACCCAATTTTGGGGCTGTTACAAGTATATATATAGGAGGAAGGAGTACGTCGGTGGAGCAACGTGCGACCCACGTGGGTGGAGGGCGCGCCCCCTACCTCGTGGCTTCCTGGTAGCTTTCTTGACGTAGGGTCCAAGTCCTCTGGATCACGTTCGTTCCGAAAATCACGTTCCCGAAGGTTTCATTCCGTTTGGACTCCGTTTGATATTCTTTTTCTGCAAAACTCTGAAATAGGCAAAAAAACAACAATTCTGGGCTGGGCCTCTGGTTAATAGGTTAGTCCCAAAAATAATATAAAAGTGTATAATAAAGCCCAATAACGTCCAAAACAGAAGATAATATAGCATGGAGCAATAAAAAATTATAGATACGTTGGAGACGTATCAAGCATCCCCAAGCTTAATTCCTGCTCGTCCTCGAGTAGGTAAATGATAAAAACAGAATTTTTGATGTGGAATGCAACTTGGCATAATTTCAATGTAATTCTTCTTAATTGTGGTATGAATATTCAGATCCGAAAGATTCAAGATAAAAGTTCAATATTGACATAAAAATAATAATACTTCAAGCATACTAACTAAGCAATTATGTCCTCTCAAAATAACATGGCCAAAGAAAGTTCATCCCTACAAAATCATATAGTTTAGTCATGCTCCATTTTCGTCACACAAGAATGCTCTCATCATGCACAATCCCGATGACAAGCCAAGCAATTGTTTCATACTTTAGTAATCTCAAACTTTTTCAACCTTCACGCAATACATGAGCGTGAGCCATGGATATAGCACTATGGGTGGAATAGAATATGATGATGGGGGTTATGTGGAGAAGACAAAAAAGGAGAAAGTCTCACATCAACGTGGCTAATCAATGAGCTATGGAGATGCCCATCGATTGATGTTAATGCAAGGAGTAGGGATTGCCATGTAACGGATGCACTAGAGCTATAAATATATGAAAGCTCAACAAAAGAAACTAAGTGGGTGTGCATCCAACATGCTTGCTCACGAAGACCTACGACACTTGAGGAGGCCCATTGTTGGAATATACAAGCCAAGTTCTATAATGAAAAATTCCCACTAGTATATGAAAATGACAAAACAAGAGACTCTCTATCATGAAGATTATGGTGCTACTTTGAAGCACAAGTGTGGTAAAAGGATAGTAACATTGTCCCTTCTCTCTTTTTCTCTCATTTTTTTGGGCCTTCTCTTTTTTTATGGCCTTTCTCTTTTTATTTATTCCTCACTTGGGACAATGCTCTAGAAAATGATGATTATCACACTTCTATTTATTTACAACGCAATGATTACAACTCGATACTAGAACAGAGTATGACTCTATATGAATGCCTCCGGCGGTGTACCGGGATATGCAATGAACCAAGAGTGACATGTATGAAAGAATTATGAACGGTGGCTTTTCCCCAAATACTATGTCAACTACATGATCATGCAAAGCAATATGACAATGATGAACGTGTCATGATAAACGGAAGGGTGGAAAGTTGCATGGCAATATATCTGGGAATGGCTATGGAAATGCCATAATAGGTAGGTATGGTGGCTGTTTTGAGGAAGATATAAGGAGGTTTATGTGTGAAAGAGCGTATCATATCACGGGGTTTGGATGCACCAGCGAAGTTTGCACCAACTCTCAATGTGAGAAAGGGCAATGCACGGTACCGAAGAGGCTAGCAATGATGGAAAGGTGAGAGTGCGTATAATCCATGGACTGAACATTAGTCATAAAGAACTCACATACTTATTGCAAAAATCTACAAGTCATCAAAAACCAAGCACTACGCGCATGCTCCTAGGGGGATAGATTGGTAGGAAAAGACCATCGCTCGTCCCCGACCGCCACTCATAAGGAGGACAATCAAAGAACACCTCATGTTTCAAATTTGTTACATAACGTTTACCATACGTGCATGCTACGGGACTTGCAAACTTCAACACAAGTATTTCTCAAATTCACAACTACTCAACTAGCACAACTTTGATATTACTACCTCCATATCTCAAAACAATCACCAAGCATCAAACTTCTCTTAGTATTCAACACACTCATAAGAAAGTTTTTACTAATCTTGAATACCTAGCATATTAGGATTATTTAAGAAAATTACCATGCTATTTAAGACTCTCAAAATAATCTAAGTGAAGCATGAGAGATCAATAGTTTCTATAAAACAAATCCACCACCGTGCTCTAAAAGATATAAGTGAAGTACTAGAGCAAAAACTATATAACTCAAAAGATATAAGTGAAGCACACAGAGTATTCTAATAATTTCCGAATCATGTGTGTCTCTCTCAAAAGGTGTGTAAAGCAAAGATGATTGTGGTAAACTAAAAAAATAAAAGACTCAAATAATACAAGACGCTCCAAGCAAAACACATATCATGTGGTGAATAAAAATATAGCTCCAGGTAAAGTTACCGATGGAAGTAGACGAAAGAGGGGATGCCTTCCAGGGCATCCCCAAGTTTTGGCTTTTAGGTGTCCTTAGATTATCTTGGGGGTGCCATGGGCATCCCCAAGCTTAGGCTCTTGCAACTCCTTGTTCCTTAATCCATCAAATCTTTCACCCAAAACTTGAAAACTTCACAACCCAAAATTCAGCAGAAAATCTCGTGAGCTCCGTTAGCGAAAGAAAACAAAAGACCACTTCAAGGTACTGTAATGAACTCATTATTTATTTATATTGGTGTTAAACCTACTGTATTCCAACTTCTCTATGGTTTATAAACTATTTTACTAGCCATAGATTCATCAAAATAAGCAAACAACACACGAAAAACAGAATCTGTCAAAAACAGAACAGTCTGTAGTAATCTGTAACAAACGCAAACTTCTGGAACTCGAAAAAATCAGCAAAACTAGGAGGACCTAGACAATTTTTCTATTGATCATCAGCAATTGGAATCAATATTTTATCACGTTCTGGTGATTTTTAACAATTATTTTCGTGAACAGAAAGTTTCTGGAATTTTCTGCAAGATCAAATAACTATCATCCAAAAAGATCCTATAGGTTTAACTTGGCACAAACACTAATTAAAACATAAAAAAACATCTAACCAAAGGCTAGAACAATTATTTATTCCTAAACAGAAGAAAAATGCAAAAAAAAACTAAAAATAAAATTGGGTTGCCTCCCAACAAGCGCTATCGTTTAACGCCCCTAGCTAGGCATAGAAGCAAGGATAGATCTAGGTATTGCCATCTTTGGTAGGCAATCCATAAGTGGCTCTCATAATAGATTCATATGGTAATTTTATTTTCTTTCTAGGGAAGTGTTCGATGCCTTTCTTTAAGGGAAATTGGAATCTAATATTCCCTTCCTTCATATCAATAATTGCACCAATCGTTCTAAGAAAAGGTCTACCAAGAATAAGAGGACATGAAGGATTGCAATCGATGTCAAGAAATATAAAATCTACGGGCACATAGTTCCTATTTGCAACAATAAGAACATCATTAATTCTTCCCATAGGTTTCTTAATAGTGGAATCCGCAAGGTGCAAGTTTAAAGAGCAATCATCAAAATCACGGAAACCTAGCAAATCACACAAAGTTTTTGGAATCGTGGAAACACTAGCACCCAAATCACACAAAGCATAGCATTCATGATCTTTACTTTTAATTTTAATAGTAGGTTCCCACTCATCATAAAGTTTTCTAGGGATAGAAACTTCCAACTCAAGTTTTTCTTCATAAGATTGCATCAAAGCATCAACGATATGTTTGGTAAAGGCTTTATTTTGACTATAGGCATGAGGAGAATTTAGCACGGATTGCAACAAGGAAATACAATCTATCAAAGAGAAATTATCATAATTAAATTCCTTGAAATCCAAAATAGTGGGTTCATTAATATCTAATGTTTTGATCTCTTCAATCCCACTTTTATCAATTTTAGCATCAAGATCTAAAAACTCCGAATTTCTGGAAAGCCTTCTAGGTAAAGGTGGATCATATTCAGGCCCATCATTATTAAGATTCATATTGCAAAACAAAGATTTAATAGGGGACACATCAATAACTTTTAGATCTTCATCTTTATTTTCAAAGGAACTAGAAGAACACGCTTTCATAAAGTAATCTTTCTTAGCACGCATCCTAGCGGTTCTCTCTTTGCACTCATCAATGGAAATTCTCATGGCTTTGAGAGACTCATTGATATCATGCTTAGGAGGAATAGATCTATGTTTTAAAGAATCAACGTCAAGAGAAATTCTATCAACGTTCCTAGCCAATTCATCAACTTTAAGCAATTTCTCTTCAAGCAAAGCATTGAAATTCTTTTGCGAATTCATAAATTCCTTAACACTAGTATCAAATTCAGAGGGCATCTTATTAAAATTTCCATAATAATTGTTGTAGGAATTACCATAATTATTAGAGGAATTACTAGGATAAGGCCTAGAATTAAAGTTTCCTCTATACGCGTTGTTACCAAAATTATTCCTACCAACAAAGTTCACATCCAAAGATTCATTATTATTATCAATCAAAGTAGACAAAGGCATATCATTAGGATCAGAAGAAACACTTTTATTAGCAAATAATTTCATAAGTTCATCCATCTTTCCACTCAAAACATTAATTTCTTCCATCGGATGCACTTTTTTATTAGTAGATCTTTCAGTGTGCCATTGAGAATAATTAACCATAATATTATCTAGGAGTTTAGTAGCTTCTCCTAAAGTGATTTCCATAAAAGTGCCTCCCGCGGCTGAATCTAAAAGATTTCTAGAAGAAAAATTCAATCCGGCATAAATTTTTTGTATAATCATCCACAAATTCAAACCATGCGTAGGGCAATTACGTATCATTAATTTCATCCTCTCCCAAGCTTGTGCAACATGTTCATGATCAAGTTGCTTAAAATTCATAATATCGTTTCTAAGAGAGATGATCTTAGCGGGAGGAAAATACTTAGAGATAAAAGCATCTTTGCACTTATTCCAAGAATCAATTCTATTTTTAGGCAAAGACGAAAACCAAGCTTTAGCACGATCTCTAAGTGAAAAAGGAAATAGCTTCAATTTAACAATATCATTATCCACATCTTTCTTCTTTTGCATATCACACAAATGAACGAAGCTATTTAGATGAGTAGCGGCATCTTCACTAGGAATGCCGGCGAATTGATCTTTCATGACAAGATTCAACAAAGCAGCATTGATTTCACAAGATTCAGTATCGGTAAGAGGAGCAATCGGAGTGCTAAGGAAATCATTATTGTTGGTATTGGTAAAGTCACATAATTTGGTATTATCTTGAGCCATCGTGACGAGCAAGCAATCCAACACACGAGCAAACAAGAAGCAAGCAAAAAAGAGGCGAGCGGAAAAGAGAGGTCGAATAAAACGTCAAGGGTGAAGTGGGGGAGAGGAAAACGAGAGGCAAATGGCAAATAATGTAATGTGGGAGATAAGGGTTTGTGATGGGTACTTGGTATGTAGACTTTTGCGTAGACCTCCCCGGCAACGGCGCCAGAAATCCTTCTTGCTACCTCTTGAGCACTGCGTTGGTTTTCCCTTGAAGAGGAAAGGGTGATGCAGCAAAGTAGCGTAAGTATTTCCCTCAGTTTTTGAGAACCAAGGTATCAATCCAGTAGGAGGCCAAGCACGAGTCCCTTGCACCTACACAAACAAATAAATCCTCGCAACCAACGCTATAAGGGGTTGTCAATCCCTACACGGTTACTTATGAGAGTGAGATCTGATAGATATGATAAGATAATATTTTTGGTATTTTTATGATAAATATGCAAAGTAAAGAAAGTAAAACAAAAACGGCGCCAGAAATAGCTTGTTGTCGGGAGATTAATATGATGGAAAATAGACCCAGGGGCCATAGGTTTCACTAGTGGTTTCTCTCAAGAGCATAAGTATTACGGTGGGTGAACAAATTACTGTTGAGCAATTGACAGAATTGAGCATAGTTATGAGAATATCTAGGTATGATCATGTATATAGGCATCACGTCCGAGACAAGTAGACCGACTCCTGCCTGCATCTACTACTATTACTCCACACATCGACCGCTATCCAGCATGCATCTAGAGTATTAAGTTCATAAGAACAGAGTAACGCTTTAAGCAAGATGACATGATGTAGAGGGATAAATTCATGCAATATGATATAAACCCCATCTTGTTATCCTCGATGGCAACAATACTATACGTGCCTTGCTGCCCCTACTGTCACTGGGAAAGGACACCCCAAGATTGACCCCAAAGCTAAGCACTTCTCCCATTGCAAGAAAGATCAATCTTGTAGGCCAAACCAAACTGATAATTCGAAGAGACTTGGAAAGATATACATAAAAGAATTGAGAAGATTCAAATATTGTTCATAGATAAACTTGATCATAAACCCACAATTCATCGGTCTCAACAAACACACTGCAAAAGAAGATTACATCGAATAGATCTCCACGAGAGAGGGGGAGAACATTGTATTGAGATCCAAAAAGAGAGAGAAAGCCATCTAGCTAATAACTATGGACCCGAAGGTCTGAGGTAAACTACTCACACATCATCGGAGAGGCTATGGTGTTGATGTAGAAGCCCTCCATGATCGATGCCCCCTCCGGCGGAGCTTCGGAACAGGCCCCAAGATGGGATCTCACGGGTACAGAAGGTTGCGGCGGTGGAATTAGGTTTTTGGCTCCGTATCTCGTAGTTTGGGGGTACGTAGGTATATATAGGACGAAGAAGTACGTCGGTGGAGCAACGTGGGGCCCACAAGGGTGGAGGGTGCGCCCAGGGGGGTAGGCGCGCCCCCTACCTCGTGGCTTCCTGGTAGCTTTCTTGACGTAGGGTCCAAGTCCTCTGGATCACGTTCGTTCTGAAAATCACGTTCCCGAAGGTTTCATTCTGTTTGGACTCCGTTTGATATTCTTTTTCTGCGAAACTCTGAAATAGACAAAAAAAACAATTCTGGGCTGGGCCTCCGGTTAATAGGTTAATCCCGAAAATAATATAAAAGTGTATAATAAAGCCCAATATTGTCCAAAACAGAAGATAATATAGCATGGAGCAATCAAAAATTATAGATACGTTGGAGACGTATCAGAACTCGATGAGTGTGCTTTCCTATTTCGGACCCATATTGGCACTGATACTGAACTGTTTGGATGAGTCGCCAGGAACAAAGTAAACTTGCTTGGTGTCATCTGTTGACTTAAACTTCAACAAAGGGTCATGCTCTGTGGTTGGCTTCTTCAAGGGGGTCATATCCGCCGGGTCAACATTATCTTTATAAAATTTCAACTCCTCTGTTGCACAAACAGATTCAGCATAAGCAGCATCGCCCTCTTCACACTCCAAGGCTATCTTTCTATCGCCATGCACCATGATGGTACCCTTACGACCTGGCATTCTAAGTTGCAGATAAACATAATAAGGCCGTGCCATAAATTTAGCATAAGCCGGCCGTCCAAACAAAGCGTGATAAGGGCTCTTGATCTTGACCACCTCAAAAGTCAATGTCTCAGCTCTGTAATCATGATCATCGCCAAAAGCCACTTCCAAAGCTATCTTACCCATCGGATACGCCGCCTTACCAGGCACCACCCCATGAAAACAGTAGAAGACGACTTAAGATCTTTGTCTGTCAAATTCATCATAGTAAAGGATATTGATACTGCTGCCTCCATCCATAAGCACCTTTGTAAACTTGTATCCTCCAACCTGAGGAGCAATTACCAAAGCCACTTGACCCGGATTGTCAACCCGGGGCGGGTGATCCTCACGGCTCCATACAATAGGCTGTTCAAACCATCACAAGTATCGAGGGACTGCCGGCTCAACCGCGTTCACTACCCGCTTATGAATCTTCTGATCCCGTTTGCACAAACTCGTGGTAAACACATGATACTGACCACAATTCAGCTGCTTTGGATTACTCTGATAACCGGACTGCTGCTGTTGATTACCATGATTAGGCTATTGATTGAAACCGCCTTGATTGCCTTGGCCCTGAAAACCAGAGTTTGAACCACCACCTCCAAAGCCGGGCCCTTGAGAGGCAGATCCTGACCCGCCATGCGAGCCATGATTGTCCTGATAAAAGCCGGATTTTTTGTATTCCCTCATGATGAAGCAATCCTTCCATGGATGGGTGGCCGGCTTATCTAGAGTACCGTGCTTTGGGCAAGGCTGATTCATTATCGCCCCAAGGTTGAACTTGGGCCCGCCAAACCGAGGTGTTGATGATTTCCCCTTTCGACGCTGATTATTACCATGCACGTTGGTATTGACCACAAAGTCTGAACCGCCGTCGACTTGCTTGCGCTTACCATTATTACCTTGACCCGCCGTATTGTGCTGTTGTCCCTTCGCATTGCCGTTCTTCTTCCCCTTACCAGCTTTCTCCTCATCAGACATAGGGTCCATAGTGCTATCAGAGTTGGCATATTTGACGGGAGCCGCCATGAGCTCTCCCATATCATTACAGTGGCGCTTAAGCCACCCCAGCTTCTGCTTGAGGGGAAGGAACCGGCAATTCTTCTCCAAGATCAGGACAGCTGAGCCGGCGATGATACTGTCCGAGGAGTGGATAATAGCCGAGATCCAGCGGACCCAATGGGCGGTTGACTCACCCTCACTCTGGATGCAAGTGTCTAAATCAAGAATCGACAGAGGCTGCTTGCATGTGTCCTTGAAATTCTGAATAAAACGTGTCTTCAACTCATCGGATGGAGTTAGGGGGCAACCCTTTTAGCTAGGTGCGAGCTGGCCCATCCAACATCATGGTGAAATACTTAGCACACACACTACTGCAGGATGCTGCTAACGCGACACTACGATTAGAGACCCTTCGACGAAACTGTGTGCGATGCCATAATCGCAAACGGTGGTGTAAAAAACCGTCAAAAAAGGTGCAAAACGTTTGCGATGACGGATGCATCAAACACGGTTCAGATTTTAGTTGCGTGTGCGAAGCAGGGTATACGGTTGATCTAGACGAACTATTTGCGATTAGACAGAACAACAGAAACGGGCAGCCATATCAATGCGTGTGCGATATACGGCATACGATTCGCTCCGATGAACTGTTTGCTATTAGGGAAAGCAACAGAAACGGTCAGCCAGATCAAGGTGTGTGTGATATACGGCATATGGTTCAGTCGAATGCACTGTTTTCAATTAGGGAAGAGAACATTAATGGTTCAACTTAACAAGATGTGTGTGATACACGGCAAAAAGGCCCGGAGGTTAATTTGAGAACAAGTACATAGAGGTTAATTTGACATACATGACTTATAAGTTTCACAGAAATCATATCACTTTTTTGGAAAACATTTAATTGCGTTGAATGTATATAATGCTCCGTCCTATTAGTTGAATTAACCTCGAGGTCCATGTTTTGGAAACATGTTGTAAAGTAACGGGATAGACCTTCATTCAAGCCAATCAATGGGATCACACATGTCTGTATTGACTAGAGCAAGAATGCAATAGCACAATAAGAATTAAGGCCACGATGATGCAGTCACAGTGGTGGTTACATGAGGCAAGAAGAAAGATGAATCCATCAACGTACGACCTCCTCCTCCTCAACTCAGTAAGCCGGGCCACCGACCGGCGGCTAAGGAGCGGCGGCTTTTGTGGCGAGGTCAAGGTGCTTCTCAGCAATGGCATCCAAGGCTTCCAGCCGGTTGAAGAAGGCCAACGTTGTAGCGTCCTCGCTGGCCTTGTAGATACCTATGTACACGATTCGCACGTACACATGGATGTGTAGGTCGACGGTTTCTTACAGGGCGAGGCGCCTCGCGGCGAGCGCAACCTCCAGGTGGGCATTCTTCGTGGCATCGGCGGGCAGTCGCAGGGCCACTAGTGCTTGAAAGAGGTTCCTACCATGGAGGCCGATTAGAGTGGCACGCAATGAGGAGCCCGGGCACGCGGGCTGGAGGAGTACGGTGATGTCGTCCGTGAGCTTCTTGATGATGGTGAACCTGTTGGTGGTGCGAACGATCATTTGGTCGTACTGAGAGTTGTAGCTGGCGTGGACGGCGGCCATCCACCAGCCGGTCGCCAACACCGTGTGGAGACGATCCACGATGCCATGTGCTACCTCTTGAGCACTGCGTTGGTTTTCCCTTGAAGAGGAAAGGGTGATGCAGCAAACTAGCGTAAGAATTTCCCTCAGTTTTTGAGAACCAAGGTATCAATCCAGTAGGAGGCTACGCGCGAGTCCCTCGCACCTACACAAACAAATAAATCCTCGCAACCAACGCGATAAGGGGTTGTCAATCCCTACACGGTCACTTACGAGAGTGAGATCTGATAGATATGATAGGATAATATTTTTGGTATTTTTGTGATAAAGATGCAAAGTAAAGTAAACAAAATAAAACGGCGCCAGAAATAGCTTGTTGCTGGGAGATTAATATGATGGAAAATAGACCCGGGGGCCATAGGTTTCACTAGTGGCTTCTCTCAAGAGCATAAGTATTTTACGGTGGGTGAACAAATTACTGTTGAGCAATTGATAGAATTGAGCATAGTTATGAGAATATCTAGGTATGATCATGTATATAGGCATCACGTCCGAGACAAGTAGACCGACTCTTGCCTGCATCTACTACTATTACTCCACACATCGACCGCTATCCAGCATGCATCTAGAGTATTAAGTTCATAAGAACAGAGTAACGCTTTAAGCAAGATGACATGATGTAGAGGGATAAATTCATGCAATATGATAAAAACCCCATCTTGTTATCCTCGATGGCAACAATACAATACGTGCCTTGCTGCCCCTACTGTCACTGGGAAAGGACACCGAAAGATTGAACCCAAAGCTAAGCACTTCTCCCATTGCAAGAAAGATCAATCTAGTAGGCCAAACCAAACTGATAATTCAAAGAGACTTGCAAAGATAACCAATCATACATAAAAGAATTCAGAAGATTCAAATATTGTTCATAGATAAACTTGATCATAAACCCACAATTCATCGGTCTCAACAAACACACCGCAAAAGAAGATTACATCGAATAGATCTCCACAAGAGAGGGGAGAACATTGTATTGAGATCCAAAAAGAGAGAAGAAGCCATCTAGCTAATAACTATGGACCCGTAGGTCTGAGGTAAACTACTCACACTTCATGGGAGAGGCTATGGTGTTGATGTAGAAGGCCTCCGTGATCGATGCCCCCTCCGGCGGAGCTCCGGAACAGGCCCCAAGATGGGATCTCGTGGGTACAGAAGGTTGTGGTGATGGAATTAGGTTTTTGGCTCCGTATCTGATCATTTGGGGGTACGTAGGTATATATAGGAGGAAGGAGTACGTCGGTGGAGCAACGTGGGGCCCACGAGGGTGGAGGGCGCGCCCAGGGGGTAGGCGCGCCCCCCTACCTTGTGGCTTCCTGGTGGCTTTCTTGACGTATGGTCCATGTCCTCTGGATCATGTTCGTTCCGAAAATCACGTTCCCGAAGGTTTCATTCCGTTTGGACTCCGTTTGATATTTTTTTTCTGCGAAACTGTGAAATAGGCAAAAAACAGCAATTTTGGGCTGGGCCTCCGGTTAATAGGTTAGTCTCAAAAATAATATAAAAGTGAATAATAAAGCCCAATAATGTCCAAAACAGAAGATAATATAGCATGGAGCAATAAAAAATTATAGATACGTTGGAGACGTATCAAGCATCCCCAAGCTTAATTCCTGCTCGTCCTCGAGTAGGTAAATGATAAAAACAGAATTTTTGATGCGGAATGCTACTTGGCATAATTTCAATGTAATTCTTCTTAATTGTGGTATGAATATTCAGATCCGAAAGATTCAACACAAAAGTTCAATATTGACATAAAAATAATAATACTTCAAGCATACTAACTAAGCAATTATGTCTTCTCAAAATAACATGGCCAAAGAAAGTTATCCCTACAAAATTATATAGTCTCGTTATGCTTTATCTTCACCACACAAAATATTTAAATCATGCACAACCCCGATGACAAGCCAAGCAATTGTTTCATACTTTTGACGTTCTCAAACTTTTCAATCTTCACGCAATACATGAGCGTGAGCCATGGATATAGCACTATATGTGGAATAGAATGGTGGTTGTGGAGAAGACAAAAAGGAGAAGATAGTCTCACATCAACTAGGCGTATCAACGGGCTATGGAGATGCCCATCAATAGATATCAATGTGAGTGAGTAGGGATTGCCATGCAACGGATGCACTAGAGCTATAAGTATATGAAAGCTCAACAAAATAAACTAAGTGGGTGTGCATCCAACTCGCTTGCTCACGAAGACCTAGGGCTTTTTGAGGAAGCCCATCATTGGAATATACAAGCCAAGTTCTATAATGAAAAATTCCCACTAGTATATGAAAGTGATATCATAGGAGACTCTCTATCATGAAGATCATGGTGCTACTTTGAAGCACAAGTGTGGTAAAAGGATAGTAACATTGTCCCTTCTCTCTTTTTCTCTCATTTTTTGGGCCTTTTTTTCTCTTTTTTTATGGCCTCTTTTCTTTTCTCTTTTATTTTTTATTTTTTTCGTCCGGAGTCTCATCCCGACTTGTGGGGGAATCATAGTCTCCATCATCCTTTCCTCACTTGGGACAATGCTCTAAAAATGATGATCATCACACTTTTATTTTCTTACAACTCAACAATTACAACTTGATACTTAGAACAAAATATGACTTTATATGAATGCCTCTGGCGGTGTACTGGGATATGCAATGAATCAAGAGTGACATGTACTTTGCCACAAATACAATGTCAACTACATGATCATGCAAAGCAATATGCCAATGATGAAGCGTGTCATAATAAACGATACAGTGGTATGTTGCATGGCAATATATCTCGGAATGGCTATGGAAATGCCATGATAGGTAGGTATGGTGGCTGTTTTGAGGAAGGTATATGGTGGGTGTATGATACCGGCGAAAAGTGCGCGGTATTAGAGAGGCTAGCAATGGTGGAAGGAAGAAGGGTGTGTATAATCCATGGACTCAACATTAGTCATAAAGAACTCATATACTTATTGCAAAAATCTACAAGTTATGAAAGCAAAGTATTACGCGCATGCTCCTAGGGGGATAGATTGGTAGGAAAAGACCATCGCTCGTCCCCGACCGCCACTCATAAGGAAGACAATCAATAAATAAATCATGCTCCGACTTCATCACATAACGGTTCACCATACGTGCATGCTACGGGAATCACAAACTTTAACACAAGTATTTCTCAAATTCAAAACTACTCAACTAGCATGACTCTAATATCACCATCTTCATATCTCAAAACAATTATCAAGCATCAAACTTCTCATAGTATTCAACACACTCATAAGAATATTTCTTTTACTAATCTTGTATGCCTATTATTGTTAAAGCAAACTACCATGCTGTTTTGTAGGACTCTCAAAATAATCTAAGTGAAGCATGAGAGATCAATAGTTTCTATAAAACAAAATCACTACCGTGCTCTAAAAGATATAAGTGAAGCACTAGAGCAAAACTATATAACTCAAAAGATATAAGTGAAGCACATAGAGTATTCTAATAATTTACGAATCATGTGTGTCTCTCTCAAAAGGTGTGTACATCAAGGATGAATGTGGTAAACTAAAAAGTGAAGACTCAAATCATACAAGACGCTCCAAGCAAAACACATATCATGTGGTGAATAAAAATATAGCTCCAAGTAAAGTTACCGATGGAAGTAGACGAAAGAGGGGATGCCTTCCGGGGCATCCCCAAGCTTTGGCTTTTTGGTGTCCTTAGATTATCTTGGGGTGCCATGGGCATCCCCAAGCTTGGGCTCTTGCCACTCCTTGTTCCATAATCCATCAAATCTTTCACCCAAAACTTGAAAACTTCACAACACAAAACTTAGAAGAAAATCTCGTGAGCTCCGTTAGCGAAAGAAAATAAAAGACCACTTCAAGGTACTGTAATGAACTCATTCTTTATTTATATTGGTGTTAAACCTACTGTATTCCAACTTCTCTATGGTTCATAAACTATTTTACTAGTCATAGATTCATCAAAATAAGCAAACAACACACGAAAAACAGAATCTGTCAAAAACCAAACAGTCTGTAGTAATCTGTAACTAACGCAAACTTATGGAACTCAAAAAATCAGCCAAAATAGGATGACCTATACAATTTGTTTATTGATCCGCAGCAATTGGAATCAATATAGATCAAATAACTATCATCCAAGAAGATCCTATAGGTTTAACTTGGCACAAACACTAATTAAAACATAAAAACACATCTAACCAGAGTCTAGAACAAAGATTTATTGAATAACAGCAAGGAAAAATATTGGGTTGTCTCCCAACAAGCGCTTTTCTTTAAAGCCTTTTAGCTAGGCATTGATAATTTTAATGATGCTCACATGAAAGACAAGAATTGAAGCACAAAGAGAGCATCATAAAATACGTAACAAACACATCTATGTCTAACATACTTCCTATGCATAGGAATCTTATAGAAAAACAAATTATCATAGCAAGCAAAAACTAGCATATGCAAGGAAGCGGAAAGGAACAATAGCAATCTCAACATAAAGAGAGGTAATGTAGTAACATGCAAATTTCTATAACCATATTTTCCTCTCTCATAATAATTACATGTAGGATCATAAGAAAATTCAACAATATAGCTATCACATAACATATTCTCAACACGATCCACATGCATGCGAAGTTGACACTCTTCCAAAATAGTGGGATTATCATTAACTAAAGTCATGATTTGTCCAAGCCCACTTTTAATATTATTGCAAACACTATTATCAATCTTATATTCATCATGGGGCTTAAATAAATTTTCAAGATCATAAGAAGAATCTCCCCAATCATGATTATTGCAACAGGTAGTGGACATAGCAAAACTAGCATCCCCAAGCTTAGGGTTTTGCATATTATTAGCATAATTTACATCAATAGAATTTATAATAAAATCATTGCAATCATGATTTTTATTCAAAGATCTATCGTGAATCACTTCATAAAGCACTTCATCACAATTTTCAGATTCACGGATTTCAAGCAAAACCTTATAAAGATAATCTACTGCATCCCAATCACTAGGAATTGGTTCATCATAATTGGATCTCTTAAAAAGATTGGCAAGCGGATGAGGATCCATAGATATTAGCTTCTCTGTTTAGGAATAAATACTCAACTATTTCAACCAAACGAGCAAACGAGCCAAGTAAGACAGCAAGGCAAACGAAAAGACGAACGGAAAAAGGGCGAATAAAACGGCAAGGGTGAAGTGGGGGAGAGGAAAACGAGAGGAAAATGGCAAATAATGTAATGCGGGAGATAAGGGTTTGTGATGGGTACTTGGTATGTTGACCTTTGCGTAGACTCCCCGGCAACGGCGCCAGAAATCCTTCTTGCTACCTCTTGAGCACTGCGTTGGTTTTCCCTTGAAGAGGAAAGGGTGATGCAGCAAAGTAGCGTAAGTATTTCCCTCAATTTTTGAGAACCAAGGTACCAATCCAGTAGGAGGCTACGCGCGAGCCCTCACACCTACACAAACAAATAAATCCTCGCAACCAACGTGATAAGGGGTTGTCAATCCCTACACGGTCACTTACGAGAGTGAGATCTGATAGATATGATAGGATAATATTTTTGGTATCTTTGTGATAAAGATGCAAAGTAAAGTAAACAAAATAAAAACGGTGCCAGAAATAGCTAGTTGTCGGGAGATTAATATGATGGAAAATAGACCCGGGGGCCATAGGTTTCACTAGTGGCTTCTCTCAAGAGCATAAGTATTTTACGGTGGGTGAACAAATTACTGTTGAGCAATTGACAGAATTGAGCATAGTTATGAGAATATCTAGGTATGATCATGTATATAGGCATCACGTCCGAGACAAGTAGACCGACTCCTACCTGCATCTACTACTATTACTCCACACATCGACCGCTATCCAGCATGCATCTAGAGTATTAAGTTCATAAGAACAGAGTAACGCTTTAAGCAAGATGACATGATGTAGAGGGATAAATTCATGCAATATGATAAAAACCCCATCTTGTTATCCTCGATGGCAACAATACAATACGTGCCTTGCTGCCCCTACTATCACTGGGAAAGGACACCGCAAGATTGAACCCAAAGCTAAGCACTTCTCCCATTGCAAGAAAGATCAATCTAGTAGGCCAAACCAAACTGATAATTCGAAGAGACTTGTAAAGATAACCAATCATACATAAAAGAATTCAGAAGATTCAAATATTGTTCATAGATAAACTTGATCATAAACCCACAATTCATCGGTCTCAACAAACACACCGCAAAAGAAGATTACATCGAATAGATCTCCACAAGAGAGGGGGAGAACATTATATTGAGATCCAAAAAGACAGAAGAAGCCATCTAGCTAATAACTATGGACCTGAAGGTCTGAGGTAAACTACTCACACTTCATCGGAGAGGCTATGGTGTTGATGTAGAAGCCCACCGTGATCGATGCCCCCTCCGGCGGAGCTCCGGAACAGGCCCCAAGATGGGATCTCGTGGGTACAGAAGATTGCGGCAGTGGAATTTGGTTTTTGGCTCCGTATCTGATCGTTTGGGGGTACGTAGGTATATATAGGAGGAAGGAGTATGTCGGTGGAGCAACATGGGGCCCACGAGGGTGGCGGGCGCGCCCAGGGGGGTAGGCGCGCCCCTACCTTGTGGCTTCCTGGTGGCTTTCTTGACGTAGGGTCCAAGTCCTCTGGATCATGTTCGTTCCGAAAATCACGTTCCCGAAGGTTTCATTTCGTTTGGACTCCGTTTGATATTCTTTTTCTGCGAAACTCTGAAATAGGCAAAAAACAGCAATTCTGGGCTGGGCCTCCGGTTAATAGGTTAGTCCCAAAAATAATATAAAAGTGAATAATAAAGCCCAATAATGTCCAAAACAGAAGATAATATAGCATGGAGCAATCAAAAATTATAGATACGTTGGAGACGTATCACCATGCCGCAGGCCAGCGTCGTGGACCATCTGGCACAACCACTGGCCGCTCGCGCGCATCACCGCCATGGGTCTAGAGTGAGCACTTTTGCACTTATTAGTGTAGGTGCTTAGGCAAATGCTTAGGTGCGTACGATGTGGTAGATGCATTGGAATGGAGGGGCGCCTTTATATGAGTGCAAACTGCATTGCATTCACATCGTGCTGCCTCTTTTCCTGGTCCTCCTCCCATTACTTCCCTCATGCATTCACACGATGCTAATTGAAGGAGGATGCATCATTGGCCGTTCAACATTTCGGGAACCGCTACCCTCTCCCTCGTCTGCATTAAAGCCATATCAGGAATTGCGCCGCCCGCTGTCAAATCGAATAGTACTGCGCCGCCCGCTGCACGCCCGGCTGAACATGCCTCCTCGCCTCCATCGATGCTTAATTATTGAATTTTCGTTGCAAAAATTAGATACTGCTAGTGATTTTTAGCTTCATATTTTGACAAATCGCATTGTTACAAGGTTGGCAAATGTCAATGTTACTAGATCAACAAATGTCAATCTTTCTAGTTAAACAAATGGCAACATACCCAATATGGCAGATGCAAATCTTACCAAATTGTTTGTAAGTGGTTCACACAGGTCATCCAAAAGAACCGTTTGTGTTCAAGAGATGCACAAATCCCGCTCTCACTTTGCATACGGGTGTTCTATCTAAAACGTTTGCAATCAAGAGCCATTAAAATCTATAGCCATTAAAAACCAAGACACGTGGCGTCACGTGAATGGTTAACATAACACACACAGTTTGAATTATACAAACCTTTGAGATACTAAAGTGGCAGCTATTTTTTAAAAATGCCTTTGTTGGACGTTATTCGAGTGCGCCTTCTCTCAAGATGGACACGAAAAATACCACAACATGTCGGGTGCCACTCCATGATAGCATGCCAAGTTTCATGAATTTCAGACGAGTTTTTGATTTACTAGAATTTAAAAACCAGGTATCTCAATGTTTGCGGCCGAGTGACGGTGGCAGGGTGTTTGACATTCATTCCGATTTCTTGCATGGGACCTAAGCATGCACCCAAGGACAAAGATTTGATTTTTCAACCAATTTATATGCACTGGAGCATGTGCATCTAGTTCAAATTTGAATTATGCACATAAATGCATTGAAAACTCACTTAATGCATAAAAATGTCCAAACGAACCCTGAAGAATCATAAAAAATAACACAACACTCCTGTTGTTCTATGTTGACACGAGAAATTTTTTGAAAGCATTAAGAGGCAATGGATATCGTTTCGTCCCCAAAGGTGGGGCGTTCCCTACCGAAACCATCATGCTTGTTGTGAGAAGCTCTGGTTTGTGAGAAGCATATACCCAAACCCGCCCCAAATGGGACAAAAAATTTACCACAACATGTTGATGCCGCAACATGATAGCATGCCAGGTTTCATGAATTTCAGACGAGATTTGGATTTACTAGAATTTAAAAACCGGGTATCTCAATGTTTGCGGCCGAGTGACGGTGGCAGGGTGTTTGACATTCATTCCCATTTCTTGCATGGGACCTAAGCATGCACCCAAGGACAAAGATTTGATTTTTCAACCAATTTATATGCACTGGAGCATGTGCATGTAGTTCAAATTTGAATTATGCACATAAATGCATTGAAAACTCACTTAATGCATAAAAATGTCCAAACGAACCCTGACTAGTTCCAATTCTTTTATGACACACATATAGTTGCATGTTCACTGCAGATAAATGGTCTAGCAATTCAAACACCGTCCATGGCCGCTGTGACCCCATTATGTAATTCAAATCAAGACGAAAAATCAAGTAGATCCCACACAGTTTATTATAACCAACCGTGTGAAAGCACCGTCGGAGTATAGTATGCATACGGCTTACGCGAGAAGGTGCGACGGCTACAGTCCACAGCCCTCTCTAAATAAGGGACCGTGTTTGATGACACTTTGCGCGCCAGTTTTTTCGCTGAAGCGATTCCAAATTTTCAGCTTCCGCGGAAATATCTACCTCCCCGCCCCCTCCCCCTTACCAAAAGTCACATTTCCCTTGCCTCCGCCTTCCTTTCCAAGTTGAAACCTTCACTCCTTGCTTGCAGCGCCGCCTCCTCGCCGGTGACCCTCCTTCACGCTGCTCGGCCTCGCCTATCCAGGTAGGTAGTCCACACCCGACCCCATCCTCCTCCTCCTTCCACATCCCACATGCCCCGACCGCCGGCGCGAGCGCGACACCTTCCACCCAAATCACCGACCCCTCCATCAAATAAGCGCCGGCCTAAGCCATGGTGCACGCAGTATAGCCAGGATTTCAAGGAGCATTTGGCAGCGGAGAAGTAAATCGCGGCCGCACGCGCGGATGAGGTCGCGATGGCTGCCATTCGTGCCAACCCCCAGATCTTGGAGGAGCACCTTGCCATCGAGGCCACCGTTGATGCCTCGTGCATCGATGCCGTGACGCGGTTGGCTGCTTTAAATGACAGTTCGTGGTGTTTTCTCGAGGCCACCGTCGGAGCCTTCGACGAAGACTACGAGGTGTTTTCTCAGCGTGCACGTGCTTACCTCGTCTTGAGAGCCAGCAGGTTGGTGCCCGGAGCGGCTCAGGCAACTCACCACTACAACGAGGGCACCCACGATGCAGAGGCCTCGCCTTCGTCCATGTCCAAGGAGCCAATCATCATCGATATCTCCGACAATGAGGAGTAGCTTGTCTTATTAGCTCACTATAAGGACCCATGTTCAGTTTACTAGATACTGCCTTTCCTTAACAAATTCTAGTGAATTGTGCTATCTACTTTTACCATGCAATCTTCTTCTATAGTGTATATGTTCTATATGTCGTGCAATGTGGTGTTCAGTTAACTGCTTGGTTGAATTCTACAAATGTGATGTTCAATTCTTGAGGGTGCAATATTTCCAAGTTGTTAAGCATGCTTGGTTTGGTTAACTGTCTGATCTTCTATTACGAGTATGTTATATTGTGCAATGTGGTGCTCAGTTAACGTTTGGTTCATTTTTTGTGGTGTTTAGTTAACTTCTTTGTTCAATTCTGCAATGCGATGTTCAATTGTTGTGGCTGCATTCTGCTATTGTACACCATCTGAGAAATAAATCAAATTTGGTTGTACTAAATACACGAGAAACAAATACAATTGCTATATTTCCAAGTTGTTAAGCATGCTTGGTTTGGTTAACTATCTGATCTTCTATTAGGAGTATGTTATATTGTGCAATGTGGTGCTCAGTTAATGTTTGGTTCATTTGTTGTGGTGTTTTGTTAACTGCTTGGTTCAATTCTGCAATGCGATGTTCAATTGTTGTGGCTGCATTCTGTTATTGTATACCATGTGAGAAATAAATCAAATTTGGTTGTACTAAATACATGAGAAACAAATAAAATTGCTATATTTCCAAGTTGTTAAGCATGCTTGGTTTTGTGAACTGTCTGATCTTCTATTAGGAGTATGTTATATTGTGCAATGTGGTGCTCAGTTAACGTTTGGTTCATTTGTTGTGGTGTTTAGTTAACTGATTGGTTCAATTATGCGATGCGATGTTCAATTGTTGTGGCTGCATTCTGTTATTGTATACCATGTGAGGAATAAATCAAATTTGGCTGCACTTAATACATGAGAAACATATACAAGTGCTATATTTCCTAGTTGCTTGGTTTGGTTAAATGGGTTTTCCATGTGGCTTGAATTAATCTGATGAATCTGCAATGTGCTTATTTATCATCAACATATTTTACTGATAGCATGCGAACACTTACTTAACCTGATGACTGGCTACTTTATATGTGTTGCAGGGAAACAATGGGAAGCACTGAGGTTTACAAGATGGACTAACTATTATACCTTGCCTTTTTTATTCCTTTACCCCATTTCCAATATAGAGAAGATATTTATGCACATCCTTGTTTTCAGGGTTCATTGATGATTACCTCTCAAACCACCTCTATGGTCAGGAGGCGAGGAAAGTTTTCATACAACACCCACAGTTCAATATTAAAGTGTTCCTGAAGAGGTCGAAGGATGGACGGTCAATCATCCACAGGCGCTGGCCTAAAGTTGCAAAGACCTTCAACATGAATGAAGGCTCAATATTTGCCTTCCGCTTCAGCAGTTTTCCAGATGAGATGCATCTCTCTATGTACCGTCTATGATGATAATTTCGAAAGGTTCTACACGTTGCATGTGAAACTTGCTGCTGGTGTAGTTGTTTAATGGGGTAGCTGAGTGCTGAAGCTATATCATGTTGTACTCCGATGTATTTCAATTATGAAATCCTGCTTCCTTAATATGGAAATGGAATTTATTATGTGCATAATATGAATGTCAATTAGATTAGTAAATGGATTATTAATAATAGGGCAATTAGCCCGCTAATTAGCCAATTAGCTTGCTAATTGGGTTTTCCTATTGCAAACGCTGATTGAGAAAACACCGTGGGCGATGACCTCAGGGAACACACACAGTTTCTAGGAATAAACTGTGTTGGATCAATGAACAATCACAAACGACATTCTCTTGAAAACTGTTTGCGTTATGCCACCTTGCGCAAACATTTTCCTTAGAGTGACTGTGTGGGATGTATATACGAACGGAAACGTTAGCGGTGACTGACTGTGTGGGATGTACTTACGACCGGAAATGATTTCGCATGTATAATTGTATTTTTAGCACTACTGTACGTATTTCTATATTTGAGTGCTCGCCGGTCGTACACGACCGCATTTCGCCGAGCGTGTGTGCCGGGAGGGCATATACTTGACGGTTTCTGGGTCGTGTGGGAAGGACCCCCCTATCGCCCACACTCACTAGGTGACGGTTCCGAACGCTGTCGCGGAAAGGGGTTAAAAACCGTTTCTATAGCACCGACGTGTACCAGTGACACAGCGTCATTGACGTCCAACATCTCCATGGCTAGCTCATAACTCTCAATCCAAGCCGACGGGGGTTGAACTGCTATGTAATTGGGCACCTTACGGGGACCCTTAAAATCCTTGGGCAGGCACTCATTACGCAAAGCTGGTACCAGAAACGGCACACCCACGGTCCTAGAAGTCATCCCAGCTTCCACAGACACTGACGGGTTATGCTGAGGGTGCTGATGAGCTACCAGCTAAGCCGCCAGCTCCGCCTCCCGACGTGCCCTGGCCTGATCCACCAAAGGTTGAGCCTCATTATCAGCACGTGGCAGGTCATGCCCACGGGGTTGGTTACGGCGTTGTTCACTGCTCGAAACCGCTGGCGACTCAATCCGCCAGCTGTAACTCCGACTGTGGCGTGGAGTCGAATGAATCCGATCGCGGCTGTACGAATAAGCCGCCTGCTGAGCGACCGCCGTCTGAAGAAGCTCCACAGCCTTCCGGGCTTCAACCGCCGCGGGAGACTCACCTTGCACTGGAAGAGCCGCCAGCTGTGACACCGCAACAATCATATTATCCAGAGGATTAGAAAAATGACCCGGTGGTGTAGGCACTTGCTGAGGCGGGGTTAGATTCAAACGGGGCGGATCCGCAACATGTGGTTGAGCCCAGCTGCGGGTGTTTCAACAGCCCGGGTTACCTCGGGCGGGTTACTTTGTCCTGCCCCAGGGGTGTTGAAAAGATTGCTCGCTTCGTACTCCGGAGGTAAACGACTCTGGTGCCTCCTTCTTAGAACGGCGTTAGATGCAGTCTGATCCAAACTTAACCGGAAAGCCTCTGCTTGAATCCGTTGTGATTGCGCATCCAAGGCGGCTCGCTCTGTCGCCATCCTAGCGTTCTCAGCGCTAAGCTCTTCCTTGGCTTGAGCTATCTCATCTCGCATCTTCGCGACGTCCACCTTATGTTGTGCTTGAGTCTCTGGGGTTACCTCTGCCCCCATTAATTTTTCCAAAGCGTCCAAGAGCTCAGACAGAACCTGAGCCGGCGGGTGAGCAGAACCGCTCACTCCGGCTGTCGCCTCGACCGTTGAACCGGACGTCATAGCCGCAGCGATTGTTGAATTGAGCACCAGTTGTGTGCCGCCATGAAGATCGCAACCCTGTTCGGCGGCTCATAGGGGTCCAGGATACTGTCGCCATCGGAACAACCCCCAAGCCCACCGTCTTCCAGCTGATACATGGAATTGGTTTCGCCGGTTGAGGACTCATCATCAGAGTAGATGGCCGTCTCTCCACTAGATACAGATCCTTCCTTAAGATCTGCTCCATGAATAAAACCCACAAAAGCATGCTTCATGGCGGTTTGAACCGCGGCGGGTCGCGCACGCCGAGCCGTCTTGATGATGTCGGTGCAGGTGTCTGGCTCAGGCCCCGACTTGCCGATCTTGCCGATGAAGACGTGGATTCCGCCGAAGGGGACCCGGTACCCATATTCGGTTGAATCGGCCTCGGGAGCCAGGCCTGCGTCGTCGATGTAGATCATGCCGCGGCGACTCTTGGTCATCCGGCCCACGGATATCCCTTGATCCCTGAGAAGCTGGCCTTCAAGAACTCGAAACCACCGTGCGCTGGCCCCACGGGGGGAGCCAACTGTCGTGGACTTAACACGGAAGATGCCCTAGCAAAAGGACTTAGGTGTGGAACCATCGCATCTAGGTTAGCTTGAAGGGGTTAACCGGGACAAAGGACACAGAGAGTTTACCCAGGTTCGGCCCCTCTCAATGAGGTAAAAGCCTACTCCTGCTTTAGGTTGTATTGCTTGGGTTCCGATTACTAGGGAGCGAATACGCTTGACCTAGTTCTCGATCAGTTGTTTCTTGAGTTAACCCGCCGTCGGGTCAGCCTGTTATATACATGTTGATGCCCGGTGGCTTATAGAGTCCCGGCCGGCTCACACAACGTGACCGGCTGGCTTTCTAACTAAGCTTGTCTTACAAAACAAGTTAAACATATGGCAGCACATCTCTTTGGGCCTCAAGTCGCCTCTGGATCTTGGGCATTCAATAAGCTTGCTTTATGAACCGCCATCTTCATATCTTCTTGGACCTTATCGGGCTTCTTTATCTTTAAACCGCTAGTGGAATGACCCGACCCCATCTGGGTGGGTCATACCCAGTAGTTATATCCCCAACAAAGAGAAACCATCGAACCATAGCCGAAGAAGCATCACACCAGGATAAAAGCACACCCGAAGATGTCGATACGCTGCTACGCTGCAACCAGAAGGTACCTGAGTTCCCTGACAATGCCCTCAAAAGGGTAATGGAGCAAAGCACCACCACCGCCGAGCTTGAAATGATGAACTAAAGTTTTCACCTGAAACCCTGATTCCGCGAGGAGCCCAAAATGACGACCCCAATAGGCAAGTGACACCTGTAGGCATCACCATCGTCGGCGCCAAAGTCCAGAGCTTTTGCTTGGATCCTCGCCACTACCACCTTGAAAGTGCAATCATGCCCTTAATCATATTTTGATGTTATTGACAAAATACATATAGGGCTCTAATCATGATTGTCAAGTATATCACAGGTTTTAGTCATCATGGAATTATATGTGTGTGGATCATGGACCACGTACTTCTATATTGCTCGAGAACGAAGAAACAAAAATATGAAGCATAGGCTTTTTCGGTTTGTTCTTGAGTATAGGGTGTTAGATCCTCTAGATCGGTTAGGCTAGATCAATCCGGTGGTCCTACCTTCACTCTGAGTCGATGATCCCGCCGAGGTGGCCATGGTGGATGGCGACGGCGGTGATTGCAGAGAGTGGATGGCGGCGGTGGTGGAGCTTCCCGTGAGCACCGCGCTAACCCTAGATCGGTAGGGATTATCGGTGGGGTTTGTGGCAGCGGTGAACCTCATATCACGTGCCCCGGCCCCCACCTCTGTTTATATAGCGCGGGTCACAGGGGCCCACCAACCATGGTTTTGTTGGGCGCCCCCGATCAGGGCGCGATGCAAGGGCCCGTTGGACCCGTTGGGCTCGAACGGGAGAGAGATCAACCTAACATTCTCCCCCTTGATCTCAACTTTACTTTTAACCTTATACTTTCTAGTTTATTTGTTTCATCACATATTGGTACATAGAGCATGTTTCATCATCACGGCTTAATTGCCAATAGAATCGTACAGCTACAACATACGTTTTGTTTAGAAACATTTTCTGTTCCTTTTGGGCCTCTCATGATCCAGGAATCATAAGGCTTTCCTTTAAAACCATGCCAGCTAAGTGTTCCTTGAACACATTGGGTGGTAAGCCTTTCGTTAGCGGACCCGCAAGCATGTCCTTTGTCCTTATATGCTCGAGACTTATTGTTTGATCCTGGATTTTGTCTTTCACAACATAATACCGTATCTCTATTGTTGTGGCAGCATTACTCAACTTGTTGTTGTGAGCATAGAATACTGTGGGCTGGTTGTCACAGTACATCTTTAGTGGTTTGTGAATACAATCTACCACTTTCAAGTCGGGTATAAATTTCTTTAGCCATATCGCTTGCCCTGTGGCCTCGAAGCATGCTATGAATTCTGCATACATCTTGGATGATGCAACTATCGATTGTTTGGAGCTTTTCCACGAAATAGCTCCCCCAGCGAGAGTGAATACGTATCCTGACGTGGATTCTCTATCATCTCTGTCACCCGAAAAATCTGCGTCTGAATACCCTTTTATCTCTAGGGAATCGCATCTCCTGTATGTTAGCATGTAGTTCTTCGTGCCTTGCGCATAACGCAATGCTTTCTTTACCATCTTCCAGTGCTCTATGCCTGGATTCTCTTGATATCTACCGAGTACCCCGGTGACAAAAGCTAAGTCAGGGCGAGTGTAGTAGACTAACATCACTGCTAGCAAGCAGGATATCATACAGCTACAAAATTTGAGGATAAGAACTTCATTGTTTCTTGTAGTAGACTAACATCACTGCTAGCAAGCATGATATCATCCACATACAAGATTAGGAAAATATATTTCCCATTTTAAACTTTGCATAAATGCAGTTATCCTTAATATTTTCTTTAAATCCAAAACTTTTAATCGTTTGATTAAACTTTAGATACCACTGTCTAGAGGCTTGCTTTAATCCATAAATGGA
Source organism: Aegilops tauschii subsp. strangulata (assembly GCF_002575655.3). Lineage (NCBI taxonomy): Eukaryota > Viridiplantae > Streptophyta > Magnoliopsida > Poales > Poaceae > Aegilops > Aegilops tauschii. The sequence goes on from NC_053041.3 coordinate 484,951,355, forward strand.
TTTCTTCAGACAACATCCCATATTTTCCTTGCCTTCCATGATAAAACCCTTGGGTTGTTTCATGTAGACATTCTCTTTTAAATCCCCGTTGAGAAACGTCGTCTTTACGTCCATTTGATGTAACTCTAAATCAAAATGAGCAACTAATGCCATTATGATTCTGAAGGAATCTTTACATGAGACTGGAGAAAATGTCTCATTGTAATCTATCCCTTCTCTTTGTGTAAATCCTTTTGCCACAAGTCTTGCTTTATACTTTTCTACATTCTCTTTAGAGTCATACTTAGTTTTGTAGACCCATTTGCAGTCTACTATCTTGGCTCCTTTAGAATTTCCTCTAAGGCCCAAACATCTTTGGAACTCATCGATTTCATCTTGTCTTCCATTGCCTTCATCCACTTCGATGAATGAGGGCTTCTCATGGATTCTTCATCTGAGGTGGGATCTTTTTCTGTATGAACTATTTCCGTGTTATAAACTTTATAATCAGTAGGAATAGCTGACTTTTTGTGTCTTGTAGACCTTCTAAGGGCCTCAGTTTCTGGCACATTCTGTGCCTCAACTTCTGGCACTTCTTCTAAAATTTGCTGCTGCACCTCCCTTTCATTCTCAACAACGGGTTCAGTCAGCTCCTGACGGACAGGTTCCGGGTCTACCCCCATAGTTGTCATGGGTGGAGTTGCAACTGGTAGTGAGAAAAATGGCTCCTGAATCATCGGATTAGGTGCATGCACCCTCTTCTCCTCAAGATCAATTTTCCGAGCTACCAAGCTCCCCCTCATCATTTCGTCCTCGCATGTCTTGTTTCTACAAACTTTCTATATCTATCTGGGCATTAGAAACGAAAACCCTTTGATCTGTCTAGATAGCCAATGAAGTGGCAACTCACTGTTTTGGGATCTAACTTTGCAATGTTTGGATTAAACATTTTGGCCTCAACAGGGCACCCCCACACCCTGAAGTGTTGTAGGGAGGGCACTCTTCCTGTCCACAGCTCGTACGGTGTTTTAGGCACTGACTTGCTTGTGTGACGCCCCCGATTCAATCGTACACTAATCATACACGCAAACGTGTACGATCAAGATCAAGGACTCACGGGAAGATATCACAACACAACTCTAAAAATAAAATAAGTCATACAAGCATCATAATACAAGCCAGGGGCCTCGAGGGCTCGAATACACGTGCTTGATCATAGACGAGTCAGCGGAAGCAACAATATCTGAGTACAGACATAAGTTAAACAAGTTTGCCTTAAGAAGGCTAGCACAAACTGGGATACAGATCGAAAGAGGCGCATGCCTCCTGCCTGGGATCCTCCTAAACTACTCCTGGTCGTCGTCAGCGGCCTGCACGTAGTAGTAGGCACCTCCAGTGTAGTAAGAGTCGTCGTCGACGGTGGTGTCTGGCTCCTGGGCTCCGGCATCTGGTTGCGACAACTAGGTAGAAGGGAAAGGGGGAAAAAGAGGGAGAAAAGCAACCGTGAGTACTCATCCAAAGTACTCGCAAGCAAGGAGCTACACTACATATGCATGGGTATATGTGTAAAAGGCCATATCGGTGGACTGAACTGCAGAATGCCAGAATAAGAGGGGGATAGCTAGTCCTGTCGAAGACTACGCTTGTGGCCACCTCCATCTTGTAGAAAGTAGAAGAGAGTAGATGGTAAGTGCACCAAGTAGCATCGTATAGCATAATCCTACCCGATGATCCTCTCCTCGTCGACCTGTGAGAGAGCGATCACCGGGTTGTATCTGGCACTTGGAAGGGTGTGTTTTATTAAGTATCCGGTTCTAGTTGCAATAAGGTCAAGGTACAACTCCAGGTTGTCCTTTTACCGAGGGACACGACTATTTGAATAGATAAACTTCCCTGGAGGGGTGCACCACATAACCCAACACGCTCGATCCCATTTGGCCGGACACACTTTTCCGGGTCATGCACGGCCGCAGAAGATCAACACGTCGCAGCCCTACCTAGGCACAACAGAGAGGTCAGCACGCCGGTCTAAATCCTATGGCGCAGGGGTCTGGGCCCATCGCCCATTGCACACCTGCATGTTGCGAACGCGGTCGGAAGCAGACCCAGCCCCCTTAATACAAGCGCGAGCTTACGGTCCAATGCGGCGCGCGCCGCTCAGTCGCTGATGTCACGAAGGCTTCGGCTGATACCACAACGTCGAGTGCCCATAACTGTTCCCGCGTAGTTGGTTAGTGCGTATAGGCGAGTGGCCAGACTCAGATCAAATACCAAGAACTTGTTAAGCGTGTTAGTTGAAGTATCCGCGAACACTGACCAGGGCCAGGCCCACCTCTCTCCTAGGTGGTCTCAACCTGCCCTGTCGCTCCGCCACAAAGTAACAGTCGGGGGCTGTCGGGAACCCAGGCCCACCTCTACCGGGATGGAACCACCTGCCCCTTCAGCCCCCATCTTTGAATAGTATCATAAGTAATGTAACAGTATAAAGTATATAGCATATGCCCGTGATCACCTCCCGAAGTGATCACGGCCCAGTAGTATAGCATGGCAGGCGGACAAGAGTGTAGGGCCACTGATGGAACACTAGCATCCTAAACTAAGAAGTAGGATAGCAGGTAAGGGTAACAACTGTAGCAACAATGACAGGCTATGCATCAGAATAGGATTAATCGAAAGCAATAACATGCTACACTACTCTAATGCAAGCAGAAGAGAGAAGGAATAGGCGATATCTGGTGATCAAGGGGGGGCTTGCCTGGTTGCTCTGGCAAGAAGGGGTCGTCAACACCGTAGTCGTACTGGGTAGCAGCGGCGTCGGTCTCGGTGTCTAACGAGAGAAGAGGGGGAAGAAACAATAAATATAATGCAAACATAAGCATGACGATGGAAGACATGACAATGCACGGTGCTAGGTGTGCCCTAACGCGGTAGAAGGTGGTACCAGCGAAGGGGGGAAACATCCGGGAAAGTATTCCCGGTGTTTCGCGTTTTCGGACGGATGAACCGGAGGGGAAAGTTGCGAGTTACGGATTATTTTATATGATTTTATAAAGAATTAATCATTTTCTGGGATTATTATTATTTAGTTAAATCGAAAAAGAATTACTGCGTCATCATGATGTCAGCATGACATCAGCGGTCAAAGTTGACCATTGACTAGTTAAACTGACGCGTGGGTCCCGTTCGTCATAGGCTCAGAGTAATTAAGCAAGGTTAATTAGTTTTAACTAAAAGATTAGATTAACTAATTTTAGTTAGTTTAGTTAAACATAATTAATTAAGTTAATTAAGAAATTAACTAATTAATTAATATTTTTTATTATATATTTATTTATCTATTTCTTCTTTATTTCTTTTTTAAACGTTCAGGGGGTGGGCCCCTCATGTCATAGGCCTAGAAGGCCTAACGGGTGCGAGCGGGTGCCCGAGCAGTGGGAAGCCGAACCCGGGCAGCGGAGGACGCGCGCGGGGGCGAAGGATGCGGGCGAGTGCGGGGCTCCAGGGGCGCGGGCGCGGATGCAGAGCGCCGATGCAGGGGGGCGGCTGCATCAGCAGAAGTGGGCGGAGGCGAACGCGGCGAGCGGCCAGTGTTGGTAGAGCGAGCTCGGCGGCGGACACGCTCGCCGGAGGCTGATGGGGCGGTGAGTGCGCGGGGCTCGGGCGGGCATGCGCGGCAGTAGGCGAAGCCGAGCAGCAGCAGCGTGCAGCGGGGGCGACGGCCATGGCGCGGCAGGTGCGGGCAGGCAAGTGGAGGCGGGCGAGGGAGGTCCGAGCCGGCGTGGGGCGCGGGTGGCATGCGCGTGTGTGCGCGGTCGTGGGCGTGCCCGGTGTGCGGCGGGAGCGAGGCAGAGAAGGAGGGGGGCCTCACGAGGTGGTTGTAGGGTACGAGGCAGCGGGGCTCGGGGAGGAAGATGGGGACGACGGCGACGACGGAGAGGACGGCGAGGCGAAGGCGCGTCGAACTTCGGGCGGCGAGGGTCGGTGACGGGGGCGAGGCAGCGCCGGGGACGGGCGCCGACGTCGGGAGCGCGGGGAGCGGTCGTCGGGGTGGATGGCAGCGATGGCGTAGACGAGCGGCGAGGGGCCCCGACGGGTGGTGCCAGGGGCGATGGGGGACAGCGTCGAGGGGTTCATCCCCGATCTAGATCTGGGTCGAGGGAGGGGGAAAGGGAGTGGCGTCGTGGGGGGGGGGTGGCAGAGCGGTAGTGGGTTAGGGTTTCCCCTAATGGGGATATGGAGTGGGGGGTGGGTCGGCCGGCTGGGCCAGGTGGGCCGGCAGTTGGCCAGGGGGCCTTTTTCTTTTTTTCTGTTTTTTTACTTTCCTTTTTCTTTATTTTATTTTATGTTTTCTCTTTATTTACCTACATTTTAGTTTTGTCAAAATACATAGGTTGTACCTAATTTAGTAAACTTAATTAAGTCACATACCGAATATTTTTGTTTTAATGTTTGAAAGTCTTTGACGTTTGACAAAAATTCAAATATGAATTCGAATTGTTTTGAACTAACGCGAGATTAGCGATAGTAACGGAGTGACGTGGCATCACTAACGTGGGATTACTGTAGCCTAATTGTCCGCGTGTCACAATTCTCCTCCACTACAAGAAATCACGTCCCGAGATTTAGGATCGGGAGTAAGGGGGAAGGGATCTGGTTACGAAATTCTAACGATTCTTCTCGGTCTTAGTTGCTCTTGTTGAAGAGGTCGATCCATAGCGTTGATTTCTTCATTCCTATGCATCAATGCATCATGATGAAGTTGTCGTCCTTTCTTCGGGAACTCCATCGTACTTACGAAAGAATAAGGGGGGTATCAGGGAGAACGAACCTCTGCAAGGTTGTCTATCTGGTAGATAACATCAGGGTAGGTGGTGGAAAGTAACTCTCAAATTGAAACTTAATAATATATCGAGAGCAAAGTATGAAGGTCGCATGAGAAGTTCCGAGCGGGCATGCAATCTCTCGTTACCTGAAACGGAGTGTGAAAAGGGGTTCAGAGCAACAAGAATAAGTATTGCGTCTGATACTAGAATAGATCACTAGGAAGGTGGCTCGTGAATTACATACAAAGTCAAGCGCGAGGGACAACCTTGGGAACAGGGGGTGTACAGGAGAGTCAGATTTCGATCCTGTGGAACTGTGGGTTATGGGCCCACCATATGGGTTACAAAGTAGGGAGGGCGCTTTCATCATGCACGATCATGATAGCAAGGCATGCCAGAGAATAGACTGTTAGTTATGTCGGCAACAACATCGGTACCAAGGGCGAGGGGCAAAGAGAACCATTTTCCTGCTCGTTGAAACGAGACGGACCAATAGGCAAAGTTCTCGTCCATCGGTGGTTACCGGAATGTCATCAACAATGGTAACAGGGTCTTACTGACAGAGTTGTACAACGAGGTGCTTACTAAGCAGGGAATTATCACTGCTCAGTTAAGTCAGATTACAAGAAAGGTTAAACAAGACAATGGAAAGTAAAATGCGATTATCAGGTTTAAACAGAACAATGGAAATGAAAATGTGTATACACACATATTTCGGGGGTATATCCTTTCCAAGGACAAGTAGGGCATGATATCCATGACAGGATAGAAAGTAGAAAACCATTTAGGTAAGGGGGGAGGAATCTCATGATATTACCCATACAACGGTATTAGGATAAATGATAAAGAAAATTTAGCATTGTGCTTCAAATGCTCTTATTGAAAATCGGATTACCACAGACATGCTTCGAGATAGCATTGACATGGCCTTCAAGCAAAGGTCAGACTTTGGATGCAGTAAGGATCCATCAGGAACAACTTGTAAAATAAGTCTTACCATTTCCTCATGGAAGAATGGATAACCTTGCTAGTAAGGAAACTATAACAGTAGGTCCTCCGGCCAAGTGTGCTGGGCATGACATCACCTTACCGGGTCATAAAAGACCAGTGTTATAACTCTTGGAAAAATGTTCCAACCATCATATCTGACCGAGATTCAGATCTGATCGGTGTTAGGATAACTCAGACTCAGGATGCCTGAGAAGAAAAGGTGCAAAACAAATTGACGAGACGACATTGTAGGATTCTCGGGAAATTTACTACGGAAGCGAGTTCCGAAACAAAAGCTCATCATTAAACCAATGAAGGGATAAGGTGGTAGCTGATGAACTCAGCGACAATTCATCGAGATTAACCAAAGACGGATTTCCATAATTATGTGAACAAGGAGGTAACACTTGTCAGATCAACTGATATAATGAGGTATGCTCGAGGAAAACATACACAGTTAAACATCGGTTGAAAAGTGCAGCCAAAATAAGGGCTTAGGTAGCATGATCAATGTTAGAATGTTGATTCGATAACCAATAGTCTAAGAATGAACTATCGACCATTAACTCCAAAGCAATAGTATTGCTAGAAGTTTTGAATTCACGCATCATAGTTCAATTGTCGGTATTCAGGTTAGAAACAACACGGGGATCAAAAAACAAATGGAGATGGCGAGAAGTATTACTATATCAAGAATTCTCAAGAGGTGGATCAATTCTCACAATATCCTTGACATAAAAGATGGTAATACTCCAAGGTAGAACATAACATAAGCTGGTTAGCAAGGAGCTCCATAACATGATCAAGTTTGTGATGAAGGGAAGGTAAGGATGTTGTCGATGGTAACTCAAATTACCAAGGAACGAGGATGGCACTTATCATCAAGAATTCCATTGCTATCCTGGAAGGAGTCAAAATGTTGATGATGATCACGACAATTTGTTGTCGAGAGGATCCACGAAGAAGCAATTGATCAGCGACTGCATCAAGCAAAAGGACTGATGCAGCAAAAGATTATTGGAGCCACAGATACGACACAAACTCGGGGTCAAGTTTGTTGTTCGAGGTGAAACAATAAGACGAGGAAAATCAACGTAAGATTAGCTCATCATCGAAAATTGTGCTCCGAGAAGAAGGACCAGGTAGCACAGTTAAAAGTTTGCACGATAATGATATAGCCGATAAGGCCTGGAAATGACTTGAAGAATTATTAAACTCGTAAGCAACGAGAATTACTTAGAGTTATTGAATCAGAGTGCGGAATCGATTCACTTATCGGTGTTCTCGAGTGACTAATAACTCAGAACCTGGGGGAAATCTGAGATCGGTGAGAAGCAATACTAGATGAAGACTCGCAGGAAGCAACACAGTTCTCGAGATACCAGCGGTTAATACTCGAGGAAGATCAAAACAAAGGTTGCGGAGATGTATCGATCAATAGAAGACAAGTGCTTTAACTTGTCTAAGAAATGGAATCAAGGAGAAAATGTGGTCAGGACCGCGATTGCAAAGGATCAATACATAGATACCAGATGATATCATATCAAGGAAATAGTTATTATTACAAGAAGCTTTTATGATAAGTTCCACATCGGGTCCATGGGCACGAACAAAAAGTTCAAGGTGGACTCCCACATCTCCAATGCATAACCTTTCATTCACTTCTCATTTTTCGAAGAAGTTGTAATGTTTAAATTTTATCTAGCAAAACTCCACAAGAGTATGACTCGTGATAGCTCTCGGGTTTACCCGGATCTGGGAAGGCATAGGTTCAACCCTTAGGGGCATCTTGGGAACATATGCCACAAGCTTCAATAGTAAATAACACAAGCTCGATAGTAGAGCATGGGTGAAAAAAAGGAGAGGATACAATTTACCAAAAGGCATTATGTATCCGAGGGAAGGCTCACAAGATTATTGGATATGAAGGACACTGTCGGATAAAATCCATTAAAGGATCTGCCGGTCCATAACAGAGCTGATGTGAGCATCGGCACACAACCAGATGAAGTAACAATGCAAAGGCATTGGATTATAGAAACAACTGACTAATCCAGAGCTCAAATGCAAAGGAGATATGATTTTCAAATCAAGGGATCAGAAGCAATGTTCTGATTAGGGATGGATAAGTTGAATAGCCTTAGGGGTACAATCGACGGCAATTGGATTGGTTGAGAACCAGCTTAGTCTAAGCCGGAAAGATAATTTAAAAGGATCAACTGATGATTGCGTGCATTCACACTCATGTTGAATCAATAGGATCAAAATGACGGTGCCTAAGGATACTAACGAATATTGCCAGACATATGGAAAGCATCCATAATGCAAGCATGCAAGTATTGCAGAGCAATAAGCTACTAAGGATATTTTTGGAGGATCGAATAGTATTTCGAAGACCATTGTGAAACACATGAACAACTGGGGGATGAGGGGATACTCCATAAGGGCGAGAAATTATCCGCAGGGGTATTCATGTGGCAAAGAACTGCAAGGCAGTAGGCACAAAATATTCTTGGAACAATAGAGAGGATTTCAGGGTATCTTGTAATAACAAGATCAACTGGGAATAAAAGTAAGAACGGCAAGTGTATGCATTTATCCATAGGGATATTTCGGTGGTAGGAAATTGCAAAAGCAACGGGCGCAAAGTCTCAAAAGAGTATTGGAGAGTAACTTCGAAATCTCTTGGTGCAGCCGGCGATCATCTGGACTGAAGGGGCTCTCCGGGAGAAAATGTTTTTGAGAACCTAAAGTTAGATTTTTAGAAAATCATTTAACCCGAATAGAAGAGAGATTAGAATCCCAGAGTATAGACGAGGAATAAAAGATCCTAATACCACCCAATGGCGCCATGGGCCCATGGGCCACACATCCATGTTAGTAAAAGTTTTGTAAAGTCTAGACTCGACTTCGGCCAAGGAGTGTGGAAGGGGGATTCCTACAGGCAGTCGGCTCTGATACCAACTTGTGACGCCCCCGATTCAATCGTACACTAATCATACACGCAAACGTGTACGATCAAGATCAGGGACTCACGGGAAGATATCACAACACAACTCTAAAAATAAAATAAGTCATACAAGCATCATAATACAAGCCAGGGGCCTCGAGGGCTCGAATACAAGTGCTCGATCATAGACGAGTCAGCGGAAGCAACAATATATGAGTATAGACATAAATTAAACAAGTTTGCCTTAAGAAGGCTAGCACAAACTGGGATACAGATCAAAAGAGGCGCAGGCCTCCTGCCTGGGATCCTCCTAAACTACTCCTGGTCGTCGTCAGCGGCCTGCACGTAGTAGTAGGCACCTCCAGTGTAGTAAGAGTCATCATCGACGGTGGCGTCTGGCTCCTGGGCTCCGGCATCTGGTTGCGACACCAGGTAGAAGGAAAGGGGGAAAAGAGGGAGAAAAGCAACCGTGAGTACTCATCCAAAGTACTCGCAAGCAAGGAGCTACACTACATATGCATGTGTATATGTGTAAAAGGCCATATCGGTGGACTGAATTGCAGAATGCCAGAATAAGAGGGGGATAGCTAGTCCTGTCGAAGACTACGCTTCTGGCCACCTCCATCTTGCAGCATGTAGAAGAGAGTAGATGGTAAGTTCACCAAGTATCATCGTATAGCATAATCATACTCGACGATCCTGTCCTCGTCGACCTGTGAGAGAGCGATCACCGGGTTGTATCTGGCAATTGGAAGGGTGTGTTTTATTAAGTATCCAGTTCTAGTTGTCATAAGGTCAAGGTACAACTCCGGGTCGTCCTTTTACCGAGGGACACGACTATTCGAATAGACGAACTTCCCTGCAGGGGTGCATCACATAACCCAACACGCCCGATCCCATTTGGCCGGACACACTTTTCTGGGTCATGCCCGGCCGCGGAAGATCAACACGTCGCAGCCCTACCTAGGCACAACAGAGAGGTCAGCACGTCGGTCTAAATCCTATGGCGCAGGGGTCTGGGCCCATTACACAGCTGCATGTTGCGAACGCGGCCGGAAGCAGACCTTGCCCCCTTAATACAAGCGCGAGCTTACGGTCCAATGCGGCGCGCGCCGCTCAGTCGCTGACGTCACGAAGGCTTCGGCTGATACCACGACGTCGAGTGCCCATAACTGTTCCCGCGTAGTTGGTTAGTGCGTATAGGCCAGTGGCCAGACTCAGATCAAATACCAAGAACTCGTTAAGCGTGTTAATTGAAGTATCTGCGAACACCGACCAGGGCCAGGCCCACCTCTCTCCTAGGTGGTCTCAACCTGCCCTGTCGCTCCGCCACAAAGTAACAGTCGGGGGCCGTCGGGAACCCAGGCCCACCTCTATCGGGATGGAGCCACCTGCCCCTTCAGCCCCCATCTTCGAACAGTATCATAAGTAATGTAACAGTATAAAGTATATAGCATATGCCCGTGATCACCTCCCGAAGTGATCACGGCCCAGTAGTATAGCATGGCAGACGGACAAGAGTGTAGGGCCACTGATGGAACACTAGCATCCTATACTAAGCAGTAGGATAGCAGGTAAGGGTAACAACTGTAGCAACAATGACAGGCTATGCATCAGAATAGGATTAATCGAAAGTAGTAACATGCTACACTACTCTAATGCAAGCAGTAGAGAGAAGGAATAGGCGATATCTGGTGATCAAGGGGGGGCTTGCCTGGTTGCTCTGGCAAGAAGGGGTCGTCAACACCGTAGTCGTACTGGGTAGCAGTGGCGTCGGTCTCGGTGTCTAACGAGAGAAGAGGGGGAAGAAACAACAAATATAATGCAAACATAAGCATGACGATGGAAGACATGACAATGCGCGGTGCTAGGTGTGCCCTAACGCGGTAGAAGGTGGTACCAGCTTAGGGGGGAAACATCCGGGAAAGTATTCCCGGTGTTTCGCGTTTTCGGACAGATGAACCGGAGGGGAAAGTTCCGTGTTTGCTATGCTAGGGATGTGTGGCGGACGAACCGATTGCGTATTCAGATTCGTCCCGTCGTTCTGAGCAACTTTCATGTACAAAGTTTTTTCATCCGAGTTACGGATTATTTTATATGATTTTATAAAGAATTAATCATTTTCTGGGATTATTATTATTTAGTTAAATCGAAAAAGAATTACTGCGTCATCATGATGTGAGCATGACATCAGCGGTCGAAGTTGACCGTTGACCAGTTAAACTGACGCGTGGGTCCCGTTCGTCATAGGCTCAGAGTAATTAAGCAAGGTTAATTAGTTTTAACTAAAAGATTAGATTAACTAATTTTAATTAGTTTAGTTAAACATAATTAATTAAGTTAATTAAGCAATTAACTAATTAATTAATATTTTTTATTATATATTTATTTATCTATTTCTTCTTTATTTCTTTTTTTAAAACGTTCAGGGGGTGGGCCCCTCATGTCATAGGCCTAGAAGGCCTAACGGGTGCGAGCGGGCGCCCGAGCGGTGGGAGGCCGAACCCGAGCGGCGGAGGACGCGCGCGGGGGCGAAGGATGCGGGCGAGCGCGGGGCTCCAGGGGCGCGAGCGCGGATGCAGAGCGCCCATGCAGGGGGGCGGCTGCAGCAGCATAAGTGGGCGGAGGCGGACGTGGTGAGCGGCCAGTGTTGGCAGAGCGAGCTCGGCGGTGGACACGCTTGCCGGAGGCAGATGGGGCGGTGAGTGCGCGGGGCTCGGGCGGGCATGCGCGGCAGTAGGCGAAGCCGAGCAGCAGCAGCATGCAGCGGGGGCGACGGCCGAGCAAGGCCATGGCGCGGCAGGTGCGGGCAGGCAAGTGGAGGCGGGCGAGGGAGGTCCGGGCTGGCATGGGGCGCGGGTGGCATGCGCGTGTGTGCGCGGCCGTGGGCGCGCCCGGTGCGCGGCGGGAGCGAGGCAGAGAAGGAGGGGGGCCTCACGAGGTGGTTGTAGGGTACGAGGCAGCGGGGCTCGGGGAGGAAGATGGGGACGACGGCCACGACGGAGAGGACGGCGAGGCAAAGGCGTGTCGAACTCCGGGCGGCGAGGGTCGGTGATGGGGGAGAGGCAGCGCTGGGGACGGGCGCCGACGTCGGGAGCGCGGGGAGCGGTCGTCGGGGTGGATGGTAGCGATGGCGTAGACGAGCGGCGAGGGGCCCCGACGGGTGGTGCCAGGGGCGATGGGGGACAGCGTCGAGGGGGTTCATCCCCGATCCAGATCTGGATCGAGGGAGGGGGAAAGGGAGTGGCGTCGTGGGGGGAGTGGGAGAGCGGTAGTGGGTTAGGGTTTCCCCTAATGGGGATATGGAGTGGGGGTGGGTCGGCCGGCTGGGCCAGGTGGGCCGGCAGTTGGCCAGGGGGCCTTTTTCTGTTTTTTTCTTTCCTTTTTCTTTTTTCTTCTTTTCTGTTTTCTCTTTATTTACCTAACATTTTAGTTTTGTAAAAATACATAGGTTGTACCTAATTTAGTAAACTTAATTAAGTCACATACCGAATATTTTTGTTTTAATGTTTGAAAGTGTTTGACGTTTGACAAAAATTCAAATATGAATTCGAATCGTTTTGAACTAACGCGAGATTAGCGATAGTAACGGAGTGACATGGCATCACTAACGTGGGATTACTGTAGCCCAATTATCCGGGCGTCACAGCTTGGTACTATGTTGAGAATGTGAATGGCGGTTGTAAGAGCCTCCATCCATAATCCCAATGGCAAGGTGGAGTAACTCATCATGCTGCGCACCATATCCATAAGTGTACGGTTCAGCCTTTCAGCTACTCCATTTTGCTGAGGCTCGCCGGCATTGAATACTGGGCTACTATGCCAGTCTCCTGCAAGAACTTTGCAAAAGGTCGAGGGACTTGGCCATATGGAGTGTGCCGACCGTAGTACTCTCCCACACGGTCGGATCTTACTATCTTTATTCTATTATCATGCTGATTTTCAACTTCAACTTTGAATATCTTAAATTTATCCAACGCTTCAGATCTTTCTTTAATTGGATAAATATATGCATAGCGAGAGTAGTCATCTGTGAATGTTATGAACGAGTCATATCCATCCACGCTCTTCACCGGAAATGGTACCCAAATGTCAGTGTGGATGATTTCTAGTGTGCCTGTGCTATGGATTGCATCCTTTTTGCTTTCTTTTATATACTTTCCTTTAATGCAATCTATGCATTGTTCTAAGTTTGAGAATTGTAGCGGAGGAAGAATTTTACTTTTGACTAATCTTTCTATTCTCCCCTTGGAAATATGGCCCAAGCGATAGTGCCATAATTTTGATGAGTCATGTGTTCTCTTTCTTTTATTTTGTTCTTTGTTCAACGCGACATGCTCATTCACATTACACACAAAATGCACTTTTTCACGTAGTGATAATAAATAAAACTCATCATGTAGTAAAGCATCACCCACATAAGCATTATTAAACCATATGGCACACTTGCCATGTCCAAAATAACATTCATAATTATCTTTGTCCAAACATGAATCGCTAATCAAGTTTCTATGACATGATGGAACATATAAAACATCTCTAAGCAGAAGCTTGAATCCATCAGCTAACCCCAAGGAGATGTCGCCGATGGCTGCAACTTCTGCTTCAACTCCGTTTGCCACTTCAATGCGTCTTTCGCTTCTTTGCGTTGTCCGCGTCGAATGGAATCCCTCTTTTTGCCATGATTGACTGTAGCCAATCAGGGCAGTCTTTCTTGTAATGCCCAGTCTTCTTACAGTCGAGACATGTGTCTTTGTCCACTGGGAAAGGCTTCTGCTGATGCTGATAGGGAGCTTTTCCATGTGGCTTTGAAGGGGAACTTTTGCTGTTTTGATTGTAATTCTTTTTCTTATGATCCTTCACATAGTTGGGTGAACCACCATGTGAGGCTTTGAGTCTGTCCTCTTCTTGGACACACATTGCTATTGTCTTTTCAATGTCCCATGTTCCAAGGGACATATTGTAGTTTACAACAAAAGTTTCAAACTCTTTTGGCAGTGAAGCCATGACCAGGTGGACCAGGAGCGCTGGTTTTATCTCCAGATCCTCATCCATGGGCTTAAGCTTAGCTACCATGTTGCTCATCCTGAGGATGTGCTCTCTTATTTCATGACTACCACATGTGTAGTTTTCTGTCACCAGTTGCTTTAACAACTTGGTGGCATATATCTTTGAAGAGCCAAAGAACTGGCTCTTTATCTTTGTAAGCAACTCCCCTGCAGAAGTGCACTCTGCAATTGAGCCCACGATGGCATTCTCAATTGTATTCTTTATAAATGCCATGCGCTTTTTGTTTGCATTGACCCACTTTTGGTTTTCTATGGAATATAACATCTCCACAGGAGCATGATCCCCCCTCTTTTTATCCCACGCAGCACCATCATCAGTGGCCTCTCTGACTGGCTCTATAGGTCTGACCGGCTGTGGAGTGTCCACAACCCAGTCCAGCTCAGCACAGACAAATGCCAGTTCTACTTTCTTCCTTCACTTAGTGTAGTTGTCACCTCTGAGTGTCGGAACATCTTTTAGGCAACTCATCAAGTGAAAGCCTCCTGAAATCACAATTTAAGTGAGATCATTATAACAATCATATGCATTAATCTAACGTTGGTCAAAATAAACATACAATTGTCTATGCAATTAAATCTATATTACCGTTTGACAAATATTAGAAATAAATGCACCTTTAATTTCAAGAATAAGACATGATCATGTTATTAACAACGTTGGTCATAAAAATAACATAATCATATTCATTTTAATAATCACTTTAACATGCTCTTAAAAACTTAATTCTATCTAAACTTCTATTTTCTTTGTAAAAGAGCACTATTAATCATTTATGCAGCGGAAAAACATGAATAAAAATTCATGAACTTTTTATTCTTTACAGAAACGTTTCTTTCACCAAATAAGAATTCATGAACTTTATTATTTTCTTTGTAAAATTCATGAACATTTCTTTTTTTGAAAATTTTCTATTTTCATTTTCACAAACTTTTTCTGTTTACTTTTCTATTTTCTAAACAAAAAATTTTGTTGGAAAAAATTTGCATAGAAAAACTATTTGAAATCTGCTCAAAATCTGGATAAACAAATCAAAGGAGAAAAACTTTCAGCGTAGCCCGCCCTGGGCCAAACGCTTGCTGCGGCTGGCCGCGGCCCAGCGCGTGAGACACACAGTGGGGCTAAAACTAGCCCACGGCCTGCCGCGCCGCGTGAGCCGGCCACAGTGCCGAGCTAGGGTTTCAATCGTGGTCGTCCAGTCCGATCGGACAATTTAGCGTTCTTCTCGCTCGAACAAAACAGGAGCCGACCGAAACCCCGAGCGAGCCCTAGCCCTTATCCTTTCGGGCTCGCCCCCGCGCCTCCGGCAACGGCGTCGAGCGCCACCGCACTGCGCCTGGCCACCGGCGACGGCGTCTACTGCCACCGCGCCGCGGCGCGGCTCCTTTTCTTCCCTTTTCATTGAAAGAGAGAGAGAGAGATGCGGCGGAGCCATCATCTGCTCCTCTCCCGCAAGGCCACCAGTGAGTCTTTATCCGGCCACTGGCGACGGGGTTGAAAGGCCACGGTTCATCTTCCCCCTTGCTTTTCTTTATCCATCTCCACTACAACAGAGAGACAGAGAGACACAGGAGATCCTCCTCTGTGCCTCCTGGACGACGACGATCCATGTGTCGTTGCCTCCCCTTCGCAGGTGACGCGTTTCTCTTAGGGGAAGCGCGCCGCTGTTGAATGGTGTCGCTGCGATGCCCCCTTTGCCCTTTGCAGGGTGGTGTCCTTCTTTCGGATGCCTCGGCTTGCCGATGCGCATCTGAATCGAGAGGGACGACGCGGCCTTGCGGCGGCACTCTTTGTCGGCGAGGCCCGAGACCATACTCCGGTGAACTTTTGGTTTTTTTTGCTTTTCTCTGCCCTGCTAGGGTTCTTTGGCGAGAGGGATGAACTTTTGCTTTGATTTCTTTCTACCGAAAATTCTAAACCCAATCTGGCTGATACCATTGTTAGATCCTCTAGATCGGTTAGGCTAGATCAATCCGGTGGTCCTACCTTGACTCTGAGTCGATGATCTCGCCGAGGTGGCCATGGTGGATGGTGATGGTAGAGAGTGGATGGCGGCGGTGGTGGAGCTTCCCGTGAGCACCACACTAACCCTAGATCGGTAGGGATTATCGGTGGGGTTTGTGGCAGCGGTGAACCTCATATCACATGCCCCAGCCCCCACCTCTGTTTATATAGCGCGGGTCACAGGGGCCCACCAACCATGGTTTGGTTGGGCGCCCCTGATTAGGGCGCGATGGAAGGGCCCGTTTGACCTGTTGGGCTCGAACGGGAGAGAGATCAACCTAACGTAGGGATCCCACATTATTAAGAGGGAATTGTTCATTGTGATTACCCCGGAAAGTTTGTGAAGGTTTGAAGACCACGTTAAGGTCTATCACTAGTGGTCGGGAAATACCTTTGTGGTGTTGTCTCAAGGGGAGAAATAGGGTGAGCCTTCGTGGTGTTGGCGTGCATTTGTGGTAACATCCGCCCCTCCCAACAGTGATTAGCTTCCTTCCAAGGAAGTGAACATCGACATACATCCTTGTCTTCCGAGTGGCGGTTATTCCTAACCCTCACTCTTCACTTGTGGTTATTTGTCTCTTAATCTTTACATACATCTCATTGTGCTTGCTTACCTTGCTACTTTCTTGTAGTTGAATATATTGCATGGCACTAGATTCACCCTTACAATTGTTAGGTGCACTTTCATATTCCGCATTATTGCAAAAATTCCGAAGTAAGAATCAAAATTAGTATTTTAACTATTAAACCCCCCCCTCTAGGAACATCTCGATCCTTTCACACCTGAGGTGCCATCGAAGTCGACCCAACCCGAGGGAGGGCACGCCTTGCCAGCCCGAGACCTACAAGTCCATATCATGGAGTCGTAAACGTTGAAGTCGTGAGGAAACCAGGATCACCCACCACCCCTCCCCTCGCTAGAGGAACCACCCCCGCTGACATGCTACTCGCCATGGAGTCAGACGCACAACCTCACCATCAAGGGCCTCCGCCTAGCACCCAAGATCGACCCACCGTCGACACAAGAAGCACATGTCGTCGATAACTAGGCACCTAGACACGAACAACACCAGAGCGGAACCGCCACGGTCAAGACCGGACATCCTGGATACTGACCAACGCACATATACACCCAGTCACAGGTGCCAAGTTCTACCTGGATCCAGCCCTACCAGGACTAGGGATGGGGAACACAGGGGGCAACCAACACCATGGAATGGGCCGGGACTAGGGGTCAACCCAACATATAAGTTTCTTATAAGCAAGCATTTGAGCATTTGTTAGCGGGTCTATTTGAGCATCTCAGATTCTATACCAAACATCCTTTAAACTTTCTCCATCCTCTTGATTAAAGTGGAGAACTTAGCTCAGGGAAGTAGTGAAAATGAAGAATTAGCCATGATAACAAGGTAAAATAAAAAGTAATTACTTGTTGTAATAAAATTATTTTTATGTTTTCTTCAGTTTTTTGGAACGTGGAAAAGCAAGATAAGGACTAATAAAAAGCCACTAATCAAAGTAGATAATAGGAAGTAAAGTAAAGAAGTGTAGGACCTATGGTGATAGAAAATATTTCCCTGTAATGGCGTCAGAAAAAATGCTTGCTTCCTCTAATATACTAAGGCCTCCTTTGGTTCATAGGGTAGGAAAATCGTAGGAATAGGAAAGTAATAGGAAATGAGATGACATGTATCTCAAATCCTATGAGTAGGAATAGGAAAGGAGATGCCCTTTGATTCACATCATAGTATTTTTCAATTGGGTCTAAGCTAATGTTTATTTTCCTATGAAATGTGAAGGGTAGGAAGAATTCCTCCATAGGAATAGGATTCCATTCCTACAAACCAAACGGCTCTAAAGGAATTTTTTCTATAGAAATCCTATCCTATGAAATTCCCACAAGATTCCTCTAAACCAAAGGAGGCCTAAGGTGTTAGGCCACCAAGTGCAGAGGTTTGTAGTAAGAAACAAATTCCCTCAAATGGATAACCTTAAGGTTTATCGAACCTGTAGGATTATTTGGACTACAATCAATGATCATCACATGCACACACAAATACAAAACTTTGCCTTGGCTACCAAGGAAACTAGTAATATTGTTAGTTTTAGTAGCCTTGCTAGTTACAAGGATAAATGCAACTTGTGTTTGGAAGTATTGATTACAACAGAAGTAAACAAAATTCATTGTTTTAGTTCTATAAAATTGATTTTCCTGGAAAATCCAAAATCAACAACTTTCACTGTGCACTGAATTAATAAGCTAATTAGTAATAATAATAATTGGTGTTAGGAATATGTCAAAATGATATAATTGTAGTATGAAACAGGAAAAATAGAACAAAAGATACCTTTAGGACATATCCTCCCGCGCAGTGTGGTGGCGACACGGTCGTGTCATGGAAGGCTGGTGCCGGCGTAGCAGTTGTGCGGATCATGCACACCATATCTGGCACATGTGGCGCTCAGAGGCTAACAACGACGACCCGACGTGCATGCAGACTAATGTACGATGGTAGGGGCAGCAAGTGTTCTTGTGGTGACGTCGCAGATTCGAGCCCCAGCATACCCAGGAATGGCGCTCTGGTGCTCCGGTCTGCCGACTGCATTGGGCGACGCGAGGCAACCTGTCCCTCGGTGCAGGGGTGGGACGTGTTCGTGCCAGGCCATGACCAGTGGCGGGCGAGTTTAGCGTGTAGGTCTTCAGTGATGACAGGGTAGTGATGACCCACAAGTATAGGGGATCTATCATAGTCCTTTTGATAAGTAAGAGTGTCGAACCCAACGAGGAGCAGAAGGAAATGATAAGCGGTTTTCAGCAAGGTATCCTCTGCAAGCACTGAAATTACAGGTAACAGATAATTTTGTGATAAGATAATTTGTAACGAGCAACAAGTAACAAAAGTAAATAAAGTGCAGCAAGGTGGCCCAATCCTTTTTGTAGCAAAGGACAAGCCTGGAAAAACTCTTATATAGAGAAAAGCGCTCCCGAGGACACATGGGAATTATCGTCGAGCTAGTTTTCATCACGTTCATATGATTCGCGTTCGGTACTTTGATAATTTGATATGTGGGTGGACCGGTGCTTGGTTGCTGTTCTTACTTGAATAAGCATCCCACTTATGATTAACCCCTATTGCAACCATCCGCAACTACAAAAGAAGTATTAAGGTAAACCTAACCATAGCATGAAACATATGGATCCAAATCAGCCCCTTACGAGGCAACGCATAAACTAGGGTTTAAGCTTCTGTCACTCTAGCAACCCATCATCTACTTATTACTTCCCAATGCCTTCCTCTAGGCCCAAACAATGGTGAAGTGTCATGTAGTCGACGTTCACATAACACCACTAGAGGAGAGACAACATACATCTCATCAAAATATCGAATGAATACCAAATTCACATGACTACTAATAGCAAGACTTCTCCCATGTCCCCAGGAACAAATGTAACTACTCATAAAGCATATTCATGTTCATAATCACAGGGGTATTAATATGCATAATGGATCTGAACATATGATCTTCCACCAAATAAACCAACTAGCATCAACTACAAGGAGTAATCAACACTGCTAGCAAACTACAGGTACCAATCCCAGACTTAGAGACAAGAATTGGATACAAGAGATGAACTACGGTTTGAGAGGAGATGGTGCTGATGAAGATGTTGATGGAGATTGGCCCTCTCCCGATGAGAGGAGCGTTGGTGATGACGATGGCGATGATTTCTCCCTCCCGGAGGGAAGTTTCCCCGGCAGAACAGCTCCGCCGGAGCCCTAGATTGGTTCTGCCTCGTGGCGGCGGAGTCTCGTCCCGAAAGCTTGCTTATGATTTTTCTTCGGACGAAAGACTTCATATAGCAGAAGATGGGCACCGGAGGGCCAACAGGGGGCCCACGAGGCAAAGGGCGCGCCCAGGGGGGTAGGACGCGCCCCCCACCCTCGTGGCCAGGGTGTGGGCCCCCTCTTGTATTTCTTCCGCTCAGTATTTTTTATTATTTCCAAAAACAACTTTCGTGGAGTTTCAGGACTTTTGGAGATGTGCAGAATAGGTCTCTAATATGTGCTCCTCTTCCAGCCCAGAATTCCAGCTGCCGGCATTCTCCCTCCTTATGTAAACCTTGTAAAATAAGAGAGAATAGGCATAAGTATTGTGACATAATGTGTAATAACAGCCCCTAATGCAATAAATATTGATATAAAAGCATGATGCAAAATGGACGTATCAACTCCCCCAAGCTTGGACCTCGCTTGTCCTCAAGCGGAAGCTGATAACGATAAATATGTCCACATGTTTAGAGGTAGAGGTGTCGATAAAAAAAAATACGGACATGAGGGCATCATGATTATTCTCATAACAGCAACATATATGGATATTGTCATACGATTTCTTATGCTCAAGTAATAGTCTATTCACAATGCAAAGTATGAATTAGAAACTTCATTGAGAACTAACAAACTATAATCTCAGTCATTGAGGCAATTGCAATTTATCATAACATCGGAAAGAGTCTATGTTAGAGCTTTTTAGCAAGTTCACATACTCAACTATCATTTAGTCTTTCACAATTGCTAACACTCACGCAATACTTGTGGTTACGGAGTTTTAATCGGACACAGAGAAAGATAGGGGCTTATAGTTTCGCCTCCCAACCTTTTACCTCAAGGGTAATGTCAACAATAATAGCTCATGCTAACTTACATCCAATTAGATATATATATATATATATATATATATATATATATATATATATATATATCAGGATCTTTCCAACACATTGTGCTTGCCAAAGGATAAAATGTAAAAAGGAAATGTGAAGATCACCATGACTCTTGCATAAGGTAGAAGATAATAATAAAATATAGGCCCTTCGCAGAGGGAAGCAGAGGTTGCCATGCACTTTCAGGGTTGGATGCACAAAATCTTAATGCGAAAGAACGTCACTTTATATTGCCACTTGTGATATAGACCTTTATTATGCAGTCCGTCGCTTTTATTTCTTCCACATCACAAGATCGTATAAAGCTTATTTCCTCCACACCAATAAATCATACGTATTTAGAGAGCAATTTTTATTGCTTGCACCGATGACAACTTACTTGAAGGATCTTACTCAATCCATAGGTAGATATGGTGGACTCTCATGGCAAAACTGGGTTTAAGGGTGTTTGGAAGCACAAGTAGTATCTCTACTTGGTGCAAAGAATTTGGCTAGCATGAGGGGGAAAGGCAAGCTCAACATGTTAGATGATCCATGACAATATACTTTATCTCAGATATAAGAAAACATAACCCATTACGTTGTCTTCCTTGTCCAACCTCAACTCTTTAGCATGTCATATTTTAATGAGTGCTCCCATTCATAAAAGATGTCCAAGATAGTATATTTATATATGAAACCTCTCTTTCTTTATTACTTCCTATTAATTGCAATGATGACCAAAGCTATGTTTGTCAACTCTCAACAATTATTAATCATCATACTCTTTCTATGTGAAGTCGTTACTCTCCATAAGATCAATATGATCTCTTTGTTTCTTTTTATTCTTTTCTTTTTTGCTTTTTTCACTCAAGATCATAGCAAGATAATCAAGCCATTGACTCAACACTAATCTTTATTATATAGCTCACGGACTGGATTACATAAAGGGATCATAAAGCAAAACTTAAAACTAAATCATACTAAAACTTTATTTTACTAAATCAAGATATTACTAGAAGGATCGAACTAAGTAAAACGGTAAAGATAGAGATGTGATGGTGATACGATATCGGGGCACCTCCCCCAAGCTTGGCAGTTGCCAAGGGGAGTGCCCATACCCATATGATTATATCTCCTTCTTCGAAGGTGAAGAATATGGTGGAGTTGTTGATGATGTGGATTGTGCTTTCAGCTTCTTCATATTGTAATTGAGGAGAGCAATTTCCTCCTTTAAATCATCGACCTCCGACTCCAGCTTCAAGATCTTGTCACATAAATCTCCTTTGCTTTTGTGCATATCCCCAGGTTGAGGTAGAGGGACATCTGTAACGCCCACGATGCGGCTATATCTCCCACGTGTCGAGGCACGACTTAGAGGCATATCCGCATAGTGGTTTTGTCGCAAGAAGGGTCATCTTCACACAATCCCATGTAAAGAACAAGAACGGGATAAAGAGTTGGCTTACAATCGCCACTTCACACAATACATGAATATAAATCATACATCATCCAAATACAAACATATATAGACCGACTACGGTCAAGATCCAGATGAAAATAAGACAACCCCAAATGCTAGATCCCCGATCGTCCCAACTGGGCTCCACTACTGATCATCAGGAAAAGACACATAGTAACGACCACGTTCCTCGTCGAACTCCCACTTGAGATCGACGCCATCATCGGCACTGGCATCGTCGGCACCTGCAACTGTTTTGGTAGAATCTGTGAGTCACGGGGACTCAGCAATCTCACACCCGCGAGATCAAGACTATTTAAGCTTATAGGAAAGGAATGGTGTACTGAGGTGGAGCTGCAGCGGCAAAAGCATATATGGTGGCTAACTTGCGCAAAAGAGAGCGAGAAGAGAAGCAACGGAACGGACGTCATCTAGCAATGACCAAGAAGTGATCCTGAACTCCTACTTACGTCATACATAACACAGACCGTGTTCACTTCCCGGGGTCCGCCGAGAAGAGACCATCACGGCTACACACGCAGTTGATGTATTTTAATTGGGTCAAGTGACAAGTTCTCTACAACCGGACATTAACAAATTCCCATCTGCCTCATAACCGTGGGCACGGCTTTCGGAAGATAATACCCTGCAGGGGTGTCCCAACTTAGCCCATCATAAGCTCTCACGGTCAACGAAGGATAAACCTTCTCCCGAAAAGACCCGATCAGTCTCGGAATCCCGGTTTACAAGACATTTCGACAATGAAAAAACAAGACTAGAAAAACCGCCTGAATGTGCCGACAAATCCCGATAGGAGCTGCACATATCTCGTTCTCAGGGCACACCGGATAAGCGAAGCGTACAGGTACCAACATAACCCAAGTTGCCAAGGGACGGTCCCGCACGGTGCTCTAGTTTGGACCAGCACTCAGAGGAACACTGGCCCGGGGGTTAAAGTAAGATGACCCTCGGGCTCGCGAAAACCCGGGGGAAAAGGCTTAGGCGGCAAATGGTAAAACCAAAGTTAGGCCTTGCTGGAGGAGTTTTATTCAAGGCGAACTGTCAAGGGGGTCCCATAAATCACCCGACCCCGTAAGAAACGCAAACTCAAGGAACATAATCCCGGTATAACAGTAACTAGGGCGGCAAGAGTGGAACAAAACACCAGGCATAAGGCCGAGCCTTCCACCCTTTACCAAATATATAGATGCATTAATTAAATAAGAGATATTGTAATATCCCAACATATCCATGTTCCGACATGGAACAAACCTCAACTTCACCTGCAACTAGCAACGCTATAAGAGGGGCTGAGCAAAAGCGGTAACTTAGCCAAACAACGGTTTGCTAGGAAAGGATGGTTAGGGGCTGACATGGCAAAATGGGAGACATGATATAGCAAGTGATAGGTAGCGGAGCATGGCAATAGAGCGAACAACTAGCAAAGCAAAGATAGAAGTGATTCCGAGGGGTGGTCATCTTGCCTGCAAGGTTCTCAGAGTTGTCGAAAGCTTGATCCACGTAAGCGTACTCAACAGGTTCCTCGTTCACGAACTCGTCTCCCGGCTCTAACCAAGACAAGAACACAAACAAACGGAACCACAATCAACCACGAGAAATGCACAAGCAACATGATGCAAAACATGTATGGTATGCAAGATACGATATGCGATGCATATGCGTGCTCCGGAAGGAAAATGATGAACATGGCAGTAACTTGGCAAACCAAGCATGCCACTGGAAAGATGAGATGATTTCGGTCGAAATCGATATAAAGATCACCGGAATCGGATGCACGGTTTGCAAATGGCAAGCAAAACAAGGATGACACGAATCTGCAATTAACAGCATGATAGCACTTAAAATGCAACAAGCAACAGTGCTACAGCACTCCAACATAGCAACAAAGCATATGACAGTAATCTATAGGAGATGCTTGACAAAAGATGAACACTGAGCTACGGCTAGTTCACAACATATCAAGCTCAAACAAGCATGGCAAAAGTGCAAAAGATAACAGGTTCACAGACAGTGAAAAACTGGACATGGCAGAAAACAGCATCAGGTAGCAATGTTCAGAGCACGAAATCAACATGCTACAGCAACTAAACATTGCAAAACAAGGCATGGCAGGGTTCTACTAAATGCACATGACAAAAGTCCCTTAGTGACCATAAGCCAAAAAGGATCAGAAGATATGATGGCAAGCATGTAAACATAGCAAGTTTCGTTATCAGGTTTCAGACTTTGCAGAAAACAGAGCATGGCAAAAATAATAATATGTAGGCCTCTTTGTGAGCTTGATGCACTCACTACAGAGCAATGCATGACAAAACAAGCATACCTACAGCAAGATGGCATGTTTATGAAGCTATCCATGGCAATAACAATTGCATAGCGTATATGGATGAACTACAATAAGCTTGGCAAAATTGCATATCATGTTAAGAATCTGCCAGAAATATGTCATAGCAAAAGTAGAGCAAGATTAAGTCATGCTATGGCACTCCATAATTTCAAACAAGGGCAGGAATGGATCTATTACAACAATAGCTACAAAACATCCTTACTGAACATCGCCAAAATATGCATGGATCTCTCTGTAGCATCAAGTTTACATGGCAACAAAATAACAGCAGACAAGGACTTGGAGAAATCACCAAGTCCCTGAAATCAGAAATATTACGGGGCCTACTTTGCATGCTTGTGCTAGTCACCACAGAGATCAAAAAAAATACATGGCATACACCCTTGGAAAGATGACATGGCATAATTCAAGACACATGTAGGGCTCGTGCCCATAAGATGCACAGATTTAAAGATACAAAAATGACAAATCTCCAAGTTCGGCTAAGAACCAGAAGATAACAGCAACTAGCCCTCTTCTAACAGAGATTTGGGCATTAAGATGACCTCTAATGAACATGGTGCAATTGAACAAAATGAAGAGCATCACGAGACGAACAATTTGACATATTATACACGTGAATAGGAGCTACATGCAAGAAGTTACGCACTGTCGAACAGGAGCAAATGCTGTAACAGAAAAATACTTGGAAGAAAAGGAGGGGCTCGGGGTCAACCTCCGTTGACCGGATCTGGATCGAGGAGTCCTCGAGCTCGGGCTCGGGCTCGCGCTCCGGTGGCCGTTGGCCGGCGACGGGGAAGGAGGGAGAGGCCGGAGGGGAAGGAGGCGAGGCCGGAGGGGTGACGGCGGGCGGAGCCGACCGGTCGCCGGCGGGCGGTGGCGCGGCGCCGGTGGGGAGGCGGTCGGCGGCGGCGAGCCGCAGCGGGGCCGGCCGGCGGCGGGGCGGCGCGGAGGCGGAGGACGGGCGGCTCGGGACCCGTGCGGGGGCGCGGCGACGGCGTGGGCCGGGAGGGCCGCGGGCGGGCCGGCGGGCCTCGGCGGCGGCGGCGCATGGAAACGTGACACGTGGCGGCGGCGCGGAGGTAGACGCGTCCGGCTCCGCCCGGACGTGTCCGGCGGCGGAGAGGGACGAGGGTTAGGGTTGAACTGCGTTTCGTTTTTCGGGATGCTCACATATTTATATGTAGAGGGAGCTAGGAGGCTCCAAATGAGGTGCGGTTTTCGCCCATACGATCATGATCGAACGACCTAGAGCATGGAAGAGAGTTTGGTGGGTTTTGGGCTAGTTTTTGAGGGGGGTTTTGCTGGACACTCAAATGGACATTGCGGATGCCCGGTTAACCATTGGAGTACCAAACGACCTCCAAATGGAACGAAACTTGACCGGTGGTCTCCGGGTGATGTAATAAGGCCACTTGACAAGCCTCGGTCCATTCTGAGAAAGTTTGACACCCGCACACGAAAGAAAATAAGAGGGGTGCGCCGGAGGAGATAGGAGCGCCGGATTGCAAAACGGACAACGGGGAAAATGCTCGGATGCAAGAGACGAACACGTATGCAAATGCAATGCACATGATGACATGATATGAAATGCATGACATGAGAAAATACAAAACGAAAGACAAAACCCGACCATGGAGGAAATAACATAGCACATAGCCGAAAATGGCAAGAGTCAAAGTTACAAATATGGCAAGTTACATACGGGGTGTTACAACATCCTCCTCCTCCGAACTTGAATCATCAATCCTCGTCAGATGAGGATCCTCCTCCTCATCCGTAGTCCGACCACAAGGAGATAGCTCCCCATAGGTCTTTGGGTCGACAATGAGGTATGAGACATAGCTCTCTCCGTCGGAATCCTGAGATGACATCTTGCTCCAAATCTACTACAGAAACAACTCGAAAAAAAACAGAGGATATTTGCGTGATACAGGGGTCAAAACTTTCGGGAGATTATATAATGAATTTTTGCCGAGAAAATACGTATCATGCAAGAAAACGGAGTCCGGAGAGCACACGAGGTGCTCACGAGGCAGGGGGCGCGCCCTCCACCCTCGTGG
Source organism: Aegilops tauschii subsp. strangulata (assembly GCF_002575655.3). Taxonomy (NCBI): domain Eukaryota; kingdom Viridiplantae; phylum Streptophyta; class Magnoliopsida; order Poales; family Poaceae; genus Aegilops; species Aegilops tauschii. The sequence continues at coordinate 484,977,763 of NC_053041.3, forward strand.
AGCCCTCGTGTCCTTCCTGGACTGCTTCTTATTTTTCTATTTTTCTAAATATTCCAAAACGGAGAAAAATTGCCATTAGAACTGTTTGGGAGTCGGTTTACTTACCGTACCACATACCTATTCCTTTTTGGAGTCTGAAACGTTCCGGAAAGTGACCCTTATGTATTCCTCCGGGGTTAAGGTTTCAATAACATTGGTTTCAACATTTATAGGATTACCTGAGATATAATTTTTGATTCTTTGACCCTTCACCACCTTCGGATTTGTGCCTTCGAAGTTGTTGATTTTTATGGCACCGGAACGATAGACTCTTCGATAACGTAAGGACCTTCCCATTTAGAGAGAAGTTTTCCTGCAAAAAATCTTAAAGGAGAGTTGTATAGCAATACATAATCACCTACATTAAACTCACGCTTTTGTATCCTTTAGTCATGCCATCTTTTAACTTTTTCTTTAAACAATTTGGCATTTTCATAGGCTTGGGTTCTCCATTCATCAAGTGAGCTAATATCAAATAACCTCTTCTCACCGGCAAGTTTGAAATCATAATTGAGCTCTTTAATGGCCCAATATGCCTTATGTTCTAGTTCGAGAGGTAAGTGACATGCTTTTCCATAAACCATTTTATACGGAGACATACCCATAGGATTTTTATATGCAGTTCTATAGGCCCATAATGCATCATCAAGTTTCTTGGACCAATTCTTCCTAGATCTGTTAACAGTCTTTTGCAAAATTAATTTGAGTTCTCTATTACTCAATTCTACTTGACCACTAGACTGTGGCTAATAAGGAGATGCAATTCTACGATTAACATCATACTTAGCAAGCATTTTACGGAAAGCACCATTAATAAAATGTGAACCACCATCAGTCATTAAATATCTAGGGACTCCAAACCACGGAAAAAATAACTTCTTTAAGCATCTTAATAGAAGTGTTATGATCAGCACTACTAGTTCGAATAGCTTCTACCCACTTAGTAATGTAATCAACAACAACCAAAATATGTGTATATCCATTAGAGGCAGGAAACTGTCCCATATAATCAAAACCCCAAACATCAAAATGTTAAATAACAAGTGAATAATTCATAGGCATTTCTTGACGTCTACTAATATTACCAATTCTTTGACATTCATCACAAGATAGGAAAAACTTACGGGCATCCTTGAAGAGAGTAGGCCAATAAAAACGGGATTGCAATACCTTATGTGCAGTTCTATCTCCAGCGTGGTGTCCTCCATAAGCCTCGAAGTGACACTTGTGTAGAATCTGTTTGTTGGCGAACGTAGTAATTTCAAAATATTTCCTACGCACACGCAAGATCATGGTGATGCATAGCAACGAGAGGGGAGAGTGTTGTCCACGTACCCTCGTAGACCGACAGCGGAAGCGTTATCACAACGCGGTTGATGTAGTCGTACGTCTTCACGATCCGACCGATCAAGTACCGAACGTACGGCACCTCCGAGTTCTACACACGTTCAGCTCGATGACGTCCCTCGAACTCCGATCCAGCCGAGTGTTGAGGGAGAGTTTCGTCAGCACGACGGCGTGGTGACGATGATGATGTTCCACCGACGCAGGGCTTCGCCTAAGCTCCGCAACGGTATTATCGAGGTGTAATATGGTGGAGGGGGCACCGCACACGGCTAACAGATCTCAAGGATCAATTGTTGTGTCTATGGGGTGCCCCCCTGCCCCGTATATAAAGGAGCAAGGGGGAGGCGGCCGGCCTAGGAGGAGGGCGCGCCAAGAGGGGAGTCCTACTCCCACCGGGAGTAGGACTCCTCCTTTCCTTGTTGGAGTAGGAAAAGGGAAGGGGGAAGGAGAAAGAAGGAAGGGTGCGCCCCCCTTCCCTAGTCCAATTCGGACCAGACCATGGGGAGGGGTGCGGCCACCTTTTGAGGCCTTTCTCTCCTTTCCCGTATGGCCCATTAAGGCCCAATACGAATTCCCGTAACTCTCCGGTACTCCAAAAAATAACCGAATCACTCGGAACCTTTCCGAAGTCCGAATATAGTCGTCCAATATATCGATCTTTACGTCTCGACCATTTCGAGACTCCTCGTCATATCCCTGATCTCATCCGGGACTCCGAACTCCTTCGGTACATCAAAACTCAATAAAACTGTCATCGTAACGTTAAGCGTGCGGACCCTACGGGTTCGAGAACTATGTAGACATGACCGAGACACGTCTCCGGTCAATAACCAATAGCGGGACCTGGATGCCCATATTGGCTCCCACATATTCTACGAAGATCTTTATCGGTCAGACCGCATAACAACATACGCTGTTCCCTTTGTCACCGGTATGTTACTTACCCGAGATTTGATCGTCGGTATCTCGATACCTAGTTCAATCTCGTTACCGGCAAGTCTCTTTACTCGTTCCGTAACACATCATCTCGCAACTAACTCATTAGTCACAATGCTTGCAAGGCTTATAGTGATGTGCATTACCGAGTGGGCCCAGAGATACCTCTCCGACAATTGGAGTGACAAATCTTAATCTCGAAATACGCCAACCCAACAAGTACCTTTGGAGACACCTGTAGAGCACCTTTATAATCACCCATTTACGTTGTGACATTTGGTAGCACACAAAGTGTTCCTCCGGTAAACGGGAGTTGCATAATCTCATAGTCATAGGAACATGTATAGTCATGAAGAAAGCAATAACAACATACTAAACGATCGAGTGCTAAGCTAACGGAATGGGTCAAGTCAATCACGTCATTCTCCTAATGAGGTGATCTCGTTAATCAAATGACAACTTATGTCTATGGCTAGGAAACATAACCATCTTTGATTAACGAGCTAGTCAAGTAGAGGCATACTAGTGACACTCTGTTTGTCTATGTATTCACACATGTATTATGTTTCCGGTTAATAAAATTCTAGCATGAATAATAAACATTTATCATGATATAAGGAAATATATAATACTTTATTATTGCCTCTAGGACATATTTCCTTCAGTCTCGCCATGTGATTGCCACTAGAGTCAATAATCTAGTTCACATCGCCATGTGATTTAACATCAATAATTCACATCACCATGTGATTAACGCCCATAGTTCACATCTCTATGTGACCAACACTCAAAGGGTTTACTAGAGTCAATAATCTAGTTCACATAGCTATGCGATTAACACCCAAAGAGTACTAAGGTGTGATCATGTTTTGATTGTGAGATAATTTTAGTCAACGGGTCTGCCACATTCATATCCGTAAGTATTTTGCAAATTTCTATGTCTACAATGCTCTGCACGGCGCTACTCTAGCTAATTGCTTCCACTTTCAATATGTATCTAGAACGAGACTTAGAGTCATCTAGATTTAGTGTCAAAACTTGTATCGACGTAACCCTTTACGACGAACCTTTTTGTCACTTCCATAATCGAGAAATATATCCTTATTCCACCAAGGATAATTTTGACCGTTGTCAAGTGATCTACTATTGTACTCCCTTGCCAAAATCAGTGTAGGGTATACAATAGATCTGGTACACAGCATGGCATACTTTATAGAACCTATGGCCAAGGCATAGGGAATGACTTTCACTCTCTTTCTATCTTCTGCCGTGGTCGGGCTTTGAGTCTTACTCAATTTCACACCTTGTAACACAGGCAAGAACTCTTTCTTTGACTGTTCTATTTTGAACTACTTCAAAATCTTGTTAAGGTATGTACTCATTGAAAAACTTATCAAGCGTCTTGATCTATCTCTATAGATCTTGATGCTCAATATGTAAGCAGCTTCACCGAGGTCTTTCTTTGAAAAACTCCTTTCAAACATTCCTTTATGCTTTGCAGAATAATTCTACATTATTTTCGATCAACAATATGTCATTCACATATACTTATCAGAAATGCTGTAGTGCTCCCACTCACTTTCTTGTAAATACAGGCTTCATCGCAAGTCTGTATAAAACTATATCCTTTGATCAACTTATCAAAGCGTATATTCCAACTCTGAGATGCTTGCACCAGTCCATAGATGGATCGCTGGAGCTTGCATATTTTGTTAGCACTTTTAGGATTGACAAAACCTTCTGGTTGCATCATATACAACTCTTCTTTAACAAATCCATTAAGGAATGCAGTTTTGTTTATCCCTTTGCCAGATTTCATAAAATGCGGCAATTGCTAACATGATTCGGACAGACTTAAGCATAGATACGAGTGAGAAACTCTCATCGTAGTCAACATCTTGAACTTGTCGAAAACCTTTTTGCGACAATTCTAGCTTTGTAGATAGTAACACTACTATCAGCGTCCGTCTTCCTCTTGAAGATCCATTTAATCTCAATGGCTCGCCGACCATTGGGCAAGTCAATCAAAGTCCATACTTTTTTCTCATACATGGATCTCATCTCAGATTTCATGGCCTCAAGCCTTTTTGCGGAATCTGGGCTCACCATCGCTTCTTCATAGTTCGTAGGTTCGTCATGGTCAAATAACATGACCTCCAGAACAGGATTACCGTACCACTCTGGTGTGGATCTCACTCTGGTTTACCTACGAGTTTTGGTAGTAACTTGATCTGAAGTTACGTGATCATCATCATTAACTTCCTCACTAATTGGTGTAGGAGTCACAGGAACAGATATCTGTGATGAACTACTTTCCAATAAGGGAGCAGGTACAGTTACCTCATCAAGTTCTACTTTCCTCCCACTCACTTCTTTCGAGAGAAACTCCTTCTCTAGAAAGGATCCATACTAAGCAACGAATGTCTTGCCTTCGGATCTGTGATAGAAGGTGTACCCAACTGTCTCCTTTGGGTATCCTATGAAGACACATTTCTCCGATTTGGGTTTGAGCTTATCAGGATGAAACTTTTTCACATAAGCATCGCAACCCCAAACTTTAAGAAATGACAACTTTGGTTTCTTGCCAAACCACAGTTCTTAAGGCGTCGTCTCAACGGATTTTGATGGTGCCCTATTTAACGTGAACGTAGCTGTCTCTAATGCATAACCCCAAAACGATAGTGGTAAATTGGTAAGAGACATCATAGATTGCACTATATCCAATAAAGTACGGTTATGACGTTCGGACACACCATTACACTGTGGTGTTCCAGGTGGCGTGAGTAGTGAAACTATTTCACATTGTTTTAACTGAAGGCCAAACTCGTAACTCAAATATTTTACCTCTGCGATCATATCGTAGAAACTTTTATTTTCTTGTTACGATGATTCTCCACTTCACTCTGAAATTCTTTGAACTTTTCAAATGTTTCAGACTTTGTGTTTCATCAAGTAGATATACCCATATCTGCTCAAATCATCTGTGAAGGTCAGAAAATAATGATACCTGCTACGAGCCTCAATATTCATCGGACCACATACATCTGTATGTATGATTTCCAACAAATCTGTTGCTCTCTCCATAGTTCCGGAGAATGGCGTTTCAGTCATCTTGCGCATGAGGCACGGTTCGCAAGTATCAAGTGATTCATAATCAAGTGATTCCAAAATCCCATCAGTATGGAGTTTCTTCATGCGCTTTACACCAATATGACCTAAACGGCAGTACCACAAATAAGTTGCACTATCATTATTAACTTTGCATCTTTTGGCTTCAATATTATGAATATGTGTATCACTACGATCGAGATCCAACAAACCATTTTTCGTTGGTGTGTATGACCATAAAGGTTTTATTCATGTAAACAGAACAACAATTGTTCTCAAACTTAAATGAATAACCGTATTGCAATAAACATGTTCAAATCATATTCATGCTCAACGCAAACACCAAATAACACTTATTTAGTTTCAACACTAATCCCCAAAGTACAGGGAGTGTGCGATGATGATCATATCAATCTTGGAACTACTTCCAACACACATCGCCACCTCGCCTTTTACTAGTCTCTGTTTATTCTGCAACTCCCGTTTTCGAGTTACTAATCTTTAGCAACTGAACCAGTATCAATTACTGAGGGGTTGCTATAAACACTAATAAAGTACACATCAATAATCTGTATATCAAATATACCTTTGTTCACTTTTACTAGTCTCTGTTTATTCTGCAACTCCCGTTTCGAGTTACTACTCTTAGCAACTGAACCAGTATCAATTACCGAGGGGTTTCTATAAACACAAGTAAAGTACACATCAATAATCTGTATATCAAATATACCTTTGTTCACTTTGCCATCCTTCTTATCCACCAAATAGTTGGGGTAGTTCCGCTTCCAGTGACCAGTCCCTTTGCAGTAGAAGCACTTAGTCTCAGGCTTAGGACCAGACTTATGCTTCTTCACTTGAGCAGCAACTTGCTTGCCGTTCTTTTTGAAGTTCCCCTTCTTCCCTTTGCCCTTTTCTTGAAACTAGTGGTCTTGTCAACCATCAACACTTGAAGTGGTCTCGTCAACCATCAACACTTGATGTTTTTCTTGATTTCTAGCTTCGTCGATTTCAGCATCACGAAGAGCTCGGGAATTACTTTCGTCATCCCTTGCATACCATAGTTCATCACGATGTTCTACTAACTTGGTGATGGTGACTAGAGAATTCTGTCAATCACTATTTTATTTGGAAGATAAACTCCCACTTGATTGAAGCGATTGTAGTACCCAGACAATCTGAGCACATGCTCACTAGTTGAGCGATTCTCCTCCATCTTTTTGCTATAGAACTTGTTGGAGATTTCATATCTCTCAACTCGGGTATTTGCTTGAAATATTAACTTCAACTCCTGGAACATCTCATATGGTCCATGACGTTCAAAACGTCTTTGAAGTCCCGATTCTAAGCCGTTAAGCATGGTGCACTAAACTATCAAGTAGTCATCATATTGAGCTAGCCAAACGTTCATAACATCTGCATCTACTCCTGCAATTGGTCTGTCACCTAGCGGTGCATCAAGGACATAATTTTTCTGTGCAGCAACGAGGATAATCCTCAGATCACGGATCCAATCCGCATCTTTGCTACTAACATCTTTCAACATAATTTTTCTCTAGGAACATATCAAAAATAAACACAGGGAAGCAACAATGCGAGCTATTGATCTACAACATAATTTGCAAAATACTATCAGGACTAAGTTCATGATAAATTTAAGTTCAATTAATCACATTACTTAAGAACTCCCACTTAGATAGACATCCCTCTAATCCTCTAAGTGATCAAGTGATCCATATCAACTAAACCATGTCCGATCATCACGTGAGATGGAGTAGTTTCAATGGTGAACATCACTATGTTGATCATATCTACTATATGATTCACGCTCGACCTTTCGGTCTCCGTGTTCCGAGGCCATATCTGTTATATGCTAGGCTCGTCAAGTTTAACCTGAGTATTCCGTGTGTGCAACTGTTTTGCACCCGTTGTATTTGAACGTAGATCCTATCACACCCGATCATCACGTGGTGTCTCAGCACGAAGAACTTTCGCAATGGTGCATACTCGGGGAGAACACCTATACTTTGATAATTTACTGAAGGATCATCTTATAATGCTACCGTCAAACAAAGCAAGATAAGATGCATAAAGGATTAACATCTCATGCAATCAATATAAGTGATATGATATGGCCATCATCATCTTGTGCTTGTGATCTCCATCTCCGAAGCACCGTGCTTGTGATCTCCATCTCCGAAGCACAGTCATGATCACCATCGTCACCGGCGCGACACCTTGATCTCCATCGTAGCATCGTTGTCGTCTCGCCAACTTATTGCTTTTACGACTATCGCTACCGCTTAGTGATAAAGTAAAACTATTACATGGCGATTGCATCTCATACAATAAAGCGACAACCATATGGCTCCTGCCAGTTGCCGATAACTCGGTTACAAAACATGATCATCTCATACAACACATTATATCACATCATGTCTTGACCATATCACATCACAACATGCCCTGCAAAAACAAGTTAGATGTCCTCTACTTTGTTGTTGCATATTTTACGTGGCTGCTACGGGCTTAGCAAGAACCGTTCTTACCTACGCATCAAAACCACAACGATAGTTTGTCAAGTTGGTGCTGTTTTAACCTTCGCAAGGACCGGGCGTAGCCACACTCGGTTCAACTAAAGTGAGAGAGACAGACACCCGCCGGTCACCTTTAAGCAACGAGTGCTCGCAACGGTGAAACCAGTCTCGCGTAAGCGTACGCGTAATGTCGGTCCGGGCCGCTTCATCTCACAATACCGTTGAACCAAAGTATAACATGCTGGTAAGCAGTATGACTTATATCGCCCACAACTCACTTGTGTTCTACTCGTGCATAACATCAACGCATAAAACCAGGCTCGGATGCCACTGTTGGGGAACGTAGTAATTTCAAAAAAATTCGTACGCACACGCAAGATCATGGTGATGCATAGCAACGAGAGGGGAGAGTGTTGTCCACGTACCCTCGTAGACCGACAGCGGAAGCGTTATCACAACGCGGTTGATGTAGTCGTACGTCTTCACGATCCGACCGATCAAGTACCGAACGTACGGCACCTCCGAGTTCTACACACGTTCAGCTCGATGACGTCCCTCGAACTCCGATCCAGCCGAGTGTTGAGGGAGAGTTTCGTCAGCACGACGGCGTGGTGACGATGATGATGTTCCACCGACGCAGGGCTTCGCCTAAGCTCCGCAACGGTATTATCGAGGTGCAATATGGTGGAGGGGGGCACCGCACACGGCTAAGAGATCTCAAGGATCAATTGTTGTGTCTATGGGGTGCCCCCTGCCCCTGTATATAAAGGAGCAAGGGGGAAGGCGGCCGGCCTAGGAGGAGGGCGCGCCAAGGGGGGAGTCCTACTCCCACCGGGAGTAGGACTCCTCCTTTCCTTGTTGGAGTAGGAAAAGGGAAGGGGGAAGGAGAAAGAAGGAAGGGTGCGCCCCCCTTCCCTAGTCCAATTCGGACCAGACCATGGGGAGGGGTGCGGCCACCTCTTGAGGCCTTTCTCTCCTTTCCCGTATGGCCCATTAAGGCCCAATACGAATTCCCGTAACTCTCCGGTACTCCGAAAAATACCCGAATCACTCGGAACCTTTCCGAAGTCCGAATATAGTCGTCCAATATATAGATCTTTATGTCTCGACCATTTCGAGACTCCTCGTCATATCCCCGATCTCATTCGGGACTCCGAACTCCTTTGGTACATCAAAACTCAATAAAACTGTCATCGTAACGTTAAGCGTGCGGACCCTACGGGTTCGAGAACTATGTAGACATGACCGAGACACGTCTCCGGTCAATAACCAATAGCGGGACCTGGATGCCCATATTGGCTCCCACATATTCTACGAAGATCTTTATCGGTCAGACCGCATAACAACATACGTTGTTCCCTTTGTCACCGGTATGTTACTTACCCGAGATTTGATCGTCGGTATCTCGATACCTAGTTCAATCTCGTTACCGGCAAGTCTCTTTACTCGTTCCGTAACACATCATCTCGCAACTAACTCATTAGTCACAATGCTTGCAAGGCTTATAGTGATGTGCATTACCGAGTGGGCCCAGAGATACCTCTCCGACAATTGGAGTGACAAATCCTAATCTCGAAATACGCCAACCCAACAAGTACCTTTGGAGACACCTGTAGAGCACCTTTATAATCACCCATTTACGTTGTGACGTTTGGTAGCACACAAAGTGTTCCTCCGGTAAACGGGAGTTGCATAATCTCATAGTCAGAGGAACATGTATAAGTCATGAAGAAAGCAATAGCAACATACTAAACGATCGAGTGCTAAGCTAACGGAATGGGTCAAGTCAATCACGTCATTCTCCTAATGAGGTGATCTCGTTAATCAAATGACAACTTATGTCTATGGCTAGGAAACATAACCATCTTTGATTAACGAGCTAGTCAAGTAGAGGCATAGTAGTGACACTCTGTTTGTCTATGTATTCACACATGTATTAATTATGTTTCCGTTTAATACAATTCTAGCATGAATAATAAACATTTATCATGATATAAGGAAATATATAATACTTTATTATTGCCTCTAGGGCATATTTCCTTCACTGTTCCTGTTCATGCTCAGGTACACAACGTGTAATAACACCATCTACTCCTTCTTTATAAAGATGTGGGTCATCCCAAAAGTAATGTCTCAAATCATAGAAGAACTTTTTCTTTTGCTGGTAAGTGAAACTAGGTGGTATAAATTTAGCAACAATGTAATTAGCATAATCAGCATACCATGGAGGAGTATGAGAAGCATTTATGATATTTAATTGTTCATCAGGAAAGCTATCATCAATAGGTAGTGGGTCATCAAGAACATTCTCTAACCTAGACAAGTTGTCTGCAACGGGGTTCTCAGCTCCCTTTCTATCAATAATATGTAAATCAAATTCTTGTAACAAGAGAACCCATCTAATAAGTCTAGGTTTAGCATCTTTCTTTTCCATAAGATATTTAATAGCAGCGTGATCCGTGTGAATAGTTACTCTAGAATCAACAATGTAAGGTCTAAACCTATCACATGCAAATACAACTGCTAAGAATTCTTTTTTAGTAGTAGCATAATTTCTCTGGGCATTGTCTAGAGTTTTACTAGCATATTGAATAACATTTAATTTCTTATCAACTCTTTGCCCTAGAACAGCACCTACAACATAATCACTTGCATCACACATGATTTCAAAGGGTAAATTCCAATCAGGTGGCTGAACGATATGTGCTGAAATCAATGATTTCTTAAGTATTTTGAATGCTTCTACACAATCATCATCGAAGACAAATGGTATATCTTTTTGTAATAAATTAGTCAGAGGCCGAGAAATTTTTGAGAAGTCCTTAATGAACCTCCTATAAAACCCGGCATGACCAAGGAAACTTCTTATACCTTTGATGTCCTTGGGACATGGCATCCTTTCAATAGCATCAACTTTAGCTTTATCAACTTCAATACATCTTTCAGAAATTTTATGCCCCAAAACAATACCTTCATTAACCATAAAGTGGCACTTCTCCCAATTCAAGACAAGATTAGTTTCCTCACATCTCTGCAAAACTCGATCAAGGTTGCTCAAGCAATCATCAAAAGAGGATCCATAAACGGAGAAATCGTCCATGAAAACCTCACAAATCTTTTCACAAAAGTCAGAGAATATAGCCATCATGCATCTTTGAAAGGTAGCTGGTGCATTACATAGACCAAAAGGCATACGTCTATAAGCGAAAGTACCGAAAGGGCAAGTAAAAGTGGTCTTAGCTTGATCATCAGCTGACACAGGTATTTGAGAGAAACCAGAATAACCATCTAGAAAGCAAAAATGTGTATGTTTGGGTAATCTTTCTAGCATTTGATCAATAAAAGGTAAGGGGTAATGATCCTTTTTAGAAGCCTTATTTAATTTACGGAAATCAATTACCATCCTATAACCTGTAATAATTCTTTGCGGAATCAATTCATCTTTATCATTAGGGACGACAGTAATACCTCCCTTCTTGGGGACACAATGGACATGACTTACCCACTGACTATCAGCAACGGGATAAATTATACCTGCCTCAAGGAGCTTTAGTATTTCCTTTCTTACCACTTCTTTCATCTTAGGATTCAGCCGTCGTTGATGATCAATAACTGGTTTGGCATCTTTCTCCAAATTTATTTTGTGTTGGCATAGAGTGGGACTAATGCCCTTAAGATCATCAAGAGTATATCCAATAGCAGCACGGTGCTTCTTCAGAGTTTTCAATAATTTTTCTTCCTCCTTCTCTGAAAGGTTAGCACTAATAATAACAGGATATATCTTCTTTTCATCAAGATAAGCATATTTAAGAGTATCAGGCAAAGGTTTAAGCTCAAACACGGGATCATCCATGGGTAGAGGAGAATCCCCTAAGATTTCAACAGGCAAGTTGTGTTTCAGAATAGGTCCCTGTTTAAAGAACACTTCATCTATTTCCCTTCTTTCTTTCATAAACATATCATTTTCATGGTCTAGCAAATATTGTTCTAAAGGATCACTAGGAGGTATGGCAATAGAAGCAAGACCAATAATTTCATCTTTACTAGGCAATTCCTCTTCACGATGTTGTCTACGAAATTTAGAAAAGTTGAACTCATGAGACATATCACCTAAACCAATAGTAACAACATCCTTTTCGCAGTCTATCTTAGCGTTAACAGTGTTCAAGAAGGGTCTACCAAATATAATGGGACAAAAGCTATCTTGTGGGGAACCGAGAACAAGAAAATCAGCAGGATACTTAGTTTTCCCACACAGGACTTCGACATCTCTAACAATTCCAATTGGTGATATAGTATCTCTATTGGCAAGCTTAATAGTGACATCAATATCTTCTAACTCAGCAGGTGCAATATCATGCATAAGTCAATAGGTATTGCACTAGCACTAGCACCCATATCACATAAGCCATGATAATAATGATCTCCTATTTTAACAGAGATAACAGGCATGCCTATCACAGGTCTATGTTTATCTTTAGCACAAGGTTTAGCAATTCTAGCAGTTTCATCACAGAAACAAATAACATGCCCATCAATATTATCAGCCAAGAGATCTTTAACAATAGAAATATTGGGTTCAACTTTAACTTGCTCACGAGGTGTATAAGTTCTAATAGTGCTTTTACGAACCACAGTTGAAGCTTTAGCATGATCCTTTATTCTAACAGGGAAAGGTGGTTTCTCAACATGAGCAGTAGGAACGATAGGATCATTATAAGTGATAGTCTTTTCTTCAACTTTAATAGGTTCAACTACTTTTACTTCTATGGGAGGATGATATTTAAACCACTTCTCCTTAGGGAGATCAACATGAGAAGCAAAAGATTCATAGAAAGAAGCTACTATCTCAGAGTCAAGTCCATATTTAGTGCTAAATTTACGGAAAACATCGATATCCATAAAAGATTTAACACAATCAAACTTAGGTGTCATACCTGACTCCTTACCTTCGTCGAGGTCCCAATCTTCAGAGTTGCGTTTAATTCTTTCCAATAAATCCCATTTGAATTCAATAGTCTTCATCATAAAAGAGCCAGCACAAGAAGTATCGAGCATGGTGCGATTGTTATCAGAAAGCCGAGCATAAAAATTTTGAATAATCATTTCTCTTGAGAGCTCATGATTGGGGCATGAATATAACATTGATTTAAGCCTGCCCCAAGCTTGAGCGATTCTTTCTCCTTCGCGAGGACAAAAATTATATATATAATTGCGATCACAATGAACAAGATGCATAGGATAAAACTTCTGATGAAATTCCAATTTCAGTCGTTTGTAGTTCCATGATCCCATATCATCACATAACCTATACCATGTCAATGCATCTCCCTTCAAAGATAAAGGGAAGACCTTCTTCTTGATAACATCATCGGGCATACCTGCAAGCTTAAATAATCCACAAACTTCATCCACATATATTAGGTGTTCATCAGGATGTAATGTTCCATCTCCTATAAAAGGATTAGCTAACAGTTTTTCTACCATACCCGAAGGAATTTCAAAGTAGACATTTTCATTTTCAGTAGGTTGAGGAGCAACTCTTTGCTCTACTGGTCGGGGTGAAGATACCCCGAACAAGCCCCTCAGAGGATTACTTTCCATAGTAACAAGTGACAGTAAATTTTAGCAACTATATAAATTTGTCCTTACCAAATTCCACCTACCAAAGGCGCTTCACTCCCCGGCAACGGCGCCAGAAAAGAGTCTTAATGACCCACAAGTATAGGGGATCTATCATAGTCCTTTCGATAATTAAGAGTGTCGAACCCAACAAGGAGCAGAAGAAAATGATAAGCGGTTTTCAGCAAGGTATTCTGTGCAAGCACTGAAATTACAGGTAACAGATAGTTTTGTGATAAGATAATTTGTAACAAACAACAATTAACAAAAGTAAATAAAGTGCAGCAAGGTGGCCCAATCCTTTTTGTAGCAAAGGACAAGCCTGGAAAAACTCTTTTATAGAGAAAAGCGCTCCCGGGGACACATGGGAATTATCGTCAAGCTAGTTTTCATCATGTTCATATGGTTCGCGTTCGGTACTTTGATAATTTGATATGTGGGTGGACCGGTGCTTGGGTGCTGTTCTTACTTGAACAAGCATCCCACTTATGATTAACCCCTATTGCAACCATCCGCAACTACAAAAGAAGTATTAAGGTAAACCTAACCATAGCATGAAACATATGGATCCAAATCAGCCCCTTACGAAGCAACGCATAAACTAGGGTTTAAGCTTCTGTCACTCTAGCAACCCATCATCTACTTATTACTTCCCAATGCCTTCCTCTAGGCCCAAACAATGGTGAAGTGTCATGTAGTCGACGTTCACATAACACCACTAGAGGAGAGACAACATACATCTCATCAAAATATCGAACGAATACCAAATTCACATGACTACTAATAGCAAGACTTCTCCCATGTCCTCAGGAACAAACGTAACTACTCACAAAGCATATTCATGTTCATAATCATAGGGGTATTAATATGCATAAAGGATCTGAACATATGATCTTCCACCAAATAAACCAACTAGCATCAACTACAAGGAGTAATCAACACTACTAGCAACCTACAGGTAGCAATCCCAGACTTAGAGACAAGAATTGGATACAAGAGATGAACTAGGGTTTGAGAGGAGATGGAGCTGGTGAAGATGTTGATGGAGATTGGCCCTCTCCCGATGAGAGGAGCGTTGGTGATGATGATGGCGATGATTTCCCCCTCCCGGAGGGAAGTTTCCCTGGCAGAACAGCTCCGCCGGAGCCCTAGATTGGTTCCGCCAAGGTTCCGCCTCGTGGCGGCGGAGTCTCGTCCCGAAATCTTGCTTATGATTTTTCTTCGAACGAAAGACTTCATATAGCAGAAGATGGGCACCGGAGGGCCAACAGGGGGGCTACGAGGCAGGGGGCGCGCCCAGGGGGTAGGGCGCGCCCCCCACCCTCGTGGCCAGGGTGTGGGCCCCCTCTTGTATTTCTTCCGCTCAGTATTTTTTATTATTTCCAAAAACAACTTTCATGGAGTTTGAGGACTTTTGGAGATGTGCAGAATAGGTCTCTAATATTTGCTCCTCTTCCAGCCCAGAATTCCAGCTGCCGGTATTCTCCCTCCTTATGTGAACATTGTAAAATAAGAGAGAATAGGCATAAGTATTGTGACATAATGTGTAATAATAGCCCATAATGCAATAAATATCGATATAAAAGCATGATGCAAAATGGACGTATAAGGTAGATCTATGGTTAGGTTGTGGCTGGCTCCGAGGGCTAGACCGGATCTGGCCCATGGAGGTCCACTACTCCAGCATCCCGTCTTCCAGGGCTACCCAACGATGATGTTGGCTGGCCCAAATGATCTGCGCCCACGGCAGAGATGGGGCTGGACCCAGCCAGGGTCTGGCGCCATGTTCGGGTTCCTTTGTACGTGGGCCAGCTTAGGTGTTGGTTGATCCTGGTTGTGGCTACTGCGATTCCACCCATACGTTGTCCAAGTCTATGCATGTGCTTCGATGGCCTGGTGCCCTGGCGGCGGTTGAGCGTCTCTCTTGGATGCCGGGGTGGCAGCCATGGATGGTGAGGCTACACGGGCTGGCTCTCTGGCAAGCGACACCGTAGCGGGTGTTGGCGGTATGCTTCGGCCATGTGGGATGGCCGGTGATCCTAGCAAGGTTCTAGCCGGCAGTGGCGGCCACGCTCTGATATCCGGTTTCCTTGGTGCACTGGTGTGGGGTCTTCGTTGGGCTGAGTTTGCGATATGTTCTCCGATTGTGGTCGAGGAAAAGCTTTACGCCTCGGCGGCGGCAACGACGACACATGTGGGTGTCATGATCCTCTTGGGGCAGCACCTTGACCCTCTCCCTACCCTCCGACACTCAAGTTGAAAACCTTTGCCCACTTCATGTAGTTCGGCGACGGTGTCTCTTCGTGTTGTGATCCTTATGGGGCCGTTGTGGATAAGTGTGATAATTCATCGAGCATGACAGACAATGTCTACTATGCTTCTTCTTGACAGTTCGCTGGAGGCGTTTAGCACATTTGTGTGCTTTAGCGTTTTTTGATTTGTTTTGTTGTGTATTTTTTGGTCAGCTTTTGAGGATTTTCTTAGGGTTTTTTGACTTGTTTTGTCGTGTATTTTTTTGTCAGCTTTTGAGTATTTTCTCAATACCTTGTATGGTTTGGCTGCATAACTTTGCAAAACCGAACTGTGTCGTGTTTTGCTTATTTTTGAAGCTATTATCTCTACTCCTAATGTCTGAGTTGGTGAATAGTCTTCACGGTTTTTTTTTCGCTAGTTTTTTTGTCCCCACTCCCACCACCACTCCACACCGGTTTATTTTTCTTTCCGCTCTTTTTTTACCAAAGCAACACTTTCCTAACACAGAAAAAATTACGGACTAAATTTTCCTAACTTATCCAAATCAACCGATCTCTCTAATTAATGCAATTTATTTTTAGGAAACAAATAACGGATTTTCTAGAAACAAATAACAGATTTTCTGAAAATCTCTACTCCTAATGTCCCAGTTGGTGAATAGCATCCATGATTTATTTTCGTCTGGTTTATTTTCGTCTCACCTTCCATCTTCATATCCTCACGTTCATTTTTTCACCCTCCCAATAAAAACTTTCTTAACATTTGCAAACTTTCCTAACCAGACACGTCACAAACAGGCCGGTACTGATATCACGTTGTCAAACAATAAAACTTTATTTTCATGAAAATAAATTCAAAATCCTAACTTTCCTAACTAGGCACGTCACAACTGATATCACGTTGCCAAACAATAAAACTTTATTTTCATGAAAATCAATTCAAAATCTTGACTTTCCTAACGCATCAATTGTTGCCTTTCCTAATCTCTACTCAGTCTGCGGTCGTCATGGTAACGCGTGGTACGTCGTTTCGTTCGTCGCCCTCTCTACTTTCACGCGTTACAGCTAGCGATCTCGAATCAACATAATCAATTCCACCGTGATAAATACCTGTCAATGCGGTTTTCTCTCCTTCCTTCCGTAGCCCCTAATCTCTCTCTGATATGAAGCTCCTCATCCCGATGCTTTCCTCCTCCGCCTCCACCGTTACAGGAACCACGCAGGTCATTGCCATATCACATTAGGGATAGCGGCGGGTTGAGAAAATAAGCGCCGTAGCCACAGCGGAGCGGGCTCTCGATGATGTCCTCAATGCGCTCTTCTTCTTCCCTTTGTTCGCCGCTCGCTCCTGCATCTCTCCCTGTAGTGGAGGCCCTAACGACGGCAACCACGACGCCTTCCTCCCGTCATCTTTCCTTCTGCCTTCTTCCCGTTGGGTCTGCGGCTAATCGTGCTCAATCTGATCTTCTTTCGTGTGTGGGCATCGTCCGCATCGACCATAAGGCAAGCAATGGCTCGGCTGCTAACTCATGGTTTGTCCGTTGTGTCTTCTTTTGTGATGTGCAGATTCCCGCAGGCCCCACTGCGGCGTATGACCACAGGCCACATATTGATCTGCTGGTACTGTTTGGGCAGCACCAAATGGCCCCATCATCAGCCATCCTAGCATCAGCCCCGCGCGCTGGTGGCTGGGCCGCGGGCGCGCTCGTCCGGGCGGCCGGAACTGAATCGGATGATGCAGCAGGAGCACCTACCTGGGCAGCGCGAGGTTCTGATGGTGCAGCAGGAACACATGTGTGTATATTCAATCAATGGAACATTTTTGTACAACTATGTTCTGCTTTATTCTTGTTGATGTGGGATTTCGATTTTTGGGGACAGTTTCGGTCATTTTTTGTTCAAAATTCGCTCATTTTTGTTCAAGAATTCAAATTTTGAATCAAGCTTTTCGTCCGGAATTATTTGGAAAAAGTCTGAAAAACCGAATTTCGCCAATTTCGTTCAGGTGCGGTATATTTCACAAAAAGAAACCTAAAACTCTGCGATTGATCAGGTTGTTGTGGACATAACTTGAATAACACAAGATGATGATGGATGCAGCTCCAAGGTCAGCAGTACTACTGGTAATATATGTTTTTGGTACGGATTCAGAAACACTTCACAACTCTTTTTAGGTTCTTGATCAGAGGTTTATTAGTTTAGAAAGAGAATTTCCCCCCATATGAAGCACGTAATATTTTTGTCAACAGTTAAGCCATAGCAGCAGCACTCAATCTGAAATTTACGAAGTTCTAGGATAGTCCATGTAGCAAATTGCAAGATATGTGAAAATATGAGATGCCACTAACATACAGTTACCCCAATTCATACTTTGGAATTTGGTTTCTGGCAGTGGTGCTATTCTTGGTCCAGATTTCCGTGGAGGAATAATCATTGAGGAAAACACCGTAATTGGGAACTATCATGTTGTTTGTGTTAAGTGCCAATATCATAAATATAACATTTTGCATCAACTTGACTTTGGTGTACCGATGTGACAGAGTGTAATGTTTTCTTAGCTTTCCTTATTCAAGAAAACTACTTCTATGTTTATGGTTTTGACAATCTTCTCTTTTCAGCTAACACGTGGACATTTACATTTCAATGATGAGCATTTCATGTGGCATCTTGAGATCTTATACTTTGTGCAGAATGTTAATGGATTTTTCTCCCCTTGGGCCAGGAGGATTAATGCTTTCTACAGATACATTGGTAACAACAACAAGATCGGAGGGTACCGCTATTCATGGCTCCTCTAAATCTTGTAACTGTACTTCCGTGTCACTTAAATATATTTGATGGGCTCACTTTTCCCTTTTTATGAGCAAGCATTTTTTGTAGCTTATCGGCACCAATAATCTCATAATGGGGTCTTGCCATATAGAACATGATTGCAAGATTGGTAGAAATAACATATATTTGCTAATAATGCTTTATTTGGTCGCCATGTTATTCTTGAAGTGAGTAATCATTTGTCGCCTTAAATAGCAAGGCATGTGAGCATGACGACGCAAGCGGGGCTGTGGTGCAGGATAGATTCAGCACGTTGCTCTATTTTCTAGAGAAACTGTAGATGATGAAGGGCATGGAGATGCAGCCATTCATTGGGACATCACCATGGTAGTGGAGGAGCGAGGCCATGCGCCGGCAAGGGCAGCCCAATATGGTGGAGCTGTGCTCTTAGGGAATGCAGGCGACACAATGTGGTGGCGCTATACTCTCATGGAACATGGGCGGCGCCATGGTGTCCTCATGGGCCTGCAGCTTGGTAAATTGGACGCCATTTTTGTGGTTGATTTATAAGGGGCTAAAATTCAGAATTATTACAATCGATAAAAATGGCAAGGATTTAATTTTTCTTTCTTTTTCTTGATGGGAATCATGAAATTTCTGTAAGTACGAATGTATTGCATATGACTGAGTTATTGGGCTGCCATTTTACTATATATAAACATGACTAGGTAGTAATATTTTATCAATGCCCATTATAAATACCATGCATCTATTTTAATATATATTAGTTCCGAGCATGCGCGGTGCGAAGGAGACTATTCTATCAAACATGTTATCGTCTTTGGAATGAAGTGCCAAGAGCATTTTGACTTCAAAATATTGCATTCTTCTACATTTTATCACTTCTTCCCATTATATATATGCAAAATAGGAGGATTATGTATTGCAACTTAGGTGAATAAGCGACTAAAGGCGGTCAAAGAGGAGTGATACATACTATTTATGTAAAGGCAATCAGTGGTATAGATGATTAATTTTTTTCATGAATTGCATGGAATAATCAATAGTTTGCTGAGAAGCACCAGTTTAGAAGGAATAACATTTGTATGGAGTCGTCATTCTTTTACAAAAGCAACAGACCCGAGTCTTACAAAAGGAAGAATTCCATTAGATCCTTCAAATTTTCTTCTGGACAATTTTAACCCTGGACCACATCATCCGAGTGTGAGTATCACATTACCTATTTTGATGTTGTTTCGCATCCATCGTCTATTTAGATTTTATTGTTTTCCACTAGTAGAAACTATTGTTTTTATACTATAATTATTTTATCTTAGGTTCCTTTGGTGGTGATTTTGATAGCACTACTTTGTTGTTTTGTCGGGTCACCTAGGGAGAAATATATCCATGTACTACGGTGAGTTAGCATTTAGTACCAAGAAGAGGGTAATGTTTATATCGTTGCATTGATGTGTAGTGAACGTAGATTTTCTATCCTACTTTTTTGTGGTTATATTGATATTCTTTAATCTTTGATTGGAACAACTAATTAGTATTTTGTCTTTAAAATTTGGACATTCACATTTCTATACGTACAATCTGCTGCCTTTGTAATTGTTTAATACTTTCATTTTTTTTGCTCACGTGCACACTACTAGCTATCAAAAGCTGAATGGGAGCAACTATGCTGGCTAATGAAGCTTTCCAAAGAAGTGTGTGCTCATCGTATAATCTTAACTTGGTGTAAACTGTGTTTAATCGTTTACTCTCTGTGGTCATTTCGATTTAATGTGTCAAGTACATGGCTGAGTTCCTTGATATGAACATATCTAATGTTTTTGGTGTCTGTTACTGAGGCCAGAAATGTGTAATAATGTTTGATGTTCTCTGTTGACTGAAGTAGCAAAAGTGGTCAGTTCATAGTTGCAAGGACTTGCAGTACTATTTATGCATAAAATTCAATTATTTTAATTGTTAGATCTTGCACTATAAACTCTATTTGGTTTGATTATTAAACCAAAAGAGTTTAAATTTGCATGGTCGGTGTCATTGGCACAATTCATGACTTGTGTGGGCTTGAGAGATTGGAGACGCTGCAGGAGTCATGTTTATCGCTTTCATTTATGAAGTTAAGCGTTATTGTTTGCTCTGAGAACGTGGGAACCCGAAAATAATATGATGGAGGAGCGACCACCTCACCTATAGGTAGTGTCTCTGAATTGTTGAGTTACATGGTTATCTTCTTCATTTTTACTCCTGGTGTACTAGCCAATGGCGGTAACGGGCGAGGATCGGAAGGTGAGGAATTGGTGGTCAAGGCACAACAGCACAGTGGCTTTCGTCTCTTTCTTTTTGCGGGGGTAAAAAGGATTTGTGTTACTAAAGAGCCAAGAAGGTCCGCCCTACACAAGCTAGGGCTTTCGTCTCTTTGATGAACATGTCATCGAGAATATGTAATGAATGACATTCTACTGTATGTTACATCGGGTCTACCTTCTTGGCTCGGGGGGGGGGGGTGTCACGTGTGACGCACACCTCGTCTCCCTTGATGGGGTGGTGGACCAGCACGAATACGGGAGGAGGGGATCAGGGCAGAGCGAGGGGCAATTGGCGGGATGACTCCTCCTCGGCGGTCCGTACGAAAGTATGATGTGAAGGAGAGAGGGTGCCATGGCGAAGATGAGGTGGGCATCATCCGGTTTTGAAGAAGAGGGCTCCCTGAGAAATATCCCGCTACGGCGGGAAGGAAAGGTTCCGACAGCAAAAGGAAAGGGTGCATCGTGGGGTGGGGTTTTTTATGTTGAGACCCGTGTTAAAGATAACATGGTGGATAGTTTGGAAAACCATATTTCTTCCCTACATATGGGTTAGATTTGAGGGAGTTCTAATTGTCTAGACGATTGGGTTTTGGGGAGCCCACTGGGTGCCTTTTTGATGACGAAACATAACCGAACATATGAGGAAGGTACGGACCGCCTAGTTTTCCCCTAGTTTTCTAGGGTTCCACATCTCCTCTGGCGATCTCGCCAGAGTCTACGTCAAATCCTCGCGGGTCACCGGATTCTTCCGGCCACGGGGGCAATCTACCTTTTCCCTCCACGCACACTTGTTTGCATGGCGGAACAAACGCAGCGGGTGCCAGATGGGGAGGTGGGTGCTAGGATGACGACGGCTGCATCTGTGGTGGCGGCTAGGCTGATCGGATCTGAAGGTGCGAGGGGAGGCGAGGAGGATAGGAGTACGGAGGAGGCTAGGAGGACGGGAGGTCTGGGAAGAAGATTGCAGGAGAGGGATGATCGGGTGGAGACGGACGATGAGATTGGGGACGTCCATGGCCCCGATCTCGATCTAGAGGACCAGTTTGCGGGCGTGAGACTGCATGGGAAGGAAGGAGAGGATCTAGATTTCTCGGCGGAGGTGGAAGATCTGATTAAAGATGTCCGTTGGCTTGCTCTTTTTCGTGTTCATACGACGAAGCCATTTAGCCACGTGGCTCTACTGCAACAGATGCGTAATGCTTGGGCAGCGGCGCAAGGTGTCACTTTTAACATCAAGGGCCCTAATTTATTTCTGGTGCAATGCCATTGCTTGGGGGATTGGAGGAAGATCATGGAGGGAGGAACGTGGCTGTTCAGAAGGGCGCCGGTGGTGATTGAGGAGTATGATGGATTCTCATATGTTAAGGAATATAGGCTAAACACTATCCCGGTTTGGGCTAGGGTGAAGGGGTTACCAGATGGCCTCACCAGGAAGAGGGAGTTGGCAGAGAAGGTAGCTGCTAAGGTGGGCGACCCCCCTTTTACTGTTATCATGAACGAGGGGAGGATTAACCCTGCCAGTACACTGAGGGCTAGGGTTTTTGTTGATGTAAATGTCCCACTCATTCAGTTTGTCCATATAACTCTGAAGGAGCGGAAGAAATATAGTGTGTATTATGAGAAGTTGCCAGATTTCTGCTTCGCGTGTGGGCTGATGGGGCACCTTGCTGATGAATGTGGCGATGGGGTGCACGACCCGAGTACCTTTGAATGGGGCGAGTGGCTAGTTTGGGAGCCGGAAGTGCCAGTAGGCCAGCCTTTCGGAGGTAGAGGTAGGGGAGATGGAGGAGGCAGAGGAAGGGGTAGGACAGGAGGAAGAGAGGGTAGAGGAGGAGCGGGAGGGAGAGGCTTCGCGGGTGAAAGAGAAAGGGGGATGTAGGAGAAAGGGTCAACCGTAGTGTTATGAAGGAGATGGAGGTGGATGATCGTGCAGCTCTTGCTGAGACGAGTGGTGAAAAAGGGTCCAGAAAGAGATTGGTAGCTGCTGATGGTTCACTTAATATCAGGGGCCAGCAGCTACAGGACCTGACTGGCAGGGTTGCGGGTACGATCATGTTGCTGGAAGGACATACTTCGTCAACCAATGTTGATGCTGTGGTCACAACTCCTGAGAAGAATCACATTATCAAGAAGAGGACACAGGGAGGAGAGGATGGTGAATGCTCAGAGATAGTCGTGAAGGAAATATGCCCTAGAGGCAATAATAAAGTTATTATTTATTTCCTTATATCATGATAAATGTTTATTATTCATGCTAGAATTGTATTAACCGGAAACTTAGTACATGTGTGAATACATAGACAAACATAGTGTCACTAGTATGCCTCTACTTGACTAGCTCGTTGATCAAAGATGGTTATGTTTCCTAGCCATTGACATGAGTTGTCATTTGATTAACGGGATCACATCATTAGGAGAATGATGTGATTGACTTGACCCATTCCGTTAGCTTAGCACTCGATCGTTCAGTATGTTGCTATTGCTTTCTTCATGACTTATACATGTTCCTATGACTATGAGATTATGCAGCTCCCGTTTATCGGAGGAACACTTTGTGTGCTACCAAACGTCACAACGTAACTGGGTGATTATAAAGGTGCTCTACAGGTGTCTCCGAAGGTACTTGTTGGGTTGGCGTATTTCGAGATTAGGATTTGTCACTCTGATTGTCGGAGAGGTATCTCTGGGCCCACTCGGTAATGCACATCACTATAAGCCTTGCAAGCATTGTAACTAATGAGTTAGTTGCGGGATGATGTATTACGGAACGAGTAAAGAGACTTGCCGGTAACGAGATTGAACTAGGTATTGAGATACCGACGATCGAATCTCGGGCAAGTAACATACCGATGACAAAGGAAACAACGTATGTTGTTATGCGGTCTGACCGATAAAGATCTTCGTAGAATATGTGGGAGCCAATATGAGCATCCAGGTTCCGCTATTGGTTATTGACCGGAGACGTGTCTCGGTCATGTCTACATAGTTCTCGAACCCGTAGAGTCCGCACGCTTAAAGTTAGATGACGGTTATATTATGAGTTTATGTATTTTCCGGAGTACCGTAGAGTTACGGGAATTCATATTGGGCCTTAATGGGCCATACGGGAAAGGAGAGAAAGGCCCCAAAGGGTGGCCGCACACTCCCCATGGACTAGTCCGAATTGGACTAGGGGGGGGGCGCCCCCTTCCTTCCTTCTCCTTCTCCCTTCCCTTCTCCTACTCCAACAAGGAAAGGAGGAGTCCTACTCCCGGTGGGAGTAGGACTCCCCCCTTGGCGCGCCCTCCTCCTAGGCCGGCCGCCTCCCCCTTGCTCCTTTATATACGGGGGCAGGGGGCACCCCAAAGACACAACAATTGATCTCTTGATCTCTTAGCCGTGTGCGGTGCCCCCCTCCACCATAATCCACCTCGATAATATCGTAGCGGTGCTTAGGCGAAGCCCTGCGTCGGTAGAACATCATCATCATCACCACGCCGTCGTGCTGACAGAACTCTCCCTCAAAGCTCGGCTGGATCGGAGTTCGAGGGACGTCATCGAGCTGAACGTGTGCTGAATTCGGAGGTGTCGTACGTTCGGTACTTGGATCGGTCGGATCGTGAAGACGTACGACTACATCAACCGCGTTGTGCTAACGCTTCCGCTTTCGGTCTACGAGGGTACGTGGACAACACTCTCCCCTCTCGTTGCTATGCATCACCATGATCTTGCGTGTGCGTAGAAAATTTTGAAATTACTACGTTCCCCAACAGTGTTTATCAGCGGGAGGAAAAGAAGTCCTAATTAAATCGGTGGCACAATCCATTCACACATATTCGATGGCCTGTTTTAAGCTACCACGTGGTCTATGTGAGCATATTAACAGCATAATCCAAAAGTTTTGGTGGGGGAGTAAGAATGGACAAAGGAAAACAGCTTGGGTGTCGTGGAACACAATGACAAAACCCAAGTTCATGGGAGGACTTGGCTTTAGAGATGTGGAGCTTTTTAACTTGGCTCTACTCGCCCGACAAGTTTGGAGATTGTTACAGGAACCTGATACGCTCAGCGCGCGAGTACTTAGAGCTCGTTATTATCCCGGTGCAAATATCCTGGACGCCTCTTTGGGCCAGGCCCCCTCCCAGGTCTGGTGATCTCTCTTGGAAGGACGGGATGTTCTTTCTTTGGGCCTCATTAGAAAGGGAACAATGTATGTTGTTATGCAATTTGACCGATAAAGATCTTCGTAGAATATGTGGGAGCCAATATGAGCATCCAGGTTCCGCTATTGGTTATTGACCGGAGACGTGTCTCGGTCATGTCTACATTGTTCTCAAACCCGTAGGGTCCGCACGCTTAAAGTTCGATGACGGTTATATTATGAGTTTATGTGTTTTGATGTACCGAAGGTAGTTCGGAGTCCCGGATGAGATCGGGGACATGACGAGGAGTCTCAAAATGGTCGAGACGTAAAGATCGATATATTGGACGACTATATTCGGACGTCGGAAGGTTCCGAGTGATTCGGGTATTTTTCGGAGTACCGGAGAGTTACGGGAATTCGCCGGGGAGTATATGGGCCTTATTGGGCTTTAGGGGAAAGAGAGAGGAGAGGCTGGGCGCCCCCCAAGGCCTAGTCCGAATTGGACTAGGGGGAGGGGCTGCGCCCCCTCCTTCCTTCTCTTCTCTCTCCCCTTTCCTTGACTCCTACTCCTACTACTTGGAAGGGGGGAATCCTACTCCCGGTGGGAGTAGGACTCCCCTAGGGCGCGCCATAGAGAGGGCCGTCCCTCCCCCTCCTCCACACCTTTATATATGGGGAGGGGGCACCCCTTGGAGACACAGCAATTGATCTCTTGATGTCTTAGCCGTGTGCGGTGCCCCCCTCCACCATAATCCACTTCGATAATATCGTAGCGGTGCTTAGGCGAAGCCCTGCGTCGGTAGAACATCATCATCGTCACCACGTCGTCGTGCTGACGAAACTCTCCCTCAACACTCGGCTGGATCGGAGTTCGAGGGACGTCATCGAGTTGAACGTGTGCAGAACTCGGAGGTGTCGTGCGTTCGGTACTTGATCGGTCGGATCGTGAAGACGTACGACTACATCAACAGCGTTGTGCTAACGCTTCCGCTTCCGGTCTACGAGGGTACATGGACACACTCTCCCCTCTCGTTGCTATGCATCACCATGATCTTGCGTGTGCGTAGGATTTTTTTTTGAAATTACTACGTTCCCCAACAGTGGCATTCGAGCCTGGTTTTATGCGTAGATGTCATATGCACGAGTAGAACACAAGTGAGTTGTGGGTGATACAAGTCATACTGGTTACCAGCATGTCATACTTTGGTTCAGCGGTATTGTTGGATGAAGCGACCCGGACCGACATTACGCGTACGCTTACGCGAGACTGGTTCTACCGACATGCTTAGCACACAGGTGGCTAGCGGGTGTCAGTTTCTCCAACTTTAGTTGAACCGAGTGTGGCTACGCCCGGTCCTTGAGAAGGTTAAAACAACACCAACTTGACAACTATCGTTGTGGTTTTGATGCGTAGGTAAGAACGGTTCTTGCGAAGCCCGTAGCAGCCACGTAAAACTTGCAACAACAAAGTAGAGGACGTCTAACTTGTTTTTGCAGGGCATGTTGTGATGTGATATGGTCAAGACGTGATGAGATAAAGTTGTTGTATGAGATGATCATGTTTTGTTGAAGTTATCGGCAACTGGCAAAAGCCTTATGGTTGTCTCTTTATTGCATATAATTGATTTACTTTATCGCTATGCGATAGCAATAGTTGCAAGAGCAATAGTTGGCGAGACGACCATGTGACGACACATTGATATAGATCAAGATGATGGAGATCATGGTGTCATGTCGGTGACGATGGAGATCATGACGATGCTTTGGAGATGGAGATCAAAGGCACAAGATGATGATGGCCATATCATGTCACATATTATGATTGCATGTGATGTTTATCTTTTATACATCTTATTTTGCTTAGTTTGGCGGTAGCTTTATAAGATGATCTCTCACTAAATTTCAAGGTATAAGTGTTCTCCCTGAGTATGCACCGTTGCGAAAGTTCTTTGTGCTGAGACACCACGTGATGATCAGGTGTGATAGGCTCTACGTTCAAATACAACGGGTGCATAACAGTTGCACACGCGGAATACTCAGGTTAAACTTGACGAGCCTACCATATAACAGATATGGCCTCGGAACACTGAGACCGAAAGGTCGAGCGTGAATCATATAGTAGATATGATCAACATAGTGATGTTCACCATTGAAACTACTCCATCTCACGTGATGATCGGAAATGGTTTAGTTGATATGGATCACGTGATCACTTAGAAGATTAGAGGGATGTCTATCTAAGTGGGAGTTCTTAAGTAATATGATTAATTGAACTTAAATTTATCATGAACTTAGTCCTGATAGTATTTTGCAAAGTATGTTGTAGATCAATAGCTCGCGTTGTTGCTTCCCTATGTTTATTTTGATATGTTCCTAGAGAAAAATTATGTTGAAAGACGTTAGTAGCAATGATGCGGATTGGATCCGTGATCTGAGGTTTATCCTCATTGCTGCACAGAAGAATTATGTCCTTGATGCACCGCTAGGTGACAGACCTATTGCAGGAGCAGATGCAGACGTTATGAACGTTTGGCTAGCTCAATATGATGACTACTTGATATTTTAGTGCACCATGCTTAACGGCTTAGAATCGGAACTTCAAAGACATTTTGAACGTCATGGACCATATGAGATGTTCCAGGAGTTGAAGTTAATACTTCAAGCAAATACCCGAGTTGAGAGATATGAAGTCTCCAACAAGTTCTGTAGCTAAAAGATGGAGGAGAATAGCTCAAGCAGTGAGCATGTGCTCAGATTGTCTGGGTACTACAATCGCTTGAATCAAGTGGGAGTTAATCTTCCAGATAAAGATAGTGATTGACAGAATTCTCTAGTCACCATCACCAAGTTATTAGAACTTCGTGATGAACTATAATATGCAAGGGATGACGAAAGTAATTCCCGAGCTCTTCGTGACGCTGAAATCGACGAAGGTAGAAATCAACAAAAGTATCAAGTGTTGATGGTTAACAAGACCACTAGTTTCAAGAAAAGGGCAAAGGGAAGAAGGGGAACTTCAAGAAGAACGGCAAGCAAGTTGCTGCTCAAGTGAAGAAGCCCAAGTCTGGACCTAAGCCTGAGACTAAGTGCTTCTACTGCAAAGGGACTGGTCACTGGAAGCGGAACTGCCCCAAGTATTTGACGGATAAGAAGGATGGCAAAGTGAACAAAAGTATATTTGATATACATATTATTGATGTGTATTTTACTAGTGTTCGTAGAAACCCCTCGGTATTTGATACTGGTTCAGTAGCTAAAGAGTTATAACTCGAAACGGGAGTTTCATAATGAACAGAAACTAGTTAAGGATGAAGTGACGATGTGTATTGGAAGTGGTTCCAAGATTGATATGATCATCATCGCACACTCCCTATATTTTCGGGATTAGTGTTGAACCTAAATAAGTGTTATTTGGTGTTTGCGTTGAGCATGAATATCATTTGATCATGTTTATTGCAATACGGTTATTCATTTAAGTTAGAGAATAATTGTTGTTCTGTTTACATGAATAAAACCTTATATGGTTACACACCCAATGAAAATGGTTCGTTGTATCTCGATCGTAGTGATACACATATTCATAATATTGAAGCCAAAAGATGCAAAGTTAATAATGATAGTGCAACTTATTTGTGGCACTGCCGTTTAGGTCATATTGGTATAAAGCGCATGAAGAAAATCCATGCTGATGGGCACAAATCACTTGATGCTTGCGAACCATGCCTCTTGGGTAAGATGACTAAAACGCCGTTCTCCGGAACAATGGAGCGAGCAACAGATTAGTTGGAAATCATACACACTGATGTATGTGGTCCAATGAATATTAAGGCTCGCGGCGGGTATCATTATTTTCTGACCTTCACAAATGATTTGAGCAGATATGGGTATATCTACTTGATGAAACACAAGTCTGAAACATTTGAAAAGTTCAAAGAATTTTAGAGTGAAGTGGAGAATCATCGTAACAAAAATAAAAGTTTCTACGATATGATCGCAGAGATAAAATATTTGAGTTACGAGTTTGGCCTTCAGTTAAAACAATGTGAAATAGTTTCACTACTCACGCCACCTAGAACACCACAGTGTAATGGTGTGTCCGAACGTCGTAACCATACTTTATTGAATATAGTACAATCTATGATGTCTCTTACCGATTTACCACTATCGTTTTGGGGTAATGCATTAGAGACAGCTGCATTCACATTAAATAGGGCACCATCTAAATCCGTTGAGATGACACCGTATGAACTATGGTTTGGCAAGAAACCTAAGCTGTCGTTTCTTAAAGTTTGAGGTTGCAATGCTTATGTGAAAAAGTTTCAATCTCATAAGCTCAAACCCAAATCGGAGAAGTGCGTCTTCATAGGATACCCAAAAGAAAATGTTGGGTACACCTTCTATCACAGATCCGGAGGCAAGATATTCGTTGCAGAGAATGGATCCTTTCTAGAGAAGGGGTTTCCCTTGAAAGAAGTGAGTGGGAGGAAAGTTGAACTTGATCAGGTAACTGTACCTGCTCCTTTATTGGAAAGTAGTTCATCACAGAAATTTGTTCCTGTGACTCCTACACCAATTAGTGAGGAAGCTAATGATGATGATCATGTAACTTCAGATCAAGTTACTACCGAACCTCGTAGGTAAACCAGAATGAGATCCACACCAGAGTGGTACGGTAATCCTATTCTGGAGGTCATGTTACTAGACCATGACGAACCTACGAACTATGAGGAAGCAATGATGAGCCCAGATTCCGCAAAATGGCTTGAGACCATGAAATCTGAGATGGGATCCATGTATGAGAACAAAGTATGGACTTTGGTTGACTTGCCCGATGATCGGCAAGCCATAGAAATAAATGGATCTTCAAGAGGAAGACGGACGCTGATAGTAGTGTTACTATCTACAAAGCTAGACTTGTCGAAAAAGGTTTTTGACAAAGTTCAACGTGTTGACTACAATGAGATTTTCTCACTCGTAGCGATGCTTAAGTCTGTCCGAATCATGTTAGAAAATTGCCACATTTTATGAAATCTGGCAAATGGATGTCAAAACTACATTCCTTAATGGATTTCTTAAAGAAGAGTTGTATATGATCCAATCAGAAGGTTTTGTCAATCCTAAAGGTGCTAACAAAGTGTGCAAGCTCCAGCAATCCATCTATGCACTGGTGCAAGCATCTCGGAGTTGGAATATACGCTTTGATGAGTTGATCAAAGCATATAGTTTTATACAGACTTGCGGTGAAGCCTGTATTTACAAGAAAGTGAGTGGGAGCACTACAGCATTTCTGATAAGTATATGTGAATGACATATTGTTGATCAGAAATAATGTAGAATTTTCTAGAAAGCATAAAGGAGTATTTGAAAGGAGTTTTTTCAAAGAAAGACCTCGGTGAAGCTGCTTACATATTGAGCATCAAGATCTATAGAGATAGATCAAGACGCTTGATAAGTTTTTTCAATGAGTACATACCTTGACAAGATTTTGAAGTAGTTCAAAATGGAACAGTCAAAGAAAGAGTTCTTGACTGTGTTACAAGGTGTGAAATTTAGTAAGACTCAAAGCCCGACCACGACAGAAGATAGAAAGAGAATGAAAGTCATTCCCTATGCCTCAGCCATAGGTTCTACAAAGTATGCCATGCTGTGTACCAGATCTATTGTATACCCTACCACTGAGTTTGGCAAGGGAGTACAATAGTGATCTAGGAGTAGATCACTGGACAGCGGTCAAAATTATCCTTAGTGGAATAAGGATATGTTTCTCGATTATGGAGGTGAAAAAAAAGGTTCATCGTCAAGGGTTACGTCGATGCAACTTTTTGACACTGATCCAGATGACTCTAAGTCTCAATCTGGATACATATTGAAAGTGGGAGCTATTAGCTAGAGTAGCTCCGTGAAGAGCATTGTAGACATAGAATTTGCAAAATACTTATGGATCTAAATGTGACAGACCCATTGACTAAAATTATCTCACAAGCAAAACATGATCACACCTTAGTACTCTTTGGATGTTAATCACATAGCGATGTGAACTAGATTACTAACTCTAGTAAACCCTTTGGGTGTTGGTCACATATCGATGTGAACTATGGGTGTTAACCACACAAAGATGTGAACTATTGATGTTAAATCACATGGCGATGTGAACTAGATTATTGGCTCTAGTGCAAGTGGGAGACTGAAGGAAATATGTCCTAGAGGCAATAATAAAGTTATTATTTATTTCCATATATCATGATAAATGTTTATTATTCATGCTAGAATTGTATTAACCGGAAACATGATACATGTGTAAATACATAGACAAACAGAGTGTCACTAGTATGCCTCTACTTGACTAGCTCGTTGATCAAAGATGGTTATGTTTCCTAGCCATAGACATGAGTTGTCATTTGATTAACGGGATCACATCATTAGGAGAATGATGTGATTGACTTGACCCATTCCGTTAGCTTAGCACACGATCGTTTAGTATTCTGCTACTGCTTTCTTCATGACTTATACATGTTCCTATGACTATGAGATTATGCAACTCCCGTTTACCGGAGGAACACTTTGTGTGCTACCAAACTTCACAATGTAACTGGGTGATTATAAAGGTGCTCTACAGGTGTCTCCGAAGGTACTTGTTGGGTTGGCGTATTTCGAGATTAGGATTTGTCACTCCGACTGTCGGAGAGGTATCTCTGGGCCCACTCGGTAATGCACATCGCTATAAGCCTTGCAAGCATTGCAACTAATGAGTTAGTTGCGGGATGATGTATTACAGAACGAGTAAAGAGACTTGCCGGTAACGAGATTGAACTAGGTATTGAGATACTGACGATCGAATCTCGGGCAAGTAACATACCGATGACAAAGGGAACAACGTATTTTGTTATGCGGTTTGACCGATAAAGATCTTCGTAGAATATGTGGGAGCCAATATGAGCATCCAGTTTCCGCTATTGGTTATTGACCGGAGACGTGTCTCGGTCATGTCTACATTGTTCTCGAACCCGTAGGGTCCGCACGCTTAAAGTTCGATGACGGTTATATTATGAGTGTATGTGTTTTGATGTACCGAAGGTAGTTCGGAGTCCCGGATGAGATCGGGGACATGACGAGGAGTCTCGAAATGGTCGAGACATAAAGATCGATATATTGGACGACTATATTCGGACGTCGGAAAGGTTCCGAGTGATTCGGGTATTTTTTGGAGTACCGGAGAGTTACGGGAATTCACCGGGGAGTATATGGGCCTTATTGGGCTTTAGGGGAAAGAGAGAGGAGAGGCTGGGCGCCCCCCAAGGCCTAGTCCGAATTGGACTAGGGGGAGGGGTTGCGCCCCCTCCTTCCTTCTCTTCTCTCTCCCCTTTCCTTGACTCCTACTCCTACTACTTGGAAGGGGGGAATCCTACTCCCGGTGGGAGTAGGACTCCCCTAGGGCGCGCCATATAGAGGGCCGGCCCTCCCCCTCCTCCACTCCTATATATAAGGGGAGGGGGGCACCCCTTGGAGACACAACAATTGATCTCTTGATCTCTTAGCCGTGTGCAGTGCCCCCCTCCACCATAATCCACCTCGATAATATCGTAGCGGTGCTTAGGCGAAGCCCTGCGTCGGTAGAACATCGTCATCGTCACCACGCCGTCGTGCTGACAAAACTCTCCCTCCACACTCGGCTGGATCGGAGTTCGAGGGACGTCATCGAGTTGAACGTGTGCAGAACTCGGAGGTGTCGTGCGTTCGGTACTTGATCGGTCGGATCGTGAAGATGTACGACTACATCAACCGCATTGTGCTAACGCTTCCACTTCTGGTCTATGAGGGTACGTGGACACACTCTCCCCTCTCGTTGCTATGCATCACCATGATCTTGCATGTGCATAGGAATTTTTTTGAAATTACTACGTTCCCCAACAAGTTGAAGAAGAAGAGGCGGCCTCCCTTGAGGAGGGCCACCGGGCCAAATGAGGATACTCTGCTAGAACTGCCGCGGGATTGGCGACCCTGCGACAATGCGTGAGCTCCGCGATCTTGCGGAGGCTAGTGCGCCGTCGGTTCTTTGCATTGTGGGGACTCAAATAGCAAAAAATCGAGTGGAAGGTTTGGCGGTTTCGTTAGGTTTTTGGAGTAGTTTTGCAGTAGCTAGTAGTGGGCGGAGCGGAGGACTTTCTATTTTCTAGAAATTAGATGTTGATCTTGTAATAAAAAACTTTTCGCAGTATCATATTGATTCATGGGTCTCTGAACCAGGTTTCGAGCAATGGCTTCTCACCTGTTTCTATGGTGAGGCAAACAGGAGTCTGAGATACAAAACCTGGGATACCATGAGAAGACTGAGGGGTGAAAGCACTCTACCTTGGGTTTGCATAGGAGATTTCAACGAAATTCTACGCCAAGATGAGCAGATGGGGCCAAATACTCATGACAGTTCACAAATCGCGGGGTTCAGAGAAGCTGTAGACGTTTGCAACTTGTCGGATTTAGGCTACAAAGGTTTGGACTGGACCTTTGAGAAATGGGTGACAGGTGGTCAGTATTGCAGAGTCCGGCTAGATCCAGCCTTGGCGTCTCCAAGTTGGTTAAATATATTCCCGTTTTCAAGTGTGGAGCACTTGACAGCAGCTAAAAGTGACCATAGTCCTATCTTGTTGATGACTGACATGGAGTCGGGAACTTCGAGACTGGATACCAGGAAACCTTTTCGGTATGAATGCGTGTGGGAGACGGATGGCAGGTTCAAAGACGTTGTACATACAGCGTGGAATGCAGACGCCCCTGCTGGGTCAGTTGCTGAGCTGGCCAGCAAACTTCACACTGTTTCTATGTCACTATCGCGCTGGGGAAGGAAAACCTTTGGTTCTGTTCGCGTCAAGCTGCGGTCT
The DNA here is from genome assembly GCF_002575655.3 of Aegilops tauschii subsp. strangulata. Classification (NCBI taxonomy): domain Eukaryota; kingdom Viridiplantae; phylum Streptophyta; class Magnoliopsida; order Poales; family Poaceae; genus Aegilops; species Aegilops tauschii. The sequence continues at coordinate 485,011,690 of NC_053041.3, forward strand.
CTGTGCCGCCAGCTTGCTTTATTTCGGGAGGACCCGGTGCGTACGGGACCCAGCCCGGAAGAGAAGAGGATTGAGGATCGCATGATCAAGCTATCATAGAGGGAAGAAATTAGGGCAAGGCAGCGATCCCGGATCACCTGGCTGACTGAAGGTGATAGGAATACAGAGTTTTTTCAGAGGAAAGCAAGTGCAAGAAGGGCGAAGAATAGGATAACACAGTTAAATAGAGATGATGGGACTGCTTGTACTGACAGGAACGAGTTAGCTAGCATGGCAACTACATTTTATGCTAATCTCTATACCTCAGAGGGCACCATTGGCATGGAAGAGGTTCTATCTCATATACCAGTACGAGTTGATGGTAATATGAACACAAAACTAAATGAAGTGTACAGCAAAGAGGAAGTAAAAGAAGCCCTATTTCAAATGTTTCCGACAAAAGCACCCAGCCCAGATGGCTTTTCCGCGCACTTTTTTCAGAAGCATTGGGAGTTGTGTGGTGATGAAGTCACAAGGATGATTATTCGAGTGCTCGATGGAGTGGATTCACCGAAGGAGATAAATAATATGTTCATCGTTTTGATCCCCAAGATTGCTAGTCCAAAAGTTTTAGGACAGTTTCGGCCTATAAGCCTTTGCAATGTAATCTACAAGATTGCTTCAAAGGTCTTAGCCAACCGGCTGAAATATATTCTCCCCAGTATCATCTCCGAAGAGCAGTCAGCTTTCGTTCCTGGACGTCTCATTACAGGTAACTTCATAACAGCCTATGAATGTTTGCACTACATGAAGACGAGAAGGGTGAAGGGTAACAGATTTTGTGCGCTTAAGCTCGATATGATGAAGGCTTATGACCGTTTGGAGTGGTCGTATCTGAAGGCAGTACTGCTCAAGATGGGTTTTAGTTCCAGATTCACCGAAACTATAATGAGGTGCGTAACATCGTTATCTTTTTCAGTCCTTTTTAATAGTGGGAGTTTGGATGTTTTCAGGCCGTCTCGGGGTCTGAGGCAGGGAGACCCAATAATGCCGTATCTCCTTGTGCTAGCTGCTGAGGGATTGTCATGCTTATTAAAGGTAGAAGGAGCGGTGCGGGGGATAGAAGTTGCACCTGGTGCCCCGGTAGTCAATCATCTACTTTTTGCAGATGGCAGCTTACTATTTTTTGAGGCCACCGATGCTAGTGCGGTACGAGTCAATGAGATACTCACAAAATACTGCAATGCGTCTGGCCAAAGAATAAATACAGACAAGTCGTCTATATTTTTTAGCAAAGGTGTGGCAGATGCTACGAAGGGATCCATCAAGCAGATATTGAATGTATTTAATGAGTCATTAACAGAGAAGTATCTTGGCTTACCTTCAGATGTAGGAAGAGCAAAGGAAGGGTCTTTTAGATACTTAAAGGATAGAATCTGGAAGCGGGTTCAAGGGTGGAGAGAAGTGTTTGAAGGAAATATGCCCTAGAGGCAATTAAAGTTATTATTTATTTCCTTATATCATGATAAATGTTTATTATTCATGTTAGAATTGTATTAACCGGAAACTTAGTACATGTGTGAATACATAGACAAACATAGTGTCACTAGTATGCCTCTACTTGACTAGCTCGTTGATCAAAGATGGTTATGTTTCTTAGCCATTGACATGAGTTGTCATTTGATTAACAGGATCACATCATTAGGAGAATGATGTGATTGACTTGACCCATTCCGTTAGCTTAGCACTCGATCGTTTAGTATGTTGCTATTGCTTTCTTCATGACTTATACATGTTCCTATGACTATGAGATTATGCAACTCCCGTTTACCGGAGGAACACTTTGTGTGCTAACAAACATCACAACGTAACTGGGTGATTATAAAGGTGCTCTACAGGTGTCTCCGAAGGTACTTGTTGGGTTGGCGTATTTCGATATTAGGATTTGTCACTCCGATTGTCGGAGAGGTATCTCTGGGCCCACTCGGTAATGCACATCACTATAAGCCTTGCAAGCATTGTAACTAATGAGTTAGTTGCGGGATGATGTATTACGGAACGAGTAAAGAGACTTGCCGGTAACGAGATTGAACTAGGTATTGAGATACCGACGATCGAATCTCGGGCAAGTAACATACCGATGACAAAGGGAACAACGTATGTTGTTATGCGGTCTGACCGACAAAGATCTTCGTAGAATATGTGGGAGCCAATATGAGCATCCAGGTTCCGCTATTGGTTATTGACCGGAGACGTGTCTCGGTCATGTCTACATAGTTCTCGAACCCGTAGGGTCCGCACGCTTAAAGTTAGATGACGGTTATATTACGAGTTTATGTATTTTGATGTACCGAAGGAGTTCGGAGTCCCGGATGAGATCAGGCACTTGACGAGGAGTCTCGAAATGGTTGAGACGTAAAGATCGATATATTGGACGACTATATTCGGACATCGGAAAGGTTCCGAGTGATTCGGGTTTTTTCGGAGTACCGTAGAGTTACGGGAATTCGTATTGGGCCTTAATGGGCCATACGGGAAAGGAGAGAAAGGCCCCAAAGGGTGGCCGCACCCCTCCCCATGGACTAGTCCGAATTGGACTAGGGAGGGGGGCGCCCCCTTCCTTCCTTCTCCTTCTCCCTTCCCTTCTCCTACTCCAACAAGGAAAGGAGGAGTCCTACTCCCAGTGGGAGTAGGACTCCTCCCTTGGCGCGCCCTCCTCCTAGGCCGGCCGCCTCCCCCCTTGCTCCTTTATATACAGGGGCAGGGGGCACCCCAAAGACACAACAATTGATCTCTTAATCTCTTAGCCGTGTGCGGTGCCCCCCTCCACCATAATTCACCTTGATAATATCGTAGCGATGCTTAGGCGAAACCCTGCGTTGGTAGAACATCATCATCATCACCACGCCGTCGTGCTGATGGAACTCTCCCTCAAAGCTCGGCTGGATCGGAGTTCGAGGGACTTCATCGAGCTGAACGTGTGCTGAACTCGGAGGTGCCGTACGTTCGGTACTTGGATCGGTCGGATCGTGAAGACATACGATTACATCAACCGCGTTGTGCCAACGCTTCTGCTTTCGGTCTACGAGGGTACGTGGACAACACTCTCCCCTCTCGTTGCTATGCATCACCATGATCTTGCGTGTGCGTAGAAAATTTTGAAATTACTATGTTCCCCAACAGTGGTATCAGAGCCTGGTTTTATGCGTAGATGTCATATGCACGAGTAGAACACAAGTGAGTTGTGGGCGATATAAATCATACTGCTTACCAGCATGTCATACTTTGGTTCGGCGGTATTGTTGGATGAAGCGGCCCGGACCGACATTACGCGTACGCTTACGCGAGACTAGTTCTACCGACGTGCTATGCACATAGGTGGCTGGCGGGTGTCAGTTTCTCCAACTTTAGTTGAACCGAGTGTGGCTACGCCCGGTCCTTGCGAAGGTTAAAACAGCACCAACTTGACAAACTATCGTTGTGGTTTTGATGCGTAGGTAAGAACGGTTCTTGCTAAGCCCGTAGCAGCCACGTAAAACTCGCAACAACAAAGTAGAGGACGTCTAACTTGTTTTTGCAGGGCATGTTGTGATGTGATATGGTCAAAGCATGATGCTAAATTTATTGTATGAGATGATCATGTTTTGTAACCGAGTTATCGGCAACTGGTAGGAGCCATATGGTTATCGCTTTATTGTATGCAATGCAATCGCCCTGTAATGCTTTACTTTATCACTAAGCGGTAGCGATAGTCGTAGAAGCATAAGATTAGCGAGACGACAACGATGCTACGATGGAGATCAAGGTGTCGCGCCGGTGACGATGGTGATCATGACGGTGCTTCGGAGATGGAGATCACAAGCACAAGATGATGATGGCCATATCATATCACTTATATTGATTGCATGTGATGTTAATCCTTTATGCATCTTATCTTGCTTTGATTTACGGTTGCATTATAAGATGATCCCTCACTAAATTATCAAAGTATAAGTGTTCTCCCTGAGTATGCACCGTTGTGAAAGTTCTTCGTGCTGAGACACCACGTGATGATCGGGTGTGATAGGCTCTACGTTCAAATACAACAGGTGCAAAACAGTTGCACACACAGAATACTCAGGTTAAGCTTGACGAGCCTAGCATATAACAGATATGGCCTCGGAACACGGAGACCGAAAGGTCGAGCGTGAATCATATAGTAGATATGATCAACATAGTGATGTTCACCATTGAAACTACTCCATCTAACTTGATGATCGGACATCATTTAGTTGATTTGGATCACGTGATCACTTAGAGGATTAGAGGGATGTCTATCTAAGTGGGAGTTCTTAAGTAATATGATTAATTGAACTTAAATTTATCATGAACTTAGTCCTGGTAGTATTAGCATATCTATGTTGTAGATCAATAGCTCGCGTTTAGCTCCCCTGTTTTATTTTGATATGTTCCTAGAGAAAACTGAGTTAAAAGATGTTAGTAGTAATGATGCGGATTGGATCCGTGATCTGAGGTTTATCCTCATTGCTATACAGAAGAATTATGTCCTTGATGCACCGCTAGGTGACAGACCTATTGCAGGAGCAGATGCAGACGTTATGAACGTTTGGCTAGCTCAATATGATGACTACTTGATATTTTAGTGCACCATGCTTAACGGCTTAGAATCGGAACTTCAAAGACATTTTGAACGTCATGGACCATATGAGATGTTCCAGGAGTTGAAGTTAATACTTCAATCAAATACCCGAGTTGAGAGATATGAAGTCTCCAACAAGTTCTCTAGCTAAAAGATGGAGGAGAATAGCTCAAGCAGTGAGCATGTGCTCAGATTGTCTGGGTACTACAATCGCTTGAATCAAGTGGGAGTTAATCTTCCAGATAAGATAGTGATTGATAGAATTCTCTAGTCACCATCACCAAGTTAGTAGAACTTCGTGATGAACTATATGTTGGGGATCGTAGCAGAATTTTAAAATTTCCTACGCATCACCAAGATCCATCTATGGAGTATACTAGCAACGAGGGGAAAGGAGTGCATCTACATACCCTTGTAGATCGCGAGCAGAAGCGTTCCAATGAATGGGGTTGATGGAGTCGTACTCGCCGTGATCCAAATCACCGATGACCGAGTGCCGAACGGACGGCACCTCCGCGTTCAACACACGTACGGAGCAGCGACGTCTCCTCCTTCTTGATCCAGCAAGGGGGAAGGAGAGGTTGATGGAGATCCAGCAGCACGACGGCGTGGTGGTGGAAGTAGCGGGATCTCGGCAGGGCTTCGCCAAGCTTCTGCGAGAGGGAGAGGTGTTGCAGGGGGAGAGGGAGGCGCCAGGGGCTGTTGTGTTGCTGCCCTCCCTCCTCCTCCCCCACTATTTATAGGCCCCCTGGGGGGGCGCCGGCCCTGGAACCCATCTACATGGGGGGGCGGCGAAGAGGGAAGGGGGGGTGGCTTCCCCCCCAAGCCAAGTGGGGCGCCCCCCAACCCCTAGGGTTTCCAACCCTAGGCGCAGGGGGAGGCCCAAGGGGGGGCGCCCCAGCCCACTAAGGGCTGGTTCCCTTCCCACTTCAGCCCATGGGGCCCTCCGGGATAGGTGGCCCCACCCGGTGGACCCCCGGGACCCTTCCGGTGGTCCCGGTACAATACCGATAACCCCCGAAACTTTCCCGGTGGCCGAAACTGGACTTCCTATATATAATTCTTCACCTCCGGACCATTCCGGAACTCCTCGTGACGTTCGAGATCTCATCCGGGACTCCGAAAAACTTTCGGGTTTCCGCATACTAATATCTCTATAACCCTAGCGTCACCGAACCTTAAGTGTGTAGACCCTACGGGTTCGGGAGACATGCAGACATGACCGAGACGCCTCTCCGGTCAATAACCAACAGCGGGATCTGGATACCCATGTTGGCTCCCACATGTTCCACGATGATCTCATCGGATGAACCACGATGTCGAGGATTCAATCAATCCCGTATACAATTCCCTTTGTCAATCGGTATGTTACTTGCCCGAGATTCGATCGTCGGTATCCCAATACCTTGTTCAATCTCGTTACCGGCAAGTCTCTTTACTCGTACCGTAATGCATGATCCCGTGGCTAACTCCTTAGTCACATTGAGCTCATTATGATGATGCATTACCGAGTGGGCCCAGAGACACCTCTCCGTCATACGGAGTGACAAATCCCAGTCTCGATCCGTGCCAACTCAACAGACACTTTCGGAGATACCCGTAGTGTACCTTTATAGTCACCCAGTTACGTTGTGACGTTTGGCACACCCAAAGCACACCTACGCTATCCGGGAGTTGCACGATCTCATGGTCTAAGGAATAGATACTTGACATTGGAAAAGCTCTAGCAAACGAACTACACGATCTTTGAGCTATGCTTAGGATTGGGTCTTGTCCATCACATCATTCTCCTAATGATGTGATCCCGTTATCAATGACATCCAATGTCCATAGTCAGGAAACCATGACTATCTGTTGATCAACGAGCTAGTTAACTAGAGGCTTACTAGGGACACGTTGTGGTCTATGTATTCACACATGTATTACGATTTCCGGATAACACAATTATAGCATGAGCAATAGACAATTATCATGAAAAAAGAAATATAGTAAGAACCATTTATTATTGCCTCTAGGGCATATTTCCAACAGTCTCCCACTTGCACTAGAGTCAATAATCTAGTTACATTGTGATGAATCGAACACCCATAGCGTCCTGGTGTTGATCATGTTTTGCTCTAGGGAGAGGTTTAGTCAACGGATCTGCTACATTCAAGTCCGTATGTACTTTAAAAATATCTATGTCTCCATTTTGAACACTTTCACGAATGGAGTTGAAGCGACGCTTGATATGCCTGGTCTTCCTGTGAAACCTGGGCTCCTTGGCAAGGGCAGTAGCTCCAGTGTTGTCACAGAAGAGAGTCATCGGGCCCGACGCATTGGGAATCACCCCTAGGTCGGTAATGAACTCCTTCATCCAGACTGCTTCTTGCGCTGCTTCCGAGGCTGCCATGTACTCCGCTTCACATGTAGATCCCGCCACGACGCTTTGCTTGCAACTGCACCAGCTTACTGCCCCTCCATTCAAAATATACACGTATCCGGTTTGTGACTTCGAGTCATCCAGATCTGTCTCGAAGCTAGCATCGACGTAACCCTTTACGACGAGCTCTTCGTCACCTCCATAAACGAGAAACATATCCTTAGTCCTCTTCAGGTACTTCAGGATATTCTTGACCGCTGTCCAGTGTTCCATGCCGGGATTACTTTGGTACCTTCCTACCAAACTTACGGCAAGGTTTACATCAGGTCTGGTACACAGCATGGCATACATAATAGACCCTATGGCCGAGGCATAGGGGATGACACTCATCTTTTCTCTATCTTCTGCCGTGGTCGGGCATTGAGCCGTGCTCAATTGCACACCTTGCAATACAGGCAAGAACCCCTTCTTGGACTGATCCATATTGAACTTCTTCAATATCTTGTCAAGGTACGTACTCTGTGAAAGACCAATGAGGCGTCTTGATCTATCTCTATAGATCTTGATGCCTAATATATAAGCAGCTTCTCCAAGGTCCTTCATTGAAAAACACTTATTCAAATAGGCCTTTATACTTTCCAAGAATTCTATATCATTTCCCATCAATAGTATGTCATCCACAAACAATAAGAGAAATGCTACAGAGCTCCCACTCACTTTCTTGTAAACACAGGCTTCTCCATAAGTCTATGTAAACCCAAACGCTTTGATCATCTCATCAAAGCGAATGTTCCAACTCCGAGATGCTTGCACCAGCCCATAGATTGAGCGCTGGAGCTAGCATACTTTGTCAGCATTCTTAGGATCGACAAAACCTTCCGGCTGCATCATATACAATTCTTCCTTAGAAAGCCGTTAAGGAATGTCGTTTTGACGTCCATTTGCCATATCTCATAATCATAGAATGCGGCAATTGCTAACATGATTCGGACGGACTTCAGCTTCGCTATGGGTGAGAAATTCTCATCGTAGTCAACCCCTTGAACTTGTCGATAACCCTTAGCGACAAGTCGAGCCTTATAGATGGTCACATTACCATCCGCGTCTGTCTTCTTCTTAAAGATCCATTTATTTTCTATGGCTCGCCGATCATCAAGCAAGTCAGTCAAAGTCCATACTTCGTTTTCATACATGGATCCTATCTCGGATTTCATGGCTTCTAGCCATTTGTCGGAATCCGGGCCCGCCATCGCTTCTTCATAGTTCGAAGGTTCACCGTTGTCTAACAACATGATTTCCAGGACAGGGTTGCCGTACCACTCTGGTGCGGAACGTGTCCTTGTGGACCTATGAAGTTCAGCAGTAACTTGATCCGAAGCTTCATGATCATCATCATTAACTTCCTCCCCAGTCGGTGTAGGCACCACAGGAACATCTTCCCGCGCTGCGCTACTTTCCGGTTCGGAAGGGGTGACTATCACCTCATCAAGTTCCACTTTCCTCCCACTCAATTCTTTCGAGAGAAACTCTTTCTCCAGAAAGGACCCGTTCTTGGCAACAAAGATCTTGCCTTCGGATCTGAGGTAGAAGGTATAACCAATAGTTTCCTTGGGGTATCCTATGAAGACGCATTTTTCCGACTTGGGTTCGAGCTTTTCAGGTTGAAGTTTCTTGACATAAGCATCGCATCCCCAAACTTTTAGAAACGACAACTTAGGTTTCTTCCCAAACCATAATTCATACGGTGTCGTCTCAACGGATTTCGGCGGAGCCCTATTTAAAGTGAATGCGGCAGTCTCTAAAGCATAGCCCCAAAATGAGAGTGGTAGATCGGTAAGAGACATCATAGATCGCACCATATCCAATAGAGTGCGATTACGACGTTCGGACACACCGTTTCGCTGAGGTGTTCCAGGCGGCGTGAGTTGTGAAATGATTCCACATTTCTTTAAGTGCGCGGATGTCAGCGGTTCGAGTCCGCTTATCTCCAGCCCGTGAACTTAGCGGATGATCACTTCAGAAAATCGTATAAAAATCAAGCAAGAAAACAGATGCGCTAACGCACAACGGGTTTCGCGCTAGTTGCCGAAGCACTGGAGTGATCCAGTAGCCGGGAAGGGGCCTAGAAGTGCCTAATTCATGACTTAAATATTCTCCACCACGATCTGATCGTAAGAACTTTATTTTCCTGTCACGTTGATTCTCAACCTCACTCTGAAATTCCTTGAACTTTTCAAAGGTTTCAGATTTGTGTTTCATTAGGTAGACATACCCATATCTACTTAAGTCATCAGTGAGAGTAAGAACATAACGATATCCTCCGCGAGCCTCAACACTCATTGGACCGCACACATCGGTATGTATGATTTCCAATAAATTGGTTGCTCGCTCCATTGTTCCAGAGAACGGAGTCTTGGTCATCTTACCCATGAGGCATGGTTCGCACGTGTCAAGTGATTCGTAATCAAGAGACTCCAAAAGTCCATCTGCATGGAGCTTCTTCATGCGCTTGACACCAATGTGACCAAGGCGGCAGTGCCACAAGTATGTGGGACTATCGTTATCAACTTTACATCTTTTGGTATTCATGCTATGAATATGTGTAACATCACGTTCGAGATTCATCAAGAATAAACCATTGACCAGCGGGGCATGACCATAAAACATATCTCTCATATAAATAGAACAACCATTATTCTCGGATTTAAATGAGTAGCCATCTCGAATTAAACGAGATCCAGATACAATGTTCATGCTCAAAGCTGGTACTAAATAACAATTATTGAGGTTTAAAACTAATCCCGTAGGTACATGCAGAGGTAGCGTGCCGACGGCGATCACATCGACCTTGGAACCATTCCCGACGCACATCGTCACCTCGTCCTTCGCCAGTCTCCGCTTATTCCGCAGTTCCTGTTTTGAGTTACAAATATGAGCAACCGCACCGGTATCAAATACCCAGGAGCTACTACGAGTACTGGTAAGGTACACATCAATTACATGTATATCACATATACCTTTGGTGTTGCCGGCCTTCTTGTCCGCTAAGTATTTGGGGCAGTTCCGCTTCCAGTGACCACCTCCCTTGCAATAAAAGAACTCAGTCTCAGGCTTGGGTCCATTCCTTGACTTCTTCCCGGCAACTGGTTTACCGGGCACGGCAACTCCCTTGCCGTCCTTCTTGAAGTTCTTCTTGCCCTTGCCTTTCTTGAACTTAGTGGTTTTATTCACCATCAACACTTGATGTTCCTTTCTGATCTCCACCTCTGCTGATTTCAGCATTGAATATACCTCAGGAATGGTCTTTTCCATCCCCTGCATATTGAAGTTCATCACAAAGCTCTTGTAGCTTGGTGAAGCGACTGAAGGATTCTGTCAATGACCGCGCATCCGGGAGATTAACCCCCAGCTGAGACAAGCGGTTGTGTAACCCAGACATTCTGAGTATGTGCTCACTAACAGAACTATTTTCCTCCATTTTACAGCCGAAGAACTTGTCGGAGACTTCATATCTCTTGACCCGGGCATGAGCTTGGAAAACCATTTTCAGCTCTTTGAACATCTCATATGCTCCATGTTTCTCAAAACGCTTTTGGAGACCCGGTTCTAAGCTGTAAAGCATGCCGCACTGAACGAGGGAGTAATCATCAGCACGTGATTGCCAAGCGTTCATAACGTCTTGGTTCTCTGGGATTGGTGCTTCACCTAGCGGTGCTTCTAGGACATAATCTTTCTTGGCAGCTATGAGGATGATCCTCAGGTTCCGGACCCAGTCCGTATAGTTGCTGCCATCATCTTTCAGCTTGGTTTTCTCTAGGAACGCGTTGAAGTTGAGGACAACGTGGGCCATTTGATCTACAAGACATATTGTAAAGATTTTTAGACTAAGTTCATGATAATTAAGTTCATATAATCAAATTATTCAATGAACTCCCACTCAGATAGACATCCCTCTAGTCATCTAAGTGAAACATGATCCGAGTTAACTAGGTCGTGTCCGATCATCACGTGAGACGGACTAGTCAAGATCGGTGAACATCTCCATGTTGATCGTATCATCTATACGACTCATGCTCGAACTTTCGGTCCTCCGTGTTCCGAGGCCATGTCTGTACATGCTAGGCTCGTCAAGTCAACCTAAGTGTATTGCGTGTGTTCCGAGGCCATGTCTGTACATGCTAGGCTCGTGAACACCCGTTGTATGCGAACGTTAGAATCTATCACACCCGATCATCACGTGGTGCTTCAAAACAACGAACCTTCGCAACGGTGCACAGTTAGGGGGAACACTTTCTTGAAATTATCATAAGGGATCATCTTACTTACTACCGTCGTTCTAAGCAAATAATATGCAAAACATGATAAACATCACATGCAATCAAATAGTGACATGATATGGCCAATATCATTTTGCTCCTTTGATCTCCATCTTCGGGGCACCATGATCATCTTCGTCACCGGCATGACACCATGATCTCCATCATCATGATCTCCATCATTGTGTCTTCATGAAGTTGTCACGCCAACGATTACTTCTACTTCTATGGCTAACGCGTTTAGCAACAAAGTAAAGTAATTTACATGGCGTTATTCAATGACACGCAGGTCATACAAAAAATAAAGAAAACTCCTATGGCTCCCGCCGGTTGTCATACTCATCGACATGCAAGTCGTGATTCCTATTACAAGAATATGATCAATCTCATACATCACATATATCATTCATCACATCTTCTGGCCATATCATATCACATAGCACATGCTGCAAAAACAAGTTAGACGTCCTCTAATTGTTGTTGCAAGTTTTTACGTGGCTTGTATAGGTTTCTAGCAAGAATGTTTCTTACCTACGTAAAACCACAACGTGATATGCCAATTTCTATTTACCCTTCATAAGGACCCTTTTCATCGAATCCGTTCCGACTAAAGTGGGAGAGACAGACACCCGCTAGCCACCTTATGCAACTAGTGCATGTCAGTCGGTGGAACCTGTCTCACGTAAGCGTACGTGTAAGGTCGGTCTGGGCCGCTTCATCCCACAATACCGCCGAAACAAGATAAGACTAGTAGCGGCAAGAAGAATTGGCAACATCTACGCACACAACTGCTTTGTGTTCTACTCGTGCATAGTAACTACGCATAGGCCTGGCTCATGATGCCACTGTTGGGGATCGTAGCAGAATTTTAAAATTACCTACGCATCACCAAGATCCATCTATGGAGTATACTAGCAACGAGGGGAAAGGAGTGCATCTACATACCCTTGTAGATCGCGAGCGGAAGCGTTCCAACGAACGGGGTTGATGGAGTCGTACTCGCCGTGATCCAAATCACCGATGACCGAGTGCCGAACGGACGGCACCTCCGCGTTCAACACACGTACGGAGCAGCGACGTCTCCTCCTTCTTGATCCAGCAAGGGGGAAGGAGAGGTTGATGGAGATCCAGCAGCACGACGGCGTGGTGGTGGAAGTAGCGGGATCTCGGCAGGGCTTCGCCAAGCTTCTGCGAGAGGGAGAGGTGTTGCAGGGGGAGAGGGAGGCGCCAGGGGCTGTTGTGTTGCTGCCCTCCCTCCCCCCCCCACTATTTATAGGCCCCCTGGAGGGGGGGCGCCGGCCCTGGAATCCATCTACATGGGGGGGCGGCGACCAAGAGGGAAGGGGGGGTGGCTTCCCCCAAGCCAAGTGGGGCGCCCCCACCCATAGGGTTTCCAACCCTAGGCGCAGGGGGAGGCCCAAGGGGGGGTGCCCCATTCCACTAAGGGCTGGTTCCCTTCCCACTTCAGCCCATGGGGCCCTCCGGGATAGGTGGCCCCACCCGGTGGACCCCCGGGACCCTTCCGGTGGTCCCGGTACAATACCGATAACCCCCAAAACTTTCCCGGTGGCCGAAACTGGACTTCCTATATATAAAATTCTTCATCTCCGGACCATTCCAGAACTCCTCGTGACGTCCGGGATCTCATCCGGGACTCCGAACAACTTTTGGGTTTCCGCATACTAATATCTCTATAACCCTAGCGTCACCGAACCTTAAGTGTGTAGACCCTACGGGTTCGGGAGACATGCAGACATGACCGAGACGCCTCTCCGGTCAATAACCAACAGCGGGATCTGGATACCCATGCTGGCTCCCACATGTTCCACGATGATCTCATCGGATGAACCACGATGTCGAGGATTCAATCAATCCCGTATACAATTCCCTTTGTCAATCGGTATGTTACTTGCCCGAGATTCGATCGTCGGTATCCCAATACCTTGTTCAATCTCGTTACCGGCAAGTCTCTTTACTCGTACCGTAATGCATGATCCCGTGGCTAACTCCTTAGTCACATTGAGCTCATTATGATGATGCATTACCGAGTGGGCCCAGAGATACCTCTCCGTCATACGGAGTGACAAATCCCAGTCTCGATCCGTGCCAACTCAACAGACACTTTCGGAGATACCCGTAGTGTACCTTTATGGTCACCCAGTTACGTTGTGACGTTTGGCACACCCAAAGCACTCCTACGCTATCCGGGAGTTGCACGATCTCATGGTCTAAGGAAAAGATACTTGACATTGGAAAAGCTCTAGCAAACGAACTACACGATCTTTGAGCTATGCTTAGGATTGGGTCTTGTCCATCACATCATTCTCCTAATGATGTGATCCCGTTATCAATGACATCCAATGTCCATAGTCAGGAAACCATGACTATCGGTTGATCAACGAGCTAGTCAACTAGAGGCTTACTAGGGACACGCTGTGGTCTATGTATTCACACATGTATTACGATTTCCGGATAACACAATTATAGCATGAACAATAGACAATTATCATGAACAAAGAAATATAATAATAACCATTTATTATTGCCTCTAGGGCATATTTCCAACACTATAATATGCAAGGGATAACGAAAATGATTCCCAAGCTCTTCGTGATGCTGAAATCGACGAAGGTAGAAATCAAGAAAACATCAAGTGTTGATGGTTAACAAGATCACTAGTTTCAAGAAAAGGGCAAAGGGAAGAAGGGGAACTTCAAAAAGAACGGCAAGCAAGTTGTTGCTCAACTGAAGAAGCCCAAGTCTGGACCTAAGCTTGAGACTAAGTGCTTCTACTGCAAAGGGACTGGTCACTAGAAGCGGAACCACACCAAGTATTTGGAAGATAAGAAGGATGGCAAAGTGAACAAAGGTATATTTGATATACAGATTATTGATGTGTATTTTACTAGTGTTCGTAGCAACCCTTCGGTATTTGATACTGGTTCAGTTGCTAAACAGTAGTAACTCGAAACAGGAGTTGGAGAATGAACAGAGACTAGTTAAGGGTGAAGTGACGATGTGTGTTGGAAGTGGTTCCAAGATTGATATGATCATCATCGCACGCTCCCTACACTTTCGGGATTAGTGTTGAACCTAAATAAGTGTTATTTGGTGTTTGCGTTGAGCATGAATATGATTTGATCATGTTTATTGCAATACGGTTATTCATTTAAGTTAGAGAATAATTATTGTTCTATTTACATGAATAAAACCTTCTATGGTCATACACCCAATGAAAATGGTTTGTTGGATCTCGATCGTAGTGATACACATATTCATAATATTGAAGCCAAAAGATGCAAAGTTAATAATGATAGTGCAACTTATTTGTGGCACTGCCGTTTAGGTCATATTGGTGTAAAGCGCATGAAGAAACTCCATGCTGATGGGATTTTGGAATCACTTGATGCTTGCGAACCATGCCTCTTGGGCAAGATGACTAAAACGCCGTTCTCCGGAACAATGGAGCGAGCAACAAATTTGTTGGAAATCATACATACTGATGTATGTGGTCCGATGAATATTGAGGCTCGCGGCAGGTATCGTTATTTTCAGACCTTCACAGATGATTTGAGCAGATATGGGTATATCTACTTGATGAAACATAAGTCTGAAACATTTGAAAAGTTCATATAATTTCAGAGTGAAGTAGAAAATCATCGTAACAAGAAAATAAAGTTTCTATGATGTGATCGTGGAGGGAAATATTTGAGTTATGAGTTTGGCCTTCAATTAAAACAATGTGGAATAGTTTCACAAACTCATGCCACCTGGAACACCACAGCATAATGGTGTGTCCGAACGTCATAACCATACTTTATTGAATATAGTACAATCTGTGATGTCTCTTACCGATTTACCACTATCGTTTTGGGGTAATGCATTAGAGACAACTGCATTCACGTTAAAAGGGCACCATCTAAATCCGTTGAGACGACACCATATGAACTGTGGTTTGGCAAGAAACCAAAGTTGTCGTTTCTTAAAGTTTGGGGTTGCGATGCTTATGTGAAAAAGTTTCATCCTGATAAGCTCAAACCCAAATCGGAGAAATGTGTCTTCATAGGATACCCAAAGGAGACAGTTGGGTACACCTTCTATCACAGATCCGAAGGCAAGACATTCGTTGCTAAGAATGGATCCTTTCTAGAGAAGGAGTTTCTCTCGAAAGAAGTGAGTGGGAGGAAAGTAGAACTTGTTGAGGTAACTTTACCTGCTCCCTTATTGGAAAGTAGTTCATCGTAGAAATCCGTTCCTGTGACTATGACACCAATTAGTGAGGAAGCTAATGATGATGATCATGTAACTTCAGATCAATTTACTACCGAACCTCGTAGGTAAACCAGAGTGAGATCTGCACCAGAGTGGTACGGTAATCCTGTTCTGGAGTTCACGTTACTTGACCATGACGAACCTACGAACTATGAGGAAGCGATGATGAGCCCAGATTCCACGAAATGGTTTGAGGCCATGAAATCTGAGATGGGGTCCATGTATGAGAACAAAGTGTGGACTTTGGTTGACTTGCCCGATGATCGGCAAGCCATATAAAATAAATGGATCTTCAAGAGGAAGACGGACGCTGATAGTAGTGTTACTATCTACAAAGCTAGAATTGTCGCAAAAGGTTTTTGACAAGTTCAAGGTGTTGACTACGATGAGAGTTTTCTCACTCGTATCTATGCTTAAGTCTATCCGAATCATGTTAGCAATTGCCGCATTTTATGAAATCTGGCAAATGGATAAACAAAACTGCATTCCTTAATGGATTTATTGTTGGGGAACGTAGTAATTTCAAAAAAATGCTTACGCACACGCAAGATCATGGTGATGCATAGCAACGAGAGGGGAGAGTGTTGTCCACGTACCCTTGTAGACCGACAGCGGAAGTGTTATTACAACACGGTTGATGTAGTCGTACGTCTTCACGATCCGACCGATCAAGTACCGAACGTACGGCACCTCCGAGTTCTACACACGTTCAGCTCGATGACGTCCCTCGAACTCCGATCCAGCCGAGTGTTGAGGGAGAGTTTCGTCAGCACGACGGCGTGGTGACGATGATGATGTTCCACCGACGCAGGGCTTCGCCTAAGCCCCGCAACGGTATTATCGAGGTGTAATATGGTGGAGGGGGGCACCGCACACGGCTAAGAGACCCCCCTGCCCTCGTATATAAAGGAGCAAGGGGGAAGGCGGCCGGCCTAGGAGGAGGGCGCGCCAAGGGGGGAGTCCTACTCCCAGGACTCCTCCTTTCCTTGTTGGAGTAGGAAAAGGGAAGGGGGAAGGAGAAAGAAGGAACGGTGCACCCCCCTTCCCTAGTCCAATACGGACCAGACCATGGGGAGGGGTGTGGCCACCTTTTGAGGCCTTTCTCTCCTTTCCCATATGGCCCATTAAGGCCCAATACGAATTCCCGTAACTCTCCGGTACTCCGAAAAATACCCGAATCACTCGGAACCTTTCCGAAGTCCGAATATAGTCGTCCAATATATCGATTTTTACGTCTCGACCATTTCGAGACTCCTCGTCATATCCCCGATCTCATCCGGGACTCCGAACTCCTTCGGTACATCAAAACTCAATAAAACTGTCATCGTAACGTTAAGCGTGCGGACCCTACGGGTTCGAGAACTATGTAGACATGACCGAGACACGTCTCCGGTCAATAACCAATAGCGGGACCTGGATGCCCATATTGGCTCCCACATATTCTACGAAGATCTTTATCGGTCAGACCGCATAACAACATACGTTGTTCCCTTTGTCACCGGTATGTTACTTGCCCGAGATTTGATCGTCGGTATCTCGATACCTAGTTCAATCTCATTACCGGCAAGTCTCTTTACTCGTTCCGTAACACATCATCCCGCAACTAACTCATTAGTCACAATGCTTGCAAGACTTATAGTGATGTGCATTACCGAGTGGGCCCAGAGATACCTCTCCGACAATTGGAGTGACAAATCCTAATCTCGAAAGACGCCAACCCAACAAGTACCTTTGAAGACACCTGTAGAGCACCTTTATAATCACCCATTTACGTTGTGACGTTTGGTAGCACACAAAGTGTTCCTCCGGTAAACGGGAGTTGCATAATCTCATAGTCATAGGAACATGTATAAGTCATGAAGAAAGCAATAGCAACATACTAAACGATCGAGTGCTAAGCTAACGGAATGGGTCAAGTCAATCACGTCATTCTCCTAATGAGGTGATCTCGTTAATCAAATGACAACTTATGTCTATGGCTAGGAAACATAACCATCTTTGATTAACGAGCTAGTCAAGTAGAGGCATACTAGTGACACTCTGTTTGTCTATATATTCACACATGTATTATGTTTCCGGTTAATACAATTCTAGCATGAATAATAAACATTTATCATGATACAAGAAAATAAATAATACTTTATTATTGCCTCTAGGGCATATTTCCTTCATTTATTAAAGAAGAGTTGTATATGATGCAACCAGAAGGTTTTGTTAATCCTAAAGGTGCTAACAAAATATTCAAGCTCCAGCGATCCATCTATGGACTGGTGCAAGCATCTCGGAGTTGGAATATACGCTTTGATAAGTTGATCAAAGCATATAGTTTTATACAGACTTGCGGTGAAGCCTGTATTTACAAGAAAGTGAGTGCGAACACTACAACATTTCTGATAAGTATATGTGAATGACATATTGTTGATCGAAAATAATGTAGAATTATTCTGCAAAGCATAAAGGATTGTTTGAAAGGGGTTTTTCAAACAAAGACCTCGGTGAAGCTGCTTATATATTGAGCATCAAGATCTATAGAGATAAATCAAGACACTTGATAAGTTTTTCAATGAGTACATACCTTGACAAGATTTTGAAGTAGTTCAAAATGGAACAGTCAAAGAAAGAGTTCATGCCTGTGTTACAAGGTGTGAAATTGAGTAAGACTAAAAACCCGACCACGGCAGAAGATAGAAAGAGAATGAAAGTCATTCCCTATGCCTCAGCCATAGGTTCTATAAAGTATGCCATGCTGTGTACTAGATCTATTGTATACCCTACACTGATTTTGGCAAGGGAGTACAATAGTGATCTAGGAGTAGATCACCAGACAGCGGTCAAAATTATCCTTAATGGAATAAGGATATGTTTCTCGATTATGGAGGTGACAAAAAGGTTCGTCGTAAAGGGTTACGTCGATGCAAGTTTTGACACTGATCCAGATGACTCTAAGTCTCAATCTGGATACATATTGAAAGTGGGAGCAATTAGCTAGAGTAGCTCCGTGCAGAGCATTGTTGACATAGAAATTTGCAAAATACATACGGATCTGAATGTGGCAGACCCGTTGACTAAACTTCTCTCACAAGCGAAACATTATCACACCATACTACTCTTTGGGTGTTAATAACGTTGCAATGTGAACTAGATTATTGACTCTGGGTCACGTGACTATGTGAACTATGGGTGTTAATCACATGATGATGTGAACTATTGGTGTTAAATCACATGGTGATGTGAACTAGATTATTGACTCTAGTGCAAGTGGGAGACTGAAGGAAATATGCCCTAGAGGCAATAATAAAGTTATTATTTATTTCCTTATATCATGATAAATGTTTATTATTCATGCTAGAATTGTATTAACCGGAAACTTAGTACATGTGTGAATACATAGACAAACATAGTGTCACTAGTATGCCTCTACTTGACTAGCTCGTTGATCAAAGATGGTTAGTTTCCTAGCCATTGACATGAGTTGTCATTTGATTAACGGGATCACATCATTAGGAGAATGATGTGATTGACTTGACCCATTCTGTTAGCTTAGCACTCGATCGTTTAGTATGTTGCTATTGCTTTCTTCATGACTTATACATGTTCCTATGACTATGAGATTATGCAACTCCTGTTTACCGGAGGAACACTTTGTGTGCTACCAAACGTCACAACGTAACTGGGTGATTATAAAGGTGCTCTACAGGTGTCTCCGAAGGTACTTGTTGGGTTGGCGTATTTCGAGATTAGGATTTGTCACTCCGATTGTCGGAGAGGTATCTCTGGGCCCACTCGGTAATGCACATCACTATAAGCCTTGCAAGCATTGTAACTAATGAGTTAGTTGCGGGATGATGTATTACGGAACGAGTAAAGAGACTTGCCGGTAACGAGATTGAACTAGGTATTGAGATACCGACGATCGAATCTCGGGCAAGTAACATACCGATGACAAAGGGAACAACGTATGTTGTTATGCGGTCTGACCGATAAAGATCTTCGTAGAATATGTGGGAGCCAATATGAGCATCCAGGTTCTGCTATTGGTTATTGACCGGAGACGTGTCTCGGTCATGTCTACATAGTTCTCGAACCCGTAGAGTCCGCACGCTTAAAGTTAGATGACGGTTATATTATGAGTTTATGTATTTTCCGGAGTACCGTAGAGTTACGGGAATTCGTATTGGGCCTTAATGGGCCATATGGGAAAGGAGAGAAAGGCCCCAAAGGGTGGCCGCACCCTCCCCATGGACTAGTCCGAATTGGACTAGGGAGGGGGGCGCCCCCTTCCTTCCTTCTCCTTCTCCCTTCCTTTCTCCTACTCCAACAAGGAAAGGAGGAGTCCTACTCCCGGTGGGAGTAGGACTCCCCCCTGGCGCGCCCTCCTCCTAGGTCGGCCGCCTCCCCCTTGCTCCTTTATATACGGGGGCAGGGGGCACCCCAAAGACACAACAATTGATCTCTTGATCTCTTAGCCGTGTGCGGTGCCCCCCTCCACCATAATCCACCTCGATAATATCGTAGCGGTGCTTAGGCGAAGCCCTGCGTCAGTAGAACATCATCATCATCACCACGCCGTCGTGCTGACGGAACTCTCCCTCAAAGCTCGGCTGGATCGGAGTTCGAGGGACGTCATCGAGCTGAACGTGTGCTGAATTCGGAGGTGTCGTACGTTCGGTACTTGGATCGGTCGGATCGTGAAGACGTACGACTACATCAACCGTGTTGTGCTAACGCTTCCGCTTTCGGTCTACGAGGGTACGTGGACAACACTCTCCCCTCTCGTTGTTATGCATCACCATGATCTTGCGTGTGCGTAGAAAATTTCGAAATTACTACGTTCCCCAACAGTGTTTATCAGCGGGAGGAAAAGAAGTCCTAATTAAATCGGTGGCACAATCCATTCACACATATTCGATGGCCTGTTTTAAGCTACCACGTGGTCTATGTGAGCATATTAACAGCATAATCCGAAAGTTTTGGTGGGGGAGTAAGAATGGACAAAGGAAAACAGCTTGGGTGTCGTGGAACACAATGACAAAACCCAAGTTCATGGGAGGACTTGGCTTTAGAGATGTGGAGCTTTTTAACTTGGCTCTACTCGCCCGACAAGTTTGGAGATTGTTACAGGAACCTGATACGCTCAGCGCGCGAGTACTTAGAGCTCGTTATTATCCCGGTGCAAATATCCTGGATGCCTCTTTGGGCCAGGCCCCCTCCCAGGTCTGGCGATCTCTCTTGGAAGGACGGGATGTTCTTTCTTTGGGCCTCATTAGAAGGATTGGGTCAGGAGCGGGCACCCGAATTTGGAGCGACAATTGGCTGCCGCGAGACTATAAGCTCCGGCCGATCTGTGCAAGAACGGCTGATCCACCCACGATGGTTTCTGCTCTTATCGATCCGGTAACACGATCTTGGGATAGGTAGACTCTCATGGATCACGTCATTGCCCCGGATATGGATGTGATTCTCAATATACCTATCAGCACCCGGATACAGGAGGATTTCTGGGCATGGCACTATGATCGACGGGGTGTATTTTCAGTAAGATCAACTTATAGGATGATTACTGCTATTAAGGCTCAGAGGGAGGACTGGTTAGAGCATCGGACGGGACACTCCAACGTTGCTGCGGATAGGAGATCATGGACACAGTTGTGGAAAGCACAAGTTCCATCCAAAATACGAGTGTTTGTGTGGCGACTCGCACATACCTCGATCCCCACAGGACAGGTCCGACACAAGAGGAAGATGACGGATAACCCCATCTGCTCTATCTGTAATGCAGCGGAGGATTCATGGCGCCACTCCCTTTTCAGCTGTCGTATGGCCAAGTGCGTCTGGGCTCTAGGAGATGAAGAACTTCTGGAGCATGTGTTATCAAACCAAAATGAGGATGCAAGGTTATGGCTTTTCTGGCTGTTTGAGTCCACAAGTCGGCATGATCTCACTCGAGTTCTAGTGACTATGTGGGCGATATGGTGGGCCCGAAGGAAGGCTATTCCAGACAATGAATTCCAAAGCCCACTGTCGATGATGTGCTTCATTAAGAGGTATTTGGAGGAGCTGGAGATTGCTGCCGTCCGTTTGCCAAAGAAATAGCCGGGTGCAGTTCATCGACCACAGGCCAGGACATGGTCACCACCGTCAGGTAATGCAGCCAAGATGAATTGTGATGGTGGTCTATCTACGTTGGGAGAGAAAGGAGCTGCCGCGGTCGTTTGCAGAGACGAGTCTGGCCACTATCTGGGAGCCTCGGCAGTTGTATATGAAGGCTTGATCGATCCAGCCAGTCTGGAAGCGATAGCATGTAGCGAGGCGCTAGCCCTCGCGCGGGACCTAAATTTGAATGACTTGGAGATTGCTTCAGATTGCCAGGAAGTGATCTCCAACATCAACAATGGAGGGTCGCCGACTTATGCACCGATTCTCAGGGAGATTCATTTCGTAGGAATCTTTTTTCTTCTGTTATTTTCCGTTTCGAGCATAGAGAAAATAATTTTGAGGCCCACTCGCTAGCTAAAGGAGTTGTGTCTCTTGCAGTGGGTCGCCACGTGTGGCTAGGGGTTTTTTCCGACATTGCTTGTATTCCTCAACTTTTAAGCTTTGAATAAAGCCCCTAGTTTACCCTTCAAAAAAATATGAGAAAGGTACGAGCTTCGACCTTAAAACGACCTTAACCATTTTTTTTAATTATTTATATCATTATAGCCCGTAGCAACGCACGAGCATTCTACTAGTATACGGTGAGTTACAGGCAGGCTTCGCGAGAGTTCCTTCGGGCCAACATAACAACCGGCACACTTACAAGTAGGTCCCACGTGCGGCCGCGCATGACCTCATTGAAGTAGTACTGGCGCAACAAACTCTAGAAGAGCCCAAGGCCCTGGAACAGAACAACATAGCGGCACGCAACACGCCAGCTGCAGCAAAGCGCCGTGCCGCGCCGCTTCCCCAAGACCCAAGTCACCTGCCATCTCCTCTCTTCTCCAGCAGCAGCGACCTCGCCACGCGCCGGCGCCGCGCGCAGCAACGGCATGGCGATGTCTCGCGCCGCGGCGGCGGTCAGGCAGCGGAGGTGCGGGCCGCTCCTGCCCGCGGCGAGGTCCATGGCGTCGTGGTTCGGCCACGTGGAGCGGGCCGCCAAGGATCCCATCCTCGGCGTCACCGAGGCCTTCCTCGCCGACCCCTCGCCGGACAAAGTGAACGTCGGCGTCGTACGTGTTGCTCCCTCTTTCCTCTTCACCCGCATGCCCTGTTCTCGCGGTGCCGCGATCAAAATGGGCGCCGATCGCAGGGGCTGATGACTTGTTTTTCCTGCTGCGCCGCAGGGTGCGTACCGGGACGACGACGGGAAGCCCGTGGTGCTCGAGTGCGTGCGCGAGGCGGAGCGGCGCGTCGCCGGGAGCACCAACATGTGAGATCTCGTTGTCCGCCTTTCCTCTGGTCTCTCTTGGCCCTTCCTTTTCCTTTAATGCGGTTGTGGGTGCAGTTTTCTTGGTCCTGCGGAGTGAGGACTCAATTGATGATGAATTGACGTGGACGAAAGCTTAGCTTTATGCATGTTGCCTGCATTGCCCTGCAGTCTTGTGATAATAGATCATGTGCCAATTCTACCCTGTGAATTTTTCTTCGACAATAAGTATGCACATTTGTCGGTTTCGCTATCAAGAAATTATTGACGGGATCATGGCGCACTTCCAGCCGAGTCTAATACAGCATGTGGAAGTTTCAGTCTAACTTTTCTGCACCTTGAGAGTCCACAGATTTTTTTAGAGGGGTTTCGTGTAAAAAGGAATGCTTTTTTTTTAGGAATTGTAAAAAGGATTATTAAATTCCGGCTGTGCAGTTAAAAATAGCACGATGCTCCAAATTTACAAGAATGCAAAAAAATAAATCAAAAATGGATTTCAATGGTACTGTAATGAAATTTTAGTACATGAACGGTTACCATGAGTTCTCAATTTCTTTCCCTGGCGGGATTTGTAAAACAGGGAGTACCTTCCGATGGGAGGAAGCGTGAAGATGATTGAGGAATCGCTGAAGCTGGCATACGGGGAGGATTCTGAGTTCATCAAGGACAAGAGGATCGCGGCAGTGCAGGCTCTTTCAGGGACTGGTGCATGTCGCCTCTTTGCAGATTTCCAGAAACGCTTCTTGCCGGATTCACAGATCTACATACCTACGCCTACATGGTCAAAGTGAGTTAGGATACATTCTACTTTGACCTTCTCACATTCATGGGTGCCGAGGCTTGACACCTAATTCTTGGTTACAAGTTTCCAGTAGGTTACCAAATACAATTCAGGGACCAAATTGAGCATAGTCGTAGTGCACTTATATATATAGCAAAATTTCAAATGTTCTTCGAGCATCATCGAGTTGGCACCCTCTGATAATAGCTAACTGTATGAACTTATTCAGCCATCACAACATTTGGAGGGATGCCCAGGTACCACAAAGAACATTTGCCTACTACCATCCAGAGTCAAGAGGACTGGACTTTGCAGGCCTAATGGATGATATCAAAGTATGAACATTTTTACAAGTGCTGTATAGTTAGATGTCAATTCTTGTTAACTAACACGACTCATCCTTCCACTAACACTGTTACACAAGTAATTATAGTTTGCTGTGATTTGGCACAGAAAACCTCCCATTTTCTGTGGGGATTTCTGTCTTGTTGACAGCTTATCTGTCACTGATTCAGAATTGTGTTTCTTTACACATGCAGAATGCTCCAGAGGGTTCCTTCTTTTTGCTTCATGCGTGTGCTCACAATCCCACTGGGGTTGATCCTTCTGAGGAACAATGGAGAGAGATATCTCACCAGTTTAAGGTACAGATGGCAATAAATTGGAGAATGGCCACTCCTTATATTATTTTACCAGTGACATGCAGCTGTATTTTTGTTTGGCATTTTTCAGGTGAAGAACCATTTCCCATTTTTTGACATGGCGTACCAAGGGTTTGCCAGTGGTGACCCAGAGAGAGATGCCAAGGCTATTAGGATCTTTCTTGAAGATGGACATCAAATTGGATGTGCACAGTCGTATGCAAAGAACATGGGACTTTATGGCCAAAGAGCAGGATGCCTTAGGTACACATTTTTCCTATGTTAATCTATCATATATCTTCCATATCTGTTCTCACTTAAGTATCGATGTCTGTTGCACTGGCTACCTTTTCTTATTTCTATTTTCTGCAGCTACTTGTTAGTGTTTGTGTTCTATGTCAAGTTGCTTCCCAGTAATTTCTCTGAATTGAGGATGCCAGTATGTTTATTTGTGCACTGTGTACAGCCTGAAAGTACTTTATTTAAGTAGACTTAAGCATTACATGCAGATGCTCTTGAAGAGTAAATGTTATCCTTCAAAATTAGCATTTTTTTTACTTGTCAAGGCATCCATTTAATGTACTCTGAACATTTTCCGCTCTATTCACTGAAGTAAAAAAAATCAGAGAAACAAAGTATGTGACACTAAAGACTATAAGCTAAAACTTTTCATATGTTTCCTAGGCCATGGCCTGATCTCCTATATTTTAACATTTTCTGCAGTATTCTCTGTGACGATGAAATACAAGCAGTTGCTGTGAAGAGCCAATTACAACAGATTGCCAGACCTATGTACAGCAACCCACCCCTTCATGGCGCACTAATTGTTTCCACTATCCTTGGTGATCCAGCACTGAAAAGCTTATGGCTGAAGGA
Organism: Aegilops tauschii subsp. strangulata; assembly: GCF_002575655.3. NCBI lineage: Eukaryota > Viridiplantae > Streptophyta > Magnoliopsida > Poales > Poaceae > Aegilops > Aegilops tauschii. The sequence continues at coordinate 485,036,961 of NC_053041.3, forward strand.
GGTCAAGGTAAACTACAAAGTCCTTCTTCCTAAATCCTGACTATCATTGAAGTAAAAAAAATTCCTGAATCATTTGATAATCATAGGAATTGATGGGTTTGATTCTGAACATTATTTTACCATTTATTTATTATCTCAGGGTATGGCTGATCGCATTATTGGAATGCGAAAAGCACTTAAGGAGAGTCTTGAAAAGTTGGGTTCACCATTATCATGGGAACATATTACTAATCAGGTAATGCCCATCAAGATCTTTTTACTGTAATTTGGGCTGGGGTAGATCACTGCCCACATGTAACAGGTGTGGACGCCATTTGAGTTAGATCACTACCCACATGCCCATCAAGATATTTTTACTGTACAACATCTTGGCCAACATAAAAGGGTTTAGGAGCCATTTGGGTTTGCACCGGTGCAAAGCATTCGGGTAGGATGATGCCAGGAGAGTAGATTTTTTTTTTGCTTTGGCCTCAGTACCTAAAATCTCTCTTAAATTGATCAATTGATTGTGGCAAATATGTTGCCCCTGTTTCAAACAATTAAAATTACAAGGAAGTTACACTCCTTAGAATGGAAGGTTAGTTGTTGGTTCATAAAAGGTAATTAGTTCCCATAAAAACTGATATCTGGAGGCCCTGTCTTTGGTTGGCTCCCTCAGACTTATAACCTTGGGGAAGGAGGAATGTTTTTTTTTTTACTGAAATTGGTTTTCTGTTGTATGGTGGGAACAACACTCACTTTAACCTTCTAAGATGTTCTGATGCTGCAAATTTTCTGGTTTCAAACAGCATTGTATTACTATTCTACACACTTTGACAATAATTTAGCTAAATTTTACTTTGTGCTTTGTAAGTGACCTTATATACTTTCATATATGCATTGCTGAGAGTTTTGCCATGCCATTCCATCGGCGGTTGTCAATAGCTCTAATATAAAAGAGAGTGCTTTACTTTCGTGAACAGATTGGCATGTTTTGCTACAGCGGGATGACACCTGAACAAGTTGATCGCTTGACAAATGAATTCCACATATACATGACTCGTAATGGCAGGATAAGGTGCTCATAATTGCTTAACAGAAAGTTTTTTATTCTTATTTCTCAATACATCTCTCTGCATTAGTGCATTTCATGGATTACTTACACCTGATTTTATTGATATTTCCTCCTTCAGCATGGCTGGTGTAACAACAGGAAATGTCGCCTATTTGGCTAACGCTATTCATGAGGTCACTAAGACAAATTAAGACCCCTTCCTCCTGCCATTTTGAGAAATAAGAGGAGCCTTTCAACTTCAATTTGCATTTTGCTTTTAATTTCCTTTAACCTTTTATGTTCGAACACTGTTGTTTTTATTAAATAATGTCCCACATAGTTGTGACCTATGGGTGTGCAAATATTGATTTGTTTCATCGGAGACACAGAAAGGAGGATGCCCTAACACTGAAAGTGCAGTGTTTGTTATAGTCTTTGAAATAATTGGAACCATCACATCCACAACCAGAAGATAGGCTGGTGTCCAACATAACACGTGTAACTGTTATTGTCAAAATCATTAATTGAATTAGTGTTAAACTGTTAATGCCACAAAATGAGATGCTGCATGCTAGTAAATAATTATGTTACAAAAATATAGACATACAAACCTAAAAAAACAAATATTGTTAAATTTAAAGAGTGCAATATATTGATGATGGGGTTTGCGAAATGGAAGGTTCTCCTCTTGACATATGAGAGTTTGCAGCATCAGAAATAAAGTGACAGAAAACTTATTCTACTCACTTGTGGTTGCTGAATGCTAAGCTACGGGTTATCGGGCTTTCGGCGGATTTCCAGCCCAAGGCAACACAGTCAGGCCACTAGCTGCGGTTTGTCCTTTTTTCTTTTACGTTTCTCTTTTTCTTCTTTTCTATTTATCCATTTTTTTCATGTATTGTTTTTTAAATATATTTCCTTTTTATTTTAGTGTTTGTTCTTTTTATTTTTATTTTCATCATTTGATTTTTATAATATACCAGAATATTTATGCAACAAATCATGAATATTTAATTATAAAAAAATATATTTATTTTTAAGCAGATGAAAAGTATTTTATTTTCACAGCCAGGAATATTCGTTTTCAACTACATGGATAATTTTAACGGATAACAATAACAATATGCAGTATTATGCGCAACACAAAAATAACAATTTTATAATAACTACTACATCCGTCCTGGTATGTTGAAATACAAATCCAACGATATACTTTTTGTTGACATGTATTAACATTTTGTTAGTTAAATATTTGATCAAAATTTGGCACAAATTAAAAAGGGGACCAATAAACCAGGACGGAGGTAGTAGCAAACATGCCCGTGCGTTGCACCGGGAGAAAAAAAAATCATTCCTCATATACCCACTCGGCGTCATCAGTAAACCCCTTGAAATCTTTCAAGATAATGCACGACAAACAATATGGTAAGTGATGTTGCGCAAAAACATAAATGTGGGATGATTTTTAAAATGTACTCAAGATGTTTCCAATTTATTAGAAAACAAAAATAATCTACCTGATAAGAAAATGAAAAGAAAAAATGGGATTTTTTTTAAATGATTGACATGCAAGATAATAGCATAATTGATATCTACACATTATTTTAGGAATTTTAATATATAGTATATTAGATTTCAAGTTAGGATTTGAAAGATATAAATATTTTAAAAAGTATGTAAATCTGCCCGATAAAAAAGTTATACAATAAGGTAGATAAGTGGGATAGTGTGGACTCGAACCTGGGTCTCCCAGGCAGAACCGCAGAAGGCGCCCGCCGTGCTGGAACCGGCACTCCGCCGTGCTGGAACCATCGACATGGAAAGCTGCAACCAGCAATCTCCGATGCTGGAAGATGGAGGCAATGAAGTTGGTACTAGAGATGTCGACTGCTGGAACCAGCGAATTTAGGTGTTGGAACCGTCGACTCTATTTGCTACAACCTGCCAACTGTAATGCTACAACATGCTTTACCGGCATGCGATGCAATCTGATGCCAGCTGCAATGCTACAACCATTGCCGGTGATGCTGGAACTGAAGGCGCGATGTGCTGCAATGGAGGGCCATGCTACAACAGTTGGCGCCGTTGCTGGAACCGACGGCACGACGAGGGGCGAGTAGTGGACGTCCAAAGCTACAACCAGCTGCCGCGATACTACAACTATTGCCGGTGATGCTGGAACCGACGGCGTGACATGCGGGAAGCAGTGCACAGAGGGCGAGCGTCGGGCAGTGGACGGCGGGCGAGCGTCGGGCAGTGGTGTGCAGTGGACGGCGAGCGAGCGTCGGGCAGCGGCGAGCAGTGGACGGCGGGCGAGCGTGGAGCAACGGCGAGCAGGCTGTGAAACAGCGGCCGACGGTTGCGGTGACGAGCGGAGGCGTCGCGAGTGCTACAGAGGAGATACACACACGCGCAGTCGTGAAGATTTTTTCCTTTTCTGTGTTGACTGTGCTTTGCGGGAAGCTAGGAAAGAAGACAGCTGCCAAATCCAACGGACGTTGCCGGTTGAATCGGGTGGCGCTGGTGCGACCAGCCGAAATTTCGGCCGGCGCACCGGTGTTGGGGAACGTAGTATTTCAAAAAAGTTCCTATGATCACGCAAGATCTATCTAGGAGAAGCATAGCAACGAGCGGGGAGAGTGTGTCCACGTACCCTCGTAGACCGAAAGCGGAAGCGTTTAGTAACGCGGTTGATGTAGTCGATCGTCTTCGCGATTCAACCGATCCTAGCACCGAACGTATGGCACCTCCGTGTTCAGCACATGTTCAGCTCAATGACGTCCCTCGGGCTCTTGATCCAGTTGAGGACGAGGGAGATTTCCGTCAGCACGACGGCGTGGCGACGGTGATGATGAAGTTACCGACGCAGGGCTTCGCCTAAGCACTACGACGATATGTCCGAGGTGTGTAACTGTGGAGGGGGCACCGCACACGGCTAAGAGAAGACTTGTTGTGTCTTTGGGGTGCCCCCCTCCCACGTATATAAAGGAGGGGGGAGGAGGAGGCCGGCCCTAGAGGGGGCGCGCCAAGGGGGGAGTCCTACTTGGACTCCCAGTCCAAGTAGGATTCGGCCCCCCTTCCTTCCTTTCTACGGAGGGGGAAAAGGGGGAAGGAGAGGAGGGGAAGAGGGAAAGGGGGGCCGCGCCCCCTCCCCTTCCTATTCGGACTCCACTTGGGGGGAGGGCGCCTCCCCCTTGTGGTCTATCCCCTCTTCTCTCCCATGGCCCATAAGGCCCATGATTTCCCCCGGGGGATTCCGGTAACCTCCCGGTACTCCGGAAAAATGCCCGAATCACTCGAAACCATTCCGATGTCCGAATGCAACCTTCCAATATATGAATCTTTACCTCTCGACCATTTCGGGACTCCTCGTCATGTCTGTGATCTCATCCGGGACTCCGAACAAACTTCGGTCATCAAATCACATAACTCATAATACAAATCGTCATCGAACGTTAAGCGTGCGGTACCTACGGGTTCGAGAACTATGTAGACATGACCGAGACACATCTTCGGTCAATAAGCAATAGCGGACATATTGGCTCCTACATATTCTACGAAGATCTTTATCGGTCAAACCGCATAACAACATACGTCATTCCCTTTGTCATCGGTATGTTACTTGCCCGAGATTCGATCGTTGGTATCATCATACCTAGTTCAATTTCGTTACCGACAAGTCTCTTTACTCGTTCCGTAATGCATCATCCCGCAACTAACTCATTAGTCACATTGCTTGCAAGGCTTATAGTGATGTGCATTACCGAGAGGGCCCAGAGATACCTCTCCGATACACGGAGTGACAAATCCTAATCTTGATCTATGCCATCCCAACAAACACATTCGGAGACACATGTAGAGCATCTTTATAATCACCCAGTTACGTTGTGATGTTTGATCGCACACAAGGTGTTCCTCCAGTATTCGGGAGTTGTATAATCTCATAGTTAGAGGAATATGTATAAGTCATGAAGAAAGCAATAGCAATAAAACTTAAATGATCATAATGCTAATCTAACGGATGGGTCTTGTCCATCACATCATTCTCTAATGATGTGATCCCATTCATCAAATGACAACACATGTCTATGGTTAGGAAACTTAACCATCTTTGATTAACGAGCTAATCAAGTAGAGGCATACCAGGGATACTCTGTTTTGTCTCTGTATTCACACATGTACTAAGTTTCCGGTTAATACAATTCTAGCATGAATAATAAACATTTATCATGATATAAGGAAATATAAATAACAACTTTATTATTGCCTCTAGGGCATATTTCCTCAGTCTCCCACTTGCACTAGAGTCAGTAATCTAGTTCACATCGCCATGTGATTTAACACCAATAGTTCACATCACCATGTGATTAATAACCATAGTTCACATCGCCATGCGACCAACACCCAAAGGGTTTACTAGAGTCAGTAATCTAGTCCACGTCGCCATGTGATTAACACCCAAAGAGTACTAAGGTGTGATTATGTTTTGCTTATGAGAGAGGTTTAGTCAACGGGTCTGCCACATTCAGATCCGTATGTATTTTGCAAATTCATATGTTTACAATACTCTGCATGGAGCTTCTCTAGCTAATTGCTCCCACTTTCAATATGTATCCAGATTGAGACTCAGAGTCTTCCGGATCAGTGTCAAAGCTTGCATCGACGTAACCCTTACGACGAACTCTTTGTCACTTCCATAACCGAGAAACATTTCATTAGTCCTCTTAGGTAACTAAGGATAACTTTAACCGCTGTCCAGTGATCCACTCCTGGATCACTATCGTACCCCCTTGCCAAACTCATGGCAAGGTACACAACAGGTTTGTTACACACCTGTGGCGCCCCCGATTTGACCGTACACTAATCATGCACGCAAATGTGTACGATCAAGATCAGGGACTCACGGGAAGATATCACAACACAACTCTACAACATAAATAAGTCATACAAGCATCATAATACAAGCCAGGGGCCTCGAGGGCTCGAATACAAGTGCTCGATCATAGACGAGTCAGCGGAAGCAACAATATCTGAGTACAGACATAAGTTAACCAAGTTTTCCTTAAGAAGGCTAGCACAAACTGGGATACAGATCGAAAGAGGCGCAGGCCTCCTGCCTGGGATCCTCCTAACTACTCCTGGTCGTCGTCAGCGGGCTGCACGTAGTAGTAGGCACCTCCAGTGTCGTAGGAGTCGTCGTCGACGGTGGCGTCTGGCTCCTGGACTCCAGCATCTGGTTGCAACAACCAGGTAGAAAGGAAAGGGGGAAAAGAGGGAGAGAAGCAACCGTGAGTACTCATCCAAAGTACTCGCAAGCAAGGAGCTACACTACATATGCATGGGTATATGTGTAAAGGGCCATATCAGTGGACTGAACTGCAGAATGCCAGAATAAGAGGGGGATAGCTAATCCTGTCGAAGACTATGCTTCTGGCCATCTCCATCTTGTAGCTTGTAGAAGAGAGTAGATTGAAGTCCTCCAAGTAGCAGCGCATAGCATAATCCTACCCGGCAATCCCCTCCTCGTCGCCCTGTTAGAGAGCGATCACCAGGTTGTATCTGGCACTTGGAAGGGTGTACTTTATTAAGTATCCGGTTCTAGTTGTCATAAGGTCAAGGTACAACTCCGGGTCGTCCTTTTACCGAGGGACACGGCTATTCGAATAGATAAACTTCCCTGCAGGGGTGCACCACATAACCCAACACGCTCGATCCCATTTGGCCGGACACACTTTCCTAGGTCATGCCCGGCCTCGTAAGATCAACACGTCGCAGCCCCACCTAGGCACAACAGAGAGGTCAGCACGCCGGTCTAAATCCTATGCGCGCAAGGGTCTGGGCCCATCGCCCATTGCACACCTGCACGTTGCGAGGGCGGCCGGAAGCGGACCTAGCCTAGCAGGCGTTCCAGTCCAATCCGGCGCGCGCCGCTCCGTCGCTGACGTCAAAAAGAGCTTCGGCTGATACCACGACGTCGAGTGCCCATAACTGTTCCCGCGTAGTTGGTTAGTGCGTATAGACCAAATGGCCAGACTCAGATCAAATACCAAGAACTCGTTAAGCGTGTTATTTTGAAGTAACCGCGAACGCCGTCCAGGGCCAGGCCCACCTCTCGCCTAGGTGGTCTCAACCTGCCCTGTCGCTCCGCCAAAAAGATCCACTTGCGGGTACTCCTACGAGCCGACCCGACTTTAGTCACCACAGGTGTCATGTATAGATTATATAAGTATATACCCGTGATCACCGCCCAAGTGATCATGGCCCGATAGTATAGCACAGCAGACGGACAAGAATGTAGGGCCACTGATGGAAAACTAGCATCCTATACTAAGCATGTAGGATTACAGGTAAAGGTAACAACAGTAGTAGCAAGGACAGGCTATGCATCAGGATAGGATTAACGGAAAGCAGTAACATGCTACACTACTCTAATGCAAGCAGTATAGAGAAGAATAGGCGATATCTGGTGATCAAGGGGGGGGGGGCTTGCCTGGTTGCTCTGGCAAGTAGGAGGGGTCGTCAACTCCGTAGTCGAACTGGGCAGCAGCAGCGTCGGTCTCGTAGTCTACCGGAGAGAAGAGGGGGAAGAAACAGTAAATATAATGCAAACATAAGCATGACGATGCGTGACATGACAATGAGCGGTTCTAGGTGTGCCCTAACGCGGCAGTAGGTGGTACCCGCGAAGGGGGGGAACATCCTGGAAAGTATTCCCGATGTTTCGCTTTTTCGGACAGATGAAACGGGGGGGGGGGGGAAGTTGCGAGTTGGATATGTTAGGGATGTGTCGCGGATGAACGGGCTGCGTATCCAGATTCATCTCGTCGTTCTGAGCAACTTTCATGTAGAAAGTATTTTCATCCGAGATACGGATTATTTTATATGATTTTCTAAAGATTTAATCATTTTAGGATTTATTTAATCATTTTAAATCAACATTATCCAGAATAGTAAAAGATGACATCAGCATGACATCATGCGGACGTCAGCAGTCAACTGTGCAGTTGATTGGGTCAACTACGTGTGGGTCCCGCATGTCATACACTACTTAGTTTAATTAGGGTTTAGCTAATTAATTACTATTTAATTAAATTAACTAATTCATTAGATTAATTTAAACAGGATTAATTAACTTAATTAATTTAGTTAATTAATTAATTAAATTTATTTTTATTATTTTTTATTTATATTTTTTAATTCCTTTTTTTAAACACGTTCAGGGGGGCCCTACATGTCATAGGGCCAGGGGCACTGGCCCAGTGGTCAGTGGCCCTGGCCACAGCGGGCACGGGCGCACGGGCGAGTGGGTGCTGGGGCGCTGGGGGCGCACCGGGAGCGCAGAGGCGGGGCGGCGCGGGCGCGAGACCGGGCCCGCAAGGGCAGCAGCGGCGAGCGGGGGCGGGGAGGCGGACAGGGGCCGCGGCAGCGGGCGCGCACACGGTGACGAATGACGGCGGCAGAGAGCATGCGGGGGGAGGCGTGGCCCCAGGCGGTGCGGTGAGCGGCGGGACCAGGCGCGGTCGGCGCGGGGCTCAGGGGGGAAAGCAAGGGCGGCCGGAGCGTGGTCGAGCGGGGGCGCGTGGGAGGCGGTAGCGGCCGCGGTGACGAGCACGAGCGCGCGCAGGCGGGGTCGCGCGAGGGAGAGAGAGAGGGAGCGAGGGCGCGCGGAGACGAGCGCGGCGGCGGGGCTCACATTGGGGCGTAGGGAACAGGGCAGTGGGTGTCGAGGTGGGGGACGGGGACGACGGCGGAGAGGAGAAGCAGGCCGGCGGGGGAGCGCTCCGGGGAGGCCGTCCGACGAGGAGCTCCGGCGGCGACGGCGTCCTGGCGCGGGGGCAGCGACCTCCTCCCCTGATCCCGATCCAATCGGGGAGAGAGGGGGCAGATATTTTGCGGGGGGGGGGGGGAGTGGGGGTGTCGGTGGTGAGTGGGGGGAGTGGGGGAGGTTATGGGGTGCGGGGTGGGCCGCGTGGGCTGGTGGCTTGGCCCAGTTGGGCCTATGGTCAGCTGGGCCGAAGCCCGGGGGGTTTCTCTTTTTTTTTCTCTTTTGTATTTTCTTTTCTTTTTATTTATTTTATTTTCTGTTTTAAATCATTTTAAATTATCTAGGCATTTTATAAAAATGTGTTTATTACAACATATTTACTTATGCAAAATATGGCACCTCCCGAACATTTTTGTTTTAAATTTTGAAAAACTTTTATTGTTGACATTAATTTGAATTTGAATTTTGAAAGGGTTTGACCTAACGGTAGATTAGCAACAGTAACCATGGTGACGTGGCACCATTAGCGTGGGATTACTGTAGCTTAGTTACCCGGGCGTTACAAAACTCCTCCACTACAAGAAATCTCGTCCCGAGATTTAGGAGGTAGAAGGAAACAATGCGGGGTATTCATCACGCAGGCGATCCTCGCGTTCCCAAGTGACTTCATCTTCAGAATGGCGCGACCACTGGACTTTGAGGAACTTGATCGCCTTCTGACGTGTGCGGTGTTCAGCTTGGTCGAGAATGCGGACCGGATGCTCCTTATAGGAGAGGTCATGCTGCAATTCGAGCACTTCATGATCCACTGCTCGGATTGGGTCCTTGAAGCAACGGCGGAGCTGTGACACATGGAACACATCGTGAACCTGAGAAAGGTTCGGCGGAAGCTCCAGTTGGTATGCCACTTTTCCACGCCTTTCGAGAATAGTGAATGGGCCAATATATCGAGGAGCTAGTTTGCCCTTGATTCCGAAGCGGTGAGCACCCTTCATTGGTGTGACTCGAAGATAAGCCTTTTCGCCAGGTTGATAGACCATGTCTTTATGATGACAGTCATACTGACTCTTCTGACGTGACTGAGCAGTCTTGAGATTCTCACGAATAATGCAGACTTGTTCTTCGGCTTGTTGGATAATATCCGGACCAAAGAGTGGACGTTCCCCAGTTTCTGACCAGTTCAGAGGGGTTCGGCACTTTCGTCCATATAACACTTCGAAGGGGGCCATCTTCAGACTAGCTTGATAGCTATTATTATAAGAGAACTCAGCATACGGGAGAGATTCCTCCCATTTCTTGCCGAAGGAAATAACACAAGCTCGAAGCATGTCTTCGAGAACTTGGTTGACGCGTTCAACTTGCCCTTGCGACTGAGGATGAAACGCAGTACTGAATGACAGATGAGTTCCCATAGCTTCTTGGAAACTTGCCCAGAATCTTGAAGTGAATAAGCTACCACGGTCTGAGCTGATAACCAATGGAATACCGTGGAGTGAAACAATCCTGGACATATAGAGCGTTGCCAGCTGACTAGCAGTGATCGTTTCTTTGACCGCCAGAAAATGTGCAACTTTGGAAAGCCGGTCAATGACGACAAGAATAGCATCATTACCTTTCTGTGATTTGGGAAATCCAGTTACGAAGTCCATCTCAACATGGTCCCATTTCCATTCAGGAATAGAGATAGGTTGCAGAGTTCCAGCAGGCCTTTGATGTTCTGCTTTGATGCGACGGCAAACGTCACACTCAGCAACATAACGAGCAATGTCTTGCTTCATATTAGACCACCAGAATCTCTGACGGATGTCTTGGTACATCTTTGTACTACCAGTGTAACACCCCAAAAATTTGACCTTGTTTTATTAAATAAAATTTGGCTAGGAAAATTAAATTTTTACTTTTCTGGATTTCTCCTTTGATTTCAGAACACCTCTTCTCTTTAATATTGTGGGTTTTTACCTCTAGTGGAAACTTTTCAAAAGTATTATTGGAACTTGTATGCCCTCTTTATAAAATCAATTCTTTATCAGTGGATTTATTTGCATAATTATTTTTCGTGAGCTTTATTCTTTTAAAATGATCTTTCATAAATTTGGAGCCCCTTTTTGCACTGCAACCATTTGATAAATGCATTTAATATTTTCACCAAAATTTGGGGATTTCATGTGAGGTTTTCACATCACTCTTATGCAAAAACATCTTTTGGTTATTGGAGATTTTGAGCTCTACATCAATTTTTCAAATCTGGTCAAGTAGGTATTTTTGCACTACAACCTATTTAAATATTCTTCTAAAAATTCTTCCAAGTGTTTGGGGATGTCAGGAGATGCATATAATTCAACTTCATGCAAAAACCCAGTGTTGTTCTTTGAAAAATTTGAATGAATCATCCTCATCTTCATTCTGCTCCAGTTTGGTGATTTGTACTGCAACCCTATTTTATTTTGCCCTAGTACCCTTGAGCTTTTTCCTACTTATAGTCCTCCCTACCAAACCCTTAAGTCCAGGAGATTGGACCCATTGGGGTATTTTTGGTGCATGCAATGATAGCCTTTAGTTTCTGCCCAAATCTGGTTTTCTCAAAATCTTGCACTATCAACTTTCTGTTTTTGCCAAACTAACCTTACCACCTCCTTTAGCTCCTAAAGAGACTAGGATCTGGAGATTGTGGCCACCCCAAGAGTTGCCTAGATGACCATGGCATTCTGTCGAACACCCTGTGTGCAGGAACAGTTTTGGCATGTCTTCTAGTTTGCATTGTGGACTTGAGCTCCTGACCCATCCAGCATGTCCACAAATCTCCTAGCTATCCCTAACCCTATCATGTTAGCTACCAGCCTCACCCAAGCTCTCTAGCACGCGCTGGCATCTTGTCGAACACCTGGTGTGCGTGCTCTGGGCGCGGCCAGAGCGCGCGTTTTGCACGTGCGTGCGCACGGGTCGCCGCGTCGCACCCCGGCCCTTGCTCGGCTGCAGAGCCGCGCCATGCACTCGCCCACTCACCAGTACCCTCCAAGCCGCACTGGCGCCCTACAGCGCCGCCGTCAGGGCTCCCATGGCGGCACGCCGGCGTCGGCAGCGGGCTCTGCCGTGGACGGCGCCGCCCAAGCCACCCGCGCGCGCCAGCTGCCCCCTGGGAACAGCCCGAGCTTATCCGCAAGTCGTCGGCACGCGCTCGTCGCCGCCACGTAGCCCTGCAACCACAGTACAGCGGTCGCCGGCGATCTTATCCTCGGCCGCCGCGGGACCAACCTCGAGCGCCTATATAAGGGGATCCCGAGCTCAACCTAGCACTCAAGCAACCTCATTCCAACCTCCTAGTACTCCCACAGCCAGCAATCGACGGGGAGGGGCCTTCTTCCTCGTCTCCGGCCAGTTCAGCCGCCGCCAAGCTCCAGTGCAATACGTCGCAGCCAGGCCCTCCCCTGCCCATCCAACGCCACCAAGAGTCTCCCCATAGCCTTGTGGAGCTGCCTAGCGACTCAACCTCGACCAAGGACCACCATAGCCCGAAGCTCACTTTGCTCCCGAACCTCCGTCCGTCGCGGAGCTCGCCGCCGGTGACCTCCTTCGTCCCCACCTACCTAGCGCCCACCGGGAGGACCGCCCCGGTCTGGCGGATCCATCCCTGCCCTCGGGGCCCCGTGGGGAGCTGCCGTTCGTCGACGGCGATCGCCGGAGCCCCGCCCCGTTCGGGCAAAGAGAAAGGAGGGACAGGAAGACAAGTCAAACCTGACCAGTGGGCCCCCTGGACCCACTATCAGTGACCCGCGCGCCCGTCCTCTCTGGTTAAGTGATAGAGCAAAGTCCCGAGTACGTCTCCTCTTCTTCGAAAGCGTATTTTCCCCGAAACGTTTTCTTTTCTGGTTTTATTTAAAATCAGAACTTTGACTAATCTTTGACTGGCTATATCTTTTAAGATAAAACTCCAAATGAGTTGATTCCTTTTCCTACCTCTCTCAAATTTCATCTAGTTTATTTTAAGATTTATTTGAAAAATATTTGGGACAACTTTTTGTACTGTTTTTGAAATGTGTGTTATTTGAATATTTCTCTAAGTAGGATTTTGGAGAAAAAGGCAACCTTCAAAAAGTGCACCCCCACATGCATACACTTGAAGGCAAGCATCCTGAACCCTGGCTTAATATTTCTGGATGTTGATGATACGGTTACAACGTCACCTTGACTTGGAGCATACGCTAATGTATGTGACAATGAGATCATACGCATAAGTGCAAAAATGGAGATTTCTTTGCTGTTATAAATGGATATACTGGTGATAGTGATTATCCTCGTAAGCTTCTCATGCATACCGGAAGGAAGTCGGGAAAGTCACGGTCTTGGGTAGACGCGAGCTTGTCCCTAGTTCCTCGTTGAGACGAGTATGTCCGGTATGGCATGGTGAGGCTCGATGAGTGGTGAGCTTACCTGTTAATGGAAACATTTTTGGTTATGCTAATCATGCAGGGAATACTTGAACCTCCTGAGTCGGCCGTAGATCGAGTCTTGTCCAGTAACCCCCATACTTGCTCCGTACTACCACTTGTCCCTGCCATAGGTAGGGTACGGTTCAGTAAGTTGTCAACCCCTGTCTAGCACACACCGTACAGAGAGGCCGTGATGAGGGTCCCATGGCCATGGATTAAAGCCTGTCATCCGGTCCGGGGGCATGGGTGTTTCCGGTTGGGACCGAGAGGGGGGCACCCCTTAGAGCGCGCGATATAAATTTGATCCCATGCTACGTCGAGGTTGTAGCCTCCCCACTTAGAGTTTTGCTTGACAGGTGTTGTGGGTGATTCCAGACACCGGTGAGTTAAGCTGGTGTGTGCAGGTCAGGCGTGTTTTCAATTAAAAGACCGTAGACGGAATTAGTCCCGATGGACTAAAGAAATCCGTTACCCGTGGGTAAAGAGTACACCCTCTGCAGAGATTATACATCTATTCGAATAGCCGTGTCCATGGTTAAGGACTACAGTCTGGGATAGGTCAAGTGTCGGTCTTAGTGTCGGTCTTCGGAGGAAAAACTGTTAAACCAGAACTTGGATCATTACTTGTGACTTGTGACGATTATGATTTCTATTAATGTGGACTAACCATTTACTTTATTTGTATCATTGAGTATCCCTGGGATGGTTCTACCTCCTGGATATTCACTGTGATTATTCTTATATAAGCCCTTTATGTGGTGTCGCGTAGACGCCCGACTGCGGCATGCCTGTTATTTAATTATCCTTTATAAGCCCTTTATGTGGTGTCGCTTAGACGCTCGACTGTGGCATGCTTGTTATTTCTTTTATTTATAAGCCCTTTATGTGGTGTCGCTCAGACGCCCGACTGTGGCATGTTTGTTATTTCTTTTATTTATAAGCCCTTTACGTGGTGTCGCTAAGACGCCCGACTGAGGCATGATTTATTTTACCTCCCTTTTCGAGGAGTCATTTCAGACACTCGATCACTACACTCTATTTTTCTATATTGCATATCCATATTTTACCCGCATGCGTGCATCATGGTTTTCGTATATTTCGTGACAGACGTTATGATCATAGAATATTTCGGAGCATGTTTTGATATATTATACCCGTGTTCTTGATGTTTGCGAGTACATTCAAAAGTACTCACTGGCTTGTCCCTGGCTATTGTCTTGGCCAGATTTCTTGCGTGGAGAAGAGCGTTACGACGACGGCCCCGGAACCTACGCAGTGTTGACAGCAGCCTCGCGAAGATAGGAGTTATCCTGGTCAGTTGTCCTTGTGGGAAATGGAGTCCCATAGACGCAGATGAACCACAAACCGCTTCCGCCATCAACCATTAGAAACCAAGTGTTGTACTCATAGGCCAAAATGGTCTTGTACTACATATTTTTGTACCTTGCTTGGAATTTCTGTATCAAGTTAGTGACTCATCAGCTAACAGTAATCTTGGGGCTGGTGAGCACAAGGGCCATTTTCTGGAGAATTATCATCCCGAAAACCCGGTCCTGACAACCAGGATGGATACATAGAGGCGTATCATGAGCTTCTTTCATAACTTCATGTGTCATATCCAGGTTTTTCTCTGTACATGGCACCACTAGGCGGCCCTTGAAGTACAAAGTGCCATCTTCAGCAATAGTGAAGAATGAGGGCTTTCCTTCTGCGAGGTAGCGCTTAATCTTGTGGGCTTCAGAGTCATATCCCTGTATTCTCTTGATGGAGTCCAAGAGATCTGGTTCAACGGCCAGGGTATTGAGGGAACCCTGGGAAACAACACGGAGGTTCATCTTGCAAAACTCCTTAGGAGGGGGAGCGAGTGCACCCGGAGGAACAATATGGAGGTTCAGCTTCCTAAATTCTTCAACAAGCGAGGGCTGAACTTTGTTAACCTGGAGGTGGTTGCAGTAAGACTTGCGGCTCAAGGCATCAGCCATTACATTAGCCTTGCCTGGCGTATAGGAAATACCCAGGTCAAAGTCTGCAACAAGCTCCATCCATCTCTGCTGACGGAGGTTCAGGTCTGGCTGAGTAAACAGATACTTCAGACTTTGGTGGTCAGTGAAGATCTCGCAACGATTACCGAGAAGGTAATGTCGCCACTGCTTCAGCGCATGAATGACAGCAGCAAGTTCGATGTCGTGAACTGGGTAGTTCTCTTCGTGAGGGCGCAATTGCCGAGAGGCATAAGCAATCACTTTGCGGTCTTGCATTAGGACACAGCCTAATCCTTGACGGGAAGCATCGCAGTAAATGACGAAGTCCTTCTTAGTATCAGGTGGAGCTAGAACTGGGGCAGAAGTCAACTTGTCTTTGAGTGCCTGGAAACTTTCCTAACATTTGTCTGTCCATTGGAACTTGATGCCCTTATGCAACAGGTTAGTCAGAGGCCTGGCGATCTTGGAGAAGTTCTCGACGAATCGACCGCAATAGCTGGCGAGACCGAGAAAACTTCTGACTTGCTTAACGTTCTTGGGAGGAGTCCAATCAAGGATGGCCTGGACTCGTTCAGGGTTGACGGCAATACCATCCTTAGAGATGACATGCCCAAGATAGGTTACTTCGAGTAGTCAGAATTCACATTTGGAGAACTTGGCATATAGTTGATGCTCTCGTAGTTTTTCCAGCACAACCGAAGATGTTCAGCATGTTCCTCTTCGTTCTTGGAAAATACCAGGATATCATCCAGATAAACCACGACGAACTTGTCGAGGTAATCCATGAATATATATAGTTCATCAGACAAGAGAAGGTGGCTGGAGCATTGGTTAAACCGAAAGACATGACGGTGTACTCGTATGAACCATATCGAGTCACGAAGGCGGTCTTTGGGATATCCTCTTCGCGAACACGGATCTGGTGGTAACCCAACCTTAAGTCGAGCTTAGAGAACACTGATGAACCCGCCAGTTGATCATACAGATCATTGATCCGAGGAAGAGGGTATTTATTCTGAATGGTAGCTTGGTTTATAGGACGGTAGTCTTGAACTAATCGGTTTGTCCCATCCTTCTTCTTGACAAAGAGAGAAGGTGCTCCCCAAGGAGAGCAACTTGGGCGAATGAATCCTTTGCGAAGAGATTTGTCGATTTCCTCCTTAAGCTCAAGGAGTTCATGCGGCGGCATCTTGTAGGGTCGCTTGGCTATAGGAGTGGTGCCTGGTTTCAAGTCGATGATGAATTCGACAGCTCTAGCAGGGGGAATCCCTGGAAGTTCTTTAGGAAAGACGTCGAGGAATTCACGCACGACGGGAATGTTTTCGATGCCCTCGAGTGGTGCAGTGTTCAATGCATTCAATGCATAGAGCCTTGCCTCGGCGTTTTGCACCAGATGAGCTTGGTAAGTAACTATTTCATCTGAAGGGTGTAGCAGATGGACGGTCTTAGTGGTGCAAACGATTGAAGCAGTATGCGCTTTTAACCAATTCATTCCCAGAATGAGATCAATGCTACAGGACTTCAGTACGATGGGAGAGACAAGAAATTCCAGTCCTTCGATTTCAACGGGGACGTCGTTGCAAATCATGGAGGTTCGACATTGGCCCGCAGGGGTGTGTACTAATAGTGAATCATTCATGTCTTCGCTTTTAATGCCATGCATGAATGCAAAATCTTCTGACATGAATGAATGTGATGCACCTGTATCAAATAAAACGGATGCTGGTACTGAATTTACGAGGAGTGTACCCATCACAGTAGCAGGCTGGTCTGAGCTTCATTGAGATCAACGTGGTTGGCATGAACACGACCATAAGACCTGGCCTTGTTGCTGCGGGGCTGGTTGCTTCCATGGCCAGTTGCTGGAAGGGCCAGTTGTCTGGTTTTGGTTGCATCCTCTAGCACGGTGGCCTGGTTGACCACACCTAAAGCACAAACCATTATTGGGAGTGGGAACAGGAGCTTGGGGTGGTGGAGCTGGAAGTCTTGACTGTCTAGATGGTGGTGGAGGCAGACGAGGTGCAGCATAGGTCTGCCTTGGGGCAGACGCATTTGGACGGTACATGCTGTTCGGGATCCATATCTTACGCTTCTGTGAGGGCGGGCCCGAAGATGAGCCCGTGTCACAGTTGCGCCTGTGAGAGCTCTGGTATTCCTGCAGGCCAGTTTCGACATTGATGGCCTTGTTCACCAAGGTGGCGAAATCAGCAAAGTCATGCACTAGAAGTGCGAGCTTGATGTCAGCTTGAAGGCCGTCACGGAACTTCTCCTGTCTACGGGCATCAGTTGCAATGTCCTCTTCAGCATAGCGGGACAAGTCCAGAAACTCCCGCTGATAAGCTTCAACAGTTTTGTTGCCCTGGGTGAGGTTGCGGAACTCACGCTTCTTCCGGTGCATGACTCCCTTAGGAATAAAGCGGGCACGGAAAGTAGCTTGGAAGTCTGGCCAGGTGATGATTGTTCCAGCTGGCAGAGTACGTCTGTGGCTGTCCCACCATTGAGCTGCGGGTCCCTTCAGGAAGAAGGAAGCAAAGGTGACATAGCTAGCAGGGGCTACATCGGCAGACTCCATCTCATAGGTGATGTCACGGAGCCAGTCATCAGCATCCAGAGGCTGAGTTGAGCTGCGGTACACAGTTGGATTGAGGCGCATGAAATCCTGCAGAGTTACTGGGGTTGGCTGCTGGTCCATATTGGGGCGAGGAAACTGAGCCATCATATTTTCCATGAATTGGCGGTTCAGTTCGAACTGTTGGATCATACCAGCCATGTACTCAGGTGGTGGTGGGGGATTGCCACCACTACCACGACCACGACCACCTGGTCTAACCATCCTGCTAATATATAACAGGGGTAGTTCAGCATTGAGAAATTTGCAAAGACAAGAATCATTCATGATGAAACATGCATAATGAAAGGAGCACGATAGCTACTACATAGTAGTCGGCATAACTTACAAAAGGGGTCATGCATAGAGTTCAGTACACAGAGTTCAGTACATAGACTAAAACAACATAGGCGGCACACATGCTCGCGGCGAATGCATCTAACACTAATAAGCAAGCCTACATCAGTCCCAAGAGGTACTGTGGAGGTAGGTGTAGCCTAAAAGCTGGTAGTGTCGCATCGGGAACTCCACGTCAGCAACCTGGGGTCCGCGAATACTCTGGTGCAGAACCTGACGCTCAGGTGGTAGAAGAGGTCCAAGTGCGGGAGAGTGGCCTCCCACATCTGGCTAGCCGACACCCTAGGGCATCACAGTCCTGGCTGGGTAGATCGCAGAACGGGGCAGCTTCCTAGATCAGACAAAGGGGCGCAACAGCGTCAGAGCACGGTAAAGGTGCTGACAGGTGGTGTACAACTCGTGGCGAAGAGCTCGGTTAGCTCGATCCAGCCCATCAGCATGCAGAACCAGGTTCTGATGGTAGAAGGGCTGTCGGGTGATAGTGGAGTAGGCAGCAGTATAGTATCCCTCCGCACCAACATCAGATGCGATAGCAATGTGCCTGAAAGGGGAGGTGTCCAACTCCCGATACTCTCCACGAAGACGTGTCAGAGCAGCATAAGCAGCATCGTGGACAGCCATATCGATGGTCACTCCAACACCATGAGCGGTGTGCAGCACAGTAGTGGAGTCATACTCCCGCGACTAGAGGTGGACGATGGCACGGTACTGGTCCTGGTTAAAGTCCTGGTACTCCTCGTAGACGGTGTACTTAGGGTGCCAGCGATAACCCAGATAGGTCATCGTCTCAGCTAGCACAACAGGTGATCCCGAGGCACCAATGGCCGTCGTGTGGCGCACGACCTGCCTCGTGGGTTCCATCTGAAAGCAAGGATGTTTCAAAGGAGTCAAATGACAGTGTGTGAATTGTTCAAAATACTATTCTAAGAAATAACTATGGCTTATCCAACTTTGGGGTGAATTGCGGTCACGGGATCCTAGTGTTAGAGTTAGTAAATTCGTTTAACCCGAGTACAAGAGAGTTCAGAGTCCCAGAGTAAAGGTCGAGGAGTAAAAGATCCTAGTACCACCCAATGGCGACGTGGGCCCGTAAGACACACAGCCATGTTAGTAAAAGTTTTGTAATGTCTAGACTCGACTTCGGCCAAGGAGTGTGGAAAGTGGGATTCCTACAGGCAGTCGGCTCTGATACCAACTTGTGGCGCCCCCGATTTGACTGTACACTAATCATGCACGCAAATGTGTACGATCAAGATCAGGGACTCACGGGAAGATATCACAACACAACTCTACAACATAAATAAGTCATACAAGCATCATAATACAAGCCAGGGGCCTCGAGGGCTCGAATACAAGTGCTCGATCATAGACGAGTCAGCGGAAGCAACAATATCTGAGCACAGACATAAGTTAAACAAGTTTGCCTTAAGAAGGCTAGCACAAACTGGGATACAGATCGAAAGAGGCGCAGGCCTCCTGCCTGGGATCCTCCTAACTACTCCTGGTCGTCGTCAGCGGGCTGCACGTAGTAGTAGGCACCTCCAGTGTCGTAGGAGTCGTCGTCGACGGTGGCGTCTGGCTCCTGGACTCCAGCATCTGGTTGCGACAACCAGGTAGAAAGTAAAGGGGGTAAAGAGGGAGAGAAGCAACCGTGAGTGCTCATCCAAAGTACTCGCAAGCAAGGAGCTACACTACATATGCATGGGTATATGTGTAAAGGGCCATATCAGTGGACTGAACTGCAGAATGCCAGAATAAGAGGGGGATAGCTAATCCTGTCGAAGACTATGCTTCTGGCCATCTCCATCTTGCAGCATGTGAGAGTAGATTGAAGTCCTCCAAGTAGCATCGCATAGCATAATCCTACCCGGCGATCCCCTCCTCGTCGCCCTGTTAGAGAGCGATCACCGGGTTGTATCTGGCACTTGGAAGGGTGTATTTTATTAAATATCCGGTTCTAGTTGTCATAAGGTCAAGGTACAACTCCGGGTTGTCCTTTTACCGAGGGACATGGCTATTCGAATAGATAAACTTCCCTGCAGGGGTGCACCACATAACCCCACACGCTCGATCCCATTTGGCTGGACACACTTTCCTGGGTCATGCCCGGCCTCGTAAGATCAACACGTCGTAGCCCCACCTAGGCACAACAGAGAGGTCAAAAGAGAGATCACGGCCCGATAGTATAGCACAGCAGACGGACAAGAATGTAGGGCCACTGATGGAAAACTAGCATCCTATACTAAGCATGTAGGATTACAGGTAAAGGTAACAACAGTAGTAGCAAGGACAGGCTATGCATCAGGATAGGATTAACGGAAAGCAGTAACATGCTACACTACTCTAATGCAAGCAGTATAGAGAAGAATAGGCGATATCTGGTGATCAAGGGGGGGCTTGCCTGGTTGCTCTGGCAAGTAGGAGGGGTCGTCAACTCCGTAGTCGAACTGGGCAGCAGCAGCGTCGGTCTCGTAGTCTACCGGAGAGAAGAGGGGGAAGAAACAGTAAATATAATGCAAACATAAGCATGACGATGTGTGACATGACAATGAGCGGTTCTAGGTGTGCCCTAACGCGACAGTAGGTGGTACTGGCGAAGGGGGGGAACATCCTGGAAAGTATTCCCGATGTTTCGCATTTTCGGACAAATGAAACGGAGGGGGAAAGTTGCGAGTTCGATATGTTAGGGATGTGTGGCGGACGAACGGGCTGCGTATCCGGATTCGTCTCGTCGTTCTAAGCAACTTTCATGTAGAAAGTATTTTCATCCGAGATACGGATTATTTTGTATGATTTTCTAAAGATTTAATCATTTTAGGATTTATTTAATCATTTTAAATCAACATTATCCAGAATAGTAAAAGATGACTTCAGCATGACATCATGCTGACGTCAGCAGTCAACTATGCAGTTGACTGGGTCAACTACGTGTGGGTCCCGCATGTCATACACTGCTTAGTTTAATTAGGGTTTAGCTAATTAATTACTGTTTAATTAAATTAACTAATTAATTATATTAATTTAAACAGGATTAATTAACTTAATTAATTTAGTTAATTAATTAAAAAATTAAATTTATTTTTATTATTTGTTTTATTTATATTTTTTTAATTCCTTTTTTTTAAACATGTTCGGGGGGTGGGGCCCCACATGTCATAGGGCCAGGGGCACTGGCCCAGTGGTCAGTGGCCCTAGCCACAGCGGGCACGGGCGCACGGGCGAGCGGGTGCTGGGGCGCTGGGGGGCGCACCGGGAGCGCAGAGGCGGGGCGGCGCGGGCGCGCGACCGAGCCTGCAAGGGCAGCAGCGGCGAGCGAGGGGGGGAGGCGGACAGGGGCAGCGGCTGCGGGCGCGCACACGGTGACGAACGACGGCGGCAGAGAGCATGCGGGGGGGAGGCGTGGCCCCAGGCGGTGCGGTGAGCGGCGGGGCCGGGCGCGGTCGGCGCGGGGCTCAGGGGGAAAGCAAGGGCGGCCGGAGCGTGGTCGAGCGGGGGCGCGTGGGCGGCGGTAGCGGCCGCGGTGACGAGCGCGAGCGCGCGCGCAGGCGGGGTCGCGCGAGGGAGAGAGAGGGAGCTAGGGCGCTCGGAGACGAGCGCGGCGGCGGGGCTCACATTGGGGCGTAGGGAACGGGGCAGTGGGTGTCGAGGTGGGGGACGGGGACGACGGCGGAGAGGAGAAGCAGGCCGGCGGGGGAGCGCTCCGGGGAGGCCGTCCGACGAGGAGCTCCGGCGGCGACGGCGTCCTGGCGCGGGGGCAGCGACCTCCTCCCCTGATCCCGATCCAATCGGGGAGAGAGGGGGTAGATATTTTGCGGGGGGGGGGGGGGTGTGGGGGTGTCGGTGGTGAGTGGGGGGGAGTGGGGGAGGTTATGGGATGCGGGGTGGGCCGCGTGGGCTGGTGGCTTGGCCCAGTTGGGCCTGTGGTCAGCTGGGCCGAAGCCCGGGGGGTTTCTCTTTTTTTTTTTTCTCTTTTGTATTTTATTTTCTTTTTATTTATTTTCTTTTCTATTTTAAAACATTTTAAATTATCTAGGCATTTTATAAAAAATGTGTCTATTACACCATATTTACTTATGCAAAATATGGCACCTCCCAAACATTTTTGTTTTAAATTGTGAAAAACTTTTATTGTTGACATTAATTTGAATTTGAATTTTGAAAGGGTTTGACCTAACGGTAGATTAGCAACAGTAACCATGGTGACGTGGCACCATTAGCGTGGGATTACTGTAGCTTAGTTACCCGGGCGTTACAACAGCATGGCATACTTTATAGAACCTATGGCTGAGTGATGTCTACTACGCAACTTTATTCTTGTAGACACGTGTTGGGCCTCCCAGCGCAGAGTTTTGTAGGACAGTAGCAATTTTCTCTCAAGTGGATGACCTAAGGTTTATCAATCCGTGAGAGGTGTAGGATGAAGATGGTCTCCCTCAAACGACCCTGCAACCAAATACAAGAAATCTCTTGTGTCCCCAACACACCAATACAATGGTAAATTGTATAGGTGCACTAGTTCGGCGAAGAGAAGGTGATAAAAGTGTAATATTGGTGGTAGAAATATATTTTTATAATCTGAATAAATAAAAACAGCAAGGTAGCAAATAGTAAACGGGCACAAAAACGGTATTGCAATGCTTTAAAAAAGGCCTAGGGTCCGTACTTTCACTAGTGCAACCTCTCAAGAATGCTAATATAGTTGGATCATATAACCACCCCTCAAAATCCGATGAAGAATCACTCCAAAGTTCCTATCTAGCGGAGAACATAAGAATAAATTGTTTGTAGGGTATGAAACCACCTCAAAGCTATTCTTTCTGTTCGATCTATTCAAGAGTTCGTACTAAAATAACTCAAAACTATTCTTTCCGTTCGATCTATCCTAGAGTTCGTACTAAAATAACACCAAAGCAAATTCATATTCATAATACTCAATCCAACACAGAGAGCTTCAAAGAGTGCCCCAAGATTTCTACCAGAGAAACAACGACAAGAACGTGCATCAACCCCTATGCATCAATTATCCCAATGTCACCTCGGGAATCCGTGAGTTGAGTGCCAAAACATATATCAAGTGAATCAATACGATACCCCATTATCACCACGAGTATTCAATTGCAAGACATATATCAAGTGTTCTCAAATCCATGAAAGTATTCAATCCGATAACAATGTAATCTCAAAGGGAAAAACTCAATTCATCACAACAAGATAGTGAGGGGAAAACACCATATGATCCGACTATATTAACAAAGCCCGCGATACATCAAGATCGTGACATCTCAAGAACACGAGAGAGAGAGATAGATTAAGCACATAGCTACTGGTACAAACCCTCAGCCCCACGGGTGGACTACTCCCTCCTCATCGTGGTGGCTGCCGGGATGATGAAGATGGGCACCGGAGATGATTCCCCCCTCCGGCAGGGTGCCGAAACGGGGTATAGATTGGTTTTCGCGGATACAGAGACCTTGCGGCGGCGGAACTTCTGATCTAGGTTAACCCTGAAGGGTTTCGGAATATTTGGGAATTTATAGTGCAAAGAGGGAGTGCGGGAGGCCACCGAGGTGGGCACAAGCCACCTGGGCGCGCCAGGTGGCCCTGGCGCGCCCTGGTGGGTTGTGCCCCCATCAGGGCACCCCCCAGGTGCTGCTCTGGCCCATTGGTTTCCTTCTGGTCCATAAAAAAATCCAAAAATAGTTTCGCGGTGTTTGGACTCCGTTTGATATTGATTTTCTGCGATGTAAAAAACAAGCAAAAAACATCAACTAGCACTGGGTCAATAGGTTGGTCCCAAAAAATGATATAAAGTTGCTATAAAATGATTGTAAAGCATCCAAGAATGATAAAATAACAGCATGAATACTTCATAAATTATAGATACGTTGGAGACGTATCAGCATCCCCAAGCTTAATTCCTACTCGTCCTCGGGTAGGTAAATGATAAAAAAAATTATGAAGTGTGAATGCTAGTAAAGTGCATAAGTTTGATCAATGATAATTTCTATCACTTTTTCCAGCATTATAACATCAATTCTTTCTCATAAAATTTCTCATGTCATAGTGGCAACCAATTCACATGTTAAGGTTTAAACAATGAACTCTCTTGAAACTCAACAACCTATGTTCTTAGTCAACCCGACCTCAGACGGTCAAGTCTCTGTGCTTAAGTGTCATCCCTGGATCGGTATGCTGACACACACAGTACTCGAGGATTTATAACAGAGGTAAATCACATGTATAAAGTAACGTAAATACTATTACCTCAATCCAAATAGCGGAAGAAACAACAAGGTTGTGGATTCCCATCAACACCAACGGCAAAGTTGAGTGTAGAAATCGTAACCCTAACGTATCACTTACTCGTCGTAAGATAATCCTGCAACATGAGACGTTGTAGCCACAAAGGGTCAGTACATTGAATGTACTGGCAAATTCACACCATAGGATAATGATGAATAATAACTATCAGTACATGCATATATGGCTGGTGGAAAAGTTCTATGGTTATAATGTTTTTGCGAAAAGCCAATTTTTCCCTACATCAAAGGAATATATTTTATTTAACTACCAACTTGGTTGATAAATATTGAGAAGGTTCCTCCAACTCAATCCCAAATTAATACTCATCAACCCAACAAATTAATTAAGTAGAGTGATGAGATCAATATGATAATCCAAGAACCAGATACTCAAGATGTCCATACCCGGGGACACGGCTAATCATGATTAGATTGTACACTCTGCAGAGGTTTGCGCACTTTTCCCCACAAGACTCGATCTCCTCCATTGGATTTCTCACACTACATGATGTTTGAGAAACGGATGACCGAGACACAGTCTTTCGGAAGCATCAACTCTTTACTCTGGGTGGACAGTTACACCTACTATCCCCCTACATCTGCTAGTCCACCTCTTCGAGAGCTCACACAACTTACTCAAACTATGCCAGAGCCCATAATGGCTTGTGGCTGCACACGGAAGTTTCTAGCATGAATAATCTTAAGATCCCTTTGAGCCTGGGTGGCGGACCGTAGGAAAATCACACGGGTACTCCGGGATATCCTAGGACAACACTGGATTCTCCAGGTGCCCAAACAAGCAATCCACCCAGATGTGTATTAAAGTTGCCACCTTAAGTTGAACCATTAATTAACAATCTCACATCTGTCATGGATACACTCGAACCCAATCCACGTCTACGAGCATAGCATAGCAATATAAGCATAACGTAGAAGTAACTCCCAAGGATTGATAACAAAACAGGGCAATAGGTTCTACCTCATCAACTACTTCCCAAACCCACAAGTTAATCACATCCTAATCATGCAGTGTTTGAGGATGAATCTAATGCATAAAAACTGGGTATGAAAGGGATATGATCAAAGTGTGAACTTGCCTGTACTGTTGATGAAGATGATTCGCACTCAAAACTCTTGATAGTTCTACTCGTCACACTCCGGTCAATCTATCGTAAGCAAGCAATAGTAACCACACATAAGCAATCACTCGAAAGATCGGAAAGAACGAAGAAGACAACTCGGAAAACATCAAAACCCAAGCAAATAACTCAAACGGAGTTATAAAACTCAAGTTACGGTCAAACGAAGTTTGAATTCAAATCTGGTCTAATTCAAATTTTAATATTTCAAAAACATGTTTCAGTTGGATTACTTGATAGAGGAGATCATAACGAAGAAGTGGGCGTTGGTTTCGTTGGATTTGGACAAACGAGTGAAAACTAGTGATCGTTTGAAACAGAAGGACTAGTGTGTAAGAAAGAAAATTACGAATAGGTCCCTGACATAAATAAACAGAAAACGAAAAGGCTAAATAATGAACGTTCGTTTATAAGATCTAAACAGTGGACATTCCCTGTTTAATAAAACCTAAAAAAACAGATCCAGTCTAGGTTTTTTTTAAACCGAACTTGAAAGAAAAACTGAATTGGGGCGGTTTTGTCGGTTATTTACCGGCTCGGGTGTAATAAACCGGCGGCAGATCTGGCGACGGCGCCGTTCTCCGGCAAGATCGGCGGCGGGGCTGCGTGGCGCGGGTGGCGCTGTAGGCGGCGGGGCGAGGCGGCAGCGGCGGGCTCTGGCGGCGTCTGCTAGCGGCGCGGGGCGGCGCTACGAGCGGCGGCAGACGGCGGCAGCGTGTAGCGGCGGCGTGAAGTGCGGCGTGGCGCGGCGGTTGAGGGGAGGAGGAGGAGAAGAAGGTGGCGGGGCCGGCGCATTCATATAGGGGTCGGGGCGGCTCCTGTCTTGGGGAAGGGGCGACCGGCGCCGTAGGTGCGGCGGACTCCGGCGGGAGTCCCGCACGGGCACGCGAGGAGGGAGGCGGCGCGGTGATTGGGCCGGCTGGCTGGGCTTCGGCCCAGTTGGCCCCGTCTGGAGAAGAAGTTTTTTTTAAATAAAGATTTTCCAGACAAACAAAAATAATAAAACAAAATAAATAAAAATATTATATAGGCATATAATATATCAAAATTTTCAGAAAAAGATTTTCTACAACATGAACATTTTTGTAAAGTCAAAAAAAGTCCACACAAATTCAAATAAATCCAACAGTGCTACTGGTCTAATAAAATCCAATAAACATCATTTTAAAAATACCAAAATAATTTCAAATTTATTTTTCTCCAATTTTCTATTGTAGGGAATAATTTTACCCTAATTTCCATGTATTTTATTTTTGGAGAAAAATAATTTGAATAAAA
The DNA here is from genome assembly GCF_002575655.3 of Aegilops tauschii subsp. strangulata. Taxonomy (NCBI): domain Eukaryota; kingdom Viridiplantae; phylum Streptophyta; class Magnoliopsida; order Poales; family Poaceae; genus Aegilops; species Aegilops tauschii. Next base: position 485,063,852 of record NC_053041.3, read on the forward strand.
CCCAAATAACTCCAAATTGAAAATAATTTCCAAATGGATTTTCGATTTGATTCTCAGAAACTCCCAACTCATATTTCATATGTTTTGAAGAAGTCATTTTATCTTCTCTCATGAAAATCATTGAGTTGCATGAAGTTTACGAATTGGAAATATTTCCAAATGAAATTCAAATATTTTTCAAAAACCCTTTTCATTTAATTAAATGGAAGAAGTCATGTCATCTTCTCTCTAGGGTTTTGTGATGAAATAGATTTGAATTCATGGAGATCAAAATTGCAAAATGAAAGTTTGGGAAAGTCCTTTTATTCCCTCTCATTTAACTTTTAAAAAGTTTCGAATTTCACTCACTTTCAGTCAATCAATCACACAACAAACAAACAATTAATCAAATCTATTTATTTAATATAACATTCCAAAATTTAGAATTTTGGGATGTTACAAACCTACCACCCTTAAAATGAATCTCGTCCTCGAGATTCAGAGAGGCTAGAAGGAAATAGGTTAGGGTCGGGGTCTTCTCAAAATCCATCGATCATCACAGGGGTCTGGGGTGCTACCACCCTTAGAAGCATTGTTACGGTCCCATCAATACTCATATACTCCATCCTTATTCTTGACGGGGCCGGTCTTCTCAAATTCTCGGGAAAATTCCTTCTCTGGGCTCTTCCGGTAGTGGCATAACCTTTACCGCGGTTCCTTCTGTCCTTTCTTCTTGGCAAGGTTATTCCGAGACTGGGTCTTCTTAGCTGATGGGTCTGGCGCCAATACTAAACAAATATCGATATCTCATGGTGGTCAACAATTTATGGTTTCTCCTGCAGGAAATGGGTCTGGGTCGAACCTCACCGTATATCCTACGATTGGCAACAACTGCCGTGTACAAGGAAAAAATACTTACACCATTCTAAGGTTTAAACAAGGTTTTGATCGTCGTCTCTCTACTATAGGTAAGTCACTCAGATTTACCATCCCATATATCAAGGCGAATAATAAGAGTAAGTCGGTATGGTGATCAATCCGTCCCGCACCCAAATCATTACCTTGTATATGGTTTAGCGAATCTCGCATTCTAACACTCGGTCATCCTCACAAGCATTGCAGAATTTCTCTTGTCAACGAACCAAGTTCGGATAAATCCATGGATTCTGCAAGCCAAACAAACATCTATCGTTCCTTCACAACTCTCAGGTTTTGCGTTACTCCTACAAGATCGTCAGTGGGTAAGGTCGTAATCTCTACCAGGGTTTTTCCTTCAGCAAGAGTGTGCTTGCTTCTTGGCAGGTCCTGGGCCTGTGGGTTATGGCCCATCTCATCACTTGTAAACCTTGAACTCATCATCGGGGCAACTGATCACTGTTCCAACATCCAGCTTCCTAGCATGCTTAAATCCATCCAATTGTACGGTCCTTCTTCCTTCTATTGGTTCCAAACTAAGACGTGATTACTCAGACTCATCATGGAGTTAAAATTACTCCATATTACCAACATTATGCCTCCCTTATACTCCAATAGTACTTCATCCCTTGATACTCCTGGGGTATCCCACATATCGAGATAAAACTCGTACTTATTTTGTCCCAAGTCCACTCCGTGGAATATCATAATCCTTTCCATAGGTCAAGTGTCCTCACAGGGTACTACCACCCTTAAAATGCACAAAGTCTTCCATAGACCATATTTCTCATATCCTCGAAAATGGTCAAAATCTTTCTCCATAGAATAACACTCATAAAATCCAAATTAGTACCAACGATGCTAACTTTATTGATTCTCCAACGATTACAATCTCTTGCTTTTCCATTACATTCCTCAACTCATCACTTCAATATAAAGGAAAATGTTCTCACTACTACTACTATACTTCTCACAGACACCACTAATTATCACAAGTCTCCTTCTCCTTGGGACAATCTCTGGCGAACTGCCCTGCTACATTACAACGAATACTTATCACTTCTGACAAGTCTCGAGGTTTTCCTTATGACTACATAGCCTCCTTGGGTCCTCGGCTTCCTTTTTGGGCAACTGCTGAAGTAGTGCCCTGACTCCTTGCACCCGAAACAGGTGATATGACTCAGGTCCTTCTTGGTATCCAATCTACTTCTCTTCCTGGACTTTTCCGTTCCAATCAGGGCTTCTATTTCCTGTGGGTCATACTCTACTTCCTCTGTCGGAAATTCTACTAGATCCCCATTCAAACAATTCTGGGAGATGTGTCCTTCTTCTCCACATGAATAACATGACTTGGTGCAGGGTTTAATTGGTTCTTCTTTGGGTGTGTCCTCCACCTCTTCCTTCATCACTGGCTCTTCTAGAATTTCCATGAGGGCTCCTTTCATTACTTCTTTGTTCTGCTGGATGGTTCTTTGTACCATGGGGTAAATGTGACACTGAGTAGGGTAGTGGGTAGTCCCTTCTCACAAGAAACAAGTAATCTGCCTAATTGGGCATTCTTCAGCTGGGTGACTTCCTTCACAATTAGGGCAATCATCCTTGTGTTCTTTATGGGTGTGTCCTATTTCTCCACAAATCTTGCATGCACAAGGTTTCTTCATATCCTTTCCATAAGGCTTCAACTTCTGGGGCACAAGACGAGATCTTTGCACAGTCAACTTAAATTCTTTCCAAGTGGTTACTCCTTTCCTCCACCAAGTAGCAGCACCTCTTTCAAAGCACTGAAGAGCATGCTGGGTCATATCCTTTCCGACTATAGGGTTATTCTTCAAGTGATCCTCCATGTTCTGAATCCATCGGTCCATCTCCAATTGACTTGTCGGTCCAGAAAATACAAGCTCATCTCCATTCATCCTCTATTGGGTCCAAGGGTTTTGGGGTGAGATTAGAGAGATAGGGAGGGAGAGATACACACAATACAAACAATAGTTTTGAAAAGACAGATTTTATTTGTGGTTGTCTGAAAAACAACAAACAAATGACAACTCACAACGTCGCATCTAACGTAGGTATATAACAGGGGTTTGGTCTTCTAAAGGTCAATAAATCTTTCAAAGTCGCCAAACTCCTCAAGTCTTGTTCGTGTCTCCGATGGCTTCTTCCAATCGTGCTTGTCCTTCTCAAGTTTTTTTGCCAGACCAACTCTGTTAACGCGAAGTCTCTCGTGACGTCCTTCAATATTTCTGGAGTTGTGTTCCAAACTTCTGGGTTTCAAAATCCTTGGCATGAACCATGTCCTACTGTCCTTCAGTTCCTGACGAATCCCCGGTGTCTTGAGGTTTGACTCCTCCAGCTTGGCTACTTCCAGCTTCTGGGTCCTGAGTTCTTCAAGAAATGCTTCCTTGTTGAATAAGGCTTCAAGAAGGTCCATCAAATTCTTGATGTAATACTCCAAATCCTGGCGATACACCAGCTAAGGTTAAAACTTCATCTTTTGCTGATTAGGTGCTCCATCAGCCTTCTACCATTCAATCCTTCCAAAGAAATGCAGGTTTAACTAAGCATGGTGACAACAGCATAAGCGGGCGATAACATCATGGATAACAGTGTTTCTGCTCTAGTTATTTCCATGAGCTATCATTCCATAGTTGATATCTCCTACCTTAGGGTTTCCTTGACAGAACTTTGAGTTCTAATGCTCCATGCTCCGGTCTTTCTCCGATACACCTTGATCTCGTGTATTGAAAGCTTTCATGGTCTGCCAAGTTCCATAAGCGTAGCCTTCATACCAATGTAGAAATTCTTCAGAGCCTTCGAGTTCTCCTAGTCTTTGGAGTCTTCAACCGTTGTAGTTTCCATTATTGTAATGCTCTGTAAAATCCTCTTCATTCTGAAGTGGTCTTAGTTGTCCGATAGCTTGTACTTCTTGGAGTGGACTCATCAGTCGAATCTTCGTGTGGTCAAAAGGGGAAAGGGGTATGGTCTCACTAAAAGGGAATATTTGAATAAGCTCAGCAGAAAAGAGAGGTAAAAGATCTTTTTGAAAAAGAAAGTTTTAGAGAAAATCCTTCCTATGGGCTTGCCAGTTTCTAGGGGTCACGTCCTACAGTCAACATGTGCTCTGATACCATCTTGTAGCGACCCAACCTCAGACGGTCAAGTCTCTGTGCTTAAGTGTCATCCCTGGATCGGTATGCTGACACACACAGTACTCGAGGATTTATAACAGAGGTAAATCACATGTATAAAGTAACGTAAATACTATTACCTCAATCCAAATAGCGAAAGAAACAACAAGGTTGTGGATTCCCATCAACACCAACGGCAAAGTTGAGTGTAGAAATCGTAACCCTAACGTATCACTTACTCGTCGTAAGATAATCCTGCAACATGAGACGTTGCAGCAACAAAGGGTCAGTACATTGAATGTACTGGCAAATTCACACCATAGGATAATGATGAATAATAACTATCACTACATGCATATATGGCTGGTGGAAAAGCTCTATGGTTATAATGGTTTTGCGAAAAGCCAATTTTTTCCTACATCAAAGGAATATATTTTATTTAAATACCAAGTTGGTTGATAAATATTGAGAAGGTTCCTCCAACTCAATCCCAAATTAATACTCATCAACTCAACAAATTAGTTAAGTAGAGTGATGAGATCAATATGATAGTCCAAGAACCAGATACTCAAGATGTCCATAACCGGGGACACGGCTAATCATGATTAGATTGTACACTCTGCAGAGGTTTGCACACTTTTCCCCACAAGACTCGATATCCTCCGTTGGATTTCTCGCACTACATGATGTTTGAGAAATGGATGATCGAGACACAGTCTTTAAGAAGCATTAACTCTTTACTCTGGGTGGACAGTTACACCTACTATCCCCCTACATCTGCTAGTCCACCTCTTCGAGAGCTCACGCAATTTACTCAAACTATGCCAGAGCCCATAATGGCTTGTGGCTGCACACGGAAGTTTCTAGCATGAATAATCTTAAGATCCCTTTGAGCCTGGGTGGCGGGCCATAGGAAAATCACACGGGTACTCCGGGATATCCTAGGACAACACTGGATTCTCCAGGTGCCCAAACAAGCAATCCACCCAGATGTGTATTAAAGTTGCCACCTTAAGTTGAACCATTAATTAACAATCTCACATCTGCCATGGATACACTCGAACGCAATCCACGTCTACGAGCATAGCATAGCAATATAAAAATAACGTAGAAGTAACTCCCAAGGTTTGATAACAAAACAAGGCAATAGGTTCTACCTCATCAACTACTTCCCAAACCCACAAGTTAATCACATCCTAATCATGCAGTGTTTGAGGATGAATCTAATGCATAAAAACTGGGTACGAAAGGGATATGATCAAAGTGTGGACTTGCATGTACTGTTGATGAAGATGATTCGCACTCAAAACTCTTGATAGTTCTACTCGTCACACTCCGGTCAATCTATCGTAAGCAAGCAATAGTAACCACACATAAGCAATCACTCGAAAGATCGGAAAGAACGAAGAATACAACTCGGAAAACATCGAAAACCAAGCAAATAACTCTTGCAACATAAAACAATTTCTAACAGTACCAAAATTATGTGAATTTGGCCTTATCAAAAAGTTTAGGTCAAGAGCTTTAATTAGCAAAAAGAATCAACTCAAACAGAGTTATAAAACTCAAGTTACGGTCAAACGAAGTTTGAATTCAAATCTGGTCTAATTCAAATTTTAAATTTCCAAAAACATGTTTGAGTTGGATTACTTGATATAGGAGATCATAACGAAGAAGTGGACGTTGGTTTCGTTGGATTTGGACAAACAAGTGAAAAGTAGTGATCGTTTGAAACAGAAGGACTAGTTTGTAAGAAAGAAAATTACGAATTGGTCCCTGACGTAAAGAAACAGAAAACGAAGAGGCTAAATAATGAACGTTCGTTTATAAGATCTAAATAGTGGTCGTTCGCTGTTTAATAAAACCTAAAAAAACTGATCCAGTCTAGGTTTTTTTTAAAACCGAACTTAAAAGAAAAACCGAATCGGGCGTCTTTGTCGGTTATTTACCGGCTCGGGCGAAATAAACCGGGGGCGGATCTGGCGACAGCAGCGTTCTCCGGCGAGGTTGGCGGCGGGGCTGTGTGGCGCGGGTGGCGCTGCAGGCGGCGGGGCGAGGCGGCGGCGGCGGGCTCCGGCGGCATCTGCTAGTGGCGCAGGGCGGCGCTGCGAGCAGCGGCAGACGGCGGCAGCATGCAGCGGCGGCGGGAAGTGCGGCGTGGCGCGGCGGTTGAGGGGAGGAGGAGGAGAAGAAGGCGGCGGGGCCGGCCCATTTATATAGGGGCCGGGGCGGCTCCTGTCTTGGGGAAGGGGCGACCGGCGCCGTAGGTGCGGCGGACTCCGGCGGGAGTCCCGCACGGGCACGCGAGGAGGGAGGTGGCGCAGTGATTGGGCTGGCTGGCTGGGCTTCGGCCCAGTTGGCCCGGTCCGGAGAAGAAGAAGTTTTTTTAAATAAAGATTTTCCAGACAAACAAAAATAATAAATAAAAATATTATATAGGCATATAATATATCAAAATTTTCAGAAAAAGATTTTCTACAACATGAACATTTTTGTAAAGTCAAAAAAATCCACACAAATTCAAATAAATCCAAGAGTGCTACTGGTCTAATAAAATCCAATAAAAATCATTTTAAAAATACCAAAATAATTTCAAATTTATTTCTCTCCAATTTTCTATTGTAGGGAATCATTTTACCCTAATTTCCATGTATTTTATTTTTCGAGAAAAATAATGTGAATAAAACTAAAATAACTCCAAATTGAAAATAATTTCCAAAAGGATTTTCAATTTGATTCTCCGAAACTCCCAACTCATATTTCATATGTTTTGAAGAAGTCATTTTATCTTCTCTCATGAAAATCATTGAGTTGAATGAAGTTTACGAATTGGAAATATTTCCAAATGAAATTCAAATATTTTTCAAAAACCCTTTTCATTTAATTAAATGGAAGAAGTCATGTCATCTTCTCTCTAGGGTTTTGTGATGAAATAGATTTGAATTCATGGAGATCATAATTGCAAAATGAAAGTTTGGGAAAGTCCTTTTATTCCCTCTCATTTAACTTTCAAAAAGTTTCGAATTTCACTCACTTTCAGTGAATCAATCACACAACAAACAAACAATTAATCAAATCTATTTATTTAATATAATATTCCAAAATTTATAATTTTGGGATGTTACAATATAGGTAGGTATGGTGGACTCTTGAAAATAAGATTTGGGTTTAAGGGTTTTTGGATGCACAAGTAGTATCTCTACTTGGTGCGGAATTTTTGGCTAGCAAAGATGGGGGGCAAGCACCACATATTGAAGGATCTATGACAGTATGACTTCTATGTGAATATGAACAAACATAAACCATTATGTTGTCTTCCTTGTCCAAGGTCAACAATTTTGGCATACAGTATTTTGATGGGGGCTCACAATCACAAAGGATTTCTAGGATAGTGTATTTGCATGTGAAAGTTCTCTTCCTTATACTAATTATTCGTGAATTGCCTGTATGACCAATATTGTGATTGTCAAGCCTCAAAAGGTTTCACTTTATAAACCCAAATGTGAAGCTACCACTAGGCATGATATGATTTCAACTTCATGACATTCAGTTCATTCAACAATTTACTCATAGGATATAAGTGAAGCACAAGAGTAATTCCATAGAAAAGAGCTTCGTTGACGGGATGTTAATGCTGCTTACTTATTCTCCTTGGAAACTATTTGAGGACTCTATTTTATTTAAAAACTTTCAGATCTAAGTACTTTATTAAAACAGCAAGCAAAACAAGACAAAATTACATTTCAAGGATAGCACAACTCATGTGAAGACGCAAAAACTTAGGATCAACCGACACTAATCGATAATCGTTGAAGAAGAAAGGTGGGATGCCTACCGGGGAATCCCCAAGCTTAGATGCTTGAGACTTCTTGGAATATTATCTTGGGATGCCTTGGGCATCCCCAAGCTTGAGCTTTTGTGTCTCCTTAATTCTTCTCATATCACGGTTTTCCTAAATCTTAGAAGCTTCATCCACACAAAACTGAACAGGAACTTGTGAGTTAAGTTAGTATAAACCAATGCAAAACCCTTATCATTCTCTACTGTAGCAAATCACTAAAACTATTATTCAACATTGCATACTAAATGCCTCTGCATATTTAATACTCCTATCCTCAAAGAATCGTTAAAGAAGCAAACATATGCAAACATAACCGCAATCTGCTAAAATAGTACAGTCTGTAAAGAATGCAAGAGTATCAATACTTTCCTAACTCCAAACATTATGAAATTCTACCACACTGTAGAAAATTTATCAGAGCTCATTATGCAAAAAGTTTCAACATTTTATCACACTCTGACTTTCCTCGTGAATTTTTGCAACATCGATAAACTTTCTGTTTTCAAACAGCAACATGTATACTTGCAAAATAAGCATGGCAAAGGCTATCAATGCCACTTTTATTGAAATGAAAGATGCAAAACATTATTATAAATAACAGAAAGTAAATTCTAATAAAATAAATTGATGCTCCAAGTAAAACACATATCATGTGATGAATGAAAATATAGCTCCAAGTAAGGTTACCGATAATGTTGGAGACGAAAGAGGGGATGCCTTCCGGGGCATCCCCAAGCTTAGTTGCTTGGATCTTCCTAGGATATTGACTTGGGGTGCCTTGGGCATCCCCAAGCTTAGGGTCTTGTCACTCCTTATTCTCCTCATATCGATATCTCACCCAAAACTTGAAAACTTCAATCACACAAAACTTAACGGAACTTCGTGAGATAGGTTAGTATGATAAAGAGCAAACCATTTCACTTTGGTACTGTCAAAGACAAGATTCATAATTGTTATCACACAATTACTACTGTATAATATCATTTCCACAATTTATATTGAGCAATATAAGCCATAGAAACTAGAAAGCAAGCAAACTATGCATTGAAAACAGAATCTGTCAAAAACAGAACAGTCTGTAATGATTTTGATAACTACCATACTTGTGCTACTCCAAAAATTATGAACAAATTGGACCACGTGATAAATTTGTATATTAAACTTCTGCAAAAATAATCAACTCAAAAGAACTCTTCTATTAAAAATGGGACTTATTTTCGTGAGCGCAAAAGTTTCTGTTTTTCAGCAGGGACAAATCAACTATCACCCAACATGATCCCAAAGGCTTTACTTGGCACCTTATTGAAACAAAAGCTATAAAACATGATCAATGAAGTAGCATAATCATGTGAACATGGAAAAACAGTAGGTAAAAGTGTTGGGTTGTCTCCCAACAAGCGCTTTTCTTTAATGCCTTTTAAGCTAGGCATGATGATTCAATGATGCTCCCATAAAAGATAAGATTTGAAACACAAAGAGAGCATCATGCATCATAAGTTCCTCTCTCATAATAATTTTCAGTAGCATCATGAATATATTCATCAATATAACCATTACATAAAGCATTCTTTTCATGATCCACAAGCATAGAAAATTCATTACTCTCTATGGCATACATGTCATCATAATAATCATCATAGAAAGCAACTTTATTGCCATAGTCAGTTGAAACCTCTTCCAAATAGTGGATGTATCTCTAAATAAAGTCATGACCTCTCCAAATCCACGTTCATCAATATTGTAATAAGATTCAACACCCTCCAAAATAGTGGGATCACTACTACCTAGAGTTGACACTCTTCCAAACCCACTTTTATCAATGTAATCATCATAAATGGGAGGCATGCTATCATCAAAATAAGTTTGATCAATCAAAGTAGGGGGACTAAAAAGATCATCTTCATTAAACATAGCCTCCCCAAGCTTGGGACAAACATTAATTGCAGCAAATAAATTCTCAAACATGCCATTCTCATCAAACATAGCGTCCCCGAGCTTGTGGCTTGGCATATCATAAGCATAATCATTCTCATCATTAATAGTATGAATGGCACCAACAGTATAACAATTGCTATCAACATAATTTCCCAAGTTGGTGCCAAAAAGATTTCCAATATTATAAGAAGTATCATTATCTTCCCAATCATAATCATCATAACAAGCAATAGGCATAGCAAAATCATCATCAAGTGCATCATCTTCCACAATTATTTTTGATTCATTTTCATGAGGCACAACAATAATAGGAGAAACATTATTTGGGAGAGATACCTTTTTACCTCTCTTCTTTTCTTCTTTTCTTCTTCTTCACCACATCACGTGTGGGTTTAATTAATCTTTTCAAGCTTCTTATTGATGAGATTGGTTGGATAGGAAGCTCCTCCTCGTTACCTGATTCATCATAATAAACACTAGGAGGGTTTTGGGAAATATTTTCCCTTTCATTAGTACTATCTTCATATTTTATTTGTTCTCTTGACTTTAGATAGTTGGCAATATAAGGATTGTCAATGCAATTCACCGCACAAAACATATAAATTTCTTCTAGATCAAAATCAAGAAATCTCTCGAGATTAAATTTGGAATACCCTTAGTTATACGTTTCATTTCTTCATACCCCAAAAGAAGACTAACCTCTTTATGATGCTCAAGGGTAATCAAGTTATCACAATTTTTGGACACTATTTGATCATGAAAGAATCTGCATTGAAGATTTAAATGACCATGTTCATTGCAAAGTTCATAAGGATGGCGGAAAAAATTACATCTTTCAGCACAATCAACTAGCCTCTCTTGCAAATTTTTCGTTTCTAAATATTTATGCTTCTTGCAAAATCTATCTTCCCTTTTTGGTGTGCAAAGGCACTCCCAATTCACTCCGCAAAAAGTGACATGCTTAAAAGAAACATTTTTGTCACGACTTGTGCAATCATCATTCAAACATTTTGTGCCAAGCATTTTATTGACTTCTTCTTCTAACAATTGAGCACAATTTTCCGAACCATCATTTTCAAGAAAGATATTATAAAGATGATCAATAATATGATGCAACCTCAATTCCACTTTTTTAGTTTTCTTTTATAAACAAAAATAGTGATAAAACAAGAAACTAAAAGATTCGATTGCAAGATCTAAGATATACCTTCAAGCACTCACCTCCCCGGCAATGGCACCAGAAAAGAGCTTGATGTCTACTACGCAACTTTATTCTTGTAGACACGTGTTGGGCCTCGAAGCGCAGAGTTTTGTAGGACAGTAGCAATTTTCCCTCAAGTGGATGACCTAAGGTTTATCAATTCGTTAGAGGTGTAGGATGAACATGGTCTCCCTCAAACGACCCTGCAACCAAATACAAGAAATCTCTTGTTTCCCCAACACACCAATACAATGGCAAATTGTATAGGTGCACTAGTTCGGCGAAGAGATGGTGATAAAAGTGTAATATTGGTGGTAGAAATATATTTTTATAATCTGAATAAATAAAAACAGAAAGGTAGCAAATAGTAAACGGGCACAAAAACGGTATTGCAATGCTTAAAAACAAGGCCTAGGGTCCGTACTTTCACTAGTGCAACCTCTCAACAATGCTAATATAGTTGGATCGTATAACCACCCCTCAAAGTGCAATGAAGAATCACTCCAAAGTTCCTATCTAGCAGAGAACATAAGAATAAATTGTTTGTAGGGTATGAAACCACCTCAAATCTATTCTTTCTGTTCGATCTATTCAAGAGTTCGTACTAAAATAACACAAAGCTATTCTTTCCGTTCGATCTATCCTAGAGTTCGTACTAAAATAACACCAAAGAAAATTCATATTCATAATACTCAATCCAACACAGAGAACTTCAAAGAGTGCCCCAAGATTTCTACCGGAGAAACAAAGACAAGAACGTGCATCAACCCCTATGCATAGATTACCCCAATGTCACCTCGGGAATCCGCGAGTTGAGTGCCAAAACATATATCAAGTGAATCAATACGATACCCCATTGTCACCACGAGTATTCATTTGCAAGACATATATCAAGTGTTCTCAAATCCATGAAAGTATTCAATCCGATAACAATGTAATCTCAAAGGGAAAAACTCAATTCATCACAACAAGATAGAGAGGGGAAAACACCATATGATCCGACTATATTAACAAAGCCCGTGATACATCAAGATCGTGACATATCAAGAACACGAGAGAGAGAGAGAGAGATTAAGCACATAGCTACTGGTACAAACCCTCAGCCCCGAGGGTGGACTACTCCCTCCTCATTGTGGTGGCCGCCGGGATGATGAAGATGGCCACTGGAGATGATTCCCCCCTCCGGCAGGGTGCTGGAACGGGGTCTAGATTGGTTTTCGCGGATACAGAGACCTTGCGGCGGTGGAACTTCTGATCTAGGTTAACCCCGAAGGGTTTCGGAATATTTGGGAAATTACAGTGCAAAGAGGGGGTGCAGGAGGCCACCGAGGTGGGCACAACCCACCTGGGCGCGCCACGTGGGCCTGGCGCGCCCTGGTGGGTTGTGCCCACCTCAGGGCACCCCCCAGGTGCTGCTCTGGCCCATTGGTTTCCTTCTGGTCCATAAAAAAATACAAAAAATAGTTTCGCAGTGTTTGGACTCCGTTTGATATTGATTTTATGCGATGTAAAAAACAAGCAAAAAACAGCAACTGGCACTCGGCACTGGGTCAATAGGTTAGTCCCAAAAAATGATATAAAGTTGCTATAAAATGATTGTAAAACATCCAAGAATGATAAAATAACAGCATGAATACTTAATAAATTATAGATATGTTGGAGACGTATCACTGAGGCATAGGGAATGACTTTCATTCTCTCTCAACGGAATTACTCTTGGGCTTCACTTATACCTTACAACTCAGGCAAGAACTCCTTCTTTGACTGATCCATTTTGAACTCTTTCAAAAATTCATCAAGGTATGTACTCGTCGAAAGTCTTATCAAGCGTCTTGATCTATCTTTATAGATCTTGATGCCCAATATGTAAGTAGCTTTACCGAGGTATTTCTTTGAACAACTCCATTCAAATACTCCTTTATGCTTTCCAGAAAATTCTACATCATTTCCGATCAACAATATGTCATTCACATATACTTATCAGAAAGGCTATAGTGCTCCCACTCATTTTCTTGTAAATACAGGCTTCACCGCAAGTATGTATAAAACTATATGCTTTGATCAACTCATCAAAGCGTCTATTCAAACTCCGAGATGCTTGCACCAGTCCATAATAGATGGATCGCTGGAGAATGCACACTTTGTTAGCACCTTTAGGATTGAGAAAACCTTCTGGTTGCATCACATACAACCCTTCTTTAATAAATCCATTAAGGAATGCAGTTTTGACATCCATTTGCCAGATTTCTTAAAATGCGGCAATTGCTAACATGATTCGGACAGACTTTAAGCATCGATACGAGTGATAAAATCTCATCGTAGTCAACACCTTGAACTTGTCAAAAAAACTTTTTGCGACAATTCAAGCTTTGTAGATAGTAACACTACTATCAGCATCCGTCTTCCTCTTGAAGATCCATTTATTCTCAATGGCTCGCCGAAAATCGGGCAAGTCAATCAAAGTCCATACTTTGTTCTCATACATGGATCCTATCTCAGATTTCATGGCCTCAAGCCATTTATCGGAATCTGGGCTCATCATCGCTTCCTCATAGTTCGTAGGTTCGTCATGGTCTAGTAACATGACTTCCAGAATAGGATTACTGTACCACTCCGGTGCGGAACGTGCTCTGGTTGACCTACAAGGTTCGGTAGTAACTTGATCTGAAGTTTCATGATCATCATCATTAACTTCCTCACTAGTTGGTGTAGGCATCGCGGGAACGGTTTTCTGTGATGAGCTACTTTCCAATTCGAGAGAAGGTACAATTACCTCATCAAGTTCTACTTTCCTCGCACTCACTTCTTTCGAGAGAAACTCCTTCTCTAGAAAGGATCCATTCTTAGCAACAAAGATCTTGCCTTTGGATCTGTGATAGAAGGTGTACCCAACAGTTTCTTTTGGGTATCTTATGAAGACGCACTTCTCCGATTTGGGTTCGAGCTTATCAGGCTGAAGCTTTTTCACATAAGTATCGCAACCCCAAACTTTAAGAAACGACAACTTAGGTTTCTTGCCAAACCATAGTTCATACGGTGTCGTCTCAACGGATTTAGAAGGTTCCCTATTTAACGTGAATGCAGCTGTCTCTAATGCATAACCGCAGAACGATAGTGGTAAATCGGTAAGAGACATCATAGATCGCACCATATCTAATAAAGTACGGTTACGACGTTCGGACACACCATTATGCTGTGGTGTTCCAGGTGGCGTGAGTTGTGAAACTATTCCACATTGTTTTAAATGAAGGCCAAACTCGTAACTCAAATATTCACCTCCGCGATCAAATCATAGATACTTTTATTTTCTTGTTACGATGATTCTCCACTTCACTCTGAAATTCTTTGAACTTTTCAAATGTTTCAGACTTGTGTTTCATCAAGTAGATATACCCACATCTCCTCAAATCATCTGTGAAGGACAGAAAATAACGATACCCACCGCGAGCCTCAATACTCATCGGACAGCATACATCGGTATGTATTATTTCCAATAAGTCATTAGCTCGCTCCATTGTTCCGGAGAACGGAGTTTTAGTCATCTTGCTCATGAGGCATGGTTCGCAAGTATCAAATGATTCATAATCAAGTGATTCCAAAAGCCCATCTGCATGGAGTTTCTTCATGCGCTTTACACCAATATGACCTAGACGGCAGTGCCACAAGTATGTTGCACTATCATCATCAACTTTGCATCTTTTGGCATCAATATTATAAATATGTGTATTACTACGATCGAGATTCAATAAACCATTTATGTTGGGTGCATGACCATAGAAGGTTTTATTCATGTAAACAGAACAACAATTATTCTCTTACTTAAATGAATAACCGTATTGCAATAAACATGATCCAATCATATTCATGCTCAACGCAAACACCAAATAACATTTATTTTGGTCCAACACTAATCTCGAAGGTAGAGGGAGTGTGCGATGGTGATCTTATCAACCTTGGAATCACTTCCAACACACATCGTCACCTCGGCCTTAACTAGTCTCTCTTCATTTTGCAATTCCTATTTCGAGTTACTAATCTTAGAAACTGAACCGGTATCAATACCCTAGGGTTACTATGAACACTAGTAGAGTACACATCAATAACATGTATATCAAATATACCTTTGTTCACTTTGCCATCCTTCTTATCTTCCAAGTATTTGGGGTAGTTCCGCTTCCAGTGACCATTCCCTATGCAGTAGAAGCACTTAGTTTCAGGCTTAGGTCTAGCTTTGGGTTTCTTCACGGGACTGGCAACTTGCTTGCCATTCCTTCTTGAAGTTCCCTTTCTTTTCCTTTGCCCCTTTTCTTGAAACTAGTGGTCTTGTTAACCATTGATACGTCTCCAACGTATCTACCTTTTCTCACGCTTTTCCTCTTGTTTTGGACTCTAATTTGCATGATTTGAATGAAACTAACCCCGGACTCACGCTGTTTTCAGCAGAACTACCATGGTGTTGTTTTTGTGCAGAAATAAAAGTTCTCAGAATAGAACGAAACTTTGCAAGGATTTTTTATATCAATAATAAGAATTTGTGGAGCCAAGACCCACCAGAGAGGGGCCCCTGGTTGGGCACAACCCACCAGGGCGCGCCCCCCTCTCCTGTCGCGCCCAGGTGGGTTGTACCCACCTGGTGGCCCCGCTGACGACCCCCCGATACTATAAAATCAAATTATTCCAGAAAAAATCAGGGAGAAAGAATTATCGCGATCCACAAGATGGAGCTACTGCCAAGCCCTGTTCTTCCTCGGGAGGGCAGATCTGGAGTGCGTTTGGGGCTCCGGAGAGGGGGATCCTCATTCTTCGTCATCAGCAACCAATCTCCATCGCCAATTCCATGATGCTCCCCATCGGGAGTGAGTAATTCTTTCGTAGGCTCACTGGTTGGTGAGGAGTTGGATGAGATTCATCATGTAATCGAGTTAGTTTTGTTAGGGCTTATCCCTAGTATCCACTATGTTCTTAGATTGATGTTGCTATGACTTTGTTATGCTTAATGCTTGTCACTTTGGGCCCGGGTGCCATGAACTCAGATCTGAACCGTTTATGAATTCATCATTATATCCATGTTTTATATTCGATCTTGCAAGTTATTGTCACCTACTACGTGTTATGATGCGGCAACCCCGGAGTGACAACAACCGGGCCCACTCCCGGTGATTACCGTAGTTTCAGGAGTTCATGTATTCACTATGTGTTAATGCTTTGTTCCGGTTCTCTATTAAAAGGAGGCCTTAATATCCCTTAGTTTCCAATATGGACCCCGCTGCCACGGGAGGGTAGGACAAAAGATGTCATGCAAGTTCTTTTAATAAAGCACGTATGACTATTTACGGAATACATGCCTACATTATATCAATGAAGTGGAGCTAGTGTCGTATCGCCCTAGGTTATAACTGTCACATGATGAATATCATCCAACAAGTCACCGATCCAATGCCTACGAATTTATCATATATTGTTTCTGCTAAATTACTACCGCTATCATCACTGTTACACTTGCTACAAAATTACTGTTATCACTATTACTGTTACCGTTGCTGCTGTCACTACTATCAAAACTATCAAACTACTTTGCTACTGATCACTTTGCTGCAGATAATTAATCTCCAGGTGTGGTTGAATTGACAACTCAGCTGCTAATACCTTCAAATATTCTTTGGCTCCCCTTGTGTCGAATCTATAAATTTGGGTTGAATACTCTACCCTCGAAAACTGTTGCGATCCCCTATACTTGTGGGTTATCAAGGCCTTTTTCTGGCGCCGTTGCCGGGGAGCATAGGTATATTTGTTGAGTCACTTGGGATAATTATCAATTTATCACTATGAAGAATATGAAGGATCCGAAGCCTAAGATATTTCCCTCAAGTACGAGGGGAGGTAAGAAGCTGCCATCCAGTTCTGCTTTAGGTTCACCTTCTGTTATGAGTAAACTTGCAACACCACCACCACATGCTATCAATTCTAATATGTTGCAAGTTATTGATGATGCTACTACTGCTATGAATGATGCTTATGATGATGCTAGTACCTTGCTTGATAATGATGATGTGCCACTTGGTGAATTTCTTGATGAACAAATTGCTAGAGTAATACAACATGATGTTGTTGAATCTGATGATGAGCTTGAAACTGAAACTCCTAAAACACCTGCTAGAACTAACCTTCCTAGATATGAATTGCCTAAGGTACTGGAAGGTTATGTTATCAGTGAAGAAGCAACTAGAGATATTCTTGCTTGCAATGATAGAGATGATCTAGAGAAATTACTATGCAAATATAAAGAAAAATCTCTGAATGCTAGAATGAAATGTGATCCTAAGTTTGCTACTTCACCTATCTGTATTGCTGATAAGGATTATGAATTCTCTGTCGACACAGAGTTAATTACTTTGGTTAAATCTGATCCTTTCCATGGTTATGAAACTGAAACTGTTGTGGCACATCTTACTAAGTTGAATGATATAGCCACCCTTTTTACTCATGATGAGAAAACCCGTTATTACTTTATTCTCAAATTATTTCCTTTCTCAATAAAGGGTGATGCCAAAGCTTGGTACAATACTCTTACTCCTGGTTGTGTGCGTAGTCCCCGGGATATGATTTATTACTTCTCTGAAAAATATTTTCCTGCTCATAAGAAACAAGCTGCCTTACAGGAAATATTTAACTTTGTGCAAATTAAAGAAGAGAGTCTCCGACAAGCTTGGGGGAGGCTTTGCCAGCTACTTAATGCTTTGCCCGATCATCCTCTTAAGAAAAATGAAATACTTGATATCTTCTATAATGGACTAACCGATGCTTCTAGGGACTTCCTAGATAGTTGTGCTGGTTGTGTTTTCAGGGAACGAACTATTGCTCAAGATGAAGAATTATTGAATAACATATTGAAAAATTATGATGATTGGACTATTCCTGAACCACCGACTAAACCTACTCCGAAGAAGAGGGGTATATTATATCTTAGTCCTGAAGATATGCAAGAGGCAAAGAAATCTATGAAGGAAAAAGGTATTAAAGCTGAGGACGTTAAAAATTTACCTCCTATTGAAGAAATACATGGGCTTGATACACCACCAATGCCTAAGGTGGTAGAGGTAAATTTTCTTATGAAGTTTAATGAAAATGATAATCCTCACAATATGCATCCTAGTCAATGCCTTTATGAGTTTGAAAACTACATTACAAAACAAGATCACTTCAATGCAAATGTTATGAAACAATTGAAATATAATTCTGATATGATTGCTCGCTTGAGTGACTTGTTATTTAGAATTTCAAATGATGTTAGAGGTATTGGAAAACATGATTCTATGGTTCAAACTCAGTTAGAACAAGTTGCTAAATCACAAAGAGAATTGCTTGATGAAATGAATCATAATATGCATGACTTTGCTGTTAGAGTTGCAACTAGAGGAGGTAAAATGACTCAGGAACCACTTTATCCTGAGGGACACCCAAAAAGAATTGAACAAGATTCACAAAGAAACAACACTAGTGCACCTAGTCCTTCTAGAAAGAAAAAGAAGAAGAAAAATGATAGGACTTTGCACACTTCTAGTGAACCTGAAATAGAAAAACCTCCTGATAATGAAAATGAAACTTCTATCTCTGATGTTGAAACTCAATATGGTAATGAACACTCACCTAGTGATAATGAAAAAGATAATGATGAGGTTCATGAAGACACTCACCCAAATAATGAAAAAGAACCAGACAATGATGTTGAGATAGAACCACCTATTGATCTTGATAACCCACAACATAAGAATAAAAGGTATGATAAAAGATACTTCATTGCTAGAAAACACGGTAAAGAAAGAGAACTGTGGGTTAAAAAACATATGCCTTTTCCACCCAAGTCAACTAAAAAGAATGATGATGAAGAATTTGAACGCTTTGCTGAAATGTTGAGGCCAGTCTTTTTGCATACTCGCTTGACTGACATCTTGAAAATGCCTCCTTATGCAAAGTACATGAAAGACATCATCACTAATAAGAGAAAAATACCAGAAGCTGAAATATCCACTATGCTTGCTAATTATACTTTCAAAGATGGAGTACCTTGGAGATCCGGGTATACCAACTATACCTTGCTCTATCAAAAAGAATTATGTGAAAACTGCTTCGTGTGATTTAGGAACTGGTGTTAGTGTTATGCCTTTCTCTTTATATAAAAGACTTGACTTGAATAAACTCACACCTACTGAAATATCTTTGCAAATGGTTGACAAGTCAACTGCCATACCTATCGGTATCTGTGAGGATGTGCCCGTTGTTGTTGCTAATGTTACTATTTTGACTGACTTTGTTATACTTGAGATGCATAAGGACGACAACATGTCGATTATTCTTGGTAGACCCTTCTTGAATACTGCAGGGGCTGTTATTGATTACAATAAAAGGAAGGTCACTTTTCATATTAATTGTAATGAGCATACGGTGCACTTTTCGAAGAAACAATTCCAAGTGAATGGTATTAATGTTATTGAAAAATCTCCGACAATCACTATTGGAAGTTTTCAAATACCTCTACCTACTGTTAAAAAGAAATATGAAATGCTTATTGTTGGGGAGATGCATATCCCCATTGAGGTAACTTAGTGATTTACAAAAGTTCTTCGGTTTCATGCTAATTGAAAATGGTTGTTAATAAGACCAGATCAACCTTATTAATGAATCATTTTTTAGCGGTATGAAGTTGATGAATTTAGTAAGCACAATTTCTGTCCTTACTTTTTATTCTCTGCTTTTATTAGTTAAATAAAATAAATGACATGTTTTGTCTGTTTCCTGAATTTCCCGTGCAATAAAAAAATGACCCAAAAATAAAAGTTCTCAGAATGCCCTGAAAATTGTATATGATTTTTTCCTGAATATTTAAGAATTTTTGGTGCAAAAATAACCAGAGGGGGTGCACCAGGTGGGCACAACCCACCTGGGCGCGCCAGCACCCCCTAGCGCGCCCTGGGGGGTTGTGGTCCCCACGTGGGTCCCCCTCACTTATCTCTTTAGCCCACATTGTCACCTATATCCAGAAAAAATCACTCTTGCTCTCTCTCCCGTGTTCTTGAGCTCAAACCCGCGGATTTCGATCTCTTTGCTCGAAGCTCCGTTTCCGAAACTGTTTCGGGGGATTGTTGCTTGGTATGTGACTCCACCATTTGTCCAATTAGTTTTTGTTTTAGTGGTTTATACTTTGAATAAATAGCTACTCTTGGTGCTGCTGTAGATGTGCTTGCATGTTCAATTCTTAGTGTTCTAAGTAGTTTGAATGCTTGCTATGGCCTCTATGTATCCCTATGAGTAGTTGCTATCAATTTTGTGAAGTTTTGTTGGAAAATATTTTGTGAACTAAAAATTCAGATTTTTGTTCATAGGAAAAATTGTACGCGGACATGAATATCTTCAGGAAATATGGCTCTAAGACGAATTCCAAGGGTGTTATTGGGGAGTCTTCCGACAGTGATCTCCGCCCTCGGAGGTTGGCGGAGGTACGGCCGTGGAAATGGCCGCACACCCCGTTCCTGCAAGCGGCTTGAATTCATCAGGAGTTCATGCAATTTATCGCCAATGCCGGTCTCACCGACTTCATCGCAGATGAGTGTCACCAACACCAAATCCTCACAAACATGTTTGTTCAAAGTTTTACTTTCCTATCTAGGAATAATCCTCCTGAAGTGAGTTTTGATTTATATGCTGGAAACCATCAGATACCACTTACTGAGTTTTGCAACATATGCATGATCCCGTCTGATGGGAGCCTGGCTGAGCCTAGGCCGGCTGAGTTTGAGGACTTCTGTCGCACTTTGACAGTGGGTGATGAGAGGAGAGTGTCTTTCTATGCATGCTTAGTAGTAGTATTAAAAAGAAAATCCAAAAAGATTTCCTTGTTCTTCTTTTGTTTGTTAGGAGCTTTCCCGTGTAAATAGGTTTTCTCGTTTTTGCTTTTTGTTTCCCTGTTCCAGAAAACCGAAAACTCCAAAAAAAATCAGTGTGTTTCTCTGAATTCCTTTTCTTTTTATTCGAGTTGTACTGAGGAGAAGACCACGATGAAAATGTTGAGTGGCTCTCATATGAATAACTGTTGAACTAATAAAGAGCACATTTTACCTTGTCTTCTCCTGTTGAATAAAATGTTTTGCAGATTCCAGCTTAGTCCATGGCACTCTTGCACTATTATTATTTTCATATCATTCGGTCGTGCAAGTGAAAGGCAATAATGACGATATTTGATGAGCTGGCTGTGGCAAGGAGAAACTGGTATGAACTCGACTTGTTCTGTCTGTGTAAATATGTTTAACCTAGTACCCAGGCTTCAGCCCATTATGATTAAACATGTTTGCAATGACAATTAGAGATTATAGTTTCTCATGCCATGCATAAGTAGCTAGGAGTGGATAATGATTTATCTTGGATATCAACATAGCATTAAAATGATTGTGATGTAGTACGATGATCTGGTATCCTCTTCTGAATGTTCGAGTGGCTTGACTTGGTACATGTTCATGCATGTAGTTGAATCAAAACCAACATAGTCTCTATAATATATATGTTCATGGTGTTCATATCCTACTCATGCTAGTGTCCAATGTTTCTTATGCATAATGCCTGGTTATGATCGTTGTTGCTCTCTAGCTGTCCGCTCCTCAATCTTAATTGTCAGCCTTCGCCTGTACTAAGTGGGAATTCTGCATGTACATCAAAAACCTTGAACTCAAAGTTATTCCAGATGAGTCCACCATGCCTACCTATATACGATATTACCCTGCCATCCTAAGTAAATTTGCATGTGCCACCTCTAAAAACTTCTAAAAACTTATCCTTTTGTGTGTCTGGATCGTTCATGGAACGACAGGAGGTGGTCGATATCTTCCGTGCTAACCGGGTTATCCTCAGGTCGAGTGTTTATTCACTCGCCATCGCACGAGGAAATGGGCAGTAATAGGGATGCCCAGTCCCGAACTGCAAACATGAAAAAGAGTTCATCTCTTGAATAATCAAACAAAAACTCCCAATGGAGTCAAAACCTTTACTTTCCACTTGGGAACCGCCACTAGCGTGCTTAGCATGGAAGATGTTGATAACTGATGGTCGTGAAGTGAATAAGAAGGGTGCATGTCTCAAAATATCATTTATCTCTGTTTTAAAAATTGAGCTCTGGCACCTCTGCAAATCACTACTTCCCTCTACGAAGGGACTATCTATTTACTTTTATGTTGTGTCATCACCTTCTAAAACAAGCGCTACAAACTGAGTAGAGCACAACAGTCATGATTTATGCATTATGTATAGCTAATGTTGGGTGCTGATGACCCACAAGTGTAGGGGATCTATCGTAGTCCTTTCGATAAGTAAGAGTGTCGAACCCAATGAGGAGCAGAAGGAAATGACAAGCGGTTTTCAGCAAGGTATTCTCTGCAAGCACTGAAATTATAGGTAACAGATAGTTTTGTGATAAGATAATTTGTAACGGGTAACAAGTAATGAAAGTAAATAAGGTGCAGCAAGGTGGCCCAATCCTTTTTGTAGCAAAGGACAAGCCTGGACAAACTCTTATATAGAGAAAAGCGCTCCCGAGGACACATGGGAATTATCATCAAGCTAGTTTTCATCACGTTCATATGATTCGCGTTCGGTACTTTGATAATTTGATATGTGGGTGGACCGGTGCTTGGGTGCTATCCTTACTTGGACAAACATCCCACTTATGATTAACTCCTATTGCAAGCATCCGCAACTACAAAAGAAGTATTAAGGTAAACCTAACCATAGCATGAAACATATGGATCCAAATCAGCCCCTTACGAAGCAACGCATAAACTAGGGTTTAAGCTTCTGTCACTCTAGCAACCCATCATCTACTTATTACTTCCCAATGCCTTCCTCTAGGCCCAAACAATGGTGAAGTGTCATGTAGTCGACGTTCACATAATGCCACTAGAGGAAAGACAACATACATCTCATCAAAATATCGAACGAATACCAAATTCACATGACTACTTATAGCAAGACTTCTCCCATGTCCTCAGGAACAAACATAACTACTCACAAATCATATTCATGTTCATAATCAGAGGAGTATTGATATGCATAATGGATCTGAACATATGATCTTCCACCAAGTAAACCAACTAGCATCAACTACAAGAAGTAATCAACACTACTAGCAACCTACAGGTACCAATCCCATACTTAGAGGCGAAGATTGGATACAAGAGATGAACTAGGGTTTGAGAGGAGATGGTGCTGGTGAAATGTTGATGGAGATTGACCCCCTCCCGATGAGAGGATCATTGGTGATGACGATGGCGATGATTTCCCCCTCCCGGAGGGAAGTGTCCCCGGCAGAACAGCTCCGCCAGAGCCCTAGATTTGTTCCGCCAAGGTTCCACCTCGTGGCGGTGGAGTCTCGTCCCGAAAGCTTGCTTATGATTTTTTCTCGGACGAAAGACTTCATATAGCAGAAGATGGGCACCGGAGGGCCACCAGGGGGCCCACAAGGAAGGGGGCGCGCCCCCCACCCTCGTGGCCAGGGTGTGGGCCCCCTCTAGTATTTTCTTCGCTCAGTATTTTTTATTATTTCCAAAAATAACTTCCGTGGAGTTTCACGACTTTTGGAGTTGTGCAGAATAAGTCTCTAATATTTGCTCCTTTTCCAGCCTAGAATTCTAGCTGCCGGCATTCTCCCTCTTTATGTAAACCTTGTAAAATAAGAGAGAATAGGCATAAGTATTGTGACATAATGTGTAATAACAGCCCATAATGCAATAAATATCAATATAAAAGTATGATGCAAAATGGACGTATCAACTCCCCCAAGCTTAGACCTCGCTTATCGTCAAGCGGAAGCCGATAACGATAAATATGTCCACATGTTTAGAGAGAGAGGTGTCGATAAAATAAAATACGGACATGAGGGCATCATGATCATTCTTATAACAGCAACATATTGTCATATTATTTCTTATGATAAAGTAACAATCTATCCACAATGTCAAGTGTGAATCAGAAACTTCATTGAGAACTAACAAACTATAATCTCAGTCATTGAAGCAATTGCAATTTATCATAACATCAGAAAGAGTCAATATAAGAGCTTTTCAGCAAGTCCACATACTCAACTATCATTTAGTCTTTCACAATTGCTAACACTCACGCAATACTAGTGGTTACGGAGTTTTAATCGGACACAGAGAAAGATAGGGGCTTATAGTTTCGCCTCCCAACCTTTTACCTCAAGGGTAATGTCAACAATAATAGTTCATGCTAACTTACATCCAATTAGATATATATATCAGGATCTTTCCAACACAATGTGCTTGCCAAAGGATAAAATGTAAAAAGGAAAGGTGAAGACCACCATGACTCTTGCATAAGGTAGAAGATAAAAGTAAAAGATAGGCCCTTCGCAGAGGGGAGCAGAGGTTGTCATGTGCTTTCAGGGTTGGATGCACAAAATCTTAATGCGAAAGAACATCACTTTATATTGCCACTTGTGATATGGACCTTTATTATGCAATTTGCCGCTTTTATTTCTTCCACATCACAAGATCGTATAAAGCTTATTTTCTCCCACACTAATAAGTCATACATATTTAGAGAGCATTTTTTATTGCTTGCACCGATGACCACTTACTTGAAGGATCTTACTCAATCCATAGGTAGGTATGGTGGACCCTCATGGCAAAACTGGGTTTAAGGGTATTTGGAAGCACAAGTAGTATCTCTACTTGGTGCAAAGAATTTGGCTAGCATGAGGGAGAAAGGCAAGCTCAACATGTTGGATGATCCATGACAATATACTTTATTTCAGATATAAGAAAACATGACCCATTACGTTGTCTTCCTTGTCCAACATCAACTCTTTAGCATGTCATATTTTAATGAGTGCTCACAATTATAAAAGATGTTCAAGATAGTATATTTATATGTGAAACTTCTCTTTCTTTATTACTTCCTATTAATTGCAACGATGACCAAAACTATGTTTGTCAACTCTCAACAACTTTTAATCATCATACTCTTTATATGTGAAGTCATTACTCTCCATAAGATCAATATGATCTCTTTTTATTTATTTTTATTCTTTCTTTCTTTTTATTCACTCTAGATCATAGTAAAATAATCAAGCTCTTGACTCAACACTAATCTTTATTATATATAGCTCACAGACTCGATTGCATAGAAGGATCATAAAGCAACACTCAAAACTAAATCATACTAAAATTTTATTCCACTAGATCAAGATATTACTAAAAGGATCGAACTAAGAAAAACGGTAAGGATGGGAGTGTGATGGTGATACGATACCGGGGCACCTCCCCCAAGCTTGGCAGTTGCCAAGGGGAGTGCCCATACCCATGTGATTATGTCTCCTTCTTCGGGGGTGGTGATGTGATATTCTTGGTGATGATGCCCCTCAGGATACGATTCTCCTCCTCGAGCTTATTGACTTGCTGTTTGAGATCCATTATTTCCTTACGGAGCTTACCCGTGACAGCTAAAGCTCCTTGCACCCATGGGTGTTGCATAGCTGCGGGAGCACAAGTAACACTCTTATTCATATTTTCATAAGAAAGAAATCTAACATCGTAAATCCCCCATCGTAAATCCGATCGTAAATCCGAGTTTGGAATAGCCGAGCTCTGTAGTTCCCCAATCGTAAATCCGGCCCGGAAGCGAGAAGTGGCTTCTTGATCCTCCTCCATGGCATCTATCCTTTTCAAATCGGCCTCCGTCTCTTCCTCCGTTGCTGGCCCAAAGTGCTCAGCATCGCTATTAGTTCCTGGTCCTGGTGTCGGATGAGACACCCAACTCTCCCCGACCGACTCTTGAGAAGACATCTTGCTCTAATCTGCGGCAGAAACAGTTCGAAACAAAAACAAAGGATATTTGCGTGATATAGTGGTCAAAACCTTCGGGAGATTATATAATGAATTTTTACCGACCAAAAGAAGTATCGTCTAAGAAAACGGAGTCCGGAGAGCGCACGAGATGCCCACGAGGCAGGGGGGCGCCCAGGGGGTAGGGTGCGCCTCCCACCCTCGTGGAAGCCTCATGTCCTTCCCGGACTGCTTCTTATTTTTCTATTTTTCTAAATATTCCAAAACGGAGAAAAATTGCCATTAGAACTGTTTTGGAGTCGGTTTACTTACCGTACCACATACCTATTCCTTTTCAGAGTCTGATACGTTCTGTAAAGTGTCCCTTATGTATTCCTCCAGTGTTACGGTTTCGATAATATTAGTTTCAACATTTAGGATTACCTGAGATATAATGTTTAATTCTTTGACCGTTCACCACCTTCGGATTTGTGCCTTCGAAGTTGTTGATTTTTATGGCACCGAAACGATAGACCTCCTCGATAACGTAAGGACCTTACCATTTAGAGAGAAGTTTTCCTGCAAAAAATCTTAAACGAGAGTTCTATAACAATACATAATCACCTACATTAAACTCACGCTTTTGTATCCTTTTGTCATGCCACCTTTTAACTTTTTCTTTAAACAACTTGGCATTCTCATAGGCTTGGGTTCTCAATTCATCAAGTGAGCTAATGTCAAATAGCCTCTTCTCACCGGCAAGTTTGAAATCATAATTGAGCTCTTTAATGGCCCAGTATGCCTTATGTTCTAGTTCGAGAGGTAAATGACATGCTTTTCCATAGACCATTTTATACGGAGACATACCCATAGGATTTTTATATGCAGTTCTATAGGCCCATAATGCATCATCAAGTTTCTTGGACCAATTCTTTCTGGATCTATTAACAGTCTTTTGCAAAATTAATTTAAGCTCTCTATTGCTCAATTCTACTTGACCACTAGACTGTGGGTGATAAGGAGATGCAATTCTATGATTAACGTCATACTTAGCAAGCATCTTACGAAAAGCACCATGAATAAAATGTGAACCACCATCAGTCATTAAATATCTAGGGACTCCAAACCTCGGAAAAATAACTTCTTTAAGCATCTTAATATAGGTGTTAAGATCAGTTCTACTAGTTGGAATAGCTTCTACCCACTTAGTAACGTAATCAACAGCAACTAAAATATGTGTATACCCATTAGAGGAAGGAAAAGGTCCCATATAATCAAAGCCCCAAACGTCAAATGGTTCAATAACAAGTGAATAATTCATAGGCATTTCTTGACGTCTACTAATGTTACCAATTCTTTGACATTCATCACAAGATAAGACAAACTTACGAGCATCCTTGAAGAGAGTAGGCCAATAAAAACCGGATTGCAATACCTTATGTGCAGTTCTATCTCCAATGCGGTGCCCTCCATAAGCCTCGCAGTGACACTTGCGTAGGATCTGTTCCTGTTCATGCTCAGGTACACAACGCCTAATAACACCATCTACTCCTTCTTTATAAAGATGTGGGTCATCCCAAAAGTAATGTCTTAAATCATAGAAAAAACTTTTTCTTTTGCTGGTATGTGAAACTAGGTGGTATAAATTTAGCAACAATGTAATTAGCATAATTAGCATACCATGGAGCAGTATGAGAAGCATTTATGACATTTAATTGTTCATCACGAAAGCTATCATCAATAGGTAGTGGGTCATCAAGAACATTTTCTAACCTAGACAAGTTATCTGCAACGGGGTTCTCAGCTCCCTTTCTATCAATAATATGCAAATCAAATTCTTGTAGCAAGAGAACCCATCTAATAAGTCTAGGTTTAGCATCCTTCTTTTCCATAAGATATTTAATAGCAGCATGATCAGTGTAAATAGTTACTTTAGAATCAACAATATAAGGTCTGAACTTATCACAAGCAAATACAACTGCTAAGAATTCTTTTTCAGTAGTAGCATAATTTCTCTGGGCACTGTCTAGAGTTTTACTAGCATATTGAATAACATTTAATTTCTTGTCAACTCTTTGCCCTAGAACAGCACCTGCAGCATAATCGCTAGCATCACACATGATTTCAAAAGGTAAATTCCAATCAGGTGGTTGAACGATAGTTGCAGAGATTAATGCTTTCTTAAGTATTTCAAATGCTTCTACACAATCATCATCAAAAACAAAAGGTATATCTTTTTGTAAGAGATTAGTCAGAGGCCGAGAAATTTTTGAGAAGCCCTTAATGAACCTCCTATAAAACCGGCATGACCAAGGAAACTTCTTATACCTTTGATGTCCTTAGGACACGCATCTTTTCAATAGCATCAACTTAGCTTTATCAACTTCAATACCTCTTTCAGAAATTTTATGCCCCAAGACAATGCCTTCATTAACCATAAAGTGAGACTTCTCCTAGTTCAAGACAAGATTAGTTTCTTCACATCTCTGCAAAACTCGATCAAGGTTGCTCAAGCAATCATCAAAAGAGGATCCATAAACGGAGAAATCGTCCATGAAAACCTCACAAATCTTTTCACAAAAGTCAGATAATATAGCCATCATGCATCTTTGAAAGGTAGCGGGTGCATTACATAAACCAAAAGGCATATGTCTATAAGCAAAAGTACTGAAAGGGCAAGTAAAAGTGGTCTTTGCTTGATCATCAGCTGACACAGGTATTTGAGAGAAACCTGAGTAACCATCTAGAAAGCAAAAATGTGTATGTTTGGATAGTCTTTCTAGCATTTGATCAATGAAAGGCAAAGGGTAATGATCTTTTTTAGTAGCCTTATTTAATTTGCGGAAA
The DNA here is from genome assembly GCF_002575655.3 of Aegilops tauschii subsp. strangulata. NCBI lineage: Eukaryota > Viridiplantae > Streptophyta > Magnoliopsida > Poales > Poaceae > Aegilops > Aegilops tauschii. The sequence goes on from NC_053041.3 coordinate 485,092,523, forward strand.
CCAATTACCATCCTATAACCTGTAATAATTCTTTGCGGGATCGATTCATCTTTATCATTAGGAACGACAGTAATACCTCCCTTCTTAGGGACACAATGGACAAGACTTACCCACTGACTATCAGCAACGGGATAAATTATACCTGCCTCAAGGAACTTTAGTATTTCCTTTCTTACCACTTCTTTCATCTTAGGATTCAGCCATCGTTGATGATCTATAACTGGTTTGGCGTCTTTCTCCAAATTTATTTTGTGTTGTCATAGAGTGGGACTAATGCCCTTAAGATCATCAAGAGTATATCCAATAGCAGCACGGTGCTTCTTCAGAGTTTTCAATAATTTCTCTTCCTCATGCTCTGAAAGGTTAGCACTAATAATAACATGATATATTTTCTTTTCATCAAGATAAGCATATTTAAGAGTATCAGGCAATGGTTTAAGCTCAAACACGGGATCATCCTTGGGTGGAGGAGGATCCCCTAGGATTTCAACAGGCAAGTTGTGTTTCAGAATAGGTCCCTGTTTAAAGAATACTTCATCTATTTCCCTTCTTTCATTCATAAACATATCATTCTCATGGTCTAGCAAATATTGTTCTAAAGGATCACTAGGAGGCACGGAAATAGAAGCAAGACCAATAATTTCATCCTTACTAGGCAGTTCTTCATCACGGGGTTGTCTACGAAATTTAGAAAAATTAAACTCATGAGACATATCATCCAAACCAATAGTAATGACATCCTTTTCGCAGTCTATCTTAGCATTAACGGTATTGCACTAGCACTAGCACCCATATCACATAAGCCATGATAACAATAATCTCCTATTTTAACAGAAATAACAGACATGCCTACAATAGGTCTATGTTTATCTTTAGCACCAGGCTTAGCAATTCTAGTCGTTTCATCACAGAAATAAATAACATGCCCATCGATATTATCAGCCAAGAGAACTTTAACAATAGCAATATTAGGTTCAACCTTAACTTGCCTAGGAGGTTTATAAGTTCTAATATTACTTTTACGAACCACAGTTGAAGCTTTAGCACGATCCTTTATCCTAACGGGAAAAGGTGATTTCTCAACATCAGCAGTAGGAACAATAGGATCATTATAAGTGATAGTCTTTTCTTCAACTTTAATAGGTGCAACTACTTTTACTTCTATGGGAGGATTATATTTAAACCACTTGTCCTTAGGGAGATTAACATGAGTAGCAAATGATTCACAGAAAGAAGCTACTATCTCAGAGTCAAGTCCATATTTAGTGCTAAATTTACGGAAAACATCGGTGTCCATAAAAGATTTAACACAATCAAACTTAGGAGTTATACCTGACTCCTTACCTTCGTCGAGATCCCAATCTTCAGAGTTGCGTTTAATTCTTTCCAATAAATCCCATTTGAATTCAATAGTCTTCATCATAAAAGAACCAGTACAAGAAGTATCGAGCATGGAGCGATTGTTGTCAGAAAGCCGAGCATAAAATTTTTGAATAATCATTTATCTTGAGAGCTCATGATTGGGGCATGAATATAACATTGAATTAAGCCTCCCCCAAGCTTGACCGATGATTTCTCCTTCGCGAGGCCAAAAATTATATATATATAATTACGATCACGATGAACAAGATGCATAGGATAAAACTTCTGATGGAATTCCAATTTCAACCGTTTGTAGTCCCATGATCCCATATCATCACATAGCCTATACCATGTCAATGCATCTCCCTTCAAAGATAAAGGGAAGACCTTCTTCTTGATAACATCATCGGGCATACCTGCAAGCTTAAATAATCCACAAACTTCATACACATAGATTAAGTGTAAATCGGGATGCAATGTTCCATCTCCTGCAAAAGTATTAGCCGGCAGTTTCTCTATCATACCCAAAGGAATTTCGAAGTAACCATTTTCATTTTCAGTAGGTTGAGGAGCAACTCTTTGCTCTACTGGTCGAGGTGAAGATACCCCGAACTAGCCCCACAAAGGATTACTTTCCATAGTAACAAGTGACAGTAAATTTCAGCACACTATATAAATTTTCCCTTACCAAATTCCACCTACCAAAGGCGCTTCACTCCCCGGGAACGGCGCCAGAAAAGAGTCTTGATGACCCACAAGTGTAGGGGATCTATCGTAGTCATTTTGATAAGTAAGAGTGTCGAACCCAACGAGGAGCAGAAGGAAATGACAAGCGGTTTTCAGCAAGGTATTCTCTGCAAGCACTGAAATTATAGGTAACAGATAGTTTTGTGATAAGATAATTTGTAACGGGTAACAAGTAATGAAAGTAAATAAGGTGCAGCAAGGTGGCCCAATCCTTTTTGTAGCAAAGGACAAGCCTGGACAAAATCTTATATAGAGAAAAGCGCTCCCGAGGACACATGGGAATTATCGTCAAGCTAGTTTTCATCACGTTCATATGATTCGCGTTCGGTACTTTGATAATTTGATATGTGGGTGGACCAGTGCTTGGGTGCTTCCTTACTTGGACAAACATCCCACTTATGATTAACTCCTATTGCAAGCACCCACAACTACAAAATAAGTATTAAGGTAAACCTAACCATAGCATGAAACATATGGATCCAAATCAGCCCCTTACGAAGCAACGCATAAACTAGGGTTTAAGCTTCTGTCACTCTAGCAACCCATCATCTACTTATTAGTTGCCAATGCCTTCCTCTAGGCCCAAACAATGGTGAAGTGTCATGTAGTCGACGTTCACATAACACCACTAGAGGAAAGACAACATACATCTCATCAAAATATCGAACGAATACCAAATTCACATGACTACTTATAGCAAGACTTCTCCCATGTCCTCAGGAACAAACGTAACTACTCAAAAATCATATTCATGTTCATAATCAGAGGAGTATTAATATGCATAATGGATCTGAACATATGCTCTTCCACCAAGTAAACCAACTAGCATCAACTACAAGGAGTAATCAACAGTACTAGCAACCTACAGGTACCAATCTCAGACTTAGAGGCAAAGATTGGATACAAGAGATGAACTAGGGTTTGAGAGCAGATGGTGATGGTGAAGATGTTGATGGAGATTGCCCCCTCCCGAAGAGAGGATCGTTGGTGATGACGATGGCGATGATTTCCCCCTCTCGGAGGGAAGTGTCCCCGGCAGAACAGCTCCACCGGAGCCCTAGATTGGTTCCGCCAAGGTTCCGCCTCGTGGCGGCGGAGTCTCGTCCCGAAAGCTTGCTTATGATTTTTTCTCGGACGAAAGACTTCATATAGCAGAAGATGGGCACCGGAGGCCCACCAGGGGGCCCACGAGGCAGGGGGCGCGCCCAGGGGGTAGGGCGCGCGCCCCACCCTCGTGGCCAGGGTGTGGGCCCCCTCTGGTATTTTCTTCGCTCAGTATTTTTTATTATTTCCAAAAATAACTTCCGTGGAGTTTCAGGACTTTTGAAGTTGCGCAGAATAGGTCTCTAATATTTGCTCCTTTTCCAGCCCAGAACTCCAGCTGCCGGCATTCTCCCTCTTTATGTAAACCTTGTAAAATAAGAGAGAATAGGCATAAGTATTGTGACATAATGTGTAATAACAGCCCATAATGAAATAAATATCAATATAAAAGCATGATGCAACATGGACGTATCATGTGCATCTGTTGGGGAACGTAGTATTTCAAAAAAATTGCCTACGATCATGCAAGATCTATCTAGGAGAAGCATAGCAACGAGCGGGGAGAGTGTGTCCACGTACCCTCGTAGACCGAAAGCGGAAGTGTTAAGTAACGCGGTTGATGTAGTCGAACGTCTTCGTGATCCAACCGATCAAGTACCGAACGCACGGCACCTTCGCGATCTGCACACGTTCAGCTCGGTGACGTCCCTCGTACTCTTGATCTAGCTGAGGCTGAGGGAGAGTTTCGTCAGCACAATGGCGTGGTGACGGTGATTATGAAGTTACCGACACAGGGCTTCACCTAAGGACTACGACAATATGACCGAGGTGGAAAACTGTGGAGGGGGGCACCGCGCACGGCTAAAGATCGACTTGTGTGTCTATGGGGTGCCCCCTTCCCCCGTATATAAAGGAGTGGAGGAGAGGGAGGGCCGGCCTCATGGGGCGCGCCCAAGGGGGGATTCCTACTCCTAGTAGGAGTAGGTTTCACCCCTTCCTAGTTGGAGTAGGAGAAGAAGGAAGAGGGAGAGAAGGAAAGCCCCCCCCCCCAATTCGGACTGGGCTTGGGGGGCGCGTGGCTCCCACTTGGCCACCTCCTCCTCTCTTCCACCATGGCCCATTAAGGCCCATTAACTCCCCGGGGGGTTCCGGTAACCCCCCGGTACTCCGGAAAATGCCCAAACTCATCCGAAACCTTTCCGGTGTCCAAACATAACCTTCCAATATATCAATCTTCATGTCTCGACCATTTTGAGACTCCTCGTCATGTACGTGATCACATCGGGACGCCGAACAACCTTCGGTACATCAAAACACATAAACTCATAATACAAATCATCATCGAACGTTAAGCGTGCGGACCCTACGGGTTTGAGAACTATGTAGACATGACCGAGACACATCTCCGGTCAATAACCAATAGCGGAACCTGGATGCTCATATTGGCTCCTACATATTCTACGAAGATCTTTATCGGTCAAACCGCATAACAACATACGTCATTCCCTTTGTCATCGGTATGTTACTTGCCCGAGATTCGATCGTTGGTATCATCATACCTAGTTCAATCTCGTTACCGGCAAGTTTCTTTACTCGTTCCGTAATGTATCATCCCATAACTAATTCATTAGTCACATTGCCTGCAAGGCTTATAGTGATGTGCATTACCGAGAGGGCCCAGAGATACCTCTCCGATACACGGAGTGACAAATCCTAATCTCGATCTATGCCAAATCAACAAACACCATCGGAGACACCTGTAGAGTATCTTTATAATCACCCAGTTATGTTGTGACCTTTGATAGCACACTAAGTGTTCCTCCGGTATTCGGGAGTTGCATAATCTCATAGTCAGAGGAACATGTATAACTTATGAAGAAAGCAATAGCAATAAAACTTAACGATCATTTTTGCTAAGCTAACGGATGGGTATTGTCCATCACATCATTCTCCTAATGATGTGATCCCATTCATCAAATGACAACATATGTCTATGGTCAGGAAACTTAACCATCTTTGAATAACGAGCTAGTCAAGTAGAGGCATACTAGGGACACTATGTTTTGTCTATGTATTCACACATGTACTAAGTTTCCGGTTAATACAATTCTAGAATGAATAATAAACATTTACCATGATATAAGTAAATATAAATAACAACTTTATTATTGCCTCTAGGGCATATTTCCTTCAGTCTCCCACTTGCACTAGAGTCAGTAATCTAGTTCACATCGTCGGGTGATTTAACATCAATAGTTCACATCTTTATGTGATTAGTTCACATCTCCATGTGACTAATACCCAAAGGGTTTACTAGAGTCGATAATCTAGTTCACATCGCTATGTGATTAACACCCAAAGAGTGATCATGTTTTGCTTGTGAGAGAAATTTTAGCCTTCGCGTCTGCAACATTCAGATCCGTATGTATTTTGCAATTTTCTATGTCTACAATACTCTGCACGGAGGTACTCTAGCTAATTGCTCCCACTTTCAATATGTATCTAGATCGAGACTTAGAGTCATCCGGATCGGTGTCAAAGCTTGCATCGTCGTAACTCTTTATGATGAACTCTTTGTCACCTCCATAACCGAGAAACATTTCCTTATTCCACTAAGGATAATTTTGACCGATGTCCAGTGATCCACTCCTGGATTACTTTGGTACCTCCCTGCTAAACTAATAGCAAGGCGCACATGAGGTCTGGTACACAGCATTGCATACATGATAGATCCATTGCATACATGATAGATCCTATGGCTGAAGCATAGGGAATGACTTTCATTTTCTTTCTATCTTCTGTAGTGGTCGGGCATTGAGTCTGACTCAACTTCACACCTTGTAACATAGGCAAGAACCCTTTCTTTGATTGTTCCATTTTGAACTACTTCAAAATCTTGTCAAGGTATGTACTCATTGAAAAAACTTATCAAGCATCTTGATCTATCTCTATAGATCTTGATGCTCAATACGTAAGCTGCTTCACCGAGGAATTTCTTTGAAAAACTCCTTTCAAACACTCATTTATGCTTTCCAGAAAATTCTACACCATTTCCGATCAACAATACATTCACATATACTTATCAGAAAGGCTGTAGTTCTCCCACTCACTTTCTTGTAAATACAGGCTTCACCGCAAGTATGGATAAAACTATATGCTTTGATCAACTTATCAAAGCGTATATTCCAACTCCGAGATGCTTGCACCAGTCCATAGATGGATCGCTGGAGCTTGCACATTTTGTTAGCACCTTTAGGATTGACAAAACCTTCTATTTGTATCATATACAACTCTTCTTTAAGAAATCCATTAAGGATTGTAGTTTTGACATCCGTTTGCCAGATTTCATAAAATGTGGCAATTGCTAACATGATTCGGGCAGACTTAAGCATCGCTACGAGTGAGAAAATCTTATCGTAGTCAACACCTTGAACTTGTGGAAAACTTTTTGCGACAATTCGAGCTTTGTAGATAGTAACACTACTATCAGCGTCCGTCTTCCTCTTGAAGATCCATTTATTCTCAATGGCTAGCCGATCATCCGGCAAGTCAATCAAAGTCCATACTTTGTTCTCATACATTGATCCCATCTCGGATTTCATGGCCTCAAGCCATTTCGCGGAATCTGGGCTAATCATCGCTTCCTCATAGTTCATAGGTTTGTCATGGTCAAGTAACATGACCTCCAGAACAGGAATACCGTACCACTCTGGTGCGGATCTTACTCTGGTTGACCTACGAGGTTCGGTAGTAACTTGATCAGAAGTTTCATGATCATCATTAGCTTCCTCACTAATTGGTGTAGGAATCACTGGAACTGATTTCTGTGATGAACTACTTTCCAATAAGGGAGAAGGTACAACTACCTCCTCAAGTTCTACTTTCCTCCCACTCGCTTCTTTCAAGAGAGACTCCGTCTCTAGAAAGGATCCAGTCTTAGCAACAAAGATCTTGCCTTCGGATCTGTGATAGAAGGTGTACCCAACAGTTTCTTTTGGGTATCCTATGAAGACACATATCTCCTATTTGGGTTTGAGCTTATCAGGTTGAAGCTTTTTCAAAAGCATCGCAGCCCCAAATTCTAAGAAACGACAACTTGGGTTTCTTGCCAAACCACAGTTCATATGGTGTCGTCTCAATTTAGATGGTGCCCTATTTAACGTGAATGCAGTTGTCTCTAATGCATAACCCAAAACGATAGAGATAAATCGGTAAGAGACATCATAGATTGCACCATATCTAATAAAGTACGGTTATGATGTTCGGACACACCATTACGCTGTGGTGTTCCAGGTGGCGTGAGTTGCGAAACTATTCCACATTGTTTCAAATGAAGACCAAACTCGTAACTCAAATATTCATCTCCGTGATCAGATTGTAGAAACTTTATTTTCTTGTTACGATGATTTTCCACTTCACTCTGAAATTCTTTGAAATTTTCAAATGTTTCAGACTTATGTTTCATCAAGTAGATATACCCATATCTGCTCAAATCATCTGTGAAGGTCAGAAAAATAACGATACCCGCCGTGAGCCTCAACACTCATCGGATCGCATACATCAGTATGTATTATTTCCAATAAGTTAGTTGCTCGCTCCATTGTTCCGGAGAACGGAGTTTTAGTCATCTTGCCCATGAGGCATGGTTCGCAAGCATCAAGTGATTCATAATCAAGTGATTCGAAAAGCCATCAGCATGGAGTTTCTTCATGCGCTTTACACCAATATGACCTAAACGGCAGTGCCACAAATATGTTGCACTATCATTATCAACTTTGCATCTTTTGGCATCAATATTATGAATATGTGTATTACTATGATCGAGATTCAATAAACCATTCACCTTGGGTGTATGACCACATAAGGTTTTATTCATGTAAACAGAATAACAATTATTCTTTGACTTAAATGAATAACCGTATTGCAATAAACATGATCCAATCATATTATGCTCAATGCAAACACCAAATAACATTTATTTTAGGTTCAACACTAATCCCGAAGGTAAAGGGAGTGTGCAATGGTGATCTTATCAACCTTGGAATCATTTCCAACACACATCGTCACCTTGCCCTCAACTAGTCTTTGTTCATTTTGTAACTCATGTTTCAAGTTACTAATCATAGTAACTGAACCAGTATCAAATACCCAGGGGCTACTATGAACACTAGTAAAGTACACATCAATAACATGTATATCATATATACTTTTGTTCACTTTGCTATCCTTCTTATCCGCCAAGTATTTGGGGCAGTTCGCTTCCAGTGACCATTTCCTTCGCAGTAGAATCACTCAGTTTCAGGCTTGGATCTAGCTTTGGGCTTCTTCATGGGAGTGGCAACTTGCTTGCCATTCTTCTTGAAGTTCCCTTTCTTTCCCTTGCCCTTTTACTTGAAACTAGTGGTCTTCTCAACCATCAGCATTTGATGCTTTTCTTGATTTCTACCTTTGTCGATTTCAGCATCACGAAGAGCTCGGGAATTGTTTTCGTCATCCCTTGCATATTATAGTTCATCACGAAGTTCCAGTAACTTGGTGATAGTGACTAGAGAACTCTGTCAATCACTATTTTGTTTGGAAGATTAACTCCCACTTGATTCAAGCGATTGTAGTACTCAGACAATCTGAGCACATGCTCACTGGTTGAGCTATTCTCCTCCATCTTTTAAGCAAAGTACTTGTCAAAGGTATCATACCTCTTGACACGGGCATGAGTCTGAAATACCAATTTCAGCTTTTGGAACATTTTATATGCTCCGTGGCGTTCAAAACATTTTTGAAGTCCCGATTCTAAGCCGTAGAGCATGGCGCACTAAACTATCAAGTAGTTATCATACCGAGCTTGCCAAACGTTCATAACGTCTGCATCTGCTCCTGCAATAGGTTCCTCACCTAGCGGTGCATCAAGGACATAATTCTTCTGTGCAGTAATGAGGATAATCCTCAGATCACGGACCTAGTCCGCATCATTGCTACTTTCAACATAGTTTTTCTCTAGGAACATATCAAAAAATAAACGGGGAGCTACATCGCGAGCTATTGATCTACAACATAGTTATGCAAATACTACCAGGACTAAGTTCATGATAAATAAAGTTTAATTAATCATATTAATTAAGAACTCCCACTTAGATAGACATCCCTCTAATCATCTAAGTGATCACGTGATCCATATCAACTAAACCATGTCCGATCATCACGTGAGATGGAGTAGTTTTCAATGGTGAACATCTCAATGTTGATCATATCTACTACATGATTCATGTTCGACCTTTCGGTCTCAATGTTCCGAGGCCATATCTGCATATGCTAGGCTGGTCAAGTTTAACCCGAGTATTCTGCGTGTGCAAAACTGGCTTGCACCCGTTGTATGTGAACGTAGAGCTTATCACACCCGATCATCACGTGGTGTCTCGGCACGACGAACTGTAGCAACGGTGCATACTCAGGGAGAACACTTATACCTTGAAATTTAGTGAGGGATCATCTTATAATTCTACCGTCGTACTAAGCAAAATAAGATGCATAAAAGATAAACATCACATGCAATCAAAATATGTGACATGATATGGTCATCATCATCTTGTGCATTTGATCTCCATCTCCAAAGCACCGTCATGATCTCCATCGTCACCGGCTTGACACCTTGATCTCCATCATAGCGTCGTTGTCGTCTCTTCAACTATTGCTTCTACAACCATCGCTACCGCATAGTGATAAAGTAAAGCAATTACATGGCGATTGCATTTCATACAATAAAGTGACAACCATAAGGCTCCTGCCAGTTGCCGATAACTTTTACAAAACATGGTCATCTCATACAATAACTTATATCACATCAGGTCTTGACCATATTATATCACAACATGCCCTGCAAAAACAAATTAGACATTCACTACTTTGTTGTTGCAAGTTTTACGTGGCTGCTACGGGCTTCTAGCAAGAACTGTTCTTATCTACGCATCAAAACCACAACGATTTTTCGTCAAGTGTGCTGTTTTAACCTTCAACAAGGACCGGCTGTAGTCAAATTCGATTCAACTAAAGTTGGAGAAACAGACACCCGCCAGCCACCTGTGTGCAAAAGCACGTCGGTAGAACTGGTCTCATGAATGTGGTCATGTAATGTTGGTCCAGGCCGCTTCATCCAACAATACCGCCAAATCAAAATAAGACGTTGGTGGTAAGTAGTATGACTATTATCGCCCACAACTCTTTGTGTTCTACTCGTGCATATCATCTACGCATAGACCTGGCTCGGATGCCACTGTTGGGGAACGTAGTATTTCAAAAAAAATCCTACGATCACGCAAGATCTATCTAGGAGAAGCATAGCAACGAGCGGGGAGAGTGTGTCCACGTACCCTCGTAGACCGAAAGTGAAAGCGTTTAGTAACGCGGTTGATGTAGTCGATCGTCTTCGTGATTCAACCGATGCTAGCATCGAACGTACGGCACCTCCATGTTCAGCACACGTTCAGCTCGATGACGTCCCTCGAGCTCTTGATCTGGTTGAGGACGAGGGAGAGTTTCGTTAGCACGACGGTGTGGCAACGGTGATGATGAAGTTACCAGCGCAGGGCTTCGCCTAAGCACTACAACGATATGTCCGAGGTGTGTAACTGTGGAGGGGGGCACCACACACGGCTAAGAGAATAATTGTTGTGCCTTTGGGGTGCCCCCCTCCCATGTATATAAAGGAGGGGGAGGAGGAGGCCGGCCCTAGAGGGGGCGCGCCAAGGGGGGGAGTCCTACTTGGACTCCCGGTCCAAGTAGGATTCGGCCCCCCTTCCTTCCTTTCTACAGAGGGGGAAAAGGCACTGCTAGGGAAAACCCTAGTAGTAGCGCGGGTTTTGAGGCTATCAGCAGCGCGGGCAGTCGTGCTACTACTATGGCGCTAGAGCTAACTGTTAGTAGTAGCACGGTTGTTACCCGCGCTACTAATATTGACTATAATAGCAGCGCTTTTCCAGAACGCGCTGCTATTACTTAGCTGTAGCGCTTTCCTAGCCCCGCGCTACTGCTATATCTTTCATCATTTTCCCCCGCTTCCTACCCCATTTCAGTTTCAATAAACTGCAATTTCGAGATACTAGGTACTACTAGATATCTGCAATTTCCAGATATCAATTTCATAAAGCATTATAGGTATTGGGTAGTACTCCCTCCGTTCCAAATTACTCGTCGTGGTTTTAATTCAAAATTTGAACTAATACCACGACGAGTAATTTGGATCGGAGGGAGTACTAGATAACAATTTCATATATAGTCAACATGCATCCTCAAATAGTACTAGGTGATATCGACGACGATCATCATATGTAGTTCTAGATGATATCGACGACGATAATCATATGTAGTTCTAGATGATATCGACGAAGATCGTCATATGTAGTTCTAGATGATATAGCCACACACACATATGTAGTTCTAGATGATATCAACGTCGATCATCATCCTGAAGCCTGGGCGGTGGGTGTTCCTGATAGTAATTAGGATGGTCTGCCCAACACGAACATTCTTGCCAACAAGGAATCTCTTCCACCCAACCGAGTTTAAGTGTGTGCGACCGTTTGTGTCCATGCGGTAAGTACAGGTGGTGACGGAGCCCCTTGCGGTAAGGCGTAGTCCAGCTGAGCCTTCTTCATCAGGCTCGATACCACAACTCACAGATAGGTTCTTTGGCAATTTCTGAATAAGAAAAACATATCAATTAATAAATAGCCTCACACATACTCTTGCAAATATATTTCTATTAAGTATAGATTTCTACACTATCAAAACACATAGTACTACGCATTTGTACTAATTAAGCATGAATTCTACTAATACGTATATATGGATTATCTACACTATTAATAGTTCCTTGGATTATACACTAATAAGCATGTGATCAGACTCTACACTAAAGCATATCATCGACTAGATTCCACACAACATATCATTGGACTCTACACTAAGCATATCATCGGATTCACTAAGCATATCATCGGATAATTTTCATTTGTAAGTATAACAATAAAGCATATGTATATCATCAAATTACTACAGTCAGTATAACATACCATTTCATGCCGATCGACCATGGTACTTGTCAGGCTGGTCACGAATGGCACCCCGACAAAGTCATCACGTGGCGGAATTATGTCCCATAGGTTGCACACCTCCTCCTCGCTCAGCCTCATTCTTTGAGCTACGATGGCTTCATGAAGTGGGTTCTCATCATCTTCATCGAGTGGGTCATCATTATCTTCATCATCTTCGTCATCTTCATCATCTTCCACCAGGTTGATATAAATGACAGCCAGCTTGGGTCTTTCTGCTATGAAGGAGAAGCTAATCAACTCACCACCAGTAAGACACATGCGAGCGAGGAAACGGGCCCATCCATCTCCTCCAATCTGCGACATATTGCTCCTTTCTCGACCTCCATAGTGTACGGCCCCCCAGGAGCCTCAAATGTCACAGTGTCTCCTGTCAGCTTGTTGAATTTCAACCTCACATTGCATGGGACGATCTGTGTAAAAAAAGCAAAATGACACAATGCAGTAATGCCAACACTAAAAATAAAATAGTTGTTACATTTCATCTAATTTCTTACCGCCGCATGATGAAAACTCGGCTGAAAGTAGATGTCGAATAGCTTGCCGGTTGCAAGGCTGCTGGCGCACCTTGACTTGCACAGTCGACATGGTGGTGGTGGTGGTGGCACCATTTTCCTAAAGCAATATGAGCAAAGGATTAACGATCTACTTCACAGGAAAGAAAAACAGTAGCATGTGATATTTTTGGTTCTTCTTCAGTTATATTTTCATAGTGGAACCCGGTCCGAAAAAGTAAACAACAAGCTCTCAATTAACTTACTAACACCTTCTATAATAGAACCAACAGCTAGCAGGAAAATGCCAAATCAGCCAACAAGACTCACAGCCAACAAGTTCTCAATTAGCTTAGTAACACCTTCTAGAATATCTCTAGATGAAGAGATTCTTCCGAGAGAAGCAATTTCATGGACAATTATAATCCTAAGATCTAGTAACATATAAGATGACAAGGATCACCTACGAAAGCATTTCAGTGGCACCTATTGCCCAAAAAACTATTTGGCCCCTACCAAAGGTATAATCCTAAGATCTGTAATAAGTTATCTACCAAATCAAGGTACCACCTACCAAGACACATTTCATCTAATTTGGCCCCTATTGCCTAAGATAACTGATTAAAAAACAAGTGGCAAATTTAATTGGGATTAACTTAGCACTTGCAAACTAAATACTTGTATCAAAACCAATATCTAGCAGATCACGGTACCACCTACCAAAGCATTTCAACTAAATTGGCACCTACATTTTGCAAAAATAACTTATTATAGAAAAAAACAAGCATCTAGTTATCCATATGAAATTCGTAAGCCCTCGCTGCATCTAGGTAGGGCAACCCTCGGGGGTGCTGTCGAGGAGGGGGATGGCATGGTGACCTCGGTCGGGGGTGCTGACGAGGGGAAGGCCGGTGACTTTCCTACGAGAGGGGGCGACGACGACAGCGGTCGGCGAGGGGATCGAGGGCGGTCGGCCCAAGGCGCCCAGCCAGAGCTCGCGGCCGGCGACAGAGTGGGCGGCGAGAGGGTGGAGGAGCAGCGGAGGGGCAGTGAAGGGGGAGGAGCATTACCTGCGGCGGCGGTGGCGGAGGAGAAACCCTAACCGCAGCTGTCGGCGTCGTGCGGAGTTGGACGATTGAGAGATGAGCGTGCGGGGGTGCGGGCCATGTGTTTTGTTTTGCTGTAGCAGTAGCGCGGGTACAGGGAGCGCGCTACTGCTAAGCCCAATATCAGTAGCGCTTTGTCCTGAAAAAATGCTACTACTAAGTCTAAGCATGTAAAAACATCAAATATATACATTGGTCATCATTCATCTTTTTGTGTAGAATCTAAATAGTCAACATGAATCCTCACCGTATCTGTATAGGCACAGGTGAAGATTCATATTGCAGCCACAAATCCTACACATGTATTTCAATGAAGACCAAGTGCTCGAGATAGTTTGAGAAGTAACATATTTAAGGTGGTAAACACCTTGTTCGCTTAGCAGTATGGGACTAAACTTAATTAGTTGCAAGGGGATGATACTTAGCAGCAGCGAGTTTTGAAGAAAAACGATGCTACTAAGTACTTTAGCAGTAGCGCGTCCAGGGGAAGGGCGCTACTACTATATCTAGCCTGGAGGCAACGTCGTGGCAATTATAGTAGTAGCGCTCGTTTCACCTAGAGCGCTACTGCTACTGTGCTATTAGTAGCGCGGTTTCCTGAAGCTCGCTACTGCTAATTAGCAGTAGCGTTTGTTTTTAAACCACGCTGCTGCTAAGATACTGTGTATAAGGTTTTCCCTAGTAGTAAGGGGGAAGGAGAGGAGGGGAAGAGGGAAAGTGTCGGATCACGGGTTCCGGCAAAACCCTTAAGGTTCGAACTCTGGGGTGCGCGCGAAGTTCTCCCCCTACCGATCCACGTCCTAGCTTGCTAAGATCTCAAGGGCAAACTCAACGAACTCACAACACGAGGGACGCAAGATTTATACTGCTTCGGGCCACCGTTGTGGTGTAACACCCTACTCCCGTGTGGTGTTGGTGGATTGCCTCTTGGGCTATGGATGAACAGTTACAAGGGAAAGAACAGCCTCTTGAGGTTGAGGTGTTCTTGCGCTCTGTGTGTGGGTGAGGATTCCTCTCTCCCCTCCTACCATGGTGGCAGGTCCTATTTATAGAGGCCCTGGTCCTCTCCCCAAATGTTGAGCGGGAAGGGAGCCAACAACGGCCAATTTGAAAGGGGACAACTAGTACAGCTTATCCTGACAAAAGTGGTCTTCGCCTGCAAAAGGCTCTGGTGGTGACGCCGCCTCGGGCTCCATGGTGACCTCCGTCTTGCCATCCTGCTGGTCTTGGTCTCGTTGCACCGATATGGAAACCTTTGCTTGACACCTCGGTACTCCGCGCCTGCGCTCGCTTCCTTAGCACCAAAGGAGAAACAAGGACACTGCGCGCGCTGGCGTCCGCCTGGTCTTGATCGTCATGGCTCACGTCACGAGAACCTCACGAGGTTTGCCTTGCCTTGATCTCTCTGCCCCTCGTGAGCCAACCTGGTGAGGCCGCTCCTGAGGAGGTCTTGTGTCGTCCGCCTCGCGAGGGTCTTGAACGCCTTGTTGATGAAGATGGGCCGTACGGGCCCACGCGTAGAGCCACGCCGTGGGCCACTGGCAGGCAAGTCTGGGGACCCCCGTTCCCAGAACGCCGACAGTAGCCCCTGGGCCCAAGGCTCGCTCGGGCTTGGCTTCAAGGCGAAGCCAAAGGTCAAGTGCGGAGCACCGCGGGCCCCCAATAGCCCGCGGCCTTGGTCGACGTGTGGCGGTTGATTGGACGTGGGCGTCTCTGCTTCCCCATGCTGCCTCGGCAACTTCCCGACTTGACAAGTTCCTGCGACATGCAAGGGAAAACCATCATGGGGGGCACTGGTTGGCCTTCTCTTGCTATAAATCGGGAGGGGGCAGATCCCCCGTCGCCCATCTCTTCCCAGTCTGCTTGCTTCTTCCTCCTTGCTGCTCTTCTAGTAGCAATTCCCATGGCGCCGATCCGAAGGTTCTCCGCCGAGGAGAAAGGAAAGGCTCCCTGCGACGAGCCAGGGCCGCTTTTGCCGAAGAAGAGGCCAGTCCACCGTCGCGACATTGTCGTGAGGGCGGAAGTGACGAGGCCCTGGTGCGAACGGCAGCCTCGAGGGTATCCGTGCTACCTCTTGAGCACTGCGTTGGTTTTCCCTTGAAGAGGAAAGGGTGATGCAACAAAGTAGCGTAAGTATCTCCCTCAGTTTTAGAGAACCAAGGTATCAATCCAGTAGGAGGCCACACACAAGTCCCTCGCACCCACACAAACAAATAAATCCTCGCAACCAACGCAATAAAGGGGTTGTCAATCCCTTCACGGTCACTTACGAGAGTGAGATCTGATAGATATGATAAGATAATATTTTTGGTATTTTTATGATAAAGATGCAAAGTAAAATAAAAGCAAAATAAAAGGCAATGGAAATAGCTTGTTGTTGGAAGATTAATATGATGGAAAATAGACCCGGGGGCCATAGGTTTCACTAGTGGCTTCACTCATGAGCATAAGTATTACGGTGGGTGAACAAATTACTGTTGAGCAATTGACAGAATTGAGCATAGTTATTAGAATATCTAGGTATGATCATGTATATAGGCATCACGTCCGAGACAAGTATACCGACTCCTGCCTGCATCTACTACTATTAATCCACACATCGACCGCTATCCAGCATGCATCTAGAGTATTAAGTTCATAAGAACAGAGTAACGCTTTAAGTAAGATGACATGATGTAGAGGGATAAACTCATGCAATATGATATAAACCCCATCTTGTTATCCTCGATGGCAACAATACAATATGTGCCTTGCTGCCCCTACTGTCACTGGGAAAGGACACCGCAAGATTGAACCCAAAGCTAAGCACTTCTCCCATTGTAAGAAAGATCAATCTAGTAGGCCAAACCAAACTGATAATTCGAAGAGACTTGCAAAGATAACCAATCATACATAAAAGAATTCAAAGAAGATTCAAATATTGTTCATAGATAAACTTGATCATAAACCCACAATTCATTGGTCTCAAGAAACACACCGCAAAAGAAGACTACATCGAATAGATCTCCACGAGAGAGGGGGAGAACATTGTATTGAGATCCAAAAAGAGAGAAGAAGCCATCTAGCTAATAACTATGGACCCAAAGGTCTGAGGTAAACTACTCACACATCATCGGAGAGGCTATGGTGTTGATGTAGAAGCCCTCCATGATAGATGCCCCCTCTGGCGGAGCTCCGGAAAAGGCCCCAAGATGGGATCTCACGGGTACAGAAGGTTGTGGCGGTGGAATTAGGTTTTTGGCTCCGTATCTGGTAGTTTGGGGGTACGTAGGTATATATAGGAGGAAGAAGTACGTCGGTGGAGCAACGTGGGGCCCACAAGGGTGGAGGGTGCGCCCCCTACCTCGTGCCTTCCTGGTTGATGTCTTGACATAGGGTCCAAGTCCTCTGGATCAGGTTCGTTCCGAAAATCACGTTCCCGAAGGTTTCATTCCGTTTGGACTCTGTTTGATATTCTTTTTCTGCGAAACTCTGAAATAGGCAAAAAAAACAGCAATTCTGGGCTGGGCCTCCGGTTAATAGGTTAGTCCCAAAAATAATATAAAAGTGTATAATAAAGCCCATTAATGTCCAAAACATAATATAATATAGCATGGAACAATCAAAAATTATAGATACGTTGGAGACGTATCAATCCGCTGCCCTTATAAGCCCAAGCCGAGGGCTTAGGAGGAAGGAGCGACGAGCGGCGCCGCCCGCGCCGCGACCGCGGCCGCCACGCCATGGCAACACGTGCCGTAGCCCCTGGAATCCACGCTGCGGACTCCTCTCGCGAGCTCGTGCTGTGGGCGGCGATGCCCCCAAGCACTTGGATCCGCTTCCCACGGTTCTTCTCCGACGTGACGCCGCCGAGGGGACCCCTCGAGCTCTGGTTGCAGCATGCTGACTGTGACGCCCCGGCGACCGGAGCAGAGGTTGAAGTGGTCTCCTCTAGCAAGATCTTCATGACCCGCGGCTGGGGTGAGGTTGCGCGGGTTTGCCGTGCTGAGGGCGCCCCCGCGATCCACTTTAATTATGACGGCGCCTCCATGTTGTTCTTCAAGGTCTTCAATGCGGAGGGCCGCCTCCTGGAGTGCTGCCCTGGAGGGGAGCGCCAGGACGATGCGCGCCCGGTCTGCGGCTCCTCCAGCAGAAGCGACTCTTGGGCGTCCATCAGTTCTCCTGAGCTCTACGAAACTCCGGAAACGAGCGACGACAGCTACGTGCCCCCGAGCTCTCGCCGCGCCCGGAGCAGGGCTGCAGCGTCCAGCCGCCGCCGTCGCTGATCTGGATGGGGTTGGTGTTGGCCTCCCGCGGCCCACTGTTGATGACGGCGTCGGCCGCGGGAGGGGGTAGATAGGATTCCCCTAAGTTCTCGTCTTTTGTTCCCTGCGAGGAATCAAGAAGTACCCCGTGGGGGTGTGTAAAGGGTCTGTAATGTCTTTTGTTGATATTATCCTTGTTATGAAACATTGCGAATGCATGTTCTGTTTAGGCTCGGTCTCCCCTTTCCAACCTCGCGACGGCTCGTTGCTCTATGCTGACAGGTCCCGGTCCCCAGGCAAGCTGCAGCCGTCACTGGTATGCCAGGTCGCGTGCCGTGGTCAAGGCCAGGAGGTGAGCGACTCGAGGTCCGGTAAGAGCTCCTGAGGCGCGATGCTTAGGAGGTCCCCTTTAGTGCTCAAGCAGCCGTGGTAAGGTAAGAAAGGGAGGCGACGTTGCCGTAATAGGGCTGCGGCGAGCGTGACCCTTGGGCTCCAACGATTAGCCGATCTGAGCGCGAGACTTATCTTGGCGGTCTGGGGTCGATTCCTTGCGATGCGTCGTGTTAATGCATACCTAGGCCAGGTCCATGCAAGCCTCCCCCTCTTCTCCACGCCCTCCTTCATGCTCTGCGTCCTCAGGTCCCGGCCCTCGAGCGAGCTCAGCCGCCGCTGGTATGCCAGGTCACGTGCCGTGGTCAAGGCCAGGGGTGAGGGCTGGAGAGCCAGTAGGAGCTCCTAAGTTGCGATGCTCAGGAGCCCCCCTTTTAACGCGCAAGCGGATTGCATGGGAGAAGAGGGAGCTCGCGGTGCCGCCTGCTGTCATTCTCATTAGTTTCCTGCAAGCCAGCACAAGGAGAAACATAGTTTGCCATTATGGTTGCCAGTCCGCCGCCGGTTGCTTCGCGAGGAGATGAAGGCACTGAGGGCTTGGTGAGGTGACGTGCGCGGGGCGTGCCGCGAGCCAGAGCTCGACCGCTCAGAATTGTCGACGTTGCAGGGACGGACCCATGCACAAGCGTCGTGCCAGCGTGAGTAGCCTCCGTGGGAGGTGAGAGTCAAATAGGTGATAGTCATAGGTAGACTAAGCATGGGAAGCATACTGGCTTAAGTAAATGCAGGGAAGATACATGCCACCAGGTCCGGCCCCAGCGGCTTGGGGATGATGCAGCCCGAGGGGCGCCCCCAGCAAGGTAAGCTAAAGACATAAGAAAAAGGGGTACATGCCACAGGGACGGACCCACGTGGCCTGGGAATGATGCAACCTGAGGGGCGCTCCCAGCTAAATAAACTTGGAAAATGTCACCTGGTTCTGTCGATGAAGGGATGTCGGAGCAGCTGGAGGTACGCGGTGAAGGGGTCGCTCCTCACGAGCCACCGGGGCCCTGAGCCTCGGGAGGCTCTGGGGGTCCAGGCGGTTCCTTGAGGACCTTCTCCATCTCCGTCAGGATGGCATGATGCCTAGCCTCCTAAGTCGCCAGGACGCGCCGCAAGTTGCGCTGATAGGCGGACGACATGCTCGGCAGGCCAAAAGGCATGCGAACGTAGCTGTGCGGTGGACCCTCGCAGCGGCCCACGCGCAAAGGCCAGAAGGGCTCCTGAGATGCGGCCCTGTTGAGCCCTGGGACGTCAATGCAGACACGCAACCCAGCATCCTCGCCTGGATGGGGAGCGGCGGTCGCGGCGCATGGCCCTTGCGTCTTGCAGTTCCTGAGTGGTCCTGGTGATGAACTCCTGAGCGGTGGGTGCTCCTCGCCCTGTGTTCTCCTGTGGGAGACGTGCCGTGAAGCACGCCTCCAGGTGGTGCCCGAGCGCCTCCCTCGTGATGTTGGCAAGGTCTAAGGCCCTCTAGAAGAGAGCCCCCGAGCCCTGCCTGAGAAGGGCGTCGGGCGCGCCTTCCTATGCGATGGAGGGAGGCGCCCCTGGCGCGGGCGCTGATCCTGACGAGGTTCCAGTCTCGACGCCACCCTCCTGAGGTCCTGCACGGCGCAACTGCTTCTTCTTCTTGGGGGTAGCCTCAGGAGGGCACTCGCCCTTGCTGTCGGGGTCGTCGATTGCTGCAGCTTGGAAGGCACGCTCAAGGGAGCACACCGCATCTCTTTCTTCGCATCGGACCGTGATGATTCCGCCGCTTCTCTGCATCTTGAGGACATTGTAGCCGTGATGGGTCACCACCATGACCTTGGCCAGGGCTGGATACCTGAGGATGGCATTGTACGGCAGACGGATGTGCGCGACGTCGAAGTCGATGAGTTCGGTGCGGTAGTTTTTGCATTCTCCGAAGGTGACGGGAAGGCGGACCTGCCCGATCGGGGTAGTGGAGCCGTCGGTCACTCCTGAGAAAGGCTTGGTGGGCTGAAGCTGGTCATACGGCACTTGGAGGTTGTCGAACGTGTCGACGGACAGGACGTTCAGCCGTGCGCCACCGTCGATGAGGGTCTTGGTGACTTGCACGTTGCTGATGACTCGAGACCAAAGAATCGGGAGGGTGATAACCCACAAGTATAGGGGATCGCAACAGTTTTCGAGGGTAGAGTATTAAACCCAAATTTATTGATTCGACACAAGGGGAGCCAAAGAATATTCTCAAGTATTAGCAGTTGAGTTGTCAATTCAACCACACCTGGATAACTTAGTATGTGCAGCAAAGTATTTAGTAGCAAAGTAGTATGGAAGTAACAGTAACAGTAGCAAAAGTAACAGTAGCGGTTTTGTAGTGATTGTAACAGTAGCAACGGAAAAGTAAATAAGCAAAGAGCAATATGTGAAAAGCTCATAGGCATTGGATCGGTGATGGAGAATTATGCTGGATGCGGTTCATCATGTAACAGTCATAACATAGGGTGACACAGAACTAGCTCCAATTCATCAATGTAATGTAGGCATGTATTCCGAATATAGTCATACGTGCTTATGGAAAAGAACTTGCATGACATCTTTTGTCCTACCCTCCCGTGGTAGCGGGGTCCTATTGGAAACTAAGGGATATTAAGGCCTCCTTTTAATAGAGTACCGGACCAAAGCATTAACACATAGTGAATACATGAACTCCTCAAACTACGGTCATCACCGGGAGTGGTCCCCATTATTGTCACTTCGGGGTTGCCGGATCATAACACATAGTAGGTTACTATAGACTCGCAAGATAGGATCAAGACCTCACATATATTCATGAAACATAATAGGTTCAGATCTGAAATCATGGAACTCGGGCGCTAGTGACAAGCATTAAGCATAGCAAAGTCATAGCAACATCAATCTCAGAACATAGTGGATACTAGGGATCAAACCCTAACAAAACTAACTCGATTACATGATAAATCTCATCCAACCCATCACCGTCCAGCAAGCCTACGATGGAATTACTCACGCACGGCGGTGAGCATCATGAAATTGGTGATGGAGGATGGTTGATGATGACGACGGCGACGGATTCCCCTCTTCGGAGCCCCGAACGGACTCCAGATTAGCCCTCCCGAGAGAGATTAGGGCTTGGCGGCGGCTCCATATCGTAAAACACGATGAATCCTTCTCTCTGATTTTTTTTCTCCCCGAACACGAATATATAGAGTTGGAGTTGAGGTCGGTGGAGCTCCAGGGGGCCCACGAGGCAGGGGGCGCGCCCAGGGGGTAGGCGCGCCTCCCACCCTCGTGGACAAGGTGTGGGCCCCCTGGCCTTGATTCTTTCGCAAATAGTTTTTATTATTTCCAAAAATAATCTCCGTGAAGTTTCATGTCATTCCGAGAACTTTTGTTTGTGCACAAAGATAACACCATGGCAATTCTACTGAAAACAGCATCAGTCCGGGTTAGTTCCATTCAAATCATGCAAGTTAGAGTCCAAAACAAGGGCAATAGTGTTTGGAAAAGTAGATACGACGGAGACGTATCAACTCCCCCAAGCTTAAACCTCTGCTTGTCCTCAAGCAATTCAGTTGATAAACTGAAAGTGATAAAGAAAAACTTTTACAAACTCTATTTGCTCTTGTTGTTGTAAATATGTAAAGCCAGCATTCAAGTTTTCAGCAAAGATTATGACTAACCATATTCACAATAACACTTAGGACATAATCAACTAGCGAGCAATAATAATAAATCTCGGATGACAACACTTTCACAAAAGAATCATCATATGATATAACAAGATGGTATCTCGCTAGCCCTTTCTGAGACCGCAAAACATAAATGCAGAGCACCTTTAAAGATCAAGGACTGACTAGACATTGTAATTCATGGTAAAAGAGATCCAGTCATAGTCATACCTAATATAAATTAATAGTAATGGATGCAAATGACAGCGGTGCTCTCCAGCTGCTGCTTTTTAATAAGAGGGTGATGACTCAACATAAAAGTAAATAGATAGGCCCTTCGCAGAGGGAAGCAGGGATTAGTAGAGGTGCCAGAGCACGGTTTTGAAATAGAGATAAATAATATTTTGAGTGGTATACTTTCATCGTCAACATAACAACCGAGAGATGGCGATATCTTCCATGCTACACACTAGGCGGTTCCCAAACAGAATGGTAAAGTTTATACTCCCCCTCCACCAACAAACATCAACCCATGGCTTGTCCGAAACAACGGGTGCCTCCAACTAACAACAATCCTGGGGGAGTTTTGTTTGCAATTATTTTGATTTGATTTGCATAAAGCATGGGAATGGGCATCCCGGTGACCAGCCATTTTCTCGTGAATGAGGAGCGGAGTCCACTCCTCTTGATAATAACCCGCCTAACATGGAAGATAAGGACAGCCCTAGTTGGTACATGAGCTATTCGAGCATACAAAACAGAATTTCATTTGAAGGTTTAGAGTTTGGCACATACAAATTTACTTGGAACGGCAGGTAGATACCGCATATAAGAAGGGATGGTGGACTCATATGGAATAACTTTGGGGTTTAAGGGATTGGATGCACAAGCAGTATTCCCGCTTAGTACAAGTGAAGGCTAGCAAAAGACTGAGAAGCGACCAACTAGAGAGCGACAACAGTCATGAGCATGCATTAAAATTAATGAACATTGAGTGCAAGCATGAGTAGGATATAATCCACCATGAACATAAATATCGTGAAGGCTATGTTGATTTGTTTCAACTACATGTATGAACATGTGCCAAGTCAAGTCACTTAAATCATTCAAAGGAGGATACCACCCTATCATACCACATCACAACCATTTTAATAGCATGTTGGCACGCAAGATAGACCATTATAAACTCCTAGCTAATTAAGCATGGCATAAGCAACTATAATCTCTAATTGTCTTTGCAAACATGTTTATTCATAATAAGTTGAATCAGGAACGATGAACTAATCATATTTACAAAAACAAGAGAGGTCGAGTTCATACCAGCTTCTCATCTCAATCATTCCATCATATATCGTCATAATTGCCTTTCACTTACACGACCGAACGATGTGAATAATAATAATAGTGCACGTGCATTGGACTAAGCTGGAATCTGCAAGCATTCAATAAACAGGAGAAGACAAGGCAATATGGGCTCTTGGTTAAATCAACAACAATGCATATAAGGGCCACTTCAACAATTTCATTATGGTCTTCTCCTATCGACCCCCAAAGAAAAGAAAAGAAATAAAACTATTTACACGGGAAAGCTCCCAACAAGCAAAAGAAGAACAAGAAATCTTTTTGGGTTTTCTTTTGATTATTACTACTACAAGTAGGAAAGTAAACTAGCTAAAAGCTACAACTAATTTTTTTTTGTCTTAAGGTTTTTCAAACACACAAGAAGAAAGCAAGAAAAAGAAAATAAACTAGCATGGATAGTACAATGAAAGAGTATGAGCACCGACAACTAGCAATGAGTGTGTGGATATGAATGTAATGTCGGTGAGAAATACGTACTCCCCCAAGCTTAGGCTTTTGGCCTAAGTTGGTCTATGGCCACGGCTGGCCTCGCGGATATCCGAAGTTGTAACTGGAGTCGTACTGAGATGAAGCCTCTGGTTGCCACTGGTTGTCAACCTCCTCCGGATCCCACTGGTAAACAGACTGGCGTGGGGGAACAAATTGTGGTTCCGGATCTGGCTCTGTAGCTGATGTGGGGTTCCGGTAGGCGTGAATGGCCTCCAACGGAACAAGGTACTCACCTGCAGATAAATCAAACAAGGAAGGAGCAGGCAAGGTAATAATCTCAGGGTGATTTTTATCAAATAACAGTCTATAGTTAAGCTCTTTTTTCCTGTTGTTAACAATGAAATCATGTGCAACCATACTCTTGTAATCTAGAAAAACAGTAGGCAACAACTTTTCTTCTTTCTCATAATGCCTAATAGGTATGTTAAAGTATGCAGCGAGGCGCGAGGCAAAGATGCCTCCCAAGATGGGGCCCTTAGTACGGTTAAGATTTAACCGCTTTGCAACAATAGCGCCCATACTAAATGAGTCATCACGAAACAAGGCATGGCACAAAATAACAATATCAGGGGCACTCAGGTTGCCACAGTTTCCGTGACCAATTAAGCATCTACTAGCAAATATTGCAAAGTAACATAAAACAGGAAAATGTATGCTAGTAATTCTCGCATCGGAAACTTTCCTAGTTTCCCCTATAGCAATTGTATTAACAAACCCCTCCACATCGTCACGATGTGGTTCCTCTATGATGCCCGAAAAGGGTAACTTGCAAACCTCACAAAATTCACGAAGGGTCATCTCCTTATACTCATCATATAAATAAAAATCCACCGAAGGTGGAGACCTCCTAGAATGGAAATGAAAATTTTGCACAAAGATATTAGTGAGTAAGAGGTACTGTTCGCGTTGCTCGCGGAGGAAGTCGGTGAGGCCTACATTCTCAGCCAATTCATAAAAATCATCATAAATCCTAGCTGCTCTCAAGAAATCATCACAAGGCCATTCACACGGCCGAACTTCCGCGGTGCGAGGGAGATTATACTTGGGCCTCTCTTCTTCTTCACTTTGCTTTTCCTTCGAGCTTCGGCTCGATGAACCCCTCAAAAATCTCTTCATCATTTTCTGAAAATTTCTGAAATTTTTAGTAACTTCAAATAAAAGTGAACCAAACTCAACAAAATTGATAGCAACTACTCCCACAAGTGCCTAGAGACTATATCATGCATTAGAACTACTTGTGACCAAATAAATTTGACATGCAAGCTCAAGAACATGGTCACCTAGGCAGCACAAATTTGCAATGAATAAAGCACTAGAACAAAAACTAATTGGACCATTGGAGGAGTCACATACCAAGGAACAATCCCCCAAAGCAGTTTTGCGGGAGATGCTTTGAGCTAGGAGATCAAAAATTGCAGCAAAATGAGCTGGAACTCGTGCTTGAGCTGGTTGGTGATTTTTTTTGGGAGGAAGAAGGAGTGTGTGGGTGCAGGAATAAGTGGAGGGGAGCCACCATGGGCCCACGAGGCAGGGGCGCGCCCTGGACCCTCATGGCTAGGTGCTTGCTCCCCCTGCTGTGTTCTCAGTGCCAGATATTCTCAAATATTCCAGAAAAAACATATTTCAATTTCGGGGCATTTGGAGAACTTTTATTTTTGGGGTATTTTTTATTGCACGAATAATTCAGAAAACAGAAAGAAAATATTATTTTTACTTTATTTCAACTAAACAACAGAAAGTAAAAGGAGGGTACAGAAGGTTGTGCCTTCTAACTTCATCCATCTCATGCTCATCAAAAGGAATCCACTAAGAAGGTTGATCAGGTCTTGTTAACAAACTCATTTCGAATAACATGAAACCGGAGAAATTTCGAATAACACTATGTTACCTCAACGGGGATATGCACATCCCCAATAATAAGAATATCATATCTCTTTTTGACAGTAGGAAGAGGAAATTCAGAACCTCCAAAAATAATCGATGGAATTTTTTCAACAGAGTTTATACTGTGAACTTGAGGTTGTTTCCTCGGAAAGTGTACCGTATGCTCATTGCCATTAACATGAAAAGTGACATTGCCCTTGTTGCAATCAATAACAGCCCCTGCAGTATTCAAAAAGGGTCTTCCAAGAATAATAGACATACTATCGTCCTCGGGAATGTCAAGAATAACAAAGTTCGTTAAAATAGTAACGTTTGCAACCACAACAGGCACATCCTCACAAATGCCGACAGGTATAGCAGTTGATTTATCAGCCATTTGCAAGGATATTTCAGTAGGTGTCAACTTATTCAAATCAAGTCTACGATATAAAGAGAGAGGCATAACACTAACACCGGCTCCAAGATCACATAAGGCAGTTCTAACATAATTTCTTTTAATGGAGCATGGTATAGTGGGTACTCCTGGATCTCATAACTTCTTAGGTATTCCACCCTTAAAAGTATAATTAGCAAGCATGGTGGAAATTTCAGCTTCCGGTATCTTTCTTTTATTAGTAACAATTTCTTTCATATACTTAGCATAAGGATTCATCTTGAGCATATCAGTTAATCACATACGCAAAAAGATAGGTCTAATCATTTCAGCAAAGCGCTCAAAATCCTCATCATCCTTTTTCTTGGTTGGTTTGGGAGGAAAAGGCATGGGTTTCTGAACCCATGGCTCCCTTTCTTTACCGTGTTTCCTAGCAACAAAGTCTCTCTTATCATAATGTTGATTCTTTGATTGTGGGTTATCAAGATCAACAACAGGTTCAATTTCTACATCATTATCATTGCTAGGTTGAGCATCAACATGAACATCATCATTAACATTATCACTAGGTTCATGTTCATTACCAGATTGTGTTTCAGCATCAGAAATAGAAATATCATTAGGATTCTCAGGTGTGTCAACAACAGGTTCACTAGAAGCATTTATAGTCCTATCATTTTTCTTTTTATTCCTATTAGAAGGACTACGTGCATCCAAATTATTTCTTTGAGAATCCTGCTCAATTCTCTTAGGGTGGCCCTCAGGATACAAAGGTTCTTGAGTCACTTTACCCCCTCTAGTAGCAACTCTAACAGCAAATTCATTATTCTTACTATTAAATTCATTGAGCAAATCATTTTGAGCTTTAAGTACTTGTTCTACTTGAGTGGTAACCATAGAAGCATGTTTACTAATGAGTTTAAGTTCACCTTTAACTCTAGACATATAATCACTCAAGTGTGCAATCATACAAGCATTTCATTTTAATTCTCTACCAAAATAAGCATTGAAGTTTTCTTGCTTAACCATAAAATCATCAAACTCATCTAAGCATTGGCTAGCAAACTTAGTAGGAGGGATTTCAGCTTTATCAAATCTATAGAGAGAATTTACCTTTACTACCTGTGTCGGGTTATCAAGAACATGTGTTTCTTCAACAGGTAATGGATTAAAACCATGTATTTCTTCAACAGACGGTAAATTAAGACCATGTATTTCTTCAATAGGAGGTAAATTCTTAACATCTTCAGCTTTTATACCTTTTTCCTTCATAGATTTCTTTGCCTCTTGCATATCTTCAGGATTGAGAAATAGAACACCCCTTTTCTTTGGAGTTGGCTTAGGAGTTGGTTCAGGAACTGTCCAATTGTTTTCATTAGTCAACATATTATTCAATAGAATTTCAGCTTGATCAACAGTTCTTTCCCTGAAAACACAACCAACACAACTATCCAGGTGGTCTCTGGAAGCATCGGTTAGTCCATTATAAAAGATATCAAGTATTTCATTTTTCTTGAGAGGATGATCAGGCAAAGCATTAAGTAATTGGAGAAGCCTCCCCCAAGCTTGTGGGAGACTCTCTTCTTCAATTTGCACAAAATTATATGTTTCCCTTAAGGCAGCTTGTTTCTTATGAGCGGGGAAAATACTTAGCAGAGAAGTAATAAATCATATCCTGGGGACTACACACACAACCAGGATCAAGAGAATTAAACCATATCTTAGCATCACCCTTTAATGAGAACGGAAATATTTTAAGGATAAAATAATAGCGAGTTTTCTCATCATTAGTGAATAGGGTAGCTATATCATTTAATTTAGTAAGATGTGCCACAACAGTTTCAGATTCATAGCCATAGAAAGGATCAGATTCAACCAAAGTAATTATATCAGGGTCGACAGAGAATTCATAATCCTTATCAGTAACAAAGATAGGTGAAGTAGCATAAGCAGGATCATATTTCATTCTAGCATTCAGAGATTTTTGTTTCAGCTTAGCTAATAATTTCTTAAGATCACTTCTATCATTGCAAGCAAGAAAGTCCCTAGCAGTTTCTTCATCCATAACATAACCCTCAGGCACAACAGGAAATTCATATCTAGGGGGAGAGTCTTCATCATCACTTTCATCAATATTATCAGTTTCAATAATTTCATTCTCTCTAGCCCTAGCAAGTTGTTCATCAATAAATTCACCAAGTGGCACAGTAGTATCAAGCATAGAAGTAGTTTCATCATGAGTATCATGCATAGCAGAAGTGGCATCATCAATAACATGCGACATATCAGAATTAATAGCAGAAGCAGGTTTAGGTGTCGCAAGCTTACTCAAAACAGAAGGTGAATCAAGTGCAGAGCTAGATGGCAGTTCCTTACCTCCCCCCGTCGTTGAGGGATAAATTTTAGTTTTCTCGTCTTTCAAGTTCTTCATAGTGACCAGTAGATATAAATCCCAAGTGACTCAAAGAATAGAGCTATGCTCCCCGGCAACGGCGCCAGAAAATAGTCTTGATAACCCACAAGTATAGGGGATCGCAACAGTTTTCGAGGGTAGAGTATTCAACCCAAATTTATTGATTCGACACAAGGGGAGCCAAAGAATATTCTCAAGTATTAACAATTGAGTTGTCAATTCAACCACACCTGGATAACTTAGTATCTGCAGCAAAGTATTTAGTAGCAAAGTAGTGTGGAAGTAACGGTAACAGCAGCAAAAGTAACAGTAGCAGTTTTGTAGTGATTGTAATAGTAGCAACGGAAAAGTAAATAAGCAAAGAGCAATATGTGAAAAGCTCGTAGGCATTGGATCGGTGATGGAGAATTATGCCGGATGCGGTTCATCATGTAACAGTCATAACATAGGGTGACACAGAACTAGCTCCAATTCATCAATGTAATGTAGGCATGTATTCCGAATATAGTCATACGTGCTTATGGAAAAGAACTTGCATGACATCTTTTTTCCTACCCTCCCGTGGCAGCGGGGTCCTATTGGAAACTAAGGGATATTAAGGCCTCCTTTTAATAGAGTACCGGACCAAAGCATTAACACATAGTGAATACATGAACTCCTCAAACTACGGTCATCACCGGGAGCAATCCCGATTATTGTCACTTCGGGGTTGTCGGATCATAAAACATAGTAGGTGACTATAGACTTGCAAGATAGGATCAAGAACTCACATATGTTCATGAAACATAATAGGTTCAGATCTGAAATCATGGCACTCGGGCCCTAGTGACAAGCATTAAGCATAGCAAAGTCATAGCAACATCAATCTCAGAACATAGTGGATACTAGGGATCAAACCCTAACAAAACTAACTCGATTACATGATAAATCTCATCCAACCCATCACCGTCCAGCAAGCCTACGATGGAATTACTCACGCACGGCGGTGAGCATCATGAAATTGGTGATAGAGGATGGTTGGTGATGACGACGGCGACGGATTCCCCTCTCCGGAGCCCCGAACGGACTCTAGATCAGCCCTCCCGAGAGAGATTAGGGCTTGGCGGCGGCTCCGTATCGTAAAACGCGATGAATCCTTCTCTCTGATTTTTTCTCCCCGGACATGAACATATAGAGTTGGAGTTGAGGTCGGTGGAGCTCCAGGGGGCCCACGAGGCAGGGGGCGCGCCCAGGGGGCAGGCGCGCCTCCCACCCTCATGGACAAGGTGTGGGCCCCCTAGCCTTGATTCTTTCGCCAGTATTTTTTATTATTTCTAAAAATAATCTCCGTGAAGTTTCAGGTCATTCCGAGAACTTTTGTTTCTGCACAAAGATAGCACCATGGCAATTCTGCTGAAAACAGCGTCAGTCCGGGTGAGTTCCATTTAAATCATGCAAGGTAGAGTCCAAAACAAGGGCAAAAGTGTTTGGAAAAGTAGATACGACGGAGACGTATTAGAGGGCGCCTGCGGTAGCCGCGCACTTGAGTTGATCTGCCGAACTGAAGGTGCTGGCGCACTTGGACCACCTGAGCGGGCGTGTGGCCTCAAGCTTGGGGAGGACTACATTCACTTCACGAGCAAACTATTTGAAGATACTCTGCGAGGCTGGGGCCTGAGCTCCGCCCAAGATGCAGGCGATAGCACGCGGCTCCTGGAAGCCCCCAGCCCCCTCGTTTTGATGGTTGTCGTCATTCCTTCTTGGCGGCGGCGGTAGTGGGGGAAGACCGGCGTTGCCCTGAGGACGATCCTCACGAGGCTGGTCCCTCCAAGCGCCCTCGCGAGGCTGATCCTGCCATCGGTCCTCACGAGGCCGGTCGCACCACTCCTGGCGCGGGCCACGGTCGTCCCAGCGTCCGCCACCACGTCCTCCTCCTCGGTCGTAACCCCGGTCGTTGCACTCGGGGCGTCGACCGAAGCGTCCTTCCCGAATGGCTCTGAGCTCTTGACAGTCATTGGTGTTGCGGGTATGCAGGTTATGGAAGGCGCAGAATGGTCGGCTGCTCTTGGATCACTCCGGCTGGTCTCTGCTGCGCTTGGTGTCCTGCTCCGCCGCGAGCACGGCTGCTCCCTTGCGCTTCACGTCCTTGACCTTGGCTTTCTTCTCCTCCAGGTCTACAGCCGGGAGCTCAAGGAGGGAGAGGCGCCCCTCCTCAGCTCTTGCGCACTTGGTCGCCAGGTTGAACAGCTCCAGGGACGTGCATAGCTCCTCATGGATGGCGAGCTCCTCCTTCATCTTGACGTCACGGACGCCATCAGAGAATGCGGAGATGATGGCCTCGTCCATCACCTTGGGGATCTTGAGACGAACGTTGTTGAAGTGCTGGATGTACTTCTGGAGGGTCTCTCCTGGTTGTTGCTTGACGCGACGCAGGTCACCCGCGGCCGGTGGGCGGTTGCGAGTGCCCTGGAAATTGGCGACGAAGCGGTCGCGCATCTCGTCCCAGGAGGAGATCGAGCCTGGAGGCAGGTTCAGGAGCCACGAACGAGTGCCGTCTTTGAGCGCCATAGGGAACCAGTTCGCCATGACTTTCTCGTCGCCGTTGGCCGCCTCGATGCTCAGCTCGTAGAGCTGCAGGAACTTCGCGGGGTCGGGGGTGCTGTCGTAGCGAGGAGGCAGATCCGGCTTGAACTTGCCCGGCCAGGCGATGCTACGCAGCTCGGGGGTGAAGGCGCGGCAGCCGGCCGTGGTCACCGGGGGCCGTCTTGGAGGTGGAGCTTGGGGTTGGCGCCCGCGCGCCGCTACAGCAGGCGGTGCGGGGCCTTGCCGCAGCAAACGATCCTGGCGCGGCGGTGCGAGGAGTGGCGGAGCGTTCTCTTGCGGTCGAGGGACTTCTTGACAGCTTCTTTCTTCACGCGCGGGCGCCAGACGCGGTGGGTCGTGCCGTGGAGCCGCGCGCCTTGGCGCCAGGGCGCCGTCTTGGTGCAGAGGTGGTGGAGGTGCTCCATGAGCTACGTCGCCCGTAGCTGGCGGAGGGCGAGGCAGTGAGAGGGACGGCGCAGGGGAGCCCCCTGCGGCGCTGACAAGCTCGGCGATACGGTCGAGCCAGTCCTCGTAGAGGTTGTCGACCGTGCGGTAGTGCAGGAGCTCGTGCGCCATGAGGAGCACGGCCCGTGCGTCCGTGGGAGCGCGACGAGCGTGAGACGACGAACCAGCGGGAGTCAGCGATGGGGTGGCGGTACGGCCGTCCTGTCGCACCGAGGGGTGCAACGAGGACGCTTGCTGCTCGTTCCCCACCGGGCCGGTGGCGGCGTTGGTGGCAGGCGACGGGGTGGCCCGCGGACAGGGGCCGTCTGAGCAACGCGGGTGGCGAGGGCAGCCCGGCGCTCGGTGCGAGCGCGGCGTGCGTCCGCCATGGGGACGATGAAGCGACGTGACGCGGAGCGACGGAAGGGAAGCTTCGGTGCACCCCTACCTGGCACGCCAAATGTCGGATCACGGATTCCGGCAAAACCCTTAAGGTTCGAATTATGGGGTGCGCGCGAAGTTCTCCCCCTACCTATCCACGTCCTAGCTTGCTAAGATCTCAATGGCCAACTCAACGAACTCACAACACGAGGGACGCAAGATTTATACTGGTTCGGGCCACCGTTGTGGTGTAACACCCTACTCCAGTGTGGTGGTGGTGGATTGCCTCTTGGGCTATGGATGAACAGTTACAAGGGGAAGAACAGCCTCCTGAGGTCGAGGTGTTCTTGCGCTCTGTGTGTGGGTGAGGATTCCTCTCTCCCCTCCTACCGTGGTGGCTGGTCCTATTTATAGAGGCTCTGGTCCTCTCCCCAAATGTTGAGCGGGAAGGGAGCCAACAATGGCCAATTTGAAAGGGGACAACTAGTGCAGGTTATCCTGACAAAAGCGGTCTTCGCCTGCAAAAGGCTCTGGTGCTGACGCCGCCTCGGGCTCCATGGTGACCTCCGTCTTGCCGTCCTGCTGGTCCTGGTCTCGTTGCACCGATATGGAAACCTTTGCTTGACGCCTCGGTACTCCGCGCCTGCGCTCGCTTCCTTGGCACCAAAGGAGAAACAAGGACACTGCACGCGCTGGCGCCCGCCTGATCTTGATCGTCATGGCTCACGTCACGAGAACCTCGCGAGGTTTGCCTTGCCTCGATCTCTCCGCCCCTCGCGAGCCAACCTGGTGAGGCCGCTCCTGAGAAGGTCTTGTGTCGTCCGCCTCGCGAGGCTTGGCCCCTCGTGAGGGTCTTGAGCACCTTGTTGATGAAGATGGGCCGTACGGGCCCACGCCCAGAGCCACGCCGTGGGCCGCAGGCAGGCAAGTCTGGGGACCCCCGTTCCCAGAACGCCGACAGAAAGGGGGGCCGCGCCCCCTCCCCTTCCTATTCGTACTCCACCTGGGGGGGAGCCTCCCCCTTGTGGGTTGTCCCCTCTTCTCTCCCATGGCCCATAAGGCCCATGATTTCCCCCGGGGGGGTTCCGGTAACCTCCTGGTACTCCGGAAAAATGCCCGAATGACTCGGAACCATTCTGATGTCTGAATGCAACCTTCCAATATATGAATCTTTACCTCTCGACCATTTCGAGACTCCTCGTCATGTCCGTGGTCTCATCCGGGACTCCGAACAAACTTTGGTCATCAAATCATAATACAAATCATCATCGAACGTTAAGCGTGCGGACCCTACGGGTTCGAGAACTATGTAGACATGACCGAGACACATCTCCAGTCAATAACCAATAGCGGAACCTGGATGCTCATATTGGCTCCTACATATTCTACGAAGATCTTTATCGGTCAAACCGCATAACAACATACGTCATTCCCTTTGTCATCGGTATGTTACTTGCCCGAGATTCGATCGTTGGTATCATCATACCTAGTTCAATCTCGTTACCGGCAAGTCTCTTTACTCGTTCCGTAATGCATCATCCCGCAACTAATTCATTAGTCACATTGCCTGCAAGGCTTATAGTGATGTGCATTACCGAGAGGGCCCAGAGATACCTCTCCGATACACGGAGTGACAAATCCTAATCTTGATCTATGCCAACCCAACAAACACCTTTGGAGACACCTGTAGAGAATCTTTATAATCACCGAATTACATTGTGACGTTTTCATAGCACACAAGGTGTTCTTCCGGTATTCGGCAGTTGCATAATCTCATAGTCAGAGGAATATGTATAAGTCATGAAGAAAGCAATAGCAATAAATCTTAACCATCATAATGCTAAGCTAACGGATGGGTCTTGTCCATCACATCATTCTCTAATGATGTGATCCCGTTCATCAAATAACAACACATGTCTATGGTTAGGAAATTTAACCATCTTTGATTAACGAGCTAGTCAAGTAGAGGCATATTAGGGATACTCT
This sequence comes from Aegilops tauschii subsp. strangulata, assembly GCF_002575655.3. NCBI lineage: Eukaryota > Viridiplantae > Streptophyta > Magnoliopsida > Poales > Poaceae > Aegilops > Aegilops tauschii. The sequence continues at coordinate 485,126,546 of NC_053041.3, forward strand.
GTTTTGTCTATGTATTCACACATGTACTAAGTTTCCAGTTAATACAATTCTAGCATAAATAATAAACATTTATCATGATATAAGGAAATATAAATAACAACTTTATTATTGCCTCTAGGGCATATTTCCTTCGACCGGCGCCTAGCGTTGCCCTTGTTTTAATCCAGATGCAACGACTTAGGAAAAAACCGAATCGTTTTTTTTCTCGCTTATAGGTGGCGTAATGGGTAATTTGTAACAACTTTCGGGCAATTTTCGTGACATACCGCCAGAAGCAATAGACCATTTATTTTTAGGTAGAGATAGAGATATACAAAAACTTTTTTCAAGAGTTGCATAAAGTATTTTATACAAGAATAAATCCTGGCGATGTCAGTGTCCCTCCCACTCTTTTTAGGGACTTTCTTGCTCATCAAACAACATTACAACTTTTGCTAGAAGATTTACAAGATAATCAGTGCTCATCCTGCCAAATAATAGTATGACAGCAACTATAGAAGAGTTGTCATATTGGCAGTCTCCATAATGCGTATATAACGCCCCATAATAATCATCAAGGTCGATGAGACAAAGTATCAACTCAGCAGAGTCGCCATATCATTATTTCTGTTTTTTTGGTTGACCGCACAAGACAGGAATGAGGCGAATATGAGCGGCCTCCATATCATTTTTTCTGGGTTTTTTTTTGTTGTGTCAACTCATTAGTCACGCGCTCAAGTTTAAGGATCGAAACAATAAATTGAGTTAACATTGCATTAGAAAGTTCTTACATAGGGGGAGAAGTCCATTAGCGAGATTTTCATACCACAAGTGTTCAAAATTTGTTGTTTTTATATATGTAGCGAATATTGCATGATTTTGATTCCCACCACATCGATGGTGAATGCCATGCATAGGGGCACATGCATACGTGATGAGTATAGACATCGCGCGCGGCCTGACGGTCTGGCGCGATTTCGCGCTGGAGCGGCGTGACGGTCCGGCGCTTTTCACACTGGAGCTGCGGGATTGGGTAACCTCATATTCGCCTCATTCATGTCTCCTGCGGTCGTCGAGGTCGAAGACGGCTTTCTCAGGGTGGGGTGGAGGAGGTCAAAGCTCAATATGCCTCAATTCGTCTCCTAGAATCTCACCATATTGGCATTGAATTGGCTCCATCTGGTGTGCTCCCTCTTCGTTGTGAAATCCACCCGTGCCTGCTCATGGTGGAGTCATACGATGTAGTTCCTTTCCGCCGCTAGCGCTTGTCCAACTGCGGACACGTACCGAAGTGCTCATAGGAGTAGAGTGTATGTGCATATGTAGGAGCGTCTACATCTGTCCGCCCAAAGCCCATGAGAGTATCAAACATCGGAGAAACTCTAGTTTGCTATAGCACATAGCGTAACACCCTACTGACTTAAGAATTATACATTTGTGATGCCTAATTCGAAGTGACGGCATTCTTTTTTAGAATAAGGGTATCTTCAATGCTGACCCTCAAAATTGCCGGCAACGATTCGGACTACGCGGGACGGGCGTGTTTTGCTATCCGACACTGGTCTGTGTCGGTCCGCAGCCTGATCCAGACGTACTTTTTCTGGCAAACCGAGGGGCTTTGCAGACATCCAGACCGCTGCCACGTCCGCTTCTGATTGCGCCGGACACAAGAACCGCTCTCCCGCGCCCGCTCTCCTTCTCACCCGAAGCGGTCAGCGCCGCTCCAAAGCATCAGTGCCGCATTCATGCCAGCTTAGAGCGACGCGACCTCTCACTGGCTATCCGGCATTGAAGCAGTTGGCCGGCCAAGAGCGCCGCCCGCACCGTTTCCTAATGCATGCGACTACTCCGCGTTCAAATGACAGCCTGTCGTTCCGCCTCCCTCCATTAAATATGCACAATTGCCGAAGAACCAAATCCGGCGCCACTTGTCCGTCCATCTACCGCCTGCCATTACCTACCCTGCCACTTGCCCTGCCAACCACCGACCATTTGGGACAACCTTTCGTCATTGCTGCCGGCTGGCAGGCCGGTGATGCAGACGTCCCAATGGAGGACGCGGCCGATGACGAGTCGGCATATCACCCGCCTCTTCGATCCATGCCAGCAACACCATGGGTGAGGCTCGTGCTCACTACACGGACATGGTACTGGAGGAGCCGGAGGTCGCGTTCCGGCTGGCGCAGACCGACCATGCCTACAACCTCTGCCTCCTCGACAAGCACAGGCGCGTGAAAGAGCTACTCGTTGTTGTCCATCGCGCCGGACATGGAGGTGGCCGAGCAGGAGGCGCGGATCGACTCCTATCAGACTGCCCACGAAATCCGCCGTGAGCGCTGGCGGTACCGCCAGGATCAGGCAGAGTTAGAAGCCGTCTTCAAGGAGTTCAGCATGGCGGCGGATGAAGTCTACGACAAGAGCAAGGACGAGGATGACGTCGTCAGCTCCGCCATGCCCGCGCCTCGCTGCCACGATTACGGAGTCGGATCGTCCGCGAGCACCGGCGGCGGCGAGGAAGAGTAGAGCATGGGAGGTCACTGACGCTCGAGTCCCAGGAAGGCCACCGCTCTTTCGCTCCCACTAAAGCCAAGCTTGGTAGTCTCGTCATCGTCGGCCGATTAGCCGCTGGCAGGCTGCGGAGGCGGAGCTTCATTTTTCGAGGCTCATGCCCGGCCGGAGATGGAGAGCGGGAGCTGGCAATCATTTTAGGCTAGGTTAGAGTCCGATTTAGTTCAAATATGTCGATGACCATCCGGTTTTGTGTAAATAACTAAATATTATCCAAGTTTTAATGAAATTTGTCCGGTTTGTTCAATTTCAGTATATTTCAATCAAAATGCAACTGAACGTATACAGGTAGCTTTGTATGACCGGCTCTCGCATCAGTGTTCAAGAACTGGTCCTCCGATTCGTGGACGGATGTCAGTGTCCGGTTTGTTGGTGGGTGATGCCCTAAGTGAGGGCAACTTCTGTTCAAGTAAGTTTTTGCTACATGCAAACTTAAAGTCTGACGGTATTCTTTTTTTAAATTGGCGAGGGCAGCTTTTGTTCAAGTCAAACAAGTTTTTGCTACTTCTTGTAGGGGTAAACGATTCTTTATTCAGACATTACAATGTCATTTGGTTGAAGGACCACATATGTCTATCAACATTTAGTGACAAAGAAAACTTAGCTACACTATCAGCCTTCAAGTTTCGAGACCTACTCTCATACATGAATTCACCGGCTCCCACCCCTGTTTTCATGGATATCTTTTATTACTGTGGCGCAATACGAAGAGATCAAGATCTGGGCAATGTCCAAATCCTTGGTCAAAACCAACGCTTCGCGACATGCCAGGGTTTTCAAGGTTGGGACGTCGGTAATGCTCATAAAAGTGACCGCCGATGAGCCTATATAATTTTCAAGATGATCCCGACAAATTGCAACTGCTGCACCACTCTCACCTTGCCTTTCAAGCGCCCCATCTACATTTATTTTCATAAATCCTTGCGGTAGTCTAATCCATGCAACGGCGGAGCTTCTTGGGGGCGAACCTAGGCAGTCGCCCCCAGCAAAAATGAAATTTATTTGTTACCCCCATGTACGTATTACAGACCACAAGGCCCATATATCATCTACTACGTTGCTCTCACATCCGGGAGACGACCGAAGCGAACCAGGAGCGAACGACCAACTTGATTCCGTGCTTGACCTCCGACAACTGACGCCTGAGCATGGGGCACCGGCGGCTGTTGTGGCTTGCTGGCGTGGAGCTGGTGAGAAAACTGACCTCTCTGGCCCTCACTCTCTCTCTCCTCTGGACATTCAGAAAATTTAGCGTATTTTGATTCTATATTTTCTTTCTTAGATGGGGAAAATTCTAATTAGGTCATGGATTTTGTCAATTGGACTTTTGCTGAATAGAAAATATCCTTTGCAGAAGGAGGCAGTGATGCTTAAGAGGAAAACAATTGACGCATTTTCAAAAGAAAGAGAGATGATTCAGTTGAATGTAAAGCTGATGAACCAACAACAACCGACGCAAAGCCTCTTTTGTTCTTGCTGGATTTTGATACGAAGAAACGAAGATTAATCTAATTATCTAAGTTTCTCGATATTTGCAATATCTAAATGAATGTATTAGTATGATTTAGTATTCGATTTCTTTCTCTTGTACAGCTTCGCCCCTCCTAAAATTTCTTTCAAGCTCCGCCACTGAATCCACGGCGCGGCTGCCGAATGAATCCCAGCAGGCTGGCCGCTGCTCGCTGTAGGCATGCACTGGTTTTGATCTCTACCATGAAGCGCTTAACAAAAAGATGTGTGGACACTGGGGCCTTAAATTCCTGCTTATAGATAGCTTTTGTTCGCGCGTACCAAACTGCCCATAGGGTTACCACCATCTTTTCAAATTCATCTCGTTGTTGTGAATCATGCATAGTAAATAGCCAAAGTTTTGCATCCGGGATTGTAGTCATTATTATTGAATTCATGCTTCAACCAACTCATTCAAAAGTCTGACTGACGGAGGAAGGCATGCAATATATTTCAACAATTATCATATGTTCAACCGATTCCTCCTTTGCAAGAGCCCATACCAACCTGGCCAAAGAGCATTCGATAAGTGCATGCTTCCAGGAATCACACATACCACAAAGTGGGCAATATGGTGTATCAGACATGTTTCTATGATTTAACACATCCGAAGTAGGAATTGAATGCTTCGCAAGACGCCACAAGAAAACCTTAAGCTTCGATGGTACCGTAATGCCCCACAGGCTAGTCCATTGCTTCGCAGCTGACTCATTATCTGAAGTATCACTATTACCCTCTAGCTAGACTTCCCTAGTGATTTTTGTGTTTGCGGTATGCGGAACGAACTGAAAAGCATCCATTTGTTTCATGAGCCCAAGACCAGAAGTCTGAATATTCCTTATACACACATGAAGGCTCAAAATCATGGTGGCGTCAGTAGGTAAAAAGAAGTTCCTCGGGGCGTGTACAATGGAGGCAGCACCATGTAGCCGCCCCATCTGCCATGTAGGTTGAAACCACCGTATAATTTTTCTATCCCCAAAGCAGCCATACTTGGCCGGACCACACCTTCATCATTTTCCTTAGTATCTCTCTTACTTTTTCCTTTACGCATGCATCACATCTCTCACAACCAGCTCTTCTGTTTTGCTTTATTTCACTTTTTGGATGAAGCACCGGTCTCCTCCGTAAGATCCCGTTCTTCTCTTCAAGCACTAGCTTCCCCCCTCCTCTCTCTCTCTTCCACATCATCAGCTTTTTCTATGGAGCAGCCGTCCAACTTGAAGCGTTGGCCATGCCCCTCACAAGTTTTTGCTACATGCAAACTGAATGTTCAAACTCCGATGCAAAAGCCGAGGTGACGTCAAAGGATGGGCCGTGCATGGCCACCTGCCGCAAAGGCCGGTCCATGCAGGCAAAACCGTGTTTGACCTCTGACCCTTCAAATTTTTTTAACACAATACAGCCGCAAGCGCTCATATACATGCGCATACACTCACCCCCTATGAACACACGCACGCACATCCTACCTTTATGAGCACCTTCGAAAGACTGAGCCGACATATCATCTTGAAATTTACGAAGTCAGCACCTCGTCATCGACGGGAACGTCTCCTCCCACTGAATGCACATCGCCGGAAATCCTGAAATAAATCCAGAAATAAATGCGAGTATCAGGACTTGAACCCTGATGGGCTGGGGATACCACAGTCCCTCTAACCATCCAACCACAGGTTAGTTCGCTCTGATCCTCCCATTTGGTCCACTAGACAACGGTGATTGGAAGAAACGTTTTTGTTTTTTAGGGGAGAAACCTGATTGAAGGCGACGCTAGTTCGACTAGCAGGGGCTTGAATCTTGATACGTTGCGTCCCAAGTACTCCTCCACTCTTTTTTTTCGGCACTACTCTGCGCCGGCGCACCGGCGCAACGATTCGGACAGTCGATCTAGGACCGTACGATTCCTAGACGATGCAATGACTGCTAGCCATCTGATTTCCTACCTCGCTTCGTCCTTTTTCCCCATCGTCTTCCTGAAAAAATGCAGGGCCGCACATCGGATCGAGAGGAGGCTACAACGAGCGTCATTGAAACCGCCGTAATCCCCATGAGGCGACCAAATCCGAAGCACCGCCGCACATCCTGGGCTCGCCGCCGCTCGCCGCCCTCACACAACCTACTCCTCGTGCTCGAAAAAAATCGATCCATGGAGCTTCTAGTACGAATCATCATCGGTTCCAGCATGAAGAATCCTCATCCGCAGCCTGGCAGCTGCCGCGACGTCGTCGTCCTCGTCCCCGGGCTGGCGTTCATCGCCGCAGCAGTGTCGTCGGGTCGCAAAACATAAGTAGCAAAAAAATTGCAGGTCATAGCAAAAATCCACAACGCTTGCAGCAAAATCATCGTCGCTGCCGTGAATGGCCGTAGCAAAATAATTTGTCAGACATAGGAAAAATCCATGACGGTTGCAGCAAAAAATCATCGCCGCCGTCGCAGCGGCGCAACTCACCCAAGGATGAATGTAGCAAAAAACCTCACCTGTTGTAGCAAAATCCAACAGAGGTGGCAGCAAAAATCATCGTCTCCGTTTGGTTCCGGCAAAAAAGTTTATCGGTTGTAGCATCCCTCGTCAGCAGATGTAGCCTCTCGCCCGGCGATTGCAGCATTCAACAAAAAAGGTGAAGCTCTGTATGGGAACGTCCATGGTGGCTGTTGCATCGACATCTCCAGCGCGCCAAGGCCAGCACAAAGATGGCTCAAAAAGGTTGAAGCTTTTTCAAACTATGGTAGAAGCTTTCCGGTGAACGATGGTTCGAGCACGGCTTCTTTGCAGCTCTCCACGCCGTCGTCTTCTCTGGCGGCGCAATGGCTCGCCCTACCAGCAAGGGCTCGTCATGCCCGCACGCTGCATGTGGCGGTGGAGATGGAGAAAAGGGGTAGTTGCCCTGCGTTGTGGGGAAGAAGAAGAAGACGACGTGGAAAAAACGATTCGATTGAGGAGCGCTCCTGTGACGCACGATGGAGAGCGATCATAAGGCTCGCGGGCGTCCGGCCCAATCTTGGGCTGGCAGTCCAGCCACAAACGTTTTCCTTTTGTTTAGGATTTCTCTATTTCTTTACGCTTGCACGTTTGTTATCTCAGATTCAAATGTCATCTGTAACAAGGAGATCATAAAAATAATTTTTCAGGCTCGCCGAAAAGTTTGACAAATGACCGGATAGCTCAAGAGTGAGATTTGCTCCTCCGATGATGGAGAGATATTCTTAGGGCCGCTGGATAAGGAGCTACCCATATCTAACGCCGGAGCGCCAGCTACACCTCCTTGAGCGGATCCAGGCAAGGCGCGAAGCCCGGACCGCAGCAGGGCAACCTCCTGATGTGGTGGATCCGGAGGAGGACTTGAAGGAGGAGGAGATGGTGGGGAAGGATTGGGAGGAGGAGCTGGAGGAGGGGGGCGTGGGGACGCTTGGGCCGCAGATCTGTAGGCTGAGCAGTAAGCGATCCTTTCCTCCGGTCGGAATTGGCGATGGAGGCCAAGCATCATCATGTGCAAGAAGCGGAGGCGGAGGACGCTGCAGATGTCAACGAGATGCTCGTGTATATGGTAAGGTATTCTGATGCATAGCACCAAATATGAGATATGATCGGTCAGTGTCCGTAAACGCGTCCGATCACGTCCGCGAATGTTTAAAGTGTCGGATTTGCCAAATTCGACTGTAGATACTCTTAGTTGCTGGGTTGTTTGTGTTCTCTGTCTCACAAAAATATGGCGGGAGTGCCCCGAGTAAATACACCTAGTTAATTTGATGTGACAATATGATTGGGCTTTCTAACCATAGCCGACATGATTGGCACGGCACACTTGCATGCCAGGCATACCACGACATTAATTTAATTGAATCGAATATAATTGTACATGCTATAGTCACAGACTCACAGGTTACGTGGATGCTTCGTGTATGTATGCGTTATGAACGTCTACGTATGTATTGTATTTTTTTATGTATGAGCGTTTGCCGATAGGTATTACCATATATACACCAAACGACTACGGAAAATACCCTTTGAAACATGGTGGTAATTACACCCGATAACTGATTTTATTTTTATAGAAGTCAAAACGTTCCAAAACTTTTCCCGACAAACTTGACCTGTCCTTTCGTACAAAAATATTTTATGACACAATATTCTCTAATAAAATTATGACAAAAATGACAGATTGCTTAGGACATATAGTGTGAACAGTACCTCATATATAGTGACAATTGTTTTTTACTCCACAACAACTTGAAAGTCATTTCTTCTCCAAAGATTGTATACGAGTGCAACAATAAATCTACTTTGTTCGGAAAACGTTTTTATTTTTTTGACTTTCTTACAAATTACTATTTTTTTAAATAATCGGGTGTAACTACACCCGAGAGCCAAACGTTCCGTCCAAAGGACCACCCTCTTGATTACTTTCATTCGAGGACCTTTCTCTGCAGTGGCCAAAAGTAGTGTTGCAAACAAGATAGCCAGGCATCGATGGGAGCATACATAAGTTTTTTGTGTACTTGTATTATCAGATACGTGTCTGATTGCCCAAACGGTTTTGTATTTCCTTTTTATGCTGGCCACTTGGTACGTACCGATTCTGGGCCAGATACGGCCGAGCGACATCCTTTATGATCTTATCCCGGGAACGAGCATCTTTGAAATTTAGCCTAGCAGGGACAAAAGCCGGTACATGATGACACATTTCAAATTCAAACCATCACGTACTTTTGGTAGCTATACTTGATGAGTTGTCGTCGTGATTCTCAAGCGCCAATAATCGTCGCCAAATTAGTTGATCTTTTTGGTATAATTATTTAACAACCAAGCCAATTTGAACTTCCCTTATTGTACGTGCTCGTAGCACCGCGAATGCGTGATGACTTAATCCTCATATAGTTTCGGAGCAAGCAGTATCATATCCAATAATAGTAGTTGATCGTTTGTTCGTTATTAGGAGTACTATGGAACAAATTAGCACTCCATCCAAAACAGTTATAGGAATCAAGATTGATGTAATTTTCGATGGTATTCTTGTACGCCGGGATTGGATTTCACAAAGTGAGAAAATATGTTCTTGTACTTAGTGGCCAGCCCACACACATGCGATTGCCAATCCCAGTCACTCCGATGAACGAACACATGCATATGCCTTATCCACTTGCTACTTCACTTTGAGAAAGCTAGTTCGTAATGTTCTCTCATTTTTGAGTTCAGACGCTACGCACTCCTGTCGCTTTTGTTGAGTAAATAGGCAATTTCTCGATTAAATTAATCCACGAGTAAATCACTAGCATGGCATTGACACATATGATCGCATACTGATATTCAGTTAAAGTAGCACATACTACGCTAATTGCAGAAAGATCTACGTATAACGCTAGCATGGCTAAAACAGAAAACAGTAGGAGCGGGATAAACGAGTTATACCCTTCAGTAGGCCATGCAGAGGCCGCGGCTTTGGTGGCAGCAGCGGCGTCCTCGGCGGCCTTCTTGTCAGCTTCAGCTTTCTCGGCGGCGGCACGTTCGGCGTCGGTGGACATGGTGATGATGAAGGCGACGCGGACGTAGAGGAAGTAGACGATCGGAAGTGAGCAGTCGCGTAATCGCTGCCCAAAAACCTATTCGCCCCTCACCCCGTACAGGAACCAGAAGGGCGTGGTTTCGGAGACCTGCTCTCCCGTCGACCGTGTACGCGGCAGACGGGATGGAGTCACCGGCGGCAGCAGCAGCAAGGGAACGACGGTGGGCGTGCGCGTGGAGCAGATGTGATCTGTTCGTGGCGGCTAGGGTTAGGAGACACCGCACACTTATATAGGCGCAGCCGCGTGGGCTCGACCCACGTCCGAGTCCGTGACAGCCCACGATCCTCTCAGATCGTGGCCCAGCTGTCAGAAAACTCTCCGTTAGTGACTGGCAAAAATAAGCGCGTAGGTGTAAGCTCGGCTCGGCTCAATCCCGCAACCTGCGGCGCGGCGTGGCGAGGCGGGCGGCGGAGCAGGAGTGCGCGAGGGCCTCTTCTCTTCTCAAGCTCCAATAGCATGTAGAAGAGAAACCCTTATAAGAAGGTCCAACTCCTCTTCCACTTCCGGGGTGGGACTAAACTTCCCACTACACCTAGTGCCATATAACCCACATGGGCCCTTAGAGATTTTTCAGAAATTGCTACATGGGCCTAGAGCCCATCTCAAATTTCAGCAATCCCCCACCAGATCTCGAGGCCCCATTGTGTCCTCTGTTCCAATTACTGTTTCGATATACCAGTGTTTCAGTGAAGACCTGTTAAGGTTGAGCTTCACCTAGATCAAGTAGCTACACTCCTTCACAACTGAACAATGGACTATGCCTTGAATTGTCAGTTTGGCGTAAAGAAGTTTCACCACATGTCTCACTAGTACTGGGCTGCCGAAGGCTGACCCCTCGGGTGGAGCATATAAGTCACACTCCTGGCCTATTCATGAGCTTACTAGAGATCACCCCAATCTCATAGACTGTGACCAGCAGTCGGACTCATATAGGTGTGTTCCTCCAAAGATCACTCTGTAGGATAGCATCTTGCTTATATAAGCTTCGGAACACATTAAGACAGTAGTCATCCTACCATACAGTATCGAGAGTATTGCATCTCCAACGGAGTGGGTTAGTATAGTTACTCTCCTCAGTTCACCACTGACTTGTTTTCCCAGGTCCTAATTCACGGGATCTCCGATCACATAGGTTGGGTTACTACCATGGCAACTCATGTGGGTCTCATACCCATCTCCCTCGATGCATTATCTATCACAACACGTGATAGCACTTTCGTAAAGGGATCTGCCAGATTCTTAGCCGTATGGACATAGTCCAACGCTATCACTCCGGAGTTTCTTAATTTTCTGACAGCTTTTAATCTCATTCTTATGTGTTTGGTGGACTTCATGTTGTCCTTTGAACTCTTCACCTTGGTGATGACAGTTTGATTGTCACAATTCATAAGGATAGCCGGAACCGGTTTATCAACCAATGGCAAGTCCATCAAAAGATCTCGAAGCCATCTCGCTCCGTTAATTCTGCTTCCATTGTCGATCTCGTTAAGATCGTTTGCTTGCAAGACTTCCAGGAAACAGCACCACTTCCAAGAGTAAACATATACCCAGTTGTGGCCTTCATCTCATCAGCATCAGAGATCCAATTTGCATCACTATACCCTTAAGTACCGACGGGTCTCCGGTATAGTGAAGTCCATAGTTCATAGTACCTTTCAGATAGCGCATGACTCGTTCAACAGCATGCCAATGTACATCACCCGGTTTGGAAACAAACCGGCTCAGTTTGCTCACAGCAAACGCGATGTCGGGCCTCGTTGCGCTCGCTAGGTACATCAGTGAACCAATGATTTGAGAGTATCTCAACTGATCTATAGCCGTGCCTTGGGACTTTCGAATCAACACGCTAGGATCATATGGTGTTTGAGATGGTGTGCAATCCGAATATCCAAAACGACTCAACACCTTCTCAACATAGTGGGATTGCAGAAGTGTAATCCCACCCTCATTATCTCTCAGTAGCTTGATGTTCAAGATAACATCAGCCACACCAAGGTATTTCATCTCAAAGTTCTGAGACAAAAACGACTTGACCTCCTCAATGACTTTGAGGTTGGTTCCGAATATCAGTATGTCATCAACATACAAGCACAGTATAACTCCTTCGCCCCCACCATGGCGATAGTATACACATTTGTCAGCCTCATTAACAACGAAACCAACAAATGTCAGAGTTGTATTAAACTTATCATGCCATTGCTTAGGTGCTTGCTTCAGGCCATATAAAGATTTTAGCAACCTACACACCTTTCTTTCCTGACCATCTATCACAAAGCCATCTGGCTGTTGCATGTAGATTTCCTCTTTTAGCTCTCCATTCAGAAAAGCCGTCTTAACATCCATCTGGTGGACGAGAAGACCATGCGAGGCTGCCAACGAGAGTAATACTCGAATGGTGATCAGTCTAGCTACAGGTGAATAAGTGTCGAAGTAATCTTCCTCTTCTTTCTGGTCATAGCCCTTGGCCACAAGCCTAGCCTTGTACTTTTCAATCGTACCATCGGGCCTAAGCTTCTTCTTGAACACCCACTTACATCCTAATGGTTTGCAACCATAGGGACGTTCAGTGATCTCCCATGTCCCGTTAGCCATGATGGAATCCATCTCATTACGGACCGCATCCTTCCAGTAGTCAGCTTCTGAAGAGGCATACGCTTCTGAAATAGAAGTGGGAGTATCATCCACGAGGTACACGAAGAAATCATCACCAAAGGTCTTTGCAGTCCTTTGTCTCTTGCCCCTACCAAGGGTTTCCTCGTCATCCTCCTCGGGATTTTCATCATGTGTTTGTTCATAATATTCCATAGGGATGGCAGGTTCAGGAGTCTCCTCAGATTCCTGTCTAGGAGTGCTTTGCATATCTCTCATAGGAAAGTATCCTCGAAGAATGTAGCATCCTTAGACTCCATAATTGTACCGACCTTTTGGTCAGGTACCTCAGATTTCACTACTAGAAATCTATAGCCAACGCTGTTCTTAGCGTAGCCCAAATTAACGCAGTCCACAGTCTTGGGTCCAAGCTTACGCTTTTTGGGGATCGGCACATTGACTTTCGCCAGACAGCCCCAAGTGCGCAAGTACGAGAGTGTTGTCCTCCTCTTTGCCCATTTCTCATAGGTGATCTCATTATCCTTTGTCGGAACTTTATTCAGGACATGACATGCCGTCAATATAGCCTCCCCCCACCATGCCTTGGATAAACCCGATGTATCTAACATGGCGTTAACCAAATCAGTTAGAGTACGGTTTTTTCGCTCGGCAACCCCGTTTGACTGGGGTGAATAGGGAGGCGTCCTCTCATGAATAATGCCGTGTTCCGCACAGAAGGAATCAAACTCACTCGAGAAGTACTCTCCACCACGATCTGACCGGACTCGTTTAATTTTCTTTTCAAGTTGATTCTCAACTTCTGCCTTATAGATTTTAAAGTAGTGTAGAGCCTCATCTTTAGTATTTAACAGGTACACATAGCAATATCTAGAGGAATCATCTATCAATGTCATGAAGTATTTCTTTCCACCTTTAGTCAACACACCATTCATCTCACAAAGATCAGAATGTATGAGTTCTAATGGTGCCAAGTGTCTCTCCTCCGCGGCCTTGTGAGGCTTGCGAGGTTGCTTAGCTTGCACACATGAAAGGCACTTAGAGCCTTTGGCTAAAGTAAAACTCGGGATTAAATCCAACTTGGCTAGCCGCGTCATAACACCGAAACTAATGTGACAAAGACGTGAATGCCAAACTTCAGATTCATTAACATTCGAATGAACATGGTTCACGACTTTATTACAAAAATCTGCGAGGGAAAGGCGGAACATTCCTCCGCTCTCATAACCTTTTCCAACAAAGAGTCCATATTTCGTAACAACTAATTTATTAGACTCGAAAACCAACTTAAACCCTTCTCTACATAGAAGGGAGCCACTAACGAGGTTCTTCTTGATGGCGGGGACATGCTGCACGTTCTTCAGCTGCACGATCCTTCCCGAAGTAAACTTCAGATCGACCGTGCCAACACCATGAACAGAAGCACTCGCGCCATTCCCCATCAATACGGACCCGTGGCCTGTGACCTGGTAAGAAGTGAACAATGACATGTCAGCACACACATGTACACCTGCACCTGTGTCCACCCACCAATCGGTGGGCTGAAACACTGAAAAAACAGTAAATAAATTACCGTACCCAGGTGCACCATTCTCATTGTTGTCCACAATCATGTTGACGGACTTGGAGTCCTGTCCTGACTTCTTGTACTTGTTTGGGCACTTGTTGGCCCAATGTTCAACCGAACCACAAGTGAAGCAGCCCTCGTCCTTCTTGTTCTTCTTGAAGGTCTTCTTACCCTTCTTCTTAAAGTCGGTATTGTGTTGGACACCGTTCTTTCCCTTGGGCTTGTGGGAGTTGAAGTTCTTCTGGTTCACCATGTTGACGACAGAAGTCCCTTCGGCCCCTTTTCCGTGCGAGTCCTTTGCCCTTGAATTCTGCTCAACACTCAGATGGCCAATGACATCCTCCATAGAGAATTCACGCCTCTGATGTTTCAGAGTGGTGGCAAAGTTTCTCCAGGAATTAGGGAGCTTAGCGATTATGCAGCCCGCGACAAACTTGCCCGGTAACTCGCACTTAAGAAGTTCAAGCTCCTTAAGAATGCATATTATCTCATGAGCCTGCTCCAATACAGGACGGTTTTCAACCATCTTGTAATCATGGAACTGCTCTATAATATACATCTCGCTTCCGGCATCGGCTGCCCCGAATTTAGATTCGAGCGCCTCCCACAAGTCCTTGGCGATATGCACATGTAAATATGTGTCGACCAGTTTATCTCCGATCACGCTAAGAACTGCTCCGAGAAACACAACGGTAGCCTCTTTGAATGCCTTCTCCTGTTCAGGAGCAATCGTTCCCGTGGAGACACCGGTGACCCAGAACACGTTCATAGCCGTGAGCCATAACGTGGTCTTAGCCTGCCAACGCTTAAAGTATGTACCGGTAAACTTATCCGGTTTCAGTGCAGCGGCAAAGCCACTTGCCGAAAAATTCCTACACATAATAGGTTTTTGGATTGTTGAGTAAATAGGCAATTTCTCGATTAAATTAATCCACGAGTAAATCACTAGCATGGCATTGACACATATGATCGCATACTGATATTCAGTCAAAGTAGCACATACTACGCTAATTGCAGAAAGATCTACGTATAACGCTAGCATGGCTAAAACAGAAAACAGTAGGAGCGGGATAAACGAGTTATACCCTCCAGCAGGCCATGCAGAGGCCGCGGCTTTGGTGGCAGCAGCGGCGTCCTCGGCGGCCTTCTTGTCAGCTTCAGCTTTCTCGGCGGCGGCACGTTCGGCGTCGGTGGACATGGTGATGATGAAGGCGACGCGGACGTAGAGGAAGTAGACGGTCGGAAGGGAGCAGTCGCGTAATCGCTGCCCAAAAACCTATTCGCCCCTCACAGGAACCAGAAGGGCGTGATTTCGGAGACCTGCTCTCCCGTCGACCGTTTACGCGGCGGACGGGATGGAGACTGGCAAAAATAAGCGCGTAGGTGTAAGTTCTGCTCGGCTCAATCCCGCAACCCGCGGCGCGGCACGTCGCGTCGTGACAAGGCGGATGAGGAGTGCGCGAGGGCCTCTTCTATTCTCAAGCTCCAATAGCATGTAGAAGAGAAACCCTTATAAGGAGGTCCAACTCCTCTTCCACTTCCGGGGTGGGACTAAACTTCCCACTACACCTAGTGCCATATAGCCCACATGGGCCCTTAGAGATTTTTCAGAAATTGCTACATGGGCCTAGAGCCCATCTCAAATTTCAGCGGCTTTTCGGTTAAGAAGTGCTTATCGGCGCTGACCCCAGTTTAGCACGGATCGCTGGACGATTCGAACTCCATTGAAGCGGGTGGCAGTGAGAAAGACGCACGCTTCCAACCTTTCCACTGTCCTACGAAAGTGATCGGTCTTTACATGCATGCATGTATACAGGGTAGCCAAATACTACCAGCTACATGTATACAGGGTAGCCAAATACTACGTACTACATGTAGACAAATACTACATGCATAGTATTGTCCTATCTCCAGACTAATTGTGTGACCTCGACATCCACATGCAAGTTGCAATGCAATGCCGTCCTTACGTACAACTCTACGATCAGTTTTTCTTAGCTAAACTCCACGATCAGTTGATGCTGGATTAGTGGTACCTTTCAGATTGGCCCAATCGAGCCGATTCATGGGCCAGCCTGTACAGCAATACGGATGCTTCAAACTGTGAGATGGCAATAATATATACAGTATATAGAATGAGTGCTGCTTGACTCGCGAAAAAAAACGAGTGCTGCTTCTGATTGAACCTGGAGTTATCCAGGCAGGCAAGTCTGGTTAACCGGCACATGGCCTAGCAACAGCACGCACCATGGTGGAGCAGTACGGCACGTAAGGTAGCAGCAACATTCGGTCCTCGCTCGTCTCGGTCCACGAAATTTCCACCAATGCGCTGACTCGGAGGAAGAGGAATCCGGACCGACCCATGCACAGCCTATACCCGTGACGAGCACAGCAAACACGTCTCTGCGCTCTTATAATACTCGAGGAAATACGGTATACGATAACCAACACATGCAATGATTCAGTGCAAGGCAGGGGATAGGGCAGTGCCGAGTGCGCATGCGGATTACTAGCAGTTAGCGTCGTGCCAAGCCTGTGCCCATGCCGGAGCGATCATTGGTCAACCAAATCCAGCTGCTCCGACTGCAGAGTCCGGCCATGAACTGTGTACTAGCATTTCGTAGTACGTGCGTGATCGGAACCGCGCGCCCGCCAGCCCATGCGGGCGCGGGCTAGCCGGCTAGCTAGGCGGTCAGCGTCCACGATCGAGCTCGAGCACTATAAATAGGACGCCACCCTATGCATCTCGGCTCATCGAGCTCGCATCACAGGAGTTATCTCTGGCTAGTCACGTCGCATCAAAGCCGAAGAAGCAATGGCCGCCTTCGCCACCAGGTCCGCGGCCTTCCTTGGCCTCGCCGTCGTGCTCTGTTTCCTCGCCGGCGCGGCGAGCGCGCAGCAGCTCTCTCCCAACTTCTACTCGAGGTCTTGCCCCAACCTGGCGTCCATCGTGCGGTCGGGGATGACCGCCGCATTGCAGACGGAGAGGCGGATGGGCGCGTCCATCCTCCGCCTCTTCTTCCACGACTGCTTCGTCAATGTGAGCAACACCGTTCCTCTCTACTGTTGATTGTGTTTGTTCTGCTATGTGTATCAAATGTGCTGAGGTTTAACTGTGTTTGTTCTGCTATGTATCGGCAGGGGTGTGACGGCTCGATTCTGCTTGACGACACCTCGACGTTCACCGGCGAGAAGAACGCCGGGCCGAACGCCAACTCGGCGCGTGGGTTCGAGGTGATCGACGCCATCAAGACCCGGGTCGAAGCCGCGTGCAGGGCCACCGTCTCCTGCGCCGACATCCTCGCGCTCGCCGCCCGTGACGGTGTCAACCTGGTTAGTCCTCGCGCGCGATCGACCAGCTTCAACGGTCGCTGACCCGTAGTACAAAACTACACGTTCTGCACTTATTTCACTGGAGTAGCCATGGCTGACTCGGCCGAGCCGTTGCGTGCGTGCAGCTCGGAGGTCCCACGTGGAGCGTGCCGCTGGGGCGCAAGGACTCGCGCACGGCGAGCCAGAGCGCGGCCAACGCGAACCTCCCGGGGCCCGGCTCCAGCCTCGCCACGCTCATCGCCATGTTCGGCAACAAGAACCTGTCGCCGCGGGACATGACGGCGCTCTCCGGCGCGCACACCATCGGGCGCTCGCAGTGCCAGTTCTTCCGCAACCGCATCTACAACGAGCGCAACATCAACGCCAGCTTCGCGGCGCTGCGGCAGCGGACGTGCCCGCGGTCGGGCGGCGACGGCAACCTCGCGCCCTTCGACGTGCAGACCGCCGACGGGTTCGACAACGCCTACTACCAGAACCTGGTCGGGCAGCGCGGCCTCCTGCACTCGGACCAGGAGCTCTTCAACGGCGGGTCGCAGGACGCGCTGGTGCGGCAGTACAGCAGCAGCCCCAGCCAGTTCTCCGCCGACTTCGTCACGGCCATGCTGAAGATGGGCGGCCTGCTGCCGTCGTCCGGGACGCAGACGGAGGTCAGGTTGAACTGCAGGAGACCCAACTAAAAAGTACACACATAACAAGTGTGCTAAATAATGATTGATGCCTTGGAAAACCAGGCATTGGTCAGGTTCACGTATGTATGTGTATGTATGATGAAGAACACCAAATGTACAAACGCTCGTTTGCTCAATCCGGGGCGAACGTGCAAACTACAAAGTATCAAAATGTATGTTGGTCGTAAAAGTGTATCATGATCATCATCATCAATACAGAACAATGGGATGGTGCAATCATCATAATTAAAGAAAATAATCTCCAATCTAATGCCTAATGTACGGTGGTGTTCACTATTATGGTGGCTGACTGATTGGCTTCTTTGTAAGCACAGCTCACATTATGGGTACATGGATGTGATGTATACCATACTTCTTGCTTGTAGCACGACCGACCCGCCTATAGTTGACATTTTTTTTTCTTAAATATGCATGAGTGTGCATACCATATATTAAAGGAGAAAGACAAAGAAAGCCCCTACAAAAGTTTACAAGCACTCCACATTGACCACCCTCCACCTAAAACCACATTCTACTCCTCACTACTCGCCCACCTCTCTACACTACTGAGGATAGGGTCTATTTGTCCTTTGATAGCATAAATGTCTATGACCAACGACAGACTGGCAGGTGAGGAAGGCCGAAGGGGGCGGAGGGGAAGAGGGGCTCCCGATAAGCTCTCTGAGTGGAGGAGGCTCGTTGGAGCATGTCAACGCGGTGAACCTCGTACCTGGTGCACTAGCCGCCCACAAGTCACCATACAAGTGTGTAAAAAAATCTAAAAGTAGTTTAGCATGTATGCATAACATATAACTACCATGTGACAAATAATCAAAAGTAAATTTCAATAACATTTTAAGAAACAAAAATACAAAAAATGAACATTTATTGTGTTAATGGGCCAAATGTATGGCCCAATCTAAAATGAGAACTATTCATCATATTTTAGTTTTTAGTAGAACAATGTCCGTGCGTTGCAAGGATATAAATGTTCTAGTACGTTAGCTTGTGATTTACCTGTCCATAATAATGTGATTGTGTAAATAAATGTTCGTAAAATTCTTCCCATAAATTACCTTATATTTTGATCAGAAGTTTGGTAAGTGAATTAAAATGAAATTGGTTCAGAAAGTAAGTAAATTAAATTTATTAATTATCATACATAAAAGGTTGGACGAAGGGTGATGGGAAGAAAGATGAAGCGGGAACCTTACGTTCTTTTTAGGTAGTAGAGATTTCAGTAGTTGTAAGTCTAATTTCAAATCTAAAATTTTGAGACATAATACATGTATGTTTTGTGTGCGTACTAAATTATTTTCATGTTTTTGAAACATTTATAAAGCGTATAACACCACAGGGGTGGGTGCACCAGATGTTCTCCCCCGGTGAACCCTGGTTGCATGTGGCGTCACCCTACACCTTGGCTGGTTACCATATATTTCAGTGGCAAAGTCATACACTTCAACATTTTTGTTGAGTAGAAATTAGGAGTGAGTGGCAAGGATTTGGCTCTTAAATAGATTTTTTTTAAGAGGGGTGGGTCTGGATTTTTACATTACCGCTATTACTTGAAAATACAGTTTCATTTATTAGATGAATTTTTAAATAAAGATTTAATTCGAATTTATTTCATGATAAAACATCAATAAATATCTATTGACGCATGAACATTTTGTACCTCGATGTGTGCCGTGAGGTTAGGGGTTCGATGCCCTAACCTTAAAGTTTACCCCTTTTTTGGCTAAAAAAGATGTTGATGCTAGTGTGCCGTGAGGTCCGGGGTTCCACACTTATCGGAAGGGAGAAGGGTGCGTAGAAAGGAGATGTGTTTACTTGATCGGACGGCTACACGCGGGCCGATCTGACAATGGGGGGCGACCGGCGTGAGACCCTAGCCGTTCAACCAGCGCAGAGCACCAGCCAGATACGTTACTCTCTTCCTCTTGAATTACTCACGTCTAGATATATCCATTTCGGTGACAAGTAATTTAGGGTGAAGCCAAGTCAGCCAACTTGTTGAGAAAGCATACTCATTATTGTAATCGTTGCTACCCAGTGTCCACGTTCCTGCATGCAAATGGCTTCAGATATGTGGTCGTGCAGTGCTGTTTCCGACCGAGTTGCGGCATACCAGAACTGGTCATCCCCATCAGGCAATCACAATAGTAGGGCACCGAGGCCGTACAGTGACGATGAGGGCCGACCGGTTTGCCCCGGTGCGCGGTGCGGCGGCAGCAGCAGGTTTGGTGCGATATCGAGTTGTGGAGCAGGAAAGCACTCGCAACAGACAGGGTGGGCGGCACATGGATGCGCGTACCTGCGGAAACGGTCTCTCGTGGGTGGTGGCCAGCGCGCCGCTCGCGGAGACGCGTGCCCAGCCCATCCAAGGTGCGTTTCTATCCATATGCGCCAGTATTCTGATCAGGGGTGCCGCCCCCGCTCTGCAGGCCTATTTGGTTTTCAATGGGGGATGGAGGTCGATGAATTCTTCATGGACATGAAGTCCGACGAGGAGCCGGAGCTGCAGGAGGTGGCCACGATCATGAGGCATGTCCATCGGGCACTGGCGGCATGAAGGTCGTCTACGTCTCCGATGACAAGTAGTAGACTAGTTTTATCTATTGGGTTGCATGTTTGAGTACCTTCGACCGGCGGCTCCTCTTCGGCGGCCAGGGTGGGGTGGCAGCTCCCCTCCATGTAGGTGCTCTACTCGCTCTACTCCGCGTGGATCTGCACCAGGCCGGCTTCTAGAGGCTTCCTCGGCAGTCCTGTGGCGGTGGCTCGCCGATCTGGACGGCTGTGGCCGGATCGACGGGTTGCGCGGGTTGGCCCGGCAGCTCTTTCCGGCGAGTTCGGGATGGGGTGGCAGCCCTCCCTCTCAGCTTGTCCTCTCCGACGTGTTTGGGCGGGGTGGCAGCCCCCCTTCTTGGTCCTGGTGCTCGGCGTTCTGGTCTTTGGTCTGTTCTGCGACAGTGTGGCTGTGGCGGGTTGCCTAATCTGGCCTGCGGCTGGGTCTGGCTCGCTAGCGCTTGTTGGCGGCGAGCTTGGTGGCTCCTGTGTGGTGGTGACGCCGTCATCCCACAGGAGGTGTGTGGGCCAGTGGCGGTGCGGGCCGGCGGCGCTTTGTCGTCGGTGGCCCGACGTGGGGATGTGCTGTCAAGTCTACTCCGAGCGAAAGTTTGCCCGGCTCTTGCCGGCCGGCGGTGGCGGCACCTACGGGCGTCGTTTCCCTTCTTGAAGGCGCCGCCGTGGAGTTTCTTCGACACGCTTCATTCTCAGATCTGGTTCTTCGGGCGAAAGCCTAGACCCATCTGGGTTGGGCAACGACGTCGCCCCCGCGGCGTTTCCCCCTTTGGGGCGTTGCTTTGAAGACCGATGATCCTTCTCCGCGCTTCCCTTGGGCTGGACATACACGGCATCACGTTGGCAGGTGGCCAACCGGTGATGCGAGGTGGGTGTGGCGACGACGATGGTGGCGAGCAGAGCTGGGTCGCGGCTTGTCCTTCTGATGTCGAAGGTCCGGTGCGCCAATGGGTGTGCCTATGCTGATTTCTGGCGGTGACAGAGAAGTCGGAGCTGCGGGCGGCAGGGCCACTGCGGCAACGATGACTTCATGAGGGCGGTTTTCAGTGGACGGTGCTCTCCGGATATTGCGTTGGACTAGGTCGATGCGAGGCTTGCAACTTTCTCCTGTGAAACTCGTCAGCAAAATCGGAGCTGTCCTGTCATCGACGCTTTGGTCGACTGTTTGGCGTTTGTGGCCAAGTCGTCCACGAGTGCCCCATGTGGGGTTTGTAATCTTGGTTTTCGCCCGGTTTTCCTCTAATTAACCGGGCAACTCTCTTCTTCTTAATCAATGAAAATGGCAAATCTTTTGCCTCGTTTTAAAAAAAATAAAAAATTTAAGGTACATGATTGCATCCCGGACTCGTCCGCAGACGTATAGAGGTACGATTAGCTTAGGTCTGGCTCTAATTAGGCTTACATAAATTTCAGTGTCGAAGCAAAGACCAGCTATCAATCGAAGGCACCCACCCACCGACTCACGTACTACTCAGAGCAAAAGCCGCTGAAACCCAGAGCCAAGACGCTGCTTTTTGCCATGCTCCGAACGTTCGCACACCACGCAAAGACGGAGATAAAGCGATGATGCCCCCGGTCGCGCTCCGGCTTTGTTCCCCAAAGGAGAGGACCGACCCTACCCTACCCCCCATAGCCGCCCGATCGCCGGTGTTGGACGCCACGCGCACCGTGGTGCGCCGCGCACAGACGCAACCTGCTTGCTCTCAAGGCCACCATGCACTCTCGTCAACCAGCCAATCACCCAGTGCGCCTCAGATTACGTTACGTGCGTTCAGATTGGTACACTACAGAACTCTGACGATCACGACGACCGGCAGGCAGCAGCCGAGCGCTATAAGTACACTGTTCTCTAGCAGCCCGACCACATCCATTGCTGAAGCCGCTCTATGACTGTGTGTGCTCTGTTCTGTCGCAGTAGCAGACTGAGCTGAGAGGGCCGGGATGGGTTTCTTGTTCGCCGCCAGGGGCTGCGTTGCTGCTGCCGCTCTCCTCTGCGTGATCCTTCCTTGCCACGCGAAGCTCTCCACCAGGTTCTACGCCAGGACGTGCCCGAACGTGGAGGCCATCGTGCGGTCGGTGATGGCGCCGGCCGTCGCCGCGGAGCCGCGGATGGGCGCCTCCATCATTCGGCTCTTCTTCCACGACTGCTTCGTCAACGTGAGCCCGTCGCATTTCTCCATTCTCCTCGGCTCTGCCTGGCTGTGGCTAGCTCCTTCCCTGAGATTAATTAAATTAACACGCGTGCGTATGCTTGCTTGCACAGGGATGTGACGCGTCGATCCTCCTGGACGACACGCCGACCTTCACCGGCGAGAAGAACGCCGGCGCGAACGTCAACTCCGTGCGCGGCTACGAGGTGATCGACGCCATCAAGGCGCGCGTCGAGGCGTCCTGCAAGGCCACCGTGTCCTGCGCCGACATCGTCGCATTGGCAGCCCGCGACGCCGTCAACCTGGTGAGTGCACGTCCCGGTCCGTCGGTGGTAACACCTTATATACAGCTCGCAATGTGTCGCTAACGCGAAGTAATCTGCGCGGCAGCTCAGGGGCCCGACGTGGAACGTGCCGCTGGGCCGGAAGGACTCGCGCACGGCGACGCAGAGCGCCGCCAACGCGAACCTCCCGGGGCCCGGCTCCAGCGCCGCGTCGCTCGTCTCGGCGTTCGCGGCCAAGGGGCTGTCGGCGCGCGAGATGACGGCGCTGTCCGGCGCGCACACCGTGGGGCGGGCGCGCTGCCTCTTCTTCCGCGGCCGCATCTACGGGGAGACCAACATCAACGCCACCTTCGCGGCGGCGCGGCGACGGACGTGCCCGCAGGCCGGCGGGGACGGCAACCTCGCGCCGTTCGACGACCGGACGCCGGACGCGTTCGACAACGCCTACTACACCAACCTGGTGGCGCGGCGCGGGCTGCTGCACTCGGACCAGGAGCTGTTCAACGGCGGGCCGCAGGACGCCCTGGTGAGGAAGTACAGCGGCAATGGCAAGATATTCGCCGGCGACTTCGCCAAGGCCATGGTCAAGATGGGGGGCCTCATGCCGGCCGCCGGGACGCCGACGGAGGTCAGGTTGAACTGCAGGAAGGTTAACTAAGGATGGTTACAAATTGCATGTTTGTGACTTAAGATCACAAACTTGGTTAACATCACACACAATCTAGTATGAGATTGTGACCGACTGACGCGAGCAGGAGTATTATATCTTAATCGGGTAATGTAGTTAGTTATGTGCTTCTTCGGCAAAATGAATTGCTCAGCGCACTTCACTTTTCTGACTGAAACATGGGTAGTAAGAGATTAAGATTGGAGAAGATGACACTGCTGTACAAAAGCATGTAGAGGGATACACTTGTCAAAAGTGAAACCGCGTACCTGGAAGACAAAATAACTTACTCCTACATCACACGAGTACATCTCCTGGGTGGTCGAACAATTTGCGTGCGTAGCTGCCCTGGTTATCGCTTTGTCGGTGAGCTCGCACTAGTGCTGTAGTGCACTGCATTGCCTGGTGCTTTCATCGGTGCCCTTTCTGTCGTCAACCTTTGCTGATGAGCAGCACCTGCAACAGCACTACATTTCTTGAGCTAGCTTTGCACATTTCCGAGGGGCACGTAGCTTTCTTCAGGTAAATTAGTAGGAGTACTGTAAAACTGTTTTCCCCGTAAAACAGAAAGTACTGTAGAAAGGTTTTGACGCCCGCAGTTTCTATCTCGATCCCGAATGAGCGGATGATTTGTTCTCATCCCAAAATGTCCATGTGAAGCTGCAAATGAGTTACCCCCGCAAAAGAAAAGAAAAACTGCAAATGAGTGAAGCACACTGCCAGTGCAGAAGTTTCACTGGCACAGATCTGCGTATTTACTACTGACATGCATACCGACCGAACATCGGTCGTTAGGCACCGGCAGGCATCAGCGGCAGGAGTACTACTATACTGCGAGTAGGTAACGAAGCATAAAGTGTGATTACTTGTCCACAATAGCTTGCTTGTCAGGATTACAAGATATACGAACGTTGGTTGGCTTGAGTGGGCAAACATGATCTGTTTTGTCTCGGAAGATGAGCAGAGCGCCCAAGTTGCAATTTACAAACATGATTTCACCAACACGCGCGAACCGAACCAAACCACAGCGCTCTACATCGATCTGGTCTAGCGCTAACGCCACTACAGTCCAACCTTAATCCGCCCACCAGTCAGCTTCCGGGGTGCAGATTAGTCAACTAATCCAGCGCGAGTTCAGCGTCGGCCATGGCGCCATGCTGGATCCTGCATTGCCACTATGCAAGCACGGGCAAGCTAGCCGGAGAAACGCGGACCGCTATACATATCCTCCTACGTGCTTCCCTTCTCATCAACCACCAACCTGCCGGGGCCGGGGTCCAGCCTCGCCACCCTCATAACCATGTTCGGCAACAAGGGGCTGTCGCCGCGGGACATGACGGCGCTGTCCGGCGCGCACACCGTCGGGCAGGTCCGGTGCACCACCTTCCGCGACCGCATCTACAACGACGCCAACATCAACGCCTCGTTCGCGGCGCTCCGGCAGCAGACGTGCCCGCAGTCATCCGGCGGCGGCGACGGCACGCTCGCGCCCGTCGACGCGGCGACGCCGGACAAGTTCGACAACTACTACTACCAAAACCTCATGAGCAGGCAGGGCCTTTTCCACTCCGACCAAGAGCTGTTCAACGGCGGGTCGCAGGATGCGCTGGTGAAGAAGTACAGAGGTAATGCTGGCATGTTCGCCGCCGACTTCGCCAAGGCGATGGGGAGGATGGGCAGCCTCATGCCGTCTGCAGACACGCCCAGGGAGGTCAGGTTGGACTGCAAGAAGGTCAACTGGACGACGAATCTTTGCTGAAGATTATTAAACGGTGTAAAAGGGTTGTTAAGTGGCCCCCGCGTTGTCCGCCTGGGCGACTCGGGCGGCGCTCGATCCGCTTTTTCCGGCGTCGTCCCTGTGCGCCTTCCCCTCGCCGCCGCCGGTCGGCGTCATCGGGCCTTGCCCGGGCGGCTGACGGCGGCGGCGGGGTTCCGTTCCCGTGGATCTTTGGGCAACGTGTTTGACGAGATGCAGATGGCGGCTGGCGGCTGTGAAGGTTGATGCTGCAGCGGCAGCTCCGGCGCTCCACGTATCTGGCGGAAGCATGGCTTGGGATAACTAGGTCGGCATCATGGACGCTCGTGACGCAGTCATCTTCGTTGACAGGACCACTGGAGCATGCACATATGTTGCTCTTCTGCGTCTTGTGCTGTGACTTCCTCCGATGCATCCAACCTGAGAGCACATCCATGCTAGGGCCACTGCTCCATGGGTGCATTTTTGGCGTTGGTGCGTAGTGCTCATGGTGGTTGTTCCCTCAGGTTCGGCCGTGAATCTGGTCCACAGGCTGCTGTGTGGTTGTGGGCTAGACTGGTTACCTGAAGATCTTCAACCTGGATGATCTGCGTCCACTGGCGAGGACGGTGGAGGTAGTGGCAGCTCGTGGAGCTGCCGTCTGATACAGATCAGTCAACAGCTGCTACTTGTGAGGATGGTGTAGGCCTTCAGAGTGTCCCCATCCCGGGATTTTGGTGGTGCCGACAGTCCTTCTTCCCCGTCAAAGTCTTTGTTAGATGGTGGCGAGAGAAGATCTTGTCTCGTCTTGTCAGCTTGCTCGTACGGGTGTGGACATCCCCCGTCACAAGGACCGTGCGCATATGCAACTACTAGGATCGAGGAAAGTGGAGGAGACGACACAAGACTACTTCGATTGGGTGGTACTTCTTTAGTACCTAGTCTCGAGCTCCGTGGTGAAAACCATAGGTTTGACCCTAGTTGGTCATATCTGGCAATGGCGGCGTTCTTTTTCGTCGTTACCCTAATGAGGGCATTGCTCGGAATTGGCTCGAACAACATCTTCAGGGTGAAAACCCATGATCTAACCTTGGTGTGGTTGGATTCGGCGACGGCGGCGCTTGAACGTCGTTCCCTTCCTGGAGGCGTCGCTTCTGAAGAGCCTTTCTCATAGTCCTTGTGTTGTGAAGAGATGGTTGACGCCGATGGTCACTGCTGTATACCGTTTATCGTTGCTTTCAATTCTTCGGGTTTTCTTTTCTCCACCTAGGCATAGCTTTGGTCTTTTATGACTTTGCTCTTTGCCGAAGTGATCGTGTGTGTGCGTGTGTTGTGTTGGCTGTGTGCATCCTATTTGTGCAGAGGCCGGGTGTGTACTCATTATGATTGTATCCCTCGATGCTACACTATGAGTCAATAAAAAATCACCCTTTGTCGAAAAAAGGGTTGTTAAGTGTTTACTCATATTGCTATGTCAACATGGAGCTAATTATTCACATATACTCCCTCCATTCACTATTATAAGATTTTTTAACATTTTTTCCTGAATCGAATGTATGTAGACATTTTATAAAGTTATGGAGACAATTTTCTTCAGCAAACATGGTAAATCCTAGCAAAAAAACTCTGCATGACAAGGATTTGTCATGCTTGCTCAAAGACGACTAGCAATGTGTGTTGAAAGAAATTGTCATGCTCGTGACGATATAATTTGCCACCCCGGATGTCAAATTGCCATGCTTAAAAAAATCTGACGTTAGATTTGATGCTAAATCTTAAATTTAAGCATGCCGAGCAATATACGATACTATTCATATGTATTAATGTTAGATTTTGCCTCTAAAAATGTTAGATTCATTGATTTCAAAAAACGCAAGTAAGTTGCAATTATTTAATTTATGCTAAAAAATTGAGTAACTAATGACAAAAAATGGACAAACAAAGTTAGGAAAGAATAATATAAACAAATGGGAAAAAGGAGCATAAGGCAAAAAAAAAAACATAAAAAAGGAACTCAAAAGGGGGGAATGCAAGGGAGAGAGAAAAAACAATTTGGTGCTAAACTAAATTATGTTAATGGTGTGGGTGCTAAAGATTCTCGAAGTTATCATGCCCTGCTAAGGTAATTTCTTGTTGTTAGGAGAACCCTCCATGGTACCCGCTGAAACGTCTCCAACGTATCTATAATTTTTTATTGTTCCATGCTATTATATTATCTGTTTTGGGTGTTTTATATGCATTAATATGCTATTTTATATGATTTTTGGGACTAACCCATTAATCTAGAGCCCAGTGCCAGTTCTTGTTTTTTTCCTTGTTTTAGAGTTTCGCAGAAAAGGAATATCAAACGGAGTCCAAACGGAATAAAACTTTTGCGATGATTTTTCTTGGACCAGAAGACACCCAGGAGACTTGGAGTGCAAGTCAGAAGAGCCACGAGGCGGCCACAAGGGTGGAGGGCGCGCCCCCCGACCTTGTGGGCCCCTAGGTGACCCCTTGACCTAGAGCTTCCTCCTATATATTCTCATATACCCCAAAAACTTCCACGGGAGCCACGAAACCACTTTTCCACCGCTGCAACCTTCTGTACCCGTGAGATCCCATCTTGGGGCCTTTTCCGGCATCCCGCCGGAGGGGGATTCGATCACGGAGGGCTTCTACATCAACACAATTGCCTCTCCGATGAAGCGCGAGTAGTTTACCACAGACCTACGGGTCCATAGCTAGTAGCTAGATGGCTTCTTCTCTCTCTTTGATTCTCAATACAAATTTCTCCTCGATGTTCTTGGAGATCTATTCGATGTAATACTCTTTTGCGGTGTGTTTGCCCAGATCTGATGAATTATGGATTTATGATTAGCTTATCTATGAATATTATTTGAATCTTCTCTGAATTCTTATATGCATGATTTGATATCTTTGCAAGTCTCTTCGAACTATCGATTTGGTTTGGCCAACTAGATTAGTTTTTCTTGCAATGGGAGAAGTGCTTAGCTTTCGGTTCAATTTTGCGGTGTCCTTTCCTAATGACAGTAGGGGCAGCAAGGCACGTATTGTATTATTGCCATCGAGCATAAAAAGATGGGGTTTTCATCATAATGCTTGAGTTAATTCCTCTACATCATGTCATCTTGCTTAAGGCGTTACTCCGTTCTTTATGAACTTAATACTCTAGATGCATTCTAGATAGCGGTCGATGTGTGGAGTAATAGTAGTAGATGCAGAATCGTTACGGTCTACTTGACACGGACGTGATGCCTATATTCATGATCATTGTCTTAGATATCGTCATAACTTTGATCTTTTCTATCAATTGCTCGGCAGTAATTTGTTCACCCACCGTAATAATTTCTATCTTGAGAGAAACCTCTAGTGAAACCTATGGCCCCCGGGTCTATTTTCCATCTTATAAGTTTCCGATCTACAATTCTAGTTTCCTATTTATTTTTTTTGCAATCTTTTACTTTCCGTTCCATAAACCAAAAATACCAAAAATATTGCTTTATTGTTTATCCATCTCTATCAGATCCCACGTTGCATATAACCGTGAAGGGATTGAGAACCCCTTTATCACGTTGGGTGCAAGTTGGTGTTTGTTTGTGCAGGTATTCGGTGGCTTGCGCGTTGTCTCCTACTGGATTGATACCTTGGTTCTCAAAACCGAGGGAAATACTTACTCTACTTTGTTGCATCACCCTTTCCTCTTCAAGGGAAAAACCAACGCAAGCTCAAGAGGTAGCAGGAAGAATATCTGGCGCCGTTGCCGGGGAGATCTACGCCAAGCCGAGACATACCAAGTACCCATCATAAACTCTCATTCCTCGCATTACATTATTCGCCATTCGCCTCTCATTTTTCTCTCCCCCACTTCTAAAGCGATTTTCGGAAAGATTCGCCTTTTCTTCGCCCCTCTCCTGTTCATCTTCTTCGCTTGCTTTTTGTGTGCTCGTGTGTTGGATTGCTTGCTTTGTCGCGATGGCTCAGGATAATACCAAATTGTGTGACTTTTCCAACACCAATAATAATGATTTTATTAGTACTCCGATTGCTCCCGATGCTAATGCGGAATCTTGTGAAATTAATTCCGCTTTGCTGAATCTTGTTATGAAAGATCAATTTTCTGGCCTTCCCAATGAAGATGTCGCATCCCATCTTAATAATTTCGTTGATTTGTGTGATATGCAACAGAAAAAAGACGTGGATAATGATATTGTTAAATTGAAGCTATTTTCTTTCTCACTTCGAGATCGTGCTAAAACTTGGTTTTCATATTTGCCTAAAAATAGTATTGATTCATGGAACAGGTGTAAAGATGCTTTTATTTCCAAGTATTTTCCTCTTGCTAAGATCGTCTCCCTTAGGAACGATATTATGAATTTTAAGCAACTTGATCATGAACATGTTGCACAATCTTGGGAGAGGATGAAATTGATGATTAGAAATTGCTCTACTCATGGTTTGAATTTGTGGATGATTATACAAATTTTTTATGCCGAATTAAATTTTGCTTCTAGAAATCTTTTAGATTCGGCCGCGAGAGGCACTTTTATGGAAATTACTTTAGGAGAAGCTACTAAACTCCTAGATAATATTATGGTTAATTATTCTCAATGGCATACCGAAAGATCTTCCAGTAGTAAAAAAGTGCATGCAATTGAAGAGATTAATGTTTTGAGTGGAAAGATGGATGAGCTTATGAAATTTTTTGCTAATAAGAGTGCTCCTCCTAATGATATGCCTTTGTCTACTTTGATTGAAAATAATAATGAATCTATGTATGTGAATTTTGTTGGTAGGAATAATTTTGGTAATAACGCGTATAGAGGTAATTTTAATCCTAGGCCGTTTCCTAGTAATTCCTCTAATAATTATGGCAATTCCCAAAACAATTCTTATGGAAATTATAATAAGATGCCCTCTGAATTTGAGAATAGTTTTAAAGAATTTATAAGTTCGCAAAACAATTTCAGTGCTTTGATTGAAGAAAAATTGCTTAAGATTCACTACTAGGGAAAACCTTATACACAGAACTTTAGCAGTAGCGCTGGGTAAAATAGGGCGCTACTGCTACTTAGCAGTACCGCGGGGAAAGGAAGGCGCTACTGCTATGAACATAGCAGTAGCGCGGCAAGGGAAAAGAGCGCTACTACTAAAATTACCCCACCGTTGCCGCCATGCTAGGTTTAGTAGTAGGGCTTTCCTATGAAACGCAGCTAGCAGTAGCGTTTGCTCCAAAACCGCGCTACTGCTAATCCAGCCTAATCCCCCCACGCGCCCGCTCGTTTCCTCACTCTCCTGTCTCACTGTCGCGGGCGTTGTCCTCCTCCTGCCATCGCCCCCATCGCCGCATTGCCGCCGCCGGCGTCGCCGCCATCCTCCAGCCTCGGTAAGCCTCCTCCTTCTCCTCTTCCTCCTCCCTCCTCTAGTTGCCACTCCTCCCTCCTCCGACCCACTCCTCCTCCCCTCATCCCTCCCTCTGCTCCTCCCTCCTCGGCCCCACTCCTCCTCCCCTCATCCCTCCCCCTGCCCCTCCCTCCTCTAGCCGCCCCTCCATCAACATCACCTCCTCCCTCCATAGCCCCTCATCCCTCCACAGCCCCTACTCCCTCCCCCTCCTCCATCCACAACCCCTCCTCCCTCCATAGCTTTAGTTGATAGTATAGACAGGTAGAATGTAGGTTTTTTCAATAGTATAGATAGGTAGAATTTTGTAGAATGTACATAGACTTTAAGTGGTTAATAGAACTAGTTTATTTATAGTAAGTGCTTAATAGAATTAGTTGAATTAGTAAGAAAATTAATTATTTTTATTTATAGTAAGTGCTTAGTTGAACTAGTTGAATTAGTAAGAAAATTAATTATTTTTATTTATAGTAAGTGCTTAGTTGAACTAGTTGAATTAATAGAACTAGTTTATTTTTAGTAAGAAAATTTAGGTATGGAAAATTTAATTATTTTTATGTCATTATCACTTTGTGATCAAAGAATGCTATATGAGATTTGATGATCTAAAATTTTACTCGGTGGAATATGCAGGCTTTGTAGAGTCGTGTCTCTTTGGAGTGATCGTCATCTGAGCTACCTCTAATTCCTCTATACCTGAGTTGGTGAGCTAAAAGTCCACCTCCTCCTTCTCCACTCCTTGGTGTGTTGAATAGAGTAGAACTAGGGTATTTAGTCGGTGAGCTCATGTGTGAATGCTTATGATAATTGATCCGGATGGAATTCCAAGTTTAAGCATCATTGTATGTGTATGAACATCTTTGTATCGCAGGGAAAATCCAAGTGGCCTATGTTTTGCCGGAGTGTTGATTCATTTCCGTTCCGGCAAATTTCAGGCGCTCGATATGTCCTATTTTAGCAAAGGTCATGTCGGATTTTTCCGTGAATTTAAGCATGACTTGTGCTCGAATATGTAGGAAATATCGAGTGCCACGGATTTATGTGTTGAGTTTCCTGGTAGTTGCCTTCGATCGATTTTCAATTAATGTTTCGACTATGAACATAGGAAATGTCTGACGACGAAAAGGATTTCGGTATGTGTGAATACTGCAAAGACGAGCGCGGCCTATGCGACAGACATTTCCTAGTTGATGATAGGCGCTTCAGCATCAAGCTAGATGAGAACTTCGAAGTGGATACAGTAAGTCACAACGACAAGTCTTTTTTCGTAATTAAGCATGATTTCTGCTTCTTTTGCTTCAACTTATAATTTTAATTTTTTACAATTCTACTAGTGTATCCCCTGCCATGCAAGAATTTTTGTCTTCGATAAGATTGGTTTCAGTCCTATGAAAACTATGGTGGTAAAGAGAGTTAACTTGAAGACCGAGCATGGTTATACTTTCGACGTAAAATTATACAATGCAGACACCTACACCTATTTTGAATGCAAAAATTGGAGAGCACTATGGAAGGCTTATGCATTTGAGCCTGATATGCTTATCACCTTTGATATTCGTCCGGAAGATGATATTGAAGGCAATATCGACATCTGGGTCGATGTTCAGACGCCTCCAATTCTACCATTATGTGAGTTTCTCAACCATATTTATGTCTTCGATATTGTTTATTCAAAAATAGTTGACAACTAATTTCTATTGACAGCTTATTTCCATTCAAGCAAACATGTCCGGCGCTTGGTAGACATGACCTACCACTTTCCGGGGGCTGAACTAAACTGCGAGGAGATAAGTTATTATGTTTCATGGCTTGAGGATCTTGATGCTGTCAAGAGAAATTATTTCCTGGACTTGAAAATCTTAGTACTCAAAACTTGCGACCAATAGTGTTCGTATTGAACTACGTGTTGGGGATCGTAGCAGAATTTAAAATTTTTCTACGCATCACCAAGATCCATCTATGGAGTATACTAGCAACGAGGGGAAAGGAGTGCATCTACATACCCTTGTAGATCGCGAGCGGAAGCGTTCCAATGAACGGGGTTGATGGAGTCGTACTCGCCGTGATCCAAATCACCGATGACCGAGTGCCGAACGGACGGCACCTCCGCGTTCAACACACGTACGGAGCAGCGACGTCTCCTCCTTCTTGATCCAGCAAGGGGGAAGGAGAGGTTGATGGAGATCCAGCAGCACGACGGCGTGGTGGTGGAAGTAGCGGGGTCTCGGCAGGGCTTCGCCAAGCTTCTGCGAGAGGAAGAGGTGTTGCAGGGGGAGAGGGAGGCGCCAGGGGCTGTCCTGCTGCTGCCCTTCCTCCCCCCCACTATATATAGGCCCCTGGGAGGGGGGCGCCGGCCCTGGATCCCATCTACAAGGGGGGGGGGGGGCGGCCAGGGGGGAAACTTGCCCCCCAAGTCAGGTGGGGCGCCCCCCACCCATAGGGTTTCCAACCCTAGGCGCAGGGGGAGGCCCATGGGGGGCGCCCCAGCCCACTAGGGGCTGGTTCTCTTCCCACTTCAGCCCATGGGGCCCTCCGGGATAGGTGGCCCCACCCGGTGGACCCCCGGGACCCTTCCGGTGGTCCCGGTACAATACCGGTGACCCCCGAAACTTTCCCGGTGGCCGAAACTTGACTTCCTATATATAATTCTTCACCTCCGGACCATTCCGGAACTTCTCGTGACGTCCGGGATCTCATCCGGGACTCCGAACAACTTTCGGGTTTCCGCATACTAATATCTCTACAACCCTAGCGTCACCGAACCTTAAGTGTGTAGACCCTACGGGTTCGGGAGATATGCAGACATGACCGAGACGCCTCTCCGGTCAATAACCAACAGCGGGATCTGGATACCCATGTTGGCTCCCACATGTTCCACGATGATCTCATCGGATGAACCACGATGTCGAGGATTCAATCAATCCCGTATACAATTCCCTTTGTCAATCGGTACGTTACTTGCCCGAGATTCGATCGTCGGTATCCCAATACCTTGTTCAATCTCGTTACCGGCAAGTCACTTTACTAGTACCGTAATGCATGATCCCGTGGCTAACTCCTTAGTCACATTGAGCTCATTATGATGATGCATTACCGAGTGGGCCCAGAGATACCTCTCCGTCATACGGAGTGACAAATCCCAGTCTCGATCCGTGCCAACCCAACAGACACTTTCAGAGATACCCGTAATGCACCTTTATAGTCACCCAGTTACGTTGTGACGTTTGGTACACCCAAAGCACTCCTACGGTATCCGGGAGTTGCACGATCTCATGGTCTAAGGAAATGATACTTGACATTGGAAAAGCTCTAGCAAACGAACTACACGATCTTTTATGCTATGCTTAGGATTGGGTCTTGTCCATCACATCATTCTCCTAATGATGTGATCCCGTTATCAACGACATCCCATGTCCATGGTCAGGAAACCGTAACCATCCATTGATCAACGAGCTAGTCAACTAGAGGCTTACTAGGGACATGGTGTTGTCTATGTATCCACACATGTATCTGAGTTTCCTATCAATACAATTTTAGCATGGATAATAAACGATTATCGTGAACAAGGAAATATAATAATAACCAATTTATTAT
Organism: Aegilops tauschii subsp. strangulata; assembly: GCF_002575655.3. Taxonomy (NCBI): domain Eukaryota; kingdom Viridiplantae; phylum Streptophyta; class Magnoliopsida; order Poales; family Poaceae; genus Aegilops; species Aegilops tauschii. Next base: position 485,160,755 of record NC_053041.3, read on the forward strand.
TGCCTCCAGGGCATATTTCCAACAGTCTCCCACTTGCACTAGAGTCAATAACACAGCCAAGAACTCCTTCTTTGCTGATCTATTTTGAACTCTTTCAAAATCATGTCAAGGTGTGCGTTCTTTGAAAGTATCATCGGGCGTCTTGATCTATCTCTATAGATCTCGATGCCCAATATGTAAGCAGCTTTATCCAGGTCTTCCTTTGAAAAAACTCCTTTCAAACAACCCTTTATGCTTTCCAGAAATTCTACATCACTTCGGATCAACAATATGTCATTCACATATACTTATCAGAAATGTTGTAGCGCTCCCACTCACTTTATTGTAAATACAAGTTTCTAACAAACTTTGTACAAACCCAAAACTTTGATCACTCCATCAAAGCATATATTCTGACTCCGAGATGCTTGCTCTAGTCCATGGAAGGATCGCTGGACCTAGCATACCTTTTAGCATCCTTAGGATCGACAAAACCTTTCTGATTGTATCACATACAACCTTTCCTTACGAAGACTGGTAAGGAAACTTGTTTTTTTGACATCCATCTGCCAGATTTCATAAATGCAGCTAATGCTAACATGATTCCGACGGACTTAAGCATCGCTACGGATGAGAAAATCTCATCGTAGTCAACTCCTTGAACTTGTGAAAATACTCTTTGCCACAAGTCGAGCTTCATAGACGGTAACATTACCGTCCACGTCCGTCTTCTTCTTAAAGATCCATTTATCTCAATGGCTTGCCGATCATCGGGCAAGTTCACCAAAGTCCATGCTTTGTTCTGATACATGGATCCTATCTCAGATTTCATGGCTTCTAACCATTTGTCGGAATATGGGCCCACCATCGCTTCTCCATAGCTCGTAGGTTCATTGTTGTCTAGCAACATGACTTCCAAGACAGGATTACGCACCACTCTGAAGTAGTACGCATCCTTGTCGACCTACGAGGTTTGGTAGTGACTTGATCCGAAGTTTCACGATCAATATCATAAGCTTCCACTTCAATTGGTGTAGGTGCCACAGGAACAACTTCCTGTGCCCTGCTACACACTAGTTGAAGTGACGGTTCAATAACCTTATCAAGTCTCCACCATCCTCCCACTCAATTCTTTCGAGAAAAACTTTTCCTCGAGAAAGGACCTGTTTCTAGAAACAATCTCCTTGCTTCCAGATCTGAAATAGGAGGTATACCCAACTGTTTTGGGTATTCTATGAAGATGCATTTATCCGCTTTGGGTTCGAGCTTATCAGCCTGAAACATTTTCACATAAGCGTCGCAGCCCCAAACTTTTAAGAAACGACAACTTAGGTTTCTCTAAACGGTGTCGTCTCAACAGAATTGCGTGGTGCCCCTTTTAAAGTGAATGCGGTTGTCTCTAATGCCTAACCCACAAACGATAGTGTAATTCGATAAGAGACATCATGGTATGCACCATATCCAATAGGGTGCGGTTATGATGTTCGGACACACCATCACACTGTGGTGTTCCAGGCGGTATTAATTGTGAAACACTTTCCACAATGTCTTTAATTGTGTGCCAAACTCGTAACTCAGATACTCATCTCTATGATCATATCACAGCCATTTTATCCTCTTGTCACGACGATCTTCAACTTCACTCTGAAATTACTTAAACCTTTCAATAATTCAGACTTGTGTTTCATCAAGTAAATACACTCAGCATCTACTCAAATCATCTGTGAAGTAAGAACATAACGATATCCACTGCATGCCTCAACACTCATTGGACTGCATACATCAAAATGTATTACTTCCAATAAGTTGCTCTCTTGTTCCATCTCACTGAAAACGAGGCCTTTCAGTCATCTTGCCCATGTGGTATGATTTGCATGTCTCAAGTGATTCAAAATCAAGTGAGTCCAAACGATCCATCTGCATGGAGTTTCTTCATGCATATATAGCAATAGACATGGTTCGCATGTCTCAATCTTTTCAAAAACGAGTGAGTCCAAAGATCCATCTACATGGAGCTTCTTCATGCGTTTTATACCAATATGACTCAAGTGGCAGTGCCACAAGTATGTGGTACTATCATTACTATCTTATATCTTTTGGCATGAACATGTGTATCACTACGATCGAGATTCATTTTAGGTGCAAGACCATTGAAGGTATTATTCAAATAAACAGAGTAACCATTATTCTCCTTAAGTGAATAACCGTATTGCGATAAACATAATCCAATCATGTTTATGCAAACGCCAAACGCCAAATAACAATTATTTAGGTTTAACACCAATCTCGATGGTAGAGGGAGCATGCGATGCTTGATCACATCAACCTTGGAGACACTTCCAACACATATCGTCATCTCACCTTTAGCTAGTCTCCGTTTATTCCGCAGCTTTATTTCGAGTTACTAACACTTAGCAACCAAACCGGTATCTAATACCCTGGTGCTGCTAGGAGTACTAGTAAAGTACACATTCATATAATGTATATCCAATATACTTCTGTCGACCTTGCCTGCCTTCTCATCTACCAAGTATCTAGGGTAGTTCTGCTTCAGTGACCGTTCCCCTCATTACAGGAGCACTTAGTCTCGGGTTTGGGTTTAACTTTGGGATTCTTCGCTAGAGCAGCAAATGATTTGCTGTTTCATGAAGTATCCCTTCTTGCCCTTGCCCTTCTAGAAACTAGTGGTTTTACTAACCATCAACAATTGATGCTCCTTCTTGATTTATACTTTCGCGGTGTCAAACATCGCGAGTTGCTCAAGGATCATCATACCTATCCCTGATATGTTATAGTTCATCACGAAGCTCTAATAGCTTGGTGGCAGTGACTATGGAGAACCATCACTATCTCATCTGGAAGATTAACTCCCACTCGATTCAAGCGATTGTGGTACTCAGACAATCTGAGCACATGCTCAACGATTGAGCTTTTCTCCCTCAGTTTGCAGGCTTAAGAAACTTGTCAGAGGTCTCATACCTCTTGACGTGGGTACTAGTCCGAAATCCCAATTTCAGTCTTCGGAACATCTCATATGTTCTGCGACGTTTCAAAAACCGTCTTTGGTGCCACAATTCTAAACTGTTAGCATTACGCACTGAACTATCACGTAGTCATCAAAACGTGTATGTCAGATGTTTCGCAACATCTACAGACGACGTTGAGGTTCAGCACACCGAGCGATGCATTAAGGACATAAGCCTTCTGTGCAGCAATGAGGACAATCCTCAGTTTACGGACCCAGTCCGCATAATTGCTACTATTAACTTTCAACTAAATTTTCTCTAGGAACATATCTTAAACAGTAGAACTAAAGCGTAAGCTATGACATAATTTGCAAAGACCTTTTGATTATGTTCATGATAATTGAGTTCATCTGATTAATGAACTCCCACTCAGATAGACATCCCTCCAGTCATCTAAGTGATACATGATCCGAGTCAAACTAGGCCGTGTCCGATCATCACGTGAGACGGACTAGTCATCATCGGTGAACATCTCCATGTTGATCGTATCTACTATACGACTCATGTTCGACCTTTCGGTCTCTTGTGTTCCGAGACCATGTCTGTACATGCTAGGCTCGTCAAGTCAACCTAAGTGTTTTGCATGTGTTCCGAGGCCATGTCTGTACATGCTAGGATCGTCAACACCCGTTGTATTCGAACGTTAGAATCTATCACACCCGATCATCACGTGGTGCTTCGAAACAACGAACCTTCGCAACGGTGCACAGTTAGGGGGAACACTTTCTTGAAATTATTATAAGGGATCATCTTACTTACTACCGTCGTTCTAAGCAAATAAGATGCATAACATGATAAACATCACATGCAATCAAATAGTGACATGATATGGCCAATATCATTCTGCTCCTTTGATCTCCATCTTCGGGGCGTCATGATCATCTTTGTCACCGGCATGACACCATGATCTCCATCATCATGATCTCCATCATTGTGTCTTCATGAAGTTGTCACGCCAACGATTACTTCTACTTCTATGGCTAACGCATTTAGCAATAAAGTAAAGTAATTTACATGGCGTTCTTCAATGACACGCAGGTCATACAAAAAATAAAGACAACTCCTATGGCTCCTGCCGGTTGTCATACTCATCGACATGCAAGTCGTGATTCCTATTACAAGAATATGATCAATCTCATACATCACATATATCATTCATCACATCTTTTGGCCATATCACATCACAAGGCACATGCTGCAAAAACAAGTTAGACGTCCTCTAATTGTTGTTGCAAGTTTTTACGTGGCTTGTATAGGTTTTTAGCAAGAACGTTTCTTACCTACGTAAAACCACAACGTGATATGCCAATTTCTATTTACCCTTCATAAGGACCCTTTTCATCGAATCCGTTCCGACTAAAGTGGGAGAGACAGACACCCGCTAGCCACCTTATGCAACTAGTGCATGTCAGTCGGTGGAACCTATCTCACGTAAGAGTACGTGTAAGGTCGGTCCGGGCCGCTTCATCCCACAATACCGCCGAAGCAAGATAAGACTAGTAGCGGCAAGAAGAATTGGCAACATCTACGCCCACAACTGCTTTGTGTTCTACTCGTGCATAGTAACTACGCATAGACCTGGCTCATGATGCCACTGTTGGGGATCGTAGCAGAATTTAAAAATTTTCTATGCATCACCAAGATCCATCTATGGAGTATACTAGCAACGAGGGGAAAGGAGTGCCTCTACATACCCTTGTAGATCGCGAGCGGAAGCGTTCCAATGAACGGGGTTGATGGAGTCGTACTCGCCGTGATCCAAATCACCGATGACCGAGTGCCGAACGGACGGCTCCTCCACGCTCAACACACGTACGGAGCAGCGACGTCTCCTCCTTCTTGATCCAGCAAGGGGGAAGGAGAGGTTGATGGAGATCCAGCAGCACGACGGCGTGGTGGTGGAAGTAGCGGGGTCTCGGCAGGGCTTCGCCAAGCTTCTGCGAGAGGGAGAGGTGTTGCAGGGGGAGAGGGAGGCGCCAGGGGCTGTCCTGCTGCTGCCCTCCCTCCCCCCCACTATATGTAGGCCCCCTGGGAGGGGGGCGGCGGCCAGGGGGGAAACTTGCCCCCCAAGTCAGGTGGGGCGCCCCCACCCCTAGGGTTTCCAACCCTAGGCGCAGAGGGAGGCCCATGGGGGGCGCCCCAGCCCACTAGGGGTTGGTTCCCTTCCCACTTCAGCCCATGGGGCCCTCCGGGATAGGTGGCCCCACCCGGTGGACCCCCGGGACCCTTCCGGTGGTCCCGGTACAATACCGGTGACCCCCGAAACTTTCCCGGTGGCCGAAACTTGACTTCCTATATATAATTCTTCACCTCCGGACCATTCCGGAACTCCTCGTGACGTCCGGGATCTCATCCGGGACTCCGAACAACTTTCGGGTTTCCGCATACTAATATCTCTACAACCCTAGCGTCACCGAACCTTAAGTGTGTAGACCCTACGGGTTCGGGAGATATGCAGACATGACCGAGACGCCTCTCCGGTCAATAACCAACAGCGGGATCTGGATACCCATGTTGGCTCCCACATGTTCCACGATGATCTCATCGGATGAACCACGATGTCGAGGATTCAATCAATCCCGTATACAATTCCCTTTGTCAATCGGTACGTTACTTGCCCGAGATTCGATCGTCGGTATCCCAATACCTTGTTCAATCTCGTTACCGGCAAGTCACTTTACTAGTACCGTAATGCATGATCCCGTGGCTAACTCCTTAGTCACATTGAGCTCATTATGATGATGCATTACCGAGTGGGCCCAGAGATACCTCTCCGTCATACGGAGTGACAAATCCCAGTCTCGATCCGTGCCAACCCAACAGACACTTTCAGAGATACCCGTAATGCACCTTTATAGTCACCCAGTTACGTTGTGACGTTTGGTACACCCAAAGCACTCCTACGGTATCCGGGAGTTGCACGATCTCATGGTCTAAGGAAATGATACTTGACATTGGAAAAGCTCTAGCAAACGAACTACACGATCTTTTATGCTATGCTTAGGATTGGGTCTTGTCCATCACATCATTCTCCTAATGATGTGATCCCGTTATCAACGACATCCAATGTCCATGGTCAGGAAACCGTAACCATCTATTGATCAACGAGCTAGTCAACTAGAGGCTTACTAGGGACATGGTGTTGTCTATGTATCCACACATGTATCTGAGTTTCCTATCAATACAATATTAGCATGGATAATAAACGATTATCATGAACAAGGAAATATAATAATAACCAATTTATTATTGCCTCTAGGGCATATTTCCAACACTACGGTCACATCTATTTAGGAAAGATGGTAAGATTTTTACTATTTGTCCTCAGTGCATCTTTTGCATACATTATTTTTAAGCTAAACTTCATTGCTAAGTATGTTACTACGATGTTCTTCAACAGGGACTCCCGATGATAGTTGTGCCTCATTGGATCAAGTCTAAAGGTCGCATGGCAATGGTTAGCTTACGGCCAAGACATCCTACATCGCACATGAGTGCATTCAGGATTTCTAAAACCGAGCAAGTCTTAATAGTGAAAGACTAGAGCAGAATTGTGAAGGATCGCAGAGAAGTACTAGGGGCAGCAATCAAAAGCGCATCCCACAATTAGGAGACATGTTCATCTGCATTCTCCAATATGATGAATCAGGACTGCTACACATGTTCTATGATATTTTACCTGAGAGAGAGCAGCAGGAGTGATTAGCTAGCTAGAATGAGTTTGAAGATGATGATGTGCTACACTATGACTATGATGATTAAATAGCTAGTGTTGGTGGTAATTACTGATGATTATTATTAGCTAGTGTTGGTAGTTATTAGATAGCTACACTATGACTATATGATTAAATAGTGGTAATGACTATGATGATTATTAGCTAGTGTTGTTGGTGATGATATGATGCAAGAGTTTTATATTAATATGATGATGATGATGAGTTATTATATCATTGGGTGAAAGAACCACGGATTAGTTTCAAGCGGATGGATCCTAAGTGATCAAGTCATGGATTATCGTGATAATCCATGACTTGATCACTTAGGATCCATCCGCTTGAAACTAATCTGTGGTTCTTTCACCTAGTGATTTAATAACTCATTATAATTTAAAAACAATCTCTAAATTGCTACTGTATGAAAACTTGTATAAAGTTGTATGAATACGACATAAAATTAAAAAGAAATAGAATACGGAATAATAGTAGTAGCGTGGGCAGTGAGATGCGCTACTGGTAATTACTAGTAGCGCCTGTTGCGCTACGCGCTACTACTAAGTTGATATAGCAGTAGCGCGTGTTAACACACGCTACTGCTAACCTTTAGCTGTAGCGTCGTATCAGTAGCGCGGTTACCCGCGCTACAGATAGGCCAAAAACCCGCGCTACTGCTAGGCTTTTCCCTGGTAGTGATTGATGATTTGGCTAGGAACATGGATAGAATTTCTCTTGATGTTGATTCTTTGAAACTTGGATCTATTCCACCTAAGCATGATATCAATGAGTCTCTCAAAGCCATGAGAATTTCCATTGATGAGTGCAAAGAAAGAACCGCTAAGATGCATGCTAAAAAAGATTGGTTTATAAAAGCGTGTTCTTCAAGTTTCCGTGAAAATAATGATGAAGATCTCAAAGTGATTGATGTGACTCCTATTGAATCTTTGTTTTCCAATGTAAATATTGATAAAGATGGGACTGGAGATGAGTCAACTTTAGTTAGAAGGTGTCCAAGTGATTTGTAGTTTTTAGATCTTGATGCAAAAACTGATAAAAGTGGGATTGGAGAGGTCAAAACTTTAGATAGCAATGAACCCACTCTTTTGGATCTCAAGAAATTTAATTATGATAATTGTTCTTTAATATATTGTATTTCCTTGTTGCAATCAATGTTGAATTCTCCTCATGCTTATAATGAAAACAAAGCTTTTAGTAAACATATCGTTGATGCTATGATGCAATCTTATGAAGAAAAACTTGAATTGGAAGTTTCTATCCCTAGAAAACTTTATGATGAGTGGGAACCTACTATTGAGATTATAATTAAAGCTTATGAATGCTATGCTTTGTGTGATTTGGGTGCTAGTGTTTCCACGATTCTGAAAACTTTATGTGATGTGTTAGGTTTCCGTGAATTTGATGATTGTTCCTTAAATTTGCATGTTACGGATTCCACTATTAAGAAACCTATGGGAAGAATTAATGATGTTATTATTGTTGCAAATAGGAATTATGTGCCCGTAGATTTCATTGTTCTTGATATAGATTGTAATCCTACATGTCCTATTATTCTTGGTAGACCTTTCCTTAGAACGATTGTTGCAATTATTGATATGAAAGAAGGAAACATTAGATTTCAATTTTCGTTAAGGAAAGGCATGGAACACTTCCCTAGAAAGAAAATTAAATTGCCTTATGAATCTATTATGAGAGCCACTTATGGATTGCCTGCCAAAGATGATAACACTTGGATCTATTCGTGTTATATGTCTAACTAAGGGCGTTAAACAATAGCGCTTGTTGGGGGGCAACCCAATTTTATTTTTGTTTTTGCTTTTTAGGTTCTGTTTTGCAATAAATATTTCATCTAGCCTCTGGTTAGATGTGGTTTTGTGTTTTAGTTAATGTTTGTGCCAACTAAGACCTTTGGGATAGCTTAAGGTAATAGTTGATTTGATCATAAACCCACAATTCATCGAATCTCGACAAACACACCGCAAAAAGAATTACATCGAAGAGAACTTTGTATTGAGATCCAAAGATTGAGAAGAAGCCATCTAGCTAATAACTATGGACCCAAAGGTCTGTGGTAAACTACTCACACATCATCGGAGAGGCTATGGTGTTGATGTAGAAGCCCTCCGTGATCGATTTCCCCTCCGGCGGAGCACCGGAAAAGGCCCCAAGACGGGATCTCACGGGTACAGAAGGTTGCGGCGATGGAAAAAGTGTTTCATGGTTCTCCTGGATGTTTTCAGGGTATGAGAGTATATATAGGCGAAAGAAGTAGGCCAGTTGAGCCACGAGGGGCCCACGAGGGTAGGGGGCACGCTTACCCCCTGGGCGCGCCCTCCTGCCTCGTGGCTTCCTCGTTGCTTCCTTGCCGTCCACTCCAAGTCTCCTGGATTGCGTTTGTTCCAAAAAATATCCTTGCGAAGGTTTCATTCCGTTTGGATTCCGTTTGATATTCCTTTTGTGCGAAACACTGAAATAGGCAAAAAAACAGCAACTGGCACTGGGCCTCCGGTTAATAGGTTAGTCCCAAAAATAATATAAAATAGCATATTAAAGCCCATTAAAATCCAAAACAGATAATATAATAGCATGGAACAATAAAAAATTATAGATACGTTGGAGACGTATCAGCATCCCCAAGCTTAATTCCTGCTCGTCCTCGAGTAGGTAAATGATAAAAACATAATTTTTGATGTGGAATGCTTCCTAACATAATTTTCAATGTAATTTTCTTTATTGTGGCATGAATGTTCAGATCCGAAAGATTCAAGACAAAAGTTTAATATTGACATAAAAATAATAATACTTCAAGCATACTAATAAAGCAATCATGTCTTCCCAAAATAGCATGGCCAAAGAAAGCTATCCCTACATAATCATATAGTCTGGCTATGCTCTATCTTCACCACACAAAATATTTAAATCATGCACAACCAAACTGACAAGCCAAGCAATTGTTTCATACTTTTGATGTTCTCAAACTTTTTCAATCTTCACGCAATACATGAGCGTGAGCCATGGACATAGCACTATAGGTGGAATAGAATGGTGGTTGTGGAGAAGACAAAAAGGAGAAGATAGTCTCACATCAACTAGGCGTATCAATGGGCTATGGAGATGCCCATCAATAGATATCAATGTGAGTGAGTAGGGATTGCCATGCAATGGATGCACTAGAGCTATAAGTGTATGAAAGCTCAACAAGAAACTAAGTGGGTGTGCATCCAACTTGCTTGCTCACGAAGACCTAGGGCATTTTGAGGAAGCCCATCATTGGAATATACAAGCCAAGTTCTATAATGAAAAATTTCCACTAGTATATGAAAGTGACAACATAGGAGACTCTCTATCGATCATGAAGATCATGGTGCTACTTTGAAGCACAAGTGTGGTAAAAGGATAGTAGCATTGTCCCTTCTCTCTTTTTCTCTCATTTTTTTATTTGGGCCTTTTTTTTATGGCCTCCTTTTTTTTTCATCCGGAGTCTCATCCCGACTTGTGGGGGAATCATAGTCTCCATCATCCTTTCCTCACTGGGACAATGCTCTAAAAAGGAAGATAATCACACTTTTATTTACTTACAACTCAAAAATTACAACTCGATGCTTAGAACAAAATATGACTCTATGTGAATGCCTCCGGCAGTGTACCGGGATGTGCAATGAATCAAGAGTGACATGTATGACAGAATTATGAAGGCGGCTTTGCCACAAATACAATGTCAACTACATGATCATGCAAAGCAATATGACAATGATGGAGCGTGTCATAATAAATGGAATGGTGGAAAGTTGCATGGCAATATATCTCGGAATGGCTATGGAAGTGCCATAATAGGTAGGTATGGTGGCTGTTTTGAGGAAGGTAAATGATGGGTTTTTGATACCGGCGAAAGTTGCGCGGTACTAGAGAGGCTAGTAATGGTGGAAGGGTGAGAGTGCGTATAATCCATGGACTCAACATTAGTCATAAAGAACTCACATACTTATTGCAAAAATCTATTAGTTATGGAAACAAAGTACTACGCGCATGCTCCTAGGGGGATAGATTGGTAGGAAAAGACCATCGCTCGTCCCCGACCGCCACTCATAAGGAAGACAATAAATAAATAAATCATGCTCCGACTTCATCACATAACGGTTCACCATACGTGCATGTTACGGGAATCACAAACTTTAACACAAGTATTTCTCAATTTCACAACTACTTAACTAGCATAACTCTAATATTACCATCTTCATATCTCAAAACAATTATCAAGTATCAAACTTCTCATAGTATTCAATGCACTTTATATGAAAGTTTTTATTATATCCATTTTGGATGCCTATCATATTAGGACTAATTTTATAGCCAAAGCAAATTACCATGCTGTTCTAAGGGACTCTCAAAATAATATAAGTGAAGCATGAGAGATCAATAATTTCTACAAAATAAAACCACCACCGTGCTCTAAAAAGATATAAGTGAAGCACTAGAGCAAAATTATCTAGCTCAAAAGATATAAGTGAAGCACATAGAGTATTCTAATAAATTCCGATTCATGTCTGTCTCTCTCAAAAGGTGTGTACAGCAAGGATGATTGTGGTAAACTAAAAAACAAAGACTCAAATCATACAAGACGCTCCAAGCAAAACACATATCATGTGGTGAATAAAAATATAGCCTCAAGTAAAGTTACCGATAGACGAAGACAAAAGAGGGGATGCCTTCCGGGGCATCCCCAAGTTTAGGCTTTTGGTGTCCTTGAATTTACCTTGGGGTGCCTTGGGCATCCCCAAGCTTAGGCTCTTGCCACTCCTTGTTCCAAAATCCATCAAATCTTTACCCAAAAACTAGAAAACTTCACAACACAAAACTCAACAGAAAATCTCATGAGCTCGGTTAGTATAAGAAAACAAATCACCACCTTAAGATACTATAATGAACTCATTCTTTATTTATATTGGTGTTAAACCTACTGTATTCCAACTTTTCTATGGTTCATACCCCCCGATACTAGCCATAGATTCATCAAAATAAGCCAACACACGAAAAACAGAATCTGTCAAAAACAGAACAGTCTGCAATAATCTGTATCGAACGTATACTTCTGTAACTCCAAAAATTCTGAAATAAATTGGTGGACGTGAGTAATTTATCTATTAATCATCTGCAAAAATAATAAACCTAATATCACTCTACAGTAAAAAATGGCAGCTAATCTCGTGAGCGCTAAAGTTTCTGTTTTTTTACATCAAGATCGCAAAGATTTCCCCCAAGTCTTCCCAAAGGTTCTACTTGGCACAAACACTAATTTAAAACATAAAACCACATCTAAACAGAGGCTAGACGAATTATTTATTACTAAACAGGAACAAAAAGTAAGAAACAAAAATAAAATTGGGTTGCCTCCCAACAAGCGCTATCGTTTAACGCCCCTAGCTAGGCATAAAAGCAAGAATAGATCTAGGTGTTGCCATCTTTGGTATTGGGGAAGAAAAGAGAAAAATTCTTATCTATAGCATTTATCTTTCTATTTTGAGAGAGCACGTGGACATTAATGGTGGAAGAAAGATTAAGCACGCTACGGAAATTTGCATCTGAGCTAGCTTTCATCTCTTTGATAATTTCATTTTGATAGAAGCACAAAAGAGAGGTGGATTCAACCTTCTCACTCATGGGGTGCCCAAATATAGTTTTCATCTTTTCATAGGTATCCATGGCATCCCCCACAAGAAAACCTTCTTCGAAAATAGAATCTCAAACTTGCTTGAAAGAAGAGGGTAGGCCAACATAAAAGCTTTTTAGGTATATCTCAATTTGATATTGGGGCACATAGCTGGCTCGGATCCTTAATAGCCTATCCCAAGCATCTTTCAAAGACTCGTCAATCAAATAACGAAAAATTCCGGGGTCATCCTCATCAAAATTACTCAAACTCTCATTGATAACCCCAGTAGGTCTTTCCATAGCATCATTTTTTGTGAGCTTAGAAAGGACAGAGGGACTATCCAAAGTATTAAAACCCGGGAGAAAACCCTTAGCCCTTTTTGATTCGGCCATGGCGAAAGAAAAGCAAACGGAGAAGAGGCAAATAAAATGGCAAAGGTGAAGTGGGGGAGAGGAAAACGAAAGGCAAATGGCAAATAATGTAATGCGAGGGAGAAGAGTTTGTGAAGGGTACTTGGTATGTCTTGACTTGTGCGTAGATCTCCCCGGCAACAGCGCCAGAAATCCGCACGTTGGCTGGAGATCAAATCTTGACTTGACTTGGCGTAAACCTCCCCAGCAACGGCGCCAAAAATCCTTCTTGCTACCTCTTGAGCATGCATGGATTTTCCCTTGAAGAGGAAAGGGTCATGCAGCAAAATAGCGTAAGTATTTCCCTCAGTTTTTGAGAACCAAGGTATCAATCCAGTAGGAGGTTACACGCAAGTCGCCTAGTACCTGCACAAACAATCAAGAACCTTGCAACCAACACGATAAAGGGGTTGTCAATCCCTTCGCGGCCACTTGCAAAAGTGAGATCTGATAAAGATAATAAGATAATATTTTTGGTATTTTTGTTGTATAGATTGGAAAGTAAAGATTGCAAAATAAACTAAATAGTAAACAAGAATTATAGATCAGAAACTTATATGATGTAAAATAGACCCGGGGGCCATAGGTTTCACTAGTGGCTTCTCTCAAAATAGCATATATTACGGTGGGTGAACAAATTACCGTCGAGCAATTGATAGAAAAGCGCATAGTTATGAGAATATCTAGGCATGATCATGAACATAGGCATCACGTCCGTGTTAAGTAGACCGAAACGATTCTGCATCTACTACTATTACTCCACACATCGACCGCTATCCAGCATGCATCTAGAGTATTAAGTTCATAAGAACAGAGTAACGCATTAGGCAAGATGACATGATGTAGAGGGATAAACTCAAGCAATATGATATAAACCCCATCTTTTTATCCTCGATGGCAACAATACAATATGTGCCTTGCTGCCCCTACTATCACTGGGAAAGGACACCGCAAGATTGAACCCAAAGCTAAGCACTTCTCCCATTGCAAGAAAGATCAATCTAGTAGGCCAAACCAAACTGATAATTCGAAGAGACTTGCAAAGATATCAAATCATGCATATAAGAATTCAGAGAAGAATCAAATATTGTTCATAGATAATCTTGATCATAAACCCATAATTCATCGGATCTCAACAAACACACCGCAAAAAGAATTACATCGAATAGATCTCCAAGAGAATCGAGGAGAACTTTGTATTGAGATCCAAAGAGAGAGAAGAAGCCATCTAGCTAATAACTATGGACCCGAAGGTCTATGGTAAACTACTCACACATCATCAGAGAGGCTATGGTGTTGATGTAGAAGCCCTCCGTGATTGATTCCCCCTCCGGCGGAGCACCAGAAAAGGCCCCAAGATGGGATCTCACGGGTACAGAAGGTTGCGGCGGTGGAAAAAGTGTTTCGTGGCTCTCCTGGATGTTTTCAGGGTATGAGAGTATATATAGGCGAAAGAAGTAGGTCGGTTGAGCCACGAGGGTGGGGGGCGCGCCCTCCTGCCTCGTGGCTTCCTCGTTGCTTCCTTGACGTCCACTCCAAGTCTCCTGGATTGCGTTTGTTCCAAAAAAGATCCTCGCGAAGGTTTCATGCCGTTTGGATTCCATTTGATATTCCTTTTGTGCTAAACACTGAATAGGCAAAAAAATGCAACTGGCACTGGGCCTCCGGTTAATAGGTTAGTTTCAAAAATAATATAAAATAGCATATTAAAGCCCATTAAACATCCAAAACAGATAATATAATAGCATGAAACAATAAAAAATTCTAGATACGTTGGAGACGTATCACATCAGCATCACCATCACCGTCACCACGCTGTCGTGCTGACGGAACTCTCCCTCGACCCTCTGCAGGATCAAGAGTTCGAGGGACGTCATCGAGCTGCACGTGTGCTGAACTAGGAGGTGCCATACGTTCGGTACTAGATCGGTTGGATCGTGAAGACGTTCGACTACATCAACCACGTTAACCTAACGCTTCCGCTTTCGGTCTACGAGGGTACCTAGACACACTCTCCCCCTCTCGTTGCTATGCATCTCTTGTATAGATCTTGCATGATCGTAGGAATTTTTTTGAAATTACATGCTATGTTTCCCAACAATATGTTAAGTAGCATTCCACATCAAAAATTCTGTTTTTATCATTTACCTACTCGAGGACGAGCAAGAATTAAGCTTGGGGATGCTTGATACGTCTCCAACGTATCCATAATTTTTTATTGTACGATGCTATTATATTATCTGTTTTGGATGTTTTATATGCATTAATATGCTATTTTATATGATTTTTGTGACTAACCTATTAACCTAGAGCCCAGTGCCAGTTCCTGTTTTTTCCTTGTTGTAGAGTTTCGCAGAAAAGGAATACCAAACGGAGTCCAAAAGGAATAGAACTTTCGATGATTTTTCTTGGACCAGAAGACACCCAGGAAACTTGGAGTGCAAGTTAGAAGAGCCACGAGGCGGCCACAAGGGTGGAGGGCGCGCCCAGGGGGTAGGGCGCCCCCCGATCTTGTGGGCCCCTTAGTGACCCCCTAACCTAGATCTTCCTCCTATATATTCTCATATACCCCAAAAACTTCCAGGGGAGCCACGAAACCACTTTTCCACCGCCGCAATCTTCTGTACCCGTGAGATCCCATCTTGGGGTCTTTTCCGGCATCTCGCTGGAGGGGGATTCAATCACGGGGGGCTTCTACATCAACACCATTGCCTCTCCGATGAAGCGCGAGTAGTTTACCACAGACCTACGGGTCCATAGTTAGTAGCTAGATGGCTTCTTCTCTCTCTTTGATTCTCAATACAAGTTTCTCCTCGATGTTCTTGGAGATCTATTCGATGTAATACTCTTTTACGGTGTGTTTGCCGAGATCCGATGAATTGTGGATTTATGATCAGCTTATCTATGAATATTATTTGAATCTTCTCTGAATTCTTATATGCATGATTTGATATATTTGCAAGTCTCTTCGAACTATCGATTTGGTTTGGCCAACTAGATTGGTTTTTCTTGCAATGGGAGAAGTGCTTAGCTTTGGGTTCAATTTTGTGGTGTCCTTTCCCAGTGACAGTAAAGGCAGCAAGGCACGTATTGTATTGTTGCCATCGAGGATAAAAAGATGGGGTTTTCGTCATAATGCTTGAGTTAATTCCTCTACATCATGTCATCTTCCTTAAGGCGTTACTCCATTCTTTATGAACTTAATACTCTCGATGCATGCTGGATAGCGGTCGATGTGTGGAGTAATAGTAGTAGATGTAGAATCGTTTCAGTCTACTTGACACGGACGTGATGCCTATATTCATGATCATTGCCTTAGATATCGTCATAACTTTGCGCTTTTCTATCAATTGCTCGGCAGTAATTTGTTCACCCACCGTAATAATTTCTATCTTGAGAGAAGCCTTTAGTGAAACCTATGGCCCCGGGTCTATTTTCCATTTTATAAGTTTCCGATCTACAATTCTGGTTTCCTATTTATTTTCTTTGCAATCTTTTACTTTCCGTTCCATAAACCAAAAATTCCAAAAATATTACTTTACCGTTTATCCATCTCTATCAGATCTCACGTTGCAAATAATCATGAAGGGATTGACAACCCCTTTATCGCGTTGAGTGCAAGTTGGTGTTTGTTTGTGCAGGTATTCGGTGGCTTACGCGTTGTCTCCTACTGGATTGATACCTTGGTTATCAAAACTGAGGGAAATACTTACTCTACTTTGCTGCATCACCCTTTCCTCTTCAAGGAAAAAACCAACGCAAGCTCAAGAGGTAGCACCCGCCATGTTTCTCGAACTTGGTGCGCTCGCAAGATACAAAGCACCTTTTATTTTAGTGCAGTTTTGCAACGAAAGTGTGGTCGTCCTTAGGCATCGAAGAGGTCGTGGTTAATCCCTATGATGTTGATCGAGCAGGAGAATCAGCCCTGGAGTTCCTCCTCCAATGCATTAACCACCAGGCTGTTATTGGGTAGGGCAGGATACAAGAAATAGTGATCATTGGCCGCAGGTATTTGTGGTGGGAGTGACCTAAAATCATTAGGAGTAAATCCCCATGAAGAAAACTGGGGATGGCTGAAGCCCTCGGCGGGTTATGTTAAATTGAATGTTGACACTGGTTTCAACAACGACACACTACAGGCTACAGCTGGAGCTGTACTCAGAAACTCAAAGGGACATTTTATTGCGGTTGGTAATTGGAAGATTGATGGGAGTGCAAACGCTCTAATGGCTGAAGCATCTGCTCTTCGGTTTGGACTGCCGCTTGCACAAGCAACTGGTTGCAACAGGACTGTGATGAATTCAGACAACATTGAGGATTAAGGGCGTGTTCGGGAGCCCTCTGGCTTCTCAACTCCTCGACTCCAAGACGGGAGCTGAGCCGAACGTTTGAAATCATGGCTGTGAGAGTGAGAAGCTGGCTATTAGCTACGTGCAAATTTGCCGGAGTCGTGGAGCTGGGTATTTGCTACTCTCAGAAAACGAAGGAGCTGGAGTTGGCACTTTTTACGGCCGCCTGCCACCGCCAAGTGACTCTCATCGAACCGGTACGCTGGAAACAACCACGAGCGAACAGAGGAAAGAGCCACGAGCGCCTCTTTCACACGCACCCACCCAACCGGGCCTATAGCCCAACCTCTTTTACAAGCCACTTGGGCTGTCAGCCCACTCCAAACGGGTCGAATATGCATTTTCTGGCCTTTTGGCCTGGCGGATCGCTAGCTGCCAGAAGCTGCCGCACCGAACGAATCCATCGCTCCAGAAGTCTATGTGGGAAGCTGGCTGCTGGAGTTGGGCGCTGGAGTTGAGGATTTTGCAGCCACGGGCAACTACCGAACACGCCCTAACATACTAAATGTTGGAGCTGTTGAGTGTTGTTGACATCTTTGCTAACCACTATCATATCACATGTTAACTTCCCGTGATTAAGTTTCAACCCTATATTGGAGAAAAAGATCTTGTTGCCCATGAACTAGCAAAGTTAGCAAAACATGTTGGTTGTAATAGTTGGTGGAGAATGCTCCGCCTTCTCTAATATCTCTTCTGATAGATAATGTAAATCTTATTATCAGTAAAATAAAGAGGAGCTGATTAAGTTCGAAAACAAAGAAAGACCAAAAAACCGGATCAAACAAAAAACCAGAACAGCACCAAAGCCCAGAACAGAAAAAAAAAAAGAGAAAGAGGAAAATTGGATATCTGCGCTGGGCGTTGGGCCGACAAAAATGGAATCTGCCGGTACATAGGGCCTCCTGTTTATCGGCCCAAAACAATCGACCAGTCCAGCAGCCCCCGTCACTCTCTCTGGGTCTCTTTCTTCTACACGTCTCCTCTCCACTCCATCCCCACGTCCACCCACCGTCCCACCCCTACAATGGATTCTCTCCCGCCGCCGCCGCCGTCGCTGCCGCCGTTTGGCTCGCTGCTCCTGCCCTTGCCATCCGATTCGTCACTGCCCTCTCTCCCTTGGCCTGACCTCATCGCCGGTGCGGCCGGCGCCACCCTCCGCCTCGTCTCCGCCCACTCACGCCACTTCCTCGCCCTCTCCTGCCTCCTCCTCCTGCCGCTCTCGCTCCTCCTCCTCTCCCTCCCCGCGCCCTTCCCCGGCGCCTCTCCTTCCGTCTCCCTCCGATCCCCGCAAGATTCTTGGAGCAACCCCCTCTTGCTTCTCGCTCTCGTGGCGGCGGCGCTTCTTTACCTCGCCGCCTTCGCCGCCGCCGCCGCCAGCGCGCACGCCGGATTCTTCGGCCGCCCCGTCAAGCTCCTCGCCTCGCTCCTCTCCGTTCCCGCGTCCGTTCTCCGCCTCCTCCTCACAGCCCTCCCGGCCTCCCCTCTTCTGCTTATCCCCCTGCTCCCACTGCCCGCTGCACTTAGCACAGCTATTGCTCTTCTTGGCGTCTCCCTCTTAGCCCCCTTCTGGTCCCTCGCCGGCGCCGCAGCCATCGTGGAGTCCGCTGCTGGGCCCTCCGCGCTCCGCCAGAGCTGCCGGCTGCTCTCCGGCGCACGCCTGGCGGCGCTCTCGGCGTTCTTGGTCTTTGCCGCAGGCATGGGGGTAGTACTCTGGGGTTTCAGTGGGGTGGCCATGGAGACATATGATGCTGCCACCGGTTGGGCTGGCATGGCGCCGGCTGTGGTCAAGGCCATGGTTGGAGCGGCGGTGTTGGCTGCAATGATGCTGTATGGAATGGTGATCAACGTGGTATTGTATATGCACTGCCGTGCGCTGCATGGGGAGCTCACTGGAGAGATCTACAATGAATTTGCAAGCTCATATGTCTACCTGCCGTTCGACGAGGGCAAGGATCGTCATATTGTATCGGTGGTCACACTGTGGCCTTGATTGTCTATCGCGCTATCTGGTTAATGGTGAGTTTATACATTCCAAGCACAGTTTTGACCACAGTCCTGATGACTATGTGTTCGTTGCTGTTCCTCTCTGCATAAGTGTGTGTTCCACCGTGCAAATGTTAAGATGAAATAGTGTCTTCTTAGCCTCAGATGCGGTGCTCTTAACATAAAAGTGTCTGTTATATGTAGGCTGTTGTATCAGTATTACTGAATAGCAAACCAGTACTTATGTGGATGGTTTACCTCAGAACAACATAGTGGTATATATCAGGGATGACTGAAAAGTCTGTTCCAGTTAAAAGAGTCTGGGTTGGAATTGCTTCAGTGTTTAGAATGCATTTTGCTTGAATGGTACAGTGAGGTGTTTGTAACACTGCTGGAGAAAATAAATTCTTGATAGTTTCAGAATTCAGACATACCAAAAGCACATTTGTTTGATTAATTTACCATGGGCGTGAAGCAGAAGTTGTACAATTTCAGATGCCATTGAATGCAAATGTAATCTGCGAAACAACATCATGCATTATCTTCATTGCAATTTTCTTCATTCAGAGACATGCCTGGTGTTGTTATCCTTAGCATTAGGAAAGAAGTAAAGCAGTTGCATTGTACTCCCTCCGTCCGAAAATACTTGTCAAAGAAATGGATGTATCTAGACATATTTTAGTTCTAGATACGTCCACTTTTATCCATTTCTGCGACAAGTAATTCCGGACGGAGGGAGTAATTCGTACCGCTCTGCAATTTCTGTAAGAGAGTGCCTTCAGTATTTCTGTATTGCAAATACTGAAAAACATGCATACTTTTGAATTATTCAAGGACAAAGCTCTTAGCTTGGCATTGATATTGGAGTAGTTGCCCTCTCTATTTGCAACCATTTATTCGACCCTTTGGATCTTTAACTTGTGAAGCACGACATTGATTCAAGAATTACTCAGGCAAATCTTATCTGAAATTAACAACCAATTAAAAGTGACATCTAGTTACTCAGTCGGAATTAGTACTTCCTTCATCCGGAATTAGTTGGCGCTCAAACGGATGTATCTACTCCCTCCGTTCCAAATTACTCGTCGCAGAAATGAATGTATCTACAACTAAAATACATCAAGATACATCCATACCTGCGACAAGTAATTCGGAACGGAGGGAGTAGCACTGAAATGGAGTAATATATTGTGATGTTTAGGAAGAAATAACTATATATTCCACTTCCATTCAATAACCTGTACAAGGGAACTGCGATGCGTTCATGCTTAGTACAATATCTTCTTATATGTGTGATACTACCTTTCCCATAATAATACTCCCTCGTATCTATATTGCTTGTTGTAACTTTAGTACAACTTTGTTCTAAAGTTGTACTAAAGCTGTGACAAGTAATATGGATCGGAGGAGTAACAATAATTTTAAAATCTTCCAAAAATAGTTGTAGAAAGAGTACCTCTTTTTTGCCTGGACTTCAAGCAGTTTAGATTTAGCCGTGTTAATGGTCTCACATTCTTGGTTTATAGAGAATAATTGTGTGATGAGAGTGGTTTTTCTACACCCAGGAACATTGCACCCACGATCGAAAACATAGCAAAAGAAAGAAAATCTGTACTTGGGTGTAGCCTCTACTTTCCCTTGTGTGATACTCTACTGCAGTGTGAGTGGATGCAATCTTAACGAATCCGAGGATACTCCACTGAAGTGAAATGTAATTTAGCTTGTAAAAAGCATGTAATAACCATCATTAGCAGCTTCTTTCAGGTCTCTTGAGATTTAGCAGCTGCAAAAACCGTGTTGTTAGTGGTTTGCAACAAGCACTTGTGTGGGTTTTCCAACAAAATAACACCAATCATAGTTTCAGCAGACACACCTGTCTAGCACCGACAAGCATACCAAACACCAGAGCTTATTAGGTATTGGCAGTACCGAAATGTGTACTACAATATTGCGAGCAGGTAAACGGAGGATAATTGTGATTGGAACTGGAAGATGATTAAGCATTGGTATAGGCTGGATTTGCAGACCTGCCGGTCAGTTTTGTCTATGCTGAGCAGGGTTGGACAGAGTGGATCCATCGTGCTCACTTCGTGCCTAACTCGGCTCAATGCAATCTCTCATGGTATAGAATGTTTGAGTGTGCTGCATCTCCGGTGCTGGCTAGCTCCATCTCAGGTGGTGGCTAGATCGATCGACTTTATTAAATGACAGACTTTTTATTCAGATTCAAACAGCGTATAGTTGTTCTAGAAAAAGAAAACATTCCTAATGTATATAGATGAGTGGATGTTATGTGGTCTAGAAAAAACAATTTTTACGGGATTGCTAAATCTCAATCGACTGAGACTTAATGTAGTCTCCGTCGATGCTACTAAACCCGGGCATGGACAGCCCGGCCCGAAAAACCCGGGTCGGGCTTGAACATTCGGGCTAGGCTCGGGCTTTATTTTGTAGCCCGAAAGATAGTTTAGGCCGGGCTTTCCTTTTTTTTTTGTATTTCGGGATGGGCTTGCACGTGCGCATACTAAAAACTGCATTCGGGCCGGGCTTTTGGGCTTCGGGCTTGATTTTGGGTCGGGCTTGGGCTTCAAAATAGGGAGTAGTTTGGGCTTTGGGCCGGCTCGGGCTTGAAAAATGAAGGTCGGGCTTTTACAAGCCCGGCCTGAAACCCGGCCTGGCCTAACGTTTGCCCGGGATTAGATGCTACATTCACGAGATTTTACGTGGAGATCTATGTAAAATTTTCTTTTTTTTTCTTTTTTTAAATGTTCTATCACTTGACTGAGACATATCTCAGTCAACTGAGATCTAGCCACACCCACAAATTTAAGAGCACCCCCTGCCCCCTCCTCCCCAAAGTTAAAAGTTGGAGGAGTTGGACCACAAATAGTCATTCCTTCAAACCCTGTACTCCATAAATATTTGAAGCGTATCCCTTAAAACTTATCCCCTTTGCTCAAATTTGAGCAGAGAACGGGTATTCTTACTCTTCTCTCTCCACCTCTCATCGCATTCATGGTGCAACCGTCAACGCTTGCCCGATTAGCCCCGCTCGGCTATAAAATCCCTCCTTCGCCACACCAGAACCCTAACCCTAGTCTCGGGGCATGATTCGAGTCATGGCTGACCACAACACCTGAGGCACCCTGAGCCTGGGCCATGGTGCGTCACCGTCTCGACCATGCTTTCCGCCAGTTGGGTAGAAATCGCAACGGAGGTGTCCGCAATCCTTGCCTCACGCGAGGCCGCCATCGCGGGCGCATATTTGAGTTCCTCCTCCACCCCGTTGTCGGAGGGCGACGACGATAGGAGATGGTAGAGGTCGACGACGAGGAGGTGGAACGGTGTGGGTTCTCTGATCATAGTGCGGTGGCGGAGCACCATGCCATTGGGGGCTTGGTGGAGGACGAGTGCGAAGTTGAGTGCAACCGCCAGACGTTGACCATTATGGAGAGGGATCACGACGACATCTTTGCGGAGCTGGGTGACACCGACTCTAACGACCACGAGCCAATGGTGTAGATGTGGAGGGGCACCCTAGAACACGAGGCATCGGGATCCGGCAAGTCGCCAATCCTCGACCTCTCCTCCGACGAGGAGACCTCGTATAACTTTAGTTATTTACTAATCTAGTTGTAGCATTGTATAATTAAGGCACTTTTATGTTTTATATGTGGTATGAATAATTATATGCTAACCTAGTTTAAATTTGAGTTTGAAATGACTATTTGTGCTTTGAGCTTTTGAGAAGTTACAAATTTGCGGGAAGTGCTAGGTGCAAAAAAATTAACTCGTCAAAAGTGGAGTTAAGTTTTAGGGGGACGTTTGAAAAGCCATAGGATAGGGGAAGGGTTAGAGATGCTCATAGTTGATGAGTTGGGACTGTAACCAATTTCATCCAGTTATAAACATAATAATTTGGAGGAAAATTGTACTACTAGTCATGCTTGGGCATCTCCAACGCCGACCCTCAAACCTGTCACAACTGTCTTGACAGCGAAAGCCATCCAACACGGTCCTATATCAAACCGCAGCACGGTCCGGACGCGATTTCTCCTGCAAACCGGAGACAAAAGTGGGGGAGGTTTGCAGGAGTCTGGACCGATCCCAAGCCCGCTTCTGACCGCCCTGGCCCACCAACCCCCCTCCCGCACGTTTTCGATCAGTGCCGCTCTAGAGCGTCAGCGCCCGTATTCATACCCGGCTAGAGCAGACGCGACTGCTCACTGGCGCCGGCATTGAAGCGGCGTACCGGCCGAGAGAGCGCCTCCTCCGCCGCTTCCCGGTGCAGGCGACTGCCGCACGTTCAAATGACACGACGGCCACAATCCGTCCGTCTGCCGCCCGCATTTATGGCATGCGGTTACCGAGGCGTCTCCTCCGGCGCCACCCGTCCGTCCCTCTGTCGCCCATCGGTGCTATATAAACCGCTGCCCCGGCCATAGCCACAATCATCCCTCTCGGCACCACTCCCCGCCATGGATCCCTCCGCAGCCAAAGCTCTCTCGGACGGGCTTACGTTGAAGCAGAAGAAGGCCATGGCCGCCATTGCTACCGACTGGTAGGCCGGCAGGCAGCCGGAGGCGCCTCCGACGACGACGTGCAAATGGAGGACGCCTCCTCCGACGAGCCAGCGCCACCCTCCTCCTTCGCCCCACCCTCGCGGGTGCATTGCACCATGACCATCGGCAAGGTCCGTGCCCATTATATGGACATGGTGCGGGAGGAGCGGGAGGACCAGTTTCGGGAGGCGCAGACCGACGCCAACTACAACCACGACCTCCTCCAGGAGCATCTGCAGACGAAGGAGCAGGTCGTCGCCGGCAGGGTGGTCGCATCGGACGCGGACATGGCGGAGCAGGAGGCGCTGCTCGAGTCCTACCGCTCCGCCCACGAGATCCGCCTCGCCCACTGGAAGTACCAGAAGCGGGTGGCGGCCGTTGGCAAGGAGTGTGACGACGAGGCGGGCGAGGTGTTGTTCGGCGGCACCTACGATGAGGAGGCCACACCTCGGCGCCACGACCACAAAGAAGCCGACACGTCCGTTGGCACCACCAGTAGTGAGGAAGAGTAGTGCACGGTAGGTCGCCGTCGCTCGTGTCCCAGGAAGGCCACCGCTCCTCCCCTCTCCCGTCGACGCCAAGCTTGGTGGGCTGAGCATTTTTGGTCAATTAGTCGCTTGGCGACGACGTGAAGGCGGAAGCTTGAGTTCTCGGGGCTCCAGAGGCGGAGCTGAAGAGCGTCGAGGCGGAACAAGAGACAGTGAAGCTTCATCTCTCGGGGCTGATTGCCAGATACGGGGACCGGACGCCGGTGATCATTTAGAGTAGGTATTAATTATACTCCAGAGCCCGTCTACCACCGCTTTGACTTATTTATAATGAACTTCATGTTTATATGAAATCCGGTCGTGTTTGCACGAATTTTGTTCGGTTGGTTCGAGTTATTATGAAAATGTATATGGCTAAGGTTGGATGGCGTCCTCCCACATCCATGCCCGCGGACTAGTCCTCTGTCCGCGGACGGATGCGGGAGAAAATTTACGGGTTGCCGGAGATGCCCTAACAAGAGTCAAAGCCTCCAGGACTCCTGTCCCGACGACAGTAACCATGAGGCCATATGCGTCAATCATTCCAACATATTCCTCGCGCCCAAGTTGCATTGCTGCATAGATGTGATCCACGCCGTCGTGCTCCGCATCGATCTGATGCGGCGCTAGCACTAGAGTCCAACCTTAATCAGCCCACCGTCACCTTCCCCCGCCGGTCCTCGGCAGGCACATTAGTCAGCCCATACAGCTCGAGTTCAGGCGTCCGGCCAATCACTCCCCTCCCCGGAGCATCTGCCGCCATATGCAACCACGAGCTAGCTAGCCGGAGACACGCACCCACACCCACTATATATACGCTCCTATGTCATGCTTCCCTTCTCATCAAACCATCAGTACAGTCTTGAGTCTTCTCGTCTACTTGCTCGTCGTCAGGTATGGCCGCCACTGCGGTGAGGTGCCTGCTCATGGCTGCCGCTGTCTTGGCCCCGCTTTTCGCCGGCTCCGAGGGCGCGTTTCTGTCGTCGAAGTTCTACGACCGGAGGTGCCCCAGCTTGCAGACCATCGTGCGGTCGGCGATGGCGCAGGCCGTCGCGGCCGAGCCGCGGATGGGCGCGTCCATCCTCCGCCTCTTCTTCCACGACTGCTTCGTCAATGTGAGCGGGAGTACACTGGCGCCATTTCCTCAGTTGATTTTGTGTCTGTGGTAGTTGATTTGCTGATCTCGAGGTGTTTTCTTGCGCAGGGCTGTGACGCGTCGATCTTGCTCGACGACACCGCCAACTTCACCGGCGAGAAAAATGCGGGGCCGAACGCCAATTCGGTGCGCGGCTACGACGTCATCGACACCATCAAGGCCCAGGTTGAGGCGGCCTGCAAGGCCACCGTCTCCTGCGCCGACATCGTCGCCCTCGCCGCACGGGACAGCGTCAACCTGGTAATCAGTTGCTCTGGTTCATCCATTCCCCGATCCATGCACCATTGAAAAACTTACTCATCAGCAAGATGATGGGATGCAATGCAGCTCGGCGGGCCGACGTGGGCGGTGCAGCTGGGCCGCCGCGACGCGCGGAACGCGAGCCAGAGCGCGGCCAACTCCAACCTCCCGAGCGCGGGGTCCAGCCTCGCCGGCCTCATCGCCACGTTCGGCAGCAAGGGGCTGTCGGCGCGGGACATGACGGCGCTGTCCGGCGCGCACACCATCGGGCAGGCCCGGTGCGCCACCTTCCGCGACCGCATCTACAACGACACCAACGTCGACGCCAAGTTCGCGGCGCTCCGGAAGCAGACGTGCCCGCAGACCGGCGGCGACGCCACGCTCGCGCCCATCGACGTGTCGACGCCGACCTGGTTCGACACCACCTACTTCGAGAACCTCGCGAACAAGCAGGGGCTTTTCCACTCGGACCAGGAGCTGTACAACGGCGGGTCGCAGGACGTGATGGTGAGGGTGTACATGCGCAACCCGGACATATTCGCCGCCGACTTCGCCAAGGCGATGGGGAAGATGGGGAGCCTCATGCCGTCGGCGGACACGCCCACGGAGATCCGTCTGGACTGCAAGAAGATCAACTAAGGTCAACCGGACCGGAGGATGAATCTGTGGTGTCCAGTCCGGACGAACTCGCGAGGCTATCTATGCTCACAGCTTCACTCAGAGTACATTGAGCAGCCAAAAGGGCTGTTAGCAGATGTGGAACTGCTCCCATTTCCATTTTGTTGCTGGCAATTGTAATGATCAATTAATCAAGATTCCTTTCCACGAGACTCGGGTAGATGGATTAGCTTGAGATCGCACGCACTCAATCCGATAGCGAGTATACTCCAACGGAGTCTACTGACACAGTGACACATCAACGGCGCTATGACAGACGTCAAACTGTCAGTAACAATTTAAAATCAAACTTGCTGCATCTGATCTGTTAGAGCCTAAACAAAACGCTTAATTTACCTGCGTCCCCAATAATGCAGTGCAAGTTGCCGCGCACAGATCGAGCGCGACATGCGTCATGGGCACGGCGTACAGCCCCAGGTTCCGCTGGGAGCAAACATGCGCGCACGGTGGCATACATACTGAGATGACAATGGCAGGCGGCCGGGCCACTTGCCGGGGACGAGATAGATGCCCGCCGCCTCGGGCTGTCTCGTCACGTGGGAGGGCTACCTAACCGTTTGTCGCGGATCCGCACGTTGGCCTTGAGGCGCCGGCTGGGTGAGTCGATCGGCCCAGCCCTTCCCCGCGCGCGCGCCCGGCCATTTTGCGCCGCCGCGCAACAAGAAACTGGCCGCTCCCTCTTGCTCCGTGCCTCCGCGGGGTCGGTGATCACGGGGCGCCGTCGCGTTCGGCGGTTGGCGGCCATGCCCTGCCGGCTGCCGTGTCACTGCGTAGCGGCGTGTGTGTGCCTGAGGAAAACGACGACGCAGGCATCCTATCCTGAAGCCGGATCGGTGAGCCCTGGGTTGGCGAGCCAGGCCGCGAAACGTGGGTAGAGTGATTCATATGAAATGGCAAGTGGTGCATCCGACGGAAGGTGGCAGAGGAGATTCGGTCATGTTTGCTTCTCCACGCGGTGGTCGACACGGCGGGGATCTCTATGAGGATCCGGCAGACCGAGACGACAAGTTACCGGAGATATTCTGTAGCTATTCACTGGCAGAAGCTGACGATCAGGACTCCATGCGTTGGTGGGCATGTTAGGGGCTTATAGGGCATCTCCAACGGACACTATTGTTCGCGGAGATAGTGATGCGGCCATCCAACCGTGTCTTCATCCATTTTAAAACAAACTAGAACAATCCAGACGAATCCCCCCGGCCCCGAAATCAACAATCCAGACGAATTTGAACAAACACGACGTATAATTCACTAAAGTTTGGACATCATTTATATAAAACAGATGATATTTTGTCTATTTAACTAAAAACAAAAGAACTAAGAGGCTAACTTGTAGCGGACGGTGACCTCGTATGCATGGCCGCCCTGACCGGCTACACCGCCATCGTTGTCCGTGCCACTGTCGCTATTGGAGTAGTCCTTCCAACGACGGAAGGGCGTAGTGGCACAACACCCCTACCGGGCCGCCGCCTGGCGCTTTGCGGAGAAGTTGCTCTTCTTCCTCCTACGCCGTGCGGAGGGCCGCCGCGGCAAATGCCGACCCCGGCCGTGGTGCCTTGGCGGCGGCCTTGCCCTTCCCGACGACGATAAAGGTGTTGCTAAGCGACCACTCCTCACCGATCCTAGCGAGCTCCCCGTCGAGGCGGCGGCGACGCAACGCGGCCGTCTCTGTGTTGGTGGTGGACCACTCGTGGGCCCAGGCCTCCGCCGTGTCGGGGTCCTCACGGACCAAGGAGGGCGCCTCGTTGGACTTGGCGACCGCGGAACGGTGTGCCACGTTGCGCCGCTTCTCCTGCGCTGCCTGCCTCGTCGCTCTCTCCTCGGCCGACACGATGGCCCGCGACAAGGAGCAGGCACCGCTGCGGACATCGAGGTAGTGGAGGAGGCGGCCGCGTGCCTTCATGGTCGCCGACAACACCTCCTTCTTGACGGACTTTCCACGCCAGTCGCGGCGCAACGGTGACGTTGGCCCATCGATCCGGGCGTAAGGGCCGCGTGGAGGCGAGGCAAGCTCCTTCTCTTGGCGGCACCTGATCTGGACGTCGCGGTTGCGTGGGAGGGGGGCGGTTCTGCCTTAAAGTGGTGAAGAGGCGGTGACGCTAGTTGTTGCTTCACGCGGTAGCACGAAGGCAAGGGCGAGTCTTCCTTCATGCGTGCTGGCGGCGATGAGGGAGGCCCCGCACCAGGTTTCTAGAGCGACCGCTCCATCAATAGCTCTATTTGCCGCAAGAACTCCTCGTCCGTGGCAATGGCCGCGGCGTCTGAGAGAAGGAGCAGCTGCTGCGCGATGCTTGGTCCTCCTCGTCGTAGAGCTTGTCACCGGAGGAGATAACGCTCTTCTTGTCGGAGGAACTGGCGGCCATGGTGCTCGAGGGCCCCAGAGAGCAACAACACCAAGATCCGGAGGTAGATCCTGAGCCGCCGCCGCCGCCTCCTGCCAGCACGGAGAACCACGACTTGGGCATCTGGATGGGAAGGGGAGGAGAGCTTCAGAGATGACGAGAGGCATATGGCTACGAAGAGGGGGAGTTTGGAGGTTTGCAATGTGGATGGCACTGGAGCACGACTTAAATAGGCGTGATGGCCAGGCGAAGGGATCGAAAGCCGGCCTCAATGCTACTAAGCAGCCAGAGTAGGTTTCTCGGTCGTCGTGTGCATTGAATCGGTGGTGCCCGCTCATCCGGTGCGTCTCTCAGACCGGCATTTAGCCGCGGAGTCACGTCTGCTTTGGAGCGGCGCTGACCAGTATGAATGTACGGCAACCGCTTCACGTAAGAGAGTTTTTCAGGTGGGACCGGGTTGTTGGACGCGTGCATGATAACGGTCTGGACGTCGGTAAAGCCCCCGTTCGCTAGCAATTCACATGATATTCTGAGAAAATGTACCTACGATGCATGTACCGCTACAGGGCTGTGATGGCTCGATTCTTCTGTACGCCAGAGGCGAGAAGTCGGCCGACCCGAACATGAACTCCCCACGTGGCTTCCCATCATCGACAACATCAAGTATAGCGTGGAGGCCCCGTGGCCTGGCGTCTTCTCCTGCGCCAACATCCTCGCGCTCGCGGTGCGCGACGGATCGTTTCTGGTGTGTGCCGCCCGAACTTCGTTAGCCGACCCGCTGGCCGACCGCTTTGCTTGCTACTTTGTTCCATGTATTTATCGCAACCTTGTTCTTGCGATCTGTTGTAGCTTGGCGGGCCTTACTGGGACGTGCGGCTCAGCCGGCGCGACTTGAAGACGGCGAACCGGTCCCTGGCCAACGTCAACCTCCCGTCGGCGGGATCCAGCCTAGACAAGGGCTCTCGCCGATTGACATGAAGGTTCTAGAATTTTACTGTCTTTCAAGCATAAGTTACAGCTGCATGCTCTGTCCTATTTTTATGCGCATTTGATGAGCTCTCTGGTTTCAAAATTAATTTTTATAAGAGTGAGCTTTTCTGCTTCGGTGACGCTGCAGAGTCCGCAGCTGAGTATGCTGAAATTTTTGGCTACCAGCTTGAGCAGTTCCCGATTAGGTATCTCGGTATTCCGATTCACTATCTGCGCTTAACTATTGTTGAGTGGAAACATGTGAAAAAGAGACTTGAGAAACGGCTAGCCAGTTGGAAAGCCAAACTCTTGTCATATGGGGGGAGATTGATTTTGATCAATTCCGTCCTCAGTAATATGGTTCTATACATGTTGTCATTCTCCCACTTACCGAAAAGGGTTCTTCAGCGTTTGGATTATTTTAGATCCAGTCTTTTTTGGCAATGTGATAATGAATCTAAGAAATATCGACCGGTAAGGTGGACTGCATTATGCCGACGTAAAGTCAAGGGGTCCTTGGAATTCAAGATCTTGAGATTAAAAACATCACACTTCTGAGTAAACGGGTTTATAAATTACTCGGTGAGAATGGAGTATGGCAGGAAATTATTCGTAACAAATACGTGGAATCCAAAGCCATTTCTCAAGTTCATTGAAAACCCGGTGATTCACATTTTTGGTATGGTGTCATGAAGACCAAGGAATTCTTTTTTTCAGTTTGGTACTTTCTTAGTTAGGGATGGTTCTCAGGTTCGATTCTGGGAAGATACCTGGCTAGGCGCCACCCCACTTATGGTGCAGTACCCTATCTTGTACATGATTGTCAAACATAAATTTGTCACGATGAAATAAGTTTTGGGACAAGAAAACCCCAATATTTCTTTTCGTAGGGACCTCTTGGTCCTCCCCTAGCAGCATGGAATGAGTTACTCTCTCGTCTGGAGGACATTCAACTGACAAGCAAGCCAGACAAGTTTCAATGGAAACTGCATTAAAACGGCAGTTTCTCAGTCAAGTCCTTGTACGATGCGATGACTCATATTGATGTTTCCGTTGATAACAAAAAAATGTGGAAGCTAAAAATACCTCTAAGAGTGAAGATATTCCTTTGTTTTTTAAGCAGAGGGGTCATCTTAACTAGAGATAATCTGGCACGACGTAACTGGCAAGGTAGCAAGACATGTGTCTTTTGCCAACATGACGAGTCTACTAAACACTTATTTTTTGAGTGTAAATTTGATCGTGCAGTATGAGCCATAGTTCAAGTAGCTTCAAATCTATACCCCCACGTAGTGCACATAACATGTTCGGCAATTGGTTGCGGGGGACTGATAAACAATTTTCTACATATTCTTGTGGGGCGGCTGCCTTATGCTGGGCATTGTGGCTTACCAGGAATGATGTGGTTTTTAATAATAAATGTGGTTCTTCTCCTGTGCAGGTTATTCATACATGTACGCGATGGCTCCGTACTTGGTTTATCCTGCAGAAGTCGGAGGACAGAGACCTTTTTATGATGTCGTCTACGCGACTGGAGCGTACGGCCAGGGAGGCCCCTCCATGGATGGCGGTGTAATCTCTGTATAGACCTGCCACACCCTAGGCTGGATTGCTATATTTTTGCTGCGAAACTATGTTTATTTTTTGGTCGTTTGGACTTGTTGGCTGTGTGCATCATGTTATGCAGATGCCAGACATTCTTTAGATGCAGTTGTATCACCTTGATAAATCAATTCAATGAAATGTATTTTATCAAAAAAATGCTCTGTCCTACTTTTAACCATCTAAAACTTGACATAAGAGCATCTACAAATCCGGCCCATCAAACACCCGCAGACGCGATCCGGCGTCCGCGGACAATGATCGGTCATGCCTCAAATTAGCCACTCTGCATTTGAGTCTATCATATTTCAACTCTCAGATCCATACAAAGTATGCAAAAGAAATCCTACTTACTACCCTAGCTTATCTTTGTGATCGGAGATGTTCACGACGTTGGTGCCGCGCATCGGCTGGACGGGCGCATAGGAGGGCTCCGACTCATCCTCCTCCTCCTCGACCTCATCCATGTAGGCGAGCATCTTTGCCTCCTCAGCGGCTTGCTGCGCCTCCATCTCCTGCCAACAGCGGCGTCGGGCCTCCGCAACCGACTCCGAGCTGAGGGAATCAAAGATGGCATGCTGCTCCGCCTGCAGATCCGCGTCGTCAGCGTCCCCCACATCTGCCTCCTCCTCCGGCTCATCATCCTCCTCCTCCTCGTCCTCCAACTCCTCCGGGTCCATTGCATCTGAAGGTATCCCCACGGTGATCTGGCCTTCGCACCTTGCCCGGATCTGCTGAAGGAGCTCCAGCCGGCGCTCAGGCGTTAGAAATGGGTAGCTCCTACTAGGCGGACGAGGAGTGGAAAGTGGCAGCGGCGGCGGACAGACAGAGGAAAATGTGGATGGTAGGGTTTCGGTGCGGGCGATCGACATAAATAGCCTACTTGACAATTTTATCAGATCTATTTATCCAATCTATCACAATTTTATCCCGCCGACTTGACAATTTTCTATGCCGTTACCCGTAAGAGGGATTGACAACCCCTCATAAGCGTCGGGTTGAAAGTATTTGTTCTTTGTGTGCAGGTACCGTTTAGATAGTGTTGCTTGGTTCTCCTACTGGATTGATACCTTGGTTTCGTAACTAAGGGAAATACCTACCATAGTTGTGCTGCATCATCCCTTCCTCTTTGGGGAAATACTGACGTAGTTCAAGCGACATCAAAATGAATTTCTGGCACCGTTGTCGGGGAGACATCATCAACATCTATTAGGTCCCTAATCACGAATCTCATCTCCTTACAATTCACATTATTTGCCATTTGCTTCTCATTTTCATCTCCACCACTTCACAAAATTTGCCTTTTTATTCGCCTTCTTTTTTGTTTGCCTTTTTCTCGTTTGATCTTTTGTTTGCTTGAGTTTCCATGTGTCTTCTATTTGCTTGCATCTTCGCTTGCTAAAAATCTATTGATATGGATCCTCATCCACTTGCTAATCTTTTTAAAAGATCCAATTATGATGAACCAATTGCTAGTGAATTAAGTTCACTAGATTTTCTTTATGAAGTTTTGCTTGAGATTCATGAATCTGAAAATTGTGATGAAGTGTTAAACGAAGAAATTTATAAAGTGATTCATGGTAGCTCCTTAAACAAAAAGCATGATTGCAATGATGTTATTATAAATTTTATTAATGTCAATTGTGTTCGTGATATGCAAAACCCCAAGCTTGGGGATGCTTGTTTTGTTATGTCCACTACTTATTGCAATGATCATGATTGGGGTGATAATGATTCTTATGATCTTGAAAATTTATTTAAACCTCGTGATGAACATGCTTGCGATAATATTAGAAGTGGGTTTGGAAGAGTGTCAACTTTAGCTAAAAATAATCCCACATATTTGGAGAGTGTTCAATCTTATGAAATTTTTGATAAAAATGGGCTTGGAGAGGTCATGACTTTATTTGATGATAATATCACTATTTTGGAACAGTGTCAACTTTGCATGCATGTGGATCATGTAGAAAATATTTTATGTGGTAGTTATATTATTGAATTTTATTATGATCCTACATGTAATTATTTTGAGAGAGGAAAACATTGTTGTTGGAATTTTCATGTTACTAATTTACTTCTCGTTATGTTGAGATTGCTATTGTTTCTTTCTTCTTCCTTGCATATGCTAGTTTTTGCTTGCCATGATAATTTGTTTTCTTATAAAATGCCTATGCATAGGAAGTATGTTAGACTTAGATCGGTTGTTCACATGATTTATGATGCTCTCCTTGTGCTTCAATTATTGTCTTTTATGTGAGCATCATTATTATCTCATGCCTAGCTAGGGGCATAAAACGATAGCGCTTGTTGGGAGGCAACCCAATGAATAATTTTTTTTGCCTTTTTCTTTATGTTCTTGAGTGTCTACAAAATTATGCTACTGTTATGATTGTGTTTTTTTGTTAATTAGTTTTTGTACCAAGTGAAGTGAGGGAGTCCTGGATTTTGGGGTCCTCGGGGGTCCGGTCTACTGAAGGTGGGCCGGACTGATGGGCCGTGAAGATTAAAGCAGAAGGTCATCCCCCGTGTCCGGTTGGGCTCCCATATATGTAGAAAGGCAAGTTGGATGTCCGGATGTAATGATTCCTTCCTCCTCAAGTCATGTCTGTACAAACCCTAGGTCCCCTCCGACGTGTATATAAGCCGGAGGGTTTAGTCCGTAGAGGCTAACAGAACAATCACAGGTTAGACTTCTAGGGTTTAACCAATACGATCTTGAGGTAGATCAACTCTTGTAATCCCACTGGTGCGCGTCGGTCCTAAACAAATGGGTTTTAACCCCTTTCTGCGATGGCATTTGGAATCGTCGCCAAGTGAGTGTGGGTGATAGGGGGTCCTTCCCGCACGACCCAGAAACCGTCGGGGATATGCCCTCCTGGCACACACGCTCGGCAAAATGAGGTCGTGTGCGACCGGTGAGCGCTCAAATACAGAAATACGTACAATAGAGCTAAAAAATACAATTATACAGGCAAAATTGTTTCCGGTCGCAAGTACATCCCACACAGTCAGTCCCCGCTAAACGTTTCCGTTCGTATGTACATCCCACACAGTCGCTCCAAGGAAAACGTATCCGTTCACAGGTACATCACATACAATTTTTCCCGTTAAATCGTTTGCGTTATTGAATGTATCACACACGGTACGTAGAAGAAACTGTGTGGCAAAGGCTGTCCATCACACACAGTTTTTATGTGGTAAACGTTTGCGCAAGGTGGCCTAACGCAAACAGTTTTCAAGAGAAAGTCGTGTGTGATTGTTCATTGATCCAACACGGTTTATTCCTAGAAACTGTGTGCGTTGCCTGAGGTCATCGCCCACGGTATTTTTTCAATAACCGTTTGCAATATCAAAACCCAATTAGCAGGCTAATTGCCCTATTATTAATAATCCATTTATTAATCTAATTGACATTCATATTAAGCACACAATATATTCCATTTCCTTATTAAGGAAGCAGAATTTCATAATTGAAATACATCAGAGTACAACATGATATAGCTTCCGCACTCAGCTACCCCATTACACAACCGCACCAGCACCAAGTTCCACATGCAACATGTAGAACCTTTCAAAATTAGCATCATAGACGGTATATAGACAGATGCATCTCATCTGGAAAATTGATGAAGCGGAAGGCGAATATTGAGCCTTCATTCATGTTGAAGGTCTTTGCAAATTTAGGCCAGTGCCTGTGGATGATTGACAGTCCGTCCTTCGTCCTCTTCAGGAACACTTCAATATTGAACCATGGGTGTTGTATGAAAACCTTCCTCGCCTCCTGACCATAGAGGTGGTTTGAGAGGTAATCATCAGTGAACTGCTTTGGAAAGGCCTGAAACAAGGATGTGCATAAATATCTTCTTTATATTAGAAATGGGGCAAAGGAATAAAAAAAGGCAAGGTATAATAGTTAGTACCATCTTGTAGTGAACTGATGTCTTCTTCATTGTGCAGACAAAGATCTTGTTGTTTTTTGTTGCTAATTTCTTTATCCTAACAATCTTTCTGAGTTTCTTGATTTGATTGATATTCATGGACAACTCATTTCCCCATATGCAAAAAGGGTCGAACAGTGGGTCAAAACCTCTGACAGCAGGACCTACATGTGCAAGAACAAATTGTTAAAAACCAAAATATTAGAATGGTTCCTGCAATTGCACAATAATGTACTATTAGAGAACGAACCATGCATGTGCTAACCTCGATTGTAAACCTGAAAGTGCAACTATCCCTGGGTGGTTTTGGTAATTCCTAACAACATATAGCTCATTGAGCTAATGCTATTTCAAGATAAATATTTCAGGAAAGCTGAATGATTGGCATGGCATGGATGAGGAAAGTGGACCCCTCAAAATGCTAAGGACAAAAGAATTGGCTCAAGCTCAGAGCACAAGACTCTACATTTTAATTTTAGTGATCCAAGATCACATTGAGTCCATATGAAAAGCCAATACTATCAAGAGGGGGTGAGGTGTTGCTTAATGAGTTTCTTGCTCAAAGTGTTTAGTGATATGCTCCAAAAACCCTTAACTACTTTCTCACATCCACATATGTCCCAAACCAAAAGTCAAACTCGGCCCCACCGAAACTTTCTATCCGGCGCCACCGAGTTCAATTGACATAGCCACTGCCAGAAACCCTAGTCTTTTCGGTCTCACCGATAGGGATCTCGGTCTCACTGAGATGGGATTGTAATCTCTCTGTTTCCCTTTCGTAACGTTTCGGTACAACCGAGATGAGCGATCGGTCCCACCGAGATTGCAATGCAAACTTTCTGTTTCCCTTTCGTAACGTTTCGGTACAACCAAGATGAGCGAATCGGTCCCACCGAGTTTGCCTGACCAAATCTCTGTTTGACTGTTACCAAAATCGGTCTCACCAAGTTTGTGTAATCGGTCTCACCGAGATTACGTTATGCCCTAACCCTAACGAAATAGGTCTCACCGAGTTGACATGTCGGTCCCACCGAAAACCCTAACGTTCACATTTTGAACTAAATCGGTCCGACTGAGTTTCATGATTCGGTCCACCGAGTTGGTGACTTGTGTGTAACGGTTATATTTTGTGTGGAGGCTATATATATCCCTCCACCAACTCCTCATTCGTGGAGAGAGCCATCAGAACATGCCTACACTTCCAACATACATTTTTTGAGAGAGAACCACCTACACTTGTGTTGAGGTCAAGATATTCCATTCCAACCACATAAATCTTGATCTCTAGCCTTCCCCAAGTTGCTTTCCACTCAAATCATCTTTCCACCAAATCCAATCCTATGAGAGAGAGAGTTGAGTGTTGGGAAGACTATCATTTGAAGCACAAGAGCAAGGAGTTCATCATCAACACACCATTTGTTACTTCTTGGAGAGTGGTGTCTCCTAGATTGGCTAGGTGTCACTTGGGAGCCTCCGACAAGATTGTGGAGTTGAACCAAGGAGTTTGTAAGGGCAAGGAGATCGCCTACTTCGTGAAGATCTACCCGAGTGAGGCAAGTCCTTCGTGGGCGACAGCCATGGTGGGATAGACAAGGTTGCTTCTTCGTGGACCCTTCATGGGTGGAGCCCTCCGTGGACTCACGCAACCGTTACCCTTCGTGGGTTGAAGTCTCCATCAACGTGGATGTATGATAGCACCACCTATCAGAACCACGGATAAAAAAAATCTCCGTGTCAAAATTGCGTTTGCTCCCTCAAACTCCTCCCTTTACCTTCATGTGCAATTGTTTTACATTCCCCTGCTATATTCTTAGAATTGCATGTGTAGGTTGATTGCTTGACTTGTGCAAAGTTGCTAAAATCTGCCAAGAACTAAAATTGGGAAAAGGCTAGATTTTTATTTGGTCAAGTAGTCTAATCACCCCCCTCTAGACATACTTTCGATCCTACAAGTGGTATCAGAGCTTTGGTCTCCATTTGCTTTGATTTCCATAGCTTTTGGTGGTCATAGCCTTGGTTTCACAACCTAGGAGAGTATGGCGTCTAGCGAGGAAAATTACCACCGTAGAGGCCCTTACTTTGATGGTACAAATTTTGCTAGTTGGAAGCATAAGATGAAAATGCATATTCTTGGACATAACCCCGCCGTTTGGGCTATTGTGTGTATTGGCTTGCAAGGTGAATTCTTCGATGGGAGAGAACCAAACCGTGAAGCTACCGCGGAAGAGTTGAAGATGCTGCAATACAATGCTCAAGCTTGTGATATTCTCTTCAACGGATTGTGCCCCGAAGAATTCAACAAAATCAGCCATCTTGAGAATGCAAAGGAAATTTGGGATACTTTGATTGATATGCACAAAGGTAACGACTCCGTCAAGGAATCCAAATTGGATGTGCTTCAAAGCCAACTTGACAAGTTCAAAATGAAGGATGGTGAAGGCGTCGTTGAAATGTACTCTAGGCTTGCTCTCATCACAAATGAGATTGTCGGCTTAGGAAGTGAAGAGATGACCGACAAATTCATCATCAAGAAGATCCTAAGAGCCTTGGATGGAAAATATGATACCGTGTGCACATTGATCCAAATGATGCCCAATTACAAAGATCTCAAGCCAACGAAAGTCATTGGAAGAATTGTTGCTCGTGAGATGTCACTCAAGGATAAGGAAGAGCTCCATAACAAGTCAAGTGGTGCTTACAAACCCTCATGTGAAGCTCCTACATCATCAAGTGAGAAACAAACCTTCAATGAAGAATTGAGCCTAATGGTGAAGAACTTCAACAAGTTCTACAAAAGTAGAAGCAAGGAAAGAAGTTCCAAGTCAAGGTCCTACAATGACAAAAGATCTTCTAGTCGTGAGCGTAATTGCTACAATTGTGGAAGACCCGGACACTATTCCAATGAGTGTACGGCTCCCTACAAAAGAAGAGAAGATTCTCCCAAAAGAAGGAGTAGAAGACCATCAAGATAAAGAAGGAGTAGAGATGATCGTTATGAACGAAGACCCTCTTGGAGAAGACCATCAATATAAGTCATCAAGGAGCTACACAAAAAGAAGACATCAAGCTCATGTTGGTGAATGGGTATCCGGCTCCGACTCCGACAATCACTCCGAAAGAAGTTATCACTCCGACTCCGAATATACTCAAGATGAAGGTGTTGCCGGTCTAGCACCTGTGTCAACCAACTCCTACGACATATTTGACTCACCAAATGAAGGAATTGGAAGATGCTTCATGGCCAAAGGTCCAAAGGTAACACACCCCGAGTATGTTGATTTCAATAGTGATGAAGATGATTTGCTAGGAGATGATGATTTACTTGTTGACAACTCTAGTTATGAAAACTATGATGAGCTTTCTATTAATCATGATAATCAAGATAAAACGAATGATGATGATAAGAAGGAGATTGAGCATCTAACTAAAGAACTAAACACTCTTAAGTTAGCTCATGAAACTACCTTGGAAGATCATCGAGAACTTTTAAAGACTCATGAGAAGGTACGCTTTGAAAAGCTCAACCTTGAGCAAGAGCATGCGTTTTTAAAGGCAATCAATGATGGTCTTCGCAAGAAAAGTTCTTCTTACATTGCCAAGCATTTACTCTTGTCTACTTACATGCCACAAGTTAAATCTAACAACAAGAACAAGAAAGATTCTTCATCTAGTAGTAACAACAATCATACTAAATCCAACATTGTTGCTTCTAGTAGTTCTCTTGATTCCACTAATGATTCTCTTAGCCAAGTTACACTTGAGCAAGAAAATAGCTTATTGAAGGGAATTATAGAGAAAGGTGTTTACAAGAGCCTTGCCGGAAGTAAGCAATTTGAAGAAATAGTACGCAAGCAAGGAAGGCACCGGAAGAATCAAGGTGTTGGTTTTGAACGAAATTTCAATGCCAGTGGAGTTGAGTGGGAAGAAGATCAATATCCCAAGACGAAGTTTGTTCCTCAACAAGAGAAGTATGATCCTACTTCTTTCCAAGGAACACAAGCTCAAGATGATCTTCCACCACAAGACCACAAGCAAAAAGGCAAGGACAAGCTTCAAGAGGAAATTGATGCATTTGAAGAAGCACCTAAGGCCTTAGTCAAGTGGGTTCCCAAGACTACATCAAGTTCTACTTCATCAAGTACGACAACAACTCCAAGGATTCCCATCAAGATGGTGTGGATCCCGAAGAAGAAGAACTAGAGAGTTCTTGAGGGTGACTCAGCCAACATACTTCACTCTTATCATTTTGGCAATGACAAGTGCAAACAACTTCCACATCTTGCACTAGTCCAAGGAGTCACAAACCCTCTTGTTGGTAAGACAAGGGACAAGGTAACCTAATGCTTTCATGGACAACATCTTGTGTATACATCACTCTATGTCTATGGATATCCTTGCGTGTTCCTTGTGGGACTAACCCGTGTAGGTATTGAAAGTGCAACTCACTCCAAAGGATTGCTCCGAATGATCTACATCAACATTGAGCATCCACATCTTCAACACCTACATGAAGTCATCATCGACAAAACCCAAGGTTAGTTCATCCCTCCTAGGGGGGATATCACATCTAGGGGGAGCTTTACTCTAATCAATTGAGCTAAAGCAACTCTAATGATGTGAACACAACAATGCTTTATGTAAAAGTGGTAACCCCACTTGTGCTTAAACGATGAGTATGACCTATGATCAAATGTTCTCATTTGACTCCTAAGTCAATATACTCATATATAGATGACCTAGTCATCGCCAATTGCTTGATAAATGCTAGAGTGTTTGTGCATGCTTTGTCACATATTTTATTTGCCATTTTAATTGTGTGAGCATGTTGAATGCATATTTTTCTCATTCGAGGACATCCATTTGTTGCTTTGATTGTTTGGCTTTTTCTCTTTTGCCAAATGGATGGACAAGAATGCCTAAGAACTCCCTCTAGCTACCTATGCTTTCCCCGTCTCAAACTCTATTCATGCTACATCACAAAGTTTGATCAAGTCAGATTTGAACCACTCTGTGTGAGGAGCACTCGGAGTCCCCGATTCGTCATAGACTTAAACTTCCAAAACCTCTTTGTGCATTTCGGTCTGACCGATTCATCCTTTTTGGTCCTACCGAGATCACTAAGTTGATCTAAGTTTTTCAATCTCGGTGCAACTGATTAGAACATTTCGGTCAAACTGAGTTGCAGCAACTGCTTGCAGTTTTGCATCTCGGTGCCACCGAGTTGTTCCACTCGGTCACACCGACAGTGTCAGGTTATATATACCGACGGGTCAAATTTTGGAAAATTTTCCGAAACCTTTCGCCCGCGCGTAACCTTCTCTGCCTTCTCGGGTCTCCTGTCACAACCCTAGAATTGCTTGTATTTAGTTGCATCTCTGAGCATCCATGCATCATGTTTAAATTTATGAAATTTGAATCGGGGATGTTCAAACCCTAGCACCAAATGAATTCAACTAGGGTCCAAATAAAATCATTTTCAGTGAACCCAAAATTCCCTTCTAAAATGTTCAGCATCTTTGCCTTGGTCTAGAACCTATGACAAAAATGGTGCACACTTTTCTAGGATAACAGAGGGTCACTGAATTAAATCATATAGTATTTTCATTTGGGCATTTAAATGCTATAAAATATTTTAAATGTCCAAATAATCATAAACTGAAATGTTTACTGTTGGATATATGCCAAACAGTGGCTTTGAGCAGTTTCATGATTTTTGGGTTTGTTCTGGTATTTTTAATAAAGCCCTGAAGCTACAGAAGAAATAGAAAACATGAACTAAAAGAGAGAGAGAGTTTTACCCGGCCTCACCTGTGCAGCCCACCTGGCCGGCCCAGCTGGTGGCCCAGCCAACTGGCCCAGTCCACCACCGCAGCCCCCTCTGTCGCCTTCCTCCTTGCGCTAGTAGGCACGGGCGTGTGCCCGCGGTGCTCTAGCATGCGCGCGGCCAACGACGGCCACGTCCTGCTTCTGCCGATGCCTGGACGACTCCAGATGGCGCCACGCACCTCCCTGCCTCTCTCTCTCACTCTCCCTCGCTCTCACCCCCTTCTCTGGATCCCTCTCTCTCGCGCCCGAGCGCACCGTAGCGCGCCGCCGAGCACCACCGCGGCCAGCGGCCACCCCACGCCTCGCCAATGCGCCCAGAAGCTCCACCACGTCGCTTGCTACCTCTCCGTCAAGCCACGAGATGCCGGACGCCCCGTGGAGCCGTCACCGCCGTCTTCTTCATCGTCGGTCGCCCGAGATCGCTGTCAACGCCCCGTCGCCGTACGTCCTTCCACGAGCCCACTGAGCACGTCGCTGGATCCGCTTTGAGATCCTGCTCCGAACCCTTCTCCTCCCCCTCTTTTATGCACGCTCTAGCTCCGTTCCCCGCCATGGCCGTAGCTCCTCGCCACCGTTCATGTCGCCGCCGTGGCCAGGGCCACTGCAGCTCGCGCCCGCGCGTGTTCCCGCGCTCAGCAGCCTCCTAGAAGGCCAACGCCGCCGCTCACAGATCTTGCAATGCACTGCAGCACCGCGCGCGCACCTGGCCGTGCTCCGGCCGCTGCCCCGAGCTCGTTTCCGGCGAGCTCCGGCGTCCCCGCAGCCTCCCGCTTGCTCCTCTGGATGCGGCCGAGCCCAGGCTATGCCCTGGCGCACTCAGCGCGCCAAAACCCCACCCATAGCGCTTTCCCGACGCCCTCCGCCGCGGATTTGGTCGCCGGCGTTTACACTCCGGTGGTGCTGATGTGGCGTCGTAATTATGGCCTAATCACATTTAGTTTAATCACCTCAGCCACTGACAATAGGGACCCACGGACTAAATAACCTCGGGTTAAGTTTAGATTAGATTTAATCAAACACGGGGGACCCACACGCCAGCATTGACTTTGCTGACGTGTCCGTTGACCGGTCCCACCTATCTGTGGCACGAGCCAGCACTGTGAGACTGACCAGTGGGACCCACTGGTCAGGTTTGACCTGGACCAGCCCTGTTGACTCGCTGACGTCACACTGACGCAGTTAATCTTTTCTGGAATTAGTTTATTTTCGAAATAACCAGAAATTCCAGAAAATGTCCAAAACTTCTAAAATTCATAGAAATTCAACCATAACTCCAAATGAAATAAATTATATATGAAAAATGATCAGAAAAATCAAATCTATCCACCTGTACTAGTTTCATGCATGTTTAAACAACTTAAACTTTCTATTTAGTACAAAACATGATAAAGCACTATTTAAGTTCATAATTTGAGTCTGGGGTTGAACCTTTGGTTCAAAATGACCCAGACCCATCTGGTTGTAGTTTCATTAGCCCAACACATTCATATTGCCATGTCATTATCATGCATCATAATTGTTGCATTGCATTGATTGTATTCTTCCTTGTTTGCCGGTATTTGTTCCCTCTCGATAGATGTGGTTCCGACGATGTGATCGATGACACCGATGAAGAGCTATACTATCTTCAGAAGTTCCAGGCAAGCAAAACCCCCTTGTTCTTTCCGATACAATCCCACTCTCTCACTCCTGCTCTTTTTTACTGCATTAGGACAACAACGATTCAACTGTTACATGCTGCGGTAGTTGAACCCCTTTTCCTCTGCATGACCTGTCATTGCCACAGTAAATAGATGAAATCCACTAGCATGAGTAGGACTTGTTGGAGCCTTGATGTGCCTTCTCATTCATGCTTGTAAGTCATGCCTGCTACTGCTTAGAGTTGAGTCAGGTCTGATTCATCGGGGATGAATTGGAATGTGGTGAACATGTCCTACTATTGAGAGCTAAGTGTGTGAACACGATTTGGTAAAGGTAGCGGTGAGAGGCCATGTAGGAGTACATGGTGGGTTGTCTCATTGCAACCGTCCTCAGGAACTGAGTTATGTGTTTGTGATCCATGAACAGTTACTACCACGCATTAGAATGCTTAAGTGCCCCTCTCGACTTATTAATCAACCTGATCTCTGTGCAGGAGTTGCAACTAGTTTCTGGTGTTTGTAGGTAGTGTTAGTAGTCTACCAAGTGGCACCCGGTACAGATGGGCTTGGGACAGACTAGGCACAGTGGCATGGTGTACCAAGTGGCACCCGG
Source organism: Aegilops tauschii subsp. strangulata (assembly GCF_002575655.3). Taxonomy (NCBI): domain Eukaryota; kingdom Viridiplantae; phylum Streptophyta; class Magnoliopsida; order Poales; family Poaceae; genus Aegilops; species Aegilops tauschii. The sequence continues at coordinate 485,203,976 of NC_053041.3, forward strand.
ATGGTGGGCTTGGGAACCCTGCTCACGTCATTTCGGGCCGTGAGCGACACCCCGACCAGATCACCTTGCAGATGGAACCCGAATAGGCGATAAACCTGGACTAGAGACTTGTGTGGTTAGTCAGGTCGTGGCCGACTCCCTCACCAGGCTTCCGCTTGAAGGTTGCCGAGATACACGACGTGTACATGGTGGTAAGTGGCGAGAGCGTGTGTGAAGAAGTACACCCCTGCAGGGTTAACATCATCTATTCGAATAGCCGTGTCCGCGGTAAAGGACTTCTGGGTTGCCTGTACAGTTCATAGACAAGTGAAAGTGGATACTCTAAAATGCGCAAGATAAGCGTGAGTGCTATGGATGCCGTTCTCGTAGGGAGACGGGAGCGGATCCATAGTGGTGTATTGATATGGTGAATATGTGGACTCGTGTGCGCCACCTCAAAAGAGTTACTTACAGTCATAGTTTAGGATAGCCACCGAGTCATAGCTGGCTAGCTACAGTTAAACTCCACCACCCCCTTGTTGATACTGATGCATATGTAGCTAGTTCTGATGTAAGTCTTGCTGGGTACATTTGTACTCACGTTTGCTTATTTTATGTTTTTGCAGAGAGACTTTAGTCTCGCTAGTAGTTCCGCGTGGACTTCGACGTTTAGCTTGTAACCTCAGCTACGAGCTTGTACCTTGGGAGGGTCTTGTAGTTAGTCAGGCTTCTCAGCCTTTTCCTTTTGTAGTTGTCTGTACTCAGACAAGTTAAGCTTCCGCATGTGCTTGTTGCTTGTATCTCTGTATGCTGGGTCATCAGACCCATGTTTGTAATATCTGGCTCTTCGGAGCCTAATGAATAAATACTTTGAGTCGTAGAGTTTTGTTGTGATCCCATGTTGTATTTACACATATCGAGCATATTGTGTGTATGATTGAAATGCTTGGTATGTGTGGGATCCGACAACCTAGTTGTCTATCCTTGGTAGCCTCTCTTATGGGGAAATGTAGTCTAGTGCTTCCACTGAGCCATGGTAGTCTGCTACAGCCCGGTTTACCGGAGTCCTGTTAGCCCAGTTTCTACTGCTCCAGAACACTTAGACGGGCCGGCATGTGTCCTTCTTCGATCCTGTGTCTGTCCCTTCGGGGAAATGTCACGCGGTGTCTTCCAGAGTCCTGTTAGCCTGCTACAGCCCGGATTCCCGGAGTCCTGCTAGCCCAGTTGCTACAGCCCGAATTCACTCGCTGATGACCGACACGTTCGTTGCTGGGTCATGTATGCCTGTCCCTGTAAGTTAGTGCCACTTTGGGTTCATGACTAGTCATGTCGGCCCGGGTTCTCTGTCATATGGATACTAGCGACACTATCATATACGTGAGCCAAAAGGCGCAAACGGTCCCGGGCCAGGTAAGGTGGCACCCGTGGGAATACCGTGCATGAGGCCGCAAAGTGATATGATGTGTTACATGCTAGATCGATGTGACTTAGGATCGGGGTCCTGACAGCTTTGGTATCAGAGCCTGACTGCCTGTAGGATTACCAAGCCAAACTGGTCGAAGTTGAGTCTAGAAATGCTTTAGTTATATAGGGGAATTGACTGTGGAAGGGAACGTAAGGCTCTTTTCACTCCTTTACCTTATGCCCTTCTAATCTGAGTCAACCTCTTCTTTTCTACGGGGATTAAGAACTAGGCCTTCTCATCTATCTATCAGGATGACGTGTTACTAATCCATAGACTTATAGAATTGATAGTTTCAAGTCTCAGTTCAGTTTCTACTACTTCCGTATGTTCATAGCTGGCCTCAGAACCTTGATATTGTGATGTTGAGTGGTCATGCCACTATTTTGCAGGATGTCCCAAATCATTTTGAGCATTTATAGCCGTTATGCTGTCCGAGTCATCCCAGGTTTCTAAATAGTCTGATGCATTTGCAAATCCCTTCTTTTTGTTCCCGATGTCCCTTTGGGCCAGGTTAATCACACTAATTGCTGAGTTGAGGTATTCTATTGCCTCGACATATATGTTGGAGTTATTATTATGACCCTAGGTGTCTTAGAAGATTACCTAGTAATCTAGCCATGTTTTGTGTCCCAGTGTGATGATTCTGGCCATCATTCTCAAAAGCATCCCGTGATGCCACTTAGTTAGTAGGCATTCTATTCCTGGGCTTTTGAACCCGAGATTCACCCTACTTACTTCATGTTGATAGTGTTTGCTCGTTCCTTTAGGTTATTAGTAACCTTTGCATTAGTCCCCGAGGTCCGTGGTATTTCCTTCTTCCAAATACTATGAACCACTTATGGCAGAAGTTTGTTGGATCAAAAGATCACAACAGGAGTGCTCTTGATGAGTTCCCCATTCTATATTGTGACTCTGCCAATCCTACCTCTCTGCATGGGTTATCCGGAAGAAATATGTTGAATTTGTTCGGCATACTAATCCATGCATCCACAACTCAAAAAAACATATGTTCCTTTGAGTTGTCCCTCTTTAGTTGTCTTCTGACCTTCGTCTATCAATTGATAGTCAGGAGTAGTTGTGCATCTGTGTTATCGATGCCTATCATTCTTGTGGTCCGTCAAGCCATTCTAGTTCAGAATGACTAGGAGAAACGAACTCCAGTACCTCATCCATTTCTGGGATTGGGTCAAAGCAGTTGTATTCCGCAGATTAAATGCAATCAAGATTTTAGTCTGTTCTACCCTGAGGTATTACCCACTTTATGTCAGGAATGTCATGAGAATTGCACCTTCTCTTATGAATTCTTGACGTAGTGATACTTCTCACCATCATCATTCATTCCTTGGTGCCGTGTTGTCGCAACCGGAATGCCGACGAGTGAATCGTGATGTGTGAAATCAATACTCCTAGCAACTGTGTTGCTTGGTAGTTAATGGACAATAATCGTATCCTTAGCATGTTGATTATTGAATCATCACCCTAAGGTTTATCATGCTACCTAGTCCTTATTTCTGGTGCACTTTTCGATCAATGAGTTAGGATAGTGTCAATCCTTGCTTATGATTATATCGTCTTGCCCTGAAAAGCAAGATTGTTCTCGAGCTTAGTGACATATCGGTGGTTCATGATTTTCCGTACATCTTCTCGGAAGTATAACTAGGTTGTCACCTGACCGCTATGTTGAGTTCGTGATCAAGTTGGTTTCTTATAAACCACCCCTTCTCCAAGAATCTGTGATGGATACCCCTGAGCTAGTTGGTTAAGCTAAACAACAACTTGGAGAGTTGGAAGATAAAAAGCTTTGCCGAATTTGGTTCTTTCTGAAGGGATGTCTTTGTGTTTGTGTGTGTGGTGAAGAAAGATGATATCTTCACCAATTGGTCCTCGTGATCAGTTGTTGGATCTATTGTCTTGTCAAAACTTTGACTTGAGTATGGGCTATCGTCAAGTCAAATCAAAACCAACGATGGTTGTAATGTTGTCTTACTCGTGGTTGATCCCTCGAGCATACACCATTACATCTTTTGGTCTGACCAATGCTATCACCGTGTTCACATGATGGTGGAGGTTCAGTGATATGGAAATTCTGATGAGTTGCTATTGAGCCCATTAGCAACATCTTGTCTCCTCCTTGATTCATGTTGAACATCAAGCTAGTGTTGGAAACTTTTGTAAGCATTATCTTCATGTCCCGTTTATGAAATACATGTTTGGTGTAAGAAGTGACTTTCTCCAAGTTCACGTGCATTAGGTGCAAGTTGCCACCGTGAATTTGAGAAAGTTAGTTTTGCTTCCCCTGGAATTGTCCCAAGTCAGTCATGCATGTGCGAAGTATTCTGTGGTTTGGTAGATTAATTACCTCCATTCCATATGTATTCCCTAGCACACCAAGCCACTGATTGATTTGTTCAGGGAAAAGAAGTTTCTTCATAAGAGCTAATCATATGACTTATGCAAGCACTTCGATATCCTCGTTGATGGTTCCCACCTGAACTCGGTAGTGTTTCGTTGTAAGACTACTATGTGGTCATGCTTGTCTGGGACAGCGTGTTCACATGTTGTAGCAGAACCCGCTCATGTTTTGGAGCTTGCCATCGTAGTTCATTTCCCGAGAATCTCGCAACGTCATCTCGTCAAATTTTGTTGCAAACTTTCTTTTGCAGACATGTTGAGTTTGAAGTATTCTGTTACTAGCCAGATCTGAATCTCAGGCAGATATGATGGTTGGAACATTCCCAACATTTGCATTTTGTTCCCAGCTTGCACCGCCGTTGTGCCAATTTCCCATGGGCTAACCTTCTCAGCAGCAGCTGTCCAGGATCATATTCAAAAGTGATCCTACCATGGATCCCATCCATTTCCGATGATAAGCAAAAATCACTCATTACGTTGTCTTCAACAAGGTAGTCCACATCAACCATCCTAATCCGACTATGCCATTCTTTGGAACTCCTTCAAATTATTGATTGTATTTGCCTCAGGCTGGTATAGAGAGTTTCAATGATCTATGTATCAAAGTAATTCTTTTTGCCACTTAAGGGAATAATTCTACGAGTCACCTTTCCCAAGGTGTCCCGTTATGGAATCATGGCAATTAACTCCTCGCTACTTTGAAACCTATGCACCATCTTACTCAAGCGTGGAATTGCTGCCTACCAAATTGAAACCCTCATCTTCTACTTCCCTCCATCACTCGGATGTATGTGTTGTGTCTCAGCTCAAGAGATGCTCCAACATCTCATTCCATGAGTTGGTCATGACTCGCTCGGTCATTGTGAAGATCAAAACCTATAGAGTTTTCCTCTCTCCCATTGTCATAACCGGATGAAGATCTTGAAGGCAAAGATGCCAAGATCAACATGATGCAATGGACCATGAAGACTATGCTAGTTCCATGTCCCCTCTGTCTTCTCACCTCACGTCTTGAATCTTGGGATGAGATTCTTGTTTAGTGGGGGTGAGTTGTCACAACCCTAGAATTGCTTGTATTTAGTTGCATCTGTGAGCATCCATGCATCATGTTTAAATTTATGAAATTCGAATTGGGGATGTTCAAACCCCAACACCAAATGAATTCAACTAGGGACCAAATAAAATCATTTTCAATGAACCCAAAATGCCCTTCTAAAATGTTCATCATCTTTGCCTTGGTCTAGAACCTATGACAAAAATGGTGCACACTTTTGTAGGACAACAGAGGGTCACTGAATTAAATCATATAGTATTTCCATTTGGGCATTTAAATGCTATAAAATATTTTAAATGTCCAAATAATCATAAACTGAAATGTTTACTGTTGGATATATGCCAAACAGTGGCTTTGAGCAGTTTCATGATTTTTGGGTTTGTTCTGGTATTTTTAATAAAGCCCTGAAGCTACAAAAGAAATAGAAAACATGAACTAAAAGAGAGAGAGAGAGCTTTACCTGGCCTCACCTGTGCAGCCCACCTGGCCGGCCCAGCTGGCGGCCCAGCCAACTGGCCCAGTCCACCACCGCAGCCCCCTCTGTCGCCTTCCTCCTCGCGCCAGTAGGCACGGGTGTGTGCCCACGGTGCGCTAGCACGCGTGCGGCCACCAACGGCCACCTCCTGCTTCTACCAGCGCCTGGACGACTCCAGATGGCGCCACACACCTCCCTGCCTCTCTCTCTCACTCTCCCTCGCTCTCACCCCCTTCCCTGGATCCCTCTCTCTCGCGCCCGAGCGCACCGCAGCGCGCCGCTGAGCACCACCGTGGCCATCGGCCACCCCACGCCTCGCCAATGCGCCCAGAAGCTCCGCCACGTCGCTTGCTACCTCTCCGTCAAGCCATGAGACGCCGGACGCCCCGTGGAGCCGTCACCACCGTCTTCTTCATCGTTGGCTGCCCGAGATCGCCGTCAACGCCCCGTCACCGTACGTCCTTCCACGAGCCTACTGAGCACGCCGCTTGATCCGCTGGGAGATCCTGCTCCGAACCCCTCTTCTCCCCCTCGTTTATGCTCGTTCTAGCTCCGTTCCCTGCCATGGCCGTAGCTCCTCGCTGCCGTTCATGTCGCCGCTGTGGCCAGGGCCACCGCAGCTCGCGCCCGCGCATATTCCCACGCTCAGCAGCCTCCCAGAAGGCCAACGCCGCCGCCCGCAGCTCCTGCCATGCACTGCAGCACCGCGCGCGCACCTGGCCGTGCTCCGGCCGCCGCCCCTAGCTCGTTTCTCGCGAGCTCCGGCGTCCCCGCAGCCTCCCGCGTGTTCTTTTGGATGCGGACGAGCCCGGGCTATGCCCTGGCGCTCTCAGCACGCCAAAACCCCGCCCATAGCGCTTTCCCGACGCCCTCCTCCACGGATTTGGTCACCGGCGTTTACACTCCGGTGGTGCTGATGTGGCGTCGTAATTATGGCCTAATCACGTTTAGTTTAATCACCTCAGGCACTGACAGTAGGGACCCACGGACTAAATAACCTCGGGCTAAGTTTAGATTAGATTTAATCAAACACGGGGGACCCACACGCCAGCATTGACTTTGCTGACGTGTCCGTTGACCGGTCCCACCTGTCTGTGGCACGAGCCAGCACTGTGAGACTGACCAGTGGGACCCACTGGTCAGGTTTGACCTGGACCAGCCCTGTTGACTTGCTGATGTCACGCTGACGTAGTTAATCTTTTCTGGAATTAGTTTATTTTCGAAATAACCAGAAATTCCAGAAAATGTCCAAAATTTCTAAAATTCATAGAAATTCAACCATAACTCCAAATGAAATAAATTATATATGAAAAATGATTAGAAAAATCCAATCTATCCATCTGTACTAGTTTTCATGCATGTTTAAACAACTTAACCTTGCTGTTTAGTACAGAACATGATAACGCACTATTTAAGTTCATAATTTGAGTTTGGGGTTGAACCTTTGGTTCAAAATGACCCAAACCCATATGGTTGTAGTTGCATTAGCCCAACACACTCATATTGCCATGTCATTATCATGCATCATAATTGTTGCATTGCATTGATTGTATTCTTCCTTGTTTGCCGGTATTTGTTCCCTCTCGATAGACGTGGTTCCGACGATGTGATCGATGACACCGATGAAGAGCTATACTCTCTTCAGAAGTGCCAGGCAAGCAAAACCCCCCTTGTTCATTCCGATACAATCCAACTCTCTCGCTCCTACTCCCTTTTTCTGCATTAGGACAACAACGATTCAACTGTTACATGCTGCGGTAGTTGAACCCCTTTTCCTCTGCATGACCTGTCATTGCCACAGTAAATAGATGAAACCCACTAGCATGAGTAGGAGTTGTTTGAGCCTTGATGTGCCTACTCATTCGTGCTTGTTTGTCATGCCTGCTACTGCTTAGAGTTGAGTTAGGTCTGATTCATCGGGGATGAATTGGAATGTGGTGAACATGTCCTACTGTTGAGAGCTAAGTGTGTGAACACGATTTGGTAAAGGTAGCGGTGAGAGGCCATGTAGGAGTACATGGTGGGTTGTCTCATTGCAGCCGTCCTCAGGAACTGAGTTCTGTGTTTGTGATCCATGAACAGTTACTACCACGCATTGGAATGCTTAAGTGCCCCTCTCGACTTATTAATCAACCTGATCTCTGTCCAGGAGTTGCAACTAGTTTCTGGTGTTTGTAGGTAGTGTTAGTAGTCTACCAAGTGGCACCCGGTACAGGTGGGCTTGGGACAGACTAGGCACAGTGGCACGGTGTACCAAGTGGCACCCGGATGGTGGGCTTGGGAACCCTGCTCACATCGTTTGGGGCCGTGAGCGACACCCCTGACGGATCTCCTTGCGGATGGAACCCGAATAGGCAATAAACCTGGACTAGAGACTTGTGTGGTTAGTCAGGTCGTGGCCGACTCCCTCGCCAGGCTTCCGCTTGAAGGTTGCCGAGATACACGACATGTACATGGTGGTAAGTGGCGAGAGCTTGTGTGAAGAAGTACACCCCTGCAGGGTTAACATCATCTATTCGAATAGCCGTGTCCGCGGTAAAGGACTTCTGGGTTGCCTGTACAGTACATAGACAAGTGAAAGTGGATACTCTAAAACGCGCAAGATAAGCTTGAGTGCTATGGATGGCGTTCTCGTAGGGAGACGGGAGCGGATTCATAGTGATGTATTGATATGGTGAATATGTGGACTCGTGTGCGCCACCTCAAAAGAGTTACTTACAGTCGTAGTTTAGGATAGCCACCGAGTCAAAGCTGGCTTGTTGCAGTTAAACTCCACCACCCCCTTGTTGATACTGATTCATATGTAGCTAGTTCTGATGTAAGTCTTGCTGGGTACATTTGTACTCACGTTTGCTTAATTTCTGTTTTTGCAGAGAGGCTTCAGTCTCGCTAGTAGTTCCGCGTGGACTTCGACGTTTAGCTTGTAACCTCAGCTACGAGCTTGTACCTTGGGAGGGTCTTGTAGTTAGTCAGGCTTCTCAGCCTTTTCCTTTTGTAGTTGTTTGTACTCAGACAAGTTAAGCTTCTGCATGTGCTTGTTGCTTGTATGCTCTGTATGTTGGGTCATCAAACCCATGTTTGTAATATCTGGCTCTTCGGAGCCTAATGAATAAATACTTTGAGTCGTAGAGTTTTGTTATGATGCCATGTTGTATTTACACATATCGAGCATATTGTGTGTATGATTGAAATGCTTGGTATGTGTGGGATCCGACAACCTAGTTGTCTATCCTTGGTAGCCTCTCTTATGGGGAAATGTAGTCTAGTGCTTCCACTGAGCCATGGTAGTCTGCTATAGCCCGGTTTACCGGAGTCCCGTTAGCCCAGTTGCTACTGCTCCGGAACACTTAGACTGGTCGGCATGTGTCCTTCTTCAATCATGTGTCTGTCCCTTCGGGGAAATGTCACGCGGTGTCTTTCGGAGTCCTGTTAGCCTGCTACAGCCCGGATTCCCGGAGTCCTGCTAGCCCAGTTGCTACAGCCCGAATTCACTCGCTGATGACCGACACGTTCGTTGATGGGATATGTATGCCTGTCCCTGTAAGTTAGTGCCACTTTGGGTTCACGACTAGTCATGTCGGCCCGAGTTCTCTGTCATATGGATGCTAGCAACACTATCATATACGTGAGCCAAAAGGCGCAAACGGCCCCAGGCCAGGTAAGGTGGCACCCGTGGGAATACCGTGCGTGAGGCCGCAAAGTGATATGATGTGTTACATGCTAGATCGGTGTGACTTAGGATTGGGGTCCTGACATCTCCGGGTCATCCTCTCGCCGCCAGCGACCTCCCGCCGCTGGTCTCCACCGCCGTCAACGGCAACCCCGCCGTTGCCACTGTAGCAAGTTCACTGCCGAGATAGGGTATGAACTTGATCTTTGTGCTATTCTTTAACTCCGATTCCTAACACATTGCTTTGCCATGTTTCTTACCACGTATGAGATCATCCTGTCCAATGAAAACATCCCGTAGATTAGACTTGATTTGAAAATTTAGGGTTAGGTTTCCGCCGAACTCATCTCGGACCGACCGAATTGTAGAAATCGGTCTCACCGATTTGGATTAGGCCATTGCACATGTGATTTTCGGTCTGACCGAGAATTGCAAATCGGTGTGACCGAGTTCGGTTCTCTGTGAAACCCTAGCAGTCTCGGTGCCACCGAACTGTGACTCGGTCTAACCGAGTTCACCAGTTTAGGTTCCAAAAGCTGCTTCGGTATCACCGAGTTTACAAATCGGTAGCTCCGAATGCTTTCTGTTGAGAACTAAAACTAAGTTTTTTAGTCATCTGTTTTGCAAAACTCCTGTACTTTGTGATGCTCATCTTCTCTACCTCATCTATAATCTATTCACAGGGTCTGCTGACAGTTTGCCTGCAAGATGTCTAATCAGAGTGATAGTCAGAACAAGTCAGAAGAACAGGTTCAGTTGAGTGAGGGCACTAGTCCCTCAGGCAGCTATGATGAGGGCAGCAGGAGCACACCTAGCAACTTGCCAAAAGTAGCTACCAGGACAAGGAAGAAGAAAACCTCAGATTCTGATGATGATGATTATGTGGCTGTTGGGGATGAGGCCACTTCAAGGAAGAAGGTGCTGAAGAAGGAATATAGCACTGCTGCTGCAACAAAGCCTGGAATGAAAACAAAGGCTCCAGCAAGAAGAGTCCCAATGTCAAAAGCCAGAGCCTCAACTGCTGAAGCCTCCAAGCCAAAGAAAGTTGCCACAGGTGAAACTATGAAGTTCACCATTGAATCAGATGATGGTGAAGCAGCAGGTGATGGTAAGAAGAAGAGGGAAAGAACCACTACTGCCAGAGTTCTTGGCAAGCCCTCACTGATGAAAGATTATGGAGAAGAGGAAGAGGAAGAGGATGCTGCACCAGCACCCAAAACTCAGAAGCTCATGGGAGATGCAATCAGATCAGGGGCTGCTCCATCTAAGCCCAAAGCTGCACCCAAGGCAGCTGCTCCAGCTCAGAAAACTGCTCCCAAGAGAAGCACTAGAAACATTCCAGCTGCAGAAAAGAACAAGGCCCCAGTGCCTCAAGTTGAAGAAGAAGAAGATGATGAAGCCCAAGTGCTAAGGAAGCTGAAGCCCAAGATCCCTGACCACAATGATACACACCCTGTTGCAGAAAGCATGAAAATCAGGAAGGATGCAGGACTGAGGTTATGGAGACAGTCTGATCCTTATGCTATCAAGAGAAGAACTGCTGTTGACTACAGGTTTCACACTAAGGAACAACAAGATTTTTATGAGACAATTTTGCTTGACAAGAAGCCCATAGTGTGTGACATGAGATGGGTTGACTGGGAGTACATCAAGAAGAATGAAGATCACTATCCAGGTGTATATGACAGCTTCAAGGCATGTGGAGTTGATACATTTGTTGCTCAGAAGCTCACCAAGTGGAATGATGATCTCATCATGCAGTTTTACTCCAGTGCCCACTTCTACCCAGATGGGTAGATCATTTGGATGTTAGAAGGTACTAGGTACCAATCTTCTATTGAAGAATGGGCTCAGTTGATCAATGCCCCAGAAGAAAATGAAGATGAGTTGGATGTTTATGCTGAGAAGAAGAAAGACCACAACACTATGGCACACATGTACAGAGAGATCCTGATGATGCTTTGGAGAATCACAAGTTTGGATCTGTCCACTTCTTGTTGTCTTGTCTACCTACCATTAACTGGATCCTAAGGCATACATTGCTACCCAAGTCAGGTGACCACAAGATGATCAGAGGACATGCTATCAACTTGCTACATTTGTTTGATGTGCCTCAAAAATTCAAGGTCATGAGTCTGATTGTGGAAACAATCAAAAGGACAGCAGCTGATCAGAAGAGAAGTTGTGGGTATGCCCCACGAATTCAGGAGCTCATCAACTCAAAGATGGGCACAGGCAAATATCTACTGGATAAGGAGCACCTTGCCATCTACCCTGAATTTGAAGACAACACTGTAGTCATGACTGAGAATGAACCATCATCAGCTCAAGCACATGAGAATAGAGAGAAGGCAAAGGCAGAGAAAGCTGCAAAGATGCCAACTGTTGAAGAGGCATCTCAAGTCTTCCTGAAGAGCAAGCAAGATCAGTTAGCATATCTGATCCAATCCACCTTGAGGATTGAGAAGGGCTTGGCCACCCTGACTCAAAACCAGGAGAGCTTGGAGAGGATTATAGAGACCAAATTCTATGATCTTGATCTGAAGGTAACTGAGATCCAAACTGCAGTTGAGCAGCTTCAGGAGGAAGCAGAGGAGAAGAAGGACAAGTCTACCACAGATGCTTTTGCTAGAGTGCCCAGAGGACAAAGATCTGCTGCAGTGCCCGTGATAGATACTAGAGCAATAACATCAGCACCAACAGCTACAGCTCAAGTGCCACCTCCAGCAGCCACTCCACTAGCTCCAGCTACAACATCTGAAGCCTTCGTCCTTGGAGTTCTCTCAACACCACCTCATAAAGATCAAGCCCGAGAGTCGTTTAGCACTATGCATTTTTGAACTTTTTGGTAACTTGTTGCCAAAGGGGGAGAAAAATGTATAGATCATAGGCTTCGAGAGAGAGTGTTGCTTTTTATCTCTCTTGCTATTTTGGTTGAAACTTCTTTATTGTGTGCTTGTGTGATATACTTTGTGTGCTTGTGAGATACTTGTTTGATTATGTGTTTAATCATATGCTACCCTTAATGCTTGTTGGATGATATTATCTCTTATATCCTTATATGATCATTCACTTGCTTGGTGATGAGTGCATGCTTGTAACTTCTATCATTTTGAGCACTCCACCAAGATGTATGTGACATGGAAGAGTAACCCATGATCCTAATCGATTGTGCATTTGCATTCAAAAGCAAATTCTAAATAATGCACAAATTTAGGAGGAGCTCTTGCATATCACATACTTCTCAAAGCGACGATGTTTTTCAATGTTATGATCATTTGTCGAAGCTTTGATCTATATGTTGTCATCAATTACCAAAAAGGGGGAGATTGAAAGTGCAACTATCCCTGGGTGGTTTTGGTAATTCCTAACAACATATAGCTCATTGAGCTAATGCTATTTCAAGATAAATATTTCAGGAAAGCTCAATGATTGGCATGGCATGGATGAGAAAAGTGGACCCCTCAAAATGCTAAGGACAAAAGAATTGGCTCAAGCTCAAAGCACAGGACTCTACATTTTCATTTTAGTGATCCAAGATCACATTGAGTCCATAGGAAAAGCCAATACTATCAAGAGGGGGTGAGGTGTTGCTTAATGAGTTTCTTGCTCAAAGTGCTTAGTGATATGCTCCAAAAGCCCTCAACTACTTTCTCACATCCACATATGTCCCAAACCAAAAGTCAAACTCGGCCCCACCGAAACTTTCTATCCGGCGCCACCGAGTTCAATTGACATAGCCACTGCCAGAAACCCTAGGCTTTTCAGTCTCACCGATAGGGATCTCATTCTCACCGAGATGGGATTGTAATATCTCTGTTTCCCTTTCGTAACGTTTTGGTACAACCGAGATGAGCGATCGGTCCCACCGAGATTGCAATGCAAACACTCTGTTTCCCTTTCGTAACGTTTTGGTACAACCGAGATGAGTGAATCGGTCCCACCGAGTTTGCCTGACCAACTCTTTGTTTGTCTGTTACCAAAATTGGTCTCACCGAGTTTGTGTAATCGGTCTCACCGAGATTACGTTATGCCCTAACCCTAACGAAATCGGTCTCACCGAGTTGACATATCGGTCCCACCGAAAACCCTAACGTTCACATTTTGAACTAAATCGGTCCGACCGAGTTTCATGATTCGGTCCCATCGAGTTTGGTGATTTGTGTGTAACAGTTAGATTTTGTGTGGAGGCTATATATATCCCTACACCCACTCTTCATTCGTGGAGAGAGCCATCAGAACATGCCTACACTTCCAACATACATTTTATGAGAGAGAACCACCTACACTTGTGTTGAGGTCAAGATATTCCATTCCAACCACATAAATCTTATATCTAGCCTTCCCCAAGTTGCTTTCCACTCAAATCATCTTTCCACCAAATCCAATCCTATGAGAGAGAGTTGAGTGTTGGGTAGACTATCATTTGAAGCACAAGAGCAAGGAGTTCATCATCAACACACCATTTGTTACTTCTTGGAGAGTGGTGTCTCCTAGATTGGCTAGGTGTCACTTGGGAGCCTCCGACAAGATTGTGGAGTTGAACCAAGGAGTTTGTAAGGGCAAGGAGATCGCCTACTTCGTGAAGATCTACCCGAGTGAGGCAAGTCCTTCATGGGCGACGACCATGGTGGCATAGACAAGGTTGCTTCTTCGTGGACCCTTCGTGGGTGGAGCCCTCCATGGACTCGCGCAACCATTACCCTTCGTGGGTTGAAGTCTCCATCAACGTGGATGTACGATAGCACCACCTATCGGAACCACGGATAAAAAAAATCTCCGTGTCAACATTGCGTTTGCTCCCTCAAACTCCTCCCTTTACCTTCATGTGCAATTGTTTTACATTCCGCTGCTATACTCTTAGAATTGCATGTGTAGGTTGATTGCTTGACTTGTGCAAAGTTGCTAAAATCTGCCAAGAACTAAAATTGGGAAAAGGCTAGATTTTTATTTGGTCAAGTAGTCTAATCACGCCCCCTCTAGACATACTTTCGATCCTACAAAACCTCAGTGCTTCCCATTGTTTCCCTGTAACGCATATAAGGTAGTTAGTCATCAGGTTAAGGACGGGTTCACATGCTATAAGTAAAATATGTTGATGAAAAATAAGAACATTGCAGCTTCATCAGATTAATTCAAGTCACACGGAAAACCCATTTATCCAAACCAAGCATGATTAAGAACTAGGAAATATAGCACTTGTAGATGTTTCTCATGTATTAAGTGCAGCCAAATTCGATTTATTCCTCACATGCACAACAATACAAAATTCTACCCACGACAATTGGACATCGCATTGCAGAATTGAACCAAGCAGTTAACTAAACACCACAACAAATGAACCAAACATTAACTGAGCACCACATTGCACAATATAACATACTCCTAATAGAAGATCAGACAGTTAACCAAACAGTTAACTACAGCCAATTGTAGCAATTGTATTTGTTTCTCATGTATTTACTACAGCCAAATTCAATTTATTCCTCACATGGTATACAATAACAGAATGCACCCACAACTATTGAATATCGCATTGCAGAATTGAACCAAACAGTTAACTAAACACCACAACACAAATGAACCAAACGTTAACTGAGCACCATATTGCACAATGTATAACCAAACCAAGCATGCTTGACAACTTGAAAATATAGCAATTGTATTCGTTTCTCATGTATTTTGTAAAGATAAATTCGATTTATTTCTCACATGGAAGACAATACAAAATTGTAGCCTGAAGAATTGAACATCACATTTGCAGAATTGAACCAAACAGTTAACTGAAGATGACAACTAATTAACAAAATAGTTAATAAGTGGGCACCACACTGCATGACATAGAGAACATATACACTAGCGCAACAGATTGGATGGTAAAATTAGATAGCATAATTCACTAGAATTTGTGAAGGAAAGGCAGGAGCATACTTAACCGGCGTAGCTAGCAAATGGCAAGGTGCTCCTCCAAGATCCGGGGGTCGGCACGAATGGCAGCCATCGCGACCTCATCCGCGCGTGTGGCCGCGATTTGCTTCTCCGCTGCCAAATGCTTCTTGAGATCCTGGCTATACTACATGCACCATGGCTTAGGGCGGCGCTTATTTGGTGGAGGGGTTGGTGATTTGGGTGGAAGGTGTCGCGCTCGCATCGGCGGTCGGGGCATGTGGGATGTGGAAGGAGGAGGAGGATGGGGGTCGGGTGTGGATTACCTGCCTGGATAGACGAGGCCGAGCAGCGTGAAGGAGGGTCGCCGACGAGGAGGCGGCGCTGCAAGCTAGGAGTGAAGGTTTCAACTTGGAAAGGAAGGTGGAAAGAGGGGAAATGTGGCTTTTGGTAAGGGGGAGGGGGCGGGGAGGTAGATATTTCCGCGGAAGCCGAAAATATGGAATCGCCTCAGCCCAAAAACTGGCGCGCAAAATGTAATCAGACACGGTCCCTTACTCAGAACTGTGTACAATATGTGGACATGACAAACGATTCAGATAGCTTAACCCGTGTGTGATGAGTTTGAACGTCAAAAGTTTTGGTTCGAATTTCCATGGTTACAGTGGTCATCCACGTCATTGCATAATTTGGGTACACAATGGAGACTACAACACACCCACACTTCTTAATCGAGCAAGTTTAGCAATTAAACAGAGCTAGCTGACCTAAGCATTACTCTAACAAATTAAAGACCGACGCTCTTAATTAAACAAAACAAAGAGTACTACTACGACTGGTGCTCGTCGATCTCCGCCGCCGCCTCCATGTCCAGCTCGCGCCCGACGGTCTCCTGGGGAAGGGGCTCCATGGCATCCATCACACCATACTCGGCAAGCATCTCGCCATCCGCGTCCGCCATCTCTTTGGAAAAGGCCGCCACGAGCTGGGCATGGGCGGATGCGATCTGGGCTTGGACGGGCTCCGTCGTCGCAAGGTATGCGATGGAGGAACGAACGGCTGCTCGAACGCTCTCGGTGATTGCCAGCTCTTTGGCCGTGGGTTGCCGACCGTTGTCGGAGAAGCTTCGTTAGATTTGTGCGGTGACCACCAGGAGTTGGGCGTGGGCGGCCTCGACATGGTCGTGGGCGGCCTCCATCAGGGCTAAGGCCGCCGCTCCGGAACGGACAGCTGCTGTGCCGCTCTCGCTAGTCGCTATCCCCGAGGCAGATGTTGCTGCCGCCACCTGAGAAGCAACAACGACCGTTTGGGCTGCCTTTGCCGCCCGGTCGCAGATTGCGGCCGCGCTCATGTACCTTGTTAGCACGCGCATGGCGGCTGCGGCCGCGCTCTCGCCGGAGTGGGCCACCGAAGTTGCCCTCATGACATGAGTGCACGTGCCCATCTTTCACCGGCGACGATTGAATGGTGAAATGATATTTGGGGAGCGAGCTAGTGTGCTTGAGACGCCGGCTGTGGACTATAGCCGACGCACCTTCTCGTGTAAGCCATAGGCATACTATACACCGACGGTGCTCCAGGATATTTTGTGCTGCATCTCACACGGTTGGTGATAATAAACTGTGTGCGATCTACTTGATTTTTCGTCTTGATTTGAATTACATAATGGGGTCACAGCTGCAAAGGATGGTGTTTGAATTGCTAGAACTTTTATCTGCAGTGAGCATGCAACTATAGGTGTGTCGTCAAAAAAATTGGAATTATTCAGGGTTCGCTTGGACATTTATATACATTAACTGAGTTTTCTATGCATTCATGTGCATAATTCAAATTTGAACTACAGGCACATGCTCTAATGCATATAAATTAGTTGAAAATTCAAATCCATGTCCTTGGTTGCCTGCTTAGTCCCATGCAAGAAATGGGAATGAATGTCATGCCACCGTCACTCGGCCACAAACATTGAGATACATGGTTTTTAAATTCTAGTAAATCCAAAACTCGTCTGAAATTCATGAAACTTGGCATGCTATCATGGAGCGCCATCAACATGCCCGTGGTAAATTTTTTGTCCCATTTGGGGCAGGTTTGGGTATATGCTTCTCACAAACCAGAGCTTCTCACAACAAGCATGATGGTTTCGGTAGGGAACGTTCCACCTTTGGAGACGAAACGATATCCATTGCCTCTTATTGCTTCCAAATTTTTTCTCGTGTCAACATTGAACAACAGGAGTGTTGTGTCAATTTTTGTGATTTTTCGGGGTTCATTTGGACATTTTCATGCATTAACTGAGTTTTCAATGCATTTATGTGCATAATTCAAATTTGAACTACATGCACATGCTCCAGTGCATATAAATTGGTTGAAAAATGAAAACTGTGTCCTTGGGTGCATGCTTACACTACTGGAATCAGGATCTTTGCCGTCAGCCAGCTCTTTGCCGTCTGCTAGCTGACGGCAAAGAAGGTCTTTGCCATCAGCTTACAGATAGCTGACGACAAAGAAAGAGCGGACGACAAAGAGGGTGTTTGCCTTCAGCCTTCTCTTTGCTGTCAGCTAGCTGACGACATAGAATCTTTGCCGTCTGCTAGCAGACGGCAAAGAGCCCAAGAGCAGACGGAAAATAAAATAACCTAACGTATCTAACGACCGGTAGACGGCAAAGAACAAACGCATGCCACGGATCAATCCCACGGATTGATGACTTGGCACACACCCACCCATGACCCACACAGCCCCGGGCCCCACCTGAGGGAGTCCTGGACTAAGGGGTCCTTGGGCGTCCGGCCTGCTATCCATGGGCCGGGCTGATGGGCTGTGAAGACGTGAAGACCGAAGACCATACTCGTGTCTGGATTGGACTTTCCTTGGCGTGGAAGGCAAGCTAGGCGACCAGCTGTGAAGATTCCTTTTTATGTAACCGAATCCATGTAACCCTAGATCTCTCCGGTGTCTATATAAACCGGAGAGCATAGTCCGGATAGGACACATTCATTACCATATACACATAGGCTAGACTTCTAGGGTTTAGCCATTACGATCTCGTGGTAGATCAACTCTTGTAACACTCATATTCATCAAGATCAATCAAGCAGGAAGCAGGGTATTACCTCCATAGAGAGGGCCCGAACCTGGGTAAACATCATGTCCCCCGTCTCCTGTTACCATCGATCCTAGACGCACAGTTCGGGACCCCCTACCCGAGATCCGCCAGTTTTGACACCGACATTGGTGCTCTCATTGAGAGTTCCACTGTGTCGTCGTCAAAAGGTTTGATGGCCCCTTCAATCGTCGATGATGACGGTGTCCAGGGAGAAACCTTTCTCCCCGGACAGATCTTCGTGTTCGGCGGCTTCGTACTGCGGGCCAACTCGCTTGGCCATCTGGAGCAGATCGACAGCTACGCCCCTGGCCATCAGGTCAGATTCAGAAGCTTGAACTACGTTGCGGACATCCGTGGAGACTTGATCTTCGACGGATTCGAGACCGCGGCAATCGCTCGCTGCCGCCCAGATGGACATGGCTTAAACCTGTCATCGGGCCGCATCCCAGAGAGAGCTCCTGCAGCAACTCTGGCCTTAGACTCGGAGAAATCAAGTCCCCCGAAGATGGGAAGCTCAACCCCATCGTGGGGGCTACCGATTCTGCGGCATTGGAGCCGCTCGCAAATTCCGCTGCGTACGACATGTAGATCAACGGAACCCCGGACTCTTCTCCGATGTCGAGTTCTGAACCCTGCGAGTCCGCGGACAGCGAACTCGATCGGTTATCGATCTTCAAGTTCAGCGCCACAGATGTTTTCCAAAACTCGCCCATGGGCGACCTACTAAACTCATTAAAAAACCTATCCCTGGCAGATGGCTCATCGCCGAACTATGTTCGGTTCGAACTTACGGCGGATGATGGAGAATTTTGCTCCCCACCGACCACCCACTTTATAGCCACCGTCGAGGACCCAACCAACACGTCTGACCCCCGCTCTGAAGGCATCGCCGGTATAGACAACGATGAGGGGCAGGGCCAGAGCCTTCCACCCGCTATACACGGGATGACCACTTCCTGGTATGACATGTGTATGATAGACACACCCGACGACGCTCTCGACGATGACAAGGAGGATCCAGTCGAGAATAAACCTCCTGGTACACAGTCCGAACACTGGCGCCCACGGCGCCGCTCCAAGACACATCGCCCAAGAGAAAACACTGCTAGCACCAGAGAAAATAACACTCCGGACAATGAAGACCCTGTTGAGGTAGAATCCGAACAGGAGGAACAGGAAAGCGGGCAAGACAGCCTTGATGAACAGGCCACACATGGAGACTTGGAGGACATCAATTATCTCCCACCCTCCGAGGAAGAGGAGATCCTCGACAACGAGGATTTTATCGTGCCTAAGGAACCTCTCGAGCAGGAGCGTTTCAAACGCTGGCTTATAGCCACTACAAGGTGCCTAAGGAAAAAGCAGCTGCAACTTCAAGCAAGCCAAGATTTTCTCAATGATAGATGGACCGTGGTCTTGGCCGCCGAAGAATACGGCCTTAGTAGCCCAGACGAAAGCCACCCCAAGAGCAGGTGTCTCCCTCAATACGATGGCAGGGCGTTGGATCCCACATCACCATCGAACAATGCGGCGGGCCGGCCACAGTTCGGTCCAGACAAAGCAGCAGCCCAAGCAAAGCAACATACCATCCCATCCGGCCGTCAAATCAAGAGCAAAACAACTCAAGGGAACACTCGCGACATCAACCACGACCTGGAGGACAGAGCAGGGCGCACAAGATCGATGTACAGATCACGGAGATACACCCCGACCGACAATTATGGTCACCCATTCGGACACTACAGAGCCGACCATGCCCGGACCGAACTCTGTAAACGGAGTCCGCCGGAAGTGCTTCATAGTGTGGCTCAACATAGGGGAGCCGCACACCCTCTCTGCTTCACTGACGAGGTAATGAAGCATGAATTTCTAGACGGGTTTAAACCTATTAACATCGAATCGTACGATGGAACAACAGATCCCGTGGTATGGATTGAGGATTACCTCCTCCATATTCACATGGCTCGCGGAGACGACCTTCATGCCATTAAATACACACCTCTCAAGCTTAAAGGGCCAGCTCGCTACTGGCTAAACAGTTTACCAGAAAATTCTATTGGTAGCTGGGAAGATTTGGAAGACGCCTTTCGAGACAACTTCCAAGGAACATATGTCCGGCCGCTATATGCCGATGACTTAAGTCACATTGTCCAGAAGCCCGGCGAGTCAGCCAGGGAGCTCTGGACTAGGTTCTTAGTCAAAAAGAACCAAATTGTCGACTGTCTAGACGCAGAAGCCCTCGCAACCTTCAAACATGGCGTCCGGGATGAATGGCTAGCGCGCCACCTCGGCCAGGAAGGACCTAAGTCCATGACAACCCTTACCGCTCTAATGACCCGCTTTTGTGCGGGAGAAGACAACTGGCTTGCTCGTAAAAGCAACAACGCCAGTGACCCGAGCACTTCCAAAATTCGAGACGGCAACGGCAAGCCACGACGAACTAAACACAACAGTCGCAGTAATATATGCGACACAGCGGTGAATGCCGAATTCCGTAATCCGAATCCCAGTCAACGGAAGAAGCCTCTGAAGGAAAACCAGGATGGACCATCCACCCTTGACAGGATATTGGACTGACCTTGTCAGATTCACGGTCACCCTGATAGGCCAGCTAATCATACCAACAGAAACTGTTGGGTCCTCAAGCAGGCAGGCAAGCCCAACGCTGATCACAAGGGGAGGAGGCCACCAGGCAATAGAGACGATGGATCAGCTCGCCAGCCAAACACCAAGGGCCAGAAAAACTTTCCCTCTGAAGTTCGACTACTCCTAGAACGGAAATAGCAGTTCGGCTTCCGCCGCCCACCTACTGTACTGGCAAAGTTCACACCACGCATACATCACTATGCACTCAAGATACCATGGGCATCGGCGGAAGCACAATATGGACAACCGTGCAAGAATCCCCGTAACGTTCTTATCCATCTTTCTTATTTTCCTGTATCATTTCTTAAAAGCAGGTGACCATCAGGAAAACATCTACATCGGACTCTCTCGAAGTTCGGATCCGCACACTCACCTACGGGGCCACTCCCGTTAAGGATTCCCCTCCCCAAGGACGGGCGGCGCAGACGTGCGACAGGAGGTCCAAATAAAGCTTTTGTAGACCGCACTCTTTCTTTTTGAGCCTGTACCATGCCCTTTTCCTCTGTTCCCAACCCCGAGCATGTCAAATAGCTGGGTTGTGGTTTTTACTCTTTATATATATTTTTATCATCGGCATATTGCTCCGCTCCCAGTAAACTTTATCCGAACTAATCTTTTATGCTCTTTCTACAATGAGTCCGGCCGTAACGGCTGCCTTACAAGACGCGCCTCGGCATAACTTGCCAGGGGCCCGGTATGAGAACAAACGAGCTGCCAGTAAAAGTCCGAACATCTCTATAGCGTACTTCGGCGTCGCAAGTTTGGCCTTATATGCATCAGCTCCGAATCATCGTCTTTGGTCAATAGTTGGGTTGCCCGGCTCCTGTGCTTGCTACCCTACGTTCCGCTCTATCGGCTAGGGTAGTAAAGGGAGAACTACTGCGATTGTGCCCTAGCCTAGACCGGACGAGCACCTCAGTAGAGAAAGCCGAAAACTGACTGTCATGATACGGCAAGAGCTGGTCAACCACTTGACGACTTATTCGAATCTTTAGCGATTCTCCGTGTCACACGAGGGATCTTTTTTAGATCAACATATGTAAAGCACTATGCGCCGTATACATACCAGGGGCTATGTCGTAGCCCCACCATAAAACTCCTATGGCTAAGTGAAAGTGTTAACGCCCTATAGTCCGATTGCCTAGTTCGCCGCATTATCTCCTCCTTTATGGACCAAGACGTTGGATAAAGAGTGATTAAATGCTTTTCTGAACACCCTCGTACTTCCTACGAGGGGGCTGAAGCTGATGACTAGAAAACTTTCAGATTATACTAAAATGGCCACAGAGGAGGAATTCAAGCTTTTGAGCAAAATATAAATAGACTAACTATAAAGTTGTCTGTTACATCATTATATAAATCACTCGAACATTATATCTTTCGAGCATTGACCCTCTATCAAGCGGGCGGCATCCAAGACGTCTTCAAAATAGTGCTCCGGCTCATTACGGTCCTGGCCCTTGGGTGGACTCCTCGCCGCAACATTGATGGCCTTCATCTTTCCCTAAAATGTTTTGACTCGGGCAAAGGCCATCGATGCACCCTCAATGCACGCCGACCGCTTCACAGCGTCGATATGTGGCACTGCGTCAACAAGCCGCCGCACCAGGCCAAAATAACTACTCGGAATAGGCTCTCTTGGCCACAACCGGATTATGACGTTCTTCATGGCGTCGCCAGATATCCTATGAAGCTCGGCCCACTGGGACATCTGTTCATTGAGCAACAGAGGGCGCTTCGACGCGCCGAATTGTGAACAGAAAAGCTTCTCCGTTGCATACCCCTCTTGTGCACGGTAAAATTGCGCCGCATCGGAAGAACTCTTCGGCAAGTCCAAAAATTCAGCCGGAGAACTCCAGACCTGGTTCAGCTGAGCATAGTCCGGATCGCCAAACTTGGTCTGAAGCAAAAAGGGCTTACCGGCCGCTATCTCCTTAGCCTACCGAATCTCTTGGGGAGCTACCCTAGATTCAGACCGAGCTTCACTCGCCTCTCGTACGGCCTTATCAAGCTCAGGCATTTTGGCTTTATTCTCCTTCTCAAGGAATTCACATCGGCTGGCAGTATTCTTCAATTCAAGCGCCAGTGCGGATATTTTCTCCTCACTTTGGTGCCGAGCTGCTTGTTCGGCTCTTAGATCAGCCGATGCCTTCTCGGCAGTCGCATCACTACGCCGGGCCTGCTCCTTGGCCCGGGCTAGCTTCGCCCGAAGAGCTTCAACGGCGGCAACACCATCTGCAATCATGCACATTTCATATAAACCATTTTCGGCATCAGGCCTACATCACAAGCACATCGGTGTAAGGAATGCTCGACATATATACCTTGCGAGTCGTCAAGATGCCTGTTGATCAACGCAATGTCATCTTCCGCAATATCCAGCTTTCGCTGCAGTTCGGCCACCTCCGTATTTCGGGTAGCCGCAGGAGGGGAGGCAGCCTGTATTCCAAGTTAAATCAAGGTTAGCAACTAAGCACATCTTTTTGATCCTCCGATCGCTTCCGTCGGAAGGAAATCCAAGTCTCAGGGGCTAGTGCATATACAACAGGTGCATTTTGTCAATATTATTCAATTGGCAAAACTACATCACAAACCTCAAAACCCCTTAGGAGGCTCGTGAAGGCCTCGTTCAACCCGATCTTCGCGGATAGAACCTTTTCGACCTTCGTAACCATCAAGGCATGGTGTTCCTCCAAAACGGACGCTTGTCGCAGCATGTCCGTCAGCATTTCCAGCGCTTCTGGGTCTTCGGAAGCCGCCGTCGGAGTACGGTATTCCTTTGAAGGAACCCGCCCACTCGCCCCCGGGATCGTCTCCGGCTCTAAACCAGATAGGGCGGGGCCGCCATGCTTGATTCCCGAACCTGGAGTGACAGAGGCACCACCTTCGGGTAATGCCCTCTTCGTTTCCTGCACTGCTTGCCGACCTGGAGGAGCCCCCCGGGACGATACCTCAGAATCATCCGCCCTGTTGGGCGAGGGGACCGGAGAAGGCGTGTCACTCTCCATCATCTCTGGAAGAAGGTCTCCCGAGGAGGAGGACGATTGGGAAACCCCAGGCGTTAACCTACGAGGACATACGTATATCGGAGGATTACTTCCGTAATAAGAAAGGAAGGAGGTATGGCTAAAGTACCGTGCTGCACTTACGGTTTGGCCAGAGGTTTATCCTTGTCATAAAGCTCCACGTCAACATCGCTTACTCGGCCCAAGCCGCCCGACGATAGCGTTTTCCCTTTCTTGGAAGGTTTCCCCTCATGACCTTCAGGAGCGGCCCTCTTCTTGCCATGGAAGGCCTCCTCTGCACCTTTGCCCTCGGGCAAGAGGGTTTCGGTTTCCCCGAACACAACGTCTGATTTATCCCTTGGGTAGAGACCACCTCCGGCCTCCCTGTTCTCGCCCTCCCGGTACGGTGTCAGAGTCAGCATCCTCGTTAGTAGGGCATTCGGAGAGTCTTCGGGAAGGGGCGCCGGACACCAGATCAACACCGCTTTCTTTACCCATTCCTGTGAAGGGACGGATTGTTCAATATCTTACCAAGAGATACTCGAATAAAGGGAGTGCGGAGATCGAATACTTACCGCGGTATCCGGATGATTGCAGTTGAGGCCAACATCTTCGGTGGTGTCCGACCATTGCTCTCGCTCCCCGAAATATAATTTCCACATTCCCTTGTGCGTAGTGCCGAGGAAGTGCTGAAGAGTCCGCCGTCCTTCGGGATGAAACTCCCACATACGGAGAGGCCGCCGCTGACATGGCAGGGTCTGGCGGACTAGCATTACTTGAACAACGTTCACAAGACCGATGCCCTTCTCGATAAGGCTTCGGATGCGATCTTGCAGAGTCCGCACTTCATTGACGGATCCCCAGTCGAGTCCCTTGTTGATCCATGAGGCAAGCTGAATTGGAGGGCCGGGTTGGAACGTAGGTGTAGCCTCCCACTTGGAGCCCCACGGCTCGTTGATATAAAACCACCCCTGCTGCCATAGGTCGGAAGACTTGGCGAAAGATCCTTCAAACCAAACCGCGTTGGCAAGCTTGCCTATTGTGACGCTGCCGCATCCTGCCTGCTCCTCCTCTATCACCTGCGGCCTCACATCAAAGGTCTTGAGCCACAAACCAAAGTGCAGAGGAGTCCGGAGGAAGGCCTCACATGTGACGAGAAATGTCGAGATGGGGAGAATAGAGTCCGGGGCCAGATCGTGAAAGTCTAGCCCATAGTAAAACATGAGCCCCGGACGAAGGGGTTAAGTGCGAACCTAACCCATGGAGGAAGTGGGACACAAACACTACCCTCTCGCCGGATTTGGGGGTAGGAACGACCTGCCCCTGTGCAGGAAGCCGATGGAGGATTTCCGGGGTCAGATACCTCGCTGAGCGGAGCTTCGCAATATCCTCCTCTGTGACAGAAGAAGCCACCCACCGGCCTGGACGGCTGGATCTGGACATGATTGGGGTTGGTGGCGATGAGAACCCGAGGGTTGGAACTTGGGGTGGCTAGGGTTGAGGAAGAAGCGAGCGCAAAGGAAGAAGACGAGTCTGGGACCCTATATAAAGACCCCAAGTACTAAGCGTATCCACCTGGGTCTCGAAACTAAACAATCTCCAGAGAGTTGTACCCGGGGGACGGCTGGGTTACCCATGCCTGCATTAATAAAAATCCCGTGAATAAGGGAACACGATCTCTGCCTTGGCAAGACAGGCCAGTAAAACCGCGTCCCGAGACATGGGGCGGCGCGCCAGCCAACGGTTGGAAATAATGACCGGGCAGGCGTGATGTCATAAACAGTTACCAATAAATTAGGCTCGTATATTTTCTACAACTATGTATACAGGTCCGGATATATCTACTACATCCGAAGGCTATTCCGGTGTTCGGAAGGAGGGAACCCGCCTTGCAATCCGAAGACAATCTGCGTGCCGGACTCCTCGTCATTGAAGCCAGGTTCAGGCGCTACTGAGGGAGTCCTGGACTAAGGGGTCCTCGAGCGTCCGACCTGCTATCCATGGGCCGGACTGATGGGCTGTGAAGACGTGAAGACCGAAGACCATACTCGTGTTCGGATTGGACTTTCCTTGGCGTGGAAGGCAAGCTAGGCGACCAGCTGTGAAGATTCCTTCTTATGTAGCCGACTACATGTAACCCTAGATCTCTCCGGTGTCTATATAAACCGGAGAGCATAGTCCGGATAGGACACATTCATTACCATATACACATAGGCTAGACTTCTAGGGTTTAGCCATTACGATCTCATGGTAGATCAACTCTTGTAACACTCATATTCATCAAGATCAATCAAGCAGGAAGTAGGGTATTACCTCCATAGAGAGGGCCCGAACCTGGGTAAACATCGTGTCCCCCGTCTCCTGTTACCATTGATCCTAGACGCACAGTTCGGGACCCCCTACCCGAGATCTGCCGGTTTTGACACCGACACCACCCACGATGCACACACGCCCAACCCACGCACACCCACACCCACGTTGGATCCCATCTCTCTCGTCTTGCTCGATCCCCTTTCTCCACCCCACGCCGTCGCCAGATTCCGGCGATCCCCGCTGTTCCCCACCGCCCAACTTTCCTCCCCGAGGTCACCTCTCCCCGCTCACCATCTCCACCGACCGGTTTCTCTCCTCGCCCAGGAGAGCCACGTGATGGAGCTGTCGTCTACTTTCGAGGAGCGCGCCCGATGGATGGAGGACACACGCAACCACTGCATGTCCCGTCTCCAAGCCGAGAAGGAGATCCAGGCCGCCAAGTCCCGCCTCCTCGCCGCCAAGGCCGCCGCCGCCCGCCTCCTAGAGCGGCGCCGCCTCCTCCTCGAGCGCCGTGCCATGGACCTCGCCTCCCACGCCCTCGCCGCCCGCACCGACATCGACGCCACTCACGCGCGTCGCCTCGCCGTCGCCCGCGACATCAGCTCGACCAACGGCGAGATCGAGGTGGCGCAGCAGAAGGCGGAGGAGTGGGACCGCTTCTACGAGTCCAAGAGGAAGGAGATGGAGGAGTTCCGGGCGATGTCGCAGCAGTTCGAGGCGGGAGCTCGTCAGGAAGTGCAGAGGCTCAAGGCCTCTGTGTCTCAACTGCACGCAGCCCTGCAGGAGCTGCAGAGCAGCGGGTTGCACTGGGACGACGCCGGGATCGGGGCTGCGGAAGCTAGGAAGGCCGACCTCATGGCTAAGAAGGCCAAGCTGGACGAGACCCTGGCTGCAGCCCGCCAGTTCAGAGCACTGCTTCGGCAGCAGCTCCAGAAAGCCTTCACGTCACAGGTTAGGGATCAAAAGGCAGCACAAAACTGACTAGTTATGTGGTACAAGCAAAATGAAATTCATTAGCTAGCTCATCAATCGCTTCGAATTAAAGATGCAATACAAGTGTGGCGGGCTAGTGGACAGTAACATAGTAGTACAAATGTAGTGTTACTTTTAGGCAAATGTCGAGGAAATTTTGAACTAATGGATGAGTTTCGTGGGACGAAGCGGGCTGCCACTTGCACTCCTACTAGTGATGAAACGAACTTCAAATGTCTCTACATGTAGATACAGTTTTTTATTTCAGTCTTGTTTAGAGGAGGCCCCAGCGGCGTCGAGCTGCTGTTGCTGCGGGCACAGCGACGTCGGCTTGGTCAGGATGGTCGCATGCCTTCAAGATTTTCAACGGCGGTGTCTCGGCACTGATGGCGGAGTCGACGGCGAGCATCGACGGGTACAGGTTCAGGTCATCCATGAATTGGTAGTTATTCGTCATATATAGTTGCAATTTGGTCAGTCCGGTTGTGGCTATGGAGCACTTCTTTTGGAAATGTGCTAGATCTGTCATGTAGGAGTATTTGGCAATGGATATTTGCTCATACAGAATTTTGATAATCAACTAGGAATTACAATTAGAATCAAAGCAATGCTACTTGTACTCCTTTCATGAAAAAAGGCTACTCGTAGGACCCTTGTAGGAGACCATCCTCAAGATCGACGAGAAGATGAGGTCTGGACCCTTGTAGGAGACCATCCACAAGCAGCGCTGGATGTAAGTTGACTGCTTCAAACCCAATCCGTCATTGCTCCTCTTAATCAACTAGATTATATTAATACTATCTACTGAACTTCTTGGATATGTTACCAATTTTGATGATGGGCGTCCAACTATTATATTAGTAATTTGATTTTGGTAGTACCGTTGAATTTGGTTGCTGCTATTCATTTATGTATGTGAAGGAATTGGATAATGCGCTCTTTTTTTGCAAAATGAAGGACGCTGCATGCAGGTAGTGGGAATAGTTAGTCCTTGCTATCAATAGTAGTAGCATTATTCACTGTTGAGTGTGAGGGAATTTGATGATCATCTACTTTTGCCTATCATCTACTTCTGATGTTTTCCCTGAAAGTGACACATGATCTTCCTTTGTTTTTCTTTAGCTGATAGTATGATAACTGCTTGCTTGGCAGAAGTTATGGTTGTGTTGTTTCTTAGGTAAATAAAGAAACTGAGATTTAGTTTGATTTGGAGCACCTCTTGTTGTACCATGGTTCCTTCTCTTAGAGCTGTACTTGTACATCTGGTTTTGGATTGGGAGGGGAAATGCTCTTCTTTCTGTCTCTGTTGAAGTCAAACCCATCCATTCAAAATCTGTCCTGTAGTAGAATTAATGTAGATGAATATATATGCCTTGCAGTTTTATCGTGCATGCCATTCAACTAACTTGCTCTTGTCCATGCAGATGGAGTAGGAGGAGGAGCAGTAGCAGCAAAGCCTGATGATGATGGGGCGCGGGAGGCAATGGTGATCATGCTGATGGCATGAAGAAGGCTGATGACCACAACCTGGACATGTTGGCACTTAGAGATGGCAAACACAGGCGGCGTGGAGACAGCAACCTGGACCACCCACCTCCCTTGCCTTTTTAATTTTGATTGTGGTGGTTGCATCACCGGCGCGGTCGGAAATCAGTATGTAGTGTGCTTGTGGAGTTGGGTCTGGACTGCAGTGTCCATCCAGTAGGTTAGGTGCTGTTGCTGCTAGATCCCATGATGCTCACCTAAGTTTTGTGTTATGTGGAGGCCAACCTTTGTGATCTTATTTGTCGACACTTGTGTGATCTCGTCTTACTTTGTGATATAGGTCGTATGATATATATGCTTTTATGGATGATCTTGTGATGTTCTTATTTTCCTTGGGTTTGTGTTGATATTTGTGATATATGCATGGCCTATACATATGAATATGAATTGCTGAACATACTATAAATCAATGACAGAGATGGAAAAGAAGGAGATTTCCCGTCTGTGCATCTGGACACTTTGGACACTATGCCGTCTGCTGGTAGACGGCAAAGACATTTGCTTCTTTGCCGTCTGCCAGCAGACGACAAAGCACACCGTTAGCCACCTAACGGACCTAATCTGTGATGTGTGCCGTCCAGGCTCTTTGCCGTCTGCCAGCAGACGGCAAAGAACCCTTTGCCATAGCCTATTCAGCCGGACCTGTTGCCGTCTGCTGGCGGACAGCAAAGGCCTTTGCCGTCCGCCGGGCATGCCTTTGCCATCAGCCATGGTAGACGGCAAAGTGTCTGATTCCTGTAGTGTTAGGTCCCATGCAAGAAATGGGAATGAATTTCAAACCCCAGGGCACTGTTGATTGCCGGCAAAACATTGAGATGCCTGGTTTTTAAATTCTAGTAAATCCAAAACTCGTTTGAAATTCATGAAACTTGGCATGCTATCATGGAGCGGCATCAACATGCCGCGGTAAATTTTTTGTCCCATTTGGGGCAGGTTTGGGTATATGCTTCTCACAAACCAGAGCTTCTCACAACAAGCATGATGGTTTCGGTAGGGAACGTCCCACCTTTGGGGACGAAACGATATCCATTGCCTCTTATTGCTTTCAATTTTTTCTCGTGTCAACATAGAACAACAGGAGTGTTGTGTCAATCTTTGTGACTTTTCGGGGTTCGTATGGACATTTTTATGCATTAACTGAGTTTTCAATGCATTTATGTGCATGATTCAAATTTGAACTACATGCACATGCTCCAGTGCATATAAATTGGTTGAAAAATCTAATCTGTGTCCTTGGGTGCATGCTTAGGCCCCATGAAAGAAATGGAATGAATTTCAAACACCAGGGCACCGTTGATTGCCGCCAAAACATTGAGATACTTTATTTTTAAATTCTTGTAAATCCAAAACTCGTCTGAAATTCATGAAACTTGGCATTCTATCATGGAGCGGCATCAGCATGCCGTGGTAAATGTTTTGTCCCATTTGGGGCAGGTTTGGGTATATGCTTCTCACAAACTAGAGCTTCTCACAACAATCATGATGGTTTCGGTAGGGAACGTCCCACCTTTGGGGACGAAACGATATCCATTGCCTCTTATCGCTTCCAAAAAATTTCCTGTGTCAACGTAGAACAACAGGAGTGTTGTGTCAATTTTTGTGATTTTTCGGTGTTCGTTTGGCATTTTTATGCATTAACTGAGTTTTCAATGCATTTATGTGCATAATTCAAATTTGAACTACATGCACATGCTCCAGTGTATATAAATTGGTTGAAAAATCTAATCTGTGTCCGTGGGTGCATGCTTAGGTCCCATTCAAGAAATGGGAATGAATTTCAAACACCAGGGCACCATTGATTGCCGGCAAAACATTGAGATGCCTGGTTTTTAAATTCTAGTAAATCCAAAACTCATCTGAAATTCGTGAAACTTGGCATGCTATCTTGGAGTGGCATCAACATGCCGTGGTAATTTTTTTGTCCCATTTGGGGCAGGTTTGGGTATATGCTTCTCACAAACCAGAGCTTCTCACAACAAGCATGATGGTTTCGGTAGGGAACGTCCCACCTTTGGGGATGAAACGATATCCATTGCCTCTTATTGCTTTCAAATTTTTTTCTCGTGTCAACATAGAACAACAGGACTGTTGTGTCAATTTTTGTGATTTTTGGGGTTCGTTCTGACATTTTCATGCATTAACTGTGTTTTCAATGCATTTATGTGCATAATTCAAATTTGAAATACATGCAAATGCTCCAGTGCATATAGATTGGTTGAAAATCAAATCTGTGTCCTTGGGTGCATGCTTAGGTCCCATGCAAGAAATGGGAATGAATTTCAAACACCAGGGCACCATTGATTGCCAGCAAAACGTTGGGTACTTTATTTTTAAATTCTAGTAAATCCAAAACTCGTCTGAAATTCATGAAACTTGGCATTCTATCATGGAATGGCACCTGACATGTTGTGGAATTTTTTGTGTCCATTTTGAGAGAAGGCGCACTCGAATAATGACAGCCAACAAAGGCATTTTGAAAAAATAGCTGCCACTTTAATATCTCAAACGTTTGTATAAAATCAAACCTGTGTCCTTGGGTGCATGCTTAGGTCCCATGCAAGAAATGGGCATGAATTTAAAACACCAGGGAACCGTTGATTGCCAGCAAAACATTGAGATACCTGGATTTAAATTCTTGTAAATCCAAAATTCTGTTAACCATTCACATGACGCCACATGTCTTGGTTTTAATGGTTGTAGTAGGTGCCGTGTGGATAACTGGTTGACCTTGACTCAACGGGAGGCGTGCGAGCGCCGTCCGGTGCGCAGGCTGACCGAGAGGCGTGCAAGCTGTCCTCAAATGCGCAGGCTCACCGGGAAGCGTGCGAGCTGTACGCTACGCAGACTCACTGGGAAGCGAGCCCTTTGACTTCCATGGCCGCCCGCCTTGCTCGCATCCTCTCCATTAATGGCGCCCAAGCCACAGTTTAATTCGATTTTTAAATATAAAACACTCATTGCAAACGTTTTAGTTAGAACACCCGTATGCAAACCGACAGCTTCCCGAGGAAGCTAAGAAAAAATGTGCCAAGCAGGATTTCTACAGCTCTTGATCGCAAACGTTTTAAATAGAACACCCGTATGCAAAGTGAGAGCAGCGCAGGATTTGTGCATCCCTTCAACGCAAATGGTTGTTTTGGATGACCCGTGTGCAACCACGTACAAACTATTTGGTAAGATTTGTCAATCCTTGTAACACTGCGATTTGTCAAAATATGCATCTAAAAATCACTAGCACTATCTAATTTTTGCAACTAAAATTCAGTAATTAAGCATATATTTCATTCATAGATTAAGCAGTCGTTCTTAATTTATACAAACAGTTCAACTCGACAGCTGAACCGACCAAACTTTTCCCCAATTGTTGCCAACCACGTACTGAAATAGCTAGTTCAATTATATATACTAGCTAATTTTAAGTACGTTGTACAGTTCCACCACATCTATAGTCAGATGAATTGAACAAAATAGCCCCTAAATACTACTATTACAACAATAACAACAACTACTACTACAACTCCTCTGCCGAGCGCGCTTAGTAAGAGGCGGAGGAGGAGGAGCCTACCGACGAGCTGGGCAACCACAATACGGTGCCTGCCGCTGTTGCAGCTTCAGCGACGCTCACTTCGAACGCCCTCTACCGCTCCAGACGACCCCTCTCGAAGCGGTGGTTCTCCTCGTAGATCTCCTGATTCCTCGCCTCTGAGGCGGCGTGTGCCACGGCCACGGCGGCAGTAAGGCTCTTTGGGTGCTCGACGAGGCGCTCCTCCTCCTCCCACAGGAACTCGGTGTAGCGCTCAAGGTCGCTGACGCACGTGCGGGCATCCACCTCCGCCTCCTGCCTTCGGGCGGCGGTGGCGGAGCGGGTGATGACCCCGACGGTCGACAGTGGGCTGGCGGCCACGGTGGCCGTTGACGGGGTGGCGTCCACGACCACCACCTCCCGCCTTCGGGCCGCGGTGGCGTAGCGGGTGATGGCCACAGTGGCCGGCAGTGGGGTGGCAGCCACAACGGCCACCTCCTGCCTTCGGGTTGCGCCGGCGGAGCGGGCGATGGCCCTGGCTTTTGACGGTGGTGTGGCAGCAACGGCGGCCGGCAACAGCTGCCGACGGGCAGCGGCGGCGAAGTGTGTGGTGGGTGTTCCGCACACACCCAACAGGGACGCCACGCCACTACACTGCGCCGGGGACTGCGCCGCCGCCGCGGTGTAGCCTCCCAGCTGGAGCTGTCCTCTGATGACGGCGGAGTGGCTGAGCGACGATGACGGACCGGTGCCATTGGCGATTGTGGGAGAAGCAGACGTGATAAGCTACAGGGAGGGAGGGGAAAATGCGACGCAGGACTCGCCGGCCGTGAGGGTTTTTATAGCAGGCCGGTAAGCATTGGGATTTTGGGGGATTTCACCAAGTCGGGCGGGAAGCTTGCGCGGGAACCTGCGAGGTTGCGTGGGAACGGGCTCATCGATGATTCATTGGCGCCACCGTTTGGCCAAAAGAACGCCCCCGCGCGCTGCGCAAGCTTGCACTGTAAGCCGTCTGCGGCAGCGGGGTGACAAGACGTGCGAGAGGAGCATGAAAGGTCACGTACACATACGATTAATAAAAAACGTTTGCGATTTAATTACCTACTATACCACCATCCTGGTTTATAAGTATGATTTAACTAATAAAATACGAATGCATGTCACCAAAGATTATATAGTTAGATTTGTATTTGAACATAGTTTCCAATTATATAATTTTATAACATGCATTAACATTTTGTTGGTTAAATTTGTGGGCAAAGTATGGCACAGAATATAAAGGAGACTATAGACTAGACGGAGGTGGTAGCACACGGCCGCTTTCTACGCAGCGATGCAACTGTCAGCCGGCTTGTAGGCGACCATTTCCTGCGTGTTCAGCTGCTCTATGCGTGTGGTTACTTGCGGTTCAGGCGGCCGCAGCGCACTCTGCTCGCGTCCCACCGCGCGCGCTCTGCTCTCGCATCCCTCCGGGTGTTCTGCCCTCATCCCTCCACGCGCGCTGCTAGTGTTTGGGGCCGGCGCACGATCATGCACGTTCGTGTGCATGCGGTTGCGCTGGGCGCGGCGCGACGATGCAGTTACCCGCTACAAAAATTGCCATGCGGACGCGCCGAGAATCCACGCCGCCCGGCCCCGTTTTATTCCTGCGGACATTTACCATCATCTCTCATCTCACATGACACAATAAGCACACCCACGAGGACACATACAGAGAGGACATCGAGCGGTTCCAATGGAGCTCCCCGTGGCTCCAATGGCACTCCCAGCGGCCGACGACGACAACAGCAGGCAGTTCACCACGCATCACGTAGTGGACACCCACTTGAGGGGGAAGGCCCTCTTGGTGGTGTACACGAACGATCCGGTCTCGGTGGAGAGCTCCATCCAAACTATGGAGCAGTTTCTTGCCGAGGACAAGTACCGAGTGGTCGGCTTCGACCTCGAGTACACCATCGGTCATGCCGGGCACGATCAGAAGGTTGCTGTCGCCCAGTTGTGCATCCGACATGACGTCCTTGTCTACCACTACCACCTTGCCACAAGGCCTTGCGAGCATTTCTCCAGGTTTATCAACAGCTTCGACTACAGTTTCGCTATGGTGGACACCACCAACGATCTAAAAACGCTCAAGGTTTCAGACTTGAAATGCCCGAATCTTGTCAACATCCAGCACAACTACAAGGTCTGGGACAGCAACAAAAACAAACTGAACTCCCTGGTTGACCTTGAAGGAAATATGCCCTAGAGGCAATAATAAAGTTATTATTTATTACCTCATATCATGATAAATGTTTATTATTCATGCTAGAATTGTATTAACCGGAAACATAATACATGTGTGAATACATAGACAAACATAGTGTCACTAGTATGCCTCTACTTGACTAGCTCGTTGATCAAAGATGGTTGAATTTCCTAGCCATAGACATGAGTTGTCATTTGATTAACGGGATCACATCATTAGGAGAATGATGTGATTGACTTGACCCATTTCGTTAGCTTAGCACTTGATCGTTTAGTTTAATGCTATTGCTTTCTCCATGACTTCTACATGTTCCTATTACTATGAGATTATGCAACTCCTGAATACCGGAGGAACACTTTGTGTGCTACCAAACGTCACAACGTAACTGGGTGATTATAAAGGTGCTCTACAGGTGTCTCCGATGGTGTTCATTGAGTTGGCAAAGAGCGAGAATAGGATTTCTCACTCCGATTGTCGGAGAGGTATCTCTGGGCCCTCTCGGTAATGCACATCACTATAAGCCTTGCAAGCAATGCGACTAATGAGTTAGTTACGGGATGATGCACTACGGAACGAGTAAAGAGACTTGCCGGTAACGAGATTGAGCTAGGTATTGAGATACCGATGATCGAATATCGGGCAAGTAACATACCGATGACAAAGGGAACAACGTATGTTGTTATGCGGTTTGACCGATAAAGATCTTTGTAGAATATGTAGGAACCAATATGAGCATCCAGGTTTTGCAATTGGTTATTGACCAGAGACGTGTCTCGGTCATGTGTACATAGTTCTCGAACCCGTAGGGTCCGCACGCTTAAAGTTCTGTGACGATCGGTATTATGAGTTTTTGTGTACCGAAGGTAGTTCGGAGTCCCGGATATG
Organism: Aegilops tauschii subsp. strangulata; assembly: GCF_002575655.3. Taxonomy (NCBI): domain Eukaryota; kingdom Viridiplantae; phylum Streptophyta; class Magnoliopsida; order Poales; family Poaceae; genus Aegilops; species Aegilops tauschii. The sequence goes on from NC_053041.3 coordinate 485,239,160, forward strand.
ATCACGGACATGACAAGGAGTCTCGAAATACATAAAGATCGATATATTGGAAGCCTATATTTGGAGATCGGAATGGTTCCGTGTGAAATCAGGATTTTACCGGAGTACCGGGAGGTTACCGGAACCCCCCGGTAATTGTATGGGCCTTAATGGGCCATAGTGGAGAGAGAGAGGAGGCCAGGGCAGGCGGCGCGCCCCCTCCCCCTTTGGTCCGAATTGGACTAGGATGGGGGGCCCCTTTCCTTCCTCCCTCTCTCCCCCTTCCTTCTCTCCTAGTCCAACTAGGGAAGGGGGGGGGGGAATCCTACTCCCGGTGGGAGTAGGACTCCTCCTGGCGCGCCCTGCTAGGGCCGGCCGGTCTCCCCCTTGCTCCTTTATATACGGGGGCAGGGGGCACCCCATAGACACACAAGTTGATCATTGATCTCTCTTAGCCGTGTGCGGTGCCCCCCTCCACCATAATCCACCTCGGTCATATCGTAGCGGTGCTTAGGCGAAGCCCTGCGTCGGTAACTTCATCAACACCGTCACCACGCCATCGTGCTGACGAAGCTCTTCCCCGAAGCTCTACTGGATCATGAGTTCGCGGGACGTCACCGAGCTGAACGTCTGCTGAACGCGGAGGTGCCGTATGTCCGGTACTGAGGATCGGTCGATCATGAAGACGTACGACTACATCAACCGCGTTGTCATAACTCTTCCGCTTACGGTCTATGAGGGTATGTAGACGACACTCTCCCCTCTCGTTGCTATGCATCACCATGATCTTGCGTGTGCGTAGGAATTTTTTTGAAATTACTACGTTCCCCAACTGTGGCATCCGAGCCAGGTTTATGCGTAGATGTTATATGCACGAGTAGAACACAAGTGAGTTGTGGGCGATACTAGTCATACTGCTTACCAGCATGTCATACTTTGATTCGGCGGTATTGTTGGATGAAGCGGCCCGGACCGACATTACACTTACGCTTACGCGAGACTGGTTCTACCGACGTGCTTTGCACACAGGTGGCTGGCGGGTGTCAGTTTCTCCAACTTTAGTTGAACCGAGTGTGACTACGCCCGGTCCTTGTTGAAGGTTAAAACAACACTAACTTGATGAAATATTGTTGTGGTTTTGATGCGTAGGTAAGAACGGTTCTTGCTCAGCCCGTAGCAGCCACGTAAAACTTGCAACAACAAAGTAGAGGACGTCTAACTTGTTTTTGTAGGGCATGTTGTGATGTGATATGGTCAAGACATGATGCTATATTTATTGTATTTTATGATCATGTTTTGTAACGGAGTTATCGGCAACTGGCAGGAGCCATATGGTTGTCGCTTTATTGTATGAAATGCAATCGCCCTGTAATTGCTTTACTTTATCACTAAGCGGTAGCGATAGTCGTAGAAGCAATAGTTGGCGAGATGACAACGATGCTACGATGGAGATCAAGGTGTCGCGCCGGTGACGATGGTGATCATGACGGTGCTTTGGAGATGGAGATCAAAGGCACAAGATGATGATGGCCATATCATATCACTTATATTGATTGCATGTGATGTTTATCCTTTATGCATCTTATTTTGCTTAGTTCGACGGTAGCATTATAAGATGATCTCTCACTAAATTTCAAGGTACAAGTGTTCTCCCTGAGTATGCACCGTTGCGAAAGTTCGTCGTGCCGAGATACCACGTGATGATTGGGTGTGATAAGCTCTACGTTCACATACAACGGGTGCAAGCCAGTTTTGCACACACAGAATACTCGGGTTAAACTTGACGAGCCTAGCATATGCAGATATGGCCTCGGAACACTGGAGACCGAAGGTCGAGCGTGAATCATATAGTAGATATGATCAACATAGTGATGTTCACCATTGAAAACTACTCCATCTCACGTGATGATCGGGCATGGTTTAGTTGATTTGGATCACATGATCATTTATATGACTAGAGGGGTGTCTATCTAAGTGGGAGTTCTTAAGTAATATGATTAATTGAACTTTAATTTATCATGAACTTAGTCTTGATAGTATTTGCATATCTATGTTGTAGATCAATAGCTCGCGTTTAGCTCCCCGTTTATTTTTGATATGTTCCTGGAGAAAAACTATGGTGAAAGATGTTAGTAGTAATGGTGCGGACTAGCTCCGTGATCTGAGGATTATCCTCATTGCTGCACAGGAGAATTACGTCCTGGAAGCACCGCTGGGTGCCAGGCCTGTTGCAGATGCTACTAATGACGTTAAGAACGTCTGGCAGAGCAAAGCTGATGACTACTCGATAGATCAGTGTGCCAACCGGGACTTCAACGACGTTTTGAACGTCATGGAGCATATGAGATGTTCCAGGAGTTGAAGTTAATATTTCAAGCAAATGCCCGGATTGAGAGATATGAAGTCTCCAATAAGTTCTATAGCTGCAAGATGGAGGAGAATAGTTCTGTCAGTGAACATATACTCAGAATGTCTGGGTACTGCAATCACTTGATTCAACTGGGAGTTAATATTCCGGATGATAGTGTCACTGATAGAATTCTTCAATCACTGCCACCAAGCTACAAGAGCTTCGTGATGAACTATAATATGCAAGGGATGGATAAGACAATGCCTGAGCTCTTCGCGATGCTAAAAGCTGCGGAGGTAGAAATCAAGAAGGAGCATCATGTGTTGACGGTCAACGAGACCACCAGTTTCAATAAAAAGGGTAAAGGGAAGAAGGGGAACTTCAAGAAGAACGGCAAGCAAGTTGCTGCTCAAGTGAAGAAGCCCAAGTCTGGACCTAAGCCTGAGACTAAGTGCTTCTACTGCAAAGGGACTGGTCACTGGAAGCGGAACTGCCCCAAGTATTTGGCGGATAAGAAGGATGGCAAGGTGAAAAAAGGTATATGTGATATACATGTTATTGATGTGTACCTTACTAAATCTCGCAGTAGCACCTGGGTATTTGATACTGGTTCTGTTGCTAATATTTGCAACTCGAAACAGGGACTACAGATTGAGTGAAGATTGGTTAAGGACGAGGTGACGATGCGCGTGGGAAATGGTTCCAAAGTCGATGTGATCGCCGTCGGCACGCTACCTCTATATCTACCTTCAGGATTAATTTTAGACCTGAATAATTGTTATTGGTGCCAGCGTTAATTATGAACATTATATCTGGATCTTGTTTGATGCGAGATGGTTATTCATTTAAAACTGAGAATAATGGTTGTTCTATTTATATGAGTAATATCTTTTATGGTCATGCACCCTTGAAGAGTGGTCTATTTGTGTTGAATCTTGATAGTAGTAATACACATATTCATAATGTTGAAGCCAAAAGATACAGAGTTGATAATGATAGTGCAACTTATTTGTGGCACTGCCATTTGGGTCATATTGGTGTAAAGCGCATGAAGAAACTCCATACTGATGGACTTCTGGAATCAATTGATTATGAATCACTTGGTACTTGTGAACCATGCCTCATGGGCAAGATGACTAAAACCAAGTAATTGACAGAATTCTCTAGTCACTATCACCAAGTTATTAGAACTTCGTGATGAACTATAATATGCAAGGGATGAAGAAAGTAATTCCCGGGCTCTTCGCAATGCTGAAATCGACGAAGGTAGAAATCAAGAAAGAGCATCAAGTGTTCATGGTTAACAAGACCACTAGTTTCAAGTAAAGGGACAGAGGGAAGGGAACTTCAAGAAGAATGACAAGCAAGTTGCTGATCAAGTGAAAAAGCCCAAGTCTGGACCTAAGCCTGAAACTGAGTGCTTTTGCTGCAAAGGGACTGGTCACTGGAAGCGGAATTGCCCCAAGTATTTAGTGGATAAGAAGGATGGCAAAGTGAACAAAGCTATATTTGATATACATGTTATTGATGTGTACTTTACTAGTGTTTATAGCAACCCCTCGGTATTTGATACTGGTTCAGTTTCTAAGAGTAGTAACTCGAAACGGGAGTTGCAGAATGAACAGAGACTAGTTAAGGGTGAAGTGACAATGTGTATTGGAAGTGGTTCCAAGATTGATATGATCATCATCGCACACTCCCTATACTTTCGGGATTAGTGTTGAACCTAAAATAAATGTTATTTAGTGTTTGCGTTGAGCATGAATATGATTGGATCATGTTTATTGCAATACAGTTATTCATGTAAGCTAGAGAATAATTGTTGTTCTGTTTGCATGAATAAAACCTTCTATGGTCATACACCCAATAAAAATGGTTTGTTGGATCTCGATCGTGGTGATACACATTTTCATAATATTGAAGCCAAAAGATGCAAAGTTAATAATGATAGTGCAACTTATTTGTGGCGCTGCCGTTTAGGTCATATTGGTGTAAAGCGCATGAAGAAACTCCATGCTAATGGACTTTTGGAATCACTTGATTATGAATCACTTGATGCTTGCGAACCATGCCTCATGGGCAAGATGACTAAGACTCCGTTCTCCGGAACAATGGAGCGAGCAACAGATTTGTTGGAAATCATACATACTGATGTATGTGGTCCAATGAATATTGAGGCTCGCGGCGGGTATCGTTATTTTCTCACCTTCACAGATGATTTGAGCAGATATGGGTATATCTACTTAACGAAACATAAGTCTGAAACATTTGAAAAGTTCAAAGAATTTCAGAGTGAAGTGGAAAATCACCGTAACAAGAAAATAAAGTTTCTACGATCTGATCATGGAGGAGAATATTTGAGTTATGAGTTTGGTGTACATTTGAAACAATGCGGAATAGTTTCGCAACTCACGCCACCTGGAACACCACTGGATAATGGTGTGTCCGAACGTCATGACCGTACTTTATTGGATATAGTGCAATCTATGATGTCTCTTACAGATTTACCACTATCATTTTGGGGTTATGCATTAGAGACAGCTACATTCACGTTAAATAGGCCACCGTCTAAATCCGTTGAGACGACACTGTATGAACTATGGTTTGGCAAGAAACCAAAGCTGTCATTTCTTAAAGTTTGGGGCTGCGATGCTTATGTGAAAAAGCTTCAACCTGATAAGCTCGAACCCAAATTGGAGAAATGTGTCTTCATAGGATACCCAAAGGAAACTGTTGGGTACACCTTCTATCACAGATCCGAAGGCAAGACATTTGTTGCTAAGAATGGATCCTTTCTAGAGAAGGAGTTTCTCTCGAAAGAAGTGAGTGGGAGGAAAGTAGAACTTGATGAGGTAACTGTACCTGCTCCCTTATTGGAAAGTAGTTCATCAGAGAAACCGGTTCCTGTGACACCTACACCAATTAGTGAGGAAGCTAATGATATTTATCATGAATCTTCAGATCAAGTTACTACCAAACCTCGTAGGTCAACCAGAGTAAGATCCGCACCAGAGTGGTACGGTAATCCTGTTCTGTAGGTCATGTTACTTGACCATGGCGAACCTACGAACTATGAAGAAGCGATGGTGAGCCCAGATTCCGCAAAATGGCTTGAGGCCATGAAATCTGAGATGGGATCCATGTATGAGAACAAAGTGTGGACTTTGGTTGACTTGCCCGATGATCGGAAAGCCATAGAGAATAAATGGATCTTCAAGAAGAAGACTGACACTGACGGTAATGTTACTATCTACAAAGCTTGACTTGTTGCGAAAGGTTTTCGACAAGTTCAAGGGGTTGACTACGATGAGACTTTCTCACCCGTAGCGATGCTTAAGTCTGTCCGAATCATGTTAGCAATTGCCGCATTTTATGATTATGAAATTTGGCAAATGGATGTCAAAACTGCATTCCTGAATGGATTTCTGGAAGAAGAGTTGTATATGATGCAACCAGAAGGTTTTGTCGATCCAAAGGGTGCTAACAAAGTGTGCAAGCTCCAGCGATCCATTTATGGACTGGTGCAAGCCTCTCAGAGTTGGAATAAACGTTTTGATAGTGTGATCAAAGCATATGGTTTTATACAGACTTTTGGAGAAGCCTGTATTTACAAGAAAGTGAGTGGGAGCTCTGTAGCATTTCTAATATTATAGGTGGATGACATATTGTTGATTGGAAATGATATAGAATTTCTGGATAGCATAAAAGGATACTTGAATAAGAGTTTGTCAATGAAAGACCTCGGTGAAGCTGCTTATATATTGGGCATCAAGATCTATAGAGATAGATCAAGATGCTTAATTGGACTTCCACATAGCACACACCTTGATAAAGTTTTGAAGAAGTTCAAAATGGATCAAGCAAAGAAAGGGTTCTTGCCTGTGTTACAAGGTGTGAAGTTGAGTCAGACTCAATGCCCGACCACTACAGAAGATAGAGAGAAAATGAAAAATGTTCCCTATACTTCAGCCATAGGCTCTATCATGTATGCAATGCTGTGTACCAGACCTGATGTGTGCCTTGCTATTAGTTTAGCAGGGAGGTACCAAAGTAATCCAGGAGTGGATCACTGGACAGCGGTCAAGAACATCCTGAAATACCTGAAAAGGACTAAGGATATGTTTCTCGTTTATGGAGGTGACAAAGAGCTCGTCGTAAATGGTTACGTCGATGCAAGCTTTGACACTGATCTGGACGATTCTGAATCACAAACCGGATATGTGTTTATATTAAACGGTGGAGCTGTTAGTTGGTGCAATTCTAAACAAAGCGTCGTGGCAGCATCTACGTGTGAAGCGGAGTACATAGATGCTTCGGAAGTAGCAAATGACGGAGTCTTGATGAAGGAATTCATATCCGGTCTAGGTGTCATACCTAGTGCATCGGGTCCAATGAAAATCTTTTGTGACAATACTGGTGCAATTGCCTTGGCAAAGGAATACAGATTTCACAAGAGAACCAAGCACATTAAGAGATGCTTCAATTCCATCTGGGATCAAGTGCAGGTGGGAGACATGGAGATTTGCAAAATACATACGGATCTGAATGTTGCAGACCCATTGACTAAGCCTCTTCCATGAGCAAAACATGATCAGCACCAAGACTCCATGGGTGTTAGAATCATTACTGTGTAATCTAGATTATTGACTCTAGTGCAAGTGGCAGACTAAAGGAAATATGCCCTAGAGGCAATAATAAAGTTATTATTTATTTCCTCATATCATGATAACTGTTTATTATTCATGCTAGAATTTTATTAACCGGAAACATAATACATGTGTGAATACATAGACAAACATAGTGTCACTAGTATGCCTCTACTTGACTAGCTCGTTGATCAAAGATGGTTGAGTTTCCTAGCCATAGACATGAGTTGTCATTTGATTAACGGGATCACATCATTAGGAGAATGATGTGATTAACTTGACCCATTTCGTTAGCTTAGCACTTGATCGTTTAGTTTAATGCTATTGCTTTCTCCATGACTTATACATGTTCATATGACTATGAGATTATGCAACTCCTGAATACCGGAGGAACACTTTGTGTGCTACAAAAAACGTCACAACGTAACTGGGTGATTATAAAGGTGCTCTACAGGTGTCTCCGATGGTGTTCGTTGAGTTGGCATAGATCGAGAATAGGATTTGTCACTCCGATTGTCGGGGAGGTATCTCTGGGCCCTCTCGGTAATGCATATCACTATAAGCCTTGCAAGCAATGTGACTAATGAGTTAGTTACGGGATGATGCACTACAGAACGAGTAAAGAGACTTGCCGGTAACGAGATTGAGCTAGGTATTGAGATACCGACGATCGAATATCGGGCAAGTAACATACCGATGACAAAGGGAATAACATATGTTGTTATGCGGTTTGACCGATAAAGATATTCGTAGAATATGTAGGAACCAATATGAGCATCCAGGTTCCACTATTGGTTATTGACCGGAGACGTGTCTCGGTCATGTCTACATAGTTCTCGAACACGTAGGGTCCGCACGCTTAAAGTTCTGTGACGATCGGTATTATGAGTTTTTGTGTACCAAAGGTTGTTCGGAGTCCCGGATATGATCACGGACATGACAAGGAGTCTCGAAATGGTCAAGACATAAAGATCGATATATTGGAAGCCTATATTTGGACATCAGAATGGTTCCGGGTGAAATCGGGATTTTACCGGAGTACCGGGAGGTTACCAGAACCCCTGGTAATTGTATGGGCCTTAATGGGCCATAGTGGAGAGAGAGAGGAGGCCAGGGCAGGCGGCGCGCCCCCTCCCCCTTTGGTCCGAATTGGACTAGGATGGGGGGCCCCTTTCCTTCCTCCCTCTCTCCCCCTTCCTTCTCTCCTAGTCCAACTAGGGAAGGGGGGGAATCCTACTCCCGGTGGGAGTAGGACTCCTCCTGGCGCGCCCTGCTAGGGCCGGCCGGTCTCCCCCTTGCTCCTTTATATACGGGGGCAGGGGGCACCCCATAGACACACAAGTTGATCATTGATCTCTCTTAGCCATGTGCGGTGCCCCCCTCCACCATAATCCACCTCGGTCATATCATAGCGGTGCTTAGGCGAAGCCCTGCGTCGGTAACTTCATCAACACCGTCACCATGCCGTCGTGCTAACGAAGCTCTTCCCCGAAGCTCTACTGGATCGTGAGTTCGCGGGACATCACCGAGCTGAACGTGTGCTGAACGCGGAGGTGCCATTCGTTCGGTACTGAGGATCAGTCGATCGTGAAGACGTACGACTACATCAACCGCGTTGTCATAACGCTTCCGCTTACGGTCTATGAGGGTATGTAGACGACACTCTCCCCTCTCGTTGCTATGCATCACCATGATCTTGCGTGTGCGTAGGAATTTTTTTGAAATTACTACGTTACCCAACATACCTCACCTCGGCCATGATTGACCCCTACTACGCAAAGATGAAGGAAGAGAGCAATAAGGACAAGAACGCCTGGCACAGTGTGTGGCATGAGAGACTGGATGAACAACATGTCAAGTACGCGGCCATGGACGCGTACACAAGCTACAAGATGTACCGGTGGATCGTTGACATGAGGAACTGTCTTCTTCCTGACCCAGATGAGGGATCGAGCCACATAGCAGTGGCGGGAGCGTCAGAAAAAGTAGATGACTAGATGATCGTTTCTCCTACTTTAGAATGCATGCAATTGTTTTATTGAGGTGTGTGCGAATGATCTGTATAGTCACTTATGTAATTGGATGTTTATTTTAGTTATATTATTCTACTGTAGACAGAGCAATTCACACGGCTTATTAGCAGCAATCGTCTGTGTTATTATTGGTCTTCGCACACATTTCTGATTATGGACCTGTTTGCCGCATATCACACACATCTTGTTCAGTTGAACCGTTTCCATTGTGTTGCCTAATCACACACAGTTCATCCCAGTGAACCATATGCTGTATATCGCACACGCCTTCATCTGGCTGCCCGTTTCTTTTGTTCTTCCTGATCCCAAACAGTTAATTGAGCTGAACAGTATGCCCTACATCACACACGCAACTAAATTCTGAACCGTGTTTGATGCATCCGCCATCGCAAACGTTTTGCACCTTTTTGACAGTTTTTTTTACACCACCGTTTGCGATTATGGCATCGCACACATTTTTGTCGAAGGGTCTCTGATCGTAGTGTCGCGTTTGGACCATCCCGCAGTAGTGTCCCCATATACATCAAGATCGATCTAGCAGGAAGTAGGGTATTACCTCCATCGAGAGGGCCTGAACCTGGGTAAACATCGTGTCCTTGTCTCCCCCTGCTACCACCGATCCTCAGATACGCAGCTTGGGTCCCCCTACCTGAGAACTGTCGGTTTTGACACCGACAATGGTGCTTTCATTGAGAGCTCCGCTGTGTATTCACGAGAAGCGATCGGTGTCTCGTCTCGTCATCAACAATGACATCACCTCTGGAAAAGCCTGGCTCCTGGCCAGGTCCTCTAGCTGGGCGGGTTCGCCATATGCGCCCGCGTGGCCCTTAAGCCGACCGCGTCCCCTGCGGTCATCGAGCATCACTCCTACATCGGCTGCGAACACTCCGAAAACGCGAATCCGGCAGACAGCTCATCCTTAAACGAGTTGCTAGATCGCATCGTCACCCAAGGGTTTTCAGCGTCCAATGATCGGATCGGGCCTAAAACCAACCAGGGGGAAGACAATTCCACCCCGATCACTCACCTGGTGGCTGCTATCAAGGAACGCGCCGAAGATACTTCTCCTCTTGAACCGGAGACCAACTATGTTCGGACGAACCCTTTGAGCCGAGCATCCTTCCTTTGGGCGGGACTCTGCATCTTTCGAGCTCAGGGATAGGCACGGAGCCCGGGGAATGCTCAGATCCTGCCGGGCCCGAGTTTTATACGCTGGAGGTCTTGCAAACCCCGGATACTGTATTTGGTCGGGACTCGAATTTTTCCACACCCACCCACCACAATCAATACTCTCCAAGTAACTCTGGCCCTCCAGACATATGTGACTTAATGTACGTACGACAACAACCCCAGGAGAGGGTCCATCACTTCTTAAAGACTGCCGCGACGATGACGCGGTTCCGGTCTTTCACCGCAATTGCACGGAGGAGAGAGTCTTGAACTCCCTCAACCGCCGTCGCGTACAAAGTTTCACAAAGTTGTCGCACTTAGTACGAAAGTACTGCGCAATGGAAAGCACCTGGAAGGCCCAAAACACCCATTTGGAACAATCTGTCTTCGGGCGATATGCCTCTAAAGCAAAACGGACATACCCTAGCGGGGTATCCGATCACACGCCCGTCGGCGGGAAAAATAAACCTTTCGCGGGATAAAGGTCCGTTCTGGACGAACTCTTAGATAAACCTTGCCCGATACATGTGACCCCTGGCATGATCCCAACCCACAGCCTTTGAGCGTGCTGGGTACTCCAGCAGGTAACTAAAAGCGGTGAAGCTATCCTCGCCACCGCAACTCCAGAGGAGGACGACTTCAACGTCCTCACAGTCTTTGAGACCTTCTCTTGAAATAATCGGCACAAGAGAGCGCTTCGCAAACTCGGCGAGATTCATCAAATAACCGCTGTAAGCCCATGGAATGACACGACAATTACTTTCAATGCCGATGACGAACCACGGGTCTGACCAGTCCGAGCCCCAGCCACTCTAGTACTTAATCCAATCGTAGAAGGTTTTTGCCTCACTAAAGTACTTATGGACGACGGAAGTGGACTTAACCTCATATATGAGGACACGCTCGAAAAAATGCAGGTCGATAAAACCCGCATTGAGCAAAGTAGTACAACCTTTCGAGGAATCATCCCTAGCCAGGAAGCCCGGTGTTTGGGAAGTATTAAATTCGACGTAGTATTCGGCACACCTGAGAACTATAGGTTAGAAGAACTGCTTTCCACATTGTCCCCTTCAATAGCTGATACCACGCCCTTCTAGGGCGAGATGCTTTCTCATGCTTTCAGGCCATACCCCATTACGGGTACATGAAACTTAAAATGCCAGGGCCCAATGGAATAATCACACATACAAGTGATCCGGACAAAGCACTTCGTGCCGAAAACAAAACCGCATCCTTGGCCCTTGAGGCACTATCCGAAGCCTTTGTGGCCGAAGAATTAACCACCTTACGATCCATGATGGACAAGGATGACGTAATCCTCGACAAAAGATCTAAATCTACCTCCTTTAAGCAAGCAGATGAAATTATCAAATTTCAGGTGCGTCCGACGGACCCTAATAAGACAGCATGCATTGGAGCACAGCTGGACCCAACGGTAGACGCCGCTTTGCGCGCTTTCCTACGAGAAAACTGGGATATATTCGCTTGGCACCCTTCAGATATGCCCGAGATCCCACGTAGGCTGGCCGAACACAACCTCAACATCATCAAAGGGTTCAAACCGGTCAGGCAATCACTGCGATGATTTTCCGAACCCAAGAGATAAGCTATGGGGGAGGAGCTGGCCAAGTTATTGGAAGCCGGATTCATCAGAGAAATTAAACATCCAGATTGGCTAGCCAATTTGATCATGGTACAGAAGAAGGATAAATCCTGGTGCCTTTGTGTTGACTTCAAAGACTTAAACAAGGCCTGCCCTAAGGATCCTTTTCCATTGCCCTGCATCGATCAGATCATCGACTCAACGACAGGACATGACTCATTATGCTTCCTTGATGCTTACTCCGGATACCATCAGATAAAAATGAAGGAATCCGACCAGGCTGCAATGGCGTGTATCACTCCGTACGGGCCTTTCTACTTCAACACTATGTCCTTTGGGCTTAAAAACGCTGGTGCCACGTATCAACGCATTATTCAGACATGCTTAGAGAAACAAATTGGCAAGATAGTGGAGGCATACATGGACAATGTAGTCATCAAGACTAAATGCGTCGAAACACTATTGGACGATCTCCGCCTCACGTTTGATAACCTCCGAACATATGACATACGGCTCAATCCAGAAAAATGCGTCTTCGGCATTCCGGCCAGAAAGCTATTAGGGTTTATCGTCTCCCATAGAGGAATCGAAGCAAACCCAGCTAAAATCCGAGCCTTATCGCAGCTGGCTATGCCAACCGCTCTCAAACAAGTCCAAAAGCTAGCAGGGTGCATAGTGGCCTTAAGCCGCTTCATCTCCAGATTGGGGGAAAAAGCATTACCACTTTATAGACTGCTAAGGCGCATGGACAACTTTGAATGGACGGATGCGGCCACAGCCAGACTAGAGGAAATAAAGACCCTATTAGCGGGCATCCCAATCCTAGTCGCTCCAAGTGTTGGTGAGCCAATGCTGCTTTATATCTCAGCAACCCATCAGGTGGTGAGTGTTGTACTTGTCGTTGAACGAGAGGAAGAGGGACATAAATTCCTTGTGCAAAAACCAGTCTACTACGTATCAGAGGTTCTTACACCGTGCAAGTCACGATACCCTCACTATCAAAAAATCGCCTATGCGGTGTTCATGGCATCTCGGAAGCTCCGATACTACTTTCAAAAGTGTTCGATTACAGTGGCATCCGAAGTACCGCTTAATGATATTATAAACAACAAGGACGCCACAGGCCGCATAGCTAAGTGGGCCATCGAGCTCTTACCGTTCGAAATAACATACAAACCATGCCGAGCTATTAAATCTCAGGTGTTGGCTGACTTTGTTGCAGAATGGACTGAAGCCGAACTCCCTAAAGAGTACGGGTCATACTCCCACAGGACCATGTATTTTGACGGCTCGAAAATGCTAGCCGGACTGGGGGCTGGCGTCATCTTGACATCTCCCATAGTGGACACAGTCCGTTACGTACTACAAATCATGTATACGGACTCAAACAATGCCGCCGAATATGAGGCGCTATTGCATGGTCTCCGCATGGCTGTATCCATGGGCATACAACGCCTAGAGGTGCATGGAGATTCAAACCTTGCAATATCTCAGGTATACAGAGAATTTGATGCGAAAGATCCAAAAATGGCAGCTTATCGAAATGCCATATTAAAAATATCGGTTCGGTCCGAGGGGCTCGAATTTCATCATGTTGCTCGGGACAGTAATCAGGCAGCGGACATACTCACTCGCATGGGCGCCAAGCGCGACCCAGTCCCGCCTAACACCTTTGTAGAAAGTTTGTTTAAGCTATTTGTGGTATTGCAGGACGAGAGTGGAGACGCTAATTCAGATCCGATCACACCCCCACCAGCCGAACTCAATACAGATGTCATCGGGGGTTCGGATATGGAGATAACACCTTTGGCTCATGAGATTATGGCTGTAGTTGCACCTTGGACCGAACCCTTCCTGGCCTACCTTAATAGGCAGGAGCTCCCCGATGATCAAAATGAGGCCCGTCGCATAGTCCGGCGTTCGAAAGCCTATAACGTTCACGAAGGTGAACTATACAAGAAAAGCACTACTGGTGTTCTCCAAAGGTGCATCTCTGAAGAGGAGGGACGGCAACTTTTAGCCGAAATACACGCTGGTATGGGTGGCCATCACGCCGCAGCTCGGGCTCTCGTAAGCAAGGCTTTCCGAACAGGCTTCTTCTGGCCAACAGCCCGAGCAGATGCACAAGCCCTGGTCCAATATTGTGTAGGATGCCAGCTTTTCGCCAATCAAAGTCATATGCCTCCCACCGCTTTGAGAACCATCCCCATCACTTGGACTTTTGCAGTCTGGGGGCTGGATATGGTCGGACCCCTCAAAGGGGAAGCCATAAAAAGAAATATTTACTGGTCATGGTTGATAAATTCACTAAATGGATAGAAGCCAAACAAGTAAGAATGGATGAAGCAGGACCAGTGATAGATTTTATATCCGGCGTGGTACACCGCTATGGTGTCCCACATAGTATTATCAATGATAATGGCTCCAACTTTACAGCAGACGAGGTGAAGAACTGGTGCGCCAAGTTAGGAATTAAACTTGATTGTGCCTCCGTGTACCACCCTCAAACAAATGGTCAAGTCGAAAGGGCCAATGGCTTAATAATGAGCGGCATTAAACCCCGACTGGTGCGTTCCTTATGGGAGTCAGATAAACACTAGGTTGAGGAGCTTGACTCCTTACTCTGGGGGCTGCGGAACACGCCTAACCGAACAACCGGATACACACCTTTTTTCATGGTGTACGGTGCACGCAGAGGCTGTTCTGCCCTGCGACATTATTCACGACTCACCTCGAGTGCGTATGTATGAAGAGTGAGAGGCCGAGCTCGATCGGCAGGATGACCTAGACGGCCTCGAAGAAGAGCACGATATTGTGCAAGCTCGTTCCGAATTCTATCATCAACACGCTAGGCGATACCAGAGCAGAGAAGTGCGGGCCAAAACATACAACATTGGCGAACTCGTTTTGCGGCTCACGGAGAAGAAAAAGGATAAGCTCAAACCAAGATGGGAGGGCCCCTTCATCATTGACGAAGTTCTCACCCAGGAGCCTATCGCCTTCGAAATGCATCAGACAATCGCCTTGAGCCGAATCCATGGAACACTGCTAGGCTCTGACGATTCTACGGATAGTTCGGTAGCACCTTTTACTTTGTTCTTCTTCTTCTTCTTCTTCATTTTTTGTTTTTCTTTCCCAGAAAGTGTTCGGTTATACCGAACTGATAGGGGTGAACATCTTTAAATATATATACCTCAAAGATACCTGGGGGCTTCTATAACGAAGCTTATTATTAAAACCTATTGCTTATGTCGTCTGTTTCATACAGTCTCTTCGCCATTATATGCACCTCTATGACTTAAGTTTTTGCCAAGCTGGGTTGCCTGGCTCATGTGCTTATACCCTACGTTCCCGATTGTTTGGCTAGGGTGTAAAGGGAGCACCTCTGCGATTGTTACAACTGGGTAATCCGGACCTGTACCCCTGACGGGTGAAGCCGAAAGCTAGCATTCTTAAGGGAATAATTGGTCGGCGGACACACGACGAATCATTTTTTCAAAGGATAAGCTTCCTGTAATCCTATCTCTAGGATCAAAGCCTAGGCATGCATAAACACGCACGCTGACCCAGGGAAAGGAACCCTTAACGGAACTATTCTCCCCGGAAGATGTTTCTTACGTTAAATAGTAAGATAACATAACTAACTGAACAAAACTTGTCTGTTCAAGCAAAATGACCGGATTGCCTGGTTTCCGAACATACTGAGTGTTTACCACAAGTATAGTATCCGGAAACACTCCAACCCTTGGGTTCAGGAGGTTGAAGCCGAATGCCTGCCATGACAATTTTTTACAAGTTCGGTTGGAGATAAGTTTGATGATAAAGTACATTGTTACATAGAATCAAATGCCTATTCTTTATCTATGCCAACTATAAGACTGTCTAAATTACAGTCTCCTTGCGAAAACTTTGCGGCTATCATTACTGGGTCATACACCAAGCTTACAGGGATTTCTTTTCCGTTTGGTCCCCGAGGACCAACCCGGGCCATATGATTCGGATCAAGACCGGTATAGCATATTTTCACCATGGCGCAGGCCTCTCGTGCACCTTCTCGGCATGCTGACACCTTCCATAGTTCAAAGCGACGCCGAGCTCCTTTAAATAAGTTCACCAGATCCTCCATAATTTATGGAGGAGAATCGGATGGCCATAAGGCTTTAGCCATGTTCTTCATGGCTTTCCGAACTCGCTCATGCACTTTGGAGAGTTCTTGTAACACGTCGCCTTGAAATCCGGATACTTCTCCTTCGGGCCGCCAAGTTAGCAAACCTGCAGGAATAGCATTGTAAAGCTCTGAATCATTGGATAATATGAAAGCAAGGTCAAAGGTCATACTGAATATGTCGCCTTTTAACTTTCTATTCTCCTTCACAACATCCGACAATTGGGCCCTTAAGTCCTTTATCTCTTCGGCTTGCTTGAGATTTTCATCCAGCAGTTTGTTCTTTTGCTCAATGGTTTGTGCTAATACATGTTGAACCGCTGCTTCCTACCCTTCGGCATATTTTTTGTCCTCTTGAGCAGCCTTTAGCTTCTCCTCCAGTTGATCTGTCGATTCCACCACTGAAAATAAAACAATGTATGCTTCAACATCATTGATGGCAAAAATCATATTTCACGGACACTTTTTCATCCTTACTATCAGATCCCTTTTTGGATTTCTTCAGGTCTTCTAGCTCGGCGGAGACGGCGCTCAGCTTGATGCGGTTTGCTTCAAGCTCCTTGGATAACACGTCATTCTTTTCCTTGAGAACCTGCGGTCATAACGATCCTTAAATCAGTTGGGCCAACTGCTTTAAGTCTCGGGGGCTACTGACATATGCTTATTAAATTTAAACAAATCCTTACCCACATATCTTTTGAAAGCAGGTGAGTGGCTCCGACAAGCCCATCCCGAGCAGCTCGGATATACGCATCCACAGAGCTGAGGGTGTTAAATGCCTCCTCGATAAATACTGGGTCGCGCATGGCCTCTTTTCGCCGCCGATGGTTCATCGCACTTTCTACTTCCGAATTGGTGACCGATACATTATTCGAATCCTCTTGTGGAGGATAATCTGGCGTTCCGCCCGTATGGGCTCCTGTCCTTGTTGATGGGCCCGGGGCCGGATTGGTCGGTGTTCGGCCAGCAGGGTCCTCGGACACAGTTCGGTGTATACTCCTTCTGGAATAAGACAAAGGGAAAATGTGACAATCCAGCCTTACTACCGGGCACATATTGAAAACCATACCTCTTCGATGAAGGAGGGGGCTCGATGGTGCCCCCGCTTCTTTCTGCTTCAAAGACTCACCCTGCATAGGCGTCATCCTTTTAGAGGATGCCCTTGATGCAGTATGGCGAGCCGAGCGCCGCCCCTTTTGAGCACGGGACAGTGCGGTGGGTTAGGCGCGAAGGGAAGGCTCTCTTTGAGAAGATGTCTCCTGGGTACTTACATTGGAGGAGGGAAGAAGGCCGGAATAATTGGCTACAATCACTAGTATAGCGGGCTCCTAAACAAACGGTTTAAAACCCCTTTCCGCGACGGCATTTAGAACCGTCTCCAAGTGAGTGTGGGCGATAGGGGGGGATCCTTCCCACACGACCCAGAAACCGTCGGGGATATGCCCTCGTGGAACACACGTTCGGCAAAATAAGGTTGTGTGCGACCCACGAGCGCTCAAATACAGAAATACGTATAGTAGAGCTAAAAAAATACAATTATACGGCGAAATTGTTTCCAGTAGCAAGTACATCCCACACAGTCAGTCCCCGCTAAATGTTTCCATTCGTATGTACATCCCACACAGTCGCTCGAAGGAAAACGTTTCCGTTCACAGGTACATCACACACAATTTTTCCCGTTAAATCACTTGCATTATTGAATATATCACACACGGTCCGTGGAATAAACTGTGTGGCAAAGGCTGTCCATCACACACAGTTTTCATGTGGTAAACGTTTGCGCAAGGTGGCCTAACGCAAACAGTTTTCAAGAGAAATTCATGTGTGATTGGTCATTGATCCAACACGGTTTATTCCTAGAAATGTGTGCATTGCCTGAGGTCATTGCCCACGGTATTTTTTCAACAACCGTTTGCAATAGCAAAACCCAATTAGCAGGCTAATTCACCACTAGCAGGCTAATTATCTGATTATTCATAACCCATTTATTAATCTAATTGACAGTTCATATTAAGCACAAAATATATTTCATTTTCATAATTGAAATACATCAGAGTACAACATCATATAGCTTCAGCACTCAGCTACCACATTACACAACTACACCAGGACCAAGTTTCACATGCAACATCTATAACCTTTCAATATTAGCATCATAGACGGTACATAGATAGATGTATCTCATCTAGAAAACTGCTAAAGCAGAAGGCGAATATTGAGCCTTCATTGATGTTGAAGGTCTTTGTAAATTTAGGCCAGTGCCTGTGGATGATTGATCGTCCATCCTTCGTCCTCTTCAGGAACACTTCAATATTGAACCGTGGGTGTTGTATGAATACCCTTCCTCGCCTCCTGACCATACAGGTGGTTTGAGAGGTAATCATCAGTGAACTGCTTTGGAAAGGCCTGAAAACAAGGATGTGCATAAATATCTTCTCTATATTGGAAATGGGGCAAAGGAATTAAAAAGGCAAGGTATAATAGTTAGTACCATCCTGTAGTGAACTGATGTCTTGTTCATTGTGCAGACAAAGATCTTGTTGTTTTTTGTGGCTAATTTCTTTATCCTAACAATCTTTCTGAGTTTCTTGACTTGACTGTTATTCATGGACAACTCATTTCCCCATATGCAAAAAGGGTCGAACAGTGGGTCAAAACTTCAGACACCAGGACCTACATGTGGAAGACAAAATTGTTAAAAACCTAAATATTAGAATGGTTCCTACAATTGCACAATAATGTGCTATTAGACAACGGACCATGCACGTGCTAACCTCGACTGTAAATCTCAATGCTTCCCATTGTTTTGCTGCAACACATATAAGGTAGTTAGTCATCAGGTTAAGTAAGGGTTCGCATGCTATCAGTAAAATAAGTTGATGAAAAATAATCACATTGCAGATTCATCAGATTAATTCAAGCCACAGGGAAAACCCTTTTACCCAAACCAAGCATGATTAAGAACTAGGAAATATAGCACTTGTATATGTTTCTCATGTATTAAGTACAGCCAAATTCGATTTATT
Organism: Aegilops tauschii subsp. strangulata; assembly: GCF_002575655.3. NCBI lineage: Eukaryota > Viridiplantae > Streptophyta > Magnoliopsida > Poales > Poaceae > Aegilops > Aegilops tauschii. The sequence goes on from NC_053041.3 coordinate 485,258,132, forward strand.
CCTCACATGCACAACAATACAAAATTCTACCCAAGACAATTGGACATTGCATTGCAGAATTGAACCAAGCAGTTAACTAAGCACCACAACAAGTGAACCAAACATTAACTGAGCACCACATTGCACAATATAACATTGAACCAAGCAGTTAACTAAACACCACAACAAATGAACCAAACATTAACTGAGCACCACATTGCACAATATAACATACTCCTAATAGAAGATCAGACAGTTAACCAAACAGTTAACTACAGCCAATTGAAGCAATTGTATTTGTTTCTCATGTATTTACTATAGCCAAATTCAATTTATTCCTTACATGGTATACAATAACAGAATGCACCCACAATTTTGTAAAGATAGATTTGATTTATTTCTCACATGGAAGAAAATACAAAATAGTAGCCTGAAGAATTGAACCAAACAGTTAACTGAAGAGAACAACTAATTAACAAAACAGTTAATAAGTGAGCACCACACTACACGACATATAGAACATATACACTAGAGCAACAGATTGCATGGTAAAATTAGATAGCACAATTCACTAGAATTTGTGAAGGAAAGGCAGGACCAGCACACGCAACGGGTAAACCGAGCATGCTTAACCGGCATAGCTAGCAAATGGCAAGGTGCTCCTTCAAGATCTGGGGGTCGGCACGAATGGCAGCCATTGCGACCTCATCCGCGCGTGTGGCCGCGATTTGCTTCTCCCCTGCCAAATGCTCCTTGAGTCCTGGCTATACTGTGTGCACCATGGCTTAGGTCGGCACTTATTTGGTGGAAGGGTCGGTGATTTGGGTGGAAGGTGTCGCGCTCGCGCCGGCGGTCGGGGCATGTGGGATGTGGAAGGAGGAGGAGGATGGGGGTCGGGTGTGGATTACCTGCCTGGATAGGCGAGGCCAAGGAGCGTGAAGGAGGGTCGTCCGCGAGGAGGCGGCAGCGCTGCAAGCAAGGATTGAAGGTTTCAACTTGGAATGGAAGGCGGAAAGAGGGGGAATGTGCCTTTTGGTAAGGGGGAGGGGGCGGGGAGTTAGATATTTCCGCGGAAGCCGAAAATTTGGAATCGCTTCAGCCAAAAAACTGGTGCGCAAAGTGTCATCAGACATGGTCCCTTATTCAGACATGGTCCCTTATTCAGACACGGTCCGAAGATATTTTGTGCTGCATCTCACACGGTTGGTTATAATAAACTATGTGGGATCTACTTGATTTTTGGTCTTGATTTGAATTACATAATGGGGTCACAGCAGCCATGGATGGTGTTTGAATTGCTAGACCTTTTATCTGCAATGATCATAAAAGAATTGGAATTATTCAGGGTTCGTTTGGACATTTTTTACGCATTAAGTGAGTTTTCAATGCATTCATGTGCAAAATTCAAATTTGAACTACATGCACATGCTCCAGTGAATCTAAATTCGTTGAAAAATCAAATCTTTGTCCTTGGGGTGCATGCTTAGGTCCCATGCAAGAAATGGGAATGAATTTCAAACACCATGGCACCGTTGATTGCCGGCAAAACATTGAGATGCCTGGTTTTTAAATTCTAGTAAATCCAAAACTCGTCTGAAATTCATGAAACTTGGCATGCTATCATGGAGCGGCATCAACATGCCGTGGTACAAATTTTGTCCCATTTGGGGCAGGTTAGGGTATATGCTTCTCACAAACCGGAGCTTCTCACAACAAGCATGATGGTTTTCGGTAGGGAACGTCCCACATTTGGGGACGAAATAGTATCCATTGACTCTTATTGCTTTCAATTTTTTTGCTCATGTCAACATAGAACAACTGGAGTGTTGTGTGATTTTTTGTGATTTTTCGGGGTTCGTTTGGACATTTTTACGCATTAACTGAGTTATCAATGCATTTATGTGCATAATTCAAATTTGAACTACATGCACATGCTCCAGTGTATATAAATTGGTTGAAAAATCAAATCTGTGTCCTTGGGTGCATGCTTAGGTCCCATCCAAGAAATGGGAATGAATTTCAAACACCAGGGCACCGTTGATTGCCGGCAAAACATTGAGATGCCTGGTTTTTAAATTCTAGTAAATCCAAAACTTGTCTGAAATTCATGAAACTTGGCATGCTATCATGGAGCGGCATCAACATGCCGTGGTAAATCTTTTGTCCCATTTGGGGCAGGTTTGGGTATATGCTTCTCACAAACCGGAGCTTCTCACAACAAGCATGATGGTTCTCGGTAGGGAACGCCCCACCTTTGGGGACGAAACGATATCCATTGCATCTTATTGCTTTCAATTTTTTTTCTCGTTTCAACATAGATACAGGAGTGTTTTGTGAATTTTTGTGATTTTTCGAGGTTCGTTTGGACATTTTTATGCATTAACTGAGTTTTCAATGCATTTATGTGCATAATTCAAATTTGAACTACATGCACATGCTCCAGTGCATATAAATTGCATGAAAAATCAAATCTGTGTCCTAGGGTGCATGCTTAGGTCCCATGCAAGAAATGGGAATGAATTTCGGACACCAGGGCACCGTTGATTGCCGGCAAAACATTGAGATGCCTGGTTTTTAAATTCTAGTAAATCCAAAAATCGTCTGAAATTCATGAAACTTGGCATGCTATCATGGAGCGGCATTAACATGCTGTGGTAGAAATTTTGTCCCATTTGGGGCAGGTTTGGGTATATGCTTCTCACAACAAGCATGATGGCTTTCGGTAGGGAACGTCCCACCTTTGGGGGCGAAACGATATCCATTGCCTCTTATTGCTTTCAATTTTTTTCTCGTGTCAACAGAGAACAACTGGAGTGTTGTGTGAATTTTTGTGATTTTTCGGGGTTCGTTTGGACATTTTTATGCATTAACTGAGTTTTCAATGCATTTATGTGCATAATTCAAATTTGAACTACATGCACATGCTCCCGTGCATATAAATTGGTTGAAAAATCAAAGCTGTGTCCTTGGGTGCATGCATAGGTCCCATGCAAGAAATGGGAATGAATTCTGAACACCAGGGCACCGTTGATTGCCGGCAAAACATTGAGATGCCTGGTTTTTAAATTCTAGTAAATCCAAAACTCGTCTGAAATTCGTGAAACTTGGCATGCTATCATGGAGCGGCATCAACATGCCATGGTACAAATTTTGTCCCATTTGGGGCTGGTTAGGGTATATGCTTCTCACAAACCGGAGCTTCTCACAACAAGCATGATGGTTTTCGGTAGGGAACGTCCCACCTTTGGGGACGAAACGATATCCATTGCCACTTATTACTTTCAAATTTTTTTCTCATGTCAACATAGAACAACTGGAGTGTTGTGTGATTTTTTGTGATTTTTCGGGGTTCGTTTGGACATTTTATGCATTAACTGAGTTTTCAATGCATTTATGTGCATAATTCAAATTTGAACTACATGCACATGCTCTAGTGTATATAAATTGGTTGAAAAATCAAATCTGTGTCCTTGGGTGCATGCTTAGGTCCCATGCAAGAAATGGGAATGAATTTCAAACACCAGGGCACCGTTGATTGCCGGCAAAACATTGAGATGCCTGGTTTTTAAATTCTAGTAAATCCAAAACTCGTCTGAAATTCATGAAACTTGGCATGCTATCATGGAGCGGCATCAACATGCCGTGGTACAATTTTTGTCCCATTTGGGGCAGGTTTGGGTATATGCTTGTAACAAACCGGAGCTTCTCACAACAAGCATGATTGTTTTCGGTAGGGAACATCCCACCTTTGGGGACGAAACGATATCCATTGCCTCTTATTGCTTTCAATTTTTTTTCTCCTGTCAACATAGAACAACTGGAGTGTTGTGTCAATCTTTGTGACTTTTCGGGGTTCGTATGGACATTTTTATGCATTAACTGAGTTTTCAATGCATTTATGTGCATAATTCAAATTTGAACTACATGCACATGCTCCGGTGCATATAAATTGGTTGAAAAATCAAACCTATGTCCTTGGGTGCATGCTTAGGTCCCATGCAAGAAATGGGCATGAATTTCAAACACCAGGGCACCGTTGATTGCCGGCAAAACATTGAGATACCTGGTTTTAAATTCTTGTAAATCCAAAATTCTGTTAACCATTCATGTGACACCACGTGTCTTGGTTTTAATGGCTGTACGAGGTGCCGTGCGGACAGCTGCTTGACCTTGACTGAAATGTGCCGAGCAGGATTTCTGCAGCTCTTGATCGTAAACGATTTAGATAGAACACCCGTATGCAAAGTGAGAGCAGCACGGGATTTGTGCATCCCTTCAACGCAAATGGTTGTTCTGGATGACTCGTGTGCAACCACGTACAAACAATTTGGTAGGAGTTGCATCTGTCATATTTGGTATGTTGCCATTTATCAAACTGGAAAGATTTACATTTGTTGATCTAGTAACGTTGCCATTTGTCAATCCTTGTAACACTGCGATTTGTCAAAATATGCAGCTAGAAATCATTAGCACTATGTAATGCAACTAAAATTCAGTAATTAAGCATAGATTTCATTCATAGATTAAGCAGTCATTCTTAATTTATACAAACAGTTCAACTCGACAGCTGAACCGACCAAACTTCTCCCTAATTGTTGCCAACAATGTACTGAAATAGCTAGTTCAACTATATATAATAGCTAATTTTAAGTACGTTGTACAGTTCGACCACACATCTATAGTCAGATGAACTGAACAAAATAGCCCCTAAATACTACTCCACGGAGGGGCTTTGTGCTACTTCCGGCAGCCTCTCCTCTGTCGAGCGCGCTCAGTGAGAGGCAGAGGAGGAGGAGCCTACCGATGAACCGGAGAAATGCAATACCATGCCTGCCGCTTTTGCATGTTCAGCGAAGGTCTCCAGTTCGAACGCCCACTGCCGCTCCAGACGATCCCTCTCGAAGCGGCCGGACTGCTCGTAGATCTCCTGATTCCTCGCCTCTACGTTGGCGTGTGCTGCGTCCACGGCTGCGGTATGGCTCTTTGCGTGCTCGACGAGGCACTGCTCCTCCTCCCGCGGGAACTCGATGTAGCATGCAAGGTCGCTGACGCACGTGCGGTCCTCCACCTCCGCCTCCCTCCTTCGCACGGCGGTGGCAGAGCGAATGATGATCCCGGTGGTCGATGGTGGGCTGGCGGCCACGGTGGCCGACGATGGGGTGGCGGCCAAGACCACCACCTCCCGCCTTCGGGCCACGGTGGCGGAGCGGGTGATGGCCACGGTGGCCGACAGTGGGGTAGCGGCCACGACGGCCACCTCCCGCCTTCGGGCCGCGGCGGCGGAGCGGGAGATGGCCCTGGCTTTCGATGGTGGTGTGGCGGCAACGACGGCCGGCAACAGCTGCCGACGGGCAGCGGTGGCGGAGCGTGTGGTGGGTGTTCCGCGCACACCCAATAGGACGCCACACGCACTACACAACGCCGGGGACTGTGCCGCTGCCGCGGTGTAGCCTCCCAGCTGGAGCTGTCCTCTGATGATGGCGGAGTGGCTGAGCGATGACGACGGACCGGTGCCATTGGCGATTGTGGGAGAAGAAGACGAGATAAGCTACAGGGAGGGAGGGGAAAATGCGACGCAGGACTCGCCGGCCGTGAGGGTTTTTATAGCAGGCCGATAAGCATTGGGATTTTGGGGGATTTCGCCAAGTCGGGTGGGAAGCTTGCGCGGGAACGGGCTCACTGACGATTCATTGGCGCCACTGTTTGGCCAAAAGAACACCCCCGCGCGCTGTGCAAGCTTGCGCTGTAAGCCCTCTGCGGCAGCGGGGTGACAAGACGTGCGAGAGGAGGACGAGAGGACAAGTACACATACAGTTAATAAAAAACGTTTGCGATTTAATTACCTACTATACCCCGTCCTAGTTTATAAGTAGGATTTAACTAATAAAATACGAATGCATGTCGCCATAGATTATATCGTTGGAGTCGTATTTGAACATAGTTTCTAGCTATACAATTTTTGTAACATGCATTAACACTTTTTTTGCTTAAATTTAAGGTTATACACCAGCAGGCGTTTGCCCGCAACACACACGGCTTATTCCATCATAAACATCTCTGATGGATCAACTATCTGCCACGTATCACACACGCAACTCTAATATGATTCGTGCTTGATGTCTCCCACATCGCTCACACAGTTCGTCTTATTTGCCACGTATCACTGTGCTGTCCTCTGCTCGCGTCCCTCGGCAAGCTCTGCTCGCCGTTAGGCGCCACAGCGCGGTGTGCTCACTGTTAGGCGCTGCGACACGCTCTGTCGCGTCCGTTGGTGCGCTCTACTCGCGTCCGTCGGCGCGCTCGGCTTGTGGACAACTTTTCCTTGAGGCGACCGCGCAGCGCTCTGCTCGTGTCCCTTCGTGCGTGCTCTGCCAGCGGTTGGGTGTGCGCAAGATCACGTCGGGGGCCCCATATGCATGCGGTTGCACCACGCGCGTTGCCACGCGATGCAGTTACGTGCGACATGATCGAGTTGCGTGCTGCAAATTAGAACTGCCATTAGGGCCTGCCGACATTCCTGGCCGTCTGGCTTCCATCTTAATTCCCGTGGCCATTATAACCTTAGTCTCTTCAACCTTTCGATCGCGCCCCCCAACACAACAAGCACACCCACGACGACACATAGAGAGGGGATGTCCGGTGGCACTCCAATGGAGTTCGGGGAGCATAGAGTGGAGACCCACGTGAGGGAGACGGATCTCTCGGTGGTGTACACCATCGACCCGGCCGTGGTGGACGAATACATCAACAACGTTGAGCAGTTGCTTGCTGGAGACAAGTACAAGGTGGTTGGCATCGACCTCCAGTACACCGCTGGTCGTCCCGGCATAGATCAGAAGGTTGCCATCACCCAGTTGTGCATGCGCCATCATGTCCTCATCTACCACTACTGCATGGTCACAGAGCCTTGAGACCGTTTCAACAGGTTTGTCAATAGCACCGACTACAAGTTCGCCATGGTGGATACCAAAGACGGTGCAAAAGCGCTCAGCGTCACAGGCTTGGCCTGCAAGAACCTTGTCGAAATCCGTGACCACTACAGGGTCTGGGGCAGCACGAAGCAGGACTCCCTGGTCGAACTTGCCTCGGCCGTCATCGACCCCTACTACGAAAAGATGAAGCAGGATGCCCAAAGAACAAGTCCCGTATCCTGGCACAACGCTTGGATGCGGCAACTAGATGAACCTCACCTCAGGTTCGCGGCCAAGAGCGTGTACAAATGCTACGAGATGCACAGGCGGATCGTTGACATGAGGTAGTGCATCGTTACCCACATCGACGAGCCCGGATCGAGCCACAAGCAGAGCAAGCGTCACAAGAAGTAGATGATGATCAGATGATTGTTTATGCTAGTTAATCATGCATGTAATATATACTTTACTTTATTGGTGTGTGTGGAAATGTCATGTGTGTAGTAGCCACCTATGTAATTATGCATGTAATAGTTTACTTTGGTGTGTGCAAATGCCATGGTTGTAGTAGCCACCTATGTAAGTGGATGTTTAATTTGGTTATACAAGCATGTCCTGATAAGTGTGTGTGTGTATATATATATATATGTTGTTGTTCTGTATGCAATCCCATCGCACAACACACACGTCTTATTAGCAACAACCGTCTGTGTTCTTATCGGTCTTCAGACACATTTCTGATTACGGACTTATTTGCCGCGTATCACACACATCTTGTTAAGTCAAACCATTTCTGTTCTCATGTCTCAACGCAAACAGTTCATTCGATTGAATCGCATGTCGTATATCACACACACCTTTGATCTAGCTGACCATTTCTTTTGTGTTGCCTAATCACAAACAGTTCATCCGAGTGAACCGTATGCTGTGTATCGCACACGCCTCCATCTGGCTGCCCGTTTCTTTTGTTCCTCCTCATCGCAAGCAGTTCATTGAACTGAAACGTATGCCCTTCATCGCACACGCAACTAAAACCTGAACCGTGTTTGATGCATCCATCATCGCAAACATTTTACACATTTCTGACGGTTTTCATACAGCACCGTTTGCGATTATGGCATCACACACAGTTTCTCGAAGGGACTCTGATCGTAGTGTCGTGTTAGCAGCATCCTGCAGTAGTGAATAGCCACTTATCTACCATTGTGGCTCGCCTGGTAGAAAACCCCTTCAGTGAGTTCTATGAATATATCCGGATCATCTTCAAATCCGGGATCTTTGTCGAGAATATGATCCTCTGGCTGCGGGGCAGGGCAATAAACCCCCTCGATCACCTTCCTCCATTCCTGTTGTAAACAACCGAATATATTTCGATTGGCATATCTCAATAAAGAGGTCGGATAAAGCTAGCAATTGAAAAAAACTTACCCAGTCGATGGGGTTATACATGGAAAAACTTTCCTAGCATTTCAAATGGACAAATTCCTCTTTCTCCCCTTATAAAGATCAGCTAGGATGGCAGCCAAGTCAGCTGGGGTATCCGGACCTTCGCGTAGGGCACGGGATGCATCATCTTGCCCTTTGTAATGCCACATGGGAAACCCTCTGGACTGGAGTGACTGAACGCACCGCTTTATCGCGATGGCCATTACTTCAATTATTGAAAGTTTGGAGTGGGCAAGCACTCTAATCTTGCTGACCAGCCTCTTAATTTTCGTGCTGTCTTCTTCCTTGGGGCTTCGGGGGCGCCAGTTGAAGCATTTATTAAAAGGAGCGCTGGAGAATTTGGGAAGAACATGCCGAACAGGGTCCCGAAGAACAACGTCTTCGATATAAAACCACTCCGAGGGCCACTCTTCGGGTCCCTTCTTGGGAGTGCCGGATAGGTAACCTGTCCCTACTATACGTCACACTTCGGCGTCGCCTACCTCGAATATGGATCCCTTTTGGGAGCGAGGGACGAGGCAAAAGAATTTCCTCCATAGCTCGAAATGAGCCTCACAGCCTAAGAATAGCTCGCAAAGAGCAACGAAACCAGCAATGTGCAGGATAGAACCTGGCATGAGATTGTGCAGTTGGAGCCCATAAAACTCTAGAAAACCTCTGAGGAAAGGATGGATTGGAAATCCTACACCTCTTAGGAGGTAGGAAACGAAGCCCACCCGCTCCTCTTTGGTGGGGTTGGGGAAGTTTTCCATCAAGGCTTCGCCGTCAATCGAAGTTAATCCAGCCCGAACGGAGACTAGATCCGCAGGAGGGAGATATCCCTCCGTTTGAAGTCTATTTAGGTGGGCATGACATACTGAGCAGATTTCCCAATCACCTGCTTGAGGGACGTGGGGGCGCGAGGAGGAGCCGGGGGCGCTGGCCATGTTTTGAGGATTTCTCGTGGCTGGCGCTAAGGATTTCTGCGTGGTGTAGAAAGCCATCTGAGATCCAATCTCTTTAAATAGACGCCATCCTCAAGTGGCCAAGGGTTTATTTTTAAAAAATACATGGACTGTTTGCATTCATCTGACACATGGAAGCCGAGGCGACGGAGGGAAGGAATCACCAAGATGGGGTATCAAAGTCAGAGTCGAACTGTCTTTTTTTTCGAAGAGGAACTTGCCTTACAAGACCGAAGACATGAAGCCGGATACAACCTCGTCATTGAAGGCAAGTTCAGGGGCTACTGAGGGAGTCCTGGATTTAGGGGTCCTCGGGGGTCCGGTCTACTGAAGGTGGGCCAGACTCATGGGCCGTGAAGATTAAAGCAGAAGGTCATCCCCCGTGTCCGGTTGGGCTCCCTTATATGTAGAAAGGCAAGTTGCATGTCCGGATGTAATGATTCCTTCGTCCTCAAGTCATCTCTGTACAAACCCTAGGTCCCCTCCGACGTGTATATAAGACGGAGGGTTTAGTCCGTAGAGGCTAACAGAACAATCACAGGTTATACTTCTAGGGTTTAGCCAATACGATCTCGAGGTAGATCAGCTCTTGTAATCCCCATATACATCAAGATCAATCTAGCAGGAAGTAGGGTATTACCTCCATCGAGAGGGCATGAACCTGGGTAAACATCGTGTCCTTGTCTCCCCCTACTACCACCGATCCTCAGATACACAGCTTGGGCCCCCCTACCTGAGATCTGCGGGTTTTGACACCGACATAAAGCCTTTGGGATCATGTTGGGTGATAGTTGATTTGATCTGGTTGAAAAACAGAAACTTTGTGCGCCAGTAACAGAATTTTGTAAAATCACTGAAGCGCGATAAAATTCCGATTGTTGTACACAAGATTTATATACAAATTGCTCATGTTTTCCTATTTTTTTAGAATTTTTGGAGTAACATAAGTATTCGAAGTTTTCAGATTACTACACACTGTTCTGTTTTTGACAAATTCTATTTTCTTTGCGTTGTGTGCTTATTTTGATGAATCTATGGATTGTATTGGAGGGTATAAGCCATGGAAAAGTTAGAATACAATAGATATAATGCACAAATAAAATTATAAATGGGTTTTCAACAGTACTTAGAGTATTGATTTGCTTTCTTATACTAACGAATCTCATGAAGGTTTTGTTGAGCTTTGTGTGTTTGATGTTTTCAAGTTTTGGGTGAGATCACGATGGATGAAGGAATAAGGTGTAAGAAGAGCCTAAGCTTGGGGATGCACCATGGAACCCCTAGTTATTATCCAAAGAGAAACAAGCGAGTAAGCTTGGGGATGCCCCGGAAGGCATCCCCTCTTTCTTCTAACAACCATCGGTATTTTACTTGGAGCTATATTTTTATTCGTCACATATCATGAGTTTTGCTTGGAGCGTCTTATATTATATGAGTCTTTGCTTGTTTTTCTTTTTGTTTTGTGTCAAGTATCCTTGCTGAACACACCTATTTGAGAGATCCAAAATTATGCTATGATTTGTTAGAATTGCTCTATATGCTTCACTTAAATTTTTTGAGCTATGGAATTGCTCTAGTGCTTCACTTACATCTTTTTGAGCACGGTGTGCTTTAATATTTTTGAAGAAATGCTCTCATGCTTCACTTAGATTTATTTGAGAGTTAGTATTTTGAAGAAATTCTCTCATGCTTCACTTATATTATTTTGAGATACGAATTTTTTTATGCTCATGCTCTTCACTTATATTTGTTTGAGCTATTGAAAGCAACACATGAAACTAGTCCCAAAGTGATAGATATTCAAGAGGGATATAATAAAAACTTTCATGAAGATCATTGAACAAAATAAACTTGATTCTTTGTAATAGTTTTGCGATATGATGATAGTGATATGCGAGTCATGTTGGTGAGTAATTATGCTTTAGTAAGAATATTGGTGTTAAGGTTTGTGATTCCCTATGCAAGCACGAAAGTAATATTTATGCAATGAAATTACATCGTACTTATGGTGATTATTCGGTGTTAGTTATGCTTAATGCTCGCTTGTGAGATTTTTTCGTTTGTTGGTTGGTTGCTTCTCAATCTATTTGCTAGCCTCCATTTGTACTAAGTAGAAATACTACTTTTGCATCCAAAATCCTTTAAACTAGTTGTGCCACATGAGTCCACTATACCTACCTATATGCGGTATTCCTGTGCCGTTCTAAGCAAATTTGTATGTGCCATCTCTAATTTTCAAAATAAATTTCCTTTTTGTGTGCTCGTACCGGTCATGAAACGGTAGGGGGTGGCTAATATTTTTCCATGCTAGATGTGTTATTCTCAAGATGAGTGTTTATTCACTTGTCATTGCACGAGAGTACGGCAAAGGTATTAGGGATGCGCAGTCCCGAAATGAAAAATGAATTTACTTTTTGTTGTCAAATAATAAATTCCTTGAAAGTGTTGGTATGGACGGCACCCGTGGATACAGCCAGCTGTGGAATGCTGTTATATTATCATTCTTGGATGTTTTACAATCATTTTATAGAAACTTTATATCATTTTTTTGACTAACCTATTGACATAGTGCCCAATGCCAGTTGCTGTTTTTTGCTTGTTTTTTACTTCGCAGAAAATCAATACCAAACGGAGTCCAAACGCAGCAAAACTTTTTGGAGAATTTTTCTGGACCAGAAGGAACAAGAGATGGGCCAAAGAAGTACCAGAGGGGTGCCCTGAGGGGGGTACAACCCACCTGGGTGCGCCTTGGGGCCCAGGCGCGCCCTGGTGGGTTGTGCCCACCTCGGTGGCCTCCCGCACCGCCTCTTCTCCCTATAAATACCCAAATGTTCCAAAAACCCTAGGGGAGTCGACGAAACACAATTCCAGCCACCGCAAGTTCTGAACCACGAGATCCAATCTAGACACCATCACGTAGGAGTTCATCATCCTCATTGGTGCCTCTCCGATGATGCGTGAGTAGTTCATTGTAGACCTACGGGTCTGTAGCAGTAGCTAGATGGCTTCTTCTCTCTTTTGATTCTCAATACAATGTATCTTGGAGATCTATTTGATGTAACTCTTTCTGCGGTGTGTTTGTTGGGATTCGATGAACTTTGAGTTTATGATCAGATCTATATATCCATGAAAGTTATTTTAGTTATTTGATCTCTTTTATGCACGATTACTTATAGCCTCATATTTCTTCTTCGAATCTTTGGATTAGTTAGGCCAACTAGATTGATTTTTCTTGCCATGGGAAGAGGTGCTTTGTGATGGGTTCGATTGTGCGGTGTTCTTTCCCAGTGACAGAAGGGGCATCAAGACACGTATGTATTGTTGCTATTAAGGATAAAAATATGGGATCTATTCCTACATGAATATATCTTGTCTACATCATGTCATCGTTCTTATTGCATTACTCTCTTTCTCCATGAACTTTATACACTAGATGAATGCTAGATAATGGTCGATGTGTGGAGTAATGGTAGTAGATGCAGGCAGGAGTCAGTCTACTAATCATGGACGTGATGCCTATATAATGATCATTGTCTGGGTATCGGCATAATTATTTGAAGTTCTATCAATTGCCCAACAGTAATTTGTTTACCCGTCGTGTGCTATTTTTGAGAGAAGCCACTTGTGAAATCTACGCCCCCGGGTCTATTCTTTATCATATTTGCTTTGAGATCTATTTTTATTTGCTTTTGTTTTCAGATCTTTATTCCAAAAACGCAAAAATACCTGGCTGCACTTTTTATTATCTATTTTATTTCGCGTTTTATCGAGATCTATTTATCCAATCTATCACAGTTTTATTCCGTTAACTTGACAATTTCCTACGTCGCTACCCATAAGATGGATTGACAACCCCTCATAAGCGTCGGGTTGCAAGTATTTGTTCTTTGTGTGCAGGTACTGTTTACATAGTGTTGCTTGGTTCTCCTACTGGATTGATACCTTGGTTTCATAACTGAGGGAAATACCTACCGTAGCTGTGCTGCATCATCCCTTCCTCTTTGGGGAAATACCGATGTAGTTCAAGCGCCATCAGGCCGCCCGGTCCTTTGAGGTCGGTTTGGGCGCCCGGCTGTAGATGCTCTAAAGGGTGGACATTTCTAATATCAGGTGTTTCTAATGTTCACTTATTTGATCATTCAGTTGTACAATATGACGGGACTTCTAAACAATGCTAAAAGGCACAATAGAAAATTGAGCAGGGGATTGAGAAATTACGGGAAAAATCTCAATGACGAGTGAAGCAATGCGCGGTGAGCCAACGTAAAACCAAAATAAAGGAGGAACATAAAACCAAAATAAACGAGGAAAGGCAGTGGACATGTCACTTGTATCCTTGCAAAGGACTACCTATTCCTAGATGACAGGTTATACCCATATAATTCATCTCCTATTTTGTATTCTCTCTCTGTATCAAAATATAAGATGCCTTTGGACACTATATGATAGTGTCCAAAGGCGTCTTATAGTTTGATACAGAGGGGGTATATGCTATCTCATTTGCATTTGTTCCCTTTCAATTATATTTGCAAGTTACCGTTGCATCTCATTTGCATTTGTTTCCTTTTATTATATTTGCCATCTCATTTGTGCTCACTCTTGCTTATGCAAATATGGACAGCGTGGATAGCTCAAGTATGTCCTGTGGAAGAGACAAGAACAAAAGGAACTGGACTTCGGATGTGGACGATGAGCTTATTAAAGCCCTACATGAGTTGTCTTTGGATACGAGGTGGAAAGCTGATGGTGCCTTCAAGGGTGGATACTTGGTGTTATTGGAGAAACATCTTGCTGAGAAGTTCCCATGCCGTGGTATCACTGCAGCACCACACATTGAATCAAGAGTGGGGTACTTTAGGAAGAAATTGGGTGCTCTTGAAGTAATGATATCCAAAATGGTTTCACATGGGATGGAAATCGGAAGATGATTCAATACGAGAAGGCACAGTATACGACACATTGTAAGGTAGATCACTTCAACCACTAAAAATGAACCACTTGATATTGTTTCTACTGCTATTATGTTTGCTACTGTGGTTGGTACTGTTGTAACTAAACTGCTTGTTATGCTTTATTACTGTCCTCTTACAAAATGTTATAGTAGCTCTGGTCCATGGTAGCATTTTTCTTATAGTAGCTCTTGTCCATAGTTGCATGTATTATTGTTTAAATGTATTACAAATGGTCGATGGTAATTTTTTGATGAAAAAGATCATGTATTACAAATGTTTGTGAAAACTAACTTTCTTATTTTATAAAAAGTTAAGAAGAAACTACTACTATTTCTATACCTTGTTATTGTCCTTGCTACCGAAAACCAACTTTCTTCTTTTGTAAAAAGACATGTAGATTCATAAGGAGGCAAAGGGAGTGTATGGTGTTTCATTGCCATAATTTGAGCAACTGGCGGCTATCTATAGCAGTGATATTGCAACTAGGGAAAGTGTTGAAGGCTTTGGCGAGCTGCAGCGAGAAACATGGAAAAGGAAATAGCTATGGAGGAATAAGAAAATGAGGAAGATTACCTGATCTCAATAGGGACAGCTCGGTCCATTAACAGTTGCTCTATTGATACAACTAGCTCCAAGAGGCAGAAGAAGGAGCCAAGGCCAAAGAGGGCGAGGGACCAAGCAATCCGTTTGTTGACATGCTTCACGATGTAAATAGCGAGCTGAACAGTGTGACTCAACATGTTAGTACAATGGCAACATCATTCTCAGCAGCAATGGCGCAAGAAGTAGCATAAGAGGACCCTCAATAGAAATCAGGAGATAAGGATATTAGTGAATTGAGCAGGCTTGTGCCTTCACTAGGAGCGAGATTGTTGAAGCGGCAACCATATTGGCTAAAGCTCCAGAGCACATGAAAAGATTCTTGTGCTATCGGTAATTCTGAGGAGGGACTTCGTCCTTAAAATGCTATCTGGTATTTGTTTTGCTAAACTCTACTTTGTTAGCTTTGATAATATTACTAACTTGTGTTTACTATTAAGCTGGTAGAATGAAGTCAGTTACTATACTAGTTAACAAAACATACTCAGATTATGAATCTTGCATCTCATAAAGTATTTTCTCTTATATCTAATTATTGGCTGCTCATTGGCAGATGAGAAAATGAAAGGTTGACGGGAAAGGAACATCTTTTTTCCAGCAGAGGTGACATGATTTGTTGTACAAATACCCCTCTTTTTTCAATTGTTATCTTTGTCAATGTGTTGAAATGCATGGTAGAGATCCCCTCTTTTATATGCCTAACATTTGCAATCTCTACTTGACTAGTTGCTTGTTGAAAGCGGTGCACCTCTTTTGAGTCAGTTCCTTTGAATAAGCTCATCTAAGACAATGAACAAAAGTGCTAGTATCATCTTATTAAAGCTCACCTAGTGCAATCAGTTACTTTGAATATGCTCATCTTATTAAAGCCTTGTATGAGTATGTACTAGTATATGCAAGAGTGACTCCTGACAACCTTTTATGAGTTTGTACTGGAATATTCAGAACTAAATTTGTTCAATGAACAAAACAAACTATTCTTCCTAGTTTATTCTACTATCAATTGTGAGCTATGTGTAGGCTTGCCCAAGTGATTTTGCGATTGAACAACAAAGTAAGTGCTAGTTAAACTATTTATTACCGGCTGTCTCTTGTGTTTCTTTATTTCTCATTTTAACTCTTGCTTATTGGCAGCTGATGAAAACATAAGTAGGGTTGAGTAGAAGGGAAGATCAATGGTGTGGTGGAGGTTAATATGCATTTAAAAAATGTGTAATGTCATTAAAGTGTCGTAAAAATCTGGTTAAAATGTATTTGCATTGGATGCATGCAAAAACATTTCTAAATTATGTGCTTGTTTGATGAATTCGAAGCCGTGCTTGTGAAATACTTGCAAATTGCATGTGATAGCTGTGGTAATGTATTCATATTACTCTGCTTGTTGTGTTCTATACGTGGAATTCTCCAAAGCACCTGCTGATGTACTCACATTACTAACACTGCTAAGGAATCTGTTTCCTTTACAAAGCCGAACCAAACAACATGTGATTTGTCCAGTCTGGAACTGTTACACTTTGTAATCTGTTCCCCTTTCCCTTTATGTTACCACTCAGGCAAACAAACACCTCCTTTGTAGTTTGCACATTCACTCTAAATCGAGCAAACAAGCATTTGTACATGTGGTGTTCTTCGTACATACATACATACATACGTGTCGTGGTGGGCGCACGGCAGATGCCAAGGGATGGCAGAAGAGAGGAGGAGGCTCGAGGGCACTGGTGGGCTCCAGAGGCGAGGTCGGCATGAGCGAGCGTGGGACGCAAGACATACCCAGGTTCGGGGCTCTCCGGAGAGATAACACCCCTAGTCCCGCCGAGTGTGGTTGGTACGCGACAGTACAGAGTTGCTCCTAGAGCTGTATGAAGAAGAAGGTGGGCAGACCAGGGCTTAGGCTACTCCCTCTCCTTGGGTGTGTGTGTTGCTTGTAATGGTTCTCTCTATTGTCGACTTCCTTGATTGCCTGTATGCATGAGGGCTCCTGGGGGTCTAATAGACCAACCCCCTAGGGGTAAAATGGTAATGTTACAAAGCTGTGGGGTCGGGTTGTCATCGTCCGGGAAGCCGGTGCCGGGACCCGCCGGGTGTCAGGGCTCGCCGGGTTCTCCGGGCACGGGCCCCGCGTGCCTAGGGGCACTATTCGCCATCCTGTCGATCGTCAGGGAGTGGCCGGGTTGAGTCGGGTACAGTGGCGCTCCGTCAGGTCACCACTTGCTAGCATCAGCAGTGACGGTGGGCGCACTGTTGCCACGCCGGCCCTGGTCGGCGGGTAGGTGGGGCACTGTTGCCACGCCCCAGCTGACCAGAGGCATGGGCGGGGCACTGTTGCCTCGGTCATCGGTGGGTGGAGACTCGTCCCATCGTACGGCCTGGATGGGACGAGAGCTGACCCGAGGCCGGGTTGGGGAACACGCCAAAGGGGAGCTGGGTTGTTGGAGAAGTCTTGGTGTGCCGGGTTCGGCCGCCTTGAGCTGATCGTTGGGGCCGGGTTTGAGGAGTACGGCCGGGCTGGAGAGTTTGGTCGGGTCGAGGGGCTTGGCCAAGTTGAGCAACCCAGCCAAGCATGAGCCGGCTTGAGGGACGATGCTGGCCCCGTTGTTTTTAAAAAGGATCCAGGTTCCGTTGCCTGCCCGGGGTTCATCCCCCCGACAGTAGTCCCCGAAGCTGTGAAGGTCCGCCTTCTTTGGATGGGAGGGCCTTCGCAGTTTCCCCCTTTTTGAGGCGGCGAATTTTGTGACCGCCGGGTCCGGCAACACCCACTGTGTGCCGGCTTCCGGAAGCCGGATCGCGACACCCCGGCTGGAGTGGGAAACCGAAGGGTCTGTCGAATCTTGAGGCAATATTTTGGGATTCGCGCAGGCGCCTCATGGTGCCCGGGAGCCGGAGGGGCCTGACAAGCCACGCGCGTGATGAGACGGGGCGACGCGTTGGGGCCTGCCGCCGTGCGCCCTCGGCTCACGCGCGCCGATTTATTGGGGCGTCCGCAAGTCGGTTGCCCTTCTCCGGGCAGTTATTGCGCGCGTAGAAAAAAAGTGCGCAGTTATTGCGGGGAAGTGGGACGGGCGAGCGCAAACGATCCCACTTCCCCACGTTCGAACCGCGGGTTATAAATTGGGTGAGGGGAGCAGTGGAAGCCATTCTTGCTCGCACTCCTCCGCCTCTTCATCCTCCCTCTGCTTCTTGCGACCGCTGCGCGCTACGACGCCCGTTGTTTCGAGCGGAGCTTCATCGCCACTCTTCTTCCTTTCTTTTCTTCCTCTTCGTCGATGGCACTGCCGTCGGGCTCGTGGATGGGCTCGACCGTTACTTTGGACGACATCGCTTATCTCCGCACCACCAAGCACTTGCCGGGGGAGACGGAGGTTGCCGTGTGCTTGCCGCAGGGTGAGCGGGAGCCGCGGCCCGAGGGCACGGAGCGCGTGGTCTTCTACCCGTACTTCAAACGCGGGTTCGGCCTTCCTGCGAGCACATTCTTCCACGACTTCTTGGAGTTCTTCGGGCTCCAGCCCCATCATCTTGGTGCCGGCGCCATCGTGTAGCTTTCGGGCTTCGTCACCCTCTGCGAGGGGTACCTGGGGGCGAGCCTTCAATCGATCTCTAGGTGCGCTTCTTCTCCTTGAAGCAGCAGGGGCCGAGGGCTAGGGAGATGTCTCACTTCGGGGCCGCCGTCATCACCAAGCGGTCGGGCACGAACTGCCCCAAGATGCCGCTGGAGGATTCTGCCAAGAAACAGAACTCCTTCTTCTACGTCCGCAATCTTGGCATGGACCGTATCAATTTGCCGCCTTTCATCGACTCACGACCGTGGGGGAAGCAGAACTGGGGCTATTACCCCAAGCACCCGTCGCAGGAGGTGCTCAACCTCTACCAACGGGTGTTGGAGATGAAGACGCGGGAAGGGCTCGCCGGCACCGACCTCATCACCGCCTTCATCAGGCGCCGAGTGCTGCCGCTGCAGCAGCGCAGCCACCTCATCGATCAGATGAATGGGCTTCAGGACCCCAACCGCATGTCGAACATGCGGCTGGGGGCGGATCAGGTCGCCCGCCGGGTCAACGACATCTCCAAGGCCAAACTGCGGAACGAATGGGAGTTCGGGAAGCCGCCGTACAGCCAGGCAAACCCGGCACCCGTGGTGAGTCCCTGGTCCCTGTACTTTGCTGCCGCCCATCTTCTTGTTCGTCCCGACACGACGCGGGAGGTGCTTCTGAATGCCATCCGGCATCCTTACGACTGGGCGTCGAAGCAGGTGGCACGGGCCATCTCGGAGGAACCCGTGGCCCATGGCAGAGGGGAGGAGGCGGCCGCTGATGTCCGCACGGGGCACCGCGCAGGTAAGCTTTCTCTTCTGTTTTTCTTAAGTCGCTGGGTGCGAGGCAGCGCGGGTGATGCTGATGCGAGTCGTTTGATGTAGTGGCACTGGGCGGAGGAGGCGGCGGCGCGGCCGGAGCCGGGTCGTCGCGGGGGGCGCCGGCGATGAGCCGGCCGCACGGGAAGGACAACGTCGCGTTGCGGGCCCCGGCCGTGAAGTGTGCGGTGAACCCGGCCGGGGGCGCGAAATCGCCTGCCAAGAGGAGGCGTGGCGCTCCGGAGGAGAGGCCGGCAAGGCCCGCCGTTCTGGTGGTGCTCAGGTAAGTTCCTTTTTGCTTGAGTCCAAGTGGCCGAGCGGCTTTCCTTGGTTTTCGTGGGTTTACTTTGCTTTGAGCTTCAGGTCGCCGATCTCGTTGGCGTTGGCGGCGGCGGACGTCGTGTCCGTCGAGGGCGCCGCGTTCCGGAGGACCCGGACAAGCGCCGACGATGAGGAGGAGGAGCCGGTGGATCCAGATCTCGGCCTGGGCCCGGCCGATACCGAAGGCCTGGCGTGGCGGGATCGGAATCGGGCCGAGGCGGAGCTGGAGGCGGCGTCGACGTATGCCTGGGTCAACGCCGTGACAACGTGAGCGCAAGCTGGCGAGGAGCCGGCGTGGCCGGAGATGCCGGCGGCGATAGTGGTGGCGGCGATGGTCTTCGAGCCATCGTCGGAGGGGGAGCGCGGCCAAGGAGGCCATTCGGACATGATGGACCTCGACCGGGAGGTCGTGGTACTTGGGGACGACACCCCGCTGCGGACCGACATGGTCGAGTGGGCGGGAACCGACGGAGGCGGCGACGACGCCGTCTTCGAGGAAGCGCCGCGGACCGACATGGTCGAGTGGGCGGGAACCGACGGAGGCGGCGACGACGCCGTCTTCGAGGAAGCGCCGCGGATGGCACCGGAGGGGGCGCCTCGGGTGTCGACGAGCGAGGCGTCGCTGGTGGCGGCGCCGCAGGTCGTCTCGGCCGCTGAGCCGGCGATGGTGCCAGAGAGGGCACCGGAGGAGGTGCCGGCGAGGGCGTCGGAGGAGGTGCCGGCGAGGGCGTCGGAGAGCACGCCCTGGTGCTCAGGCTGGGGAGTCGACGGGCCGCCGGGTCGCAGCCGGCTCGAAGTGGGCTCGGCGAGGTCTATGGGCCCCAGACTCAGGAGGAGGCGGCGATGGCCGCCATGAGCCGGCGCCTGCGGGGGGCGCACGGACAGGATCCAGGCCTTTGCCCAGGCCGAGCTGGAGCAGACGCGGGAGCTGGAGCTCGCCGTGCTCGTAAGTTTTCTCTTGTCTGTTTTTTCTTCCGGTTGCTTCTTCCGTGTGGGGGCACGCTAGCGCACCCACAGGGTGTAGCCCCCCGAGATTCGGGCCAACTATGTAGTAGTTCGGTCGAATCTTAAACTGCTTTCTCCTGCTGATCGTTGCCGCTTGCAGCAACTGGATTCCTACCGTGTCAGCGTCTTCAACCGGCTCCTGAACAAGCACCGGCAGCTCAAGGAGCAGCTCGCCGCCAAGGAAGAGGAGCTCTGCATTGCGGCAGGTATTCTTCTTTTGCGTGCTCTTTTTTAGTGGGGGCGCGCTAGGGCACCCACTGGCTGTAGCCCCCGAGATTCGGGCCAACTATGTAGCAGTTGGGTCGAATCTTAAACTGGTACTTTTGTTTCTAAATCTTTCTTCTGCAGCCAAGGTGCTGTCCTGGAGAACCCGGCTGATCCGAGCCGGCTTCCATCACGACCGGCTTCTTGCTGACGCTGGCTGGCTTGGGGCCGAGGTGGAGGAGGCGAAAGCGGCGGCGACAGGAGCTCGGCAGGCGCTTGATAAA
Organism: Aegilops tauschii subsp. strangulata; assembly: GCF_002575655.3. Taxonomy (NCBI): domain Eukaryota; kingdom Viridiplantae; phylum Streptophyta; class Magnoliopsida; order Poales; family Poaceae; genus Aegilops; species Aegilops tauschii. The sequence continues at coordinate 485,279,123 of NC_053041.3, forward strand.
GCCAGTCGGCTGCAGGAGCAGCTGGCGGGCGACAAGAGCTGTCTCGAGGCCGAGGTGGAACGCCTCAAGGCGGAGGCCGCCAAGGTTGTGGAGGTGCAGCAGGCCCTTGCCGAGGCCGACCAGCAACGTGGCAAGCTGGCCGATGATAAGGGCCAGCTCCAGGCCGGGGTGGAGTGCCTGAAGGGGCTGGTGGCCGCGGCGGAGGAGACCCGTCAGGGGGAAACCCGTCATCGCGAGGAGGCCGAGAAGACGACCGAGGCCAAGGACGTCGAGCTGAAGGCGGCCCTTGCCCAGGTCGCCGACCTGGAGAAGGCACTGGAGAAGCGTGACCGCACCATTGCCTGGGAGCGGCGTGGTACGTTGCTCGAAGCGCAACACCTGGAAGAGTCCTTCTCCAGTAAGTACTTTTCTTGGGTTCTGCCGGGTTAGGATCCCGGCTTCTTGTCCTTGGTGATTTTTTCTGACTTGCTTCGCTTTCTGGCAGGGGCCTTCGTGGAGACGCGCCAGCTGGCGGAGGAGGCCGTCCGCTTTCAGCGACACCCGCAGGGAGTCGTCAGCTTCGAGACCGACCCACATGTGGCTTGGACCTTTCCCGGAGATCGTGACCGCCGTCGAGGCTCGTCTGCGAGTCTTGGGCGAGCAGATGGGGCGGCTCTCTGAGGCCGGCGCGGCGATGACGGCGACCCTGTGGCCAGGTTCCGTTGCACCGAACAGCTTCACACGGCTGGCGCGGTGGTTGGAGGCAGGGCCGGATCGGCTCCATGACTGACGTGATTCTGCCGCTCGTGCTGGTGCCGAGATGGCACTCCGATTTGCGATGTCTTGGCATCCGGACATGTCGCTGGATGCGTTGATGGGCCAGCGAGCCGACTCAGAGAGCCAGCTGCAGGAGGAGGCCGGACGGATTGCTGCCCGGGCCAGCTACATCACCGGGTTCGCCTTCCATGACGAGTTCCGGCCGGAGCGGGTGGAGGATGGTGGAGTCGTGCCTGTCGACGACTACAGCCTGCTTCTGGACGACCCGGAGGGCAGCTCCGAGGAGACAGACATCTACCGTGATGCTGGTGTCGAGGAGGACACCGGCACCTCGAGGAACCCGGAGGTCACCGAGGGGGAGCCATCTGCCATGTGACCTGGTGCTGGAGATGCCCGAGGCTGTCCTGCATTGACTTGGTACAAATCTCTGTTAGGTAGTAGGTCCACCCACCCACTGGGGGTGCTTGGGTGTAATGAATTCTGGCCTTGGGCCTATTTAAATTTGAACTTGTGATGTGTAAATTTCGTGAATGTTTGCGCCTTTGCTTTTCATCTTTTGAGCCGTTTTCTTGCGATTTTCCCCTCTCGGGCCTCCCTCCCCCCCCCCCCCCCCCCGCAACTCTGACGGCCGAGGCTCCGGTCCGTGACAAGGAGTTCGTCCTTTGAGAGGAGCGCGCGGTACTTAGGCCTTTGAAGCGTTGAGTGCGAGCGAAACACCCACTGGGCCGGCTGGCGGCAATCCGGCGAAGCCGGTTAGCGAGCAGCCGGTCGTGCGACAATTTAAGAAATGGCAGGTCCGGGTTGGGTAACTCGGCGGTCCTTGGCTTAGTGTTCATGGCGCGCTGGTGCTTTGACCCGTTGTGCTTGCCAGCCGACAGCCGAAGCCGGTTCTGTGGCCTAGGGCAAAGTGGGGGGCCGCGGCGACCTTAACGCGTCAGGATTCACTAAGGCAGGTGGCGGGTGGTGGCTAAGCCGGCCAGCCCCCGAGCCCCCGGGTCGTGCGAGTCGAACCGATGGCCGGGTTGGTAATGCACAAAAGTAGGAGACACAAATAGCTTGGTCGGAAAAGGGCAGCCCCGAGCGTCACTCGGGGACTCCATAGTTTTCATATGATTACAAAAGGCGGTGATACATACGTGCACACAGCTAACTGTAAAATGGGCGGAGTAGTTATGTGTTCCACAATCGGGTTGTTTCTTTGCCGGCGGTGTCTCTCTTGCGCTTGTTTGACTTGCGGGCGTCGATGAGGTAGTAGGCGTTGCGGTCACACAAGGCCTTGCTGACGATGAATGGGCCCTCCCATGGAGGGGACAGCTTGTGCTGGGCGGCTTGCTCTTGGACGAGTTGGAGGACGAGGTCTCCCTCGCGAAAAGCGAGGGGCTTGATCTTCTTGTTGTGGTAGTGCCTCAGGCCTTGCTGGTAAATGGCTGAGCGGCTGAGCGCTAGGAGACGTGCTTCTTCGAGCAGGTCGGCGCCATCTTCGCGGGCTTCTTTGGCTTCGGCTTCAGTGTACATCACGATGTGCAGCGAGCCGAACTCGACGTCGGTCGGGATGACGGCTTCGGCTCCATAGACAAGAATTGGGTGAACCCGGTCGACCAGTTTGGCGTGGTGCGGAGGCTCCAGAGGACGGACGGCAACTCGTCGAGCCAGCTACCGGGTGAGTGGATGAGCGGCTCGACGAGCCGTGGCTTGATGCCCGATAGGATGAGGCCGTTGGCCCGCTCGACCTGGTCGTTGGACTGCGGGTGTGACACGGATGCCAGGTCGAGGCGGATGCCGGAGATGGAGCAGTATTGCGTGAGCGCGCCTTTGGCGAAGTTGGTGCCGTTGTCCGTGATGATGCTGTTTGGCATGCTGTAACGTACCGCGATGTCTTTGATGAATCAGACGACCGTCGGGCCGTCCACCTTCTTGATTGTCCTTGCTTTGATCCATTTGGTGAACTTGTCCACCGCCGCCAGCAAATGTGTCATGCCGCCTCGAGCGCTCTTGAAGGGCCCTACCATGTCGAGTCCTCGGACCGCGACGGGCCAGACGATCGGGATTGTTCAGAGTGCTGAGGCCAGCTGGTGGCTGCGCTTGCTGAAGCGCTGGCATCCCTCGCACTTGAGGACGAGTGACTCGGCGTCTTGGAGGGTCGTGGGCCAGTATAAACCATGGCGGAAAGCCTTGGCCACCAGGGACCGAGAGGCGGCATGGTGGCCGCATTCGCCCTGGTGTATGTCGAGGAGGATCTCAATGCCCTGGTCATGTTCGATGCAGCACTGGAACACGCCAGTGGAGCTACGCTTGACGAGCTCGTTATTGATGATGTTGTAGGCGGACGCCCGGCGTTGCACTTGTCGGGCTTCGGTCTCGTCCATGGGGAGAACCCCGTTCTCTAGAAACTCCGAGATGGACAAGGCCAAAGATGGGGCCGTTACCACAGCGAAGACGGCCACCAAGGCGGGTTCTAGAGCGGCAGCCCCCGAGCCGGGGTGAGCAGCCCCCGGGTCAGGGATGGCCGCGGCCGGGTTGAGGACGACGGCGGCTGGGTCAACAGCTTCAGTCCGCGGGCCAGGTTCGGCAGTCCCCGGGCCAGGCTGAGATGCGGCCGGGTTGTCCGGGACGTAGATGGACTCGGAGTCCGGAGACGGCTTGACGGACGGCTTGTGCAGGTGCTCGAGGGAGACACCGGGCGGGATGGACTGCTGGGACGAGGCAATCTTGGCGAGCGTGTCGGCCGCCTCATTTTCTACGCGCGGGACATGGAGGAACTCGCAGCCCACGAAGAATCCGGACAGCTTCTAGACGAGGAAGCGGTAGCTTGCCATGTTGGGGTCGCGGGCGTCCCACTCGCCGGAGCACTGCTGCACCACCAAATCCGACTCGCCGTAGCATAGGATCCGCCGGATGCCGAGTTCCTTGGCAAGCCAGAGGCCATGCACAAGGGCTTCGTACTCGGCGACGTTGTTGGAGGCGGTGAAGTGGATCTGGAGCGCGTATCGGAGCCGATCACCCTTCGGGGAGGACAACACAATGCTGGCCCCCAGGCCGAGTGCATCTTCGATCCGTCGAAGTGCATGCGCCCGTGTGTTGAGTCCGACGAACTGTACTGGGTCTTGGTCCAGTCGACGAGGAATTTGGCCAGGGCTTGGGACTTGATCGTAGTGCGAGGCTCGTAGAGGATGGTGTGGCCGGCTAGCTCGAGCGCCCACTTGCCGACCCAGCCAGAAGCGTCCCGGAACCCGATGATCTCGCCGAGGGGTGCCATGCTGACCACCGTAAGAACGTGCTCTTGGAAGTACTTCTTAAGTTTGTTGGCGGTGAAGTACACGCCATAACACATCTTCTGGTAGTGCGGGTAATTCTGCTTGGAGGAGGAGAGCACCTCGCTTAGGTAGTAGACTGGGCGCTGGACAGCTTGGATTTTGCCCTTCTCTGTTCGCTCGACCACCATGAAAGTGCTGACTGACCGCGAGGTGGCGGCAATGTAAAGTAACAGCGGCTCCTTCTCAGCTGGTGCGGCCAGGACGGGTGCGGTAGAGAGCATTCGCTTGAGGTCCCTGAAAGCTTCGTCCGCCTGGTCGTTCCATTCGAACGGTGTCGTCTTCTTCATCAGCTGATATAGGGGCAAGGCCCTCTCGCCCAGCCGGCTGAGAAACCGGCTGACCGAGGCCAAGCAGCCGGTGAACTTCTGGACATCGCGCAGCCGAGCCGGCTTGCGCATGCCCTCGACGACCATGATTTTCGGAGTAAATGACCACGGGTAGCCTAACCGACTCCCCCTGGCTCTTCAAAAATTATCGGGCCGATCGAGCCTTCAAGCACCCAAAGCACAGGGCTGCCTTCCCCTGGCCGGCTATCTCACAGGCCGACTACTAGAAGGAGGCCCGGCCCTAAAACCCTCCCAAAGAGAGCCACAAGAAGGCCGACTCCAAGAAGCCGGCCACAAGAAGACCTACTCCACGATGCCGGCCACAAGAGGGCCGGCTCCCGGCAAGCGGCCAAGATTGCACCCTCAAGGACTGCACCCACATAACGGTGATGAGACGGGGCGTGGCTACAACAAAGCCTGCCACCCTCGAATCCTGGAGCACGCATGGCCACAGTGCGCCGTACGGGGCGGCCATCCCCCGTCCGGCGCGGCACTGTTGCCATGTTGACCATGACGCCACCGACGACAGGCTGTCAGTACGGCCCGCGGGCGGCGGGCCCCTTCAGCCAGAGAGACGCTCGGAGGCGGCCAAGCCTCCCCCAGTCGGCCTGGGGTGTAGCCGGCTACCTCACTCCCTCGAAGTATGTGCATCATTAAGGAGACAAGACGAGGTAAGGCTACAGTGAGAGCCCGCCAGACGGCGGCACTGTAGCCATGCTTACCTCTGCAAAGCCCTCATCATCAGGGGCGAGACTACAGTAACCAGCCGCCAGCAAGACCCCCAGGTGGTGGGGCCGGCCTGTCGGCCAAGAGGCCGGCAGCCGGCGGGACCCACCAGTCGGCGGGCCTCAGCGGCCGGCGGAGAAGCCGGCGAATGCAGACACTGACGGCCTGGACCCGCATCCAGCCGGATTACCATTGTACCCCTAGGGGGTAGGCCTATATAAACCCCCCAGGGCACCCACGCAAAGGGTTGATCTCTTAGAGTTTTAGACACCACATACAGAGAAGAGGAGAGCTGGCCTTGCGCTTCTTCTTCCTTTAGCCAAACAGCTCAAGGAGCCACTTGTAGCCACTTGTGTTGATCTAGTGATCATGCGGAGACCCTGCAGAGCAGGACTAGGGGTGTTATCTCCACGGAGAGCCCCGAACCTGGGTAAGATTCGCCGGCGTGCATGTCTTCGCCTTATCCCGTTTCCAGGCAGCGGTGATGTCTTACTGGCTCCCACAATGATAAGCCACCCGTTGGCATATGTCGCACCTACCACCCGACATTTGGCGCCCACCGTGGAGCCAGGTGCACCGTCGTCCAGAGACCTATTCTGGACGGGAACCTTTTTCCTTCCCAGCGAGCGTAGCCAGCCCGACACGCCCGATGGCGCTTGCCCCGACGCGCTGCAAGGCGTCGACGATGCCTGCGCGGCGAGCTGCCTCGCCAATCTTCTTGGCGAGGCTTGCATCTCCGACGAGCCTGCGTCCGACGCGGGCGCAGACTGCCCCGAGAGCCGCCTCGTCAGCCTCCTCGACCAGCTTCACGTCTCCAGTGAGCCTGTTGTGGATTTGGAGTCGGTCGGCTCCACCGACCCGATGCTTGTCGACTCCGATACGGCATCGCTTGACGCCTTCCCCACCAACATGGTGATCATCGACGACCCTCTTCCTCGAGCCGACAGTGGCAGCAGCGCTATCACTGAGGTGCTGGTCATCAGCCACGGCGCCGCCTCAAGCGAGAACACCCGCGACGCCCTACAAGCGGCGCTACACGACTTGTCCGCCCCCATCCCGGCCGACGCCGACGCCGAGACACTGGAGGGCACGCCGCCTCGCCCTCATCGCGCATGGCCAGAAGATAGCATCCATGAGACGCCACACTGAGGCTCACCAGCGCGAAGTCGACCGCACCGCCTTTGGTACGCCGCCTCCTGGCGGGCCGAGCCAAGCCGGCATCGTCAAGAAGTGCGGCGCGGCCATCGCCAGCATGCTGGGAGCAGACTGCCCAGTCTATGCCACGCCACTCGAGAACCTGCGTGCCACTCAGGCGGCCGTAGACGAGTTGAACAGGCTGGGGGCCGACGAGCTCCCCTACATGACTAGACGTATCCAGCAGCTGATCGACGCGGCCGCAGAGCGGCATGAAGCCAGCGTTGGCGCTGAAAGTCCTCCCCCGCGCCGAGAGCACGGCGTGAACTCGCGGAAGCCGACTGCAGACGGCGCCCGCGCGAAGAAAAGACAAGGAGCCGGCTTCTAGCCGCAGTCGGACTCGGCTCACTATCAAGCGCGACGCAGAAGGCCGCCCCCGAGCTGTGGAACGACGAGGCAATCCGCCTCCTCCCCTGCCTCGTGGGGAGAGATATCCCACCCCGCCGCCTGTTACGCTTCCGACTCTTGGCGACCAACTAGGCCACCGCGAAGGAGTCGGCGAGAATGACGCCCGCCACCGGATCGATCGCCTAGCGCGATCCCTGGCGCTAGAAGAAGAAGATGATGCCGGCCCGCCTTGCTTTGGCCCCCGCATCTGCGACGAGCCCTTCCCCAAAGGGTTCTCACTCCCAAGAGACACACCAAAATACAACGGCTCCGTAAAGCCGGAAGACTGGTTGATCCATTACTCCACCGCAGTCCGCATAGGAAACGGCAATAGGAGCGTTGCCATGAAGTACGTCCCGCTCATGCTTGAAGGCACGGCACGCATCTGGTTGAACAGCCTCAAGCCCTACAGCGTCAACAGCTGGCTAGACTTCACGAAAGTCTTCATCCGCAATTTCACAAGCACATACAAGCGGCCTCCCAAGCCCCGCCAGCTCTCCTTGTGCGTCCAAGGGCCCAGCGAATCAACTCGCGACTACCTCACGCGTTGGGCCGAGCTCCGCAACTCCTGCGAAGGGGTGCACGAGGTTCAAGCCATAGAGTACTTCACCGCCGGGTGCCGAGAGGGCACCCTCCTCAAGCACCGGCTCCTCTGCGACGAACCGTATACCCACGATGAGCTGATGATCATATCAGACAAGTACGCCACGGCTGACTCTTCAATGAAGACTGAGCTTCGAGTGGATGCCTCTGGAAAGGTGCTCGCTCCGGCTCCCAAGACGCCGGCTGGGGACTCCAACCGACGCCCGTACCCAAACAACAACAAGCGCAAGGCCCCTATGCCGCCTTCCACCAGTCGACAAGTAGCCAAAGTCGAAGACAAACAACCTGAAGGGCGGCCCATGCCCAAGAAGCAGAAGGGCGGCAGGCCGGCTTTCTCCTACGAGTAAACCCTTGATGCCCCCTGCAAGTTCCATAGCGGCGCGAAGCCGTCCAACCACACGACTCAGAAGTGTCATTGGCTCACGCGAATCTCCAAAGGCGAAGGGATGGCGCCGCCTCCACTTGCTGGCCAGCCACCTCCAGCCCCTTAGTAGCCAGCTGCTCGACCAGTAGTCGGAGCTATTCAAGACGAGTTCCCGGACGAGCATGCCGCCTACGTCGTCTTTACAAGCCAAACTAAAGACAGGCGCAGTCGGCGCTGACAACACTAAGAAGTCAACGCGGCCGCCTCTAACAACCCAGAGTTTATGCATTGGTTTGAGAAGCCTATCAGCTAGAGCCGGGCCAATCACCCAGAGGTGATGCCGTCTCCCGGCTCTTATGCATTGGTGTTGGACGCCACCCTCGCGACAGAAAGGCGAGCTGCTCGTTTCTCCCGTGTACTGATTGACGGTGGGAGCAGCATCAACATACTGTACCGTGACACCATGGAAAAGCTGAACATCAAGGCGAAGCAACTCATGCCAAGCCGGACTGTGTTCCATGGCATCGTACCCGGCCTGTCCTGCTCACCAATCGACAAGATCAAGATAGATGTTCTCTTCGGAGACAAGGATCACTTCTGCCGAGAAGCAGTCTGGTTTGAAGTGGTGGATCTAGAGAGCCCTTACCATGCGTTGCTTGGCCGACCTGCCCTGGCCAAGATCATGGTTGTGCCCCACTACGCCTACCTCAAGATGAAGATGCCAAGTTCAAAGGGGATCATCACCATAGCTGGAGACTACAAGAAATCCTGTGAGTGTGCTGCAGCCAGCAGCCGGCTGGCCGAGTCCCTCGTGATTGTTGAAGAAAAAAAGATGCTGGACCGAGTCGTGGCCATGGCCGGCAAGGAGCCGGCCCTGTCCCCTGACCCCAAGGAATATGATGCGCAAGGCTCCTTCCAGCCCGCCAAGGAAACAAAGAAGATACCTCTGCACCCAGAGAACCCGGAGAGGTTTACCGTCATTGGAGCAAACCTGGACAGCAAATAGGAAGGCGAGCTCGTCGATTTCCTCCGTGAGAATCGGGACATCTTTGCATGGTCCCCAAAGGACATGGCGGGTGTTCCGAAGGATTTCCCCGAGCACAAGCTACACGTCCGAGCAGACGCAAAACCAGTCAAACAACCTCTCCGCCGACTCTCGGAGGAAAAGAGAAGGATTGTGGGAGAAGAGAAAGCCCGGCTTCTGGCAGCCGGCTTCATTATGGAGGTGTTTTTTCCAGAATGGCTTGCCAACCCGGTCCTTGTATTGAACAAAAAAATAAATGGCGCATGTGTATAGATTATACCAGCCTCAACAAAGCCTGCCCCAAAGATCCGTTTGCCTTACCTCGAATCGATCAAGTGATAGACTTCACAGCCGGATGCGAGCTGTTCAGTTTCTTGGATGCTTACTCAGGCTACCATCAGATCAAGTTGGATCCAGCCGACCGTCTGAAGACCGCCTTCATCACACCATTCGGAGCTTTCTGCTACCTGACTATGACATTCGGCTTGAGAAATGCCGGTGCCACTTTTCAGCGTTGCATGCAGAAATGCCTCCTCAAGCAACTCGGCAGAAATGCCCATGTCTATGTAGACGATATTGTGGTGAAGACGGAGAAGCGCGGCACCATGCTAGAAGACCTCAGAGAAACATTTGACAACTTGCGCCGGTTTCAGATCAAGCTCAACCCTGAGAAATGCGTGTTCGGAGTACCAGCCGGCCAGCTTCTAGGCTTCTTGGTCTCCGAATGCAGCATCGAGTGCAACCCAGTGAAGATCAAGGCCATAGAGAGAATGGAGATTCCTACCAAGCTGCGAGACGCCCAAAAGTTTATCGGGTGCCTGGCCTCCCTGAACCGCTTCATCAGCCGGCTAGGAGAGAAGCCTCTCCCCCGGTACCGACTCATGAAAAAGTCCACCCACTTCGAGTGGAACGACCAAGCAGACCAAGCTTTTCACGAGTTGAAGAAGATGCTGACCACGCCACCAGTCTTGGCGGCGCCAACTGAGAAAGAGCCCATGCTCCTTTACATTGCCGCGACTAGCTGAGTGGTCAGCACAGTTATTGTGGTCCAACGCCCAGAAGAAGGCCGGGCTCAGTTAGTCCAGAGGCCGGTGTATTATTTGAGCGAAGTACTATCAACCTCGAAGCAAAACTACCCGCACTACCAAAAGATGTGCTATGGAGTATACTTCGCTGCCAAGAAGCTGAAGCCCTACTTTCAAGAGCATCCCATCACGGTCGTATGCACTGCCCCGCTTGCCGAGATCATAGGCAGCCGGGATAAATCTGGCCGGGTGGCCAGGTGGCCCATTGCGCTGGCTCCTTACACGATCTTCTACCAGCCTCGCACCGCCATCAAGTCCCAAGCATTGGCCGACTTCCTTGTCGACTGGGACGAGACCCAGTACCTACCGCCGGCTCCCGACTCCACTCATTGGCGGATGCACTTTGATGGATCCAAGATGCGCACTGGCTTGGGAGCCGGCATCGTCCTCACCTCTCCCAAGGGCGACAAACTCAGATACACATTGCAAATTCATTTTGCCACCTCCAACAACGTGGCCGAGTATGACGCGCTCATACATGGGCTCCGGCTAGCCAAAGAGCTCGGCATCCGCCGGATCCTGTGCTATGGCGACTCGGATTTGGTAGTCCAACAATCATCCGGCGACTAGGACGGCAAGGACTTAAACATGGCGAGCTACTGATTCCTCGTTCAGCAAATCAGCGGATACTTTGAAGGATGCGAGTTCCTCCACGTGCCACGGGCCGACAACGAGCAAGCAGATGCCCTGGCACGAATCGGCTCCACCCGACAAGCTATACCAACCGGCGTGTCTCTCCAACGCCTCCTCAAACCGTCTGTCAAGGCGTCTCCAGAATCAAACTCCATCTTCGTACCGCCTGACCCCGATGCAGTCGGATCCGACATGGGGAACCCAGCAGGCGGCTCGCGGACTTCGACAGGCGGCCCGGGAACTGCCGTAGTCGCACCCGGCTCGGGGACTTCAGAACCCGGCCCGGGGACTGCAGCAGTTGGCCCGGGGACTGCAACGACACAACAGGCGGTGGCCGACTCCAACTCTTCACCACCCAACCCACCCACCCTGGTCGCAGTAGCCGTATTGGCAATAGAAGAAGTCACAGCTCCATCATGGGCCCAACCCATCCTCAACTTCCTGGTAAACAGAGAGCTACCGACTGACGAGATCTCGGCAAGACAATTTCAACGCCGAGCCGGAGCATACACAATAGTAAACAAAGAACTCGTTAGGCGCAGCGTCACTGGAGTCTTCTAGCACTGCGTCGAGCCAGAGAAGGGCATAGCAATCCTCAAGGACATCAACCAAGGCGAATGCGGCCACCACGCGGCCTCAAGATCACTTGTCGCCAAAGCTTTCCGCCATGGGTTCTTCTGGCCGACTACTTTGGAAGACGCCAAGGAATTAGTCAAATACTGCAAAGGGTGCCAAGTCTTCAGCTCCAAGCAACACCTGCCGGCTTCTGCACTCAAGACCATCCCCCTCACCTGGCCCTTTGCCGTCTGGGGACTGGACATGGTGGGCCCATTCATGACGGTGCGCGGCGGCATGACACATCTGCTTGTCGCCGTGGACAAATTCACCAAGTGGATTGAAGCGAAGCCAATCAAGAAGCTGAACGGGCCGACTGCCGTGACATATATCGCAGATATCACCACCCGGTATGGCGTACCACACAGCATCATCACCGACAATGGCACGAATTTTCCCAAAGGAGCACTGGCACGTTTCTGTGCGACACAGGGCATCCGACTGGACTTAGCGTCCGTTGCCCACCCGCAGTCAAACGGCCAAGTCGAGCGAGCAAACAACCTCATCCTCTCCGGCATCAAGCCCCGACTGGTCGTACCACTTGAGAGTTCGGCCGGCTGCTGGTTCGACGAGCTGCTGGCCGTCCTCTAGAGTCTGCGTACTACCCCGAACAAGTCAACCGGCTTCACCCCTTTTTTCCTTTAATATGGTGCCGAGGCTGTCATCCCAACTGACATTGAGTTCGACTCACCTCGGGTCACCATGTACACGGAGGCGGAGGCCAAGGAAGCGCGAGAAGACGATGTTGACCTGCTGGAAGAGGGTCGGCTGTTAGCACTCAGCCGGTCCGGCATCTACCAGCAGGGTTTGTGCCGTTACCACAACCGGAAGGTCAAGCCAAGATCCTTCCAAGAAGGCGATCTTGTGCTCCGGCTGATCGAGCGAACAGCCGGCCAACACAAGCTCTCAGCCCCTTGGGAAGGCCCCTTCGTCATCAGCAAGGCCCGAGGTAACGACTCCTACTACCCGATCGACGCACAGAAGCCGAAGGCACGCAAGAGGGATGATTCCGGCAAGGAGTCGGAACGACCATGGAACGCCAACCTCCTCCGAAGATTTTACAGTTAAAAGCAGTATGTACCACGCTACCTTTTGTATTAAGTACAAGACAACGGGCCCCCCCCGAGGAGCACTCGGGGACTACCCTCTTTTATCTATGTATGACGAGTGTCATACCTTTGAATGTATTACTACATTTGTTTTCCTGTCCGGCACCGGGTTCGATCAGTCGGCCCGAGGACTTGCCGCCTTGAGTTATATTAAAGTTCTACCTGCAGTCAGACAAGTAGTGTGCCGGCACCCAAGCCCTCTCTTGTTGAAAGTCGCAGCTCGAAGAATCAACTGTCCGACTGGCAAGAGTCAAAAGGCAGGAAAGGATGCCCACACGAAAAATGGCTTAGGACTAACGAACTTATATAACTCAAGCCGGCCTCCCACCCCGCCAACCGGCTGTCAGAACAGCCGGCTGGCCGGCTTCCATTCACCTTGCTACAATCTAAGAAAGCTAGAGTACTTGCCCTCCCAAACGGCCAAGCCCTTCCCCAGCCACAGACTGCAGAGCAGCTGTCCGGCTGGGAAGGCGGCGACCAAGGGAGGGCGGCAAAGGAAACAGCCAAAAGGATGAAAAGCAAATACAATCGGAAGCCAAGCACATGCATGATTATATTTACAGAAAAGGCCTTCGAAAGGCCGGCATTCAACATAGTTTGAATACACCCCCAGTGGTTGGAACTGCGCAAACTTAACAAATATTGTTCAAAGAGTAATAAACAGGAAAGCAAAGGTGGCGGATCAGGCCAAAGGTGCAACAGGCGAGCCAGGCAGGTCAGTGGAGATGGCAGTGCTGGCTGGAGGAGTGGCCGGCTGGCGAGTCTCGGCTTGATCATCACCGGCTGCAGGCGGCATGCTCGCACGCGCCTCGTTGCTGGAGGCACGATCAAGCTTAGGCTGGCCGGTTGCTCCACCGTCTGGCACGGCGTCTTCACCATCCTCTCCCTCCTCCTCTTCGCCCTCATCACTGGAGTCGATCTCCTCCGCCGAGTCCTCACCATTCGCTGGGTTCAGCCCAAACCACTCCTCCGGCTGAGCAACGCCGTCATCATCCACCTCAGGGGCAAAGGCACTGGTGTCGGTGTAGTCGGCGATCGTCGAGGCGCGCTGGATGATAGCCGGCCGCACAGCCTCCAGCTCCTCGTCGGCCTCCTACCGCCAGGTGGTCAGCTGGTCCAAATACAGCCCAGGATACCAAGCTCGGACGAACTCCAGCGCCCGCTTGGTGCCTGGCCAAGCTGCAGAAGCCTTCCAGGCCTCGAAGCGGCCAACCGCTACCTCCAGCCAGTCGGCAGTCCGATTGGGGGTACGGGGAACCACCTCGCCGGGCCAGAGGACGGCCAGTATTTGTGCCCTAATGCGCTGAAGACGGCGGAGCATGCGGTGAGCCGGCTGGAGGCGGGCTTGGATCGCCAGAAGCCGCTCCTCAAGCGACCGGCGAGCATCCGGCGCGATCTCAGCTCCAGCCTGCCTTTGCGCATCGCGGTGGGCCTCGATAACTTGGCTGGCGGCAACAGAGTAACCAGGGAAGTACTCTGCACAAGTAAGAAAGGAAGAGAAAAAACACAAAGTCAGAAAATGGACCAAATGGCAGGCGGCAAGCAAAGGGACGAAGAAGAAGGCGGCCTACCGTCAACCAAATCTTCGATCTGGCCGTAGCCGTCGCTCAGCGCTTGCCTTGCCTCAGCCCAGCTCGCTGCCTCGGTCTCATATTCGGCTTGGAGGGCGGCCTCGCTGTCCTGCGCCGCCTTCAGGGCCACCTTATGGCTCTCCTCCTGGTCGGCCAGCTTCTTGACCAAGCGGTCACGCTTCTGAGCCAAGGCATTGTACTCGGCTTCCTTGGCGCGAAGGGCGGTCTGGGCCCCACCCAACTGCTCCCTCAGGTCGGCATTGGCCTTTGCAGATATGATAAAGAATAAAAAAACAATAAGAAAGAAGTCGCCAGGAAAGATCCGGCCCGACTGCTCAGCAGTCGGCCCGAATCTCGGGGACTACACCCAGTGGGTGCGCTGACGCGCCCCACATGAGATAAAAGATGAAGCACTTACTCCCGCTCTCAGTCAGATCAATGGTCTTCTGGTTCAGCTCCCAGGCCTGGGAGTTGAAGGTAGCCGCGCGGAGGTTGTGATAGTCCTGCAAATAGGACAGAGGAGCGAATAAGAACAAGATAGCAATCGAAGTCTACTAAGAAGTTCCAAGCCGCCTGCTCAGCAGCCGACTCGGAACTCGTGGACTACACCCAGTGGGTGCGCTGACGCGCCCCCACGGAAGAAATCAAGAACAAGAAACAAAAAAGCGGGAAGACTCACCCGAATGGCCGTCCGCGTCGCGAGGAACTCTTGAGTATACTGCTTCAGCACGGTGGCCTGCCATTGAAGCCGGTTCCGGACTTCTTGCGCCGCCATGTTCAGCACGGCCGTCCCACCACCCGGCGTCCACCCCGGCGAGCTGGCACTGGCCGTCTCCAGATCCTGGGCCGACGAGCTAGAGCCCGCGGCCTTCTGCGGGTCCGGCGCCGAAGTCGCCTTCCTTGTGCGCCGGCGCGATGGCTACCGCACCACAAGGTCTGACCTCGCAGCCGGCTCGCCTCCAGCCAGTTGCACGGGCGGCGCACTAGGCCGGCTGCCTTGGTCCGCCCCAGTCGGCGATGGCGGTGCTGCCTCCCTCTCCAGGACGACGATGTCACCCTCCTCCCTCTCCATCACCGGCTGGTTGCCACCGGTTTCCTCCGGCGGGGGCACCAGGATCTCGGGCGCCACAGCGCAAAGGGGGACGACAAGCTGCGGAGGCCGGTTACGCAGGGCCTCCACCGCCCTCTCTGTGGCTGCAACCTCCGCCTGAGCCTTGGCCGCTGCGTCGGCTTGTGCCTCCGCCGACTCCTCCGCCGTCTCCTGCGCCGCCTTGGTAGCGGCCGCCCTCATCTCCTCCGCCTCCCGTTCCTCCCGCGCATTCCGCTCCATCTCTGCTTGAAGCTCGGCACGGGGGTCCACGCGGCGGGCGCTTGCAGATCCTCCCGCCGCTCCAACCACGGAGGCGGCAGCGGTCCGCTCAAGAGAAAGCGGAGCCCTGTTTTTTTAAGTCAAGACAAGGACTCAGAAGGATATCAACAAAAAAGAAGAAGGAATACGTGAGAGAATTGACACTTACGCCGAAACCATTTGTGGCTGCTTCACCACCTTGCGGAAGCGGGCATCCTTCGCGGCTGCCTCGTCCCGCTTGGTCGCCGCCGTCGCGCTCGTGGGCTTCTTCGGCCGACTGCCGAATAGGCTCGGCGCGGCCCGGCGCTTCTGCGCGCCGCCTCGGACAGCCGACGCGGCAGATGAACCCGCACCATGATGATCGGACGCCGGCTGGCGACGCGGGACGACTTTCGCCTCGTCCTCATCCGGCCAGTCGTCGAAGCTGGCTCCAAGCCCGGAGCCGCCTGCCTCACCGCCTCCCCCCACGGTGTCGTCGTCTAGAGCGGCGGCCCCCAAGTTTGGGTCGTCCAAGTCGTGCGTCGTCCGGTCGAGAAGATATTGGCGCTCCACCCCCGCTGCCCCGGCTGCCGGTCGGAGGAGGGGGCTCTATCAAGACAAACCGACTGGTCAGAGTCGGCCAAGAGAAACTTGGTGACAAAAGTAAAGAAGAGAAGAAAAAGAAAGCTTACCATAGGCGGGGGATTGGCACGGGAGTAAGGCTCCTTGCTAAACTGCCACTCGTCGGTGAGCTTGCAGTTCGCAAGGTAGTTCACCATGTGAGCTACCTCGCATGAGGCATCTCCTTGGTACACAGCCGACTCAGATCGAGTTGGCCGCTCATTTGACAAATCATATGAGGGCGGCCTTAGAGCGGGAGCACCCGGCGCGCCACGAAGGCGGCCAGCAGGTCGGGCCCGGTCAGGCCCTCCGACTGGACCATTACCCGGAGTCGCGCGACGGCGGCGGCTCCAGCAGGCGACAACGTTTTGCCCCGATAGGACCATTGGGGCGGCCTCCCAGCCGGCGGGCCGGCTACATAAGCCGGCAGGTTGACGAAGTCGCCTTGCGGAGCGACATTCTTCACATAGAAGTACGATTGCTGCCAGAGCTTCACCGATTGGATCAGTGTGATGGGAGGAAAAGGGTTGTCGGCTACCGGCCTCCGCATCGCGATGAAGGCGCCGCTTTGAGCCGGCACGCCCCTCATGGCGGTGCCGAGCTTGGTCTGGAAGAATTCTCCCCAGAGCTCGATGGTGGGAAGGACTTCGAGAATTTCCTCGCACCACCGTGTTTGGATTGAGGTGGTGCGGCTGGAGCTGGTAGAAATCGAGAAAGGAACAGAAGAAGCCGCTCGCAGGCAGGCCGAGGCCGCGCAGGCAGTGCGAGCGGAAGATTACTCACTCGCCCTCCTCCGGCGCCGGCGAGATCTCCCTCTCCGACGCGAGACGGAACCTCACATGATCCCTGCTGGGCAACCGCTGTGTCTTGCGGAGGAAGTCGATGTGGTCCGCGTGGACGTTGGAGCCGTCCCAGTCTCCGCCGTGCGACATGAGGGCAAGAAGCCGATGAAAAAGGTGCGGCGATGGCGAAAGCATGGCCCCGCGGCGGCGAAGCTGCGGGGTAGTGTGATGACTAGAGGGACGCCGCGGTGGCGAGGGGCTACAGCGATGGAGAGGAAGAAGAAGAAGATGGCGGGGCGAGGGCGAGCGTGCGAGCGTTTGCCGCTCCTCCTCCTCCCCATATTTATAGCCTCGTGCGGCGAAGCCGAGGAGGCGAGGCGCAGGGGGGGACGTGGGATTGACTGCGCCCACTCCCCCAAGTCTCGCGATTATTGCGCCCTAACGGCATGCGGAAACTGCCGTTGGAAGGCGAATGGCCCGTTTTGGGCCACAGAAGATCCACACCTAGGCCGAGGCATGGAAGTGGCAGGCCCCGGCCTGCGGCAGCGTCCCGTCGCGCGCGTGGGCTGGCAGGCTCTTCCAGCCGGAGGGCGCCATGTGGCATCCGCGCCAGCAGGTTCCCGCCTTCAGACTTCAAAGCCTCACCAAGACGGCGCACCTGATCAAAGCCGGCTCCTAGCTGCTCGCTCTTCAAGATAGGAAGCTGATTGAGCTTCTCGTCCTCCTTTCAGCCATGAAGCCCAACCAGCTTCGGGGACTACTGTCAGAGTAAATGACCACGGGTAGCTTAACCGACTCCCCCTGGCTCTTCAAAAATTATCGGGCTGATCGAGCCATCAAGCACCCAAAGCACAGGGCCGCCTTCCCCTGGCCGGCTATATCACAGGCCGACTACTGGAAGGCGGCCCGGCCCTAAAACCCTCCCGAAGAGAGCCACAAGAAGGCCGACTCCAAGAAGCCGGCCACAAGAAGACCGACTCCACGATGCCGGCCACAAGAGGGCCGGCTCCCGGCAAGCGGCCAAGATTGCACCCTCAAGGACTGCACCCACATAACGGTGATGAGACGGGGCGTGGCTACAACAAAGCCTGCCACCCCCGAATCCCGGAGCACGCATGGCCACAGTGCGCCGTACGGGGCGACCATCCCCTGTCCGGTGCGGCACTGTTGCCATGTTGACCATGACGCCACCCACAACAGGCTGTCAGTATGGCCCGCGGGCGGCGGGCCCCTTCAGCCAAAGAGACGCTCGGAGGCGGCCAAGCCTCCCCCAGTCAGCCTGGGGTGTAGCCAGCTCCCAATAGCCGGCTACCTCACTCCCTCGAAGTATGTGCATCATTAAGGAGACAAGACGAGGTAAGGCTACAATGAGAGCCCACCAGACGGCGGCACTGTAGCCATGCTTACCTCGGCAAAGCCCTCGTCATCAGGGGCGAGAATACAGTAACCAGCCGCCGGCAAGACCCCCAGGCGGTGGGGCCGGCCTGTCGGCCAAGAGGCCGGTAGCCGGCGGGACCCACCAGTCGGCGGGCCTTAGCGGCCGGCGGAGAAGCCGACGAATACAGACACTGACGGCCTGGACCCGCATCCAGCCGGATTACCATTGTACCCCTGGGGGGTAGGCCTATATAAACCCCCAGGGCACCCATGCAAAAGGGTTGTTCTCTTAGAGTTTTAGACACCACATAGAGAGAAGAGGAGGGCTGGCCTTGCCCTTCTTCTTCCTCTAGCCAAACATCTCAAGGAGCCACTTGTAGCCACTTGTGTTGATCTAGTGATCATGCGGAGACCCCGCAGAGCAGGACTAGGGGTGTTATCTCCACGGAGAGCCCCGAACCTGGGTAAGATTCGCCGGTGTGCATGTCTTCGCCTTATCCCGTTTCCAGGCACCGGCGATGTCTTACTGGCTCCCACAATGATAAGCCACCCGTTGGCATATGTCGCACCTACCACCCGACATTGATCTTCTCCGGGTTTGCCTCAATGCCGCGCTCCGAGGCGAGGAAGCCGAGTAGCTTTCCGGCCGAGACGCCGAAAACGCACTTCTCCGGGTTGAGCTTGACTTTGTATTCGCGCAAGTTGGAGAATGTTTCCTTCAGGTCATCGAGGAGCGTGAGGTGCTCCTTGGTCTTCACCATGATGTCATCCACATAGACGTTGATGTTGCCGCAGAGTTGCGGCAGCAAGCATTTCTGCATGCAGCGCTGGAAGGTGGTGCCGGCGTTCTTCAGGCTGAATGACATGGTCATGTAGCAATACGCCCCAAAGGGCGTGATGAAGGACGTCTTCAGGGAGTCGGCCGGGTCCAGCTTTATCTGTGATAGCCGGAGTATGCATCCAGGAAGGATAGGAGCTCACACCTGGCGGTAGAGTTGATGACTTGGTCGATCCGCGGGAGGGCGAACGGATCCTTGGGACATGCCTTGTTCAGGATGATGTAGTGGATACACATGCACCAGGTCTTGTTCTTCTTCAGGACGAGGACTGGGTTGGCCAGCCACTCGGCGTGAAATACTTCCATGATGAAGTCGGCTGCCAAAAGCTTGGTGACCTCTTCACCAATGGTTCTTCTCTTCGGAGAAACGTCGCAGGGGTTGACGGACAGGCTTGGCGTCCTTGCGGACGTGGAGTTTGTGCTCGGCGTACTTCCTCGGGATACCCGGCATGTCCTTTCGGGTCCATGCAAAAATATCTAGATTCTCACAGAGGAAGTCGACGAACTCGCCTTCCTATTTGCTGTCGAGGCGGGTGCCTACGACAACGTACTTGCTACAGCAGGGGTCTTCTGGGTTCAGCTTCACTTTCTTGGTCTCCTTGGAGGGCTTGAAGGAGGCCTCGTCAGCCGGATCCTCGGCCGCGATCGGCACGGCTGACGTCTCGTTGGCCAAGCCGACAATCCAGTCGAGCTAGTGCCGCTCCTCGGCTATGACCAGCGACTCGACCAGCTTGGCACCGTCTCGGGCGCACTCCAGAAACTTGCGGTAGTCGCACGTGATCGTGATGAGGCCCTTCGGACCCGGTAGCTTCATCTTCAGGTAAGCGTAGTGGGGGACCGCCATGAACTTGGCGAGCGCAGGTCGGCCCAGCAGCGCATGATACACGTTGGACAGGTCCACCACCTCAAACCAGATCGGCTCGCGTCGAAAGTGGTTGCTGTCGCCGAACAGGACGTTGAGCTGGATCCGGCCGATCGGAGAGCCGGAGAGGCCAGGAACGATGTCGTGGAAGATCGTCCGGGTCGGCTCCATGTCTTTGGCCTCGAGGCCGTGCTTGATCATGGTGTCGCGATAGAGGATGTTGATGCTGCTGCCGCCGTCGATGAGGACTCGAGAGAACTTGCACGTGCGCCAGGTGCAACGATGGTGGGGTTGAGGACAAGGGCGTAGCCACCCGGGTTCGGCATGACGGCCGGGTGGTCTTCCCGGGTCCATGTGACCGGGCGTTCCGACCAGTGCATGTACTCCGGCTTGGCCGGGATGACGGTGTTCACCTCCTGCCGAAGGAGGCGCTTGCTGCGCTTCTCGTCGCTGAGGCTGGTGAAGACAACGTAGGTTGCGTTCTGGGCCGGGTAGGCGTCGTCGCGCATCACGCCACCAGTCGGAGGCGGCAGAGGGGGCAGAGGCTACTGCCCCGCTCCCGAAGCCGGGGCCGGAGGAGGTGGGATGTCGCCCCTCATGATGCGCTTGGTGATGGCGCACTGCCGAAGCGTGTGCGTGGACGGCCTCGCGCCGCTGTGGTGCTTGAAGGGAGCGTCGAGCATCTCCTCGAAACTCATGGCGGGCTGCCATGTCGTCTTGCCGGTCTGCCGGCGCTTGGCGGCCAGGTCGGTCGTGGGCGGCTGCTCGGCGACCGCGACAAGCCGGTTATCATAGCGCTGGGCCGGCTGGTCGGCCTTGCGCTTGTTGTTCTGCTGGTTGTGCTGCTGCCGGCTTCCTTCGCCGGCCGGCTTTGGAGGAGGAACCGGCTTTGCCTTGCCGGCTTCGTCCAGCGCCACGTGGATCTTCATGGCGGAGTCGGCGTTGGCGTACTTGTCCGCCGTTACCTAGCGCGCAGCCATGGTGGCCGGCTCGGAGCGCAAGAGCTTGTGCTTGAGGGGGGTGCCGTCTCGGCACCCATTGACGAAGTACTGGATCGCTTGGACTTCGTGGACGCCTTCGCAGCTGTTCCGGAGCTCAGTCCAGCGTGCGAGGTACTCGTGACCGGTTTCCGTCACACCCTGCATGAACATGGCGAGCTGGCTGGGACGGCCGGGTCGCCGGTAGGTCCCGGTGAAGTTGCACATGAAGGCTTGCTCGAAATCGACCCACGTGTTGATGCTGCCCACAGGCAGGTTGTTCAACCACGTGCGGGCCGACCCTGCAGCATGAGCGGCGCGTAACGCACGGCGAGACGGTGGTTGCCGCCAGCGATGCCGAGGGCGGTGGTGTAGTCGGTGAGCCAATCCTCTAGATTCACGGTGCCATTGTGCTTGGGGGTGTCGCGGCGCAGCGTGAACCCTTTAGTAAAGGGCTCGTCCCGGATGCGTGGTCCGAAACACGCCGGCCCAATCGGGCCGCTCTCCTCCAGCTCCTGGGAGAGGGCGAGTCGGTCGAGGCGGTGGTAGGCGTCGGTCTCGTCGATGGGGCGCGCGCCCAGCCGGGTAGCGACCGCACCGCTGGGGGCCGGGTCGACCGAAGTCGGACGTCGGGCGGGTTGGAGAGGAGGATCAGGCCGGCGTCGGTCTGCCATGGTCGTCTCTTCGCCCAAGCCGCCAGCAGTCGTCGGAGCAGGGTTGCGCCGGGTCCGGGTGCGGCCGGAGTGCGCCTCGTCGGGTGGCGAAGACGCTGTGTGCTGATGATCGCCGGGTCCGTCGGCGCAGGCGGAGCTAGATCCGCCGGCTTGGCGAGTTGGTTGAGGCGGTCCTGCTCTGCGTTGGCCGCGTCGAGGAGGTTGTTCACCCTCTTGAGGCGATCCTTCAGCTCGTCGCCCGCGAGCTGATCCAGGCCGACAGCGGCTGCTTGGGCGGCATGCATGTTCTTCACGGGCGTCTCGTAGATGGGCGGAATGGCGCCGAAGGCGCGGCCGATCGCGCCGCCCCGGGCTCGCACGTCGGCGACCCGGCTTGGCTCGGCCGCGGGAGGCATGAAGCCGTAGGCGGCGTTGCGCTCTAGGTGGGCGGACTCCAGGCGGCGCTGCATAGCGGCGAGCGTCTTGGTCAGGTCCAGCAGGCACTGGCGGTCCTCCTCGAGCCGGGTCCGGACCTCGACGATGTCGGAGGCATTGATGTTGGTGCCGATGGGGATGCGAAGACTCTGCATCTTGGCGCACAACGGGTTGGGTGAGCTGGCCCGACACGTTGCGGCCTTGGCTTCGGCGGCCTTCCTCACCGCGCTCGACGAGGAAGAGATGCCGGTGTTGGTGAAGAAGACCTCCACGCAGAGATCCATCGCCCCGGTGGGAGTGCTGCCGCCGAGGGAGAGGGGGAGTCGGAAAAGTCAAGTACCTCGCTGGGGTACTCATCGGCCGCGGGTGCATCGGAGATGCGTAGCACGGCGAAGGAGGCGGCAAGCGCGTCGATGACGTCGTCCACTAGCATGACGGGCTCGTCGAAGTCAGAGGGGAGCCCTGTCTGGAGCATGATCCCGGCCAGGGCCTAGAGCTGCTCCACAGTGGGCGCCAACTGTCGTGGTGGGCGCACGGCAGATGCCAAGGGATGGCAGAAGAGAGGAGGAGGCTCGAGGGCACTGGTGGTCTCCAGAAGCGAGGTCGGCATGAGCGAGCGTGGGACGCAAGACATACCCAGGTTTGGGGTTCTCCGGAGAGATAACACCCCTAGGCCTGCCGAGTGTGGTTGATATGCGACAGTACAAAGTTGCTCCTAGAGCTGTATGAAGAAGAAGGAGGGCAGACCAGGGCTTAGGCTGCTCCCTCTCCTTGCGTGTGTGTGTTGCTTGTAATGGTTCTCTCTATTGTCTACATCCTTGCTTGCCTGTATGCATGATGGCTCCTGGGGGGCTTTATAGACCAACCCCCAAGGGGTACAATGGTAATGTTACAAGGCCGTGGGGCCGGGTTGTTGATGTCTACTACACACCTTCTTCTTGTAGACGTTGTTGGGCCTCCAAGTGCAGAGGTTTGTAGGACAGTAGCAAATTTTCCTCAAGTGGATGACCTAAGGTTTATCAATCCGTGGGAGGCGTAGGATGAAGATGGTCTCTCTCAAGCAACCCTGCAACCAAATAACAAAGAGTCTCTTGTGTCCCCAACACACCCAATACAATGGTAAATTGTATAGGTGCACTAGTTCGGCGAAGAGATGGTGATGCAAGTGCAATATGGATGGTAGATATAGGTTTTTGTAATCTGAAAATATAAAAACAGCAAGGTAACTAATGATAAAAGTGAGCGTAAACGGTATTGCAATGCTAGGAAACAAGGCCTAGGGTTCAGACTTTCACTAGTGCAAGTTCTCTCAACAATAATAACATAATTTTATCATATAAGTATCCCTCAACATGCAACAAAGAGTCACTCCAAAGTCACTAATAGCGGAGAACAAACGAAGAGATTATGGTAGGGTACGAAACCACCTCAAAGTTATTCTTTCCGATCAATCCATTGGGCTATTCCTATAAGTGTCACAAACAGCCCTAGAGTTTGTAGCAAAATAACACCTTAAGACACACATCAACCAAAACCCTAATGTCACCTAGATACTCCAATGTCACCTCAAGTATCCGTGGGTATGATTATACGATATGCATCACACAATCTCAGATTCATCTATTCAACCAACACATAGAACCTCAAAGAGTGACCCAAAGTTTCTACCGGAGAGTCAAGACGAAAACGTGTGCCAACCCCTATGCATAGGTTCATGGGCGGAACCCGCAAGTTGATCACCAAAACATACATCAAGTGAATCAATAGAATAACCCATTGTCACCACGGTTATCCCACGCAAGACATACGTCAAGTGTTCTCAAATCATTAAAGACTCAATCCGATAAGATAACTTCAAAGGAAAACTCAATCCATTACAAGAGAGTAGAGGGGAAGAATCAACATAAGATCCAACTACAATAGCAAAGCTCGCGATACATCAAGATCATATCACCTCAAGAACACGAGAGAGAGAGAGAGATCAAACACATATCTACTAGTACATACCCTCAACCCCGAGGGTGAACTACTCCCTCCTTGTCATGGAGAGCGCCGGGATGATGAAGATGGCCACCGGTGAGGGTTCCCCCCTCCGGCAGGGTGCCGAAACAAGGCCCCGATTGGGTTTTGGTGGCTACAGAGACTCGCGGCAGCGGAACTCCCGATCTATTCTATTCCCTGAAGGTTTTAGGGTATATGGGAATATATAGGCAAAAGAAGTCGGTAAG
Source organism: Aegilops tauschii subsp. strangulata (assembly GCF_002575655.3). Classification (NCBI taxonomy): domain Eukaryota; kingdom Viridiplantae; phylum Streptophyta; class Magnoliopsida; order Poales; family Poaceae; genus Aegilops; species Aegilops tauschii. Next base: position 485,302,930 of record NC_053041.3, read on the forward strand.
GGGAGCCACGAGGGGCCCACGAGGGTGGAGGGCGCGCCCCCCTACCTCGTGCTCTCCTCGTTGATCCCCTGACGTGCTCCAAGTCTCCCGTATTGCTTTCTTTCCAAAAATAACTTTTCCGAAGGTTTCATTCCGTTTAGACTCCGTTTGATATTCCTTTTCTGCGAAACACTGAAACAAGGGAAAAACAGAAACTGGCACTGGGCTCTAGGTCAATAGTTTAGTCCCCAAAAATAATATAAGAGTGTTTAATAAAGCCCATAAACATCCCAAACAGATAATATAATAGCATGGAACAATCAAAAATTATAGATACCACTACAAAAAAAAGACACATCCGTGACATTTTGGGCCGAATGAAATTTTTTTGTCATACATATGATACTTCTATGACGATAATTGTGACAAAACCCGGTATCATCATAGATGTGGTGGGCTCCTACTTCTATGACAAAAAATCATGACAGAAAATGGGCTTTTCGTCCTGGGCGGGCCGGAGACGCAGCTGCATGACATTCTTTGGGCCGTCCATGACGGAAAAAACCGTGGTAAAAGCGAGGGCGAGGAAAATTTTGGGGAGTTCCCGGTTATGGTGGGAGGTCGGGGGCCGAGCGATGCGCGTTTCTCTCGTACACGTACGTGCGTGTGTGCGAGGCGTTGGCTCTAACTGAACCCGAGCGAGGCGTTGGGCTCTAACTGAACCCGAGCGATTGCACTGCAGGCTACGCGTTACTGAGCCCGAGCGATCGATCGATGGCTATTAACTGAACCCGATAGAGCGATTCCTTCGCTACTGCTGCTAACTGAAGCCGATCGATTGGATGAACAGTGAGCGTTGCGGGGGGGGGGGGGGGGGTTGGATGAACAGTGAGCGGTGGCGTTGCCTCTGGATGAACAGGACCCCGTGGTGTGGAGGGCTGGATGAACAGTAGACGGTGGAGAGGTGCCCTTGGAGGGGTGGTTGAACAGGACCCTGTGGTGTGGAGGGCTGGATGAACAGTAGACAGTGGAGGGGTGCCCGTGGAGGAGTGGTTGAACAGGACCCCGTCGTGTGGAGGGCTGGATGAACAGTAGACGGTGGAGGGGTGGTTGAACAGTAGCTGCTGGAGTAGCGCGCGGTGGAGGCTGGATGAACAGGAGCCCGTGGAGGCTGGAGGAGGTCGACGGTAGCCCGTGGAGGCTGGAGGAGGTCGACGGTGGAGATGAACAGTATCCCGTGGAGTCCCGTTTTGCGGTACGCCACACCCCTCCCGATCAACAGGACCCCCGTTTCAACCGTAGCGCTCCAACACAAGTTCGTTTCCTCCGTTTTGCAGTACGCCACACCCCTCCCGATCAACAAGACCCCCGTTTCGACCGTAGGTGGTCTGTTTCCTCCGTTTTGCGGTACACCAGACCCCTCCCAATGAACAGGATCCCATTTCGAACGTGGCCGGTCGAACACAAGGCCTTTTCCTCCGTTTTGCGGTACGCCAGCCCTCGTTTCCATCGCCTGTTCTGTCCATGCCCTCCCGATGAACACGACCACGCATTCTGTTCCGACCCAGCCGGTTGGCTCCCACGCGTTCTGATGCCTCCCGATGAACACGATGCATTCCGTTGCCTCCCCATGAACACGACGCATTCCGTTGCCTCCCCATGAACACGACGACGACGCTGTTTCTCCGTTCCGACCCAGCCATGTACACGAGCCCTGGCCGTACGTATGCGCGAGTAGGCATTCGAGACCCTACCCGTATGTACGTACGTGGCTGTATTTTCTTTCTTGCACCCTGGCCGCTGTACGTACGTGTACATGCTACATGCGCGCCTCTACTACGACACGTACGCGCCTCTACTACGACACGTGCGCGCCTCTACATCGACCAGTATATATGTACGTACACGTTCGTGACCAGAATGACAACACTACGCACGCTTCGACCAGGTGGGTCCCGACTGTCAGGCACTTCCTTGCCTGCGAAGATGTAGCTGGTGGGTCCCAGCAGACAGGGGGGCAAATCGTTCTTTTTTTGCCCGGACGCACTTCCTTGCGTGTGAAGGTGTAGCTGCTGGGTCCCAGCAGTCAGGGGGAATTGTTTTGTTTTTTTTTGGCCGGACACACTTCCTTGCGTGCGAAGATGTAGCTGGTGGGTCCCAGCAGTCAGGGGGGCGAATCTTTTTTTTTCGGACGCACTTCCTTGCGTGCGAAGATGTAGCTGGTGGGTCCCAGCAGTCAGGGGGAAACGTTTTTTTCATGAAATACGGTGGCCCGTCCGGTGGGTCCCCGCTGTCAGGTGGAGGAATAATTATTTTGCGCGTAATAAGGAGGCACTTCCTTGCTGTGGAGCCGTGGACCCAGCGGTCAGCCTCTCCACGTACAGTCCACGTCCGATGGAAGCCATTCCTTGACCACGTTGACCACGCCGCGCCGAGAGCACCAGGGGGATGGACGACGACGAGGCCTAGGAAGGGGACGACGCGGAGCCGGGGAAGACGCGGCAGTGGATGCCCACGCGTAGAGGAGTATGAGGGTTCACTCGTTCGGCTGCGGTGTGAGGCTGCCGTCGCCGCAGAATAACAGGGGGTGTGGGTGCGTAGAGGGATGGCCTGGCCAGCGGTGGGAGTAGTAGGGGGTGGTGAGGCCTCCGCGGCATCACAGTCGGCCACGGGCGGCAGGAGCTGGCGGCACGACCGGCGCTGCTTTGGGCGGCTAGAGCAAGAAGACCAGAGGTTGAAGAAGCACTACGGCCGTTGGATGGACATCGTACGGTCACTGGAGCTCGAATCATTCATATATTGACTAAAGTTGACAAAGGCCTCCGTCCCAGTCAACTTAGTAGGCCCACAAGTCAGCCTCCCACCAAGGTGGGTCCCAGCTAGCAGGGGGTATTCATTTTTTTGTGCGTAATAAGGAGGCACTTCCGGTGGGTCCGAGCTGACAGCGGGGGGAACTTTTTTTCCGCGAAATACGGTGACCTGTCCTATGGGTCCCAGCAGTCAGGGGGAAACGTTTTTTTCCGCAAAATACTGGTGGCCCGTCCGGTGGGTCCCTGCTGTCAGGTGGAGGAATAATTATTTTCCGCGTAATAAGGAGGCACTTCCTTGCGGCTGCCGTGGACCCAGCTGTCAGCCTCTCCACGTACAGTACTCTTCCGATGGAAGTCGGTCGTTGACCACATTGACCACGCCGCGCCGAGAGCACCACGGCGGTGGACGCCGGCAAGGCCTAGGAAGGGGACGACGCGGAGCCGGGGAAGACGCGGCAGTGGAAGCCCGCGCGGAGAGGAGTTCGAGGGTTCACCGGTTCGGCTGCGGTGTGAGGCTGCCGTCGCTGCAGAATAACAGGGGGTGTGGGTGAGTAGAGGGATGCCCTGGCCAGCAGTGGGAGTAGTAGGGGGCGCTGAGGCCTGCGCGGCAGCACAGCCGGCCACGGGAGGCGGGAGTAGGCGGTCCCGCCGGCACTGCTTTGGCGGCTGGAGCAAGAAGATCAGAGATTGAAGAAACACGACGGCCATTGGATTAAGATCCAACGGTTACGTCTGCTAGAATCGTTTGTTGACGTATATAATAACTAAAAAAATCTTGCATACGAGTCAACTAAACAGGCCCACAAGTCAGACCACTCCCTCTTTTTTTAATAATTTATATATAGCTCATGGCAACTTCTTATGCAATTTATTGCAGTCGTTTTTTTTGGTTTGCCAGGGCCAATTTCGCATATTTCTGTGGGTTCCAAACTATTTTCAATACCGAAATGTCAAGCCAGATTTAAAGTACTTTGAAGATATATTTAAATTAGGTTAATGCCCAGTGAAATAGGAATCTGAAAATGTGAAAAAAAATCAGAAATTATAAAGTAATTGCCAATTTGTCATATGTTTTTATATTTACAACCCATTTCATATTACTTTCAAGATTTGCAGGCGTCTTGAAAGAGTTGCAGCCCATCAGGGCGTAGAAAAATAAGTAGGCCTGGATTGGGTATTCTTCAGAAAAAATAAACTGGGCTCATTTTCACAAAGAAAAAATAGCTGGGCTGGTCACATGGTGAACATAAAATATAAGCCTGGGCTAGACGGGCCACAGCCCAGTTCAAACCCTGCTCCGTCTCAACAATACCAAACAAAAAAATACTGCTCGAGTAGCTACGTCCCAAGTGTCAGCCGATCTTGTGTTGTTCTCTTGTCTATTGACTATATACGCTCACAATGTCGTGGGTCCCAGATGTCAGGAAAACACTAGGAGGAACCATTTTATTTTTCCATACGCTGACGTGGTGGGCCCCTACTGTCATCCTCTCCACGTACTTCTGCCGATTCCTGTTGTTTGTTGACCATGTTGACAACACGAGAGGGCGGCGCCGCGGCGAGCGCACCAAAGCGCGCGGAGGACGTCGGCGTTAACGATTTAGGAGACGGTGGGGCGGCGATGCGTGCGCTGAGGCGCAGCCAGCCGTGGGAGGCGGAAGCAGGCGGCCCCGCCGACGCTGGTTTGGTTTGGGCGGCTGGAGGAAGACAGGACTGAAGAAACACGACAGACTGTAAAAGCAGCAGGAGTACTTAACAATCTTAACTGAAACCAGCAGGGGCACTTAACAACCAAAGCTGAAAGCAGTATGAGTACTTATACAGGTTCAACCGTACAAAGCACGCCACGAACAATGCTACTTTGCCTACAGTTAACCAAGGGTGAGGCCGCCAAGCCCCAGGACAAGGCCCAGGCGCCACCCCGCGCATCCACAACCTTCTGAAAGAGGCTTCATCTCGCAACGTGGTCAATAAACAGGATATTCGCTTTAGAGCCATGGAAAAGCATGAACATAATCTTCTGTCCTATTCTCCAAGATGGACGGGCCTTCATTATTTGAGACCACCCATGAATAAGTATCTTTTCACCTCCAAGTGGAATTGAGTAGGTCGACATAAACATCATGTTGTGACCAAGCGCAAGTCTGACCCGACCATGGTCAGACATCTGTATAGGAACAATAGAACTCGGCAGTTCCTGTTTCAAGAAGATCACAGCTGTAAAACTGTGTATAAGCAATAGTTTATGAACAACACATATAACAGAAAACAGCTCGTACCATAAGTTTCTCGACACAGTTGGACCTGTTCAACGAGTGCAGCAGTGGCACACATATCCCACGTGGCCTTCCACCATTGAAACGCCCCACAAGGACCTCAAGACGATCAATAAAGTGTAGGAACTTGTGGATGTCGATCCAGTCAACTTCAGTGCCATTAGTAGCAGCCGAGTTATTACAGAGTAACAAACGAGTAGACTGCTTAACTCTGAAAAAACCTACACGTGCCACCAATTATAAGAAAATATTAGTTAGAAGTAGCATCTTCGTGAGAGATTTGTTGCTACTTCTAAAGTTAAATTGTGATTAGTTAGACAGAATAGGTGGATTAAGAAGTAATCGAGGCAACAAGCAAGAACCAGATACAAAACTAACATGGATGAACAATTGGAACGACGTAGGGGTGGAAGATCGCAGTGAAGATGAGACCAGGTTCTGCTATTTCCATCAACATTCGTGCGCCAACTTTCAGTCTGTAACACTTGAGAAAGTTTATCCATGTTCGGCCATAAAAAAAGCAGCGATCTTCTTGGTTCATGAACCCAACTCGGAACTTATATCCATGGCTTGTCTTCATTGTGACCATTAAACTAGTGTATTCAGCTATGGCAAGGCCGAGCATCTTGAGTACATGTGTTCTGGCAGAGCAAATAATACACTGCAGGAAAAATAATATAAGAACACAACATGTTCAAAAAAACCCCACCCTCCCGGATAGAAAAGAGGATTCTAGGAACATACTGTGTGCGTTTCAAAATGATGTGTTAGGATGAGAAGGAACAAGTGTGGCGTCTCGCCGAGGGCGCAGAAACCTGTAGGGTACTCGCACTTTGGGCACTACAAATGAAACACACAAGATTCAGTAGGAAGAAAAATGCATCAACGGCGGCGGCTGCTATCCTAGGATTACCTGCGACCAAGGGACTTGGATTTATCGGGGATGGATGAAGAATTCGTACCTGGTTCTCCATGAGAAAACCCTATGCAATCGCCGAGTGGGGGTTTTATCTGAACAAGATAACGAGGGAGAAGGGGATTCAGGCCCGGTGAAATATTGCCGCTTCGTCCGTCCAGCTTACTGCTAAAGCTGGAAAGGGGGGGTTGTGATTTGACGGCTCATTGGGCATTACTGCGGCGCTACGACCGGGGTGTGTCTACCATGAAGTTGTACACTCTAATTTGTGCATATGGCACGTGGACCCCGTTGTCGGTTGCCCCACATATTAGTGAAAGGAAGTAGAAAGACAGGAGTAACTAGTTACACATAAATATATTTTTTGACAGAGAGATACTCCCTCTGTAAAGAAATAGACAAATCTTTTATATCATAGGCTCACCTTGCTGAGAAATATACTCCCTCTGCAACGCACGGGCATTATGGGGGTTCAGCTTTTTTTTATGGGGGTTCAGCTGAGAATATAATACTCAGATAGGCTCACGGTTCTGGACTTTGGGCCGCAGGCCGACCCTGCATGTTTGGGGGCCCATGTTTTCTACCTCAGCGTTTTTCATATTGCAAGCGATCGGTACGGCGCTGGTTTTAGATGTTGTCGCAAGGCGAATACACAAAATTGAATAAAGCACGGCAGCTGTTGGAATGAAATCGAACGACAGTTCCTAACCAGCAATCAGAGTTGCAATTCTATCAACGATATACCATGTGATAAATAATACTGTCGTACTACTTATACACACAGGACACTTGTTTCACCATGCCAGATTATTACATCAAAATCTCTCGGAGGATAGATCAGTTCAGCAGTTGCGTGCTGCTACTAAATAATTTCAAAGTTGATTTGGACCAGCTCTCCTTGCCGAGAAAGTTCGATTTTGACATCATCCCCTACCGCAAGATATGATTTAGATTTGAACCTTGACCGTCCTTTAGCATCAATCATCATGCGACCATCCTTTGTACTTACGGTATATTGAGCAGGTTCATTCACACCAAGGCTGCGCATGGTAAGAGAAACTTGGCCGCGGTCGCCCGGATTGTTGAACGACTCCCTCGTTGCTCTAGGAATTTTCTGTTTACAAACAAGAAGACATACCCAAACAGTTAGGTCAACACAGTGAATCATGTGAAACAACATGGAAAGAAAAAAGAATGAAGCACTTGTTCGGCCAATGCTTACCAAGAAGGTGGACATGTCGGTTTTTGTAAGGACTTTGGTATATGATGTGCGAACTGCAGCCCAGTCTGTTGCCGGTGCAACTGCACGAACCGGAGCAGATGCAAGTGCAAGCGTTGGTGCAGGTGCCGAAGCCGCAGCTGCTGCCGGAGATGGTGCTCCTTGTAGAGCTGGTGCCGGTGTCGGAGCAGGTGCCGGTGTCGATGCCCGATCCTCCGGTAGATCAGACTGATCCGCTGACGCGGTCGGTGCCCAATCCTTAGCTGGATCAGACTGAGCTGCTGCCGCTGTCAGTGCTAGAGCAACTGCCGGTGCTCGATCTTTTGGAGACAGCGGCGATCGTGTCTGGTCTGCTATGATCAGCTTTCTAACTTGACTAGGATCCGTGACCGTGATCCAGTTTTTTTCTTCATTTCTTTTAAACGTGAGAAGGACTAATTGTGGCGTTTTTGTTAAACAAAACTGCAGTTCATCATAGGGATTCAGCTTGTACTCAGACAACAGACTGATCCAATTTTTTCCAGTAATATAAGTGATGGACAGTGCCTTCGTTACTGACACGACATAAGAAGAGAAACCTGCAAAAATAGCCATCGTAGAGCAAACCAAACGGTTTATTCTGTGATGAATGTCACATGGCAAAACCTGCATCGTAAAATTGCAGGAAAAGAAAGAAAACATGACATTAAATCAATAAGATTTAGACAGTAAATCAATAAGATTTACTTCATGTGATATGAGTGAATCCTTACCAGGAAATCACTATGTTGAAGTACTAAACAGAAGATTGATCGTCCAACTACGGGTGGCATGCAGGGGCCCCACCTACTCCCACAAGCAGGACAGTCCAAAGGTCGTGACAAATCGTATGGACCGAACATCCATGGGACTGGAAATGCTGGTCGGTGCGACAAACTCTGCAATGCATACAGATATTGGAGTGTAACCATAATTGATAAACCGTCCTCACAAAAAATATGATCTGGATACTTCAAAATATACAGACTGAATTGAGTGGACAAACATTAACATAGACATTAACATAGACCATTCACACACCAAAAGCGGCAGTACTAATAAACAATACAGGGTTCACAAACACAAATCAAGTACTGAACAATAGTACTTACAACAGACAAGCAAAGTTGCACTAACTAAACTCTATAGACTATTTCTTGCCACCGACCTACGGGATGAACCCCGCATAACTGACTAGGCCATGGACTTCGTGTGAGATGTCTACATACACCATCACCATCTTGTCAACCTTGGAGAACCTAACAGAGTGGTCTTTCCACTCATAAACATGATGATGAAGACAGGCCGCATCAGATTTGTTGGGAAGCTTTACAAGAACCACACCCTTCGTAATCGAAGGCACAGCCAGGAAATTGTTGTGGTCAAGTACAGCCTCGAGAACACGCCTGACAACAATGCTACAGGAAAACACTAGTTCAGGACACGTGGCGATAAGGACACGGCAGCTGGATAGTTCAGCAGTAGGACTCATCATCAGGTCTTCTAGTTCACACGGCATGACTTTGAGAACTTCATCTCCACCGCGGACCTGGTTCTAATTCAAACAGAAACCATATTTTATTACTACCTCCGTTCAGAAATATAAGATGATTTTCGATATTATACTCCATATATGACTACATATACGCACAGAAATGAGTGAACAAAGACACTAGAATATGTCTTCAAAGGCATGAGAGCAGAGGGATTACATGCAATATCCATAACACAAGTTACTGAGGCAAATGTACCCTCTTAAAAGGTAGCATTGATGTTCATAAAGTACTCCCTCTGTCCCAAAATTCTTGTCTTAGATTTGTCTAGATACGGATGTATCAAGTCACATTTTAGTATTAGATACATCCGTATCTAGACAAATCTAAGACAAGAAATTTGGGACAGAGGGAGTAGTTGAACGTAATCTATAAGAAATCAGTGTCAACCTCTCGCATGTTTTGGTCAAAAGAGGAATTTAGAACCGTCATTTGGCACACTAAAATCACATGCAAGACACCCAGAAAGTTGTACTACCAGTACTAGTACTACGTGTTAGATGAAAAAACACGATCAAGATCGAGAAAAAGATCGTCAACAAGAGACATTACCTGGACTTGCTTAATGAGGGATCCCGGAGAGGGGGGCTTGGACAGGGCGATGGCTTTGAGCTTGTCTGCGGTAGTCTCGGCGGGGTGCTTGCGCTTCTTCGTACCATGAGCCTCGATGGTTTTGGCCACAGCCATAGACATCACGTCGGCCGGTGCTCCGGCCTCCATCCAAGAGAGGAAGCTGAGAGAGAAGAGTGAAAGGAGGAACGAGATGAGGGAGAAGCGAAGCGAGTGGGGGTTTTCTTCAAGAGAGGAAGCTGAGAGAGAAGAGTGAAATGATGGTTGCTTCGTCCGTCCAACTTACTGCTGGAAAGGAGGGGGTTTTGTGATTTGACGGCTCATTGGGCATTACTGCGGCGGTTCGATCGGGGTAGTCTACCATCACTCTACTACGGAGTAATTTAGTGCATGGCTGGTGGACCCAGGTGCTGGCTGTCTCGCACGTCGGCGAAAGTGAGTAATTTAGTGCATGGCTGGAGGAGGATCCGCACGGTAGAGCGTGTCCACTGTTTTTCTGAAGAAAAAAATGATTACAGCAAGCGTTTCCACTCTTACGACGGAGGAGTGCGAAACACAGCAGCCACTTGAACATACACAGTGCTCCTACTACTAGGCATGTGCAGTGGTTCATACGTCAGTACTACACAATCTTGTTGCTAGTGTAGTAAGATATGAGGATAACAAATGATGTTGTGCGCATGTCAACTACTCCTATATGTAACATAGTACCGCTTTTTCGACTGTCCGGTCGAGAATGAACGGTGAGATCAATGTTAACAGAACTAGGTCCACAGCACACGGAGAGTACGGTGCTACAGTAGTCCACGAAACATGAACCATATGAAGCACGAATAGTGTTAGGCAGGGTGTATGAAGGGTGCACGGGATGGGAGCAAAAGTTCCCTTCTCGACCCACTTTTGGGTGTTTGGCAGAGTGCATGAAGGGTGCATGAGTCCACACTAGTAGGTTGACAAAAATACACGAAGAGGAAACAACTATATTGAGATGAGAATGCAACCAAACACACCCACACGCTTTGTGCTACAGTGACTGATCTACACCGTCTGAGTTTGATCCAACGGTCATGTTGCGCCGAGACATGGACATGCCCATGCAGAGGGCGCCTACACACCACCGAAGGCCCTTTGCTTCTCGAGGCGCATGACGTTGGTGATGCAGGGTGCAACCGCCCGCAGAGCCCGCTCCCGGTCGACGGGAGCCAGCTCGTTAAAGATGGCGTCCAATGGCATGAATGGATTCCGATGACGGAGCCCTGAAAGGATTCGCCTGGCAACGGCGACGGCAGTCCGCAACCCCTCCTTGTCCAGCTCAGCCCCCACCATCGTGCGGAGACGGCTCAGCTCCTCGGAGATATAGGTGGAGAAGGAGACCAGGTTAGGAAGCCGAAGCTCGTTGAAGTCGACCGGGTGGTCGAACGGGTTTAGCCCGACGGCCGGCATCGTCGCGCTGGCACGACGGTAGGCATCGCGCAGCCGCAACACGTGTGTGGCAACTTGGTTCACCAAGTGGCTGAGGCGATCCTGGACCTCGTCACGATCAGCCCGCTCGCGCTCCAGCCGGCTCCCCTGACGGCCTATCGTATCTCCCGCTTTCTGCAGCAACGTCGCCGACGCCTCGAGCATCTTTGTGGTGGATGCCTGCCGCTTTTGAAGCTCCGTGAACTCCCGCACATAACGGAGGAGCATGGCACTCCTCTCCTCCTTGAGCTCACGGAGCTCCACGTCCTTGGCCCTGAGCTCCGCATCCTTGACATGGAGCTCCTGTGTCAGGCGCCTCACCTCAGACTCCGTGATCTGCTGCGCCGCCATGGCACCAGGTAGAAGCAATGGGGAGAGGAAGCAAATGGGGCGAAACGGCTGAAAGGCAATGCAATCTACGGGAAGGCGGAGGGAGCGGGGAATCTTTTGGTTCTCACCACGGTAAAACACCAGTCGACGACTTCTCACATCAGGGAGCAGTGGGTTTTTACAGGCGGAGTCATCGTGACTAATTGCTGCCGCGCCTGCTCCCGTCAATCAAAAAATTAAAAATCCTGCCGCGCCTGCTCCCGTCAATCAAAAAATTAAAAATCCTACCGCACCCAAACACCAGAGCAACGCCATGGTGGATATTTAAATTTAGCTGCCGGCAAGTAGATAAAAAAGGGGTGAAAAAACAAATGTGGCGGCGGCCTAGCTAATCGGTCGAACTAGCCCTACTAGCTAGCCATCGTGCTTCACTGATGTACTCGGCGGGAAAGGTGGTATTTCGTGATTTGACGACTCATTTACTTGCTTCGGTGCTACGACCGAGGAGGACCCAGAAAACGCGCGGTAGGGCGTCCCACGTCAGGAAGAATATATGCGTGCACCACCCGGGAGGACCCCGAAACCGCGCGGTAGGGTGTGCCACGTCTCGGCACGGAGGACAAATGTGCGTGTAAAAATATACTATATCAGACGTAGTACCTATGGTTCGACCTCGGGACCCAGCCAGTCGGTCGAAAACACCCCACTAGCCACACAGCTTCATCATGCAAACGTGGCACAGAGGATAGATGTGGTTAGCTCCGTCTCGACCAGCCACAACGTCTCTTGTTCTAGGCGATTCTTCTATTTTCCAAGCTTTTTTTTAGTTGTAATAACACCACGGCAAGCTAGCTCCGCTCTTCGTGTGTGCCCGTGCAAAGGTTAGATGATGGAGAGAAGAGAGATTGAGATCGCAGACCTGGGACCCACCAGTAAGTGAGACAACGGTCATGCACGTGTTGACGAGGCACTCCCTCTACTCTACTCAACGCAAGTACTGTATAAAATCAAGTTATGGGACAAAGCCAACAACCGTTCGTTTTTTCAGGCTATCGACTTACGCATTGTAGTCCAGGTTGCCAGTTCGAATCTCGTCTTTCAGATTTGTTAGTTTTAGGTCCAAATTTGATTAATGACAAGTGGGACCCCCGTGTGTTGTTCCGATATTTCAGTGTAGGATGGTTTTTTTGAACAAACACTTTGTGCGGTTAGACAAGTAACGACACGAGTTACACGTATTTTGCAAGTTTATGAACAAAAATGACAGCGGCATAGAATATCACATCCACCCCGCAGCTTAGATACTATGGTGATACGAGTTTTTACACCGTTGGAAGTGAGATCCAATGGCTTGGGAGTAGTCTTTGTAATTATGCGCAATTTCCAAACTCTCCAAAGGTTTTGTTTGCAAATAAAACATTCAGGCCTCGTGTGTGCCGCTGCATCTTCGATCCAACGGCTCCCCGGTGCTCATATTAGGTGCTCCCCGTAGCTTAATTACCCGCTACGGTGATATGAGCATCTAGGTCGTATGATCAGTGATTAGATGGCACATGCGTAGTACTTGTACTTTCTGTGCATTTCCCAAACTCTATCAGTCGTATATTGCAAAACATTCAAACCTCCTACTGTGGGCCGTTAGATCTCAGTGAACTCGTATCACCATAGAATCTACGGTGCGGGAGCACCTCATACTCTCCCGTGCGAGAAAACATAAGGTGCTATCGCAGCTTGGATGCTATGGTGATACGAGCTTGGAGGTCGTTTGATCTGAGATCCAATGGCATCTGAGCAGTCTTTGTGCTTGTAAGCAGTGGCCGAACTCTTTTGGGGCTTTTCTGCAAAAACCCATTCGAACCACCGAGGAGGTGTTGGGTCACAAATCCAACGCCTCCGAAGAGCTTGTATCACCAAAGCATCTAAGGTGTGGTAGCACATGATATTCTTACATACAGGAGAATATGATGTCCTCCTTCATCTTAGATGCTACGGTGATACGAGCTTCGAGGTCGTTGGATATGGGATCAAAGGGCATCTAAGTAGTTTTTGTACAAATTGTGTGCAATTCTCAAACTCATCAAGGTTTCCTGCAAAAATATTAAGACACATCATGTGAGCAGCTATATCTCAGATCTACAAGCTCCAAGCAACTCGTATCGGCATATAGCATCTAAGGTATGGGGGCACATGATATTCTCCCGGGGAGGAGGGGTGGGGGTGCACAACCAATCGGTGGTTGGGAGGGTGGGGACAAATATAATCTAAACAACCCTAAACAGAGCTCCACAATTTTATCTAAGGTCGAGGGGGTTGACCCCTGACAATCATAGCTCCGCCTAAACACAACATTTGCATGTACTGTAATACTAGACTTAATATTCATGTTTCAGTTTCATGTTCATTTTAAATATTGAACTGAGGACCATGGATGTCTTACATTTTACTCCCTTCATTCCTAAATATTAGTCTTTTTAGAGGCTTCAAATGGACTGGCACATACGGATGTATATAGACATATTTTAGAGTCTAGATTTGCTCATTGTGCTTCGTATGTAGTCACTTGTTGAACTCTCTAAAAGACTAATATTTAGGAATAGAAGGAGTATTTTTGAATTCGTGTCATACATGCATGGTTTGGAAAAATAGATGCACTATACTTATTGTATTGTTGTTGTGTTAGTGCGTGTGTGTCTCTCTGTGTGTGTGTGTGGTCATATGCTTGATACATACAAAGTTTTCTCACCTCCATATTGTTCATCTTTTAAATTTGAATTTGCATTGGAAAACTTACTAGGGATACCATGAAATGTGAAATCCACGTTGAGATCACTATATCACAAACCCACTCTAATTCAACAACTCGTCATAAATCAATTACCACGTTGAGATTAGTATTTGCAAGGAAAATACAAGTATTGTAATACACATAGATTCGTTCGGCAATTTAAAAGGTTCCTTTCGTATTCTCGAATGGTAGGACCCAACGGCGTACCAGCTAGACCTTGGCTCGTGTTGATCCTAAAAAAAACCGGGCTCGTGTCCTTCAGTGGCGTGCGTGGTACGCACATTAGGCAACCCCAACCAGTCGAGCCTCAGCGTTTCAAGTCGAAATATCTGGCGGCCAGAATTCCAGCCCTAGGAAATTCCCCTCATGTCCCCGGTCCATAATGACTACCGATGAACAACGGAGGGATGCTTTAGTAACTAGACAACGTTACCTACCATGCCGAGCACGGTTCAATTCCCTCGGTCGTCGCTCGTCAAGGTCACCCGTCAACTGCATTGCCTAGTACTACTACTACACCAGGATGAGCACAGAATTGAGCCCGTTTGTTCGTGCCTAGTACTTGAGTTAATATATCAGGTAATGCACTGGTACGGAGGGATTATCCTTTTACTCTGCATATATAACTTGTCTGAAGTCTAACTAAGCAAAATGTTTGACCAAATCCTTTCTTAAGAAATAGAACAGGACAGATGTACGGCTTGAAAATTTATTGCATGATGCAGGTTATGATATTGTTTCGAATCCTGGATCTTAAATTTCAGAAAATCCAAAAGTGAGCATAAATTCTTGAAACTAAGCATGGTCACGTGATATGGCACAAATATTACTTCGTAAGTTTTTTCTTCAATTTGAGACAAGCTGCTTATGACAAGTTGCACAAATGAAGAGCCAAGGTATTTTGGAACAAAGACCTGTCACGTTAAGGCGAACGCTTTCACTATTGATACCGTGGGCGTTTACATGCCGCCACGAGTCCCCGCTTCTCATCGGCAGGTGCCGTCCGAGCAAGCGTGTGAGTCGACGGGAGGCGTGCGAGCAGACCGCTGCGCCGGCTGTCAGGGAGGCATGCGAGCAGACCGCTGTGCAGGCTCACCGGGAGGCGAGCCCTTTGACTAGGCTCCGCCGCCCACCGTCGTCCCAACTGCTCCCACTTTTAATGTCGCTGGCACCGCAGTTTAAAATCAACCCCGCACTACCCGGTATCGCTACAATCTTCTCTCTTCCTCTCCGATTCTCCTGTCGTCTACCTCCAACTAGCCTGACCTAAACGTACGCCATGCCGCATCACGATGGTATGCCTTTAGTGTTCCAGTTTCCTGAGGAAGACACCCAGCGGGAGTCTCAAGAACATAAGGCGCTTTGGGACGAGCTTGAACTGGCCTTGCGGGAAGACGCCGCGCCTGCCCCCTCCCGTTCCGGCACCCGTCGCCCCGACTACGCCAGCGCCCATCCCCGTGGCATTGATGGGCTGGGAGCCGCACATTGTCGCCGAGCTTGATCCCACTTGGTTCCACGAGGTCCCTGCCGACATTCACGCGCCCGTGCACCTGCCACCGCATGCGCATGCGCGTGCACTGACGCGCAGGCCCATGCCGGTGCCCGTGCACATGCTAGCGCATGCGCCTGCGCGTGCACTGACGTGCGCGCCCGTGCCGGTGCCCGTGCACACGAATGTCTCCGTCGCGCCGTTGACAGTGCATGTCCCTGCGCGGGTGCCAGTGCCCCTCTCAGTGGCATGGATGGCCGCCGTCGGCCGCTTCCTTGCACCAATGCCAGGTGCCTCCTCCCGCCAGTTGACTCGCTCCGAAGTCCAGAACATTTTGGCCTTCCTTGAAGCTAGGCCAACGTCCAGGAGTACGCCAACAACGGCGCAAGACGCCGCCGTCGGCGTCGGTCAGTGGCCCGACGACACACAGAGCACGGCAGAGGAGCCGCTTCCCACCGCGAGACACCCCCGCCGCCGCCGCATAATCTAAATTTGCCATGAAAAACGTTCGGATTGCCATGCTTAAAATCCGAACGTTTATCATTTCCGTTTATTTTACATCGATCGTCGTATAATTTAAAGTCGGAGTCAGACTGAACGAAATGTATGGTTTGATCGATTGAATGTTCTGCTAGAGCCGTATCAAATTAAATATAAAACGTCATCAAGCCACATGTATTCCTTGTCATCCAACGACCTAGACTGCTTCAATGTCGAGCGCTCAACACGTTTAGCGTGCAGTTAATTTCATGCCAAAAATAGTGCTAATCACATGACAACACGCAAATAATATCCTAGTAGTTAATACCCGCATGCACTTAATATACTTCCATATTAACGTGCATTGCACGTACACACTGACTAGTGCTGCTAGTACGTGAAACTGGCGCTGTGACTTGTGAACGCGTCCAGATATGGTCAACGACAACATCGCCCGCGAGTTCTTCCTGTTTGCCCGTGCGTCTAAACGCAGAAGGGGAGGAGAGAGAGAGCACACATGGAACCCACCAGTAAGTGAAGGCGAATAGTACTAAAAATAATATTACATGTTATCCATTAATTAGGCTGTGGTAATATAAAAACATTATGTGAACAAAGGGGGTACAACAAACATTGCTATTCTACGTCTGTTGCCTATTGACATGCGGCTTGAAGGCCCGGTCGCATGTTCGATCCTCGTCCTTTATTTTTTAATTTGTATATGGGTCCAAATTTGTTTCATGACATGTGGGCCCCTCGGTGTGTAGTTTGTAGCACTTTAATTTGTGGGTCGAAATTTGTTCCATTCCAAGTGGACTATCGGTGTGTAGTTTTGTAGCTTATTTATAATAATTAAAGAGAACAACATAAGTTTTTCAATAATACCATGGTGCGACATTGAAGGCGAGAAAGGATGTGCGAGAGAGCGATGACCGAGCCAGAGGGAAATCAACTAGGGGAGTTGCGTGGGTTGCAACTGTGTTTGGAGTAGTTGTGGGCCGAATGCTACGAAAATATAATCTAAACCGACCGGAATAAATGCCTACACAAATTAATCCAAGGTTGGAGTGCCCCTCGCAATGTAAATAGCTCCGGCTTTGCGAGGGATGGAGAGGTGGTAGCTTCAACGCGTGGAAGATACGGTGTGAGAAAGCGAGGTCAATCGAGAGACATATAGATAGAGAGACAAAGTGAGTGTGGTCTGACATTCATTGAACAAATATATATGCTCTGGAGAGATATTGTCCGATTGAGCTTTTTGGCAAGGGTGAGGGCTGTAAGATAGAGCTTGAGAGATGATCCAGTCACAGACATGTAGATATATTTTGTGCGTGCGAGGAAGCAAGGTCAACCGATCACATAGGGTCGCCGTGCGATTGAAAGAGTGAGACGGGTTGGAGAGAGTGACCTAGATAGATGATGTGCGTGAGAGAGTATACAATGTGAATAGGTCGAATTGGGCTCAAACATGGTGCTATCATTTTTGTTCGAGAAAGAGCGAGTTCAATCGAGACATACGGAGAGAGAGAGAGAGATTGAGTGAGCGTGGCCGACCATCAGGTCGAAAGAGTGGCGGCGGCTTGGATGGACTGACCTAGATAGACAATCTGCGTGAGAGAGTATAGAGTGTGTCGATCGAGGCCCGAACAGGGAGATATATCATTTGTGTGTGAAAGAAAACGAGGTTAAACGAGACTCGGATAAAGAGAGCGAGATTGAGCGAGTGTGGCCTGCCGTGCGGAAGAAAGAGTGAGACAGTCTCGAGGGAGTGACCTAGATATACAACGTGCGTGCGTGTGCACGAGAGGTTGGGGGGCTAGATAGGCAATGCATGTATTTAGCGCGAGAGGGTGAGAGGGAGAGGGGGAGAGAGAGAGCTCGGCATGGGGTGCAATGGCGGGTGTGTGAGGTAAATACATTTGGTAACAGAGTGGAAAAAGGGGTTGTGTAGTTGAGAGACTTAGAGATCGAAACATGGAGAGAAAGAATGAACGTGTGTTGGAAACCGATAGCTTCCTAAGGTGGTTAGGAGAGGAAGATTGACCGATACAGGAAGTATGTAGCGTTTGTGGGGGGGGGGCCTAAAAACAACATTTGAATGTACATAGTATGAGACTTAATATCGATGTTTCAATTTAGTGTACATTGTAAGATTTGAACCGAGGACCAGGCATACGGGTAATTATTTCGAATTTGTGCCATACTAAGTTTCGAGAAGTTGACATTGACTTAGTTTGTTGTGCTATTTTGTAGGTCATATGTTTGAATCCATCCAAAAGTTTTCTCACTACCATGGTGTTCATCATATACATATGAATGTGTATTAAAAAAGTAGCGTGGATACAGTGAAATGCGAAATCCACGTTAGAATTGGAGATCGCTACGTGACACACACTCTAATTCAAATAACTAACTACGTGACACACACTCTAATTCAAATAACTAATTACGTGACACACACTCTAATCCACGTTAGCGTGGGTACCGTTTTGATTTTTTTCAAATAACTCCTCATTAATTAATTTATAGTACTCCCTCTGTTCACTTTTATAAGACCTTGAAGACATTTCAGACAATGTGCAAAACAGTTCATTTTAAGTTGTCTGAAACGACTTACAAAAGTGAACGGATGGAGTATCTCGTTTCGAATGACTAATTATTGCAAGGAAAACACGGGCATGGTAATACATACAGATTCGTTTGCAAATGAAAGAAGATTCGTTTGCATTCTCAAATGTAGGCGCACCAGGCAGACCAGGGTCGTGTCGGGGTGGACGCTGCTTCGGTGCCTTAAAGGCAACTGCCTTTGGGTCACTGACATGTGGGCCAGCCACCTGTTGGGCCCACATTTCATGGACACAAAGGCAGGTGCCTTAAGGCACCGAAGCATAGTCCTGTCGGGGTGGTCACGTGTGTCGGACGGACGCGTAGCACCCAGCCACCCACCCCCCCTCCCCCCAAAAAAACGACGATGACAATATAAGTTCGCGCTTCCACGTTTCGGATTGAAATATCTGGCAGCCCCAATTCCAGCCCTGCAAAATCTCTCTTCTCCACTGTCCCCTTCCGCGCCCAGATTGCTCAAATCCCTAATTCGCCGCCAAGCATCGAATCGCCCCTCGTCTCGTCTCTTTCCCCACCGTTCCCCACCTCTGTGCCGGACGACGACGACGACGAAGACGACGGTCGCGCTTCACCACCGCACCGGAGCTACCTCATCTACGCCCTCGTCCACCGCACCGGGTGGTCCACCGACAACGTCGGGCGCCGCAACCGACGTGCCTCACAGACACCGAATTCCACCGCATCAGGTGCGCTTCACCGATGCCGTCTCCCAGCTCACCGGGGCTACTTCAGCGAGCACATCGTCACACCTCTGCCCCCCGAGGCCGTTGGGGCTTCACCAACGGTCTCGTCCACCGCATCATAGCGCTCCGCTGCCACTTAAGATCTGCATCCGTGCGCGGCCTGCCAATGCCAGCGCATCACCCTCAACGGCTTTGAAGTGACCCGCACTCTAGCTAGGCGAGCATGGCCAAACGCCAGCCCGAACTAGGTATCCACACATCACTCCCTTGTGCACTGTTCCGACGATGTTTGGATATCCTTTCACTGCTCTCTTAGCTTACACACCTATGCAACTCTGACTTTAACTCTTATTTCTTCTGGAGATATCATCTGAAACAAGCAAATCCATTTTTTAGCGAAGCATGACGGCGCTACGGGATCTGGTACACATCCTGCACACCCGTATAACCTTGTAAGTATCTGTCCTCCGGTACAACATCAAGGTCGATTCCTCTTACAAATACCTTAATTGAGTCGGTAAAGATCAAATCTGTTTATCAAACTGCTGATCAACCATTCGCCGTGTCAAAAATGCAGAGGGGGATGCAAGGAGCACAAGTCCTGCACATCCAAGCAAGTGGTAACATGGACTTGTACATGGAACATCCCAAGCGCAAGCAGAGCTGCAGTGAGCCTGTACAACGAGCTAGCGTAAGTCCCTGCATTTCATTTAATTTGTACTGGCATTCGTGTATGATTTGTGTGCAGGGGCTGATCCACGAATTCAAGTTACCAGGGGCGAACATTTAACTTAAAAAATACGAAGGCACTTGCACTCCGGAAATCAACATAACTTGAGAAATGTGAAGCTACATGCACTTTGAAAACCAGCTAATGATCCAAAGTAGTTCAGATTATAAACACTAAATGATGCAAGCACCAAAAAACACAAAATGCAACATGGTGTACAAGGACTACAAACATGGTCTGTACTTGCTTGAATTATTCGTTCTCTGGCTGAAAATATCGAAGTGTAATTGCACGTATAACCAGTGCTCAAACTGCATATCAATATATCTATCCTGCACAAGTATGGCAATAGTTTCAAACAACAGATTGGAAAAGTATTTATGCTATGTTGTCATGATACGAGGACTTACTGGTAGATGGCCTCGACGTTTCCTCAAGCTATGAAAATGCACTATAATTTGCTTGTCATCAATGCCTGCAAATCTCTGTCTCTCTCAACATAGTAGATCATCATTAGACACTAAATCCTTCAATGAGCTTGCAAAATGCTTGCATTAGATCCCTCATTAGACACTATATGTTCATCACCTGGAGCATGTAAAATGTTTGCATCAAATCCTTCATTAGCAGTCTGTTCATTAGACACTTCAGGCTCAAGAACAACATGAGCTTGTATGTTTGCACCGGAAACTTGATTAGATACATCAGATTCAGTCAGTTCAATATTGATTGGCGGAGTTATAAAATAAGTAGAAATTGGTTTCATTTTCTCATAGATTCCCTACATACAAGCAGTTTTGCAACACCGTCAGGTTTAACTATTGGCCAGAAATTGAAGAGTTGAATTAGATATAATCAGGGATGTGATGTACCTGCTCGTTGCGCATGCTACTCTTGCAAGCTGCGACTGTCTGTTTGCGCAAGCTCGATGCCATGCCCGTGCTGCCGCCGCTGCCTCCCACGCAGGCTACACCCAGGGTTGGATCTTCATCTTCTTGTCCTTCCGTTCGCTTGAAGGCCGGCGACCGCCCTCCAACGAGGGCGCGAGGAAGTGGTGTGTCGGTCTGTCCAGCGGCGGCTAGGTTAGGAGCGAACCAGACTGGAGACTGGAGCGAATGAATTGGGATTTTTCCTGTTGTTGATCGATATGGGAGGCGCTCGTTTGGGCCGCGAGCCTGCTATAGGGCCTGCCTTGCACTTATGTTATTGGCCCATCCAAATTGAAA
Organism: Aegilops tauschii subsp. strangulata; assembly: GCF_002575655.3. Lineage (NCBI taxonomy): Eukaryota > Viridiplantae > Streptophyta > Magnoliopsida > Poales > Poaceae > Aegilops > Aegilops tauschii. Next base: position 485,324,080 of record NC_053041.3, read on the forward strand.
CATTTTTCTTCATTTTTTACATTGCCTGCTCGTGCATTGGGACGAACAAAACTAGCGTGGGCCAACCTGGACGACTCAAACTAGGTGCACACTTTCCAGCCACCTGAGGCGGCCGCCCATACCAGCCCCTATGGTGGCGTCGCCCCTTTTGCGTGTATGATTGGATAGTGAAAAATATTCCAGTGGCGCTTTTGATTTACCCACAGAATGGTCGAATTGCTTGTTTCTATGAACTGAGTTTGCCAATAATGTGAAGGATGCCAGTCTTTTCATCCTATTGTAGATTGCTTAGATCTCGATATCCCAAAAGTAATCACATGAAATATACAGTAAAAGCCAGTGTGATGTGTTTGGCTACAACTAGTCTGACTACACGTCCTCATATAACATATCAAGGACGCACCATCTTACCAGATTAACTATTCGACTTACCCATGCAGTGTGGGAAGAAACAAGTATTGGGACTGCGTATCCAAGCAATTGATGCCATGGACTCCTTCGTACAACCTTGTAAGCGAAAAAGAAGTTGCAGTGTGCCTGTACAAAGAACTAGCGTAAGTTCAGTTACCTGCTTCTCGGAATTTTAGTTAGCCACTTATTGCAAAATTGTTCAATTACGTTGCTTGGCTTAATTTAGTTTGCTACTGATTACATAATGGCACAGCCTGTTAATCATATTGTAGACTGCGCCTATCTATCTGTTTGATACTTACTGTTAAGAATTACCTGTTTGCCTTAACTTAAATATCTACTTGTTTGTTTAACTACTTTGCTGCTGCAACAACGGGTTGCAATGATGTTAATAACTACTTTTCAGCATCCAATTGAAACTCTTTAATTCCTTGTTTGTTTAACTGGTTTGCTGTTATAACTCCCAGTTGAGATGTTTTGCTAACTTCAACTTTTCTGAATCCAATCGGAACTTTAATGGCAAAACAGGTTAGCCCAAGATCAAAGAGCGAGGTCCCCATGGACGTTGCATCATCCCACAGCAGTGGCACCGGCCCAATCGTGCATTATGAAGCTAAACTAGTGGTAGAAAGAGATTCTGCTTCTGCACTTAGAGATGAAGTTGACATGTTGAGGAAGCAAACAGCACAATCACAAGCAGTACTCAAGACAACCATTAAATATTTGGTGGATTTCAAAACGAAGCAAGCTGAGACTGACCAGGTTGTTAAGGTCCTGAAGGAAAAAAGGAAATTAAATTCCTACTTGGTAAATCATAGGTGAAATGTTCTTTCCATAGTTGAATAACCTTTGTGTTGTCTATTCATGTAATCAATCAAACCATTTGTTTTAGAGATCATGTAATAATTGTTCTTTTTTGTTTTTTGGTTTGTAATTTTATTTGAGCACAAGTCTGTATTAATTGATAAGACTCGGAGACATTTCATTTGGATTGCTGTGCCAGACCTATAAATATGCCAATCGGGCTGAATGTGCATTTAGCAATAGTAGTAGTATAGATGGACCATAAGTGGCACGCATCGGAAAGGGCCAAGATGCTCGCTAAAAAAAGGATGCTGTTGTAGCCAAAAAAAAGTACAGCGGCCTGGCTTATGTATGTTAGTTGATATTATTGATCCATATACTCTATAAGTGTTTATATGTCTGTTAGTTCTGTACATTCTTGGTTGATTGACTCGGTATTTGAATCTTGATACATCGCTTGTGTACATATCTAAATGGGAGTACACATTATGCTGCGTGTGACATTTGAGTTGGACATGAAGTGTTCCAAATATTCGAATTTACCTTAAACTGGATTCTAGTTTCTGAATTTGAGTATCGGCATTTGTAAACCATATTCATATATGACAGTGGAATACATCTTTGTCGTCCTTTTGAAGATATATAAAAACACATAGAATGATTTATAAAGATTCATATAGGAATACAAAATGGATTCGAATTTAGTTGCCAGGGTAAACGTGGATGCTTATTGTCCCAATATTCGAAAAAAAAATTAAAAGCAGCAAAATGTCCACTCCCACGTCGGCTGCCGGAAGCCAAGTGTTTGGGAGATGGAAATTACTGTCTACCCATTACACGGACAATCCATCGGCCCGATTTCCACTGCTCTAAATAGGGGTAGGTTAGTAACTTCAATTAGACGTGACACGACCGCCTCTGAGCCCATTCCGACACGATGGGCATCAAACATGGGCGGCAAAACTCATTTGATTCAAGCTCATCCGAAAGACCTCTGTTTCTCCCTCCATTCCCCATTCATACACGGTGGGCAGCAAAACAAACTCGACTCGGCCGAAATCGATGTAGGCAAATATTTTCAATAAGGGCAGGTTTGTAACTTCACTCAGACGTGACACAACCGCCCTACCTGTCAGCACCGTTCATACACCGTGGGCGCCAACCACCCTCTCCTCGCCCGAAATCGCTCTGGGCAAATATTGCGAGATGCGAGATTACCGTCCTATCCCCAACCGAGGAGACGTCCAAATTTTAAACGGGGGCTAAGTTCGTAACTTTCCGATATTTCAGACAGGCGCGTCCCAAAAACATGGTTCCCCGTACCTCTCCCTCCATTTTCCCATTCATACACCGTCCTTGCTAGAACACCCCATCCCCACACCAGCCTCCGTCTGCCACCCCATCCATCGCCGCCGTCCTCCACCATGCCGGAGCGCCTACCAAGACCGCGTCGTCCACTGCTAGAGATGGACGTTTCTCATCCACGGCGACGGACCAATAGCCTTGCATCGCGTCCTCTCGCTTCATCGGCGCCGTCGTCCTCTTTGTCGGGGCCGCTCACACGACCTTCTCTTCCACCGCAACGGGACTTATCCCCCGATGCACCCGTCTACCGTCGCAGATCTGCTTCAACGCCACCGACAGCCATCGCACCCCCGATGCCTACACGGCGCCGCAAGAGAGGTGGTACTTCATATCTCCTCAACTTTTTGATCTCAACCAGAAAATAGATCTTAACTTGGTTACTCTACTTTCTTTTCAGCTCTTAGAATTTAGTTCTTAGTTCGAAGCAAACAATGGATGCTAAATATCATTTCTCCGGTTTGCAGCTTCAAATCTGCCATGGCACAGCCATAATACTGTTTAATTGATCATGCTTAGGGTTTAATTGATCATGTTGGTTCCGTGGTGGTTTCTTTAATAAAAATCGGAGGGGAAACCCTCTTTTTATAAAAAAATATTCTTAGAGTTTCCCCCTTTTATGATCACTATACGATCAGAATACGTGCTTCGTGTCATAATAACACTGCTCCACCCATCAAGCTAAACAAGCTTAGTTGTACAAATACGAATCTGATATTATTAAAATAGAGTTGTTTAATTGGTCAGCTAAATGTTCCTAAATTAGTTTCGAAAATGCATGTTCGCCGCTCGGGTGTGTATCTCTGCAGGGTGCCCACGGTGGGCCGGCCCACCTTGGAATTTTGGGTCGTCCCAGGCCCCGATTCCCCTCTGTTCTGCTGCGCGCTTCCGATCTCTACTCGCCCCCAGCCGCCTGCCTCGCCGGCGACTTGCCGTCCCCGGACGGTATGACTCTATGAGGAGATGCCGGACTAACAGGAGGCCAGGAGCCGCTCGCCCAACAGCGTCACCGCTGCCCGGGCGCGCCGCCGTGCCTACCTTCCCAGTCCGTTCAGGGCTCAGGCGTGCAGCACCCACCAAGCCAACCCGATTTATCCTGAGATACGTCCTCAACACTCAGCAGGCACTCCTCATCACCCATTTTCTAATTGATTCATTACTCATTAGGCAGGACTGTCATTAGGGTTTGTTGTGTGCTCAGTGCTACCTACACTTAATGGTTCAGATGTATTTCGGTAATCTTTAGTACCTCTAAAGTTCATAGGGTTTTCAAAATTCCGGCCCTCGGAACAGAAACTAGTCATTTTGGATTGTTGGTCGTAGTGACATTGACCCAGATTACTACTGCAAGCCAGGTTTGTTGACAATTTTACTTGTCTTTCTTACTCATTCGATATAATATCGAATTATTCACGTCGATTAGTTGCAAACAATAAGTGCTAGACAAACTTCTTCATTCATATTTTGGACGGTCTCTTACTGCAGTTACAATTCTGCATACTTGTCCTAGTAAGCTCACAAGTAAATGATTGATTCACTACATCTATGCTTGCCTTGTCATATTTGTTGTCAATATTGTTTTAGGGTGGACCACCCTGTTTCTAAATACTGGAACCGTAGACATGAGTGAATAGTATTTCTCTATGTGATCTCTTCCATCATGTGTGGGTAACGAACACTGCATTGTATAGAAAGAAAGTGTCATTTCCAGCTTTTACATAGGTTTTAATCTTTTACATGGAATACAATCTGCCTACTTGCTTTGTGTCGCACTACCAACACTCCACCCTTGAAGCTAAACATTACGCCACTCATAATTGCTTAGTTTATTTGTTCAAATATGAATTTCATATGATTCTAATGTTCCTACTTCAGTTTTGAAATGTGTGCCTGCTTGTTATAGAGACATAAGGGGTTTGTATTTCTGTGTGTGGTCTAGTCAGCACGGTTGGGGAGGTGAACTTTGCATATGCAGGGGTTTATAGGGAGACACTCTCCGAGTTGAATCCGCAATGCATTCCATAGATAATCTGACTACATTTTATGTTTTCATGAATCTCAGATTCTGAACAGCATCATAATGATTATGAGCTTGCGCGCATGAAAAGAATAAAGCAGAACAATGCCATGGCTGTCAAACTTGGCATTAAGGGACTGAAATCAAGTCTGGATGCAATGCAATGCAAACGCTCTCCACCTACAGATTCATGCTCAGAATATGATCCTAACAGTGCTTCTGAGCTAGAGGGAGACCTAAGTCAATGTAGCTCCCTAGTGGAGGAGTCAGAGGAAGATGCCCTATCTTATTCACCCATCAATGTACTTGCTCTAACTTTGCAAGGTTACATTGCTCGCACATATCTTGCAACTGATGATTTGCATTGCTTCTACTTTGTTGAACTGCCATTAGCTTAGTTTACACATCGTGTATGTGAATACGCCCTGCCTATCCATTTTCAGTACATATTCCATCTGTCATCATACCATATTTATCCATTCAAATGTTGTTCTTGTGTATCAGATGTTCAAAAGGAAGAGGGCAATTGCTGATCGTGGAGGAGCACAAGCAAAGTATTTGGAAAAGGTAGTGGCACCTAATAAATCAAATAGCCCATTAGGTGTAGTTGCAATATCACCTGACCCACAAAATACCCCAACTCTAGCAGACTCTAGCCCTACTACACTGATCATTTCTGATGCCCCAACTCAGCAGACCCCAACTGCAGCAAACAGTATGATTATGCCAGTTGACATAGCACCAGCTGTACGACACAAAACCCCCATTCCACCAAAGAGTACACCAAATCCAGTTGCCAAATCCCTTTTCGAACCAGAGAGAGCCCCAATTGCAGCAAATAGGACCCCTGTTCCATTTCTTCCCAGTTTAGAAGACGAAGCTTATGTTGTTGTCAGGAACTTTGTGCGCATCTTTCCTTCATGGAAAGATTACACCGCAGACACAGAACAATTTACAGTCTTCCTCCGCAACTTACACGTAAGTAATGTAATAATGTTATTCATGGTTATTACTGCATATGTTTCTGCTGACAGAAGTCACAAGATTTCATTCTTTTAAATAGGCGAGGAGCAAACTGGATTGTGATGACGAGCAAGGGTTGGTTGCGCTTTTCAAGCACTCGTTGATGAAGTATCGTTCCTACCTGAGGCAAGCGCACTTCGATGGCAAGCCTCTAAACGAAATTTCTATAAAGTCTCCGGTGCTACATTTATCCGACGGTGACTGGAATAACCTTGTTACACATTGGTCTCGGCTGCAGCGTAAGGTACTGTCTATGATATCACATCACAATTTGAACTACATTTCTGCATTTGCCTTAATGTCTCACTTGTACGAAAACTGTTAGCAGAAGAACATTCGTTCTCAAGGGACCACAGAATCTCGCAACTATACTGCACACTGCATTGCTCTTGTGAGTACCTCTTGCCCTGTATGACCATACTTACTTTCATAGCTGTTTGATTATGTAGCATCACTGCACATGTTAGCCTCGTAATCATCCATTTGGTGGACATTATAAGATCTGTATGGACTCTTACATAAATTTATAATCAACCCAATGCTTTTGAAGAGGTTTAGCTCTGCAGTCCTCTTGTAAGGACTGAACGTGGTCTATCACTGTACTTACATTAACAGCTACTCCCTCCGTCGCATAATATAAGAACGTTTTGTACAGTACACCAGTGTTCAAAACACTCTTGTATTATGGGAAGAGGGATTGGTTCATTTTGTAGCATTCTGCATCTTATCTCCCTCGCCCACCATTTACTAAAAAAGATCAGATCTATATTTAATCTTACCAACAAGTAGAATACACAGACAATGCCAGTACAGAAGTGTAGCCCATCGCTCTTGTCAGTACATTTTGTCCTGTAACGCTTGTACTTCCAGGGATTGGTAGTTGATTATGTAGCCTCAATCTGCATCTTTTCTTCATTATCCTCTATCCCTTCCAGTATTATCATATCTATAATTAATCTCTACAAAATGTAGAGTACAGGCAATGCTTATGAAGAAGATTCTGTGGTGAAATTCTTGAGTTATCCTTCCCTTGACATGGAGAAGGGCATTATAAAGCCGGTGTTAACTGTTAATGTAAGTCAGTCCTTCTAAAGCCTTTATCCTCAACTGCTGTTTAATTTGCTCATACTCCCTATCGTTTAATGTTGTTTAGTTTGCTGTTTCTACCAAAATGCATGTTCGTAAGAACCGTAAGTTCTAAGTTTTACTTGTAAAACCAAATTCCTTATTCATACCATGCACATTACTTAATGCTCCCTATATGTATGCTTGTTTTTGTGGATCTATAATCCAGTGTGTGGTGAAGCAGCCCACGTTTGCACCTTGTCATCTCCTGTTTTATCTTACTGATGTGGCTGATGATATGAACAACATGCCATGCACATTATCCAAAATAGATACAATGATTTTCTTTGCCCTTCATCTATGCTTGTTATGTTGACATGGTAATCCAGTAGTGTGGTGAAGCTCCCCGCATTATGAACAATGCCAAATTATGTTATTGATATTTTGAACTTACTCTTTATTTTCTAATTTGAAATTGGATAGAATTGACAGAACAGTTATCATCTTTGTTTATACACGTGCAAAACCTGTCATCTCTCTGCTTTGTTTCAGGGTGATATGCCTGATGGCATGCACAAGTCTGCTGAAGGCTGTGAGACAAACCCAACATATATTGCAGCAAAGAAGGCAAAACATCTTGAAGATAGCGAGACAACCCCAAAGTCTTGTCTTGATGCAGTGTACAAGTTACTTGAGACTAACAGTCAGACAAGCTCACAGAATTCGTTGTCTGAATCAGTTCGACTTCTTCAGTCCCAAGTTCTAGCAGAAAGGCATTCTGCAACTCAACTTCGACTTGAAGTCCTATCTTTAAGAAAGATTGCGGAGAACACCAATGAGAACCTCATCGCTAAACAGCTACACCTGGAAGCTATGACCGACATGATAGGCCGGTCTCACAGCCTTGCTCAGCAGCTTGCGCAGCAGTTGCCCCGCAAGGCTAACCTTTCTTGAACTGTCTTGGAAGTGGTCTCGGTTCAGTATTATTTTGTTACGCTGCAATGGTGCCCAGTTTTTGTAATCTGCTTTTTCGTTGCGCTTTATGATCACTGGTGGCGAACTTTGATGCCCAGTGGATGTAATATGTGTAATAGTCATGATAGCCTAGCATAAGTTGCTTGCTTATTTATTTCCTTGTTGTCTTGTTTATTTGTTTGCTTGTAGTCAGTGCAGTTCTTTTTCCGCGGTTTGCTAGTGGCTGCAATAACCTATTTTTTAAAACTAGACCACAATAACCATGGGCAAATATTTACTGTAGTGACACTAGGCCTCCTACGTGCCGTAGAAACAGTGGGCCTTCTACGGGCCGTAGAAACAGTAGGCCTTCTACGGGCCGTAGAAACAATGGGCCTTCTACGGGCCGTAGAAACAATGGGCCTTCTACGGGCCGTATCATGAATGGGCCTTATACCGGTCGTATGATCGATTGGCCAAACATGGGCCAATAACAGGCCACATTATGGCCGTAAACGGGCTAGAGTTGGAATCGTCCGTTCATGGGCCGACCATAAAGGGCCATCGTTAATAGGCTGTATTTGATGACGCTATGAAAACGGCCCAACGTATTAACGGACCACAAACGGGCCGACTGTAACCACGGGTTGAATTTAGCCCACAAGCAGAAAATGACAGTAACGAGCCGTAAGTAAACGAATGCTGGAAATGAGCCCAAGAATAAATGGGCTCTGAGAAGGCCGAAAGATAACATGGGCTGGAAATGGCCCAACGGAATAACGAGCCATTAATGGGTATAAAGTGATACACTGTTCATTACGGGCCAGTTTCACCACGGGCCGTTAATGGGTGTAAAGTGATACACTGTTCATTACAGGACAGTTTCACCATGGGCCGTTAATAGGCCAAGAGTTACATAGGGCCTCATATGGGCCGAAAGACGTCATGGGCCATACATGGGCCAGAAGTGAAAATGGGCTGGAATCATATTGGATGGCCCAGATGACCCTACTGGGCCTAATTCAGCTAGGGCGTAATGGGCCTTGGGTTAGCGGGCTGTAAATGGGCTATATGCGAACAGGACGTTAACAGGCTTTCCATGGGCCGGCCCGCCACCTCTTGACCAAGTCAAATGGGCGGCCTTTTCACAGGAATGGGCCTCTGTTGGGCCGTGCCACGTGTCGACGTATCATAGGGGCCTTCTGTCCAATGAGTGGATGGCATCTGTCCCAACGATGAGCCGACACGTGTTTCCTCCAGCCAAAGATGATTTTACACGTGGAAAATCCCCATTGGTCGGGGCTGTTAACGGGTTATCGAATCCAAAACCCGACCCGGTAGCTTAACGGCGTTCCGTTACGGTGGATGCCACGTGTCGGTCACCCTTGACGAAAGCACTTCTGTGACGCGCGATTTATCATAATGGAAGTGGACACTTCCGTGATGATAATTTTAGTAATCTCATGGAACACTTCTACGACAGCATAGGTATGACTATCTTGATTCTGTCATAAATTTGTCATGGATGTACATGCATGACAAAAAACGTGACCTACTGTGACAAACACGTATCATCACGGAAGTGTATTTTTTTGTAGTGTACGTTGGAGACGTATCAAGCATTCCCAATCTTAATTCCTGATCGTCCTCGAGTAGGTAAATGATAAAAACAGAATTTTTGATGTGGATTGCTACCTAACATATGTATCCATGTAATTCTCTTTATTGTGGCAGGAATATTCAGATCCATAAGATTCAAGACAGAAGTTTAATATTGACATAAAAATAATAATACTTCAAGCATACTAACTAAGCAATCATGTCTTCTCAAAATAACATGGCCAAAGAAAGTTCATCCCTACAAAATCATATAGTTTGGTCATGCTCCATTTTCGTCACACAAGAATGCTCTCATCATGCACAACCCCGATGACAAGCCAAGCAATTGTTTCATACTTTAGTAATCTCAAACTTTTTTCAACTTTCACGCAATACATGAGCGTGAGCCATGGATATAGCACTATGGGTGGAATAGAATATAATGAGGCGGTTATGTGGAGAAGACAAAAGGAGAAAGTCTCACATCGACGCGGCGAATCAATGGGCTAGGGAGATGCCCATCAATTGATGTCAATGCAAGGAGTAGGGATTGCCATGCAACGGATGCACTAGAGCTATAAATGTCTGAAAGCTCAACAAAAGAAACTAAGTGGGTGTGCATCCAACTTGCTTGCTCACGAAGACCTAGGACACTTGAGGAGGCCCATTGTTGGAATATACAAGCCAAGTTCTATAATGAAAAATTCCCACTAGTATATGAAAGTGACAAAACAAGAGACTCTCTATCATAAAGATCATGGTGCTACTTTGAAGCATAAGTGTGGAAAAAGGATAGTAGCATTGCCCCTTTTTATTTTCCTTTTTTTCTTTTTTTTGGGCCTTCCTTTTTTTTATTTGGCCAATACTCTATTAATGATGATCATCACACTTCTATTTATTTACAACTCAATGATTACAACTCGATACTAGAACAAGATATGACTATATGAATGCCTCCGGTGGTGTACCGGGATGGGCAATGAATCAAGAGTGACATGTATGATAATTATGCATGGTGGCTTTGCCACAAATACGATGTCAACTACATGATCATGCAAGGCAATATGACAATGATGAAGTGTGTCATAATAAATGGAACGGTGGAAAGTTGCATGGCAATATATCTCGGAATGGCTATGGAAATGCCATAATTGGTATGGTGGCTGTTTTGAGGAAGATATAAGGAGGTTTATGTGTGATAGAGCGTATCATATCACGGGGTTTGGATGCACCGGTGAAGTTTGCACCAACTCTCAAGGTGAGAAAGGGCAATGCACGGTACCGAAGAGGCTAGCAATGATGGAAGGGTGAGAGTGGGTATAATCCATGGCCTCAACATTAGCCATAAAGAACTCACATACTTATTGCAAAAATCTACAAGTCATCAAAAACCAAGCATTATGCGCATGCTCCTAGGGGGATAGATTGGTAGGAAAATACCATCGCTCGTCCCCGACCGCCACTCATAAGGATGACAATCAACGAACACCTCATGTTTCAAATTTGTTACATAACGTTTACCATACGTGCATGCTACGGGACTTGCAAACTTCAACACAAGTATTTCTCAATTTCACAACTACTCAACTAGCACAACTTCAATATCACTACCTCCATATCTCAAAACAATCATCAAGCATCAAACTTCTCTTAGTATTCAGCACACTCATAAGAAAGTTTTTACTAATCTTGAATACCTAACATATTAGGATTAATTTCCCAATTTTAGCAAATTACCATGCTGTTTAAGACTCTCAAAATAATATAATTGAAGCATGAGAGTTCATCTATTTATTCAAAATAAAACTACCATCGTGCTCTAAAAGATATAAGTGAAGCACTAGAGCAAACAACAAACTACTCCAAAAGATATGAGTGAAGATCAATGAGTAATTGTATAATTATGTAACTATGTGAAGACTCTTTAACATTTAAGAATTTCATATCTTGGTATTTTATTCAAACAGCAAGCAAAACAAAATAAAATGACATGACGCTCCAAGCAAAACACATATCATGTGGTGAATAAAAATATAGCTCCAAGTAAAGTTACCGATGAACGAAGACGAAGGAGGGGATGCCATCCGGGCATCCCCAAGCTTAGGCTCTTGGTTGTCCTTGAATATTACCTTGGGGTGCCTTGGGCATCCCCAATCTTAGGCTCTTTCCACTCCTTATTCCATAGTCCATCGAATCTTCACCCAAAACGTGAAAACTTCACAACACAAAACTCAACAGAAAACTCGTAAGCTCCGTTAGCGAAAGAAAACAAAACACCACTTCAAGGTACTGTAATGTACTCATTATTTATTTATATTGGTGTTAAACCTACTGTATTCCAACTTCTATATGGTTTATAAACTATTTTACTAGCCATAGATTCATTAAAATAAGCAAACAACACACGAAAAACAGAATCTGTCAAAAACAGAACAGTCTGTAGTAATCTGTAACTAACGCAAACTTCTGGAACTCCAAAAATTCTAAGTTAAATTGGTGCACCTGAGGAATTTTTCTAGTTATCAGATGCAAAAATAATCAACTAAATAGCACTCTCCAGTAAAAATTTGAAGCTATTTTCGTGAGGGCTAAAGTTTCTGTTTTTTACAGCATGATCATAAAGACTTCACCCAAGTCTTCCCAAATGTTCTACTTGGCACAAACACTAATTAAAACACAAAACCACATCTAAACAGAAGCTAGATGGATTATTTATTCCTAAAAAGAACCAAAAATCAAGAAACTAAAATAAAATTGGGTTGCCTCCCAACAAGCGCTAACGTTTAATGCCCCTAGCTAGGCATGATGATTTCAATGATGCTCGCATAAAAGATAAGAATCGAAACATAAATAGAGCATTATGAAGAATATGACTAGCACATTTAAGTCTAACCCACTTCCTATGCTTATGGATTTTTTGATCAAACAATTTATGGGAACAATAATCAGCTAGCATAGGAAGGCAAAACAAGCATAACTTCAAAACTTTAAGCGCATAGAGAGGAAACTTGATATTATTGCAATTCCTACAAGCATATATTCCTCCCTCATAATAATTTTCAGTAGCATCATGAATGAATTCAACAATGTAACCAGCACCTAAAGCATTATTTTCATGATCTACAAGCATAGAAAATTTACTACTCTTCATATAAGCAAAATTCTTCTCATTCGGGATAATGGGAGTATCATAAGAGACTTGAATACTATAAATTGTTTCCACATTAAAAGAGTAATGTTCAGAAAAAGGGGAATCATAATCATGACAAGTTTTATAATATAATCATCACTACTTTTTATAGCATAAGTGTCATCACAATAATCATCATAAGTAGCAACTTTGTTCTCATCATAATCAATTGAAACCTCTTCCGAAATAGTGGATACATCACTAAATAAAGTCATAACCTCTCCAAATCCACTTTCATAAATATTATGAGATTCAACATCCTCCAAAATAGTGGGATCATTACTTCCTAAAGTTTACACTCTTCCAAACCCACTTTCATCAATATAATCATCATAGGTAGAAGGCATGCTATCATCATAACGACTTTGCATATCAAAACTTGGGAGGCTAAAAATATCATCTTCATTAAACGTAGCATCCCCAAGCATGGGACAAACATTAATTGCAGCAAATATATTCTCAAAAACATCATCTTCTTCAAACATAGCATCCCCAAGCTTGGGCCTTTTCATATCATAAGCATAATCAATCTCATCATTAATAGTATGGATAGCACCAACAGTATAGCAATTATCATATTGTTCCAAGAAAGTGCCAAAAATATTTTCAGGATCATAAGGAGTATCATTATCTTCCCAATCATAATCATCACAACAAGTAATAGGCATAACGAGATCATCATCAAGTGCATCATCTTCCACAATTATTTTTGATTCATTATCATGAGGCACAACAATAATAGGAGCAACATTATTTGGGAGAGATATATTTTTACCTCTCTTCATTTTTCTTTTCTTCTTGTTCACCACATCATGTGTGGGTTCAATCATGTTTTTGTAGCCCCTTATTAATGAGATTGGTTGAATAGAAGGCTCCTCCTCGTTACCTGATTCATCATAAAAATAATAGGAGAATATTGGGAAGTCTCTTCCCTTTCGTTAGTATTCTCTTCATCTTCTATTTGTTTTCTTTTCTTTATGTAATTGGCAATATAAGGATTTTCGATGCAATTCACCGCACAATACATATAAATTTCTTCTAGATCAATATCGAGGAATTTCTCAAGGTTATATTCCGGAATATGCTTTGTTTGACGTTTCATTTCTTCATAACCCAAAAGCAAACTAAGTTCATTATGATGTGCAGCGGAAATCAAATCATCAAAAAATTTGGACATGATTCGATCATGAAACAATTTGCATTTGATATTTAAATGACCATGTTCATTGCAAAGTCACAAGTACGGTAAAGATATTTTAAATTTTCAGCACTCGCATTTAGCCTTTCTTGCAACCATTTAGTTTCTAAATGCTTATGCCTCTTGCAATATCTATCTTCCCTATTTGGTATGTACTTGCAAACCCAATGCACTCCACAAGAATTGACATGTTTATAGGAGACATTTTCATCATAACTAGTGCAATTATCATTAGTACTATCGATATTCAAGGAGTTCATACTAACAACATTGCAATCATGCTCATCATTCAAAGATTTAGTGCCAAACATTTTAATGCATTCTTCTTCTAACACTTTGGCACAATTTTCCTTTCCATCATACTCACGAAAGATATTAAAAAGATGAAGCGTATGTGGTAAACTCAATTCCATTTTTTTGTAGTTTCCTTTTATAGACTAAACTAGTGATAAAACAAGAAACAAAAAGATTCGATTGCAAGATCTAAAGATATACCTTCAAGCACTCACCTCCCCGGCAACGGCGCTAGAAAAGAGCTTAGTTGACGGGGTGTGAGTGCCGCTTACCTAGCCTCCCAGGCAACAGCGCCAGAAAAGAGCTTGATGTCTACTACACAACCTTCTTCTTGTAGACGTTGTTGGGCCTCCAAGTGCAGAGGTTTGTAGGACAGTAGCAAATTTCCCTCAAGTGGATGACCTAAGGTTTATCAATCCGTGGGAGGCGTAGGATGAAGATGGTCTCTCTCAAGCAACCCTGCAACCAAATAACAAAGAGTCTCTTGTGTCCCCAACACACCCAATACAATGGTAAATTGTATAGGTGCACTAGTTCGGCGAAGAGATGGTGATACAAGTGCAATATGGATGGTAGATATAGGTTTTTGTAATCTGAAAATATAAAAACAGCAAGGTAACTAATGATAAAAGTGAGCGTAAACGGTATTGCAATGCTAGGAAACAAGGCCTAGGGTTCATACTTTCACTAGTGCAAGTTCTCTCAACAATAATAACATAATTTGATCATATAACTATCCCTCAACATGCAACAAAGAGTCACTCCAAAGTCACTAATAGCGGAGAACAAACAAAGAGATTATGGTAGGGTACGAATCCACCTCAAAGTTATTATTTCCGATCAATCCATTGGGCTATTCCTATAAGTGTCACAAACAGCCCTAGAGTTCGTAGTAAAATAACACCTAAAGACACACATCAACCAAAACCCTAATGTCACCTAGATACTCCAATGTCACCTCAAGTATCCGTGGGTATGATTATATGATATGCATCACACAATCTCAGATTCATCTATTCAACCAACACATAGAACCTCAAAGAGTGCCCCAAAGTTTCTACCGGAGAGTCAAGACGAAAACGTGTGCCAACCCCTATGCATAGGTTCATGGGAGGAACCCGCAAGTTGATCACCAAAACATACATCAAGTGAATCAATAGAATAACCCATTGTCACCATGGTTATCCCACGCAAGACATACGTCAAGTGTTCTCAAATCATTAAAGACTCAATCCGATAAGATAACTTCAAAGGGAAAACTCAATCCATTACAAGAGAGTAGAGGGGAAGAATCATCATAAGATCCAACTACAATAGCAAAGCTCGCGATACATCAAGATCGTATCACCTCAAGAACACGAGAGAGAGAGAGATCAAACACATAGCTACTGGTACATACCCTCAGCCCTGAGGGTGAACTACTCCCTCCTCGTCATGGAGAGCGCCGGGATGATGAAGATGGCCACCGGTGAGGGTTCCCCCCTCCGGCAGTGTGCCGGAACAGGGTCCCGATTGCGTTTTGGTGGCTACAGAGGCTTGCGGCGGCGGAACTCCCGATCTATTCTGTTCCCCGAAGGTTTTAGGGTATATGGGAATATATAGGCGAAAGAAGTCGGTAAGGGGAGCCACGAGGGGCCCACGAGGGTGGAGGGCGCGCCCCCCTACCTCGTGCTCTCCTCGTTGATCCCCTGACGTGCACTCCAAGTCTCCCGTATTGCTTTCTTTCCAATAATAACTTTTCCGAAGGTTTCATTCTGTTTGGACTCCGTTTGATATTCCTTTTCTGCGAAACACTGAAACAAGGGAAAAACAGAAACTGGCACTGGGCTCTGGGTCAATAGGTTAGTCCCCAAAAATAATATAAAATTGTTTAATAAAGCCCATAAACATCCAAAACAGATAATATAATAGCATGAAACAATCAAAAATTATAGATACGTTGGAGACGTATCAGTTGTCATCGTCCGGGAAGCCGGTGCCGGGACCCGCCGGGTGTCAGGGCTTGCTACCTCTTGAGCATGCATTGGTTTTCCCTTGAAGAGGAAAGGGTGATGCAGCAAAGTAGCGTAAGTATTTCCCTCAGTTTTTGAGAACCAAGGTATCAATCCAGTAGGAGATTACACGCAAGTCACCTAGTATCTGCACAAACAATCAAGAACCTTGCAACCAACGCGATAAAGGGGTTGTCAATCCCTTCACGACCACTTGCAAAAGTGAGATTTGATAAAGATAGTAAGATAAATATTTTTGGTATTTTTTTTGTATAGATTTGAAAGTAAAGATTCCAAAGTAAAATAAATAGTAAACTAGAATTATAGATCGGAAAATTATATGATATAAAATAGACCCGGGGGCCATAGGTTTCACTAGTGGCTTCTCTCAAGATAGCATATATTACGGTGGGTGAACAAATTACTGCCGAGCAATTGATAGAAAAGCACATAGTTATGAGAATATCTAGGCATGATCATGAATATAGGCATCACGTTCGTGTCAAGTAGACCGAAAAGATTCTGCATCTACTACTATTACTCCACACATCGACCGCTATCCAGCATGCATCTAGAGTATTAAGTTCATAAGAACAAAGTAACGCATTAGGCAAGATGACATGATGTAGCGGGATAAACTCAAGCAATATGATATAAACCCCATCTTTTTATCCTCGATGGCAACAATACAATACGTGCCTTGCTTCCCCTACTGTCACTGGGAATGGACACCGCAAAATTGAACCCAAAGCTAAGCACTTCTCCCATTGCAAGAAAGATCAATCTAGTAGGCCAAACTAAACCGATAATTCGAAGAGACTTGCAAAGATAACAAATCATGCATATAAGAATTCAGAGAAGAACCAAATATTGTTCATAGATAATCTTGATCATAAACCCACAATTCATCGGATCACGGCAAACACACCGCAAAAGAATATTACATCGAATAGATCTCCAAGAACATCGAGGAGAACTTTGTATTGAGAACCAAAGAGAGAGAAGAAGCCATCTAGCTAATAACTATGGACCCGAAGGTCTATGGTAAACTACTCACACATCATCGGAGAGGCTATGGTGTTGATGTAGAAGCCCTTCGTGCTCGAATCCCCCTCTGGCATATCGGTGGAAAAGGCCCCAGATGGGATCTCACGGGTACAGAAGGTTGCGGCGGTGGAAAAGTGGTTTCGTGGCTCCCCTTGATGTTTTTAGGGTATAAGAGTATATATAGGCGAAAGAAGTACGTCGGTGGAGCTATGAGGGGCCCACGAGGGTGGGGGCCGCGCCTACCCCCCTGGGCGCGCCCTCCTGCCTCGTGGACGCCTCGTTGCGTCTCTGACTTCCACTCCAAGTCTCCTGGATTGCGTTTGTTCGAAGAAAGATCCTCGCGAAGGTTTCGTTCCATTTGGATTTCGTTTGATATTCCTTTTCTGCGAAACACTGAAATAGGCAAAAAAACAGATACTCGCACTGGGCCTCCGGTTAATAGGTTAGTCCCAAAGATAATATAAAAGAGCATATTAAAGCCCATTAAACATCCAAAACATATAATATAATAGCATCGAACAATAAAAAAATTATAGATACGTTGGAGACGCATCAACATCCCCAAGCTTAATTCCTGCTCGTCCTCGAGTAGGTAAATGATAAAAACATAATTTTTGATGTGGAATGCTACCTAACATAATTTTCAATGTAATTTTCTTTATTGTGGCATGAATGTTCAGATCCGAAAGATTCGAGACAAAAGTTTAATATTGACATAAAAATAATAATACTTCAAGCATACTAACCAAGCAATTATGTCCTCTCAAAATAACATAGCCAAAGAAAGCTCATCCCTACAAAATCATATAGTTTGGCCATGCTTCATTTTCGTCACACAAAATTCTTCCATCAAGCACAACCCCGATGACAAGCCAAGCAATTGTTTCATACTTTAGTATTCTCAAACTTTTTCAACTTTCACGCAATATATGAGCGCGAGCCATGGACATATCACTATGGGTTGAATAGAATGGTGGTTGTGGAGAAGACAAAAAGGAGAAAGATAGTCTCACATCAATTAGGCGTATTAATGGGCTATGGAGATGCTCATCAATAGATATCAATGTGAGCGAGTAGGGATTGCCATGCAACGGATGCACTAGAGCTATAAATGTATGAAATCTCAACAAAAGAAACTTAGTGGGTGTGCATCCAACTTGCTTGCTCACGAAGACCTAGGGCATTTTGAGGAAGCCCATCATTGGAATATACAAGCCAAGTTCTATAACGAAAATTCACACTAGTATATGAAAGTGACAACATAAGAGACTCTCTATCATGAAGATCATGGTGCTACTTTGAAGCACAAGTGTGGAAAAAGGATAGTAACATTGCCCCTTCTCTCTTTTTCTCTCATTTTTTTTGTTTGGGCCTTTCATTTTTCTTATATGGCCTCTTTTTTTATTTTTCGTCCGGAGTCTCATCCCGACTTGTGGGGGAATCATAGTATCCATCATCCTTTCCTCACTGGGGCAATGCTCTAATAATGATGATCATCACACTTTTATTTACTTACAGC
The DNA here is from genome assembly GCF_002575655.3 of Aegilops tauschii subsp. strangulata. Taxonomy (NCBI): domain Eukaryota; kingdom Viridiplantae; phylum Streptophyta; class Magnoliopsida; order Poales; family Poaceae; genus Aegilops; species Aegilops tauschii. Next base: position 485,342,554 of record NC_053041.3, read on the forward strand.
TCAATATTACAACTCGATACTTAGAACAAAATATGACTCTATGTGAATGCCTCCGGCGGTGTACCGGGATGTGCAATAAATCAAGAGTGACATGTATGAAAAATTATGAATGGTGGCTTTACCACAAATACGATGTCAACTACATGATCATGCAAGGCAATATGAGAATGATGAAGCGTGTCATAATAAAAGGAACGGTGGAGGGTTGCATGGCAATATATCTAGGAATGGCTATGGAAATACCATAATAGGTAGGTATGGTGGATGTTTTGAGGAAGATAATAAGAGGCTTATGTGTGATAGAGCGTATCATATCACGGGGTTTGGACCAACTCTCGAGGTGAGAAAGGGCAATGCACGGTACCGAAGAGGCTAGCAATGATGAGAAGGTGAGAGTGTGTATAATCCATGGACTCAACATTAGTCATAAAGAACTCACATACTTATTGCAAAAATCTACAAGTCATCAAAACCAAGCACTATGTGCATGCTCCTAGGGGGTAGATTGGCAGGAAAAGACCATCGCTCATCACCGACCGCCACTCATAAGGAAGGCAATCAAAGAACACCTCATGCTTCAAATTTGTCACACAATGGTTACCATACGTGCATGCTACGGGACTTGCAAACCTCAACACAAGTATTTCTAAATTTCACAATTACTCAACTAGCACGACTCTTATATTACCATCTTTATATCTCAAAACAATTATTAAGTATCAACCTTCTCATAGTATTTAATGCTCTTTATATGAAAGTTTTTATTATACCCATCTTGGATGCCTATCATATTAGGACTAATTTTATAGCCAAAGCAAATTACCATGCTTTTCTAAAATATTCTCAAAATAATATAAGTGAATCATGAGAGATCAATAATTTCTATAAAATAAAACCACCACCGTGCTCAAAAAATATATAAGTGAAGCACTAGAGAAAAATTATCTAGCTCAAAAAATATAAGTGAAGCCCATAGAGTATTCTAATAAATTCCGATTCATGTATGTCTCTCCCAAAAGGTGTGTACAGCAAGGATGATTGTGGTAAACTAAAAAGCAAAGACACAAATCATACAAGACGCTCCAAGCAAAACACATATCATGTGGTGAATAAAAATATAGCCTCAAGTAAAGTTACCGATAGACGAAGACGAAAGAGGGGATGCCTTCCGGGGCATCCCCAAGCTTAGGCTTTTGTTTGTCCTTGAATTTTACCTTGGGGTGCCTTGGGCATTCCCAGGCTTAGGCTCTTTCCACTCCTTATTCCAAAATCCATCAAATCTTTACCCAAAAACTTGAAAACTTCACAACACAAAACTTAACAGAAAATCTCATGAGCGCCGTTAGTATAAGAAAACAACCACCACTTTAAGGTACTGTAATGGACTCATTCTTTACTTATATTGGTGTTAAACCTACTGTATTCCAACTTCTCTATGGTTCATACCCCTGATACTAGCCATAGATTCATCAAAATAAGCAAACAACGCACGAAAAACAGAATCTGTCAAAACAGAACAGTATGTAGGAACCTGGATAGTTCGAATACTTCTGTAACTCCAAAAATTCTGAAATAAATTTATGGACGTGAGGATTTTGCCTATTAATCATCTTCAAAAAGAATCAACCTAAAATCACTCTCCAGGAAAAAAATGGCATCTAATCTCGTGAGTGCAAAAGTTTCTGTTTTTTAGAGCAAGATTGCAAAGACTTCACCCAAGTCTTCCCAAAGGTTCTACTTGGCACAAAAACTAATTAAAACATGAAACCACATATAAAAAGAGGCTAGATGAATTATTTATTACTAAACAGGAACAAAAATCAAGGAACAAAAATAAAATTGGGTTGCCTCCCAACAAGCGCTATCATTTAACGCCCCTAGCTAGGCATAAAAACAAGAATAGATCTAGGCATTGTCATCTTTGGTATGCAATTCGTAAATTAAACACTCATAACCCTTAAGAGGTCCTTTATTTTTGTTGATGATCAAACTCCTAGGCAAGAAATCAAGAAATTCATTTGTAGCAAAAGGTTCCTTAATGATAGCAAAAAAGTTGGGGTGAACACTTATTGATTTGAGATCTTCATTTTCCTTACTAGAAGATTCACCCTTATTTTTAGGAACATACATAAACTTGGAAACTTTGGTAGGAAGAGAGTTTGAGGTGTTCCTAACGGCAGAAAAAGCAGACCCCAAGTTGGTAATAATATCCTTAAGTTTATCAATTCTAGTGGAATCTTGATCTATCTTTTCATTAACTATGGGTTCCTTTTCTCTGAACAATTAAAGATTAACTCCTACTTTAGATCCATATTGGGTAATTTGGTTGTGGATATTTTTATCCAAATTCTCAATTAACTCTATAGTGGCAATTTTAATTTCAATAATATCAAGCCTTTGCATCACATGTTCCAAAGTTAAAACAGTACCATTTACCAAAAGAGGTGGTGGGCCTAACAAATCTATCATAGCATTATAAGAATCAAAAGTATGGCTACCCAAGAAATTCCCTCCTCTAATGGTATCAAGAATATATCTATTCCAAGGAGTAATGCCTACCTAAATATTGCGAAGAAGAACGGAAGTGGATTGCTTTCTAGTGGACCTATTTTGAGCATTGCAAATTCTATACCAAGCATCGTTTAGATTTTCTCCCTCCCTTTGTTTAAAATTAAGAACTTCATTATCGGGAGTACTAACAATGATAGAAGGACTAGCCATGATGGCAAAACAAACGATCTAACGCACGGAAAAACAAGAGGCAAGCACAAGAGGTGGACGAAAAAGGGCAAATAAAACGGCAAAGGTGAAGTGGGGGAGATGAAAATGAGAGGCAAATGGCAAATAATGTAATGCGAGGGAGAAGAGTTTGTGATGGGTACTTGGTATGTCTTGAATTGAGCATAGATCTCCCAGGCAACGGCGCCAGAAATTGGCAAGTTGACGGGAGATTGAATCTTGACTTGACTTGGCGTAAACCTCCCCGGCAACGGCGCCAGAAATCCTTCTTGCTACCTCTTGAGCATGCGTTGGTTTCCCTTGAAGAGGAAAGGGTGATGCAGCAAAGTAGCATAAGTATTTCCCTCAGTTTTTGAGAACCAAGGTCTCAATCCAGTAGGAGATTACAGGCAAGTCACCTAGCACCTGCACAAACAATCAAGAACCTTGCAACCAACGCGATAAAGGGGTTGTCAATCCCTTCACGACCACTTGCAAAAGTGACATCTGATAAAGATAGTAAGCTAAATATTTTTGGTATTTTTGTTGTATAGATTGGAAAGTAAAGATTGGAAAGTAAAATAAATAGTAAACTGGAATTATAGATCGAAAACTTATATGATATAAAATAGACCCGGGGGCCATAGGTTTCACTAGTGGCTTCTCTCAAGATAGCATATATTACGGTGGGTGAACAAATTACTGCCGAGCAATTGATAGAAAAGCGCATAGTTATGAGAATATCTAGGCATGATCATGAATATAGGCATCACGTCCGCGTCAAGTAGACCGAAACGATTCTGCATCTACTACTATTACTCCACACATCGACCGCTATCCGGCATGCATGTAGAGTATTAAGTTCATAAGAACAGAGCAACGCATTAGGCAAGATGACATGATGTAGAGGGATAAACTCAAGCAATATGATATAAACCCCATCTTTTTATCCTCGATGGCAACAATACAATACGTGCCTTGCTGCCGCTACTGTCACTGGGAAAGGACACCTCAAGATTGAACCCAAAGCTAAGCACTTCTCCCATTGCAAGGAAGATCAATCTAGTAGGCCAAACTAAACCGATAATTCGAAGAGACTTGCAAAGATAACAAATCATGCATATAAGAATTTAGAGAAGAACCAAATATTGTTCATAGATAATCTTGATCATAAACCCACAGTTCATCGGATCACGGCAAACACACCGCAAAAGAATATTACATCAAACAGATCTCCAAGAACATTGAGGAGAACTTTGTATTGAGAACCAAAGAGAGAGAAGAAGCCGTCTAGCTAATAACTATGGACCCGAAGGTCTGTGGTAAACTACTCACACATCATCGGAGAGGCTATGGTGTTGATGTATAAGCCCTCCATGATCGAATCCCCCTCCGGCAGATCGCCAGAAAAGGCCCCAGATGGGATCTCACAGGTACAGAAGGTTGCGGCGGTGGAAAAGTGGTTTCGTGGCTCCCCTTGATGTTATTAGGGTATAAGAGTATATATAGGCAAAAGAAGTACGTCGGTGGAGCTACGAGGGGCCCACGAGGGTGGGGGTGCACCTACCCCCCTAGGCGCGCCCTCCTGCCTCGTGGACGCCTCGTTGCATCTCTGACTTCCACTCCAAGTCTCCTGGATTGCGTTTGTTCCAAGAAATATCCTCGCGAAGGTTTCGTTCCGTTTGGATTCCGTTTGATATTCCTTTTCTGTGAAACACTGAAATAGGAAAAAAAAACAGATACTGGCATTGGGCCTCCGATTAATAGGTTAGTCCCAAAAATAATATAAAAGAGCATATTAAAGTCCATTAAACATCCAAAACAGATAATATAATAGCATGGAACAATCAAAAATTATAGATACATTGGAGACGTATCAGGGCTCGCCGGTTTCTCCGGGCACGGGCCCCGCGTGCCTAGGGGCACTGTTCACCGTCTTGTTGATCATCAGGGAGTGGCCGGGTTGAGTCGATTACAGTGCCGCTCCGTCAGGTCGCCGCTTGCTAGCATCAGCACTGACGATGGGCGCACTGTTGCCACGCCGGCCCTGGTCAGCGGGTAGGTGGGGCACTGTTGCCACGCCCCGGCTGACCAGAGGCATGGGCAAGGCACTGTTGCCTCGGTCATCAGTGGGTGGAGACTCGTCCCATCATACGGCCTGGATGGGACGGGAGCTTACCAGAGGCCGGGTTGGGGGACACGCCAAAGGGGAGCTGGCTTGTTTGAGCAGTCTTGGTGTGCCAGGTTCGGCCGCCTTGCGCTGGTCGTTGGGGTCGGGTTTGAGGAGTACGGCCGGGCTGGAGAGTTTGGCCGGGTCGAGGGGCTTGGCCGGGTTGAGCGACCCGGCTAAGCACGAGCCGGCTTGAGGGGCGATTCTGGCCCCGTTGTTTTTGAAAAGGATCCGGGTTCCGTTGCCTGCCCGGGGTTCATCCCCTCGACAATACATGAACCTGACCAATGCCTGGTTTTCCAAGGCATCAAGCATTATTCGGCACACTTCTTATGTGTACTCCTTAGCTGGGCCTCCTACAATTCTGGCTGACCTTCGTCTGCATCCCGGAGGACAACAGCAGACCACCCATCTTCAGCATGGCCGTGACGAAGTCGGCCGAGAACTGGTTCAGGCAGGAAATTTTACTAAATAATAATATGTGAAAGGTAAATGTATCTCTGGGATGACACACAGAGCTGGAGATTCTCATTTCTGGTCCAGCTTACTAAAAGTGAAGGACATATTTTATCAACATGTTAAAAAATATTGGGGATGTGAAAAACACTAGATTCTGGGAAGATTGGTGGGTGGATGGTAAACCTTTAAAAGAATCTTATCCTAATTTTATCAGCAATGATCATAACATTTCGTTTGAGAGGCTATTAACAAGGGTTGGTAGAACTTCTCTTTTAGAAGATCTCTTTTTGGAGAATCTGTTGATCTCTGGAATAGCTTAAAATTGAGATGTGAAGAAGTGTTGATGCATGGGGGTAGTGATAAATACATGTGGATTCTCTCTACTAATAGAGTGTTCTCTATGAAATCTTCATATTTACATTTAATCAAGAATGACTGTGGCTTCCCTCAGAAATCTTTGTGGAAGGTCAAACTGCCTGCTAAAATCAAAGTTTTTTTTGTGGCTGTTGGAGAGTATATTGACAAGAGATAATCTGCTAAAAAGGGGATGAAAAGGAGATAAGATAGGATGAAAGTATTGATCATTTGTTTTTCTCTTGCTCTGTAGCTAAATTGATTTGGAATTTGTCAAAATGTGCCTTTGACTTACACTCCATTCCTATTTATTTACATGATTGTCTTAACCGATGGATTAAAACTTTTGCAAAGAATGATAGGAAGTTGGTCTTAGTTTAGTAGGAATCTCTGCATTATTTTGGGCAATCTGGAGAGGTTGTAATGATGTGATATTCAACATAAAGAAAATACATAACCCTATCCATGTGGTGAAACTAATTTGCAATTGGATCTCGGATTGGTCTATTTTCCATATAAGGGAATCAGAGGAAAGAATGATGATGGTGGGAGCCAGGGTGGTAGAACAAGAGGCAACTGAAGTCTATAGTGCCGCACATGGGTGTAGGTTGGGCGTTTCTAGACTGGGTGGCTGATCCTTAGTCGAAGAGTGTTGGCCTCTCGTTCTGGCAGGCATTTTGAATCTTCTGCATAGCTCTTACTCTTTTAGTTGTTGCGTCCTATATTTCCTGGTATAGACTTGGGTGATAGTTTGTGTTTGGACACTACTGTTGTTGGGAGTGAAGTTCACTCCTGGTTTATGTTTTCCTAGTTGGCATACTGGATCTTCATTTTTTATATGAAATCCAGGGGGTAATCCCCTCTTTTGCTCAAAAGAGAAAGGATGCTTTCCCGATCGTCCCTCCTGCCCCCCCCCTCGCATCGCTCCCGTGAGAGACGGGGGGAAACCCTAGCCGCAGGCTCTCCGCGCCCTTCCTCCTCCTCCCCTTGCCGCGGTCGGCAAGGGCCAGCGGGCGAAGCCCGGCTAGCCTCGGCGGTGGCGGGGCCTCGTTCCCCCTCCCCTCGCCCTCCCAGCTGGCGCGGGATAGCTCGAGTGTGCGGAGGCGCTACGCTGGTGCGGGGCGCATCGGTGCGGCGACAGATGCTCTTGGCGGTGGCGCGCGGCTGGCGGCGTGACACCCCGGACATGCTCTAGCGGCGCGGCGGCTGCGGGTCTATGGTGGTGCCGCACCCATCGGATCCGGCTAGATCTGGCACCGTTGGCCCGGCGGGTGGCGAGGGCTACATGCGGCCTGGACCACGGGCGGCCTTCCATGCCATGGCCGGCGGCTGGCGGGGCAGGTGGCGTGGTGGCGGGGCCTCTTGTTCTGGTGGCGCATGTGCGGTGGTGGGGGCCTTGTCGGTGTCGAAACCGGCAGATCTCGGGTAGGGGGTCCCAAACTGTGTGTCTGAGGATCGAGGGTAACAGGAGACAGGGGACACAATGTTTACCCAGGTTCGGGCCCTCATAATGGAGGTAGTACCCTACTTCCTGCTTGATTGACTTTGATGAGTATAGGGGTTACAAGAGTTGATCTACCTCGAGGTCGTCATGGCTAAACCCTAGATGTCTAGCCTGTATGATTGTGATTATGATTGCCTCTACGGACTAAACCCTCCGGTTTATATAGACACCGGAGGGGCCTAGGGTTGTACAGAGTCGGTTTACAGAGAAAGGAAACTTCATATCCGAACGCCAAGCTTGCCATCCACGCAAAGGAGGGTCCCATCTGGACATGGGGGAAGGCCTTCTATCTTATATCTTCATGGCCCATCAGTCCGGCCCATGTCACATAGCCCCGGACACCCGGGGACGCCCTAATCTAGGACTCCCTCAGTAGCCCCTGAACCAGGCTTCCAATGACAATGTGTCCGGCGTCAGATTGTCTTCGGCATTGCAAGGCGGGTTCCTCCTCTGAATACTTCAAAGTTGTTGAACAAGAGAATTATATCCGGCTTCGCATAACAGTTACAACCCGGAACCACAAGGGCAAAATACTTAAGCAAAATAAGTCGTGTCTACTCACAGCTTTTTCGGTGAGACGTTATGTTCTGGCCTTATTACTATTCTGAACCGTTTTGTGGCCTCCCGCTCCGCGCCTTGACGCGCAGCCTCTATTGACACGTCTTGTCAAAACAGAGCTCGTGTCCCCTTATTGCGGGATTCCCATCAATACGGGTTTGGGTAATCCAACCGTGCCGTTCGCACGATCCCTTGCGAATAGGTGAGTTTTAAGGCCCATGGGCACTTGATATTCTCTGCCTTTACAAGAGGACAAGGATCCATCTTTTTTCCAATGCCTTCTTCCTCCTCAGCCCATCCGCCTTTGAGCTCCAGCGCCCAAGTTTCAATCCTATCCGTGCCCAGCAAACACTCCAGCCATGTTCAGATCTGGCGAATAGGGCAAGTGGATGGCCTCTTCCGTGACGGAGAAGAACATCAAGGAGCTCCGAGAGGCGAGGTACTTGACAACGGAGATCACACACCGGCTCCCTGCCAAAGAGGAAGTTATCCCCACTCCAGAGCCCGGTGAGAGGGTTGTGTTCATCCCTCACTTCCTCCGCGGACTAGGGTTTCCCCTCCACCCCTTTGTTCCAGGTCTCATGTTCTACTACGGGCTAGATTTTCACGATCTAGCCCCAAACTCCTTTCTTCATATCTCGGCATTCATCGTCATGTGTGAGGCATTCCTCCGTATCCCCCCACACTTCGGCCTGTGGCTAAAGGTTTCAACGTGAAGCCGAAGGTGGTCGACGAGAGCACACGGACTGCGGCGGCGCCATGGTGAGCAAACTCCCCAATGTTACCTGGCCCTGAGGGGCCTTCATGGAGACCGTCAAGACATGGCAGCAGGAGTGGTTCTACATCACCGAACCTCGCGACACCAAGTGGGCGGTCGCTCCTGCTTTCAGACCCGGACCCCCGCTGCGGCTTGCGTCATGGACCAACAAGGGCCTGGACTGGGGATCATCCGATGAGGTGATGACGCTGCAAAAGCACATCAAAAGTATCATAGAGAAGGACACCAGCCTCACTGATGTGATCCAGGTGATGCCCATCCGCTGAACCCTTCCCTGTCAACGCCGACCTCTCCGCATGTGGGAGTTCAACCCGAAAGGGCTGTGGACCCTGCAGTGATTCTTCGGCATCATGCACGAAGCAATCTGGAAGCTGCTCTTCAAAATTCAAAAGTCGTGGCCACAGACGTCCGAGGACATCGGCCTCGACTGCAATCATCCGGCTTCCCCGGTAAGTGCTATATTTTCGAACATAGCTTAGTTCTTCAATTGAAGAGGGTGTACTGAGAATCCCGTCCTGCAACGGGGCTGGACAAAGAAGGCGGAGCGGATCAGGTGTCCGTCTCCACTCCCCGAAAACCCAGCTGATCCTCTGTTAATGAGGATGCTGGTCCCGGCGCCCTATCAGGCACCGGAGAAAAAGGCCAAGAAGAAGAGCCAGGAGGCTAAAGGTGGCCTCCGCCGTAAGGGTACTTCGGCCACATTGTCCGGGGAGACAGAAACTCACTCCTCCCATGAGGATGATGAAGATGAAGAGGAGGAGGAGGAGGAAGAAGGCAATTCTCCCCCTAAGGGGAGGAGGAAGAAAAGGGCGGCCTCTATAGATCCAGAGGCGGAGGCGCCCAAGAGGGGGAAAATATCCCTCCCGGATGGCTCGGATTCGGATGCTGAAGCCATCCTCGAGTGGCGCCCCAGGCCAAAGCCCCTTGTCGCATCGTAAGTACCTGAGGGTGCCTTTCATATGCCCAATCTTTATGATTGTAACCTAACACATTGCATGGTGTAGTCCGGCCCGCGATCTCCCTCAACAATCATCGGAGGGGAATTCTTTGGATCCGAAGATGATGGAGAGCGAGTCACCTCCGCGAGCCTCACCGCCTGTCACCACGGACGAAACTGAAGTGCTGTCCGGAAGGGCCTCTCCGGGCCACGGAGCGGTACGGGAGGCCGTCCAAACAGCACCAGAGGGTAACACCTTGGCTGCCGAAAACACGAGGGGAACAATCCCCATGGAGACTGACGGCGGGGGCCACTACAAAAAAAGATACATCTGTGCCATTTTGGGCCGAACGAATGTTTTTTCTGTCACACTTATGACACTTCTATGACGATAATCTTGACAAAACCCGGTATCATCATAGATGTGGTGGGGTCCTACTTCTATGACAAAAAATCATGACAGAAAATGGTCTTTTCATCCTGCGCGGGCCGGAGACGCAGCTGCATAACATACTTTGGGCCGTCCATGATGGAAAAAACCGTGGTAGGAGCGAGGGTGCGGAAAATATCAGGGTGTTCCCGGTTACGGTGGGTGGTTGGGGCCGAGCGATGCACGTTTCTCTCGTACACGCACGCGCGTGGGTGCGAGGCGTTGGGCTCTAACTGAACCCGAGCGAGGCGTTGGGCTCTAACTGAACCCGAGCGATTGCACTACAGGCTACACATTACTGAACCCGAGCGATCGATCGATGGCTGTTAACTGAACCCGATCAAGCGATTCCTTCGCTACTGCTACTAACTGAAGCCGATCGATGCTGCCTCTGGATGAACAGTGAGCGTTGCTGGGGGGTTTGGATGAACAGTTCCCGACGGGGGTGGATGAACAGGACCCCGTGGTGTTGCCTCTGGATGAACAGTGAGCGTTGCTGGGGGGGTTTGGATGAACAGTTCCCGATGGGGGTGGATGAGCAGGACCCCGTGGTGTTGCCTCTAGATGAACAGGACCCCGATCGATTGAGCCGGTTGGGGCTGGATGAACAGGACCCCGTGGAGGGATGGATGAACAGGACCACCCCGTGGAGGGCTGGATGAACAGTAGACGGTGGAGGGCTGGATGAACGGTAGCCCATGGAGGGGTGGTTGAACAGGAGCCCGTGGAGAGGGTTGGTTGAACAGTAGCCGGTGGAGTAGCACGCGGTGGAGGCTGGATGAACAGGAGCTCGTGGATGAATAGTCGTAGGTGGAGGCTGGAGGAGGTCGACGGTGGGTGAACAGTAGCCCGTGGAGGCTGGAGGGGGTCGGCGGTGGAGATGAACAGTATCCCATGGAGTCCCGTTTTGCGGTACGCCACACCCCTCCCAATGAACAGGACCCCCGTTTCGACCGCAGCGCTCCAACACAAGTCTGTTTCCTCTGTTTTGCGGTACGCCACACCCCTCCCGATCAACAGGACCCATTTTTTATCGTAGGAGGTCCGTTTCCTCCGTTTTGTGGTACGCCGGACCCCTCTCGATGAACAGGATCTCGTTTCGAACGTGGACGGTCGAACACAAGGTCGTTTCCTCCGTTCTGCGGTACGCCAGACCTCGTTTCCATCGGCTGTTCCGTCCAAGCCGGTTGGCTCCCACACGTTCCGTTGCCTCCCAATGAACACGACACATTCCGTTGCCTCCCCATGAACACGACAACGACGCAGTTTCTACGTTCTGACCCACCATGTACACGAGCCCTGGCCGTACGTACGTGCGAGTAGGCGTTCAAGACCCCGCCCGTATGTACGTACGTGGCCATATTTACTTTCTTGCACCCTGGCCGCTGTACGTACGTGTACATGCTACATGCGCGCCTCTACTACGACACGTGCGTGCCTCTACATCGACCAGTATGTGTGTACACGTTCGCGACCAGAATGACAACGCTACGTACGCTTCGACCAGGTGGGTCCCGACTGTCAGGCACTTCCTTACGTGCGAAGATGTAGCTGGTCGGTCCCAGCAGTTAGTGGGGCGAATCGTTTTTTTTTTGCCCGGATGCACTTCCTTGCGTGCGAAGATGCCGCTGGTAGGTCGTAGCAGTCAGGGGGGAAACGTTTTTTTTCGTGAAATATGGTTGCCCTTCCGGTGGGTCCTTGCTGTTAGGTGGAGGAATCATTATTTTTCGTGTAATAAGGAGGCACTTCCTTGCTGCGGCCGTGGACCCAGCTGTCAGCCTCTCCACGTACAGTCCACGTCCGATGGAAGTTGTTCCTTAACCACGTTGACCACACCGTGCAGAGAGCACCAGGGCGGTGGACGACGGCGAGCCTGGGAAGGGGATGACGCGGAGCCGGGGAAGACGCGGCAGTGGAAGCCCGTACGAAGAGGAGTACGAGGGTTCACTGGTTCGGCTGCGGTGTGAGGCTGCCGTTGCCGCAGGGCCTGGCCAGCGGTGGGAATAGTAGGGTGTGGTGAGGCCTCCGCGGCAGCACAGCCGGCCACGGGAGGTAGGAGCATGCGGCACGACCGGCGCTGCTTTGGGCGGCTAGAGCAAGAAGACCAGAGGTTGAAGAAGCACTACGGCCGTTGGATGGACATCGTACGGTCACTGGAGCTAGAATCGTTCCTATTGACTAAGTTGACAAAGCACTCCGTCCCCGTCAACTTAGTAGGCCCACAAGTCAGCCTCCCACCAAGGTGGGTCCCAACTAGCAGGGGGGAGTATTCATTTTTTTTGTGCGTAATAAGGAGGCACTTCCGGTGGGTCCGAGCTGACAGCGGGGGGAACAGTTTTTTCGCGAAATACGGTGGCCCGTCCGGTGGGTCCCAGCAGTCACGGGGGAAACATTTTTTCGCTAGATACGGTGGCCCGTCTGGTGGGTCCCTGCTGTCAGGTGGAGGAATAATTATTTTCCGCGTAATAAGGAGGCACTTCCTTGCGGCTGTCGTGGACTCAGCTGTCAGCCTCTCGACGTACAGTACTCTTCTGATGGAAGTCGTTCCTTGACCACGTTGACCACGCCGCGCCGAGAGCACCAGGGCGGTGGATGACGGCGAGCGGTGAGGCCTAGGAAGGGGACGACGCGGAGTCGGGGAAGACGCGGCAGTGGAAGCCCGCGTGGAGAGGAGTACGAGGGTTCACTGGTTCGGCTGCGGTGTGAGGTTGCCGTCACCGCAGAATAACAGGGGGTGTGGGTGAGAGGAGGGATGGCCTGGCCAGCGGTGGGAGTAGTAGGGGGCGGTGAGGCCTCCGCGGCAGCACAACCGGCCATGGGAGGCAGGAGCAGGCGGCACGACAGGCGCTGCTTTGGGCGGCTGGAGCAAGAATACCAGAGGTTTAAGAAGCACTACGCCCGTTGGATGGACATCGTACGGTCACTGCAGGTAGAATCGTTCATATTGACTAAGTTGACAAAGCCCTTGGTAAGCGTCAACTTAGTAGGCCCAAAGGTCAGCTTACGAAATGGTGCGCCCCAGATGTCAGGGGGAGGAATCATTTTTTGGGCGGGTGAAGCTAGAATATCCGAGATTGAAGAATAAGCACGGCATCCGTTGGATGGACATCCAACGGCCACTGCTGCTAGAACCGTGTGTTGACTATAATAAGTTGACAAAGCCTTGCATACGCGTCAACTTCTTTTTTTAAGGGACGCGTCAACTTAGTAGGCCCACAAGTGTGTGGCAGAGAACTTATAGCCCATTTGCGATTTGTAAGAATGTACAGCCCATTTTTGAATTCTAATGGAAATTTACTACAGCCCATTTACAGTTTGTCAAAAGTACAGCCCATTTTCTAGCTAGGACAACAATTAATAATTTCAACCAACCGTTCAAGACAGGATTCAATAAAATTTCCCACATTTTGATGGGATCCGAAATATTTTCAATCCGAAATTTCTAGTCAGATTAAATATAAATCTGTATTACATAAAAATCTAATGAAACATTGCGCGCGCAACCATTAAAAATTAAGATTTTCAAAATCCATAAATAATATTTTATAAACTAATTTCGTGCTTGGTGCATTTTTTATAGTTACTGCCCAGTTTTTATAATTACATCCCATTTATTATTTTTTAAAGCCCATTTTCTTGTTAAGCCTAATGCATCCCTCCTAGGAAAGATTTGCAGCCTAGCGGGGCGGAGAATAACAAGTAACCTTGCCTGGGTATTCCTCAAAAAAACGTATAGCTGGGCTAGCCATTTTCATCTTGAAAAAAATTAATATCTGGGCTGGATATCTGTCCTGGGCTAGATGGGCCATAGCCCGCCCAGTTAATACCCTGCTCTCCTCTAAACAACAACGAAAACATTGCCAAGAAGAACTCTGCAGTGCTCACGCCTCAAAAACACAAATACTGCTCGAGCTGCTTGGTCCCAGCTATCGGCCGCACCTTGTGCAATTCTCTCGTTTATATTAACTACATAGATTGACAATGGTGTGGGACCGTGATGTCACGAAACCAGGAGGAAGCAAAAAAATATAGTTGTACATAATAAGGAGGCACTTGCGTATGTACGGCTATGGCCCTAGTGGGTCCCTACTGTCATCCAGTCAAAATAAAGTCATCTCCTGAATCCTCATGTTCATTGACCATGTTAACAATGCTCGGTGCCACGGCGAGCGCAACAACTCGAAGGACGACAGAGAGGGCCTCGCGGGCCCTAGGGATGGTCTGATACAGTGCCCGCTGCTCATTCAAGAAGCCAGGATCATCGGACACCTATGAGCACCTTTGAGAGACTGAGACGGCATGAAACGGTAAGGCCGCGCTTGGGAGCTCTGGTTCATTTCACACCTGTATTAAGATACAAGTGTAATTTACTCGTCATCGGAAACAACGCGTAAAATACACGCATAATGAAACCGAGGGCCCGAGGTCTGTATGTAAAACCGGCGGGTTACGCGTGTAATTTGAGAGACCGGTGTATATTTTACTAGTCGAAATCGACCAACCAAGCGCTTCGCCCGAGACCATCTGCTTTTATTTACGAGCGTCAGTTTTACAAGCGGTTTTGGTTGGAAAACCATGATCCAATCACGGCCTAAGATGATGAGTTGGTCGGAAGATCATATGATTTCACGTCTAACCTACCCGACTTGTCGTATAGGCTATGAATGAAACATAAGACGATGAACTTCTTAAGCACGGAAACAACAGAAGAGGATGATCTTCCTAACAAGCAAATCACTGGCATTAGATTGACATGCAAAACAATAGGAAGCATTATTCTCAGGAGGCACGGTGAACAGCTCGTGATGCCGCATGCCACAACATTCCAAGCTCAACTTTGCAATCAAAAACAAGGCCTGGCATTACATAGACAATATTCAGAACAAACTCTTAAAATATCTTACATAAGTCAACATTCATGTGACTATGCATCTCAGCAGAGTAAATATTTACTTCTGAATTGAAGACAGGAATAGGAAAAAACGATCGACGTTGCTCACAGCAAAGGGCGTCCCACTCAAAAATATCAAATGCATGTCTTCTGGCTAACATCAATGAGCAAAAATTGACAAGGTTTTCCAATTCCAATATATTAAACTAATTTCAACTTTGACAAGCTTTTCCCATTCAAAATATGTAATGCCTATGATTGTGGAATGGGCAGGGTTTGTCATCAGTTTGTCATCTGATAGTCCAGTGGCTCAAGGTGACGACGAATGATTAGAGAACCATTCGATGTATTGTGCATGATGTGAAGTATTATGGAGGACACGAACCATCTGAACATTTTGTGCAGTTCCACTAAAATCAAGCTGAGCATCCCTGTGGATTTCGTATTTATATGCTGCCAGAAAACAAAGACACATCAGCACACACATGAATATTGGCCCCAGTGTCAACCCACCAATCGGTGGACTAACAAACTGAAAGTATGGTAAACACATTACCATACCCAGATGCCCCATCATTGTTGCTTAGAGTGACATTGACAAACTTGGAGTCCTGTCCTGGCTTCTTGGTACTTGTTTGCCTAGTGTTCCTCCGAACCACAAGTAAAGCAGCCATCTCTCTTTTTGTCTTTCTTCTTACCCTTCTTAATGCCCGACGCTGGCAGCACCATTCAAACATATAGTCCGGTGGCTCAAGGTGACGACGAATGATTAGAGAACCATTCGATGTATTGTCCATGATGAAGTATTATGGAGGACATAAACCATCTGGACATTTTGTGCAGTTTGCCCTCTCTAATAATTATGGTTTGTTGTGTTCGGCCTAAACTTGGTCAAACTTTACAATGTTTGACTTCAGTCAAATCTAATATGCAGAGTAAATAAAAATGGAGGGCTACTACGTCCAACCGGGTTTTTAGTCCACACCATTTTTTTAATCAAAGTTAATAGCTGGACAAATAAAATTACAGGGGAGCTGGAGACAAAGTTGTGAGAAGGCTTAGAAATCAATACAAAACTTATGCTCTTAGTACCAATGTCGATCCTTCTTCGAGGAAACATTTGGTTCATAGCCAATTGTGTGATAAAATTGCACCAACGTGAAAGACGACCGTGTATCCAACGCAACCAAGGTGAACTGACGAAGGATATCATCTTTGTGGGTAAAGAGCAAAGAGCACTAATGGAAGACAGCTTGTTTTTCATTGAAAATCGATCAGCTTCACCAGCCGACGCAACCATGAGCATCTATAGGTCATCGTGGTGATGCATCATCCATTTGGCATCAAGTTTGGGTGAGGCACCTATGAAGTTCGACAAATCCTCACTGTGGTCTGTTTCTTCTTAGTAGTCAAGCTCGAGGAAGGAAGAACCACGTGGCAGAGGACGGTGAGGCGGAACAACAATGGCCATCCAATTTTGTGCAGTTCCACTAAAATTGAGGAAGACATGCCCGGGTATGGAGATACGCATCGCTGTTTCCAAAAATATAAAAAAGGGATATAGTGTTGTTACTTTGTTTTACAAGATTAACAACGACATCTCAATTGTCAATAAGAATTATGAAAAGTACACCAACAAACAGAAGCATCATGTTTATCTTGATGGGAACTAAACCAGGATACCCGAGAAAAAAAGCATTTCTTCATTTAACCAGTGATAGTATTAGATTAGCAGCAGCAATAGGAGCATATGGACAATGACCGCACAACCACCATGTACTTTTTGTCGAAACAAAATGTATACCTCCACCGAGGCATGAATCAGGACAACTTTTAGAGTGGCATTTCCTCTATAATAGTAGGTGATGTTGGACCAGCCGACGAACCCTAGCTACTATACATGGGGAGCTGGGGAGTAGTTGCATAGAAGAAAACCCGCATGCAGCGACCTGGGGAGCTGGACCAGTACAAGAAGTTATACCTCAGGTGGGCGAGATGTCGCTTAGGCGGGCGGGCGGGATCTGCCCACACGACGGCAGCGAACAAGGGCGCGGAGGACCTTCGTCCGCGCCAGCGCCGGCTCCGAGAGGACGGTGCGCATCGGCTTCCTCCATCGCCAACGGCGACAACGTCAATTCTGCACGTCCTCAGCTCCCGCAGCGGACGGGATTCGGCCGGATTTGTGACCACCGGTGAGGAGAGAGATAGTGTGGACACTATCATCTTGTTTTGATATGGAGAGGGTGAGAGAGCAAGATGTGAGAAACTCTATCAAACAAGAGGCTATAATGGAGTAAAACAATCTCTCCATAGCAGTGGTTTTAAATAGAATACGCGCGTTCCCGGAAAAAAGAATCAAAAACTGGCGGACAATTTTTGACGTACCAAGAAAGAAAACTCGATCAAAAACACACCCCCGCTTCCAGGCCGCGAGAGTCGTCGCGCACACACACATAGACATAGACATGCATATTTGTGTTTACATAAAATTCCGTTTCCATCTCCATCTCCAATCATATCTGTCCAATTGGCACATTATTTACGTTGTTATTTATATACGCGGCAATATTAACGTCAAGCATCTCTTGTTTGCGGGCGGCCGGACCGCTGCCACGGCCGCTCCTGAGCAACTCGAACCCTCTTCATCACCCGCACGTGCTTCCCGCCCGAAACGGCCAGTGTCGCATTCATGCCCGGCTAGAGCGGACGTGACCTCTCACTGGCGCCGGCATTGAAGTGGCGCGCCGGCCGAGAGAGCATCGCCCGCGCCTCTTCCTGGTGCACGCGACTGCTCCGCGTTCAAAGGTCGCAATAGCCGGCCACAACATGCATGTAAAAAGTTCTTGGGAGTCCGTGCTACAGCTAGCTGTCCTCCCCCAACTCGTCAATCTCTTCCAGTAGTACTAGTACTCCATGGCGCGATCCATCGACAAGCAGGTGGGAAAGTTATCGTATACTCGGTTTGCGGTGAATGGCATGCCGAGCGACCGTGTGGGGTCGAGCTATGGAGGAGGGTGAGACACGAACGTGACAGACGTGATTTAAACGTTGGTTTTGCTCGATGGCGCGATCCAACGAAACGAAATGTTGGTTTCTCCCCGTTTCCATTTTTTCTCTGGAAAAATGGAAACTTTCCACTCCATTTTCATTCCTACTCCAAGGTTGCCCCGTTACAACATTCCATCAAATACAAAGGAAAACTAACACGCATGCTGATGGGGTCACTAGTATTCCAAGGTTGCCCCGTCACAGATCATAGCCAATATTTACTTCACAACTAAAGACAAAAGTTGTGAGAGCGTGTACGAAAGAAAAACTACTGATGGGGTCACTATGACTTAAAACCTAAACCCTAAACAGGATTTAATTTCCTGGCTAGGTAGAACCTGTCGAAGGAAAGACGGCTGGCACCCTCGGATCATACGATGCTTTTGTGCAGTTCCACTAAAATCGAGCTGAGCATCCCTGATGGCAAAGATATTGAAGAAGTGTGATTAGAATAATAGTACTGGCACTAGTTCATGAGACATAAACTCGTCACAAGTAGAAGCTAGTAGAAGTAGAGAAAGATCGACATGGAGATGGAGCTACGTGGGGAGCTGCGGCAGTGGAGCAAGCCGGCTCCAAAAGGAAGATGGACTACCTGGGACGTCGGGCTGTAGCTAGAAGGGCGGTTGGGACGCGGCATCGGCCCATACCGCGGTGACCCCCGATTGGGACGCACCGACTGTGGATTTTCTCCCTCGCCGATGTCGACCGCGTCTACGCAGAACATTGTTCCCTTCCCCCAGCTGCGGGATCAGGCCAGATATGTGACCAGCGGTGTGGCCACCGTCGTTCTATGCTTGTGAAGAGAGCAACCCAGGCAAGCAGGCTTGTAGCTTAGGCTCCTGCTAGTGTATATATAGTGGTTTTATTTTTCTCACCATATCAACCATTTTATATTGCATACGTGTCATTGAAGAGTGAAATGATGGTTACTTCTTCCGACTAACTTACTGTGTGATTTGACTGCTCCTTTAGTGGCCCCTACACGTACTCCCCCTACGTGTATGCAACAGTCACACGTACACACGGACGCAAAAATGCGCGATATGCCCTAATGCATGCATGTCCGAGCACACGACGGAACACACACGGTCACGCTCAAGTGCTCAACCTACACGTGCATGCATACATATACTCAGCCAGGGTGAGCTAGTGACCGTATAAACACCGGAAAATGTATATATTGAGCGCAATGAGCGTATTATGAAGTCCACTGACCGTATTTTTACAAATATACAGTGACAGACAGTGTATTTATCTCGTTTGAAATTAAGCCATATTAACCGGAGAGGGGGCAGTATGGACTAGCATTACTTTGTTGTGTCCCGTCAACTTGCTGAACAAGGAGAAGCTTGCAGGACGGGAGAAGCTTGCGTGCGGTGGCTTGCAGAACAAGGAGAAACTTTTGACTAATGCAAGCTCTCCTTCACTCAGGAGGTGGACGTGCAACAGTTAATTCTGTGTCAGATTGCCAGAAGCATACTATACTAGTACTATTATTGTTGCACTTCCCGAAGAGGTGAACAGCCAAGCGCAAAGTTTACTAGTACTAGTACTACTACTATAGTCTATAGAGGTATGTACTATACTAGTACTAGGAACCGGATGGAGGAGCGTCTACACTCTTATTATATTTTTAAAATGTGATAAAGAAATCTTCAACACATTTGGTTCTCTTCAAGGGTTCTCGCATGTGATAATGGAAGTTGATTGCATGGAACACTCGCCATAGTTCTCGCTTAATTCTGGCCCATATCCTGTTACAAATAGGAGTGCTCGGTAATATTTCCTCTTTTTTGTTATTCAGCATGTAAACAGGTCAGCAAACCTTGCGGCGCATCTTTGTGCGAACCGTGCTTGCTGCACTTTGAATGTGGCCGAGAGCTAGCTTGATGAAACACCTTGCTTCCTACTTCTTTTTTTGCGGGGTACCTCACTTCCTAGTGACCAGTGTCTTGGTTGATCGTCCTACGAATGCTTATATATGAATAAAGCTCTCTCATTTACCCGCAAAAAAGATTAAGCCATATTAACCGGAAAGGAGGGAGTATGGACTAGCACTACTTGTTGGTGTGTCCCGTGAACTTGCAGAACGAGGAGAAGCTTGCAGGACAAGGTGAAGCTCGCTTACGCCTTTTGACTAATGCAACATACCCTCGCCCAGGCGGTGGACATGCATCAGTTCATTCGGTGTCAGATTGCCAGAGGCATACACTGTAGTACCGAACATGCGGAGTACCATCATTGTTCAACTTCACGAAGAGGCGAAGAGCCAAGCGCAAGGTTTAGTAGTATGAGTAGTACTACTACTAGAACCGCATGGTGGAGCCTCTGTACTCTTTTTTTAATCTCTGATAAAGTACACATTTATTCCGGAGAAGGGCGGAGAATGGCAGCCCAACATGTAATGATGATATCGATCAACCATGCTCGAATATATCTTGGCCTCCGTGCAAGCCCGTCTGTGTGTTCTCGCTCCTCGTCTCTCTCAAGGAACGGCGGGTTGGCCATTTTTCCGTCAATTGAGATCGGTTTGCTCACACTCCGGTCCCACATGTCAGTGATATGCCAAGAGGAGGTGCGTTGACTGACTGGCCATACGCGTACTTGGTTTTGCACCTTCATACTACTCCTCCCTCTGTCACAGTTTACAGGGCGCGCTTCATTATGATGCATTTCTCTCAATGCATTTCCACCACCATAGAGACTTTAGACGCGTTTGGTTTAATGCTCAATTAATTAGGGTGTGGTAACCGCAATTTTCTCTCGATGTAGTACTACGGAGTGGAGTAAGTGCATGCATGTGTGTACCCGGGGTGGAAGCACTGCATGCATGTGTGTACGCATTATTTCCTCTAGTAATAGACACCGTGCTATAACTACCAATGCTATTTTTCAGGCCGATCGCTAGTCGTCTTGGTCCCAGAGATTTTCTCTTTTTCTGAAGCGCGCTCTATAAACAGTGATGGATGGAGTAGTATGAGCGGATTCAATTAAAGAAGAGCAAATTGATGGTTGCTTCTTCCGAGCAACTTACAGTGGGAAAGGTGGGGCTTATGATTTGACTGCTCATTACTCACTATTAATGCGGCGCAGCGACCGGGCTGAGTCTCCCATGCGGCTGTGCACTACCCCCTCGGTTCTTAAATATACTCCGGAGTATTTGTCTTTCTAGAGATTTCAACGAGTGACTACTCAAATATTTGTCTTTTTAGAGATTCAAATGGACTACTACATACGGATGTATATAGACATATTTTAGAGTGTAGATTCACTCATTTTGCTCCGTATGTAGTCACTTGTTGAAATATCTAGAAAGACAAATATTTAGGAACGGAGGGAGTACACATACGAAGCAAAATGAGTGAATCCGCACTCTAAAATATGCCCATTTGAAATTTGTAAAAAGACAAATATTTAGGAATGAAGGAGTATAATTTTGTGCATGGCACATGGACCCGGATGCCGAAGAGGCTTCTGGCAATGCTATCAAGCTTCCAGCATTTGTTTACATAATTGACGTACTATAAAAATAATTTTCCAGCGACATGAAATTGTACAATGGTGTGAGCTTTCAGCTTTTGTTTCGTGTGTCTTGCCATCGATGCTCTTTCGGAAACAAAAAAAATAACTTCCTTGCTAATCAGAGCTAATATTTACATCACAACTGAAAACAAAGTTGTGAGAAGGTGTTAAATTAAAATTGATCCATGCTTTCATTGGCAGCAACATCCCCCCAGCTTTGTCTAAATCAACAAGGCATGTTGGGAAAAAAGTAGCTGTCTGGAGCATGCAACATTCTGATCATTTTGTGCAGTTCCACTAAAATAGAGCTGAACGCCCCTGTTCCAAAGATATTAAGTGTGATTACGATAATAGAGGACTGCTGATGAAACAATAAACACACAAAAAGAAGCCGGTCACCTTTGCAGTCTCTCTTAAGACTAACTAGTTGGAGAAGATTAGGCTCGGAGTTGGATGAGGAGGATAGAGCAAAACCAATCTCCCTTTGTGCAGTCGCACTGAAATGTAGAGACGTTGCCCGTGTGACATTTTGGTAGAACAACACAAAACACTCTTAAGAAAAAAGTGATTTATGCAGTTCACCAAAAGGTCACAATAGCAACGAGGTGAAACGGATAGCCCTGTTTGCAAAAAAGAGGTAGAAAGGAAACAATTACTGGCCAATAACAGTTGATGACACATGCGACGACAAAAAAGAAGCATATTCCTTGTCCTAAGGGAAGATAACAACATGGTTGTGTTTGTCTAAAACGGTGTGAGGACGAGATTGCAATATGGAAAGTACGCCGGACGAGCTACGTTTTGGGCAAAGAACTATGGAAGATCCACATGCAGCGACGTGGGAAGACGGGCAGTGGAGCAAGGCCGGAGGGGATACCTGGAGGTCGTCGGGATGTAACTAGGTGAGCAGCGACGGGCGGAATCTTCCCATACTGTGGCAGCGAGCAGGTGGCGTAGGCCCTACCATGCCGGAGCTTGGTCAGAGAGAACGGCGTGTACCGCAGATCGGGACGTGCTGCCTCGGCGCCGTCGAACAGAGAAACGATCCACGTCCTCCCTTCCCGCCGGCGGACGGGATGCGGCCGGATCAGTGACCAACGATGAGAGAGAGAGGCCACCGCAGCCTTGTGTGAGATACTCTGAAGAGAGACAAACCAGGCAGGCAGGCTCCATTGTATATAGTGGAGCGGACTACCTTTTTCTCCATAAAAATCGTTTTATATTCTGTGTATGTGCCATTGAGCGATATAACTTAATAACGCGCCAACGCATCAAGTCGAACTTTGTTTCATGCACGCGTGGTACACGACCTCCGTAGGTAAACAACCGCTACACGCGTTCAAATTAGCACGTGGGCTGCCATTTCGTACAGAAATGAGCTCCACCGTGTACCCGCGCGGGTGTGGCTGGGCACGAAGCGTGAGTACGTGCACGGTGCACCTATTCTCTTCTTGTATATGTACACCACCTACGTGGGCTTGTCTGAGAGAGATACAAACGTGGAGAGATATAGTGTGTGGGTTCGTGAGAGTTTTTTTGGGGGGTGGGGTCAATCAAAAAATGTAACATATGCAATGTGTGTGAAATAGAGTCCTGGATATATCATATATATAGAGGGGGCGATCCACGAGAAGAAAGTGGAGGTATCATCGGCTTGAGGTTTTCATAGAATCGAAGAGAGGGATGATGTGTGTGTGTGTGTGCGCGCGCGATCGATAAAGAGTGCCATCGAATTTGTGTGTTCCCACATCAAAGATATAGAGTGGCTGGCCTACTGGAACGTGAGAGGGGACGGGTGCAGTTTGTCTCTATGGCATGGATACCTACCTACAGTGCTCGACTATCGGTGTGTGGTGGGGGGAGGCCTAATTAACTATAGAGGTACAATGGCTGGTATATGTGTGGAGGAGGAAGAGGCCTACCTCATGTATTAAGGGAGATCGATCTACCTCATGTATTAAGGGAGATCGATCGGCATCCATGCATATGTGTATGAGAGGAATAAGGTTGGGAGAGAGACAGAGCTAGAGTGTTGGAGGGGGTGGTAGTGGAGTTGCTTCTAACAAATGGTGGGATAGGCTTGCTAGACAACCGGAGGGCACGCCTGCAATATCAATAAGAGAGGGGGTGGTTGCCTGTCTGTGCACGTGCGTGTGAGATACGGGTCAGGAGGCATGCACGAATGATGAGGGGGCGATATGGCTATGGTAAGTAGACATAACTACATAGGAAGATCAATCGTCCTTTATCAGAGAAAGGAGAGACATAACTTGTGAGGTACGTCGATCGATGGGGGGAATAGTTAAAGTCGACCTAGGTATATGTTGGGAGATCGATCGGTATACATGCATGTGTGTGTTAGAAGCAAATGAGGCATGGGGAGAAGGATAGAGAGAGAGGAATGCATCTAGGAGGTGGTGTGAGAGTCATACTATATCGAGGGGGGAGGAGTGTGCGAGTACGAGATTGATGAAAAGAGTGGTGGGAGTGAGGCATGGACGGTGATAAGAGAAGAGGGGAAGCTTGTGTTTTGTGCTAGGCACACATGGCTAGAGAGGCATATCGATCAATGTGTGCCATAAAGAAGGAGCTGGGGGGCCTACACACACCATGGGTGAACGACCTAAAGTGAAAAGACGAATTTGCGCGATGGAGCTAGAGAATGCTGAGGGAGGGTGAGAGGGATGCGGGCATGTGCATGCACGAGAGAAAGTTAATTAGCACTGGCTAGCTACAAAGATAAGAGGATTGTGTGGGTGTAAAAGACGAATAGAGATCATACTTCATTATAAAAAGTGAATTCGGATATTTGAAGAATTTTATCATAGTGTTTTAAACCGACGCATGTGTGAATATATATAACGGTGATACACATGGTGTGTTTATGAACATGTTATACTACATATAATATATTTTATCTCTACTCTTATAAAAACGGAGTTGTTGATGATGGTGTGCCTGCCATCCTGCAATATAGGCCGTCCGATTTATATCTGACGGATAGGAAGGAAACTATGGCAATTTTGAAAAAAGATACCCACACCCCTCTCCATATTTGCAAATTAGGCCTCCCCTTGATCATGTTGATGTTCTGTGGAACGCATGGGCATCTTGCTATTACTACGTATAATATATAGAACATTGATCATAATTTGGGCTAATGTGTGGCTTTTGCAGCTCAGGTCTAAATACTTGTCATAATGTAGGGGGCGGGGCACTATACTATGTGTGATAAACACGGTGTACACGTATGGAACATGGTTTAGATTATGAATATATAGTTAGTACATCAAATGTACTATTATTTGGAATCAACATCAAGTGTATTCAAAAAATAGAATTCGAGTTCATGTAGTACACATAGTTCATATCTATCTCTAGAGTAATCATGTGGCGTGTTATTAAGGTAATACACGAATGATGGTTGAAGTTGGCAACAATCATGAGATTCTTATTGAAATAGAGAAACGAATTCAAATTCAGTTCGAATTGCAGCAGTAGTATAGACATTTGGAATGCACAAAAATGTTGGTATGAGTAGGTTACATGCATTATACAGCAAGCGAAAAAAATTAATTGGACATAACATGGATTCATACTCCCTCCTTCCATCTATATAGGGTGTAATGCGTTTTTTAAGACCGCCTTTGACTATTGACAAGATTAATAGTACATGACATGCACAATGTGAAAATTATATCATTGAAAGAACCTTTCACAGACGAATTTAACGGTGTGCTATGTGTAAGTTGCATGTCATATATTATTGCTCTAATATTTGGTCAAAGTTAGCATCGAAAAACGCATTAGGCCGTATATAGATGGAAGGAGGGAGTAGCTTTGAATAGCATTTTTATAGTAAAACGGGGCAAGACTCTCTCTTTGTGTGGTGTGAATAGTTTTATTTTTTTCGTTTTCTTTTTGGTTGAGGGAAGTGCGAATTGATTTGGTACGTACAAGTACAATTTTACACGTTAGGCTTGTCCCTAAAATTTAACCCACGCCTTGTTATATCCCGAAAATTCAGATATCGTGCTCCCAAAACTGGCGACTTCACAACCCACGCCTTGCTATCCCGAAATTACAACGCGCGCGAAAACTCCCTCCTCGTGCCAAATCCCGACACGTGAAATCCCCCTTCTAACCCTGAGCCGAAATTGCCGCTAGTTCAAATCGGTGGGGGGTACTTTTGTAACACACCCTACATTTTGGACAAGCGCGTCCCTAAGTCATGCTTCACCCCCTCCCATCGCCTCCTTTTTGCCATTCGAAATCCCAGGCCGCCATAACCTCTCCGCTCCAGCCGCGAAACCCCACCCTCCTCCATCCGCCACCTCACCACTGCCCAGCTGGAGGCTCTTCCCTGACGACGTCGTCCACCGCAACAGCTCGATGTCCCTCGTCCACCTCCCCGGATGAGGATCCGTCGTCCATCTCGTCGTCCCGCCGGTTCAGCCGCCCCGTCCTCCACCTCCAAGGAGCTGCTCCATCCCCACAGCGCCGCCTTAACCTGCTCCACCGGAACCGCAACATCCTCACCGACTCCTCGGACGAAGCCGAGGCCTACTCGGTGCCACCAAAGAGGTTGGACACTCATCGCATCGCACCTTCTCCTTAGCTCGACCTCCCGGCGCCGACGGTGCTCCATCCTGCACCCCCGTGGAGAGGCTACCTTGAAGCCGGCGCCGCGGGAACCATCTCCACGGCGGCTCTCCCCCAGTGCGAGGCCCCTTCGGCGGCGGCGTCCATACCAGCCGGATCTGTTGCTGCTGCTCCGGCTCTCGCTCGCTCGCGCTGCTGCTGCTCCGGCTCTCGCTCGCTTGCTTGCACTGCTGCTGCTACTCTCCCCCTCGCTCGTGCTGCTGCTCTGCTCCGATTTAGCTACACTTCAGTCGACTGAATCGACTTTTGGGTCAGTCGATTTTCAGGGGGTGGGGGGCTCGCCGGAGTTAAGGAAGAACCACCCGCAGCGGGGACGGGGGCTCGCCGGAGAGGTACCCTGCTATCTATCTTAGGGTTCAGGGTGGGGGCGGGGGGCCTATAGGGCTGGCTGGACCGGCGGTGGGGAGTTGTTTCGGGGCGGCGAGGCGGCGCTGGGGCCGGCGGTTCGGCTGGTGGTGGCTGGTGGCTCAGGGGGGTGCAGGTTGAAGATGAACTGCAAACCCTCCCTAAACTACATGTCAAGTGCCTCTCTGCTACCATTGCATTAAATTTTGGCAGTAACATTCAGATTCCACAGTAAATTTCAGTTTCGATAGTTAAGTTCAGAGTCAACAGTTTTTACCTCATCTGTTATAGTCAGGTGGTTTTTGGTGATGTAAATTTTACATCTATTTTACATCATCTATTGGATATGCTATTAGAATCCCACTTGAGAATGACGATGTCTGTCTTGTGCTACTTTAGCCTTGACGTCTTACGGCTCACAGGGGCTGCTCCAACGACAGAACGATCCATCACAACAGAGCAGTGCCCTGGACGCCGTCTACAGATTCCTCAGATCTTCCTCCACACCTCCGACAGCCACCTCTGCCTCAACTGCTTCAGCGACCAACCCAATGATGCTGAGGTCGACACGGCTACGGCAAAGAGGTTGTACACTTGTTGCATCACTTATTACTATACATTCATGTCGATCCATTAGGGCTATTTTGGTTCAATGGAAAAACATAGCAATAGGGAATTTTCCAATGGCACTCTACTATTCAATTATTCATGCATTTTGTTGAAAGGAATGAAGCAAAACATCCACCTGGACCTACTTTTCAAAATCATATGCATGAAAACAAGACCAAGTGCATTAGTGGCAGAATAACATTCTAACTGTACATGCTTTCATATGGTTTCACTTTATTATGGGCATGTTTCTTTGCATTCCTCTACTCTTCCAAATCCTGTAAACCAAACACTCAGGGCTTCTTTGATTCAAAGGATTCTCAAAGGAATTTTGGAGGATTCTAATCCTTAGGAATTTTTCCTATCTTGGTTGTTTGATTCGTAGTATTGTAAACCATAGGAATTTTTCCATAGGATTCATTTGCACTAGATTTCATAGGAAACTTTCCATCCACTCAAACCTCTTTGAAAGAATCCTACGTTTTTTCAATGCACAATCAAACACTCGTACAATCCTGTAGGATTCAAGACGACATTCCACTCTAATCCCATGTTTTTCCTATTCCCGTGTTTTGGAAATCCTACGAATCAAAGAGGCCCTCAAGTTGACAGAAATCATGTGTTTACAAATGCTCTATTTACCATGTGCATTCCTATCCTATTCCGGTGTTTTTCCTATCCCTGCATTTTCAGAATCATGCAAGCCAAATGAGCCCTTACAGAATTACTTCAGTTACAGGTAGGTGTCGAAGGGAACTTTGTGTGGTTTGTCCTGCTCCTGCCGAGACGTCGTCCACCTCAACTGAGCTGCTCCATCGACAGAAACATCCACCAAACCAGACATCACGACTCCTGACCGTATTTCACCGCCTCAGATCTCCTTCCCTGCACCGGCACCCACCGCAACGGCATCACCATTATCGACTCAGCAGATGAACCTGAGGAGTACACGGGTCCACAAGAGAGGTCGCACTCTTTTGTTTCTGCTTATGTTATGCATTGCTTAAAATTACCTGCTACTTTATCGTCCTGTTCACCTCTTGGACTCCAAGTCAGGTCCAAATTAATGTTCAAACTTGAGTTCTAAATTAGTTGTGGGTCACATATCGAGGCAGCAATGAATAGTATCTCTGTCTAATATCTGGTTCACCTAGGGTATGCCTATGTTGTTCATCTTGGGTGGGAAACAAATAGTAAAGCAGTCATCATCTGTCTTTTTTATTAAATTAAAGCAATCATCAGCCTGCTATCATTATTTTTGGATCCATCCACTGGTTGTTACCATCACTCTAAATTTCTGCATGCTCTCCTTACATAATCTCACCATATTTTTTCGTATGCATGTCAGATATTGTACACAGTCGTGCTGAACATGTAGAGAAAAAGAGAAGAGTTTTGCGCGGCAATACAATGTCATGGAGACATCGCTCCATGGTGGGTTCAATGGCAAACCCTCCCCACCCCTCTCCAGATTGTAATCCAGAGGAAGATATCTATTCTGAGGCGGATTCAGACGCCGCTGCCACTCCTATTTACCCCCAAGGTGTTTGCCCTACCTTGGCATGATGATGTTAGTCATATCATGCATATGTTGCCTTGCAGTGCCTACTTTTGACATCATATATGTCATCTGCTTAGTTTAGACATGTTCTGTAATGCCACATGTTTAGTTTCTATATCATATATGGGAATTATGCAGTCTCATGTCTTTTAGCCAACCATAATATAAGTGAAATGTGCAATGCCATCCTATTTAACCAGGCATCATATATTTGAATGATATCTTGCCCATCCTTTTCTTCATTACATTTCCATTTGTTGACAATGTTTGTACATTAAACTACTCTTCCTGTGAATCGGCCATTTGGGTGGGAGATTGAAAAATCTGGAGTGAAAACAAGGCC
The DNA here is from genome assembly GCF_002575655.3 of Aegilops tauschii subsp. strangulata. Lineage (NCBI taxonomy): Eukaryota > Viridiplantae > Streptophyta > Magnoliopsida > Poales > Poaceae > Aegilops > Aegilops tauschii. The sequence goes on from NC_053041.3 coordinate 485,371,446, forward strand.
TTCAGAGCAGACAGTGCTACCCGTCGAAGCAGATCTCTTGTTTGGTCCCGATAGCTCCTCAGAGATGGATTCAGAGACAGATGACCAATCCTATTCCCCCACCGAGGTGTATGCTCTAACTTGGCACAATTATACTGCTCATATCATGCATATGGTGTCTTGAATTGCATAGTTTAGACATCATACACAATATGCAACACCATGTTCTTAGTTTAGACATCATATCTAATGCCCTCTGTTTAGCATATAAATCACATATGTGAATTAAATGATGCGATCCTGATTACTTAGATAACATGTAGGTGAATTATGTCATGCGATCCTCTTTAGTTATTCATCATATCTTTGAATTATATTATGCTATGCTATCTAGTTTAGATAGACATCATATATGTGAAATTATGTCATGCTATCCGTTTTAATTAAACAATATACATGTCAACTATTTCATGCCCTCTTTTTTCCACACTATCTATTGCATCTGTCTCTCATACAATGTCTGTACATTCAACTATGTTTCCTGTTTATCAACCATTTGAATTGGAGCGGGTGATGCCAGCATCTAGCAGACTAAAAACACGGTCTTCAAATGAAACAGCGCTACCTCTTGGTGGAGATAGCACCCCGGTTGTACATGCCCGAGAACCAGCCCTACCACACATAACCCAAACTCTCGCAGATTGTACCCCTACTGCGATGGACAGAGAACCAGCTTCACCCAATCTAACCCCAACCCCAGCAGATAGTAACCCAGTTCCTGTTGACACAGCACCATCTCCACCACAGAGCTCCCAAACAAGAGCAGTTAGTAAGGCAACTCCAGTGCCCAAAGAGCCAGTACTACCACGGCGAACCCCAACTCCACCAGTTAGTACGCCTATTCCTGTCGAGGAAGCACAACCAGCTAGTCGTAGTTTAGCATCTATCGCATTTGATGTTGTTAAATCGTATGTGCGTATCTTCCCATCTTGGAAATATTATACTGAAGATGAAGGAAAATGCTAGTTGCAGGTGTTTGTCCAGGAGTTATGTGTAAGTAATGTTATTCATGGCAATTACTTTGCTTTGTCCCATACATCCTACCTCCATGATGGTTATAATACAGCAAATTTTTCCCATTTTTCTCTATAGAGAAGGACCGATTTGGAAACTCGGGATGAGGTAACCTATGCTAATACCTCTGCTATCTTCAAGAATACTTGGTGGCAGTATCGGAATTACCTAAAGAAAACGTACTTCGCCGGCAAAGAAACTCATCAAATTCCCTTACGTTCTCCTGAGACACATTTACTCGACGTTGACTGGGAACGCCTTGTTCTGTACTGGTCCCGAACCAAGAATGTGGTAAGGTCTATGAGCTCATTTTCTATTTTAAGTACTATATTCTTGCGTCTTATTGTACTCTGTTCATGTAGAACAAGTGCCTAAACCTAAAGAACAATTGTTCTAATTTAAGATTCCATTGCTATCATAGTTCAAAAAAGCGCTAGGTGTTAATTGTGCGTTTTGCCACCGTCTTGCGCTTTACTGACCAAAGTGCATGCTTATGCGCAGTTATGCACAGATTAAGCGTAGTTATGCGCAATGCGTTTCGCCAACGCATAGAGCCTAGGCGCGCTTAAGCGCTCGCTTAGGCGCGCCTTTTTTAACTATGATTGCTATTGTGCATACTGCTTTGCTCTTGTATCACTGTATTTACTCATACAAACTTATTTTTAAATTGAATGATCCAATCGAAACTCCAATGGCACAGCAGGTATGTTCACGCATGTTTCTTTAATAGGCTTGCTCTTATCAATAGCTCTATTGATTTCAATTTCAATTCTGTATACAATTGACTTCTCATATCATGCACATTACTAGCATCACAACAGAGCCAATAGTGTTGTTGTACATGTAGACCCGTGGTACCCATCTGAAATCTTGTTGTGCCGTGTATTTTCCCACGCTTGGTATTCTTTCACTGCTGCTTTGTCTTGAACTGATATGATTTGAACCGTGTCTCTATTTTGATTTGGCAAGACAATGCAGTGACCATAGGACATAGATATATGTTTGTTTGATGCTTTTATTATGTACTAGTACTTGGTAATAGAAGACTTGGTAGTTTAATCCTATCCACCTTACTAATGAACTGGTTCACCGAAATGAGTTTCATATACTAGTACATGCTAAACCTGTTATGTGTCTGCTTGTTTCTTCTTTTAGAATGCTGACAGAATATTGGGGAAGAGTGCCTTATTAAGCAATGGTAAAGGAAGTAATGCAGATAAGGTTCAGGATAGTGACACATCCTTGTTGGTCTCCAACAAAGCTGATAAAACAGCTAAGGAAGACTATCTCAAAGACAGTGAGACAACCCCAAAGTCCTGTCTTGGTTTAGTGTTCGAGTTACTGACCACTACCGCTTGCACAAGCTATTCAAACTCACTGTCTGAATCAGTTCGGTTTCTTGAGTCTCAACTACAAGCTGAAAGACATCGATCAGCTGTGCTGCAACAAGAAGCGGAAGGACTGCAGAAGTCGTTGGAGCATTCAGATGCATACTTTCTGGTGCAACAGCAAGCGTTGGAGGATTTTAGCGCCAAACAAGACAAAGCTAATAAGCTTGCTAAGCTTATTGCCAGCATGGTGGATACCATGTTTCTTGAGCTCTTCTGAAGTTGTTTCAGTTATGCTCTTGTTTTGCTGCTGCGTTTATTTGCACTGGTGGCCAATTTTGACGGCCAGTGTATGTAATATGCTGCTTTGTTCCCTATATTTGCACTGGTGGCGAACTTTGATGCCCAGTGGATGTAATATGTGTAATAGCGGTAATAGGCTATCGTTAATTGCTTGCTTATTTATTTCCTTATTGTCTTGTTTAGTTGTTTGCTTGTAGTCACTGCAGTTCTTTTTCTGTGTTTTTCTAGTGGCCACAATAACCTATTTTTGGAAACTAGGCCAAAATAATCATGGCAACACACGGACTGTTGTAACCATGGGCCTCCGGCGGGCCGTATGATCCATGGGCCTTCTATGGGCCATAGGATCCATTGGCCTTCTATACGGGCCGTAGGATCCATGGGCCTTCTACGGGCTGTACGATCCATGGGCCTTTTACGGGCCGTAGGATCCATGGGCCTTCTACGGGGCGTATCATCATTTCGCCAATCATGGGCCGTACTATTCGTGGACAATAACGGGCCGTTAATAGGCCGTATTTGATAACTCTATGAAAACAACCCAACGGGTTTTTTTCGACATGAAAACGGCCCGACGTATTAACGGGCCACAAACGGGCCGACTGTAACCACGGGCTAAATTTGGCCCACAAGCAGAAAATGATAGTAACGGGTTGTAAGTAACCGAATGCTGGAAATGAGCCCAAGAATAAATGGGCCCTGAGAAGGCCGAAACATAACATGGGCTGGAAACGGCCCAATGGAATAATCGGCCGTTAATGGGTATAAAGTGATACACTGTTCATAACGGGCCAGTTTTACCACGGGCCGTTAAGGGACCGAGGGTTACTAAGGGCCTCATATGGGCCGAAAGACGTCATGGGCAATACATGGGCAGGAAGTTAAAATGGGATGGAATTATATTGGACGGCCCAGATGACGCTACTGGGCCTAATTCGGATAGGCCGTAAACGGGCCCTGGGATAGTGGGCTGTAAATGGGATATATGCGAACAGGCCATTAACAGTCTTGCCGTGGGCCGGCCCGCCACCTTTTGACCAAGTCAAATGGGCCGGCCTTTTCACAGGAATTGGCCTCTGTTGGGTCGTGCCACGTGTCGACGTATCATAGGCGCTTTGGGTCCAATGAGTGGATGACATCTGTCCCAACGGTTAGCCGACACGTGTTTCCTCCAGCCAATGATGATTTTACACATGGAAAATCCCCATTGGTCGGGGCTGTTAACGGGTTATCGGATCCAAAACCGGACCCGATAGCTTAACGGTGTTCCGTTACGGTGGATGCCACGTGTCGGTCACCCTTGACGAAAGCACTTCTGTGACACGCGATTTATCGTCATGGAAGTGGATACTTCCATGATGATAATTTTGGTAATGTCATGGAACACTTCTACGACAGCACAGTTATGACTATCTTGATTCTGTCATAAATTTGTCATGGATGTACATGCATAAAAGAAAACGTGACCTACTGTGAAAAACACGTATCATCACGGAAGTGTATTTTTTTGTAGTGGGCCTTGAGCAGTCCGACCCCCAGCCGAATACTATTTCAGAGACCCAAGTGGCTCCGGAATCGAATAAGAGACCCCCTTCAAGGGAGGGGGAGTGCCAACTCCGGCGGCGACCTCCACTAATCCGGAGGCGTCGAACACACTGATGGAGGCACTGCAACATGCTTCCGTCGTGGAGGAGCACCGCACCCTGATGGGTGTGGTGGTTGAAAATATTCAGTCTGCCAAGAGTGGGCTGAACAAGGCCTTCATTAGCCTGCTAACAGGCTTCGAGGTATGCGATGTAGTATTCCTAACCGCTTTTCATATGAAAAATATGCATGTATATAGACAGTAGCCCCTGAGACTCTGTTCGTCTTAGAAAAAAGGGCGAACAAAGGATCGATAATATTCGTAGGAGATAATGTACTGTTATATGTGGAAGAACAGGCTTCACTGTTAGCGGCAACTGCCCAGGCCACCGAAGTATCCGAACTTAAGCGTAAGCTGGGGCTGGCCGATGAGGATCTCGTCCACGTCAACAAGAGATTTTATGAAGCACAAGGTATGTTTTAGAATATTTCGTTCATGCCTGTTTCAATATGCAGATTCTGAGTCGAAGCTCATGCACTGCTATGTGTATGATTGCAGGCAATGCTGCTGCAGTCGAGGTCCCTAGGGGTGAACTTGCCCAGGCCAAGGAGCAAGCAAGGGTGAACAAAGCAGCCGCTGATAAAGCGGCCGAGGACTTGAAGTTAGAGCAGGTCGTCCGCCGCCGATGCGAAGAATAGGTGGCCGAAGTGGAGCAAGCGCTTAGGGACGCCGCCAACTGTTGGGGCACGTAGTAATTTAAAAAAATTCCTACGCACACGCAAGATCATGGTGATGCATAGCAACGAGAGGGGAGAGTGTGTCCACGTACCCTCGTAGACCGAAAGCGGAAGCATTAGCACAATGCGGTTGATGTAGTCGTACGTCTTCACGATCCGACCGATCAAGTACCGAACGTACGGCACCTCCGAGTTCAGCACACGTTCAGCTCGATGACGTCCCTCGAACTCCGATCCAACCGAGCTTTGAGGGAGAGTTCCGTCACCACGACGGCGTGGTGACGATGATGATGTTCTACCGACGCAGGGCTTCGCCTAAGCACCGCTACGATATTATCGAGGTGGACTATGGTGGAGGGTGGCACCGCACACGGCTAAGAGATCCAAGGGATCAATTGTTGTGTCTAGAGGTGCCCCCTGCCCCCGTATATAAAGGAGAAAGGGGGGAGAGGCGGCCGGCCGGGAGGAGGCGCGCCAGGGAGGAGTCCTACTCCCAGCGGGAGTAGGACTCCCTCCTTTCCTAGTTGGAGTAGGAGAAGGGGGAAGGAGGGAGAGAGGAAGGAAAGGGGGGCGCCGCCCGCCCCTCCTTGTCCAATTCGGACTAGAGGGGGAGGGGGCGCGCGGCCTGCCCTGGCCGCCCCTCCTCTTCTCCAATAAGGCCCATCTTGGCCCATTAAACCCCGGGGGGTTCCGGTAACCCCCGGTACTCCGGTAATATCCTGATTTCACCCGGAACACTTCCGATATCCAAATATAGGCTTCCAATATATCAATATTTATGTCTCGACCATTTTGACACTCCTCGTCATGTCCGTGATCACATCCGGGACTCTGAACTATCTTCGGTACATCAAAACACATAAACTCATAATATAACCGTCATCGAACTTTAAGCGTGCGGACCCTACAGGTTCGAGAACTATGTAGACATGACCGAGACACGTCTCCGGTCAATAACCAATAGCGGAACCTGGATGCTCATATTAGCTCCTACATATTCTACGAAGGTCTTTATCGGCTAAACCGCATAACAACATACGTTGTTCCCTTTGTCATCGGTATGTTACTTGCCCGAGATTCGATCGTCGGTATCTTAATACCTAGTTCAATCTCGTTATCGGCAAATCTCTTTACTCATTCCGTAATACATCATCCCGCAAATAACTCATTAGTTGCAATGCTTGCAAGGCTTATAGTGATGTGCATTACCGAGTGGGCCCAGAGATACCTCTCCGACAATCGGAGTGACAAATCCTAATCTCGAAATACGCCAACCCAACAAGTACCTTCGGAGACACCTGTAGAGCACCTTTATAATCACCCAGTTACGTTGTGATATTTGGTAGCACACAAAGTGTTCCTCCGGTAAACGGGAGTTGCATAATCTCATAGTCATAGGAACATGTATAAGTCATGAAGAAAGCAATAGCAGAATACTAAACGATCGAGTGGTAAGCTAATGGAACAGGTCAAGTCAATCACATCATTCTCCTAATGATGTGATCCCGTTAATCAAATGACAACCCATGTCAATTGCTAGGAAACATAACCATCTTTGATCAACGAGCTAGTCAAGTAGAGGCATACTAGTGACACTCTGTTTGTATATGTATTCACACAAGTATTATGTTTCCGGTTAATACAATTCTAGCATGAATAATAAACATTTATCATGATATAAGGAAATAAACAATAACTTTATTATTGCCTCTAGGGCATATTTCCTTCACCAACAAGTGCGAGTCCCTCGAGGAGAAGGATAAGACCCAGGCGGCCAACCTTGCCAAGGCCCTCCAAGAGGCCGAGGAGGCGCGGGCCGAATCCCGACTGGCACGCGAGGAGATCAAGCAGGCCGGACAAATAATGGCTTGTAAGCATTTTCTCTTACAGAGTAAATTTGCAATCAGAAGTATGTCTTGCTCACTCGATTGTGGAGTACTCCAGATGCCTTTGCGGATCTTCCGAGGAGTGCCGCCGATGCCGCGTTGTTCTTCCGGGCCCAAGAGGGGCACACGACGGAGAAGCTATTCTGGTCACAGTTTGCGGCGCAGGAGTGCCCGGCACTGTTGATTGACCAGATGGCGCCGTGGGCCGAGCTGCATAGGATGTCCGGACTGGTCATGAAGGACGTCATAGTCCGGCTGTGGCCAGCCGAACCTGTCCCAAGCAGCTATTTTGGCCTGGTGCAGCGACTTGTCCCCGAATTGATGCTGTCAAGTTGTCGTCATATATAGAAGGTGCGCGGCTGGCCTTTGCCCGTGTCAAAATGCACTGGGCGAAGATGAAGGCCGCCGTTGTAGCGGTTGAGGGTCCGCCCGGAGGCAAGGACCACCGCAAGCCGGAGCGCTATTTTGAAGACGTCCTGGAGGGTGCCCGCTTGATAGAAGGCCAGTGCTCGAAGAACATCATGTTCGAGTGAATGTGTCCGAACTGCCCTGACCTTGTATTATAAACCAAGGCTTTTGTATTATGTGTTATGCTTTTATCTAAACTATTTTCCTCCTGTGCGGCCGTATGTTATTATTCTGAAAGTTTTCCAGTCGTCGGCTTCAGCCCCCACGTAGATGCTACGGGGGTGTTTGGAATAACGTGTAGTCACTCTTTACCCAACGTCTTGGTACGTAAAGGAGGTGACTTGCGTAGCGAACCTGGCAATCGGACTTATACGGCTTTAACACTTTCACTTAGCCATAGGAGTTTGACGGTGGGGCTAAGGACTAGCCCCTGGTGCGTATGCGGTTGTCCGAACTAGGATGCCTTAGGCGCGTGACCAAACCAAAGCCAGTCCTTCGTATAATACGAAAAAAATCGCTAGATATTTAGTAAGTCGCCGAATCTCTGACCAGCTCTCGCCTTATCATGACAGTCAGTTTTCGGCTTACCCTACTGAGGTGTTTGACTGGATGAACCAGAAACACAATCACAGGAGTTCTCCCTTTACTACCTTAGCCGAACAAGCGGAACATAAGGTGGTAATCGCAGGAGCCGGGCAACCCAACTATTGACCAAAGACATAATTCAGAGCCGATGCATATAATGCCATATTCGGGACGCCGAAGTATACTATAAAAGTGTTCGGACTTCTTTTGTTTTAAAAAATATACGTGCCCAGATACAGCCCCTGGCGACTTGAATAGCACCGAGGTATATGCGGTAATCTAACGTAAAGAGGGGATACAGATTAGGAAATAAGGCACTACCACACGGGATTAGGCGAAGCTGTTTCCATAATAGTCTGATTGATACGTCAAAACGTATTTTTACAGAGGATGCGATAAGCGTCGAGGCTATTTTACATGCCGAACACAAGGGAAAGCTGTATACAAGTCCTAAAAAGAAAAGGATGATCTTGAAGATCCTATGGACACTCTGCCGCACGTCTGCGCTGCTTTTCCCCTTGGTGTATGATCCTTTGAGAGCATCCCATGACCGGGTATACATAGGGATCCTGGAAAAGGGGCCCTTAGTATCATCGAAAAGTGATGTGGGTCGTAAAGAACCTGAAAATAAAAAATAAGAAGAAAAAGAAAAGGATACGAGGGTCCGTATAGGGCTGAGCCGTATTGTGGACATTGCTTTTGGTGTGCCTCCGTCCTTGCCCATGGTATTTTCAGTGCGTATTTATGTATGCAGGGTACGCATGCCGCTATGAAGTTCAGCCTTTGACAGAGGCTGGATTGCTAACCTAGCTCTGGACGAGCCGGACTGTCGGTCTGCAGGATAGACCGTACTCGTTTGACAGTGTCCGGGGGCTTGACTGCCGATGTAGTATTCGGCTTAATGAGGCCGCCCTGCACTTCGGCTGCAAGGGCCGCGGTATGCTCCTCAGTACGGAGGGAGTGCTCCATGTTCCCATTGACTGTCATGACGCTGCATGGTCCAGGCATCTTGAGCTCTAGATAAGCGTAGTGCGGGACCACATTGAAGTGGGCGAACGCGGTTCGTCCAAGCAGTGCGTGATAGCCACTGCGGAAAGGGACGATGTCGAAAATCAAGTCTTCGCTTCGGAAGTTATCTGGTGAGCCGAAGACTACTTCCAGCGTTATGGACCCAATGCAGCAGGCCTCTACACCGGGTATCACTCCTTTAAAGGTGGTTTTAGTGGGCTTGATCCTTGACGGGTCAATGCCCATTTTGCGGACAATGTCCTGATAGAGCAGGTTAAGACTGCTACCGCCATCCATAAGGACTCGTGTGAGATGGAATCCATCGATAATTGGATCAAGGACCAATGCCGCCGAACCTCCGTGACGGATACTAGTCGGATGGTCTCTGCTATCAAAGGTGATCGGGCAAGCCGACCATGGGTTGAATTTCGGGGCGACTGGCTCTATGGCGTAAACGTCCCTGAGTGCGCGCTTGCGCTCCCGCTTGGGGATATGAGTGACATAGATCATATTCACTGTTTTTACCTTGGGAGGAAATTTCTTTTGCCCCCCTATGTTTGATGGGCGAGGCTCATCATCATCCTCGCTAGGCGGCCCTTTCCCCTTATGTTCGGTGTTTATTTTACCGGCCTGTTTAAAGACCCAACAATTTCTGTTGGTATGATTGGCAGGCTTGTCTGGGGTGCCATGGATCTGGCAAGGCCGATCTAGTATTCGGTCCAAACTGGATGGACCATCTTTGTTTCCTTTGAATGGCTTCTTCCGCTGACCGGGTTTAGAGCCACTGAATCGGGCGTTGATCGCCCTGTCTTCGGTATCTTCATTGTTACTTCGACGCTTGTGTTTATTGCGTCAATGCCTGCCGTTGCCATCTCTGGCCTCGGAGGTGCCAGGGTCGCTGGTGTTGTTGCTTCTATGAGCTAGCCAGCTATCTTCTCCCGCGCAAAAGCGGGTCATGAGTGCGGTGAGAGCTGCCATGGACTTTGGTTTTTCTTGGCCGAGGTGTCCGGCGAGCCACTCGTCCCGGACGCTGTGTTTGAAGGCCGCAAGGGCTTCGGCGTCCGGACAGTCGACGATTTGGTTCTTTTTAATTAAGAACCTGGTCCAGAGCTTCCGGACTGACTCTCCGTATTGTTGGACTATGTGACTAAGGTCATCGGCATCTGGAGGCCCGACATAGGTACCTTGGAAGTTGTCTCTAAAGGCATCTTCCAAATCTTCCAAGCTACCAATAGAATTTTTTGGGAGGCTGTTTAACCAGTGCCGTGCTGGTCCCTTTAGTTTTAGGGGAGGCACTTGATGGCCTGGAGATCGTCACCGCGAGCCATGTGGATGTGGAGAGAAAAATCCTCAATCCATACTGCGGGATCTGTCATTCCATCATATGATTCAATGTTCACGGGTTTAAACCCTTCTGGGAACTGGTGCTCCATTACCTCATCCGTGAAGCATAAGGGTTGTGCGGCGCCGCTGTATCGGGCGACGTCGCGTCGCAGTTCGGATGACGTCCGTATGCGGTTTTCGGCTCGGGTGCGGTTATGCCTATCGCGTGGGTCCTGATGGCCGTCGTCTCGCGTTGGGGCACGCCCCCTTGATCCATATATTGATCTGACTTGGCCTGCTCTATTTTCCAGGTCATGTCGTAAGTCGTAGGTGTATCCTGGAGCCGCTGTCTCTTTGCCTTTACGAGGAGGTGGTGCGGGTTGGTTTTCGGCATGAGTAGCCTCTCTGTCCCGTCCGCGCGGTGGTCGGTCAGGCTCGTCAGCAGGTTTATACTTCGGCAGTATTGGCTCAAGGGCCTCATCGTCAAATTGTGGTAGTAGCTTGCGCTTCGGGTAGCTCTTTGTTGGGCGTTCAAGGCCGTATTCTTTGGCTGCCAGGACTTTAGTCCATCTGTCATTGAGCATATCATGTTCGGCTTGAAGCTACTGCTGTTTCTTTTTTAAGCTTCTCGCTGTTACGATTAGCTGGCGCTTAAAGCACTCCTGCACAAGGGGTTCCTCTGGCATGATGAAGTCTTCGTCGCCGAGGCTCACATCATCCTCGGAGATCGGTAGATAGTTACTATCCTCCGAGTCCTTGTTCCCGACTGGATCGTCAGGGTTAATTAACCTGCCCCTCCTCCCAATCATCTTGTTCGGAAGTTGGCTCGACGGGGGCTTCGTGGTCTTCGGCGTTCTCCGGAGTGTTATCATCTCCAGTGCCGGTATTGTTGTCTTTTTCGGGACGCGATTTTGAGCGGCGTCGCTGACGTCGACGCTTTGGAGGTGCTTCAGCAGGCTTGTCCTCAACCGGATCCCTCCTACTGTCATCGTCATCCTCTTTGGGTGTGTCCACCATATACACGTCATTTGTGGAGGTGGTCGTCCAATGTCCGGTAAACGGCGGGTCTTGGCCTTGTTCGCCTCCGGCATCGTCGTCCATGCTGTCGATGTCTTCGGAGGCGTAATCCAGCATGTCGGTTAAGTCTTCGACAGTGGCTATGAAGTGGGTGGTGGGTGGGACGTAAAATTCCCCGCTCTCAGCCCCTAGTCCGGGCTGGGCGTAGTTCGGAAGTGATTCCTCTGTAATAGTGATGGATCACATTAAGTCCAGGGCCTCGTTTAAGAGCGAGGTTTGGATGTGGAAACGAGAGTCCGCGGGGCTGGCCAGGGTGAAAGCCTCCTGGCCCTGCCTACTTGGCGCGGACTTCGGGAGTTCGGATCCGGAGTCCGGGGACGAGTCCAGCCATTCAATGATAGGGAGAACCTGGATTGATTCCGAGTTCGCCGTGGACACAATTGCCTCCGGATCCTCGATAATGCGATCTGCAATGGAGAGTCCGGTGGGCTCCGCACTCCCATCTTCGGACCTGATGGTTTGCTCCGGATCTAAGGCCAGAGCGATGGTCGGGGCTGCGAACCCTTCGAAGATCAAGTCTCCTCGGATATCAGCGACATAGTTTAGGTTCCCGAAACTGGTCTGGTGACCAGGGGCATAGTTGTCGATCTGCTCAAGGTGGCCAATCGAGTTGGCATGCAGTGCGAAGCCGCCGAATGCGAAAATTTGGCCGGGGAGGAAAGTCTCCCCCGAAACGGCATCATTGTAGATGATCGATCGAGCCAACGAACCTTCTGTCGACGGCATAGTGGAACTCTCAATGAAAGCACCAATATTGGTGTCAAAACCGGTAGATCTCGGGTAGGGGGTCCCGAACTGTGCGTCTGAGGATCGATGGTAACAGGAGACAGGGGACACAATGTTTACCCAGGTTCGGGCCCTCTTAATGGAGATAATACCCTACTTCTTGTTTGATTGACTTTGATGAGTATAGGGGTTACAAGAGTTGATCTACCTCGAGAACATAATGGCTAAACCCTAGATGTCTAGCCTGTATGATTGTGATTATGATTGCCTCTACAGACTAAACTCTCCGGTTTATATAGACACCGGAAGGGCCTAGGGTTGTACAGAGTCGGTTTACAGAGAAAGAAAACTTCATATACGAACGTCAAGCTTGCCATCCACGCAAAGGAGGGTCCCATCTGGACATGTGGGAATGCCTTCTATCTTGTATCTTCACGGCCCATCAGTCCGGCCCATGTCACATAGCCCGGACACCCGGGGACCCCCTAATCCAGGACTCCCTCAGGCCTCCTCCGATGAGGGTGCCCCTCCCTGGCGACGGGAGGAGATAGTGCCGATGGTTCCGGACGCTGGACTTGGCCGTGCGGGCGGCGAGTCGGCGATGAGCACGGATCTCGGTCCTTGGCGGCCTCGTGTGCCCATGGTCTGATTTGAAGACGGCGTCCTCCGCATTTTCTAGCCACCCACGCCGACCAGGTTGCCGGCGACCTCGTGTGGCTGGTTTGGTGGTTGGTCGGGGTGGGCTAAGGATGGGGGAAACCCTTGGCGGGCTGCGGCAGCCACGATGCCGGCGGTGCTCCGTCGCCGTTCTACTTCTTGGAGTCGGTATCGAGTCCTAGCCCATGCCCCCCTCTCCTTGTCCCGGGTGAAAACCCAAATCCCCTCGGATTGGGCGGCGGCGGCGCCTTGGCGTCGGTTTCTTCCTGAAGACGCCGCCTTGGGACAGGTGGTGGTGGTCGCGGCTTTGGCGTGGTCAGTTTGCCGGGTTCTTTAGTTGTTCCTGCTCGACAACGCTCGGTGATCCTTGTGGCTGTAGCCCGAGGCGGTGGCGATGGTCGGAGTGGCTTTGCCGGCGTGGTGGCGTATTCCATCCTCTCCCAGTCCATCCGGGCTCAAGGGCGAGCTCTCGGATGGCCGAGCAACAGTATGGGAGTTGACGGCTGTGCTCTTCCTCCGGCGGCGGGCTGTTCCATTAGCGTGAGCGTTTTGGGGGCATGTCCTGGTGTTGCTGGGGTCCTCGATGTCCTAGCTGCAAGGGTAGTCAGGACTGTTGTTCGGTAGGATCTTGTATCCTCGGTCGCCTATCTTTTCTTCTTCTTCTTCTTCTTCTTCTTCTTCTTCTTCTTCTTCCTTTTTGTTGTATCGGTGGTTGTATGCTTGGTTGTTGTTTTATAATATAAAGCGGAGGAAACCATTTATCGTCTTTTGCTCAAAAATTGATGTCGACTATAGTTGGGTCGATCACGTACAAGCAAGAAGTATGGTATACATCACATCTATGTGCCCATAATGTGAGCTGTGCTTACAAACAATGAACAAGCCAATTAGCCAGCCACCATAACAGTGAACACCACCGTACATTAGGTATTAGATTAGAGATCGTTTTCTTTAATTATGATGGTACCATTCGGGTATTTAACCAAAAACTACCACATTTCATCGATTCGTGCCCATGAACTACCACTTTACGAATTTGTGCCGAAAACTATCACTTTTTTGCTAATCTGTGACTAAAAACTACCACATCGACGTAATGACTGATTAGCAAAAATTAAACTTGATTATGACTGGTTAGGACCACTCGTCAGGGCTGACAGGGCATTCAGTTGTTTGACCGTTTGTGTTGACTGTTAAGTTACAGATGGACATTTTATCGAACACTTCGTGTGCATCGGCACCTGCGACCGCCCGCTCAGGAGGAGCTTGCCGCCGCCGGCAGGATCTCTACGGCCAAAGCAGGAGGAGCTCGACGGCCACCCAGGAGGAGCTTGCCGCTGTCGGCAGGATCTCTACCGCCAAAGCAGGAGGAGCTCGACAGCCATGGCGTCGCCTCTAGCCGCTGCCGCTGGTAGGAGCTCACCGTCGCCGGGCAAGCTGGCCGGCGCGCTGGCCTCCGTGCAGCCGCGCGAGCTAGTTGCTGGCCGCCTCTAGCCGCTGCCGTGGGCAGGTGCTCGCCACCACGCTAACCTCCGCGCAGCCGGGCGAGCTGCTGGTTGCCGGCCGCCTCTAGCCGCTGTCGTGGGCAGGAGCTGGCCACCGCACTGGCCTCCGCGCAGCGGAAGAGCTGCTGGTTGCCGGCCGCCTCTAGGCGCTGCGCGGGCAGGAGCTTGCCGCTACGTTGGTTGGCCGCCGCGCCGACGGGCGGGCTGGCCGCAGCGCTAGGCGGTGGTAGCTTCTCCTCTCCGCCGCGCTTCTCGATGCCGGCGTGCACTGCGTGGATCAGCTCTCTTTGTCGCCGCGATACGTCCAGGCGCTCTCCTCTCGATAGCAGCATCAACGCACGCAGCACTAGTAAGCCGCCGATGGGGCAGAGCAGTGTGCGCAACACCAGCACATGATTCAACGAGGCAGGAGGACATGTATTTGTTGTGGCTGAACGATGGAAGCAGCACCAGCGACATGCCGGCGGCGCGGTAGTCGGACTTGGAGCAGATGTCGAAGCTGGCTGCCGCCCTGGTACGAACTTAACGGTCAACCAAATGGTGTTGATTTACGATGCCATGTCAGCACTTACATGCGGGCCAAGCCTGTGATAAGCGCGTTTAAAATGAACGAATCGGTTGATTTACGGACATGTTAGTTTTTAGTCACAGATTAGAAAAAAAAAATGGTAGTTTTTGGCATAAATTTGTAAAATGGTAGTTTGTGGGCATGAATTAACAAAATGTAGTAGTTTTTGGTTAAATACTCGTACCATCCCATTGTTCTGTATTGATGATGACGATAATACACTTACGACCAACGTACATTTTGATACTTCGCAGCTTGCACGTTCACCCCGGATTGAGCAAACGAGCGTGTGTACGTTCGGTGTTCTTTATTACATGCATACATACGTGAACCTGACCAATGCCTTGTTTTCCAAGGCATCAATCATTATTCAGCACACTTGTTACGTGTGTACTTTTTAGTTGGGCCTCCTGCAATTCAGCCTGACCTCCGTCTGCGTCCCGGAGGACGGCAGCAGGCCTCCCATCTTCAGCATGGCCGTGACGAAGTCGGCCGAGAACTGGCTGGGGCTGTTGCTGTACTGCTGCACCAGCGCGTTCTGCGACCCGCCGTTGAAGAGCTCCTGATCCGAGTGCAGGAGGCCGCGCTGCCCCACCAGGTTCTGGTAGTAGGCGTTGTCGAACCCGTCGGCGGTCTGCACGTCGAAGGGCGCGAGGTTGGTGTTGCCGCCCGACCGCGGGCACGTCCCCTGCCGCAGTGTCGCGAAGCTGGCGTTGATGTTGGTTTCGTTGTAGATGCGGTTGCGGAAGAACTGGCACTGCGACCGCCCGATGGTGTGCGCGCCGGAGAGCGCCGTCATGTCCCGCGGCGACAGGTTCTTGTTGCCGAACATGGTGATGAGCGTGGCGAGGCTGGAGTCGGGACCCGGGAGATTCGCGCTGGCCGCGCTCTGGCTCGCCGTGCGCGAGTCCTTGCGCCCCAGCGGCACGCTCCAATTGGGACCTCCGAGCTGCATGCAACAGTTCAGCCGAGTCAACCATAAATAGCAAATAAGTGCAGAAGTAGTAGTATTTTGTACGGGTCAGCGCCCATTGAAGCTAGTCGCGCGCGGGGACTAACCAGGTTGACTCCATCACGGGCGGCGAGCGCGAGGATGTCGGCGCAGGAGACGGTGGCCCTGCACGCAGCCTCGACCTGGGTCTTGATGGCGTCGATCACCTCGAACCCACGGGCCGAGTTGGCGTTCGGCCCGGCGTTCTTCTCGCCGATGAACGTCGACGTGTCGTCAAGCAGAATGGAGCCGTCACACCCCTGCCGATACATAGCATTAGTACTCTACTCATTACTCAGCACGTAGTACGTAAAATCCAGCAGCTAGCAAAATCAAAGCAAACGACAGTACTCACATTGACGAAGCAGTCGTGGAAGAAGAGGCGAAGGATGGACGCGCCCATCCGCCTCTCCGTCTGCACGGCCGAGGTCATCCCCAACCGCACGATGGGCGCCAGGTTGGGGCACGACGTGGAGTAGAAGTTGGGAGAGAGCTGCTGCGCCCTCGCCGCGCCCGCGAGGACACAGAGCACGACGGCGAGGCCAAGGAAAGCCGCCGACCTGGTGGTGAAGGCGGCCATTGCTTCTTCGGCTTTGGTCTATGTGACTAGCTAGAGGCAACTCTTTTGATGTGAGCTCGATGAGGCGAGATGCATAGGGTGGCATCCTATTTATAGTGCTCCAGCTGCTCGAGCTCGTGGAAGCAGGCCTGCACCTGCATGCGCTGGCGCGTGGCGGGCGCGCGGTTCCGATCACTCACGTACGAAATGCTACTACAAGGTTCTTGGCCGAACTCCGCAGTCGCAGCTGGATTTGGTTGACCAGTAATCGCTCGCTCCGGCATGGGCACCGGCTTGGCACGACGCTACTGCTAATCAGCATGCATGCGCACTCCCCTGAACTATTGCATGTGTTAGTTATCGTATATACCGTATTTCGTGGAATATTATAAGAGCGCAGAGACATGTTGCGGTGCACGTCACGGGTATAGGCTGTGCATGGGTCAGTCCGGGTTCCTCTGAGTCGGCGCATTACCGGAATTTTCGCGGACTGAGGATGAGGACCGAATGTTGCTGATACCGTTACGTGCCCTACTCCACCACGGTGCATGCTGTTGCTAGCCATGTGCCGGTTAACCAGACTTGCCTGCCTGGATAACTCCAGGTTCAATCAGAGGCACCACTCATTCTATATTTTATTGTCATCTCACAGTTTGAAGCATCCGTATTGCTGTGCAGGCTGGCCCATGAATCAGCTCGGGCCATTTTCAAAGGTATGCTAATCCGGCATCAACTGATCGTAGAGTTGTACGTCAGGACGGCATTGCATCGCAACTTGCATGTGCATGTCGAGGTCAAACAATTACGTTCTGGAGATAGGACGACAATATGCAGTATATCAAACTATTGTATTTCGCTACCCTATATACATGCATGCATGTAAAGATCAATCACTTTCGTAGGATAGTGGAAAGGTTGGTGAAATGCGTGAGGTGGTGGTGGTGGTTGTGGATCGGGGGAAACCCCTGTCGGCTTGGCCGGCACCAATGCGATGACGCCTGCGGGCGCCGTCGGACCTTGCTGAGGGGTATCGGGTATACCCCTTCCCCACTATCCCTCGCGTACCGGGGGAAACCCTAGAACTTGTTCGGGTAACAGCGGCGGCATCGTCGCACTCCTTGAAGGTGTTTCTTGGGGCACGACGCTTCGGGATGCTGGGAGCGTGGTGGTACTTCTTCGGAGGGTGTAGCGGTTGCCGGTCTTCCTTTCTTCGTTGATTTGGCGGTATCGGCATTTATTTCTCTTTCTTCTTCTTCTTCTTCTTCTTCTTGTTTTTCTTTTGGGCTCATCTGTGCTGCGGCCCCAGCGAGCTGGTTGTTGTATCAGGTGTTTGCTTTATAATATAAAGCGGAGGGAAACCCTTTATTGTAAAGGTTGGAAGCGTGCCTCTATCTTGTTAGGATTAAATTAATGTTATGGATAAGGAAATAATCCTCTCTTGTACAACTACACGTGCGTTGCCAATCCGGCAAGTGTCACGACGGTTCGCTCGCGCCTCATCGAGCGGACACGCCCCTTCACTTGCGTCTCCTCCTGCTGTATATAAGGATTGATCATCAACAGAATTGATAGTTGTTGAATTTGTGAAACGGGAGAATGTAGATGAGATCGGCTCACCTGATACGGTGTCGCGCACGACGCGCTGGTGAACAACCACAACACTGTTGCTGTTCTCTGTCTTTGTCCTACTCTTCTTAGGGCTGCTAGGTCTCGTTATCCTCATAGGCGATCGAGCAAGGGGGCTCTGATATCAAATGTGGGACGGACCCCATCTTGTGGTTCACTGACGATCGCTGGAGCAGAGGAAAAGAGAGTGCACGTGTGTGTATTTTGCATTGCGTTCAACCTACAACTTTTCTGCTTCTTTTCCTTTTATTCAGAGAGTACAAACTCTAACAGAAAATGAAAAAACGGGCCACGATCTAGGTCATGAGCACCGCCATCCCATCAGTCCCCACTCGTCAACGTCATGCCACCGTGATCGCTGCATCGTGCCATCCCACGATCAGGTCAAGGCGCCAAGAGATTCTAACTAACTGGGCCGAGTCGCAGCTGAGCTTATTTCTTGCTAACTTAACTGAAGAGCTGTCTAAAGTGACAAAACTGGCGTCAGTTCACAACTAAGCCTGATGAAACTGAACCAAAGTTTAACTGCAACAATTGTTGTATCAAGCTACTGCAAGAAGATGTCTGGTGATAGTGCAACTAAATGAATAGCTTATGATCTGAATAACAACTGGTTTTGTTTTTTCTCAGAAGTCTGTCCTAATACAAATTTGCCTTCTGTTAGAGCAATCTATGCTTATGCCTGGTAGCAGTTTGTGTTAGTTGTTCGCACTCGCGCAAATCGGTCATGTATATTGAACCTCTCATAAGTACTAATCATTTGGCATTTTATAGAAACATAAATGGCACATGTGAAACCTTTTAGAATCTAGGATAATATCTCAGCTAAATTGTAAAAGCAAAATAAAAAGTAACTTCAAATGAACCATTTGAAACCAAACTGAAACACCAAGGAAACTACATAGAAAACAGTCATGAAATCTTTTTGAAACCGACATTAAATTTGCCAAATATAATTAGTCTGAAACCCAAACTGAATACCATTAAACATTTTGGACCAAATCTGTCCTATTTCACTGATGTTTGACATAGGCTTATACCATGCCCCATGGGAATATAACGTAGATGTTTACAACTTGGACTGTAACTTATTCAGGACACCATTTAATTTTTTGTGATGTGGCACCATATTTAGTGTGGAAGTAGATGTTACCATATCTTATTCTAGATATTGTTCTTTGCACCAAAACCAAGATAACTCATTTCTTTTCTCTCTCAAAACACATCAAATATATAAGATCTCTATTCGGTACAACAAATAATAATAAGATACACCATATAACGCGTCGAAAAAGAAGATACTCCATATAAGCTAAATATTGGAGCCATAAATAGAGGAAATTATCAAATAATTAATTCTTACCATATAATTTCTACTCCCGGGGGACAGCGGAAGAGCCATAAATAGAGGAAATCCAGATTTTCTAGGACGATCCAACAACACCCCAGGCACTACAGACCAGGTTCCCTTGAGTGAACTGAGCTGGCTGCGCATATCACGAACCTAAACTTGATCGCCATGGCTGGTCCTACGTTGATGCACTGCCTGCTCGCCGTCTCTCTCCTCTCCTCCGTTGCCCACGCGCAGCTCTCGACGACTTTCTACTCCAGATCCTGCCCGAGTATGGAGAACACCGTGTGGGCGGTGATGAAACACGCCGTCGTCAAGGACCGGCGGATGGGCGCGTCGCTTCTGAGGCTCTTCTTCCACGACTGCTTCGTCCAGGTGATGTCTCATGACTCGTCGCACTTGACTATACAGTCTATAACTGAGTATACGAATAACGTAGTATCTCACAGTTCGCATGATAATTCTGACATGCATGTACTGCAGGGCTGTGACGGCTCGGTTCTTCTAGACGCTGGCAGCGAGAAGGCCGCCGGCCCGAACGCCAACTCCCTGCGCGGCTTCGAGGTCATCGACGCCATCAAGGCGCGCGTGGAGGCCGCGTGCCCCGGCGTCGTCTCCTGCGCCGACATCCTCGCGCTCGCGGCGCGCGACGGAACGTTCCTGGTGCGTCCCGGCCGGCCAAACTTAGCCATCGACTCCCGGAGTACTCTGCTCATTACACAACTTACTAATTTCCATTTTTAGAATCTTATTAATGTGTCTGCTTTGTTTGTTCTGGAATCTGTAGCTCCACGGGCCGACCTGGGCAGTGCCGCTCGGCCGGCGCGACTCGACGACGGCGAGCCAGTCCCTCGCCAACTTTAACCTTCCCTCGGTGAACTCCAGCCTCGCCACGCTCATCTCCATGTTCGCGAGGCAAGGGCTCTCGCCGACCGACATGACGGCGCTGTCCGGCGCGCACACCGTCGGGCAGGCACGCTGCACCACCTTCCGCGACCGCATCTACGGCAACTCCAACATGGACGCGACCTTCGCGAGGCGGCAGCAGCGGACCTGCCCCCTCTCCGGCGGGGAAAACAACCTGGCGCCCTTGGACGCGCAGACCCCGAGGGCGTTCGACAACGCCTACTACCAGAACCTCATGGCGCACCGCGGCCTGTTCCGCTCCGACCAGGAGCTCTTCAGCGGAGGGTCGCAGGACGCGCTGGTGCGGCAGTACAGCGCCAACCCCGCGCTCTTCCGGAGCGACTTCGTCAAGGCGATGGTGAAGATGGGCAACATTAATCCTCTCACCGGCACCGCCGGCCAGATCAGGAGAAACTGCAGATTCGTCAACAGCTAGATGGAGAGCCGAGAGGATGCAACGGAACCTCTCAAATGTTGCATCGTAGCAAAACATAGTATACCATGTGTTGTATCGATCTTTCGAAGAACACAAGAAGTGATGTAATCTTACAATCGCAACAATTGCATATTCAAATCGCCCTTTGGTTTAGGCTATTTGATGGCTATGATTTTACAGACAAGCTCTTTTAAGATGGTCCCAAATGATACAAGTCATCTGTTTTTGTTACTCCCTGCGCTTAGAGATTTCAATATGAA
The DNA here is from genome assembly GCF_002575655.3 of Aegilops tauschii subsp. strangulata. Lineage (NCBI taxonomy): Eukaryota > Viridiplantae > Streptophyta > Magnoliopsida > Poales > Poaceae > Aegilops > Aegilops tauschii. The sequence continues at coordinate 485,392,324 of NC_053041.3, forward strand.
CTACATATAGATGTACATAGACATATTTTAGAGTGTACATTCACTCATTTGCTCCGTATATAGTCCATATTGAAATCTTTAAAAAGACTTATATTTAGGAACGGAGGGAGTAATATAGCGGCTAAATATTAGTATTAGTACCTCCTGTATAATAACGAAGAAAATTATTGTTTGGTTAAAGCACATAAGTAAATATGAAAATTGTAATAATACTAGTAGTTAATAATATCTCTATTTCTATTTTTGGTTTCATTACTAGCTCACCATGCATGTAGTTATTCTATTTGTTGACACTTGGCACATGCTAGTATTAATTATTTATAAATTTTAGGTAGAACTCGTCATTTTTCTAGAATACATGTACAATGTATCATATAAAAAAATGTGTGTAAGTATGTGGAGTATTTTTTTTACAGAATATTTATATATTTATTTTTGTGACATAATATATTTTAACCATTACTTACTTATAGAATTTGGAAAAGATGGCTTTATACCATTTTATAACACTTAAATATATGGGATCGCACACATGTCTTATGAATTAAAAAATAAGTCTGGACATTTTTTCCTAATAAAATTGTCCAAGTATATATGTTGTACAAACTTATCATGTAATGAAAGGAAAGAAACTGTAATCATATTTCAAAATAAATGCATGTATGTGTTGTATATTGTACAACGAACCAACCATATATAGTGCATGGAAAATTTTCCATATTTGGAAAGCGTGGACATTAAATTTGTCAAAAATAATCCTTTCAATCTGTTATACTTATCATATATATGTACACCAAATTTGCCCTTGATCAATCGATGACTGGAGTTCAATTCCTCACTTACCTCTTATGGGGTAAGAGGGAGCATATTAAAATCTCCTCAGGGAGTATCTCGTTTCAATATTGATCTCTCTCTTTATATAATGTCTGTTGTATTTAATAGTTCTTACAAACACTTAAAAGATTTCCATATATATTTTAAAGGTGGTGTTTTAATGACTTACAATTAATACATCTGTCCGGATATTTTGAAGATTTTCCATATAAACCTGCCATGCTGGTATGATCATCATCATAAATACTGAAAAGCAAAATGTGACCATCTGTTTATTTTACAACAAATATTTTATGGCGCTCATTTAAAATAAATTGTTATTGGAATGGCATGAATGTTGATGTAGAAATCCCTTCAAAACTCATAACAAGACTTGGAGGATCTGACCAAAATATGACCAAAGGCTCTAAACTTGTGACGCCCCCGATTCAATCGTACACTAATCATACACGCAAACGTGTACGATCAAGATCAGGGACTCACGGGAAGATATCACAACACAACTCTAAATATTAAAATAAGTCATACAAGCATCATAATACAAGCCAGGGGCCTCGAGGGCTCGAATACAAGTGCTCGATCATAGACGAGTCAGCGGAAGCAACAATATCTGGGTACAGACATAAGTTAAACAAATTTGCCTTAAGAAGGCTAGCACAAACTGGGATACAGATCGAAAGAGGCGCAGGCCTCCTGCCTGGGATCCTCCTAAACTACTCCTGGTCGTCGTCAGTGGCCTGCACGTAGTAGTAGGCACCTCCGGTGTAGTAGGAGTCGTCGTCGACGGTGGCGTCTGGCTCCTGGGCTCCAGCATCTTGTTGCGACAACCAGGTAGAAAGGAAAAGGGGAAAAGAGGGAGAAAAGCAATGTGAGTACTCATCCAAAGTACTCACAAGCAAGGAGCTACACTACATATGCATGGGCATATGTGTAAACGGCCATATCGGTGGACTGAACTGCAAAATGTCAGAATAAGAGGGGGATAGCTAATCCTGTCGAAGACTACGCTTCTGGCCACCTCCATCTTGCAGCATGTAGGAGAGAGTAGATGGTAAGTTCTCCAAGTAGCATCGCATAGCATAATCCTACCCGGCGATCCCCTCCTCGTCGCCCTGTTAGAGAGCGATCACCGGGTTGTATCTGGCACTTGGAAGGGTGTGTTTTATTAAGTATCCGGTTCTAGTTGTCATAAGGTCAAGGTACAACTCCAAGTCGTCCTGTTACCGAAGATCACGGCTATTCGAATAGATAAACTTCCCTGCAGGGGTGCACCACATAACCCAACACGCTCGATCCCATTTGGCCGGACACACTTTCCTGGGTCATGCCCGGCCTCAGGAGATCAACACGTCGCAGCCCCACCTAGGCACAACAGAGAGGTCAGCACGCCGGTCTAAATCCTATGGCGCAGGGGTCTGGGCCCATCACCCATTGCACACCTGCACGTGCGAACACGGCTGGAAGCAGACCTAGCCTAGCAGGCGTTCCAGTCCAATCCGGCGCGCGCCGCTCAGTCGCTGACGTCACGAAGGCTTCGGCTGATACCACGACGCCGAGTGCCCATAACTGTTCCCGCGTAGTTGGTTAGTGCGTATAGACCAAATGGCCAGACTCAGATCAAATACCAAGAACTCGTTAAGCGTGTTATTTTAAGTATCCGCGGACGCCGACCAGGGCCAGGCCCACCTCTCTCCTAGGTGGTCTCAACCTGCCATGTCGCTCCGCCACAAAGTAACAGTCGGGGGCCGTCAGGAACCCAGACCCACCTCTACCGGGGTGGATCCACCTGTCCTTTCAGCCCCCTCATCAGAATCACTGGCAGGTACTCAACGAGCTGACCCGACTTTAGTCACCACATGTGTCATGTATATAAAGTATATACTATATACCCGTGATCACCTCCCGAAGTGATGACGGCCCAGTAGTATAGCATGGCAGACGGACAAGAGTGTAGGGCCACTAATGGAACACTAGCATCCTATTCTAAGCAGTAGGATAGCAGGTAAGGGTAACAACTGTAGCAACAATGACAGGCTATGCAACAAAATAGGATTAACCGAAATCAGTAACATGCTACACTACTCTAATGCAAGCAGTATAGAGAAGAATAGGCGATATCTGGTGATCAAGGGGGGCTTTCCTGGTTGCTCTTGCAAGAAGGACGTGTCGTCAAGACCGTAGTCGAACAGGGTAGCAGCGGCGTCGGTCTCGGTGTCTAGCGGGAGAAGAGGGGGAAGAAACAATAAATACAATGCAAACAAATGCATGACGATGCATGACATGACAAAGCGTGATGCTAGGTGTGCCCAATCGCGGTAGTAGGTGATACCGGCGAAGGGGGAAAACAACCGGGAAAGTATCCCCGGTGTTTCGCGTTTTCGGACAGATGAACCGGAGGGGGAAAGTTGCGTGTTTGCTATGCTAGGGATGTGTGGCGGATGAACGGGCTGCGTATCCGGATTCGTTTCATCGTTCTGAGCAACTTTCATGTACAAAGTTTTTCCATCCGAGCTACGGTTTATTTTATATTAATTTTAAAAGGTTTAAATCATTTTTTAGCATTTATTTAATTATTTTAATCCAACATTATCCAGAACAGTGCACGCTGACGTCAGCATGACGTCAGCAGTCAACAGAGGAGTTGACTGGTCAACCGACGTGTGGGTCCCGTTCGTCATTGACTGTTTAGTCTAATTAGGGTTTAACTAATCTAATAACTATTTAATTAAACTAATTAGTTAATTAGATTAAATAAATAGTATTAATTAACTTAATTAATTTAGTTAATTAATTTAGTTAATTAATTAAATTTATTATTATTATTATTAATAATAATATTTTATCTAAAAACGTTTTGGGGGCTGGGCCCCGGCTGTCATTGGGCCAGAGCCTTAGCGGGCACGGTGCTAATGGGCGCGGTTGCTGGGGCGGAGCCCCGTGAGCGTGCGGGCGCGTGGGCGCCGATTGGGCTGGTCCCGGGCGAGGCCAGCAGGCGCACGGGCGGCCGGTGGAGGCCGCGAGGCGCGCGCGATCAACGGCCAGCGACGACGCCAGGAGAGGGGCGAGGCCACGGCCGAGGTGGCCGGAGCAGGGGGCGCGGTGGCCGGGCGGGACGAACCCGAGCGACGGCCAGTGAGGGGGGGGGCGCGGCCGCGGCGAGGCCAGCCGCCAGTGGCCGGAGTGGAAGGGACGGGAGGAGCACCGGGCGGCGCCGGAGCGGGCGTGAGGTGAGCGCGTGCTGCCCAGAGCGTGAGCTCCGGCACGCGGGCACGTGTGCGCGCGGTGGCGCACCGAGGGAGGCGCAGACGGCGCGGGGACAGGGGAAGGAGGAGGGCGGAGGCCGTGGCCTCACCGGGATTTGTAGGGACGGGGCAGCGGGGGACGAGGAGGTCGTCGGGGACGACGCGGACGGAGTGGAGGCAGGCCGGCGGGGAGGAGGAAGCAGGCCGGCGAGGGAGCTCCGGCGAGGTCCTCGGGCGGCGGCGGCGGGGGTGGCGATGAGGCGTGGCCACGGCTTCACGTGGTGTCGCGCGAGGTAGAGGAGTGCGAGGAGGCAACGGCGACGGCAGGCGACGGCGATCCGGGGCGGTGGCGTCGACGGGATCGGGGTGGCACCGGGCGGCGGCGGCGGGGGCGAGTGCCCCGATCCCGATCTGGATCGGGGGGAGGAGAGGAGCATGGGGATCGTGGGGGGGGGGGGAGTGGGAGGTGTCGGTGGGGGGTTACGGGTTAGGGTTCGGGCTCCAGGGGGGTTATGGAGGAGTGGAGGGGCGGCCCGGGCCAGGTGGGCCGGCCTGGCTGCGAGCTGGGCCGTCTGGTCCAAGGGGGGTCCTTTTCTTCTTTCTTTTAATTTTGTTTTATTTTCTGTTTTGCCTTTATCTTTTTATTTATATTACCTTTTCTGTTTTAGTTTTGTTTCCTACTAATTTTAGTTTTAGTAAAATATACACGTAGCATCTAAATTAGTATTTCAACTTAGTGCATAGCCACAATTAGTGTAGTCCTCAAATAATTTAGTTTGACATTTTAGTAACTACAAAAGGTATTTAATTAATTGTTTTTACGGTTGTTTTATTCTTCTTATAGTATTTAAGAATTTTATAAAGGTGTGGTTTCTCCACCATAATTACCTATGCAATATTTGGTTCACTCCGAACATTTTAGTTTTAATATTTGAAAACTTTTATTGTTTGCTTTTATTTAAATTTTGAATTTGTTTCGGTTCTGAACTATCGAGAGTTTATCAACAGTAACCGGGGTGACGTGGCATCGTTAATGTGGGATTACTGTAGCTTAATTATCCGAGCGTCATAATTCTCCTCCACTACAAGAAATCTCGTCCCGAGATTTAAGAGGTGGAGCAAGGGGAAAAGATCTGGTTACGAAATTCTAACGAATCTTCTTGTTCTGGGATGCTCTTCCCAAAGTAGTTGATCCTTTTCATTGATGTCTTTATTTCTCTGCTCCAGGTCATCATGATGAAGTCGGCATCCTTTCTTCGGGAACTCCATCGTACTTACGAAAAGGATAAGGGGTAGCTTCGGAAGAACGAAACTCTACAAGGTTGCTATCCGGTTTATAACTCAGGGAATGTGGTAGAAAGTAACTCTCGAGTTGAAACTTAAGAAAATATCGAGAACAAAGTAAGGAGGTATCATGAGAAGTTTCAAACGGATAGGCAAGCGTTTGATGCCTAATCCGAAGGTGAAAGGGGTTCAGAGCAACGAGAACAAGTATTGCGTCCGATACCCGAATAGATCACTTGGCAGGTGGCGCGTGAGTTACATAAGAAGTCAAGCGCGAGGAATAACTTTGGAAACCGGGGGTGTACAGGAGAGTCAGGTTTCGATCCTGTGGAACTGTGGGTTATGGGCCCACCATGTGGGTTAAGTAGGAAGGGTGGTGACGTCTTGCACGATCGCATAAGAAAGACATGTCAGAGCATAGCCTGTCAGTTATGTTGGCAACAATGTCGGTACCAAGGGCGAGGGACGAAGAGAACCATTTTCCTGCTCGTTGAACGAGGCGGACCAATAGGCAAAGTTCTCGTCCATCGGCGGTTACCGGAATGTCATCAACAATAGTAACAGGGTCTTACTAACAACATGGTACCACAAGGTTCTTACCTATTTTAGGGGTATATCCTTCCCAAGGACAAGTAGAGCATGATATCCATGACATGATATAAAGTTGAAAACCCTTTAGGTGAGGGGAGAGAAATTTCATGACATTACCCATACAACAGTGTTTGGATAATTGATAAAGAGAATTTAGCATTGTGCTTCAAATGCTCTTATTGATGATCGGAGTACCGCAGACATGCTTCGAGATAGCATTGACATGGTCATTAGGTAAAGATCAGGCTATGGATACACAAAGGATCCATCAGGAACAACTTATAGAGTAAGTCTTACAATTTCCTCATGGAAGAATAGCTAACCTTGCTAAAAAGGAAACTTATAACAATAGGTCCTCCGGCCAGGTGTGTTAGGCATGACATCACCTTACCGGGTCATAAATAGACCAATGTTATAACTCTTGGAAATATGTTCCAACCATCATATCTGACCGAGATTCATATCTGATTGGTGTCAGGATAACTCAGACTCAGGATGCCTGAGAAGAAAGGTGCAACACAAATTGTCGAAAAGACATCGAAGATTCTCGGGAGATGAACTATGGAAGCGAGTTCCGAACAAGGGTTCATCACTAAATCGAGGAGAGGTGAGGAGGTGATTGATTGACTCAGCGACAATCCATTGAGATTTCCAAAAGATGGATTTCCACAACTATGTGAACAAGGAGATAACATTAGCTAGATCGAATGACTTAATGATGTATGCTCGAGGAAAACATACACAGTTAAACATTGGTTGAAATGTGCACCCCAAATATGGGCTAGGTAGCACGATCAATGTTCGAATGATGATTCATTAAGCCATAGACGTAGAATGAAACTATAGATCAATAACTTCAAAGCAATAGGGTTGCTAGAAGTTTAGAATTTACACATCACAGACCATTTGTCAGTATTTCGTTTAGAAACAACACGGGGACCAAGAAAGAATGGTGATGGTGAGAAGTATCACTGTACCAAGAATTCTTAAGAGGTGGAGTAATCCTCACGACATTCTTGACATAAAAGATGGTAATACTCCAAGGTAGAACATATCATAAGCTAGATAGCAGGGAAATCAAGATACAACACAAAATATGAACAAGTTTGTGTTGGGGGGAGGCAAGAATGTTGTCGACGATAACACAATTCATCGAGGGGCAAGGATGGTATTTCTCATCCTGAATTTCGACACACAACTTGGAAGAAGTCAAATTGTTGACAATGATCACGACAAATTTGTCGAGAGGTTTTCAAGAAGATGTAATTGATCGACGATGACATCAAGTCAAAGGAATGATGAAAGCGAAAGGTTATTGGAACCACGGGTAGGACACAAACTCGAAATCAAGTTTGCTGTTCAAGGAGAAGTGATATGACGAGGAAGATCGACGCAAGATTAGCTCACTGTCGAAATTTGTGCGCTGGGAAGGTCCAGGTAGCACAGTTAAAATCGGCACGATAATGACATAGCCGAGCAGGCTAGGAAGGACTTGAAGGATTATTAAACTCGTAAGCAACAAAAAATACATAGAGTTATTGAATCGGAGTGCGGAATTGATTCACTTATCGGTGTCCTTGAGGGGTTCTAACAACTCAGAACCCGTTGGAAAAATGGAATCGGCAAGAATATTAGTTGATGAAGAACTCATAAGAAGTTAAGTAGTTCCTTGGCATTCTCGAGATACCAGGGGGTTAATACTCGACGACAGACCAAAGTAGAGGTTGGACGGGGGTATTGCTCTGCAGAGGACAAGTGCTTAAACTTGCACGAGAAATGGTATTTAAAGGAGAACATGGTCAGAACCACGATTGAAAAAGGCCAGATCCCAGATATAAGATGAACTTATACCCAGGGAATAATTAATTTAAGAGAAGCTTTAATGATAAGATCTACATCGTGTCCATGGGCATGAACACAAAGTTCAAGGTCGACTCCCACTTCTCCAATGCATAACCTTTCATTCACTTCTCGCATTCGATGAAGTTGTATGGTAGAAAATTATCTGGTAAAATACCAGAAGGGTATGACTTGTGAAAACCTTCGGATTCATACGGTTTTTAGGGAAGGTATAGGTTCAATCCATCGGGGCATCTTAGAAACATATACCTCAAACTTCAAGAGTAAAATCACCAGCTCAAAAGTAGAGTATGGTTATCAAGCAGAGGATACAAATTACCAAAGGCATTATATATCCATGGAAATGATCACAAGGTTATTGAATATGAAGGACACTGTCGGATAATAACCCAACAAGGGGTCTTGTGGTTTATAACGGAGCTGATGCGAGTATCGGTACTCTATCAGAGGAAGAAGGAACGAAAGGGCATCGGACTAAAAAAACAACTGAGTAATTCAAAGGCCAAATGCAAAGGAATTATCATTTCCAAATCAAGGGATCAGAAGCCAATGGTCTGATTAAGAATGGATAAGTGGAATAGACTTAGGGGTACAATCGACGGCAATTTGATTGGTCGATAACCAGTTCACGTTTCAAATGACGTCTGAGCCGGAAGGATGAATACTAGGCTCTGATTGAGGATTGCGAGCATTCGGAACAAATTGAATCAACGGGCTCAAAATGATAATGACAAGAGATGCCAATAAGATTACGAGACTTAAGATTAATCATAATGCAAGTAAGCAAGAATTTCAAGAGCAAAAAGGCTCCTGCGGATTTTCGGAAGATCGAATGGTATTTTGAACACTTTTGTGAAATACTTGAATCAACTGGGGGTGAGCGGATACTTGGTAAGTGCGAGAATTATCCGTAGGGGTATTCAGGTGACAAAGAACAACAAGGCAGTAAGCTCAAAGGATTCTCGGAACAACAGAGAGAATTTCGGGGTATCTTGTAATAACAAGATCAACTGGGAAACATTGTATGAATAGAGAGTATACGTGGTTATCCGTAGGAGTTTATCGATGGAAGGGAATTGCAAAAGCGATGAACACAAGTTCTCGGGTTAACAACGGAGAGTGTCTTCAGGGTCCTCACGTGCAGCAGACGATCATCAGTAATAAGGGGCTCTCCGGGTGAAAGTGATAACGAGATCCTAATGTTAGAATTAGCAAAATTCATTTAACCCGAATAGAAGAGAGATCAGAGTCCCAGAGTATAGACAAGGAGTAAAAGATCCTAATACCACCCCATGGCGACGTGGGCCCGTAAGCCACACATCCATGTTAGTAAAAGTTTTTCAATGACTAGACTTGACTTCAGCCAAGGAGTTGGAAAGGGGGATTCCCACAGGCAGTCGGCTCTGATACCAACTTGTGACGCCCCCGATTCAATCATACACTAATCATACACGCAAACGTGTACGATCAAGATCAGGGACTCACGGGAAGATATCACAACACAACTCTAAAAATTAAAATAAGTCATACAAGCATCATAATACAAGCCAGGGGCCTCGAGGGCTGAATACAAGTGCTCGATCATAGACGAGTCAGCGTAAGCAACAATATCTGAGTACAGACATAAGTTAAACAAATTTGCCTTAAGAAGGCTAGCACAAACTGGGATACAGATCGAAAGAGGCGCAGGCCTCCTGCCTGGGATCCTCCTAAACTACTCCTGGTCGTCGTCAGCGGCCTGCACGTAGTAGTAGGCACCTCTGGTGTAGTAGGAGTCGTCGTCGACGGTGGCGAATGGCTCCTGGGCTCCAGCATCTGGTTGCGACAACCAGGTAGAAAGGAAAAGGGGAAAAGAGGGAGAAAAGCAACCGTGAGTACTCATCCAAAGTACTCGCAAGCAAGGAGCTACACTACATATGCATGGGCATATGTGTAAACGGCCATATCGGTGGACTGAACTGCAAAATGTCAGAATAAGAGGGGGATAGCTAATCCTGTCGAAGACTACGCTTCTGGCAACCTCCATCTTGCAGCATGTAGGAGAGAGTAGATGGTAAGTTCTCCAAGTAGCATCGCATAGCATAATCCTACCCGGCGATCCCCTCCTCGTCGCCCTGTTAGAGAGCGATCACCGGGTTGTATCTGGCACTTGGAAGGGTGTGTTTTATTAAGTATCCGGTTCTAGTTGTCATAAGGTCAAGGTACAACTCCAAGTCGTCCTGTTACCGAAGATCATGGCTATTCGAATAGATAAACTTCCCTGCAAGGGTGCACCACATAACCCAACACGCTCGATCCCATTTGGCCGGACACACTTTCCTGGGTCATGCCCGGCCTCAGGAGATCAACACGTCGCAGCCCCATCTAGGCACAACAGAGAGGTCAGCACGCCGGTCTAAATCCTATGGCGCAGGGGTCTGGGCCCATCGCCCATTGCACACCTGCACGTTGCGAACGCGGCCGGAAGCAGACCTAGCCTAGCAGGCGTTCCAGTCCAATCCGGCGCGCGCCGCTCAGTCGCTGACGTCACGAAGGCTTCGGCATATACCACGATGTTGAGTGCCCATAACTGTTCCCGCGTAGTTGGTTAGTGCGTATAGACCAAATGGCCAGACTCAAATCAAATAGCAAGAACTCGTTAAGCGTGTTATTTTAAGTATCCGCGGACGCCGACCAGGGCCAGGCCCACCTCTCTCCTAGGTGGTCTCAACCTGCCCTGTCGCTCCGCCACAAAGTAACAGTCGGGGGCCGTCAGGAACCCAGGCCCACCTCTACCGGGATGGAGCCACCTGTCCTTTCAGCCCCCTCATCAGAATCACTTGCGGGTACTCAACGAGCTGACCCGACTTTAGTCACTACATGTGTCATGTATATAAAGTATATTGTATATATCCGTGATCACCTCCCGAAGTGATCACGGCCTAGTAGTATAGCATGACAGACAGACAAGAGTGTAGGGCCACTGATGGAACACTAGCATCCTATACTAAGCAGTAGGATAGCAGGTAAGGGTAACAACTGTAGCAACAATGACAGGTTATGCAACAGAATAGGATTAACCGAAATCAGTAACATGCTACACTACTCTAATGCAAGCAGTATAGAGAAGAATAGCGATATCTGGTGATCAAGGGGGGGGGGGCTTGCCTGGTTGCTCTAGCAAGAAGGACGTGTCGTCAACACCGTAGTCGAACTGGGTAGCAGCGGCGTCGGTCTCGGTGTCTAGCGGGAGAAGAGGGGGAAGAAACAATAAATACAATGCAAACAAACGCATGACGATGCATGACACGACAAAGCGTGATGCTAGGTGTGCCCAATCGCGGTAGTAGGTGATACCGGCGAAGGGGGAAAACATCCGGGAAAGTATCCCCGGTGTTTCGCGTTTTCGGACAGATGAACCGGAGGGGGAAAGTTGCGTGTTTGCTATGCTAGGGCTGTGTGGCGGATGAACGGGCTGCGTATCCGGATTCGTCTCGTCGTTCTGAGCAACTTTCATGTATAAAGTTTTTCCATCCGAGCTACGGTTTATTTTATATTAATTTTATAAGGTTTAAATCATTTTTTAGCATTTATTTAATTATTTTAATCCAACATTATCCAGAACCGTGCACGCTGACATCAGCATGGCGTCAGCAGTCAACAGAGGAGTTGACTGGTCAACTGACATGTGGGTCCCGTTCGTCATTGACTGTTTAGTCTAATTAGGGTTTAACTAATCTAATAACTATTTAATTAAACTAAGTAGTTAATTAGATTAAATAAATAGTATTAATTAACTTAATTAATTTAGTTAATTAATTAATTAAATTTATTATTATTATTATTATTAATATTTTATCTAAAAACGTTCTGGGGGCTGGGCCCCGGCTGTCATTGGGCCAGAGCCTTAGCGGGCACGGTGCTAACGGGCGCGGTTGCTGGGACGGAGCCCCGTGAGCGTGCGGGCGCGTGGGCGCCGATTGGGCTGGTCCCGGGCGAGGCCAGCAGGCGCACGGGCGGCCGGTGGAGGCCGCGAGGCGCGCGCGACCAACGGCCAGCGGCGACGCCAGGAGAGGGGCGAGGCCATGGCCCAGGTGGCCGGAGCAGGGGGCGCGGTGGCCGGGCGGGACGGACCCGAGCGACGGCCAGCGAGGGGGGGCCGCGGCCGCGGCGAGGCCAGCCGCCAGTGGCCGGAGTGGAAGGGGCGGGAGGAGCACCGGGCGGCGCTGGAGCGGGCGTGAGGTGAGCGCGTGTGCGCGCGGTGGCGCACCGAGGGAGGCGCGGACGACGCGGGGACAGGGGAAGGAGGAGGGCGGAGGTTGTGGCCTCACCGGGATTTGTAGGGACGGGGCAGCAGGGGGCGAGGAGGTCGCCGGGGACGACGCGAACGGAGTGGAGGCAGGCCGGCGGGGAGGAGGAAGCGGGCCGGCGAGGTCCTCGGGCGGCGGCGTCGGGGTGGCGATGATGCGTGGCCACGGCTTCACGTGGTGTCGCGCGAGGGAGAGGAGTGCGAGGAGGCAACGGCGACGGCAGGCAACGGCGATCCGGGGCGGTGGCGTCGACGGGATCGGGGCGGCGGCGGCGGGGGCGAGTGCCCCGATCCCGATCTGGATCGGGGGGAGGAGAGGAGCATGGGGATCGTGGGGGGGGGGGAGTGGGAGGTGTCGGTGGGGGGTTACGGGTTAGGGTTCGGGCTCCAGGGGGTTATGGAGGAGTGGAGGGGGCGACCCGGGCCAGGTGGGCCAGCCTGGCTGCGAGCTGGGCCGTCTGGTCCAAGGGGGTCCTTTTCTTCTTTCTTTTAATTTTGTTTTATTTTCTGTTTTGCCTTTATCTTTTTATTTATATTACCTTTTCTGTTTTAGTTTTGTTTCCTACTAATTTTAGTTTTAGTAAAATATACACGTAGCATCTAAATTAGTATTTCAACTTAGTCCATAGCCACAATTAGTCTAGTCCTCAAATAATTTAGTTTGACATTTTATTAATTACAAAAGGTATTTAATTAATTATTTTTACGGCTGTTTTATTCTTCTTATAGTATTTAAGAATTTTTATAAAGGTGTGGTTTCTCCACCATAATTACCTATGCAATATTTGGTTCACTCGAAACATTTTAGTTTTAATATTTGAAAACTTTTATTGTTTGCTTTTATTTAAATTTTGAATTTGTTTCGGTTCTGAACTATCGAGAGTTTATCAACAGTAACCGGGGTGACGTGGCATCGTTAACATGGGATTACTGTAGCTTAATTATCCAGGCGTCACAATTCTCCTCCAGTACAAGAAATCTCGTCCCGAGATTTAAGAGGTGGAGCAAGGGGAAAAGATCTGGTTACAAAATTCTAATGAATCTCCTGGTATGATCATCATCATAAATACTGAAAAGCAAAATGTGACCATCTGTTTATTTTACAACAAATATTTAATGGGGCTCATTTACAAGAAATTGTTATTGGAATGGCATGAATGTTGATGTAGAAATCCCTTCAAAACTCATAACAAGACTTGGAGGATCTGACCAAAATATCACCAAAGGCTCTAAACTGAAAGGCAAACAAAGTGCGAGGTTCTAACCAAAGATGGTTCGAAGGATCCGGATGACACTCGGTAAGTTGCAGCCTCGGCTTCGAAGGTTCTGAATGGCATATAGTTGAAGGCTCCGAATGGTACAAGATTCAACATGGAAAAGATTCAGAGGCTCTCATTGGAATTTGGCTGGAGGTTTCGGCCAATTGAAAAACAGAGAGATATAGGCTAGGAAGTATGAAAAATTTGAGGGTTTTGGAGTTTGATATTCAAGTATTTTGCAAGGAAAGCTTCACCTCACAACCCTTAATACCCTTTTGATGGCATCAACATAATTATGTAACCGAACTTATCTTGGATCACAAAAAGCTATGAAATGATCCTTACTCTTGCCAACACTTGATCCATAAGAGTTGAGGGAAACAGAAATAAGTGTTTTTTGCTAAAGTAAACACAAAAAAGTGTTTAGCATATGAAATGTAATTTTTTTACACAACCACATTAATATGGGTAGGTAAATTATGGGCTAACATACCACATTAATAACGTGAACCCTCCCTCCGTGCCTAAATATAATTTTTTTTACAGATTTCAATACAAACTACATACAAATGTATATAGACATATTTTATAGTGTAGGTTCACTCATTTTGCTTCGTATGTAGTCCATTATTGGAATCACTAAAAAGACTTGTATTTAGGAATGGTGGTAGAATATTTGTGCCCTTTTAGTGTAATTGATTATCTGCTTCTGTTAAGAATGACCAATGTGATATCTCCAAAAAAAATGACCAATGTCCTCACAAGAAAAGAAAAAACTAATCAACATGCTCCCTCTCTTGCCATCTTACCAGCCTACCAGTGTCCTGGCCTAAGTGTCATCGATCAGATGGGCTTGGGCTTGGGCTTGGCCTCAGATGGGCTTGGGCTTGGGCTTACCAATGTTCTCAGACAGCAGATCGCGATCTGAGCCCAAGCCCATCTGAAAGAAAGGTCCACCGCAAGGAAGCGTCGTTCAGAACCGCTTTCGGATGAGCTGCGCTAAGTGTACGACGTTGGCGCTACGATTTCTATACGACAGTCGATCGAAGCCATCCATCCATGGTGACGAGAGTCGGACAAACAAAATCGTACGTAAAGTGATTCCGCTTTCGGACTGGAGTCGGGCTCCGTTTCCGTCTCCCCTCCCAAACCCCCGTACGTCAATAAATTGCAGCCAGAGCTCACGAACCAACCTTCAAACCAGAAGCGACGGGAAAGAAAAGAAAAACGCGCGAGAGAGAGACACACACGATCGAGAGCCAATTCCCAAACCCGCGAGCTCCCGGTCGCCGCTTCATCCTCGATCGCGTCGACCCGTCCATCCAGCGGCGACGTCTTGGATCCACCCGTCGGGATCGCCATGATGAACCCGGAGATGATGCGGGTGGCGGAGGAGCAGATGCGACGCATACCCGCCGTCGACCTCGCCAGGATGCAGCGGCAGCTCATGTCCAACCCGGACCTGCTAAAGCTCACAACCGAGAGCATGAAGAACATGACGGCCGAGGACTTCAAGCTCGCCGCCGAGTGCCTGAACCACGCAAGGCCAGAGGAGATGCTCGACATGACCGAGAAAATCGCCAAGGCCAAGCCCGAGGAGCTCGCCGCCATGAAGGCGCAAGCCGACGCTGAGACGTCGCGCGCGATATCCGCCGCCAAGATGCTGAAGCGGCAGGGGAACCAGCTCCATGGCCGCGGGCAGTACGCTGACGCCGCCGCCAAGTACAAGCTCGCCAGGGACAGCGTGAAGAACGGCGTGCCATCGGCGGCTGGGCGCGCTCTGCAGCTGCAGTGCAGCGTTAATCTGATGGCTTGTTACCTGAAATTAGGCGAGTTTGAGGAGTGCGTCAATGAAGGTTCAGAGGTTTTAAGCTATGAATCGGGCGATGCCAAAGCATACTACCGAAGAGGGCAAGCGTACAAACAGCTAGGAAACCTTCATGCTGCTGTTGCTGACTTGAGTAAAGCCCGTGAGATTTCTCCGGACGATGAAACTGTCGCTCAAGCTCTGGCAGAGGCACAAGAAAAATGTGCGACCGAAGGGGGGACAAAAAACCTGCCAAAGGGAGTTGTCATTGAAGAAATTGTAGAAGATATTAGTTATGATCTGGCAAGCCCTGAAAACAGTTCTTCTACTACTACTGAGCATACTGCTTCACAACCACACGACGGAGCACGAAACTCGACACAATCTGACTCTTCAGAAAGCTTGGTAAATATGTCTCAGGTTGCTTCTTCATCAAGTGGAACAATCCCTGTTAGCCCTGCTATGTGGGAGATGTTTGCATCCATGGTGGAGAACATGAGCCCTGATGAAATGGCAAACATGAGCGGGCTGCTCGGTATCGAGATGTCCAAGGAGGATGCTGCCAACGCTCAACATGCTATGTCTTCATTCTCTTCACAAGATTTAGAGAAAATGATGAAGTGGATCGGCAGAGCACAGCGAGGAGTCGCAGCGGCAAAGAAGACGAAGGACTGGCTCCTAGGCAGGAAAGGCTTCATCTTTGCTATTGTCATGCTGATCTTGGCGTTCATCCTCCATCGGCTTGGATTCATCGGGTAGGTGATGATGCCACACACATCCGAGAATCCGCGGCGAAAAATGTGGAAGCGATAGTGGGCGGATGACAACAATGTGGAAGCAATAGTTGAACCTGGGTCTTTTTGTAACCATTGTTTATTCTTTCAGCATATTTGTTTGTAAATTGTACTGTAACAGATTAGAGGTAATTGGCCGAGTGTTTTGACAACTAGCAATTGTGCGGGCATCAATTTTATTTCCTTTTGAAAGTAATTCTGTTTTTAGGATAAGAACAAAGTTAGGGTGTAACAATCTATAGTGTTTTTTTATGCAAATCAACAATCTGTAGTTATTTGATGCCAGTACCCATATTTTTCTCTTTATTATGTTGAAGTGTTAGGGTACACCAAAAGTGGGCAGTAAAATGAAAAACAAAATATGAATATTATATACAAAAATTGTACCGAACATTGATGAATGTTTTATCACGGGAAAAACATTTTGGAGCATCGTTATTTTTTGTTGCCACATCTTCCACAAATGTCATCCCGTGATCAAACTTTGCAAGCAATCAAAACATTTGTCAATGAAAAAATTCAGAATTTTTTTAATTTATTTTCCATATTTTTACTGATCACCTGAGCTCACATGAGCTCGGGATCAGAACAGCCTCGTCCTAGGATACACCAAAAATTCTTCCCTTCATGTTGATTTGTTTTGTCATTTTGAACACCCATGTATATGCGAAATATCTAAATCCGTCACCAGCCTTGTTGTCCTCGTGTACTCTTTCGTGTGTCTTCTCTAGTTTCCTCCCTCTTTGTCAACTCTTGTTGGAACAATTTAATATTTCATGTATTGATGAACTTGTGCCTCTTGATCGTAACTCTATAAACTTTGCATACATTTTTATTAATTACCTCGCAAAAAAAACTTGAAGTAAAGGAACAACGGATCCTCCACTTTGCATTTAGGTCAGTGCTCCTACTCCGCCTTAAGCGAAGAATCATGGGCTGGGCCATAAAGATTGCCCTTTCCTTTTTCATTTAACATATTTAGGAGAAATGTGTGAAAGGTGATTTGAATAATAGTAATAATGTATTTTTTTAACATATTTATAAAAATCCCGTATGTTTTAAAAAGTGCGCTTATTTTCAAAAAATCGTTTGTTTTTTTAATATATTGCGTTTAGAAAAATGTTGATTATTTTAGAAAACGTTCATGTATTTAGAAATCATACGTATTTTTAAAAATTGTATGATTTTTTAATAGTTCTTGCACTGCATTTTTTATACACTTTAAAAACATATTTGGGAAATTTTCCCTCTGCATTCACTCTGCATATTAGCTTGGATTCATCATCGCATAGGTGATGATCTCAACATCCATGATGCCCAACCACGCTGTTCATCCGAGAGTCAGCAACAAATAGTAACAACTTGATAGAATTGGTGGGCGGATGACAATGTG
Organism: Aegilops tauschii subsp. strangulata; assembly: GCF_002575655.3. Classification (NCBI taxonomy): domain Eukaryota; kingdom Viridiplantae; phylum Streptophyta; class Magnoliopsida; order Poales; family Poaceae; genus Aegilops; species Aegilops tauschii. The sequence continues at coordinate 485,409,676 of NC_053041.3, forward strand.
GAAGCACCGTCGGACGAAGAGCTACTCCAATCTGCACCTTTCTTGTACCACTGTTTATTCTTTCATCATGTTTTTTTTGAGAAAATATTCTGGCATCATGTGTTTGTGATATTATTTTTATTCTAATCACTAACCACTACTAAGGCAAGCAGAAAATAAAGCATTTCATCATTCAATAACGTGACTGCCTTCAGCTTTGAAAAGCTTCATCTTTGCTAGTGCCATGCTGATCTTGGCGTTCATCCTCCATCGGCTTGGATTCATCGGGTAGGTGATGATGGCCTACACATCCAAGAATCGGCGGCGAAAAATAATACTCTGCTCTTTTTCGTGGGGTCAGAAGCGATAGTGGGCGGATGACAACACTGTGGAAGCAATAGTTGAACCTGGGCCTTTCTTGTCCATTATTTATTCTTTCAGCATATGTGCTTATAAATTGAACTCCCTTCGTTCCTAAATATAAGTCTTTTTAGAGATTTCAATATGAACTAAACATGGAGCAAATAAGTGAATCTACACTCTAAAATATGTCTATAAAAAAGGAAAATAAATCCAAAAAATACTGATTTTGTTGTGCCAAACATTGACAAATGTGTTGATTGCTTGCAAAATTTCATCACTAGATGACATTTGTGGAAGACGTGGCAAAAAAATGTATGCTCCAAAATGTTATTTTTGGAGTATCAATTTTATTTTTTTTGCCACATTTTCCACAAATGACATTAAATTTTGCAAGCAATGAAACATTTATCAATGTGGGGTACATTAATTTTAGTTTTTTTACTGTTCACCCAAGCTCACATGAGCTCGGGATCAGAACAACACTTTCGGTATACCCGAACACTTCAGCATAATAAAGAGAAAAATATGGGTATTGTTACACCCTAACTTTGTTCCTGTCATAAAAACAGAACATTACTTTGAAAAGGAAATAAAATCGATACCCGCACAATTGCTAGTTTTCCAAATGAAAACAGTCAGGCAGTTACTTTTAATCTGTTACTCCCTCTGTTCCTAAGAACAGCCGTGTCCTAGGGTAACTGATAATTCTTCCCTTCATGTTGATTTTGTTTTGTCATTTTGAACACCCACGTATACGCGAATATCTGAATCCGTCACCAGCTTTGTAGTCCTCGTGGTACAATTTTGTGTGTCTTCCCTAGTTTTCTCCTTCTTTGTCAACTCTTTTCGGAACAATTTGCACCCAAGAGAAAAGATCACCACACCCGTAACAATACTTATTGATTCTCCGTGTCTTGCTTTCACTCCCTTGTCTTTTTAAGCATTAAAATAAAAGAGTATGTTACATGGGTAAGGAGAAAAAATGCAGATACATATAATTCAGAACAATAGGTGAGTGAAAATAAGTTATAGAAATCTACCCCTAAAGACCCGAAGAGCGGATTATCCAACACCAGTTTTGGGGATCTGATCCATCACGTAATTAGAAAGTGTGACCTAGCCAAGCTTGGAACTCTGCTGTGAATTTTCTCTTGATCTTGAAACCAAATAACTTGAGCTCATGTTTGAGCGTATCAGATATAGCGAATGAGTGCAGTTGTGCAAACTTATGATGAATTGTCTCCCCTGCCCAAGGATCTAGCCATAGATGAATAGAGTTGCCCGACTGAACTACACATGTGCAGGCTTGTAGTAAGTAGGCTGTAAGTTTATATGCATCTTCCACCAAAAAGATCCCTCCCTTTTATCCAACGGAGGGCCAGAAGAATAGTGGGCTTCCCATACTAACTTCACCCAAGGCAGATCTTCCTGATTGAGGAATCTGTGTGCATTCTTCATAAGAAAGGCTTTGTTATGTTCCAAGATGCTCAAAATTCCGAGACCATCATAGTTTTTTGGCTTAGTGATCTTATCCCAGGCAACCGGTGCCATTACACTTTCTTCCATGCCAAATATTCTCCATAGGAAATGCCTCAAGTATTTGTTGAGTTGATTAATGACCCCAACAGGCAGAGCCAAGGAGCACATGAAGAAAATTGGCAATGCAGAGAAGACCGATTTAATCATGAGTAGCTTACCACCCAAGGAAAGTAAAGTGGAGCAGCATGTGAGTCTTCTTTCAACTCTTCGAATAATTAGCTAAAAATCCTCCATCTTAAGTTGAGAGGTGCTCATTGGCAATCCAAGATAGGTGAATGGAAAAGCTTGGGTTAAATTGTTTTCCATTGCTTCACTGAGGTCTTAAGTCGGATATATCCACGCGGGTGCACACGCTTATCAGGATATGTATGCTTCTACTAGTTTCACACTTCATGAGCTCAAGCTTATAAATTGGTCTTCCACCCCCTTGCCTGGGTGATGTGGGACTAAAACCCGTTTTTCATTCTATGGTGTGTTGCAGGCCACGTCTCTACATAGGCCACCAGCAAGGGTCCAAATTTGTGGGCCACAAGCGCTGCTCTTTGTCCATCACCATACACGGACGAACAATGTTGCTCTGATGCTGCTGCTCACGACCAGACATGCATGGCCACTTTTTAAAATAGTCCGCGAATAGTGAGATCATTTCCTTGGTGCCCACACTCTTAAAAAAATTTGCCACAACCACGCACTATCTGATACGTTTATTTTTGGGTCCCGATTTTGGATGGCTGCTAATATCTCACTCTTTTCTACTACCCCGTCTTGATTTATTAGCCTCCTTATATTTTGGGTCAAATTTTGACATTTGATTTCACTATAAAAAAATAAGTTATATACAAAAAAAGTATCATTGAAAACATCTTTTGAATATGAACCCAACAATAAACGTATAGGGCAGATATGAGGAGCCCGTCTAGGTCGGCATTCTGTGACCAGGCCATCCGCGCGGATGTATAGAGGGGGCTTGGGAAGCCCAGTAAAGTGATATATTGCCACACGGGGCTCGGGAGTTGTGCACGCGTGAGCTCGCTGGCACATGTGATGAGATCATGAGAAGGACTACTTGTGGGGCGAATGAAGTGTCGTAGGGCACAATTACACATGGAGATTTTTCTTCCTAGGTTAGATATAGACTACTATTGTATGCCTACTTTTGTTGCACTTGATAAAGTAACCAAAAATAAATTGGCAAAGTCACACATAAATAAAATACACATTTTGTTTACGGCACGGTGGTATTTTTCAGCTTCAATGTACTCCCTTCATCCGGGCTTTTGGGGCCTAATCAGCATGGTCATTTTGTGCCTCGCTCCTAAAGTTGATTTTTTTTGAGCAATCACTGGGGGAGAGCGTCCCCACCTGAATATATTACTCAAAAGGGCCGAAGCCGAGAATTACATCATAGGTTATAGTGGGAAGAGAGGAACATGCGCCAAGACAGGGCAGCGTCCCTACAGATCGGGTCTTTAAAACGGAAGACCCAAAGTGTGAAATCTGAGATTACATTGCGCAGAGTATCCAAGGACGAGTGAGTCTCAGAGCGGAACACCTGGATGTTACGAGAGTCCCAGAGTTTCCAGAGGATGGCAAGGGCGACGGTGGGCCAAATGTTGATTTCGAGGCCAGGCGGGGTGACTGTTGAAGAAAATATGCCCTAGAGGCAATAATAAAGTTGTTATTTTATATTTCCTTATTCATGATAAAGGTTTATTATTCATGCTAGAATTATTTTGATCGGAAACTTAAATACATGTGTGAATACATAAACAAATACCGTGTCCCTAGTGAGCCTCTACTAGACTAGCTCGTTGATCAAAGATGGTTAAAGTTTCCTAACCATAGACATGAGTTGTCATTTGATAACGGGGTCACATCATTAGGAGAATGATGTGATGGACAAGACCCATCCGTTAGCTTAGCATATTGATCGTTCAGTTTATTGCTATTGCTTTCTTGATGACAAATACATATTCCTTCGACTATGAGATTTTGTAACTCCCGGATACCGGAGGAATACCTTGTGTGCTATCAGACGTCACAACGTAACTAGGTGATCATAAAGATGCTCTACAGGTATCTCCTAAGGTGTTTGTTGAGTTGGCATAGATAGAGATTAGGATTTGTCACTCCGAGTATTGGAGAGGTATCTCTGGTCCCTCTCGGTAATACACATCATAAGAAGCCTTGCAAGCAAATGACTAATGAGTTATTTACAAGATAATGTATTACGGAACAAGTAAAGAGACTTGCCGGTAACGAGATTGAACTAGGTATAGAGATACCTACGATCGAATCTCGGGCAAGTAACATACCGATAGACAAAGGGAATTACGTATGTTGTCATAATGGTTCGACCGATAAAGATCTTCATAGAATATGTAGGAGCCAATATGGGCATCCAGGTTCCGCTATTGGTTATTGACCGGAGAGGTGTCTCGGTCATGTCTACATAGTTCTCGAACCCGTAGGGTCCACATGCTTAACGTTCGCTGACGATATAGTGTTATATGAGTTATATGATTTGGTGACCGAATGTTGGTTGGAGTCCCGGATGAGATCACGGACATAACGAGGAGTCTCGAAATGGTCGAGAGGTAAATATTGATATATAGGACGATGGTATTCGGACACCGAAAGGGTTTCGGGATGCACCGGGTAGCCATCGGGTCACCGGACGGGGTTCCGAACAACCGCCGGTAGGTATATGGGCTTAATGGGCCAAGGGAGGGACAGACTAGCCCACAGGGGGCCGGTGCGCCCCTTTCCCTGGCTGGCCAGCCCTAGGGAAGGAAAGGGGGAGGGCTAGCCCCTCCTGCCTTTCCCTCTCATGGGAGAATGGAAAGGGGGGGGGGCGCCTCCCTCCCGTGCCTTTCCCCCACACCTATATAAGGAAAGGGGGGCGCCACTTGGGGAGGACCCCAAGTAGGATTCGGCCTACTTGGGGCACCCTCCTGGCTGCTCCCTCCACCCCCACCTATATATATGAGGGAGGGGGCGCCTAGCAAAACACAACATTGTCTTAGCCGTGTGGGGCGCCCCCCTCCACCATTCACACCCCAGTCATATTTTCGTATTGCTTAGGCGAAGCCCTATGGAGATAACTTCACCGTCACCATCACCACGCCGTCGTGCTGCCGGAACTCATCCACTACCTTGCCGTCTTACTAGATCAAGAAGGCGTGGACGTCACCGAGCTGAAATTTCGGGCCCTTTATAGGGAAGGCATATCATAGAGAATTATAATTATCATATATCATATCGGGTAGGTTTTGGTATTTCATTGCTACAAGCATGGGTTATTTTAAAATAACGTGTGCTGAACGTGGAGGTGACGTACGTTCGGTACTCGATCGGTTTGATCGCGAAGAAAGTTCGACTATATCAAGCGCGTTATCAAACACTTCCGCTTATAGTCTACGAGGGTACGTAGACGCACTCTCCCCCCTCGTTGCTATGCATCTCCATGCATAGATCATTGCGTGTGCGTAGATTTTTTTTCCATGCAACGTTTCCCAACAGTGGCATCCGAGCCAGGTTTATGTGTAGATGATATGCACGAGTAGAACACAAAGAGTTCTTGGCAGTGATAGACATACTGCTTACCACCAACGTCTTATTTTGATTCGGCGGTATTGTAGGATGAAGCGGCCCGGACCAACCTTACATGTCCACATACATGAGATCGGTTCCATCGACTGACATGCAACTAGTTTTGCATAAAGGTGGCTAGCGGGTGTCTGTTTCTCCTAATTTAGTTGAATCGAATTTGACTACGGCCGGTCCTTGAAGAAGGTTAAAACAGAAAACTTGATGAATCACCGTTGTGGTTTTTGCCATAGGTAAGAACGGTTCTTGCTAGAAGCCCGTAGGAGCCACGTAAAACTTGCAACAACAAAGTAGAGGACGTCTAACTTGTTTTTGCAGGGCATGTTGTGATGTGATGTGGTCAAGACATGATGTGATATACGTTATTGTATGAGATGATCATGTTTCGTAATTTATCGGCAACCGGCAGGAGCCTTATGGTTGTCTCTTTATTGTATGAAATGCAAACGCCATGTAATTGCTTTACTTTATCACTATGTGTTAGCGATAGTTGTAGAAGCAATAGTTGGCGAGACGACCACGATGCAACGATGGAGATCAAGGTGTCAAGCCGGTGATGATGGAGATCATGACGTTGCTTTGGAGATGGAGATCAAAAGCACAAGATGATGATGGCCATATCATGTCACATATTTTGATTGCATGTGATGTTTATCCTTTATGCATCTTATTTTGCTTAGAACGGCGGTAGCATTATAAGATGACCCATTCACTAAATTTCATGATAAAAGTGTTCTCCCTGAGTATGCACCGTTGCCAAAGTGTCGTTTCGAAGCACCATGTGATGATCGGGTGTGATAGACTCTACGTTCACATACAACGGGTGTAAGCCAGATTTACACACGCGAAATACTTGGGTTAAACTTGACGAGCCTAGCATGTACAGACATGGTCTCAGAACACTGGAGACCGAAAGGTCGAACGTGAGTCATATAGTAGATATGATCAACATAGAGATGTTCACCATTGATGACTACCCCATCTCACGTGATGATCAGACATGTGTTAGTTTATTTGGATCATGTATCACTTAGACAACTTGAGGGACGTTGATTTAAGTGGGAGTTCATTAGTAATTTGATTAATTAAACTCAATTTATCATGAACTTAGTCCTGATAGTATTTTCAAATCTATGTTGTAGATCAATAGCTTGCAATGTAGCTCCCCTATTTTTGGTATGTTCCTAGAGAAAAATAAGTTGAAAGATGATAGTAGCAATGATGCGGACTGGGTCCGTGATCTGAGGATTATCCTCATTGATGCATAGAAGAATTATTTCCTTGATGCACCGCTTGGTGACAGACCTATTGCAGGAGCAAATGCAGATGTTATGAACGTTTGGCAAGCTCGATATGATGACTACTTAATAGTTTAGTGCGCCATGCTTTACGGCCTAGAACCGGGACTTCAAAACCGTTTTGAACACCACAAAGCATATGAGATGTTCCAAGAGCTGAAATTGGTATTTCAGACTCATGGCCGTGTCGAGTGGTATGAGACCTCTGACAAGTACTTTGCCTACAAGATGGTGGAGAATAGCTCAGCCAGTAAGCATGTGCTCAGAATGTCTGGACACTACAATCGCTTGAATCAAGTGGGAGTTAATCTTCCAGATAAGATAGTGATTGACAGAGTTCTCTAGTCACTATCACCAAGCTACTAGAACTTCGTGATGAACTATAATATGCAAGGGATGATGAAAATGATTCCCGAGCTCTTCGCGATGCTGAAATCGGCGAAGGTAGAAATCAAGAAAGAGCATCAAGTGTTGATGGTTAACACGACCAATAGTTTCAAGAAAAGGGCAAAGGGAAAGAAAGGGAACTTCAAGAAGAATGGCAAGCAAGTTGCCACTCCCGTGAAGAAGCCAAAAGATGGACTTAAGCCTGAAACTGAGTGCTTCTACTGCAAAGGGAATGGTCACTAGAAGCGGAACTGCCCCAAATACTTGGCGGATAAGAAGGATGGCAAAGTGAACAAAGGTATATTTGATATACATGTTATTGATGTATACCTTACTAGTATTCATAGTAACCCCTGGGTATTTGATACTGGTTCAGTTGCTAAGATTAGTAACTCGAAACAGGAGTTGCAGAATAAACAAAGACTAGTAAAGTGCGAGGTGACGATGTGTGTTGGAAATGATTCCAAGGTTGATACGATCACCATTGCACACTCTCTCTACCTTCGGGATTAGTATTGAAACTAAATAAATGTTATTTGGTGTTTGCGTTGAGCATAAATATGATTTGATCATGTTTATTGCAATATGGTTATTCATTCAAGTTAGACAATAAATGTTGTTCTATTTACATGAATAAAACCTTATATGGCCATACACCCAATGTAAATGGTTTATTGAATCTCGATTGTAGTGATACCCATATTCATAATATTGATGCCAAAAGATACAAAGTTGGTAATGATAGTGCAACATACTTGTGGCACTGCCGTTTAGGTCATATTGGTGTAAAGAGCATGATGAAACACCATGCAGATGGGCTTTTGGAATCATTTGATAGTTGCAAACCATGCCTCATGGGCAAGATGACTAAAACCCCGTTCTCCGGAACAATGGAGCGAGCTAATGACTTATTGGATATATACATACTGATGTATGCGGTCCGATAAGTGTTGAAGCACATGGCGGGTATCATTATTTTCTGACCTTCACAGATGATTTGAGTAGGTATGGGTATATCTACTTGATGAAACACAAGTCTGAAACATTTTAAAATTTCAAAAATTTCAGAGTGAAGTGGAGAATCATCGTAACAAGAAAATAAAGTTTCTACGATCTGATCGTGGAGGCGAATATTTGAGTTACGAGTTTGGCCTTCATTTAAAACAATGTGGAATTGTTTCACAACCCACGCCACTTGGAACACCACAGCGTAATGGTGTGTCCGAATGTCGTAACCGTACTTTATTAGATATGGTGTGTTCTATGATGTCTCTTACCGATTTACCACTATTGTTTTGGGGTTATGCATTAGAGACAGCCGCATTCACGTTAAATAGGGCACCGTCTAAATCCGTTGAGACAACACCGTATGAACTGTGGTTTGGCAAGATACCTAAGCTGTCGTTTCTTAAAGTTTTGGGGATGCGACGCTTATGTCAAAAGGCTTCAGCCTGGTAAGCTCGAACCTAAATCGGAGGAGTGCGTCTTCATAGGATACCCTAAAGAAACTATTGGGTACACCTTCTACCACAGATACGAAGGCAAGATCTTTATTGCTAAGAATGGGTCCTTTCTAGAGAAGGAGTTTCTCTCGAAAGAAGTGAGTGGGAGGAAAGTAGAACTTTGAGGTAATTGTACCTTATCTCGAATTGGAAAGTAGCACATCAGAGAAAACCGTTCCCGTGATGCCTACACCAACTAGAGAGGAAGCTAATGATCATGAAACTTCAGATCAAGTTACTACTGAACTTAGTAGGTCATCCAGAACACGTTCCGCACCAGAGTGGTACGGTAATCCTGTTCTGGAAGTCATGTTATTAGACCAAGGCGAACCTACGAACTATGAAGAAGTTATGATGAGCCCAGATTCCGACAGATGGCTTGAGGCCATGAAATCTGAGATAGGATCCATGTATGAGAACAAAGTATGGACTTTGTTGGACTTTCCCGATGATCGGCAAGCCATTGAGAATAAATGGATCTTCAAGAAGAAGACTGGTGCTGATGGTAATGTTTATGTCTACAAAGCTCGACTTGTCGCAAAAGGTTTTTGACAAGTTCAAGGGGTTGACTACGATGAGACTTTCTCACTCGTAGCGATGCTTAAGTCTGTCTGAATCATGTTAGCAATTGCCGCATTTTATAATTATGAAATATGGCAAATGGATGTCAAAACTGCATTCCTTAATGGATTTCTTAAAGAAGAGTTGTATATGTACAACCAAAAGGATTTATCAATCCTAAAGGTGCTAACAAAGTGTGAAAGCTCCAGCGATCCATCTATGGACTGGTGCAAGCATCTCGGAGTTGGAATATACGCTTTGATGAGGTGATCAAAGCATATGGTTGTATACAGACTTACGGTGAATCCTCTATTTACAAGAAAGTGAGTGGGAGCTCTGTAGCATTTCTAATATTATATGTGGATGACATATTGTTGATTGGAAATGATATAGAATTTCTGGATAGCATAAAAGGATACTTGGATAAGAATTTTTCAATAAAAGACGTCGGTGAAGCTGCTTATATATTGGGCATCAAGATCTATAGGGATAGATCAAGATGCTTAATAGGACTTTCACATAGAACATACCTTGGAAAAGTTTTGAAGTTCAAAATAGATCAGACAAAGAAAGGGTTCTTGCCTGTTGAAAGTGCAACTATCCATGGGTGGTTTTGGTAAATATTAACAACATATAGCTCATTGAGCTAATGCTATTTCAAGATGAATATTTCAGGAAAGTTCAATGATTGGCATGGCATGGATTAGAATTGTGGACCCCTCAAAATGCTAAGGACACATATTGGCTCAAGCTCAAGACTCTACATTTTACTTTTAGTGATCCAAGACCACATTGAGTCCATAGGAAAAGCCAATACTATTAAAAGGGGATGAGGTGTTGCTTAATGGGTTGCTTGCTCAAAATGCTTAGTGATATGCTCCAAAGCCCTCAACCACTTTCTCATATCCACATATGTCCCAAACCAAAAGTCAAACTCGGCCCCACCGAAACATTACATCCGACGCCACCGAGTTCACTTGACATAGCCACTGCCACAAACCCTAGTCACTTCGGTCTCACCGATAAGGATCTCGGTCTCACCGAGATGGGATTGCAAACTCTCTGTTTCCCTTCGTAACGTTTTGGTCCAACCAAGATGAGCGACGGTCCCACTGAGTTCGCAATGCAAACTCTCTGTTTCCCCTTCGTAACGTTTCGGTCTCACCGAGATCAGCGAATCGGTCCCACCGAGTTTGCTTGACCAACTTTCTGGTTAGCTTATTACCAAAGTCGGTCTCACCGAGTTTGTGTAATCGGTCTCACCGAGATTACGTTATGCCCTAACCCTAATGAAATCGGTCTCACCGAGTTGACATATCGGTCCCACTGAAATGCCTAACGGTCACATTATGAACTGAATCGGTATGACCGAGTTTTCTGATTCGGTCCCACCGAGTTTGGTGAATTATGTGTAACGGTTATATTTTGTGTGGAGGCTATATATACCCCTCCACCCACTCTTCACTCGTGGAGAGAGCCATTAGAACGTGCCTACACTTCCAACATACATTTTCTGAGAGAGAACCACCTACTCATGTGTTGAGGTCAAGATATTCCATTCCAACCACATAAATCTTGATCTCTAGCCTTCTCCAAGTTGCTTTCCACTCAAATCATCTTTCCACCAAATCCAAACCTGTGAGAGAGAGTTGAGTATTGGGGAGACTATCATTTGAAGCACAAGAGCAAGGGTTCATCATCAACACACCATCAACACATCATCAACATACAAACACCTTTTGGAGAGTGGTGTCTCCTAGATTGGTTAGGTGTCACTTGGGAGCCTCCATCAAGATTGTGGAGTTGAACCAAGGAGTTTGTACGGGCAAGGAGATCGCCTACTTCATGAAGATCTACCCTAGTGAGGCAAGTCCTTCGTGGGCGATGGCCATGGCGGGATAGACAAGGTTGCTTCTTCGTGGACCCTTCGTGGGTGGATCTCTCCGTGGACTCGCGCAACCGTTACCCTTTGTGGGTTGAAGTCTCCATCAACGTGGATGTATGATAGCACCACCTATCGGAACCACGCCAAAAATCTCCGTGTCTACATTGCGTTTGCTCCCTCCACTACAAAAAAAAGACACATCCATGACATTTTGGGCCGAACGAAATTTTTTTCTGTCATACTTGTGACACTTCTATGACGATAATTGTGACAAAACCCGGTATCATCATAGATGTGGTGGGGTCCTACTTCTATGACAAAAATTCATGACAGGAAATGGGCTTTTCATCCTGGGCGGGCCGGAGACGCAGCTACATGACATTCTTTCGGACGTCCATGACGGAAAAAACTGTGGTAGAAGCGAAGGCGAGGAAAATATCGGGGTGTTCCCGGTTACGGTGGGTGGTCGGGGCCGAGCGATGCGCGTTTCTCTTGTACACGCACGCGCGTGGGTGCGAGGCGTTGGCCTCTAACGGAACCCGAGCGAGGCGTTGGGCTCTAACTGAACCCGAGTGATTGCACTGCAGGCTACGCGTTACTGAACCCGAGCGATCGATCGATGGCTGTTAACTGAACCCGAACGAGCGATTCCTTCGCTACTGCTGCTAACTGAAGCCGATCGATGCTCCCTCTGGATGAACAGTGAGTGTTGCTGGGGGGGTTTGGATGAACAGTTCCCGGTGGGGGTGGATGAACAGGACCCCGTGGTGTTGCCTCTGGATGAACAGGACCCCGATCGATCGAGCCGGTTGGGGCAGGATGAACAGGACCCCGTGGAGGGCAGGATGAACAGGACCACCCCGTGGAGGGCAGAATTAACAGTAGACGGTGGAGGGCTGGATGAACAGTAGCCCGTGAAGGGGTGGTTGAACAAGAGCCCGTGGAGAGGGCTGGTAGAACAGTAGCCGGTGGAGTAGCGCGTGGTGGAGGCTGGATGAACAGGAGCCCGTGGATGAACAGTCGCAGGTGGAGGCTGGAGGAGGTCGACGGTGGATGAACAATAGCCCGTGGAGGCTGGAGGGGGTCGACGGTGGAGATGAACAGTATCCCGTGGAGTCCCGTTTTGCGGTACGCCACGCCCCTCCCGATGAACAGGACCCCCGTTTCGACCGTAGCGCTCCAACACAAGTCTGTTTCCTCCATTTTGCGGTACGCACACCCCTCCCGATCAACAGGACCCCCGTTTCGACCGTAGGAGGTCCGTTTCCTCCGTTTTGCGGTACGCCAGACCCCTCCCAATGAACAGGATCCCGTTTCAAACGTGGCGGTCGAACACAAGGCCGTTTCCTCCGTTCTGCGGTACGCCAGGCCTCGTTTCCATCGGCTGTTCTGTCCAAGCCCTCCCGATGAACACGACGACGCATTCCATTCCGACCCAGCCGGTTGGCTCCCCATGAACACGACGACGACGCTGTTTGTCCGTTCCGACCCAGCTATGTACATGAGCCCTGGCCGTACGTATGCGCGAGTAGGCGTTTGAGACCCTGCCCGTATGTACGTACGTGGCCATATTTTCTTTCTTGCACACTGGCCGTTGTACGTACGTGTACATGCTACGTGCACGCCTCTACATCGACCAGTATGTACGTACACGTTCGCGACCGGAATGACAATGCTACGTACGCTTCGACTAGGCGGGTCCCGACTGCCAGGCACTTCCTTGCCTGCGAAGATGTAGCTGGTGGGTCCCAGCAGTCAGGGGGCGAATCTTTTTTTTTGCCCGGACGCACTTCCTTGCGTGCGAAGATGTAGCTGGTGGGTCCCCGCAGTCAGGGGAAACATTTTTTTCACGAAATACGGTGGCCCGTCCGGTGGGTCCCCGCTGTCAGGTGGAGGAATAATTATTTTGCGCGTAATAAGGAGGCACTTCCTTGCTGCGGCTGTGGACCCAGCTGTCAGCCTCTCCATGTACAGTCCACGTCCGATGGAAGCCGTTCCTTGACCACGTTGACCACGCCGCGCCGAGAGCACCAGGGCGGTGGACGACGGCGAGGCCTAGGAAGGGGATGACGCGGAGCCGGGGAAGACGCAGCAGTGGAAGTCCGTGCGGAGAGGAGTATGAGGGTTCACTGGTTCGGCTGCGGTGTGAGGCTGCCGTCGCCGCAGGGCCTGGCCAGCGGTGGGAATAGTAGGGGGCGGTGAGTTCTCCGCGGCAGCACAGCCGGCCACGGGAGGCAGGAGCATGCGGCATGACCGGCGCTGCTTTGGGCGGCTGGAGCAACAAGACCAGAGGTTGAAGAAGCACTACGGCCGTTGGATGGACATCATACGGTCACTGGAGCTAGAATCGTGCATATTGACTAAGTTGACAAAGCCCTCCGTCCCTGTCAACTTAGTAGGCCCACAAGTCAGCCTGCCACTATACTTGGTCCCAGCTAGCAGGGGGAGTATTCATTTTTTTGTGGGTAATAAGGACGCACTTCCTTGCGTGCGAAGATATAGCTGGTGGGTCCGAGCTGTCAGCGGCGGTAACGTTTTTTTCACGAAATACAGAGGCCCTTTTGGTGGGTCCCAGATGTCAGGTGGAGGAATCATTATTTTGCGCGTAATAAGGAGGCATTCCCTTGCGTGCGGCCGTGGACCCAGCTGTCAGCCTCTCCACGTACAATCCACTTCAGATGCATGTCGGTCATTGACCACGTTGACCAGGCCGCGCCGGGAGCACCAGGGCGGTGGACGACGGCGAGGCCTAGGAAGGGAACGACACGGAGGCAGGGAAGACTCGGCAGTTGTTTCCCACGCGGAGGGGAGTATGACTATACGAGGGTTTATTGGTTCGTCTGCCGTCGCCGGAGAATAACAACAGGTGTGGGTGAGTAGAGGGATGGCTAGGCCAGCGATGGGAGTACGGTGGGGCGGTGAAGCCTGCGCGGCAGCACAGCCAGCCGTGGGGAGGAGGGAGCAGGCAGTCCCGCCAACGCTTGTTTGAGCGGCTGGAGCAGGAAGAGCAGAGATGGAAGAAGCACGACGGCCGTTGGATGGACATCCAACAGTCACTTCTTGTGCGTCAACCTTTTTTTAGGAAAGCCTCAAATCTGTGGAAAACAGCATACAACCCATCTGCCATTATGTCTAATAATTTATAGCCCGTTTGCTAATTCTGAAGGTTTTTTTGGAGCCCATATTCTTTTTGTTAGCATTACAACCCATATTGTGGCCACGGTTAAAAAATTATACGAAATGTTGCATATTTCGGTGCGGTCCGAACTGTTTTTAATCCCGAAATTTTGAGTCACATTCAAACTGATTTTAAAAATAAATGTATATCAATATAAAATCAAACAAATTGTCCACGCATAAAAATTAATGCAATTTAAAATCTTGAAATGAAAAAAAGAAATTTGAAAGTAATTGCCGGTTTGATGTGTTTTAAAAATGTACAGCCCATTTCTCATTACTGATAGGCCATTTTCTCGTCCAGCCGAATGAAGCTCTCCTCATCTTGAAAGATTTGCAGCCCAATAGGCCTGACAAAGTGACTTACTTGGCAAATCACAAAAAAACTGGGCTAGCCATTTTCAAAAAGAAAAAAAAACTACTGGGCTGGTGTGTGGTAAACATAAAAGAGAAGGCTGTCTAGACATGCCAGAGTGCCCCGCACAGCCCAGTTGACACCCTGCTTCCGTCTCAAAAACAAATTAGATAAATGCCACAACAAATATGGCGATTCATAAAAATGCCACTGCAATTTCCAAACTTTGAAAAATGCCACTGCAATTTTTGCAAACTTTGGAAAACGCCACTGCAATTTGCAAACTTTGAAAAATGCCACTCCAGACTTCGAAAAATGCCACTGGGGATGGCATGAAATGGCATTTTTCAAAGTTTGGAAATTGCAATGACATTTCTTAGAAACACCAGATTTGGAGTGGCATTTATCAAATTAACCCAAAACAAAAATAACTGGGCGAGCTGCTGGGTCCCTGATGTCAGCCGCTCATTGTGCAACTCTCGTTTATTGACTACGTTGACAATAGCATGGGACCCAGATGTCAGAAATCCATTACGAGGAGCCATTTTTTATTGGATTGAAATAAGGAGGCACTTTGCCTGCGTACTGCCATGACCTTGGCGGGTCCCTGCTGTCATCCTCTCCACGTACAATCATCTCCTGGTTGTGTACGCGTCAACTTGGTAGGCCCACAAGTCAGCCTCTAAACCCGTGGAGGACAAATACAAGCCATTTAAAAAAATAACAGCCCATTCCATATGTTCAAACGGAAAGTTCAACATTCATAGCAAAGTAACAGGTCTGATCCACATATAGAGTACTGAACTTCCACGTTGACAACCATCATAGCCAGGTTAACTATCTACTTCCACTAATACTCTAGTAGCCTACAAGTACTAACTTACTCTTAGCTAACTAGACGATGCCGGCCGCCATCTGCGGTACACGCTAAACGCCGACACCGGCGTCATCTGCCTCGCCTCGTACTTGTCAGGTGGGTCCCAGCAGTCAGGGGGCAAACGTTTTTTCGCAAAATACGGTGGCCCGTCCAGTGGGTCCCTGCTGTCAGTTGGAGGAATCATTATTTCCCACGTAATAAGGAGGCACTTACTTGCTGCGGCCGTGGATCCAGCTGAGACTCACCACGTACAATATACTTGCGATGGAAGTCGTTCCTTGACCACGTTGGCCTCGCCGCGTTCCGTTGCATGCATGCGTCCATGGGCGTGGTGCGTCCCCATTGTCAGCCTCTCACGTACAGTCATCTTCCGATGACTCTCGGTTGTTGACCACGTTGACCACACCGTGCCGAGCGCACCCAGACTGGAACGACCCGGAGATGGGGAAGACGGGGCAGTGGAGTCGCAGATGGAGAGGAGTGGGAAACTTCACTGGTTCGGGTGCGCGGCAGCACAGCCGCGGTGCCGCCCACGGGAGACAGGAGCAAGAACAGAGGTTGAAGAAGGAGCATGGCTGTTGGATTAACATCCAACGGTCCAGCTGCTAGAATCATTTGTTGATTAAGTTGACAAAGCTGTGCGTACACGTCCGCTTAGTAGGCCCACAAGTCAGTCACCAAATCTGACGGGTCCCAGCTGTCAATGGGATGAATAATTTTTTCGCAAAGCAAGGAGGCACTTCCTTCCGTGCGAAGATACAGCCGTGGTCCCAGCTGTCAGGTGGAGGAAACATTTTTTTCAGCTTAATAAGGAGGAACTTTCCTTGCGTGCGACCATGGACCTCGTGGGTCCCAGCCGTCAGGCTCTCCACGTACAGTCCTCTTCCGATGACTCTCGTTTGTTGACCACGCCGCACCGAACGCAGCGAGGCGGTGGACGATGGCGAGGCCCCAGACGGGAACGACTCGGAGATGGGAAAACACGGCAGTGGAGTCGCAGATTGAGAGGAGGAGAAGGGTTATAACTGGTTTTGTTGCGGCGTGGGGCTGTAGTCTATGGAGAATAACAGGAGGTGTCGAGGGGTGGAGGGATAGCCTGGCCGGCGGTGGGGTAGCGCTTCGCAGTGATGCGTGCTAAGCAGAGCCGCTAGCCGCCGGAGGCCGGACCAGGCGGTCCCGGCGATGCTGGAGGAAGAAGACGAGATTGAAGGTGCATGCCGGCTGTTGGATATAAATCCAATGGCTGTGGATGACACAATCATTTGTTGACCAAGTTGACAACGCCCTGCGCAGGCTTCGACCTATTGGCCCACATGTCAGCCTGCAAAAATGTGGCATATATTTAACCCATGTTTTCTAGAATGTACAGTCCATTTGCTGGGCTGGGTGAACAAATAATTTCACGTCAATCAGGCCCATTTATATTTTCTAAGAAATCCCAGCCCATTTGCACTTCCTTGAAATACACGTATTAGGTGGGCTCGTTATATATATAATGTTATGTTAGAAGGAGCAATTAATATCAAAGAATAAACCGGAGAGGCACATTATATATATATATAATTAAGAAATTAGCAAGTTATTGCTCAAAATAAAAATGAGCGCGTTATTATTAAATTGGTCCTTAAAATCTTCGCAAGCTTTTGTACGCAATCACCAGGATTTTCCTTGCCTGTGCGTCAATAACAACCAGGATTTTCCTTGCCAACTTCCGTTAAACATTTACTTTTATAAGTTAATAACACGTGGGATGTTTTTATAATGTATATATAAGTCTCTATAAAATATACATTAATAGTAATAATATAAATATATATAATGTGGTTAGAAGGGAAAACATAAATTGGACACAATGTTACTTTTATAAGACCTGCGTTTTATACCCCACAGTAGGCATACTAACAAGTTCACACACAAATACAACAGAAAAGGTAAACATTCATATCAAACTCGGGTTCAGAGGACACGTTCATATTCATAGCCAACATTCACTATCAACAACTCAAAAGATTCATATATACACAAGCTCAGCATATCTATGCATCCAAATGATTGATAGACACACGACAATATTCATACATAATTCACAAAAAGATTCAGATATACACATGTTCAGTATGTTTATGCATCCAAATGATTGAGATCACAGCCAATATGATCCATGGACGAACTTTAATTACCTAGGGTACAGACTAGTAAATGGTGTTCAATCGGAGGTACTTCTTGCTAAAGTTAGTTCTTGTACGAGTAAACTTTCGAGTACATAAGAGGCAGCACAGACAATATGAACTTTGCTTGTAGGTTTATCCTCAAATAGTGGCCTCGTGCCGAGGAAGGTTTGAGCAACTTGGCCACTACTTTCATCCAACTAGTTTTCTGGCTCATCTTGGTCCTGTATCTCGCCAAAATTCTACATTGCAGACGAGAAAGGAGGCGGTTGAGAAAATGAACCACCCAAATTTTTTGTGCAGTTCAACTGAAATGGAGCATCCTTGGCGTGCAGACTGATTAAGTGCCAGAAGAATATATGCGTCAACCAACTTGTGTGGAATCTTTAGACTCCATGCCATATAGTTCGCTACCATATGTGCCGATAACCAAAAGGCACAAGTTGGGACCTGTAACACCCCGGATGTAACTTTCCATATTTGTAACTCCAACTCTTGCCATTTTCGGCTATGTGTTATGATATTCCCTCCGTGGTTGGGTTTTGTTTTTCGTTTTGCATTTTGTTCATGCCATGGATCTCATATCATATCATCATGTGCATCTCATTTGCATACGTCTTCGTCTCATGCGTCCGAGCATTTTCCCCGTTGTCCGTTTTGCAATCCGGCACTCCCACATGCACCGGCGCACCCCTCTTGTTTCTTTTCGTGAGCGGGTGTTAAACGTTCTCGGAATGGACCGAGGTTTGGCAAGTGGCCTTGGTATAACACCGGTAGACCACCTGTCAAGTTTCGTTCCATTTGGAGGTCGTTTGATGCTCCAACGGTTAACCGGGTAACCGCAAAGTCCTTTTGTGTGTTGCAGCAAAACCCCCCTCCAAACAGCCCAAAACCCATCTAAGTCACCTCCATGCTCTAGGTCGTTCGATCACGATCGTGTGGGCGAAAACCGCACTCCATTTGGAGTCTCTTAGCTCCCTCTACCTATAAAAACACCTCCCCCTCCGAAATCTTCGCAGATCAAACCCTAGCAAAAATCACCCCGCCGCCACCGCACACGTCCGCCGCCGCCGGACGTCCCCGCCGCCGCGCACGCGCCAACCACAGCCTGCCACGTGGCCCAGCCACCGCGCTTCCGCCGCCGGCCCGCGAGGCCCCCGCGGCTCGTACGCCGTCGCCCCGCGGCCCGGTCGCCGCTTCTACGCCGCCCCGCGCGCGCCTCCCCCGAGCGCATCGCCGCCGCCGCCGTTCCCGCATCGCCGTCCGGCCGCCGTTCCCGTCCCGCCGGCGCCATGCCGCCACCTTGCCCCGCCGCCTCTCCGTCGACCCGCGCCACGGCGAGCTCCGCCGCCCGTGCCCCGACGCACCTCCTCTCCGGCCGCGTCTCCCTCCTCTCCTCCGGCCGCCGCGTCCCCTCCACCGCCGGCGAGCTCGAGCCCCGATCCGGATCTGGCCACGGTTGACTTCTTCTCCCCTCCCCCGAATTCTTCCAAGTCCCGAGATTTTTACTACATATGCTCCTGTTCATCGCATCATAACTCCGTGCATGCTGCTCCGTTTCCTGCGTGTATTATATAGAAATGTTCATATCTAGATGCTTTTCATTTTGTTCCATTATGCTATGTTCATTTGAGTCCATCTTGATGTCCAAATCTCTGGTGCAAGAATGCTATATGATGTTTTCTGCTGTTACTTATCAGAACGTGGTGATTTATTATTTTTGTTGCAATTGATGTGTGCATCTTATGAGTAGGAGCTCTACATGTGTTTTGATGTATGCCATGCCATATTTACAGAGGTGTATGCCATGTATTTTTTTGATCTCTGTGGTGACTAGCACAAGCATGCAATCTAGGCTTCGTGATGTTTCTGATTTCACGGACTTAGGATTTTGCTATTTCTTTGACTGCTGTTATTTCGTTGCTATGTATCCATGTGGCTACAGTGAGATCCATGCTTCTTTTGGGGATGTTCAGTAAGGATGTTTTGTAGATATAGTTGTGCTCTATCCATCCATGCCCCTGTTTGCAATTATGGAGTGCCAGAGCATGTCATAATCTTGCTCTACTTTTGCTATAAAATGTTTCTGGCAGATTGTTTACATGATATTAAATTTTGCCAAGGTTGTTGTAGTTGATCCATACATGCTATGTACTTGCTCTTGCCATGCATAGCTTCATAAACATGCTATCTTTCTGTAGGTATGCTTGTTTTGTAATGCTTTGCTTTGTGTTGAGTGAATCAAGCTCACCAAGATGCCTTCATAATTCTGTTTACTGCCATGCTCTGTTTTCTGCTGTCTGAAACCTGTTAACGAAACGTGCTATGTTTACATGGGTGCCATCATATCTTCTGATCCTTTTTGGCTTATGGTCAGTAAGAGACTTTTGTCATATGAATTTAGTAGATTCATGCCATGCCTTGTTTTGCTATGTTGAGTTCCTGTAGCATGTGTTTTGCTTGCTCTGAACATTGCTACCTGATGCTGTTTCAGCCATGTTTAGTATTTTCACCAAGTCTGTGAACCTGATATCTTTTGCACTTTCGCCATGCTTGTTTGAACCTGTTATGTTGTGATCTAGTCGTAGCTCAGTGTTCATCTTTTGTCAAGCATCTCCTGTAGATTACTGACATATGCTTTGTTGCTATGTTGGAGTGTTGTAGCATAGTTTCTTGTTGTATTCTAAGTGCTATCATGCTGTTAATCGCAGAATCGTGTAACTCTTGTTTTGCTTGCCATTTGCAAACCATGCATCCGTTTCCGGTGATCTTTATATCGATTTCAACCAAAATCATCTCACCTTTCCAGTGGCATATTTGGTTTGCCAAGTTACTGCCTTGTTCATCCTTTTTCTTCTGGAGCACGCATACGCATCGCATATCATATCTCGCATATCATTCATGTATTGCATCATGTTGTTTGTGTATTTCCCGTGTTTGATTGTGGTTCCATTACTTGTGTTCTTGCTGTGGGTAGAGCCGGGAGACGAGTTCGTGAACGAGGAACCTATTGAGTACGCTTACGAGGATCAAGCTTTCGACAACTCTGAGAACCTTGCAGGCAAGATGACCATACCCTCGAAATCACTTCTATCTTTGCTTTGCTAGTTGTTTGCTCTATTATGCTATGTTCGCTACCTACCACTTGCTATATCATGCCTCCCATATTGCCATGTCAAGCCTCTAACCATCCTTTCCTAGCAAACCGTTGTTTGGCTAAGTTACCGCTTTTGCTCAGCCCTTCTTATAGCGTTGCTAGTTGCAGGTGAAGTTGAAGTTGGTTCCATGTTGGAACATGGATTTTTTTTGGAATATCACAATATCTCTTATTTAATTAATGCATCTATATATTTGGTAAAGGGTGGAAGGCTCGGCCTTACGCCTGGTGTTTTGTTCCACTCTTGCCGCCCTAGTTTCCGTCATACCGGTATTATGTTCCTTGAGTTTGCGTTACTTACGCGGTTGGGTGATTTATGGGACCCCATTGACAGTTCGCCTTGAATAAAACTCCTCCAGCAAGGCCCAACCTTGGTTTTACCATTTTCCACCTAAGACTTTTTCCCTTGGGTTTTCGCGAGCCCGAGGGTCATCTTTATTTAAACCCCCGGACCAGTGCTCCTTCGAGTGTTGGCCCAAACCGAGCGATGCCCGGCGCCCCCTGGGCAACCAGGGTCTATGCCAACCCGACGTCTGGCTCATCTGGTGTACCCTGAGAACGAGATATGTGCAGCTCCTATCGGGATTTGTCGGCACATTCGGGCGGCTTTGCTGGTCTTGTTTTACCATTGTCGAAATGTCTTGTAAACCGGGATTCCGAGACTGATCGGGTCTTCCTGGGAGAAGGTTTATCCTTCGTTGCCGTGAGAGCTTATAATGGGCTAAGTTGGGACACCCCTGCAGGGTATTATCTTTCGAAAGCCGTGCCCGCGGTTATGAGGCAGATGAGAATTTGTTAATGTCCGGTTGTAGAGAACTTGTCATTTGACTTAATTAAAATACATCAACTGTGTGTGTAGCCGTGATGGTCTCTTCTCGGCGGAGTCCGGGAACTGAACACGGTTTGAGTTATGCATGAACGTAAGTAGTTTGAGGATCACTTCTTGATCATTTCTAGCTTCACGACCGTTGCGTTGCTTCTCTTCTCGCTCTCATTTGCGTATGTTAGCCACCATATATGCTTAGTGCCTGCTGCAGCTCCACCTCATTACACCATCCTTTCCTATAAGCTTAAATAGTCTTGATCTCGCGGGTGTGAGATTGTTGAGTCCTCGTGACTCACATATTCTACCAAAACAGTTGCAGGTGCCGACGATGCCAGTGCAGATGACGCAACCGAGCTC
This sequence comes from Aegilops tauschii subsp. strangulata, assembly GCF_002575655.3. Classification (NCBI taxonomy): domain Eukaryota; kingdom Viridiplantae; phylum Streptophyta; class Magnoliopsida; order Poales; family Poaceae; genus Aegilops; species Aegilops tauschii. Next base: position 485,431,716 of record NC_053041.3, read on the forward strand.
AAGTGGGAGTTCGATGAGGAACGTGGTCGTTACTATGTTTCTTTTCCTGATGATCAGTAGTGGAGCCCAGTTGGGACGATCGGGGATCTAGCATTTGGGGTTATCTTATTTTCATTTGGATTTGACCGTAGTCGGTCTATGTGTGGATTTTTGGATGATGTATGAACTATTTTTATGTATTGTGTGAAGTGGCGATTGTAAGCCAACTCTCGTTATCCCATTCTTGTTCATTACATGGGATTGTGTGAAGATGACCCTTCTTGCGACAAAACCACAATGCGGTTATGCCTCTAAGTCGTGCCTCGACACATGGGAGATATAGCCGCATCGTGGGCGTTAGAAGTTGGTAGTCAGAGCCATCCCCGACTTAGGAGCCCCCTGCTTGATCGAATCGCTGGCGTTGTTGAGTCTAGAACAAAAATGTTTTGAGTCTTAGGATTATATATATCGGAGAGTAGGATTCTTTTTACTCCTCAGTCCCTTCGCCGCTCTGGTGAGGCCTCCTGACGTAGAAGTTTTGACTCTTCTCTCCTCAAATTTCACTAAAATTTTTTTAGGATCACGCGGGTATCTTAGAATCGTTCCGATGGTTTTGTGACGAGAACATTGTTCTTGGTGCCTCCTGACATTTAGGGGTTGTGGCAGTGTCCCAGGGAGTTGAGCTCCGAGGTGTTGTCGTCACAATTTTATCGTTGCAGTTCTGGAATACCTGAGTTTCGCCGACATCGAAAATCTCTTTTATGCAGTTGTTGGTGAGATCACCTCGACGCCACCCAGTACTGGGGCGGGAGTTTGGGAGTATTGCCATAACTCGTATAACGGATGCTTTTCGAAGGTTGAGGTACACGATTTCCGAAGGTTTCTTGGTTATGTGTTGACGGATGGATACTGCTGGATCTAGGGATTGCTAGTTTGGGTGATATATTTTGTGTCCCCTGTATCCCCAACACCAGATTGCATAACCAAAAAGTTTCGGGAGTTTATAGGTGGGATTCAAGTAGCTCTTAGCATTTCTTCCCGCAGATATTTGGTTTGTGATTGGGTAATCCTTACCATTTATTTGTTCCACTCGTACCTTTTTATTTTATTCATCAATCTCTTATCAAGTGGCTTCTCACCTTAATGGAAGTGTGATGATTTACTATGGAATTCATTCGTTCATCCTCGTTCGAATGTTTATTGTGAAGACTATATGTTGCAATTTATATCCGTTGATTCAATTTGCCTATCTGTCTATCAAGATGCTAACGGATGTCACCCTCTTCAGGATGGCTCCGCCAACGCGTCAGAATCCGGAACACAATGAAGGGAGTCAGGCGAACCCTCCGCCACCACCTCCGCCTCCGGAGGCATGGCAAGCTATCATGGCAGCCACCAACGCCAATGCTCAGATGATTTTGCAACTCTTGCAAGAACGCACCCAGGGGCAAGGCAATCAAGGAAATCAAGGCCAAGGCAACAATCAGCCTCACTTCTCTACCCTCAACCAGTTTCTCGCAAATCAGCCCAAGTCTTTTAGCTACTGTGCCGAGGCCACAGATGCCGATGATTGGCTCGTGGACATCAACAAGCATTTTGAATGTAGCAATGTCAGGCCTGAGGACTTTGTCAAGTTCGCTTCTTTTCAACTCAAGGATCAAGCTGCCGAGTGGTATCAACAATACAAAGATTCCAGAGGAGGTCGTGTGATTACCTGGGATGATTTCCGCCAAGACTTCAAAGCTCACCACATTCCACAAAGTGTTGTTGAGAGCAAGCATGAGGAGTTCCACAATCTCAAGCAAGGCAGCATGTCTGTGTATCAATACAATACTCAGTTTCAGAAGCTCGCTCGCTTCGCTAAGCAAGACGTTCCTGATGAAAAGAGCATGATCTATCAATTCAGAGGTGGCCTCAGAGAAGATATGCAATTACCTCTCGTGCTTTTTGAGCCGACCAAGTATGATGATTTCTACAATATGGCTCTGAAGCAAGAGGCTGCTCAGCTCAAGTGTGAGGCTTCTAAGAAGAGAGTCAGGGACGCAGTTCAGTCTTCTTCTTCCTCACTAGTGGCTGCTAAGCAACAGAAGTTTTGGTTGCCTCCTCCTCCTCCGTTTCGTCAGCCTTACCAGCAGAAGAACAAAGGTGGCCACGGACCTTCCCACTCATCCAACTCTGGCTATCAGAACAAGTCTCAGAATCTAGGTCCAAAGTCGAATGCTCCTTACCATCGTCCACTCTCAGAGGGGACTTGCAACAAGTGTCAGCAGAAAGATCACTATGCTAACAAATGCTTCAACCAAAGGCGCCTTCCGCCTCCTCCTCCTGTGAGATCTTCCGGTAATGCAGTGGTCAAGCATAATCCCAAGTCTGCAAAGGTGAACATGATGAATGCAGCTCAAGCGGAGGAATCTACTGATGTGATAATGGGTAATCTCTCAGTTAATGATATTCCTGCAAAAGTTTTATTTGATACTGGTGCATCGCTTTCTTTCATCTCTAGACCTTTTGCATCCAAGCATGAGTTGGTTTTTCAAGATTTGCCTAGACCGTTATCAGTTGTCTCTCCGGGTAAATTCATGAACGCAAGCTCCATGGTTCCGGATGTTTCCATCAAGATGGGCAACTATAAATTTCTGTCTTCTCCAATTGTTCTTGGTGACTCGGATATTGATCTCATTCTCGAGATGGACTGGCTTTCTAAGCACAAGGCTCAACTTGATTGTACTGCCAGGGAAATTCAATTGACACACTCTTTTGAGGATGTTATCATCTATGCCGCTTGTGATGAAACCATTCGGTTATTTTCTCTCAATGAGAAGGGCGAGTTGAATGCCATCTCTCAAATTCCAGTCGTTTGTGAGTACCAAGATGTCTTTCCAGAAGAGCTTCCGGGTATGCCTCCTCACTGGCCAGTTGAGTTTGTTATCGATCTTGAGCCTGGCACTGAACCCGTTTGCAAGCGTCCATACAAGCTTGGACCCAAGGAGCTGAAGGAGTTGAAGAAACAGCTCGATGAACAAGAGCGTCTTGGTTTGATCAGACCGAGTTCATCTCCATGGGGTTGTGGTGTTCTTTTTGTCCAGAAGAAGGATGGCACAGACCGACTTTGTGTCGACTACCGTCCATTGAACAAGAAGACAATCAAGAACAAGTATCCACTTCCCAACATCAATGAGCTATTCGAGCAACTCAAAGGTGCTAAAGTATTCTCCAAGCTTGACCTTCGAATGGGTTATCATCAGATTCGCATTCGTGAAGAAGTTATTCCCAAGACAACATTCAGAACAAGCTTTGGTTTTTATGAATATACTCTCATGTCTTTCGGCCTTTTCAATGCTCCTCCAACATTCTCTCGAATGATGAATTTCATCTTCAACCCCTATACCAATGAATTCGTCCTGGTGTATCTCGATGATATCTTGGTCTTCTCCAAGAATAAGAAGGATCATGCCAAACATTTGTGATTGGTGCTCGACAAGCTCAGAGAGTATCAATTTTATGCGAAGTTTTCCAAATGTGAGTTTTGGCTCGATGAAGTTCTTGTTGGAAATATGCCCTAGAGGCAATAATAAATTGGTTATTATTATATTTCCTTGTTCACGATAATCGTTTATTATCCATGCTAGAATTGTATTGATAGGAAACTCAGATACATGTGTGGATACATAGACAACACCATGTCCCTAGTAAGCCTCTAGTTGACTAGCTCGTTGATCAATGGATGGTTACGGTTTCCTGACCATGGACATTGGATGTCGTTGATAACGGGATCACATCATTAGGAGAATGATGTGATGGACGAGACCCAATCCTAAGCCTAGCACAAAATCGTGTAGTTCGTTTGCTCAGAGCTTTTCTAATGTCAAGTATCAGTTCCTTAGACCATGAGATTGTGCAACTCCCGGATACCGTAGGAATGCTTTGGGTGTACCAAACGTCACAACGTAACTGGGTGGCTATAAAGGTGCACTACAGGTATCTTCGAAAGTGTCTGTTGGGTTGGCACGAATCGAGACTGGGATTTGTCACTCCGTGTAAACGGAGAGGTATCTCTGGGCCCACTCGGTAGGACATCATCATAATGTGCACAATGTGACCAAGGAGTTGATCACGGGATGATGTGAGTTATGGAACGAGTAAAGAGACTTGCCGGTAACGAGATTGAACAAGGTATAGGGATACCGACGATCGAATCTCGGGCAAGTAACATACCGATAGACAAAGGGAATTGTATACGGGATTGATTGAATCCCCGACATCGTGGTTCATCCGATGAGATCATCGTGGAACATGTGGGAGCCAACATGGGTATCCAGATCCCGCTGTTGGTTATTGACCGGAGAACGTCTCGGTCATGTCTGCATGGTTCCCGAACCCGTAGGGTCTACACACTTAAGGTTCGATGACGCTAGGGTTATAGGGAATAGATATACGTGGTTACCGAATGTTGTTCGGAGTCCCGGATGAGATACCGGGCGTCACGAGGAGTTCCGGAATGGTCCGGAGGTAAAGATTTATATATGGGAAGTCCTGTTTTGGTCACTGGAAAAGTTTCGGGTGATATCGGTAATGTACCGGGACCACCGGGAGGGTCCCGGGGGTCCACCAAGTGGGGCCACCGGCCCCAGAGGGCTGCATGGGCCAAGTGTGGGAGGGGACCAGCCCCAGATGGGCTGGTGCGCCCCCCCACAAGAGGCCCAGGGCGCAGGAAAGGGGGGAAGGGGGAAACCCTAGGCTCAGATGGGCCTAAGGCCCATCTAGTGGGGCGCCCCCTCTCTCCCCCCCTTAGGCCGCCCCCCAAGCCCCATCTAGGGCTGGCCGCACCCCTTGGGGGGGGGGGGAACCCTAGATGGGGGCGCAGCCCTCCCCCTCCCCTATATATATTGGGGTTTTGGGGCTGCCCAAGACATGAGAACGTCTCTCTTTCGGCGCAGCCCTACCCCTCTCCCTCCTCCTCCTCTCCCGCGGTGCTTGGCGAAGCCCTGCGGGATTGCCACGCTCCTCCATCACCACCACGCCGTCGTGCTGCTGCTGGATGGAGTCTTCCCCAACCTCTCCCTCTCTCCTTGCTGGATCAAGGCGTGGGAGACGTCACCGGGCTGCACGTGTGTTGAACGTGGAGGCACCGTTCTTCGGTGCTTAGATCGGAATCAACCGCGATCTGAATCGCTACGAGTACGACTCCCTCATCCGCGTTCTTGCAACGCTTCCGCATCGCGATCTACAAGGGTATGTAGATCCACTCCCCTTCCCCTCGTTGCTAGAGTACTCCATAGATTGATCTTGGTGATGCGTAGAAAATTTTGATTTCTGCTACGTTCCCCTTCAGTGGCATCATGAGCTAGGTCTATGCGTAGTTTGTATGCACGAGTAGAACACAAAGCAGTTGTGGGCGTAGATGTTGCCAATTCTTCTTGCTGCTACTAGTCTTATCTTGTTTCGGCGGCATTGCGGGATGAAGCGGCCCGGACCGACCTTACACGTACGCTTACGTGAGACAGGTTCCACCGACTGACATGCACTAGTTGCATAAGGTGGCTAGCGGGTGTCTGTCTCTCCCACTTTAGTCGGAACGGATTCGATGAAAAGGGTCCTTATGAAGGGTAAATAGAAAATGGTATATCACGTTGTGGTTTTACGTAGGTAAGAAACGTTCTTGCTAGAAACCTATAGAAGCCACGTAAAAACATGCAACAACAATTAGAGGACGTCTAACTTGTTTTTGCAGCATGTGCCTTGTGATGTGATATGGCCAAAAGGATGTGATGAATGAGATATATGTGATGTATGAGATTGATCATGTTCTTGTAATAGGAATCACGACTTGCATGTCGATGAGTATGACAACCGGCAGGAGACATAGGAGTTGTCTTTATTTTTTGTATGACCTGCGTGTCATTGAATAACGCCATGTAAATTACTTTACTTTATTGCTAAGCGCGTTAGCCATAGAAGTAGAAGTAATCGTTGGCGTGACAACTTCATAAAGACACAATGATGGAGATCATGATGATGGAGATCATGGTGTCATGCCGGTGACGAAGATGATCATGGTGCCCTGAAGATGGAGATCAAAGGAGCAAAATGATATTGGCCATATCATGTCACTATTTGATTGCATGTGATGTTTATCATGTTATGCATCTTATTTGCTTAGAACGACGGTAGTAAGTAAGATGATCCCTCACTAAAATTTCAAGAGACGTGTTCCCCCTAACTGTGCACCGTTGCGAAGGTTCGTTGTTTCGAAGCACCACGTGATGATCGGGTGTGATAGATTCTAACGTTCGAATACAACGGGTGTTGACGAGCCTAGCATGTACAGACATGGCCTCGGAACACATGCAAAACACTTAGGTTGACTTGACGAGCCTAGCATGTACAGACATGGCCTCGGAACACAAGAGACCGAAAGGTCGAGCATGAGTCGTATAGAAGATACGATCAACATGGAGATGTTCACCGATGATGACTAGTCCGTCTCACGTGATGATCGGACACGGCCTAGTTTGACTCGGATCATGTATCACTTAGATGACTAGAGGGATGTCTATCTGAGTGGGAGTTCAATAATCAGATGAACTTCATTATCATGAAAATAGTCAAAAGGTCTTTGCGAATTATGTCATACGCTTTAGTTCTACTGTTTAAAATACGTTCCTAGAGAAAATTTAGTTGAAAGCTGGTAGTAGCAATTATGCGGACTGGGTCCGTAAACTGAGGATTGTCCTCATTGCTGCACAGAAGGCTTATGTCCTTAATGCACCGCTCGGTGTGCTGAACCTCAGCGTCGTCTGTAGATGTTGAGGAACATCTGACATACACGTTTTGATGACTACGTGATAGTTCAGTGCGTAATGCTAACGGTTTAGAATTGTGGCACCAAAGACGTTTTTGAAACGTCGCAGAACATATGAGATGTTCCGAAAACTGAAATTGGGATTTCAGACTAGTGCCCACGTCAAGAGGTATGAGACCTCTGACAAGTTTCTTAAGCCTGCAAACTAAAGGGAGAAAAGCTCAATCGTTGAGCATGTGCTCAGATTGTCTGAGTACCACAATCGCTTGAATCGAGTGGGAGTTAATCTCCCAGATGAGATAGTGATAGCTCTCCATAGTCACTGCCACCAAGCTAGTAGAGCTTCGTGATGAACTATAACATATCAGGGATAGTTATGATGATCCTTGAGCTATTCGCGATGTTTGACACCGCGAAAGTAGAAATCAAGAAGGAGCATCAATTGTTGATAGTTAGTAAGACCACTAGTTTCTAGAAGGGCAAGGGCAAAAGGGATACTTCATGAAACAGTAAGTCGTTTGCTGCTCTAGTGAAGAATCCCAAGGTTGAACCCAAACCCGAGACTAAGTGCTTCTGTAATGAGGGGAGCGGTCACTGAAGCAGAACTACCCTAGATACTTGGTAGATGAGAAGGCGGGCAAGGTCGACAGAAGTATATTGGATATTCATTATATGAATGTGTACTTTACTAGTACTCCTAGCAACACCAGGGTATTAGATACCGGTTCAGTTGCTAAGTGTTGGTAACTCGAAATAAAAGCTGTGGAATAAACGGAGACTAGCTAAAGGTGAGATGACGATATGTGTTGGAAGTATTTCCAAGGTTGATGTGATCAAGCATCGCATGCTCCCTCTACCATCGAGATTGGTGTTTGCATTGAGCACAAACATGATTGGATTATGTTTATCGCAATACGGTTATTCATTTAAGGAGAATAATGGTTACTCTGTTTATTTGAATAATACCTTCAATGGTCTTGCACCTAAAATGAATCTCGATCGTAGTGATACACATGTTCATGCCAAAATAGTAATGATAGTACCACATACTTGTGGCACTGCTATTTGAGTCATATTAGTATAGAATGCATGAAGAAGCTCCATGTAGATGGATCTTTGGACTCAGTCGTTTTTGAAAAGATTGAGACATGCGAACCATGTCTATTGGTATATATGCATGAAGAAACTCCATGCAGATGGATCGTTTGGACTCACTTGATTTTGAATCACTTGAGACATGCAAATCATACCACATGGGCAAGATGACTGAAAGGCCTCGTTTTCAGTAAGATGGAACAAGAGAGCAACTTATTGGAAGTAATACATTTTGATGTATGCAGTCCAATGAGTGCTGAGGCATGCAGTGGATATCGTTATGTTCTTACTTCACAGATGGTTTGAGTAGATGCTGAGTGTATTTACTTGATGAAACACAAGTCTAAATTATTGAAAGGTTCAAGTAATTTCAGAGTGAAGTTGAAGATCATCGTGACAAGAGGATAAAATGTCTGTGATATGATCATAGAGATGAGCATCTGAGTTACGAGTTTGGCACACAATTAAGACATTGTGGAAAGTGTTTCACAATTAATACCGCCTGGAACACCATAGTGTGATGGTGTGTCCGAACATTATAACTGCACCCTATTGGATATAGTGCATACCATGATGTCTCTTATCGAATTACCACTATCGTTTATGGGTTAGGCATTAGAGACAACCGCATTCACTTTAAAAGGGGCACCACGCAATTCCGTTGAGACGACACCGTTTAGAGAAACCTAAGTTGTCGTTTCTTAAAAGTTTGGGGCTGCGATGCTTATGTGAAAAAGTTTCAGGCTGATAAGCTCGAACCCAAAGCGGATAAATGCATCCTCATAGAATACCCAAAAACAGTTGGGTATAGCTCCTATTTCAGATCTGGAAGCAAAAATAATTGCTTCTAGAAACGGGTCCTTTCTCGAGGAAAAGTTTCTCTCGAAAGAATTGAGTGGGAGGATAGTGGAGACTTGATAAGGTTATTGAACCGTCACTTCAACTAGTGTGTAGCAGGGCACAGGAAGTTGTTCCTGTGGCACCTACACCAATTGAAGTGGAAGCTTATGATAGTGATCATGAAATTTCGGATCAAGTCACTACCAAACCTCGTAGGACGACGAGGATGCGTGCTACTTCAGAGTAATGCGTAATCCTGTCTTGGAAGTCATGTTGTTGGACAACGATGAACCTATGAGCTGTGGAAAAGCGATGGTGGGCCCATATTCCGACAAATGGTTAGAAGCCATGAAATCCGAGATAAATGGATCTTTAAGAAGAAGACGGACGTGGACGGTAATGTTACCGTCTATGAAGCTCGACTTGTGGCTAAGAGTATTTCCACAAGTTCAAGGAGTTGACTACGATGAGATTTTCTCATCCGTAGCGATGCTTAAGTCCGTTGGAATCATGTTAGCATTAGCTGCATTTATGAAATCTGGCAGATGGATGTCAAAACAAGTTTCCTTACCAGTTTTCGTAAGGAAAGGTTGTATGTGATACAATCAGAAAGGTTTTGTCGATCCTAAGGATGCTAAAAGGTATGCTAGCTCCAGCGATCCTTCCCTGGACTAGAGCAAGCATCTCGGAGTCAGAATATAAGCTTTGATGGAGTAATCAAAGTTTTTGGGTTCATACAAAGTTTGTTAGAAACTTGTATTTACAATAAAGTGAGTGGGAGCGCTACAACATTTCTGATAAGTATATGTGAATGACATATTGTTGATCCGAAATGATGTAAAATTTCTGGAAAGCATAAAGGGTTGTTTGAAAGGAGTTTTTCAAAGGAAGACCTGGATAAAGCTGCTTACGTATTGGGCATCAAGATCTATAGAGATAGATCAAGACGCCCGATGATACTTTCAAAGAACGCACACCTTGACATGATTTTGAAAGAGTTCAAAATAGATCAGCAAAGAAGGAGTTCTTGGCTGTGTTACAAGGTGTGAGTATTGAGTAAGACTCAAGACCTGACCACAGCAGAAGAGAGAGAAAGGACGAAGGTTGTCCCCTATGCTTCAGACGTAGGCTCTACAGTATGCTATGCTGCGTACCGCACATGTACTGTGCCTTGCCATGAGTAGGTCAAGAGGGTACAATAGTGATCCGGGAAGGGATCACATGACAGCGGTCGAACTTATCCTTAGTACCTAGTGGACTAAGGAATTTTCTCGATTATGGAGGTGAAAGGGAGTTCGTCGTAAAGGGTTACGTCGATGCGAACTTTGACACTAATCCGAATGACTCTGAGTAGTAAACCGGATTCGTATAGTAGAGCAATTATTTTAAATGGCTCCAAATAGCGCGTGGTAGCATCCACAAGATGACATAGATATTCGTAAAGCTCACACGGATCTGAAAGGTTCAGACCCGTTGACTAAATAACCTCTCTCACAAGCATAACATGATCAAACCAGAACTCATTGAGTGTTAATCACATAGAGATGTGAACTAGATTGTTGACTCTAGTAAACTCTTTGGATGTTGGTCACATGGTGATGTGACCTGTGAGTGTTAATCACATGGTGATGTGGACTAGATTATTGACTCTAGTGCAAGTGGGAGACTGTTGGAAATATGCCCTGGAGGCAATAATAAATTGGTTATTATTATATTTCCTTGTTCACGATAATCGTTTATTATCCATGCTAGAATTGTATTGATAGGAAACTCAGATACATGTGTGGATACATAGACAACACCATGTCCCTAGTAAGCCTCTAGTTGACTAGCTCGTTGATCAATGGATGGTTACGGTTTCCTGACCATGGACATTGGATGTCGTTGATAACGGGATCACATCATTAGGAGAATGATGTGATGGACGAGACCCAATCCTAAGCCTAGCACAAGATCGTGTAGTTCGTTTGCTCAGAGCTTTTCTAATGTCAAGTATCAGTTCCTTAGACCATGAGATTGTGCAACTCCCGGATACCGTAGGAATGCTTTGGGTGTACCAAACGTCACAACGTAACTGGGTGGCTATAAAGGTGCACTACAGGTATCTCCGAAAGTGTCTGTTGGGTTGGCACGAATCGAGACTGGGATTTGTCACTCCGTGTAAACGGAGAGGTATCTCTGGGCCCACTCGGTAGGACATCATCATAATGTGCACAATGTGACCAAGGAGTTGATCATGGGATGATGTGAGTTACGGAACGAGTAAAGAGACTTGCCGGTAACGAGATTGAACAAGGTATAGGGATACCGAGGATCGAATCTCGGGCAAGTAACATACCGATAGACAAAGGGAATTGTATACGGGATTGATTGAATCCCCGACATCGTGGTTCATCTGTTGAGATCATCGTCGAACATGTGGGAGCTAACATGGGTATCCAGATCCCGCTGTTGGTTATTGACCGGAGAACGTCTCGGTCATGTCTGCATGGTTCCCGAACCCGTAGGGTCTACACACTTAAGGTTCGATGACGCTAGGGTTATAGGGAATAGATATACGTGGTTACGGAATGTTGTTCGGAGTCCCGGATGAGATCCCGGATGTCACGAGGAGTTCCGAAATGGTCCGGAGGTAAAGATTTATATATGGGAAGTCCTGTTTTGGTCACCGGAAAAGTTTCGGGTGATATCGGTAATGTACCGGGACCACCGGGAGGGTCCCGGGGGTCCACCAAGTGGGGCCACCGGCCCCAGAGGGCTGCATGGGCCAAGTGTGGGAGGGGACCAGCCCCAGGTGGGCTGGTGCGCCCCCCCACAAGAGGCCCAGGGCGCAGGAAAGGGGGGAAGGGGGAAACCCTAGGCTCAGATGGGCCTAAGGCCCATCTAGTGGGGCGCCCCCTCTCTCCCTCCCTTTGGCCGCCCCCCAAGCCCCATCTAGGGCTGGCCGCACCCCTTGGGGGGGGGGGGAAACCCTAGATGGGGGCGCAGCCCTCCCCCTCCCCTATATATATTGGGGTTTTGGGGCTGCCCAAGACATGAGAACGTCTCTCTTTCGGCGCAGCCCTACCCCTCTCCCTCCTCCTCCTCTCCCGCGGTGCTTGGCGAAGCCCTGCGGGATTGCCACGCTCCTCCATCACTACCCCGCCGTCGTGCTGCTGCTGGATGGAGTCTTCCCCAACCTCTCCCTCTCTCCTTGCTGGATCAAGGCGTGGGAGACGTCACCGGGCTGCACGTGTGTTGAACGCGGAGGCACCGTTCTTCGGTGCTTAGATCGGAATCAACCGTGATCGAATCGCTACGAGTACGACTCCCTCATCCGCGTTCTTGCAACGCTTCCGCATCGCGATCTACAAGTGTATGTAGATCCACTCCCCTTCCCCTCGTTGCTAGAGTACTCCATAGATTGATCTTGGTGATGCGTAGAAAATTTTGAATTTCTGCTACGTTCCCCTTAAGTTCTTTACCTTGGTCATATCATCTCTGCCAAGGGCATCGTTGTTAATCCCGAGAAGGTGTCTGCAATTGTGAATTGGGAACCTCCTCAGAATGTCAAGCAGCTCCGAAGTTTGCTTGGTCTTGCAAGCTATTGCCGAAGATTCGTTGAGAATTTCTCTAAGATTGCAAAGCCTCTTTCCAACCTCCTCCAGAAGCATGTGAAGTATGTCTGGACGCCTGAGTGTGACGTTGCTTTCAACACTCTCAAAGAGAAACTTGTCACAGCTCCTGTCTTGACTCCTCCTGACGAATCCAAGCCATTCGATGTTTTCTGTGATGCTTCTCTTCAAGGTCTCGGTGCTGTGTTAATGCAAGAGAAGAAAGTTGTGGCATATACCTCTCGTCAGTTGAAGCCCAACGAAAAGAACTACCCCACTCACGATCTTGAGTTGGCGGCAGTTGTCCATGCATTAATCACATGGAGACATCTCTTGTTGGGAAGAAAAGTGGACATATTCACCGATCACAAGAGTCTCAAGTACATCTTCACTCAGCCCAACCTCAATCTCAGGCAGACTCGATGGGTCGAAATGATTCAAGAGTATAATCCGAGTATTGAGTATACTCCAAGCAAGGCTAATGTCATTGCAGATGCTTTGAGCAGGAAGGTTTATTGCAACAGCTTAATTCTCAAGCCATTCCAACCGGATCTTTGTGAAGCTTTCCGCAAGCTGAATCTCCAAGTTGTTCCTCAAGGTTTTCTTGCCAACCTCATAGTCTCTCCTACTTTGGAAGATCAAATTCGTGAGGCGCAACTCCTGGATACCATGGTGAAGAAGGTGAAACGTGGTATCGACAAGGGTCTTTCCAAATACAAGTGCTATCGCATTGATGACAGAGACACTTTGTTCTTTGAGGACCGGATTGTGGTTCCTAAAGGTGATCTAAGGAAAGTCATTATGAACGAGGCGCACAATTCTCTTCTTTCCATTCATCCTGGAAGTACAAAGATGTACCATGACCTCAAGCAGTCCTATTGGTGGACTCGAATGAAGCGAGAAATCACTCAATTCGTGAATGAATGTGATGTCTGTCGAAGGGTGAAAGCAGAACACCAACGACCAGCTGGTCTCCTCCAACCTCTTGCTATGCCAGAATGGAAGTTTGATCATATCGAAATGGACTTCGTGACTGGTTTTCCAAAGTCCAATCGTGGAAATGATGCTATCTTCGTTGTCATTGACAAGCTTACTAAAGTGGCTCATTTTCTTCCAATCAAAGAATCTATCACAACAGCTCAGTTGGCAGAGCTATACACCTCCAGGATTGTCTCCTTGCACGGCATTCCACAGTTGATATCTTCAGATCGTGGAAGCATCTTCACTTCTAAGTTCTGGGACTCCTTCCAGAAGGCCATGGGCACCAACATTCGCTTCAGCATAGCTTTCCATCCTCAATCTAGTGGCCAAGTCGAGCGAGTCAATCAAATCCTTGAAGATATGCTCAGGGCTTGTGTCATTTCCTTTGGCATGAAATGGGAAGATTGTCTTCCATATGCCGAGTTCTCCTACAACAATAGCTTCCAAGCGAGTTCGGGCAAGGCCCCATTCGAAATTCTCTATGGCAGAAAGTGCCGTACTCCTCTCAATTGGTCAGAGACTGGTGAACGCCAACTTCTTGGCAATGACTTAATCACAGAGGCTGAAGAAATGTGTAAAGTCATCCGTGAAAATCTCAAAGCCGCGCAATCGCGCCAGAAAAGTTACTGATAGCAAGCACCGTGACTTGGCTTTCGAGATCGGAGACCATGTCTACCTCCGCGTCTCTCCAATGAAAGGCACTCGTCGCTTCGGTATCAAAGGGAAGCTTGCCCCTAGATACGTGGGTCCTTTCAAGATCATTGGCAAAAGAGGCGACCTCGCCTATCAACTTGAGCTTCCCTCCAACTTCACGAACGTGCATGATGTGTTCCACGTGTCACAGCTCCGCAAGTGCTTCAAGACTCCTGAGCGCACCATCAACTTCGAAGAGATTGATCTCCAAGAAGATCTGTCTTATCATGAGCACCCCGTTGCTATTCTTGAAGAAACTGAGCGCAAGACTCGCAACAAGTCAATCAAATTCCTGAAAGTGAAGTGGTCGCACCATTCCGACCGAGAAGCCACCTGGGAACGCGAGGACCACCTCCGTTCCGAATATCCGGAGTTCTTTCAGTCCTAGATCTCGGGACGAGATCCTCTCGTAGTGGTGGAGTGTTGTAACACCCCGGATGTAACTTTCCATATTTGTAACTCCAACTCTTGCCATTTTCGGCTATGTGTTATGATATTCCCTCCGTGGTTGGGTTTTGTTTTTCGTTTTGCATTTTGTTCATGCCATGCATCTCATATCATGTCATCATGTGCATCTCATTTGCATACGTCTTCGTCTCATGCGTCCGAGCATTTTCCCCGTTGTCCGTTTTGCAATCCGGCACTCCCACATGCACCGACGCACCCCTCTTGTTTCTTTTCGTGAGTGGGTGTTAAACGTTCTCGGAATGGACCGAGGTTTGGCAAGTGGCCTTGGTATAACACCGGTAGACCACCTGTCAAGTTTCATTCCATTTGGAGGTCGTTTGATGCTCCAATGGTTAACCGGGTAACCGCAAAGTCCTTTTGTGTGTTGCAGAAAACCCCCCTCCAAACAGCCCAAAACCCATCTAAGTCACCTCCATGCTCTAGGTCGTTCGATCACGATCGTGTGGGCGAAAACCGCCCTCCATTTGGAGTCTCCTACCTCCCTCTACCTATAAAAACACCCCCCCTCCGAAATCTTCACAGATCAAACCCTAGCAAAAATCACCCCGCCGCCACCGGACACGTCCGCCGCCGCCAGACGTCCCCGCCGCCGCGCACGCGCCAACCACAGCCTGCCACGTGGCCCAGCCACCGCGCTCCCGCCGCCGGCCCGCGAGGCCCCCGCGGCCCGTACGCCGTCGCCCCGCGGCCCGGTCGCCGCTTCTCCGCCGCCCCGCGCGCGCCTCCCCCGAGCGCATCGCCGCCGCCGCCGTTCCCGCATCGCCGTCCGGCCGCCGTTCCTGTCCCGCCGGCGCCACGCCGCCGCCTCGCCCCGCCGCCTCTCCGTCGACCCGCGCCACGGCGAGCTCCGCCGCCCGTGCCCCGACGCGCCTCCTCTCCGACCGCGTCTCCCTCCTCTCCTCCGGCCGCCACGTCCCCTCCACCGCCGGCGAGCTCGAGCCCCGATCCGGATCTGGCCACGGTTGACTTCTTCTCCCCTCCCCCGAATTCTTCCAAGTCCCGAGATTTTTACTACATATGCTCTTGTTCATCGCATCATAACTCCGTGCATGCTGCTCCGTTTCCTGCGTGTAATATATAGAAATGTTCGTCTCTAGATGCTTTTCATTTTATTCCATTATGCCATGTTCAATTGAGTCCATCTTGATGCCCAAATATCTGGTGCAAGAATGCTATATGATGTTTTCTGCTGTTACTTATCAGAACATGGTGATTTGTTATTTTTGTTGCAATCGATGTGTGCATCTTATGAGGAGGAGCTCTACATGTGTTTTGATGTATGCCATGCCATCTTTACAGAGTGTATGCCATGTATTTTTGTGATCTCTGTGGTGACTAGGACAAGCATGCAAACTAGGCTTCGTGATGTTTCTGATTTCAGGGACTTCGGATTTTGCCAAGTCTTCTTTGACTGCTGTTATTTCGTTGCTATGTATCCATGTGGCTACAGTGAGATCCATGCTTCTTTTGGGGATATTCAGTAAGGATGTTTTGTAGATATAGTTGTGCTCTATCCATCCATGCCCATGTTTGCAATTATGGAGTGCCATAGCATGTCTCAATCTTGCTCTACTTTTGCTATAAAATGTTTCTGGCAGATTGTTTACATGATATTCAATTTTGCCAAGGTTGTTGTAGTTGATCCATACATGCTATGTACTTGCTCTTGCCATGCATAGCTTCATAAACATGCCATCTTGCTGTAGGTATGCTTGTTTTGTCATGATTTCCTTTGTGTTTAGTGAATCAAGCTCACCAAGATGCCTTCATAATTCTGTTTACTGCCATGCTCTGTTTTCTGCTAAGTCTGAAACCTGTTAACGAAACGTGTTATGTTTACATGGGTGCCATCATATCTTCTGGTACTTTTTGGCTTATGGTCAGTAAGGGACTTTTGTCATATGCATTTAGTAGATTCATGCCATGCCTTGTTTTGCTATGTTAAGTTCCTGTAGCATGTGTTTTTCTTGCTCTGAACATTGCTACCTGATGCTGTTTCAGCCATGTTTAGTATTTTCACAGAGTCTCTAACCATCCTTTCCTAGCAAACCGTTGTTTGGCTAAGTTACCGCTTTTGCTCAGCCCTTCTTATAGCGTTGCTAGTTGCAGGTGAAGTTGATGTTGGTTTCATGTTGGAACATGGATTTTTTGAAATATCACAATATCTCTTATTTAATTAATGCATCAATATATTTGGTAAAGGGTGGAAGGCTCGGCCTTACGCCTGGTGTTTTGTTCCACTCTTGCCGCCCTAGTTTCCGTCATGCCGGTATTATGTTCCTTGAGTTTGCGTTCCTTACGCGGTTGGGTGATTTATGGCCCCCTTGACAGTTCGCCTCGAATAAAACTCCTCCAGCAAGGCCCAACCTTGGTTTTACCATTTGCCACCTAAGCCTTTTCCCTTGGGTTTTCGCGAGCCCGAGGGTCATCTTTATTTAAACCCCCGAACCAGTGCTCCTTCGAGTGTTGGCCCAAACCGAGCGATGTCCGGCGCCCCCTGGGCAACCAGGGTCTATGCCAACCCGAAGTCTGGCTCATCCGGTGTGCCCTGAGAACGAGATATGTGCAGCTCCTATCGGGATTTGTCGGCACATTCGTGCGGCTTTGCTGGTCTTGTTTTACCATTGTCGAAATGTCTTGTAAACCGGGATTCCGAGACTGATCGGGTCTTCCTGGGAGAAGGTTTATCCTTCGTTGACCGTGAGAGCTTATAATGGGCTAAGTTGGGACACCCCTGCCGGGTATTATCTTTCGAAAGCCGTGCCCACGGTTATGAGGCAGATGGGAATTTGTTAATGTCCGGTTGTAGAGAACTTGTCATTTGACTTAATTAAAATACATCAACTGTGTGTGTAGCCGTGATGGTCTCTTCTCGGCGGAGTCCGGGAAGTGAACACGGTTTGAGTTATGCATGAACGTAAGTAGTTTCAGGATCACTTCTTGATCATTTCTAGCTTCGCGACCGTTGCGTTGCTTCTCTTCTCGCTCTCATTTGCGTATGTTAGCCACCATATATGCTTAGTGCTTGCTACAGCTCCACCTCATTACACCATCCTTTCCTATAAGCTTAAATAGTCTTGATCTCTTGGGTGTGAGATTGCTAAGTCCTCGTGACTCACAGATTCTAACAAAACAGTTGCAGGTGCCGACGACGCCAGTGCAGATGACGCAACCGAGCTCAAGTGGGAGTTCGATGAGGAACGTGGTCGTTACTATGTTTCTTTTCCTGATGATCAGTAGTGGAGCCCAGTTGGGACGATCGGGAATCTAGCATTTGGGGTTATCTTATTTTCATTTGGATTTGACCGTAGTCGGTCTATGTGTGGATTTTTGGATGATGTATGAACTATTTTTATGTATTGTGTGAAGTGGCGATTGTAAGCCAACTCTCGTTATCCCATTCTTGTTCATTACATGGGATTGTGTGAAGATGACCCTTCTTGCGACAAAACCACAATGCGGTTATGCCTCTAAGTCGTGCCTCGACACGTGGGAGATATAGCCGCATCTTGGGCGTTACAGGACCAAAGACTGGACTGAGTTTTTCTGGGCTATGCACCAAGCAATATTTTTGGCGTTCACTCTCCTAATACTTTGAGTTTGACAATTGGTTGACGCCGGTTGATACTCGAATGAATATAGGCACTTCTTGTCAACATCGATGCTTGTCTGAGTGAACTTTGGAGTACATAGGAGCAGCATAAGTACCTGTCCATCTGATCATTTTGTGCAGTGCTACTGAAATCACCCGATGTAATGATTTGCCTGTGAGTTCAGGCTCCAAATTACTCCTTTATGAAATCGGCAAACAGCAGCACAATACCAAATTACCAATACATATGACAGGCACAATAATCAGGATAAAGACCAGTACCAACCTGTGTGAGGTAGCATATCAATTACTATTTCCTTTGACTGGAAGCCGAGATAAGCCAAGCGACTGACAGCAAAGGAATAAAGCAAGCGGAGATTAGCGACTGACAGGAAAGGACGGAAGCTGTCGAGGCAATGAAGCACCCAAAGTTTTTGTGCAGTTCCACCAAAATCGAGCATCCCTGTTGGCACATATATTGAGAGAGTGAGATTACTGTAATAGTGGGACTAGTTGATGAAACATACACTAACAAATAGAAGCACCCTCATTATCTTAATGGGTAAAGTTAGCAACATAGTAGTCTTGCTTAAAGAGAGGTATTAGTTTATTTAATCAGTGCCAATTAGCTCAACTCAACACTCAAAGCATTGCCATTTATCATAGGTTGCAAAACTTTAACGTGCAAAGATAAAGGAGTTTCTCATGACAGTAGCACGATACAAATAGAGATGACAGCAAACTAATATGGATGAAGGCCTTAGGCCCGTACCAACCTGAGAAAAAAGCTTATTCATGTAGTCCTATAAGAGATGATAAAGCACTCACTAGAATCACACAATAGTATATATTTTTGTGCACTTCAAATGTATGGTTGAAATCACTCTTGTTTACCAGTGCTGAGATTATATCGAAAGATTATCAAGAACTTCCAGCAGAGTTAAAGCACTGGCTGGGATACAGTTCATTGTATTGTCTTGTGTAGTTCCACTAAAATGTATGATTGGCACAACATGATCCCTGTTTGCACAAGTAGGAACAAGGTGAAACCTTCATTAGCTTAGTGAGAAAGGATAGGAAGACATTAGCATATTACTGAAACAGTAGCATCAAATTCATGATGGACAATACGCAAAACATTGCCTCATTGAACCAATGGCAATAAATTGACATGCAAATCAATAGCACTATTATGTCATGACACTAATAATATTCCCTCCCTGCTCCACCACATGATTCACCTCCATAGACAAACATACACACGTACATGATTCAGCATAGGGTCCTACTAAAGATTTGTTGAACTCCAACAGGAAAATTAGGCAGTAATAAATTAGTGGTACTTAAGTACTCCTAATTAATTAAGTGAGATAGCAGAAGTGGAAGGGCTCCCTGGAGGATCGTCTCACATGTAAGGTAGTCGTTGCTGGAGCCCTTGAATGGCCTCGACTGAGGCCTCTGGCTTCAGCAAGATCGCCTTGGCACTGTTTATTCTTCTTCTTCTTCCTCTTCATGCTCTGTTTCTCTTTCTCCTCACCAGTTGGTGAAACCAAGTACATGATTGGCCTTCTAATTCAGAATTGGTTTTGTCAGTGAGGGAGTACAAGTGTACTAGTAAAAAACAACATTATTTTCTCATGGCGGTCGGAAAATAGAGATGAACACATGCATTAAATATCATTCTTACCTAAAGGAAGGTTATGGCGCCAATATGGATGATGAGGATTGGAACACAGATCTCCCTTTGTGCAGTTCCACCAAAATGAACCAACTGTTCCATTCTGACATTCCAGTTAAACAGCACAAAAGTCACTTCTTTTAAGAAGAGTTTTGTGCAGTGCACCAAAAGGTCACAACAGCAACCAGGTGAATTGGATATCCCTGTTTGCACAAAAAGGCACAGAGGAAACAGTCAGAGTCTCAAACAATTACAGGAAAAAAATATTTGGCTAAACTTGTCATGGCTTATAACAGTGGCATGGCTTCATTTTTACCAGGGACATTAGATTAAGAACCGCTAAGGCTGCGTTCGGTTCACAGGTTTGGTGCAGGATTTTTGTAGGAACACAATTCCTACGGTATTCTTTCCCTTCCAACCGTTCGGAACACGGGAAAGGTGAATAGTGTTTCATAGGAAAGCTGGTCTGGTAGTACTGATTCCATAGGATTAGAAACATCCACGCGCTGCTCATTTTTTGGGCGGAAGCCCAAGGCAGGCGCCCGCTGCCATGCGTTAGACAGGTTGCTGTGTTGTGTTGCCGGAATAAAAAAAATCAACCTATGTGTGGTACGCAAGGTGAGGACAAGAGTAGTCACTGTGCAGCTGAATAAACAAATAGCATCTCATATTGCCAAGCATGCTACTCTAAAAAAACAAATCTATACATTTCGTAGTCCATCCGAACACATTCTCTTGAGAGTTTCCTCCGGTTCGCTGTTCCATAGTTTTATACCTACATTCCTTTCCTATTCCTCTATTTTCATCAAGACCTATGTTTTCTGCCCCTTTATTCCGAACGGAGCCTAAATATTTGGTATAAGGGCATGGGACAGTGGGTGCACCAGCAGTCCAGCACCATGTACGTAAACAGGGGCATAAAGTGGTGCTTCATAGTTTGTTGCCCCGAGAAACAAACATCCAAGAAACATATCTGGGTTGGTCCCATTTTTGTTCACTCTAGCCACCTACTCCTATGTGTGGATAGCAAATCTAGTCCTGGTCATACCACTGTGTACAACGTTACCCCTATATTTCCCTTTTCGACCAAGAGACCGGTTGGATGACCAGTCTGTACTACTTTCACCCCCTTTCCTTCCTGTTTGTACCAAGTCCGATGTACATACTAAATTCCCCCACCCCCACTTTATTTCTTGTTTGAACCAAGTACTCCCTCCGTCCGGAATTACTTGTCATCAAAATGGATGTGTCTAGAACTAAAATACATCTAGATACATCCATTTCAATGAAAAGTATTTTCGGACGGAGGGAGTACAAGATTCGACTCCATGAAGTAGCTTTACCTCTAACAATAGAAGAAAAAATGTGACGTTGGACCATCCGATCGAGAGCGGCCGAGGGGTAGAAAATGATGCACATGCAGTGATGTAGCGAGCTGGGGAAGTAGAGCTAAGGCGGTTTCGAACGAAGATATACCTGAAGGTCATCGGGATGTGGATAGGTGGGCGGCGAGAGGCCGGATCCGCCCACAGGCAACGACGAAGGGATCGGAGGACCTCCCACGCCGGCGCTCGGCCAGAGATAACGGTGCGGCCGGCAGTGGGTCTCCTCCCTCGTTGTCGACGATTACCTAAACACTGCCCCTCCTCCCCTTCACCGGCGGAGGGGGATACGTCCGGATCTGTAACCAGCGGTGAGGATAGAAAGCCAGTGTTTTTTGAAGGGAGAAAGATAGTGTTACTACCCCTATCTTGTTTAGATCTGGAGAGGATGAGAGTGTGTGAATAGAGCAAGCCTAGCAAGCAAGCGTGGAGGCTCCGGCCTATATATACGTAGTGGGGTAGTTTTCCTTTTTCACTCCATCAAAACAATCGTTTAAAATTGTGTACTACTACATGCCAGGTCGCGGTTTTTTTAGTTGTTGATTGTTTTTTGAGATAGCTACCCGCTTGTTCCAAGCAGTGTTACGGTGTGCCAGGTCGCACTTTGTATCGTTCAAGTCTGGTACTACAAGTCCCTCCATTAAATGAACAACCACCCCCTCGTAAAAATTGTGAACAAGCCCACGGCTAAAATTAGCGGAAACGTGGGTTGCCCCAACATGCATTATTATTTATATTTTCTACTCCCTCCGTTCCTAAATATAAGTCTTTTTTATTAGCCACACCTAAGATAAGAATTTTTTTATTAGCAGTGAACCCCACATGTCATAGACACAAAAACTGTGGCAAGATTCCCTTAGGCAAGCCAAAGTGTGTCTAACAATTTGAGAAACTCAGGTTAGGCAAGTGTGGCAAGTGTGGGAAAAATAATGTGGCAACATAAGACAAACATAGTCACAATCCAAACAGCCCCGTAATTTTTTGTGACATGCATGAAAATTTGGTTAGTTAAATTTATAGTCAAAATTTGGCAAGGTGCATCAAATCAACACATGCAAGTATCAAAAGGAAAGTCACGGCATGCATGCATGCGTTGTACTCCCTCCGTTTCCAAATATAAGTCTTTTTAGAGATTGCAACAAGTAACTACATACGAAGCAGAATATGTCTACTCCTACATACGAAGTAGCCCATTTGAAATGTGTAAAAAGACTTATATCGAGTGCAGTGCTTTGATGTGTCGCGTCAACTCGTACAAGACCGAGAAATTTGATTACTACAACGCCCTCTCCCTCGTGGACTGAGCTCCGGTGCCTTAACTGCACCTGCCTTTGGCTGCATGACATGTGGGCCAACCACCTGTTGGGCCCACCTGTCATAGACGCAAAGGCAGGAGCAGTAAGTAGAAGCTTTTGCTACACGCTATCCCCCCCGCACGAGGTGGACGGACATGCAGCAGTGGATTCGATACTGTAGAAGTAGGAGTAACATCATTGTTCGTCTTCTCGAAGAGGCGAAGAGCCAAGCGCAACCCGAACATGGCAGTTGCGAACGCTCGCGTGGTGCGGTTCCTTGGAGTACTAGCCAGGCTCTTGCATGAGACAAAATTGCTATTGTTTAACAATTAAACTCCATTATCCATTGGTTGATACTCATTCTGCACAGGTCCACGCGCTTAGCACCGTTTCCTCCTGGGGCCACCAATGTTTATTTGCTAATTAATAGCATTGCATGCAATGAACTAGCCATTGCAAGTCATTAAGCATGCACACCTCTCATCTCTTATTGGTTGATATGTCAAGAAACAAGAAACAAGGTAGAAGTTAATGCATCGCGCCTAAGTGTTTTGGGACTATTTGGTTTTCGTAAGATGACTTACACACCTAGACGGAGGTAGTAGTACAGCCCTGTAAACCGGAAAGGAGTATTTGCCTTTCTAGAGATTTCAACAAGTGACTAGACTACACCGTGTGCAGTACTCCCTCCCTTCCGGTTTATAGGGCTCAAATCTCAAATCTCATGAACCAAGGCATTTTGTGATTGGAGGAATGTATCTCGTACTTTACAAAACTACCCTAATTAAACTCATGCATTAATTACGTAGTTCTCTCATTTTCCTCGCGGAGCACAATATTGAGCACTCCTATATGACTAGCCGCTCTAGCCACATGCGGGACATTTCAAAGCATCTGGGCCTGCGTGCCATCCACCAAATAACAGCGAGGTGCTACAGTCGAGACTCACCTGTCACCCTGGCGTGGCCGTCATGACCTGTCATATCACAAAATTCACACCTTTACCAGCAGTGGTAAGGTGGCCTCCAAGTTGGACTGGACGAAGCAACCATCATCTCACTGGAATGCTCGTTCAATCCCTTTCTTCCCTTTCTTGAAGAAAACCTCACTCCAGGCTACTCACTTCTGCCATTTTTCTTCTGTACCGATGAAGGAAAGGTGGGCGAATCAGTTATGCTGCTATATTTTCATTCCAAGAATCTTCTTTTTGCGAAGCACCGACCGATTCTCACATCCTATTTTTTCCCGTTTTCATTGCGATTGTGGTTTCCTTTCGATTGCTTTTTGTTTGTCAGTTCATTGATGGATCCTGGAGCACTAGGAAAAGAGCTGCCGGCGGACAACCCACTGGAGACAGCGATCTCCAGGAAGCGAGCACCGACCAACGAGTTGACCATGTTGGCGGGCCAACCCATGGAGACGAAGAACTCCAAGAAACAAGCACTGGCCAAAGAGTTCAGGACGTTGGCGGACGAACTCCTCAAAGAAAGTTGGAAGAACAGCAAGGGCCCCATCGTGCCTACCCCAGGAACTCTGATTGCCACCTATGTGAGGCTAAAGACCGAGTTTGAGGAGATAGTCGCCGTTGAGAAGCAGTATTCCCCTGGCAAGGTGATGGCCCCCATCGAGGATGAGGAGATGGCCCCCGGAGGGATGAGATCCCCCGGTGAGCTGCACAAGGTAAAAAATAATGGCTTATTACCATAGTTGTGGTTTTTGATTATTTGCAATGTGCTTGCTAATATGTTAGGGTTGTGCAAGTGCCAGTGGACGTCTTTGATGATTCCGATGTCGTGGCCTGTCCTGTTGGCATCGCCTCGGAGATCGATTCCGATGCCGCTGTCCATCCTGTGGACATCGCCCCAGAGATCGATTCCGATGTCGCGGTCAGTCCTGTGGACATCGCCCCAGAAATCGATTCCCATGCCGCTGTCCGTGCTGTGGTCATTGCTCGAGAGATCAATGACAAGAAATAGTTGGTTGCGCTAATCCTTCAGGGTAGTTTGCATTGCCCTGTGTTTAATTACCAGAACGATGCGTGTTATCAAACCATCTTAGGGCTAGTGCACTGTCTTGTGTGGGCGGATCTTGCTACTTTTGTTTGATAGTGAATCATGCGATGAATCATGCGAACCCTCTCCGAGTTATGGAAACAGATGTATCCTCACCAGCTTTTGATGTAATATATGGCATGCTTAGATGTAAGTTTGAACTGTTTATCATATCAGCAGGGCTTGTTTGATGATTCTTGGTGTTAGTAGGCTAGCTACTGTGCGAGCTATAGTACTTGCAAAACACTCACCGAAGAGAAACGTTGGGGGTGATGAGCTTGTGGTACGCTTATACTTATCCCTCGTCGATCGACCAATAGCCCTAGCTCCTAAAATTGTAGGCTTAGCGATCGATCAGACAATAGTCGACATACATTCATGCCTCATTTGGTTCATAGGGTAGGAAAATCGTAGCAAAAGTACAGAGAACGTGCAACACAAAATCATAGCAGTGCAGAGACGTACTCCCTCCGTTCCAAAATAGATGACCTAGGCGGGCTAGTTTGGCCTAGTGGGTTTCAGTGATATGACGTGGTACAGTGTCGTCCACTCTTCGCGTGTGGTAGCAGTATTGCGGGTACAGTAAGTTTTCTTGAAGAAGCGGAATTCAACGAAGTCATGATGGCTCCTTCGTCCGAACAACTTACAGTGGGAAAGGTTGGGCCTACGATACGACCGGGGTAGAACAGGATAATTTTGTGCATGGCAGGTGGACCAGGATGGTCGACGTCCCACATGTCGGTGAATGAAAGTATTCTTTTCGATACAGAGGACGAGCAACGAGTATTCATTGTTTATTTTTGATGAAAGCTATTGTCTCCACTGTTACGATGGAGGAGTGTGAAACACGGCAGCCCAGTGAACTTGGCATGTGCACCACTGCCTCCTTCCTCATGTAATGCCCAGGTTACAGCTTTTTCTCACTTTCTCTCTATCTATTTCCTCTCAAATGTTTTTTACCTTTCTTTTTCTAAGACACAATTGTTTTTTATGCCTTTTTTTAGAATTATTTTTTTATACCTAGGAGCACGTGTAGAGACGGGCTCTTGCAGAGCCCACTCCTTGACTTTGTCAATGCCTCTCTCTCCTCCACATAAGGAGTACTACTTGCTATGCATGCATGCGGCGGGCAGCTGGTGTCTTGAGGGGCCAGGGCGGTGAGAGCGGGCTCCGGAAGCGGTCCGGACTCCAGCATGACCCACCTCACATTATCACCATATATTTCTTGGAGTCCGTGCGCGGTGGGCGGGCGATCTCTTCTCCCTCCCCCGTTTCTCTCTTCTCAGCTGACGCCCGCCGAGCGATTAGATTTCGGCTATCAATGGTTTATTCAATTACGGTCCCACATGTCAGTGAAATTGCAAGACAACGCGTGTCCCCTCTAGTGAGCGGCGTGCAAGCCGGACTGTCGGGGTTGCGACGCGTACGAGTCGTAAGTGTGCCGCCTTTTCCTTTAGAACTTGTGAAGCGTAACATTTTCGTGGGATCGATCGATAGAAATCCAGAACAAAATGACGAGGGCGGTGCTTTCCCGCTCGTTAGGCGGGCTAGTTCGAGTGATATGACGTGCTACAGTGTCGTCCACTTGCTCCATTTTTATGTAAGCAAGAGTTTACACTCTTACGCGGGAGGAGTGCGAAACACCGCGGATCTGATTTTGATCGAGGGATAACTGTTCCCTGCCAAATAATGGAGGATTATTAGTGATTATAGCATGATAGTTAGGGCATCTCCAGCGCTGGCCCACAAATTTACATCGGCATCTGTCCGAGGACACTGATGGATGCCATCCGATGCTGCCCGCATACCTTTTGACAACTATATGAACTAACCGGACGAAATTCGTGCAAACAAAGCAAATTTCAAATTAACCGGATGAAATTCATTACATTTCGAAAACTTTTCCTACAAACTGGACGAATTCATTACATATTTCGCACAAACCGTACTAAAACCTACTGTAAACCTAATCTAAACGATCGCCGGCGCCCGACCACCATGTCCGGCCATGAACCCAAGAAAGCCGGCCATTGCCTTTGCCTCCTCCTCATCCGCCTCGATAACCTCCTCCTCCAGAGCGGCGGTGACCTACCGTGTACTACTCTTCCTCGCTGCCGGCTGCGCCCGCGCACGCGCGCCGGCTTCGTGGTCATGGCGGCGGAGGGCGGCCGGGGGGTGCCGGCGATCTCCTTCGTTTGCTCCCGCGACAGTACGTCGAAGAGAGCTTTGGAGCATGCCCGGAGCGGAGCCGCCGATGTCCCTCGTCTGCTCCTGCGACAGTACGTCCAAGAGAGCTTCGGAGCGCCAGGAGGCCATGGTTGAAGTGGTGCCGACAGAAGGAAGGGACCGGAGGAGAATAAGTGTGGGTCTTTGGCTATGGCTGGGAGCTGGGGCTCAAGTTAATATAGTGGGCGAATGGCAATGAGCCGCGGCAGACGGATGGACAACTGGCGCCGGAGTAGGTTCGTCAGGCGTGAATGCGGACGCTGCTTCAGTGACTTAACTGCAGATGCGTTTGGGTTACTGACATGTGGGCCCAACGGGCATCTGGCCCGCATGTCAGTGACACACCAATTGCACCTGCAGTTAAGTCTGGTGAATGCGGCATTGACATTCTGGAGAGACGGTGACCGTTTCAGGCGGGAAGCGCGCGCTAGCGATGGAAGGGGTTTCGGTGTGCAGTGGCACTAAGATCGCTCGCTCACGATAGTACATACTCCGTACCATACTACCATAGTACCCTCTCTAGCTTAGGCTGTTTTATAGATTGTCGTTGTGATGGACGATATACATGAGCAAGGCGGTCCGAGTATGACCGTTGGTGTTGAGCCAGGTGAATACATGCTCGGCGTTCGCGTAGGCCTCCATCAAACGTCTAAACAGTAATGTCAGGCACCGCCGGGGCGCGCAGGTGATGGGCTCGCCGTTTGTGTTGCGCCATGAGCAGGACTTTGATTTAGAGGGCGACGTGCATGCATTAGCATGCTTTGACAGCGTGAGCATGAGTGTCTGACACGAAGTATTTCATTTTCATTTTTCTGACGAGGGTGCGTTGCAGCGATGAGTCCGTGGTTTGATTCCCCACATATGCATAATTTTGGTTTTTACAGTATTTCTTTCTCCATTGACAGGTAGGCCCGCGTAGATAGATAAAGAACACGAGCTGATGAGGCGCATGCGGACTGTTTGACTGGTCAACCAGACAAATACGGAGCTATACGCTGAGCCAGTGACCGTATAATCACCATATCTCGTATACAATGATCAAAGTGAGCTATCAAGACAAGTTCGATGACCGCCAATGCATTTTACTCGGTAATAAATGACCAGGATTGAAGGGGAATCCAAATTTTCTTTGTCTTCTGTCCTTGAGCTCTTGACAAACCAATGCACTATATGGTTGTCCGGCCACTCCACCCCAGAGCTCTCACCAAGCATCGTTCATGCCACCGCGCCGCACACTAACCGGTAAGGCAGCGATGGCATCCCGCCGCCCACTACCGCACACAAAATGGTAGGGAAGCGATGGCATCCCGCCGTGCCGAGTTCATCGCCGCTCGCGACCTCACAACTATGTGGGAGGAATTTGAAGATGCCAAGGCCGAATGGGCAGTAGAGCAAGAGGCGGCCAAAGCCGCACAGAGGGAGTGGAAAAGTCAGAAAGCACTCAAGAATAGAGAGGCCCACCGCCCCAAGAAAGAAAAGGACACACGCGCTGCTGCGGAGAGGTCGGCGGAGATCCAAGCATGGTGGGGTGTCGCCGACAAAGCCGGGAAGGAGAACGACGGCGTCTGGCCAGCATGTGAGAAGTACTAGTACTAGTAGTTAGTGTGTGTGTCTGTGTCTGAGTACGAGCATGTACCAATACTACTAGTTACTACTGTAGTTTTTAGAGAAAATTACCAGTACATTAGCCTAGACTAAATGGAAAAATTCCTATCCTAAGCATCAAATGGCATCTCTTTCTCTATAGGAATTGAAATGCATGTCATCTCACTTCCTATGATTTTCATATTCCTATCCTATGAACGAAAGGAGGCCTCTGTTGGAGTAACTACTGTAGGTAGCAGTACTGCTGGTACAGTAGTTTTCTTCAAGAAGCGGAATTCAACGAAGTCATGATGGTTCCTTCGTCCGAGCAACTTCAAAGTGGGAAGTGGGCATGTGATTTGACGGCTCATTAGCCAATGTTACTGCGGCGCGACGACCTGGGTGACTCTCCCTTGGTGTTCTGCGTGCATGGCAAGTGGACCAGGATGGTCGACGTCCCACATGTTGGCGAACGGAAGTATTCTTTCCGATATCGAGGAGCAAGGAAACCGCGTGGTATAGTATCACAGCTGATTGGTTCGCAAAAAAAATAGTATCACTGCCGATTTATAATTATTTTTTATTTTTGATGAATGCTAGCGTTTCAACTCTTACGACGAAGGGTGCCAAACACGGCACGTGCTGGATGTCCCACACGTCAGCGAAAGGAGTGGGACATGAACAGTGTGGTAGAGCCCAGCGTAAAAAACAGCATGGTAGAGCGTCTCCACTTCTTCCACTTCTGGGTCGGAGACCACACATAGTAGTACTTAGTGGTATGAACGATACAAAGTGTGACCTGGAGAGGAAGACACGTCTAGTTGGAAGGTCTCGACGCATACATGTAAACAAATATAAAAGTTAATGTGTGCCTCCAACTAATATAGTAGTAGTAGAGTACTTAGGCACGTACTCCATAACATCACCGTGCATTGCACGTACAACATGTAGTGGTAGTACTGAAGGAAATATGCCCTAGAGGCAATAATAAAGTATTATTTATTTCCTTGTATCATGATAAATGTTTATTATTCATGCTAGAATTGTATTAACCAGAAACATAATACATGTGTGAATATATAGACAAACAGAGTGTCACTAGTATGCCTCTACTTGACTAGCTCATAAATCAAAGATGGTTATGTTTCCTAGCCATAGACATAAGTTGTCATTTGATTAACGAGATCACCTCATTAGGAGAATGACGTGATTGACTTGACCCATTCAGTTAGCTTAGCAACCGATCGTTTAGTATGTTGCTATTGCTTTCTTCATGACTTATACATGTTCCTCTGACTATGAGATTATGCAACTCCTTTTTACCGGAGGAACACTTTGTGTGCTACCAAACGTCACAACGTAAATGGGTGATTATAAAGGTGCTCTACAGGTGTCTCCAAAGGTACTTGTTGGGTTGGCGTATTTCGAGATTAGGATTTGTCACTCCAATTGTCGGAGAGGTATCTCTGGGCCCACTCGGTAATGCACATCACTATAAGCCTTGCAAGCATTGTGACTAATGAGTTAGTTGCGGGATGATGTGTTACGGAACGAGTAAAGAGACTTGCCGGTAACGAGATTGAACTAGGTATCGAGATACCGACGATCAAATCTCGGGCAAGTAACATACCGGTGACAAAGGGAACAACGTATGTTTTTATGTGGTCTGACCGATAAAGATCTTCGTAGAATATGTGGGAGCCAATATGGGCATCCAGGTCGCGCTATTGGTTATTGACCGGAGACGTGTCTCGGTCATGTCTACATAGTTCTCGAACCCGTAGGGTCCGCACGCTTAACGTTACGATGACAGTTTTATTGAGTTTTGATGTACCGAAGGAGTTCGGAGTCCCGGATGAGATCGGGGACATGACGAGGAGTCTCGAAATGGCCGAAACGTAAAGATCGATATATTGGACGACTATATTCGGACTTCGGAAAGGTTCCGAGTGATTCGGGTATTTTTCGGAGTACCGGAGAATTACGGGAATACGTATTGGGCCTTATTGGGCCATACGAGAAAGCAGGAAAAGGGCCTCAAGGGTGGCCGCACCCCTCCCCTTGGTCTGGTCCGAATTGGACTAGGGAAGGGGGGCGCCCCCTTCCTTCCTTCTCTTTTTCCCTTCCTCTTTTCCTATTCCATATGGGAGGTGGAATCCTACTAGGACTAGGGAGTCCTAGTAGGACTCCACACTTGGTGCGCCCCCTCCTAGGGCCGGCCTCCTCCTCCCTTGCTCCTTTATATACGGGGGCAGGGGGCACCCATAGACACAACAATTGATCCTTGAGATCTCTTAGCCGTGTGCGGTGCCCCCCTCCACCATATTACACCTCGATAATACCGTTGCGGAGCTTAGGCGAAGCCCTGCGTCGGTGGAACATCATCATCGTCACCATGCCGTCGTGCTGACGAAACTCTCCCTCAACACTCGGCTGGATCGGAGTTCAAGGGACGTCATCGAGCTGAACGTGTGTAGAACTCGGAGGTGCCGTGCGTTCGGTACTTGATCGGTCGGATCGTGAAGACGTACGACTACATCAACCGCGTTGTTATAACGCTTCCGCTTTCGGTCTCCGAGGGTACGTGGACAACACTCTCCCCTCTCGTTGCTATGCATCACCATGATCTTGCGTGTGCGTAGGAATTTTTTTAAAATTACTACGTTCCCCAACAGTGGTATCAGAGCCTGGTTTTATGCGTTGATGCTATGCATGAGTAAAACACAAGTGAGTTGTGGGCGATATAAGTCATACTGCTTACCAGCATGTCATACTTTGGTTCAGCGGTATTGTGAGATGAAGCGGCATGGACCGACATTACGCGTACGCTTATGCGAGACTGGTTTCACCGTTCGGAGCACTCGTTGGTTAAAGGTGACCGGCGGGTGTCTGTCTCTCTCACTTTAGTTGAACCGAGTGTGGCTACGCCCGGTCCTTGCGAAGGTTAAAACAGCACCAACTTGACAAACTATCGTTGTGGTTTTGATGCGAAGGTAAGAACGGTTCTTGCTAAGCCCGTAGCAGCCACGTAAAATATGCAACAACAAAGTAGAGGACGTCTAACTTGTTTTTGCAGGGCATGTTGTGATGTGATATGGTCAAGACATGATGTGATATAATGTGTTGTATGAGATTATCATGTTTTGTAACCGAGTTATCGGCAACTGGCAGGAGCCATATGGTTGTCGCTTTATTGTATGAGATGCAATCGCCATGTAATAGTTTTACTTTATCACTAAGCGGTAGCGATAGTCGTAAAAGCAATAAGTTGGCGAGACGACAACGATAGTACAATGGAGATCAAGGTGTCGAGCCGGTGATGATGGTGATCATGACGGTGCTTCGGAGATGGAGATCACGAGCACGGTGCTTCGGAGATGGAGATCACGAGCACGGTGCTTCGGAGATGGAGATCACGAGCACGGTGCTTCAGAGATGGAGATCACAAGCACAAGATGATGATGGCCATATCATATCACTTATATTGATTGCATGTGATGTTAATCCTTTATGCATCTTATCTTGCTTTGATTGACGGTAGCATTATAAGATGATCTCTCACTAAAATTTCAAGATAAAAGTGTTCTCCCTGAGTATGCACCGTTGCAAAAGTTCTTCGTGCTGAGACACCACGTGTTAATCGGGTGTGATAGGCTCTACGTTCAAATACAACGGGTGCAAAACAGTTGCACACGCGGAATACTCAGGTTAAACTTGACGAGCCTAGCATATACAGATATGGCCTCGGAACATAGAGACCGAAAGGTCGAGCGCGAATCATATAGTAGATATGATCAACATAGTGATGTTCACCATTGAAACTACTCCATCTCACGTGTTAATCAGACATGGTTTAGTTGCTTTGGATCACGTAATCACTTAGATGATTAGAGGGATGTCTATCTAAGTGAGAGTTCTTAAGTAATATGATTAATTGAACTTAAATTTATCATGAACTTAGTCCTGATAGTATTTGGCAAATTATGTTGTAGATCAATAGCTCGCGTTGTTGCTTCCCTGTTTTATTTTGATATGTTCCTAGAGAAAATTATGTTGGAAGATGTTAGTAGCAAAGATGCGGATTGGATCCGTGATCTGAGGATTATCCTCATTGCTGCACAGAAAAATTATGTCCTTGATGCACCGCTAGGTGACAGACTTATTGCAGGAGTAGATGCAGACGTTATGAACGTTTGGCAAGCTCAATATGATGACTACTTGATAGTTTAGTGCACCATGCTTAACGGCTTAGAATCGGGACTTCAAAGACGTTTTGAACGTCATGGACCATATAAGATGTTCCAGGAGTTGAAGTTAATATTTCAAGCAAATACCCGAGTTGAGAGATATGAAGTCTCCAACAAGTTCTATAGCTAAAAGATGGAGGAGAATTGCTCAACTAGTGAGCATGTGCTCAGATTGTCTGGGTACTACAATCGCTTGAATCAAGTGGGAGTTAATCTTCCAAATAAAATAGTGATTGACATAATTCTCTAGTCACCATCACCAAGTTAGTAGAACTTCGTGATGAACTATAGTATGCAAGGGATGACGAAAGTAATTCCCGAGCTCTTCGTGATGCTCAAATCGACGAAGGTAGAAATCAAGAAAAACATCAAGTGTTGATGGTTGACAAGACCACTTCAAGTGTTGATGGTTGACGAGACCACTAGTTTCAAGAAAAGGGCAAACGGATAGAAGGGGAACTTCAAAAAGAACGGCAAGCAAGTTGCTACTCAAGTGAAGAAGCCCAAGTCTGTACCTAAGCCTGAGACTAAGTGCTTCTACTGCAAAGGGACTGGTCACTGGAAGCGGAACTACCCCAAGTATTTGGTGGATAAGAAAGATGGCAAAGTGAACAAAGGTATATTGGATATACATGTTATTGATGTGTACTTACTAGTGTTTATAGCAACCCCTCAGTATTTGATACTGGTTCAGTTGCTAAAGAGTAGTAACTCGAAAACGGGAGTAGCAGAATAAACAGAGACTAGTAAAAGGCGAGGTGACGATGTGTGTTGGAAGTAGTTCCAAGATTGATATGATCATCATCGCACACTCCCTATACTTTCGGGATTAGTGTTGAAACTAAATAAGTGTTATTTGGTGTTTGCGTTGAGCATGAATATGATTTGATCATGTTTATTGCAATACAGTTATTCATTTAAGTTAGAGAACAATTGTTGTTCTGTTTACATGAATAAAAACCTTCTATGGTCATACACACCAACGAAAATGGTTTGTTGGATCTCGATCGTAGTGATACACATAATCATAATATTGAAGCCAAAAGATGCAAAGTTAATAATGATAGTGCAACCTATTTGTGGCACTGCCGTTTAGGTCATATTGGTGTAAAGCGCATGAAGAAACTCCATACTGATGAGATTTTGGAATCACTTGATTATGAATCACTTGATGCTTGCGAACCGTGCCTCATGGGCAAGATGACTGAAACGCCGTTCTCCGGAATTATGGAGAGAGCAACAGATTTGTTGGAAATCATACATACAGATGTATGTGGTCCGATGAATATTGAGGCTCGTAGCAGGTATCATTATTTTCTGACCTTCACAGATGATTTGAGCAGATATGGGTATATCTACTTAATGAAACAAGAGTCTGAAACATTTGAAAAGTTCATATAATTTCAGAGTGAAGCGGAAAATCATCGTAACAAGAAAATAAAGTTTCTACGATATGATCGTGGAGAAGAGTATTTGAGTTACGAGTTTGGCCTTCAGTTAAAACAATGTGAAATAGTTTCACTACTCACGCCACCTGGAACACCACAGCATAATGGTGTGTCCGAACGTCATAACCGTACTTTATTAGATATGGTGCGATATATGATGTCTCTTACCGATCTACCACTATCGTTTTGGGGTTATGCATTAGAGACAGCTGCATTCACGTTAAATAGGGCACCATCAAAATCCGTTGAGACGACACCTTATGAACTGTGGTTTGGCAAGAAACCAAAGTTGTCGTTTCTTAAAGTTTGGGGTTGCGATGCTTATGTGAAAAAGGTTCATCCTGATAAGCTCAAACCCAAATCGGAGAAATGTGTCTTCATAGGATACCGAAAGGAGACAGTTGGGTACACCTTCTATCACAGATCCGAAGGCAAGACATTTGTTGCTTAGTATGGATCCTTTCTAGAGAAGGAGTTTCTCTCGAAAGAAGTGAGTGGGAGGAAAGTAAAACTTGATGAGGTAAATGTACCTGCTCCCTTATTGGAAAGTAGTTCATCACAGAAATCTGTTCCTGTGACTTCTACACCAATTAGTGAGGAAGTTAATGATGATGATCATGTAACTTCAGATCAAGTTACTACCAAACCTCGTAGGTAAACCAGAGTAAGATCCGCACCAGAGTGGTACGGTAATCCTGTTCTGGAGGTTATGTTACTAGACCATGATGAACCTACGAACTATGAAGAAGCGATGGTGAGCCCAGATTCCACGAAATGGCTTGAGGCCATGAAATCTGAGATAAGATCCATATATGAGAACAAAGTGTGGACTTTGGTTGACTTGCCCGATGATCGGCAAGCAATAAAAAATAAATGGATCTTCAAGAGGAAGACGGACGCTGATAGTAGTGTTACTATCTACAAAGCTAGAATTGTCGCAAAAAGGTTTTCGACAAGTTCAAAGTGTTGACTACGATGAGAGTTTCTCACTTGTATCTATGCTTAAGTCTGTCTAAATCATGTTAGCAATTGCCGCATTTTATGAAATCTGGCAAATGGATAAACAAAACTGCATTCCTTAATGGATTTATTAAAGAAGAGTTGTATATGATGCAACTAGGAGGTTTTGTCAATCCTAAAAGTGCTAACAAAATATGCAAGCTCCAGCGATCCATCTATGGACTGGTGCAAGCATCTCGGAGTTGGAATATACGCTTTGATAAGTTGATCAAAGGATATAGTTTTATACAGACTTGCGGTGAAGCATGTATTTACAAGAAAGTGAGTGGGAGCACTACAGCATTTCTGATAAGTATATGTGAATGACATATTGTTGATCGGAAATAATGTAGAATTATT
This sequence comes from Aegilops tauschii subsp. strangulata, assembly GCF_002575655.3. Taxonomy (NCBI): domain Eukaryota; kingdom Viridiplantae; phylum Streptophyta; class Magnoliopsida; order Poales; family Poaceae; genus Aegilops; species Aegilops tauschii. The sequence goes on from NC_053041.3 coordinate 485,467,029, forward strand.
CTGCAAAGCATAAAGGAGTGTTTGAAAGGAGTTTTTCAAAAGAAAGACCTCGGTGAAGCTGCTTACATATTGAGCATCAAGATCTATAGAGATAGATCAAGACGCTTGATAAGTTTTTTCAATGAGTACATACCTTAATAAGATTTTGAAGTAGTTCAAAATACAACAGTCAAAGAAAGAAGTTCTTGACTGTGTTACAAGGTATGAAATTGAGTAAGACTCAAAGCCCGACCACGGCAGAAGATAGAACGAGAATGAAAGTCATTCCCTATACTATGGCCATATGTTCTATAAAGTATGCCATGCTGTGTACCAAATCTATTGTATACCCTACACTAATTTTGGCAAGGGAGTACAATAGTGATCTAGGAGTAGATCACTGGACAGCGGTCAAAATTATCCTTAGTGGAATAAGGAAATGTTTCTCGATTATGGAAGTGATAAAAGGTTCGTCGTAAAGGGTTACGTCGATCCAAGTTTTGACACTAAATCTAGATGACTCTAAGTCTCGGTCTAGATACATATTGAAAGTGGGAGCAATTAGCTAGAGTAGCTCCGTACAGAGCATTGTAGACATAGAAATTTGCAAAATACTTACGGATCTGAATGTGACAGACCCGTTGACTAAAATTATCTCACAAGCAAAACATGATCACACCTTAGTACTCTTTGGGTGTTAATCACATAGCGATGTGAACTAGATTACTGACTCTAGTAAACCCTTTGGGTGTTGATCACATGACGATGTGAACTATGGGTGTTAATCACATGGTGATGTGAACTATTGATGTTAAATCACATGGCGATGTGAACTAGATTATTGACTCTAGTGCAAGTGGGAGACTGAAGGAAATATGCCCTAGAGGCAATAATAAAGTATTATTTATTTCCTTGTATCATGATAAATGTTTATTATTCATGCTAGAATTGTATTAACCGGAAACATAATACATGTGTGAATATATAGACAAACAGAGTGTCACTAGTATGCCTCTACTTGACTAGCTCATTAATCAAAGATGGTTATGTTTCCTAGCCATAGACATAAGTTGTCATTTGATTAACGAGATCACCTCATTAGGAGAATGACGTGATTGACTTGACCCATTCAGTTAGCTTAGCACCCGATCGTTTAGTATGTTGCTATTGCTTTCTTCATGACTTATACATGTTCCTCTGACTATGAGATTATGCAACTCCCGTTTACCGGAGGAACACTTTGTGTGCTACCAAACATCACAACGTAAATGGGTGATTATAAAGGTGCTGTCGTGGTATTCTCACCGGGGGGGTGTGAATCGACAGATGCCACAAGGGCTTTGTGTGAGGGTAAGACTGCTGCTGATAGGACCGGGAGCGGGTATGCGAGTAGCACGCGCTAGTTTACCCAGGTTCGGGGCTCTCCAGAGAGATAATACCCCTACTCCTGCATGTCTGAGCATATATATCTGGGGTGTACATCGGGCAGTACAAAGCGCTCCTAGAGCTGTATCTGGAGGCAGTGCCATGGGCATCTGGCTCCGTATATGCATGCACCAGGCATGCTTTAGTGGCCGGCCATGAGCATGGCCGTATGTGGTGCTTGGGCATGCATGCCCGTGGGTATGGATGGATGGCTAGCTAGCTCTCTTGCTAGCTAGCTTGCTTGTGTACGTGTGAGTCCATCCATGGATGGATGGATGGATGTCTCCTTTTATAGGAGAGGGTAGCTTTGTATCTAAGCTATGTGGAGGTATGGGAGCAAGGCATGGTGCATGTCATGCTTGTCCCCTAGGTCACTTCATGAATAGTGCCAGGGGACAAGTGACACTATACATGATGGTGTTGCGGTACGGTTGTCTTGTCCGCGGTATGGTCGTCTCATCGGGGTCTTGTCGATGCCGGGTCGGACTGCAGTCGGCAGCCGGCTAGTCGGTGCGGTCGGTCAGCTGGCAGCCGGCCGGGCAGCCGGTCGGGTGGAGCAGTCGGACGGGGAGCCGGCAGGAGCGGCCGGGCAGTCGGACTGAGGGGCGTTGCTAGCCCCGATGTCTTGAAATATTGTCTTGCCGTCTTCGGGATACCCGTGTCCAATTACTCGGACAGTAGCCCCGAGCCTCCGGGCAACTTGGCAAAGTCGGGCGGAGGTTTTTTCGCGAGTGTTCATGGAAATGATCATGCAAAAGACAAAGTTAGTCCATGCGGATATATCAAATGATTGCTTTTTAGCACTGCAAGTTTTATGCGGAGGGTGCCGACTCGGTTTCGTCCGAGCCCCCTTTCATCTCTTTCATGTTCCCTCCGCTCTTTGGCTTGTGCTCTCGCTTGCCGGACAGCCGCTCTGCGGTCTGTGGCTGAGAGTGGGCCGCGGAGTGGAGTGTACAATACTCAGACTCTAGGAGCGAATTTAACCGAGTAGATACTTATAAAGAAAACGGTCGGGTCGCCCGAAGCATTTTTCTTCCCGGACGTTTTTCGCGTGGGTGGCCTTCAGCGTTCACTCTTGCCAGTCGGACAGCCGCTCTGCGGTCTGTGACTAAGAGTGGGCTTTTCATGCCGCGCACGCTACTAAGCCGTCTGCGGGAACTAACGTCTCAGGCCAAGCGGCCAGCCCCCGGGCCAACTCTGGCTGGCGCCGGGGCGAACAGTGATGCAACTGCAATGAAATGCGGAGATAGCCCCCGAGCATCGCTCGAGGTTATCCGTGCTCTCGCGGTGAAAAAATCTGCGGGTGAGGAGCTCACATTGGTTTTCGTGTAGCCGAGGCGGAGTTTGCCGAAGAGAGCCGGCGCACCCGCTGGGTGTAGCCTTCGAGCCCCCGATCGCTCGAAGGAGGGTCCCGGCCGGTCAGGCTCGACCGGCCAGGCGGCGAGGCGTTTTGCAGCGCCCTTTTTCTTCTTCTGCCGGCTGCCGGCAACCGGACAAAACTCTTCTCTTGTCTTCGTGGGGGCGCGCCAGCGCACCCACTGGGTGTAGCCCCCGAGATTTGGGCCGACTGCTGAGCAGTCGGGCCGGATCTTCCGGCAACGACTTTGTCTTCTTTCCTCGCGGGGGCGCGTCAGCGCACCCGCTGGGTGTAGCCCCCGAGATTCGGGCCGACTGCTGAGCAGTCGGGCCGGACCTCCCGGCGACTACTTTGTCTTCTCTCCTCGCGGGGGCGCGCCAGCGCACCCGCTGGGTGTAGCCCCCGAGATTCGGGCCGACTACTGAGCAGTCGGGCCGGATCTCCTGGCGACTACTCTATCTTCTCTCCTCGCGGGGGCGCGCCAGCGCACCCGCTGGGTGTAGCCCCCGAGATTCGGGCCGATTGCTGAGCAGTCGGGCCGGATCTCCCGGCGACTACTTTATCTTCTCTCCTCGCGGGGGCGCGCCAGCGCACCCGCTGGGTGTAGCCCCCGAGATTCGGGCCGACTGCTGAGCAGTCGGGCCGGATCTCCCGGCGACTACTTTGTCTTCTCTCCTCGCGGGGGCGCGCCAGCGCACCCGCTGGGTGTAGCCCCCGAGATTCGGGCCGAGGTTCGACCAGCCAGGCGTCGAGGCGGACAGGCAGGCCAGGTCGCGTCCGGCCGTCCGAGTGACGAAGCAGGCGGACGGAGTTTTTCCTTTTCTTTGTCCCAGCCGACCTCTTTCTTTCCTTCTCAGGCGGACGGAGTTTTTCCTTTTCTTTGTCCCAGCCGACCTCTTTCTTTCCTTCTCTCTCTTTATTTTTTCACTCGGCCCATGACTTTTCTGTCGGACTCCTCCTTCCTTTCTCTATTCCTTGTCCCCGCGTGGGCAGCCGGCACGGCAGTGGAGGAGGGGCGCAGCCGGCCACCGCGCTCGAGCCGGCTGAGCAGCCGGCCGGATGCGGGGAAGGGGGGAGCCGGCCTTGGATCAGGAGGTCGGGCAGGCGACGGGCATGGGTGTAGGCGGAGCCGCGAGCCGGCGCGGAGCGGAGGAGACCCGTGGCCGAGCTGGCGGGGCCGGCGAGCGGCGAGCCGGCCCGGCGCGCGCTGGGGAGGCGGAGGCAGGTCGGAGTCGGCCGGGTAGGCGGGCGAGCCGGCGAGGCCGTCTGGCGCCGGGGCCGTAGTCGGCCGGGGCGGCGGGCGAGCCGGCGAGGCCGTCTGGTGTCGGGGCCGTAGTCGGCCGGGGCGGCGGGCGAGCCTGCGGGGCCGTCTGGCGCCGGGGCCGTAGTCGGCCGGGGCGGTGGGCGAGCCGGCGAGGCCGTCTGGCGCCGGCGCCGTAGTGGGCCGGGGCGGCGGGCGAGCAGGCGAGGCCGTCTGGCGTCGGGGCCGTAGTCGGCCGGGGCGGCGGGCGAGCCTGCGGGGCCGTCTGGCGCCGGGGCCGTAGTCGGCCGGGGCGGCGGGCGAGCCGGCGAGGCCGTCTGGCGCCGGCGCCGTAGTCGGCCGGGGCGGCGGGCGAGGAGGCGAGGCCGTCTGGCGCCGGAGCCGCAGTCGGCCGGGGCGGCGGGCGAGGAGGCGAGGCCGTCTGGCGCCGGAGCCGCAGTCGGCCGGGGCGGCGGGCGAGCAGGCGAGGCCGTCTGGCGCCGGAGCCGCAGTCGGCCGGGGCGATGGGCGAGCAGGCGAGGCGGACGGCCTCTCGCTCGAGGCGGCGCGCGGGGAAGCCGGCACCGGGAGGAACCGATGCAGGGCGGGCCAGCGTCGGGGAGTCGGCCCAAGCGCCGGGAGCAGGACGAGGCCGGGCGGACGCGGAGCCGGCGCGCGGGCGGAGCCGAGCCGACGCAGGCGGCGGTCGGAGGCAACCCGGCGGGAGCTTCGGGGACAGGGCCGGCCCCCACCCAGACGGCCGAGGGCCGAGATGACGCCAGGCGTGGAACCAGCTCGGGCGGAAGGCGGACAGCGTTGCCGACGCAGCTGGTTCTGGCGGCCGCGAGGGCGAGGCGCACCAGGGAGGTTGCAGGGGAGCGGCCAGCCCACAGGCGTCGTCCAGTGACAGGAACGCCGGGCGCGGGCGGAGCCGCGGCGACGGACGACGGCGCTGGCGAGGTCGCCTGGGCACAGCAGCATGCGGGCGCACGGAGCTGGTCGAAACAACGAGTAGAGGAAGTGCAGGGGCCATGCCCCGACGGGAAGCCGTGCTGCGGGCCTGGGGGCGGGAGCCGGCCGCGGGGCGGAGCCGCGAGGGCGTACGCGAAGGGACCCGAGGCCGGGGTGGAGCAGAGCGGAGGCGATGCCGTGTGAAGAAGGCGCGGCCGAGGACGAGGACGCGCCGCCCCTCGCGGCCATTCCGGGGGCCTGTCGATGTCGAGCCCCCGACCGCTATCGGAGAGACGGCGCGACGCCGCGGCGGTGATGGCGAAGGCGAGGCCGACGGCGAGGACGCGCCGTCCCTCGCGGCCATTCCGAGGGTGTTTCGATATCGAGCCCTCGGCCGCTATCGGAGGGACGGCGCGACGCCGCGGTGGTGATGGCGAAGATGGTCCCGCCCGGACTGCGAAACTAGCAGCAGCGTGGTAGCATAGATAGTACCGCCCCACGGTGGGCGCCAACTGTCGTGGTATTCTCACGGGGGGGTGTGAATCGACAGATGCCACAAGGGCTTTGTGTGAGGGTAAGACTGCTGCTGATAGGACCGGGAGCGGGTATGCGAGTAGCACGCGCTAGTTTACCCAGGTTCGGGGCTCTCCGGAGAGATAATACCCCTACTCCTGCATGTCTGAGCATATATATCTGGGGTGTACATCGGGCAGTACAAAGCGCTCCTAGAGCTGTATCTGGAGGCAGTGCCATGGGCATCTGGCTCCGTATATGCATGCACCAGGCATGCTTTAGTGGCCGGCCATAAGCATGGCCGTATGTGGTGCTTGGGCATGCATGCCCGTGGGGATGGATGGATGGATGGCTAGCTAGCTCTCTTGCTAGCTAGCTTGCTTGTGTACGTGTGAGTCCATCCATGGATGGATGGATGGATGTCTCCTTTTATAGGAGAGGGTAGCTTTGTATCTAAGCTATGTGGAGGTATGGGAGCAAGGCATGGTGCATGCCATGCTTGTCCCCTAGGTCACTTCATGAATAGTGCCAGGGGACAAGTGACACTATACATGATGGTGTTGCGGTACGGTTGTCTTGTCCGCGGTATGGTCGTCTCGTCGGGGTCTTGTCGATGCCGGGTCGGACTGCAGTCGGCAGCCGGCTAGTCGGTGCGGTCGGTCAGCTGGCAGCCGGCCGGGCAGCCGGTCGGGTGGAGCAGTCGGACGGGGAGCCGGCAGGAGCGGCCGGGCAGTCGGACTGAGGGGCGTTGCTAGCCCCGATGTCTTGAAATATTGTCTTGCCGTCTTCGGGATACCCGTGTCCAATTACTCGGACAGGTGCTCTACAGGTGTCTCCAAAGGTACTTGTTGGGTTGGCGTATTTCGATATTAGGATTTGTCACTCCAATTGTCGGAGAGGTATCTCTGGGCTCACTCGGTAATGCACATCACTATAAGCCTTGCAAGCATTGTGACTAATGAGTTAGTTGCGGGATGATGTGTTACGGAACGAGTAAAGAGACTTGCCGGTAACGAGATTGAACTAGGTATCGAGATACCGACGATCAAATCTCGGGTAAGTAACATACCGGTGACAAAGGGAACAACGTATGTTGTTATGCGGTCTGACCGATAAAGATCTTCGTAGAATATGTGGGAGCCAATATGGGCATCCAGGTCCCGCTATTGGTTATTGACCGGAGACGTGTCTCGGTCATGTCTACATAGTTCTCGAACCCGTAGGGTCCGCACCCTTAACGTTACGATGACAGTTTTATTGAGTTTTGATGTACCGAAGGAGTTCGGAGTCCCGGATGAGATCAGGGACATGACGAGGAGTCTCGAAATGGCCGAGACGTAAAGATCGATATATTGGATGACTATATTCGGACTTCGGAAAGGTTCCGAGTGATTCGGGTATTTTTCGGAGTATCGGAGAGTTACGGGAATACGTATTGGGCCTTATTGGGCCATACGGGAAAGAAGGAAAAGGGCCTCAAGGGTGGCCGCACCCCTCCCCTTGGTCTGGTCCGAATTGGACTAGGGAAGGGGGGCGCCCCCTTCCTCCCTTCTCTTTTTCCCTTCCTCTTTTCCTATTCCATATGGGAGGTGGAATCCTACTAGGACTAGGGAGTACTAGTAGGACTCCACACTTGGAGCGCCCCCTCCTAGGGCCGGCCTCCTCCTCCCTTGCTCCTTTATATACGGGGGCAGGGGCACCCCATAGACACAACAATTGATCCTTGAGATCTCTTAGCCGTGTGCGGTGCCCCCCTTCACCATATTACACCTCGATAATACCGTTGCGGAGCTTAGGCGAAGCCCTGCGTCGGTGGAACATCATCATCGTCACCACGCCGTCGTGCTGACGAAACTCTCCCTCAACACTCGGCTGGATCGGGGTTCGAGGGACGTCATCGAGCTGAACGTGTGTAGAACTCGGAGGTGCCGTGCGTTCGGTACTTTATCGGTCGGATCGTGAAGACGTACGACTACATCAACCGCGTTGTTATAACGCTTCCGCTTTCGGTCTACGAGGGTACGTGGACAACACTCTGCCCTCTCGTTGCTATGCATCACCATGATCTTGCGTGTGCGTAGGAAATTTTTTGAAATTACTACGTTCCCCAACAAGTACGTAATAAGAGACAAATGCCACCCAAGAGTTCCCTTCTCGACCTACTTTTGGGTGTTTGGTAGAGTGTATGGAGGGTGCATGAGTCCACACTAGTTTAGCACGAATACACTAGAAGCATGCATGAAGAGAGCATGCATGAAGAGGGGTGTTGAGTTGAGCATGCATGAAGAGGGAACAACTATGCTGAGACGAGAACGCAACCAAACACACCCTATATGCCACGCATGTTCATACCATTTGTGCCTTTCTACTTCACTTACTGCGCTACATTACTCAGGTTCGTACGTCCACTCCTGGGTACATGTCCGTCTCGTAGTTCCAGGCCCACGTGTTCTTCATATAGATGGAACGATCCTTGCATAACACATGCACCTTGATGCTAGATGTCTCGCGTGTTGGCAGAAGGATGAACAAAGCTCACGTAAAAAAATAGAGTGGAAGAACATAGATTCCGGATGACCGAGAAGGAGCAAGGAACCTCGTGGTGGAGCGTCTGCACTCATAATATTTAATATTATTCAGCGATATAAAATTAACCAATCATCTCCACAGTGGACTGGAAGAGTACGAAACACGGCAGCCCAGTGTAGTTACATCATACTAGTACATGGCTAACCCACGCTATCACCATATTTCTTGGCTTCCGTGCGACACCTATCTCTAGTAATCCAGCAGCCTGTATCGCTTCTCCCTCCTCGTCTCTATCAAAGTGCGGCGGGCTGGCGTTTCTACCGTCTATTGAGGTCGGTTAACTATCAAATGTTAGCGACATGCCAAGAGCATTGTAAAAAAAATTCCTTTCACGTTCCGTTTTCAAAAAGAAAAAAAATCCTTTCACATACGAATTTGCCAGTATGCTTTGAGCAACTTGCATGTCCTATACTGCTCCTGTTTGATACTCTAACTTAGCTAGAGGTTAGACTAAGTCATGACTAACCCTGAACTAACTGTAGCCAAAGAGGTGTTTGGGTGACAGGGTTAGATTGACAATAAATGCACTTCATGGAGAGAGAAAAGTGATTTTTCAGTGGTCCCAATGAGAACTATCTCCAGTTAGCACCTCTTGGGTGGGATAGTTTTTTTAGTGGGTTCGGTGCAACTTGCTCCAATTTAAACCCTCATGCTTGGATACTTTAGGGCTATTTGAGCCCCAACTAGCTCAAACTAACTCTAACCCATGGATCCAAACAGGGCCTATGGCTAGTCTCGACGCGGAGCAGTCGCGTGCACTGGGAAGCGGCGCTCTCCCGGCCGTCGCGCCACTTCAATGTCGGCGCCAATGAGAGGTCGCCTCCGCTCTGGCCGGGCATTAATGCGGCACCGACGCTCCAGGGCGACGCTGACCGTTTCACGCAGGAAGCGCCCGCTGGCAAGGGAGTATAGGTTTTGAACCGTTTCAGGTGTAGTACTGGTAGTTTGCAAAACTACTCAATTATTGCACTCAGTTTCCTAAGAAATTGTGGTAAAAAATGTTACTCCACAGCCCGCTTCCCTTCTCCTTCCTCTTCCACCGCCCGCGCACGTCCGCGAGAAGCGACCGGTCAACCCTTATATAGGAGTGCTAGCACAAAAAGATGCATGCATGACCACTAAAATTTCCATATTAAAGCGCCGCTCCGGCGGGAGTATGGCGTATGTTGTTACCTTCGGCCGACCCATGGCTACCGGGCGACGGCGACCAGAGAAGAGGCGGCGGGAGGGGAATGAATGCAGCTACTATTTGGGTTCACCTTCCGGCTTAAATAAATGCGCACCATCACGTGTACCCCGCGGATGCACAAATTGTAACATACGTGTCTGCTTAAGTGGGTGTCACGTAACTGGTGTGTGTGTGAGAGAGAGAGATTCTGAGAGACAGAGTGCGTGTGTGCGACTCTACTCTTCGGACATGTACTCAACCTTTTGCATCGGGATATAAGTATAATGGTATTTACTTTAGCTAGTGATTTACGTGGCCATGTTAACGTGGTTGTGTCAAAAAAGTCACTTCCTGCTCGTGATTTGCATTATATAATTACAAGCAAGATTCTCGTGCATTGCACAGAACATCAATATGCATTATTTTACAGAACACCTGTTGTGATTGACCCATGCAGGAGTAATCCCATGTGTAAAAACTAATGATATCTTGAGAATTTTATCGGAAAACTGGTATCTCGAGAATGTCATCGAAAAAATGAAAGATGAGAGATAAGGCGAGGAGGAGTGGAGCGTGGTGGTGACTGGTGGTCGGAATGGTCGGAGGCATGGGGATGGACGGCGCTGGCAGGCGGCAGCGGCCACCATGCATGCTAGATTGTTCCAGAGACTTATTCCTTTTTTAATTGCTGAGCAATGAGGTTGCGGGAGATAATGATGTGGAGAGAGGTGCGGGTATCTTTTGTAAAATTATCATAGTTTGCTTTCTATCCTCAGATATAGATCATACGGTCTGTATTACAAGATGGCAGGTACACCATCACCGCCAACTTGTTTTTTTATAAGGGTACAGATGATAAGTTTGCTGACTACTAAAGTAAAGTGGAATTTGTCCATGTTATGCAAGTAAATAAAGGTGATTGTTTATCATACGGGTAAGGTTGGATGAAGGGTGGTAGGAACAAATGCTCCGCCTAGAGCATGTGTTTGTGAGATGGAGTCTTAGTGTGTGTGTGGGGTGTGTGTGTGTGTGAGAGAGAGAGAGAGATATGGAGTCTTAGTTTGTGTGTGTGTGTGTGTTTGTGTGTGTGTGTGAGAGAGAGAGAGATGGAGTCTTAGTGTGTGTGGGGGGGGCTGTGCGTGCGTGCGTGTGTGTGTGTTTGTGTTTGTGTGTGAGAGAGAGAGAGAGATGGAGTCTTAGTGTGTGTGGGGGGTGCGTGCGTGCGTGTGTGTGTGTGTGTCGCGGGGTCCTCTGTGGCGAATGTAATTGAAGTGTGCATGGCTTCATCATAGAGAGGTGATGTGTATGGCAGAGACCACCAACGATGGGGTGCGAGAGAGAAAATGCCCGTAGAGAGGGAAGAGAAGGTGTGTGCGCGTGAGAGGAGTCGACCTCGAGAGAACGTGTTTGTTCGAGAGACACCGAGGAAGACTACTATATATCGATGGTGCATGTAGGCGGGAATTAAACAAAGGGATGGTCTTATTGGTTTCGGGGATATAGGGGAAGAGTGAGAGGCGGGGGGTAGCTAAAAGGAGATTGTGAAGTGTGAGTGTGTGTTTTACCCATCCAGGCGGAAGTTATGTGCACAAAAGAGGAGAACGATTCGATGTGGCGTTAGGATTGAGGGTAATTAACTACGTATGGAGACATTGAGACCTTGAACGTGCATGTGTGAGAGGTATACATGTATACGTGGGATGTGTGTGTGTGCGCGCGCGCATGATCGAGATAAAAGAAAGAAGACATAAGTCATAAGATCAACGACATGGGAGAGACGGATCGGTATGACAATATGCATGCATGTGAGAATGCAGGGAAGAAGGCCCGACAATTGAGCATGTGTTTTTGTCTTTAAGAGATAGTGGCGTGGGCTGGAGCATTCATCTATGGCGAGCAGAGGGAGTGAGGCGCAACGATTGTGCAAAAGAAACCAACCTATAAATGCATATGTATGGAGAGACATATATAGTGTGGGTGATAGGAAGCAAGACTCCGTGCGAGAAAGAAATGTTGACGGAGAAACTACAGATAGATACAGAGATGGAGATGCTAGCTAGAGGGACATCCGCTAGTTTGGGTGTTGGAGATGACCGTTGTGTGGTTCAAAGGGTGAAGTTATATATGTGTGTGAGAGGGCACTTGACTGCATGTAGAGAGAAACATATGTAGTGTGTGTGATAGGAATCAAGAGTGAGGGCGAGAAAGAAGGTTGATGGAGAAACAGATAAAGATGCTAGCTAGTGTGCGTTAGAGATAGGAGTCGAGTGGATCAGAAGGCTGGGTTATGTGTGTGGGTGTGAGAGAGATAGAGAGAGGGTGCATGTGAGTCACATACAAACAGATATCAGAGAGAAATGAGATCCAGAGAGACGGAGTTTTGTGTCTGCGAGAGAGAAAGATATTTCACAACGAGAGTGATAGCTAGAGAGACATACGAGGGAACGCAAGATATCTCTAGGGAGAGAGAGTGTGTGTGAGCGACATACAAGAGAACAATGGAGAAATATAAGACCCTGGGAGAGAGAGTTTGTGTTTGTGTGTGAGAAAGAGATATTGAAGAGGAAGAGTCGTAGGTTCTCATATCTAAGGAGCGAAAGACATCTCTGTATGAGGGGTGTGCGAGTGGCACACATGGGAATAGTAGAGAGAAATGAGACCCCGGGAGACAAATTTTTGTGTTTATGTGAGAGAAAGAGATTCCACATGGAGAATCATAGTTAGAGACACATAGCAGGGAGCGAGATATACTTAGAGAGAGATAGAGTGATGAAGGTTGAGGGAGAGAGTACCGTCAGTGTGTTACGAAGATAAAAGATCATTGTCGACATACAGGTAGCACGAGAGATACCTGAGAGACGATAACGCGTATAGGTCCAGAGAGATAGTCCTATATAAGCATGAGTGATAGCTAGATGAGACGAATATCTGGATTAAAGGGGATTCAAATATTTAAACTGGAGATCACGACATCGATAATATCATAACGCAAATTGGTGTATCAAACATGCATATTCATTTGAATTTGGGCACACGTGTAATGTTATATAGTTTATCAATATTGGTGATCCATAGATTCTTCAATTACAAACAATGCATGGTTTATATGAAATTAATGTCTAAACGGGATTACACTATATGTTGCGTCTGTGAAACACATTATACATGTTTGAGAAGTAAAAAAAACCCGCATGAAACACACATTAATTGGAGACAGTTAGCGAGGAATGCATACATTGGATTTCAACATAAAGTGGTTTCAAATATTTGAAAATCCAAATTGATGGATAAAACCTTATGCATGCATCTGAGATCATGCCATTTGTAAACCATATTTATGTATAAATGGTGTTGTGCTTTTGAAAGTATATATAAAAAATGATGTATATAGAATGTAATTCCAATTGAAAATGGATCACGCCCGGAAAAAAAAGAATACAAATGGGACTCGAATTGAGTTGGCACGGTAAACGTGCACTCTGCAAAATTTGAACGAAGCGGGGAAAGTCGTAGTAACCGCCCGAAACCAAAATCTGCGAGATGGAAATCACTAATGCCTATCCCTGCCACACAAAGCCTATCTGCTGGATTTCTATAGGTTTCGATAGGGGTAGGTTTGTAATTTCACCCAAACATGACGTAACCGCCTCTCACCCGGATTCATACACGGTGGGCGCCAAAACACAGTGTGTCCTCGGCCGAAATCGACTCCCTCCCTGATTCATATTCATACACGGTGGGCGCCAAAAACAAACTCTCGTCGGCAAATATTCGGTGTATGCGAGATTACCGTCCTATTCCCAACCGAGTAATGTTGCTGTGATGTAGTAGAAATTTGAAACGGGGGCTAAGTTTGTAAACTTCCTCGCATTTGAGACAAGCGCACCCAGATACATGGTTCCCCCTTCCTCTCTACCTCCCTTTTCCCCATTCGTACTCCGTGGGCGCCAAAACACCCTCTCCACCCCACCCTCCTCCGTCCGCCGCCGTCCGCCACCCCATCCACCGCCGTCCTCCTCCACCATGCCGGAGCTGATACCCCGACGCCGCCGTCCATTACAAGAGATTGACCTCTCTCATCCACGGCTTCGGACCGGGATCCTTGCACCCTGTCCTCTCGCTTCATCCCCGCCGTCGTCCACCTTGCCGGCGCCGCTCCTATGACCGTCTCGTCCACCGTGCCCCGCCGCCACCGTCTACCCTCCTAGATCTACTTCCACGCCGCCGACAGCCATCGCTACCGCAGCACCGTCAAATTCTCAGCAGATGCGTACACGGCGCCGCACCAGAGGCGGTACTCTTTCGTATCTGCTCAACTTATTTATTGCAGCAAGAAAATAGATCGCCACTGCTTTACTCTGATTTCTTGTCTTGGTTGCGAAGTTGCCTTTGTCCGGTTTGCACCTTCAGATCCGCCATGGCACGCTCAACACTATACTCCCAATGCTTATGGTTTTCCCCTTTTATATTCCACACTAGTTAAATCACAGTAGACTAAATTTCAAAATTGGGTCAGTCGATTTTTCAGAGCTCGCCGGAGTTCGCCGGTGCGATCGAAGGGGCTCGGGTGGTTGTGGGGCCTCACCGAACGAAGGAAACTCGATGCGGGTGGGGGTTGGGGCGGGGGTGGGGGTGGGGTGGCGGAGGAACACAGGCGGTGGGGGCCGGTGGTCCGGCCGGCGGCCCGTGCGGTGTTCTGTATGGGAAGAATCAGAGACGAGGAAGAAGAAGGGTTAGGAGACGTAGGATCTTCATCCAACCGCCTGAAATGGTCGAGAGACAGCTGGGAGTTGCATTCTTAATGCACTCTGGTTCATCATGTGTGGGCACTGGGCAACCAACATTTTATTATCCAAAATCTGCTTGCTCTTCTTTACCATGTTCCTCTTCTGTTCTTCTTTAATATGTACTCACTCCGTTCCTAAATACAAGTCTTTCTATAGATTCCACCATGGACTACATATGGAGCAAAATGAGTGAATCTACACTCTAAAATGTATCTGGATACATCTATATGTGATCCATAGTGGAAATCTCTACCAAGACTTATATTTTGGAACGGAGGGAGTATGATAGTAGTACAGTATGTTCTTTGTACTGAAGATGAGCAGGGACATTTGCAGTGTAGAGGTCTATACGGTCGGTTGTGATGGACACTTTGAGCCTCTTTGATTCGTAGGATCTTGTAAACATAGGAATATGATTTGTAGTGGCCTGCCCACTTGAATCCTATAAGAATAGCAAGGAAATGCGGGGAGCTGTGTCGCCTTTGAGAGTTACACTGATATTAACAGTACCGCACCTTCACTTTGATGGCAAGTCTATAAACGAATTTCTGGTGAAGTCTCCTATGCTAAATTTAGAAGACATTGAATGGAAAAACCTTGTTATGCACTGGTCTCGTTCCCAGGATGAGGTACTATCTATGAAATCACATGACAATTTGAACTTCTACTTTTCCGCATGTGCCTTATGGATCTTTATTGCAGGAAATCTGCTCGAAGAAGAATTCCGGTTTCACAAGAATGACAGGATATCACAAATATGCTGCCCGCTGCTTTGCTCTTGTTAGTACCTATTGTCCTATATCACTGTACTTGCATACATACCTGGTTCATTATGTGACAGCAATATGCATGATAGCTTGCTTATCAATTGTTCGCTCCAAATTATCTGATCTGTATGAATGGTTACATTAGTGTAGAATATATCCAATGCCAATGTTTTTTTAGCTCTGCATTGTTCTTGTAAGTACATGTTGTCCTTTATCAGTGTACTTATAATGACAAGTAGTTGTTCATGTACCATCACTCTGCAGCTTATTTTCCTTTGCCCTCCATTTTCTACACATCAGATCTATACTTACTCTTACCATAAGGTTGGTACTGAAGAAGTTTAGCTGTGCATTGCTCTTGGATGTACCTTTTGCCTGTATCGCTGCACTTCCATTTATAGCTACTTGGTTATGTAGCATCACTCTTCATCTTATCTTAAATATTCTCCATTTTTTCGTATATTATCACATCTATATTTACTCTTAACAAAATGTAGAATAAAGGCAATGCTTTTGAAGAAGATTCTGTGGTAAACTTCTTGAATTGCACCCCCCATCAGCATGGACAAGGCCTTTATAGAGCATGTCTTCACCAATAATGTAAGTTTGTCCATCTCAAGCCTTCAAACTTTGTTGTATATATTTGGTTAGGCATGAGTGCAACAGCTGTTTATTTTTGGTGTTTGCATCAAATTGCTTGTTTAAAGTTTATTATGTAGTTCATAAACAAAAGTTTGTCCTTTCTCAATTTAAGTTTTCAGTTGTACAACCAAGTTCCTTCTTCATACCATGTAAATTAAACTATACAGAGCAAGCGATCTTCTTTTGCACTGCATGTATGCTTCTGTTCTTCATCCGTAATCCAGTGGTGTGGTGAACCTACCCACTACAACACAATGTCATATTCTGCAATGTCTTAACTATGAACAATGTCATATCATTCTACTATTATTTAAACCGTCTCTTTATTTGCCAATCTGAAATGGTATAAATTGACAGCACACTAACCATTGATACTTATGAGTTCTTGATCTGTAATCCAGCGGTGTCGTGAAGCTGCCAACTCCTTCACAATGTCATTTCCTGCCATGTCTTGACCTGAACAATACCATATTGTGTTAATGCAATTTTAAACTGTGTCACTTTATTCGTCAGTAAGAAATGTGATGAATTGTCAGCACTGATACTTTTATGTGCAAAACCTGTCATCTGTCTGCTTGTTTATCTTTCAGAGTGAGGAAGATATAAGTGTTGAACAAGCGCAGTCTCATCATCTTGCTCAGCTGCTTGCGCTGCAGCTCCCCAGCAGGGCTAACCTTTCTTGAACTCTATTGAAGTGTTGTCGGTTTTGTATATTATTTTGTCGGCGTGTTTATTTGCACTGGTGGCAATCTTTGATGCCCAGTGTATGTAATCTGCTGTCTGCTTGTGCTTTATTATCATAGTGGCGAACTTTGATGCCCAGTGGATGTAATATGTCGTAATTTATTTATTGTATAGTGTAGGTTTTTTGTTATTCACGATGCTGCAGTTATTTTACTGTATATATATCATGTCTTCGCAGTAAACCGGCCAAACCGTAAAATTATGGTACATAATCGGGCCGTCATGCAATCAGGATGTAGGTTGGGCCTGAAACGTGCCGAACAGGTCACGGGTCGGCAGCAGCCCGAAATGAACCCCGGCCCATGATTGTGCGAATCAAATCACGGGCTTTTAATAGGCCAAAATTGTCTCGGTCCTTGTTTGGCCCAATCATATATCGGTTGGGAGCAGGCCGGATGCAAACCGGGCCGTAGTTAGGCCCAACTATATGGCGGGCTTTTAACAGGCCAAAATTAATATAGGGCCAAAATGTTAAACGGGCCCTTAACATGCCAAAACTAATATCAGGCCGAATTACTAAGTGGGCCTTTAGCAAGTGGGCCCAAAAGCATAGTGTCCAGTTGACGGGCCGAATCTGATATGGGCCATAATTGAGCCCAAAGCCTCTTAAAGGGCCGGACCTGATCTGGGCCGTAATTTGGCCCAGAACGTGGTAGGCTTTTAATGGGCCGGATCTCATATGGGCCACTATTAGGTCCAGAGCGTGGCAGGCCATTAATGGACTGGATCAAATATGGGTCGGCATTTGGCCCAAAACATGGCAGCCAGTTAATGGGCCGGCCTACTAGGGTCCTCAAAATCTTGTGGACACCTGGGCCGACCCATTAATGTCGGCGAAATCTCGTGGGCCTTTAGCTGGGCCGGCCCATTATGATCCGCAAGAATCTTGTGGGCCTTTACCTGGGCCGGCCCATTATGGCACACAAAAATCTTGTGGGCCTTTACCTGGGCCGGCCCATTATGGCCCGCAAAATCTTGTGGGCCTTTAGCTGGGCCAGCCCATTATGGTCCGCAAAATCTCGTGGGCCTTTAGCTGGGCCGGCCCATTATGGTCCGCAAAATCTTGTGGGCCTTCAGTTGAGCCGGCCCATTTAAACTTGATCGGCCGGTCCACGTGTCAACATATCATAGGCGCGTCTCGCCCATTGGATGAGTGACACCAGTGCCAACGCGGACCTGACACGTGTCTCCTCCAGCCAATGATGATTTTACACGTGGAAAATCCCCATTGGTCGGGGCTGTTAACGGGTTATCGGATCCAAAACCCGACCCGATAGCTTAACGGCGTTCCGTTACGGTGGATGCCACGTGTCGGTCACCCTTGACGAAAGCACTTCTGTGACGCGCGATTTATCGTCATGGAAGTGGACACTTCCGTGATGATAATTTTGGTAATGTCATGGAACACTTCTACGACAGCACAGGTATGACTATCTTGATTCTGTCATAAATTTGTCATGGATGTACATGTATGACAAAAAACGCGACCTACTGTGACAAACACGTATCATCACGGAAGTGTATTTTTTTGTAGTGCTCCAAACTCCTCCTACCTTCATGTGAAATGTTTTACATTCCGTTGCTATACTCTTAGACTTGCATGTGTAGGTTGATTGCTTGACTTGTGCTAAGTTTTTAAAATCTGGCAAGACTTAAAATTGGGAAAAGGCTAGATTTTTATTTGGTCAAGACGTACTTTCGATCCTACAAGTGGTATCAGAGCTTTGGTATCCATTTACCTTGATTTCCATAGCTTTTGGTGATCATAGCCTTGGTTTCACAACCTAGGAGAGTATGGCCTCTAGCGAGGGAAATTACCACCGTAGAGGTCCTTACTTTGATGGTACTAATTTTGCTAGTTGGAAGCATAAGATGAAAATGCATATTCTTGGACATAATGCCGCCGTTTGGGCTATTGTGTGTATTGGCTTGCAAGGTGAATTATTTGATGGGAGAGAACCAAACCGTGAAGCTACCGCCGAAGAGTTGAAGATGCTGCAATACAATGCTCAAGCTTGTGATATTCTCTTCAACGGATTGTGCCCCAAAGAACAACAAAATTAGCCGTCTTGAGAATGCAAAGGAAATTTGGGATACTTTGATTGATATGCACGAGGGTACCGACTCCGTCAAGGAATCCAAATTGGATGTGCTTCAAAGTCAGCTTGACAAGTTCAAAATGAAGGATGGTGAAGGTGTTGCTGAAATGTACTCTAGGCTCGCTCTCATCACAAATGAGATTGTCGGCTTAGGGAGTGAAGAGATGACTGATAGATTCATCATCAAGAAGATCCTAAGAGCCTTGTATGGAAGATATGATACCGTGTGCACATTGATCCAAATGATGCCCAATTACAAAGATCTCAAGCTAACGGAAGTCATTGGAAGAATTGTTGCTCATGAGATGTCACTCAAGGATAAGGAAGAGCTTCACAACAAGTCAAGTGGTGCTTACAAAGCCTCATGTGATGTTCCTACATCATCAAGTGAGAAACAAACCTTCAATGAAGTATTAAGCCTAATGGTGAAGAACTTCAACAAGTTCTACAAGAGTAGAAGCAAGGAAAGAAGTTCCAAGTCAAGGTCCTACAATGACAAAATATCTTCAAGTCGTGAGCGCAATTGCTACAATTGTGGAAGACCCGGACACTACTCTAATGAGTGTACGTCCCCCTACAAAAGAAGAGAAGATTCACCCAAAATAAGTAGAAGAGAAGAATCACCACCAAGAGAAAGGAGGAGTAGAGATGATCATTATGAACGAAGAACCTCTCGCAGAAGCAATGATTCGGAAAGGAAGGACAAATTATCAAAGAGCTACACAAAATGAAGATATCAAGCTCACGTTGGTGAATGGGTATCCGACTCCGACTCCGACCATCACTCCGAGAGAAGTTATCACTCCGACTCCGAATATACTCAAGATGAAGGTGTTGCCGGTCTAGCACTTGTGTCAACCAACTCCTATGACATATTTGACTCTCCAAATAAAGGAATTGGAAGATGCTTCATGGCTAAAGGTCCAAAGGTATCACACCCCGAGTATGTTGATTTCAATAGTGATGAAGATGATTTGCTAGGTGATGATGATTTACTTGTTGACAACTCTAGTGTTGAAAACTATGATGAATTTGTTGTTAATCATGCTAATCAAGATAAAACGAATGTTGATGATAAGAAGGAGATTGAGCGTCTAACTAAAGAACTAAACACTCTTAAGTTAGCTCATTAAACTACCTTTGAAGATCATCGAGAACTTTTAAAGACTCATGAGAAGTTACGCTTTGAAAAGCTCAACCTTGAGCAAGAGCATGGGTTCTTAAAAGCAATCAATGATGATCTTCGCAAGAAAAGTTCTTACATTGCCAAGCATTTACTCTTGTCTACTTACATGCCACAAGTTAAATCTAGCAACAAGAGCAAGAAAGATTCTTCATCTAGTAGTAACAATAATCATGCTAAATCCAATGTTGTTACTTCTAGTAGTTCTCTTGATTCCACTAATGATTCTCTTAGCCAAGTTACACTTGAGCAAGAAAATAGCTTATTGAAGGGGATTATAGAGAAAGGTGTTTACAAGAGCCTTGCCGGGAGTAAGCAATTTAAGGGAATTGTACGCAAGCAAGGAAGGCACCGGAAGAATCAAGGAATTGGTTTTGAACGAAAGTTCAATGCCAATGGAGTTGAGTGGGAAGAAGATCAATACCCCAAGACGAAGTTTGTTTCTCAACAAGAGAAGTATGATCCTACTTCTTTCCAAGGGACACAAGCTCAAGATGATCTTCCACCACAAGACCACAAGCAAAAGGCAAGGACAAGCTTCAAGAGGAGATTGATGCATTTGAAGAAGCTCCCAAGGCCTTGGTCAAGTGGGTTCCCAAGACTACGTCAAGTTCTACTTTATCAAGTACGACTACAGCTCCAAGGATTCCCATCAAGATGATGTGGATCCCGAAGAAGAAGAACTAGAGAGTTCTTGAGGGTGACTCCGCCAACATACTTCACTCATATCTTTTTGGCAAGGACAAGTGCGAACAACTTCCACATCTTGCACTAGTTCAAGGAGTCACAAACCCTCTTGTTGGTAAGACAAGGGACAAGGTAACCTAATGTTCTCATGGACATCATCTTGTGTGTACATCACTCTATGTCTATGGATATCCTTGTTTGTTCCTTGTGGGACTAACCCATGTAGGTATTGAAAGTGCAACTCACTCCAATGGATTGCTCCGAATGATCTACATCAACATTGAGCGTCCACATCTTCAACACCTACATGAAGTCATCATCGACAAAACCCAAGGTTAGTTCATCCCTCTTAGGGGGATATCACATCTAGGGGGAGCTTTACTCAAATCAATTGGGCTAAAGCAACTCTAGTGGTGTGAACACAACAATGCTTTATGTAAAAGTGCACTACTAGGGAAAAGCTTATAGACAGACGCTTACTAGTAGCGTGGGTTTATAACCCTCGCTACTGCTACTTAGTAGTAGCGTGGGTTTATACCCCCCGCTACTACTAAGTTGATAGTAGTAGCGCGGGTTTATAACCCTCGCTACTACTATGTGATTTTCACCGTGCCCCTCAGGACCAGCCATAGTAGTAGCGCAGATTATAAACCCACGCTACTACTAAGTTGATAATAGTAGCGCGGGTTATAAATCCCACACTACTACTAAATGGTCTCCACCGTGCACCCACAACATGCCATAGTAGTAGCGTTGGATTAGCATGGGGTATAAACCCAACGCTACTGCTAAGTTATCTCCTTGTCGCCCCACCTCAGCCTCTCACCCCTGCTCTGCCTTTCTCTCCCCCGACGCCTCTCCTCGTCCTCCACTCCCCACGTTTCCCCCAACCAACCCCGCCGCCACCGCCGACGCCGACGACCTCCTGTCCCCCAACCCCACCGCCGGCGCCCCCACCTCACGCGCGGATCCTCCTCCTCGTTGTGCCCTTGTGCCGGCCCCAAACCCTAGCTAGGGGACCCCTTCTCCGGGCACGGCGTGGCGCGGGGAGGGCTCCCTCTTGCCCGCCGCCGATGCAGACGGCCCGCCGGAGGTCCTGCTACTTGCTCCTCCGACCCTCCTCCTGCTGCTGCTAGTGCGGACTGACGCCATGGAGGTGAGGTTCCCCCTTATCCTCTCTTTCTCTTCACTGCAGGCAGCCCCTGACCCCCTTGGATTCGATTTGGCAGGCCGTGTGCAGGCGGGGAAGGACAGCGTGGCGCGCCTGGTGCGCGAGCTGGAGGGCGCCGGCCTGCTCGTCGAGCGCGTCCGCGGCGTCCCCGCCCTGTTCATCAAGGTCAGTGCGGCCGCCTTTTTTCCTTTTTCAGTTCGTTTTGCCATGGCATCCTAATTCCAACTAATGAGGCGGTTTCCGCGAGATTTTGTTATGAAGAGGACTTCCCCCCTATGCCCTGTGTTGTTTATCTTGACTAGATTGTTGTAGTACCTTGATTTTAGCATTCAATCCCCGTGACTAGTAAGTAGTGGATAGTAGAAGAATGTGTTCATAAATTCAGTGTAAGAATGTCTACAGAAGATTCAGAGCAAGAGATGGTATCTTTCATCAGAGTTTCCTCGTTAGATGAAGATTTTGTTTATTTAGATTGCTGCAGCACCTTGATATTAGTTTGATGGTATCACAATTCAATCCTATAACTAGTAGTGACTAGTGGAAGAATGTGTGCACAAATTCATTGTAGGAATGTGTACACGAATATTCAGTGTAAGAGTTTTATTGCCATTTTTTTACCCCTCAAATTTTGGTAGCCAGGAATTAACGTGTGTACAGAAACATAATTTCCTGTCGATCTGCTCTATTGTTTAGCTGATGAACTGGAGCGTCTGTCTGGATGAAATTGATTTATAGTGCATGTGGTTTTGCTGTTCCAATTTAGCTGTCTGCGCCCATGGGGATTCTGGGTAGAGCCGCTTCTGAGATGCAGATGAAGAAGCTTACCTACATCAGTAACTCGACTAATGCACCAAGTGTTTGAGATGAACCAACATTGAAGGAAATCTTAGTTCTTAGGCGTGTTACTTTCGAATCACCAGCATTAGTTCTGTGTACCACTAGCATATTGATAACATTAGTTACAATATTTCCCACTAGCCACAATGAACACAACACAATCTAACGTATATGCACAACACAATACATACAATTATCAAACTAAAATCAATCAATGTCCTGAGTATTTAATACAAACAAAGGTAATCCCCTAAGCATAAGTAACATGAGAAGAAACCATGTGAGAATATGTAGAACTCGTACCTGTATTGATCTTTGTTACCAGTAGTGATATTTCAAACAGTCCAGGAGGCCTC
The DNA here is from genome assembly GCF_002575655.3 of Aegilops tauschii subsp. strangulata. Lineage (NCBI taxonomy): Eukaryota > Viridiplantae > Streptophyta > Magnoliopsida > Poales > Poaceae > Aegilops > Aegilops tauschii. The sequence goes on from NC_053041.3 coordinate 485,489,524, forward strand.
TTTCTTAATGATTTTCTTGTGATTTTGTGTCAACAGACTTAGAAGACACCCAAGAGCTTGATGATCAATGATGCACTGTAGAATAGAAGACAAGCTTAATAACACGGAAAAATGAACAAACGAAACTATAGAATCTCTAAGGAAGCTAGTAATCACATATACGAATTGTAATTTGGCATGCAAGTGAACACATAATTATTTATTAGTGTGATCACAAAGCAGGCTATGTAAAACTTGACGAGCATTTTACTTGAATAGGGAAACAGACTAGGCAGGATTTCAGTCGACTGTTGGGGTAACAGTGTAGTAAAGTGAGCAACCAAACTATCAGAAGAAACTGTACAGTAAACAAACAAAGATGAGTGATTCAAATTTCAAATATATTTTATAGACACTTGTCAAATCTGATGTACAATGGCAAACATGATGGTTATAATATATCCAAATAACACTATCCTCTCTAAGAGTTTAACTCAAAAGTGCATTTTTGAATCCAAAGTAGCTAGCGGAGATCAAGTGAAAGGTTGTTGATTCTCCCAAAGTTCTTTCCTCTACAAAAGAGTGTAATCTTAACCAATGATTGTTTCCAACATGCAAGGACGTGACCACACAAATTTATATATCTTAATCTCATATGCTATCAAGCTTTTCAAGTGCAGTTACCAAGCACCGCTTTTATTTAAGGAAGAAGTTGCTGATTTTTTTTATTTAAATAGTTGATACCTAACTAGGTGAACGAGAAAATTTCTTTTCCCTATTTGTGCATGTTTGCTAGTACTATTTGGTTGAACTGATGCAATTTGCATACTAACAAGTTTTCACTTTCCCGACGTGGGCGCAGAGGTGATCGACGCTGACTAGCACGGCCCGGTGGCGCTGTGCTCTTCAACCACTCGGAGACGGACTTCGCCGTGAAGCCTGGTTGCCATGTCGCACAGATGATCGTCCAGGTGATTTCGACGCCGAAGGTCGCCGAGCTGTGGAGGACCTTGACGCCACCGTCCGAGGGAGGGAGGATTCGATTCCACCGACATCTGAACTCCGAGCCTAGGTAGATACATCTAGAGAAGTGGTCTATTTAGGTTGGTGGTAGACCACTAGGGAAGGTACCCACCTTACGATGATGGTTGTGTGTGTCTGATGTTAAATCGAATCTTGAGATGGTTCTGTGACATGTTAAATGGAATATTGAGATGGTTCAGTGACATTCGTTTGTTTTGCATTCGACGTATTACCATTCATGAATACTACATCTAATTTTTATTTTTTTAATTCCTAAATTGTTAGTAGTAGCGTGGGGAGGAAACTGAGCGCTACTAGTATATAGGATACTAGTAGCGTTAGTTTTTTACCCACGCTACTACTATTTCATTAGTAGTAGCGCGTGTACGTAATAGCAGCAGCGTGGGTGGCACACGCTACTACTAACAAAGTTAGTAGTAGCGCAGGTTTAACCCACGCTACTACTAACAAAGTTAGTAGTAGCGCAGGTTTAACCCACGCTACTACTAACTATTAGTTGTAGCGCGATACTAGTAGCGCGGGTACCCGCGCTGCTAGTAGCCATTTTCCCGCGCTGCTAGTAGCCTTTTTCCTGGTAGTGGTGGTAACCCCACTTGTGCTTAAACGATGAGTATGACCTATGTTCAAATGTTCTCATTTGACTCCTAAGTCAATATACTCATATATAGATGACCTAGTCATCGCCAATTGCTTGATAGATGCTAGAGTGTTTGTGCATGCTTTGACACATATTTCATTTGCCATTTTATTGTGTGAGCATGTTGATTGCATATTTTACTCATTCGAGGACATCCATTTGTTGCTTTGATTGTTTGGCCTTTTCTCATTTGCCAAATGGATGGACAAGAATGCCTAAGAACTCCCTAGCTATCTATGCTTTTCTCGTCTCAAACTCTATTCATGCTACATCACAAAGTTTGATCAAGTCAGATTCGAACCACTCTGTGTGAGGAGCACTCGGAGTCCCTGATTCATCATAGGCTTAAACTTCCAAAACCTATTTGTACATTTTGGTATGACCGAGTCATCCACTTCGGTCACACCGAGTTCACTAAGTTGATCTAGGTTTTCCATCTCGGTGCAACCGATTTGAACTTTTCGGTCACACTGAGTTGCAGTAACCGCTTGTGATTCTGCATCTCGGTGCCACTGAGTTGTTCCACTCGGTCACACCGAGAGGGTCGGGATATATACATATATATATATATATATATATATATATATATCCAAGGGTGAGATTTTGGAAATTTCTTCAAAAGCCCTCAGCCCGCGCGTATCCTGCTCTGGCTCCTCGGATCTCCTGATCGTCTCCTCACCGCCAGCGACCTCCCGCCGCTGGTTTCCATCGCCATCAACGGAATTCTGCTCTGCGGTTATCGCCATAGCGAACTCCCGCAGAACTAGGGTATGGGTTCGATACTTTGTGCTATTTCCTTACTCCGATTCTTAGCACATTGCTTTGCCATGATCATTACCACGTATGAAAACAATCTATCCAGAGAAAACATCCTTTAGGTTAGGTTTGATTCGAAAATTTTGGGTTAGGTTTCTGCCGCCCTTTTCTCGGACCGACCGAGTTATAGAAATCGGTCTCAACGATTTGGCTTAGGCCATTGCACATGCGCTTTTCGGTGTGACCGAAAATTGCAAATCGGTGTGACCGAGTTCAACTCTCTGTGAAACCCTAGCAATCTCGGAGCCACTAAACTGTGACTCAGTCTAACCGAGTTCACTAGTTTAGGTTCCAAAAGTTGCTTCGGTGTCATCGAGTTAACAAATCCGTAGTTCCAAAATGCTTTCTGTGGAGAACTAAAACTAAGTTTTTGACTCATCTGTTTTGCGAAAACTCTGCACTTTGTGGTGCTCATCTATTCTACCTCATCTATATCTATTCATAGGGTTTGCTGTCAGTTTGCTTTCCAATATGTCTGAACAGAGTGACAGCCAGAACAGAATTGAAGAGCAAGTGCAAATGAGTGAGGGCACTAGTCCCTCAAGCAGCTATGATGAGGGCAGCAGGAGCACACCAAGTAACTTGCCCAAAGAAGCCACCAGATCAAGGAAGAAGAGAACCTCAGATTCTGAGGATGAGGATTATGTGGCTACTGAAGAAGAAGTGACCTCAAAGAAGAAAGTCTTGAAGAAGGAGTATGGCACAGCTGCTGCAACCAAGCCTAGTTTGCACAAGAAGATTCCTGCCAAAAGAGTGCCAACATCCAAGCCAAGGAAAGTTCCAACAGGAGAAACCATGCAGTTCAGTATAGAACAGTCAGATGATGATGTGGCTGGAGGCAAGAAGAAGAAAAGGGCAAGAACCACAACTGCAAAAGTACTTGGAAAATCAACCATGGTGAGAGATTGTGAAGAAGAAGAGGAAGAGGATGCTGCACCAGCACCCAAGTCTTAGAAGCTCATGGGAGATGCTATCAAGTCAAGGGCTGCTCCATCAAAGCCCAAAACTGCTCCCAAAGCTACTGCTCAAGCTCAGAAGCCTTCTAAGCCAAGGAGAAGCACCAGAAACATTCCTGCTGAAGAGAAGAACAAGGCCCCAGTGCATGAAGTTGAAGAAGAAGATGATGAAGCCCATGTGCTGAGAAAACTGAAACCAAAGATTCCAGACCACAATGATACTCATCCAGTGGCAGAGGACATGAACATCAGGAAGGATGCATGATTGAGACTTTGGAGACAGTCTGATTCCTATGCTGTGAGGAGGAGAACTGCTGTGGACTACAGGTTCCACACTAAAGAACAACAAGACTTCTATGAGACCATTCTGCTTGACAATAAGCCAATTGTCTGTGATATGAAGTGGGTTGATTGGGAATACATTGATGAGAATGAAGATCACTTCCCAGGTGTACATGAAAGCTTCAAAGCTTGTGGAACTGACAAGTTTGTTGGACAGAAGCTCACCAAATGGAATGATGAGCTAATCACGCAATTCTACTCCACGACTCATTTCTATCCAGATGGAAGAATAGTGTGGATGTCTGAAGGTACAAGGTACCAGTCAACTATTGAAAAATGGGCCAAGTTGATCAATGCCCCAGAAGAGCATGAGGTTGATTTGGATGTGTATGCCAAGAAGAAGAAAGACCACAACTCTATGGCAAATATGTACAAGGAGGTCCCAGATAAAGCTTTGGAGACACACAAATTTGGATCTATGCATTATTTGTTGTCTGGTCTGCCTACTATCAACGCCATCTTAAGGCATACTCTGCTACCCAAATCTGGAGATCACAAGATGATTAGAGGACATTCCATCAACTTGCTGCAAATCTTTGATGTACCACAAAAATTCAAGGTCATGAGTATGATTGTGGAGACAATCAAGAGGACAACTGCTGACCAGAAAATATCTTGTGGGTATGCTCCACACATTTAGGTGCTCATCAACTCAAAGATGGGCATAGGTACTTACTTGTTGGACAAGGAGCATTTATCCTTGCACCCAGATTTTGAAGATAACATAGTGGTCATGAATGAGGATGAACCTTCATCAGTGCAAGCACAAGAAAAGAGAGCTAAGGCAAAGGCAGAGAAAGCTGCAAAGATGCCAAGTCTTGAGGAGGCATCTGAAGTGTTCCTGAAGAGCAAACAAGATCAACTAGCCTATATGATTCAAGCTACATTGAGGATTGAGAAGGGCTTGGCCACCCTGGCTCAGAATCAGGAAAGCTTGGAGAGGATCATAGAGACCAAGTTTTATGATCTTGATCTGAAGGTCACTGAGATTCAGATAGCAGTTCAGCAGCTCCAGGAGGAAGCAGAGGAGAAGAGAGGACAAGGTACTACAGATGCTTTTCGGCGAGTTCCTAGAGGTCAGAGATCAGCTGCAATGCCAGTACCAGATACGAGAGCTACATCATGTGCACCAGCAGCAACAGCTTCTGTGCCACCTCCAGCATCCACTCCATCAGCTCCAACTACATCAACTGATGCCTTCGTCCTTGGAGTTCTCTCTACACCACCTCCCGAAGACCAAGCTTGAGAGACGCATAGCACTATGCATTTTCGAACTTTTTGGTAACTTGTTGCCAAAGGGGGAGAAATGTATAGATCATAGGCTTCGAGAGAGAGTGTTTTGCTTCTTTGTCTCTCTTGTTATTTGGTTGAACTTTATTGTGTGCTTGTTCGATACTCTATGTCCTTGTGTGAGATACTTGTATGATCATGTGTTTGAACATATGCTACTTTAATGCTTGCTTGGATGATATTATCTCTTATATCCCATATATGATCATTCACTTCGCTTGGTGATGAGTGCATGCTTTTAATTTCTATCATTTTGAGCGCTCCACCAAGATGTATGTGACATGGAAGAGTAACCCATGATCCTAATCGATTGTGCATTTGCATTCAAAAGCAAATTTTAAATAATGCACAAATTTAGGGGGAGCTCTTGCTTATCACATACTTCTCAAAGCGACGATGTATTACAATTTTATTATCATTTGTCAAAGCTTTGATCTATATGTTGTCATCAATTACCAAAAAGGGGGAGATTGAAAGTGCAACTATCCCTGGGTGGTTTTGGTAATTATTAACAACATATAGCTCATTGAGATAATGCCATTTCAAGATGAATATTTCAGGAAAGTTCAATGATTGGCATGGCATGGATTAGAATTGTGGACCCCTCAAAATGCTAAGGACACATATTGTCTCAAGCTCAAGACTCTACATTTTACTTTTAGTGATCCAAGATCACATTGAGTCCATAGGAAAAGCCAATGCTATTAAAAGGGGATGAGGTGTTGCTTAATGGGTTGCTTGCTCAAAATGCTTAGTGATATGCTCCAAAGCCCTCAACCACTTTCTCATATCCACATATGTCCTAAACCAAAAGTCAAACTCGGCCCCACCGAAACATTACATCCGGCGCCACCGAGTTCACTTGACATAGCCACTGCCACAATCCCTAGTCACTTCGGTCTCACCGATAGGGATCTCGGTCTCACCGAGATGGGATTGCAAACTCTCTGTTTCCCTTCGTAATGTTTCGGTCCAACCGAGATGAGCGATGGTCCCACCGAGTTCGCAATGCAAATTCTCTGTTTCCCCTTCGTAATGTTTCGGTCTCACCGAGATGAGTGAATCGGTCCCACCGAGTTTGCCTGACCAACTCTCTGGTTAGCTTATTACCAAAGTCGGTCTCACCGAGTTTGTGTAATCGGTCTCACCGAGATTACGTTATGCCCTAACCCTAATGAAATCGGTCTCACTGAGTTGACATATCGGTCCCACCGAAATGCCTAACAGTCACATTATGAACTGAATCGGTCTGACCGAGTTTTCTGATTCGGTCCCACCGAGTTTGGTGAATTGTGTGTAATGGTTAGATTTTGTGTGGAGGCTATATATACCCCTCCACCCACTCTTCACTCGTGGAGAGAGCCATCAGAATGTTCCTACACTTGCAATATACATTTTCTGAGAGAGAACCACCTACTCATGTGTTGAGGTCAAGATATTCCATTCCAACCACATAAATCTTGATCTCTAGCTTTCTCCAAGTTGCTTTCCACTCAAATCATATTTCCACCAAATCCAAACCTGTGAGAGAGAGAGTTGAGTGTTGGGGAGACTATCATTTGAAGCACAAGAGCAAGGAGTTCATCATCAACACACCGTCTATTACCTTTTGGAGAGTGGTGTCTCCTAGATTGGTTACGTGTCACTTGGGAGCCTCCGTCAAGATTGTGGAGTTGAACCAAGGAGTTTGTACGGGCAAGGAGATCGCCTACTTCGTGAAGATCTACCCTAGTGAGGCAAGTCGTTCGTGGGCGATGGCCATGGTGGGATAGACAAGGTTGCTTCTTCGTGGACCCTTCATGGGTGGAGCCCTCCGTGGACTCGCGCAACCGTTACCCTTCGTGGGTTGAAGTCTCCATCAACGTGGATGTACGATAGCACCACCTATCGGAACCACGCCAAAAATCTCCGTGTATACATTGCGTTTGCTCCCTCCAAACTCCTTCCTTTACCTTCATGTGCAATGTTTTACATTCCGCTGCTATACTCTTAGACTTGCATGTGTAGGTTGATTGCTTGACTTGTGCTAAGTTGTTAAAATCTGCCAAGACTTAAAATTGGGAAAAGGCTAGATTTTTATTTGGTCAAGTAGTCTAATCACCCCCCCTCTAGACATACTTTCGATCCTACACCTGTGTTGCAAGGTGTGAAGTTGAGTAAGACTCAAAACCCAACCACAGCAGAAGATAGAGAGATAATGAAAGTCATTTCGTATGCCTCAGCCATAGGTTCTATAAAGTATGCCATGTTGTGTACCAAACCTGTTGCGTACCTTGCTATGAGTTTGGCAAGGGGATACAATACTGATCCAGGAGTGGTTCACTGGACAGTGGGCAAAATTATCCTTAGGTACCTAAAGAGGACTAAAGAAATGTTTCTTGGTTATGGAGGTGATAAGGGTTACGTCGATGCAAGCTTTAACACTGATCTAGATGACTCGGATTCTTAATCTGGATACATATTGAAAGTGGGAGCAATTAGCTAGAGTAGCTTCATATAGAGCTTTGTAGACATAGAAATTTGCAAAATACATACCTATCTGAATGCCTCTACTAGACTAGCTCGTTGATCAAAGATGGTTAAGGTTTCCTAACCATAGACATGAGTTGTCATTTAATAACGGGATCGCACCATTGGGAGAATGATGTGATGGACAAGACCCATCCGTTAGCTTAGCATATTGATTGTTTAGTTTATTGCTATTGCTTTCTTGATGACAAATACATATTCCTTCGACTATGAGATTTTGCAACTCCCGGATACCAGAGGAATACCTTGTGTGCTATCAAATGTCACAACATAACTGGGTGATCATAAAGATGCTCTACAAGTATCTCCTAAGGTGTTTGTTGAGTTGGCATAGATCGAGATTAGGATTTGTCACTCCGGGTATCGGAGAGGTATCTCTGGGTGCTCTTGGTACTACACATCATAAGAAGCCTTGCAAGCAAATGACTAATGAGTTAGTTACAAGATTATGTATTACGGAACGAGTAAAGAGACTTGCCAGTAACGAGATTGAACTAGGTATGGAGACAACGACGATCGAATCTCAGGCAAGTAACATACCGATGGACAAAGCGGATTACGTATGTTGTCATAATGGTTCGATCGATAAAGATCTTCGTAGAATATGTAGGAGCCAATATGGGAATCCAGGTTACGCTATTGGTTATTGACCGGAGAGGTGTCTCGGTCATGTCTACATAGTTCTCGAACCCGTAAGGTCCGCACGCTTAACGTTCATTGACGACTGTTACATGAGTTAAATGGTTTGGTGACAGAATGTTGTTCAGAGTCCCAGATGAGATCACAGACATGACGAGGAGTCTTGAAATGGTCGAGAGGTAAATATTGATATATAAGACGATGGTATTCGGACACAGGAAGGGTTTCGGGATGCATCGGGTAGCCATCGGGTATATGGGCTTAATGGGCCAAAGGAGGGATAGACCAGCCCACAAGGAGCTGGTGCGCCCCTTTCCCTGGCCGGCCAGCCCTAGGGAAGGAAAGGGGGGAGGGCTAGCCCATCCTTCCTTTCCCTCTCATGGGAGAAAGGAAAGGGGGGGCGCTTCCCTCCCCTGCCTTCCCCCGCACCTATATAAGGAAAGGGGGCGCCACTTGAGGAGGACCCCAAGTAGGATTCGGCATACTCCCTCCACCCCCACCTATATATATGAGGGAGGGGAGCGCCTAGCACAACACAACATTGTCTTAGCCGTGTGCGGCGCCCCCCTCCACCGTTTACACCCCCGGTCATACTTTCGTAGTGCTTAGGAGAAGCCCTGCGGAGATAACTTCACCGTCACCGTCACTGATACGTCTCCAACGTATCTATAATTTTTTATTGTTACATGCTATTATATTACCTGTTTTGGATGTTTAATGGGCTTTAATATGCTCTTTTATATTATTTTTGGGACTAACCTATTAACCGGAGGCCCAGTGCCAGTTGCTATTTTTTTTGCCTATTTTCAGTGTTTCACGGGAAAGGAATATCAAACGGAATCCAAATGGAACGAAACCTTCGCGAGGATCTTTCTTGGAACAAACGCAATCCAGAAGACTTGGAGTGGAAGTCAGACATGCAATGAGGAGGCCACGAGGCAGGAGGGCGCGCCCAGGGGGGTAGGCGCGCCCCGACCCTCGTGGGCCCCTCGTAGCTCCACCGACCTACTTCTTTCGACTATATATACTCTTATACCCTGAAAACATCCAGGGGAGCCACGAAACCACTTTTCGACCGCCGCAACCTTCTGTACCCATGAGATCCCATCTTGGGCCTTTTCCACTGATCTACCTGAGGGGGATTCGATCACGGAGGGCTTCTACATCAACACCATAGCCTCTCCGATGATGTGTGAGTAGTTTACCACAGACCTTCGGGTCCATAGTTATTAGCTAGATGGCTTCTTCTCTCTCTTTGGTTCTCAATAACAAGTTCTCCTCGATGTTCTTGGAGATCTATTCGATGTAATACTTTTTGCGGTGTGTTTGCCGAGATCCAATGAATTGTGGGTTTATGATCAAGATATCTATGAACAATATTTGATTCTTCTCTGAATTCTTATATGCATGATTTGATATATTTGCAAGTCTCTTCGAATTATCGGTTTAGTTTGGCCTACTAGATTGATCTTTCTTGCAATGGGAGAAGTTCTTAGCTTTGGGTTCAATCTTGCAGTGTCCTTTCCCAGTGACAGCAGGGGCAGCAAGGCACGTATTGTATTGTTGCCATCGAGGATAAAAAGATGGGGTTTATATCAAATTGCCTGAGTTTATCCCTCTACATCATGTCATCTTGCCTAATGCGTTAATCTGTTCTTATGAACTTAATACTCTAGATGCATGCTGAATAGCGGTCGATGTGTGGAGTAATAGTAGTAGATGCATAATCGTTTCGGTCTACTTGATACACACATGATGCCTATGTTCATGATCATGCCTAGATATTCTCATAACTATGCGCTTTTCTATCAATTGCTCAGCAGTAATTTGTTCACCCACTGTAATATATGCTATCATGAGAGAAGCCACTACTGAAACTTATGGCCCCGGGGTCTATTTTACATCATACTATTAGTTTATCGTCAACTTGCCAATTTCAATCGCCGTTCATTTTTCAATCTTTACTTTCCAATCTATACAACAAAAATACCAAAAATATTTATCTTATTATCTTTATCAGATCTCACTTTTGCAAGTGGCCATGAAGGGATTGACAACCCCTTTATCGCGTTGGTTGCAAGGTTCTTGATTGTTTGTGCAGGTACTAGGCGATTTGCGTGTAGTCTCCTACTGGATTGATACCTTGGTTCTCAAAAACCGAGGGAAATACTTATGCTACTTTGATGCATCACCCTTTCCTCTTCAAGGGAAAACCAATGCATGCTCAAGAGGTAGCAAGAAGGATTTCTGGCGTCGTTGCCGGGGAGATCTACGCTCAAGTCAAGACATACCAAGTACCCATCACAAACTCTTCTCCCTCGCATTACATTATTTGCTATTTGCCTCTTGTTTTCCTCTCCCACACTTCACCTTTGCATTTTCTTCGCCTCTTTCCCATTTGCTTTTCTTTCGCCATGGCCGAATCGAAAAGGGCTAAGGGTTCTCTCCCGGGTTTTAGTACTTTGGATAGTCCCTCTGTCCTCTCTAAGCTCATAAATAATGATGCTATGGAAAGACCTACCGGGGTTATCAATGAGAGTTTGAATAATTTCGACGAAGATGATCCTGAAATTTTTCGTTATTTACTTGATGAGTCTTTGAAAGATGCTTGGGATAGGCTATTAAGGATCTGAGCCAGCTATGTGCCCCAATATCAAATTGAGATATACCTAAAAAGCTTTTATGTTGGCTTACCCTCTTCGTTCAAGCAAGTTTTAGATTCTATTTTTGAAGAAGATTTTCTTGAGGGGGATGCCGTAGATACCTATGAAAAGATGAAAACTATATTTGGGCACCCCATGAGTGAGAAGGTTGAATCCACCTCTCTTTTGTGCTTTTATCAAAATGAAATTATCAAAGAGATGAAGGCTAGCTTAGATGCAAATTTCCGTAGCGTGCTTAATCTTTCTTCCACCATTAATGGACATGTGCTTTCTCAAAATAGAAATATAAATGCTATAGATAAGAATTTTTCTCTTTTCTTTCCCAATACCAAATATGGTAATACCTAGATCTATCCTTGTTTTTATGCCTAGCTAGGGGCGTTAAACGATAGCGCTTGTTGGGAGGCAACCCAATTTTATTTTTGTTCCTTGATTTTTGTTCCTGTTTAGTAATAAATAATTCATCTAGACTCTGTTTATATGTGGTTTTATGTTTTAATTAGTGTTTGTGCCAAGTAGAACCTTTGGGAAGACTTGGGTGAAGTCTTTGCGATCTTGCTGTAAAAAACAGAAACTTTAGCACTCACAAGATTAGCTGCAATTTTTTACTGGAGAGTGATTTTAGGTTGATTCTTGTTTCAGATGATTAATAGATAAATTCCTCACGTCCACCAATTTATTTCAGAATTTTTGGAGTTCCATAAGTATTCGTTTGATACATATTACTACAGACAGTTCTGTTTTTGACAGATTCTGTTTTTCGTGTGTTGTTTGCTTATTTTGATGAATCTATGGCTAGTATCGGGGGGTATGAACCATAGAGAAGTTGGAATACAGTAGGTTTAACACCAATATAAGTAAAGAATGAGTTAATTACAGTACCTTAAAGTGGTGGTTTGTTTTCTTACACTAACGGAGCTCATGAGATTTTCTGTTTAAGTTTTGTGTTGTGAAGTTTTCAAGTTTTTGGGTAAAGATTTGATGGGTTTTGGAATAAGGAGTAGAAAGAGCCTAAGCTTGGGGATGCCCAAGGAACCCCAAGGTAAAATTCAAGGACAACCAAAATCCTAAGCTTGGGGATGCTCTGGAAGGCATCCCCTCTTTCGTCTTCATCTATCGGTAACTTTACTTGAGGCTATATTTTTATTCACCACATGATATGTGTTTTGCTTGGAGCGTCTTGTATGATTTGAGTCTTTGCTTTTTTAGTTTACCACAATCATCCTTGCTGTACACACCTTTTTTAGAGACACACATGAATCAGAATTTATTAGAATACTCTATGTGCTTCAGTTATATCTTTTGAGCTAGATAATTTTGTTCTAGTGCTTCACTTATATCTTTTTAGAGCACAGTGGTGGATTTATTTTATAGAAATTATTGATCTGTCATGCTTCACTTATATTATTTTGCGATTCTTTTAGAACACCATGGTAATTTTATTTGGCTATAAAATCAGTCCTAATATGATAGGCATCCAAGATGGGTATAATAAAAACTTCCATATAGAGTGCATTGAATGCTATGAGAAGTTTGATACTTGATGATTGTTTTGAGATATGAAGATGGTGATATTAGAGTCGTGCTAGTTGAGTAATTTTTAATTTGAGAAATACTTGTGTTGAGGTTTGCAAGTCTCGTAGCATGCACGTATGGTAACCGTTGTGTAACAAATTTGAAGCATGAGGTGTTTCTTTGATTGTCCTCCTTATGAGTGGCCGTCGGGGATGAGCGATGGTCTTTTCCTACCAATCTATCCCCCTAGGAGCATGCGCATAGTGCTTGGTTTTGATGACTTGTAGATTTTTGCAATAAGTATTTGAGTTCTTTATGACTAATGTTGAGTCCATGGATTATATGCACTCTCACCCTTCCATCATTGCTAGCCTCTTCGGTACCGTGCATTGCCCTTTCTCACCTCGAGAGTTGGTGCAAACTTCGCCGGTGCATCCAAACCCCGTGATATGATACGCTCTATCACACATAAGCCTCCTTATATCTTCCTCAAAACAGCCACCATACCTACCTATTATGGCATTTCCATAGCCATTCCAAGATATATTGCCATGCAACTTTCCACCGTTCCGTTTATTATGACACGCTTCATCATTGTCATATTGCCTTGCATGATCATGTAGTTGACATCGTATTTGTGGCAAGGCCACCATGCATAATTTTTCATACATGTCACTCTTGATTCATTGCCCATCCTGGTACACCGCCGGAGGCACTCATATAGAGTCATATTTTGTTCTAGTATCGAGTTGTAATCCTTGAGTTGTAAATAGATAGAAGTGTGATGATCATCATTATTAGAGCATTGTCCCGTGTGAGGAAAAAAAAGAGAAAGGCCAATAAAAAGAGAAAGGCCAAATAAAAAAAAGGCCAAAAAAAGAGAAGGCCCAAAGAAAACGAGAGAAAAAGAGAGAAGGGGCAATGTTACTATCCTTTTTCCACACTTGTGCTTCAAAGTAGCACAATGATCTTCATGATAGATGGTCTCTTATTTTGTCACTTTCATATACTAGTGGGAATTTTTCATTATAGAACTTGGCTTGTATATTCCAACAATGGGCTTCCTCAAATGCCCTAGGTCTTCGTGAGCAAGAAAGTTGGATGCACACCCACTTAGTTTCTTTTGTTGAGCTTTCATACATTTATAGCTCTAGTGCATCCGTTGCATGGCAATCCCTACTCCTCGCATTGACATCAATTGATGGGCATCTCCATAGCCCGTTGATTAGCCGCGTCAATGTGAGACTTTCTCCCTTTTTGTCCTCTCCACACAACCTCCATCATCATATTCTATTCCACCCATAGTGCTATGTCCATGGCTCGCGCTCATGTATTGCGTGAAAGTTGAAAAAGTTTGAGAATACTAAAAGTATGAAACAATTGCTTGGCTTGTCATCGGGGTTGTGCATGATGAGAGCATTTTGTGCGACAAAAATGAAGCATGGCCAAACTATATGATTTTGTAGGGATGAGCTTTCTTTGGCTATGTTATTTTGAGAAGACATAATTGCTTGGTTAGTATGCTTGAAGTATTATTATTTTTATGTCAATATTAAACTTTTGTCTTGAATCTTTTGGATCTGAACATTCATGCCACAATAAAGAAAATTACATTGAAATTATGTTAGGTAGCATTCGACATCAAAAAATTCTGTTTTTATCATTTACCTACTAGAGGACGAGCAGGAATTAATCTTGGGGATGCTGATACGTCCCCAACGTATCTATAATTTTTGATTGTTCCATGCTATTATATTATCTGTTTTGGATGTTTAATGGGCTTTAATATGCTCTTTTATATTATTTTTGGGACTAACCTATTAACCGGAGGCCCAGTGCCAGTTGCTGTTTTTTTGCCTTTTTTAGTGTTTCACAGAAAAGAATATCAAACGGAACGAAACCTTCGCGAGGATCTTTCTTGGAACAAACGCAATCCAGGAGACTTGGAGTGGAAGTCAGAGACGCAACGAGGCGGCCACGAGGCAGGAAGGCGCGCCCCCCCACCCTCGTGGGCCCCTTGTAGCTCCAACGACCTACTTCTTTCGCCTATATATACTCTTATACCCTGAAAACATCCAGGGAAGCCACGAAACCACTTTTCCACCGCCGCAACCTTCTGTACCCGTGAGATCCCATCTTGGGGCCTTTTCCAGCGATCTGCCGGAGGGGGATTCGATCACGGAGGGCTTCTACATCAACACCATAGCCTCTCCGATGATGTGTGAGTAGTTTACCACAGACCTTCGGGTCCATAGTTATTAGCTAGATGGCTTCTTCTCTCTCTTTGGTTCTCAATATAAAGTTCTCCTCGATGTTCTTGGAGATCTATACGATGTAATACTTTTTGCGGTGTGTTTGCCAAGATCCGATGAATTGTGGGTTTATGATCAAGATTATCTATGAACAATATTTGATTCTTCCCTGAATTCTTATATGCATGATTTGATATCTTTGCAAGTCTCTTTGAATTATCGGTTTAGTTTGGCCTACTAGATTGATCTTTCTTGCAATGGGAGAAGTGCTTAGTTTTGGGTTCAATCTTGCGGTGTCCTTTCCCAGTGACAGCAGGGGCAGCAAGGCACATATTGTATTGTTGCCATCGAGGATAAAAAGATGGGGTTTATATCATATTGCTTGAGTTTATCCCTCTACATCATGGCATCTTGCCTAATGTGTTACTCTGTTCTTATGAACTTAATACTCTAGACGCATGCTGGATAGCGGTCGATGTGTGGAGTAATAGTAGTAGATGCAGAATCGTTTCGGTCTACTTGATACGGATGTGATGCCTATGTTCATGATCATGCCTAGATATTCTCATAACTATGCACTTTTCTATCAATTGCTCGTCAGTAATTTGTTCACCCACCATAATATATGCTATCATGAGAGAAGCCACTAGTGAAACCTATGGCCCCCGGACCTATTTTACATCATATTAGTTTATCGTCAACTTGCCAATTTCTATCGCCGTTTATTTTTCAATCTTTACTTTCCAATCTATACAACAAAAATACCAAAAATATTTATCTTATTATTGAAAGGATCGAGAAGAAGTGTCTAGAGGGGGGTGAATAGACTCTAATCAAGAAAAGTTGCAGTTTTTAATTTCCTTAAGTTGATGTGGAGTTTTAGCACAAGTTTAAACATTCAAAATACATATGAAGCAAGCATGCAAGCATACCAAGAGTATATGAGCAGCGCAAAGTAAAGCATGCAAGTTGAAAGAATGTAAAGAGAAGGGATTGGAGTGTGCAAACGCAATTTGGAGACACGGAGATTTTTTATCCGTGGTTCCGCTAGGTGGTGCTATCGTACATCCACGTTGATGGATTCTTCAACCCACGAAGGGTAACGGTTGCGCGAGTCCACGGAGGGCTCCACCCATGAAGGGTCCACGAAGAAGCAACCTTGTCTATCCCACCATAGCCGTCGCTCACGAAGTACTTGCCTCACTAGGGTAGATCTTCATGAAGTAGGCGATCTCCTTACCCTTACAAACTCCTTGGTTCAACTCCACAATCTTGACGGAGGCTCCCAAGTAACACCTAGCCAATCTAGGAGACACCACTCTCCAAGAAGTAACAAATGGTGTGTTGATGATGAACTCCTTGCTCTTGTGCTTCAAATGATAGTCTCCCCAACACTCAACTCTCTCTCATAGGATTGGATTTGTTGGAAAGAAGATTTGAGTGGAAAGCAACTTGGGGAAGGCTAGAGATCAAGATTTATGTGGTTGGAATGGAATATCTTGACCTCAACACAAGTGTAGGTGGTTCTCTCTCAGAAAATATGTATTGGAAGTGTAGGCATGTTCTGATGGCTCTCTCCACGAATGAAGAGTGGGTGGAGGGGTATTTATAGCCTCCACACAAAATCTAACCGGTACACACAAGTCACCAAACTCGGTGGGACCGATTCAAAGAACTCGGTCAGACCGATTTGGTTCATAATGTGACTGTTAGGCATTTCGGTGGGACAGACATGTCAACTCGGTGGGACCGATATCATTAGGGTTAGGGCATAACGTAATCTCGGTGAGACCGATTACACAAACTCGGTGAGACCGATTTTGATAATAGGCAAACAGAGAGTTGGTCAGGCAAACTCGGTGGGACCGATTCGCTCTTCTCGGTAGGACCGAAAAGTTACGAAAGGGAAACAGAGAGTTTGCATTGCAATCTCGGTGGGACCGATCGCATATCTCGGTGAGACCAAGATTATTGCAATGGGCAACAGAGAGTTTGCAATCCCATCTCGGTGAGACCGAGATCCCTATCGGTGAGACCGAAAAGACTATGGTTTCTGGCAGTGGCTATGTCAACTGGACTCGGTGGCTCCGGAAAGAAAGAATCGGTTGGGTCGAGTTGGACTTGTGGTTTGGGACATATATGGATATGAGAAAGTGGTTGAGGTCTTTGGAGCATATCACTAAGCACTTTGAGCAAGTAAGCCATTAAGCAACACCTCATCCCCTCTTAATAGTATTGGCTTTCCTATGGACTCAATGTGATCTTGGACCCCTAAAAGAAAATGTAGAGTCCTGAGCTTTGAGCTTGAGCCAATCCTTTGTCCTCAGTATCTTGAAGGGGTTCCACATCCTCTAGTCCATGCCACTCCATTGTTGAACGTATCTGAAACATACTAGATAGAAACATTAGTCCAACAAGAGATATGTTGACATTAATTACCAAAATCACCCAGGGTGCACTTGTGCTTTCAATCTCCCCCTTTTTGGTAATTGATGACAACATACATCAAAGCTTTAGATAAAGATATAGAGAGCAACAAGTAAAGCTTTGGAAAGACATGTAACATGCATAGGCTCCCCCTACATGTATGCAATCATATAAATATGGAACATAGGAGCATGTGAATGCATAAGCATGACAGAGTAATCCATGTGTTACATGTATCTTGGCTATATGCATCAGAGCAAATGATGTGAATATGAGAAATGTGCCTTCATGCTCATGAGTCCTTCTTGCAAACAATATGTACATCAGCAAGAAATCCTCATGCACATGACTGTGATGCATATACTTACCTTGTGGTCTTGAGTTGGCTTAGACGGGAATGAACCTGAGTAAACAAGGTTATATAACACAGATACATCTACTAGCCAGAGCAAACAAAAGAACCACAAAAGTACCAAGACTAGGATGACATGTAGAGAGTGAGTATTGAGTACTCTATTGGATATAGACATGTCCCCAAAGGTAAAGATGTGCAATAAAATCAGAGATTTCCTTCCCTTAGATGTCTTGCTCCCCCTGAATCTTGCATGGGATATTGGGAGAAGATAGGGAACAGAAAAACAGAGCAAAGAAAAGACAACAAAGCTAATGCAAGCAATCAAATATGATCAAATATGAACATGTCTTTCCCCTCTTAAAGACATGTAACTTCTCTCCTCTTGAACACCAAGCATCTGGGGTTTCTTACACACTCCCCCTGAGTATCCTCTCTCCCTTTGATGTGATCTCTCTTTAATCTTTCATGTGATCTCTCTCTCCCCCTTTGACATCAATTTCCAAGAAGGGCTCTTCTGGATTTTTATTACAAAAGGGTTTGGTCCTTGAGTCACAAAGCAAGTCGAATGTGATGCTGGTAGAGGACAAGAATCATTGAGTAGAGCTGGAGCAAAAAGACTGCAGGAATAAGTGGCAAGTTGTCTTTCCTGTAGTGAAATCGGTAGCACCGAGTTGTGTGCTTCGGTGGCACCGAGAGAATTCGGTTGGGCCGAAGAAACAAACCGGTGTGACCGAGTTCATCACAGTAAAACACTTGTCACCTCAGCTCACTAGGCAATTAAGATCCCACGAGGATTTGCAAGGAATTAGCTGAAAGATTTGCAATGAATTGGATGCAGAAAATGCAGAACAAAAAGAAATGAAAAGATCTAGATGAAGTTTTTTTTGAAAGGGGAAACACATATGCATGAGACAAATGCAAGAGGAAACACAAGAGAACTTCATCTAGAATTGGGCGGTGACAAAGTCACCTATGTTAGAGTATATTGACATAAGAGTCAAGTGAGGTCACTTGATCTTTGGTCATACTCATCGTATAAGCTCAAAATGGGGTTACCATTTTTCGTTTAAGCATCTTGATGTATTCACATCTTGTTGAGTTGCTTTGCCCCATGTTTTGGAGTAAAGCTTCTCTAAGATGGAATAACGTACCTTGGGTAGTGGTGTTGATCTTGATCATGTAGTTGAACTTGTGTGAGTTGCTCAAGGTTGATATAGCTCATCAAGAGTTGGGAGCACCACTTGGAATTTGAGTTCATCTACCTACATGGGTTAGCTTTGCAAGGAAGAGCACTTGTGTATCCAAAATGACAATCATAAATCTTAATGTAGAATTTGTCAAAGGATATGTTTGAAGAGTTTTGTGCTTCCTTGTCTTCAACCACCATTGTGTAGAGACTTGGTGATGTAGAAATTGCTCATGATATGAGTGAGTTGCAATCTCATGGATTTAGATTCATCCAAGTGCCTACAAGGGTTAGATAGCATGCAAGGGTGCAAGAATATCCAAGACATATAAATAGCATCATGAAAGAAACGTCAAGGAATAGTCAGAGGCTCATGCCTTGCATGTATCCAAGTGGAGTTCCTACTCCAAGTTTGAAGCATCAATGATGTTCAATTCACCTCTCAAACGGCAAAAGACTTTCTCATCAAACGGTTTGGTAAATATATCCGCTAATTGCTTATCCGTACGAACATGCTTAAGATCAATGTCCCCTTTGGCAATGTGATCTCGAATGAAATGATGACGAACTTCAATATGCTTAGTTCGAGAATGTTGCACGGAATTGTGAGCAATCTTAATAGCACTTTCATTGTCACAAAGCAACGGAACATGTTTCACATATATCCCATAATCTTTAAGAGTTTGGGTCATCCAAAGTAATTGAGCACAACATGATCCAGCGGCAATGTATTCCGCTTTGGCGGTGGATAAGGATACCGAGTTTTGTTTCTTGGAGGACCAAGACACAAGAGATCTACCAACAAATTGACAAGTACCTGAAGTGGACTTTCTATCAACCTTGTCTCCGGCATAGTCCGAATCGGAGTAACCAACAAGATCGAAAGAAGACCTCTTAGGATACCAAATGCCAAAATTTGGTGTGTGTATTAAGTATCTCGCTATCCTTTTCACAGCCTTAAGATGACACTCTTTAGGGGCCGCTTGATATCGTGCACACATGCACACACTTAGCATAATGTCTGGACGAGAGGAACATAGATATAACAATGAACAAATCATGGAACGGTAAACCTTTTGATCAACCGGTTCACCATCTTTGGTCAAATCAAGATGTCCACTAGTAGGCATGGGTGTAGTCATACCTTTGCATTCTTGCATATTGAACTTCTTGAACAAGTCCTTGGTGTACTTTGTTTGAGAAACAAAGGTACCTTCCTTAGTTTGCTTGATTTGCAAACCAAGAAAGAATTTGAGTTCACTCATCATAGACATCTCAAACTTCTCCGACATTAGCTTTCCAAACTTCTCACTAAAATGAGGGTTAGTTGAACCAAATATAATATCATCAACATAAATTTGGCACACAAATAGTTCACCATTAACCCTTTTAGTAAAAAGAGTAGAATCAGTTTTACCAATTTCAAAGCCTTTTTCAATAAGGAACTTGGTCAAGCATTTATACCACGCTCTAGGAGCTTGCCTAAGACCATAAAGGGCTTTGTGAAGTTTGTAAACATGATTAGGTTTCTTAGGATTGACAAAGCCGGGAGGTTTCTTAACATAAACTTCCTCCTCAATTTAACCATTTAGAAAAGCACTTTTAATGTCCATTTGGTACAAGGTGATATCATGGTGATTAGCATAAGCAAGTAAGATGCGAACGGACTCAAGTCTAGCAACGGGAGCATATGTCTCACCATAGTCCATACCTTCGACTTGAGTGTAGCCTTGGGCGACTCGGCGGGCTTTGTTGCGGACGACTTGACCATCTTCATCTTGCTTGTTGCGAAACACCCATTTGGTACCAATGATGTTGTGGTTGTTGTCGGGCTTCTCGACCAATGTCCATACTTTGTTTCTCTCAAAGTTGTGTAGCTCTTCATGCATAGCATTTATCCAATCCGGATCTTCCAATGCTTCTTCAACCTTAATAGGTTCAATGCTAGAGATGAATGAGTAATGTTCACAGAAATTAGCCAAACGAGTTTTAGATCGAGTGATTCTCCCGGTTTGGATATAATCGTAGATTTGCTCGACGGGATTATCTTTGGCGATTCTTGCTCGAACTCATGGGAGCTTTGGCTTGGCTCAGGGTGGAACATCCTCTTCATCTTGTTCTTCTGCTTGGCCTTCTTCATTGTTGATGTTGTCATTCTCTTGTCGTGGTGGAGAAGGAGGTTGTTGATGTACATCTTGATGTACTTCCTCGTTTTCTTCATCTTGGTGTGTCCCACTTGTGGATGCTTCCGTATCAATTCTTGTTTCTCCTTGTCATGAGGTAGAAGCTTCCACTTGGACGGACGAGGTACTCTCCTTCACCTCAGTTGGACGAATCTTGCCAATAGACAAGTCTTGGATAGCTTCCGAAGGGTCTTTGTCTCCTACATCAATTGGCAATTACTCTACTTGCGAGCCGTTAGATTCATCAAACTTCACATCTACCGTCTCTTCAACCTTTCGGGTGAAATTGTTGTAGACACGGTAAGTGTGAGAGTTTGAGCCATAACCAAGTAGGAAACCTTCATGAGATTTAGGAGCAAATTTAGAACGACGATGCTTATCAAGAATGTAGCACTTTGAGCCGAACACTCGAAAGTATCCAACTTGGGGTTTGTTACCGGTGAGGAGCTCGTATGCCGTCTTGCCGAGTAGCTTGTGAAGATACAAGCGATTTGTTGCATGACAAGCTGTCTCAACCGCTTTCGCCCAAAAGTGTTTTGGAGTCTTGTACTCATCAAGCATCGTTCTTGCCATCTCAATAAGAGTCCGGTTCTTTCTCTCAACAACTCCATTTTGTTGAGGCGTGTACATAGCCGAGAACTCGTGTGAAATCCCTTCTTCGTCAAGAAAGGTATCCACATTTGCATTCTTGAACTCCGTTCTGTTGTCGCTCCGAACCTTCTTGATCTTCACGTAAAAGTGATTTTGGGCCTTCCTGGCGAAGTTTTTGAAGATCTTTTGGACCTGCGATTTGTCATCAAGAAAGAACACCCACGTAAATCTTGAAAAATCATCAACTATGACTAGACCAAATGAGTTACCACCGAGACTCTTGTAGGCATTTGGACCAAAGAGATCCATGTGAAGTAGCTCGAGTGGTCTTCTCGTGGTCATGATGTTCTTCGCGCGATGACTTCCTCCAACCTGTTTTCCTGCCTGACAAGCACTACAAAGTCTATCCTTGTCAAATATGACATCTTTTATTCCAAGGATATGATCACCTTTAATAAGCTTATCAAGATTTCGCATGCCCATATGACCTAGTCTTCTATGCCACAACCGCCTTTAGAAGATTTAGCAATTAAGCAAGTTCTAGGTTGAGCCTTTTTAGTGAAGTCAACAATGTAAAGATCACCTATACGTATACCGGTAAAGACCATTTTACGATTGTCTCTACGAAACACTTGGCAATCTACCTCAGTAAATAGGACATTGAAACAGAAATCAGCAAGTCTAGATACTGAAAGTAAATTGTACCCAAAAGATTCAACGAGCATGACATTTTGTATGGAGCTATCATGTGAGATGGCCACCTTACCGAGGCCAACTACCTTACCCTTTGAGTTATCACCAAAGGTGACATACTTTCGAGGGTGTCGTTTTCAGCAAGCTCACGGAACATATCTTTATCTCCGGTCATATGATCAGTACATCCACTATCAAGGACCCATTCCTTTCCTCCAGCCATGTAGCCGCGAAGATTTTCCATAAGACCAAAGTGTCTCATTGCATCATCAAGATCATAGTCACTATCATCATCCTCCTCATCATAGTATCCATGTTCAACATCATCTTGTGATTGATCAACTCCTAGAGAGGGTAATTCATTAGATAAATGATCATTCCTATGGTTATATTTATGAATTATAATAGCTTCGGAAATGATATTGCTAATGATTCCAACACCTCCTTTGGCATGCATGAGACTGGTAAGCTCAAATAGACAATCACCAAAGCTAGGATCGCTAGAATTCATCGTACTCAAGGTGATAGATTTATGAAGGATTTCGTCTAAATTTTTCAAGGAATAATCTGGAAATCGTTCCTCAAGAAATCTCCATATAGTATAGGCACAATCAAGAGTAGGTAAATTAGCAATCAATTTTTTGGGCAATCCTCTAATGATAAGATTGATGGTTCTAAGATTCCAAATCATGTCAAGATCGTCTTCGGGTGTAGGATGCAAAGGATCAATATGAGGTGCACAAGGGCTAGTAATGTACTTGTTCAAATGATATTCATTGAAAATCTCAAGCATTTCATTTTTCCACTCATAGAAAAACTCTCCATCAAGAATAGGCACTCTACGTCCAAGACTCCCCAAAGTAGACACATCCATCTTCCTCCAAAGGTGTTTAAACCAAGGCAATGGAGACTAAAGCTCTGATACCAATTGAAAGGATCGAGAAGAAGTGTCTAGAGGGGGGTGAATAGACTCTAATCAAGAAAAGTTGTAGTTTTTAATTTCCTTAAGTCGATGTGGAGTTTTAGCACAAGTTTAAACATTCAAAATACATATCAAGCAAGCATGCAAGCATACCAAGAGTATATGAGCAGCGGAAAGTAAAGCATGCAAGTTGCAAGAATGTAAAGAGAAGGGATTGGAGTGTGCAAACGCAATTTGGAGACACGGAGATTTTTTATCCGTGGTTCCGGTAGGTGGTGCTATCGTACATCCACGTTGATGGAGACTTCAACCCATGAAGGGTAACGGTTGCGCGAGTCCATGGAGGGCTCCACCCATGAAGGGTCCACGAAGAAGCAACCTTGTCTATCCCACCATAGCCGTCGCCCACGAAGGACTTGCCTCACTAGGGTAGATCTTCACAAAGTAGGCGATCTCCTTACCATTACAAACTCCTTGGTTCAACTCCACAATCTTGACGGAGGCTCCCAAGTAACACCTAGCCAATCTAGGAGACACCCCTCTCCAAGAAGTAACAAATGGTGTGTTGATGATGAACTCCTTGCTCTTGTGCTTCAAATGATAGTCTCCCCAACAGTCAACTCTCATAGGATTGGATTTGTTGGAAAGAAGATTTGACTGGAAAGCAACTTGGGGAAGGCTAGAGATCAAGATTTATGTGGTTGGAATGGAATATCTTGACCTCAACACAAGTGTAGGTGGTTCTCTCTCAGAAAATATGTATTGGAAGTGTAGGCATGTTCTGATGGCTCTCTCCACGGATGAAGAGTGGGTGGAGGGGTATTTATAGCCTCCACACAAAATCTAACCGGTACACACAAATCACCAAACTCGGTGGGACCGATTCAAAGAACTTGGTTAGACCGATTTGGTTCATAATGTGACCGTTAGGCATTTCGGTGGGACCGACATGTCAACTCGGTGGGACCGATATCATTAGGGTTAGGGCATAACGTAATTTCGGTGAGACCGATTACACAAACTTGGTGAGACCAATTTTGATAATAGGCAAACAGAGAGTTGGTCAGGCAAACTCGGTGGGACCGATTCGCTCTTCTCGGTAGGACCAAAAAGTTATGAAAGGGAAACAGAGAGTTTGCATTGCAATCTAGGTGGGACCGATCGCATATCTCGGTGAGACCAAGATTATTGCAATGGGCAACAGAGAGTTTGCAATCCCATCTCGGTGAGACTGAGATCCCTATCGGTGAGACCGAAAAGACTATGGTTTCTGGCAGTGGCTATGTCAACTGGACTCGGTGGCTCCGGATAGAAAGAATCGGTTGGGTCGAGTTGGACTTGTGGTTTGGGACATATATGGATATGAGAAAGTGGTTGAGGGCTTTGGAGCATATCACTAAGCACTTTGAGCAAGTAAGCCATTAAGCAACACCTCATCCCCTCTTAATTGTATTGGCTTTCCTATGGACTCAATGTGATCTTGGACCACTAAAAGAAAATGTAGAGTCCTGAGCTTTCAGCTTGAGCCAATCCTTTGTCCTCAGCATCTTGAAGGGGTTCCACATCCTCTAGTCCATGCCACTCCATTGTTGAACTTATCTGAAACATACTAGATAGAAACATTAGTCCAACAAGAGATATGTTAACATTAATTACCAAAATCACCCAGGGAGCACTTGTGCTTTCAATTATCTTTACCAGATCTCACTTTTGCAAGTGGCCGTGAAGGGATTGACAACCCCTTTTATCGCGTTGGTTGCAAGGTTCTTGATTGTTTGTGCAGGTACTAGGCGATTTGCCTGTAGTCTCCTACTGGATTGATACCTTGGTTCTCAAAAACTGAGGGAAATACTTGTGCTACTTTGCTGCATCACCCTTTCCTCTTCAAGGGAAAACCAACGCATGCTCAAGAAGTAGCAAGAAGGATTTCTGGCGTCGTTGCCGGGGAGATCTACGCTCAAGTCAAGACATACCAAGTACCCATCACAAACTCTTCTCCCTCGCATTACGATATTTGCTATTTGCCTCTCGTTTTCCTCTCCCACACTTCACCTTTGCTTTTCTTTCACCATGGAAGAATCGAAAAGGGCTAAGGGTTCTCTCCCGAGTTTTAGTACTTTGGATAGTCCCTCTGTCCTCTCTAAGCTCATAAATAATGATGCTATGGAAAGACCTACTGGGGTTATCAATGAGAGTTTGAATAATTTCGACGAAGATGATCCTAAAACTTTTCGTTATTTACTTGATGAGTCTTTGAAAGATGCTTGGGATAGGCTATTAAGGATCCGAGCCAGCTATGTGCCCCAATATCAAATTGAGATATACCTAAAAAGCTTTTATGTTGGCTTACCCTCTTCGTTCAAGCAAGTTTTAGATTCTATTTTTGAAGAAGGTTTTCTTGAGGGGGATGCCATAGATACCTATGAAAAGATGAAAACTATATTTGGGCACCCCATGATTGAGAAGGTTGAATCCACCTCTCTTTTGTGCTTTTATCAAAATGAAATTATCAAAGAGATGAAGGCTAGCTTAGATGCAAATTTTCGTAGCGTGCTTAATCTTTCTTCCACCATTAATGGACATGTGCTTTCTCAAAATAGAAATATAAATGCTATAGATAAGAAATTTTATCTTTTCTTTCTCAATACCAAAGATGGTAATACCTAGATCTATCCTTGTTTTTATGCCTAGCTAGGGGCGTTAAACGATAGCGCTTGTTGGGAGGCAACCCAATTTTATTTTTATTCCTTGATTTTTGTTCCTGTTTAGTAATAAATAATTCATCTAGCCTCTGTTTATATCTGGTTTTGTGTTTTAATGTAGCGACCAGACCTCAAATGGTCTGTGCTGCTGTGCACCAGTGTCATCCCTGGATCAGTAATGCTGACACGCATAGTACAAATGGAGGATTTATAACAGAGTAGCAATCACACACTTATTACATCGAATATCTCCAAAGGGAATAAGTGATAAATATGGCTTAAGGCCATCTAAATACGATAACAGCGGAAGACTTGGAAGATAAGTGAGTCCATCAACTCCAACGGCATCACTGAGTATAAGACCACGTCCTAAGCACCTTACTCGTCGTCTGAAAAGTCTGCAACATGAAACGTTGCAGCCCGAAAACGGGTCAGCACATAGAATATGCTGGCAAAATAACACATGGAGAATAATGAACATAATAATGCTATACTACATGCATATTTGGCTGGTGGAAAGCTCTATGGTTAAAGTTTTGCGAAAAGCCAATTTTTCCCTACTGCAAAGGAATAAATTTATTTAACTATCATGGTGGTTGTTGAACATTGAGATGGTTGACAGCATCTCAATCCCAATTAAGTATCATCATTAACCCAACAAAATTAATTAAAAGTAACATGATGATGAGATTCACATGATAATCCAGGTACTAGATACTCAAGTTGTCCATAACCGGGGACACGGCTGACCATGATTAGTTTGTACACTCTGCAGAGGTTTGCGCACTTTTCCCCACAAGACTCGATCGCCTCCGCTTGGTTCTCGCACTACATGGTGTTTGAGAAACGAATGACCGAGACACAATCTTTCAGAAACAATCACTCTTTACTCCGGATGGACAGTTACACCTACTTTCCCCTACATCTGCTAGCCCACCTCTTCAAGAGATCATGTAACCTACTCAACTATGCTAGAGCCCATAATAGCTTGTGGCTGCGCACGGAAGTTTCCAGCATGAATAATCTTATGATCCCTTTGAGCCTGGGTGGCGGTCCTTATAAAATCAGACAACACTGGGTTCTCCAGGTGCCTCAATCCACCCAGATGTGAGTTTTAGTTGCCACCTTAAGTAAACCATTATTAACAATCTCACATCTGTCATGAATATCACTCAAACCCAATCCATGTCTACGAGCATAGCATGGCAATATAATAGCAAACGTAGAGGTAACTCCAAGGGTTTGATAATAAAACAGGTAATAGGTACTACCTCAACTACTTCCCAATACCCACAGTTTAATTAGATCCTAACCATGCAATGTTTGAGGATTGATCTAATGCAATGAAAACTGGGTATGGAAAAGTATGATCAAAGTGTTACTTGCCTTGCTGATGATCCGCGAAACCTAACGATTCGAAGTAACAAGCGGCACACTCCGGGTATTCTATCGCAAACAAACAAGCAAACAATAAGTACTCATCTAATGCACAGGTAAAAACTCGAATGAAAGATCCAACCAGAAAGTTCAACTTAAGAACTCCGGTTTGCAAAAAGAATCAACTCGAACGAAGCAACGAAAGTCAAACGGCGAAAGAAACAGCTTCGTTTACTAATCTGGATCTAGGTCAAATTTTACAGTAGTAAAAACTTGTTTGAGTAGGTTAAACGGAAAGATAATTTCGAGACGAAACTCTAGGCGCTTGAATCGGCTGATTCCGATAAACGAGCGAAAAGTTAAAAAACGAACGGTCTTTTTTTTAGAAAACCGGCAAACGGCGGCGAGTCGGTACCTCGTCGGGACGGGGCTCCGGCGGGGTCGGCGGGCTCCGGCGAGGGCGGCTTGGGGCGGCGGGGGCTCGGGCGGGGCTCGCGGTGGCGAGGGGCGGCGGGGTGCGGCGAACGGGGCGGCGGCTCCTCGGGCTCCGACGGCGGCGGCGGGTGCGGGTCGAGGCGGGGCTCGGGGTGAGGGGAGGGGGCGGCGGCGGGGGTATATATGAGAGGGGGGCTGCTTGGAGGAGGGCGCAAGGCGGCGGGGCTCCGGCGTGTCCGAGCCGGACACGGGCGCGGCGGCGCTGGCGTACGCGAGGAGGAGACCGCGCGGCTGGGCCGGCCGCTCGGCTGGGCCTCGGCCCGGCCGGGCGCGGCGCGTTTTTTTTTTAAACATTCCACCGAAAAACAATTCATAGAAAAATAAATAAATATCCAAAAAAGATAAAACAAATTTTCCCCGTCTAGTTAAAATAATTAGAACAGGGTGAACATTTTTTTGACACAAAATGCAGTTTTGAAAACGTGCAATTTTTTTAATGCAATTAAAATTGCAAATAAAATCCGGATAAAATCCAATATATGATTTTAATATTTTTCCTCCAGTATTTCAATTGTTTTGGAGAAGTCATATTTTCTCCTCTCATTTATTTTTAAATGAAATATTTTTCCAGAGAGAAAATAATTAAAACCAAAATCCTCGTTTTATTATTTGATGAAAATCAAATATGAAAAATCGAGAAAATCCCCAACTCTCTCCGAGGGTCCTTGAGTTGCTTAGGTTTATCGAGGATTTGTCAAAATGCAATAAAATATGCAATGCATTGAATGATCTATGTATAACATTCCAAATTGAAAATTTGGGATGTTACATTTAATTAGTGTTTGTGCCAAGTAGAACCTTTGGGAAGACTTGGGTGAACTCTTTGCGATCTTGCTGCAAAAAACAGAAACTTTAGCGCTCACAAGATTAGCTGCAATATTTTACTGGAGAGTGCTTTTAGGTTGATTCATTTTGGAGATGATTAATAGATAAATTCCTCACGTCCACCAATTTACTTCAGAATTTTTAGAGTTCCAGAAGTATTCGTTTGATACATATTACAACAGACTGTTCTATTTTTGACAGGTTCTGTTTTTCGTGTGTTGTTTGCTTATTTTGATGAATCTATGGCTAGTATCGGGGGGTATGAACCATTGAGAAGTTGGAATACAGTAGGTTTAACACCAATATAAGTAAAGAATGAGTTAATTATAGTACCTTAAAGTGGTGGTTTGTTTTCTTACACTAACGGAGCTCATGAGATTTTCTGTTTAAGTTTTGTGTTGTGAAGTATTCAAGTTTTTGGGTAAAGATTTGATGGGTTTTGGAATAAGGAGTGGCAAGAGCCTAAGCTTGGGGATGCCCAAGGCACCCCAAGGTAAAATTCAAGGACAACCAAAAGCCTAAGTGTTGACGCTCAAAAGTGGCACAATCGTAAAAGTTGCTTTAATCTATGTCAAGATTAATTCAAACTTATGATTGGAAGTCACCATGAGATGGCTTTCTTTGAGAAGATCAAGATGAATATGAAAGTGGTCTAAAACGGAGTTCGGATGCAAAAGTTATGACAAGTTCAGAGATGCTCATGGTGACACCAGATTAAAGAATGGCTTGAAACCCAATTAAGATGACTTCAAATGGAAAAGGTTTCAACATGAAAGTTGTGCGTCTCGTCGAAGCGGATGATTTTGATATAAAAACGTCTCAATCCAAGGTCGTATGCAAAAGTTACAGCCAGTACAAGACGCTGGTGCACTGGATGGCCGGACACTCCGGGGACAACCATCCGGGTTTTGATTTTTTCTGTGGATGGCCGGACACTCCGGGTATGTTCGTCCGGGTTTTGAATTTCGCTGCTGCAGACTTCGGAAAACAGCCGAACACCCCCTCAAGATGGCCTAATCTCATCGAAACGGTCAAGATTGCTTTTGGGCTCGTTTCCATCCGAGGTCGTTTACTCCTCCTAACATGGCCCACAAGGTGCAGCAGATTTTACCGAACAGTTTTGGAAAGTTCGGACCAAACAAATCCGAATTGGACTAGGGTTTTGGACGTTAATTGAAGCCTTTTCCTTGCACGGGAAGTCCAGCCGCCTCTTATATACTCAAGGGGTGATGGCCGATTGAACAACACACAATCGATCAATCCATCTGCCGCTTTTTACCTTTACCTTTATCTCTCTCCCTAGTTCTTCTTCTTCCTCGTTCTTCGTTCATTCTTCTTGTTGCAGGGCGGCAAACCTCGAGGCCCTAGGGGCGGTCAGGCTGACCTAGGGCAGCCCATAACCGCCGTGCGTCCAGACGGGGTCCCTCCCGGGCGCGTGGGGTTTCGGGTCTACAAAAGCGCCCGCCGGATTGTCTTGCGTACCGCGCTTTCGGCCGGTCTCCTTCGACGTGAGCTGCGGTGCATCACCCCCGGCGTCGCGGGTACATGGTGACGTGTTCGTGTGCGAACACACTTTTTAGTGACTCCGCTGGGGAACGAAGCTTTGAACAGTCTCCGGCCCGTTCTTGCTACGAAGAAATCGTCATCTAGGGTTTGCAATCTACAAAGGTAACATGAATACCCCATTCACTTATGTAGATGCAAATAATGCATACGTTGTTGCTAGATCGTCTAATGAGCATATTGTATCGGCTAGCCCTAGTTTTATCAATCATGCATCTTATTATGTGCAACAGCCGATTCAGAATAATATTCATGCTTCAAATTCTTATGATTTTAGCAACATACAACATATGTATCAAAACTCTCATGCATCGGCAACCCCACAAATCCATATGCCGATGAACGACATGATGGGTTTGGTTAATCAATTTGAAACACCTCATATTAAAATTTCCAATAGCATACAAGAAAGTGTTTCACCCTTTTATTCATCGGCAACTAATTTGTAATATGTGAATCCAACCTTGCCGGTGGATAGGAAAATTGGCCATGCTACTACTAGCTATTCGGTCAGTTACTCTCAACCATCATATGCTACACCTCATGCTAGTAATTTTTCGGCAGTGTATATAACTGTAGATGCTCATAATTCGGCTCCGCACCTTCACGGTCATAGCCGAATAAGTGAAAAATCTCCAGGAGTGGACATGTCTTCATCTAATATTGTAGCGTATAATGCATGCTCTACGCAATTTGAGAATTTCGGCAACACTCACAAATCATTGCCGAAAGAATCTGAAAGTATTGTGGAGCAATCCCTTCCAGAAGTGGTTGTGGCAGCGCTAAAAAGAGCTTGACACAAAACAAGAGGATTAGTGCTCTTTGCCTCGAACAATATGCAAAGGGGTTGTATCCTGATTATGCTGCCATAAAGGCTAAGGTTTTTCAAGAAGATGAAACTTCATCAATTGATAGAATTGGCGAGAGAGCATATTGTTATACACCAGTGCATACATCTCCACCTAGTGCCGCAGCATATTATACACCCTCTACACAGTTGCAGAATTTCGGCAACACTAACAGTTCATTACCAAAAGATCCTAAAAGCATTGGGGGACAAACTAATCTAGAGCGGGATGAAATTGAGAGTGGAGTTAAAGCTTTGCGCGATAGGGTGCAAGTACTTCGCCAAGAGAGAATTGATAGGGAATTTGCTCAAAGGAAAGAAGCCTTGCCAATTGATATAACCGATGAAAAGAATGATGATTCGGAAACTAAAAGTACTTCAGTTGAAAAAGCCGAATCAAGTAGTATATATTTTGAATCCATCAAATCCAAAGATGCAAGCATCATTGATAAAGGGCATGGCAAGCATAGGAAAACAGCCGTGCTTGATTTTTCTGAAGTTAATGGAACATACTTCCTGCCCTATGAGTTCCGTGCCATAGAAATTGACAAACCTCAAGGACAAGAGCAAGTAGCCGGACAAAGTTCGGCTGACAAGGATCTTCAAAGTGACGATGCGGGGAATCAAGAAAAATATGATGATAAGGTGTTGGGGAGCCATCCAAAGATAGAGCAAGATATTGTTCAAGTTACACCACCATCATGCTCTCTCAACATATTTAAAGAGGTATGTCTAGCAAGTAATTTACTTGTTTTCAGATTTGGTCACAACTTTATTGTTGATGCATCTATTAGAAAAATTATCATAAGTAGTTTTGAAAGACCAATGAAGAAGGGTAATTTACTTGTTAGCAATAAAATTGTTATAGAACATATTGGTCAACCTATTGTGCCATTTACAAAGACCGATAGTGATTTATTATTGGAGCCAAAGTTTTTCCCATTGCTTTATTTAAAATGCATATCTAATTGGGTTGCTTTTCTTGCTTCATGCTTGGCTTACACATGGCCTCAATTGAAACATGTATGTTCTAACTACTTTGATTTCAGAAATTTAAAGCCAAGATTATACTCTGTTGAGAAAACCGATGATGGTATAATTTCCTTTTCAAAGACATCAGAGATAGAGTGCAAAACACAATGCATAGCCGAATGGGGTAATGCAAAATCTGAACCATTCGTTTGCTTAACTTCAAAGCCATTCTCACAGCAAGACCGGCTAGAGAATAAAGAGTTTACCTTCAATTCAAGCATGTGCGATCAAATATTTGATTTGTTGCTGAAAAATAATTACATAAGAATTCTTGATCACCATGTCAATCCATCAATTCAAGGGCGAATGTATTGTAGGTTGCATCATTCGTTCAAACATAATTTTGAGGATTGCAATATGTTTCGTCAAATAGTTAAATCGGCCATTGAAAAAGGACGATTGAAATTTGTTGAAACACCAAGAGATGGCCAGTCTATTCCGATTGGTCCCAATGGCAAAAACTTTTTGCATCGTCTCCTTCAAGCCGATCCATTTAGAGAGAAGGTAAAAACTGCAGGTGACGGGATCAAGCTTTCATGAAAAGAAGTTGTTCAAGGGCATAATGAACATAATCTCAAGGGCGGAGATTCCATTGAAGTTACAATGAAGACGCCAAGGGCTGGGGGGCAACAAGGAAATCCAATGATCGATAAAAGCAAACCAAAAGAAAACAAAGGCCAAAATAAGCGCAAGTGTAAGAGATCAAAAATCACTTTCGCTGAACTATTGGATAAATATCAAAAGAAGAGTGAAGATAAGAATGCTTATTGGCCAAATCATGCAAAGAAACCAAGATTACCCCCAAGGCGCACGTATGAGGATCGGTATTGGCAAAGTGACAATTTTTATGCAACATATTCATATCCTTATTTTGGGCCGCCAATGCCAATGTCGTGGATGCCTCCCTATGCTCATGTAGATTCATATCCATCACGGGACAGGTATGATACAAGGGCACATTCTCCATCTTAATTTAAACCATCTCACCAATATTATACAGCTCCGAGAAGATCAACATTTTAACAATCACATGTTAGAGACCGTTTCAGTCATAAGGAATCGGTCCAGAGCTCAAGGAAGAAGAAAGAGGTGGTCAACCAAGTTTACCGTGTTAAAAGAGATGGTCGTAAGAGTGCAACTCCAGATTTGATCTCAAATGAAAAAGAGCCAATTAAAGTGTTGACATTGACTACAAAAGGCAAAGAAGTGAAGCAACCAATTGATAAAAATCAGAGTGCCAAATCTAAAGAAAAGAAGTTGAGGGTGCACAAGGCCAAAAAGGAATTGCCATTGGTCAAAACAGAATCACAGACGAGATACCCGCTCGGCTTATCGTATTGGCAAAAGAAGAAATTACAAAAACTTAGTGCACAAGAACTTGAAGAAAGGAGCATGGCATGGGTTCCCAAAGGAAGTGCTCAAAATAAGAATTATGTGCAAGCTCCCATTACAAGAAGTGTGGCAAAGGTGAAGAAGGAAAAGAGTGAAAACTATGAAGGACCAAGCCGAAGGTTTCAACATCTTTGGTCTACACATTATCCATATTCTTCAACTATGCCATTAACGCCTATGCCATGGAATTCATCATCAGGTATGATTGGTAACCCTCAATGGGCTTATTTTAATCCATGGATGCAATATAATTTCTTACATCATGAAAGGGTATTACCAAGTCACTATACATTTGATTAGCCACAAGTTTGTTGCTGATCCAAAGGGCCGAAATACTTTGTTTGTCATTTCATTTGTTTGTTTCGGCTATATGTGCTTTGAATGAAGTTTACATGGTAATGGCCGATATTTATCTATCATCCTAAGAGTATGTCAATGCATGGCCGGTGTAGTATTCTAACATCGTCCTTAGTTCGATTAGAGAGTGAGACAATGTGCTATACATATTGAGGCTTTCGGTGATTCGTTATTGAGTAGTGCAACAAATATCCAAGGGTTATCAATGTTTTGACGAATCACTTATAGTTTATCGTGGGGTATGTCTAGATGCAAAATTTACCTTGGGTTGCTTTAAAATTGTTCTTATATTTAGACATGACAATTCAAAAGAGTTGGCATAGCAAGCATCCGGCTACTATATTAATCATGGTGTATTGCATTTCTCTCAATAGCCGATACTTCGTCTCGTCAACATAGGTAAGGCCGAACCGAAGTCCATAGTTTTGGCCACTAATGAATTTTGATGCAGGTGAAAGTAAGGATTGGAGAGAGTTTATTATTGATTATCTACAAAATCCTAGCAAAAGGGTGAACAATATGGTTCGGAGGATGACCTTGAGATACATATCTATGGAACTTTATCATCGGATTGTTAATGAAGTTGAGAAGGTTTCGCCCAAGTTTGCATCAAGGGTTCAAAACCAATAATGGACGATATACAATTATCGCCCTAAGCATATAAATGGCCGATGGAGTGTTGACATCGTCCTTAAAACAAACATGGTACAAGTTATTTTTCGACACGCTAGCTTTGCCGAAAAACAGGAGGGCATGTGTTGACACTCAAAAGTGGCACAATCGTAAAAGTTGCTTTAATCTATGTCAAGATTAATTCAAACTTATGATTGGAAGTCACCATGAGATGGCTTTCTTTGAGAAGATCAAGATGGATATGAAAGTGGTCTAAAACGGAGTCCGAATGCAAAAGTTATGACAAGTTCAGAGATGCTCATGGTGACACCAGATTAAAGAATGGCGTGAAACCCAATTAACATGACTTCAAATGGAAAAGGTTTCAACATGAAAGTTGTGTGTCTCGTTGAAACGGATGATTTTGATATAAAAACGTCTTAATCCGAGGTCATATGCAAAAGTTACAGCCAGTACAAGACGCTGTTGCACTGGATGGCCGGACACTCCGGGGACAACTATCCGGGTTTTGATTTTCTCTGTGGATGGCCGGACACTCCGGGTATGTTCGTCCGGGTTTTGAATTTCGCTGCTGCATACTTCGGAAAACAGCCGAAAACCCCATCAAGATGGCCTCAGATCAAAAAACGTTCAACATGAAAGTTGTTCGTCTCGTCGAAACGGTCAAGACTGCTTTTGGGCTCGTTTCCATCCGAGATTGTTTACTCCCCCGAACATGGCCCACAAGGTGCAGCCAGATTTTACCGAACAGTTTTCAAAAGTTCGGACCAAACAAATCCGAATTGGACTAGAGTTTTGGACGTGAATTGAAGCCTTTTCCTTGCACGGGAAGTCCAACTGCCTCTTATATACTCAAGGGGTGATGGCCGATTGAACAACACACAATCGATCAATCCATCTACCACTTTTTACCTTTACCTTTATCTCTCTCCCTAGTTCTTCTTCCTCATTCTTCGTTCGTTCTTCTTGTTGCAGGGCGGCGAACCTCGAGGCCCTAGGGGCGGTCAGGCCGACCTAGGGCAGCCCATAGCCGCCGTGCGTACAGACAGGGTCCCTCCCGGGCGCGTGGGGTTTCGGGTCTACAAAAGCGCCCGCCGGATTGTCTTGCGTACCGCGCTTCCGACGGGTCTCCTTAGACGTGAGCTGCGGTGCATCGCCCCCGGCGTCGAGGGTACACGGTGACATGTTCGTGTGTGAACACTAAGCTTGGGGATGCCCCGGAAGGCATCCCCTCTTTCGTCTTCGTCTATCGGTAACTTTACTTGAGGCTATATTTTTATTTACCACATGATATGTGTTTTGCTTGGAGCGTCTTGTATGATTTGAGTCTTTGCTTTTTAGTTTACCACAATCATCCTTGCTGTACACACCTTTTTAAGAGACACACATGAATTGGAATTTATTAGAATACTCTATGTGCTTCACTTATATCTTTTGAGCTAGATAATTTTGCTCTAGTGCTTCACTTATATCTTTTTAGAGTACGGTGGTGGATTTATTTTATAAGAATTATTGATCTCTCATGCTTCACTTATATTATTTTGAGAGTTTTTTAGAACAGCATGGTAATTTTATTTGGCTATAAAATTAGTCCTAATATGATAGGCATCCAAGATGGGTATAATAAGAACTTCCATATAGAGTGCATTGAATACTATGAGAAGTTTGATACTTGATGATTGTTTTGAGATATGAAGATGGTGATATTAGAGTCGTGCTAGTTCAGTAATTGTGAATTTGAGAAATACTTGTGTTGAGGTTTGCAAGTCCCGTAGCATGCACGTATGGTAACCGTTGTGTAACAAATTTGAAGCATGAGGTGTTTCTTTGATTGTCCTCCTGATGAGTGGTGGTCGGGGATGAGCGATGGTCTTTTCCTACCAATCTATCCCCCTAGGAGCATGCGCGTTGTGCTTGGTTTTGATGACTTGTAGATTTTTGGAATAACTATGTGAGTTCTTTATGACTAGTGTTGAGTCCATGGATTATACGCACTCTCACCCTTCCATCATTGCTAGCCTCTTCGGTACCGTGCATTGCCCTTTCTCACCTCGAGAGTTGGTGCAAACTTCACGGGTGCATCCAAACCCCGTGATATGATACGCTCTATCACACATAAGCCTCCTTATATCTTCCTCAAAATAGCCACCATACCTACCTATTATGGCATTTCCATAGCCATTCCGGGTTATATTGCCATGCAACTTTCCACCGTTCCATTTATTATGGCACGCTTCATCATTGTAATATTGCCTTGCATGATCATGTAGTTGACATCGTATTTGTGCCAAGGCCACCATGCAAAAAATTTCATACATGTCACTCTTGATTCATTGCCCATCCCGATACACCGTCGGAGGCACTCCTATAGAGTCATATTTTGTTCTAGTATCGAGTTGTAATCCTTGAGTTGTAAATAAATAGAAGTGTGATGATCATCATTATTAGAGCATTGTCCCGTGTGAGGAAAAAAAGAGAAAGGCCAAATAAAAAAAGGCCCCAAAAAATGAGAGAATAAGAGAGAAGGGGCAATGTTACTATCCTTTTTCCACACTTGTGCTTCAAAGTAGCACCATGATCTTCATGATAGAGGGTCTCTTATTTTGTCACTTTCATATACTAGTGGGAATTTTTCATTATAGAAATTGGCTTGTATATTCCAACAATGGGCTTCCTCAAATGCCCTAGGTCTTCGTGAGCAAGCAAGTTGGATGCACACCCACTTAGTTTCTTTTGTTGAGTTTTGATACATTTATAGCTCTAATGATCATCATGCTAAGCTAATGGATGGGTCAAGTCAATCACATCATTCTCTAATGATGTGATCCCGTTCATCAAATGACAACTCTTGTCCATGGCTAGGAAACTTAACCATCTTTGATTAACGAGCTAGTCAAGTAGAGGCATACTAGTGACACTCTGTTTATCTATGTATTCAGACATGTACTAAGTTTCCGGTTAATACAATTCTAGCATGAATAATAAACATTTATTATGATATAAGGAAATATAAATAACAACTTTATTATTGCCACTAGGGCATATTTCCTTCAGTCTCCCACTTGCACTAGAGTCAATAATCTAGATTACATTGTAATGATTCTAACACCCATGGAGTCTTGGCGCTGATCATGTTTTGCTCGTGAGAGAGGCTTAGTCAACGGGTCTGCAACATTCAGATCCGTATGTATCTTGCAAATTTCTATGTCTCCCTCCTTGACTTGGTCGCGGATGGAATTGAAGCATCTGTTGATGTGCTTGGTTCTCTTGTGAAATCTGGATTCCTTTGCCAAGGAAATTGCACCAGTATTGTCACAAAAGATTTTCATTGGACCCGATGCACTAGGTATGACACCTAGATCGGATATGAACTCCTTCATCCAGACTCCTTCATTTGCTGCTTCCGAAGCAGCTATGTACTTCGCTTCACACGTAGATCCCGCCACGACGCTCTGCTTGAAACTGCACCAACTGACAGCTCCACCATTCAATAAAAATACGTATCCGGTTTGTGACTTAGAGTCATCCGAATCAGTGTCAAAGCTTGCATCGACATAACCGTTTACGACGAGCTCTTTGTCACCTCCATAAACAAGAAACATATCCTTAGTCCTTTTCAGGTATTTCAGGATGTTCTTGACCGTTGTCCAGTGATCCACTCCTGGATTACTTTGGTACCTCCTTGCTAAACTAATAGCAAGGCACACATCAGGTCTGGTACACAGCATTGCATACCTGATAGAACCTATGGCTGAAGCATAGGGAATGACTTTCATTTTCTCTCTATCTTCTGAAGTGGTCGGGCATTGAGTCTGACTCATCTTCACACCTTATAACACAGGCAATAACCCTTTCTTTGCTTGATGCATTTTGAACTACTTCAAAACTTTATCAAGGTATGTGCTTTGTGAAAGTCCAGTTAAGCGTCTTGATCTATCTCTATAGATCTTGATGCCTAATATATATGCAGCTTCACCGAGGTCTTTCATTGAAAAATTCTTATTCAAGTATCCTTTTGTGCTATTTAGAAATTCAGTATCATTTCCGATCAATAATATGTCATCCACATATAATATCAGAAATGTTACAGAGCTCCCACTCACTTTCTTGTAAATACAGGCTTCTCCAAAAGTCTGTATAAAACCATATGCTTTGATCACACTATCAAAGCGTATATTCCAACTCCGAGATGCTTGCACCAGTCCATAAATGGATCGCTGGAGCTTACACACTTTGTTAGCACCTTTTGGATTGACAAAACATTCTAGTTGCATCATATACAACTCTTCTTTAAGATATCCATTAAGGAATGCAGTTTTGATGTCCATTTGCCAAATTTCATAATCATAAAATGCGGCAATTGCTAACATGATTCAGACGGACTTAAGCATCGCTACGGGTGAGAAGGTCTCATCATAGTCAACTCCTTGAACTTGTCGAAAACCTTTCATACCAGGTCGAGCTTTGTAGACAGTGACATTACCGTCAGCATCAGTCTTCTTCTTAAAGATCCATTTATTCTCTATGGCTTGCCGATCATCGGGCAAGTCAACCAAAGTCCACACTTTGTTCTCATACATGGATTCCATCTCAGATTTCATGGCCTCAAGCCATTTTGTGGAATCTGGGTTCATCATCGCTTCCTCATAGTTCGTAGGTTCGTCATTGTCAAGTAACATGACCTCCAGAACAGGATTACCGTACCACTCTGGTGCGGATCTTACTCTGGTTGACCTACGAGGTTCGGTAGTAACTTGATCAGAAGTTTCATGATCATCATCATTAGCTTCCTCACTAATTGGTGTAGGAATCACTGGAACTGACTTCTGTGATGTACTACTTTCCAACTCGGGAGAAGGTACAATTACCTCATCAAGTTCTACTTTCCTCCCACTCACTTCTTTCGAGAGAAACTCCTTCTCTAGAAAGGATCCATTCTTAGCAACGAATATCTTGCCTTCGGATATGTGATAGAAGGTGTACCCAACAATCTCCTTTGGGTATCCTATGAAGACACATTTCTCCGATTTGGGTTCGAGCTTATCAGGTTGAAGCTTTTTCACATAAGCATCGCAGCCCCAAACTTTAAGAAACGACAACTTGGGTTTCTTGCCAAACCACAGTTCATAAGGTGTCATCTCAACGGATTTAGATGGTGGCCTATTTAACGTGAATGCAGCCGTCTCTAAAGCATAACCCCAAAACGATAGCGGTAAATTAGTAAGAGACATCATAGATCGCGCCATATCTAATAAAGTACGATTACGATGTTCGGACACACCATTACACTGTGGTGTTCCGGGTGGCGTGAGTTGTGAAACTATTCCGCATTGTTTCAAATGAAGACCAAACACGTAACTCAAATATTCTCCTCCACGATCAGATCATAGAAACTTTATTTTCTTGTTACGATGATTTTCCACTTCACTCTGAAATTCTTTGAACTTTTCAAATGTTTCATACTTATGTTTCATCAAGTAGATACACCCATATCTTCTCAAATTATCTGTGAAGGTAAGAAAATAACGATACCCGCCGCGAGCATCAACACTCATCGGACCGCATACATCAGTGTGTATTATTTCCAACAAGTCTGTTGCTCGCTCCATTGTTCCAGAGAACGGAGTCTTAGTCATCTTGCCCATGAGGCATGGTTCGCAAGCATCAAGTGATTCCAAAAGCCCATCAACATGGAGTTTCTTCATGCGCTTTACACCAATATGACCTAAACGGCAGTGCCACAAATAAGTTGCACTATCCTTATTAAACTTATATCTTTTGGCTTCAATACTATGAACATGTGTATCACTACTATCAAGATTTAGTAAAAATAGACCATTCATCAAGGGTGCATGACCATAAAAGATATTACTCATATAAATAGAACAACCATTATTCTCTGATTTAAATGGATAACCGTCTCGCATCAAACAAGATCCAGATATAATGTTCACGCTCAATGCTGGCACCAAATAACAATTATTCAAGTCTAAAACTAATCCCAAAGGTAGATGTAGAGGTAGCGTGCCGACGGCGATCACATCGACTTTGGAACCATTTCCCGCACGCATTGTCACCTCGTCCTTAGCCAATCTTCGCTTAATCCGTAGCCCCTGTTTCGAGTTGCAAATATTATCAACAGAACCAGTATCAAATACCCAGGCGCTACTGCAAGCATTAGTAAGGTACACATCAATAATATGTATACCAAATATACCTTTCACTTTGCCATCCTTCTTCTCCGCCAAATACTTGGGGCAGTCCCGCTTCCAGTGACCAGTCCCTTTGCAGTAGAAGCACTCAGTCTCAGGCTTAGGTCCAGACTTGGGCTTCTTCACTTGAGCAGCAACTTTCTTGCCATTATTCTTGAAGTTCTCCTTCTTCCCTTTTCCCTTTTTCTTGAAACTGGTGGTCTTGTTGACCATCAACACTTGATGCTCCTTCTTGATTTCTACCTCCGCAGCCTTTAGCATTGCAAAGAGCTCGGGAATTGTCTTATCCATCCCTTGCATATTATAGTTCATCACGAAGCTTTTGTAGCTTGGTGGCAGTGATTGAAGAACTCTGTCAATGACACTATCATCAGGAAGATTAACTCCCAGTTGAGTCAAGTGGTTGTGGTACCCAGACATTCTGAGTATATGTTCACTGACAGAACTATTCTCCTCCATTTCGCAGCTATAGAACTTATGGGAGACTTCATATCTCTCAATCCGGGAATTTGCTTGAAATATTAACTTCAACTCCTGGAACATCTCATATGCTCCATGACGTTCAAAACATCGTTGAAGTCCCAGTTCTAAGCCATAAAGCATGGTACACTGAACTATCGAGTAGTCATCAGCTTTGCTCTGCCAGGCGTTCATTACATCTGGTGTTGCTCCTGCAGCAGGTTTGTCACCTAGCGGTGCTTCCATGACATAATTCTTCTGTGCAGCAATGAGGATAATCCTCAAGTTACGGACTCGGTCCGTGTAATTGCTACCATCATCTTTCAACTTAGCTTTCTCTAGGAACGCATTAAAATTCAATGGAACAACAGCACGGGCCATCTATCTACAACAACATAGACATGCAAAATACTATCAGGTACTAAGTTCATGATAAATTAAAGTTCAATTAATCATATTACTTAAGAACTCCCGCTTAGATAGACATCCCTCTAATCATCTAAGTGATCATGTGATCCATATCAACTAAACCATGTTCGATCATCACGTGAGATGGAGTAGTTTTTAATGGTGAACATCACTATGTTGATCATATCTACTATATGATTCACGCTCGACATTTCGGTCTCAGTGTTCCGAGGCCATATCTACATATGCTAGGCTCATCAAGTTTAACCCGAGTATTCTGCGTGTGCAAAACTGGCTTGCACCCGTTGTATGTGAATGTAGAGCTTATCACACCCGATCATCATGTGGCGTCTCGGCACGACGAACTGTAGCAACGGTGCATATTCAGGGAGAACACTTATACCTTGAAATTTAGTGAGAGATCATCTTATAATGCTACCGCCGAACTAAGCAAAATAAGATGCATAAAGGATAAACATCACATGCAATCAATATAAGTGATATGATATGGCCATCATCATCTTGTGCCTTTGATCTCCATCTTCAAAGCACCGTTATGATCACCATCGTCACCGGCTTGACACCTTGATCTCCATTGAAGCATCGTTGCCTTATCGCCAACTATTGCTTCTACGACTATCGCTACCGCTTAGTGATAAAGTAAAGCAATTACATGGCGATTGCATTTCATACAATAAAGCGACAACCATATGGCTCCTGCCAGTTGCTGATAACTGTGTTACAAAACATGATCATCTCATACAATAAAATTTAGCATCATGTCTTGACCATATCACATCACAACATGCCCTGCAAAAACAAGTTAGACGTCCTCTACTTTGTTGTTGCAAGTTTTACGTGGCTGCTATGGGCTGAGCAAGAACTGTTCTTACCTACACATCAAAACCACAACTATAGTTCGTCAAGTTAGTGTTGTTTTAACCTTCTCAAGGACCGGGCGTAGCCACACTCGGTTCAAGTAAAGTTGGAGAAACAGACACCCACTAGCCACCTATGTGCAAAGCACGTCGGTAGAACCAGTCTCGTGTAAGCGTATGCGTAATGTCGGTCTGAGCCGCGTCATCCAACGATACCGCCGAATCAAAGTATGACATGCCGGTAAGCAGTATGACTATTATCGCCCACAACTCTTTGTGTTCTACTCGTGCATATAACATCTACGCATAGACCTGGCTCGGATGCCACTGTTGGGGAACGCAGTAATTTCAAAAATATTCCTACGCACACGCAAGATCCATCTAGTTGATGCATAGCAACGAGAGGGGAGAGTGTTGTCCATGTACCCTCGTAGACCGTAAGCGGAAGTGTTATGACAACGCGGTTGATGTAGTCGTACGTCTTCACGATCCGACCGATCCTAACACCGAAGGTACGGCACCTTTGTGGTCTGCACACGTTCAGCTCGGTGACGTTCCATGAACTCTAGATCCAGCTGAGGTCGAGGGAGAGTTTCGTCAGCACGACGGCGTGGTGACGGTGATGATGAAGCTACCGGCGCAGGGCTTCGCCTAAGCACTTCAACGATATGACCGAGGTGGAAATCTGTGGAGGGGGGAACCGTACATGGCTGAACAATCAACTTGTGTGTATATGGGGTGCCCCCCTCCCCCATATATAAAGGAGTGGAGGAGGGGGAGGGCCGGCCCTCTCATGGCGCACCCAAGGGGGGTGCTACTCCCGGTGGGAGTAGGATTCCCCCTTTCCCTAGTTGGAGTACGAGAAGAGGGAAGGAGGAGAGAGGGAGAAGGAAAGGGGGGCGCCGCCCCTCCTTCCCTAGTCCAATTCAGACCCAAGGGGGAGGGGGCGCGTGGCCTGCCCTAGCCACCCCTCTCTCTCTCTCCACTAAGTCCCATTAAGGCCCAATAACTCCCCGAGGGGTTTCGGTAACCCCCCGGTACTCCGGTAAATGCCCGAACTCACCCGGAACCATTCCGATGTTCAAACATAGCCTTCCAATATATCGATCTTTATGTCTTGACCATTTCGAGACTCCTCGTCATGTCCGTGATCACATCCGGGTCTCCGAACAACCTTCGGTACATCAAAACACATAAACTCATAATACCAATCGTCATCGAACGTTAAGCGTGCGGACCCTACGGGTTCGAGAACTATGTAGACATGACCGAGACTCATCTCCGGTCAATAACCAATAGCGGAACATGGATGCTCATATTGGTTCTACATATTCTATGAAGATCTTTATCGGTCAAACCGCATAACAACATACGTTGTTCCCTTTGTCATCGGTATGTTACTTG
Organism: Aegilops tauschii subsp. strangulata; assembly: GCF_002575655.3. Taxonomy (NCBI): domain Eukaryota; kingdom Viridiplantae; phylum Streptophyta; class Magnoliopsida; order Poales; family Poaceae; genus Aegilops; species Aegilops tauschii. Next base: position 485,533,127 of record NC_053041.3, read on the forward strand.
CCCGAGATTCGATCGTCGATATCTTAATACCTAGTTCAATATCGTTACCGGCAAGTCTCTTTACTTGTTCCGTAATGCATCATCCCACAACTAACTCATTAGTCACATTGCTTGCAAGGCTTATAGTGATGTGCATTACCGAGAGGGCCTAGAGATACCTCTCGGACAATCGGAGTGACAAATCCTAATCTCGATCTATGCCAACTCAACAAACACCATCAGAGACACCTGTAGAGCATCTTTATAATCACCCAGTTACATTGTGACGTTTGATAGCACACTAAGTGTTCCTTTGGTATTTCGGGAGTTGCATAATCTCATAGTCATAGGAACATGTATAAGTTATGAAGAAAGCAATAGCAACAAACTAAACGATCATCGTGCAAAGCTAACGGATGGGTCAAGTCAATCACATCATTCTCTAATGATGTGATCCCGTTCATCAAATGACAACTCTTGTCCATGGCTAGGAAACTTAACCTTCTTCGATTAATGAGCTAGTCAAGTAGAGGCATACTAGTGACACTCTGTTTGTCTATGTATTCACACATGTACTAAGTTTCCGGTTAATACAATTCTAGCATGAATAATAAACATTTATCATGATATAAGGAAATACAAATAACAACTTTAATATTGCCTCTAGGGCATATTTCCTTCAATGACCAGGTGTGTGGCGTCCTCGAAGGGGTGAGCACACCTCGGGCAAGCAGAATCAGGGGTTACCGTCTTGTGGTGAAGGTTCGCCTTGGTGTTGAGCCTATCACGGAGTAGAAGCCATCCGAAGATCTTGACTTTTAGCGTAGCCTTAGAGCTTCAAATATTATCGGTGTGGATGTCTAGCTCTTGCGTGGGGGAGGGCAGCGAGTAAGCGCACCTTGTGGAGACACTACAAAAAAAAAGACACATCCGTGACATTTTGGGCCGAACGAAATTTTTTCTGTCATACTTATGACACTTCTATGACGATAATTGTGACAAAACCCGGTATCATCATAGATGTGGTGGGGTCCTACTTCTATGACAAAAAATCATGACAGAAAATGGGCTTTTCATCCTGGGCGGGCCGGAGACGCAGATGCATAACATTCTTTGGGCCGTCCATGACGGAAAAAACCATGGTAGAAGCAAGGGCGAGGAAAATATCGGGGTGTGCCCGGTTACGGTGGGTGGTCGGGGCCGAGCGATGCGCGTTTCTCTCGTACACGCACGCGCGTGGGTGCGAGGCGTTGGGCTCTAACTGAACCCGTGCGAGGCGTTGGGCTTTAACTGAACCCGAGCGATTGCACTGCAGGCTACGCGTTACTGAACCCGAGCGATCGATCGATGGCTGTTAATTGAACCCGATCGAGCGATCCCTTCGCTACTGCTGCTAACTGAAGCCGATTGATGCTGCCTCTGGATGAATAGTGAGCATTGCTGGGGGGGTTTGGATGAACAGTTCCCGGTGGGGGTGGATGAATAGGACCCCGTGGTGTTGCTTCTGGATGAACAGGACCCCGATCGATCGAGCCGGTTGGGGCTGGATGAACAGGACCCCGTGGAGGGCTGGATGAACAGGACCACCCCGTGGAGGGCAGGATGAACAGTAGACGGTGGAGGGCTGGATCAATAGTAGCTCGTGGAGGGGTGGTTGAACAGGAGCCCGTTGAGAGGGCTGGTTGAACAGTAGTCGGTAGAGTAGCGCGCGGTAGAGGCTGGATGAACAGGAGCCCGTGGATGAACAGTCGCAGGTGGAGGCTGGAGGACGTCGACGGTGGATGAACAGTAGCCCGTGGAGGCTGGAGGGGGTCGACGGTGGAGATGAACAGTATCCCGTGGAGTCCCGTTTTGCGGTACGCCACACCCCTCCCGATGAACAGGACCCCCGTTTCGATCGTAGCGCTCCAACACAATTCCATTTCCTCCATTTTGCGGTACGCCACACCCCTCCCGATCAACAGGACCCCCGTTTCGACCGTAGGAGGTCCGTTTCTTCCGTTTTGCGGTACGCCAGACCCCTCCCGATGAACAGGATCCCGTTTCGACCGTGGCCGGTCGAACACAAGGCCGTTTCCTTCATTCTGCGGTCCGCAGGCCTCGTTTCCATCGGCTGTTCTGTCCAAGCCCTCCCGATGAACACAACGACGCATTCCGTTCCGACCCAGCCGGTTGGCTCCCCATGAACACGACGACGACGCAGTTTCTCCGTTCCGACCTAGCCATGTACACGAGCCCTGGCCGTACATATGCGTGAGTAGGCGTTCGAGACCCTGCCCGTACGTACGTACGTGACCGTATTTTCTTTCTTGCACACTGGCCGTTGTACGTACTACGTGCGCGTCTCTACTACGACACGTGCGCGCCTCTACATCGACCAGTATGTACGTACACGTTCGCGACCAGAATGACAACGCTACGTACGCTTCGACCAGGTGGGTCCCGACTCTCAGGCACTTCCTTTCGTGCGAAGATGTAGCTGGTGGGTCCTAGAAATCAGGGGGGCGAATCATTTTTTTTTGCCCGGACGCACTTCCTTGCATGCGAAGATGTAGCTGGTGGGTCCCAGCAGTCAGGGGGAAATGTTTTTTTTCACGAAATACGATGGCCCGTCCGGTGGGTCCCCGCTGTCAGGTGGAGGAATATTTCTTTTGCGCGTAATAAGGAGGCACTTCCTTGCTGTGGCCGTGGACCCAACTGTCAGCCTCTCCACGTATAGTCCACGTCCGATGGAAGCCGTTCCTTGACCATGTTGACCATGCCGCGCCGAGAGCACCAGGGCGGTGGACAACGACGAGGCCTAGGAAGGGGACGACGCGGAGCCGGGGAAGACGCTGCAGTGGATGCCCACGCGTAGAGGAGTACGAGGGTTCACTAGTTCGCTGCGGTGTGAGGATGCCATCGCCGCAGAATAACCGGGGGTGTGGGTGAGTAGAGGGATGGCCTGGCCAGCAGTGGGAATAGTAGGGGGCGGTGAGGCCTCCGCGGCAGCACAACCGGCCACGGGAGGCAGGAGCATGCGGCACGACCGGCGCTGCTTTGGGCGGCTGGAGCAACAAGACCAGAGGTTGAAGAAGCACTACGGCCGTTGGATGGACATCGTACGGTCACTGGAGCTAGAATCGTTCATATTGACTAAGTTGACAAAGCACTCCGTCCTCGTCAACTTAGTAGGCCCACAAGTCAGCCTCCCACCAAGGTGGGTCCCAACCAGGAGGGGGAGTATTCATTTTTTTGTGCGTAATAAGGAGGCACTTTCGGTGGGTCCGAGCTGATAGCGGGGGGAACGTTTTTTCACGCAATACGGTGGCCCGTCCGGTGGGTCCCAGCAGTCAGGGGGGAACGTTTTTTCACGAAATACGGTGGCCCGTCCGGTGGGTCCCTGTTGTCAGGTGGAGGAATCATTATTTTCCGCGTAATAAGGAGGCACTTCCTTGCTGCCGTCGTCGACCCAGCTGTCAGCCTCTCCACGTACAGTCCACGTCCGATGGAAGCCGTTCCTTGACCATGTTGACCACGCCGCGCCGAGAGCACCAGGGCGGTGGACGACGGCAAGGCCTAGGAAGGGGACGACGCGGAGCCGGGAAAGACGCGGCAGTGGAAGCCCGCGCGGAGAGGAGTATGAGGGTTCGCTGGTTCGGCTGCGGTGTGAGGCTGCCGTCGCCGCGGAATAACAGGGGGTGTGGGTGAGTAGAGGGATGGCCTGGCCAGCGGTGGGAGTAGTAGGGGCGGTGAGGCCTGCGCGGCAGCATAGCCGGCCATGGGAGGCAGGAGCAGGCGGCACGACCGGCGCTGCTTTGGGCGGCTGGAGCAAGAAGACCAGAGGTTGAAGAAGCACGACGGACGTTGGATGGACATCGTACGGTCACTGCAGCTAGAATCGTTTATATTGACTAAGTTGACAAAGCCCTTGGTACGCGTCAACTTAGTAGGCCCACAGGTTAGCTTCCGAAATGGTGCGCCCCAGATGTCAGGGGGAGGAATCATTTTTTGGGTGGCTGAAGCTAGAATATCCAAGATTGAAGAAGAAGCACGGCATCCGTTGGATGGACATCCAACGGCCACTGCTGCTAGAACCGTGTGTTGACTATAAGTTGACAAAGCCTTGCATATGCGTCAACTCTCTTTATTTAGGGGACGCGTCAACTTAGTAAGGCCACAAGTGTGTGGCAGAGAACTTATAGCCCATTTGAGATTTGTAAGAATGTGCAGCCAATTTTTGAATTCTAATGGAATTTACTCCAGCCCATTTATAGTTTGTTAAAAGTACAACCCATTTCAACCGACCGTTCAAAACAGAATTCAATAAAATTTCCCACATTTTGATGGGACCCGAAATATTTTTATCCCAATATTTCTAGTCAGATTAAATACAATTTCAATATAAATTTATATTACGTAAAAATCCAACAAAACATTGCGCTCGCAACAATTAATGAAATTAAAATTTTCAATATCCAAAAATAATATTTTATAAAGTAATTATGTGTTTGGTGAATTTTTTAAAGTTACTGCCCAGTTTTTATAATTACATCTCATTTATTATTTCTTAAAGCCCATTTTATTGTTAAGCCTAATGCATCCCTCCTAGGAAAGATTTGCAGCCCAGCGGGGCAGAGAATAACAACTTGACCTTGCCTGGGTATTCCTAAAAAAAGTATAGCTAGGCTAGCCATTTTCAGCTTGAAAAAAATTAATATCTGGGCTGGATATCTGGCCTAGGCTAGACGGGCCACAGCCCACCCAGTTAATAGCTGTAGCGATGTTTTCGTTGTTGTTCAGAGGTGAAAAATTAATATCTGGGCTAAACATCGCTCAAGAAAAATTCTGCAGTGCTCACACCTCAAAAACACAAATGCTGCTCGAGCTGCTTGGTCCCAGCTGTCGGCCGCTTCTTGTGCAATTCTCTCATTTATTGACTACATAGGTTGACAATGGTGTGGGACTGTGATGTCAGGAAACTAGGAGGAAGCAAAAAAATTATAGTTTTATATACTAATAAGGAGGCACTTGCGTACGTGCGGCTATGGCCCTGGTGGGTCCCCACTGTCATCCTCTCCAAGTAAAGTCATCTCCTCATCCTCATGTCTGTTGACCATGTTGACAACGCGAGACGGCGGTGCCACGGCGAGCGCAACAACTCGAAGGACGGCGGAGAGGGCCTCGCAGGCCCTACGGATGGTCTGATACAGCGCCCGCTGCTCATTCGGGAAGCCAGGATCATAGGGCCACATGTCCACGACGGCATTATCGTTTGCTTGTTCACCGGTGCTCGTTGAGGAGACGGAGGTTGCAGCACAGGTCCTCCTGCGCTGGTAGCTCTTCCGCCATTAGGCCGTCGAAGTGCGGCCGCACCTGCTCTATGGTGAACACCGCATGAACCAGCTTGGACAGTGCCGTCGGCTCCTGGTCGGAAGCTATGTCCATCGTCTGATTGTCGTCGCTTAGCTCGGCGAGGTAGCTGGCGAGCCAGCATGTCCAGCTGCTGGACTGACCCGCTGCCAAGCACAAGTCTGACTGCCCTGGCCCACCTAGACTGCCTCCCTCGCCCGTGCGCGCTTTCCGCCCGAAACGGTCAGCGCCGCCCGCCCCGCTTCCCGGTGCATGCGATTGCTCTGCCTTCAAACGACAAGTGTCGTCTGTCTGTCCTTCTGCCACCCACATTAATGATATGCGGTTGCTGAGGCGGCTACTCCGGCGCCACACGTCCGTCCCTCCGCCGCCCACTATTGCTATATAAACTGATGCGCCGGCCATAGCCGCAGTCATCCGCATCCGTTCCTATTCTCCTGTCCACACCACTACTGCCCACCATGGCTTCCTCGCGCTCCAGCGCTCTTCGGGACGGGCGAACGACGGACCACAAGGAGATGGCAGCCATTGCTGCCGACTGGCTGGCCGGCAGGCAACCGGAGGACGACGACGTCCCAATGGAGAATATGGTAGTCGACAATCCGGCGCCAATCCGCTCCTCCGCGCCATCCTCGCCGGTGCATTGCACCATGACCATCGGCGAGGCCCATGCCCAATATATGGACACGGTGAGCCAGAAGCGTGAGGAGCAGTTCTGGGAGGCGCAGGCCGACGCCGCCTACAACCACCATCTCCTCCAGGAGCACCTGCAGGCGGAGGAGCAGATCGCCGCGGAGCGGGCGGAGTAGGAGGCGCTGCTCGACTCGTACCGCTCCGCCTGCGACGGCCGCCTCGAGCGCTGGCGGTACCGCATGCGGGTGGCGGAGGCTGCGGCCGCCTACAAAGAGGGCGATGAAGCGGGCGAGGCACTGTTTGGCGAGACCGAGGACGAGGCAGAGGACAATGTCGGCTCTGACGAGTCCCCACTCCGCTGGCGTCGATGAGGCCCTGCTCCGTCGAGGCCCCGCGGCGCCAACAACGAGGCAGAGGACACCGCCGGCTCCGCCGAGGCCCCACCCTGCCAACAATGAGGGGGAGGATTTTCCCCGCTCCGCCGAGGCGTCGCCCGCCGGCAACGACACAGAGGACATCGCCGACTCTGCCGAGGCCCCGCCCCGCTGCCAACGACGCCGCGCCACATAGAAAACGAGGAAGAGTAGAACGCGGTAGGTCGCCGCCGCTCGGGTCCAAGTAAGGCCACCGCTGCTACCCTCCGGTTGCTGGCACTGAGTTGTACATCATGGAGCAATTCTATGATTATAGGATGATTGAAGAGCGCTCCGTGGTTGAGCAAGCTCATGAGATACAGTCATTTGCTAGAGAACTTGAGCACTTCAGTTGTATGCTACCGGACAAGTTTGTTTCCGGAGGTATCATCATAAGCTTCCTCCTTCGAGGATCTCATTGGCACTCTTGATGTGGAAGAAAAGGTGAGAGCAAAGGACACACGTGCTCGAGGAATTGAGGGAGGATCTAGTGCCAATCTGGTGCAGAAGAAGAACTTCCAGCCCCACAAGTTCAAGAACAGGAGCAAGTTTGATGGTAAAGCAAAGTTTCATGGGAAAAACAAGGTTGTGCAACACACGAACTTCAAGAAGAACAATGACATGAAGAAAGGTGTTTTCATGTGGGGATCCTGATCATTGGGCTCCTAGTTGCCCTAATCGCTATGACAAGCTAGGCGGGTTGACCACTGACGGCCGGTTAGCTTCTTGGCGGCGACGTGGAGTCAGAGAGCTATGTTGGAGAAGGACGCTGCTTCTACTTAAATGCTGGTGCAGTTGGCTGACTGACACGTGGGCCCAACACGCATCTGGGCCACATGTCAGTTACGCAACTGCACCTGCAGTTAAGTCACTGAAGCTTCTGTTCGCCTCAGTCGGACATAGGCTCAGTCGGACACAGGTGGGTAGCTTCGGTTAATTAATTATACCTCCAGCGCACCCCTTTTTAGTTGAAGAATGTATGAAATGTAATGAAATCCGGCATGTTTATATGAAATCCAGCCGTGTATGAATGCATTTATTTTGATTAGTTCGAATTCTTGTATCACTGGCATTGGATGAACATGCAAAACAATACGTACTAGCATTATTCCCAGGGTGATCACCTCGTTTGCAGCAGTTTCACATGTACTCCCTCCGGTCCTTTCTAGTCTGCATACAATTTTTGTCTGCAGTCAAAGTATCTCTACTTTGACCAATCTTATAGAAAAAACTATGCACTTTCACAATGTGCGAAGTAAAAAGGAACAGAAGGAGTACAAAGAGTTTGAGCAGCTTTTTAGCGTTCCTGTACATTGCAAGCAAACACACAGGCCTGGCAATTCATAGAGAACATTCAAAACAATCGATGATTATGCATCTCAGCGATTCACATGTCAGAGCCAATATTTACTTCACAACTAAAGAATAAAGAAAAAATGGGTTGACGCTGCTGACAGCAAAGGGCGTCCCATTCGAAAATATCAAACGCATGTCTTCTTGCTAAAATCAATGAGCAAAATTTGACAAGGTTTTCCCATTCCAAAATATCAAATGCCTACGATTGTAGAATGGGCAGGGTTTGCCATCAGTTCGGACATTGACATGGCACCTCGTGCTAAATAAACCAGCTGTTCTTTTTGTGCAGTTCCACCAAAATCAACCAAATCCGCGCGTAGCTTGTATGAGTTTGCCCTTATATGTTGCAACACCTTGAACTTATCGGCACCTCCTTTCTTGTGGTGGAAATGAATGATTCGATGTATTCATGAACATTTTGTGCAGTTCCCATTGAAATCAAGCTAAGCACCCCTGTTTGCACAAATACAAAAAAGTGATTAGTATAAAGCAAATTGTACTATGAATTGACAGTTTAAACAGGCACCTACATGGTCCATGTAGAGCACACTTTTAGAAAAATGGAACTCACCGGAAAGAATCCTATAACAACATTCTACTCGCGCATCACAACAAGAAAATGGAGATTTGTCAGTCCTTCTGAGCTGAAGTTAGTTTGGTCTTGTGGGGGGTAATGTAACCATCCTTCAACTGCTCCTTCTGATGAGAAGATAGACAGGGCTTCTTCATCCTGGCATAATCGGAACTAGTCACTTCACGTACTCCATATTCTTCTTCAGAGGAGGATGATCCTGTTGTGCAAAGACAAGAGGATAACTAAATGCTAGCATCCTTGTTTGCTCGAAAAAAAGGAAAGGAAATATTTAAAATAGCACAGATGAAGAACTTCTCAAGGACAATACCACTTTTTGATGATAGTATCTAAACAGTAGCACAACACCAATAGAGATGACAAAGCTCAATCATATGGATGAAATCAGTGGGCGAGTACTAACCTTTGTCAGGAGGCTTATTGTGTAGAGCATACAGATGAAGCACTTCTCTGGAACCATCTGTTGCTATCTACTGTGGTGGCCATGCTTACTATATACTCCTCGATTAGATTAATGTTTCCAACATCTTCTTGTGCAGTTCCACTAAAATATATGGTATCTTCAAAGAAGATCCCTGTTTGCACAAGTAGAGATAATTACGTATTACATTAAGAGTGGCATCAAATCACTGGCAAAACAATTGCTCGTTCCAGCCATAGCAATAAATTAAGATGCAAAACTATATCATTACTTGTGTCATCACAGTTCCAGTGCTTCTTTACAGCACCAGGAGTTGATTTTTGTTTTTCTTCCGCTTGTTCTTCCCCTTCATCACTTGGTTCAATAACAGACAAGGTTCGCCTTCAATGTAAGATTTGGCATGTCAATTAGGTTGCACAAGTATAGCACTAAACAATGACATTAATTTTCTAATGGAAGTGGCAAAATATAGGCCAACAGTTGTGAAATATCCTTATCTTACCTCAATGGGATATTGCGGTGCACATACAGATTGGAAGTCTTGTCTCCATTTGTGCAGTTCACTAAAATCAAGCAACATTACCGTACAAGTAGCACAACATATGAAAGCACACTACAGAATCATGTGAAATAAGGCTAGTACTGACCTCTCATGATGTGGAATTCAAACAACTCACAAGAAGAAGATCTGAACCAAATTTGCCAACACGGATAGGAAGTAAGATCTCCTCTTGTGCAGTTCCACTAAGATCAAGCAATCAAGCAACGTTGTCGGTGTGACATTTTGGTTGAACTGCACAAAACACTCTTAAAACAAAAGTGTTTTGTGCAATGCAACAAAAGGTCACAATGGCAACGAGGTGAAGTAGATAACCCTGTTTACACACAGGTGCAAAGGAAACAACTAGTGGTCAATAACGGTGGATGACACAGAAGCCAACAAAAAGAAGCATCTACCTTATCTAAATGGGAAAGAAAGCAAGACAATAGCATTTCTCAAACGGTGGCATTGATTAATATTAACAGAGATTATATTAACAATAAAATTCGTTAAACATGTAATTTGCTTTTAACTATGGCATTGCATCAATTTTCCAGCGGCATTATTAGAGGGTGCTTGTTTACAGGGACATTTTGGTGGAGGGACTAAAAAAACTCTGTGTAAGTCCCATCTAAACCAAACAGGAGGGACTTTTAGGGACTAAAAGTGGGCATTTGGGACTAAAGAAAGAAGACCCCGAGGGAGAGTCTTTTTGGGACTTTTCCCAACAGTTGCCCCTGCTACGCATCGCACCTTGTCTCTATTAGTTCATTACTAGGGGCAACATGGTCTTTTAGCATGTCATTTAATAACCTCTAGTCCATGTTTAGTCCCTGGAACCAAGCAGGTAGGGACTAGGGAGTTTTTAACCAAATAGGCCTTAGATTAACAACAGCTAAAGAGTTGCACTGGACAGTGGACGCATCAGCACCATGTGCATCTACCGATGTACTGGGGTGATGCACAGTCTGTTGCAACAAAGAACAAACAACCAAGGAGCATATTTGTGTTGGTCCCAGTTTTGTTATCTTTAGACACCTTTCCCTATGTGAGCGCAGCAAATCTAGTCCTGCTCAAACTCTACAGCCTTGTCCCCCAAAACAAAAGATCAGTTCGTTACAGATGTGCGTACTGCGTTTGTCATTGTTATCCCTTTTCGACCAACGTAGGTGCTGGATAGCCAGTCTGTACTAGTACTTTCCCCACTTCCTTTCCTCTGTGAACCATGTCCTAGATTTATGCTATACAACTTTCCCCACTACTTTCCCCCATTCCTGTCCTCTTTGAACCACGTCTTAGATTCATGCGATACAACTTTCCCCACTACTTTCCCCCTTCCTTTCCTTTTTGAACCACGTCCTAGATTCATGCTATACAACTTTTCCCACTACTTTCGATTAGGATTTGTCACTCCGATTGTCGGAGACGTATCTTTGGGCCCACTCGGTAATGCACATCACTTAAGCCTTGCAAGCATTGCAACTAATGTGTTAGTTGCGGGATGATGTATTACGGAACGAGTAAAGAGACTTGCCGGTAACGAGATTGAACTAGGTATTGAGATACCGACGATCGAATCTCGGGCAAGTAACATAACGATGACAAAGGGAACAACGTATGTTGTTATGCGGTTTGACCGATAAAGATCTCCGTAGAATATGTGGGAGCCAATATGAGCATCCAGGTTCCGCTATTGGTTATCGACCGGAGACGTGTCTCGGTCATGTCTACATTGTTCTCGAACCCGTAGGGTCCGCACGCTTAAAGTTTCGATGACAGTTATATTATGAGTTTATATGTTTTGATGTACCGAAGGTTGTTCGGAGTCCCGGATGTGATCACGGACATGACGAGGAGTCTCGAAATGGTCAAGACATGAAGATTGATATATTGGAAGCCTATATTTGGATATCGGAAGTGTTCCGGGTGAAATCGGGATTTTACTGGAGTACCGGAGGGGTTGCCGGAACCCCCCAGGGGTTAATGGGCCATAGTGGGCCTTAGTGGAGATGAGGAGAGGCGACCAGGGAAAGGGCCACGCACCCCTCCCCCCTAGTCCGAATAGGACAAGGAGAAGGGGGCGCCCCCCCCCCCCTTTCCTTCTACTCCTCCACCTCTTTCCCCCTTCTCCTATTCCAACAAGGAAGGGAGGGAGTCCTACTCCCGGTGGGAGTAGAACTCCTCCTGGCGCGCCTCCTCCCTGGCTGGCCGCACCTTCCCCCCTTGCTCCTTTATATATGGGGGCAGGGGGCACCCCAAGGACACAACAATTGATCGTTTGATCTTTTAGCCGTGTGCGGTGCCCCCTCCACCATAGTCCACCTCGATAATACTGTAGCGGTGCTTAGGCAACGCCCAGCGTCGGTAGAACATCATCATCGTCACCACGCCGTCGTGCTGACGAAACTCTCCCTCAACACTCGGCTGGATCGGAGTTCGAGGGACGTCATCGGGCTGAACGTGTGCTGAACTCGGAGGTGCCGTGCGTTCGGTACTTGATCTGTCGGATCATGAAGACGTACGACTACATCAACCGCGTTGTGCTAACGCTTCCTCTTTCGGTCTATGAGGGTACGTGGACAACACTCTTCCCTCTCGTTGCTATGCATCACCATGATCTTGCGTGTGCGTAGGAAATTTTTTGAAATTACTACGTTCCCCAACAGTGGCATCCGAGCCTGGTTTTATGAGTTGATGTTATATGCACGAGTAGAACACAAGTGAGTTGTGGGCGATATAAGTCATACTGCTTACCAGCATGTCATACTTTGGTTCGGCGGTATTTTTGCATGAAGCGGCCCGGACCGACATTACGCGTACGCTTACGCGAGACTGGCTCTACTGACGTGCTTTGCACACAGGTGGCTGGCGGGTGTCAGTTTCTCCAACTTTAGTTGAACTGAGTGTGGCTACGCCCGGTCCTTGCGAAGGTTAAAACAGCACTAACTTGACAAACTATCGTTGTGGTTTTGATGCGTAGGTAAGAACGGTTCTTGCTCAGCCCGTAGCAACCACATAAAACTTGCAACAACAAAGTAGAGGACGTCTAACTTGTTTTTGCAGGGCATGTTGTGATGTGATATGGTCAAGACGTGATGAGTTATAAGTTTTTGTATAAGATGATCATGTTTTGTTGAAGTTATCGGCAAGTGGCAGAAGCCTTATGGTTGTCTCTTTATTGCATAAGATGCAAGCGCCAAATAATTGCTTTACTTTATCGCTATGTGATAGGAATAGTTGCAAGAGCAATAATTGGCGAGACGACCATGTGACGACACATTGATATAGATCAAGATGATGGAGATCATGGTGTCATGCCGGTGACGATGGAAATCATGACGATGCTTTGGAGATGGAGATCAAAGGCACAAAATGATGATGGCCATATCATGTCACATATTTTGATTGCATGTGATGTTTATCTTTTATACATCTTATTTTGCTTAGTTTGACGGTAGGATTATAAGATGATCTCTCACAAAATTATCAAGGTATAAGTGTTCTCCCTGAGTATGCACCGTTGCGAAAGTTCTTCGTGCTGAGACACCACGTGATGATCGGGTGTGATAGGCTCTACGTTCAAATACAACGGGTGCAAAATAGTTGCACACGCGGAATACTCAGGTTAAACTTGACGAGCCTAGCATATAACAGATATGGCCTTGGAACACTGAGACCGAAAGGTCGAGCGTGAATCATATAGTAGATATGATCAACATAGTGATGTTCACCATTGAAACTACTCCATCTCACGTGATGATCGGACATGGTTTAGTTGATATGGATCACGTGATCACTTAGAAGATTAGAGGGATGTCTATCTAAGTGGGAGTTCTTAAGTAATATGATTAATTGAACTTTAATTTATCATGAACTTAGTCCTGGTAGTATTAGCATATCTATGTTGTAGATCAATAGCTCGTGTTTAGCTCCCCTGTTTTATTTTGATATGTTCCTAAAGAAAACTAAGTTGAAAGATGATAGTAGCAATGATGCGGACTGGGTCCGTGATCTGAGGTTTATCCTCATTGCTGCACAGAAGAATTATGTCCTTGATGCACCGCTAGGTGACAGACCTATTGCAGGAGCAGATGCAGACGTTTTGAACGTTTGGCTAGCTCAATATGATGACTACTTGATAGTTTAGTGCACCATGCTTAACGGCTTAGAATCGGGACTTCAAAGACGTTTTGAACGTCATGGACCATATGAGATGTTCCAGGAGTTGAAGTTCATATTTCAAGCAAATACCCTAGTTGAGAGATATGAAGTCTCCAACAAGTTCTATAGCTAAAAGATGGAGGAGAATAGCTCAAGCAGTGAGCATGTGCTCAGATTGTCTAGGTACTACAATCACTTGAATCAAGTGGGAGTTAATCTTCCAGATAAGATAGTGATTGACAGAGTTCTCTAGTCACTATCACCAAGTTACTAGAACTTCGTGATGAACTATAATATGCAAGGGATAACGGAAACGGTTCCCAAGCTCTTTGTGATGCTGAAATCGAGGAAGGTAGAAATCAAGAAAAACATCAAGTGTTGATGATTGACAAGAGCACTAGTTTCAAGAAAAGGGCAAAGGGAAGAAGGGGAACTTCAAGAAGAATGGCAAGCGAGTTGCTGCTCAAGTGAAGAAGCCCAAGTCTGGACCTAAGCCTGAGACTGAGTGCTTCTACTGCAAAGGAACTGGTCACTGGAAGTGGAACTGCCCCAAGTATTTGGCGGGTAAGAAGGATGGCAAAGTGAACAAAGGTATATTTGATATACATGTTATTGATGTGTACTTTACTAGTGTTGATAGCAACCCCTAAGTATTTGATACTAGTTCAGTTGCTATGATTAGTAACTCGAATCGGGAGTTACAGAATAAACAGAGACTAGTTAAGGGTGAAGTGACGATGTGTGTTGGAAGTAGTTCCAAGATTGATATGATCATCATCGTAGACTCCCTATACTTTCGGGATTAGTGTTGAACCTAAATAAGTGTTATTTGGTGTTTGCGTTGAGCATGAATATGATTTGATCATGTTTATTGCAATATGGATATTCATTTAAGTTAGAGAACAATTGTTGTTCTGTTTACATGAATAAAACCTTCTATGGTCATACACACCAACGAAAATGGTTTGTTGGATCCCGATCGTAGTGATACACATATTCATAATATTGAAGCCAAAGAGACGCAAAGTTAATAATGATAGTGCAACTTATTTGTGGCACTGCCGTTTAGGTCATATTGGTGTAAAACGCATGAAGAAACTCCATGCTGATGGGATTTTGGAATCACTTGATTATGAATCACTTGATGCTTGCGAACCATGCCTCTTGGGGAAGATGACTAAAACATCGTTCTCCAGAACAATGAAGCAAGCAACAGATTTGTTGGAAATCATGCATACTGATGTATGTGGTCCGATGAGTGTTGAGGCTCGCGGCGGGTATCGTTATTTTCTGACCTTCACAGATGATTTGAGCAGATATGGGTATATCTACTTGATGAAACATAAGTCTGAAACATTTGAAAAGTTTAAAGAATTTCAGAGTGAAGTGGAAAATCATCGTGACAAGAAAATAAGGTTTCTACGATCTGATCGCGGAGACGAATATTTGAGTTACGATTTTGGTCTTCAATTAAAACAACGTGAAATAGTTTCACAAATTCGTGCCACCTGGAACACCACATCATAATGGTGTGTCCAAACATCATAACCGTACTTTATTGGATATATTGCAATCTATGATGTCTCTTACCGATTTAGCACTATCGTTTTGGGGTGATGCATTAGAGACAGCTACATTCACGTTAACTAGGGCACCATCTAAATCAGTTGAGACGACACCATATGAACTGTGGTTTGGCAAGAAACCAAAGTTGTCGTTTCTTAAAGTTTGGGATTGCAATGCTTATAAGAAAAAGTTTCATCCTGATAAGCTCGAACCCAAGTCGGAAAAATGTGTCTTCATAGGATACCCAAAGAAGAGAGTTGGGTACACCTTCTATCACAGATCCGAAGGCAAGATATTCGTTGCTAAATTTGGATCCTTTCTAGAGAAGGAGTTTCTCTCGAAAGAAGTGAGTGGGAGGAAAGTAGAACTTGATGAGGTAACTGTACCTGCTCCCTTATTGGAAAGTAGTTCATCACAGAAACCGGTTCCTGTGACTCCTACACCAATTAGTGAGGAAGCTAATGATGATGATCATGTAACTTCATATCAAGTTACTACCGAACCTCGTAGGTCAACCAGAGTGAGATCCACACCAGAGTGGTACGGTAATCCTATTCTGGAGGTCATGTTACTTGACCATGACGAACCTACGAACTATGAGGAAGCGATGATGAGCCCAGATTCCGTGAAATGGTTTGAGGCCATGAAATCTGAGATGGGATCCATGTATGAGAACAAAGTATGGACTTTGATTGACTTGCCCAAATGATCGGCGAGCCATTGAGATTAAATGGATCTTCAAGAGGAAGACGGACGCTGATAGTACTGTTACTATCTACAAAGCTAGAATTGTCACAAAAGGTTTTCGACAAGTTCAAGGTGTTGACTACGATGAGAGTTTCTCACTCGTATCTATGCTTAAGTCTGTCCGAATCATGTTAGCAATTGCCGCATTTTATGAAATCTGGCAAATGGATAAACAAAACTGCATTCCTTAATAGATTTATTAAAGAAGAGTTGTATATGATGCAACCAGAAGGTTTTGTCAATCCTAAAGGTGCTAACAAAATATGCAAGCTCCAGCGATCCATCTATGGACTGGTGCAAGAGTCTCGGAGTTGGAATATACGCTTTGGTAAGTTGATCAAAGCATATAGTTTTATACAGACTTGCGGTGAAGCCTGTATTTACAAGAAAGTGAGTGGGAGCACTACAGCATTTCTGATAAGTATATGTGAATGACATATTGTTGATCGAAAATAATGTAGAATTATTCTGCAAAGCATAAAGGAGTATTTGAAAGGAGTTTTTCAAAGAAGGACCTCGGTGAAGCTGCTTACATATTGAGCATCAAGATCTATAGAGATAGATCAAGACGCTTGATAAGTTTTTTCAATGAGTACATACCTTGACAAGATTTTGAAGTAGTTCAAAATGGAACAGTCAAAGAAAGAGTTTCTTGCCTGTGTTACAAGGTCTTAAATTGAGTAAGACTCAAAGCCCGACCACGGCAGAAGACAGAAAGAGAATGAAAGTCATTCCCTATGCATCCGCCATAGGTTCTATAAAGTATGCCATGCTGTGTACCAGATCTATTGGATACCCTACCACTGAGTTTGGCAAGGGAGTACAATAGTGATCTAGGAGTAGATCACTGGACAGCGGTCAAAATTATCCTTAGTGGAATAAGGATATGTTTCTCGATTATGGAAGTGACAAAAGGTTGGTCGTAAAGGGTTACGTCGATGAAAGTTTTGACACTAATCTAGATGACTCTAAGTCTCGGTCTAGATACATATTGAAAGTGGGAGCAATTAGCTAGAGTAGCTCTGTGCAGAGCATTGTAGACATAGAAATTTGCAAAATACTTACGGATATGAATGTGACAGACCCGTTGACTAAAATTATCTAACAAGCAAAACATGATAACACCTTAGTACTCTTTGCGTGTTAATCACATAGCGATGTGAACTAGATTACTGACTCCAGTAAACCCTTTGGGTGTTGGTCACATGTCGATGTGAACTATGGGTGTTAACCACATAAAGATGTGAACTATTGATGTTAAATCACATGGCGATGTGAACTAGATTATTGACTCTAGTGCAAGTGGGAGACTGAAGGAAATATGCCCTAGAGGCAATAATAAAGTTATTATTTATTTCCTTATATCATGATAAATGTTTATTATTCATGCTAGAATTGTATTAGCCGGAAACATAATACATGTGTGAATACATAGACAAACAGAGTGTCACTAGTATGCCTCTACTTGACTAGCTCATTGATCAAAGATGGTTATGTTTCCTAACCATAGACATGAGTTGTCATTTGATTAACGGGATCACATCATTAGGAGAATGATGTGATTGACTTGACCCATTCCGTTAGCTTAGCACTTGATCGTTTAGTATGTTGCCATTACTTTCTTCATGACTTATACATGTTCCTATGACTATGAGATTATGCAACTCCCGTTTATCGGAGGAACACTTTGTTTGCTACCAAACGTCACAACGTAACTGGGTGATTATAAAGGTGCTCTACAGGTGTCTCCGAAGGTACTTGTTGGGTTGGCGTATTTCGAGATTAGATTTGTCACTCCGATTGTCGGAGAGGTATCTCTGGGCCTACTCGGTAATGCATATCACTTAAGCCTTGCAAGCATTGCAACTAATGAGTTAGTTGCGGGATGATGTATTACGGAACGAGTAAAGAGACTTGCCGGTAACAAGATTGAACTAGGTATTGAGATACCGACGATCGAATCTCGGGCAAGTAACATACCGATGACAAAGGGAACAACGTATGTTGTTATGCGGTTTGACCGATAAAGATCTTCGTAGAATATGTGGGAGCCAATATGAGCATCTAGGTTCCGCTATTGGTTATTGACCGGAGACGTGTCTCGGTCATGTCTACATTGTTCTCGAACCCGTAGGGTCCGCACGCTTAAAGTTTCGATGACAGTTATATTATGAGTTTTGTAACGCCCGGATAATCAAGCTACAGTAATCCCACGCTAATGGTGCCACGTCACCACATTTACTGTTGCTAATCTACCGTTAGGTCCAACCGTTTCAAAATTCAAATTTAAATTAATGTCGACAATAAAAGTTTTTCAAAATTTAAAACAAAAATGTTCGGTGGGTGCCAAATAAGGCATAGTTAATTATGGTGAAGTAAACACATTTTTAGAAAATGCCTAAATATTTTAAAATGATGTAAAACAGAAAAGAAAATAAATAAAAAGAAAAGAAAGCTAACAAAAAAAGGGAAAAGGAGCCCCCCCCACTTGACCGTGGCCCAACTGGGCCAACCCCCCAGGCCCAGCCGGCCAGCCCACCCTTTCCCCTTAACCCCCCTGGACCCCGAACCCCCCCACCGACACTCCCCTCCCCCCCCCACAAAATATCTCCCCCCTCTCCCCCGATTTGGATCGGGATCGAGGAGGAGACCACCGCGATGACCGCCGACGCCGGACCCCGCCGGAGCGCGTCCTCGCCGGCCTGCCTCCTCCTCCCCGACGGCCTGCTTCTCCTCGTCGCCGCCGTCCTCGACCACCACCCCGAGCCCCACTGCCCACTCCCTACGGCCGCCGTGAGCACCTCCCGCACCTCCCTTCCACTTCTCCTCTGCCCCGCGCTCGCGCTCGCGGCGCCCCGCCTCGCGGCCCACGCCGTTGCCTCGCGCCCGTGGCTGCGCGCGAGCTCGCGCGCCCGCAGCCCCCCCCCCCGCGTAGCCGCCGCCCGCGTCTGCCCGCCTCCTCTGCCGCTGCGCTGCTCGCCCGCCGTTCCGCCGCGCCCGCATCGCGCCCCTGGCCTCCCCTTCCTGCCGCTGCTGCACGGCTGCTGCTGCAGCCTCGCGCCGTCGATGCCCTACCGCGCCGCGCCGCCCTACGCCCGCTGCCGCTCTCGTCGCCGCCCGCAGCCCCTGCGCCCGTGCGCCCTTCGCTCCTGCCGGCCGTGCCATCCGCTCGCCTGGCCGCCGGCGCACCGCCGGGCCGCGCCGGCCCCATCCGCCGCTGCTCCCATGGCTCACCGGAGCCCGCCTCCCCTAGTGGCCTCGGGCACGCGCCCGTGCGCCCGCATCCAGCGCCGCCCCGTTAACCACCGCCCGTGCCCGTTAAGGCCCACAGGGCCTATGACACATGGGCCCAGCCCACAGAACAAAAAAAGATTTAAAAAATAAAAATAAAATAAAATTAATAAAATTAATTAATAAAAATTAATAAATAAATAAAATAAAATAAAAATAATTAATTAATTAGTTAATTAACCCTAATTACCCTAATCAGTCTATGACATGTGGGACCCACGTGTCAGATGACTGCTGACGTCAGCATGATGTCATCACAACACTGTTTCGGATAATGTATATATTAAATAATTAAATAAATTCCAGAAATTAATTTAAATCTTTTAAAATTCATATAAAATAAACCGTAGCTCGGATGAAAATACTTTGTACATGAAAGTTGCTCAGACTGACGAGACGAATCCAAATACGCTGCCCGTTCGTCCGCCACGCGTCCCTAGCATAGTGAACCTGTAACATTTCACCTCCGGTCCGTCTGTCCGAAAACGCGAAACATCGGGAATACTTTCCCGGATGTTCCCTCCTTCACCGGTACCACCTACTGCCACGTTAGGGCACACCTAGCACCGCTCATTGTCATGTCACGCATCGTCATGCTTATGTTTGCATTGTATTTACTGTTTCTTCCCCCCTCTTCTCTCCGGTAGACTACGAGACCAACGCTGCTGCTGCCCAGTTCGACTACGGAGTTGACGACCCCTCCTACTTGCCAGAGCAACCAGGCAAGCCCCCCCCTTGATCACCAGATATCGCCTATTCTTCTCTATACTGCTTGCATTAGAGTAGTGTAGCATGTTACTGCTTTCCGTTAATCCTATCATGTTGCTTAGCCTGTCCTTGCTTCTACTGTTGTTACCTTTACCTGCAATCCCACATGCTTAGTATAGGATGCTAGTTTTCCATCAGTGGCCCTACATTCCTGTCCGTCTGCTATGCTATACTATCAGGCCGTGATCACCTGGGCAGTGATCACAGGTATATACTTATATACTATATACATGACACATGTGGTGACTAAAGTCGGGTCGGCTCGTAGGAGTACCCGCAAGTGGATCTTTGTGGCGGAGCGACAGGGCAGGTTGAGACCACCTAGGCGAGAGGTGGGCCTGGACTTGGACGGCGTCCGCGGTTACTTCGACATAACACGCTTAATGAGTTCTCAGTATTTGATCTGAGTCTGGCCATTTGGTCTATACGCACTAACCAGCTACGCGGGAACAGTTATGGGCACTCGACGTCGTGGTATCAGCCCAAGCTCTTTTTGACGTCAGCGACGGAGCGGCGCGCGCCGGATTGGACTGGAACGCCACTAGGCTAGGTCTGCTTCAGACCGCCCTCGCAACGTGCAGGTGTGCAATGGGCGATGGGCCCAGACCCCTGCGCGCATAGGGTTTAGACCGGCGTGCTGACCTCTCTGTTGAGCCTAGGTGAGGCTGCGACGTGTTGATCTTACGAGGCCGGGCATGACCCAGAAAAGTGTGTCCGGCCAAATGGGATCAAGCGTGTTGGGTTATGTGGTGCACCCCTGCAGGGAAGTTTATCTATTCGAATAGCCGTGTCCCTCGGTAAAAGGACGATCCGGAGTTGTACCTTGACCTTATGACAACTAGAACCGGATACTAAATAAAATACACCCTTCCAAGTGCCAGATACAACCCGGTGATCGCTCTCTAACAGGGCGACGAGGAGGGGATTGCCGGGTAGGATTATGCTATGCGATGCTACTTGGAGGACTTCAATCTACTCTCTTCTACATGCTGCAAGATGGAGATGGCCAGAAGCGTAGTCTTCGACAGGATTAGCTATCCCCCTCTTATTCTGGCATTCTGCAGTTCAGTCCACTGATATGGCCCTTTTACACATATACCCATGCATATGTAGTGTAGCTCCTTGCTTGCGAGTACTTTGGATGAGTACTCACGGTTGCTTCTCTCCCTCTTTTCCCCCTTTCCTTCTACCTGGTTGTCGCTACCAGATGTTGGAGTCCAGGAGCCAGACGCCACCGTCGACGACGACACCTACGACACTGGAGGTGCCTACTACTACGTGCAGCCCGCTGACGACGACCAGGAGTAGTTAGGAGGATCCCAGGCAGGAGGCGTGCGCCTCGTTCGATCTGTATCCCAGTTTGTGCTAGCCTTCTTAAGACAAACTTGTTTAACTTATGTCTGTACTCAGATATTGTTGCTTCCGCTGACTCGTCTGTGATCGAGCACTTGTATTCGAGCCCTCGAGGCCCTTGGCTTGTATTATGATGCTTGTATGACTTATTTACGTTTTAGAGTTGTGTTGTGATATCTTCCCATGAGTCCCTGATCTTGATCGTACACATTTGCGTGCATGATTAGTGTACGGTCAAATCGGGGGCGTCACAAGTTTATATGTTTTGATGTACCGAAGGTTGTTCGGAGTCCCGGATGTTATCACGGACATGACGAGGAGTCTCGAAATGGTCGAGACATGAATATTGATATATTGGAAGCCTATATTTGGATATCGGAAGTGTTCCAGGTGAAATCGGGATTTTACCGGAGTACCGGAGGGGTTGCCGGAACCCCCCGGGGGTTAATGGGCCATAGTGGGCCTTAGTGGAGATGAGGAGAGGCGGCCAGGGCAAGGGCCGCGCGCCCCTCCCCCCTAGTCCGAATAGGACAAGGAGAAGGGGGCGGCGCCCCCCCCCTTCCTTCCTCTCCTCCACCTCTTTCCCCCTTCTCCTATTCCAACAAGGAAGGGAGGGAGTCCTACTCCCATCGGGAGTAGGACTCCTCCTGGCGCACCTCCTCCCTGGCCGGCCGCACCTTCCCCCCTTGCTCCTTTATATACGAGGGCAGGGGGCACCCCAAGGACACAACAATTGATCGTTTGATCTTTTAGCCGTGTGTGGTGCCCCCCTCCACCATAGTCCACCTCGATAATACTGTAGCGGTGCTTAGGCGAGGCCCTGCGTCGGTAGAACATCATCATCGTCACCACACCGTCGTGCTGACGAAACTCTCCCTCAACACTCGGCTGGATCAGAGTTCGAGGGACGTCATCGGGCTGAACGTGTGCTGAACTCGGAGGTGCCGTGCGTTCGATACTTGATCGGTCGGATCGTGAAGACGTACGACTACATCAACCGCGTTGTGCTAATGCTTCCGCTTTCGGTCTACGAGGGTATGTGGACAACACTCTCCCCTCTCGTTGCTATGCATCACCATGATCTTGCGTGTGTGTAGGAATTTTTTTGAAATTACTACGTTCCCCAACAGTTCGGTGGGCGACCGAAGGCCGTTCGACCCACACTATGTACGGTGGGGAAGAAGAAGGGGTCGGAGGCCCTCCCGCGCTGCCGCTGGGTGAAAGTGAACAGCTGCGCCGGTAGTGGATTCCCTCCCTCGCCGACGGCGACGGCATTAAGCCTCCATCCCTTCCCGGCAGACGGATCCTGCCAGCTCTTTGACCAGCAGTGAGGGGAGAGAGAGAGGCCAACGAACTCTTGTTTAGATCTGGAGAGGGTGAGAGAGTGTGAAGAGAGCAACTACAAGTAGACCAGCAGTGAGGGGAGAGAGAGAGACCAACGAAGTCTTGTTTAGATCTGGAGAGGGTGAGAGAGTGTGAAGAGAGCAACTAGAAGCGCTGAGGCTCCAGCGTGTATATATATACTGGAGAGAGTGTGAAGAGTGCAAACCCTATAAAACAAGCATCGAGGATGCAGCTTATACGTGATGAGGTGATTATACGGTCACTACGAGATCGTATAGCTCTGTATCCATCCATTTTGACCAGTCAAAGAATCCTCCTGGCACAAATTATGCTCAAGTGTAGTTATCGAACCTGAGACCTCAAGTTTGATGAGCGAACAGGCTAACCAGCTACACAACCCTCCCGTTATGATCAACGAGAGGAAAATAACCTTTTATACATTCCTGCATTCGTGTGACAAGCATGACGTGTTTTTTGTGTGTGTGGAAGTCATTGGGATTTAAATCATAATTGTGTCATGTGGCTTTGGTGGTAAGACTATCCACAGTGGTCCAGAAATGATGCAGCCTTAGTCACCTTACCTCTCTCCACATAGTACGTTGGGTCCCACCAGTCAAAGGGTGAAACAAAAAAATTAATAAGAAAAATTAAAAGCGCCAGC
Organism: Aegilops tauschii subsp. strangulata; assembly: GCF_002575655.3. NCBI lineage: Eukaryota > Viridiplantae > Streptophyta > Magnoliopsida > Poales > Poaceae > Aegilops > Aegilops tauschii. Next base: position 485,556,305 of record NC_053041.3, read on the forward strand.
GGTGTATCTTACCTCACACATCTCGCTACTGCTCAGGAACACTGTCCAATTGATCCCTTTGTTCGCTCACGTACTATTTTAAGTGAATCCTTATTATAACATGCACACAATTTTGGGCACTTGTATTTGACCTAAGTCAGTATGCCACCGTATCTCGTACGACTCCCTCCGTCTAGGTGTAATAAGTCACGTTAGAAGGTGAAGCGGGATCAAGGTGCAAGCAGATTGGAGGAGAAGGAGAAACTTGACTGGTCATTCCTCCAATCAAAGCCCTAATTTCTGTCTCTAAACGCAACAATTAATCCAAACAACTAAGAGATGTCGTTTTAGCTACCATGCAGGGCCACGTATTAACTCGCATGCAAGCCGACTTTGATTTCTTGATTGATCAACGCGTAGTTGCGCTCCATGCATTGGGTTTCCGGGGGAGATAACAAGGCAGAGAAAGGAGCGTTTGGTTACATTGCTTAGGCTGGTCATAGTGGTGAGTAACTTGGACTAGTACATCATGCATATGTTACTAGTCTATGTTACTACTACGCGAAGTTTGCCGTCGGAAGCGAGCCGATCTGGCTCTCCTGAGCTAGCAAGGTTTTTCTAGCCCACCCAAGCTAGCTGGCCCACAAAAGCTAAAATATTTTAACAGTTCCAAACGCCTAACCTTGCCCGGCTATGCTATAAGCTGTTCTTACTAAGGATCCAAACGCTCCCTAAGTAACAACGCTCGCTAGCAACGAGGCCAGGAGGGGATTGAGATGCGAAGTTAATGGACGACGCCTAAACATTTTGGGAATATCTGATTTCCGTAGGATGACTTAACACCTAGACGGAGGGAGTACTACTCCTCAGTCCAGGTTTGATGGAATATTCGTCACCTCTTCTCTTCTTGTACGTACTCCATTTGTATCTCACTTCCTGTGGCTTCGCACTCGCACGATTTTCCTATTCTATGAACCTGTGTGTGCGTGTGCGTGTGTGTGTTTAACAGCATGTGTGTGTTAGAGAGAGCGACAGATCGACCTACTCCTACAGAGAGATGGTGTGTAGTGTACGATTTTAGCCGCGAAGTTGGTGCATCCTCTCGTTTCCGGGCGTCCGGTAGGGACAGGCGCACAGCTGCCACGCCAGCTCCTGACCAGCCTGGCCCACCCAAAGCCCCTCCATCGCCCACACGCGCTTCCTGCCCGAAACGGTCAGCGCTGCTCCAAAGAATCGGTGCTGCATTCATGCCCGGGCAGAGCTGACGCGACCTCTCACTGGCGCTTGCGTTGAAGGGAGAAGCGGATTCAAGAGTGATGGTTGCTTCGTCCGTCCAACTTACTGCTGGGTCTTTGTGATTTGACGGCTCATTGGTCATTATTACTGAGGTGGTAGGACTGTTGGATGTCCCACGCTTTCGGCGAAAGGAGGTACTACTAGATTACAATTTTCTCCATTTTTACAGCGGAGGAGTGCAAGAGCAGTGAAAACACGCAGGCTCAGTGATTACGTGGCCCACCTCATCACCATATTTTCTGGACACCGTGCGACACCTAACTCTTTACATAGTACTCCCTCTGTTCCTAAATATAAGTCTTTGTAGAGATTAGACTAGGTGGACTACATACGGAACAAAATGAATGAATCTACACTTAAAATGCATCTATATACATCCGTATGTGTTTCATGGTGAAATCTCTACAAAGACTTATATTTAGGAATGGAGGAAGCACTTGTATAGTACGTACTATAATTTATCAGCGAGATAGTACAATGCTATGAAGCTTCCAGCTTCTGTTACATGTATCTTGCGTCCAAGGTTGCCCGTTGCAACATTTCATCAAATAAAAAGGAGACTAACATGCATGCTATTGCATCTCAATGATTGACAGATCATAGCAAATATGTACTCCCTGTGTTCCAAAATAAGTGTCTCAACTTTATGCTACATACGGAGCAAAATGAGTGAATCTACACTCTAAAATACGTCTATATACATCAGTGTTTGGAGTATGTACTAGTAGTTCATATTGAAATCTACTAAAGGACATATATATTCCAAACAATATGATAATCTCTCTAACCAAGGTAGTAGGGACGAGGAGTAAACGGAGGGAGTAGTAAAATTTTCTCCTCGTCCTGCGAGCCACCGCGCGCGTGGGCAAGGGAGCGGGCGTAAGGCGTACAGTACTACTACTACTCATGCAATCCCTAGCCATTGAAACAGAGATAGCTAAAGAAAAAACGATCCATGCAGTCCCTAGCCCTTGAACCGTAAACCCTAACCAGGCTTTAATTTGCTGGCAACGTCGGCGCTTCCTAAGAAATGAAGTTTGCAACCCTTTGACCATCGGATCATTTTGTGTAGTTTCACCAAAATCGAGATGAGCATCCCTATGGCAAAGAAATTGAAGAAGCGTGATTAGATTAAGATTACTGGGACTAGTTCATGAGACATAAACTCATCACAAATACAGTACGTAGAAGCCAGTAGAGGTATGTGCGGGGCAAAGAAGTAGAGAAATATCCACATGGAGTGATGTGGGCAGCTGGAGTAGTGGTGCAAGCCGGCTGTAAAGGGAGTTGTACCTGAGGGATGTCGGGACGTAGCTCAACCTAGAGGAGGGCGGCGGGAGGAGGCAACTACCCACGTCGCGGCAGTGAGCAATGGATGAAGGCAACCTCACCGGCTTTGTGAGAGAGAATGGCGGGGACCCCTGATTGGGACGTGCCGGCAGTGGGTTTACGCCGTCGGCGACGGCGACCGCATCTACACTAAGCATCCACCCCTTCCCCCGGCGGACGTGATCCGCCAGGATGTTAGAGATGTGGCCACATTGGTTTTGTGCGAGAGAGTGTGAAAACTGAAGAGAGCAACCCCAACAAGCAACCGTGTAGGCTCGTCCTGCCTATGTATATGGTGGAGCGGTTTCCTTTTCTCTCCATATGAACCTATTTATATTGCGTACGTGCCACTGAAGAAAAAAACTTTATTTATAAATGATGCGGCACCTACTACTCGTTCTCCTATAAACCTTGTGCTTGGCATCTCCAAATTATTAACCTTGCGATTGGCTCTTCGCCTCTTCGGGAAGTCGAGCAATAATGGTACTGCAGTATATATCATTCTGGCTATATGAGACCGAATGAATTGCTGCACGTCCACCACGTGGCGAGGGTCGAGGGGCGAAGGAGAGTGCGTACTATTACGTCCATTTCAATATGGACTACATACGGAGCAAAATGAGTGAATCTACACTCTAAAATACGTCTATATACATCAGTGTTTGGAGTATGTACTAGTAGTTCATATTGAAATCTACTAAAGGACATATATTCCGAACAATATGATAATCTCTCTAACCAAGGTAGGGACGAGGAGTAAACGGAGGGAGTACTAGTAAAATTTTCTCCTTGTCCTGCGAGCCACCGCGCGCGTGGCGAGGGAGCGGGCGTAAGGCGTAGTAAGCAAGCTTCACCTCATCCTGCGAGCCACCGCGCCCGTGGGCGGGGGAGATGGTGTACTAAGCAAGCTTCTCCTCGTTCTGCGAGTTGACGGGACACATCAAAAGTACTCCAGTGTATAGAGCCTTGCCTCTAAGGTAGGCCCCACATGGTTTGCCTCTTTTCTAACATAACGCGTCAAGTCGCAATTTGTTTGTTCACCCATGGTAGACGATCCTCCCTCCATCTAGTGGACAACCAGTACACGCGTCAAATTACCACATGGGTTGCCTTTTCGTACAGAAATGAGCTCCACCGTGTACCCGCGCGGGTGTGGTTGGGAAAGAGATGGGAGTACGTGCGCCGTGCGTGCACCTCTTCTCTTCATGCACATCCCCCACCTACGTGGGTGTGTGTGAGAGATACAAACCTAGACAAATGGCTTGTGCATTCATGAGTGTTTTTTGTTTTGGGGGGGAGGTTGATTTCGTGAATGTATTTGTGGGAATATGTGTCGATGACATCTCAAACAAAATTTTGCATGCAATGTGTGTGAAATGGAGGCCTATCCATATCATATATAGAGGGTCAGGCGATCCACGAGAAGAGAGGGAGGGGTCATAGATATCGATAGAGTCAAAGAGAGGATCAAGTGGGTGGGTGCGAGATCGATGAAGAGAGCCATCGAAATTGTGTGTGTGTGCAAGTCAAAGATATAGGGCGACTGACCTAGCTACCGGAACGTCAGAGGGCACATGTCAAGTTTGTGTGTGGCAGGGAGACATGACTAGAGCGCTCGATGTATCGGTGTGTGTGGGTGGGAGGGGGTGGGGGGAGGGGTAGGCAGAGGCCTAACTATAGAGGTAAAGCGACTCGTATATGTGTTGAGAAGGAGAGACCCAGCTATGTCTTGAGGGAGATCGGTCGACATCCATACATAACTGAAGGACGGGAAATAGGATCAGACAGAGAGAGAGAGAGAGGAGAGAGAGGGAGGGAGAGGGGTAGAGTGCTGGATGGGTGATGGAGTTGCTTCTCGAAGATGGTGGGAGAGGCCTACTAGACAAACTGAGGGTGGAACTGCAATATTATCAATAAGAGTGGGGATGTGTTGCTGTGTGTGCCTGTGCGTGATAGATCTGTCGGGACACATCCATGGATGATGAAGGGGAACCATGTGTTTGGTAAGCAAACCTAACTAGATCGGTAGATCAATTGTTGTTTGTCGGAGGAAGGGAGAGACATAACTAATGAGGTAGATCGATCGACGCATGGGAAAAAATGAGTTATAAGGACCTAGCTAGCTATATGTATAGCGGGAGATCGGTCGGTGTACGTCCATTTGTTAGAGGCAAATAAGGCCCGGCGAGACGGATAGACAGAGAGAATGGAGCTAGGAGGTGGTGCGAGAGGCCCAGCTACTAGCTAGATAGGGGGAGGAGTGTGCGGTTGTGAGATCGATGAAAAGAGGGGCGAGAGTTTACACGTGTGTGGGACCGTATGAGAGACATGAGGCAAGGACACATAAAGGAGGAGATTGAAGGTGCGTGTGTATGTTGTAGGCAAACATCGCTGGAGAGGTTTATCGATCGGTGTGTGTCGGAAAGGAGTTGTGGAGAACGACCTAAAGAAAAAAATGAATGTGCGCGATGGATAGAATGTTGAGGAAGGGGGAGGGCGAGGAGGGCGTGTGCATGCACGAGAGAAAGTTAGTGGTAGCTACAAAGGTTAGAGGATTGTGTGGGTGTAAGAGACTAACAAAGATCATAATTTGATATGAAAGTGGATTCATATATTTGAATAGGAGATCATAGTGTTTTAAACATATGCATGCATGAATATAGCGGTGATACGCGTGTTGTGGTTTTGCACATGTTATACCATAATGTGATAATGCATGGCGTTTGCAACTCACAGCTAACAATCTCACATTTTATTTGAATTTGTGATAATGTGTGGCGTTTGCAGCTTACAACTAAATATCGAACAATCTAAACAATACTATATATCGAACATTCTCACATTTTATTTGAATTTGTGGTAATGTGTGGTGTTTGCAACTCACATCTAAATACTTGTATGCGTAGGGGGCGGGGCACCATACATAATGTGATAAACACATTATACATATGAGACATGGTTTAGTTTGTGAAGATCTAGCTAGAGCTTGAAATGTACTATGATTTGAAATCAACATAAAGTGGATTCAAAAAATCGAGTTCGAGTTCATATAGTACACATAGTTCATATGTAACTCGAGACTAATCATGTGGTGTGCTGTGAAGATAATACACAAACGATGGTTTAACTTGACAATAATGACGATTGTAGATCTTATTAAAACAGAGAAACGAATTCAAATGCTTTGACTTCACAACAATCATTATTGTAGATCTTATTCGAATAGAGAAACGAATTCAAATTTAGTTCATATTGAAGCGGTAGTATATACGTTTGGAATGCACTAAAACGTTCATTTGAGTACTATGTTGCATGCATTATACACGTAGCGAAATATTTTAATTGAACATAACACGAATTCAAAGTTTTCAATGACATTTGTAGTGCGAATTGATTTGGTACAGTACACATTAGGCTTGTCCGGAAATTTCAACCCGCGCCTTGTTAGCCCGAAATATTTAAGATATATCTTTGTCTCGTTGTGCTCCGACAACTCCCTCCATCTCAATCCGCGCCTTGCTATTCCAAATTTACAACGCGCGCGAAAACTCCCACCTCCTGTGAAATCCCGACACGCGAAATGCCCGTGATACCCCTGTGCCGAAAGAACCGCCTCAAATCGGTGGGGGTACTTTCGTAACTTACCCCACATTCGGACAAGCCCGTCCCTAAGCCATGGTTCCCCACTCCCATCCATCCACCCCACCCATTCGTACGCCGAGGCCGGCAAAACCCGCGAAGCCCCACACCCTCCTCCGTCCGCCACCCAGCCGGAGCCTCTTCCCCGACGACGTCGTCCACAACAACACCTCGATGTCCCTCATCCACCGTACCGGATGAGGATCCGTCGTCGATCTGGTCGTCCCGCCGGTTCAGCCACCCCGTCCTCCACCTCCAAGGAGCTGCCCCGACGTTCCCCTCGTCTTTCGCGCCACCTCCATTCCCACACCGCCGTCTTCACCTGCACCATCAGAAGAGCATCATCATCACCGTTTCCTCGGATGAAGCTGCGGCCTAATCGGCGCCACCAAAAAGGTTGTACACTAATCGCTGCATTTTCTTCTTGATTCGATCTCACGGTGCTGCCGGCGCTCGGTCCCGAGCCGACATGGCGCGGCTCCATCCACGGCTGCGTCGCCGGCCACTTCCTCCATGGCGTCGCTCCCTCGGCGGCGACGTCCACATCAGTAGGAGCTGCTGCTGCTTTAGCTCTCGCTCGTGTTGCTGCTCTGCTCTTGCTCTCGGTCCCCTGCCTGGTCTGCTCTTGCTCGCGCTGCTGCTCTCGCTCTTGCTCTTGCTTGCGATGCTGCTCCGATTTAGCTACACTTCAGTCGACTGAACCGACTTTTCGGTCAGTGGAGTGTGGGGGCTCACCGGAGTTAAGGAAGAACCATCCGCAGTGGGGAGGGGGGCTCGCCGAAGAGGTACCCCACTATCTATCTTAGGGTACAGGGTGGGGGCGGTGGTCGCCGGCGGTGGTGGGGCGGTGGCGTGGGGATCGCCGGAGAAAAAGCTCGGCACGGGGGGGCCTACAGGGATGGCCGGGGCGGCGGCGGACCGGCGGTGAGGAGTATTTTCGGGGCGGGCGGGGCGGCGCACCACCGGCCGCGGGCGGCGGGGGGCGGCTGTTTGGCCGGTGGTGGCTGGCGGCTCAGGGGGTGGAGGTTGAAGATGAAATGCACGCCCTTGATTTCGTATCCAACGGCTGCAAAATCGACTGACGAGAGATGAAAAAGTCAGTCGACTGACTTGTAGCCTCACCTCTAGTGCGTTCAGTTTCGACAGTAAAATTCAGTTTCGACAGCAAAATTCAGTTTCGACAGTTAAGTTCAGTTTCGACAGTTAAATTCAGTTTCGATAGTTAAGTTCAGAGATGAGCGGCTGCTGTATACATCTAGCACTTTGTGGTTATGTATTTTACGTCATCTATTGGAGATGCTATTAGAATTCCATTCAGGTTAACGTTGTCTCTCTTGTCCTGCTTCAGCCTCGGCGTCGTACAACTCAGCGGAGCTGCTCCAACGACGAAACCCTCCTTCACAGCGGAGCAGTACCTCGAGCTCCATCTCTAGACGCCTAAGATCTTCTTCCCCTCCTCCGACAGCCAACTCAGTCGGAGCATCCTCACCGGCCAACCCAATCATGCTGAGATTGACATGGCTTCGCCAAAGAGATTGTACACTTCTTGTGGTTTGACTTAATCTCACCATGCTTCTTTGCATCCTGTGATCTTCCAATTCTTGTGAACCAAACACCTAGATTGGCAGAAATCCTGTGTTTTTAAATTCTCTGTTTTGCACGTGCATTCCTATCCTATTCCTGTCTATTTCCTATCCCTGCATTGTTAGAATCCTCAAATTCAAACAAGCCCTTACACAATTACTTCTATTACAGATATGTGTCAAAGAAAACCTTGTGTGGTTTGTCCTGCTCCTGTGGTGCTGTGTTCCACCCCAGCTCAGCTGCTCCAACAACGGAAGGGTTTACCACAGCAGGGATCTACTCTCCAGACTGTCTTTCGTCGCCTCAGATCTTCTTCCCCGCCGCCGGTAGCCACGACAACTGCATTACCATCATCAACTGAGCAGATGACCTTGAGGACTACACGGGTCCGCAAGAGCGGTCGCACTCTTCCGTGTCTGCTTACGTTATGCATCGCTTAATATGATGACATGCTACTTTATCGTCGTGTTCACCTATTAGATTCCGACTCAGGTCCAAACTTATGCTGAAACTTGAGTTTTTAAATGGTTGTGGGGTACATATTGGGGCAGCAATCAGTACTATCTATCTACTATCTGGTTAATCTCGGGTGTCTACTATGAGTTTCATGTTGGGTGCAAACAAACATTAAAGGAGCCATTATCTGTATTTTGTAACTAAAGCTATTATCTGCCTGCTATCATTGGTTTTGGGTCATTCCACAGTTTGCTACCTTCACTCTGGATTTGTGCATGCACTCCTTACATAATCTCACTATGTTTTATTCCTATGCATGTCAGTTATTGTACACAATGGAACTGAACATGTAGAGCAAAAGAGACGAGCCTTGCGTGGCAATAAAATTTCATGCAGACGTCGCTCCATGGTGGGCGCAAAGGCAGCCCCCCACCCCTCCACCCATTTCGGATCGTAATCAAGAGGAAGATAACTGTTCTGAGGGGGATTCAGAAGCAGAAGACCACTCCTATTTACCCCATGAGGTCTTCGCTCTAACTTGGCATGCTGATGTTGGTAATATCATGCATATGGTGCCTTGCATTGCTTACTGTATACATCAAAGATTTCATCTGCTTAGTTTAGACATGCTTTGTGTCAATGCCATCTGTTTAGTTTCTTTATCGTATATGTGAATCATGCAATGCCATCTTGTTTAGCCAGGCATCATATATGTGAATTTTGCAATGCCACCCTGGTTAGCCAGTCATCTTATATGTGAATTATATCATGACATCATTTTTTTATTACGTGTTAAATTTGTCAACAGTTTTAGTACATTCAATTACTCTTCCCATGCATCAGCCATTCGGCACGGTCATGGAAAAATCTGGAGTGGAAACAAGGTCTTCAGAGCAGACAATGCTATCTGACGAAGCGCATGTCTTGCTGGTTACAGATAGCTCCTCAGAGGAGGATTCAGAGACAGATGACCAGTCCTATCCCCCCCCCCCGAGGTGCATGCTCTAAATTGGTAGGGCTATGTTGCTCATATCGTGCATATGGTATCTTGCATTGCTATGTCATTTGCTTAGTTTAGACATGATTTGTGTGAATGCCACCTGTTTAGTGTCTAATTACCATATATGTGAATTATGCAATGCCATCTTTTTGCAAGACATTATATATGTGAATTATGCAATGCTATATTGTTGCAAGGCATTATATATGTGAATTATGCAATGCCATGCTGTTTAGCCAAGCGTCATATATGTGAATTATATCATGCCGTCCTTTTTTTTGTATTTCTCATTGCTTTTGTTGACAATGTTTGTATATTCAACTGCTCTTCCTGTGCATCAGCCATTTGAATTGGTAATGGAGAAATCTGGAGTGAAAACAAAGTCTTTAGAGCAAACAATGCTACCTGGTGAAGCAGATATGTTGCTGGTTACAGATAGCTCTTCAGAGGAGGATTCAGAGGCAGATGACCAGTCCTATTATCCCCCTGAGGTGTATGCTCAAACTTGGCAGGGTTATATTACTCATATCATGCATATGTTGTATTGCAATGCTTAGTTTTTACATCATATACACGATATTGAATGCCATCTCCTTAGTTGACACATCATATATGTGATTGCCCTCTGCTCACTTCCTTAGTATATAAATCATATATTTGAATTATATCATGCCATGATGTTTACATAGACAGCATGTATCTGAATTATGGCATGCCAACCCATTTTCTAAAGACATAATATAGTTATATCATCTCATTGTGTTCACATAGTCATCATATTTTGAATTATGTCATTCTATCCGTGAATTATATCATGCCATCATGTTTCCATCGACGGCATGTTTGTGATTTATGGCATACCAACCACTTTAATAGACACATCGTATAGTTATATCATGTCATCCTGTTTACATAGTCATCATATTTTGAAGTATGTCATTCTATCCTATTTAGTTAGCCATCATACATGTGAAATTGTGTCATGCTATCCTATTTAATTAGCCATCATATATTTGAAATTATGTCCTGCTATTCTGTTTGGTTAGACAACATAAATGTGAATTATTTCATGCCCTGTTGTCTTCCCTACTATCCATTGCACATGTCTATCTTACAATGTCTGTACATTCAATTACTTTTCTTGTTTATCAGCCATTTCAATTGGAGGGGGTGATGACAGTATCTGTGGGAGCAAAAACACGGTCTTCAGAAAAGATCGTGCTACCTGTCGATGGAGATAGAACCACGGTTGTACTTGCCCAAGAACCAGCCCCACCACACATAACCCAGACTCACGCAGATTGTACCCCTACCCAGTTGGACAGAGAACCAGCTACACCCCTTCTAACCCCAACCCCAGCAGATAGTAACCCAGTTCCCGTTGACACAGCACCGTCTCCACCACAGAGCACCCAAACACGAGCAGTTAGTAAGGCAACTGCAGTGCCCAAAGCACGAGGACCACCACTCTGAACCCCAAGTCAACGCTTAAAGCAGAAGAAGAATTGTTCTCAGGTCAGGTTCCGTAGCTATGGTTCATACTACTTTGCTCTTGCATCACTGTATTTACTCATACCAACTAATTTCAAATTTGAAGGATGCAATTGAAACTCCAATGGCGCAATAGGTATGTTTTAAACCTGTTTCTATAACGCGTTTGCTGTTGTAACTTGCTCTATGTTGATTTCAGTTTCAATTGAATAAACAGTTATGTTCTCATGCCATGCACATTACAAGTGTTGTTATTGCTGTGTAGTTTCCCACACTTATATCCTGTCTATGCTACTCTGTCTTAAATAGATATGATCCGTACTGTATCTATCTTGATTTGGCAACATAAACTAGAATGATATAGACCATACAGTGACCATACTACATAGATATATGTTTGTTTCATGCTGTTATCCTGTCCACCTTACTACTGAACTGGTTTACCAAAATGAGTTTCATATACTACATTGTAAACCTGTGATGTGTTTGTTTGTTTCTCCTTTAGAACGCGGATAAAATATTGGAGAAGAGTACCCCGTTATGCAATGGTAAAGGAAGTAATGCAGATCAGGTTCAAGATAGTGAGACATCCCTGTTGTTCTCCAAGAAAGCTGATAAAAACTATATTGAAGACACTGAGACAACCCCAAAGTCCTGTCTTGATGTAGTGCTCGAGTTACTGGCTACTACTGCTGGCACCAGCTCTTCGAACTCGCTGCCTGAATCAGTTCGGCTTCTTGAGTCTCAACTTCAAGTTGAAAGACATCGATCAGATGTTATGCGACAGGAAGCCGAAGGACTGAGGAAGTCCCTGCAGAATTCAGATGCATACTTTCTGGTGCAACAGCAAGTGCTGGAGGATTTAAGCGCCAAACAAGAGAAAGTTAATAAGCTTGCTAAGCATCTTGCCAGCATTATGGGTACCCAGGATATTGTTTCTTGAGCTCTTCTGAAGTGGTTTCAGTTCTGGACTTGTTTTGCTGCGGCGTTTATATGCTGCTTTGTTCCCTATATTTGCACTTGTGGCGAACTTTGATGCCCAGTGGATGTAAGATGTGTAATAGCCGTGATAGCCTAGCGTAAGTTGCTTGCTTATTTATTTCCGTTGTCTTGTTTATTTGTTTTCTTGTAGTCAGTGCAGTTATTTTTCCGCGGTTTGCTAGTGGCCGGAATAACCTATTTTTTAAAACTATGCCACATTAACAATGGGCTACATATTTACTGTAGTTAACATGGGCCTCCTACGGGCCGTAGAAACAATGAGCCTTCTAAGGGCCGTGGAAACAATGGGCCTTCTACGGGGCGTAGACACAATGGGCCTTCTACGGGTCGTATCATCAATGGGCCTTCTACGGGCCGTATGATCGGTTGGCCAAACATGGGCCAATAACAGACCACATTATGGCCGTAAATGGGCTAGAGTTGAAATCGTCCGTTCATGGGCCGACCATAACGGGCCGTTGTTAATAGGCCGTATTTGATGACGCTATGAAAACGGCCCAACGTATTAACGGGCCACAAACGGGCCGACTGTAACCACGGGCTGTATTTGGCCCACAAGTAGAAAATGACAGTAACGGACCGAAAGTAAACGAATGCTGGAAATGAGCCCAAGAATAAATGGGCCCTGAGAAGGCCGAAAGATAACATGGGCTGGAAACGGCCCAACGGAATAATGGGTCGTTAATGGGTATAAAGTGATACACTGTTCATTACGGGCCAGTTTTACCACGGGCCATTAATGGGCCGAGGGTTACTAAGGGCCTCATATGGGCCAAAAGACGTCATGGGCCATACATGGGCCGGAAGTTAAAACGGGCTAGAATTATATTAGACGGCCCAGATGACGCTACTGGGCCTAATTCGGATAGGCCGTAAACGGGCCCTGGGTTAGCGGGCTGTAAAAGGGCTATATGCGAACATGCCGTTAACAGGCTTGCCGTGGGCCGGCCCGCCACCTTTTGACCAAGTCAAATGGGCCGGCCTTTTACAGGAATGGGCCTCTGTTGGGCCGTGCCACGTGTCGACGTATCATAGGCGCTTTGGGTCCAATGAGTGGATGACATCTGTCCCAACGGTGAGCCGACACGTGTTTCCTCCAGCCAATGATGATTTTACACGTGGAAAGTCCCCATTGGTCGGGGCTGTTAACGGGTTATCGGATCCAAAACCGGACCTGATAGCTTAACGGCGTTCCGTTACGGTGGATGCCACGTGTCGGTCACCCTTGATGAAAGCACTTCTGTGACGCGTGATTTATCGTCATGGAAGTGGACACTTCCGTGATGATAATTTTGGTAATGTCATGGAACACTTCTACGACAACACAGGTATGACTATCTTGATTCTGTCATAAATTTGTCATGGATGTACATGCATGACAGAAAACGTGACCTACTGTGACAAACACGTATCATCATGGAAGTGTATTTTTTTATAGTGAGGACGGGGCGCCATGGTTGAGGAACCTGTCATCCGGGGAATCCGTGAAAGTAACATCCTGCAACAAAGATAGAACCACAGCAAGCTCGGAGGACGCAACATGGGTTAGGCGGTTCCGCAGGGTCGCAAGCAATCCATCATGCCAAACCTCAGAGACCAGAACATATTGCTAGGTGGAGTGGGAGAATAGGTGGGGCTATTTTTTGGCTAGAGGGATATCAGTGAGCCAAGTGTCAAACCAGAAGAAAGTAGTGCTTCCGTTGTTGGTTAAAACGAAGGAAGTTGCGAAAAGGTTTTGGAGTTGGTGTTTAAGAATATTCCAAAGGAAGAAGGGGTAGGGTTGAACTAAGGAAAATTGAGCGAGTTATGAAGGAGACACCATTTTTCCCAAGGCAGGTCTGGCTTTTCTAGGAGTTTGTAGGAGAATTTTAGGAGGAGGCAGTTGTTTTGAAGCTGCAAATCTTTGATGCCTAGACCACCACATGTTTTTTTTCTTACACACATTTTTCCAAGCGATGAGGCACCTCGCAAAGTGTTTTTACCGGAGCCGGGAGCTACCGGAGATCTTCCCACCAATGAGGTACTGCCACATCTAAAGTTGCGGAACCATGTGCATGCGTATATGAAAGTATTCAATGCAAAAAAATCTCTTGTATTTCTGATTTTAGTCTAATCAGTGTCAGAATGGTGTAGTAGTACCTTTTAACACGAAGAGTACGCATGCATGCATGCAGAATCTCTCCTCTCTCTCACACACAAATCCATCCATTTTATTTTTGTTTAAAATTTTAGATGGACAATATCTCTAACACTAATTTTCTATTTATTGAAATTTTTTATATATTCAAATTACTGAACATGTGATTTGTAGAACAAGACCAATTTTGAATATACTTAAACAAGTTTAAGTTCTTCTATTTCAATCATATAAAAAAAATTGGTGTGAAATCCTTTTAAATACACATGCCACTTTTTTTTGGTGTGAAATACGTGAAACTAGTTGTTTCAAAATTTTAAAACTAGTTATTTCAAACATGTGAAACTGATTATTTCAAAACTTTTTTGAAATGAGCAAAATATGTTTTATGAAGCGAGTGAAATTGTTTTTGGAAATAATTGAAATATACTTTTTCAAATAATTGAAATCAGTAAATCAAAATGACCAAAATCAAGGTTTTTTTGGCAAAACCTGTGGAATTTGTCTCTTAAGGATTGAAATAAGTGAATTTATATTCTGAAATGAGTCAAGTGAGTTTTATGCAACAATTTAGGTATATTTTTAAAATATGTGAAACTGTTTATTTCGGCGATGTGAAATAGATTGTTGCGTGTGTGAAACTGATTATTTCAAATATATGAAATATCTTTTCAATGCGAAACAATTTTATGTTTTGTGAAAGTCATTTCAAAGATAACTGAAATGTATAAAATAAAAAGTATTTCAAATATATTCAAGATTGATCTTGTTCTCAAGACGTGTCACCACGATTCCAAATATATAAAAAGTTTCAAAAATGAACATTTCATTTAGCAGATATCAATCATTCAAAATTTAAGTATGAAATTAAGTACATTTCATTTGTATGGAGAGAGAATGCATGCACCGTCCGTCTCCCAATTCTAACTCACTCCCTCTCTCTTCTGCAAAAAGCTGCTAGTCACTGTTTTGTATCAGACCGTATTACGAAGTATAGTTGCTGGATGAATTATTGTGTTATATCGGGTCAGGCTGCACGAATCTTGATGGAACCGATGGACAGTGGATCCAACACCAGTACATCCCGGCTCCAGCTAAAATTACTTATTCGTGAGGCACCTAGCGCCCAAACAAGTTTCCTTAGCGGTCCAACAAAAGGAGCGGCGAATCGCGTCTAAGCGTTTAATAATCTTTTTTGGTAGTTTGAACTTTGAACACCTATAGGAAGTGTGTGGCGAGCGCGTCAAGTGTAGCGGAGCTCTAGCTAAAGATGATTGATTCTCCTTCTGATCAACCTTCCATTCGTCGTCGAGATCAACTACCTCTTTTTCATCTTCTAATCATCATCGACACCGCGCGTGGAGGCTGTCGTCTCCTGCGCCGACATCCGGCGCGCGACGGAACGTTCCTGGTGCGTCCCGGCCGGCCAAACATGGCTCGACTCCCGGAGTGATTAGCTCATTGCAGCTTTACTAACTTGTCTGTTTTGTTTGCTCTGACATCTGCAGCTCCACGGGCCGACCTGGCCAGTGCCGCTCGGCCGGCCCGACTCGACGACGGCGAGCCGGTCCCTCGCCAACTTTAACCTCCCCGCGGTGGGCTCCAGCCTCGCCACATTCAGTCTGGTTTTCTAAACTATGCCACGAAACAATATGATCCAATCGAAGTATAATTAACACAAAAAAATGATGTTAAGGATGTTGGAGCAGCTACTATCATCATGAGAAGTCATACTAGGAATACACCAACGGTTGTGAAAGTGTCTTTCTGCTCCCGAGCCCAAATGAGCTTGGTGAACAGTAAATTAAAAAAAATTCTAAAAAATCCAAAAAAATGGAAGAAACATTGACAAAAGATCCAAGTACTTGCAAAATTTCATCATGGAATCATATTTTTGTAAAGCGTGGCAAAAAAACAAATTCAGTGCTCTAAAATGCTTTTGAAAGTAGCATTTTCAGAGTACCATTTTTTTTTTGCCACGCCTTCTAGGAATGTGATTTCATGACGAATTTTTTCAAGCACTTAAAACTCTTGTCAATTTTTCTCCCAAAAAAAATTTGGATTTTAAAAAAAAATATTTTACTGTTCACCCAAACTCATTTGAGCTCGGGAGCAAAAACTCTGCGTCCTAACGGTTGCCGCTATTAAGAAACGGTACAGCGGAACTAGCTATGGCTCCTCACAACATTTTGACGCCCCTGCCGTCTGATTACATCGATCGGCCATCGTCTCGTGTTTCTTGGGCTGCTGCTCTGTACACTTACCTAGGCCCATTGTGGTTAATCAAGCCTGGGCTGATCGTGTTACTTGGGCTGCTACTCCATACACTTACCTAGCCACCGAGCCACGTCCCCCAAAGCTAGTTTGCATTTTCATCCATGCCGCATCACTTAAGCTGCCTTGACGCCCTTGTTCCCCAAAAAAATCCATTCTAAACCCTGAACTCGTAGAGGTCGGGCGGAATAAACCTTCAAGTCGAAATCCCGGTCGATTGAACCGTGAATTATGCAATCCCGGTCTAAATCGATCCTTCGGGTCATTTCCTAAATGAGAATTGTAGACGTGGCAAAGGATGACCGGGACTGGGGCAATTCCTATTTGCCGCTCACGCCTACAGCGCCCGCGGGTGGGCCGGCCCAGTTCAAGGCAGCACGTGCTGCACGTTGTTGCTTCAGTTTTTTATTCTATTTTGTTTTTTAATTTTCGGTTTTTCTTTTCTGGTTCTTTTTTCTTTTCATTTTTATTTTTATTTTCTGTTACTATTTATATTTATATTATTTTCTATTCTCTTTTTATGATTTCTTTTCTCTTTTTACTGTTTATTTTTCCCTATATTATACAAAGTTTATTCCATGTAAAGCTTCATTGTTAATTTAGGAAATATTCACTGTATAATACAATAAAGTTCATCATGCATTATAAAATGTTCATCGTATATTAGAAATTTTTCAATGAATATAAAGTGCTCCCCATGTTTTTCAAATTTGTTCCGTGGTACACTACACAAATGTTCAATGTGTATTTGAAAATTGTTCAACGTATATTACAAATGTTCAATGCATATTTGAAATTGTTCAACATATATACTTATAGTTTTTTCCAAAATGTTTATCATATATTTAAAAATGTTCATAGTGTATGCATTATAAAATGTTCGCCATATATTAAGAAAAATTTCAACAGATATTACAAAATTTTCAATGCGTAATATTCGAAAATGTTCCAAAGAAGCTCGATAATTACTGTTTCACGTCGTGAATCTATCTGTTGAACTCACTAGTTTGGTTGGCAAAGTTCTACCAGCTAACGAGAAGGAAGTCACGAGTTCGAGTCGCTCCCGCAGAACTTTTCTGTTTTTTTTTTGCCCGCCTGAAATACAGAAGCTCCAAATGGGCCGGCCCATTCCTTGCTGCCTTCAGCGAAGGCTCGTGAACTTTTTTCCAAATCCATGGAATTTTCTTTTGAAAATCCGTGAACTTGTTCTCAAAATAGTAGAACTTTTTCTAAATCCTTGAACCTTTTTTTCAAAATTAATGAAAAAAAAATCTTTTGAAAATCTGGTTCGCAAGGTTCATTTTTTCGTTTGTTATTTCCTACTAGGATGGCCACCGGTTTTTATATACTTTATAAAATAATTTGGGCATTAAAAATTACAGGATTTGAAAACAATATGCAAATTTGAAAAAAAGTTTGGCAATTTCAAAAAAAGATTCGCGAATTTAACAAAAAACAGAAAATAAAAATAAAAATAAAAAAGAAAGAAAAGTAAGAAAAAAAAGGAGGAAAAAGGGAGCAAGTGAACACAACACATGTAGTGTCCTGGTGGTTTGTTGCATCGATCAGCAACAAGTGGTGTTCTGTTGGAGCCACCCCCGCACGCTAATTTTTTGTGTTTTAACAAAACATAACTAAATCGGGCCGGTCCAACGAGGAGCAGGGTGTGCGCCCTTTGGGATTTTTGTTTTTGAACGCAAAAAAAAGTGGGCCGGCCCAACACACGAATCTCGGTTGACATTTGACAGAGTTTGATTTAGACCGGGATTACATAGTTTAGAATGCAATCGACCGGGATTTCGATTTAAGGATCTATTCCGCCCGACCTATATAAATTCAAGGGTTTAAAATGGACCTTTTCCCTTGTTCCATACCTATGGCACGGGCTATCCAATATGATGGTGTCTCGTGTGGCTTTGCACCAAATAGGTTCACGTTTACTTGCAAATTCCCACATTATTAGTTTAGTGAACTGCCATTGCTATACCAAATATTCATCAGATGGAGTTATATATTTGCGACATTATAATTCTACAGTTTTTGTGGATATTTTTATAATTTTTCATTAAACCGAACGAGCGCGGCAACACGGGCCTTCATGTTCTAGTAATGAAGGACAACAGGAAGAGGATGCAACTCGTCTAGCAGGTTTAGTAAATGTTTTCGAAAACACTAACGCCCACACGTGTGACTACATTGCAACTAGCCCACACGCCTGAATCGCCGTCCAGTTAAGCTTGTACGAATCTTGACACACTGAGGCAGTTGTCACGTGCCACGTAGCACAAGGCCGATGTGTGGGTGTTGAAGAGGTCGCCCACACGCCCCACAACACACGGTTGCGGGCTACATTGTGTGGGTGAACTAGTTTCTGCCCACACAGCCACCACCTAGTCCACGCGCGTGTGGGCGAACTACTTTTCACCTACACGACAGTTGTACGTTATTGGATGGCAACTGCAGTTGCACGTACATGGCAACTAGGTAAACACACATGGCAACTATGATTCGTTTACTAGACGGCAACTGCAGTTGCGCGTACATGGCAATCAGGCAACTGTGATTAACCATACGTGACAACTAGGTAAACACACATGGCAACTATTGTTTGACCATATGTGGCAAGTAGTTAATCACACACGACAACTATGGTTTGAAACACGCTGCAACTACCATAAATTAAACATGGCAACCATATAGTTAACCAAAACAGAGAGAGTTGCCATGCTTTTACAACTATATTTGCCATCCCGGATAACTACATCTGCCATCCCGGATGGCAAATAAATCGTCATCCCGCGGGTACCTAATGTAGCTGCGCCAGAATGTGTGGGCATATTTGCTTTGTGCCACACGCACGGAGTGGGGATGAGTAGTACTTGTTGGGCGTGTGACACAAAGTAGTTGCGCCCACACGTGTGGACAATTCTACTGTTCGCCCACACACATCTCGTGTGGGCTGCCCCTGCTCATGCCACACATGGTGTGTGGGCGAATGCTTATTATGCCACATGTGTGGTGAATATCGGCGTTCAATGTTTTTGGTGTTGGTGCTGATGCGTGTAAATAAGAATATCAGGAAATAGCATGCAACACATGGGACAGAAGTTAATAGCTTGGGCCATCTGAACATTGCATATTTATGTTCTCAAACTTGTAGAGCTGAGTCTACCCTCAAAAAAAATAGCTGAGTCAGGTCAAGTCCAGTTTAACTGAACCTTAACTGACAAACCAAAATTTCGGTGCTCGAACCAAACCTACGTGCACGCGTGCGGTTGACCAATTGAGTCCTAAAAAAGTGGATCAATCGAAAAGACGCACGCACGTCCCTTGAGTGAACTGACGCGCGTGGCTTCGAGGTCATCCACACCGCGCGTGGAGGCGTCGTCTCCTGCGCCGACATCCTCGCGCTCGCGGCGGGCGACGAAACGTTTCTGATGCGTGCCGGCTGGCCAAACATAGCCGGCGCGACTCGACCACGGCGAGCCAGTCCCTCGCCAACTATAACCTTCCCACGGTGGGCTCCAGCCTCCCCACGCTCATCTCCATGCTCGCCAGGCATGATGGCGCTGTCCGGCGCGCACACCATCGTACGTACTTACAGTGATTCCGGTTTCGGATTGGAGTCGGACTCCGTTTTCGTCTACCCTCCCAACCCCCCATCAATAAATTGCAGCGAGAGCTCACGAACCAACAGCCAAACCAGAAGCGACGGGAAAGAAAAGAACAAGGCAAGAGAGACACACCCGATCGAGAGCTAATTCCCAAACCCGGCCGCTGCTCCGTTCCGCGTCAATCCATCGGCGACGTCTTGGATCTACCTGTCGGGATCGCCATGATGAACCCGGAGATGATGCGGGTGGCGGAGGAGCAGATGCGACGCATACCCGCCGGCGACCTCGCCAGGATGCAGCGGCAGCTCATGTCCAACCCGGACCTGCTGAAGCTCGCAACCGAGAGAATGAAGAACATGACAGCCGAGGACTTCAAGCTCGCCGCCGAGCGCCTGAACCACGCGAGGCCAGAGGAGATGCTCGACATGACCGAGAAAATCGCCAAGGCCAAGCCCGAGGAGCTCGCCGCCATGAAGGCGCAAGCCGACGATCATGCCTCGTACGCGATGTCCGCCGCCAAGATGCTGAAGCGGCAGGGGAACCAGCTCCATGGCCGCGGGCAGTACGCCGACGCCGCCGCCAAGTACAAGCTCGCCAGGGATAGCGTGAAGAACAGCGTGCCGTCGGCGGCCGGGCGCGCTCTGCAGCTGCAGTGCAGCGTCAATCTGATGGCCTGTTACCTGAAGCTAGGCGAGTTCGAGGAGTGCGTCAACGAAGGCTCGGAGGTTCTAAGCTATGACTCGGGCACTGCCAAGGCGTACTATCGAAGGGGTCAGGCGTACAAAGAGCTGGGAAACCTCCAGGCTGCCGTTGCTGACTTGAGTAAAGCCCGTGAGATTTCTCCGGACGATGAAACTGTCGCTCAAGCTCTGACAGAGGTGCAAGAAAAACTTTCAACCGAAGGCGGAGCGGCAGCAAACCAGCCGATGGAAGTTGTTATTGAAGAAGTTGTAGAAGAAGATGTTAGTCCTGATCTGTCAAGCGCACAAAAGAATTCTTCTTCTTCTACTGCTACACAACCACAGGACGGAGCACAAAACTCGACACAACCTGATTCTTCAGAAAGCTTGGTAAATATGTCTCGGGCTGCCTCTTCATCAAGCAGAACAATCCCTGTTGCTCCAGATTTTGGATCCAATATACCAGCAATTTCACCTGACATGGTTAGTATGGCAAACCCTGCTATGTGGGAGATGTTTACCTCCATGGTGGAGAACATGAGTCCTGATGAGATGGCAAACATGAGTGAGCTGTTCGGTATCAAGATGTCCAAGGAGGATGCTGCCAACGCTCAACAGGCTATGTTTTCATTCTCTCCACAAGATTTAGAGAAAATGATGAAATGGATCGGCAGAGCGCAGCGAGGAGTCGAAGCAGCAAAGAAGACGAAGGACTGGCTCTTGGGCAGGAAAGGCTTCATCTTTGCTATTGTCATGCTGATCTTGGCGTTCATCCTCCATCGGCTTGGATTCATCGGGTAGCTGATGATGGCCTACACATCCGAGAATCGGCAACAAACAATAATACTCCGCTCTTTTTCCTGGGATGACAACAATGTGGAAGCAATAGTTGAACCTGGGCCTTTCTTGTGCCATTGTTTATTCTTTCAGCATATATGTGTTTATAAATTGTACTGTAACTGGCCGAGTGTTTTGAAAACTAGCAATTGTGCGGGCATCAATTTTATTTCCTTTTGAAAGTAATGTTCTGTTTTCAGGATAAGAACAAAGTTTGGGTGTAACAATCTATAGTTTTTTTTAATCAACAATCTATAGTTATTTGATGCCGGTACCCATATTTGTCTCCTTATTATGCTGAAGTGTTAGGGTACACCGAAAGTGTTGTTCTGATCCGAGCTCTTGTGAGCTTGGGTGAACAATAAAATAAAATAAAAGTATATACAAAAATTGTACCAAACATTTATAAATGTTTCATCATGGGAAAAACATTTTGGAGCATCATTTTTTGGCCACATCTTCCACAAATATCATCTCGTGATGAAACTTTGCAAGCAATCAAAACATTTGTCAATGAAGAAATTCAGAATTTTTGAATTTATTTTGGATGATTTAACTGTTCACCTAAGCTCACAGGAGCTCGAGATCAGAACAGCCTCGTCCTAGGGTACACCAAAAATTCTTCCCTTCATGTTGATTTTGTTTTGTCATTTTGAACACCTCATGTATATGCGAAATATCTGAATCCGTCACCAGCCTTGTAGTCCTCGTGGTACTCTTTCGTGCGTCTTCTCTAGTTTCCTCCCTCTTTGTGAACTCTTGTCAGAACAATTTAATATTTTTCCACGACAGTGTGACTTGATAACCATAGTCCTTTCATGTATTAAGGAACTTGTGCCTCTTGATTGTAATTCTATAAACTTTGAATAAATTCCTATTGCCCCGCAAAAAAAACTTGAAGTAAAGAAACAACGGATTCTCCACTGTGCATTTAGGTCAGTGCTCCTACTCCGCCTTAAGCGAAGAATGGTACATGCGCTGGGCCATAAAGATTGCCCTTTCCTTTTTCATTTAACATGTTTTATTTAGGAGAAATGTGTGGAAGGTGATCTGGATAATAGTAAATAATGTATTTTTTAACATGACAAAAATGTTAACATATTTATAAAATCCCATGCGTTTTAAAAAGGAACTTATTTTAAAAAAATCGTTTGTTTTTTAAGAAATATTGCGTTTAGAAAAATGTTGAATATTTCAGAAAACGTTCATGTACTTAAAAATTATTACGTATTTTTAAAAAATTGTATGGTCTTTTTTAATCGTTCTTGCACGACTTTTTTTTGATACACTTTAAAAAAATATTTGGGAAATTTCCCTCTTCATTCACTCTGCGTATTAGCATGGATTCATCATCGGGTAGGTGATGATCTCAACATCCATGATGGTCATCCGAGAGTCCGCAACAAATAGTAACAACTTGACAGCGATGGTGGGCAGACGACAATGTGAAAGCACCGTGGGACGAAGATCTAGTCGAATCTGCACCTTTCTTGTACCACTGTTTATTCTTTCATCATGCTTTTTTTAAGAAAATATTCTTTCATCATGTGTTTGTGATATATTTTTTTATTCTAATCACTAACCACCACTAAGGCAAGCAGAAAATAAAGCATTTCATCATTCAATAGCGTGACTGCCTTCAGATTTGAAACTGTTTGGAGGAGAATGTCAATTCTGTTCAATGCAGTACTCGGGTGTCATAGCATGATGCCAACGCTAAAACGCTAAGTACAGTAATAAAAACGCTAAAATGCTAGGTTAAGTTTCCAGCCTCAACCACCGATCTAGAGTTGTCACATGTTCGACTCAGACGATTGGGTACAATTATCAGCGAGCCATGTCGGATGAGAGTTAGGTATCACGTGATTCAGTCTTCAGGAGTTGGGGGATGTCCTCCATGGCCCCTTTACCATCAGCGGCGTCGAAGTAAAAGAAATTCTTGATCGGATCGCCTTTACAAGATATTGACTTAATCACTTCCTGTTAGATCCAAAAACAAAGTGCAAAGCCGTGAGCAGTATGCTGTAGAGAACATTCAAATATGAGAAGGCTTGGAATGAAATGAAATTCACACTCCAATATTTCTGCACATAAATGGAATGTAATATAGTGTACTTTTGGGCTGGAGGTTTTTCTACATGTTTCAGGAACAACGTTGTTCAGGAAACATTGCATGTTCATTCACATCCTTCGTGGATCAATTACGGGTGTGAGATTCTTTTTTAAACAATCCATGTGGCAACCTTCAAACCAAACAGCTATCTTCCACCAAGTGATCTAATGCAATTTCAAGGCCTATCAAGAGCTATCTACGAACCACACTTTTGAATCAGTGAGTACCTCTGTTCACTGGTTCAGCTGTTGGAATGCTGGTTCATTGGTTTGACCGCTGGGCTAATTGGTACTGTACTTCAATTAAGGGATGAGTACCTTCATTTCTGCATCACAATCAACAAACCAGCATAGCCATGTTGAGTAGGTGGCGTCGCTAGTTCTGCACTGACGCATGAGGTCGCGCCTAACTGTTTTCTAGCGTGAGTGGCGTGCAACAGGCCGAACTGCTCCATGGTTCAGTGCAAACCACCTGATTTGACCATATAAGCGCTGCTCACATGCTTAAGCAGTCGCTAGGCCAAACTGGACGAGTTGACAGTTCCAGTTTTTACAGCCAGATCTTCAGTCTGGTTTTTTTTAAAACTATGCCACGAAACAATATGATCCAATCCAAGTATAATTAACACACACAAAATGATGTTAAGGATGTTGGAACAGCTACTATCATAATGAGAAGTCATGTGGTGTGTGGTATATATTGATCTAGGAATACACCAACGGTTGCTGCTACAGTGAAGGGCAAGAGGAAGAGGATGCAACTTGTCTAGCAGGTTTAGTAAATGATTTTGGTGTTGGTGCGTGTAAATAATAATTTCAGGAAATAGCATGCAACACATGGGACAGAAGTTAAGTCAGGACAAGTCCAGTTTAACTGAACCTTAACTGACAATTTTAGATACAACATGCCACGGTTACTTTACAAGACATGTAATCTTCATGTGATCAACATAAAATTATGATTTGGATTTAAATTCAGTTGTAAGATATCATCGACAGATTTTACTAGTTCTGCAGTAATTTTATTTAGAAAAAAAAAGCATATTCAAGCTTTAAATAAATCATAGTTTTTTTACGGGAAAGCTTACTTTATTAATCAAAGGACGGATATATCGTCTGCTAGCAGACTCACAATGAAATCAGGCGGGGCATCAATCCAACGAGATGGATTATTAGCACGTCCCATCTAGCCAGCTCATGAGCTACATAATTTGACTCTCTAATACAATGCTCAATAGTAAACCTCCCGAAATCTACTAGATAACTACGACATTCATCAAGAACCAGCGCTGCCACCATAGAGTAACCTTCATTGAATTTAAGTGCATCCACCACCGTGATATTATCCGATCTCACCACCAAGTTATTGCATCCCGTATCTCTTGCTAGCTTCAGTCCTTCAAGCAGAGCTGCCGCTTCTGCCGTGAACACATCTGCTACATGTTCTAATCTCGCCGTGGACGCCGACATGAAAGATCCCCGGTGATCACGGATGACAGCACCACAAGACCCTGCATAATCGCCCTCTGTGAATGAAGCATCGACATTCAGGACAAGTTGTCCTGCTAGGAACGTCGGCCACCTGTTGATCTTGGGTGTAGATTTAGTTTGTGCTCCGCGCATAAAATTAATCGCTAGGGCAACCACCGCTGGCACTGTTCATTCTGGAGTCAATATTTCTTCCCCTCACACGAATTGTCTTCTTTGCCACCATAAGAACCAACAAACTGTTGATATGAGCTCTGGTAGCTCGACCAATCCAGAATATTGTCGCCGATAAGAATCATCACATAAAATGAACTCCAAGACTGTTGAACCTGCTCGATCAGTCAATAAAGCAAAGTTAATATCCGCCGCGATTCCCAAAGCTTCCCAAACTGCTTGCGCCCTTACACACTTAAACAACATATGGGCTAAGTCCTCTGCACCATCTGTACAGTATGGGCATTGGGACAAGTTTCCAACATGGCGATTCATAAGAGTACTCCGGCATGGGATGGCATTGTGCAAGCATCTCCGGATATAAATTTTAACTTTCGCTGGCACTCTCAAACTCCACAACTTCTTCCAAACTGGATGGGGCGCCATGGAGAAGCGGGCCAGACCGCTGTCATCTGTAGCATAATTCACTTCCATTGCTTATAATAGGCAGAACGTACTGAAAAAACGCCGCTCCTTGTGAGATGCCATGCAACATAGTCCTCTGTCTCCACATGGAATAATGGGATTTGTAGTATGCGTTCAGCATCAATGTGCCAGAAATTATCCCGGATTAACATCTCATCTCATTCTCCCGTGATTGGGTCAATTAACTCATTCACTTTAGTAAGTACTTGGTTCCCCCTTACTGTTAAAACTTTTTTGGAGGCACTGTTCGGGATCCAACAGTCATCCCATATATTAATCTTTTCTCCATTGCCTACTCTCCAAATGTAACCCTTCTAGAACGTTTGAATTCCAGACCAAATGCTTTGCCACACATAGGACGACCCCTTCTTCAGTTGACAATTCAGAATATCTCCTGTAGGGTAGTACTTGGCTCTCAGAACTCGTGCACATAATGAACCAAAGTTCTCAATTAGTCTCCAACACTGCTTTGCCAACATTGCCAAGTTGAAGCTATGAATATCCCGGAATCCCATACCTCCTCTCTCCTTCAGAATACACATCTTCCACCATGCAAACCAATGCATCCTTCGTTGGTCCTCCTCATCACCCCACCAGTATTGCGACATTGCATCAGTGATTCCCTTGCAAATTTTCTTCGGGAATTTGAATACACCCATCGCATAAGTTGGGATGGCTTGGGCCACCGCTTTCAGCAAAGCCTCTTTGCCTCCGGATGAGAGAGTTCTCTCTTTCCATCCATTCACCATTGCTTGAATTCTTTCTATTATGTGTTTAAAACAATCAACACGGTCCACCCCTATCATGGATGGTAGACCCAAATATTTGTCTGAAATAGACTCCGTCATAATATTCAGAATTTGACAAACTTCTGCCTTCACCTCCACATTTGTGTTAGGACTGAAAAATATAGAGCATTTTGATTCACTCACCAATTGACCTGAGGCTGCACAGTACTCATCTAAAATCCCACGCAGGGTGTTTGCATTGTGGGTGTCTGCTCTCATGAGAATAAGAGAATCGTCAGCAAAAAGTAAATGAGAAATCGTTGGCGAATCTCTACACACCTGCACGCCATTCAAGTTACCAGCCTCCTCCTCATGAGCAATAAGGGCCGACAGTCCTTCAGCACATAAGAGAAACAGATATGGGGAGAGGGGATCCCCCTGTCTCAAACCTCTCGTTGGTGAAAAAGGCAACGTTTCATTTGAGTTGAACCGAACCTTATACTCAACCGACCTTACGCAAGTCATCACCATTTGAATCCACTGAGCAGGAAATCCCAATTTGGTGAGCATGGCCTCCAAGAATACCCACTCAACTCTGTCATATGCCTTGTGCATATCTAACTTGATTGCACGGGTTCCAAACTTCCCCTTCTTTCTCTTCTTCATCGTATGTAAGCACTCATATGCCACTACGACGTTATCAGTAATGATGCGCCCTGGCACAAATGCACTTTGTGTCTCACTGATTATATCTGGAAGAAAAACCTTCAGGCGTGCTGTGAGCATTTTTGAGATCACCTTATAAACCACATTACATAAACTGATAGGCCTAAATTGGGTGATCTTCTCTGGGTTGTCCACTTTGGGAATCAACACGATAGTAGTAGAGTTCCAACCTTCTGGGATCGTACATGTATTAACAGCCGCAAGAACCTCCTTCGTTAGATCTCCTCCGAGCAGGTGCCAAAACTTTTTATAAAAGATAGCATGTAATCCGTCCAGCCCCGGTGCTTTCAAATCACCAATACTGAATAAAGCTTTCCTGACCTCCTCCTCTGTGTACGGAGCCATAAGTGACTCATTCATATAATCCATAACACGCCTCTTAAATTTAGTTATAACATTCATCGCTGGTACATTAACTTCAGCAGAGAAGAGATGCTGAAAGTACTCAGTAATCAAACTTCGCATAGCTTCATTGTTCTCTCTCCATACACCTGAGTCATCAAGCAAGCGTTTAATGTAATTTCTTTTCTTCCTAGCCGATGCAAAATTATGAAAGAAACTAGTGTTCCGATCACCGAATTTTAGCCAGTTTGCACGGCTACGTTGTACCCAATAGATCTCTTCCTTCTCCAAATTTTCTTCTATCTCCATTAGCAATATTCTCTGCCTGTCTCCCGCCTCGTCAGTGAGAGGGCCCGACCGCAACAATTCCAACTCCGCCTTCAGCTCCTTCAAACGCCGATGGGGAGCCTTCAAGATCGAACGATCTCATTCATGCATGGTGGCGTGTACACTTGCTGTGCGCTCTGCAATGGGTGCCAACGGATTGGTTCGATCCCAAGCTTCAGGCACAATTTGCATAACATTCTTCTCTTGCAGCCACCTAGATTCAAAGCACCTCTGATCGGTTCGCTGATGGTCCCCCTGTACATCTCCCTCCGTATCAATGAATATTGGCCTGTGATCAGACTTGGTGTGTGCAGCATTAGTAATCTTTGCCTCCGGAAAAAGCCCATGGAACTGACCATTGCATACCGCTCTGTTGAGGCGTTCTCTAAGCCTCCTCCTCCCCCAAGTATATAAATCACCACTACAACCCATGTCCTCCAATTCGCAATCAACAAGGGCATCTCTGAAAGTATGCATCATGTGCATTGGCCTCGGTGCACCGCCCTCCTTCTCGTGGGAGTATAAGATCTCATTAAAATCCCCGGCTATCAACCAAGGGAGTGTTATACGTTGATGTAGATCATGCAAACATGACCATGACAGATGTTTATCTTCCCACTTCGGCTCACCATAAAACCCTGTAAACCTCCAAACCTCATATGTGCCATCCCCCACGGTAACATCTATGAAATTTTTATCCTTATCTCTGAGTTGAATTGCCAATGGTCTCCGCCAAAACAGAAGCAAACCACCACTCGCCCCGTTACTTTCATGCACCTCCATGTATTCCATCTTTAACTTTTTCTGCAGTTTTTCTGCCTTAGCTTTGTTCAGATGCGTCTCAGACAGAAAAACGACATCCGGCCCCCACTGCTTCTGGACGTCCAGAAGCACTCTTTTTGCCGCGGCACTAGCCATCCCACGGCAGTTCCAACATATGAGTTTCATTATTCACGGTGATCACCCACCAGTCAAACAAGCCAAAACGTCGTATGTCCAAACCCTAACTCGCAAGGAGTAGAGTAGACGGAAATCAAGACTGCACGAACCTTGCCGAGGTATCGGCCAGAGCTGCAGGACAGAAAACCAATCGTTGCCGAAGCCAACGCCGGGACAGAAAACTTGGACGAACTTGAAATTGCCTCCTGATCCGGTCAGTAGCCAAGTTCCTGATGCATAAGCACCAGAAGGACGAAACGCAACAACGCCGTGGTAGTAGTCATCATGACGAAGAGGCAACACGTGAGAAAAAACGGCCTGCGCCGGCGCCGCTGCAGGCAGCGGCCGCGCCCAGCCCTAATCGCAAACGCAGGATACGGCCGCACAAGTGCATAAATAAATCATAGTTAGTTGAAGTCTCGTTTGGACTTGCCTTGACCCAATTAATTTAAGGGAAACGTTTGTAGTCGGCGCGCCGGCCGAAGCTTCGGCTGGTCGTGCGCGACCCGTTCGATACTTTTTCATCGTGTGGCTAGCGCATGCGGCCTCTCTCCCGTGGTGGGACGCGTGGCTGATGGGCCCACCAACCGCTAGCACCAGGCCTTATCCTTTCGTCCAGGCTTCACATCCATTCATTTTTCTCACCATCAACGCCCGCGGCTCCGGCGAGCACGCTCCCTACCTGCCCCTCCGCTGCCCCGGTGAGCGCCGCTCCCCCCTGCCCCCACGCCGCACTCCGGCGAGCACGCTCCCCACCTGCCCCTACGCTGCTCAGGCGAGCGCCGCTCCCCACCTGCCCCCGCGCTGCTCCGGCGAGCGCCGACTCCAACTGTGCTGGAACGGCTGCTACATCGCGAAACGAGCGGATGAGATGCTGGAAAGCCTCAGTGGGAGCTGCGAGTGGGGATTTTTTTTGCTACAACTGGTGTTTTGTTTTGCTGGAATCAACAATATTTTTTGCTACGATCCAGATTTTGGAAGTGCTTTTTTGCTGGAACAGTCTAAATTTTTGCTGGAACCGGCAAACCATTTTGCTACAACCGTGTTTGGTTTTTATTACTACCGGTGTTTTGTGGATTTGTGCTACATCCATCTCCATGACATCATCTGTTTTTCCAGTCGATTTTTTTGCTACAATCATGCTATGATTTTGTTGGAGCCTAAGACAAATTTTGCTACATCCAGCCACGGCGGCGATGGCTTTTTTCTTCAATGGGATCCACAACCAATTTTTGATACAAACAGCGAGCAGTTTTGCTTGAACCAACATATTTTTTAGCTGGAACCATTGGATTTTTTGCTGGAGCCTATGCTTTTCCAGAGATGCAAAGCTATTTTTTGGAACGAAGACGCTAGACGCATCCGGCTTTAAATTAATAAAGCCCTCAGGCACCAGTTCAGCAAGGTACAACCCAGAAAAGCAGAAAACAGGTTCAGTCCAAGAGGACGACGAAAACAGCACAGAGGTTCCACGCGAAGGCAACATTACACCATACAAATCATCCAACGCAGAAGACCTATCTAACATGAAACATCCACCGAATGCACCAAAAGCATCATCGAGTCGTCGTGTCTTGTCTAGCCATCACTTGGATAGTCTTGATGCGCGCCATGGCCTTCGACATGCGCTCAGCATCGCACTCCTTCCCCAACGGAGTCCATGTCTGTAAGAAAAGGTGACATTTGAAGATCACATCCGCAGGGTGGTTAGGAATTTTTTTCTCAATCGTAATTTTTTTGCGCGTCGTCCAAATAGCCCATAGTAGCGCCCCTACGCAACGCCAAGCGATTCTACTACCGGTCCCTCTCGTGGTTTTAAGGATGGCAATCAAGTCGTTCCCTGAGGCTGGGTTCCAGTTCGAGTGGAAGGCTTCCCTAACTGCACTCCACGCGAACCTGGCTAGGTGGCATCTAAAAAAGACGTGGTTAGCATCTTCACCTAGACCGCACACAGTGCAGGTACCGTCAGCCGGACCGTTACGTTTTGCCACATTATCCGACGTGGGCAGCCTATTCCTGAGCATTTGCCACATGAAGATTTTAATTTTCAAGGGCAGGCCTGCCTTCCACAGCCCCCTAGCTATATCTAGCGCTGACCCTTCAGTAAGCTTGTTGTATAAAGATTTAACCAAGAATTTCCGGGACGCTGTCAAGCTCCATTCGACCAAATCTTCGCCCGGCCCTATACGGTTGTCACCAATTTGATGCACTAGGTCGTCCCATGCCTCCCGTTCGGCATTGGAAAGGGCCCTCATAAAATGGATCGCTGGGGTCAGTACGGGCTGCCTCTCCCACTAAGATGTTGGTGTCAGTGGCGATCCGAAAAAGATTGGGGTGACTTTGCCAAAGGGGAGAGGCTCCCAGCCAATGATCCAGCCAAAAGAGAGTGGATTGGCCATTTTGAATCTGAAATTTGGCCCCGATTGCAAAAGCTGGTCGGACCGCTTGGATCCCTTTCCAAAACACGGAGCCGTTGGCCGGGGCACTGAAAGGATTCCCATTTGGGAAATACTTAGCCTTTAGCAGCTAAGCCCAGAGGCTCGTCTCGTTTTGGGCAAGCCTCCACCACCATTTGGACAGTAGGGCTACGTTCATAAGTTTGGAGTTTAGGATCCCCAACCCTCCGAATTTTTTTGGCCTACAGACAGCCGCCCACTTTACCAGGTGATATTTCCGCTTGATACCAGTTCCTTCCCAAAAGAACCGGGATCGCGGAGTATCTAGCTTAGCGTGCACGCCATCAGCTAATAAGAACATCCCCATAGTGAATAGGGGCAGAGAAGAGAGGCTCGAGTTAGTTAAAATGAGCCTAGCCGCAGAAGACATAAAACGCCCTCGCCACGGGCTTACCCTATTGGCCACCTTCCCATACAGCGGCTCCCACTCTGAAATCGATAGTTTGCGATGGGATATAGGAAGCCCCAGATACTTTATTGGAAAGCTCCCAAGTTTGCAATTAAGTAGATTTGCGGCACGCCAACTTTGATGGTCGTCCATCCCCATGGTGATGACCTCGCTTTTAAGAAAATTTATTTTGAGTCCGGACAGGATCTCAAAGGCTAATAACAAAAGCTTAATCGAGGCGATACTATGATCGTCGGGCTTAAACAACAGCAAGGTATCGTCTGCATATTGTAAATGGGTCACACCACCCAGGATGAGGTGTGGAACGAGTCCCTTAACATGACCAGCCTCGCTGGCCTTAGACAGCATAGCTGCCAAAGCGTCTGCCACAAAATTAAAGACGAGTGGGGAGATGGGATCGCCCTGTCTTAACCCTTTCCTATTACGGAAAAACTTCCCCATTTCGCCATTGACAATAACCGAGGTGTTGCCACTCGAGATCAGATGCATGATCCGGTGTACGAAACCCGCCTCAAATCCCTTTTTGAGGAGGACTTCCCGCACGAACTCCCAGTTTACGCGGTCGTACGCTTTTTCAAAATCGAGCTTGAGGATAACGCCCTGTCCACGAGTACGTTTTAACTCGTGGATTATCTCCATGAGCGCAATAGGCCCTTCAAGAATGTTTCTACCCTTAAGGAAAGCAGTCTGGCTCTTATGGATTACTCGTTGGGCAACCGGCGCTAACCTAGAGGCAAAGGCTTTGGCACATAACTTGAAGGGAACATTTAGGAGCGTGATCGGACGGAACAGCTTGATTGTATCCGCCCCTTTGACCTTGGGAATCAAACAGATCGCCCCATAATTAAGTCTCGAGAGGTCAACCGTACCTAGGGCGAAGCCATTAATAATAGCTTGGAAGAGGTCTCTAAGGAAAGGCCAAAACTTTTTGAAGAACTCTACCGGCCAGCCATCCGGGCCCGGAGCCGTGTCGTTCTTCATGCCCGCAAGCGCTAGGTCAATCTCTTGTGGCGTAAAGGACAGCATGAGTGCGTCGTTTTCCTGTTGAGACACCCTCTCCTCCAGGCCCCATAAGTCTTCCCTAAGACTTAAACCTTTCTCTTCGGCTGTTCCCAACAGCTCGACAAAGAAATCGAAGATGTGCTTAACGATTTCAGACTGGGACACCAGAGTCCCATGCTCCGATTGTAGTCTTAGGATGGTACTCTTGCGTTTACGGCCGTTGGCGTACGCGTGGAAGTATCCGGTGTTGGCGTCACCTTTCACGACCCACTTGACGCCGCCCCTACGTCTCCAGTATTCCTCCTCTGCTCTAAGGATAGCCAAGACCTGGTTTTCCATAGAGTAGCGGTGCTCCCATTCTTCGCCAGAGAAAGGTCTGGCATCCGCCTGCGCGTCTAAACTCGCGATTTCTTCCATGATGCGTTCCCTTTCCCTTTTGGACTCGCTGCCGTGGTTGGCCCCCCATCCCCTGAGGAAATCCCGCAAAGCCGCAGCCGCAGAGGACCAGAACTCTACTGGTCCTCTTTGACACCCCACCTGGTCTCCAATCAAGGCCCAACGAGTCGTGACCAACTGACAGAAGCCCTCGTGTTCGAACCACGCCGTCTCGAAGAAAAATCTACGGCTGCGACGCCTACTGTCCTCTCCTGACGACAGAATTAGAGGGACATGATCTGAACCAATGCGCGTCTCGGCCACTAAGGTACAGAGGGGGAACAGGGCCTCCCAATCGCTTGAACAAAAAACACGGTCGAGAACACATCGCACTGGAACCCGCTGTTTGTTAGTCCAAGTGTACCTTGCACCTGTCCGCGCAATTTCCCTAAGAGCCGCGGCCGCAATAGCATTGTTGAAAAGGGACACCCTAGCCCAGTCAATGTTGCTATTGCTCCTGTCCGCCCCCGAGCGGATCAAGTTAAAGTCCCCGCCCACAACAATGGGCAAGTTGGCCGCTCGCTTGGCCCCGACCAAGGCTGTGATTTCCCCCAAGAAATCTGCAGACCTCGTGTGGTCCGCCGGCCCGTAGACACTAACAATCACCCAAGTAGCCATGGATACCCGGTGACGAACAGTAGCTGCAATATAGAATAAACCCGGCTCCCACGCAATAACATCACAGATATCTCTATTACAACCCATCAGCTGACCTCCAGAATGCCCCATGGAAGGGGTCCAAAACCAATCAAAACGCTGAAAAGGATCATACGCCACTAAATCTCTAAACGTGAAATCAGCCTTAATAGTCTCTTGGAGCGCAACAAAATCTATGTGTTCTTTAGACATATACTCTCTGAGCTGCGTACGCCGCCCCCCATGGCCGCATCCGCGAATGTTCCAGAAGATGTATCTCATCAGATAACCCTATTACGCAGGTGAACTCCACGGGAGCTCACCGCCTTGGCCACACGCTTCCTTGCCGGCGCTCGGCTGGAAGAAGGCAAGTCCGAGGCCACCCCGGCCTCGTCTTCCTCGGTGGGCAAATCTACTGCACCAGCCCCTACTGGTATCACGGCCTGACCGTCCGCGGGCTGCGCAGCCGCACAACGGGCTGCAGCAGCCGCAAGAGCGGCCTGAGCATCTTCACGCGCGCGAACTAAGGGAATGATATCCAAAGGCGAGGAATCTAGTGCAACGCCACTATCGTGAAGAATCTCAGCTAGATGGACGTCAGAAAAGGCATTTAAGATCTTGTAAGAGGGGGAAGGGTTACCTGTCATGTCCATGTTCTTGTCAGCAGCACGGAGCTTGGCGCTTTCCAACGAGGACAAGTCCCCGAGCTTGGCCTTGGCGCGCACGCTAGGAGCCCGGGCGCCACCGGAGTCGCTCTCGAACGCTTGGCCTTGGTCGCCGGCCCTGGCGCCTCCAGAGCCGCTCCTAGCTCTCCTCCCAGCGCATCGATCGCACCCGCCGCCTCCTTGGCCACCGTCTTGTTCCCTGGTTTCCTCCCTGCTGTCTTCTTGCCCTGCCGCCCGGAGCCGCTCGACATCCTCTTGCCCGAGGCCGGGGTAAGGTCAGTAACCACGCATCCTGACCTCGAGCCCCCTACGCGCGCTGGAGAGGCAGTCAAAGGATCTGTCTCCTTTGACACCAGCGGCAAGGGCCCAGGCTTGATTGGAGCTTGCAAGTTGGAGCCGTACTGGTCGAAGGACTGATCCAGGGAGCGGGCGAGGGGGGGAAACTAACAGCAGTGTCTTGAGTAGCTAGCACACCCAACTTTTCCCAAGTCTCCGTGTCAATGGAAGTATCTGGAATGCTCTCTTCGGGCTCCTCATGCAGCTCGCCCATCTCCACCTCTTGGCCAGCCGGGGCCGCACCCGCGCCCGGCGCCACCTGCTGGTGCCCCCCAGCCGCGGAGTTGCCCGTTGCCGCACCCTTACCAACTTGCTTGGAGGGAATCACCGCGGCTGTCCCGGGCTTGAGCTTGAGCTGCCCGCCCGCACCATGCTGGCTTTCAGAAAGGGGGGCGGATGGGCCCGCCCCAGACGCACCACTTTCGTCCCCCAGCCTCCGCGGCAACCGCTCCACCTCCACCTTGATCTGGTACCCTTCTTGGTTAAACCACACCTCGACCGTGCCGTTAAGTTTAGCCGGCGACTTGCAAGCCAGTTTCATCCTCACAAGCCCCAACTTTATGAGGGAAAGCTCGTCGACCACGATCGGACGTCCCAGCATCTTAAAAGCCTCCTTGATTCGCTCAATCTTGCGGTGTTTCTCAGGGATCCCGTAGAGCCGCACCCAAGCTTCTGGCATCACCATCGGGGGGATCACCTCTTGCTCCACATCACGCACCCTAGCAATGATATCATTGATAGAAAGGAAAAGCTTGCCACTAGTCCGGGCCAAATGCAGGAGATCCGCTGAAGGGAACACCACCATGAAATCGTCCTCTCCTACTTGGGTGACTTGCCAGTCCCAGTCCCCCGTGACCATGTGGTTGAGCTCCTGAATAAGAATCCGCAGGCTCAGACGTCCTGGCTCAGCCGAGAGGATGGCGGCGTTGCCAACAGAGAGCTACCGTGGACCCTCGGATTCCTCCTCCTCTTCGAACTGCAGACAAAAGAAGCCTTCCCCAGAAATTGCGCTACCCATGATCTGCAAACAAGGCTGCCGACCCCTCGTCGGGCAGTGCGCAGACGCGTGTCCCTCCTCCTTGCACAGCACACACAAGGGCTTGAACTTACACTGCGACTGGAAATGGCCAAGTCTCCCGCACTTGAAGCATTCCACCTCCGGGGCCTTCGGCACATCCTCCACTGGAATGGGTTCGTCCGCCGTACCCTTCGATCCAGGGAGGAGCGGCACCGTCAGGGGGGCGGAAGCCGCCCTGGGCCTCTTGGCCAGTGGATCCCCGTGGCCACCACCACAGTTAGGGTGATCCATTGGCTTCCGCTCCAACTCCCGCTGCCGCGCCAGCTCCTTCTTCTTCTTCTTTCTCTCCTGCTGCTGGATCCACCAGGGGGTAGGAGGACCCCAATCCCCCTCGCGCCCCACTTGCTCTTGGTAGCGGTCGGATCTACCACTTTGCCTCGCGCGCATCTCCTTCGACGCCTTCTCCCGCAGGTCTCTCTCCCGCCGCCGCTCCCCATCCAGGTCCTGGGCCTCCATCGGCCTCTTATCCGTGCGCCGATCGCTCATCACCGCCGCTGCAAACGAAATGGGAAGCGAAGGAGGGGGTGGGGCGAATGGATCTGGTGAGGTGAGCAAAGCGCCGCACCTCGTTTCTGGTTGCGGGAAACCCTAGCGAGGGGGCGAGGTAGCCGTGCCGCATCCATAAATATGTGCCGTGGCTGGGCCTAGACCTAGGAAACGCTGGCGCGGACCTATCCGGGCCAGTCGGCCCAGTAGGAACCAGGCCACCGCCCGCAGGCTGATGTGTGGGCCCCACTAGGCAAGACACACCTTCGCCACCCGTCCCAGGCACGGGGACCGGCCCACGACCCACTAGCCCGACCACGGCCCCAGGCCCAGCAGCGCCAACCCTAGCCTGCGAGGAAACAGAGCCATCGTCCTCCGCCGACAGCCCTGCCGCCGCCTCCACCTCCTCCGGCCCCTGACCGGCGACCACCTACGACGGCAGGCGCGGCCACGCAGCCTCCGAGGCCACTGGAGCGAGCATCGCGGACGCCGCCCTCGACCTGATCGTCCGCGCGGCATCTCCAGGAGACGCCCCCCTGACCGGGGTCTGCAAGGGCTGCCAGGCCCGAACAGCGACGGCGCGCGATCCCCGGCCGCCCGGAGCGAAACGACGACGCGCCCCAGCGGCGCCGCTCCCCTCGGCTTGCGCGTAGGCGACAAAATCACCCAACGACGGGCCCTCAGGCACCGGCCGCCCTGCCTCCGACTCCAGATCCACGCCGTCCACATCCTCCGGCTCCTCTCCTGCCAACGCCCAGAACCTACCTCCTACCGACGCCACCACCGAGCCCGCCGCCGCGCCCCACCGCGACCAAGCCGGGGAGGAGCCAGGACCACTCCTAACCACCTCCCAGCCCTCGCAGGCCGGAGCTCTGGGCGACCGGGGCAAGGCGCCCGAGCCGTCGCCAGAAGAAGCGCCTAACGGTCTACTCATCTCTTCACCTCCATCCATCGATCGTCCTGCACGAGTATGGCAGTAGAATGTATTCGCTGTGTTGCCGTCCTCTATCTCTGCAACCTTCTAAGGGATGCAACTAATGGAGTACTTAGTTCGCAAAGCTATTTTTGATACAACTGGCAAGAAATTTTGCTTCAACCAATATCTAATTTTGTTGGAACCAGCAATTTCAAAGCTGCGACAAGCGAAGCTTCATTTTGTTTTTCATTTTTTGCTACCACCATTTTCTAGTTTGCTGGAAGCATCACATTTTTTTGCTACCACCCGTTGTTTTTGGATGCGAATCATGGCGTCGTCGCCATTGATCCTGCAAGGGCGAGGGAGAGAGGTGATGGGATGGGCAGCACCGCCGAGCAGCGGAGCTGCAACCAGCAGCTCACCGGCGTCGAGCGCCTCGGCGGGCGGACGGGCTGACAAGCGTTGGTGGCGCTATGGCCCGGGCGGCGGGCGGCCGGGGCGACGGGCACCGACCGGGGCGACGAGCACCGCAGCGGGCAGCCAGGCCGACGAGCGTGGGTGGCCCCATGGCCGGGGCGACGAGCGCCGTGGCGGGCGACATGGGTGACGGGCGCCGCAGGTGAGGCGACCAGCATAGGAGGAGGATGAAGTGAGGGGGCACATCCGATGGCTAGGCGCGTAGGATCGTACGGTCCGGTCCTGCGTAGACCGGCCGAATCGTTGCACCGTCGCAGAGTAGTGCCCTCTTAATTTAAACCTAAATCGGTGTAATGTGGGCTAGCCCATCAAACATGGAGTCCCATTCCTTAATTAGAGTCACGGTTGGCTAAGCAAGTTTGTTAGGAAAGAGCCTCAGTTTCTAGATCGTATTAGAGATTGAATAGACTCCCCAGATTTTTCTTCCTAGGTTAGATATAGATTACTCATTACAGCTTACTAACTTGTCTGTTTTGTTTGTTCTGGCATCTGCAGCTCCACGGGCCGCTCGGCCCGCGCGACTCGACGACGGCAAGCCAGTCCCTCGCCAACTTTAACCTCCCCACGGTGGGCTCCAGCATCGCCACGCTCATCTCCATGTTCGCGAGGCAAGGGCTCTCGCCGACCGACATGACGTACGGCGCTGTCCGGCGCCCATACCATCGTACGCACGTACGGTGTGTTATTGACATCTTCTTCTTTCGGAGGTGCCCGCGTCCGGAATGAGCGGGGCGACTAGAGACGGGCCTCGCGACCCCGGCGCCGGCGGCGACCGGCGAGTCGGAGGACGGTTCTGGGCGCTAGTGGAGAGTGACGAGGAGGAGGACGCAGACGGTGGCCGGCATCTGGACGCCGGCTCGCCGGAGACGGCGTCACCTACGCCTTCAGATCACATTTGCGAGGCGTTCACGAGTGGATATTCTGAGGATGAGGTTGCGCTGTTGGTAGATGAGGCGATCCCGCAAGACGATCCGGCGAGAACTGGACTGGAGAAGACGGAGAGGATCGAGATCGTTCGGCGCGTCGTGCACCGGAGGACGGCGGCGATGGCGATCCGGCCATGGCGTGGTCCTCTTCCAAAGGTACGTCTTCCGGCCCTTACGTTTGGTGATTATCTCGGTTCGGATTGGAATGTTGTGCCCAATCGCCGGAAGAATAAGAAACGGACGGCAGCGGCGGCCGGCCGGAAGCTGGTGGCGCCGGCGGCGTCGTTCGGGATCGCCGCCGCTAGGGAGCAGCGTTTGAATTTCCTGTGGGCGCGGATGGGCCGCCTGTGGCTTCTAGGCCGACTTCGGCTGGGTATGAGGCCCAGTGCGAAGCGGCTGCGGTTCAAGCAGAATTGTTTTCACTTGGGTCGGTGACTTCGTTTGGGCCACGGTGTGCTGGGTATGAGGCCCAGCCGGACGTGGTTTCGATTGATCCTGAGGAAAGGAGCGCATGCACGAGTCGTTCGTCTTCGTCTGTGCTAGCGTCGTGCCCTAGGTTTCTCCATCGCCGCTCGCCGTCCCTACGCACGGCCGGACCTGGTCGGGCTCGATGCATCCCCCCTCTCAGCGCTATGGGGGGCTCTGGAGGCGCGCCCCCTTCTAGGCTGCCGCCTGCGCCCAGCGGGGCGGGGCGGGCTTCCGGGGTCACGCCGCCGGGCCAAGGCAACGGCAGGGGCGCGCAGCCGCCGGGCCAAGGCAATGGCCGGGGCACGCTGCCGCCTCCGGAGTCGGGTGCTGGTCGTGGTGGCCTGCCGATGCCCAAGTCCGCAGCGGGTCGCGGGTCGGGAAGACTGGATGCGGCGCGGGTTGCTGTTGGGACGCCCGTGGGGAGGCCGCCGGCACCGGCGGTGCCGTCGGGTGGTCGTGGTGGACCGGGATCCGGCCCTAGGTCAGTGGCTCCTGGCGCTGCTACGGTCGTAGCTGCGGGCAGGGGGGCCGCGCCACCAAGGGCCCCCGCACCGTCGGGTCCGATGCCTAGACCGGCTCCCCCTCCACACGTCGTTGCTCGTCCGTCTCAGTCGTCGCAGACCAACGGTACTAATACTGCGCCCCGGGGTCAGTGGGGGGACGAAGGCTACGATGCCTATGGAGCTGGCCAGCACCGTGGTTCTTCGTCCACAGGAGGCGGTCGTGGCTATGCATGGCAAAGTGATGGCTCGATTGAGAGGCCGTTCTTGGGGCCTGCCGGGGGCTTCGTTGAGGGGTCTTCGGATCCGGGTCATCGTCAGCGAGGAGGTTACCGTGGCCATCGTGGTGGTCGGGGCGGGCGAGGAGGCCGATACCGTCCACGACCGCCGCCACCACCGGTCGTTGTCGAGCAGATGACTGATAGCGGGGCGGCAGAGGAGCCTGTGTTGTCCGATCATGCTATGGAGGTAGTGACGGCTCTTGCTTCTGCTCCGGTTCCTGAGGTTATGTCTGATGTGTCTGCGGAGATGATGGACAGGGCTGAGTCTGATCGAGCGTCCAAGTGGGCGCGTAGGAAAGAAAAGATGCTTTGCTATCGTTGCGGAGATAAGGGTCACTTCATTGCCGAGTGTGTGGCGCGGTTATGTGATACCTGTGGTAAACTGGCTCATGAATCTGGGGATTGTCCGTTACTGCGTGATCAGGCACCTTCACTTAAGATGTATGGAGTTTACTGTGCTGAGCTAACTTTTTTTGAGTCTCCGACTGAGCATGAGGTGCCTGCCGAGTCTCCGAGTATGACCACGGGGATTGTCAAGGTCACCAGAGGGGAGGTGTCTGAGGCACAGATAGTGCAGAGGCTTCGAGAGTTGGCTCCTGGGGATTTCCAGTGGGACCTTGTCGGGCTTGCTGATAAGATGTTCAGGGTCGAGTGCCCGTCTGTGGAGGACTTGCAGCGATTGCTGAGTTTTGGGATGTGTAAGGTGCCGGGTACTGATGGTATCCTTGAGTTTCAGGAATGGAAGATTGTTGAGCCTCAGGGTGTACCGCTTACGCAAGCGTGGCTACGCTTTTCCGGGGCACCTTCCTCGCCGCTGCAGGATGCTCGGGTTGTGGCCAGTTTGGGCATTCTGTTGGGGAAGCCTGAGCGTGTGGACATGGCTTTCACCAGAGCTCATGGGATTGCTCGGGTGCTTGTCAGTATACTGAATGTTGAGTATGTGCCGGAAGTGGTTAAGTGGGCTTACCGAGGCAAGATTTATAATCTGGTTATTGAGTTTGAGGACGAGAGCCTGCTGTCTGCGCCGGATCACGCGTCTGACGTTGATATGCATGAGGGTGACGGTGATGCGGGAGCTCCGGAACCGCCGGTTGAGGACTCTGGACGACAGTTGTCCATGGGGCCGGGGTCTGAGACCGCGACGACCGGGGATGGAGCTGCCCAGCCCTCCTCGGTGCCTTCGAATTCGTTGAGATTTGGATCTTTCGAGCCTTTTTCTGCACCGCCGAGGTTGTGGAGCGACCGGGTGGAGTCCGCGGAGGCCTTTGAGCTCGCTTTGCCTGCGTTGGATTTTATGGATGCTCTGGACTCGGGTTCTAGGGATCTCGGGGCTTCATCACTGTTGGTCAGGGGGCGGAGGAGGTGAGTCGGCCGGTGGCCACTCCCTCTTCTGGTCAGCGCATGGTTCCCCCTCTGGAGATGCCGCAGCCTACCGGGTCCCGTGTGCAGGGAGGAGCCATAGGCCAGGCGGTCTCAGGTTCTTTTTGTGCTGAGGACGGGGATGCGGGGCAGGTGGCTCCCGTGTCCTCTTCTACGCTGGGAGGAGGTCTGGGTCAGGAGGACTCGGATACTTCCTCTCCCGTTGCGATTTCTTCTCGGACGGTGTCAACTTCGCCTTCGGGAGTGGGCTCAGGGCAGGTGGCCTCGGAGCTTTCTCCTATGGTGGCGGCCTCTCCGGTGCAGGTTGGGGAGCCAGGACGGGAGGTCCTGGCTATGTCTCCACCACCATCGTGATGCCCTCGTCTGGTGGGGCGTGCCAGGCGTCCCTTCCTCCTATTGGCGCGACCGCGGGGAGGCCCAGGCAGGTCGCTCGGACTGCGGGTTCGGGTGCGGCAGGAGGCCGTACCCCATCCGTGATCTCTCGGGAGGAGGTGATTGCGTTTGGCGGGATCCAGGACCCCATGTCTGAGGGGCGCCGGGTGAGTGCCCATCTCCAGGCACATCCGGATGTGGACGACATCCAGCAACGGTGCGCTATGAGGGCGGCCAAGCTTCGTGATATTGAAGTCACTACTGGTATGTCGGTCAATATTTCCAATTCCATTTTGCATTTTTCAAATGATGAGATTCTTGATAATGCAAATCAATTAGGAGTTTCTCTTGGTAGTAATGAAAATGAAACTACTAATTCTATTAATGATCTACTTGACCTAGAGGCTGAGCGGGCCTTAGAGATGATTCGCAATATTGCGGCTGTTAAACCCATGTGTGATTCGGAGGTTGATGCGCTTGGGGTCAGGGTGCTTGACAATTTTTGTGAGGATCTGTTGCCTTCTAGTTCTGAGGCGGGGGTAGAGGATGTCTCTACTGAGATAGGCTTGGCAAGCCCCTCTGACACTGGGCATGAGGACCAGTTGCAGAGTCAAGCTATTCCAAAGCGCAAGTGGAAACGGAAGGTATACCCGGTGTCCGCAGTGCGTAGGAGTGCTAGGTTGCGTTCGGCAAAAAAATTCTACGATGAACTATGAAAGGAATCTTTTGGAATAGCAGAGGTCTGAGAGACTTGGCTAAAAGAAGGTTTCTTGCTGAGGCGTCTGTCGAACATCGCTTAGATTTTATCGCTCTTTTGGAGACGGGGAGAGATAATTTTGCACCTCAGTTTCTAAATTCTTTGTCGGGGGGCATTGCATTTGATTGGCATTGCTTGCCGCCGAGAGGGCGATCAGGTGGAATCTTACTCGGCGTTAGGTGCGAGACGCTTGAGGTTCGCAGTGTGGTTATGGGAGACTTTGCAGTCAAGTTCCGGGTGCGGTCGAAGGAAGATGGGTTTAACTGGGCTTTGGTTGCGGTTTATGGGGCTGCGCAGCCCGAGCTCAAGCCCGATTTCCTGGCTGATCTAGTTCGGATGTGTGGCTCCGAGCAGCTGCCGTACCTGGTGGGGGGTGATTTCAATATTATTAGGAGGCGTGAGGATAAGAACAACGATAACTTTGACGGCAGATGGTCGTTCATGTTTAATACTATCATTGAGAGTTTGAACCTGAGAGAAATCGAGCTCTCGGGCAGAAAATTCACCTGGGCTAATGCGCTGCCAAATCCGACGTATGAGAAGTTGACCGTGTGTTGGCTAGTGTCGATTGGGAACAGAAGTTTCCTCTAGTAACAGTCCAGGCCTTATCCCGTGGTATTTCCGACCACACGCCGCTTTTTGTGGACTCTGGTCAGCCCTCCCACTTGGGGAATAAGAATGTGTTCTCCTTTGAGATGGCGTGGTTTGAGCGTGAAGGCTTCTTTGATCTTGTGGCTAGAGAGTGGGCTAAGGATTTAGGAGGCAAGACTGCGCTCCAGCGATGGCAGAATAAGATCAGGCACTTGAGGAGTGTCCTAAGTGGATGGGCTAAGCATCTTAGCGGGATTTATAAGGTTGAAAAGGAAAGGCTCCTCTCCTTTATCAAGTCCCTAGATGTAAAGGCAGAAACCACGCTTCTGCCACTAACGGAGCTTCAAGCCAAGATGGACACGGAATTGAGGCTGAAGGAACTTCTTAGGGAAGAAGAGTTGAAGTGGGCGTTGCGGGCCAAGGTCCGGAGAGTAGTCCAGG
The DNA here is from genome assembly GCF_002575655.3 of Aegilops tauschii subsp. strangulata. NCBI lineage: Eukaryota > Viridiplantae > Streptophyta > Magnoliopsida > Poales > Poaceae > Aegilops > Aegilops tauschii. The sequence goes on from NC_053041.3 coordinate 485,599,536, forward strand.
GGGACGCGAACACTAAATTTTTTCATATGATTGCTAATGGTAAGCATCGAAAGAAGAGGATCTTTCAGCTTGAGCAAGATGAGGGTACAATTGTAGGACAGGAGAACCTAAAATTGTACATCACTGAATTCTATAAGCAGTTGTTTGGTCCTCCAGACAATAATTGTGTGTCTCTGGATGAGTCCAGGGTTGAGGATGTTCCTCAGCTCACAGTTGTGGAGAATGATGTTCTGACGGCTCCTTTTACCGAGAAAGAGGTATTTGATGCCGTCTCACAAATGGAAACTAATAAAGCGCCTGGCCCAGATGGATTTCCAGCGGAGTTCTATAAGAAATGCTGGTTTATTATTAAAGGAGATTTGTTGCCTTTGTTCCATGATCTGTTTGCTGGGCAGCTTCATCTTTTTCAGCTAAATTTTGGAACGATCACCCTTCTTCCTAAGAAAGCAGAGGCAGTGAGAATTGAGCAATTCAGGCCAATCTGTCTTCTTAATGTTAGCTTCAAAATTTTCACCAAGGTCGGGACCAATAGGCTCTCACAGATCGCGCATGCCGTTGTGCAGCCTACCCAAACGGCTTTCATGCCGGACAGGAACATTCTTGAGGGTGTTGTGGTCCTACATGAAACTCTCCATGAAATCCACACGAAAAAGCTGGATGGGGTTGTTTTCAAAGTGGATTTCGAAAAGCGTATGACAAAGTCAAATGGCCTTTCCTTCAACAGGCTTTACGCATGAAGGGTTTTGATGAGGCCTGGAAACGCCAGGTAGAATCCTTTACGCAAAAAGGTAGTGTTGGAATTAAAGTCAATGAGGATATAGGTCATTATTTTCAGACACACAAAGGCCTGAGACAAGGAGATCCAATGTCCCCTATATTGTTCAACATTGTAGTTGATATGTTGGCTATTCTCATAGGTAGGGCAAAGAACGCCGGTCAGGTAGGTGGTTTGGTGCCTAACCTAGTTGATGGGGGTGTGTCCATTTTGCAATACGCTCATGATACAATCATCTTTATGGAGCATGACTTGGCAAAAGCGAGAAACATGAAGCTGGTGTTGTGTTTATTTGAACAATTGTCCGGTTTAAAGATTAACTTTCATAAAAGCGAGTTGTTCTGCTTTGGTCGAGCCAAGGAGGAACAAGAGGCTTATAGGCAATTGTTTGGTTGTGAATTAGGGGCTTTACCTTTTACTTACCTAGGTATACCCATTCATCATCGTAAGCTCACGAACAGAGAATGGAAATGTATCGAAGATCGGTTCGAAAAGAAACTTAGTTGTTGGAAGGGCAAACTTCTGTCTTATGGAGGCCGGTTGATTCTTATTAATTCGGTGCTCACAAGTTTGCCGATGTTCCTACTATCTTTCTTTGAGGTTCCAGTTGGGGTTAGGAAACGGCTGGACTTTTATCGGTCAAGATTTTTTTGGCAGAGTGATGATCTAAAAAGAAAGTATAGACTCGCCAAGTGGGATATTATTTGTCGTCCCAAGGATCGGGGGGGTTGGGTATTGAGAATCTTGAGGTAAAGAACAGATGCCTGCTTAGTAAGTGGCTATATAAGTTATCAGATGGGACTGATGCGACTTGGGCACAGATACTTCGTAACAAGTATTTGCAATCCAAAACTTTGTCACAGGTGACAATGCGACCAACTGATTCGCCATTTTGGAAGGGGCTTATGAGAGTTAAGACAGCCTTCTTTAATAGAACAAAGTTTATAGTCGGCGATGGTAATGATACTCGCTTCTGGGAGGACACCTGGCTTGGTCAGACTCCGTTGGCGTTACAGTACCCAACTCTGTATCGTATTGTGCATCGCCGTGATGCGCTTGTGGCAACGATTATGCAGGCCACACCCCTTAATATTCAGTTTAGGAGGGTGCTTGTTGGTAATAGATGGGAAGCTTGGCTTCATCTGGTGCGTAGACTGATGGAGGTTCAGCTACAACATCAGCCCGATCAGTTGTGTTGGAAGCTTACTAGGTCTGGACATTTTACCGTTAAATCGATGTACATCGATGTTATTAACTCGAGTGTCATTCCTAAATCCAAACATGTTTGGAAAGTTAAAGTTCCTTTGAAAATCAAAGTGTTTATGTGGTTTGTCCATAAACAGGTCATTTTAACAAAGGACAACTTGGTTAAGCGCAATTGGACAGGATCTACTAGGTGTAGTTTCTGTGATCGGGATGAAACCATTAAGCATCTATTCTTTGAGTGCCCGTTGGCAAAAAAATTGTGGCGCTCAGTGCAAATTGCTTGTAACATTACTCCTCCGAGTTCGGTCGGGTCGTTATTTGGAACGTGGCTGGATGGGATAGAGTCCGGTACAGCTAGACACATTCGTGTAGGAGTTTGTGTGTTGTTATGGGCAATTTGGAACTGCAGAAATGATTTGGCTTTTAACAGAATAACTACTATTCATTTTTTGCAGGTTGTATTCCGAGCTACGGCGTTGATCCGTATGTGGTCCCTACTCACTCCGACGGAGGCCAGGGAGCGTTTGGTTACTGGATCTGTCCGGTGGGAGATGGTAGCGCGGGATATATTCAACCGGTTTGGATGGCGGTCATGTAATAGGATTGGCAATTAGTTTCCATACCTATTTTTCTGCCAGCCGGTTGTGGCTTTATGGCTTTTTTTATTTTCATGTCGAGGTCTATTTGAGCTCGACGTAGTTTTCTTTTACGACTTTTTCGACATTGTGGAACCTATTTTATTTATTTAAGTGGCCGTATGCATCCACCTGATGCAGAGGCCGGGGAATCACCCCTTTTCAAAAAAAAAATCGTACGCACGTACAGTGATTCCGGTTTCGGACTGGAGTCGGACTCCGTTTTCGTCTCCCCCTCCCAAACCCCCATCAATAAATTGCAGCGAGAGCTCAGGAACCAACCTTCAAACCAGAAGCGACGGGAAAGAAAAGAAAAAGGCGAGAGAGACACACACACACACGATCGAGACCCAATTCCCAGACCCGCGAGCTCCCGGTCGCTGCTTCGTCCTCGATCGCGTCGATCCATCCATCGGCGACGTCTTGGATCTACCAGTCGGGATCGCCATGATGAATCCGGAGATGATGAGGGTGGCGGAGGAGCAGATGCGACGCATACCCGCCGGCGACCTCTCCAGGATGCAGCGGCAGCTCATGTCCAACCCGGACCTGCTAAAGCTCGCAACCGAGAGCATGAAGAACATGACGGCCGACGACTTCAAGCTTGTCGCCGAGCACCTGAACCACGCAAGGCCAGAGGAGATGCTCGACATGACCGAGAAAATCGCCAAGGCCAAGCCCGAGGAGCTCGCTGCCATGAAGGCGCAAGCCAACGCTCGTGCCTCGTCCGCGAAGTCCGCCGCCAAGATGCTGAAGCGGCAGGGGAACCAGTTCCATGGCCGCGGGCAGTACGCCGACGCCGCCGCCAAGTACAAGCTCGCCAGGGACAGCGTGAAGAACAGCGTGCCGTCGGCGGCCGGGCGCGCTCTGCAGCTGCAGTGCAGCGTCAATCTGATGGCCTGTTACCTGAAACTAGGCGAGTTTGAGGAGTGCGTGAACGAAGGCTCGGAGGTTTTGAGCTATGACTCGGGCACAGCCAATGCCAAGGCGTACTACCGAAGGGGTCAGGCATACAAAGAGCTGGGCCTTTCTTGTGCCATTGTTTATTCTTTCAGCATATGTGTTTATAAATTGTACTGTAACAGATCAGAAGTAACTGGCCGAGTGTTTTGACAACTAGCAATTGTGCGGGCATCAATTTTATTAAAAGGATTCCTTTTGAATGTAATGTTCTGTTTTTAGGATAAGAATAAAGTTAGGGTGTAACAATCTATAGTTTTTTTTTTCGAATCAGCAATCTATAGTTATTTGATGCTGGTACCCATATTTTTCTCTTTATTATGCTGAAGTGTTAGGGTACACCGAAAGTGTTGTTCTAATCCAGAGCTCTAAATCCGTCATGTTGATTTTGTTTTGTCATTTTGAACACCCATGTACATGCGAAATATCTAAATCCATCACCAGCCTTGTAATCCTCGTGGTACTCTTTCGTACTCTTTCGTACGTCTTCTCTAGTTTCCTCCCTCTTTGTCAACCCTTGTCGGAACAATTTAATATTTTTCCACGATAGTGTGGCTTAATAAGCATAGTCCAGTCATGTATTGAGGATCTTGTGCCTTTTGATTGTAACTCTATAAATTTTGAACAAATTCATATTACCCCGCAAGGAAAAACTTGAAGTAAAGAAACAATGGATCCTCCACTTTGCATTTAGGTCAGTGCTCCTACTCCGCCTTAAGCGATGAATGGTACATGGGCTGGGCCGTAAAGATTGCCCTTTCCTTTTTCATTTAACATATTTTGTTTAGGAGAAATGTGTGAAGGATGATTTGAATAATTGTAAATAATGTACTCCCTCCGTTCTATATCGTAAGACGTTTTTTGGCACTATACTAGTGTCAAAAAACCTCTTATATTATAAGACGGAGGGAGTATTTTTTTAACATATTTATAAAAATCCCATACATTTTAAAAATTCCACTTATTTTTTAAAAAATGGTTTTTTTTTAAAATAGTGCATTTAGATAATTGTTGACTATTTCAGAAAAAGTTCATGTATTTAAAAATTATTACGTAGAGTATATATTAAAAGTGTATGGTTTTTTTAAATGGTTCTTGCACTGGCTTTTTTTTGTACACTTTAAAATAATCTTTAGGAAATTTTCCCTCTTCATTCACTCTGCATATTAGCTTGGATTCATCATTGGGTAGGTGATGATCTCAACATCCATGATGCCCAACCACGCTGTTCATCCAAGAGTCAGCAACAAAAATAGTAACAACTTGACAGCGATGGTGGGCGGATGACAATGTGGAAGCACCGTGGGATGAAGATCTAGTCGAATCTGCACCTTTCTTGTACCACTGTTAATTCTTTCTTCATGTTTTTATTTATTTATTGAGAAAAATATTTTTTTCATCATGTGTTTGTGATATATATTTTTTATTCTAATTACTAACAACCACCAAGGCAAGCAGAAAATAAAGCATTTCATCATTCAATAGCGTGACTGCCTTCAGATTTGAAACTGTTTGGAGGAGAATGTCAATTCTGTTCAATGCAGTACTCGGGTGTCATAGCATGATGCCAACGCTAAAACGCTAAGTACAGTAATAAAAACGCTAAAATGCTAGGTTAAGTTTCCAGCCTCAGCCACCAAACTAGAGTTGTCACATGTTCGACTGTAATGATTGGGTACAGTTATCAGCGAGACATGTCGGATGAGAGTTAGGTATCACGTGATTCAATCTTCAGGAGTTGGGGGGATGTCCTCCATGGCCCCTTTACCATCAGCGGCGTCGTAGTAAAAGAAATTCTTGATCGGATCGCCTTTACAAGATATTGACTTAATCACTTCCTGTTACGTCCAAAAACAAAGTGCAAAGCCGTGAGCAGTATGCTGTAGAGAACATTCAAATATGAGAAGGCTTGAAATGAAATGAAATTCACACTCCAATATTTCTGCACATAAATGGAATATAATAGTGTACTTTTGGGCTGGATGTTTTTCTACATGTTTCAGGAAACATTGCATGTTCATTCACATCCTTCGTGGATCAATTACGGGTGTGAGATTCTTTTTTAAACAATCCATGTGTCAACTTTCAAACCAAACAGCTATCTTCCACCAAGTGATCTAATGCAATTTCAAGGCCTACCAAGGGCTATCTACGAACCACACTTTTGAACCAGTGAGTACCTCTGTTCACTGGTTCAGCTGTTGGAATGCTGGTTCATTGGTTTGACCGCTGGGCTAATTGGTAGTACTGTACTTCAATTAAGGGATGAGTACCTTCATTTCTGCATCACAATCAACAAACCAGCATAGCCATGTTGAGTAGGTGGCGTCGCTAGTTCTGCACTGACGCATGAGGTCGCGCCTAACTGTTTTCTAGCGTGAGTGGCGTGCAACAGGCCGAACTGCTCCATGGTTCAGTGCAAACCACCAGATTTGACCATATAAGGGCTGCTCACATGCTTAAGCAGTCGCTAGGCCAAACTGGACGAGTTGACAGTTCCAGTTTTTACAGTCAGATCTCCAGTCTGGTTTTCTAAACTATGCCACGAAACAATATGATCCAATCCAAGTATAATTAACACATAAAAAAACATTGATGGATGTTAGAGCAGCTACTATCATAATGATAAGTCATGTAGTGTGTGAGATTCTTTTTTAAACAATTCACATCCTTCTCGGACCACTTACGCTTCTGAGATTCTTTTTTAAATAATTCATGTGGCAACTTTCAAACCACACAGCTAGCTTCCACCAAGTGATCTAATGCAATTTCAAGGCCTACCAAGAGCTATCTACGAACCACACTTTTGAACCAGTGAGTACTGTACTTGGGGGCCGCTGCTGTTGGAATGCTGGTTCAGTTTGTTCACTGGTTCAGCTGAATGCTGGTTCATTGGTTTGATCGCTGGGCTAACAAGTAGAAAATTGGTAGTAGTGTACTTCAATTAAGGGACGAGTACCTTTATTTCTGCATCACAATCAACAAACCAGCTCTGCACTGCACTGATGCATGAGGTCACGACTAACTTTTTTCTAACGTGAGTGGCGTTCAACAGGCCGAACTGCTCTATGGTTCAGTGCAAACCGTCTGATTTGACCAGGTTTAATCATACAAGGCCTGCTCACATGCTTAAGCAGTCGCTAGACCAAACTGGACGAGTTGACAGTTTCAGTTTTTACAGTCAGATCTCCAGTCTGGTTTTCTAAACTATGCCACGAAACAATATGATCCAATCCAAGTATAATTAACACACAAAAAAACATTGATGTAAGGATGTTAGAGCAGCTACTATCATAATGATAAGTCATGTAGTGTGTGGTATATATTGATCTAGGAATACATCAACGGTTGCTATAATGAAGTGCAACAGGAAGAGGATGCAACTTGTCTAGCAGGTTTAGTAAATGTTTGTGGTGCTGGTGCGTGTAAATAATAATTCAGGAAATAGCATGCAACACATGGGACAGAAGTTAATAGCTTGGGCCACCTGAACATTGCACATTTATGTTCTCAAACTTGTATAATGAGTCAGGACAAGTCCAGTTTAACTGAACCTTAACTGACAATTTTAGATACATAGCACGGTTACTTTACAAGACATGTATCTTCATGTGATCAACAAAGAAATGATGATTTGGACTTAAAATCAGTTTCAAGATATCGTCGACAGATTTTACTAGTTTTGCAGTAATATTATCTAGAAGAATTAAAAAAGCATATTCAAGCTTTAAATAAATCATAGTTAGTTGAAGTCTCGTTTGGACTTGCCTTGACCCAGTTAATTTAAACCTGACTCGGTGTAGTGTGGGCTAGCCCACCAAACGTGGAGTCTTATTCCTTAATTAGAGTCATACAGTTGGTTAAGCAAGTTTGTTAGGAAAGAGCCCAACCAGTTTATAGATCGTATTAGAGTTTGAATAGACTCCCCAGCTTGTCGGTCAAGTTGTGTCTAACAATATAAAGGAGCCAACCTCTCAAAAAATCAGAGAAGAATATTGTCGCTTACTTTTATCAACTTTTACAGTAGTTAGTGTTATGTCAGTAGTAGATCCTACCATTATGTTAAAGTGACTGTATTCAAAGTGTCGTCTCAATATGTCACCTACTTTTGCCAAGTAACTTGATGACATACATTGCTTGAGATGACTATATTTACTGTTGAGCTATTATGTTCCACGTATATAAGAAAATAGTGATCTATACATAAATGAGATAAATTACTGTGTTTATTTTCCAGCATCACAAAAACTAAACAATACAAGAAACAAAAAATAAAGGATGGAAGATTGGACCTACCTGACCAAGAATGCCACCAAGGATTGCACATACAGGAGGATGTTCCTTTTTCCCAGCTGCTAGAAGCCGTTCCAGGAGAGACGTAGGAATTCGAGACTCATCCAAAGACTGCAGTTTAAAGTGCCGTGTAAAATATCTGAAGAAACATGACTCGATTGCTCAAAGTACGACAAACGGCCAAAGCTGTACCATTCTATCACACATATCCTTCCTCAGAGCCAAAACTGCAGGTAGATCAGAAAGTGATGTCTCACCGGGGTCGCGCCCTTCAGATGATTCATAACTTTCCAAGACTGCAAACAGACATGTTTATGTTAGTTACAAAACCAAGACGTGGAAAAATACAGATAGGTAAACAGTCATAGATCGAGTGAACATGCAAATAAGTAATTTTTGGTTGAAAAGCAAAAATACAAGTCCTAAAGAAAATCTCAGAAAACCAGTTGAATATGGGATGTTATATTCTATGTCCGCAGAGGAGCACTCATTTGCTTTGTGAGATATGAAAAAGAAAATACTTAGTGGAACAGCTATCCAATTTGATCTGTTCCACTAAATATTTATCATTTATGTATGTACAAATGAATCACATTGATCCCAATTTTCGCCTGATATTTGCCCATGAAAAAAGACCAAGAAAATAAACAAACACAGTTGCCACTATTAGACAACATAAACCTTAGGAACAGTATCTTAGGTTCTCATATCATCACCTCTCATGGCGTAGTACAATTTAGTTGTTTTTTTGGACAGATCCTTCCAGGGCACAGAAATAGCTTCCTGTATAGAAACAAACCAAATGTAAATGCAGTCAATGCGATTCAAATTGTAATACTTGCCACATGAAGCATCCAGAAAGGTGTGATATTGATTTTTAAGCAAATCATATGAGATTCAGTAGTAGTGTACAATTGCAATCATTGGATTAAAATTTTATATTTGGCAATCGAAGCATCCAAAAGGGGGTGATATCAGTTCCTGTAGGTATTCCAGCAATATTGTACTGAACTACAGGAGTAGCACAGGGGTAATATAGCACCATCAGTACAATAACAGATTGAACCAGTATTAAGTACTCCCTCCGTCCCAAAATAAGTGTCTTAACTTTGTACTAGTACTAAGCTTGAGACACTTATTTTGGGACGGAGGGAGTACATAGCAAGCATGCATAAGTACTTGCATGGAACAAACAATTTAAGGAAGAACAGAAGCAGTATAAAAAGAACAACAGCCAGAGGTACCTCCAACAAATGTATTACCCAAAAAAGAAATTGCAGGCCTTTCCAAATATGGGTAGACGGGCATCACAGAGCCACATCAGAACTAGAGGGAAACCAAAATGCAATAAAAGCACTTATTTTCTTTTTCTCTCTGCTGCCACGGAACACTAGATGTTCTATCATAGAAGGTGTCAACGTGAATTTTATATCATAATATGAAAACATAACTCGAATCGCTTCTGTGTATCATGTAATTTGTATAAGTTGCATAGTAAATACTCCCCAGTAAAGCACATGGTAGCAAAACAAGGATAACCAACTTGAGGAGTACTTCCCCTGTTTTTATTTACTCCGCATATTAGCTTTGACTGAAGTCAAACTTTATAAAGTTTGACCAAGTTTGTAGACAGCAATATAAACATTTACAATACAAATCTATATGATGTGAAAATATATTCAATGATGAATCCAACGGTAATTTGGTGATGTATATGTTAATATATTTTTCTACAAACTTGTTGAACGTTCATAAAGTTTGACTTTAGACAAACCTAATACGCGGAGCAAATAAAGAAGGAGTACAAAACAAGAGAGCACAGCTACTGAAAGACTTTATCTCTACGAACCTACAAAAAAAATTCAAATTAAACTTCCATACCTGCAGACTAGGATATTTCAACTCCTGCTGTTCAGGTTCTCCTCCAGGCTTCTTCTGAAAAAATAAAAACAATTTCAGGGATGTACATTTTAAGAATGAACTTAAGACAAAATTTGCATGCCACTAGTTATCATAAACATGGAAAGCATTCTAAGCATTCTGAGCATCTCCAGTAGTAGCCCCCACTTTAGAGCCCCTAAAGGCCAAATCCAAAATGGGGGCTGCACTTATTTCCTGGGCCCACAAATAACAGCTCCAACTCTAGCAGCAGACCCCAATTCTCAGCACCCATTATTTTGTGTACTCACTAACACATGGGAGTGATTGCCATTGAGCCCAGTATTTCTTAAGCAAATCAGAAGGCATAAATGTTTTGGCTTGTGAACAAAGCAAGTAAACAACGCTAATCAACGGATCAATAGACTAGATGCCAGAAGTCCTTCAGAAATACATACCTGAAGATAGCTATGGTTCTGCAGATCAACAAATATTTCACCACAAGAATCCTTGCAGTCTACAGAGTAGAAGGCAATATGCTTGCTTCTTTTCCGGCAGTTGTCATTAATAAACAACTAAAACATAACACATATGCAACAACAGTAAGGATAAGAAACGGAACACATGACAAAAGAAACTAAGAGTTACGAAATACTACTTAAGAGAAGGATCTACACCTTTGTTTTAAGAGATGCGCGGCTGAGTACAATAATGTCGAACCTGTCAATGAATGTTCCATCAATAAGTGATGGGTCACCTGGAAAAAATAACATAATAGTCAGAACTTTTCCAATCAATACTGTAAAAAGAATCTCAGATTTTATGGCCAACTGAGAATGGTTGAAAATTTATCTTACAGAAACAATATTAGTAAAACAGTGTGCAATACCATAACAACCCGATTGTTCCTATCATCAAATGATCGTTCTTGCAAGAACTTTCTCAACTATGGCAGTGTGATGAGTGCATTATCAGTTAACAAAACAAATTGAACACACTCCTGCCAGTAATTTTGGAACAAACCAATTCTAGAATGCAAGACATGATCGCTGTATACAATATATATTCATTAAGCATAATAAGCAAACTAAGGAAAAAGTGCATCAAACTATACAGCTCACCTTTTGCAACAGCAACTCGGACCATTGGATTGAAATCTTTTAAGGACTCGCAGCAAACCTCTGCCCGTGATTTACCACCATACACACTCTCATCATGAGGAATTAGGAAGTTTGAATTGAGATCATCCTCTGTGACTATGTGATCGTCCATCAAGGATAAACTGCCAACTCCTGCTAGAACAATATTCTTGCAGAACTGCGGAGTAGGAGAGAAATCAACTTTAGTGTATGTGGCTGCCTTCACCGAATTAACTAAACTGTAAATATCATGTTAAAAGTTAAAATACTGAAATTTAATTAATGTCAAAAAGAATTGGGGGCCTCTGTTTGGAAAAATCAGTATGCTTCGACAAGATGGAACATGAGTGAGAATCGAAGGAACAGTAAGTTCTAGTTTAATTATTTTTATCCCGGAAAGAAAAAGATTTAGCACTTACGAAGAAAACTAGCAGGCTAGCACATGGACAGTTTAAAGAAACTCAAAATGACAGAGTTGGACATTATTCATTTCAGCAATGCAAAATACAGAACATTAATCCAATCCACAGATACCAGTTATTACAACCTTGAACCGTAATAATTACTATCATAACAGCTTGAACCCTAATTTCCATGCTATATTTTGAGATATAATCAATACCAGACCATCAAAGATTACAATAAATAAATAAATTGTCTGTGAAGCAGAATAATAGAAGGCAATTTTACTTGCCCACCTCAATAGTAGTACCGTTCACGCCGCACACAAGCACATGCGCCTTACTTAGCCTGTTCCAAGCAAACACAAATATAACAGTCAGGTGAAAACAGAAGAATGCGCCGAAACAATGTTACAGAAAAGGCAGAAATTACACACCCAAAAAAATTGAAATAGTAGAACAAATAACATTGACAGAAAAGAAAAAAGAAGCCCAAAATTTCCACCGAAAGCATGAAACCGGGGTCACATAATTATCAGGGGAAATCCAATTATAACAGAAGAATCTTTTTGGTACTGTGCAAAAGGTTGAATCTCGGCTGGAAACTCGCGAGAGCCCCAGAAAACAAAAAGGTAGATTTCTCGAGACAAGAACAGCACGCGGTAAAACAACATGGAAACCGAAATAATGGAGTAAACGAAAGAGAAAAAGAAAAAGGAGGAGCAGAGGTGGGTTTTCTAGGGGGGGGCGGGGCGCACCTCTTCTGGGCATCGACGCCCCAGACGCGGATCTGGCGGTCGTAGAGCGCTGTCTCCTGCGCCGTCAGCTCCTCCTCCTCCGCGCCGCCGCCGCCGCCGCCGCCCATCGCGCGGAACGCCCGGATCCCGAGCCTGTGAGGCGAATCCGGTTAGCAGCCGACGGAGGGGAAACAAGAACGGGAGCAGCCGCAAGGGTTTTGAAGTTTTTTTAGGAGAAAATGAGGTACTACTACTATTTTTCTCTCTCCCCCCTTGTGGCCTTGCCTTTGTGGGGAGGCAGAAGCATCCTGAGCGTCCTGAGCGTGCAAGGACGGCCGTCCATCGAGACGGATGGACGGTCTAGACTTCGACTGTAATTTAGTCAAGAATCCAGAAATTTAGGTTTTGATTTTTTTTTGCATGGTAATACGTGTCTCATTCATATCATAAAGAACAAAGTATAAGTCACGTAAGAACCGAGATGACAAAACTGAAAAGATAGCAGAACATCTCTGAGCTTGACACCAACGCTCGTCACCTGCCTCCGACACCACCACAGCAGCCACCGAAGAAAAGAATAACGGATCACCTCCTCACCCGAGCTCGACACGGCTCCATCGCTGATATGCAGCTTTGCGGACCTTCAAGGTGGCTCACCAAAAGTGAAGCCATTGCCGTTGAACGAATCAGACCGGGGCAACACCCCGGACACGCCATCGAACTCCAGATCTGGCACCCCACCACGACTAAGACGCCGAAGGAGGAAACCATACCTGCCATCCACGAACCACGAACCCAGCACACGTTCCGTCTTTCAGATGTCGTCGATGCAGACCACAATCTGCATCCACTCCTGGACTACCTCCCAAGCTCCGCGCCGACGCTGGAGCAAACGCTTTCGCAACGACGGAGCCCAAGGACACATGTCCACCACGAGGATGCCACCGCCGCCACGCCATCCTACTTGAACAGACTGGTTTCCAAATCCATCCCCAACCATATGACTGATGGCTTCGTCAGGGAAGGATCCGAAGAATCTTTATTCAGCGCCCTCATCGTCGTCGCCGAAGCCAAGACGATGAACAGCCTAAAAACCTAGACTACAAGGGAGTAAAAACGATTCACACGCGTGGATCTGGCGACCCCCCTACCACCGACGACCGAGGTCGCCAGCGGAGGGGAGCCGCCGGTGGACGGCGCTGAAAGATGGGCTCTCCTAGCAGCGGCTAGGGTTCCAGCCGCCAGGGAGAGAAAACTCGATAGGTCGATCTGTTTCGCCCATTATTACGGTACAATGTTGTTCTCTCATACATACATACCTACGGAAGAAGCATATGAGTTCGGCCACATACTTGGACAGATCCATCATGCAGCGAGCCAACTAGGAGGGCCGAAGCGAGAAAAACAGCTGCTCATGGCAGAACGCAGCAGGATAACCTACCGGAGCCTCTACTGATTCGCTCTCGATGTGAACAAATGCAAGCGATTTAAAGTGCACTGTCGGTGTCAAAACCGGCGGATCTCGGATAGAGGGTCCCGAACTGTGCGCCTAAGGTCGATGGTAACAGGAGACAGGGGACACGATGTTTACCCAGGTTCGGGCCTTCTCTATGGAGGTAATACCCTACTTCCTGCTTGATTGATCTTGATGGATATGAGTATTACAAGAGTTGATCTACCACGAGATCGTAATGGCTAAACCCTAGAAGTCTAGCCTGTATGACTATGGTAATGAGCATCTCCTCTTTTCGGACTAAGTCCTCCGGTTTATATAGACACCGGGGAGATCTAGGGTTACACAAGGTCAGCTACAAAGAAAGGAATCTACATATTCGGTCGCCAAGCTTGCCTTCCACGCCAAGGAGAGTCCCATCCGGACACAGGTGCAGTCTTCGGTCTTCGTATCTTCACAGCCCATCAGTCCGGCCCATGGCCAACAGGCCGAACGCCCGAGGACCCTTTAGTCCAGGACTCCCTCAGTAGCCCCTGAACCTGGTTTCAATGACGAGGAGTTCGGCGCGCAGATTTGTCTTCGGCATTGCAAGGCGGGTTCCCCTTTCCGAACTCCAAGATAGTCTCCGGACGGATGATTGTATCCGGACCTGCCACACACACACCATACACAACTGCAGAGAGAATATAATACTCCACGAGTCCAATCCGCTGACAACTTTTTACAACATGACATCACGTCCACCCGGTCAAAATTTGGAACCGTTTTTGTGTGTGCCGCTCCACGTTTCGTGATGCGGTTGCCATTGGCACGTCTTGTCGAAGCAGAGATCGTGTCCCTTTGTTGCGAGATTCTCATCAATACGGGTATGGGTAACCCAACCGCGCCGTTTACATAGCCCTTGGGAATAGGCGAGTTCTGAGGCGAGTGGGAAGGCGCTTGATATTCGCGGCCCTTTATAAGGGGATAAGAATTCGCCCTTGTCTACTTACGCCTTCTCCTTCCTCTGCCCTTCCATCCTTGAGCTCCAGCGCCCAAGTCCTCATCTTTCTACATCTCCAGAAAGCATCCGACCATGTCCGGATCTGGAGGCCAAGGCAAATGGATGGTCTCCTCCGTCAAGGAGAAGGACATTACTGAGCTTCGGGCGGCTGGGTACTTGGCGAAGGATATCGCCCACCGTCTTCCAGCTCAGGGGCAAGTCGTCCCCACGCCGAAGCCCAACGAGAGGGTGGTATTCATCCCTCATTTCCTTCGCGGGCTAGGGTTTCCACTCCACCCTTTCGTCCGCGGGCTGATGTACTATTACGAGATAGACTTTCATGATCTATCCCCGAACTCTTTCCTCAACATCTCGGCGTTCATCGTCGTGTGCGAGGCCTTCCTCCGCATCCAACCCCACTTCGGGCTGTGGCTTAAAGTCTTCAACGTGAAGTCGAAGGTAGTGGACGGCCAGCACGCGGAGTGCGGGGGAGCCATGGTGAGTAAGCTGGCCAATGTCTCCTGGCCAAAAGGCACTTTTGTGGAGACTGTCAAGGAATGGCAGAAACAATGGTTCTACATCACAGAACCCCGTGGCACAAACTGGGCCGCGGCTGCTGAATTTAACTCCGGCGCTCCCATGCGACTCACCTCCTGGGTCGAGAAGAGCCCGAACTGGTGTTCGCTAGACGAGCTGATAGCGCTGCAGACGCGCATTCAAAGCATGGTGGACAAGAATGTCAAACTTGTCGATGTAGTCCAAGTGACGCTGGTTCGCCGGATCCTCCCTTGCCAAAGCCGAAAATGCCCCCTTTGGGAGTTTAATCCGAGGAGGCACCAAACCCTGGAGAGGCTCTTCGGAACGACTCACGAAGATGCCTGGAAGTTGCTCTTCAAGGGCGACGAGACTCCGCCAGCAACGGATTCGGATCGTGGGCATGACATTAACCATCCTGCCAGCGAGGTAAGTTTCCATCGCGTCCCCTACTTGCTTGCTTCAATGAGGATATCTGAACTTTTACTGTCATTGCCTCTTCAGGAATGGATGGCGAGGGCGAAGCAGATCCAGTGCCCGGCTCCGCTACCTGAAGAACCGGTCATTCCGCGTTTAGCAAAGATGCTGGTGCCGGCGCCCTATACAGCGCCAGCGAAGAAGGCCAAGGGGAAGGCCAAGGGGGTCCGGAGTGGCCCCCGTCGCAAGTGCTCTTCGGACGCTTGAGACCCGCTCCTCCGCCGTCGAGGATGATGACGATGAGGAGGAGGAGGAGGAGAACAACCCTCCCCCTGACGAGGGAAGGAAGAAGAGGGCGGCCTCCACGAACCTGGAGGCGGGGACGTCCAAAAAGGGGAAGGGCTCTTTTGCGGACAAATCCGCGTGGGACGTCGACAGCAGTCCGGAGCGACACCACTGCACCAAGCCTCAAGCTGCTTCGTAAGTGCTATGACTCCCGCATACCCATATGTCCAGCCTCTTCATTTCAATGTATTGACATGGTTAATTATGCTATCGCAGTCCGGCCCACAACACCTCCCAGCGATCCTCATCAAGAGGTTCGTTGGACTCAAAGGAGATGGCCAGCGAGACACCGCCAGCTGCCTACTCTCCCAAGGCCAAAGGGGACGACGAGGTGCTCTCCCAACGGACCTTCCCAGGCCAGGGAGAGGATCAAGAGGCGCCCGAAGGCGAAGCCCCTGTCGCCGAACACCAGGGGGAACCAATCCCCCGAGAGACTTGGGAGGAGGGCCGTACTCAGTTCGGCCCTCAACCAGACTTGATTCCGAAGACCGATATGGCTCCAGAATCCGACACGCAACCTCCTTTGAAAGAAGGGGGTATGCCTATTCCACCGGTGACCCCTGTCCAACCAGGGGCACCAGATGATCTGCTGGAAGCGCTGCGAGGTGCTTCCATTGCGGATGAGCACCGTGTTCTTATGAGCACGGTGATTGAAAGGGTTCAGTCCGTTAAGAGTGGACTAACCGAAGCCTGCAGCTGCCTGCTGACAGGTTTTGAGGTAAGCGACACAAAAGGAGAAAATCCCAATATAGACAGTAGCCCCTGAGACACTATCCGGTGTTTGGAAAGAAAAGTCGGACAGAGGATCAATCCTTTTATTGCAGGAAACTAACTAAATTTGTCTGGAATAAATATGCAGGCGTCGCTGCTGGCCGCGGCCTCACATGCTGCCGAAGTCTTCGATCTGAAGCGGAGGCTGGAGCAGGCCGAGGAGGAGCTCGGCCAGGTGAGGAAGCAGCTCCAGGAGAATCAAGGTATGTGATAACCCGGGAAATATTCGAAAAGAGTAAAATATATATTGACCAAAGTGTCATGATATGTATAGGAGCGACGACCGAGGTCGAGGCCCTGAAAAAGGCCCTGGGCGAAGCCGAGGGGAAGGCTGTCAAGGAGCAAGCTGCCCGTAAGCAGCTCAAGGCCCGGGTCAACGAGGTCCAGCAGGAGCTCCAGGACGCGGTGAGGAAGTGCGAGACCTTGGAGCGCGATGCATTGGCTCGAAAGACTGAACTCGCCAAGGCTCGCCAGAGCGCAGAGACGGCCCAGAATGAGGCCCAGGGCGCCCTCCAAGAGATCGAGGAGGCCAGGAAGATCACCGCGGGTAAGGCATTTAGTATGCAAAGCAAATATGTGAAAAGGAATTATCTTTTGCTAACCCGGATTCGGAGTTCTCCAGGGGCTTTTTCTGATCTGCCGCGAAGTGTGTCCGACGCCGCGGAGTTCTTTCGAGCCGAGGAAGGGAGCTGCACGGAGAAATTGCTCTGGTCGCAGTATCTTGTGCCAGAGCATCCCGTGCCCTTCACCGATCAGCTGAAACAGCTGGTGGAGCTGCATAGGGTTGCCGAACTAGCCATGAAGGATTTGATAATCCGGCTATGGCCAGCCGAAGCTATGCCCGGCAGCTACTTCGGACTCGTGAGGCGGATGGTGAACGCTTGTCCTCGGCTGGATATCGTCAAGCGATCGGCCTGTATTGAAGGTGCTCGTATGGCCTTTGCTCGTTGCAAGATGTGGTGGGCGAAGATGAACGCCGTCGAGCTGGCCAGGGGGTCGCCAGAGGGCAAGGAGCACCGCACACCCGAGCGCTATTTTGCGGATGTCCTAGAAGGGTCTCGCATTGTGCCAACGCAGTGTGGGCAAGACATTATTTTCGAATGAATACATTCGTGTTGTCTGTGCCTTGTATAATGAAACAAAGTCAGTTTGTAATATAATGCTTGTTATGTTTTAATTTTTTCCTCCTGTGCGGCCGTGTTGTATGGAATTTGAGGGTTGGCCAGTCGTCAGCTTCTGCCCCTACGTAGGTAGTACGGGGGTGTTCGGGATGGAATCTAAACAATCTTGATCCAATTGTATGGTCCTTGAAGGAGTTGTTTAGCGCAACGAACCAGACAAACAGACTATGCGGCTTAAACGCCCTCACTTAGCCATAGGAGTTTCACAATAAAACATAGGCGCAACCCCTAGTTTTCGAACCAGAGTGCTATGAGCGTCTGATCGGGAAGTACCGATCCTTCGCGTAATGCGGGAGAAATCTCCAACGATTTGTAACCTCCGAACAGCTGACCGACTCTCGCCACATCATGACAGTCAGTTTTCGGCTTTCTCTACTGAGGTGCTCCTTTGGATAAACCAGGGCACTATCGCAGTAGTTCTCCCTTTACTACCTTAGCCGATATAGCGGAATGTAAGGTAGCAAGCACAGGAGCCGGGCAACCCAACTATTGACCAAAGACATGATTCGGAGCCAATGCATATAATGCTAAATTCGGGGTGCCGAACTATACTATAAAGAGTGTTCGGACTTTGTTGCTGTCTTGTGGGGCGCCTGGGAGCCCCTGGCAAATATGAAACGTACCAAAGTGTACGGGTGCTAGAAGATAAGTTATTAAAGGATAACAGAAAGAAGCAGAGGTGATATCTTGGGCCCTTAAACTTGAGCCACGAACTGTTTCCATTATAATTGGGTTAATGTGTCAAAGCGCATTGATACAAATGGTGCGATAAGCAACCAGTTGTTTAACATGCCGCGACTGAAGGCGAGCCGCGTGTGGGTCCTGACAATAGGTAGAGTGGTCGTTTGAACTGACCTCTAGAGCTTTCCCTATACGTCTGTGCTTCTTGCCATCCTGGTATATTTATCCTTTGACAGGACCGGTAGTCGGGCCGTTAAAGAAGGCCTATGTAAAAGAAACCTGGAAAAGGAAAAAGGTAATACTGAAAGTATATGTGTGTCCGGGATCGGTCGAGCCGAACTGTAGATCACAAGCCAGTTGTGCCTCCGTCGATGCCCATGGGATTTTGAGTGCGTAATTATGTACACGTGGTACGAATGCCGCTGCTTGATCGGGGCTTGGACGGAGGCCAAATTGCTAATCGAGCTCTTGACGAGCCGAGCTGTCCTGTTGCAGCGTAGTCCGGACCTTCTTAACAGTGTCCAGGGGCTTGGCAGCCGGATTCCGGTTCTGCTTGAGAAGGCCGCTCTGTACTGCTGCTGCTAGGGTGGCGGTGTGCTCCTCAGTATGGAGGGAGCGTTCCGTGTTTCCGTTGACCGTTATGGCGCCGCGTGGACCGGGCATCTTAAGCTTAAGATAAGCATAGTGCGGCACCGCATTGAACCGAGCGAATGTCGTCCGTCCGAGCAGTGCGTGATAACCACTGCGGAATGGGACGATGTCGAAGATTAACTCCTCGCTTCGAAAGTTGTTGGGGGATCCAAAGACGACCTCTAGTGTGATTGAGCCCATACAGCGGGCCTCTATACCTGGTATGACTTCTTTGAAGGTAGTCTTCGTTGGCTTGATCCTTGACGGATTAATGCCCATTTTGTGCACTGTGTCTTGATAGAGCAGATTGAGGCTGCTACCACTGTCCATGAGGACTCTCGTTAGGTGGAATCCATCAATGATTGGGTCCAGGACTAGTGCGACTGATCCGCCATGCCGGATACTGGTCGGATGATCCCGACGATCAAAAGTGATCGGGCATGATGACCATTGATTGAATTTGGGGGCGACTGGCTCTATCGCATAGACGCCCCTTAGTGCGCGTTTGCGCTCCCCTTTTGGGGATGTGTGTAACGTATATCATGTTTACTGTTTTCACTTGAGGGGGAAACTTCTTCTGTCCCCCTGTGTTCGGTTGCCGGGGCTCCTCCTCGTCGTCCTCGCTTTGTGATCCCTTTTCCCTGTTCTCAGCGTTTAATTTGCCGGCCTGTTTAAAAACCCAACAGTCTCTGTTGGTATGATTGGCTAGTTTTTCTGGGGTGCCGTGTATCTGGCACGGGCGATCGAGTATGCGGTCCAGGCTGGATGGTCCCTGATTGTTTCTCTTGTATGGTTTCTTCCGATGGTTGGACTTGGAGCCACTGAATCCGGCGTTGACTGTAGTGTCGTCGGTATTATCACCATTGCTTTGGTGTTTGTGTCTGTTACGTCGGAGCTTGCCGTTGTTGTTCTTAACCTCGGAGGAGCCTGCCTCACTGGTTGTGTTTTTGCTGCGAGCCAACCAACTATCCTCACCCGCGCAAAAGCGGGTCATGAGTGCCGTGAGGGCAGCCATAGATTTTGGCTTTTCTTGGCCGAGGTGGCGGGCGAGCCATTCGTCGCGGATGCTGTGTTTAAAGGCCGCTAGGGCTTCGGCATCCAGACAATCAATGATCTAGTTCTTTTTAGTTAGGAACCTAGTCCAGAACTTCCTGGCGGACTCCCTAGGCTGTTGAACTATGTGGCTTAAGTCATCGACGTCTGGTGGCCGGACATATGTACCTTGGAAGTTATCGAGGAAGGCCTCTTCCAAGTCCTCCCAGCTGCCAATAGAATTTTTAGGCAGGCTGTTTAACCAGTGTCGAGCTGGTCCTTTAAGCTTTAGCGGGAGGTACTTGATAGCATGGAGGTCATTTCCCCGGGCCATGTGGATGTGGAGGATAAAGTCCTCGATCCATACCGCGGGATCAGTTGTCCCGTCGTATGATTCAATATTCACGGGTTTGAACCCTTCGGGGAATTCGTGGTCCATTACTTCATCCATGAAGCAGAGAGGGTGTGCGGCGCCTCTATATCTGGCCGCATTGCGCCGTAGCTCCGATGGAGTTCGTCTGCAGTTATCGGCTCGGGTGTGACTAGGTTTGTCACGTCCGAATAGGTAGCCATTATCACGTGTCGAGAGACTTTCTCGCGATCCGTAAATCGATCGGGTATGTCCTGCTCTACTATCCAGGGTCTGCCGGAGGTCGTATGTGTGACCCCGAGCTGTTTCGTCTCTATTTTTACGAGGCGGTGGGGCAGGCTGCTGTTTGGCCTGAGCTGCCGCTCTATCCCGACCACGTGGTGGTCGGTCCGCCGCACTGTCCTAACCGCGTGGTGGTCGATCGGCCGCATTACGTGAGGGTGGTATGAGCTCCAGTGCCTCTTCATCGAACTGGGGTAGTAGCCTGCGCTTTGGGTAACTCTTGGCTGGGCGTCTGAGGCCGTATTCTTCGGCTGCCAGGACATCAGTCCATCTGTCGACGAGCAGATCTTGGTCAGCTTGAAGCTGCTGATGTTTCTTTTTCAGGCTCCTTGCAGTGGCTATTAGCTGGCGCTTAAAGCGCTCCTGCTCCAGAGGCTCCTCAGGCACGATGAAGTCGTCGTTGCCGAGGCTTGCCTCCTCCTCGGAGGGCGGATGGTAACTACCATCATCCGAGTCTTCTTCCATTGCCTGTTCGTCAGGGCTGACTTGCCCATCTTCCCGATGGTCTTGTTCGGCAGTTTGTTCATCGGGTTCTTCTGTGTATTCGGCACCATTCGGAGTGTTATCGTCTCCTGTGCCGGTGTTGTTGTCCCGGCTGCGGCGGGATTTAGAGCGGCGCCGCTGACGCCGGCGCTTTGGTTGTGTTTTAGGAGGGTCCTCCTTTGTTGGGTTTTCCTTGTCATCGCCACTATTATTTTTCGGCGTATCTACCATGTAGACGTCGTATGAGGAAGTGGCCGTCCATCGTCCGGTGAACGGCGGGTTTTGGGCCTCCTCGTCTTCGGCATCGTCGTCCATACCGTCGATGTCTTCGGAGTCATAGTCAAGCGTGTCGGTTAAATCTTCAATAGTGGCTATCACTACAAAAAAATACACTTCCGTGATGATACGTGTTTGTCACAGTAGGTCGCATTTTCTGTCATGCATGTACATCCATGACGATTTTATGAAAGAATCAAGATAGTCATACCTGTGCTGTCATAGAAGTGTTCCATGACATTACCAAAATTATCATCACGGAAGTGTCCACTTCCATGACGATAAATCCCGCGTCACAGAAGTGCTTTCGTCAAGGGTGACCGACACGTGGCATCCACCGTAACGGAATGCCGTTAAGCTATCGGGTCGGGTTTTGGATCCGATAACCCGTTAACAGCCCCGACCAATGGGGATTTTCCACATGTAAAATCATCATTGGCTGGAGGAAACACGTGTCGGCTCATCGTTGGGACAGATGTCATCCACTCATTGGACAGAAGGCGCCTATGATACGTCGACACGTGGCATGGCCCAACAGAGGCCCATTCCTGTGAAAAGGCCGGCCCGCTTGACTTGGTCAAAAGGTGGCGGGCCGGCCCATGTAAAGCCTGTTAACGTCATGTTCGCATATAGCCCATTTACAGCCCGCTAACCCAAGGCCCGTTACGCCCTATCCGAATTAGGCCCAGTAGCGTCATCTGGGCCACCCAATATGATTCCAGCCCGTTTTCACTTCTGGCCCATGTATGGCCCATGACGTCTTTCAGCCCATATGAGGCCCTATGTAACTCTTGGCCTATTAATGGCCTGTGGTGAAACTGGCCCGTAATGAGCAGTGTATCACTTTACACCCATTAACGGCCCATGGTGAAACTGGCCCGTAATGAACAATGTATCACTTTATACCCATTAACGACACGTTATTCCGTTGGGCCGTTTCCAGCCCATGTTATCTTTCGGCCTTCTCAGAGCCCATTTATTCTTGGGCTCATTTCCAACATTCGTTTACTTACGGCCCGTTACTGTCATTTTCTGCTTGTGGGCCAAATTCAGCCCGTGGTTACAGTCGGCCCGTTTGTGGTCCGTTAATACATTGGGCCGTTTTAATAGCGTCATCAAATACAGCCTATTAACGATGGCCCGTTATGGTCGGCCCATGAACGAACGATTCCAACTCTAGCCCGTTTACGGCCATAATGCGGCCTGTTATTGGCCCATGTTTGGCCAATCGATCATACTGCCCGTATAAGGCCCATTGATGATACGGCCCGTAGAAGGCCCATTGTTTCTACGGCCCGTAGACGGCCCACTGTTTCTACGGCCCGTAGAAGGCCCACTGTTTCTACGGCCCGTAGGAGGCCCAGTGTCACTACAGTAAATATTAGCCCATGGTTATTGTGGCCTAGTTTAAAAAAATAGGTTATTGCAGCCACTAGCAAACCGCGGAAAAAGAACTGCAATGACTACAAGCAAACAAATAAACAAGACAACAAGGAAATAAATAAGCAAGCAACTTACGTAGGCTATCACGGCTATCACACATATTACATCCACTGGGCATCAAAGTTCGCCACCAGTGCAAATAAACGCGCCGACAAAAGAATATACAAAACTGAGAGCACTTCAGAAGGCACTAGGCCTGGCCACGTCGGGCCCCCCAAACAGATGAAGAAGCTGAGTAGACCTCAGTTGTGTCAACGATAGATGCATCAACACTAGATTTAAGGCACGATGATGCGCACGGCAGTCCTCTGACATCTTCGTTGCATCTTTGACTTCAAGTCGGAGCTGAGCTAAAGCAAGCCTTTCCGCTTTAAGTTGAGACTGAAGAAGTCGAACTGATTGAGGCAGCGACTGCACAGAGGTTGTCTCACACCTGCTGGTGAGTAGCTTCAACTCACTGTCTTCATCAAGACAGGACCTTGGGGTCATCTCGCTGTCCTCAAGATGGTTTGGCTCACTATCTTCCCTAAAGTTCTGCCTGGCGTAAGAGATACGAGTCTGAAAGAGAAACAAGGAGACACGTAACAGGTTTCACAATTATATAAGCAAATAAATGGATCTGTTCTGCATAAGGAACATGTTTTTACAACTACAATTTGAAACTGGTAGTTGTTGCAAACATCCAATCAGATGTAAACAGCAAAGCAAATAGCAGTGGAGGAAATGATGCCTATCCAAATCTATACTAGAACAAAGTTTGAAGGCTTGAGAAGGATGAACTTACATTACATGTTAACACGGGCTGGACAAAGCCCTTCTCCATGTTGATGGAAGGATAATTCAATAAATTCCCCAAAGAAAATTCTCTATAAGCGTTGCCATTATTCTACATTTTGCAAAGAGTAAATATAGATCAAATAATATTGGAAGAAACAGAGGATAATGAAGCTCAGGTGCAGACTGATGATACATAATCAAATAGCAATTAATTAAGTACAGCGTTACAAGGCAAAAGGGAGAGAGGTACTGACAAGAGCAATGCAGAGCCCATTATTGTTTTGAGATCGTATGATCCTTTGAGCAAGGAGATTCATCTGAAATTAGTTTTCATACAAGAGAGAAGGTAAGGCACAAGCAGAAATTTAGGAGTTCAAATTTTGAATTGATATCATAGACAGTACCTGACGCTGGGCTCCCAACAGTTCTAATAGGGGTTTGGCCACTGGAGTAGGGGTAAAGTGTGGTACAGTTGGGCCTATGTTTTCTGTGGCTGCTGATCTATCTGATTTAACAGGTATCACTACCTTTTCCAAATACCTAGTTTGTACTCCTTGAGGATCTGCACTCACCCTCTTCCTTTTGGACATCTATTACGAAAGAACAACATTTGACTGGAAAAACATAGTGTGACGACACATGGAATAGGTACAGAAAATGGATAGGTATGGCATATACTCATATATGATGCTTAAACTAAGCAGATGGTGTAACAAAGTAGAAGTAATGCAAGAGGTCAGATGCAAAATATGTGCGACCAATACAACTTTGCAAAGTTAGAGCAAGCACCTTGATGGGTGAATAAGATAGGCCATCCTCCACCATGCCAAGTTTGTTAGCCAGTGGATCGTTCCGCAATATTCCTCTCGTGCGCCCATTCTCATATTCATTTTGATAATGTTCAATATCTGACATGCATGAAAACATCAAAACAAGTGAGATTTTCTTTGTAATGCAGAAGTGATTCTAATCCAATACTGCCTCCCTGTAAACCCCTTTGTGCTATCTCTGCAATTCTTTTAAAAGATGCCATGCATGCTGTAATTTGTTGTGTGCATTAATATAATGTGGCCTACTACTCAAAATATGAGAGCTCCAGAAGTGATGACACTTCGCAGATGATAGCTTCAACATATAGTAAGGAAGAACAAGTCGACCTGACCTGACAGATTCAAAATATACTAAGGGAGAACAACTCGACCTGACCAGTCGACTGCAAGAGAAGAGTATCATCTTAAAGAAGAGCAAGCAGATTGAAGATATTACAAGTCTTTCAATACAATGTCGGTTGGCCACCCATGATGAACCAGAGCGCACAGAGAAATACTATTCTTTCCGGTCTCTCCATATGTGGCTCACATGCATTTCGAAACTAAATTAGGAACATTTAGCTAACCAATTAAACATCTCTCAGTTTTACTAATATCAGCAATAATATCAGATATGAATTTGTACAACTAAGCTTGTTTAGCTCGATGGGTGGAGCAGTGCTATTACGACACGAACCACGTAGGCTGATTGTGGTCATCATAAAATGGGGAAAACATAAGCATGATGACTACAGTGTTGACCGTGGCAGTGGGATGGCAGATCTGAAGCTGCAAACGGCGCAAAGGGTAGTTAGCAACCGATGTTTGCTTTGAAATAACAACTAAGATTTGGAAACTAAAGTGGGACCTTTAGCTAACCAATTAAATGTGTCGGTTAACTAATATCAGTATCATATCACAATCATATTTGAACAACTAAGCTTTCGAATTCTGAGTGTTGTGTTGTTTAGCTTGAAGGGTGGAGTAATGCTAGTACGACAGAAAGCACCTACGCAGATCATAGTAGAGTAGATAAAAGGGGAAAACCCTAAGCATCAAGAGAAAAATCAGGAAAGTGGAACTAGCTGGACCAGTGGGTGGCGCACATGCTTTTCGAAACGAATATAGGAACATTAGGTGACCAATTAAACGTTCTTTGTTTTAGTGATATGAGCATCATATCAGATTCGTATTTCAACACGTAAGCTTTGGATTGAGGTCTTGAGGAGCAGTGCTAGCACGACACGAAGCACCTACGATGATGGTAGTGAATATAAAGGGGGGAAACCATAAGCTTTACGAGTATAGTGCCCGTGCCATGGCGGATCTGAAGGTGCAAACCAGACAAAGCTACTTCGCAACCAATGTTTGCTTTCAACTAGCCACTACGATTTGGTGCGGACAAGAAAAGTACAGTAAACAAATTATGATCTATTTTCCGGGTGAGATCAATAACTTAAGCACATATGGAAGAGTACCACCTCTCTTGCGACGCCGTGTAGGCCTATGCTGATACGTTGAGGGTGCTGCGGGTGCGATGGCTGTCGGCGGCGGGGAAGAAGACTTTAGACGGCAGACGGCCGGGTCGGGGATATATCCTGTTGCCGTGGACGAGGCGGTCGTAGGAGCGGCAACGGCAAGGTGGACGACGGTGCCGATGAAGCAAGAGGAGGCGATGAAAGGATCCTGGTCCAGCGCCGTGGATGAGAGACGTCCATCTCTTGCAGTGGACGACGGGGTAGGGGTAGTGGCTCCGGCAAGGTGGAGGATGGGGTGGCGGACGGAGGAGGCTGGCCGCAGTGCGGAGGTTGTCGTGCCGCCGACGGTGTATGAATGGGGAAATGGAGGGGAGGGGGGATCTCAAACTTTGGGATGCGCTTCTCTGAAATGGGGGAAAGTTACGAACTTATCCCCCGTTTAAAATTTCGGACATCGCGTCGGTTGGGGATAGGACGGTAATCTCGCATCTCCCAAATATTTGCCGGTAACTATTTCGGGCGAGGAGAGGGTGTTTTGCCGCCCACGGTTGGCGCCCACGGTGTATGAACAGGGCTGACGGGTAGGGCGGTTGTGTCACGTCTGATGGAAGTTACACATCTGCCCCTATTTAAAATATTAGCCTACATCGATTTCGGACGAGGAGAGTTTGTTTTGCCGCCCACCGTGTATGAATGGGGAAATGGAGGAAGAGACACATGTCTTTCGGACGAGCTTGAATCAAATGTGTTTTGCCGCCCACGTTTGGCGCCCACCGTGTCTGAATGGGCTCAGAGGCCGTCGTGTCACGTCTGATTGAAGTTACTAGTCTACCCCTATCGACAGCAGTGTAAATCCGGTCGATAAGGATGTCAAGTGTCAGGGGTAGACAGTAATTTCCATCTCGCAAACACTTGCTTCAGGCAGCCCACAAATTATAGTGGGTGTTTAGCCGCTTCGTTCAAAACTTGGGAGAATTAGCATTCACGTTTGCTCTGGGACCTGGCAAACTAAATTCAAATCCAATTTGTATTCGATTACGAATATCCACAGATAATTATACGTTTTGTTATTTATTTCTTCAAAACCACAACAAAGATTTATTCCACCTTTATATATGATTATGATTTAGAAATGCCGTGATCTTCGAGTTCAGTAGGTTGGATACACTCTGAGTCAAACAGTTATTTCATCCAATACAATATGCTCACACGAAAAATAGTTCACCTTATGTCAATCGTACAAGTACTGAGGATTACCTCGCCTAAAAAATTCGGATCATTACAACACATGGACAACATAGGGGGTCTTGCAACATAATCCATTCAGAGACATGACACAACATGCAAGTACAATAATCTAATGACAATTTCAACTGGTATAAAGAAGAACCGGGATTACCTTGGGCTTCAGATAGCAGAAACAGCAGGACCTCCTCCGTCTTCAAATGCAACATTCTTACTTCCTCCAATTCTTGGGTTGCTTGCATAATGCGTGCCGCTAATTCCGTAATTTCCAGCCTCAAGATAAAGATTACCTCATTCATGGCAGCCACACCATCTCTTCCTGCCTCTAGTAGAGCCTCAAGCACTATAATATCTGTGCTCAGACTGCACTCCGGCGGTGTTGCCTCTGAACTGCTACCATCTGGTAACATGGATGGCACACTGCTTCCACAAATAGATTCTGGGGTTGTACATTGTGTCCTAGTGTGAACCGCAGCCTGAAAGATTTCCGCTGGACATCAGTAAGAGATAGTTATCGTATGATCCAGGCAGTAAGCTTACATGGTAAACGACGGATGAATTATTGCCGAGCATGGAAAACTATATTTAAATGGTTCAAAGCAGCATCAGCCGAAAAGAAATTAAAATGGTAAGATGAAACTAGGGATGTAAGTGGCAAATAAACGACATCCGCCAGTCCCATCTAGTTAGTTTTTGCTACCTCCCTAGTTTATTTTCCTCAAAAAACAAAAACTCTTTTGAACTATCATACCACTAGTGGACTTTAATCGGGATTAAACGGGACCCAGTTGACATCCCTAGTTGAAAGGGAGTGTACAACCGCTATATTTAAGTTGCCAAGGCATCTAAGCAGTTGAAATAATCTGAGAAAGCACTTAACAGTGTGGCCTCATATAAACTACGAAGACAGTCTTGTGATGAAGTTGAGAGGAAAAGTTAAGGACTCAAATGAAATAGGCATGCATTTCTTTACGATAGTACAGCAGGCACTGCTGACATATTGGCCAACTCAGGTATAGCGTAACAACAAATAAGCATTCGAATCAAGCAATACAGCAAAGCAGACAACTGAACTATTTGTAATTCGGTAGGATTACACGTTGAGGGCACAAGCCAAGAAAGCAGCCCACTCGCATTACATTTCACATGTACTAAAACACACTGGCTTACCATATGTTGCTGTGAAGCCTAGCTGCTGTTGCAATGTTCTTTGAAGATATTGTCAGCATCCCGTGGTTGCAAATCTAGTTGTTGTAGTTTATTCTGCACCATCTATTTAGGTAAAATTAATTTTAATCGCATGCACTGGTCCGAATTGATCATCAATGGTTCATCTAAACTAATGAAAGAAGGGTGTGTGCATACACAACAATATATCTGCTTCCCTCTATTTTTATGCTTGTTCGAGGTGCCAGCCCCAAAAGAACAAATATTTTGCTTGATGGGGTTGGCAGCTCCATAATTAATAGAAGCATCAAATTAGTCATGCAACTTGGGAAGATCAAGAACACACAAACAAGTAATGAACAGAGGCTCAGAGCAGTGATGTAATAGCTAGCATCAGAAAATGTAGGGTAAAACGAACAAAAAGTAGCGGAACCAGATGCTAGTTTGCTGATGTGTAATTAAGCATAGAGAACATTAAGCAGTCTGATGGAACCAACAGGTGGCATCAGAACAAAACTAAAGCATATTAACTATATGTGCACTGGTATGTAATTTAGCACATGTAACATGTTCACTGCCAGAAGTATGGCCCTACAGGTGCAAGCAGAATAACGCGTCTCATGAAAAACTGAATGATGCCCTGAAGAAATTCAAAGGTGCGGTGCTTATGCTAGGAAAGTGAACGTAGGCGCCGGCCGTTGGATAATAGTACCTGATTCTCGGCGGCGTATGGGTATCGTTGTCATACTTGATAGCTAAGGATCGTCGATGGTGCTCGTGTTGCGGTTGAGTTTGGGCCGGCTATTGCCGTCGCTGAAGCGGATCCGGTGCTACGGTTGCGGCACCTGTCGACATACAAGAAAGCTCATCTGTGGTAAGTGAACAGTTGCACGATAAAGAGAAAAACCGAAGGAGTACAAATCGAAATAACCTAATGAGGCTGCGGCATCGGTAAAGCAGGGCCGGTGGAGTTGAATATGGCGTCCGTGGAGTGGGTCCGGTGCAGTGGACGAAGGCTTTGGCGGGCGCGTTGTACAGTGCTTTCGGTGAGGCGGATCTGTTGCGGTGGACGAGGGCTTGTATGAAGGGCCAGCGAAGGGGCGGACGAGGGAGTCAGTGAGGGGCCTACGCTGTGGTGGACGAGGGCGCCGGTTAAGCAGATCCGGTGCGGTGGACCATGATGGCGGTCAAGGAGATCTGGAGCGGTGGACAAGCCAGTCGCTGAAGCGGCTCCGGTGAAGTGGTGAGTTGGCAGTTGGGGGTTCCAAGGTGCGGAAGGTAGATCCGGCGGGGTGTGAGGTCCACCGCTGCGGCGGAGTGTTGGAAATATGCCCTAGAGGCAATAATAAATTGGTTATTATTATATTTCCTTGTTCATGATAATCGTTTATTATCCATGCTAAAATTGTATTGATAGGAAACTCAGATACATGTGTGGATACATAGACAACACCATGTCCCTAGTAAGCCTCTAGTTGACTAGCTCGTTGATCAATAGATGGTTACGGTTTCCTGACCATGGACATTGGATGTCGTTGATAACGGGATCACATCATTAGGAGAATGATGTGATGGACAAGACCCAATCCTAAGCCTAGCACAAGATCGTGTAGTTCGTTTGCTAAGGGCTTTTCTAATGTCAAGTATCATTTCCTTAGACCATGAGATTGTGCAACTCCCGGATACCGTAGGAATGCTTTGAGTGTACCAAACGTCACAATGTAACTGGGTGGCTATAAAGGTGCACTACAGGTATCTCCGAAAGTGTCTGTTGGGTTGGCACGAATCGAGACTGGGATTTGTCACTCCGTGTAAACGGAGAGGTATCTCTGGGCCCACTCGGTAGGACATCATCATAATGTGCACAATGTGACCAAGGAGTTGATCACGGGATGATGTGTTACGGAACGAGTAAAGAGACTTGCCGGTAACGAGATTGAACAAGGTATCGGGATACCGACGATCGAATCTCGGGCAAGTAACATACCGATAGACAAAGGGAATTGTATACGGGATTGATTGAATCCCCGACATTGTGGTTCATCCGATGAGATCATTGTGGAACATGTGGGAGCCAACATGGGTATCCAGATCCCGCTGTTGGTTATTGGCCGGAGAACCTCTCGGTCATGTCTGCATGGTTCCCGAACCCGTAGGGTCTACACACTTAAGGTTCGATGCCGCTAGGGTTATAGGGAATATATATACGTGGTTACCGAATGTTGTTCGGAGTCCCAGATGAGATCCCGGACGTCACGAGGAGTTCCGGAATGGTCCGGAGGTAAAGATTTATATATGGGAAGTCCCGTTTTGGCCACCGGAAGAGTTTCGGGTGTCACCGGTAATGTACCGGGACCACCGGAGGGTTCCGGGGGTCCACCGGGAGGGGCCACCAGCCCCGGAGGGCCCTATGGGCTGTATGTGGAGAGGGACCAGCCCCTTAGTGGGCTGGGCACCTTCCCTCCCAGGGCCCATGCGCCTGGGGGTTTGGGGGAACCCTAAGGGGAGGCGCCCCCCTTGCCTTGGGGGGCAAGGCAACCCCCCTGGCCGCCACCCCCTCCTCAGATTGGATCTGAGGGGGCCGGCCCCCCCTCCCTTGCCCCTATATATATGTGGTGGTGGGAGGGCAGCAACACCACAAGTTCTGGCGCAGCCCTCCCCCTCTTCCATGTCCTCCTCCTCCTCTCCCGCGGTGCTTGGCGAAGCCCTGCAGGATTGCCACGCTCCTCCATCACCACCACGCCGTCGTGCTGCTGCTGGACGGAGTCTTCCCCAACCTCTCCCTCTCTCCTTGCTGGATCAAGGCGTGGGAGACGTCACCGGGCTGCACGTGTGTTGAACGCGGAGGCGCCGTGGTTCGGCGCTTAGATCGGAATAAACCGCGATCTGAATCGCTACGAGTACGACTCCTTCATCCGCATTCTTGCAACGCTTCCGCATCGCGATCTTCAAGGGTATGAAGATGCACTCCCCTTCCCCTCGTTGCTAGATTACTCCATAGATTGATCTTGATGATGCGTAGAAAATTTTGAATTTCTGCTACGTTCCCCAACACGGAGGACTAGATTCGGCGGCTTGCCGTGGTTGGGGGGGTCGGGGAGGGGAAGGGGAGGGGCTCTGGGGAAGAATGTTGGGGCAAAGAGGGGAAAACAATGGAGTTACCAAAGCAGCCCTTTTCCGTTCATGTGGCAGGGGTAAAACAGGAATATCGCAGGGCTAAACTTTCGGGTGCGTGATATTTCGATGTGAGCGGGAAGTTTGAAAGCTTTTGGCGCCTAAAATTATATGTATTCTGCTCTCGTACGGCCAACTATGATATCATGGCCGACAATTTGTTTGTTTTGCACGCAAAAAAATGTGCAAGTTTTGAAAATCAATGTCTCCAACTCGAAACTTAGATTGTCCATTCAATTCAAATATGGATCATTGAGCTACTACAAGCAAATACCATCATACGGTCCAATTCAAATGAAATTCCAAATGTGTTTATCCTAAATATGATGACAAAGCAAAAATGTGTATGTGTATGAATAAAGTGGATGATTGTAAAGTTTGAACATGCCCGTATGTGTATATCTCTAGGTTTGATATATGAATTTGAAATCACGAAATCCCGGCTTAAAAAATGCACCTCCGTTTAAATGAATTACAAAAGCTAATGATGGAGTCGAATTCCAAAATTCCAATCTTAGGTTTGTAATTCTGGTACATCAAGGTATATCACGCATGTTCAAAAGTATCGTTATCTCATAGTACAAACTGTGAAACAAATTGATCAACCATGAGTGCACAATATCTCAATTACGCTAAAGTCCCTCAAATATACACACCTCACTCTTTATCTAAAGTCAACCCCCCCCCACCACCACACACACACACACACATAGAGAAGTCGTTCTCTCCCCCAAACACCAACACACGAGCACATTAACACCCCTCTCTCTTGTAAAGTCCGGACCCCAACATAGGTCTCTATCACTTTGTCTCTCGGGCATGCACACATCTCTTCCCTCACTCTCTAGGTCTCCCGCTATCTCTCTTACCCAAGCACACACACTATGTAGAGTGTATATTTCCCATACACACAAAACGTCGCCCCCAAACGTCTATCTCCCTAGTTATGTGGTTCTCGCGCACTCACCTCACACACCACCCCCACTGCAAACAAGCACACTTTGTCTCCTTGTGCACCACTCTCCTCTTTCTATCTCTCCCACATGCGGACCCGCCCCAGCTCCTTCCGTGTATACATATATGTCGTGACTCTTTGCATAGCTCCCTAATGTATAATCGTTCTCGATTTCGCACATTGTTCTCTACACCATCTATTCTAGATCTCTCATGAAGTCCCTATCACACACACGATGACTCGCTTCCCTTGCCTCTCCGTTCATAGGCCAATTTCGGACAACATCAACATTGTCTCCCTATCTATACGCCATTTATGGACACAAACGACCCCTCTCGCCCCCTCTCTTCCTCTCTCTCTCTCTCTCTTCGTCGCTAGCTCTCTCTTTCTCTCGCTCTCACACCCCTCTCCCACACACACACTCGATGTCTCTTCCAAATAGTCTGCTCCCCCCGCCTGCACCCGTGCTATCTCGCTACTACACATGTCACACCATTCCCCATTCCCTTATACTAGGTTTACATCATCAGTGGTCTCTCTACTCCACATACACTCTCTCCCTCTCACACACAAACGCGTGCACAAACACACACAGACACGCACAAACACCCATTTTTCTGGGTCCTCATCTCTCCTCATGTCCGCATGTGTATCTCACACACTCACTCTCTAATTATGTATATGTGTCTCCACGTTACACAACACAAAGACCCATGTACATGTCTCTCTCTATCCTCCACACACATAGACACAAAGAATCTGTTATCATTGCATCAGTCTCTAACATATCACACACTCACACTCTCTCTCTCTGGCAAACACGCTCAACAAGGGTTTCCCCGTGAATAACTTACCGTCTATTCATCAACAGTCGTGGCAGTACGGCGAACACGAGACGTGAAAAAGAATAAATCTACACATGCTTAGACCACCTAGTATGACTACTAGGACTAGAGCAAGCCAAAAAGCGCGCCGCCGTCACCCCCTCCTTGTCGGCGACGGGAAAATCTTGTTTTACACAGTTGAGAAGTCATTGTGCTAAGACCCCACATGCTGAGGCGTTGAATAGAATGTAGATGCTAGTTTACGGAAGCAAGTATCGATAATACGCTTGTATCTCCATACTTATATTTCTTCTCTTATAAAAAATCGAGTTGGTGATGATGGTACGTGTGCCATCTTGCAATATAGACCGTCCGATCTATATCTGACGAATGGAAATTAAACTAAAAGATACCCGCACCCCTCTCCACATTTGCAGACAAGGCCTTCCCTTGTTCATCCTTATCTCCAACAAACCTCATTGTTGAGCAATTAAGAAAGGAAGCCTCTGGAACAAACTGGCCTGGTGGCCGCTGCCGGCGTCGTCAATCCCCATGCCTCCGCTCAGTCTGACCACCAACCACCACCACACCCCACTCCTCTTCACATTATCTCATATTTCTCGAGATATCATTAGTTTTTACACATGGGATTACTCCCGCAAGGGTCAATCACAACAAGTGTTTTATAAAAAAAATGCATCTTGATGTTCCGTGCAATGCACGGATCTTGCTAGTACTCCTACACAAGACTAAGTTGGTGATGCTGGTGTGTCTGCCATCCGTCATTTCTGACCATTAGATCTACATCTAATGATTGTGAGGTAAGTTGTTGCCTTTTCTCACCAACATCCCACTTGTCTACCAATTTGCAGAAAAACCCATAATTAGTATCTTAAAACCAACCACATCCCTCACTGACCTCACCAAAACAGCCCAAGGAATATATTCTAATTGAAACATAATATATCTCTAGTGACATATGTATATCAAAATTAGAGTGTTTTGTACCAAGTTTGTGAATAAGTATTATTCTAATTATGATTCGTTGCAACGGACATGAACATTGCTAGTATTTCCAACCATGCATTTTTCCTAGTATTCCATAGTTTCGAGTTTTCCATCAAGATATTAGTCACTCATGGTTGAACTTTCAATCATGTACACATATGCACTATGTAACTAGCCTTGCTTATTGGCTTCCAAAGCTTAACTTTCACTCCTACTTACAATATGTAGAGTATTTAACAAAAAACTACCACTTTCAACCAGCCCTAGGAAGAATCTATTGTACAAAAAATAGCAAAAACATACCAAAATTTCTTAATCCACGCCAAAAACTACCTAGTACTCCTACCGATTAGGTTCGTTTAAACCCATTTATGACAGGGTTGGCCCACACGTCCATGCTGACGAGGCAGCTTAAACCAACACATTTTGTTTGACCGTTGACACGAGGGACCCACATCTGACCTTCTATCATGTTATTCCCCCTCAAATCATTATTTTTCCTGAACATTACTTCAAACAGTACTGATGCGTGTTCGTCGGTGGCGCCGGTGATGAGCGAGTTAGCCGCCGCTCCGCCGGACGGGCCGGACGCCGCGGTGGCCTCCACACGGGTTGGCAGGCTGGCCCGAGCGTGACTCATGAGCGAGCAAGCCGCCACGCTGGCCTTCGCTCGAGCCAGATGGCTGGCCTTAGCACGGCGCGCGCGAGCAAGCCGCCGCGCTGCCGTGCCAATCTAGCTAGCAAACCTTGCAGACAAGCAGCTGGACGGAGCTATCTTGGCTAGCTAGCGGCCGCGAGCGCCGGACGGAGCTGGCATCTGGGCTGCCGCAACATGGGCTTCGCACCGCCGGCAGTTTTGACCTCGCCTTCTACCGGCGGCGGTAGCTGCGTCCCATGGCCGAAGATGACTAGGTGGACGGGCCGGAGGTAGGAGGTCACTCAAGGATTTTTGTTGGTAAGAGCATGTACAATGGTTGATAAGCTAGTCTTATCTTAAGTCTGCCACGTATGCAAGTGGTAGTAGTTTCTTGGCATTTTAGTGGTTTCTTGCATTATTAGAGCAAGTACAATAGAGCTGAGTCAGCGGGCTATAAGAAATAAACTAGTATATTTCTGCTTAGTTGGAGGAAAGAGAAGAGGAGAGAAGGTAAGTGGGCTCTTCGTGAAGAGCCAGCTCTAGCACGTGCTCGTAGGCACTTTGTGAGAATGAGAAGTGGGCCACATAATAAAAAAGTAGTACACTCTTTTGATCTATTATTGTACATGTTGGCTATAAGATGGGCTGTAGATGACATGGCACTGGCTTATAGCCAGCAGCTGGCTATACTATTAACCATGCTCTTAGGGGTTTCTTGTAAGGAACAATGTACGTACTACTAGCGACAAAAGGCGATTTTAGGTTGCGTTGTACTCCAACGAGTACTACTAGTGGTCGCGGGAGTGTATACCTCGTTTTGTGGGTTCGATCCCGGCCGAACGCACGGCGGCCTTTTAAAAAAAAAATAGTACTACTACACTTTGATGCGAGCCAATATTTTACATGGGTAGTTTGAGTTTTGAAGTCAAACGGACGTGCGGACCCACAATCTGGGTGCACTGGACAGCCTAGCCACGTGAACGGGTTTTCCTTCCCAGCATCCCGTGGCTCGCGTGCTCGCCCTAGCCGCACCTCGCTTGCAGCTTCCAGCTAGTAGCATATTTAAACTAGCGCCTCCCAATTAAGCCCGAGGAGCCGGAAAAGCCTGGCGGGGCATTGGGAACTGTGCAATATGGCTCTGTACGTAAAGTGCTCTACTACTACTCTGTAGCTTGTGGCGTTGCACACATGGACTTCACTCCATTATCGGCTCTACTATAAAAGAAATTCCTCTTGACATGTTTTTTTTGAAACGGAGGCAAAAGCTTTGCTTCATCTCATTCATAAAGAAGGAACTACTAACAAAGTTCGACGAGATCCATTACACCTCCACAAATGGAAGCGAAAAGCCTAGTCTCGCTGTATCAAATAACTCAAATGTTCTGCCCCCACAGTAACTGTCGCTGATAAACAGGCTGCTAGTGTGTGCGTGAGAGGAGTGGCTGAGTAGGCCAGCTACGTGAGAGGAGCGGCTGAATAGAGCACCGAGAGTACCCACTAGGCCACTACGCAGGTGTACTTCCCCTGCATTGATAGTACAGCGATGGTTCTAGAGAACAGTAGTACCCTCCACTTCCAACTGTAGCTCCTTGGCCCTGAGATTCAAGAGTTCAAAACTGGTGCACTATACTAGACTAGACTAGAAGTACCCCTACACGTTCGAAGACGCCGTGCGCCATCTAGGCCGCATCTTCGCGGTGACAAGCCAGGGGACTTGTTTCATCTGGTTGCCATCCTACGGTACGGGAGATTACAAACGGAATGCACAAACCATCATTTGCATCCCTAACGGTACTCCATTATTTTGCAGGGACCAGTCATCCCCCGATCAAAATAAGATCGCCGATCCTGGATGTGCATTTGCATCCGCGATTTGGTCTAACCTGGAACCTTGTAGCTGACTTTGGCATATTGGGATCAACTATCTTAGCAGTCGTTACCCATGGTACCACTGATGTGCAACATGGTCACACAATCTACCACGATCGGACCATCACCATCTACCCAAGTATTCCATTTTTTAACCCTCTCACCTTCTCTTTCATTGTTGTACTAGTAGTATACTTTGTAGTACTAGTAGGAGTACTTTTTACCTTGGAGGACGCGTATAGCTAGCTAGGCCCTTGAAGACTTGAACCCACTAGCTGCCACCATTTTTGTTTTTCCATGTCTTACTATCTCATCCATGTAGCCAAGAGTGGCTATATATAATAAGCCGGTTATTTTACTTCCTCTATACCGGAGTAGTACTATTTGCTGCACAGTATTACTGACCGCCATATTTGAGCACAACATTATTATGCATGGACCTTGACTATGTACGTCACCATGTGTCCAGATCTGGGATGCCGCGTGTACCAGATGAACGGCACCGAGTTCGACCCCCGTGATGCTACGTGGGTGCCAAGGAACACTCTTGGAGAGTACTCGCTTTATCGGGGACAGCTACCCCATTGTGAAGCGGATGCCACCTTCCGTGCACGACACGGAAGGCCTGCCGTTCATGAAGCATGGTTGTGTCTTCAGTGCGCACCGTCGGATGAATGACATGCTGGGACACGCTATCCCTGATTTATGCCGCTTCAGCTTGGATGAGTCTCCATCGTGTGGAACCAGACTAGAAAGCTGCGACAATGATTCCCGTTGCTCACCGCTATGGATCGTGCCATCCATGAAGAACACCTGGGACTGGAACCTGGAGGAGGACATGTAGCCCATCTATAACGTGTAAGTGGAGTACGGTAATTATGAACGGTAGCGCTGTGAATATATGTAGACTAGTCGTGCACAAATTTATCACATGAATTGGAGATGAACTTGTGTGGCATACTGGCATTTGTCCTTTAGAATTTATTACTAGTAAATGTGTTATGTGTACGTGCAACTTGTGTGGTTGTTGCACGGGCTCCAACACGCTCTTTGAAAAAAAGGTGGCACAGCTTTGGATATACGTGACGTGGTGGCATCATACAGTAGCATCGTTCGCTATAGTTGTAGTACACTCCTACTAGGACGACAACTCCTATAAAACCTTGCGCTTGGCTCTTTGCCTCTTCGGGAGCTTCAACAGTTCGTACTCGTGTGAACCTTGCACTTGGCTCTTTGCCTCTTCGGAAGGTCCAACAATGATGATACTACAGTACAATATGCTTCTGCCAATCTGACACCGATTGAACTGCTGCACGTCCACCGCGAGGGCGAGGGCAAGGGTGAGGGAGAGGGAGAGGGAGAGGGCGCTGTAGTCAAAACCCTCTCCTCGTCCTGCGAACCACCGCGCGCGTGGGCGAGGGAGAGGCGTAGTAAGCAAGCTTCTCCTCGTTCGGCGAGTTGACGGGACACATCAAAGCAGTACTAGTACTAGTAGTAGTAGTAGTCCATACTGCGTCCTTTCCGATTAATATGGCTTAATTTGAAACGAGAAAAATACACTCGCGGTCAACGTATGTAACAATACGCTCCTTACGGTCACTATATATAGTTTTGCGGCGATTATACGATCACTAGCTCATCGTAGAGCACCGTATTGCACCCTACTGACCGGCCACATAGTCGACGTGGCACTTTGTTGACTGGTTAAATTGTCACCTGGTTTCTGGGTCCCACCTGTCAGTTGGCAGAGCAAAGAAATCGGTTAAACAAAACTTTACGCAGGCGCGACACGAGTCCAACCCTTGCGCGCGAACCGCCCTGGCTGTGTATGTGAGTGCATGCACGTGTCCTCCCTCGGTCTTCCAACAAAGAGTGTACATCGGCTATAAAACAAAGAGTGTAGTACATGATGTACATCTACACTTCCAATGCATTTAGCCTTTAATCTAAATCGATATTGATTGACTAATGCACCAACTTGTGCTGTAGGTATAGGCTACATGTCTATCCTTAATTACAGCATGCAACGGCCTTCATTTAATCTTCTTATCTCAATGGTCGCATGCACACATAAGTCTGCTACTTTTGGGCGTTAATTATGCCCTGGTCAATGTGTAAATCTCTAAATGTATAGTCTTTCACGGACGTAGGGAGTAGGTTCAGCACTTGAGCATGAGCGTGTGTGTTGCGTCGTGTGCTGTGTGCCGCATGGGTGCGTGAGTGTTGCATGCGTCCATGTGTACGTGTGAGTGTTGCATGTTGCATGCATGCATGCATGGGGCTTACTCCCTCCCATTGACATGTTCATATTTCAAGCTTCCTCTGTTCCCTACATATGGTGATACTCCCTCTGTTCCCAAATAGTACGGAGTAAAAGCCTCCCTCTATTCCCAAATACGGAGTATTTGTCTTTCTACAGATTTCAACAAGTGACTAGGTACGGAGCAAAATGAGTGAAGTGAGCGTAGAGGCATAGGGATACTGTAGAAAGGAAGTCCTCGCGATCCATTATTCCCCATCTCAGTCAGAGAGAACTATTCAACTAGTCTTCGCAGTGAAGTGACAATACACGCAGCAGCAGATGGGACACGTAATTAATAAGCTGAACCAGCGTGTTGGTGTTACTAAATCAGCCTTACCCAGTACTGCCATCATGTTTGCCAGTAGAGCACGCTTCCGCAAATACGCCTACGCACCTCTGTCCTCCATTAACTGACATATGGGCCCTGTTGTGGTAGACCCACATGTCATCGGTGTAACTATTTACACTCCGAAGGACGGTATATCCTCGTAGTAGTACTAGTAGAATTGAGATTGAATGCACTTTCTTCCCCGTCTTCCACTCTTCTTCCTCCTCTCTTCTTCTTCCTCCTCTCTTCCCCATCGTCGGCCGCACACCATTTACCCCCGCTCACTGCTCGTCCGCCCGCGCCATCTTCCTTGGTAGCTCGCGCGTACCATATCCCCCCGCTCACTGCTCGGCCACACGAGGAGAAGCTTCTTCGCTCGCCCGCCCGAATCCACTTCCCCCTGGCTCGCAGGCACCGAAAACCCCAATGGCAGAACCGACTGACACGCAGAGCCGCGATTGGAATTCCCTCCCCGATGTTCTCTTGGAGCAGATCTATAGTCGTATGGACCTACTCAGCACCGTCCGTCTGGCCGCATGCTCGGTGTCTTTGTACCATCTACTCGTCTGCAACCGGCTGGCTCTTTTCAAGACACCCTGCTTGCTGATGCCCGATCCTCGCAGGTGGCCCAGACACCGACTTGACGATCCTACGGAGGTTGCCGTGGTGCCCCTCGACATGCTACCACTACCCGTCCACCTGTCCTTCATGCGCGGCCACTACTAGGCGGGCATGAAGGCCAACTAGATCGTCCTCATCCACCACACCGGTAGTCCGTGGCGTCTCGTGGATATCTACACCCAGCGAGAGATCACCCTTCCATCGTTGGATACCGTCGCCATCGAGCCTCGCGGCCCGCCGGACACTCTTGCCTACTATGCACGAGACGCGTCAAGCTTTTGGCTCGACCTCTGTTTGCAGAAAGTTGTAATCTGCGAAGTGCCCACAACATCAGAAGAGTACATGGATTACAAGCTCATTGCCTTGTTCAACATGGGATTAGTCTATCTGGAATCCGGTCGCCATACATGGTTATGGCTCATCATCAATCCTGTTGAGGCAACATTTCTGTCTGATGCTATAGTGCACGATGGCATCATTTACGCGGTCGACGCACAGATTGGCTGCCTATACTGGTGGAATCTAGCGTCGTGTAATTGTTCTATCTCATCTCATCTTTACCTTATGAATACGAGTGCCTGTTC
Organism: Aegilops tauschii subsp. strangulata; assembly: GCF_002575655.3. Classification (NCBI taxonomy): domain Eukaryota; kingdom Viridiplantae; phylum Streptophyta; class Magnoliopsida; order Poales; family Poaceae; genus Aegilops; species Aegilops tauschii. The sequence goes on from NC_053041.3 coordinate 485,640,218, forward strand.
ATTTGTTACAAATTTAGAATGCATAGCATGTCTATAACCACATCATTGCTATATGTTCCTCTCATTTCCTAGATTTTTATGACCACACATGTTATTGTTAGAGTTGATATGAGAACAATTGGCATCTAATGATTGTTAGAATACATATTATGAGCATAACATCATGATTGCTATATGTTACTCTCGTTTACAAGATTTTTATAACAACGCATGTTATTGCTTAGAGTTGATATGAGAACAGTAGTAGTAAGTGCTATGGTAGAATATGAGTAGGCACTGTCATAGCTGTTTTCCTCTCATTGTTACATGATGTTTGAACCATGACATATTGCTAGAATATGAAAGCCATTGGCTTATTTTTTTAACTTGGGGTATGATTATGACCACGGCATTGCAATTCTCTGTCTATGATATGTGTCACTGTTATAATAATCTTAATTCCACACATACTCTGAACATGATTGTTTATTTTTGTCCTTTTGGTCTCCAATTTGAATTGTTGCAGCAGACGCAAATGCGCTGGCCTTCATGATTCCAGGACCTGGAATCATACCAGCCGATGGGTGGTGGTTTATCGCTCGTTCAGCTGACGGCGGTCATTTGATGCTCATTTGCACGTACCAAATTGACCAAACCATTACATCAAACCACATGCAGTACAATGTGTGGGGCGTTCGTGACATTGATGGCTATGGCTGCTTCATGTTCGAGAAAGATCCCAGCTCCGTTGGGCCAGGCGTATTCAACTGGAGGCGGGTTTACAGCCTCGGCAACCACTCCTTGTTCCTCGGGCTCAATTATCCGATCATCCAACCAATCATCGATCATATCACCGGCGATGATTACTGTGCTATGCAACTTCCATTCGCGAGGGGGGGGGCTGTGTTTACACATCATACCATGGGTTTCATGAATCACCATATCCAGAGATTCGTCGACACAGCTTGTTGCCAGATAATCTTCAGTGTGTGAAAGGCATCAAGCTTCCATGCGATGGATGGCTTTTGCAAACCCGACATGCGGCGATGTGGTTCATGCCAACAACAAATATGCACAACTTGATTCGTGCTGATATCTAGACTGAGCGATGTATTCTGCTGCTGTAGCACGACCCTCTTTTGTTGGATATTATGTACTGTTGTTAGTTTGAAGCACTCCTCTGGTTTGAAGGATAGATACCTTCCTGGGATCAAGTGCATCCTAACTCACCTGCGTAGGATGTACTGATAATGATGATGGACATGCTGTGCAGAAGCCATATATATATATCAGTTAGGCTTCAAGTGCGTACTTGTTAGTTACACCTATGTATAAATTGTGACACTAAATACAAATAGTAAGTAGTACAGTAGCAGTACTAGTATACGTCGGTCAAATTATTCATCATGTCCACACATTGAATTGACGTGACAACACGCTGCGCGTGAGGTGACACAAGAATCCCGGCGGCGTGTTCGGGTATTCTGGACTTTAGATTTGGAGTACCACTTATCTGTCGAAATCTTTCATCATTCACTTAAAATAGTCGACTGATCATACATTGAGTACCATATAACTGGAATTACCGATGCAAGTCGAAGAAGGATTGGCCGGTGCTGCCGGCTGGCGTCAAGTTCGATCCCACGGATCAGGAGCTGATCGAGCACCTTGAGGCCAAAGTGAGTGCTGACAGCGCGAGATTTCAGTCTCTCATCGATTTGTTCATACCAACCATCGACAACGAGCACGACATATGCTACACCCAACCTGAGAAACTTCCAGGTAAGACACCGATCGGCCGTCTACTTGCACAAACATATTCCTTTGTTTATAGCTCTATTTTCCTTTTAGACGCAGACCTGGTGAAGCAATTACAATTTGACAGTTAATAAAAAGTGAAACAAGTGACTGCAACATGCCAAAGATGTTATGAAAATGCCAACTAGGTACACTAAAACCTGTATTCCACAATACTGCAGGTATCACACTGAGTGGCCTAAGGAAGCATTTCTTCCAGCGCAATTCTAGGGCGTTCAAAAGGGGCACGTGGACGTGTCGCAAGATACAGTCAGAGTGCAGCATGCACGCGATGTGGCACAAGACCGGCAATACCTTGCCGGTGATGCTCAACGGCCGGCAGACGGGCAGCAAAAAAGGTTCTGGTGCTGCACACCAACAAGGACTTCGACCAGCAGAGGACCAACTGGGTGATGCACCAGTACCACCTCAGGGACCTGGAGCAAGAGAAGGAGTGGGAGCTGGTCCTCTGCAAGATTTTCTACCAGACGAACACTAGGGCCAGGAGTAAAAAGATTATAAGTTAGTTTGGTATTGGTAGTTGTACTACCTTGTCGTCCGCAAGTTGGTATTGTTGTTAACGATCTTTTGGTATGAACTTGCATTTGCTTCCAACCATCATGCCGAGGGTCGACGTGGATATAAAGCTGAATCATTTGTTCCGAAACGAATTTTCAGGCACCTGATTTTTATTTGATGGGTAGCATAAGCACCCGCCGTTCAAATTCCCAGTTCTCCAATTTTTTCAAAACAAGTGCATGCACTTATTATCACGATAAAAAAATATATCCGTGCTGCATCCCAGTTATCAGTCTGTACTTGCAGAATTCTCTCGTTTATTGAGCACGTATATTGTTTTTTCAGGTCGAGCAAGTTTCAACTGGGCTGTAGACTACCCAGGGTTGGTTTTGTTTTTAACAGGCCCATCCCATGACGACAACGGGGCACAAAGACCCAGCAGGTATCTACTGGCCTCTAGCCCGCCAGCGTTAGTTATATTTTGTCTTACAACATCCGCAGGCAGTTTTTTTACTGAATCAAACACACAGCCCAGTTCTATTTTCCTCTTGAAACGCATGTCCTACATCCGTTTTCTAATCTCTACCTATAGTTTTACCTGTTCATATACACGCATCATTATATTGAAAACACATAAAATTCCCTTTTCATATTTACATCCTTATTTTTGTTGTTTTTTCCCACCTAGCGCTGATTTTTTTACCACTGGTTTTCCCTTAAACCAACTCAATTGTCCCACGTCTTATTTGCTTACAAAAACAAAATGATTTTTTTGGCAAAACAATAAGTTCTTAAAAAAATGTTTATCATTTCGGGATTACAACAGTTCGGACTCCACCGAAATATGCAAAATAAGGTTGAACTTTTTGACCGTGGTCCTGGGCAGAAAATGGGCTGTAATAAATTACTTAAGAATTAGCAAATGGGCTGCAAATTATAAAAAATAGCAAATGGGCTTTATGTTGTCTGCCACAGATTTGGAGGCTGACTTGTGGGCCTACTAAGTTCATGCGTACACAAGGTTTCTCAAAAAAGAAACTTAGTCAACAATCGACTCTACCAACGTCAGACCGTTAGATGTCAATCTAACGACAATCGTGCTTCTTCAGTCTCTGATCTTCCTGCCCCAGCCGCCCAAACCAGCGCCGTCGGAACCGCCTGCTCCCGCCTCCCGTGGCCGGCAGTGCTGCCGGGCAGGCCTCACGGCCCCATCATACTCGCATCCCTGGCCTGTTTATCCCTCTACTCACCCACACCTCCTGTTATTTTCCGGCGACGGCAGCCGAACCAGTCAACCCTCGTACTCTCCACCGCGTGGGCAGCCACTGTCGTGTCTTTCCCGGCTCCGTGTCGTTCCCTTTGTAGGCCTCGCCATCGTCCACCGCCCTGGTGCTCTCGGCGCGGCGTGGTCAACAATGTCCATCCAACGGCCGTAGTGCTTCTTCAACCTCTGGTCTTCTTGCCCTAGCCGCCCAAAGCAGCAGCGGTCGTGCCGCATGCTCCTGCCTCCCGTGGCCGGCTGTGCTGCCGTGGAGGCCTCACCGTCCCCATACTACTCCCACCGCTGGCCAGGCCATCCCTCAACTCACCCACTCCCCCTGTTATTCTGCGGCGACGGCAGCCTCACACCGCAGCCAAACCAGTGAACCCTCGTACTCCTCTCCGTGTGGGCATCCACTGCCGCGTCTTCCACGGCTCCGCGTCGTCCCCTTCCTAGGCCTCGCCGTCGTCCACTGCCGTGGTGCTCTCGGCGCGGCGTGGTCAATGTGGTCAACGACCGACTTCCATCGGAAGAGTACTGTACGTGGAGAGGCTGACAGCTGGGTCCACGGCAGCCGCAAGGAAGTGCCTCCTTATTACGCGCAAAATAATTATTCCTCCACCTGACAGCAGGGACCCACTGGATGGGCCACCAGTATTTCGCGGAAAAAACGTTTCCCCCCTGACTGCTGGGACCCACCAGACGGGCCACCGTATTTCATGAAAAAAATGTTTACCCCTGACTGCTGGGACCCACCGGACAGACCACCGTATTTCGTGAAAAAACGTTCCCCCCGTTGTCAGCTCGGACCCACCGGAAGTGCCTCCTTATTACGCACAGAAAAATGAATACTCCCCTTGCTAGCTGGGACCCACCATGGTGGGAGGCTGACTTGTGGGCCTACTAAGTTGACGGGGACGGAGGGCTTTGTCAACTTAGTCAATATGAACGATTCTAGCTCTAGTGACCGTACGATGTCCATCCAACGGCCGTCGTGCTTCTTCAATCTCTGCTCTTCCTGCTCCAGCCGCTCAAACAAGCACCGGCGGGACTGCCTGCTCCCTCCTCACCGCGGCCGGCTCTGCTGCCGCGCAGGCCTCACCGCCCCATCGTACTCCCATCGCTGGCCTAGCCATCCCTCTACTCACCCACACCTGCTGTTATTCTCCGGCGACGGCAAACGAACCAGTAAACCCTCATATAGTCGTACTCCCCTCCGCGTGGGAAACAACTGCCGAGTCTTCCCTGCCTCCGTGTCATTCCCTTCCTAGGCCTCGCCGTCGTCCACCGCCCTGGTGCTCTCAGCGCGGCCAGGTCAACGTGGTCAACGACCGACATGCATCTGAAGTGGACCGTACGTGGAGAGGCCGACAGCTGGGCCCACGGCCGCACGCAAGGAAATGCCTCCTTATTACGCGCAAAATAATGATTCCTCCACCTGACATCAGGGACCCACCGAAAGGGCCTCTGTATTTCGCGAAAAAACATTACCGCTGCTGACAGCTCGGACCCACCAGCTATATCTTCGCACGCAAGGAAGTGCCTCCTTATTACGCACAAAAAAAATGAATACTCCCCTGTTAGCTGGGACCCAGTATAGTGGCAGGCTGACTTGTGGGCCTACTAAGTTGACGGGGACGGAGGGCTTTGTCAACTTAGTCAATATGCATGATTCTAGCTCCAGTGACCGTACGATGTCCATCCAACGGCCGTAGTGCTTCTTCAACCTCTGGTCTTCTTGCTCCAGCCGCCCAAACCAGCGCCGGTCGTGCCTCGTGCTCCTGCCTCCAGTGGCCGGCTGCGATGCGGCGGAGGCCTCACCGCCCCCTACTACTCCCACCGCTGGCCAGGCCATCCCTCTACTCACCCACACCCCCTGTTATTCTGCGGCGACGGCAGCCTCACACCGCAGCGAACCAGTGAACCCTCGTACTCCTCTACGCGTGGGCATCCACTGCCGCGTCTTCCCCGGCTCCGCGTCGTCCCCTTCCTAGGCCTCACCATCGTCCACCGCCCTGGTGCTCTCGGCGCGGCGTGGTCAACGTGGTCAAGGAACGGCTTCCATCGGACGTGGACTGTATGTGGAGAGGCTGACAGCTGGGTCCACGGCCGCAGCAAGGAAGTGCCTCCTTATTACGTGCAAAATAATTATTCCTCCACCTGATAGCGGGGACCCACCGGACGGGCCACCGTATTTCGTGAAAAAAACGTTTCCCCCCTGACTGCTGGGACCCACCAGCTACACCTTCGCACGCAAGGAAGTGCGTCCGGGCAAAAAAAACAAAACGATTCACCCCCCCTGACTTCTGGGACCCACCAGCTACATCTTCGCACGCAAGGAAGTGCTTGACAGTCGGGACCCACCTGGTCGAAGCGTACGTAGCGTTGTCATTCTGGTCGCGAACGTGTACGTACATATATACTGGTGGATGTAGAGGCGCGCACGTGTCGTAGTAGAGGCGCGTACGTGTCGTAGTAGTGTAACGCCCCGGATGTGACTTTCCATATTTGTAACTCCAACTCTTGCCATTTTCGGCTATGTGTTATGATATTCTCTTCGTGGTCGGGTTTTGTCTCTCGTTTTGCATTTTGTTCATGTCATGCATTTCATATCATGTCATCATGTGCATCTCATTTGCATACGTGTTCGTCTCAGGCATCCGAGCGTTTTCCCCGTTGTCCGTTTTGCAATCCGACACTCCCACATACACCGGCGCACCCCTCTTGTCTCTTTTCGTGAGCGGGTGTTAAACGTTCTCGGAATGGACCGAGGTTTGCCAAGTGGCCTTGGTACACCACCGGTAGGCCACCTGTCAAGTTTCGTTCCATTTGGAGGTCGTTTGATACTCCAACGGTTAACCGGGTAACCGCAAAGGCCTCTTGTGTGTTGCAGCCCAACACCCCTCCAAAACAGCCCAATAACCCATCTAAACCCCCTCCATGCTCTCCGTCGTCGGATCACGGTCGTGTGGGCGAAAACTACACCCAATTTGGAGTCTCCTAGCTCCCTCTAGCTATAAATATGTGCACTCCTCCAAAATCCCGGGTCCCGAAACCCTAGCCTCACCCCTCTCCGCCGCCGGACACGTCCGGATCGGTCCGGACGCGTCCGCCGCCACGCCCGCACCAACCGAAGGCCGCCACGTGGCGCCCCGGCCACCCGCGCCGCCGCCAGCCCACCGGGCCCGAGGCCGGCCCTCCCCGAGCCCATCGCCGCCCCGCGCCTCCACGCGCCTCCCGCGTCGGCCCGCCGCCCGAGCGCCGCGCCGCCGTCCGCCGCCCGCGCCGCGCCGCCGTCCGCCGCCCGTCCCGTTCGCCGCCGCCCGCGCCCCCGGTCGTCGCCGCCGCCTCCGCCGGCGCCAGATCCGGTCGGCCCCGTCTCCGGCGAGCTCCGGCGTCCTCGGCTCGCGTGCCCACGAAGAACCCTAGATCGGAGGTTGATTTCCCCCCTCACTTTTCTGCTAAGTCCCGAAATTCTCTCATTATGTGGCTCTGTTCATCACATCATATCTCCTTGCATACTGCTCCGTTTCATGCGCATGATATATCGAAATGTTCATCACGATATGCTCTTCATTTTGTTCCATTGTGACATGCTCGTTTGAGTTCATCTGGGTGCTCAAATCTCTGATGCAAGAGTGCTATATGATGTTTACTGTTGTTACTTATCAGAACTTGATGTTTTGTCATTTTTGCTGCATTTGATGTGTGCATCTTTTGGGCATGAGCTCTACATGTGTTTTGATCAATGCCATGCCATATTTACAAGGGTGTATGCCATGTATTTTTGTGATCTATGTGGTGACTAGCACAAGCATGCAAACTAGGCTTCGTGATGTTTCTGTTTTCAGGGACTTAGGATGTTGCCAAGTCTTTTCCTGCTGTTATTTTGATGCCATGTATCCATGTGGCTACAGTGAGATCCATAATTCTTTTGAGTATGTTCAATAAGGATGTTTTGGACATATAGTTGTGATCTATCCATCCATGCCCATGTTGGCAAGTCCTGATGATCAGTAGTGGAGCCCAGTTGGGACGATCGGGGAACTAGCATTTGGGGTTATCTTCTTTTCTTTTGGATTTGACCGTAGTCGGTCTATGTGTCGATTTTGGATGATGTATGAATTAATTTATGTATTGTGTGAAGTGGCGATTGTAAGCCAACTCCCTTTATCCCATTCTTGTTCATTACATGGGATTGTGTGAACATGACCCTTCTTGCGACAATACCTACATTGCGGTTATGCCTCTAAGTCGTGCCTCAACATGTGGGAGATATAGCCGCATCGTGGGTGTTGCAAGTAGAGGCGCGCACGTAGCATGTACACGTACGTACAGCGGCCAGGGTGCAAGAAAGAAAATACGACCACGTATGTGTACATACGGGCGGGGTCTCGAACGCCTACTCGCGCATACGTACGGCCAGGGCTCGTGTACATGGCTGGGTCGAAACGGAGAAACAGCGTCGTCGTCGTGTTCATGGGGAGGCAACGGAATGCGTCGTGTTCATGGGGAGGCAACGGAATGCGTCGTGTTCATGGGGAGGCAACGGAATGCGTCATGTTCATCGGGAGGCAACGGAAAGCGTGGGAGCCAACCGGCTGGGTCGGAACGGAATGCATGGTCGTGTTCATCGGGAGGGCTTGGACGGAACAGGCGATGGAAACGAGGCCTGGCGTACCGCAGAACGGAGGAAACGGATCTCCTACGGTCGAAACGGGGGTCCTGTTGATCGGGAGGGGTGTGGCGTACCGCAAAACGGAGGAAACGGACCTCCTACGGTCGAAACGGGGGTCCTGTTGATCGGGAGGGGTGTGGCGTACCGCAAAACGGACGAAACGGACCTCCTACGGTCGAATCGGGGGTCCTGTTCATCGGGAGGGGTGTGGCGTACCGCAAAACGGACGAAACGGACCTCCTACGGTCGAAACGGGGGTCCTGTTCATCGGGAGGGGTGTGGCGTACCGCAAAACGGGACTCCACGGGATACTGTTCATCTCCACCGTCGACCTCCTCCAGCCTCCACGGGCCAGCGTCGACCTCCTCCAGCCTCCACGGGCTCCTGTTCATCTAGCCTCCACCGTGCGCTACTCCACCGGCTACTGTTCAACCACCCCTCCACCATCTACTGTTCATCCAGCCCTCCACACCACGGGGTCCTGTTCAACCACCCCTCCACCGTCTACTGTTCATCCAGCCCTCCACACCACGGGGTCCTGTGCAACCACCCCTCCACGGGCACCCCTCCACCGTCTACTGTTCATCCAGCCCTCCACACCACGAGGTCCTGTTCATCCAGAGGCAACGCCACCGCTCACTGTTCATCCACCCCCCCCCCCCCCCCCCGCAATGCTCACTGTTCATCCAATCGATCGGCTTCAGTTAGCAGCAGTAGCGAAGGAATCGCTCGATCGGGTTCAGTTAACAGCCATCAATCGATCGCTCGGGTCAGTAACGCGTAGCCTGCAGTGCAATCGCTCGGGTTCAGTTAGAGCCCAACGCCTCGCTCGGGTTCAGTTAGAGCCAACGCCTCGCACACACGCGCGTACGTGTACGAGAGAAATGCGCATCGCTTGGCCCCCGACCTCCCACCGTAACCGGAACTCCCCGAAATTTTCCTCGCCCTCGCTTCTACCACGGTTTTTTCCGTCATGGACGGCCCAAAGAATGTCATGCAGCTGCGTCTCCGGCCCGCCCAGGACGAAAAGCCCATTTTCTGTCATGATTTTTTGTCATACAAGTAGGAGCCCGCCACATCTATGATGATACCGGGTTTTGTCACAATTATCGTCATAGAAGTGTCATATGTATGACAGGAAAAAAATTCGTTCGGCCCAAAATGTCACGGATGTGTCTTTTTTTTGTAGTGTATGAAGTGGGTGGTGGGTGGGAAGCGAAATTCTCCTTCATCATCAGCCTCCAGTTCGAACCGGACATAATTCGGCTGTGAGTCCCCTGCCAAGGACAAATTTTTTAATGAGTTCAGCAGATCTCCCAAGGGCGAGTGCTGGAAGATGTCTGCGGCGCTGAACTCAAAAATCGACAAGCGATCAAGTTCGATATCTGCGGACTCACGCGGTTCGGAACTTATACCCGGAGAAGAGTCCGGAGCTTCGGTGACGCGAGTATTGTGTGAGGTTAAGTCCATGTGCGGCTCCAGCGCCGGGGAGTTTGTGGCCTCCGTGGTGGGGTCGAGCCTTCGATCCTGGGATGCCGCAGTGTGCTCTGGATCTAAGGCCAGAGGGGTTACAGGAGCTGTCTCCTGGATGCGGTCTGACGACAGATTTAGGTCATGTTCGTCAAGGTGACCAGGAGCGGTCGCCGCGGTCTCAAATCCGGCGAAGATCAAATCTCCACGGATGTCCGCAACGTAATTCAAGCTCCCAAATCTAACTTGATGGCCAGGGGCGTAGATCGATCTGCTCCAGGTGGCCAAACGAGTTGCCCGCAGTGCGAAGCCGCCGAACACGAAGATCTGTCCGGGGAGGAAGGTTTCTCCTTGGACAGCATCATCGTTGACGATTGAAGGGGCCATCGAACCTTTTGGGGATGGCATAGTGGAACTCTCAATGAAAGCACCAATGTCGGTGTCAAAACCGGCAGATCTCGGGTAGGGGGTCCTGAACTGTGCGTCTAAGGTCGATGGTAACAGGAGACAGGGGACACGATGTTTACCCAGGTTCGGGCCCTCTCTATGGAGGTAATACCCTACTTCCTACTTGATTGATCTTGATGGATATGAGTATTACAAGAGTTGATCTACCACGAGATCGTAATGGCTAAACCCTAGAAGTCTAGCCTGTATGACTATGGTAATGAGCATCTCCTCCTTCCGGACTAAGTCCTCTGGTTTATATAGACACCGAGGAGATCTAGGGTTACACAAGGTCGGTTACAAAGATAGGAATCTACATATTCGGTCGCCAAACTTGCCTTCCACGCCAAGGAGAGTCCCATCCGGACACGGGTGCAGTCTTCGGTCTTCGTATCTTCACAGCCCATCAGTCCGGCCCATGGCCAACAGGCCGGACGCCCGAGGACCCCTTAGTCCAGGACTCCCTCATGCACCCCTTGATGTTCCACCGGAGTGGGGGATTAGGGAGCGATTAGTTTTGGTGAGTGCTCGCGGGAATCAAAAGACAGACTTCTCGGTTACCCCTGCATTGAGTGTTTGTGGGAGGCCGGCGGCGACTGCGTCGGTTCGTACCTCGAAAGAGAACAATCACGGAGAGGAGGGGTCAAGCAAGGAGATCGGTCGGGGCTTCGAGGGGGAGGGTCGATGTGCCTGTGCTGTGCGGCCACCGAGACAATGGGGGGAGAGGGCGCACAAGAAGAAAAGAGAGGAACTAGTAGAACAGAAAGGTTTCGGCGGTGCCGGCCTGCCGATTGAGGGCATCCCATCTCCAATGGTGTTTTATCAAACGGACGTTTTATCAAACATCCACGGATGTGTTCATGGACGTCCCATCGTGTCCATCAAATATTCCCCCATTTCAATTTCAAACAACTCAAACAAGCGAAATTTAAACTAGTTTGATACATTACATACAGATTTAACAAGTTTCATCCAAACTACTCAAACTTAACCTAAGCCTAAGCTAAGTAGCGAACGGTCGCCTCGAGGCATAGCCTCTGAGGTTATTGGGACCGATGTCGTCGTCATCGTCATGGTGCTAGTGGAAGAAGCCGCTCAACCACCGCGGCATCAGTCTTTGGGTGGCACAGATGCTTGGTCGTCTCCTCCGTCTTGCGTCGCCTCTTCTCAGTTTGGAGGTGAATCTCGTGCTATGACACGGCCAACCCAACGCGGAGGAGCTGCTCGTTCAGCCCGCATCTAAGGCGGGCATCTGTCTCCTTGGCCGTCTTGGACCGATCGAGATCCTACCAGATCTTGTTACTCTTGGGTTTGTGGGAAACCCTAGACGGTTGGTGTTACCTAGGAGCTTCCAACTCATGTAGTGTGGTAGTGCCCCTAATTCGTTTGTGAGGGTTTAGAGCTCGCATCAAGAGCTACCCCAGTGGAAGGGAAGCTAACCATTAGTTGCTCGTGGCTATCAGAGAAAAAAGGTAAGACATTTGTTGTTGTGGGAGCATTCATTGTTCTCCCTCTTCAACGAAGATTAGCACACCCCAAGTGTGTGAATTTTGGATTACATCACCGTCTCCACCGCTTTTTGTTGTCTCTTTACCCTAGATTTACTTATTGTTTCTACTTGCTTGTGTGTTGCCTTGTGTAGGTTACTAGCTTGTTGTAACGCATCATATAGGGTTGTGTCACCTAGTTACATTGCTATAGAACTTACTTTTCGCGGTAGACTCTAAAAGCAACTAAGAAAATAATTTAATTTGGTAGCCACCTACTCAACACACACACACAAACCCTTTGGACGACATTATCAACATCTTTGATTCCACAAGGTTTTTGAGCAACAAAAAAGTTTTCACCGTAACATATGCCATAAACTATTGCCTTAAAATTTGGAAAGCGATTAAAACATGAGATCCGACGTGGGAAGGTGGGGAGGTGGATTTGACGGTCGCCGGCCGTCAAGCTTGATTTTGGCCGGTGGAGGTTACCAGAGGCCGAGGAAAGGCCGCGAGGCGTGCGGCCAAATTCGACGACGCTGCACCAGCCGAGCGGCAAGAACTCGACAAGGAGTAGCGGCTCGTCGGCGGTCGCATGGGGGTCGCAGTGGCTGCTAATCAACATCGGTGGGCGGTGGCGGTGTTGCAGGACCATCTCAGGCGGCGGCTAGGCACGGAATGGCTAGAATCGGGCAGCGGAGGCTCAAGATTCGGCGACGGTCATAGGGGTTGTGGCAGACATCACGTCATGAAAGGCGGGATGACGGCAAGGCTGGGGGGTGATGGGATTGCCAGGGCGAGAACCGGCTAGAGTTAGCGTGGGGTGGTGATGTCTACTACGCAACTTTATTCTTGTAGACACGTGTTGGGCCTCCAAGCGCAGAGTTTTGTAGGACAATAGCAATTTTCCCTCAAGTGGATGACCTAAGGTTTATCAATCTGTGGGAGGCGTAGGATGAAGATGGTCTCTCTCAAACAACCTTGCAACTAAATAACAAAAAGTCTCTTGTGTCCCCAACACACCAAATACGATGGTAATTTGTATAGGTGTACTAGTTCAACAAAGAGATGGTGATACAAGTGTAATATGGATGGTAGAAATATATTTTAATAATCTGAATATATAAAAACAGCAAGGTAGCAAATAGTAAACGGGCACAAAAACGGTATTGCAATGCTTGAAAATGAGGCCTAGGGTCCGTACTTTCGCTAGTGCAATCTCTCAACAATGCTAATATAATTGGATCATATAGCCACCTCCCAAAGTGCGATGAAGAATCACTCCAAAGTTCCTATCTAGTGGAGAACATAACAATAAATTGTTTGTAGGGTACGAAACCACCTTGAAAGTGCTAGTTATCGACTAGAGGGGGGGTGAATAGGCGATTTTTATGAAAGTCTTCAAAATACGGGGGCTTTGAAGACAAACAACAGAAATGAACCTATTGATATGCAGCGGAAGGTGGACTACAGTAGGCAAGCTATAGTCAAGTAAGCAATAAAGTGAACTCACGAAGACTATTAGCACCTAGGTAGTATGGATCAGGATGGAAGAAAGTATGAAGCCAAACAACAATAGTCGTCGCACAGTGAAGTCAATTAGATCAAGCAAGCAGGCAATGACTTCACGAAGACAAACTGTAAGTAAGAGAGGTAAGAGATAGAACCAGTAGCTCGGTGAGAACAGGGATTTGTTGGACCAGTTCCAGTTGCTGTGACAACTATACGTCTGGTTAGGGAGGCTGAGATTTAACTTAGAAGACCGCGTATTCACCTTCTTAGTCCTCGCCCAATCACTCTCGTAAGTCTTCAAGGTAGACTTCCAAACCTTCACAGACTTCGTTCACCGACAATCCACAATGACTTTTGGATGCTCAGAACGCGACGCCTAACCGGCTGGAGGATTCACAGTCCTCAAGTGTAACAAGTCTTCAGGTCACGCGGACAGAAAGACTTCAGTGATGCCTAACACTCTTTGGCTCTGGGTGTTTTGGGCTTTGTCCTCGCAAGGATCTCTCTCTCAAATGCTTCGGAGGTGGGTTGCTCTCAAACGACAAAAGCCGTGCACTAACTCTGAGCATCCACCAATTTATGGTGAAGGGGGTGGGCTATTTATAGCCAGGAGGCAACCCGACCTGATTTGTTTGAAATGACCCTCGGTCACTAAGGAACTGACACGTGTCCAACGGTCAGATTTCAAACACACGCGGCAACTTGACTTGGGCTACAAATAAAGCTGACTCATCCAGCTCTGGATAAGATTTTCTCTCATTGCCTTCGCTCGAAGACATAGGATTTGGTTGAGCATCACTTCAGCCACTCTGACTTTGTTCACTTGGACCCCACATAACAGTACGGTGGTTCCTATGAATCAACAAAGAAGAAAAGGAAACTATGAAACAACTAAGTCTTCGCACTCCATAGTCTTCACTTGAATGTCTTATCAAGTCATAATCTTCGTTGTGAATATCTTCAAATACCACCATTGTCTTCAATGTCTTCACACATTTTTAGGGGTCATCTCTGGTAGGAAAACCAAATCAGTGAGGGACTACTACCTGTGTTATCCTGCAATTCTCACAAACACATTAGTCCCTAAACCAAGTTTGTCGTCAATACTCCAAAACCAACTAGGGGTGGCACTAGATGCACTTACAATCTCCCCCTTTTTGGTGATTGATGACAAACTGGTTGAAGTTTTCAACGGGAATAAGAGTATGGGAAAGTTTAAGGATTTAAGGCATTGTCTTCATAAGTAGCAAAAGGCTCCCCCTGAAGATGTGCATATAAGTAGTTTGCTCTTGAATGCAAATGCACATGGCAGGTTTTACTTGTGGAGATCCTCTTCAACTTATGAAGACAATTCATCATGCATATAAGGATATAACAAAGATAGTGACATGCATAATGAAAAATGGACGTATGCGGAATGACTTCATGCGGAATTTATCATCGCATCACAGAGTAGCAGAAAACGTAGCAGACGACCATCAGGTTTAAGTGTTACAACCCAAAGAACCAAATGTATCAAAAACGAGAGTAGTAACCACTTGGCAAAAAAAATATAGCAACCACCCATATGGACCCGCTTGAAGACTATCAACTCATATGCTTCTCCCCCTTTTGTCAGTAAGGACCAAAAAGGTGTGAAGACATAGAGCATCTATTCGTTCCCATCAGGAGTAGATGAAGGGGCAGGGTCGACTGTTGGAGTTCGGTGGTGCAGAGGGGCTTGGTGCAGTGTCGAGACACGGCGAAGCCATGGTTGGTGAAGTGGCATCGTCTTCTTCATCGACGACTCTCGCAACAACAGGTGCAGCCGAAGATGAATACTCAGAGTCTTCTATGGAAGGAGTCCGACGCAAGACGGCATTCTGGGGAGGCGTGGAATCAAATTTGAAGCGCTTTGTGAAGCCATCTTCGCGAAGATCGTCTTTAGTGCATAGCAATGTGAGACTCTTCCAAGACCGCCGACAGGCTTCATGTGCTACGAATGCGTTCTTGGTGGCAAGATTGCGAATGCGATTGACATCCATCAAGATGCTCTGCATCTGACGCTTTAGCCAGTCATGGTGCCGATCCTGTTTCTGATGTAAGGCCACAAGAAGTTCTCGGTCATTGAGTACACGAGATCACTTCCGAGGCCTTTGAGCAATGGTGCTTTCAGTGGCTTGGGTGTGTGCACGATGAGGCACACGCATATTTCCAGCCAGAGGATAGACTCGTGTTGCAGCAAGAACTCCCTCAATTGGTTGCGTGAAGCTTTGGCAATCAACATTATGAAGATAAAGTGGCCCCTTGGCAGGCTCAGGGTAGATGGCTTCGACAGACATATCAACTTTAGGCAAAAAGACAAGGTGGTTGCGCGCTGAAGGTTGATAGTCGACAGAAGAGTGAAGCTTGATTAAGCGCATCACCCATGGGGCATAAAACTTCAAGCCAAACAGATCAATTCCAGATGCAGCGAGTTGTCTGATGAAGAAATCCTAGGAATTGAATCTGATGCCATTGAGAATATAGAACACCAAAGTCTTCATGGCTCCTTCAAGTTTGGCTTCAGCTGAGTATCCCTTGATGGGCCAAAGAGTACGCCTCAGAATATGATAGATTGTGCGGGGCAGGTACTCAAGGTCCTTGACTAAGAATTCCTTGGGATAATCAGCATCTTGAGGCAATGGCTTCATCATGTTGAGCATCTGACTCATATTTGGTTCAGGCCGCTGGAAGATACTCTGCAGTTCATTTTGGTGTAGCTGACAACCAGGCTCATAGAGTTCACCTGGAGTGTGTAGGGAAGTAAGCTCAATAATGTCTTGAGCTTTGGCTTCATGGTGCACATCGCCTGACATCCACTCAAGGACCCATGTCTTCGGATCCCTGTTGTAGCCACGAATGTGAAGTGTGGCGTAGAACTGCAGCAAGAGCTCTTCATTCTAGTGCTCTTTATCTGTGACGAATGGCAGAAGACCAACTTCTCTGAAACAGTCCAAAGCTTCTTCCAGGCAGGGCAGACCAGCAATGGCTTCACAATCCAGACGCATGTGAGGAAATATGCGCTCTTGATTGTATAAGACACATGAATAATAGCTGCGCTGCTGATAGCTCCAGAAGCCATCAGATGAGATCTTTGGCTTCGAATATGGATTCTTGGCGCTATTGAAGAAGGTGTTGTGGGCTCTGAAGCTGTTGACACTGAAGGATCCTGGTGAAGTAGCAGTACCTGGAAGCCTTGGTAGCCTTGGCTTTGGCTTCTGAACTTGTGGCCTCTACTCCACATGATAGTCATATTGAGGTCCGGGAGCAGTGGGAGGCACCATGATGGGCCACCGAACTGTGACAAGTTCACCACGATTGTAAGCCTGTTCAATTGTGTGAGGCCTTGGGGCTGGAACATTGGCATCAATATCCACATGGGCTTCAGGTTGCACTTGAGCTTCAGGCACAACATTGGCTTCAGGCTCCACATTGTCTTCAGCCATGACAACGTCATTGGCTTCAGTATCATTGTTGGTGGCAGCCTTAGTGTTCTCAACCTCTGTGTATTCAATGATAGGAGGGTCGGGCACAGTCACATTCTCCTCGAGAATGACTTCTTCAGTGGCAGGGGGTGTGGCAACTCTTTCTTCTTCATGTCTTGGTTCCTGACTGTCATCGGCTGATGCAGCCAGAATGTCTTCAGCAACTTTTGCTGCGGACTCAGAGACATTCGCAGTAGGAGTGGCTTCAGGAAACACTTCGCGTGCAACTGAGATTTGTTGCACTTCTCCTTCTGGAATGCTCGACATGGTGACCTGTGGCCTAGGGCCTTTGCGAAGACTGCGGAATGCGGGCGACGCCTGTGGTGATGGAGTGGTCTGCACCATGTAATTGTCGTCGTCAAGCACCGAAGTGTTGGCTTGAGTTGGTGGAGTTCTGGGTGTCTCATCATCAATGGGGGTGTCTTGTTGAGGGCGATCGGCCCACGAATCATCCTGAGCAATTGGCATCAAAGGACGACCAATGCTGATGAGTTCGCTGTTCATAAGAACAGGCGATGATACCGGTTGGTGCTCGATTTGAGGAAGGACTTCACCATCTTCAACATTGTCTTCACGACCAATGTCTTCAGCTGTGATGGGGTCAACAGCTGGAACGTCTTCATTTTCAGGAGCCTCTGTGAAAGCAGGCTCATGGATCTCAAGTTGATGCTCTTGGTTGGTGGAGGCAGGACGAGCAACAGAAATGGGCTCGACAACAAGAGGTTCGAAGGCTGCAGCACGCTCTTTCTTTGAAGCCTTTTTCAGTTTCTTCTTTGATGGTGCATCATCAGAAACATTCTTGTGCTTGCGCTTCTTGGCTTCGGCTTTAGCTGCCCTTGTCTTCTTGATTTCTGAAGCTGCTGTGGGGACCTTAGGCTTCAAGCCTGTCATGCTGGCAGGGGAGAAAATGCGAGGTGCTTCCTGCGTTGATGCTTCAGCTTGGGCCACAGTAGGCTTCTTCTTCAGTTTGGCAGCCATCTTGGGGTCGATGCCTGGAGCCCAAGAGCCTTGCGCTTTTCTGACTCATTGTGTGCTTGAACACATTTCTATGCAAAGTATTTCATTCGCTCTCTTGAACCTTTTGCTTCTTCATGTTTCTTGTGAAACTGTTCTTTGAGCATATGCAGCGTTTCCTTGAAGCTTTGAACATCAGCCACGCTGAGCTTGGCCATGTTCTTCTTGAATTGAGCCTTTTCATAATCAATTTTGTTCTTCAGCTTGACGATCTTCTGAGCCAGAGCCAGCTCATTTGCAATGGCTTCGTGGAAGGTGACGCTTATGTCCACTGGGAGCTGAAGATCATCAATGCCGAGGCTCGGGTTATCAAACAACTCATCGATGAAGTTGTTCAGAATATCCACATCAAAGAGGGGTTTACTTGCTCTTGATTAGTAGCTCAAGGGCATCATCACCAAGATCTTCATCGCTTGACAGATCAATGGCTTCATTTTCGTTCCGCAGAACGGCAGCTGGAGTTAGTTCATGCCCAGAAATCTTCATGGGCTTCTTCTTCTTGGGCTTCTCCATCTTCTTGGAGACACGAGAAAGATCTTCAGATTGCACACTAAGTTCAGGAGGTGCAGTTGCCAATGGCTTCGCACGCGAAGCTTTTGGTGCGGCAGAGGGCTTTGAACCCTTTGACTTCTTCTGCTTCTGCGGCTTAGGTGGAGCTGGCGCTTCATCAGAATCTGCGTCATTAGCTGATTGCTCCACTGTGGCCCTCTGAGCAGTGATGTAGGAGAGGAGACCATCAAAGTTGTCAAAGGGGCCGATGACATTGGGGTTGGCATCACGTGTGCCATCAACCCTTGGAGCAGACGGACCAGGGTTGAAGTTGATGCCAAGATTTTTCTTGTTCTTCACAGCAGAATCTTTGGCAAACTGGTAGTTGCGCTTCAAAAGATTGTCGTCGCGACACCATAACAGTGATGATGGGTCGGCATTCTCTGGCTGTGGTCCTCGGACCATGCAAGGATAGAAGCCTTGAGCAATGGCTTTGGACTTGGACTTGGGCTGAAGATTTTTGTATAGAATATCTCCCCATGGTCGCTTGATGGCGTTCTTTTCAGCATATTCAGCAGTCACAAATCTGTAATTCTCTTCGAATCCATTTTTCTGCCCAATATCTTCGAATCCATTAGATTCGAGTCTTGCGCTGATTGTAATTCTCTTCAGGATCGGTCTTGTACATTTCAAATAGATCTAGTGGCAAATCCTTAGCAGCATCCCCACGACGCTGCCTGCCACCCTTTCTAGCTGATTTCTCAGTGGCCATTATATTCAAGCTGAATGGCTTCAACATAGTGAATGGCTTCCTCTCGTTGGTCAGACAGGAACTGTCTTTAGGAGAGTTGATGTGACACTGTAAGAACTCTGCAAATGAATGCAGACTATGAGAACCAAGGGATTCGCCCACGGACATGTACCTGTGACAGCATTAGAGGTGCGAGGGAAGGGGAAGAGGTCATATGCATTCTCAGAAGATTTTGAAGATAAATCAGTTTGAAGAAATTGACCTCATAGTGCGAAGACATTCACTTATTCGATGAGAGTTGGTTCCAGATTTGTACGAATCCATGAATAAGTACAAGTGAGGAATCTAACTAGTTGTGATGCATAAGTGAATATACTTGGCATGATATGAGACATAGAACAAGATAGATCCAGATTTGGAAGTTAAGAAACCACTTTTGATTGAAGTGGATGGATCTGACGGATCAAAAAGGCAGTAAAAAGTAAGTTTTAATTACCCTTGACGAACTGCTAGACGAGGCGAAGAGGGAGGCCGAGCAGTTCAATCTCCCGCGCCCTAACTTGGCGGCGGAAGACACCTATGGCGGCGGAGGAGAGGACGAGGTCCGCGGCCAGCGTGAGGACGGCGTCGAAGAAGTTGGGGCAGCTAAGCGCTTCGTCTCCGGCGTCGTCGCGAGATAGCGGAGGCGCTAGGGTTTGTGCGAGGTGGAAGAAGAGATTGTGACCGCGGTGAGTTGTGTATTTATAAGGAAAGGGACAACACAACGTAATTACGCAGGTGCCCCTGGCGGTTCACATCTGAAGGACACGTGGCATGCATGCAACACATTGAAAGTTGTTCCATGTTCCCACGCACGTCTGGGTTGTCGGGTGGTCATTCCGGCTTCTCCGGGTTTCAGGCAATAAGGATATAGCATTAAAACAGATTCAATTTTTGTCTCTGTGTCTTCTGCTGACAAGGACTCATAGAAGACAATCGACAGTTTCAATAGAATGCATATGATTTGGATAGATAGAATCTGAGATAGAAGCATAGAAGGGGTTAGGGTCTGATCACATTTACTTAGATCAAAAGATTCAAACATGAAGACATAGCTATAAGCGAATGCTGTAGAGGACAGAACACAAATATATGTATATATCAGTATAAGACCAAATCAACATTGTGAAGATAAACGCGAAGACGAATCAATGTTGAAGTCAAAACCAAATGCGGAGATTATGCAAATGTGACGCCAATTAAAACACTTCAAACAAGAGTTTGGTGGTGGCGTTACCCACCGTATAGGAAGTATTAGACCCAGACACGGCGCACAATTATCGTGGTGCTCCGAAGTCAAATTCCGTGTTAATGTATTCACACTTAGAGTGTATGTCTTCCTTTATTGAAGATATACTTTACTTCGTGTGTTGCACATCTAAGTCATCAACATGCATAAGCGTCAGGATGTGTGTCCAATCACAGGACATTCAAGGATTCTAAGATATTTAGCTCACACCGCAACTTGCAAAACCTTTTCTCGTCCATGGGCTTTGTGAAGATATCAGCCAATTGCTCTTCAGTGTTGACGTGAATGATATCAATATCTTCCTTCATGACACGATCTCTGAGAAAGTGATGACGGATCTGAATGTGCTTTGTCTTCGAGTGCTGAACTGGGTTGTTGGCGATCTTGATGGCGCTTTCATTGTCGCAGTAGAGTAGCACTTGCTTCAGATGGATGCCATAGTCCTTGAGAGTTTGCTTCATCCATAGAAGCTGAGGGCAGCAAGATCCAGCAGCAATGTATTCGGATTCAGCAGTGGAGAGTGATAACCCTCAAGTATAGGGGATCAATTGTAGCCTCTTTCGATAAGTAAGAGTGTTGAACCCAACAAGGAGCTAAAGGTAGAACAAATATTCCCTCAAGTTCTATCGACCACCGATACAACTCTACGCACGCTTAACGTTCGCTTTACCTAGAACAAGTATGAGACTAGAAGTACTTTGTAGGTGTTGTTGGATAGGTTTGCAAGATAATAAAGAGTACGTAAATAAAAAGTAGGGGCTATTTAGATAAGGAAGCAATAAAGTAAATATAGTGAGTGTGGAAAAGTGGTGGTAGGAGTTGCGAAATTGTCCCTAAGCAATTGACTACTTTACTAGACCAATAGCAAGTTTTATGTGGGAGAGGCCACTGCTAGCATGTCATCCCTGACTTGGAATTCTATGCACTTATGATTGGAACTATTAGCAAGCATCCGCAACTACTAACGTTCATTAAGGTAAAACCCAACCATAGCATTAAGATATATTGGTCCCCCTTCAATCCCGTATGCATCAATTTCTATGCTAGGTAGAAGCTTCTGTCACTCTTGCCCTCTAATACATAGTCCTATCAACATACAACTAACCCTATGGTGTGATCCACGCGCGCGCTCATATGATGGGCACCAAAGGACAGCAACATAACCACAAGCAAATTAAATCAATCATAGCAATTCATCAACCACCGATAGGACAACGAAAATCTACTCAGACATCATAGGATGGCAACACATCATTGGATAATAATATGAAGCATAAAGCACCATGTTCAAGTAGAGGGTACAGCGGGTTGCAGGAGAGTGGACCGTTGTAGATAGGGGGAAGGTGATGGAGATGTTGGTGAAGATGGCGGAGGTGTTGGTGAAGATCGCGGTGACGATGATGGTGGCCACGGCAGCGTTCCGGCGCCACCGGAAGAGAGGGGGAGAGGGGGCCCCTTCTTCTTCTTCTTCCTTGACCTCCTCCCTAGATGGGAGAAGGGTTTCCCCTTTGGTCCTTGGCCTCCATGGCATGGGAGGGGCGAGAGCCCCTCCGAGATTGGATCTGTCTCTCTGTCTCTCTCTGTTTCTGCGTTCTGGTATTCTGCCCTTTCACCGTTTCGTATATATATGGAGATCCGTAACTCCGATTGGATTGAAACCTTCGCCCAGATTTTTCTCCAAAAATTAGCTTTCTTGCGGTCGAATAAGAGCAGCAACCGCCTTACGGGTGGCCCACGAGGGTCAGGGGCGCGCCCAGGGGGGCAGGCGCGCGCCCCTGCCTCGTGGCCACCTCGGGCACCGTCTCGCGTTGATTCTTCTTCCCATATTCTCCAAATATTCCAAAAATATTCTCCATTCGTTTTTATCCCGTTTGGACTCCGTTTGATATGGGGTTTCTGCGAAACATAAAACATGCAACAAACAGGAACTGGCATTGGGCACTGGATCAATATGTTAGTCCCAAAAATAGTATAAAAAGTTGCCAAAAAGTATATGAAAGTTGTATAATATTGGCATGGAACAATAAAAAATTATAGATACGAAGGAGACGTATCAGCATCCCCAAGCTTAATTCCTGCTCGTCCTCGAGTAGGTAAATGATAAAAAAGATATTTTTTGATGTGGAATGCTACCTAGCATAATCTTGATCATGTATCTAATCATGGCATGAATATTAAGACACGAGTGATTCAAAGCAATAGTATATCATTTGACATTAAGACAATAATACTTCAAGCATACTAATAAAGCAATCATGTCTTTTCAAAATAACATGTCCAAAGAAAGTTATGCCTACAAAATAATATGGTCTGGCTATGCTCCATCTTCACCACATAAAATATTCAAATCATGCACAACCCCGATGACAAGCCAAGCAATTGTTTCATACTTTTGACGTTCTCAAACCTTTTCAACTTTCACGCAATACATGAGCGTGAGCCATGGATATAGCACTATAGGTGGAATAGAATATGATGGTGGAGGTTGTGTGGAGAAGACAAAAAGGAGAAAGTCTCACATCGACGCGGCTAACCAATGGGCTATGGAGATGCCCATCAATTGATGTCAATGCGAGGAGTAGGGATTGCCATGCAACGGATGCACTAAGAGCTATAAGTGTATGAAAGCTCAAACGGAAAACTAAGTGGGTGTGCATCCAACTTGCTTGCTCATGAAGACCTCGGGCATTTGAGGAAGCCCATCATCGGAATATACAAGCCAAGTTCTATAATGAAAATTCCCACTAGTATATGGAAGTGATAACTCAAGAGACTCTCTATATGAAGAACATGGTGCTACTCTGAAGCACAACTGTGGTAAAAGGATAGTAACATTGCCCCTTCTCTCTTTTTCTCTCTCTTTTTTGTTTTATTATTATTATTATTTTGGTGGGCTTCTTTGGCCTCTCTTTTTTGGGCTTCCTTGGCCTCTTTTATTTTGATAACCTCACATGGGACAATGTTCTAATAATGATGATCATCACACTTTTATTTACTTACAACTCAATATTACAACTCGATACTAGAACAAAAATATGACTCTATATGAATGCCTCCGGTGGTGTACCGGGATGTGCAATGATCTTGCATAGCAAAGATATCAAAAAACGGACAAGCCATGAAAATATCATGCTAGCTATCTTACGATCATGCAAAGCAATATGATAATGAATGCTCGAGTCATGTATATCATGATGATGGAAGTTGCATGGCAATATATCTCGGATTGGCTATGGAAATGCCATGATAGGTAGGTATGGTGGCTGTTTTGAGGAAGATATAAGGAGGCTTATGTGTGATAGAGCGTATCATATCACGGGGTTTGGATGCACCGGTGAAGTTTGCACCAACTCTCGAGGTGAGAAATGGCAATGCACGGTACCGAAGAGGCTAGCAATGATGGAAGGGTGAGAGTGCGTATAATCCATGGACTCAACATTAGTCATAAAGAACTCACATACTTATTGCAAAAATCTATTAGTCATCGAAACAAAATACTACGCGCATGCTCCTAGGGGGATAGATTGGTAGGAAAAGACCATCGCTCGTCCCCGACCGCCACTCATAAGGAAGACAATCAATAAATAAATCATGCTCCGACTTCATCACATAACGGTTCACCATACGTGCATGCTACGGGAATCACAAACTTCAACACAAGTATTTCTACAATCCACAACTACCCACTAGCATGACTCTAATATCACCATCTTTATATCGCAAAACTATTGCAAGGAATCAAACATATCATATTCAGTGATCTACAAGTTTTATGTAGGATTTTATGACTAACCATGTGAATGACCAGTTCCTATCAACTCTCTAAATAGATATAAGTGAAGCAAGAGAGTTTAATTCTTTCTACAAAAGATATGCCCACGCTCTAACAAATATAAGTGAAGCAAAAGAGCATTCTACAAATGGCGGTTTTCTATGTGAAGAGAAACATGCAATCCAAACTTCAAATGATATAAGTGAAGCACATGAAGCATATTCTATAAAGCCATACTCAAAAGATATAAGTGAAGTGCAAAGAGCATTCTATAAATCAACCAAGGACTATCTCATACCAGCATGGTGCATAAAAGAAAAATGAAAACTAAATGCAAAAGACGCTCCAAGATTGCACATATCACATGAACGAAACGAAAACGAAAATATACCGATACTTGTTGAAGAAAGATGGGATGCCTTCCGGGGCATCCCCAAGCTTAGACGCTTGAGTCTCCTTGAATATTTACTTGGGGTGCCTCGGGCATCCCCAAGCTTCAGCTGTTGCCTCTCTTCCTTCTTCTCACACCGAGACCTTCTCGATCATCGAACACTTCATCCACACAAAACTTCAACAGAAAACTCGGTAAGATCCGTTAGTATAATAAAGCAAATCACTACTCTAAGTACTATTGAAAACCAATTCATATTTTGTTTTTTCATTATGTCTACTGTAATATAACTTTTTCATGGCTTAATCCACTGATATAAATTGATAGTTTCATCAAAACAAGCAAACTATGCATCAAAAACAAAATCTGTCTAAAACAGAACAGTCTGTAATAATCTGAACATTCACCATACTTCTGATACTTGAAAAATTCTGCCAAAATTAGGAAAAATAAAATTTGTATAGAAATACAGTGCAAAAAGAATCAGAACCGTTTGACGTTCCAGTAAAAAAAAATCACGCACTACAGCCAAAGTTTCTGTCCTGCACCGTACAAACCAACAAGCATTGTAAACATCCTAAAGGCAAACCTTGGCACGTTATTTTTATAATACAATAGAATTGTACAAGGGGATAATTATTTATGTTGAAAAGTTTCTGTAATCAAGATTCACAAAGTTTCCATGGGCATGAACAAAGTTCAAGGACGTCCCCCACTTTCACAATGCTCGTCTATCTCACTTTCACTTTTCTTTTTGAAAAGTTTTGGGTTCCCCTCTTTATTTATTTTTGTTTTTAAACTTTATAAAAGCACACAACAGAAATAAATGACTCTCTAAAACTTTCGGGTTGTCTCCTTGGCAGCTCTTTCTTTAAAGCCATTAAGTTAGGCATATAGTGCTCAAGTAGTGAATCCACCCGGATCCCAAGGTATATCAAAGCAAATTTTAATTAGCAATGATTT
Source organism: Aegilops tauschii subsp. strangulata (assembly GCF_002575655.3). Classification (NCBI taxonomy): domain Eukaryota; kingdom Viridiplantae; phylum Streptophyta; class Magnoliopsida; order Poales; family Poaceae; genus Aegilops; species Aegilops tauschii. The sequence continues at coordinate 485,665,545 of NC_053041.3, forward strand.
GACATTTAGTAGTGAGCACAAAGCAACATATATCAAGCAATGACGAAGTCTAACTCTCTTCCTATGCATCGGCATGTCATAAAAGAACAATTCATGCACATCTAGTAAAGGCCAATGCATAGTATAAGCAGTTTCTTGCAATTTTACCATGTTGGAAACATAGAGGGTGGAGATATAGTTCCTCTCTCATAATAATTGCAAGTAGGAGCAGCAAGCACATGCATATTATATTCATCAAAATTATCATGTGCAACGGTAAAAGGCAACCCATCAACATAATCCTTAATAAAAGCAAACTTCTCCGATATAGTGTAGTTTGGAGAATTCAAAAAGATAATAGGACTATCATGTGTGGGTGCAATAGCAACAATTTAATGTTTAACATAAGGAACTATAGCAAGTTCATCTCCATAAGCATAATTCATATTGGCATCTTGGCCACAAGCATAGCAAGCATCATCAACAAGGGATATTTCAAAAGAATCAACGGGGTCATAACAATCATCATAGCAATCATCCTTCGGTAAGCACGAAGGGAAATTAAACAATGTATGAGTTGAAGAGTTACTCTCATTAGAAGGTGGGCACGGGTAGCTAATCCGCTCTTCCTCCTTTTGTTCTTCGCTCTCCTCATCATCTTTTTCATCCAATGAGCTCACAGTTTCATCAATTTCTTCTTCCATAGACTCCTGCAAAATATTAGTCTCTTCTTGGACAGCGGAGGAGTCCTCAACATATGGTTTAACATAAGCATTAGAAGCATAATTATCATAACAATATTCAAGTATGGCAAAAATTTCAGATTTGTAAAGAGTAGCATCATACCTTTCAATCAAAGAAGCAATTTCATAAGCACCCTTAAAAGCAACAAATTCTTCAATTTGTTGAACATCATAGTAATTATAAACACCCTTAGCATATGAAGATACGATTTCATTATCAATAAACTCACATTGGTAGGGAAGGTGAGTTCTTAGGGTTTTCAGAACAACAAGTAACATCATATATTTCACATAAATTCCAAGCATAGCATTGCAAACGATGAATTTGATCCAGTAAACGTTTCCCTTTTTCAGATATGCGGTGTCGCACATAACAAGCATGCTCATCTAAAGATTTGCCCTCAACTAAGCTAGTTGGGGTTTCAACACGAGCACATAGGGATCGAAGATGATCCAAGTAAAAAGCTTCAGGAGTGTGATAGATTTTGAGTGGTTCATCAACCATTGGTGTAGTAGGTACAACTAATATTTTTGGTATTTTGCGTTTCCTACCCATAACTAAAGATAGAAAACAACTTAGAACAACAAATAAAAACTACTTAGTGATAAAGCAAACAAGCACACACGAGAATATTCACTCCATGCTATTGCTCCCCGGCAACGGCGCCAGAAAAAGGTCTTGATAACCCACAAGTATAGGGGATCAATTGTAGCCTCTTTTGATAAGTAAGAGTGTCGAACCCAACCAGGAGCTAAAGGTAGAACAAATATTCCCTCAAGTTCTATCGACCACCGATACAACTCTATGCACGCTTAACGTTCACTTTACCTAGAACAAGTATGAAACTAGAAGTACTTTGTAGGTGTTGTTGGATAGGTTTGCAAGATAATAAAGAGTATGTAAATAAAAAGTAGGGGCTGTTTAGATAAGGAAGCAATAAAGTAAATATAGCGAGTGTGGAAAAGTGGTGGTAGGAGTTGCGAAATTGTCCCTAAGCAATTGACTACTTTACTAGACCGATAGCAAGTTTTATGTGGGAGAGGCCACTGCTAGCATGTCATCCCTGACTTGGAATTCTATGCACTTATGATTGGAACTATTAGCAAGCATCCGCAACTTCTAACGTTCATTAAGGTAAAACCCAACCATAGCATTAAGATATATTGGTCCCCCTTCAATCCCGTATGCATCAATTTCTATGCTAGGTAGAAGCTTCTGTCACTCTTGCCCTCCAATACATAGTCCTATCAACATACAACTAACCCTATGGTGTGATCCACGCGCGCGCTCATATGATGGGTACCAAAGGACAGCAACATAACCACAAGCAAATTAAATCAATCATAGAAATTCATTAACCACCGATAGGACAACGAAAATCTACTCAGACATCATAGGATGGCAACACATCATTAGATAATAATATGAAGCATAAAGCACCATGTTCAAGTAGAGGGTACATCGGGTTGCGGGAGAGTGGACCGCTGTAGATAGAGGGGGGAAGGTGATGGAGATGTTGGTGAAGATGGCGGAGGTGTTGGTGAAGATCGCCGTGATGATGATGGTGGCCACGGCAGCGTTCCGGCGCCATCGGAAGAGAGGGGGAGAGGGGCCCCCTTCTTCTTCTTCTTCTTCTTCTTCTTCTTCTTCTTCTTCTTCTTCCTTGACCTCCTCCCTAGATGGGAGAAGGGTTTACCCTCTGGTCCTTGGCCTCCATGGCATGGGAGGGGCGAGAGCCCCTCCGAGATTGGATCTGTCTCTCTATCTCTCTCTGTTTCTGCGTTTTGGTATTTTGCCCTTTCACCGTTTTGTATATATATGGAGATCCGTAACTCTGATTGGATTGAAACCTTCGCCCAGATTTTTCTCCGAAAATTAGCTTTCTTGCGGCCAAAGAAGAGCAGCAACCGCCTTAAGAGTGGCCCACGAGGGTCAGGGGCGCGCCCCTGCCTCGTGGCCACCTCGGGCACCGTCTCGCATTGATTCTTCTTCCCATATTCTCCAAATATTCCAAAAATATTCTCCATCCGTTTTTATCCCGTTTGGACTCCATTTGATATGGGGTTTCTGCGAAACGTAAAACATGCAACAAACAGGAACTGGCATTGGGCACTGGATCAATATGTTAGTCCCAAAAATAGTATAAAAAGTTGCCAAAAAGTATATGAAGGTTGTATAATATTGGCATGGAACAATCAAAAATTATAGATACGACGGAGATGTATCAGAGAGAGACACGCAATTCTGCTTCTTTGAAGACCAACAGGCAAGAGATCATCCAAGAAAGTGACATGTGCCTGATGTGGACTTGCGATCAACCTTGTCACCAGCATAATCAGCATCTGAGAATCCAACTAGATCAAACTCTGAGCCCTTTGAATACCATAATCCTAGTGTTGGGGTGTAAGCCAAATATCGAAGAATTCGCTTCATAGCTAAGTGATACGATTCCTTTGGTGCCGCTTGGAATCGGGCACACACGCAAACGCTAAGCATGATATCTGGCCTAGATGCACATAAATAGAGTAAAGAACCAATCATGGAGCGGTATACCTTTTGATCGAACTCTTTACCATTGTTGTCGGGACCCAATGACCTTTGGTTGGCATTGGCGTCGTGTACCCTTTGCAGTCTTGCATTCCAAACTTCTTCAGGCAATCCTTGAGCTATTTCTCTTGAGATATGAAGATGCCGTTGCTCTGCTGACGGATTTGAAGACCAAGGAAAAACTTCAGCTCACCCATCATGGACATCTGATATTGCTCTTGCATCATGTGCCCAAACTCATCACTGTATCTTTTGTCAATGCAGCCGAAGATAATGTCATCCACATAGATCTGGCACACAAACAGTTCACCATCGTATGTCTTTGTGAAGAGAGTGGGACCCAAGGAACCAGGTTTGAAGCCTTTGCTCTTCAGGAAGTCTTTGAGTGTGTCATACCAAGCACGAGGGGCTTGTTTGAGGCCATACAGTGCCTTGTTGAGCTTGTATACCATTTCAGGATGTTTTGGATGTTCAAAGCCAGGTGGTTGTGCAACATACACTTCTTCTTCTTCAATCTTGCCATTAAGAAAGGCACTCTTCACATCCATTTGATACAGAAGGATGTTGTGATGGTTGACATAGGCTAGCAGTATGCGAATGGCTTCAAGCCTAGCCACCGGAGCAAATGTTTCATCGAAGTCAATCCCTTCAACTTGAATTTATCCTTGAGCAACGAGACGAGCCTTGTTTCTAACAACTTGACCATGCTCATCTTGTTTGTTGCGATAGATCCATTTTGTGCCAATGATATTGTGCTTGCGTGGGTCAGGACGCTTGACTAATTCCCACAAATTGTTCAGCTCGAACTGTTGAAGATCTTCTTGCATAGCTTGAATCCATGCAGGTTCCATGAAGGCTTCAGCAACTTTCTTGGGTTCAGATATAGAGACAAATGCAAAGTGCCCACAGAAATTTGCTAGCTGTATTGCTCTTGAACGAGTGAGTGGACTAGGTGCATTGATGCTATCAATTATCTTCTCAATCTGTACTTCATTTGCAACATGAGGATGAACTGGACAAAGATTTTGTCCTTGCTGACCATTGTATTCTTCTTCAGCATTGGCTTCAGGCTGAGCAGTGTCTTCAGGTTGATTGGGCGCAGAAATGATAAGTTCTTCTTCAGCCTGTGCCTCTGAAGGTATGATTTCTCCAGTTCCCATAAGCTTGATGGATTCACTAGGTGGGACTTCATCTAGCACATTTGGCAGGTGCTCCCTTTGCGAGCCGTTAGTCTCATCGAACCGCACATCCACGGTCTCAACCACTTTATAGTAAAAGAGGTTGAAGACTCTGTAGGAGTGCGAATCCTTTCCGTAGCCAAGCATAAAACCTTCATGTGCTTTCGGTGCAAATTTTGAAGTGTGATGTGGATCCTTGATCCAGCACCTAGCACCAAATACTCGGAAGTAACTGACGTTTGGCTTCTTACCAGTTAGAAGCTCATAGGATGTCTTCTTTAGAAGTTTGTGAAGATAAACACGGTTGATGACGTGGCATGCAGTATCAATGGCTTCAGGCCAGAACTTCCTTGGAGTCTTGTACTCATCAAACATTGTTCGTGCCATCTCAATGAGGGTTCTGTTCTTGCGCTCCACGATGCCATTCTGCTGGGGTGTGTATGGAGCTGAGAACTCATGAGTGATGCCCAATGTATCAAGATAAGTGTCGAGGCCTGTGCTCTTGAACTCTGTGTCGTTGTCACTTTGATGTGCTTGATCTTGATGCCATAGTTCGTCATGGCACGATTGGCGAAGCGTCTGAAGACATCTTGCACTTCATTCTTGTAAAGGATTATATGCACCCATGTGTATCTTGAATAATCATCAACAATGACGAAGCCATAGAGGCAAGCAGTGGTAGTAAGAGTAGAGTAGTGAGTAGGGCCAAATAAGTCCATGTGAAGCAGCTCGAAGGGTTGAGATGTCGTCATGATTGTCTTCGAGGGATGCTTGGCCCTTGTCATCTTTCCAGCTTCGCAGGCACCACACAAATGATCCTTCTTGAACTTGACGCCCTCGATGCCTACGACATGTTTCTTCTTCGCGGGTGTGTACAAGTTCCTCATGCCAGCATGCCCTAGCCTTCGATGCCAGAGCCAGCACTCTGAAGCTTTTGCTAGTAGACATACGGCCAACTGTGGTCCTGCTGAGAAATCTACCATGTACAAATCGTCCTTTCGATATCCTTCAAAGACTAGAGATTTGTCAGACTCCATAAGCACAAGGCAACGATATTTTCCAAATATCACAATCATGTTCAAATCACAAAGCATTGAGACAGACATTAAGTTGAAACCAAGGGATTCAACAAGCATCACTTTATCCATGTGCTGATCCTTTGAGATTGCAACTCTACCTAGACCCAATACCTTGCTTTTACCAGTGTCAGCAAATGTGATGTGACTCTTGTCAGATGGACGTAAGGTTGAGTCCATGAGAAGACTTCGATCACCAGTCATGTGGTTAGTGCATCCACTGTCCATAATCCATTCTGAAGCCTTTGGTGTCATACACTACTGGAATCAGCTTCTTTGAAGGCATGGATCACAGACGGCAAACTTCTTTGTCGTCCGCCAGCAGACGGCAAACTGTCCGTTTGAACACGTGCCAGCAAAGGCCTTCTTTGTCGTCCGCTTCCTGGAAACGGGCGGCAAAGGATTGTGTCATCCGCCATCCGAGGCCAGCAGACGGCAAAGACAACAGACGACAGTGCGGTGGCGTGAGAGCCGTTAGGGGGTTAACGGTGCTCTTTGCCGTCTGCCAGTGGACGGCAAAGAGTCAAAGCTCTTTGTCGTCCACTGACAGATGACAAAGAGCTCAGCTAGGCAGCACTGGGAAGCTGCCACGTGGCCAGCTATGCCGTCCGCCAGCGGAAGACAAAGGGATTTGAATCTTTGTCGTCTGCTGGCGGACGACAAAGTGACCAAATAGGCAGCCAGTGTTCCCAGTTTTTATAGGTAGCTGCCACATGTCCTTTTTGTCGTCCACTAGCAGACGGCAAAGAGCTTCGCCGTCTGCTAGCAGACGGCAAAGAGGCTACATATCCCCTGTTTTTATTTGAGTCCATTTAATTTCACAGGAATTCACACACAGATATACATATATATTTCTTTTCACATGCACAGCAGACATATGATGTACCCAACACATAGCTCCATCCATGACAACATACATACATAATAAGAAACAGAGTTCCATCCATACATATTACAGTAACATCACAATGTTCATCCAACACATTGTTCCATGCATCCATATAACAAGTTCCACAATTTTCATCGATTCAAACGAAAAAAAGAAAAGGGAAACAAGCACTGCATCCATGCAAGCTTCCATATAGTGAATTAAATCTGCAAAATGGGAAACAAGAAAGTTAGAAGACTAGAATCAGAAGAAGAAGAAGAATAAAATGAAGAAGAAGAAGAAGAAGTAAGCATATATACTTAGGTAAAATGGAGCTAACCTAGCTAATTATGCCATTTTTGAGTGAGACTAAGCATATTATGCCATTTTTTGATATAACTTAGAGCTAACTTCATTTTGGAGAAGAAGAAGAAGAAGAACAAAACTAGAAGAAGAAGAAGTTCTTCTTTTCTTCTTCTTCTTTTTCTTCTTCTTCTTTTCTTCCTATTCCTTCTTTTCTTCCTCTTCCTGGATTTTCTTCATCTTATTGTGTCTTTTGTGGACTAAATAGGCTAAATTATGTCATAAATGTACTAAATAGGCTAAATAAGAAGAAAAATACCAATTTTGAGCTTACCTAGATAATTATGCCATTTTTGACCTAACTAAGCATATTATGCCATTTTTTATATAACTTAGAGCTAACTTCATTTTGGAGAAGAAGAAGAAGATCTTCTTCTTCTTCTTTTATTCCTATTCCTTCTTTTCTTCCTCTTCCTGGATTTTCTTCATCTTATTATGTCATTTGTGGACTAAATAGGCTAAATTATGTCATAAATGGACTAAATAGGCTAAATAAGAAGAAAAATGCCATTTTTGAGCTTACCTACCTAATTATGCCATTTTTGACCTAACTCAGCATATTATGCCATTTTTGATATAACTTAGAGCTAACTTCATTTTGGAGAAGAAGAAGAAGTTCTTCTTCTTTTCTTCTTCTTCTTCTTCTTCTTCTTCTTCTTCTTCTTCTTATTTTCTTCCTATTCCTTCTTTTCTTCCTCTTCCTTGATTTTCTTCATCTTATTATGTCATTTGTGGACTAGATAGGCTAAATTATGTCATAAATGGACTAAATAGGCTAAATAAGAAGAAAAATGCCATTTTTGAGCTTACCTACCTAATTATGCCATTTTTGACCTAACTAAGCATATGATGCCATTTTTGATATAACTTAGAGCTAACTTCATTTTGGAGAAGAAGAAGAAAACTAGAAGAAGAAGAAGAACTTCTTCTTCTTCTAGTCTTCTTCTTCTTTTCTTCCTATTCCTTCTTTCCTTCCTCTTCCTTGATTTTCTTCATCTTATTATGTCATTTGTGGACTAAATAGGCTAAATTATGTCAAAATGGACTAAACAGGCTAAATAAGAAGAAAAATACCGTTATCACGGAGGTGTAGGGATGGTCGGGGCTGCGCCAGTGCCAGACGGAGGTGAAGGACCGGTAGGGGTTCCGGCATTGGCAGACGCAGAAGGATTGGTCGATGCTTGTCGGGAGCCATGCTGCACCAAAGATCATTTCCAATAATGTCTCGTTAGCAAGTTCGCAAACTGAAATGTGAATAGTAGTAACTAATGACCATTCAAATCAAACTCACCGTGGTTGCCGGAGCAATCTGGGGCATCGGCGGAGGGGCCTGACCGTTTTTCTCGCACATGGTCTGCACATTTGGTTCTCACGAGTCAGTCATATTAGATAGTAATGCAAACATTACGTGCATGATTGGGCTAAATATGCATGAGAAACGTACCACGATGAGCTCGTATAGGGCCCGGTTAGCGTTGTCGTTCCGGTTCCTCTCCTCCTCCAACATCTTAGCTGTCCTCTCCTCCAGCTCCCTCTCCCTCTCCGCCGCCTCCCTTTTTGCCTCCTCCAAAAGCGCCTGGGTCTTCAACCTCTCTTTCTCAACCAATGCCTGCAACACACCACTCCTCTTTAGCATTGTAATCATCGATGGACGCACACACAATGTAATGGAGGAAAGGTGAGAGAGTCCGTATAACTAACCGCCATGGCGAGCTCTGCGGGCCGTGCATGAGGCATTATCTTAGGATCAGAGCTACTCAGGCGCTTCTTGATCTGCGGGAGAGTCCTAGGACAATGTATCAGTCCATCACCAATGGCTTGAGAGCCATGGGACCTCCCACCACCAGATATCATCACCAGCTCTGTATCAAAAGGATCCTAGCTCGGGTTAAAGTCCTCCCCTTTCCTCGCCTTCCCATGGTCTCTGTACTTCACAAGCTTGTGGTGGGAGGAGATGTTGGTGAAGCTCTCTGGATGATCTAGGTCAGACTCCGTGAATGGCTTGGCCTTCTTGTACGGGGCCATATGGGCCATGCCATAGAGGTCGAACAGATTTGGCACAGGCTTCTTGTGGTGGTGCGCCTGAGAGAGAGGAACAAAATATTAGTTAAGGGCTCAAGCTAGCATGAAGAATGATATTGCTATGTAAATAGGTCATTTTGGAGCTAAGAAAGGTTATTATGTCATTTTCGAGGAAAATAAGCTAAGTTTAGGTCATTTTCGAGGTAACCAAGATTATTATGCCATTTTTGACCAAAGTATGCTAATTATGTCATTATTGAGCTATCCAAGGTTATTATGTCATTTTAGAGCTAATTATGTCATGAATGAACTAGCTAAGATTAGTTTAGGTTGTTATTGAGCTATCAAAGGTAGTTATGCCATTTTTTTAACTAATCTTAGCATATTAAGTCATTTTATAGAGCTATCTAAGGTTATTATGTCATTTTATAGCTAATTATGTCATGAATGAACTAGCTAAGATTAGTTTAGGTCGTTATTGAGCTATCGAAGGTAGTTATGCCATTTTTTTAACTAACTAAAGCATATTAAGTCATTTTATAGAGCTATCTAAGGTTATTATGTCATTTTGGAGCTAAATATGTCATAAATGAACTATCGAAGGTAGTTATGCCATTTTTTAACTAACTAAAGCATATTAAGTCATTTTATAGAGCTATCTAAGGTTATTATGTCATTTTGGAGCTAAATATGTCATAAATGAACTATCGAAGGTAGTTATGCCATTTTTTAACTAACTAAGCATATTAAGTCATTTTGGAAGGGATAAATGCTAGCATGCAGAATGAAATTGCATGAATCATGTACCAAATCACATACCCAGTTATCCCCGTACTCAAACAGGTTGGAGCTCCCTTGATGGTGTGGCACACCTTCCATTTGGTCACGCTTATCCTTGGCCCTCTAGTGTTCGACTAGCCATTCGGGAGAGCACCACGCATCCACCAACGCCTCCCAACAGTCCATCTTATCCACACACCATCTCGGGGGCACCTAAGTTAGTCAAGAGAAATTTCAGTGCTACGCCTACGAATCAAATCAAGAAAACTAAGTTCAAGGCCTTAAGAATAGGTAATTACCTGCATGTACTTCACCTTACTCAGAAACTTTCCGCGACACTTCTTCTTGGCCCTCCTAATACCCTTCGAGGCGTAGTAGTCTCGAACGGCCTGCACCCGAGCCTCGTGCCGCAAGTTCTGAAGTAGGCGCTTGCACTCGGTTTCGACAACCATAGACGCGGCCTCGTGCTCTCCCTCTGAAACCCTGTAGAAGGTCTGCAATCAAACAAGACAACACTGATTAGTACAATCACTAGGTAATCACTCGGTAGTGTTGACTTTTAATTCTATAAAGGAGAAATTACCCAAAACCGATGGAACACCATGTCGGACACCGTCTCGCACAAGACACCGGCGACCATCTCCCCCGGCGGGGCCGGGGCAACCGAGTATAGCTCCCAGCTCAGTGCTAGCTGTGGAAACTGACCCTCACCGGGCAACATGATCCACCCAGGGAAGTGCTGCTGGCAAATCACACCAAGGACCTGGTTGGGCCTGCGGACACCACGGAGGTATACCCAGCCCCTGCAGTATGACAAGGCCAATGCATTAGATATTAATTTGAAGGAACATGAAGGCAAAAGGTTAAAAAATATTAAATGCACTTACTTCAACCCTTTAGGCGCAATCAACCACCTCTGGTCGGGGGTCGCCGGCACGGGCGGGAGCTTTGTACAGCCACGCTTGTAGACCTTCTTGCCCTTCTCAACCAGCTCGTCATCGCTATAGCTATCATCTGAAAAGGTGTCCTCACTACCATCCTTCGGGCCACTAGCCTCCGGAGTCTCGTGGGAAGAAGACTGCGGGATCAGAGTCTTCTGGGACAAAGACCCCGTGACCGGAGTCTTCTGGGACAAAGACTCTGGGACCAGACTCACGTGGGGCGAAGGATCGGCGACCCGAGTCTGGTGGGGAGAAGGATCAGCGACCGAAGGCTCATGGACCGGAGTCTGAGACGGGTCCACGTCAGACGGAGCAGTCCTGTGGTCGGGTGAATCAGCTGAGGGTGGCGGCGAGGAAGGCATAGCAGCTTCCTTCCTCTCTCGCTGCCACGTCCACCTCTACCAGCCTTCTTCGTCCTCCCCCGACCTCTCCCAGCCGATGAAGAAGCGCCCGCCGCAGTTGTCTGCATACTGTCTAGCAGCACTCTCCGGAGGGGCTGGGCTGCAATAATGGAACCACCCCTCCCAGTAGCGCTCGCAGGAGGCTCGGGGCGCTCTGGACCCTTGCCCACCATCCTGTCAACACCTGCAATGACAAAAAGTAAACGAAATTAGTACAACATAAAAAATTTGGATACCTGACATGAACATATTAATATGTATATAATTGAAGTGTATCATCATCATGAACATAATAAAAATACACCCGATCAACACAAATATTAATATATATATGATGTTTTGCATAACAAAATCAAAAAATATACAACCTAGCTCATAATTCACAAATATATGACCCCGTCGGAGTCGGGGTCGTGGTGTGGTTGTGGTGTCAGGGTGTCGGGGTCGATCGAGGTGTCAGGGTGTCAGGGTGTCGGGGTCGGGGTCGGGGTGTGCTGTTAGGGTGTCGGGGTGTGGTGTCAGGGTGTCGGGGGTCGGGGTCGGGGTGGAGGGTCGGGGTGTCGATTGTCGGGGTCTTAGGGTGTCGGGGTGTCGGCGTGTCGGTGGTCGGGGTCGGGGTCGGGGTGTCGGTGGTCGGGGTGTCAGGTGTCGGGGTGTCGGTGGTCGGGGTCGGGGTCGGGGTGTCGGTGGTCGGGGTGTCAGGTGTCGGGGTGTCGGTGGTCGGGTTCGGGTTCGGGGTGTGGTGTCAGGGTGTCGGGGTCGGGGTGTCGTGCCGGGTGTCGTGTCGGGGTCGGGGTGTCAGGGTGTCGGGGTCGGGGTGTCGTGCCGGGTGTCGTGTCGGGGTCGGGGTGTCAGGGTGTCGGGGTAGGGGTCGGGGTCGGGGTGTGGTGTCAGGGTGTCGGGGGTCGGGGGTCAGGGTGGGGGGTCGGGGTGTCGATTGTCGGGGTCTCAGGGTGTCGGGGTCGGGGTGTCGGTGGTCGGGGTGTCAGGTGTCGTGGTGTCGTTGGTCGGGGTCGGGGTGTCGGTGGTCTTCTTCTTCTCCTCCTCTCCTCTAGCTTTCTTCTCCTCCTCCTCCTCCCCTCTTTCTTCTTCTTCTTCTTCTTCTTCTTCTTCTTCTTCTTCTTCTTCTTTCTTCTCCGCCTCCTCCTCCTCCTCTTCTTCTTCTTCTCCTTTTTCCTCTTCTTCTTCTTTTCTTCTTCTACTTTCCTCTTCTTCTACTTTTCTTTTCATATTTCTTCTTCCTCTTCTATTTATCTAAGCCTAAACCTAAACCTAAAAGCTCAAAACTAAACCTAAACCTAGCACTAACTAAAACTAAACACTAACCTAAAACAAAACAGGAAAAAACAGAACAAAAAAACAGGAAAAAACTAACCTTGCTCCGGCGAGGTCAGCCGGTGGGGCGGGGCGGCGCAGGGGAGGAGTCCGGCGACGGGGCGCGGCGGGCGGCGCAGGGGAGTAGTCCGGCGACGGGGCGCGGCGGGGCGGCGCAGGGGAGTAGTCCGGTGACGGGGCGCAGCGGGGCGGTCGCCGTGGCCTGGCTCCTGCCGCGACGGGGCTGGCTGGCGGCGGGGGTTGGGTCCTGGGGGTGGGGCGGCGCAGGGGAGGAGCCCGGCGACGGGGCGGCGCAGGGGAGGAGTCCGACGACGGGGCGCGGCGCGGCGGCCGCCGCGGCAGTGCTGGACGGCGGCGGGGGCTGGGTCCTGGGGGCGGGGCGGGCCGCCGGCGGCGACTGCGGTGGCGGTGATAGGAGGGGAGAGGCGGGCACGCGGGAGGGAGAGAGAGGGGGGGAGATGACGGAGCCGCCCGTTAAGTGGGCCTTCTTTGCCGTCTGTAGCAGACGGCAAAGAGGGCAACCGTTGGGGCTGGCCCACAGAACCTCTTTGTCGTCCACTAGCAGACGGCAAAGAAGCTGACCCAGCCACGCCATGCCCTGTGGGGCCCACCTGGCTCTTTGCCGTCTGCCTTTTAGCTCTTTGCCGTCAGCTGACTGACGGCAAAGAAGCAGCTGACGGCAAATACTCTTTTTGCCATCAGCACTTCCTTTGCCGTCTGTTTCCTCAAAGCGGACGGCAAAGAACCTCTTTGCCGTCAGCTTGCGGACGACAAAGAGTTGGCAGACGGCAAAATGCCAGATTCCAGTAGTGATACCCTATAGTGCAGTTGGGGGGATAGGCTTCACCAAGGGTATTGTGAAGCATAAACATTTGACGAACGAGTGGATTATGAAAGTTCGGATCCTGGTTAGGGTAGATAGGATGACTGTCAAGGAAACCAGGAACAAAATACATAGTAAGAGCATTTGGGCATTTTATCTTGCGCCCCACAAGATGTTTTAGGTCCCCAGCATAAGATCAGATGCCTTTGATTTCCGGCTGGAGACCCTTCCCTGCAAAAAAGAGAGTTAAGTTTTCTTAACCACCCACATTTTCAGGGGTGGCTTAGAAGCAATGAGTCTAAGTGCATCATCTGAGAACTTCGACTTTGGAGCCCTAGCAAATAGCCTTGCAGGAGGTGAATAATACTCATATGAATAAGCAGAATAGTTCTTGGTCTTATGAACATAGCGGTTTGATGAAACCCGCTCATATTCACAAGTCTGAGTATGATTTCCCTGCAAAACATTGGTGTTAGGGTGACTCAGGTGAGTCATGTGTCTGTATGAAGCCTTTGGACCATATGAAGCCTTTAGTCTGGGGTTTGTTTTCTTCCCAGGTGGTGTCTTGATGACATTCACAGGAAGATTCTCAAGACAACTTTTGGGTACCCAGATCTTCTTCATAGGTGGTCCATTCCTGCAGTTAGTACCAATATACCTGGCAAACACTTTACCATTCTGATTCTTAAACAGTTTATAGTTTGCATCAAAGGATTCATCAATGATAATCGAGTTAGCACAAGTGAAGCCAGACAGGGTAGATGGATCCACTGAAGGTCCCTTTGCAGCAACCCATGTGGTTTTGGGGTACTGCTCAGGCTTCCAGTAAGAACCATCAACATTCATTTTCCTCTCGAACCCAACACCCTCTTTCCTAGGGTTTCGGTTCAGAATATGCTTTTTGAGGACATCACATAGTGTCTGATGCCCTTTGAGACTTTTGTACATCCCTGTCTCAAGCAATGTCTTCAACCTGGCATTCTCATCAGCAATAGTAGTGGTATCCTCAATAGAGGGGTTAGTTACCACATCAACAGTTGAAGATATTGTAGCAGTAGAACATTTAGCAATAGAGACAGCGTTATCACGCTCAAGACATTTTAGACATGGTGGTTCAAATCCTTCCTGAGTGGGACTGATTTGTTGGGCGCGAAGTGACTCGTTCCCCTTTTGAAGATCTTCATGAGCCGCTCTCAATTTGTCAAGTTCTTGCTTCCTTTGAAGATAATCGTAGGAAAGCTTTTTATGAGTTGTTGAGAGCGTTTCAAGACGACTTTCAAGTTCCTCGTATTTAACATGAAGATTTTTATGTCTTCAGTTAAAGACTGAGATCGGGTCATTTCCGCGTCCAACAAGTCATCGCTTTTGTCTAGTATTTTTGAATATGTTCCATAGCTTTCTGTTGTTCAGTTGCAATTTTAGCAAGTGTTTTGTAGCTAGGTTTGGATTCACAATCAGAGTCATCTTCACTTGATGTTTGAAAGTAGGAATCGCGTGAGTTTACCTTGGCACCACGTGCCATGAAGCAGTAGGTGGGAGCAGAGTCATCCTTGTCATTAGCATCAGTGTTGGTGACGGAGCCAATGTCTTCAGTGTTGAAGATGGACTTGGCAACATAGGCTATAGCTAGAGCCAGACTCGCAACGCCAGAGTCAGACTCCTCCTCCGACTCCACCTCTGCCTCCTCAGAAGCAGACTCCTCTTCTGAATCCATCTCCTTGCCAACAAAAGCACGAGCCTTGCCAGATGATCTCTTCTTGTATGATGAAGACTTGGACGAAGACTTGGAAGAAGACTTTGAGGATTTCTTATTCTTCTTTTCATCAGAATCATATTCCTTGCTCTTCTTCTTCTTCTTCTTGGTCTCATTGTCCCACTGTGGACACTCAGAGATGCAGTGACCAGGTTTCTTGCACTTGTGGCATGTTCTCTTCTTGTGATCACGAGTGGAAGCTTCATTATTTCTTGAGGTGGATCTTGAAGACTTTCAGAAGCCTTTCTTCTTGGTAAACTTCTGAAACTTCTTCACAAGCATAGCAAGCTCCTTTCCAATGTCTTCAGGATCCTCAGAACAGCTGTCAGATTCTTCTTCAGAAGAGGATACAACCTTTGCCTTCAAAGCGCGAGTTCAGCCATAGTTGGGACCATATATATATCTCTTTTCTCAGATTGCTGGAACTCATGTGTGTTGAGCCTCTCGAGTATGTCAGACGGACCGAGAGTCTTGAAGTCAGGGCGTTCTTGAATCATCGGGGCCAGGGTGTCGAATGAGCTGTCAAGCGATCTCAGAAGTGTCTTGACGATTTCATGCTTGGTTATCTCAGTGGCGCCGAGTGCGTGAAGCTCATTTGTGATATCAGTGAGGCGATCAAATGTGAGCTGGACATTCTCATTGTCATTTCTCTTGAAGTGGTTGAAGAGGTTGCGAAGAACACTGATCCTTGAGTCTCTCTGGGTTGAGATGCCTTCGTTGACCTTGGAGAGCCAGTCCCGGACTAGCTTCGCAGTTTCCAGAGCACTCACACGACCATACTATCCTTTGGTCAGATGACCACAGATGATGTTCTTGGCTGTAGAATCCAGTTGAATGAACCTCTTGACATCAGCAGGGGTGACACCTTCACTGGCCTTGGGAATGTCGTTCTTGACGACATAACAGAGGTCGACATCAATGGCTTCAAGATGCATGCGCATCTTATTCTTCTAGTAGGGGTAATCAGTGCCATCGAAGACGGGGCACGCAGCGGAGACTTTGATTATTCCTGCAGTCGACATAGTTAAAACTCCAGGTGGTTAAACCGAATCACACAGAACAAGGGAGCACTTTGCTCTGATACCAATTGAAAGTGCTAGTTATCGACTAGAGGGGGGTGAATAGGCGATTTTTATGAAAGTCTTCAAAACACGGGGGCTTTGAAGAAAAACAATAGAAATGAACCTATTGATATGCAGCGGAAGGTAGACTACAATAGGCAAGCTATAGTCAAGTAAGCAATGAAGTGAACTCACGAAGACTATTAGCAGCTAGGTAGTATGGATCGGGATGGAAGATAGTATGAAGCCAAACTACAATAGTCATCACACAGTGAAGTCAATCAGATCAAGCAAGCAGGCAATGACTTCACGAAGACAAACTGTAAGTAAGAGAGGTAAGAGACAGAACCAGTAGCTTGGTGAGGACATGGATTTGTTGGACCAGTTCCAGTTGCTGTGACAACTGTACGTCTGGTTAGGGAGGCTGAGATTTAACTCAGAAGACCGCGTCTTCACCTTATCCCCCTTGAGCTAAGGACACTTAGCCCTCGCCCAATCACTCTGGTAAGTCTTCAAGGTAGACTTCCAAACCTTCACAGACTTCGTTCACCGGCAATCCACAGTGACTCTTGGATGCTCAGAACGCGACGCCTAACCGGCTGGAGGATTCACAGTCCTCAAGTGTAACAAGTCTTCAGGTCAAGCGAACAGAAAGACTTCAGTGATGCCTAACACTCTTTGGCTCTGGGTGTTTTGGGCTGTGTCCTCGCAAGGATCTCTCTCTCAAATGCTTCGAAGGTGGGTTGCTCTCAAACGACAAAAGCCGTGCACTAACTCTGAGCAGCCACCAATTTATGGTGAAGGGGGTGGGCTATTTATAGCCAGGAGGCAACCCAACCTGATTTGTCTGAAATGACCCTGGGTCACTAAGGAACTAACACGTGTCCAACTGTCAGATTTCAAACACACGCGGCAGCTTGACTTGGGCTACAAGTAAAGCTGACTCATCCAACTCTGGATAAGATTTGCTCTCATTGCCTTCGCTCGAAGACATAGGATTTGGTTGAGCGTCACTTCAGTCACTTTGACTTTGTTCACTTGGACCCCACTTAACAGTACGGTGGTTCCTATGACTCAACAAAGAAGAAAAGGAAACTACGAAACAACAAAGTCTTCGCACTCCATAGTCTTCACTTGAATGTCTTATCAAGTCATAATCTTCGTTGTGAATATCTTCACAGACCACCATTGTCTTCAATGTCTTCACACATTTTTAGGGGTCATCTCTGGTAGGAAAACCAAATCAGTGAGGGACTACTACCTGTGTTATCCTGCAATTCTCACAAACACATTAGTCCCTCAACCAAGTTTGTCGTCAATACTCCAAAACCAACTAGGGGTGGCACTAGATGCACTTACACACCTCAAAGCTATTCTTTCTGTTGAGGATATAGACCTTAGAGTCACCCGCCAGGAGGGGCCGGGTTACTCATAATGGTCATCGCCAGAAGCCCGGCGCCAAGCTTGAAGACGGTGGGCCAAAGATGGGCTTAAGACCCGGATATGGCTTAAGGCCCGTAGTTACAATCATCATTATGGTAGAACTTGTAGTGTAAGACAAGAATAGTTGAGAGTCCGAGCCGGACACTCTTATGAGCCGGCCGGGACTCTGAGAGACGATGGGCGTCAACCTCCCTATATAAAGGGACGACCCGGCAGCGGTTTAGGGGCAAGAAAGATCTCATCGAGAGCCAGGCATAGCAGTTAAGCTCCCTGGTCATCGAAACCCTAATCAATACCACCTCAACTGGACATAGGCTTTTACCTTCACCGTAAGGGGCCGAACCAGTATAAACCCTCGTGTTCCTTGTCCCGTTAACCCCTTCAAGCTTCCTAGCGGCGATGGCTCCACGACTAAGTCCTAGCTTGAGGACATCTGTCGTGACAATTCCACGACAGTTGGCGCCCACCGTGGGGCCAGCGCACGGTGGATTTGAGTTCTTGAAGGGCAGCTTCGAAGGGCTCAAGGGATACGCTGTGGGTCGGATGACCAAGAGTCGTCGCGACAAGCTCTACATCGACGATGCAAGCTGGGGCCCCGACGCCGGCTCAATTGAGTACGGATACCGGGTCCCCTTCGGCGGAATTCATGTTTTCATTGGCAAGATTGGTGAGCCGGGCCCTGAGCCGGATCTCTGCGCCGATCTCATCGATACGGCTCAGCGCGCACGACCCGCCCGGGCCCTGCCTGCTTTGAAGCATGCTTTCGTGGGATGTGTCCATGGAGGGCTCTCTGGTGGATCTGGATCTGGTGATGAGACAGCCCCCGGCTCTGACGGCGAATCATCCACAGATGAGTCGAACTCGTTGTATCAGCTTCAAGATGGCAGGCTAATGGGTTGTTCCGATGGTGACAGTATTCCGGACCCGTTTGAGCCGCCGAGCCGGGTTGGAATCTTCATGGCCGGTGCGCAGCCTCTTCAGAACCCTGCTGCTGGGGCGGGAAACCCGGTGCCCTCGCCGGCTCAGGTGCTGATGGATCTCACAGACAAGATGACAGTCCTGTTGACCGCCGTGGTTGACTCGGCGGATCAAGCTCAGCATGACGCAGAGGTGGCGCAGTTAAAGCTAGATCTCGTGAAAGCCAAAGAGGATCTGGCAGCGGAGGGGATCAGGATGGCTGCGGAGAGGGCGGCTCTCGACGCCCAAACTCAGTTGATTCAGGCGCAGTCCTTCCGGCTCACGATGGATCAGAACGCGTCCAATGAGGTCATGAGAAGGAGGCATCAAAAGGCCCAATCTCGACTCCCTCCAGTTTACGATCCACGAAACCTCTTCAACACGCCAGGAGCAGGGTCTAGTAACCCGCCAGGAATCATAGTGCCCGGGTCTGGGACCCCTGTTCAGCCACAAGTGATGGGGCCCCCCCGGGTGAACCCTGCCCCGCCTCAGTACATGCCAATACCACCGGGTCATTATGCTAACCCGCTGGAAAACATGGTCGCTGCAGCAGCACGGCTGGCGGCCCTCCCAATTGACGGCGACTCTCCGACGGCTATTGAAACCCGCCGGGTCAGGGAACTCCTTCAGACAGCACTGGCGCAGCAAGAGGCGTACTCTTACAGCCGGGACAGGATCCACTCGACCCCTCGTCCAGGCCGGAGCCCGAGTTATAGCAGACAATTGGTCTCAGCGACCGGCTCAAGTAATGTCCGGCGCCATGACCCGCCCCCTGGCCATGGCCCGGCTCATAACGGAGCCTTTCACGCAGCAGACCAAGACAGAGCGCGGCAAGAGGTGGAGCAGGTGCCTCAGTTGACGGCTTACCAGACTCCCCCGGCTTATCCGACGACTTCCGTCGACGTGGGTATCCCTACCAGGACTGGAGGTGTCCCTTGTTTAGTGCCAGCTCTCCGCAATGAGCGTCTACCCAAGGACTTCAAAGGCCCTAGGAAGGTGCCTAATTACACGGCTGACTTACAACCCGCAGCCTGGATCAAGAGTTACGAGATGGCCATGGAACTGCTGGAAGTCAGTGAAGCGGCAATGGCCAAGTACTTCACCATGATGTTAGATGGGACTGCCCGCACCTGGTTGAAAGGGCTACCGCCAAATTCCATTGGATCTTGGGCTGAGCTGAAGGCCCGGTTCATACAAAACTTCAAAGACACCTGTAGGCAGTCTATGTCATAGTGGATTTGACTAACTGTAAACAGCAGGAGGGTGAATCTACGACACATTGGGTTCGCCGGGTCAAAGAGATCATACATTCATCGGATAAGATGGATGCCGGCTCTGCAGTCTTGATGTTGGAGCAAAATTGTCGTTTTCTGCCCCTGAAGATGAAACTCGGGCGGCTTAAGCGCGACTGCAATGATATGGTTACGCTGATGGCGGCTCTCGTCAAGTACGCCGATTCTGATGGTACCAAGGACCCTGCTTCGGACGACGAAAGGACAGGGAAGGGAAAGAAGAACGGCAATGGCAAGGGTCCTCAGCATAACCCGGGGAACCAAGGAGGTGGCAAGCGTAAGGCCGACGGCAGCCTAGAGTTCGTTGCCAACGCCAGCTCACAGGGCAATAGCCAGAGATGCAAGGGGAGGCCCCCTCCCCGAGCCGACGGGTCAGGCCCGACGCTGGAACAGCTGTTGAATGAGCCCTGTCCAAGGCATGGCTCTAGAGAGAAGCCAGCTACCCATCTGTGGAAGGATTGTGCAATCATGAAGGCCTTTAAGAATTCCAACGCTTTTAACGGCAACAGTGGCCCGGGCGGCGGTTCAGGCGCCGGCGGCTTTCATGGCCCGGGCGGCGGCTCAAATTCCAATCCTCAGAACGGTCAAGGGGGCTTTAATCAACAGTCTGGCCAGGGTCATCAACAGCAGCAGGGGGGTTATCAGACCAATCCAAAGCAGCTTAGCGGTGGACAGTATCATGTATTTACCACCAATCTGTGTAAGCGAGATCAAAAGCTTCATAAGAGGGCTGTAAATGCTGTTGAGCCGGCGGTTCCACGATATTTACGGTGGTCTGAGTAGCCTATAATATGGAGTAGGGAGGATCATTCTCCCCGGGTGGATAATCCGGGTCACTTGGCCTTGGTGGTGGCTCCTCAGGTGGGAGGATATAAGTTCACTAAGGTGCTCATGGATGGAGGCAGCAGCATCAACATCCTCTATTATGAGACTTTCCGACGAATGGGGTTGATTGACAAGAACCTCAGCCAGTCAAACACTATTTTCCATGGTGTAGTACCTGGTAAGTCGGCTTATCCAGTTGGCAAGATCGAGTTGGAAGTGGCCTTTGGAGACGAGCACAACTACAGGGTGGAAAAATTGACCTTTGAGGTGGTCAAGATAAGAAGCCCGTATCATGCCATATTTGGGCGGCCGGCTTATGCCAAGTTCATGGCACGACCGTGTTACGTGTATTTACAGCTCAAGATGCCGGGTCTCAACGGGACCATTACGGTTCATGGCAGTCAGAAGGTGGCCTTGGAGTGTGAGGAAGGCGATGCGGCTTATGCAGAATCTGTTTGCGCAACAGAGGAGTTAAAATTTTACAAGGACAATGTTGACCCAACAGATATGACCTCTCTGAAAAAGCCAACTATGGAGCATGAGCCGGCAATGAAATTTAAGTCGGCTGATGAGACTAAACTTGTTGATTTCGTTCCAGGGGATTCATCTCAGCAGTTTAGCATCAGTGCCAATCTGGATCCAAAATAGGAAAGCGCGCTCATCGAGTTCATCCGTGAGAATAGGGACATTTTTGCATGGAAACCTTCTGACATGCCAGGTGTACCTAGAGAACTCGCTGAGCACACCCTCAATGTTGATCCGAAATTTAAGCCGGTCAGGCAATTCCTTCGGCGGTTTAATGAAGAGAGGCAGAAAGCTATTGGTGAAGAGGTGGCCCGGCTCTTGGCGGCCGGGTTTATTGTTGAAGTCTTTCACCCAGAGTGGTTAGCTAACCCGGTGCTCGTGCTCAAGAAGAACGGCACTTGGCGGATGTGTGTGGACTACACGGACTTAAACAAGGCGTGTCCGGCTGATCCTTTTGCCCTTCCCCGTATTGATCAAATTATTGATGCTACGGCAGGTTGTGAGCGCTTAAGTTTCTTGGATGCTTATTCCGGATATCATCAGATTAAAATGGCAGTTAAGGACCAGGAGAAGACGGCGTTCATCACTCCCTTTGGAGCCTTCTGCTATGTGTCCATGCCCTTTGGACTCAAGAGTGCACAGGCGACTTATCAGCGCTGCGTGCAGAACTGTCTTCATAACCAGATTGGGCGCAATGTTCATGCTTATGTGGATGATATTGTGGTTAAATCCAGGAAGGAGGAAACCCTGATAGATGATCTGAGGGAAACCTTTGATAATCTCCGGGTCTACAAGATGATGCTTAACCCGGCCAAGTGTGTTTTTGGTGTTCCTGCAGGCAAGCTCTTGGGTTTCTTGGTTTCTAACAGAGGCATTGAAGCTAACCCGGAGAAGATCAAGGCCATCACCTCCCTGGCTAAGCCGGCGTGTATAAACGACGTCCAGCGCCTGGCGGGTCGCATTGCTGCTTTAAGCCGTTTTATAAGCCGTTTGGGGGAGAAGGCTATGCCATTATATCAGTTGATGAAGAAAACTGATGACTTTGTCTGGAATGATGCAGCCAATACTGCTTTTGAGGATTTGAAGAGACAGCTGGCCGAGCCCCCAGTCCTTGCTGCTCCGGTTGACAAGGAGCCTTTATTGCTGTATGTGGCTGCTAACACACGAGCCGTCAGTGTGGCCGTGGTGGTGGAGCGCAAGGAAGAGGGTAAGGAGCATCCGGTTCAGCGGCCGGTTTATTATGTCAGCGAAGTACTCATTGAGTCCAAGCAGCGGTATCCGCATTGGCAGAAGCTTGTTTACGGTGTGTTCATGGCAAGCCGGAAGCTTAAGCATTATTTCCAGGGTCACCCCATCACTGTGGTCAGTTCTGCCCCCCTTGGAGATATCATTCAGAACAGAGAGGCCACAGGGAGAGTGGCTAAGTGGGCTATAGAGCTCGGACCTCATAGTCTGAAATACGTGCCACGCGCTGCTGTTAAATCTCAGGCCTTGGTGGATTTCATCAATGATTGGACAGAGCTACAAGTGCCCGAACAAAAGCCGGATAACACATATTGGACTATTTACTTCGATGGGTCCAGGCAATTGGAGGGCTCGGGGGCTGGAGTCGTATTGGCTTCCCCTAAAGGTGATAAGTTCCATTATGTGCTACAATTGATGTTTCCTTGCACCAACAATGCAGCAGAGTACGAGGCCTTGCTCCACGGTCTTCGGATGGCTAAGGAGATGAGCTTGAGCCGGGTAAGGTGCTTCGGTGACTCAGACTTGGTGGCTCAACAAGTGTCAGGAAAGTGGGACTCCAAGGACCCTCTCATGGCGGCTTATCGCCGCGAAGTTGATGCCATTGCTGGGCACTTTCAGGGTTACCAAGTAGAGCACATCGATCGCAGGAAGAACGAGGCGGTTGATGCTTTAAGCCGGCTGGGCTCTCAGCGAAAACCGGTGCCGCCCAATACTTTCCTGGACATCTTGCATAACCCTTCTGTTAAGTTGCCCACAGAGGAAGACTTGGCTGTCCCTGACCCGGAGGCACGACTGGTGGCGGCTCTCCACATCATCCCGGACTGGGCAGTGCCCTATTTGGCTTACATGACCCGGGGAGATTTGCCTGAGGATGAAACTTTGGCCAGGCAAATAACCCGGCGGTCTAAGTCCATGGTTGTTATCAATGGTGAGTTGCATCGCCGCAGTGTTACGGGGGCGTTCCAGCGCTGTGTCTCCCCTGAGGAAGGTCAAGAGATCTTGCGTGAGATTCATGAAGGGGACTGTGGCCATCACGCTGACTCAAAGTCTCTTGTGGCCAAGGCTTTTCGTCATGGTTTTTATTGGCTGACGGCTCATGCTGATGCGGAGAACTTGGTCAGTAAATGTGATGGTTGCCAAAGGTTCTCGCGACAGGCTCATGTGCCGGCTCAGGAGCTGAGGATGATCCCAATTACTTGGCCCTTTGCGGTCTGGGGGCTTGATATGGTTGGGCCTTTTAAAAGATCCAAGGATAAGAAGACCCACCTCTTGGTGGCAGTTGACAAATTTACCAAGTGGGTTGAAGCGGAACCAGTTAGCAAGTGTGATGCAGCCACGGTGGTTCAATTTATGAAAAAGGTGATTTTTCGCTTTGGCTTTCCACACAGCATTATAACTGACAATGGTACCAATCTATCCAAAGGCGCCATGGAAGAGTTTTGTCAACGAGAGCATATCCGACTTGATGTTTCATCAGTGGCTCATCCTCAATCCAATGGTCAAGCTGAGAGAGCTAATCAGGAGATTCTGAAGGGCATCAAGCCCCGGCTTTTGGTCCCTTTGCAACGGACGCCGGGTTGTTGGGTGGAGGAGTTGCCCTCCGTGTTATGGAGCATCAACACTACTCCTAACAGGTCTACAGGTTTCACGCCTTTCTTCATGGTTTATGGGGCAGAAGCAGTCCTCCCCAGTGACATCCGTCATGACTCGCCTCGAGTGGCGACTTATGTTGAGGCGGATAATGAACCGGCGCGCCAAGATGCTCTTGACTTGTTGGACGAACAGCGTGATGTGGCGGCAGCTCGCTCAGCGATTTACCAACAAGACCTGCGCCGTTATCATAGTCGCCGAGTTAAATCCCGGGTCTTCCAGGAAGGCGATCTCGTGCTCCGGCTCATCCAAGATCAAATAGATGCGCACAAGCTATCCCCGCCTTGGGAAGGGCCCTTTGTGGTCAGCAAGAATTTGCACAACGGGTCATATTACCTCATTGACATTCGGGAGCACAAAGATTCACGTAAGTCGGAGGAAGAGACCCGTCGGCCGTGGAACATAGCTCAGCTTCGGCCTTATTACACTTGAGCCACCGGCTCTCATAATGTACATATTTCCCTAAACCATGTATATATTATGATAAGCAATAAAGCAGGACCTCTGCCCTTTTTTCTCCTCCAAATGTGAACGTGTTGTTTTCATTGCAAGATCACATGATAACTTAAAGGAGGATCCGGCTTATGATCGTATTCGAATCTAGCCGTATGCAATAAGGTCACTTGGGGGCTTCCTGTTCAAACATAGGTTGTATTCGAACCAAAGAGAACATAGCTGTCGATACCCATTTGATTGGCAAAGTGCCGAGCTCATTGGGGAGTTTTCTTTGATCATATCTGAATCATAGTTCAACCCCCTTTGGGAACCGACGTGGGTCGTATTCGAATCAGCGTCGTTAAACAATTCTTGAAGTCATTTGGGGGCTTCCTGTTCAAACATGGGTCGTATTCGAACCAAAGAGAACATAGCTGTCGGTACCCTTTTGATTGGCATCGCCACACCCACTGGAGGCTATATGATCGCATTCGAATCCTAGCATAACCCCTTTGGGACGGGTCTCTGGTCGTATTCGAACCGGAAGCCCCTAAGTTTTTCTGATTTATAGCAAGTTCTTCTGATTATTTCAAGTATGCATGGCGGGTCTCACTTTGCCGGCTTAACTTTGATTTACAGTGCTAGTCTAATACAATCAGCGTTATTAAGACTGGTAAAGCGGCATTGAGGTACCAACCTTATTGCCCGGGTTATCTAAGCCGGAAGTGTGCTTGCAGGCTGGTAAGTGTGTTGTTACGGTTATATCAAGGACATAATTGAGGACCAGTCTTTTGGGATTCATATTCCGGGTTATATGCATACAACTATGATTCTCCGTGCGGTAAGCCGCCTCGAGACTTGTGATTTGTCTTTCTATGCAGGATAGTTAAAGACAACTATTTAAGCTTAAGGAACATGACTGATCAACTATGACCCGGAGACATATAAGGAAGCAACTTTCATAGAATTCAGCATTCAACACGTGCACAATGGCACGGCACAGTTAAAGTGTTGATCCTATTCTATTACAAGACTCATTGAGTCCAAAAGGGTGAAGCATTGTTTCACATAAACCGCCCACAGAGTTACGACGCTTGCTGGGTTGAGGTTTCCGGCTCATCCCTCTCTGCTCCTCCGGCTGTTCCCAAGACCTGGAACATTGACGACTTCCAGTCAATGCCGATCAGAGCTTCAAATTGAGCTTCCTCGTCAATTAACCCGGCCGGGTCAATTTCCGGGGCAAAGGTGTGATTACGAGCCGGCGGGACTAAGCTGATGGCTTCGTAACGCGGAGTGGGGATCCTCTGATTCTCGGCATCGTAACCCGGCTGGTACTTGGTCAGATCCGTGTCATTTCCAATCAGAGTGGCCACCGGGCGTACGATCTTCACGCAGGCTGCGAAGTCCTTTTGGTCGAAGGCGGTGCCGTCTTCCTTCAAGCTGGGATAGCCAAGGGCAATGTCCGCTGGGTCTAATTCTGGAAGGAACGCCTTGGCCCGGCTCAGAGCAGCTATGGCTCCGGCTCTTGCGGAGGCCCGTCGCAGCTCCTGGACACGCTGAGGAAGAACGGCAAGCCGGCGAAGCACTTCCGCCAGGTGAGTCGGCACCTCATTGGATAGGGCCACCACGGCCAAGGCGCGCTGTGACCCGGTGTAGAGTTGCTCCACCAGGGTGTACACGGCCTTCAGCTTGGTCACCACACTTTGGTTGAGGTTGGCGCTTCTGGGACCTGTTTAACAGAATAAGGTAAGCCGCTGGCAATGATGGATTATGAGACATAAAGGTTATAAACTGGACGAGAGCCGGTGGAATGACTTACCGAAGATTGCGGTGACTATCTGTGACACGTGGCGCTTTAAACCGGCGAGTTCGGTGGTTCTTTCCGTCAGAGCCTTTTCCGCCTGTTCGGCCCGGTTCACCAGAGTAGCCTTCTCTTCAGCCCAAGCTTTCCGTTCAGCGTCAAAGTCCGTCTTCAGCTTTTCTTTCGCAACAATACTGGACACAAATTTGGCATTGGCCTTCCGGGTCTCAGTTTCTTGCGTCTTCAGGCGGGTCTTTAAATCGGAGATGTCAACCTCAAACTTCTTGCAAGCAGCCTGCATAATTTCCGGGTTATAGCATGAACAGTTACTATGCAAATTTAAAGTCCCAAGCGTTTTCCAAGCAAAGACACTTGGCACTTGGGGGCTAATGCATATCGAACGTTCCTATCTACAAATTACCGGTTCATGGAAGTAAGCCGGACCTTAAGTCTACAACATATTAAATCATAAGTCGTCGACTTGGGGGCTAGTATGGTAAAGATAACTATGCAGTAAGCAAGAAGAGTGGTACCTCAGACTTCTGCTGAATCTGATTCACCATGTCGATCTCTAAGTCCCGGATCTTGTGCACCTGACTGACATAGCCGGAGACGATCTCTCCGATGTTCAGATTGGCGTAGTCGGTGAGGTCCAGATTAGCCCGGCAGCGCCCTAGCAACTCCTCCTTGGCGGAGCACTTGGCCAGCGCAGTAGGTCTCCCCAGATCAACAAACTCCGTCCGGGTGATTACCACGTCCGGTTCATTGACCGGGTGAGCCAGACTAGAGGTCTTCGGGTTAGCAGAAGCTTCTTGAGGTTCTTGAGCTGAAGGGGCAGAGGCAACTGGCGGTTCTTGAGCTGCAACCTCCGGTTCAGGCAAGTCCGGCTCTTCGACTGGCTTGTTCTTCTTCGCCCGCTTGCTGAGCTTTGCCTGGGCACTGAAAGGACAAAAAGGTTAGTACAAAAGTATGAGTAAAGATAAGCACAACAAGAGATGATTATCATTACCCGGGTACGGTCTTGAAGGCCGTCAGGTTTGATTGCATCGAGTCACCGGAAGAGGGTGAGGTTTCCTGATAGTTTGAATCGGAGGAATTGAGCGGTTGACGTAAAACACCCGCCAAAGGATGAAAAGGGTACAAGTTGGAGATAACCTCGGTTCGGCGTTTCCTCGATGCGTCAGGTAAGCCGGAGGAAAGGTCAGCGTCCTTGTTGGTCCGGGTGTGTCGCCGGCTCTCATGAGTCTGTCGCTTCAAAAGAAATTGAGGATCTTGATAAGCTAAAGGATGTGAAAATCTTACTTTCCGGGTTACCCTTCGGACTTTCAGCCTTGGCAAGGGCTCCGAGTCGGAGGAAAGTGACATTACCTCTTCAACCACCGGGTTACTTGCTCCGGTGTCATCCTGTTGATGAACAGTGTTGATAAGGTGGACAGAAATAAATAACAAATACAACAAGAGCTTACAGGTTCAGGGGTTACCTCTGACTCGGAGCTGTCGCTTAGTTGCAGCAGCTCTGAAGCAGTAGTCCTACTTCCCTTCTTGCGGGGAGCGGCTCTCTTGGCGGCTTTCTTCGCCTTCCTGGCCTTCTTGGCCGCCTCATGGTCATACTTGACCTTCCAGAATTTATCATCAGCCTGAAAAATACAATGACGATTTCTTAAGGATCAGATGAAAGTTATCTACAGAAGAGAATAAGATGTTCAGATCAGCGGCTTACCGCTGGGGCCGGGTTGGTCTTGCAGAAGGGGCTTAAGCCGGTCCTCCCGCAGTCTGCCAAGCTCTCGTTCAAGAGAGCCTTGGTCATGTCCTCAGCAACGTCTTCAGGAAGATCATTGCGGCTGTGTCTCAGGGGGTCATCCTTTCGGCCCGTGTACTCACACATTAAGCCGGGGCGGCGGCTCAATGGGATCACCCGCCAGGAGATCCAGACTCGGACCAGGTCAATTCCATTGAGACCATTACCCAGGAGAGCCTTGATCTTGTTAATGGTGGGGAGCAGAGGTTGGCGCTCCGCTTGAGTTAGCTTGTTTGACAAAGGGTGTGTTGGTTCCAGACGCGAGGGGCGAAAGCCGGGCAGCGGGCTCTCGTCAGCCAGCGACGTGTGTTGGCAGTAGAACCACGTCTGGTTCCAGTCCTTTGGGTGGCTTGGCGGCTCGGCGTAAGGGAAGAGGCAGTCTCTCCGTCGCTGAATGGAGATTCCGCCGAGTTCCAAACTTGGCCTGTTGGCGCACTCGTTCTGGCGGTTCAGGTAGAAGAGCTCTCTGAAAAGCAGCAGGCTGGGCTCTTCTCCAAGGTAGACTTCGCAGAACACTTGGAAGTTGCATATATTGGACACAAAATTGGGTCCTATGTCTTGTGGCCGCAGATCAAAGAAGTTCAGCACGTCTCTAAAAAACTTTGAGCCGGGCGGTGCGAAGCCCCGGCTCATGTGATCCGCAAAAATCACTACCTCCCCGTCCTTTGGCTGTGGTCTCTCCTCTGACGGGTCAGGGGCACGGTAGGACATGACGTCCTTCTTAGGCAGGTAACCCGACTTTACAAAATCTGCTAAGGTCTCGTCGGTGACATTGGACCTCATCCAATTGCAAGTGATGGATGCTTTAGGAGCTTTGGGAGGCATGGTGAAAGTCAGAAGCCTATGATAAAAGGAAAAATGCCCGGTTTAATTATAAGCCGGAGGAAATTTACAGTTCAATGTTAAAGTGGCGGCTTATGGAGGGGACTAATGACATATATCTAGGTGCGTCGGGTTATCTAAGCCGCCCGAGGTATTGAGAATAATTCGATTGTCTACGACCTTGTCACAGATGAGCCGGAAAATTTTATGGCGCATGGTCTCCTTTGAGCCGGAAGGTTCTACGGCGCGTGGCTTCTTTAAGACGGAAATGTAAACCGCCATGACTCAATGGGTGCAGTTTTTTTACTAAGTGTGGTGAAAACAGGTTTCACACATTGCAGTAAATAATTTGGATCAAAATGGTCGGTTAAAAGGAAAGTTTCTAGACCTAAAAACAGATGCAAAGGGAGTTCTTGGGCTCGAACGAAGCCTTTATGCAGTGAAAGGAGATCTATTTGCATTTGAAATGGGTGATAAACAGCCGCCGCGTTGTTTCTATACTATCTTAAGATCAGAAAGAGGCAGTAAAAATGAAAACTACCAAGAACTCATGGGCAACGGCGAAGAACGCGGAAGGACAGCAGGAGCTTAACATAGATCTATTCTACGAGGAGTAAGGAACTTACAGATGCAGATGTGCTGCGAGAGTTCGCCGCGTTTCTCTGGACGGTTCAGGGTGATGCAGCGGCCAAGGTCGATGAGGACGCGGAGCTCTGTTGCGGCGGCGGCGGCGGAGTTCGAGTAGCACGGGAGCAGCGAGAGGAAGAGGACGACAGAAGGGGGAGAATGGAAAGACCCGAGGGTCGGGCTATTTATAAGGCTAGACTCATAAGTGGGCGCGAGAAACGAGGAGGCCATGGCGCGGTTATCTTGCCCGAGAGGCGCCTCGATTTTCAGGATCGCAGTAAAGGTAAGATCCGTTGCGGATCTGGTGGAATAAAAGATGGACTTAATGGAAGATCACGTCACGGCGGATCACCCGGAGTCCAGAGGATGACGTCACGCCGGGTTATGGCCTTCACACAATTGTAAGCCGAAGATTTTCTGTCGAAAGAATTGAAGATTGACATGAGCCGGCTCAAATCAATCTGGGGCCTAATGTTGAGGATATAGACCTTAGAGTCACCCGCCAGGAGGGGCCGGGTTACTCATAATGGTCATCGCCAGAAGCCCGGCGCCAAGCTTGAAGACGGTGGGCCAAAGATGGGCTTAAGACCCGGATATGGCTTAAGGCCCGTAGTTACAATCATCATTATGGTAGAACTTGTAGTGTAAGACAAGAATAGTTGAGAGTCCGAGCCGGACACTCTTATGAGCCGGCCGGGACTCTGAGAGCCGCTGGGCGTCAACCTCCCTATATAAAGGGACGACCCGGAAGCGGTCTAGGGGCAAGAAAGATCTCATCGAGAGCCAGGCATAGCAGTTAAGCTCCCTGGTCATCGAAACCCTAATCAATACCACCTCAACTGGACGTAGGCTTTTACCTTCACCGTAAGGGGCCGAACCAGTATAAACCCTCGTGTTCCTTGTCCCGTTAACCCCTTCAAGCTTCCTAGCGGCGATGGCTCCACGACTAAGTCCTAGCTTGAGGACATCTGCCGTGACAATTCCACGACACTTTCCGTTCGATCTATTCAAGAGTTCGTACTAAAATAACATAAAGCTATTATTTCCGTTAGATATATCCTAAAGTTTGTACTAAATAAACACCAAAGCAATTCATATTCATAATACTCAACCAACACAAAGAATTTCAAAGAGTGCCCCAAGATTTCTACCGGAGAAACAAAGACAAGAACGTGCATCAACCCCTATGCATAGATTACCCCAATGTCACCTCGGGAATCCGCGAGTTGAGTGCCAAAACATATATCAAGTGAATAAATATGATACCCCATTGTCACCACAAGTATTCAATTGCAAGACATATATCAAGTGTTCTCAAATCCATAAAAGTGTTCAATCCGATAACAACGAAATCTCAAAGGGAAAACTCAATTCATCACAACAAGATAGAGAGGGGAAAACACCATATGATCCGACTATATTAACAAAGCCCGCGATACATCAAGATCGTGACATCTCAAGAACACGAGAGAGAGAGAGAGAGAGAGAGATTAAACACATAGCTACTGGTACAAACCCTCAGCCCCGAGGGTGGACTACTCCCTCCTCATCATGGTGGCCGCCGGAATGATGAAGATGGCCACCGGAGATGATTCCCCCCTCCGGCAGGGTGCCGGAAAGGGTCTAGATTGGTTTTCGGTGGCTACAGAGCCTTGCGGCGGCGGAACTTCTGATCTAGGTTAACTTCTGATGGTTTCTCTATTTATAGGATTTTTTGGCGTTGGTTTCACGCTGAGATGGGCCTTGAGATGAGCACAACCCACCAGGGCAAGTCAGGCGCGCCCTGGTGGGTTGTGCCCTCCTCGTGGCTCTTCTGGCACTCCCACAAACCTTCGGGGGTCTCTTTTGTTCCAAAAAAATTGTCAAAAAGTTTCAACTCATTTGGAGAACTTTCATTTCTGCACAAAAAACAACACCACGGTAGTTCTGCTGAAAACAGCGTCAGTCCGGGTTAGTTCCATGCAAATCATACCAAAACCATATAAAATTGTTGTAAACATGGCATGAATACTTCATAAATTATAGATACGTTTGAGACGTATCAGCGTCCCCAAGCTTAATTCCTACTCGTCCTCAAGTAGTTAAATGATAAAAGAAATAATTTATGAAGTGTGAATGCTAGCAAAGTGCATAAGTTTGATCAATGATAATTTCAATCATTTTTCCTAGCATCATAACAGCAACTCTTTTTTATAAAACTTCTCATGTTAAAGTAGCAATTGAAAATGGAATATTTGTTGTGGAAAGCTACCTATCATATTTATCACATATTCTTTTCTTATGTAGTATGGACATTTGGACTTTTATCTGGTTCAAAGAAATAGTCTTGTTTTGACATGAGATTTAAATATTCAAGCATATCAACAAGCAACCATGTCTTTCAAAATATCAACGCTAAAATAAGTTATCCCTAGCCCATCATGCTCAATCATTGATCCATTCATGAAACACACTCGCATATTAGCTACACCAATGCTCAAGTACGATCATAGTGCCCCTAGTTGGTGCTTTATAAGAGAAGATGGAGACTCAAATTAAAATAAAGGCCCTTCGCAGAGGGAAGTAGGGATTTGTAGAGGTGCCACAGCTCAAAGCGAAAATTGAGAGATAAAAACATTTTGAGAGGCATACTTTTCCCACCAATGAAAACGACTTAGAGCTCCCAACACTTTCCATGCTAGATATATCATAGGCGGTTCCCAAACAGAAAATAAAGTTTATTCCTTTTTCAACCATACTTTCACTTTCCATGGCTAACCGTATCCACGGGTGCCCTCCATACCAACACTTTCCAAGAAATTTAATATTTGACAGCATAAAGTAATTCATTTTTCATTTCGGGACTGGGCATCCCTAATACCTTTGCCCTACTCTCGTGCAATGACAAGTGAATAAACACTCATCGTGAGAATAACACATCTAGCATGGAAAATATTGGCCACCCCTCACTGCCTCGCGAGCGGTACGAGCACACAAAAGAGAAATTTATTTTGAAATTAGAGATGGCACATACAAATTTGCTTAAAACGGCAAAAGAATACCGCATATAGGTAGGTATAGTGGACTCGTGTGGCAAAACTGGTTTAAAGGATTTTGGATGCACAAGTAGTGATCATACTTAGTGTGAAATGAAGGCTAGAAAAAGATTGAGAAGCGACCAACCAAGAAATGAATAATCTCATAAGCGAGCATTGAGCATAATTAACACCGAATAATGCACCACAAGTAGGATGTAATTTCATTGCATAACTATTGACTTTCGTGCTTGCATAGGGAATCCCAAACCTTAACACCAATATTCTTACTGAAGCACAATTACTCATCAACATGACTCACATATCACATCATCATATCTCAAAACTATTACATGGAATCAAGTTTATTTTGTCCAATGATCTTCATGAAAGTTTTTATTATATCCTTCTTGGATATCTATCACTTTGGGACCAAATTTCATGTGTTGTTTTTGATAAGCTCAAACAAATATAAGTGAAGATCATGAGCATAATATTTCTTTCTCTCAAATTAATTTAAGTGAAGCAAGAGAGAATTTCTTCAAAAATACTAAAGCACACCTTGCTCAAAAAGATATAAGTGAAGCACTAGAGCAACTCCATAGAAAAGAGCTTTGTTGACGGGATGTTATGCCGCTTACCTAGCCTCTCTGGCAACTATTTGAGGACTCTATTTTATTTAAAAACTTCCAGTTCTAAGTATTTTATTAAAACAGCAAACAAAACAAAACAAGATGACATTACAAGAATAGCACAACTCATGTGAAGAAGCAAAAACGTAGGCTCAACCGATACTAACCGATAATTGTTGAAGAAGAAAGGTGGGATGCCTACCGGGGCATCCCCAAGCTTAGATGCTTGATACTTCTTGAAATATTATCTTGGGATGCCTTGGGCATCCCCAAGCTTGAGCTTTTGTGTCTCCTTAATTCCTTTTATATCACGGTTTCCCTAAATCATAAAAAGTTCATCCACACAAAACTCAACAAGAACTCATGAGATAAGTTAGTATAAACCAATGGAAAAACCTTATCATACTCTACTGTAGCAAATCACTAAAATTATTATTCAACATTGCATACTAAATGCCTCTGCATATTTAATACTCCTATCCTCAAATAGAATTATTAAACAAGCAAACATATGCAAACATAACAGCAATCTGCCAAAATAGTACAGTCTGTAAAGAATGCAATATTCATCATACTTAATTAACTCCAAAAATTATGAAAATTTTACCCCACTGTAGAAAATTTATCAAATCTTATTTTTCAAAAAGTTTCAACATTTTATCACATTCTTACTTTTCTAGGGAATTTTTGCAACAGCGATAAACTTTCTGTTTTCAAACAGCAACATGTAGACTTGCAAAATAAGCATGGCAAAGGCTATACTTGATATTTTTTATTGAACTAAAATATGGAAAACATGATTATAAATAACAGCAAGCAAATCCTAGCAAAATAAAATGATGCTCCAAGCAAAACTCATATCATGTGACGAATAAAAATATAGCCTCAAGTAAGGTTACCGATAATGTTGGAGACGAAAGAGGGGATGCCTTCCGGGGCATCCCCAAGCTTAGTTGCTTGGATCTTCCTTGGATATTAACTTGGGGTGCCTTGGGAATCCCCAATCTTAGGGTCTTGTCACTCCTTATTCTCCTCATATCGATATCTCACCCAAAACTTGAAAACTTCAATCACACAAAACTTAACGAAACTTCGTGAGATACGTTAGTATGGTAAAGACAAATCATTCACTTTGGTACTGTCAAGATAAGATTCATAATTGTTCTCACACAATGCATACTGTACCTTATCATTTCCACAATTTATATTACTTAATATAAGCTATGGAAACACTAAAACAAGCAAACTATGCAATGAAAACAGAATCTGTCAAAAACAGAACAGTCTGTAGTGATCTGTACTCAAACCATACTTCTGCTACTTCAAAAAATTCTAAAAAATTAGGACCACGTGAGCAATTTGTATATAAATGTTCTGAAAAAATAATCAACTCAAAAGCACTCTTCTGCTAAAAATGAGAATTATTTTCGTGAGCGCATAAGTTTCTGTTTTTCAGCAAGATCAAATTAACTATCACCCAACATGATCCCAAAGGCTTTACTTGGCACTTTATTGAAACAAAAACAATAAAACATGATTAGTACAGTAGCATAATCATGTGAACACACAAAAATAGTAGGTAAAAGTGTTGGGTTGTCTCCCAACAAGTGCTTTTCTTTTAGCCTTTTAGCTAGGCATGATGAGTTCAATGATTCTCGCATAAAAGATGAGGATTGAAACATAAAGAGAGCATCATGAAGCATATGACTAGCACATTTAAGCCTAACCCACTTCCTATGCATAGGGATTTTGTGAGCAAACAACTTATGGAAACAAGAATCAACTAGCATAGGAAGGCAAAATAAGCATAACTTCAAAACTTTTAACACATAGAAAGGAAACTCGATATTATTGCAATACTTACAAGCAGAAGTTCCTCCCTCATAATTATTTTCAGTAGCATCATGAATGAATTCAACAATATAGCTATTACATAAAGCATTCTTTTCATGATCCACAATCATAGAGATTTTATTACTCTCCACATAAGCAAATTTCTTCTCATCAATAGTTGTGGGAGCAAACTCAACAAAATAACTATCATGGGATTGAAAATTAAAATCATGATGACAAGTTTCATAGTTATCATTATTCTTTATAGCATACATGTCATCACCATAATCATCATAGATAGGAACTTTGTTGTCATAATCAATTGTGACTTCTTCCAACATAGTGGAATCATCATTTAATAAAGTGATGATCTCTCCAAATCCACTTTCATCAATATAATCATCATAAATAGGAGGCATGTTTTCATCATAATAAATTTTCTCATCAAAACTCGGGGAACTAAAAACATCATCTTCATCAAACATAGCATCCCCAAGCTTATGGTTTTGCATATGATTAGCATCATGGATATTCAAAGAAATCATACTAACAACATTGCAATTATACTCATCATTCAAATACTTTGTGCCACACATTTTATTGACTTCTTCTTCTAACAATTGAGCATAATTTTCCGAACCATCATTTTCAAGAAAGATATTATAAAGATGATCAATAATATGATGCAACCTCAATTCCACTTTTATGTAGTTTTTTTTATAGACCAAACTAGTGATAAACAAGAAACTAAAAGATTCAATTGCAAGATCTAAAGATATACCTTCATGCACTCACCTCCCCGGCAAAGGCGCCAGAAAAGAGCTTGATGTCTACTACGCAACTTTATTCTTGTAGACACGTGTTGGGCCTCCAAGCGCAGAGTTTTGTAGGGCAGTAGCAATTTTCCCTCAAGTGGATGACTTAAGGTTTATCAATCCGTGGGAGGCGTAGGATGAAGATGGTCTCTCTCAAAAAACCCTGCAACCAAATAACAAAAAGTCTCTTGTGTCCCCAACACACCAAATACAATGGTAATTTGTATATGTGCACTAGTTCGGCGAAGGGATGGTGATACAAGTGTAATATGGATGATAGAAACATATTTTTATAATCTGAATAAATAAAAACAGCAAGGTAGCAAATAGTAAACGGGCACAAAAACGGTATTGTAATGCTTGAAAATGAGGCCTAGGGTCCGTACTTTCGCTAGTGCAATCTCTCAACAATGCTAATATAATTGGATCATATAACCACCTCTCAAAGTGCGATGAAGAATCACTCCAAACTTCCTATCTAGCGGAGAACATAAGAATAAATTGTTTGTAGGGTACGAAACCACCTCAAAGCTATTCTTTCCGTTCGATCTATTCAAGAGTTCGTACTAAAATAACATAAAGTTATTCTTTCTGTTCGATCTATCCTAGAGTTCTTACTAAAATAACACCAAAGCAAATTCATATTCATAATACTCAATCCAACACAAAGGATTTCAAAGAGTGCCCCAAGATTTCTACCGGAGAAACAAGACAAGAATGTGCATAACCCCTATGCATAGATTACCCCAATATCACCTCGGGAATCCGCGAGTTGAGTGCCAAAACATATATCAAGTGAATCAATATGATACCCCATTGTCACCACGAGTATTCAATTGCAAGACATATATCAAGTGTTCTCAAATCCATAAAAGTATTCAATCCGATAACAACGAAATCTCAAAGGGAAAACTCAATTCATCACAACAAGATAGAGCGGGGAAAACACCATATGATCCGACTATATTAACAAAGCCCGCGATACATCAAGATCGTGACATCTCAAGAACACGAGAGAGAGAGAGAGAGATTAAACACATAGCTACTGGTACAAACCCTCGGCCCCGAGGGTGGACTACTCCCTCCTCATCATGGTGGCCGCTGGGATGATGAAGATGGCCACCGGAGATGATTCCCCCCTCCAGCAGGGTCCGGAAAGGGTCTAGATTGGTTTTCGGTGGCTATAGAGCCTTGCGGCAGCGGAACTTCTGATCTAGGTTAACTTCTGATGGTTTCTCTGTTTATAGGATTTTTTGACGTTGGTTTCACGCTAAGATGGGCCTTGAGGTGAGCACAACCCACCGGGGCAAGCCAGGCCCACCAGGCGCGCCCTGGTGGGTTGTGCCCTCCTCGTGGCTCTTCTGGCCCTTCCACGAAGCTTCGGGGGTCTCTTTGGTTCCAAAAAAAGTCAAAAAGTTTCAGCTCATTTGGAGAACTTTCATTTCTGCACAAAAAATAACATCACGGTAGTTCTGCTGAAAACAGCGTCAGTCCGGATTAGTTCCATGCAAATCATAACAAAACCATATAAAACTGTTGTAAACATGGCATGAATACTTCATAAATTATAGATACGTTTGAGACGTATCAGGTGGCTGGGAAGTTTCACCACGACGATTGAGTTCCCGCCATAGCGTTTTTGGTCTTGAAGAAGCTAGAGTTCTTGGGCGCAATGTACGCTGACGCCGATGAGGCCAAGACGGTGGCTATCTCGGGACCAACCGAGTCCTGCCAGCCACTCGTCATCTCCTTTAGGCAATTATGGGTGGTTGGTGCGTTGGCAACGGAAGTCCGGTTGAAGTTGGTGTTCTTCGTGGTGATCGATGTTGGTCGAGACGCAGCTCTGATGCTCTAGTCAGGGTTCCTTTACATTGAATTTGTATTGTGTGTGGAGACTTTTCTTCGGATTAGCTCGGATGTAGTGTTTGTACTACACTTGTTGCTCGTAGTAAGAGGTAGTCTCTTGTAATTGTCTTCTATCTCATATAAAAATATGATATGCCTTTGACGTACTCTTGAAAAAGAAAAGCCGAGGTGCTACAAATTTGTAACACTTATTGCAAAAATTCAGGGCATTTGCAAGACATTTCAGTGCATAAATTTTTTTTTTTGAGATTTCACCATATAAACTTTTTTTCGAGCCCCGCAAAAAAAAAATTCCGAGAGCACGCAAAGCACGTGCCTTACTTTTATAGAAGAGAGCAAAACAATTTACAAGATGTCTAGCGAGTGCGAGGTACTCGAAGACGAACACACCCACACCACCAAAACTAATCTCTCACAAAGCGTGCATCTGCTGGAGCTGTTTTTTCTTCTTCCAAAGTGTGTGAAATGACAATTTTCTTTTGTACGGAGGCTCTGTTTTTGGCATCAGAGATGCTCTTACACACTTTGTGAGTAATAGTTTAGAGTTTGTCTCGCAACTATATCTTCTTGAACGAGATGAAGAACGCCACGACTGCACGCCCTGAGTTTGAGCGGTATACGTATCAGTTAGTCATCGACCGATCGATGAGCTAGCTGTTGACGACATGGCAGTTGGCCCTGATCTCGCCGGCGCTGCCGGTGAGCGGATGTATGTTGCCCATCTTGATCATCGCCTTGGCGAAGTCGCTCCGGAAGAGCGCGGGGCTGGCGCTGTACTGCCGCACCAGCGCGTCCTCCGACCCTCCGTTGAAGAGCGCCTGGTCGGAGTGGAACAGGCCGCGCTTCGCCAGCAGGTTCCGGTAGTAGGCGGCGTCGAACGCCCCGGGGGTCTGCACGTCGATGGGCGCCAGGTTCCTGTTGCCGGAGCTCGGGCACGTCTGCCGCCGCAGCGCCGCGAAGGACGGGTCGATGTTGGCGTCGTTGTAGATTCGGCCGTTGAAGTTTAGGCACTGGGCCAGGCCGATGGTGTGCGCGCCCGACAGCGCCGTCATCTCGGCCGGCGAGAGCCCCTGCCTGCGGAACAGGGAGATCAGCGTGGACAGGTCGGCGGTCGGCGGCGGGAGGTTCGCGTTGGCCAGAGCCCGGCTCGCCGTCGTCGAGTCGCGACGGCCGAGCGGCACTCTCCAGGTCGGCCCGCCCAGCTGCATGCCGCCAAACAGTTTCATCAGAATGAGCAGCTAGCGATCGAGCCGGTGAAGTTTTGCACGTACCAGGAACGTCCCGTCGCGCGCGGTGAGCGCGAGGATGTCGGCGCAGGAGACGACGCCGGGGCACGCGGCCTCCACGCCGGCCTTGATGGCGTCGACGACACCGAAGCCACGGATGGACCCATTGTTCGGCGCGGCTTGCTTCTCACCGCCAGCGTCGAGAAGAACCGAGCCGTCACAGCCCTGCCACGGTATTAATTGTGAAACACTTTCCACAATGTCTCAATTGTGTGCCAAACTCGTATCTCAGATACTCATCTCTATGATCATATCACAGACATTTTATCCTCTTGTTACGACGATCTTCAACTTCACTCTGAAATTACTTGAACCTTTCAATAATTCAGACTAGTGTTTCATCAAGTAAATACACTCAGCATCTACTCAAATCATCTGTGAAGTAAGAACATAACGATGTCCACTGCATGCCTCAGCACTCATTGGACTGCATACATCAAAATGTATTAGTTCCAATAAGTTGCTCTCTTGTTCCATCTTACTGAAAACGAGGCCTTTCAGTCATCTTGCCCATGTGATATGATTTGCATGTCTCAAGTGATTCAAAATCAAGTGAGTCCAAACGATCCATCTGCATGGAGTTTCTTCATGCATATATACCAATAGACATGGTTCGCATGTCTCATTCATTTCAAAAACGAGTGAGTCCAAAGATCCATCTACATGGAGCTTCTTCATGCGTTCTATACCAATATGACTCAAGTGGCAGTGCCACAAGTATGTGGTACTATCATTACTATCTTATATCTTTTTGGCATGAACATGTGAATCACTACGATCGAGATTCATTTTAGGTGCAAGACCATTGAAGGTATTATTCAAATAAATAGAGTAACCATTATTCTTCTTAAATGAATAACCGTTTTGCGGTAAACATAATCCAATCATGTTCAACGCAAACACCAAATCTCGATAGTAGAGGGAGCATGCGATGCTTGATCACATCAACCTTGGAAACACTTCCAATACATATCGTCATCTCACCTTTAGCTAGTCTCCATTTATTCCGCAGCTTTTATTTCGAGTTACTAACACTTAGCAACCGAACCAGTATCTAATACCCTGGTGCTGCTAGGAGTACTAGTAAAGTACACATTCGTATAACGTATATCCAATATACTTCTGTCGACCTTGCCTGCCTTCTCATCTACCAAATATCTAGGGTAGTACTGCTTCAGTGACCGTTCCTCTCATTACAGAAGCACTTAGTCTCGGGTTTGGGTTCAACCTTGGGATTCTTCACTAGAGCAGCAAACGACTTGCTGTTTCATGAAGTATCCCTTTTGCCCTTGCCCTTCTTAAACTAGTGGTTTTACTAACCATCAACAATTGATGCTCCTTCTTGATTTCTACTCTCGCGGTGTCAAACATCGCGAATAGCTCAAGGATCATCATGATTATCCTTGATATGTTATAGTTCATCACGAAGCTCTACTAGCTTGGTGGCAGTGACTATGGAGAACTATCACTATCTCATCTGGGAGATTAACTCCCACTCGATTCAAGCGATTGTGGCACTCAGACTATCTGAGCACACGCTCAACGATTGAGCTTTTCTCCCTTAGTTTGTAGGCTTAAGAAACTTGTCAGAGGTCTCATACCTCTTGACGTGGGCACTAGTCTGAAATCCCAATTTCAGTCTTCGGAACATCTCACATGTTCTGCGACGTTTCAAAACGTCTTTGGTGCCACAATTCTAAACCGCACTGAACTATCACGTAGTCATCAAAACGTGTATGTCAGATGTTTCGTAACATCTACAGACGACGCTGAGGTTCAGCACACCGAGCGGTGCATTAAGGACATAAGCCTTCTGTGCAGCAATGAGGACAATCCTCAGTTTACGGACCCAGTCCGCATAATTGCTACTACCAATTTTCAACTAAATTTTCTCTAGGAACATATCTTAACCAGTAGAACTAAAGCGCAAGCTATGACATAATTTGCAAATACCTTTTTGACTATGTTCATGATAATGAAGTTCATCTGATTATGAACTCCCACTCAGATAGACATCCCTCTAGTCATCTAAGTGAAACATGATCCGAGTTTAACTAGGCCGTGTCCGATCATCACGTGAGACGGACTAGTCAAGATCGGTGAACATCTCCATGTTGATCGTATCTTCTATACGACTCATGCTCGACCTTTCGGTCCTCCGTGTTCCGAGGCCATGTCTGTACATGCTAGGCTCGTCAAGTCAACCTAAGTGTATTGCGTGTGTTCCGAGGCCATGTCTGTACATGCTAGGCTCGTCAACACCCGTTGTATTCGAACGTAAGAATCTATCACACCCGATCATCACGTGGTGCTTCGAAACGACGAACCTTCGCAACGGTGCACAGTTAGGGTGAACACTTTCTTGAAATTATTATAAGGGATCATCCTACTTGCTACTGTCGTTCTAAGCAAATAAGATGCAAAAACATGATAAACATCACATGCAATCAAATAGTGACATGATATGGCCAATATCATTATGCTCCTTTGATCTCCATCTTCGGGGCACCATGATCATCTTTGTCACCGGCATGACACCCTGATCTCCATCATCATGATCTCCATCATTGTGTCTTTATGAAGTCGTCACGCCAACGATTACTTCTACTTCTATGGCTAACGCGTTTAGCAACAAAGTAAAGTAATTTACATGGCGTTATTCAATGACACGCAGGTCATACAAAATAATAAAGACAACTCCTATGGCTCCTGCCGGTTGTCATACTCATCGACATGCAAGTCGTGATTCCTATTACAAGAATATGATCAATCTCATACATCATATATATCATTCATCACATCTTCTGGCCATATCACATCACATAGCACTTGCTGCAAAAACAAGTTAGACGTCCTCTAATTGTTGTTGCAAGTTTTTACGTGGTTTGTAGGTTTCTAGCAAGAACGTTTCTTACCTACGTATGACCACAACGTGATTTGCCAATTTCTATTTACCCTTCATAAGGACCCTTTTCATCGAATCCGTTCCGACTAAAGTAGGAGAGACAGACACCCGCTAGCCACCTTATGCATCTAGTGCATGTCAGTCGGTGGAACCTGTCTCACGTAAGAGTACGTGTAAGGTCGGTCCGGGCCGCTTCATCCTACAATGCCGCCGAAACAAGAAAAGACTAGTAGCGGCAAGAAGAATTGGCAAACTCAACGCCCACAACTGCTTTGTGTTCTACTCGTGCATAGTAACTACGCATAGACCTGGCTCATGATGCCACTGTTGGGAATCGTAGCATAATTTAAAATTTTCCTACGCTCACCAAGATGCATCTATGGAGTCCACTAGCAACGAGGGGAAGGGAGTGCATCTACATACCCTTGTAGATCGCGAGCGGAAGCGTTCCAATGAACGTGGATGACGGAGTCGTACTCGCCGTGATCCAAATCACCGATGACCGAGTGCCGAACGGACGGCACCTCCGCGTTCAACACACGTACGGTGCAGCGACGTCTCCTCCTTCTTGATCCAGCAAGGGGGAAGGAGAGGTTGATGGAGATCCAACAGCACGACGGCGTGGTGGTGGATGTAGTGGCTCTCCGGCAGGGCTTTGCAAGCTTCTGAGAGAGAGAGGTGTTGCAGGGGAGGAGGGAGGCGCCCAAGGCTTAGATGTTGCTGCCCTCCCTTCCCCCCACTATATATAGGGCCAAGGGAGAGGGGGGGCGCAGCCTTGCCCCTTCCTCCAAGGAAGGGTGCAGCCAGGGGGGAGTCCTTCCCCCCCAAGGCACCTCGGAGGTGCCTTCCCCCTTTAGGACTCTCCCTTTTTCTCTTATCTCTTGCGCATGGGCCTCTTGGGGCTGGTGCCCTTGGCCCATATAGGCCAAGGCGCACCCCTTACAGCCCATGTGGCCCCCCGGGGCTGGTGGACCCCCTTGGTGGACCCCCGGACCCCTTTCGGCACTCCCGGTACAATACCGATAAAGCGCGAAACTTTTCCGGCGACCAAAATAAGACTTCCCATATATAAATCTTTACCTCCGGACCATTCCGGAACCTCTCGTGATGTCCGGGATCTCATCCGGGACTCCGAACAACTTTCGGGTTTCCGCATACATATATCTCTACAACCCTAGCGTCACCGGACCTTAAGTGTGTAGACCCTACGGGTTCGGGAGACATGCAGACATGACCGAGACGCCTCTCCGGTCAATAACCAACAGCGGGATCTGGATACCCATGTTGGCTCCCACATGTTCCACGATGATATCATCGGATGAACCACGGTGTCGAGGATTCAATCAATCCGTATGCAATTCCCTTTGTCAATCGGTATGTTACTTGCCCGAGATTCGATCGTCGGTATCCCAATACCTTGTTCAATCTCGTTACCGGCAAGTCTCTTTACTCGTACCGCAATGCATGATCCCGTGACTAACGCTTTAGTCACATTGAGCTCATTATGATGATGCATTACCGAGTGGGCCCAGAGATACCTCTCCGTCACACGGAGTGACAAATCCCAGTCTCGATCCGTGCTAACCCAACAGACACTTTCGGAGATACCCGTAATGCACCTTTATAGTCACCCAGTTACGTTGTGACGTTTGGCACACCCAAAGCACTCCTACGGTATCCGGGAGTTGCACGATCTCATGGTCTAAGGAAAAGATACTTGACATTGGAAAAGCTCTAGCAAACGAAACTACACGATCTTTTATGCTATGCTTAGGATTGGGTCTTGTCCATCACATCATTCTCCTAATGATGTGATCCCGTTATCAACGACATCCAATGTCCATGGTCAGGAAACCGTAACCATCT
Source organism: Aegilops tauschii subsp. strangulata (assembly GCF_002575655.3). Taxonomy (NCBI): domain Eukaryota; kingdom Viridiplantae; phylum Streptophyta; class Magnoliopsida; order Poales; family Poaceae; genus Aegilops; species Aegilops tauschii. The sequence goes on from NC_053041.3 coordinate 485,709,053, forward strand.
ATTGATCAACGAGCTAGTCAACTAGAGGCTCACTAGGGACATGGTGTTGTCTATGTATTCACACATGTATTACGATTTCCGGACAATACAATTATAGCATGAATAATGGACAATTACCATGAACAAAGAAATATAATAATAACCATTTATTATTGCCTCTAGGGCATATTTCCAACAGGGAGGGCTTCGCTGTTCGGGATTTTGTGCCACCGTTGCCACCGAAGTTAGTAAGCACGGTGATGGAAGCACTCTCCAATCATCGCTAGTTGGGAGATATCGCAGAGGAGATACAACCCAATCAATATGATCAGCTAGTCAATTTGTGGGTTGTACAAAATTTTGTCAACCTTGATGATTCTCGGCCAGATGCTTTCGAATGGAGATGGTCTACGACGGGAGCCTACTCAGCTAGTTCGGTGTACAAGTTGTTGTGTCAAGGCTTGGTTAGATTCCCTGGAGCTTCAGCCATCTGGAGGTGTTGGGCGCCTTTCAAGTGCAAGATTTTCGTCCCGCTTGCATTCCAGTACAGGTTCTGGATGACGGATCGGCGCACAAAACATGGTCTGCAATATGGTACTTTAACTTGCTATCTTTTTCTTTTTCTTTTTCTGAAGCATACTTCAGCTTGCTATCTTTGTTTGCAGGAAGAGGACGTTGTCGATCATATTCTCAATCAATGCAGTATTTCTAGAGAAATCTGGCAGCGCTGCTCTGCATATCACCGTTGAGATCCCCTTACCCACGGATAGATTGCAGAATCAGTGGTTGCAAACGGGGAGAAATTTCACGGGAATATATAAAAAGCGGTTTTGGTTCTTATAGTCACTTTGATTTCATGGAACTTGCAGCGCAATGCTAGAGTTTTTAGGAATAGAGACCAACAACGTTCTCTGAGGGAGCTTGTTCTAGCGATATTGGAGGAGTTCCCCCGCAAAAAGAAAAAATAAAGATATTGGAGGAGTTGTGCATGTGTTTAGAGGGTTTTGCTATAGTGCAAGGTTTTGTGATGGTATAAATTTAGTAGAGTACGTGTGGGTGTGGGAGTTTTCTCGAAGCACTATTCCCTGTGTCTTCCCCGTGTTGTAACTATATTTCTAATATGGTACGTTATTGACGTACTCCTGAAAAAAAAACATAAGGCTTGGTGGAAATCACAAGCAATGTGGAAGCAGTCATCAAAGATTGCCGTGCCACTGCTACTCCAGAAGACATGTCAGCATCCTTCATTGCCTCCACAACCTCTATGTTATCAGGATTGACCAGAAGCTTGCTGCAACCTAGAGACTGAGCCAATTGCAAAATAAATCTGCAGGTAGTGCATCAACACACTCTTCCAGTTACCTCTCCCTATAAAAGTTCCCCCGATGAATCTCACAAGACAGCTCAGCCACACCCTGCAGTGTTCATCTAATTAAAGGCATAGTTTCACCATAAGTTCGATTACATATTTCCTTCTTGGAGGCATCACTTCGGAGCAGGCAGCTTAGAAATGCATGAGGTGTGCGTCTGATATCCTAAAATACCACATACATGTAGCACTAGTGGGCCGACGGGACAGCGCTAAACAAGCCGAAATGCATCCATTTCAACCATAACTCCTTGTTTTGTCGCTAGCCTATACTGATGTTGGCCCATTAAGGAACCAGACGTTACATGTCCCCGTCTGTTTTGAAAAGTCCCCCAGCAGGCAGCAGGAAACAAAGGAGGTCAAAATCTGTTGACGGCGGCCACAGATATTGTACACCAACAGAGCAGAGACAACACAAACCATTTTATTTTCTCAGGTGCACAAGCTGGATGGGATGACGACCTCGAACTGCATCACACCCGCTGCAATCAACATGCTAAACTATACTAACATAAGCCCAGCAAAAACTGGTTACTTCCTAGTGGTCACTGATCACTCAGATGCCAGACCTGTAACTACAATCTTCTCTAGTTATGACACGCAAGACCAAAAAAAAATCTTCTCTGGCAATGAACTCAAGATTACATTTGCGATTGCACATGACAAACTGCTGAGCAACGAGGAGGATGACATGAGTGGGCCAGCAAAACAAACCACATAATTGTGTGACCGTGCGGAATTTAACGAGATACGGTTTGCTCAAAGTTTTTGACCACAAAATTATCATCCGAGCATGTCAGAACAGCAACCCATCCAACTGCTCAGCCTGGTTATCACACGCCATGCTCCGCTGCGATAGGCCAGCCACTTGCAAGGAACCGGTTGCAAGTACCCCGAAAATAAAATGGTTCGTTCAGATTTGTTTCATACTTAGCTCACATGCGCCTTGCTATAGTCATCAGCAGCTGCCGATAGCGACGGTATAGTAACAGGAAATCCAGGTCCCATCTGCAAGAAAGTTCCTCCGGTAAGAGACATAAAAGATAAGAGCAATCCGAGGAGATGCTGTCCGCCGTCAAATCCCAGGGCTCAACCCTGGACAGGCAGTGGAAACTACCAAGCTGGAGTACGGTATGTGAAAATGAAAGATGGAAGAAGTTGGGACAATGCTCGTAAGGGTTACACTTGAACATGCTTAGGTGCTATATCACAAGCAGCCTTACTTTCAGTTTACCCCGCTAACAATGACAGAGCCACTAGCAATCATTGCAACTCTTGGTAATACCAACATACTGATCAAGCTGTACAGACACAGTATAGGTTTAACTGTAGCATTTCACAAGACCTCTCATGGGACGATACAGATCACTAAAGCCAGAATCATGTCACACAACTAAAATACCATCAGGGTCAACTTGATGCAAACCATTAGCAAAGTTATGAAGTACCTAGCAGTAATTCACCTTTCTCCGAGAGAGAGGAAGGATCCACGCTCTGAAGGTAATAGTGCATTAGCTAGGGCTGCGAGTCCAGTACAAGCCTAATGTTTCTAGCACATTGCTCCATAACTTTCACAAAAATACTCCCTCTGATCCATATTAATTGTCGTTCATTTAGTATAAAGTTGTACTAAATTAGCGAAAATTAATATGGATCGGAGGGAGTAGCATAATGGACAAATACGCTCTACTAATACTACCTACTTTCAAGAGAACAGAAAGAGTTTTGCGGAATAAAGCATGCATAATCTCAAAATTGTTTGGCACATGCACAAATTAGTGATAATGCCTGTGGTACAACTAGTACCAAAATGTCTGGCACTCAATTTTTTCCTTTATTTTCTTCAGTTTTGTTGGTCTTTCAGATTATGAAGCCATGTGCCCTTTTTCAGTCTTCTGTAGCATTTCATATCTTATGTTGTAGAGTATTTATTATTGTCACTCAAATGTAAATTCAGTAGAGCCCTCCCATAATGTTGTCATAAAAAGGAATATAACATATAAGGTCGTAAGAAGATGAAAACCAAAAAGGTCTTTAACATGTTATTAATTTTGGTTGAAATATTATGTGACACCCTAGAAAGTGAAACCAACGATACATCAGATAGAAGTGGGAGAGAAAAGAGCTTACTGTGCTACTCAGCGTGAACTTCTTCACGTATCCAACATATTTCGAAGCTGAAAGAAAGTGAGTGTTAACAGCTTGGATTTAATACCATCATCACAATTATCAGAGAAACAACATGTAAATATCAAAACGTGCATGGAGAGAAATATTAATATCTAAGAATGAGCTATTGGCTAATTCACCATCTGAATTAAGTACTCAAATTGATTTCTTAAACAGGGCACTGGCGTTTCATGTCAAGTGTCCAAAGTATTGAAACTGACAGAGAAGGGTCAAACAAAATCAGTCAGACTCAGAGTTCATGCACAGACACGAATTTTGGAACATGGTTCCCGCTATGAACAGTAAAATCAGAAAAATACTAGAAAAAAAAATCTGAATATTTTTTGCATCATACATGGCAGTGTTCTACTCGTGTATGAAGTTTCACAAAAAAAATGAAATCCGTGGTATTCTAGGCAAAAAAGACATAAATCGGTGCTATAAAAAAGACACTGTTTGAAGTAATTTGGAGATCCGAATTTCTTTTCTTTGCGAAGAGTGCCATGGGTGTCATTTCTGAGCGCATGTGAGTAGACCAGTCGACCAAGTATGATACCCCAAAATTTTAGAATTATTTGATTTTTTTGGCTTTCTATATTCTTTTTCGTAATGGGTGCGCGTGCATCCATGTTCACCCTTGTATTTTCATAATATATACCACAATATAAAATAGTTTGAAGTTCATAAATTTGTAGTTGAGTAATATTCACTAATAAGGTACAATGTTGATACAAAATATTGGTATAAGCATGTTAGCAGCACCAGCCGCTCACTTACTTTTCTTTAGGCCCACCGGCTTAGCAAGTAAAAGTGCATTTACGAAAGCACCAATATTTTCACGTAAACTCTCCTCAGAAAAATTGATCTGCAAAAAACAACACAAACTATAATGAGGAACGACACAGAATTGCAAAGGAGTTGCTTGACTATGTACATAATTATATTGATAAATTCACTAGGCATATGAGTATTAATATTGATGGCCATGTCCCATACCTTTCCAAGGCCAACATGCACTATAGCAGTTTTATCTATCTTAAAATCAACACGACCTGATTTTGCCGCTTTGACAGCACCAGAAACATCATTTGTCACAGACCCTAACTATAAGATTTAAAGTGTCAAGAAAGGCAGAAAACTTCAGTGTGGTTCCAAAAGAAAATGAAAAGGGAAGATGCCTACCTTAGGATTTGGCATCAAACCACGCGGACCCAATATTCTAGCGACCTGGAGAATCAGTCAGGTTGTTAATAATATGTCAAACAAGAAATAACATAAGTGTCCAAAAGCCCACACTGATACCTTTGAAAGCCGAGGCATGAACATTGGGGTTGCTATGCACTTGTCGAAACTTAGTTTGCCTCCTCCTAATATGTATAATCGTAGGTGGAAAAAAGGAATTCCAATCAACAAGAATGTCAAAATCGTAGATGAAACTAAGGAAAACATAGGATGGGGTACTAGGGAGTGAGAGCAGCAATTGGTGGTATTCCAAGGAAAATAAGTTTCAAAAACCATAACATACTAAAGGAAATAAAGTACCTTTGCGAATCTCCTCAATCAGCTCGTCGCCACCAACAACATCTGCTCCAGCTGCTCTAGCTTCCTCTGCTGAAGGCCCTTCCGCAAATACTGCTACCCTAACAGTCTTATAAAGAGAAGGACCTCAGTATGAAGTACTCACAGAAAACAAAAGCACCATTTGGGATGCAAGAACTCTTTTTATTGTTCCTTACGAAACAGAGATGATATATACCCAATGCCTGTAAAATAGGCTGTGAACGATATTTAGAAAGGTACCTTGCCAGTGCCATGCGGCAAAGTTATGGCGCCACGGACCATCTGTATGCCAGGAAAATTTTTGGTCAGTGTCAGAAGATAATTTTCTATTAATCTAACGTTCACAAGCAGATTGAAAAAGAAAACATGAGGCAACTTGGCTATTCAACTGGAGAAGCATTAGTTAATCATCATTTCTTAGCATGCACAAAAACTCTGGACAACATTTCTTCTGTATTTGAATGTGTTAGATAGGCCTCAACAGGTATAGAAACAAGACTTCAGCAGCATCCCTGTTAAATCACATAGCTTCTACACTGGTTTCAACACATTGGGGAACTTTGGCTTCATGGCAAATACAATGTCATACACTAATATCAGCCGGGTTTTTTTTACAAGAATCGACAAATTATCCCAATCAGTTAGCTTCTTACATCTGTGTTTTTGTTGTCATAACTGGTTGATCCAGTCATGAAACCCTAGATCATGCCTCGTACAGGGAGGTGCTAGCCACATGAAGGAGAAAGGGAGCACAAGTGCTGGAACATTGTGCATGCTGAATCACGCAGCACGCAGGCTGTGCTGTTTGTGCGTGGAACCAGAAGATGAGAATATATGATTGCATGTGCTTCAAACCTTCAACTGAACCATGCGCCCGTGTGTATAAAATTGCATAAGTGTGTCAATTAGGTTTATCCGGTAATTGCAAGAAAGTGGCGTACTACGGCACTGGAATTGCTAACCTTGCCAAATGACTTGGCTCAGTAACATGACACCTAGGTGACCGTTTTTAAAGGCACTAAGTTGACAGTCAAATCGAACTTCAACAATTAAGCAAGTAATAAAAGATCAACAAAACAAATGCTCTGTGGGGTTGATACAGAAATCAAATAACTGATGCTTATGCCACGAGAACCACAGCTTCAGCCATTACCAGTGGCTTGACCAAATGAACTACTGTGAAAGACCAGGAAAGATCACATACACTCAAGTGAAACCAGAGTAAACAGGTCTTCGCAGTGCAGCAGCAAATGCAGCTGGCAATAAGTGATTCAGTAACATGGCAGGTTAAATTTCCATAGAGTAGCAATAGTGAGAAAATATGACAGGATAAAAGGTGTGCTTCAAGGTACTTTTTAAAGAAGCAAAGCAGACCTGGTCACCACGACGTGGATCAACACCTAACATCACATGAGCTTCCACTGTTTCAGTAAAATTCCGCTTCTTCTCATTTGCACTGGTCTGGAAGGAAACAGCAGAACAAAGTAAGACCATTTGATTATTATTTTCTTGACTAAACAATTAGATTATCAAGTTATGTGGAACATAAAGTGTGTGAAACATAAAGCATTGCTAAATTTTCCCACACTTGACAGCTTACAGGTCATCTTATATGTCCCATGAGAATTGAACATTGAACAAAGGTCTTGTATGTATAGATAGAGAGCTAATGTAGGGCCATAACACCATTCAACGGCTACTTTTTTTTCTCCCATCCAGCATCACAGTGAGGTTTATGTTTTATAAACCTACAAAACTTAAGTTAAAACCCAATAGCATTCAGAGCTAGGAAAAACACACATTTAGTACGATCAAGATTTTCATAATTCGCGGCTGTTCATTTTGCTTTTCCTCTTTTTTATACCTCCTAAAATGCGACAGGGTTTGATTTTCAAGTTATACATGTTAATAGAACATCACCTCCCCCACATATTCTATTTTTCATAGAATTATTTGATACCTCTTACACATGGTTTCCAGAGGGTTATTGCCAGGAGGGTAGTTTCCCACTGGACATTTTCCCAAACATCCTCCACAAAATAATCTCAGAAGTAACCACAGTGTTAGTACTCATACAATTAACAAGCATACTCTTCTGAAAATTACACTATCCTCTCTTCAAGTATATTTTTTATAGCTACTACATGTATACTACAGAATTCTGTCACCAATCACTGGCAGACAAAATAAGCTTTCTTAGTAATGTTGGAGATCTTGCTTCATAGGGGTGTTGCAAGACACCTAAACTGACAACTAATTGCAACTTATCATGTTAGAATTAATAATCTATTACTCCCTCCGTTCGGAATTACTTGTCGTAGAAATGGATGTATCTAGACATTTTTTAGTTCTAGATACATCCATTTCTGTGACAAGTAATTCGGAACGGAGGGAGTACCTAGCTGCTTGAGCAAGGACACGTTGAGGCTTTTCCTCACAGAAATGATTCATCATGAATAGTTTGATGTATCAAAAAGTATTGTCGAACGCATGAAGGAACTTGGCTCGTTAACAGTTTTAGCTCAAAAAATCCTACAAGACTGAAAATGCTCCAAAGATCCTGTATTCAGAATGCCCCTGGTCGTTTGTTGTAGTTTATCAGAGAGGGGACACTTGGCCAGCAAGCAGAAAAGAAAATGGAGCCAGCAATGGCGCTGGATCAGGACTAGGAAGAGCAGATAGTAAGACTCAGAGATCAGGTCCTGCCGGTCTCTGCCGCAGCTGAAGTAGTGCAAAGAGAAAGATAACAAGGCAAGGGAGGCTTGGTCACCATTTAGTGGTTAACTAAGGGTTCAGTAAGATGGTACAATACTAGTCTAGATCAGTCAGTTCCAGGTCTTCTGCTAGGGTATAAGTAGGCATCATTTTGGTTCAATCAACAAGAAAATCTCTCTTCCGGTATGTTATAGTTAACCTAATCTAGCGCTCTGTTTTTTCCTACTGGTGCCATTAACATCTTGCGCCCATCACGACGCCTATGAACTTTCCCTACAACCTAAGGGCAAAAACAAGAATGCAATGAATGTTTATATCATCTACATGCAAAGATCATATGCCAGTTTGAGAATGCTCAACTTATTTTAAAGCTGTTGTGGAGAAACTAGAGTCTTGTTTGCATACAGGGTGTTGATGTTAACTGATATGGCAAAATGAAACACAGTTCGGAATTTCTTCTTTCTTCTGTTAGCAGAACAAGATTTTAAACTACGTTTCTGTTGATTATAGCAACATCAGTAATCAGTTAGCCAAACAGGGTAATAAGTCAAATCAACTAAGGTAAAACAGAATTGTTATAACCAACCACAATGCCAAAGGCAGCATAAACAAAATGGATTTGCTAATTCTCATCTAGATGAGAATTAGCAAAGTCTCATCTAACTCCTACACTATTTGATTATCCAACCACTAGGAGTTACATGAGACATGGTTATGTCCCATCTACTCCCTCCGTTCGGAATTACTCGTCCAAGAAATGAATGTATCTAGATGTATTTTAGTTGTAGATACATCCAGTTTTGTGACAAGTAATTCCGAACGGAGGGAGTAGATGAGAGCTAGACACACTCTAAACAAAAAAGGAGCATTCTTCCTGGTATGATAGAATCCACTGTCATAGCAACAACAACAAAAAACATGCATCAAATTAGGCTTAATTCCATCCTAAAATTTGTAGTCGCATTCCAGTTAAACTATGGCTATTTCACCAACACTCCTTCCCATTGACTAAACAAACAAAATCATGCTACTTCAACTGAGGTACTCTTCTCGATGTGAAAACCTTACTGCTATGAAACCATGTCCAAATTATACAAAGCTATGATCCCCAATTGCAACATAACGAGATTGTTTATTTGCGAGTTTGAACCTCGATGAACCGAATCACTTTCAAGTGCAGACCTTGATTTCGCGGAGTGCATCGACGAGATCAATGGCGACCTTCTGCGGCCGCTTCGCAGCGGGTATCAGCGATGGGTACGGCACCGTCTCCTCCTCCACCGGCACGCCGAAGATGGACCTCCTCGCCCGCTCAGCATTCATCTCAATCCGCTCCGCCTCGCCGCGCAGATCCTGCTCATTCACCCCTTCCCCAGCCCCATCTTCCGCTGGACGGTCTTCCGGGAGCGGCGCAACCCTGCTCGGGTACGACACCGGCGCGATCGCGGGCCCCGCGTCCTTGACGAACCGCACCTCTTGCCGCGTAAACTGCCGCGGCGGATTCGGCGGCTGCTGCTCAAATCTCCTGGGAGGCGAATCCTGCCACCCGGGGCTAGCGCTCCGGGCATCCGGCGAGGAGGCCTCCTCGGGTGGGGCCTGCGGCTTCGGGGCGTAGGAGACGGGCTTGATGGTCGGCGGTGGGGGGTCGCCGGAGTTGGAGGTGGAGAAGCGGAAGAGCGGGAGGAGGCGATGGGGCTGCGGGTGGCAGCGGGAGTGGGAAAGGAGGAGGCGGAGGTGAGCCATGCTGAGGGCGTGGCGGCGGCCGGCGGCGGGGGGTTTAAGTGAGGAAGCGATGGGGGATGGACTGAAATGGGAGGGTTTGCACTGGACTGGGCTCGATCTGGCGCACACTGCTATAGCACGAGTCGGCCTACTAGGACGTTTTGGTTTAGGCCCAACTAGCACTGCCATAGCACCATCCAGTTCGGCACGAAATTCTAAAAAAAAAAAAAAACAGTTCGGCACGTTCCCTTCTACTCCCTCGTTCCTAAATATTTGTCTTTTTAGAGATTTCAAATGAATTACCACATACGAATGTATATAGAAATATTTTATAGCGTAGATTCACTCATTTTGCTCTGTATGTAGTCACTTGTTGAAATATCTAGAACGACAAATATTTATAAACAAAGGGAGTAGTTAGGTTTTTTTCTTCCTCTCGGCGGCGCCACTGCCGCCGTTGAGACTCACCTTCTCTACCCTGTTTTCCTTGGAAGAAAAGGATTAAGGCTGAACTAGGGCGATCTAGATCGCTACCTGGCCTTGGTCTCGTTCATATTGGGGAGCGGGATGTCTAGGGTTCTTCCGCCCGGCAATGTTGTTTTCTTGGGGCTAGAGATCTCAATGGATACTGGCGCCTCTGGATCGACACTCTATACGGGAGAAGTGGAAGTGATGCTTAGGGATCTAGGCATACAGGAGGAGGAACTCGACGATGTCATGGTGGAGGATGAATATGCGGTCCCCGCTAAAGCAACTAGACGAATGGTATTGGTGCAATAATTTGCCTCCTTATTTTTTTTGGAGATTTTTGTCATAAACGGTGTGGAGACTAATATGTTTGCTAGTGCATATAGAGTGACAAGTCCCTGAAGTCATGAGGAGTTTGATACAAACTCTGAAGATAATTTCTTGCGTGGCAGCGAAGATTAAAGTGACCCCCCAAAAATTGTTGACATGAAGCAATTGATTCGGTGCTTGTCCGAAGAAATTGACTGCAGCCGAGAAGTTTAAAGGCGAAGCGAAGACGTAGTGTTTGTTTCGTAGTTCATTTTTCTCTTTCTTGGGTAATAGGTGTTGGGAAACGTAGCATGCAATTTCAAAAAAAATCCTACGCTCGCGCAAGATCTATCTAGGAGATGCATAGCAACGAGAGGGGGAGAGCATCTTCATACCCTTGAAGATCGCAAAGCGGAAGCGTTTATCAACGCGGTTGATGTAGTCATACACCTTCACGATCCGTGCCGATTAAGTACCGAACGTACGGCACCTCCGTGTTCAGCACACGTTCAGCTCGATGACGTCCTCGCTTTCTTGATCCAGCAAGACGGGCGAAGTAGTAGATGAGTTCCGGTAGCACGACGGCGTGGTGACGGTGTTGGTGAAGAACAATCTCCACAGGGCTTCGCCAAGCACAACGAAAACTATGACGGAGGATAAACTAGAGGGGACGGGGTTGCCGGCACACGGCTTGGTGATTCTTGATGTGTCTTTGGTGCTAGCTATGCCCCTCTATTTATATGTTGAGCCTTGCGGTCGAAACTAGGAGTAAAAGCCTCAACAAAGTCGGTTTCACCCGAAAGGGTGAGTCCTTCTCGGACTTCCAGGACCAGACGCCACGGTCCTTGGCGTCTGGCCCGGACGCCATGGGCCTCGGCGTCTGGCCCAGGGCCAAACGCCAGGGTCTCCAGCGTTTGGCCCCTGGCCTCCGCAAAACTCCTTTTGCACCGACCTAAAGCCTCGTCGGCTTCACCCCTTGGCCGAACCATATCATCCTATATATCAATCTTTACCTCCAGACCATTCCAGAGCTCCTCGTCATGTCCGTGATCTCATCCGGGACTCCGAACAACATTCGGTCACCAACATACATAACTCATATAGTACTATATCGTCAACGAACGTTTAAGCGTGCGGACCCTACGGGTTCGAGAACTATGTAGACATGGCCGAGACACTTCTCCGGTTAATAACCAATAGCGGAATCTGGATGCCCATATTGGTTCCTACATATTCTACGAAGATCTTTATCGGTCAAACCTTATGACAACATACGTAATTCCCTTTGTCATCGGTATGTTACTTGCCCGAGATTCGATCGTCGGTATCATCATACCTAGTTCAATCTCGTTACCGGCAAGTCTCTTTACTCGTTCCGTAGTGCATCATCCCGTAACTAACTCATTAGTCACATTGCTTGCAAGGCTTATAGTGATGTGCACTACAGAGAGGGCCCAGAGATACCTCTCCGATACTCGGAGTGACAAATCCTAATCTCGATCTATGCCAACACAACAAACACCTTCGGAGATACCTGTAGAGCATCTTTATAATCACCCAGTTACGTTGTGACGTTTGATAGCACACAAGGTATTCCTCTGGTATCCGGGAGTTGCGTAATCTCATAATCAAAGGAATATGTATATGCCATGAAGAAAGCAATAACAATAAAACTTAACGATCATTATGCTAAGCTAACGGATGGGTCTTGTCCATCACATCATTCTCCTAATGATGAGATCCCATTAATCAAATGACAACACATGTCTATGGTTAGGAAACTTAACCATCTTTGATCAACGAGCTAGTCTAGTAGAGGCTTACTAGGGACACGGTGTTTTGTCTACGTATCCACACATGTATCAAGTTTCCGGTTGATACATTTCTAGCATGGATAATAAACATTTATCATGATATAAGGAAATATAAAATAACAACTTTATTATTGCCTCTAGGGCATATTTCCTTCAATAGGACCACCATACTATTAAGAGGGGTATAGTGTTAAGCTTACGATTATCTGATGCTAAACCTGAATCCTCTGTGAGACGAGGGAAATCTCTTTGTGTTCCGAATAAGTCCTTGTCGGCAAGAGACGAAGTTCTTCTTCGTTGCGAGAGATTTTATTCAGACCGAGGAGTTAGCATTTCTCGCTCCGCAAGTAATGTTACCGTTGTGCTAAAAAATCCGACCATTAGAAGGTTCATAAGGGAGAGCTCTATAAGTTAAGCATTACGGGCGTCCTCCAACGATGTATACCCGAAGACGAAGGAAGACTATTACTTCAGGAAATACACTCTGGCATGAGCGGACATCAAGTCGTTGCTCGAACCTTGGTCAGCAAGGCTTCCCTAGCTGGTTTTTATTGGCCAACTGTGGGCAGCGACGCCTCTGCATTAGTACAGCATTGTCCAGGCTGTCAAGTGTTCGCCAAACAAAGCCACGTGCCCCCCGCAGTCCCCCACACTATCACTATAACTTGGGCTTTTGTAGTCTCGGGGCTAGATATGGTCGGTCCACTCAAGGGCGGAACAAGAAAAATTAAATATCTACTTGTCATGGTGGACAAGTTCACTAAGTGGATCGAAGCAAAGCCAGTTACCTCGGCCTCCCAGTAATTGAGTTCATCTCAGGGGTAGTGCACCGCTACGGTATCCCGAACAGTCTGATCACAGACAACGGGACAAACTCTACGGCCAAAGAGGTCAAAGCATGGTGTACAAAAATGGGTATCAAGCTCGACTACGCGTCTGTATATCACCTGCAGTCAAACGGGCAAATGAAACGCGCCAATGGACTAATTCTCAATGGCATCAAGCCTAGGCTAGTACGCTCCCTTAAAGAAGCCAACTGCAAATGGGTAGAAGAACTTGATTCCCTCCTTTGGGGTTTGCGCACCACACTGAACAGATCCACTGGGTATACCCCATTTTTCATGGTGTACATCGCCGAGGCAGTACTCCCTTGCGACATCATACACGACGCACCTCGGGTACGCATGTATGAAGAGAGCAAGGCCGAGTTAGATCGGTAGGACGCCTTGGACGCCCTAGAGGAGGAGCACAATGTTGCTCGGGCACGATCTGCCATCTACCAACAACAAGCCCGACGCTGTCATAGTCAGGAGGTTCGCGCAAAGGACTTCAATGTAGGAGACCTAGTCATGAGGCTTCATTCGGAGAAGCAGAAGCACAAACTCTCCCCTAAATGGGACGGGCCATTTATCATTGACCAGGTCCTCATTGGAGGCACCTACCGAATTTGAGATCCAGTGGACGGGCGTCTAGAGCCCAACCCCTGGAATGTGGTGCTACTCCAATGTTTCTACGATTGAAGCCCCAAACACTGCTCATCTATGTACATACACCACTTTACCTTTCTCTTGTTTTATGACACCTCGGGGACATCTTTTGAATGACCTCGAGAGCAAAAACCAGTATGGCATGTTCTTTTCAAAATATGTGTCATTCCACCTCTTACACACTATTGTCTTTCAAGCCAAAATATGCATCGGTTGGACTTAAAATTTTGCCAAGCTGGATTTCCCGGCTCCTGTGCTTGCCCCTTATGTTCCCGATCATTCGCCTAAGGGGCAAAGGGAGCACCGTTGTGATTGTTACTCCCGAGTCAGCCGACGTAGTACCTCAGACGGAGAAAGCCGAAAGCTAGCGCGCTTAAATGTGCAAATCAGCCGGCCATGACATAGGAATAAAGTGGAGGGGGTCTTTCAAACCCCAACCAGGGGCTTTACCCCAGAGGTCATCCGTCTTCAGACTCATGTGCTTGACACAACTACCCGAGGAAAGGAACTGTTGGAAGAACTATTTTTCTTTGAAGATGTTTCTTATGTTAAAAGCAATATAACATAACTCTCCGCCTCACTCTTGTCCTTCAAACCATATAGCCGGATTGCCTCGTCACCCGAAGCACCTAGTCTGATTACTTCGGCTAGTAGTAAGGGACACTCCTCGGCCGTTGGCCGAGGAGGTAGAAGTCGATGGCTGGTTGACAGAGTTTAGGTGCGCAGTTTGAATAATAACATAAAGTACTTTGATACATAGTCATACATAATCATTTAATTACACCCGGTCTAGCCCATCTATTAAGGTGTCTAGGGCGCAGTCCTTCTGCGAGAACCAAGCAGCGGGCATGACACTCTCGTATGCGAGACTAGTCACTGGTGCGCGTCGGTCCTAAACAAACGGTTTTTTACCCCTTTCCGCGACGGCATTTGAAACCATCGCCAAGTGAGTGTGGGCGATAGGGGGGTCCTTCCCACACGACCCAGAAACTGTTGGGTATATGCCCTCCTGGCACACACGTTCGGCAAAATGAGGTCGTGTGCGACCGGCGAGCACTCAAATACGGAAATACAATCAATAGAGCTAAAAAATACAATTATACGACGAAATTGTTTCTGGTCGCAACTCGCAAGTACATCCCACAAAGTCAGTCCCCGCTAAACGTTTCCGTTCGTATGCAAATCCCACACAGTCGCTTCAAGGAAAACATTTCCATTCACAGGTACATCACACATAATTTTTCCCGTTAAATCGTTTGCGTTATTGAATGTAGCACACACGGTCCGTAGAAGAAACTGTGTGGCAAAGGCTGTCCATGACACACAGTTTTTATGTGGTAAATGTTTGCGTAAGGTGGCCTAACGCAAACAGTTTTTAAGAGAAAATCGTGTGTGATTGTTCATTGATCCAACACAGTTTATTCCTAGAAACTGTGTGCATTGCCTGAGGTCATCGTACATAGTATTTTTTCAACAACCGTTTGCAATATCAAAACCCAATTAGCAGGCTAATTGCCATATTATTAATAATCCATTTATTAATCTAATTGACATTCATATTAAGCACACAATATATTTCATTTTCATATTAAGGAAGCAGAATTTCATAATTGAAATATATCAGAGTACAACATGATATAGCTTCAGCACTCAGCTACCCCATTACACAACTGCACCAGCAGCAAGTTCCACATGCAACATGTAGAACCTTTCGAAATTAGCATCATAGACGGTATATAGACTGATGCATCTCATCTGGAAAACTGCTGAAGCGGAAAGCGAATATTGAGCCTTCATTCATGTTGAAGGTCTTTGCAACTTTAGGCCAGTGCCTATGGATGATTGACCGTCCGTCCTTCGACCTCTTCAGGAACACTTCAATATTGAACCGTGTGTGTTGTATGAAAACCTTCCTCGCCTCCTGACCATAGAGGTGGTTTGAGAGGTAATCATCAGTGAACTGCTTTGGAAAGGCCTGAAAATAAGGATGTGCATAAATATTTTCTCTATATTGGAAATGGGGAAAAGGAATAAAAAAGGCAAGGTATAATAGTTAGTACCATCTTGTAGTGAACTGATGTCTTCTTCATTGTGCAGACAAAGATCTTGTTGTTTTTTGTCGCTAATTTCTTTATCCTAATGATCTTTCTAAGTTTCTTGATTTGATTGATATTCATGGACAACTCATTTCCCCATATGCAAAAAAGGGTCAAACAGTGGGTCAAAACCTCTGACAGCAGGACCTATATGTGCAAGACCAAATTGTTAAAAACCAAAATATTAGAATGGTTCCTGCAATTGCACAATAATGTGCTATTAGACAACGGACCATGCACGTGCTAACCTCGATTGTAAACCTCAGTGCTTCCCATTGTTTCCCTGCAACACATATAAGGTAGTTAGTCATCAGGTTAAGTAAGGGTTCGCATGCTATCAGTAAAATATGTTGATGAAAAATAAGCACATTGCAGATTCATCAGATTAATTGAAGCCAAACGGAAAACCCATTTACCCAAACCAAGCATGATTAAGAACTAGGAAATATAGTACTTGTATATGTTTCTCATGTATTAAGTGCAGCCAAATTCGATTTATTCCTCACATGCACAACAATACAAAATTCTACCCACGACAATTGGACATCGCACTGCAGAATTGAACCAAGCAGTTAACTAAACACTGCAACAAATGAACCAAACATTAACTGAGCACCACATTGCACAATATAACATTGAACCAAGAAGTTAACTAAACACCACAACAAATGAACCAAACATTAACTGAGCACCACATTGCACAATATAACATACTCCTTATAGAAGATCAGAGAGTTAACCAAACAGTTAACTACAGCCAATTGTAGCAATTGTATTTGTTTCTCATGTATTTACTACAGCCAAATTCAATTTATTCCTCACATGGTATACAATAACAGAATGCACCCACAATTTTGTAAAGATAAATTCGATTTATTTCTCACATGGAAGACAATACAAAATTGCAGCCTGAAGAATTGAACATCACATTTGCAGAATTGAACCAAACAGTAACTGAAGATGACAACTAATTAACAAAACAGTTAATAAGTGAGCACCACACTGCACGACATATAGAACATATACACTAGAGCAACAGATTGCATGGTGAAATTAGATAGCACAATTCACTAGATTTTGTGAAGGAAAGGCAGGAGCAGCACACGCAACGGGTAAACCGAGCATGCTTAACCGGTGTAGCTAGCAATTGGCAAGGTGCTCTTCCAAGATCTGGGGGTCGGCACAAATGGCAGCCATCGCGACCTCATCCGCGCGTGCGGCCGCGATTTGCTTCTCCGCTGCCAAATGCTCCTTGAGGTCCTGGCTATACTGCATGCACCATGGCTTAGGCCGGCGCTTATTTGGTGGAGGGGTCGGTGATTTGGGTGGAAGGTGTCACGCTCGCGACAGAGGTCGGGGCATGTGGGATGTGGAATTAGGAGGAGGATGGGGGTCGGGTGTGGATTACCTGCTTGGATAGAGGAGGCTGAGCAGTGTAAGGGAGGGTCGCCGGCGAGGAGGCGGCGGCGCTGCAAGCAAGGAGTGAAGGTTTCAACCTGGAAAGGAAGGCGGAAAGAGGGTAAATGTGGCTTTTGGTAAGGGGGAGGGGCGGGGAGGTATATATTTCCGCGGAAGCCGAAAATTTGGAATCGCTTCAGCCAAAAAACTGGCGCGCAAAGTGTCATCAGACACGGTCCCTTATTCAGAACTGTGTACGATATGTGGACATCACAAACGATTCAGATATCTTAACCCGTGTGTGATGAGTTTGAACGTCAAAAGTTTTGGTTCGAATTTCCATGGTTACAGTGGTCATCCACATCATTGCATAATTTGGGTACACAAAGGAGACTACAACACACCCACATTTCTTAATCGAGCAAGTTCAGCAATTAAATAGAGCTAGCTGACCTAAACATTACTCTAACAAATTAAAGACCGGCGCTCTTAATTAAAAAAATATAGAGTACTACTACGGCTGGTGCTCGTCGATCTCCGCCGCCGCCTCCATGTCCAGCTCGCGCCCGACGGTCTCCTGGGGAAGGGGCTCCATGGCATCCATCGCACCATACTCGGCAAGCATCTCGCCATCCGCGTCTGCCATCTCTTTGGAAAAGGCCGCCATGAGCTGGGCGTGGGTGGACGCGATCTGGGCTTGGACGGGCTCCGTTGTCGCAAGGTATGCGGCGGAGGAACGGACGGCTGCTCGAACGCTCTCGGCGATTGCCAGCTCTTCGGCCGTGGGTTGCCGACCGTTGTCGGAGAAACTTCGTTCGATTTGTGTGGTGACCACCAGGAGCTGGGTGTGGGCAGCCTCGGCATGGTCGTGGGCGGCCTTCATCAGGGCTAAGGTCGCCGCTGCGGAACGGACAGCTGCTGTGCCGCTCTCGCCAGTTGCTATCCCGAGGCAGATGTTGCTGCCGCCACCTGAGAAGCAACAGCGGCCGTTTGGGCTGCCTTTGCCGCCCGGTCGCAAATTGCAGCCGCGCTCATGCACCTTGTTAGCACGCGCATGGCGGCTGCGGCCGCGCTCTCGCTGGAGTGGGCCACCGAAGTTGCCCTCACGACGCGTGTCATGGAATTGTCACGGCAGATGTCCTAGTGAAAGGACTTAATCGTGGATCCATCGCAACTAGGAAGCTTAAAGGGGTTAAAATGGGACAAAGGACACGAGGGTTTATACTGGTTCGGCCCCTTGCGGTGAAGGTAAAGGCCTAATCCAGTTCGAGGTGGTATTGCTTATGTTTCGATTGCTAGGGAGCGAATCCGCTTGACCTAGCTTTCGATCTGATGTTACTTGTCCTGAACCGCCGCCAGGTCGTCCCTTTATATACAGAGGTCGACGCCCAGCGGCTCACAGAGTCCCGGCCGGCTCATAAACAGTGTCCGGCTCGGTCTCTAACTATCCCTGCCTTACAATACAAGTTATGTACATATGGCGGTTTATCTCTACAGGCCTTGAGTCGCCTTTGGGCCTTCGGCCCTTAACTGAACTGCCATCTTCCAGAGCTGTCTTGGGCTTCATGAATCACCATAGGTATAACCCGGCCCCTCCTGGGCGGGTCATACCTAATAGTTATATCCCCAACATTAGGCCCCAGGTTGATTTGAACTGGTTCATGTCAATCTTCAACACTTATAGAAAGTCTTCTGCTCTTCATTGTGCGAGAATTTGTAACCCGCCATGACGTCATCTTCTGGATTTGTGATAACCCGCCATGACGCCATCTTCCATTACTTCACACTTTATCCAACGTATCTCAACGGATCCTTATCTTAATGACCATCCCAAAAATCGAGGCGTCCTGGTAGCTGGATAATCATATTTTCAGCCTCCTCGTTTTTCGCGCCCACTTAAGAGTCTTTCCTTATAAATAGGCACGACCGGTCTTTCCTCATTCTCCCCCTTTCCAGTGTCTTCTTCCTCTCGCAACCCTTCTGCCGCTCGAGCTCCGCCGCCGCTGCAGAGCACCTCGTCTTCCTCAACCTCGGCCGCTGCATCAACCTGAGTCGATCCAGAGAACGACGGCGACCCTCCGCAGTAGATCTGCAGTTGTAAGTTTCTGCCTTCCCATACCTCAGATCCGCATTAGGGTTTGCGAGTTTCTCTGTGTTCTTCGTAGTTCATCTTCCAGGCTGTACCGCGAGCTTCTTTGATCTGAAAACGGTGTTCAACCAATGCGGTAGTTGTTTTATTTCCACTTTTGATATCAGTAGATCCCCTTTCCTGGAAGAAAAATCTTGTGAAAGCTCATGAACTCATCTGTACTGGTTTTTAGGTTTAGATTTAGTTTTCTTTTCCTGAACAGCCGTTGATCCAAAATAATAGCTGCAGCCTGTGAAACTTGTTTATGTAACACTTAGGCAAAAAAACTGCATCTGTTAGATCCATCTAGCCATGGCAGCTCAAATTGCCGACTTAAATTGAAATGCTCAACAGACATCATCCAACTTATCATGGCAGCTTAAATAATTTGCACTGCTCATGGCGGTTTACATAACCTGACATAATTTAGTCATATACCATTAGGCCCCTTTGTAAGCCGCCATCTCGAATATGCACTGTAATATTTTCCTCTCCGGCTTAAGTTTGAACCGGCAATTTCACTCTTTGTTAGGCTTCCGTCTTCATAATGCCGCCAAAACACCCACTTCATGCAATTGGGTCAAGTCCATCGTCACAGATAGTACACTTGACGACTTTGTGAAGACTAGCTATCTGCCAAAGAAGGAAATCATGTCCTACCGTGCACCTGATCCAACCGAGGAAAATCCTCATCCCAAAGAGGGGGAAGTCATTGTCTTCACTGACCACATGAACCGGGGCTTTTCCCCACCCGGCTCAAAGTTTTTTAGAGACGTCCTACACTTTTTTGACCTCCGTCCTCAAGACATCGGACCCAACTCCGTGTCTAATATTTGCAACTTTCAAGTGTTCTGTGAGGTATATCTTGGAGAAGAGCCCAGCTTGCTACTCTTCAAAGAGTTATTTTATTTGAACCGCCAGAATGAATGTGCCAACGGGCCTAGCATGGAACTTGGTGGGGTCTCAATCCAATGACGGAGAGACGCCATTTTCCCCTATGCGAATCCACCAAGTCACCCCAAAGACTGGAACCAGACATGGTTCTATTGCCAAGACACTTCTCCGGCTGATGAGAATCCTCTGCCCGGCTTTCACGCCCTGCGCTTCGAGTCTAATCATCCTCTACCAGACAAGTTGTTCGCTGCTGATCGCCAGAAACTCGCCCCTACCATGGTTAAAATCAAGGCTCTTTTGGGGAATGGTTTAAGTGGTATCGACTTGGTCCGGGTTTGGCTTGCCTGGCGGATCATTCCATTGAGCCGCCGTTCTGGTTTGATGTGCACCTACACAGGCGAGAAGAATGATCCTTTGCGGCACAGCTCTGACAATTTACCTGACGGCGTCATTGATGATATGACAAAGTCACTCTTGAACGAAAGCCTAGCAGACTGTGGCAAGGTGGGCTTAAGCCCTTTCTGCAAAGCTAACCCGGCTCCAGGGTAAGCCGCGAAATTGAGCATTTTTACCTTCATCCGTGATGTTTGTCTTTACTCAGACTTTTGCTGATTTTCACAGGCTAATGACAAATTTTGGAAAACAAAGTATGATCATGAATCTGCAAAGAGAGCCAGGAAGGCCAAGAGAGCCGCCAGGAAAACCGCCTCCAAGAAGAAAGGAAGCAAGACCAACGCCTCAGATTTGCTTCGACTAGAAGATACCTCTGAGTCGGAGGTAGCTCTTGACTCTCTAGGCTCCTTTTTTAACCACCTTATTGACACTGATTATTATCAGGAGGACACGGGAACGAGTCATGGAGTGGATGAAGAGGTAACTATTATTCCTTCCGACTCCGAGCCTTTGCCAAGACAGAAAATCCGAAGAGTAACCTGGAAATTAAGATTTTCGCATCCTTTAGCTTATCAATCCTCAATTTCTTTTGAAGCGACAGATTCATGAGAGCCGGAGGCAGACCTGGACCAGCAAGGATGCCGAACTCTCCTCTGGCTTACCAAATACACCAAGGAAACGCCGGAATGAGGTCACCTCTGACTTAACTCCTTTTTATCCTTTGGCGGGTCTCACTCGTCAACCACTCAACTCTTCTGACTCGAATTATCAGGAAACTTTACCTTCCTCCGGTGACTCACTCCAGTCCAACATGCCGGCTTTTAAGACCGCTCCAGGGTAATGATAATTTACTATCCTGCATTCATTTCAATTTTTATATTTGTACTGATATTTTGATCTTTATGCAGAGGAAAAGCAAAGCCCAGCAAGAAGGTGAAGAAGAGTAAGCCGGCCGAAGAGCCCTCCATCAATGAGCCAGAACTCCAGACGGCCGCACCGGAAGCCTCTGTTCCTGAGCGGCCGCTTGAACTGGTTCATGACATGCCAACGCCAACCGCTGACCCGCCTGCTGATCAAGCCGCCGATGGCTCTGCAACCCTTGAAGCTTCCAGCCCGGCCAAGACAGATGACCCACAAGATGCCGATGTTGAAATTACCAGGACCGGCTACACTGAACCGGGGAGACCTACTATGCGAGCCAAGTGTTCTGCCAAGGAAGAGCACCTGGAACACCGTAAGGTCAGATTTGACATTGCTGATTATACTCACATGAGCATTGGGGAAGTTTCTCTAGATATCTTAGCCAAGTGCACAACAGCCGTGACCTCGAAGTTGATATGGTGAAGAAAATGCACCAGAAATTTGAGGTATAAACTCTTTCCCTTCACTGAATTATCCTTACTATGCCAGCCCCCAAGTCTATTGCTTATGATGAATATGCTGTAGACTTAGAACAAACGTATAAGCATTAGTAATATCCTTTGGTCAAACCTGTAAAAAATCTGGGTTACTCCGTAGTCCCCAAGGGCCGGTTTAATCAACATGAATGAGCCGGTCCTTCACATGCTTGTGCAGAATATAATCCTTGTGTAGATTTAACAGCAATATGCATTAGCCCCCAAGTGCCAAGTACTCTTGCTTGCAAAGTGCTTGGGACTTACTCTCATGAACCGCCACTGAGATAAAACCTTCGTTAGACATTAGCCCCCAAGTGCCAAGTGTTGTTGCTTGCAAAAGGCTTGGGACTTAATATTGTATGCTAATATTCATGATTTTTGATCCGGTATTTGTACAGGCCACCACTACTCAACTTCAATCAGAACTGTCTGAATTGAAGAACCATCTGGAGGCTCAGGAAACTGAAACTCAAAAAGCCAATTCCAAATTTGAATTCAGTGTGGCTGAACAAGAGAAATTGAAATCCAAGTTTGAGGATGAGAAGAAGGCGTGGGCTGAAGAAAAAATTGCCTTAACCCAACGAGCTGAAACAATAGAAACGGCTCTTGAAGAAGTGACCACTCAATTGTCTGGCTTAAAATGCCATGTATCTCAGATGGTCTCAGCAATCTTTGGTAAGTCGTCCTGCAAGTGTCAAATATTTAATCTTTCTAGTGATCATATGAATTGTCATTAACTCACCTGATTTTGCTATACAGGCCCCAGGAACTCCAACCTCAACCAAGACATGCTGGTGAAGCTGAAGGCGGTTTACACGCTCGTGGAACAACTTTATACTGGATCTCAGCGTGCCTTGGCCATAGTTGCCCTGTCAAACAAAGTCCCCACACTCCTGGCGGATGTTCTAAAGAGGCTTTCTGTGCTACCCCAGCGGTTCAATGAATTAAGGCGGTCATCTGCAAGAGCCGGAGCCATGGCTGCTTTAAGCCGGGCCAAGGCGTGGCTACCGGAGTTAGACCCGGCCGACATCGCCATTGGATATCCAAGCCTTAAAGAGGATGGCACATCATTTGAATGGAAGGACTTCGCCGCTTGTGTGAAGGAAATATGCCCTGTGGCCACCCTGATTGCTGATGAGGCGGATCTCACCAAGTACCAGCCGGGTTATGACGCGGAAAATCAGAGGATTCCAACGCTGCATTATAAAGTGACGAGCCTGATCCCTCCAATTCGTAAGCATACCTTCGCCCTGAAGTTGACCCGGCCGGACTAATTGATGATGAAGCTGAATTTGAAGCTTTGAATGGCATTGACTGGTCATCATCAACCTTCTAGGACAGGGAACAGGACGGAGGAGCAGAAAGGGTTGATCCGGAAGCTTCAGGCCAACAAGAGAATTGACCCGCCGGGCGGCTCATATTTATACCTTGCTGGAAAACAATTTAATCATTTGGACTCGGCGAGTCATGTAATAGGGTAGAAATGACTATGCTTTGTCGTGCCATCGTGCACGTTTTGGTGCTCAACACTGTTAAGCCGCCGCCTTATACTCTCCCCGTTTTTAAACTTATCATCTGTTTTCTTTATTCATAAGAAAGTCTTTGAACTGTCCTGCACACAGAAATAGATCACAAGAACCCTTGGCAGCTTACCGCAGGACGGGTCATAATATCTTACATACAATCATTAATTTTGAAAGAAGAGACACAGATAAGCCTGTTATGAATTATAACTTTGAAACACAACTATAATATCATGCCTGTGATTTTGAATTTGCACTGCCGGTTCACATGACCTGAACAGTAAGGGTGATAACCCAATCCTTAGAAGCCAACACTTCCAAATGTATGATGATTGTCATACACTGGCGACTTATTATCCAAAACCAAGCCGGGTTAAATTTGAACCACACTTGTGCTTAGATCTAGACAAAAGTCTCAAGACAAAAACAAAGATTGTTTGCAAAAAACTTAAGCAAAATAGAAAGAAAATTTTTGAGGCTTCTAATTCGAATACGATCAGTAAACCGACCAAAGGGGTTAAGCTAGGATTCAAATACGATCATGTAGCCCCCAGTGGCTTTGGCGTTGCGCCGATCAAGAGGGTACCGACAGCTATGTTCTCTTTGGTTCGAATACGACCTATGTATGAACAGGAAGCCCCCAAATGACCTTGAGAGTTTTTTAACGGCTCTGATTCGAATACGATCAAAGTCAGACCCAAAAGGGGTTAAGCTATGATTCGAATACGATCAAGAAGCCCCCTAGTGAGTTTGGCATTGTGCCGATCAAGAGGGTACCGACAACTATGTTCTCTTTGGTTCGAATACGACCTATGTTTGAACAGGAAGCCCCCTAATGACCTTGAGGTTTAACGGCTAAATTCAAATACGATCATGAGCAGACCAAAGGGTTAAGCTGGATTCGAACACGATCAACCCCCAATTGGTCGTTTGAAGTTATGATGATGAAGACATATGATCATTGAGGATGAAAAAGACAGAGGTCCTGCTTTATTACTTATCATAATATATACATCATCAAAATATGTACATCATGAGAGCCGGTGGCTCAAGTATAATAAGGCCGAAGATGAGCGATATTCCACGGCCGACGGGTCTCTTCCTCCGACTTACGTGAGTCTTTGTGCTCTCAAACATCGATAAGGTAGTATGACTCATTGTTCAAGTTCTTGCTGACCACAAAAGGCCCTTCCCAAGGTGGGGATAACTTGTGTGCATCAGTTTGATCCTGGATGAGCCAGAGCACCAAGTCACCTTCTTGAAAGGTTCTGGACTTAACTCGGCGGCTGTGATAATGATACGTCTCCAACGTATCTATATTATCCATCTTGGATGTTTATGGGCTTTATTAAACAATTTTATATTATTTTTGGGACTAACCTATTGACCCAGAGCCCAGTGCCAGTTCCTGTTTTTCCCTTGTTTCAGTGTTTCGAAGAAAAGGAATATCAAACGGAGTCGAAACGGAATGAAACCTTCTGGAGAAGTTATTTTTGGAAAGAAAGCAACCAGGGAGACTTGGAGTCCACGTCAAGAAAGCAACGAGGAAGGCACGAGGCGGGGGGGCGCGCCCTCCCCCCTCGTGGCTCCCCTGACGTATTTCTTCCGCCTATATATCAATATACCCAAAAACCTTCGGGGAACAGAATAGATCGGGAGTTCCGCCGCCGCAAGCCTCTGTATCCACCAAAAACCAATCAGGACCCTGTTCCGGCACCCTGCCGGAGGGGGGAACCCTCACCGGTGGCCATCTTCATCATCCCGGCGCTCTCCATGACGAGGAGGGAGTAGTTCACCCTCGGGGCAGAGGGTATGTACTAGTAGCTATGTGTTTGATCTCTCTCTCTCTCGTGTTCTTGATTTGGCACGATCTTGATGTATCGCGAGCTGTGCTATTATAGTTGGATCTTATGTTGCTTCTCCCCCTCTACACTCTTGTAATGGATTGAGTTTTCCCTTTGAAGTTATCTTATCGGATTGAGTCTTTAAGGATTTGAGAACACTTGATGTATGTCTTGCGTGGGATACCCGTGGTGACAATGGGGTATTCTATTGATCCACTTGAGGTATGTTTTGGTGATCAACTTGCGGGTTCCGCCCATGAACCTATGCATAGGGGTTGGCACACGTTTTCGTCTTGACTCTCCGGTAGAAACTTTGGGGCACTCTTTGAGGTTCTATGTGTTGGTTGAATAGATGAATCTGAGATTGTGTGATGCATATCGTATAATCATACCCATGGATACTTGAGGTGACATTGGAGTATCTAGGTGACATTAGGGTTTTGGTTGATGTGTGTCTTAAGGTGTTATTTTACTACGAACTCTAGGGCTGTTTGTGACACTTATAGGAATAGTCCAGTGGATTGATCGGAAAGAATAACTTTGAGGTGGTTTCGTACCCTACAACAATCTCTTCGTTTGTTCACCGCTATTAGTGACTTTGGAGTGACTCTTTGTTGCATGTTGAGGGATTATTATATGATCCAATTATGTTATTATTGTTGAGAGAACTTGCACTAGTGAAAGTATGAACCCTAGCCTTGTTTCCTAGCATTGCAATACCGTTTACGCTCACTTTTACCACTTGTTACCTTGCTGTTTTTATATTTTCAGATTACAAAAACCTATATCTACCATCCATATTGCACTTGTATCACCATCTCTTCGCCGAACTACTGCACCTATACAATTTACCATTGTATTGGGTGTGTTGGGGACACAAGAGACTCTTTGTTATTTGGTTGCAGGGTTGCTTGAGAGAGACCATCTTCATCCTACGCCTTCCACGGATTGATAAACCTTAGTTCATCCACTTGAGGGAAATTTGTTACTGTCCTACAAACCTCTGCACTTGGAGGCCCAACAACGTCTACAAGAAGAAGGTTGTGTAGTAGACATCAAGCAGTTTCTGGCGCCGTTGCCGGGGAGGTGAGTGCTTGAAGGTATATCTTTAGATCTTGCAATCGAATCTTTTTGTTTCTTGTTTTATCACTAGTTTAGTTTATAAAAGAAAACTACAAAAAAATGGAATTGAGTTTGTCTCATACGCTTCATCTTTTTAATATCTTTCGTGAGAATGATGGAAAGGAAAATTGTGCCAAAGTGTTAGAAGAAGAATGCATTAAAATGTTTGGCACTAAATACTTGAATGATGAGCATGATTGCAATGTTGTTAGTATGAATTCTTTGAATACCCATGATGCTAATGATATGCAAACCACAAGCTTGGGGAAGCTATGTTTGATGAAGATGATATTTTTTGTCCCCCAAGCTTTGATGAGCAAATTTACTATGATGAAAGCATGCCTCCTATCTATGATGATTATTGTGATGACACATATGCTATAAAGAATAATGATAACCTTGAAACTTGTCATCTTGATCTTAATTTTCAATCACATGATAGCTATTTTGTTGAGTTTGCTCCCACTACTATTGACAAGAAGAATTTTTCTTATGTGGAGAGTAATAAAATTTCTATGCAAGTAGATCATGAAAAGAATGCTTTAGGTGCTGGTTATATTGTTGAATTCATTCATGATGCTACTGAAAATTATTATGAGGGAGGAATATATGCTTGTAGGAATTGCAATAATATCAAGTTTCCTCTCTATGTGCTCAAAGTTTTAAAGTTATGCTTGTTTTCCCTTCCTATGCAAGTTGATTCTTGTTCCCATAAGTTGTTTGCTCACAAAATCCCTATGCATAGGAAGTGGGTTAGACTTAAATGGCTAGTCATATTCTTCATGATGCTCTCTTTATGTTTCAATTCCTATCTTTTATGTGAGCATCATTGAAATCATCATGCCTAGCTAGGGGCGTTAAACGATAGCGCTTGTTGGGAGGCAACCCAATTTTATTTTAGTTTCTTGCTTTTTGGTTCTGTTTAGTAATAAATAATCCATCTAGCTTATGTTTAGATGTGGTTTTGTGTTTTAATTAGTGTTTGTGTCAAGTAGAACCTTTGGGAAGACTTGGGTGAAGTCTTTATGATCATGCTGTAAAAAAACGGAAACTTTAGCGCTCACGAGATTAGCTAAAACTTTATACTGGAGAGTGATATTTAGTTGATTATTTTTGCAGATGATTACTAGACAAATTCCTCAGGTCCACCAATTTATTTTAGAATTTTTGGAGTTCCAGAAGTTTGCGTTAGTTATAGATTACTACAGACTGTTCTGTTTTTGACAGATTCTGTTTTTCGTGTGTTGTTTGCTTATTTTGATGACTCTATGGCTAGTAAAATAGTTTATAAACCATAGAGGAGTTGGAATACAGTAGGTTTAACACCAATATAAATAAAGAATGAGTTCATTACAGTACCTTGAAGTGGTGTTTTGTTTTCTTTCGCTAACGGAGCTTACGAGTTTTCTGTTAAGTTTTGTGTTGTGAAGTTTTCAAGTTTTGGGTAAAGATTCGATGGACTATGGAAAAGAGTGGCAAGAGCCTAAGCTTGGGGATGCCCAAGGCACCCCAAGGTAATATTCAATGACAACCAAGAGCCTAAGCTTGGGGATGCCCCGGATGGCATCCCCTCTTTCGTCTTCGTTCATCGGTAACTTTACTTGGAGCTATATTTTTATTCACCACATGATATGTGTGCTTGGAGCGTCGTTTTATTTTCTTTAGCTTTGCTTGCTGTTTGAATAATATCCCAAGATCTGAAATTCTTAAATGAGAGAGAGTCTTAGCGTAGCTATATAATTATTTAACTACTCATTGATCTTCACTTATATCTTTTTGGAGTAGTTTGTCATTTACTCGTGTGCTTCACTTACATCCTATGAGTAAATGGTTGAATGATTTGAATGTCATAAATCTGAATTTATATATGTTTCACATGCCTTTCCCATGGGGAGTAATGACTTCAGATATAAGAAGTAGAGGTGGTAAATTTATTGAAGGTTAGAAAACATTGTATTGGTCACTTGAACAATTCATGAAAGAATATTGAAGGAAGAGAGATTTCACATATAAATATACTATCTTGGACATCTTCTATGATTGTGATCCCCATTAATTATTTTCAAACCTGAGAAAATTAGTTGAAGTTGGGCAAGGAAGACAACATAATGAGTTATGCTTGGGTATATTTGTATAGAAGTTATATTGTTATGGATCCTCTAACACGTGGTGCTTGCTATTTAGAATCCTTTGCTAGCCAAAATATCTGTACTAAGCGGGAATACTGCTTGTGCATCCAAGCTCCTTGAACCAAGTTTCTTCCATGAGTGTCCACCATATCTACCTATATGCGGTATTTACCTGCCGTTCCAAGTAAATTTGCATGTGACAAACTCTAAACCTTCAAATAATAATCTGTTTTGTATGCCCGAATCACTCATGTAGCAACTACGGGTTAGCAGTATCTTCCATGCTCGGTGGGTTATTCTCACGATGAGTGGACTCTGCTCATCATTCACGAGAAAATGGCCGGTAACTGGGATGCCCAGTCCCATGATCAAAAGATCAAAATCAAATAAAAAATAATTGCAAACAAAACTCCCCCAGGTTTGATGTTAGTTGGAGGCACCCGTTGTTTCGGGCAAGCCATGGATTGATGATTGTTGGTGGAGGGGGAGTAAAAATCTTTACCTTTCTGTTTGGGAACCGCCTATAATGTATGTAGTATGGAAGATATTGGGAACTCTTGGTCGTTATGTTGACAATGAAAGCATACCTCTCAAAATTATTTTCATCTCTGTTTTTGCTTCGAGCTTTGGCACCTCTGCAAATCCCTGCTTCCCTCTGCGAAGGGCCTATCTTTTACTTTTATGCAAGAGTCAGTAGTAATCCTTCTCATTCCAACCTATTCTTTAGTTGGCAAGCATCATGTGATGGAAAGATCCAAGCATATATGGCCATTCAAATATATTTGATCATGAATTATTATTGTTGACATTACCCTTGAGGTAAAAGGTTGGGAGGCGAAACATTAAGCCCATATCTTTCTCTGTGTTCGATGAATACTATTTCTTCTAAAAATATGCTTTGAGTGGTAGCAATCATGGAAGACTAAATGATAGTTGAGTATGTGAAGTTTGCTGAATCAAAGCTCTGACATAGACTCTTCCTGAAAATAAGATGAATTGCAATTGTTTGATGACTGAGAACATAGTTTGTTAGTTTTCAAGAAAGTTTATGATCTATACTTTAACATGTGAATAGTTTGTTACTTGATCATGAAAAGTTCTATGAGTTGAGCTACTGTTATGACATATAATGATGCTAGAAAAGGTGATTGAAATTATCATTGATCAAACTTATGTACCTGCTAGCATTCACACTTCATAAATTCTTTCTTTTATCATTTACCTACTCGAGGACGAGCAGGAATTAAGCTTGGGGATGTTGATACGTCTCCAACGTATCTATAATTTATGAAGTATTCATGCTATTATATTATCCATCTTGGATGTTTATGGGCTTTATTAAACACTTTTATATTATTTTTGGGACTAACCTATTGACCCAGAGCCCAGTGCCGGTTTCTATTTTTTCCCTTGTTTCAGTGTTTCGAAGAAAAGGAATATCAAACGGAGTCGAAACGGAATGAAACCTTCTGGAGAAGTTATTTTTGGAAAGAAAGCAACTGGGGAGACTCGGAGTCCACGTCAAGAAAGCAACGAGGAAGGGGGCGCGCCCATCCCCTGGGCGCGCCCTCCACCATCATGGGCCCCTCGTGGCTCCCCTGACGTATTTCTTCCGCCTATATATATCAATATACCCAAAAACCTTCGGGGAACAGAATAGATCGGGAGTTCCGCCGCCGCAAGCCTCTGTAGCCACCAAAAACCAATCGGGACCCTGTTCCGGCACCCTGCCGGAGGGGGGAACCCTCACCGGTGGCCATCTTCATCATCCCGGCGCTCTCCATGACGAGGAGGGAGTAGTTCACCCTCGGGGCAGAGGGTATGTACTAGTAGCTATGTGTTTGATCTCTCTCTCTCTCGTGTTCTTGATTTGGCACGATCTTGATGTATCGCGAGCTGTGCTATTATAGTTGGATCTTATGTTGCTTCTCCCCCTCTACTCTCTTCTAATGGATTGAGTTTTCCCTTTGAAGTTATCTTATCGGATTGAGTCTTTAAGGATTTGAGAACACTTGATGTATGTCTTGTGTGGGATACCCGTGGTGACAATGGGGTATTCTATTGATCCACTTGATGTATGTTTTGGTGATCAACTTGTGGGTTCCGCCCATGAACCTATGCATAGGGGTTGGCACACGTTTTCGTCTTGACTCTCCGGTAGAAACTTTGGGGCACTCTTTGAGGTTCTATGTGTTGGTTGAATAGATGAATCTGAGATTGTGTGATGCATATCGTATAATCATACCCACGGATACTTGAGGTGACATTGGAGTATCTAGGTGACATTAGGGGTTTGGTTGATGTGTGTCTTAAGGTGTTATTTTACTACGAACTCTAGGGCTGTTTGTGACACTTATAGGAATAGTCCAATGGATTGATCGGAAAGAATAACTTTGAGGTGGTTTCGTACCCTACAATAATCTCTTCGTTTGTTCACCGCTATTAGTGACTTTGGAGTGACTCTTTGTTGCATGTTGAGGGATTATTATATGATCCAATTATGTTATTATTGTCGAGAGAACTTGCACTAGTGAAAGTATGAACCCTAGGCCTTGTTTCCTAGCATTGCAATACTGTTTACGCTCACTTTTACCACTTGTTACCTTGCTGTTTTTATATTTTTCAGATTACAAAAACCTATATCTACCATCCATATTGCACTTGTATCACCATCTCTTCGCCGAACTAGTGCACCTATACAATTTACCATTGTATTGGGTGTGTTGGGGACACAAGAGACTCTTTGTTATTTGGTCGCAGGGTTGCTTGAGAGAGACCATCTTCATCCTACGCCTCCCACGGATTGATAAACCTTAGGTCATCCACTTGAGGGAAATTTGTTACTGTCCTACAAACCTCTGCACTTGGAGGCCCAACAACGTCTACAAGAAGAAGGTTGTGTAGTAGACATCAGATAACGACGCAGGTCCTGTTGGTAAATCGCCGAGCGGGTTGCTGCCAAGTCACGCTTTTCATCTAACAGGTCGAGTGCATCCTGATAGGCTTGTTCGTTATCAGCTTCAACGTAAGCCGCCACGCGGGGCGAGTCATGACGGATCTCACTAGGTAGAACCGCCTCTGCTCCGTAAACCATGAAGAAAGGCGTATAACCCGTAGACCTGTTAGGGGTAGTATTGATGCTCCATATCACAGAGGGTAACTCCTCCACCCAACAACCCGGCGTCCGTTGTAAAGGAACCATAAGCCGGGGCTTGATGCCTTTCAAGATTTCCTGATTGGCTCTTTCAGCTTGACCATTGGATTGGGGGTGAGCTACTAATGAAACATCAAGCCGGATATGCTCACGTTGACATAACTCCTCCATAGCGCCCTTGGACAGATTAGTATCGTTGTCAGTTATAATGCTGTGTGGAAAGTCAAAACGAAAGATCACCTTTTTCATGAATTGAACCGCTGTGGCTGCGTCACACTTACTAACCGGCTCCGCCTCAACCCACTTTGTGAATTTGTCAACCGCCACCAGAAGGTGAGTCTTTTTATCTTTGGATCTTTTGAAAGGCCCAACCATGTCGAGTCCCCAGACTGCAAACGGCCAAGTAATTGGAATCATCCTCAATTCTTGAGCCGGCACGTGAGCCCGTCGTGAGAATTTCTGGCAACCATCACATTTACTAACCAGATCCTCCACATCAGCATGAGCCGTCAGCCAATAAAATCCATGACGAAAAGCTTTTGCCACAAGGGACTTTGAACCAGCATGATGGCCACAATCTCCTTCATGGATCTCACGAAGAATTCTTGACCTTCCTTAGGAGAGACACATCGTTGAAACGCCCCCGTGACACTGCGATGATGCAACTCACCATTGGCAATTGTCATTGACTTAGACCGCCGGGTTATCTGTCTAGCCAAGGTTTCATCCTCAGGCAACTCGCCCCAGGTCATATAAGCCAAATATGGCACTGTCCAATCTGGGATGACGTGAAGAGCCGCCACCAATTGTGCCGCCGGGTCTGGAACAACCAAGTCCTCCTCTGTAAGCAGCTTGACAGAAGGGTTATGCAGAACATCCAAGAAGGTATTAGGTGGCACCGGCTTACGCTGAGACCCCAGCCGGCTTAAAGCATCGGCCGCCTCATTCTTTCTGTGATCAATGTGCTCCACTTGGTAACCCTTGAAGTGTCCAGCAATGGCATCAACTTCACGGCGATAAGCCGCCATAAGAGGATCCTTGGAATCCCACTTGCCTGATACTTGTTGAGCCACCAAATCTAAGTCGCCAAAGCACCTTACCCGGCTTAAGTTCATCTCCTTAGCCATCCGAAGACCATGGAGCAAGGCCTCGTACTCAGCTGCATTGTTAGTACAGGGAAACATCAACCGTAGCACATAACAAAATTTGTCACCTCGAGGGGAAGTTAAAACAACTCCAGCCCCCGAGCCCTCCAATTGCCTGGACCCATCAAAGTGGATAGTCCAATATGTGTTGTCCGGCTTCTCTTCAGGCATCTGCAGCTCTGTCCAATCATTGATGAAGTCCACCAGTGCTTGAGACTTGATAGAAGTGTGTGGCACATACTTTAAACCATGAGGCCCAAGTTCAATGGCCCACTTGGCGACTCGTCCTGTGGCTTCTCTATTTTGAATGATATCTCCTAAAGGAGCAGAACTAACCACAGTGATGGGATGACCCTGAACATATTGCTTAAGCTTCCGGCTTGCCATGAACACCCCATAAACGAGCTTCTGCCAGTGTGGATATCTTTGCTTGGACTCAATAAGCACCTCACTGACGTAATAAACCGGCCGTTGAACCGGATATTCCTTGCCAGCCTCCTTGCACTCTACAACAATGGTCACACTGACAGCACGTGTGTTAGCAGCCACATATAACAACAATGGCTCCTTATCAATGGGAGCAGCAAGGACCGGCGGCTCAGCGAGCGGTCTTTTCAAATCTTCAAAAGTAGCATTAGCAGCATCACTCCAGACAAAGTTGTCTGTCTTCTTCATCATCTGATACAGCGGTATCTGATACATCTCCATCGTATCTACTTTTCCAAACACTTTTGCCCTTGTTTTGGACTCTAACTTGCATGATTTGAATGGAACTAACCCGGACTGACGCTGTTTTCAGCAGAATTGCCATGGTGTTATTTTTGTGCAGAAACAAAAGTTCTCGGAATGACCTGAAACTTCACGGAGATTATTTTTGGAAAATATAAAAAATACTGGTGAAAAAATCAAGGCCAGGGGGCCCACACCCTTTCCACGAGGGTGGGGGTGCGCTCCCTGCCTCGTGGCCCCCTGGAGCTCCACCGACCTCAACTCCAACTCCATATATTCGTGTTAGGGGAGAAAAAAATCAGAGAGAAAGATACATCGCGTTTTACGATACGGAGCCGCCGCCAAGCCCTAAACTCTCTCGGGGGGCTGATCTGGAGTCCGTTCGGGGCTCCGGAGAGGGGAATCCGTCGCCATCATCATCATCAACCATCCTCCATCACCAATTTCATGATGCTCACCGTCGTGCGTGAGTAATTTCATCGTAGGCTTGCTGGACGGTGATGGGTTGGATGAGATTTATCATGTAATCGAGTTAGTTTTGTTAGGGTTTGATCCCTAGTATCCACTATGTTCTGAGATTGATGTTGCTATGACTTTGCTATGCTTAATGCTTGTCACTAGGGCCCGAGTGCCATGATTTTAGATCTGAACCTATTATGTTTTCATGAATATATGTGAGTTCTTGATCCTATCTTGCAAGTCTATAGTCACCTACTATGTGTTATGATCCGGCAACCCCGAAGTGACAATAATCGGGACCACTCCCGGTGATGACCGTAGTTTGAGGAGTTCATGTATTCACTATGTGTTAATGCTTTGGTCCGGTACTCTATCAAAAGGAGGCCTTAATATCCCTTAGTTTCCATTAGGACCCCGCTGCCACGGGACGGTAGGACAAAAGATGTCATGCAAGTTCTTTTCCATAAGCACATATGACTATATTCGGAATACATGCCTACATTACATTGATGAATTGGAGCTAGTTCTGTGTCACCCTATGTTATGACTGTTACATGATGAACCGCATCCGGCATAATTCTCCATCACCGATCAAATGCCTACGAGCTTTTCACATATTGTTCTTCGCTTATTTACTTTTTCGTTGCCACTGTTACAATCATTACAAAACCCAAAAATATTACTTTGCTACTAAATACTTTGCTGCAGATATTAAGTTATCCAGGTGTGGTTGAATTGACAACTCAACTGCTAATACTTGAGAATATTCTTTGGCTCCCCTTGTGTCGAATCAATAAATTTGGGTTGAATACTCTACCCTCAAAAACTGTTGCGATCCCCTATACTTGTGGGTTATCAAGACTATTTTCTGGCGCCGTTGCCGGGGAGCATAGCTCTATTCTTTGAGTCACTTGGGATTTATATCTGCTGGTCACTATGAAGAACTTGAAAGACGAGAAAACAAAAATTTATCCCTCAACTACGAGGGGAGGTAAGGAACTGCCATCTAGCTCTGCACTTGATTCACCTTCTGTTTTGAGGAAGCTTGCGACACCTAAACCTGCTTCTGCTATTAATTCTGATATGTCGCATGTTATTGATGATGCCACTTCTGCTATGCATGATACTTATGATGAAACTACTTCTATGCTTGATACTACTGTGCCACTTGGTGAATTTCTTGATGAACAACTTGCTAGGGCTAGAGAGAATGAAATTATTGAAACTAATAATATTGATGAAAGTGATGATGAAGATTCTCCCCTAGATATGAATTGCCTGTTGTGCCTGAGGGCTATGTTATGGATGAAGAAACTGCTAGAGACTTTCTTGCTTGCAATGATAGGAATGATCTTAAGAAATTATTAGCTAAGCTGAAACAAAAAACTCTGAATGCTAGAATGAAATATGATCCTGCTTATGCTACTTCACCTATCTTTGTTACCGATAAGGATTATGAATTCTCTGTTGATCCTGATATAATTACTTTGGTTGAATCTAATCCTTTTTATGGCTATGAATCTGAAACTGTTGTGGCACATCTTACTAAATTAAATGATATATCCTCAAAAAATTTCCGTTCTCATTAAAGGGTGATGCTAAGATATGGTTTAATTCTCTTGATCCTGGTTGTGTGCGTAGTCCCCAGGATATGATTTATTACTTCTCTGCTAAATATTTCCCTGCTCATAAGAAACAAGATGCTTGAAGGGATATATATAATTTTGTGCAAATTGAAGAAGAGAGTCTCCCACAAGCTTGGGGGAGGCTTCTCCAATTACTTAATGCTTTGCCTGATCATCCTCTCAAGAAAAAATGAAATACTTGATATCTTTTATAATGGACTAACCGATGCTTCCAGAGACCACCTGGATAGTTGTGCTGGTTGTGTTTCCAGGGAAAGAACACTAGATGAAGCTGAAATTTTATTGAATAATATGTTGACCAATGAAAACAATTGGACACTTCCTGAACCAACTCCTAAGCCAACTCCGAAGAAAAGGGGTGTTCTATTTCTCAGTCCTGAAGATATGCAAGAGGCAAAGAAATCTATGAAAGAAAAGGGTATTAAAGCTGAAGATGTTAAGAATTTACCTCCTATTGAAGAAATACATGGTCTTAATTTACCGCCTGTTGAAGAAATATATGGTCTTAATTCATCACCTATTGAAGAAACACATGGTCTTGATAACCCGACACAGGTAGTAAAGGTAAATTCTCTCTATAGATATGATAAAGCTGAAATCCCGCCTACTAAGTTTGCTAGCCAATGTTTGGATGAGTTTGATAATTTTATGGTTAAGCAAGAAGACTTCAATGCTTATATTGGTAGACAATTAAAACAAAATGCTTATATGATTGAACACTTGGGTGATTATATGTCTAGAGTTAAAGGTGAACTTAAACTCATTAGTAAACATGCTTCTATGGTTACCACTCAAGTAGAACAAGTACTTAAAGCTCAGAATGATTTGCTCAATGAATTGAATAGTAAGAATAATGATTTTGCTGTTAGAGTGGCTACTAGAACTGGTAAAATGACTCAGGAACCTTTGTATCCTGAAGGCCATCCTAAGAGAATTGAGCAGGACTCTCAGAGAAATAATGTAGATGCACCTAGTCCTTCTAAAAAGAAGAAAAAGAAAAATGATAGGACTTTGCATGCTTCTAGTGAACCTGTTGTTGACACACCTGAGAATCCAAATGATATTTCTATTTTTGATACTTAAACACAATCTGGTAATGAACATGAACCTAGTGATAATGTTAATGATGATGCTCAACCTAGCAATAACAATGATGTAGAAATTGAACCTGCTGTTGATCTTGATAACCCACAATCAAAGAATCAATGTTATGATAAGAGAGACTTTGTTGCTAGGAAGCACGACAAAGAAAGAGAGCCATGGGTTCAGAAACCCATGCCTTTTCCTCCCAAACCATCCAAGAAAAAGGATGATGAGGATTTTGAGCGCTTTGCTGAAATGATTAGACCTATCTTTTTGCGTCTGCGTTTAACTAATATGCTCAAAATGAATCCTTATGCTAAGTATATGAAAGATATTGTTACTAACAAGAGAAAGATACCGGAAGATGAAATTTCCACCATGCTTGCTAATTATACTTTTAAGGGTGGAATACCAAAGAAACTTGGAGATCCAGGAGTACCAACTATACCATGCTCACTTAAAAGAAACTATGTTAGAACTGCTTTATGCGATTTTGGAGCCGGTGTTAGTGTTATGCCTCTCTCTTTATATCGTAGACTTGATTTGAATAAGTTGACACCCACTGAAATATCCTTGCAAATGGCTGATAAATCAACTGCCATACGTGTCGGCATTTGTGAGGATGTGCCTATTGTGGTTGCAAACGTTACTATTTTAACGAACTTTGTTATTCTTGATATTCCCGAGGACGATAGTATGTCTATTATTCTTGGAAGACCCTTTTTGAATACTGCAGGGGCTGTTATTGATTTCAACAAAGGCAACGTCACTTTTCATGTTAATGGTAATGAGCATACGGTACACTTTCCGAGGAAACAACCTCAAGTCCACAGTATCAATTCTATTGGAAAAATTCCATCGATTATTTTTGGAGGTTTTGAATTTCCTCTTCCTACTGTCAAGAAGAAATATGATATTCTTATTATTGGGGACGTGCATATCCCCGTTGAGGTAACATAGTTATAACGCCCCGGATCCGACGCGCCAGGTGTCTGCCAGTTATTCGTCGTTGTTGCCATGTCATTTGCTTGCGTGTTGCATTTTGCCATGTCATCATCTGCATTTCATATCTTGTCATCATGTGCATTGCATTTGCATACGTGTTCGTCTCATGCATCCGAGCATTTTCCCCGTTGTCCGTTTTGCAATCCGGCGCTCCTATCTCCTCCGGCGCACCCCTCTTGTTGTCTTTCGTGTGTGGGTGTCAAACGTTCTCGGAATGGACCGAGGCTTGTCGAGTGGCCTTGGTATACCACCGGTAGACCACCGGTCAAGTTTCGTTCCATTTGGAGGTCGTTTGGTACTCCAACGGTTAACCGGGCATCCGCGAAGTCCGTTTGTGTGTTGCAGCAAAACTCCCTTTCAAACAGCCCCAAAACACCTCTAAGTCTCCGCCATGCTCTCGGTCGTTCGATCACGATCGCGTGGGCGAAAACCGCACCCCGTTTGGACTCTCCTAGCTCCCTCTACCTATTTAAACACCTCCCCCGGCCAAAATCGCAGTCGAAACCCTAACAAACCTCCCCTCGCACCGCGCCGGACATGTCCGCCCTCCTCCGGACAGCTCAGCGCCGCCGCCTGCAGCCAATGGCGCGCCGCCATGTGGCAGCCGCCGCCGCCCTCCGCCTCCGGCCCGTCGGGCCCGGATCCGGCCCCCGCGCGGGCCCGAGCCGCCGCCGCCGCCCCGAGACGCTCGCCTCCCCGCGCGCCCGCTCCTCCCTCCGCCGGTCGCCGCCGCCGGCGCCGCCGCCCGGCCACGCCTCACCTCCGCCGTGCCGCGCCCCGCCGCCGCCGGTCGCCGCCGCCGCCTCTTTCCCGCGCGTCCGGCCTCCTCCCGCGGCCCCCACCTGCTCCACCTCTCCGGCCCGACGCCGTCGAGGTCCCCGCCGCGCCGCCCGACCTTCCCGCCGCCGGCGCCCTCCTCTTCTTCGAGCTCGAGGTCCAGCCGCGCCGGATCCCGATCGGGTCAACACCCCGCGTTGACTTCGCCCCCCCTCGAGGTCATTTTTCTCTAAGTCCCCAGTTTTTCTTAATATGTGCATTTGTTTGACCTAGTGTAACTCCTTGCATGTAGCTCCGTTTTGCGCGTGTATTATGTCAAATTGTTCGTCTCGTGTTGCACTACATTTTGTTCAACTGCACCATGTTCATTTGAGTCCATCTTGATGCCCTAATCATCGTTGCAAGAGTGCTAGTTGCTGTTATCTGCTGGTTCTTATCAGAACTTGGTGAATTGTTATTTTTGTTACATTTAATCTGTGCATCTTATGAGTATGAGCTCTACATGTGTTTTGTTGTATGCCATGCGATCTTTCCAGTGGTGTATGCCATGTATTTTTGTGATCTCTTTGGTGACTAGCACAAGCATGCAAAGTAGGCTCCGTAATGTTTCTGATTTCAGGGACTTGGTGATTTCTCTAAGTCCTTGTTTGCTGTTATTTTGTTGCCATGTAAACTTGATGCTACAGAGACATCCATGCATATTTTGGAGATGTTGAGTAAGGATTTTTTGTAGATATTGTTGTAATTGATCCATTCCTGTCCTTTTTTGCAATTATGGAGTGCCATAGCATGACTCAATCTTGCTCTACTTTTGCTATAAAATATTTCTGGCAGATTCTTAACATGATATTCATTTTTGCCAAGCTTGTTGTAGTTGATCCATACATGCTATGCTTTTGTTCTTGCCATTGTTAGCTTCATAAACATGCCATCTTGCTGTAGGTATGCTTGTTTTGTCATGCATTGCTTTGTGGTGAGTACATCAAGCTCACCAACATGCCTATATATTATTGTTTCTGCCATGCTCTGTTTTCTGCCAAGTCTTAAACCTGATAACGAAACTTGTTATGTTTACATACTTGCCATCATATCTTCTGGTCCTTTTTGGCTTATTGTCAGTAAGAGACGTTTGTCATATGTATTTAGTAGATTCATGCCATGCCTTGTTTTGCCATGTTAAGTTCCTGTAGCATGTTGATTTCATGCTCTGAACATTGCTACCTGATGCTGTTTCTGTCATGCCCAGTAATTCTGCTAAGTCTGTGAATCTGTTATTATTTTGCAATCTTGCCATGTCCTTTGGAGCATGTTCTAGTGATTTCTGGAGA
This sequence comes from Aegilops tauschii subsp. strangulata, assembly GCF_002575655.3. Lineage (NCBI taxonomy): Eukaryota > Viridiplantae > Streptophyta > Magnoliopsida > Poales > Poaceae > Aegilops > Aegilops tauschii. The sequence goes on from NC_053041.3 coordinate 485,748,895, forward strand.
TAGCTTAGTGTTTATGTTTTGTTGTGCTTTACCTGTACATCATGCCCATGCCTTTGTTTTCATGTTGAGTTGCTGTAGCATATTGTTTTGATGCTTGCATTATGCCTAGTTGCTGTTTTGGACAGATTGTTGCTATATATTGTTTGGAGTGTATGTGTTGCACCGTTGCTCCATTTTGGGTGTGCTCTACATGAAACTTGCTTAGTTTTGCATGTAGTCTCATATTCTCATGTTGCATCCTTGTTTTGAGGTGTTTTCTTGATGTTTGTATGCATTTTGCATCAATGCCATGTTTAACTTGTTTTGCTTATATATTCTAGCCCGTAGCTCCGAATCTAATGAATTTTATATGTAACTTGACTAGAATTTCGTGTAGATCATCATGGTGCTCTTTAACTTGCTGTTTAACAACTTGAACATAAGGTTTATTCAGTTCTGGACCAATTTCGAAATTTGCATATGAGGACTTACCGGAATTGTTATGTGTTGATTCCGGCCTCATTTAAACTTGCCTTGGTGTGTTGTTGTTGTATGCATCATCTCTTGTCACGAGTAGCTTCATATAGCCTTGTCATGCATCATACTTGGTTGAGCATCATGCCTTGTTCATGTGTGGTGTGTTTACCTTGTTGTGTGCTTCTTCTCGATAGTTCCCGTGTCGTTGCGATCGTGAGGATTCGTTCGTCTTCGTGGCTTCATCTTCTTCATGGACTCGTTCTTCTTCCTAGCGGGATTTCAGGCAAGATGACCGTCACCTTGGATCTCATTACTATCATTGCTATGCTAGTTGCTTCGTTCTATCGCTAAGCTGCGCTACCTATTCACTTGTCCTTCAAGCCTCCCAAATTGCCATGAACCTCTAACCTTTGTCACCCTTCCTAGCAAACCGTTGTTTGGCTATGTTACCGCTTTGCTCAGCCCCTCTTATAGCGTTGCTAGTTGCTGGTGAAGATGAGGATTGCTCCATGTTGGATTATGTTTATGTTGGGATATCACAATATCTCTTATATTATTAATGCATCTATATACTTGGTAAAGGGTGGAAGGCTCGGCCTTATGCTTGGTGTTTTGGTCCACTCTTGCCGTCCTAGTTACCGTCCTACCGGTGTTATGTTCCCGGATTTTGCGTTCCTTACACGGTTGGGTGATTTATGGGACCCCCTTGACAGTTCGCTCTGAATAAAACTCTTCCAGCAAGGCCCAACCTTGGTTTTACCATTTGTCTCACCACCACCTACTTTTCCCTTGGGAGTCGCTCTCTCGAGGGTCATCTTTATTTAGCCCCCCCGGGCCAATGCTTGTCTAAGTGTTGGTCCGAACTAGAGCCCCTTGCAGCGCCACCTCGGGGAAACTTGAGGTCTGGTTTTAGTTGTACGGATTGCTCATCCGGTGTTGCCCTGAGAACGAGATATGTGCAGCTCCTATCGGGATGTCGGCGCATCGGGCGGCTTTGCTGGTTTTGTTTTACCATTGTCGAAATGTCTTGTAACCGGGATTCCGAGACTGATCGGGTCTTCCCGGGAGAAGGAATATCCTTCGTTGACCGTGAGAGCTTATGATGGGCTAAGTTGGGACACCCCTGCAGGGTATTATCTTTCGGAAGCCGTGCCCGCGGTTATGTGGCAGATGGGAATTTGTTAATATCCGGTTGTAGAGAACTTGACACTTGACCTTAATTAAAATACATCAACCGCGTGTGTAGCCGTGATGGTCTCTTCTCGGCGGAGTCCGGGAAGTGAACACGGTTTCTGGGTTAAGTTTGACGTAAGTAGGAGTTCAAGATCACTTCTTGATCATTGCTAGTTTCACGACCATTCCGTTGCTTCTCTTCTCGCTCTTCTTTGCGTAAGTTAGCCACCATACTTGCTTAGGCGCTGCTGCAACCTCACCACCTTATCCTTTCCTTTCCCATTAAGCTTTGCTAGTCTTGATACCCATGGTAATGGGATTGCTGAGTCCTCGTGGCTCACAGATTACTACAACACCAGTTGCAGGTACAGGTTTTTGCGATGATCATGACGCGAGAGCGATGTCTTGTTTTGGAGTTCTTCTTCCGCTTCTTCTTCGATCAGGGGATAGGTTCCAGGTCGGCAGCCTGGGCTAGCAGGGTGGATGTCATTTGAGTTTCTGTTTATGTTTCATCCGTAGTCGGATGTTGATCTCATGTATGATGTATTGATGTATTCTTGCGGCATGTGTTTGCCTTGTCTGTATCCCCAAATATTATGTAATGTTGATGTAATGATATCCACCTTGCAAAAGCGTCTTCAAGATGCGCTTCTATCCTTTGGTGGGACCTTCGTGTTCCTTTAGGATAGGGTCGCATCTTGGGCGTGATAATAGTGTTATTCGAAATTTCTCCGGTTCCATGTTATTCTGAATGAGTTTGTTAACAAGACTTGATCAACCTTGTTAGTGGATTCCTTTTGATGAGCATGAGATGGATGAAGTTAGAAAGCACAACCTTCTGTACCCTCCTCTTACTTTCTGCTATTTAGAATAAATAAAGTAAAAATAGTATTTTTTTCTGTCTGTTTTCTGATTTATCCGTGCAATAAAAAATACCCTGAAAATAAAAGTTCGCCAAATGTCCTGCCAATTTAATATGATTTTTTCTGGAATATTTGAGAATATTTGGCACTGAGAACACATCAGGGGGAGCTGGCACCTGGCCACGAGGGTCCAGGGCGCGCCCCCTGCCTCGTGCCCATGGTGGCTCCCCTCCACTTATTCCTGAACCCACACACTCCTTCCTCCCAAAAAAAATCACCAACCAGCTCAAGCACGAGTTCTAGCTCATTTTGCTGCGATTTTCGATCTCCTTGCTCTAAGCACCTCTCACAAAACTGCTTTGGGGGATTGTTCCTTGGTATGTGACTCCTCCATTGGTCCAATTAGTTTTTGTTCTAGTGCTTTATTCATTGCAAATTTGTGCTGCCTAGGTGACCATGTTCTTGAGCTTGCATGTCAAATTTATATGGTTCCAAGTAGTTCTAATGCATGATATAGTCTCTAGGCACTTGTGGGAGTAGTTGCTATCAATTTTGTTGAGCTTGGTTCACTTTTATTTTGAAGTTACTAAAAAATTCAGAAATTTTTATAAAATGATGAAGAGATTTTTGAGGGGCTCTTCGAGCCGAAGCTCGAAGGATAAGCAAAGTGAAGAAGAAGAGAGGCCCAAATATAATCTGCCTCGCACCGCGGAGGTTCGACCGTGTGAATGGCGTTGCGATGATTTCTTGAGAGCAGCCGGGATTTATGATGATTTTTATGAGTTGGTTGAGAATGCATGCCTCACCGACTTCCTCCGTGACCAACGCGAACAGTATCTCTTACTCACCAATACCTTGGTGCAAAATTTTCATTTCCATTCTAGGAGGTCACCACCTACTGTGGATTTTTATTTATATGATGAGTATAAGGAGATGACTCTTCGTGAATTCTGTGAGGTTTGCAAGTTACCTTTTCCGGGTTTCATAGAGGAACCACATAGTAACGATGTGGAGGGGTTTATTGACACAATTGGTGTAGGGGAAACGAGGAAGGTTTCCGACGCACGAATCACTAGCATACATTTTCCTGTTCTACGTTACTTTGCTATATTTGCTAGTAGGTGCTTAATTGGTCATGGAAACTGTGGAAACCTGAGTGTCCCTGACATTATTATTTTGTGCCATGCCTTGTTTCGTGATGATACATTTAGTATGGGCGCTATTGTTGCAAAGCGGTTAAATCTTAACCGTACTAAGGGCCCCATCTTGGGAGGCATCTTCGCCTCGCGCCTCGCTGCATACTATAACATACCTATTAGGCACTATGAGAAAGAAGAAAAATTGCTGCCTACTGTTTTTCTAGACTATAAGAGTATGGTAGCGCATGATTTTATTGTTAAGAATAGGGAAAGGGCGCTTAAATACAAATTTTTATTTGATAAGAATCACCCTGAGACTATTACCTTGCCTGCTCCTTCCTTGTTTGATTTATCTGCAGGCCAGTATCTCATTCCGCTGGCGACCATCCAAGCCTACCGGAACCCTACATCAGCTACAGAGCCAGAGCCGGAACAACAATTTGATCCTCCACGACAGTCTGATTACCAGTGGGATCCGGAGATGATTGCCAACCAGTGGCAATCTGAGGCTTCTTCTCAGTACGACCCCAGCTACAACTATGGATATCCGCCAGGCCAGCCGTGGCAATAGACCAACTTAGGCCAAAAGCCTAAGCTTGGGGGAGTACGTATTTCTCACCGACATTACATTTATGCTCACACACTCATGCTAGTTATCGGTGCTCATACTCTTTCACTGTAATATCCATGCTAGTTTATTTCCCTTTTTATGCTTTCTTCTTGTGTGTTTAAAAAACCTTAAGAAAACCAAAAAAATTAGTAATAATTAAAAAGAAAACCCAAAAAGATTTCCCGTTCTTCTTTTGCTTGTTGGGAGCTTTCTCGTGTAAATATCTTTATTTCTTTTCTTTTCTTTGGGGGTCGATAGGAGAAGACCATAATGAAATTGTTGAAGTGGCTCTTATATGCATTATTGTTGATTTAACCAAGAGCCCATATTGTCTTGTCTTCTCTTGTTTATTGAATGCTCGCAGATTCCAGCTTAGTCCAATGCACGTGCCCTATTATTATTATTCACATCGTTTGGTCGTGCAAGTGAAAGGCAATTATGACGATATATGATGGACTGATTGAGATGAGAGAAGTTGGTATGAACTCGACCTCTCTTGTTTTTGTAAATATGATTAGTTCATCATTCCTGATTCAGCCTATTATGAATAAACATGTTTGTAATGACAATTAGAGATTATAGTTGCTTATGCCATGCTTAATTAGCTAGGAGTTTATAATGGTTTACCTTGCGTGCCAACATGCTATTAAAATGGTTGTGATGTGGTATGATAGGGTGGTATCCTCCTTTGAACGATTCGAGTGACTTAACTTGGCACATGCTCGCGCATGTAGTTGAAACAAATCAACATAGCCTTCACGATATTTATGTTCATGGTGGATTATATCCTACTCATGCTTGCACTCAATGTTTATTAATTTTAATGCATGTTCATGACTGTTGTCGCTCTCTAGTTGGTCGCTTCCTAGTCTTTTGCTAGCCTTCACTGTACTAAGCGGGAATACTGCTTGTGCATCCAATCCCTTAAACCCCAAAGTTATTCCATATGAGTCCACCATACCTTCCTATATGCGGTATCTACCTGCCGTTCCAAGTAAATTTGTATGTGCCAAACTCTAAACCTTCAAATGAAATTCTGTTTTGTATGCTCGAATAGCTCATGTATCAACTAGGGCTGTCCGTATCTTCCATGTTAGGCGGGTTATTCTCAAGAGGAGTGGACTCCGCTCCTCACTCACGAGAAAATGGCTGGTCACCGGGATGCCCAGTCCCATGCTTTATGCAAATCAAATCAAAATAATTGCAAACAAAACTCCCCTGGGACTCTTGTTAGTTGGAGGCACTCGTTGTTTCGAGCAAGCCATGGATTGATGCTTGTTGGTGGAGGGGGAGTATAAACTTTACCATTCTGTTTGGGAACCGCCTATAATGTGTGTAGCATGGAAGATATCGCCATCTCTTGGTTGTTATGTTGACAATGAAAGTATGCTGCTCAAAATATTATTTATCTCTATTTCAAAACCGAGCTTTGGCACCTCTACAAATACCTGCTTCCCTCTGCGAAGGGCCTATCTATTTAATTCTATGTTGAGTCATCACCCTCTTATTAAAAAGCACCAGCTGGAGAGCACCGCTGTCATTTGCATCCGTTACTATTAATTTATATTGGGTATGACTATGATTGGATCTCTTTTACCATGAATTACAATGTCTAGTCAGTCCTTGATCTTTAAAGGTGCTCTGCATTTATGTTTTGCGGTCTTAGAAAGGGCTAGAGAGATACCATTTTGTTATATCATATCATGATTGTTTTGAGAAAGTGTTGTCATCCGAGATTTATTATTATTGCTCGCTAGTTGATTATGCCATTGACATGAGTAAACATGAGACCTAAGTGTTATTGTGAATATGGTTAGTTCATAATCTTTGCTGAAAACTTGAATGTTGGCTTTACATATTTACAACAACAAGAGCAAACAGAGTTTGTAAAAGTTTTTCTTTATCACTTTCAGTTTATCAACTGAATTGCTTGAGGACAAGCAAAGGTTTAAGCTTGGGGGAGTTGATACGTCTTCGTCGTATCTACTTTTCCAAACACTTTTTCCCTTGCTTTGGACTCTAACTTGCATGATTTGAATGGAACTAACCCGGACTGACGCTATTTTCAGCAGAATTGCCATGGTGTTATTTTTGTGCAGAAACAGAAGTTCTTGGAATGACCTGAAACTTCACGGAGATTATTTTTGGAAATATAAAAAATACTGGCGAAAGAATCAAGGCCAGGGGGCCCACACCCTTTCCATGAGGGTGGGGGCGCGCCTGCCCCCCTGGGCGCGCCCCCTGCCTCGTGGGCCCCCTGGAGCTCCACCGACCTCAACTCTAACTCCATATATTCGTGTTCGGGGAGAAAAGAATCAGAGAGAAAGATTCATCGCGTTTTATGATACAGAGCCGCCGCCAAGACCTAAACTCTCTCGGGAGGGCTGATCTGGAGTCCGTTCGGGGCTCCGGAGAGGGTAATCCGTCGCCATCGTCATCATCAACCATCCTCCATCACCAATTTCATGATGCTCACCGCCGTGCGTGAGTACTTTCATCGTAGGCTTGCTGGACGGTGATGGGTTGGATGAGATTTATCATGTAATTGAGTTAGTTTTGTTAGGGTTTGATCCCTAGTATCCACTATGTTCTGAGATTGATGTTGCTATGACTTCGCTATGCTTAATGCTTGTCACTAGGGCCCGAGTGCCATGATTTCAGATATGAACCTATTATGTTTTCATGAATATATGTGAGTTCTTGATCCTATCTTGCAAGTCTATAGTCACCTACTATGTGTTATGATCCGGCAACCCCGAAGTGACAATAATCGGGACCACTCCCGATGATGACCGTAGTTTGAGGAGTTCATGTATTCACTATGTGTTAATGCTTTGGTCCGGTACTCTATTAAAAGGAGGCCTTAATATCCCTTAGTTTCCATTAGGACCCCGCTACCACGGGAGGGTAGGACAAAAGATGTCATGCAAGTTCTTTTCCATAAGCACGTATGACTATTTTTTTTGACAGAAAGACTGTAAGGGAACCCCCTACAGTATAATTGGTGCAACAACCCCAAATTGCAAGTACCATGCCTTGAACCTGGGTGGGTGGGAAGGAATCATCCCCTTCCCAGCACTAGGCTATGCCTTAGTCTGCCGTATGACTATATTCGGAATACATGCCTACATTACATTGACAAATTGGAGCTAGTTCTGTGTCACCCTATGTTATGACTGTTACATGATGAACTGCATCCGGCATAATTCTCCATCACCGATCCAATGCCTACGAGCTTTTCACATATTGTTCTTCGCTTATTTACTTTTCTGTTGCCAATGTTACAATCACTACAAAACCCAAAAATATTACTTTGCTACTAAATACTTTGCTGCAGATATTAAGTTATCCAGGTGTGGTTGAATTGACAACTCAACTGCTAATACTTGAGAATGTTCTTTGGCTCCCCTTGTGTCGAATCAATAAATTTGGGTTGAATACTCTACCCTCGAAAACTGTTGCGATCCCCTATACTTGTGGGTTATTAGTATGGCCTTCTCACCTAACCGGCTTATGAACCGGCTTAAAGCAGTGATACGACCCGCCAAACGCTGAACATCATTGATACAAGCCTGCTTAGCCAAATAAGTGATTGCCTTGATCTTCTCCGGGTTAGCCTCGATGCCTCTATTAGAAACCAGAAAACCCAAAAGCTTGCCCGCTGGCACTCCAAAAACACACTTGGCCGGGTTAAGCATCATCTTGTAGAGCCGGAGATTATCAAAGGTTTCCTTCAGATCATCTAGCAAGGTATCCTTCTCTCTAGACTTCACCACAATGTCATCCACATAAGCATGAACATTGCGCCCAATCTAACTGTGAAGACAGTTCTGCACACATCGCTGATAAGTCGCCTGGGCACTCTTAAGCCCAAAAGGCATGGACACATAGCAGAAGGCTCCAAACGGAGTAATAAAAGCCGTCTTCTCCTGGTCCTTAACTGCCATCTTGATCTGATGATAACCAGAATAAGCATCCAAAAAGCTCAAACGCTCACAACCCGTCGTAGCATCAATGATTTGATCAATACGAGGGAGAGCGAAAGGATTAGCCGGACAAGCCTTGTTTAAGTCCGTGTAATCCACACACATACGCCAGGTGTCGTTCTTTTTAAGCACGAGCACCGAGTTAGCCAACCACTCTGGTTGGAAAACTTCAATAATGAACCCGGCCGCCAAGAGCCGGGCCACTTCCTCACCAATGGCCTTACGCCTCTCCTCATTGAACCGCCGAAGAAACTGCCTGGCCGGCTTGAACTTTGGATCAATATTGAGAGTGTGCTCAGCGAGTTCTCTCGGTACACCCGGCATGTCAGAAGGTTTCCATGCAAAGATGTCCCGGTTCTCATGGATGAACTCGATGAGCGCGCTTTCCTATTTGGGATCCAGATTAGCACTGATACTGAACTGCTTAGATGAGTCGCCTGGAACAAAATCGACAAGCTTGGTGTCATCAGCCGACTTAAACTTCAGCACTGGCTCATGTTCTGTGGTTGGCTTCTTCAAAGACGTCATGTCTGCCGGGTCAACATTGTCCTTGTAGAATTTCAACTCTTCCATTGCACAAACAGATTCAGCGTAAGCAGCATCGCCCTCCTCACATTCCAGGGCTATTTTTTTGACTCCCATGCACCGTAATGGTTCCCTTATAACCCGGCATCTTGAGCTGCAGGTAAACATAACACGGACATACCATGAACTTAGCATAAGCCGGCCGTCCAAACAGGGCGTGATATGGGCTCTTGATTTTGACCACCTCAAAAGTTAACTTCTCAGCCCTAGAATCATGCTCATCTCCAAAGGCTACTTCTAGTTCAATCTTACCCACTGGGAACGCTGACTTACCAGGCACCACTCCATGGAAAACAGTATTAGACGTCTTAAGATTTTTATCAGTCAACCCCATGTGACGAAAAGTCTCGTAATAGAGGATGTTGATGCTACTGCCCCCGTCCATGAGCACCTTAGTGAATTTATATCCACCAACCTGAGGTGCCACCACCAAGGCCAAGTGACCCGAATTGTCAACCCGGGGAGGGTGATCTTCCCTACTCCATAGAATAGGCTGCTCAAACCATCTCAAATAACGAGGAACTGCCGGCTTAACAACGTTCACAGCCCTTTTATGAAGCTTCTAGTCCCGTTTGCACAAACTGGTGGTGAACACATGATACTGTCCACTATTCATCTGCTTTGGATTGCTCTGATATCCAGACTGCTGCTGCTGCTGACCTCCCTGGCCAGATTGCTGATTATAGCCACCTTGATTTCCTTGAGAGCCTTGAAAGTTGGAATTTGAACCGCCGCCCGGGCCATGAAAACCGCCGCCACCTGAGCCGCCGCCCGGCCCATGATTGCGGTCGAACATGTTAGAGTTCTTAAAAGCCTTCATGATCATACAGTCCTTCCATAGGTGAGTGGCCGGTTTCTGCTGAGTACCATGCCTTGGACAGGGCTCATTTAGCAACTGCTCAAGAGTGGGACCTGACCCGCCGGACCGAGGAGGTGGTCTCCCCTTACGTCGTTGATTATTACCCTGCGCATTGGTGTTAGCCACAAACTCCAAACTACCGTCAGCCTTATGTTTATTATTGCCTCCTTGATTCGTCGGGTTATGCTGATGACCCTTGGCATTGCCGTTCTTCTTTCCCTTCCCTGTCTTCTCATCGTCAGACTCGGGATCCTTGGTACTATCAGAATCGGCGTACTTGACTAGAGCCGCCATTAGCTGGCCCATGTCATTACAATCACGCTTGAGCCGCCCCAACTTCTGTTTCAGAGGCATAAAACGGCAATTTTTCTCCAACATTAAGACCGCAGAGCTGGCATCCATCTTATCAGATGAATGTATTATGGCTTTGACCCGGCGCACCCAATGGGTTGTGGACTCACCCTCCTCTTGCTTGCAATTAGTCAAATCCACAATTGACATGGGCTGCTTGCATGTGTCTTTGAAGTTTTGAATAAACTGGGCCTTTAACTCTGCCCATGAACTAATGGAATTAGGTGGCAGCCCCTTTAACCAAGTGCGGGCCGTCCCATCCAACATCATGGTGAAGTACTTGGCCATTACAGCGTCACTGACCTCTAGTAGTTCCATGGACATCTCATAGCTTTCAATCCATGCCCCGGGCTGTAAATCGGCCGTGTAATTAGGCACCTTTCGAGGCCCCTTGAAATCCTTGGGCAACCGCTCGTTACGCAGAGCCGGCACCAAGCAAGGGACACCCCCAGTCCTCATGGTCACGCCTGCCTCAATAGAAGTCATCGGATGAATCAAAAAAGACTAGTACGCCGCCCGCTGAGCCGCCTGCTCAGCCGCCCGCTCAGCCTCTTGGCGTATCATGTCCTGGTCAACCAAGTTAGGAGCTCCATCACGCGTCGGGTCATGCCCGCACGGCTGGTCACGGCGCCTGGCGTTGCTTGAAACGGCTATTGAATCTATATGCCTGCTATAACTCGGGCTCCGGCTTGGGCGAGGGGTCGAATGAATCCTGTCTCGACTATAAGAATATGCCTCCTGCTGCGCCAGAGCCGTCTGAAGAAGTTCTCTGACCCTTCGTGTTTCAATCGCCGTCGGAGAGTCGCCCTCCGCCGGGAGAGCCGCCAATCGTGCCGCCGCAGCGATCATGTTCTCCAAAGGGTTGGAATAATGACCCAGTGGTGTTGGTACATAATGAGGTGGAGCAGTATTCATACGAGGAGGTTCCATCACCCATGGTTGAACCGGCGTCCCAGCCCCGGGCGTTGCAACCCGGTTTACCTCCGGCGGGTTACTGGGGCCTGCACCGGATGTGCGGAAGAGGTTTCTAGGATCATAAGTCAGAGGCAGACGGGATCGAGCCTTCTGGTGCCTTCTCCTCATGACCTCATTTGACGCGTTCATATCCATCGTAAGATGGAAAGCCTCTGATTGAATCTGCTGAGCTCGAGCATCCAAAGCCGCCCGCTCTGCGGCCATCCTGATGTCCTCCGCTGGTAGGTTTTCCTTGGCTTGTGCTACTTCCTCACGTGACCGTGCCACTTCTGCATCATGTTGAGCCTGATCCGCCGGATTAACCACGGCGGTTAACAGGGCTGTCATCCTATCCATGAGATCCATCAACACCTGAGCCGACGGGCGCGCAGGGCCTCCTGCCCCGGCTGCCGCTGACCCGGAGGTTATCGCCGCCGCAACCGTAGAATTTTGAACAGGTTGCGTGCTAGCCATGAAGATCCCCACTCTGCTCGGCAGCTCAAAGGGGTCCGGAATACTGCTGCCATCGGAACAGCCCCCAAGCCCACCGTCTTGCAATTCATACAATGAATCCGTCTCACCCGTGGACGACTCACCATCAGAATAGATGGTCGTCTCACCGCCAGACACAGATCCTTCAGAAATTTCCCCTCCATGGATGTATCCCACGAAGGAACGCTTCATGGAGGGCTGAGCCCGGGCGGGTCTCGCACGCTGAGCCGTCTCGATGATGTCGGTGCAGATGTCCGGCTCAGGGCCCGGCTCGCCGATCTGGCCGATGAAGACGTGGATTCCGCCGAAGGGGACCCGGTACCCGTACTCAATTGAGCCGGCGTCGGGGCCCCAGCCTGCGTCGTCGATGTAGAGCTTGTCGCGACGACTCTTGGTCATCCGGCCCACAGCGTATCCCTTGAGCCCTTCGAAGCTGCCCTTCAAGAACTCAAAGCCACCGTGCGTAGGCCCCACGGGGGGCGCCAACTGTCGTGGAATTGTCACTGCAGATGTCCTAGTGAAAGGACTTAATCGTGGATCCATTGCAACTAGGAAGCTTAAAGGGGTCAAAACGGGACAAAGGACATGAGGGTTTATACTGGTTCGGCCCCTTGCGGTGAAGGTAAAGGCCTAATGCAGTTCGAGGTGGTATTGCTTATGTTTCGATTGCTAGCGAGCGAATCCGCTTGACCTAGCTTTCGATCTGATGTTACTTGTCCTGAACCACCACCAGGTCGTCCCTTTATATACAGAGGTCGATGCCCAGCGGCTCACAGAGTCCCGGCCAGCTCATAAACAGTGTCCGGCTCCGTCTCTAACTACCCCTGCCTTACAATACAAGTTATGTACATATGGCGGTTTATCTCTACGGGCCTTGAGTCGCCTTTCGGCCTTGGGCCTAACTGAACCGCCATCTTCCAGAGCTGTCTTGGGCTTCATGAGTCGCCATAGGTATAACCCGGCCCCTGTTGGGCGGGTCATACCTAATAGTTATATCCCCAACAACGCGGGTCCACGTGCCCATCTTTCACCGGCGACGATTGAACAGTGAAATGATATTTGGGGAGCGAGCTAGTGTGCTTGAGACGCTGGCTGTGGACTGTAGCCGACGCACCTTCTCGTGTAAGCCATAGGCGTACTATACACCGACGGTGCTCCAAGATATTTTGTACTACATCCCACACGGTTGCTCATAATAAACTGTGTGCGATCTACTTGATTTTTCATCTTGATTTGAATTACATAATGGGGCCAGAACGGCAATGGACGGTGTTTGAATTGCTACCTTTTATCTGGAGTGAACATGCAACTATATGTGTGTCGTAAAAGAATTGGAATTATTCAGGGTTCGTTTGAACATTTTATACATTAAATTGGTTTTCTAGCCATTTCAGGTGAACAATTCAAATTTGAACTACATGCACATGCTGCAGTGCATATAAATTGGTTGAAAAATCAAATCTGTGTCCTTGGGTGCATGCTTAGGTCCCATGCAAGAAATGGGAATGAATTTCAAACACTAGGGCACCGTTGATTGCCGGCAAAACATTGAGATGCCTGGTTTTTAAATTCTAATAAATCCAAAACTTGTCTGAAATTCATGAAACTTGGCATGCTGTCATGGAGCAGCATCAACATGCCGTGGTACAAATTTTGTCCCATTTGGGGCAGGTTTGGGTATATGCTTCTAACAAACCGGAGCTTCTCACAACAAGCATGATGGTTTTCGGTAGGGAACGTCCCACCTTTGGGGACGAAACGATATCCATTGCCTATTATTGCTTTCAAATTTTTTCTCGTGTCAACATAGAACAACAGGACTGTTGTGTGATTTTTTGTCATTTTTTGGGGTTCGTTTGGACATTTTTATGCATTAAAGTTTTCAATGCATTTTATGTGCATAATTCAAATTGAACTACATGCACATGCTCTAGTGCATATAAATTGGTTGAAAAATCAAATCTTTGTCCTTGGGTGCATGCTTAGGTCCCATGCAAGAAATGGGAATGGATTTCAAACACCGGCGCACCGTTGATTGCCGGCAAAACATTGAGATGCCTGGGTTTTAAATTCTAGTAAATCCAAAAATCATCTCAAATTCATGAAACTTGGCATGCTATCATGGAGCGGCATCAACATGCCGTGGTACAAATTGTGTCCCATCTGGGGCAGGTTTGGGTATATGCTTCTCACAAACCGGAGCTTTTCACAACAAGCATGATGGTTTTCGGTAGGGAACGTACCACCTTTGGGGATGAAACGATATCCATTGCCTCTTATTGCTTTCAAATCTTTTCTTGTGTCAACATAGAACAACAGGAGTGTTGTGTGTTTTTTTGTGATTTTTCGGGGTTCGTTTGGACATTTTTATGCATTAACTGAGTTTTTAATGCAATTTATGTGCATGATTCAAATTTGAACTACATGCACATGCTCTAGTGCATATAAATTGGTTGAAAAATCAAATCTGTGTCCTTGGGTGCATGCTTAGGTCCCATGCAAGAAATGGGAATGAATTTGAAACACCGGGGCACCGTTGATTGTCGGCAAAACATTGAGATGCCTGGTTTTCAAATGCTAGTAAATCCAAAACTCGTCTGAAATTCATGAAACTTGGCATGCTATCATGGAGCGGCATCAACATGCCGTGGTACAAATTTTGTCCCATTTGGGGCAGGTTTGGGTATATGCTTCTCACAAACCGGAGCTTCTCACAACAAGCATGATGGTTTTCGGTAGGGAACGTCCCACCTTTGTGGACGAAACGATATCCATTGCCTCTTATTGCTTTCAAATTTTTTTCTCGTGTCAACATAGAACAACAGGAGTGTTGTGTGAATTTTTTCGATTTTTAGGGGTTTGTTTGGACATTTTTATGCATTAACTGAGTTTTCGATGCATTTTATGTGCATAATTCAAATTTGAACTACATGCGCATGCTCCAGTGCATATAAATTGGTTGAAAAATCAAATCTGTGTCCTTGGGTGCATGCTTAGGTCCCATGCAAGAAATGGGAATGAATTTCAAACACCGGGGCACCGTTGATTGCTGGCAAAACATTGAGATGCCTGGTTTTTAAATTCTAGTAAATCCAAAACTCGTCTGAAATTCATGAAACTTGGCATGCTATCATGCAGCGGCATCAACATGCCGTGGTATAAATTTTGTCCCATTTGGGGCAGGTTTGGGTATATGCTTCTCATAAACTGGAGCTTCTCACAACAAGTATGATGGTTTTCGGTAGGGAACATCCCACCTTTGTGGACGAAACGATATCCATTGCCTCTTATTGCTTTCAAAAAAATTTCTCATGTCAACATAGAACAACAGGAGTGTTGTGTGAATTTTTGTGATTTTTCGGGGTTCGTTTGGACATTTTTATGCATTAACTGAGTTTTCAATGCATTTATGTGCATAATTCAAATTTGAACTACATGCACATGCTCCAGTGCACATAAATTGGTTGAAAAATCAAATATGTGTCCTTGGGTGCATGCTTAGGTCCCATGCAAGAAATGGGAATGAATTTCAAACACCATGGCACCGTTGATTGCCGGCAAAACATTGAGATGCCTGGTTTTTAAATTCCAGTGAATCCAAAATTCGGTTAACCATTCACGTGACGCCACGTGTCTTGGTTTTAATGGCTGTAGGAGGTGTCGTGCGGCAGCTGCTTGACCTTGACTGAACAGGAGGCGTGCGAGCGCCGTCCAGTGCGCAGGCTGACCGAGAGGCGTGCAAGCTGTCCTTGAGTGCGCAGGCTCACTGGGAAGCATGCGAGCTATACGCTGCGCAGGCTCACTAGGAAGCGAGCCCTTTGACTTCCATGACCGCCCGCCTTGCTCGCATCCTCTCCATTAATGGCGCCCAAGCTGCAGTTTAACTCTCTTTTTAAATATAAAACACTCATCACAAACGTTTTAGTTAGAACACCCGTATGCAAACCGACAGCTTCCCCAGGAAGCCAAGAGAAAATGTGCCGAGCAGGATTTCTGCAGCTCTTGATCGCAAACGTTTTAGATAGAACACCCGTATGCAAAGTGAGAGCAGCGCAGGATTTGTGCATCCCTTTCACGCAAACGGTTGTTTTGGATGACCCGTGTGGAACCACGTATAAACAATTTGGTAAGATTTGTCAATCCTTGTAACACTGCGATTTGTCAAAATATGAAGCTAAAAATCACTAGCAGTATCTAATTTTTGCAACTAAAATTCAGTAATTAAGCATAGATTTCATTCATAGATTAAGCAGTCGTTCTTAATTTATACAAACAGTTCAACTCGACAGTTGAACCGACCAAACTTTTCCCCAATTGTTGCCAACCACATACTGAAATAGCTAGTTCAACTATATATACTAGCTAATTTTAAGTACGTTGCACAGTTCCACCACATCTATAGTCAGATGAACTAAACAAAATAGCCCCTAAATACTACTACTACTACCGCGGAGGGGCTTTGTACTACTTCCGGCTGCCTCTCCTCTGTCGAGCGCGCTCAGTAAGAGGCGGAGGAGGAGGAGCCTACCGACGAGCTGGGCAATCGCAATGCGATGCCTTCCGCTAATGCAGCTTCAGCAACGCTCGCCTCAAATGCCCTCTGCCGCTCCAGACGACCCCTCTCGAAGCGGTGGTTATCCTCGTAGATCTCCTAATTCCTCGCCTCTGAGGCGGCGTGTGCCGCTGCCACTGCGGCAGTAAGGCTCTTTGCGTGCTCGACGAGGCGCTCCTCCTCCTCCCGCAGGAACTCGGTGTAGCGCGCAAGGTCGCTGTCGCACGTGCGGGCATCCACCTCCGCCTCTCGCCTTCTGGCGGCGGCGATGGAGCGGGTGATAACCCCGGCGGTCGACGGTGGGCTGGCGGCCACGGCGGCCGATGACGAGGTGGCGGCCATGACCACCACCTCCCGCCTTCGGGCCATGGTGGTGGAGCGGGTGATGGCCACAGTGGCCGGCAGTGGGGTGGCGGCCACGACGGCCACCTCCCGCCTTCGGGCCGCGGCGGCGGAGCGGGCGATGGCCCTGGCTTTTGACGGTGGTGTGGCAGCAACGGCGGAGTGTGTGGTGGGTGTTCCGCGCACACCCAACAGGGACGCCACGCGCACTACACTATGCCGGGGACTGCGCCGCCACCGCGGTGTAGCCTCCCAGCTGGAGCTATCCTCTGATGACGGCGGAGTAGCTGAGCGACGACGATGGACCACTGCCATTGGCGAATGTGGGAGAAGCAGACGAGATAAGCTACAGGGATGGAGGGGAAAATGCGACGCAGGACTCGCCGGCCGTGAGGGTTTTTATAGCAGGCCGGTAAGCATTGGGATTTTGGGGGATTTCACCGAATCGGGCGGGAAGCTTGCGCGGGAACCTGCGAGGTTGCGCGGGAACGGGCTCACCGACGATTCATTGGCACCACCGTTTGGCAAAAAGAACGCCCCCGCGCGCTGCGCAAGCTTGCGCTGTAAGCCGTCTGCGGCAGCGGGGTGACAAGACATGCGAGAGGAGGACGAAAGGCCACGTACACATACGGTTAATAAAAAAACGTTTGCGATTTAATTACCTACTATACCACCGTCTTGGTTTATAAGTATGATTTAACTAATAAAATACGAATGCATGTCGCCAAAGATTATATAGTTGGATTTGTATTTGAACATAGTTTCCAATTATATAATTTTTAAAACGTGCATTAACATTTTGTTGGTTAAATTTGAGGGCAAAGTATGGCACGGAATATAAAGGAGACTATAGACTAGACGGAGGTGGTACCACACGGCCGCTCTCTACGCAGCGACGGAACTGTCGGCCGGCTTGTAGGCGACCATTTGCTGCGTGTTCAACTGCTCCATGTGTGTGGTTACTTGCGGTTCAGGCGGCCGCGGCGCGCTCTGCTCGCGTCCCGCCGCGCGTGCTCTGCTCTCGCATCCCTCCGTGTGCTCTGCCCTCGTCCCTCCACGCGCGCTGCCAGTGTTTTGGGTTGGCGCACGATCACGCACGTTCGTGTGCAAGCGGTTGCGCCGGGCGCGGCGCGATGATGTAGTTACCCGCTGCAAAAACTGCCATGCAGACGCACCGAGAATCCACGCCGCCCGGCTCCCTTTTATTCCTGCGGCCATTTACCTTCATCTCTTGTCTCACACGTCACAATAAGCACACCCACGAGGACACATACAGAGAGGACATCCAGCGGTTCCAATGGCGCTCCCCGTGGCTCCAATGGCGCTCCCAGCGGCCGACGACGACAATGGTGGGCAGTTCACCACGCATCACGTAGTGGACACCCACGTGAGGGGGAAGGCCCTCTCGGTGGTGTACACGAACGATCCGGTCTCGGTGGAGAGCTCCATCCAAACTATGGAGCAGTTCCTTGCCGAGGACAAGTACCAAGTGGTCGGCTTCGACCTCGAGTACACCATCGGTCGTGCCGGGCACGATCAGAAGGTTGTCGTCGCCCAGTTGTGCATGTGACATGACGTCCTCGTCTACCACTTTCACCTTGCCACAAGGCCTTGTGAGCGTTTCTCCAGGTTTATCAAGAGCTCCGACTACAGTTTCGCTACGGTGGACACCACCAACGATCTAAAAGCGCTCAAGGTTTTGGACTTGAAATGCCCGAATCTTGTCAACATCCAGCACCACTACAAGGTCTGGGGCACCGACAAAAGCAAACTGAACTCCCTGGTTGACCTCGCCTCGGCCGTAATCGACCCCTACTACGCAAAGATGAAGCAAGAGAGCAATAAGGACAAGAACGCCTGGCACAGTGTGTGGCATAAGAGACTGGATGAACAACATGTCAAGTACGCGGCCATGGACGCGTACACAAGCTACGAGATGTATTGGCGGATCGTTGACATGAGGAACTGTCTTCTTCCTGACCCAGACGATGGATCGAGCCACATAGCAGTGGTGGGAGAGTCACAAGAAGTAGATGACTAGACGATCATTTCTCCTACTTTAGAATGCATGCAATTGTTTATTGAGGTGTGTGCGAATGATCTGTATAGTCACTTATGTAATTGGATGTTTGTTTCAGTTATATATACACATGTTATTCTACTGTAGACAGAGCAATTCACATGGCTTATTAGCAGCAATCGTCTGTGTTATTACTGGTCTTCGCACACATTTCAGATTACGGACTTGCGCGTATCACACACATCTTGTTCAGTTGAACCGTTTCCATTGTGTTGCCTAATCACACACAGTTCATCCCAGTGAACCATATGCTGTATATTGCACACGCCTTCATCTGGCTACCTGTTTCTTTTGTGCCTCCTCATCACAAACAGTTCATTGAGCTGAACCGTATGCCCTGCATCGCACACGCAACTAAATTCTGAACCGTATTTGATGCATATGTCATCGCAAACGTTTTGCACCTTTTCTGACGGTTTTTTTACACCACCGTTTGCGATTATGGCATCACACACAGTTTCGTCGAAGGTTCTCTGATCGTAGTGTCGCGTTTGGACCATCCTGCAGTAGTGAGTGGGCATTTCTTCTCCATCCGGCCCCATAGGTGTTGGGAAACGTAGCATGCAACTTCAAAAAAAAATTCCTATGCTCACGCAAGATCTATCTAGGAGATGCATAGCAACAAGAGGGGGAGAGTGTGTCTACGTATCCTCGTAGACCGAAAACGAAAGCGTCTGATGATACGTCTCCAACGTATCTATAATTTATGAAGTATTCATGCTATTATATTATCCATCTTAGATGTTTTATATGCATTTATATGCTATTTTATATGATTTTTGGGACTAACCTATTAACCTAGAGCCCAGTGCCAGTTTCTGTTTTTTCCTTGTTGTTGAGTTTTACAGAAAAGGAATACCAAACGGAGCCCAATTGACGTGCCAATTTTTGATGATTTTTTATGGACCAAAAGAAGCCCCTGGAGTAAAAGAGTTGGGCCAGAAGAGTCCCGGGCTGTCCACGAGGGTGGGGGGCGTGCCCACTCCCCCTGGGCGTGGGCCCCTGCCTCGTGGACGACTCGGAGACCCCTCTGACGTGAAACCAACGCCAAAAATTCCTATAAATACAGAAACCCCCAGAAAATAACCTAGATCGGGAGTTCTGCCGCCAGAAGCCTTTGTAGCCATGAGAAATCAATCTAGGCCCTCTCCGGCACCCTGCCGGAGGGGGCCATCATCACCGGTGGCCATGGAGGAGTATCCCGGAGAGGCCATCATCGCCATGAAGGCCAAGGACCAGAGGGAGAACCTTTCCCCATCTAGGGGGAGGCCATGGAGGAGGAAGCACAAGGGGGAGAACCTCTCCTCCTCTCTCTTGGTGGCGCCGGAGTGCCATCGGGAGGGGAATCATCGCCGCGGTGATCGTCTTCATCATCATCACCATCCTCATCTCTTTTACGCGGTTCACTCTCCCGCACCCCGCTGTAATCCCTACTTGAACATGGTGCTTTATGTCACATATTATGATCCAATGATGTGTTGCCATCCTATGATGTTTTGAGTAGATATCTTTTGTCTTTGGGTTGATTGATGATCTAGATTGGTATGAGTTGTATGTTTTACTTTGGTGCTGTCCTATGGTGCCCTCCGTGTCGCGCAAGCGTGAGGAATTCCCGCTATAGGGTGTTGCAATACGTTTATGATTCGCTTATAGTGGGTTGCGTGAGTGACTGAAACACAAACCCGAGTAAGGGGGTTGTTGCGTATGGGATAAAAGAGGACTTGATGCTTTAATGCTATGGTTGGGTTTTACCTTAATGATCTTTAGTAGTTGCGGATGCTTGCTAGAGTTCCAATCATAAGTGCATATGATCCAAGTAGAGAAAGTATGTTAGCTTATGCCTCTCCCTCATATGAAACTGCAATAGTGATTACCGGTCTTGTTAACAATTGCCTAGGCCAATTCCGCACACCGATCCACCATTATTCCACACTCGCTATTTATAATACTTAGTAATATATTCTAACTTTATGATAACAACACCTACTTTTATATTTTAGCTCTCCGATGCCATACAAAGTTATCCTCTTCATACCCACAACGTAGTTTTATTTCTCGTTTCTAGTTGGAAGCAAACGTTCGGTGTACGTAGAGTCGTATCAGTGGCATATAGGGCTTGAGAGAATATTGATCTTACCTTTAGCTCCTTGTGGGTTTGACACTCCATAATTATCACTTCCACCTTTGGAAATTGCTACGATGATTCCTTGCACTTGGGGATTATCAAGCTCTTTTCTGGCGCCGTTGCCGGGGAGCAATAGCGTGGGGTTGATATTCTCGTGTGTGCTTGTTTGCTTTCTTCACTAAGTAGATTTTGTTTTTTCATCTTTGTTTCTGTTTAGTTGTGGGTGAAACATACAAAGAAAATTAAAAGAATGAAAATACAAAAAAATTACTTGCCTCTCATGCCTAAAAAGTTTTTCAAAAAGAGAAGTGACTGGAAAGTTATGCATTGAAGAAGTGAGGGTCGACCATGAGCACTTGTGTTCATGCTCACGGAAACAATGTAGAATTTTTCATGGAAGTTTCTCTGTAAATAATTATCCCCTTGTGTATATCCATTGTATTTGTCGTGGAATTGTCACGGCAGATGTCCTCGAGCTTGGACTTAGTCGTGGAGCCATCGCAGCTAGGATGCTTGAAGGGGTTAAGCGGGACAAGGAACACGAGGGTTTATAGTGGTTCGGCCCCTTACGGTGAAGGTAAAAGCCTACGTCCAGTTTGAGGTGGTATTGATTAGGGTTTCGATAACCAGGGAGCTAAACCGCTATGCCTGGCTTTCGATCAGATTGTCCTCCTAAACCGCTGCCGGGTCGTCCCTTTATATAGGGAGGCTGACGCCCTGCAGCTCTCAGAGTCCCGGCCGGCTCATAAGAGTGTCCGGCTCGGACTCTCAACTATTCTTGCCTTACACTACAAGTTCTACCATGATAAAGATTGCAACTACGGGCCTTAAGCCGTATCCGGGTCTTAGCCCATCACTGGCCCACCGTCTTCAAGCTTGGCGCCGGGCTTCTGGCAATAACCATTATGAGTAACCCGGCCCCTCCTGGCGGGTGACTCTAAGGTCTATATCGTCAACATTAGGCCCCAGATTGATTTGAGCCGGCTCATGTCAATCTTCAATTCCTTCGACAAAAAACCTCCGGCTTACAATTGTGTGAAGGCCATAACCCGGCATGATGTCATCCTCTGGACTCCGGGTAATCCGCCGTGACGTCATCTTCCATTAAGCCCGTTTTTTACTCCGCCAGATTCGCAACGGATCTTTACGTTTACTGTCATCCCGAAAATCGAGGCGTTTCGTGGGGAGATAACCACGCCGTGGTCTCCTTGATTCTCGCGCCCGCTTTATGAGCTCGCCCTTATAAATAGGCCGGCCCGACGGGCCTTTCCGCCACCCTTCTTCCTCCTTGCGCCACTGTTCCTCTGCTCGAGCTCGAACTCTGCCGCCGCCGTCGCGCCCCCGGTCTTCGTCAACCTTGGCCGCTGCATCACCCTGACTCGGTCCAGACAAACGGCGGCAACCTCCGCTCCTCTTCAGCTCCGGTGAGTCCTCGCTACTCCATAGGGCAGATCCGCACTAGGGCTTCATAGTTCTTCCTCTGTTCTTCGTAGTTCATCGCGGCCCTCAGTAGATTTGAATTTTACTGCCCTTTTTTGATCTTAGCTCTGTATAGAATCACTGCGGTAGATGTTTAAGACCCATTTCACATGCAAATAGCCCTCTTTTTACTGCATAAGAGCCTTGTTCGAGCTCAAGAACTTCCTCGCGTCTGTTTCTAGGTCTAGAAACTTTTCTTTTGCCCGACCATTTTGATCCAAAATATTTACTGCAATGTGTAAAACCTGTTTTACCACACTTAGTAAAAAACTGCAATCATTGAATCACGGCGGTTTACATTTCTGGTTTAAAGAAACCACGCGCCGTAGAACCTTCCGGCTTAAAGAAAACCATGCGCCATAAAAATTTCCGGCTCAGCTGTGATAAGGCCGTAGACAATCAAATTACTCTCAATCCCTCGGCGGCTTAAATAGCCCAGTGCACTTAGGTGTATACCATTAGTCCCCTTCATAAGCCGCCACCTTGACATTGAACTGTAGATTTCTTCCAGCTTATAATTAATCCGGACGTTTTCCTTTTATCATAGACTGCCGACTTTCACCATGCCTCCCAAAGCTCCCAAAGCCTCCATCACTTGCAAATGGATGAGGTGCAATGTCACCAATGAGACCCTAGCAGATTTTGTCAAGTCTGGATATCTACCCAAGAAGGACGTCATGTCCTACTGTGCCCCTGACCCGTCAGAAGAGAGACCACAGCCAAAGGACGGGGAGGTAGTGATTTTCGCGGATCATATGAGCCGGGGCTTCGCACCGCCCGGTTCAAAGTTTTTCAGAGACGTTCTGAATTTCTTCGATCTGCGGCCTCAGGACATAGGACCCAACTCAGTGTCTAATATCTGCAACTTCCAAGTGTTCTGCGAGGTTTACCTTGGAGAAGAACCTAGTCTGCTGCTCTTCAGAGAGCTTTTTTACTTGAACCGTCAGAATGAGTGCGCCAATGGGCCAAGTCTGGAGCTAGGTGGCATCTCCATTCAGCGGCGAAGGGACTGCCTTTTCCCCTACGCAGAGCCGCCCAGCCACCCCGAGGACTGGAATCTGACATGGTTTTACTGCCAAGATACGTCGCCGGCTGATGAAAGTCCGTTGCCCGGCTTTCGCCCCTCACGTCTGGAGCCGACTCACCCACTGTCAGACAAGCTGACTCAAGCGGAGCGCCAACCTCTGCTCCCCACTATCAACAAGATCAAGGCTCTCCTGGGCAATGGTCTTAATGGAATCGATCTGGTCTGGGTCTGGATCTCGTGGCGGGTGATCCCATTGAGCCGCCGCCCCGGCTTAATGTGTGAGTACACGGGCCGAAAGGACGACCCTTAGAGACACAGCCGCAACGATCTTCCTGAAGACGTTGCAGAGGAGATGACCAAGGCTCTCTTGAACGAGAGCCTGGCAGACTGCGGAAGGACCGGGGTAGCCCCCTTCTGCAAGACCAACCCAGCCCCAGCGGTAAGCCGCTGATCTGAACATCTTATCTGTACATAACTTTCATCTGAATCATTTTAAGAAAACCTCATTGCATTTTTCAGGCTGATGATAAGTTCTGGCGGGTCAAGTATGACCATGAGGCGGCCAAGAAGGCCAGAAAGGCGAAGAAAGCCGCCAAGAAATCCACCCCTCGCAAGAAAGGAAACAGGCCTACTGCTTCAGAGCTGATGCAACTAAGCGACAGCTCCGAGTCAGAGGTAACCCCTGAGCCTGTAAGTCCTTGTTGTACTTTGTTGTTTACTTCTGTCCGCCTTATCAATACTTGTTCATCAATAGGACGACACCGGAGCAAGTAACCCAGTGGTTGAAGAGGTAACGACACTTTCCTCCGACTCGGAGCCCTTGCCCAGGCTGAAAATCCGAAGGGTAACCCGGAAAGTAAGCTTTTCACATCCTTTAGCTTATCAAGACCCTCAATTTATTTTGAAGCGACAGGTGCATGAGAGCCGGCGGCACACCCGGACCGACAAAAGCACCGACCTCTCCTCCGGGTTACCTGACGCATCGAGGAAACGCCGGACCGATGTGATCTCAAAATTGTACCCTTTTCATCCTTTGGCAGGTGTTATACGTCAACCACTCAACTCTTCTGACTCAAATTATTAGGAAACTTCCCCCTCTTCCGGCGACTCTATGCAGTCAAGTCTGCCGGCTTTCAAGACCGTGCCCGGGTAATGATAACCATCTCATGTTGTACTTTTGTCTTCACTTACCCTATTGTGTTTAATCTTTTTGTCCTTTCAGTGCCCAGGCCAAGATCACCAAGAGGGCGAAGAAGTCCAAGCCGGTCGATGAGGCGGACTTGCCTGAGCCAGAGGCAGCCGCTCAAGAGCCGCCAGCCGCCTCTGCACCTGAGGCCGCTGCCCCAACCACCAAGGCAACTACAGAAGCTTCTGTTAACCCGGAGGCCTCCAGCTCGGCTCCACCAGCAGACGACCCGGACGTGGTAATCACCCGGACGGAGTTCGTTGAGCCGGGGAGACCTACCGTGCTGGCCAAGTGCTCCGCCAAAGGGGAGCTGCTAGAGTCGCGCCGGGTTAACCTGGACCTCACCGACTACTCCAACTTGAACATTGGAGAGATCGTCTCCGGCTTCGTCAGCCAAGTGCACAAGAGCCGGGACGCAGAGATTGCTATGGTGACCCAGATCCAGCAAAAATCTGAGGTAATATCCTTTTGTCCTCTTACTTACTGCTTAGTTACCTGTACCATGCTAGCCCCCAAGTCAACGACTTATGATTGAGTATGTTGTAGACTTAGGTTCCGGCTTACTCCATTGAACCGGCAATGTGTAGATAGAAACGTTCAATATGCATTAGCCCCCAAGTGCCAAGTGTCTTTGCTTGGAAAACGCTTGGGACTTTACATTTGCATAGTAATTGTTCATGCCATAACCTGGAAATCTATACAGGCTGCTGGCAAGAAGCTTGAGGCTGACCTTGCCGATCTCAAGAACCGGCTGAAGATGCAAGAGATGGAGACCCGGAAGGCAAACGCCAAGTTTGTATCCAGCATCGCCGTGCAAGAGAAGCTAAAGACAGAGTTTGACGCTGAGCGGAAGGCGTGGGCCGAAGAAAAGGCTGCATTGGTGAACCGGGCCGAACAGGCGGAGAAGGCTCTCTTCGAGAAGACCGCCAAGCTCTCCGGCCTAAAGCGCCAAGTGTCCCAGATGGTGGCCGTAATCTTCGGTAAGTCGTCTCACCGGCTTTCATTAAATTTAGAATTTTTATATCTCATAATTCATCCTTGTCGGCGGCTTATCTGACTCTGTTAAACAGGTCCCAGAAGTGCCAACCTGAATCAGAGTGTGGTGACCAAGCTGAAGGCCGTATACACCCTGGTGGAGCAACTCTACACTGGGTCACAACGTGCCTTGGCTGTGGTGGCCCTCTCCAACGAGGTGCCGACTCACCTGGCAGAAGTCCTTCGCCGGCTCGTCGTTCTACCTCAGCGGATCCAAGAGCTGCGACGGGCCTCTGCAAGAGCCGGAGCGATCGCTGCGCTGAGCCGGGCCAAGGCGTTCTTGCCAGAGTTAGACCCGGCGGACATCGCCCTCGGCTACCCAAGTCTGAAGGAAGACGGCACCGCCTTTGATCAGAAGGACTTCGCAGCTTGCATGAAGACCGTACGCCCGGTGGCCACTCTTATTGGCAACGATACAGATCTGACCAAGTATCAGCCGGGCTATGACGCAGAAAATCAGAGGATCCCTACTCCGCGCTATGAAGCCCTCAACTTGATCCCGCCGGCTCGTCAGCACACTTTTGCCCCGGAGATTGACCCGGCCGGGTTAATTGACGAGGAAGCCCAATTCGAAGCTCTCAGTGGCATCGACTGGAAGTCATCAACCTTCCGGATCTTGGGATCAGCCGGAGGAGAAGAGAGGAACGAGCCGGAGACTTCAACTCAGCAGGCGTTGTAACTCAGCTGGCGGCTTATCAATCAATGCCTCACCCTTTTGGACTCAATGAGTCTTTGTAATAGAGTAGGACCAATACTTTTATCCTTGCTGTGCCATCGTACACGCCTTAAATGTTAAAGTCTGATAAAGTTGTCTCCTTTATGTTTCTCTGGGTCATAATCAATCCTTTGTTTTCCTTAACCTCAAAATAGTTGCCTTTAACTATCCTGCATAGAAGGGCAAATCACAAGTCTCGAGGCGGCTTACCGTCCTGAGAATCATAAGTTTTAGATATATAACCCGGAATATGAATCAAAAAGGACTGATCTCCAATTATATCCTTAATACAGCCGTAATATCATACTTAGCGGCCTGCAAGCATACTTCCGGCTTAGGTAATCCGGGTAATAAGGTTGGTACCTCAACTCCGGTGTACCTGTCTTAATGACACCCATTGTGTTCAACTAACACTGTTAATCAAGTTTTAAGCCGGCAAAGTGAGACCCGGCTGTACACACGTTGAAATAATCAGAAGAAACTTGCTATAAAGCAGAAGAACTTAGGGACTTCCGGTTCGAATACGACCAGAGACCCGGCCCAAAGGGATTATGCTAGGATTCGAATGCGATCATATAGCCCCCAGTGGGTGTGGCGATGCCAATCAAGAGGGTACCGACAGCTATGTTCTCTTTGGTTCGAATACGACCCATGTTTGAACAGGAAGCCCCCAAGTGATTTTAATAATTGTTTAATGACGCTGATTCAAATACGATCCACGTCGGTTCTCAAAGGGGTTAAACTATGATTCAAATATGACCAAAGAAAACCTCCCAATGAGCTCGGCACTTTGCCAATCAAATGGGTATCGACAGCTATGTTCTCTTTGGTTCGAATACGACCCATGTTTGAATAGGAAGCCCCCAAGTGACCTTATTACCTGCGGCTAGATTCGAATACGATCATAAGCCGGATCCTCCTTCAAGTTATCATGTTAATCTTGCAAAGAAAACAAACACGTGCACATTTGGAGGAGAAAAAGGGCAGAGGTCCTGTTTTATTGCTTATCATAATATATACATGGCTGAGAGAAATATGTACATTGTGAGAGCCGGTGGCTCAAGTGTAGTAAGGCCGAAGCTGAGCTATGTTCCACGGCCGACGGGTCTCTTCCTCCAACTTACGTGAATCTTTGTGCTCCCGAATGTCAATGAGGTAATATGACCCATTGTGCAAGTTCTTGCTGACCACAAAGGGCCCTTCCCAAGGCGGGGATAACTTGTGTGCATCTGTTTGATCCTGGATGAGCCGGAGCACGAGATCGCCTTCCTGGAAGACCCGGGATTTAACCTGGCGGCTATGATAACGGCGCAGGTCTTGTTGGTAAATCGCTGAACGGGCTGCTGCCACATCACGCTGTTCGTCCAACAAGTCAAGAGCATCTTGGCGCGCCTGTTCATTATCCGCCTCAACGTAAGCCGCCACGCGAGGTGAGTCATGACGGATATCACTGGGGAGGACTGCTTCCGCCCCATAAACCATGAAGAAAGGCGTAAAACCTGTAGACCTGTTAGGAGTAGTGTTGATGCTCCATAATACGGAGGGCAACTCCTCCACCCAACAACCCGGCGTCCGTTGCAAAGGGACCAAAAGCCGAGGCTTGATGCCCTTCAGAATCTCCTGATTAGCTCTCTCAGCTTGACCATTGGATTGAGGATGAGCCACTGAGGAAACATCAAGTCGGATATGCTCTCGTTGACAAAACTCTTCCATGGCGCCTTTGGAGAGATTGGTGCCATTGTCAGTGATAATGTTGTGCGGAAAACCAAAGCGAAAGATCACCTTTTTCATAAACTGAACCGCCGTGGCTGCATCGCACTTGCTAACTGGCTCCGCTTCAACCCACTTGGTAAACTTGTCAACCGCCACCAAAAGGTGAGTCTTCTTATCCTTGGACCTTTTGAAAGGCCCAACCATATCAAGCCCCCAGACCGCAAAGGGCCAAGTAATTGGGATCATCACAGTTCTTGAGCCGGTACATGAGCCCGTCGCGAGAACCTTTGGCAACCATCACACTTACTGACCAAGTCCTCTGCATCAGCATGAGCCGTCAACCAATAAAAACCATGACGAAAAGCCTTGGACACAAGAGATTTTGAGCCGGCGTGATGGCCACAATCCCCTTCATGGATCTCACGCAAGATCTCTTGACCTTCCTCAGGGGAAACACAACGCTGAAATGCTCCCGTAACACTGCGGTGATGCAACTCACCATTGATAACAATCATTGACTTAGCCCGCCGGGTTATTTGCCTGGCCAAAGTTTCATCCTCAGGCAACTCACCCCGGGTCATGTAAGCCAGATAGGGCATTGTCCAGTCTGGTATGATATGGAGAGCCGCCACCAGTCGTGCCTCCGGGTCAGGGACAGCCAAGTCTTCCTCTGTAGGCAACTTAACAGAAGGGCCATACAGGACGTCCAGGAAAGTGTTAGGCGGCACCGGTTTTCGCTGAGAGCCCAGCCGGCTTAAAGCATCCGCCGCCTCGTTCTTCCTGCGATCGATGTGTTCCACTTGGTAACCCTGAAAGTGCCCAGCAATGGCATCAACTTCGCGGCGATAAGCCGCCATGAGAGGGTCCTTGGAATCCCACTTTCCTGATACTTGTTGAGCCACCAAGTCTGAGTCGCCGAAGCATCTTACCCGGCTTAAGCTCATCTCTTTAGCCATCCGAAGACCATGGAGCAAGTCCTCGTACTCAGCCGCGTTGTTAGTGCAAGGAAACAGCAACTGTAGCACATAATGGAACTTGTCACCATTAGGGGAAGCCAACATGACTCCAGCCCCCGAGCCCTCCAACTGCCTGGACCCATCAAAGTGAATAGTCCAATATGTGTTATCCGGCTTCTGCTCGGGCACTTGTGACTCTGTCCAGTCATTGATGAAATCCACCAGGGCCTGAGATTTAACAGCAGTGCGTGGCACGTACTTGAGACCATGAGGTCCAAGCTCTATAGCCCACTTAGCCACTCTCCCTGTGGCCTCTCTGTTTTGAATGATATCACCAAGAGGGGCAGAACTGACCACAGTGATGGGATGACCCTGAAAATAATGCTTAAGTTTCCGGCTCGCCATGAACACACCATACACAAGCTTCTGCCGATGCGGATACCGCTGCTTGGACTCAATGAGCACTTCGCTGACATAATAAACTGGCCGCTGAACCGGATGCTCCTTACCCTCCTCCTTGCGCTCCACCACCATAGCCACACTGACGGCTCGTGTGTTCGCCGCCACATATAATAATAAGGGCTCCTTATCCACCGGAGCAGCAAGGACTGGAGGCTCTGCCAGCTGCTTCTTCAAATCCTCAAAGGCAGTATTAGCTGCATCATTCCAGACAAAGTTACCAGTTTTCTTCATCAACTGATATAATGGCATGGCCTTCTCACCCAGACGGCTTATAAACCGGCTTAAAGCAGCGATGCGACCCGCCAAGCGCTGAACGTCATTTATACACACCGGCTTAGCCAGGGAGGTGATGGCCTTGATCTTCTCTGGGTTAGCTTCAATGCCTCTGTCAGAAACCAAAAAACCCAAGAGTTTGCCTGCAGGAAAACCAAAGACACACTTGGCCGGGTTAAGCATCATCTTGTAGACCCGAAGATTATCAAAGGTTTCTCTCAAATCATCTATCAGGGTTTCCTCCTTTATGGACTTAACCACAATATCGTCCACATAAGCATGAACATTGTGCCCAATCTGTTTATGGAGACAGTTCTGCATGCAACGCTGATAAGTTGCCTGTGCACACTTGAGTCCAAAGGGCATGGACACATAGTAGAAGGCTCCAAAGGCAGTGATGAACGCCGTCTTCTCCTGGTCCTTAACTGCCATTTTAATCTGATGATATCCGGAATAGGCGTCCAGGAAACTTAAGCACGCACAACCGGCCGTAGCATCAATAATTTGATCAATACGGGGAAGGGCAAAAGGATCAGCCGGACACGCCTTGTTCAAGTCCGTGTAGTCTACACACATCCGCCAAGTGCCGTTCTTCTTGAGTACGAGCACCGGGTTAGCTAACCACTCTGGGTGAAAGACTTCAACAATAAACCCGGCCGCCAAGAGCCGGGCCACCTCTTCACCAATAGCTTTCCGCCTCTCTTCATTGAACCGCCGAAGGAACTGCCTGACCGGCTTAAATTTCGGATCAACATTGAGAGTGTGCTCAGCGAGTTCCCTAGGTACACCTGGCATGTCAGAAGGTTTCCATGCGAAGATGTCCCTATTCTCACGGATGAACTCGATGAGCGCGCTTTCCTATTTTGGATCCAGATTTGCACTGATGCTAAACTGCTGAGATGAATCTCCTGGAACAAAATCAACAAGCTTAGTTTCATCAGCCGACTTAAATTTCATCGCCGGCTCATTTTCCGTAGTCGGCTTTTTCAGAGAGGTCATATCTGTTGGGTCAACATTGTCTTTGTAAAACTTCAGCTCCTCTGTTGCGCAAACAGATTCTGCATAAGCCGCATCGCCTTCCTCACATTCCAAGGCCACCCTCCGGCTGCCGTGAACCGTAATGGTCCCATTATGACCCGGCATCTTGAGCTGTAAGTGAACATAACACGGCCGTGCCATGAACTTGGCGTAAGCCGGCCGCCCAAATATAGCATGGTACGGACTTCTTATCTTGACCACCTCAAAGGTCAATTTTTCCACCCTGTAGTTGTTTTCATCTCCGAAGGCTACTTCCAACTCGATCTTGCCAACTGGATAAGCCGACTTACCAGGTACCACACCATGGAAGATAGTGTTTGACTGGCTGAGGTTCTTATCAACCAACCCCATACGGCGAAAAGTCTCATAATAGAGGATGTTGATGCTGCTGCCTCCGTCCATGAGCAGCTTAGTGAACTTATATCCTCCCACCTGAGGAGCCACCACTAAGGCCAAGTGACCCGGATTGTCCACCCGGGGAGGGTGATCCTCTCTACTCCACACTATAGGCTGCTCAGACCACCGCAAGTAGCGTGGAACCGCCGGCTCAACAGCATTCACGGCCCTCTTATGAATCTTCTGATCTCGCTTACACAGACTAGTGGTAAATACATGGTACTGTCCACCGCTAAGCTGCTTTGGATTGGTCTTATAACCCCCTGCTGCTGTTGATGACCCTGGCCAGACTGCTGATTAAAGCCCCCTCGACCGTTCTAAGGATTAGAATTTGAGCCGCCGCCCGGGCCATGAAAACCGCCGGCGCCTGAGCCGTCGCCCGGGCCATTGTAATTCTTAAAGGCCTTCATGATTGCACAATCCTTCCATAGATGAGTCGCTGGCTTCTCTCTAGAGCCATGCCTTGGACAAGGTTCATTCAACAGTTGCTCCAGTGTCGGGCCTGACCCGCCGCCTCGGGGAGGGGGCCTCCCCTTGCGTCGCTGGTTATTACCTTGTGAGCTGGCGTTGGCTACAAACTCTAGGCTGCCATCGGCCTTGCGCTTGCCTCCTCCTTGGTTCCCCGGGTTATGCTGAGGACCCTTGCCATTGCCATTCTTCTTTCCCTTCCCTGCCCTTTCATCATCTGAAGGGGGATCCTTGGTACCATCGGAATCGGCGTACTTGACAAGAGCCGCCATTAGCATACCCATATCACTGCAGTCGCGCTTAAGCCGCCCGAGTTTCATCTTCAGGGGCACGAAACGACAATTCTGTTCCAACATTAAGACCGCAGAGCCGGCATACATCTTATCTGATGAATGTATAATCTCCTTGACCCGGCAAACCCAGTGAGTCGTGGATTCACCCTCCTGCTGCTTACAGTTAGTTAAATCCACAATTGACATAGACTGCCTACAGGTATCTTTGAAGTTTTGGATGAACCGGGCTTTCAGCTCAGCCCAAGACCCGATGGAATTCGGTGGTAGCCCCTTTAACCAAGTGCGGGCAGTCCCATCCAACATCATGGTGAAGTACTTGGCCATTGCCGCCTCACTGACCTCCAGTAGTTCCATGGCCATCTCGTAACTCTCGATCCAGGCTGTGGGTTGTAGGTCAGCCGTGTAGTTGGGCACCTTCCTAGGGCCTTTGAAGTCCTTAGGTAGGCGTTCATTGCGGATAGCCGGCACTAAACAAGGGACACCCCCAGTCCTGGTAGGGATACCCACGTCAACGGAAGTCGTCGGATAAGCCGGGGGAGTCTGGTAAGCCGTCAGCTGAGGCACCTGCTCCGCCTCTTGCCGCGCTTTATCTTGGTCTGCTGCGTGAAAGGCTCCATTATAAGCCAGGCCATGGCCGAGGGGCGGGTCATGGCGTCGGACGTTACTTGAGCCGGTCGCTGAAACCATGTGCCTGCTGTAACTCGGGCTCCGGCCCGGACGAGGGGTCGAGTGGATCCTATCCCGGCTGTAGGAGTATGCCTCTTGCTGCGCCAGTGCTGTCTGAAGGAGTTCCCTGACCCGGCGGGTTTCAATAGCCGTCGGAGAGTCACCGTCAACTGGGAGAGCCGCCAGCCGTGCTGCCGCAGCGACCATGTTCTCCAGCGGGTTATTGTAATGACCCGGGGGTGTTGGCACATACTGAGGCGGGGCAGGGGGCACCTGGGGAGGCCCCATCACTCGTGGCTGAATAGGGGTCCCAGACCCGGGCACTATGACCCCTGGCGGGTTACTAGACCCTGCACCTGGCGTGCTGAAGAGGTTGCGTGGATCGTAAACCGGAGGGAGCCGAGATTGGGTCTTTTGATGCCTCCTTCTCATGACCTCATTGGACGCGTTCTGATCCATCGTGAGCTGGAAGGACTGCGCCTGGATCAACTGAGTTTGGGCATCGAGAGCCGCCCTCTCCGCAGCCATCCTGATCCCTTCCGCTGCAAGATCCTCCTTAGCTTTCACTAGATCCAATTTTAGCTGTGCCACCTCCGCATCGTGCTGAGCTTGATCTGCCGGGTCAACCGTGGCGGTTAACAGGGCCGTCATCTTGTCCGTGAGATCCATCAGCACCTGAGCCGGAGAAGGCACCGGGTTTCCCGCTCCGGCAGCGGGGTTCTGAACAGGCTGCGCACCGGCCATAAAGATTCCGACCCGGCTTGGCGGCTCAAACAAGTCCGGAATACTGTCACCATCGGAACATCCCATGAGCCTGCCATCTTGAAGTTGATACGACGAGTTTGACTCATCGGTGGCCGACTCGCCGTCAGAGCCGGCGGCCGTCTCATCACCAGATCCAGATCGATCAGAGAGTCCCCCGTGGATACACCCCACAAAAGTATGCCTTAAGGCAGGCCGGGCCCGGGCGGGTCGTGCACGCTGAGCTGTCTCGATGAGATCGGCGCAGAGATCCGGCTCAGGGCCCGGCTCACCAATCTTGCCAATGAAAACATGAATTCCGCCGAAGGGGACCCAGTACCCGTACTCAATTGAGCCGGCGTCGGGGCCCCAGTTCGCATCGTCAATGTAGAGCTTGCCGCGACGACTCTTGGTCATCCGGCCCACAGCGTATCCCTTGAGCCCTTCGAAGCTGCCCTTCAAGAACTCAAATCCACCGTGCGCTGGCCCCACGGTGGGCGCCAACTGTCGTGGAATTGTCACGGCAGATGTCCTCGAGCTTGGACTTAGTCGTGGAGCCATCGCAGCTAGGATGCTTGAAGGGGTTAAGCGGGACAAGGAACACGAGGGTTTATACTGGTTCGGCCCCTTACGGTGAAGGTAAAAGCCTACGTCCTGTTTGAGGTGGTATTGATTAGGGTTTCGATAACCAGGGAGCTAAACCGCTATGCCTGGCTTTCGATTAGATTGTCCTCCTAAACCGCTGCCGGGCCGTCCCTTTATATAGGGAGGCTGACGCCCTGCAGCTCTCAGAGTCCCGGCCGGCTCATAAGAGTGTCCGGCTCGGACTCTCAACTATTCTTGCCTTACACTACAAGTTCTACCATGATAAAGATTGCAACTACGGGCCTTAAGCCGTATCCGGGTCTTAGCCCATCTCTGGCCCACCGTCTTCAAGCTTGGCGCCGGGCTTCTGGCAATAACCATTATGAGTAACCCGGCCCCTCCTGGCGGGTGACTCTAAGGTCTATATCGTCAACAGTATTATAAAAATAATGTGCCAAGCTTTGGTTTTAGGATGATTAGATTGCTTGTTTACTATGTGCAGAACAAAAACAGAAACTTTGGCTGTAGTGCATGAATTTACATTTTTTACTGGAGAGTCAAATGGGTCTGAAACTTTTTGCACATTACTTCTGTACAAATTTTTCAAATTGTCAAATTTATTTAATAATTTTAGGAGTTACATAAGTGTACCAAACTTCCAGATTACTACAGACTGTTCTGTTTTTTAACAGATTCTGTTTTGCGTGTGTTGTTTGCTTATTTCGATGAATCTATGGCTAGTATCGGGGGGTATGAACCATAGAGAAGTTGGAATACAGTAGGTTTAACACCAATATAAATAAATAATGAGTTCATTACAGTACCTAAAGGTAGTGATTTGCTTTATTACACTAACGG
This sequence comes from Aegilops tauschii subsp. strangulata, assembly GCF_002575655.3. Lineage (NCBI taxonomy): Eukaryota > Viridiplantae > Streptophyta > Magnoliopsida > Poales > Poaceae > Aegilops > Aegilops tauschii. The sequence continues at coordinate 485,783,353 of NC_053041.3, forward strand.
ATCTCACAAGTTTTTGTTAAAGTTTTGTGTGGATGAAGTGTCCGAAGGTCGAGGAGCTATCAATATGAGAAGAATAAAGAGAGGCAAGAGTTCAAGTTTGGGGATGCCCAAGGCACCCCAAGTAAATATTTCAAAGGATACTCAAGCATCTAAGCTTGGGGATGGCCCGGTTGGGATCCCATCTGTCTTCTTCAACAAATATCGGTATACCTCGGTTTTTGTTTTGTTCACATGATTTGTGTCCTTTGTGTTTTTGTTTTTCCTTTAAGAACCATGCTAGCATGAGATAGCCCTTCATTTATTTATAGAATACTTCATGTGCTTCACTTAAATCTTTTAAGTATGATCCTATAGAATTGCTCTTTGTGCTTCACTTAAATCTTTTGAGTATGGTTTTATAGAATGCTTCAGGTGCTTCACTTATACATTTTGAGCTTGGATATTAGTTAGTCTATATTAATTGTAGAATGCTCCATGAAATTCACTTATTTCTTTTGGAGTATGAATAATACTATCATTTAAAGTGGGTTTGGAAGAGTGTCAACTTTAGGAATTAGTGATCCCACTATTTTGGAGGGTGTTGAATCTTAATGTGATATTTATGAAAGTGGATTTGGAAGAGTGTCAACTTTAGCTAGTAATGATTCCACTATTTAGGAAGAGGTTCCAATTGAGTATGAGAACAAAGTTGCTATCCATGATGCTACTGAAAATTATTATGAGGGAGGAATACATGCTTGTAGGAGTTGCAATAATATCAAGTTTCCTCTCGATGTGCTTAAAGTTTTGAAGTTATACTTGTTTTGCCTTCCTATGCTAGTTGATTGTTGTTCCTATAAATTGTGCTAAAAAAATCCCTAGGCATAGGAAGTGGGTTATATTTAAATGTGCTAGTCATATTCTTCATGATGGTCTCTTTGTGTTTCAATTCTTGTCTATTATGTGAGCATCATTGAAATCATCATGCCTAGCTAAAAGGCATTAAAGAAAAGCGCTTGTTGGGAGACAACCCAATATTTACCCTTACTGTTTTTGTGTGTTTACATGATTAAGCTACTGTATCAATCATGTTTTATAGCTTTTGTTCAATAAAGTTCCAAGTAAGACCTTTGGGAAGACTTGGGAGAAAGTTAATGTGATCTTGCTGTAAAAAACAGAAACTTTGCGCTCACAAGATTAGCTGTCATTTTTTACAGAAGAGTGATTTTGAGTTGATTATTTTTGAATAATATTAATAGACAAATTCCTCACGTCCACCAATTTATTTCATAATTTTTGGAGTAGCAGAAGTATGGTTTATGTTCAGATCATTACAGACTGTTCTGTTTCTGACAGATTCTGTTTTCATTGCATAGTTTGCTTGTTTTCTAGTTTCTATGGCTTATATTTCTCAATATAAATTGTAGAAATGATATGGTACATTAGACATTGTGTGGGAAAAATTATGAACCTTGTCTTAGACAGTACCAAAGTGAATGGTTTACTCTTTATCATACTAACCTATCTCACGAAGTTTTGTTAAGTTTTGTGTGATTGAAGTTTTCAAGCTTTGGGTGAGATATCGATATGAGGAGAATAAGGAGTGGAAAGACCCTAAGCTTGGGGATGCCCAAGGCATCCCAAGGTAATATTCAAGGAAGACTCAAGTGCCTAAGCTTGGGGATGCCCCGGAAGGCATCCCCTCTTTCGTCTTCAAAACTATCGGTATACCTTACTCGGAGCTATATTTTTATTCGTCACATGATATGTGTTTTGCTTGGAGCGTATTTTCAATTTTACTTTCTGTTTGAATAAAATCATTGGATCTGAAATATTGAATGAAAAAGAATCCTCCCATGGCTAGTTAATTATTTGACTACTCAGTGTTCTTCACTCATATCTTTTGGAGTAGTTTGTCATTTACTCATGTGCTTCACGTATATCCTATGAGTAAATGGTTGAATAAATTGAATGTCATAAATCTGAATTTATATATGTTTCATATGCTTATAACATGGGGAGTAATAACTTCACACATGATAAGTATAGGTAGTAAACATATTGAAAGTTAGCAAACGTAGAATTGGTCACTTGAACAATGCATGAAAGAATATTGAAGGAAGAGGGATTTCACATATAAATATACTATCTTGGACATCTTTTGTAATTGTGAGCACTCATTAAAATATGACATGCTAAAAGGTTGATGTTGGACAAGGAAGACAACGTAATGGGTTATGTTTTCTTATATCTGAAATAAATTATATTGTCATGGATCGCCCAACACGTTGAGCTTGCCTTTCCCCCTCATGCTAGCCAAATTCTTTGCACTAAGTAGAGATACTACTTGTGCTTCCAAATACCCTTAAACCTGGTTTTGCCATGAGAGTCCACCATACCTACCTATGGGTTGAGTAAGATCCTTCAAGTAAGTTGTCATCGGTGCAAGCAATAAAAATTGCTCTCTAAATATGTATGATCATTTAGTGTGGAGAAAATAAGCTTTATACGATCTTGTGATGTGGAAGAAATAAAAGCGACGGACTGCATAATAAAGGTCCCTATCACAAGTGGCAATATAAAGTGACGTTCCCTTGCATTAAGATTTTGTGCATCCAACTATAAAAGCGCATGGCAACCTCTGCTTCCCTCTGCGAAGGGCCTATCTTTTATTCTTGTCTTTTACCTTATGCAAGAGTCATGGTGATCTTCACCTTTCCTTTTTACATTTTATCCTTTGGCAAGCACATTGTGTTGGAAAGATTCTGATATATATATATATCCAATTGGATGTAAGGCATCATGAACTATTATTGTTGACATTACCCTTGAGGTAAAAGGTTGGGAGGCGAATCTATAAGCCCCTATCTTTCTCTGTGTCTGATTAAAACTTTGAACCCATAAATATCGCGTGAGTGTTAGCAATTGTGAAAGACTAAATGATAGTTGAGTATGTGGAGTTTGCTAAATCAAAGCTCTGACATAGACTCTTCCGGGAAATAAGATGAATTGTAATTGTTTGATGACTCATAACACGGTTTGTTAGTTTTCAAGAAAGTTTATGATCTATACTTTAACATGTGAATAGCTTGTTACTTTATCATGAGAAGTTTTATGAGATGAGCTACTGTTATGACATATAATGATGCTAGAAAAGGTGATTGAAATTATCATTGATCAAACTTGTGCACCTGCTAGCATTCACACTTCATAAATTATTTCTTTTATCATTTACCTACTCGAGGACGAGCAGGAATTAAGCTTGGGGATGCTGATACGTCTTCAACGTATCTATAATTTATGAAGTATTCATGCTATTATATTATCCATCTTAGATGTTTTATATGCATTTATATGCTATTTTATATGATTTTTGGGACTAACCTATTAACCTAGAGCCCAGTGCCAGTTTCTGTTTTTTCCTTGTCTTTGAGTTTTACAGAAAAGGAATACGAAACGGAGCCCAATTGACGTGCCAATTTTTGATGATTTTTTATGGACCAAAAGAAGCCCCTGGAGTAAAAGAGTTGGGCCAGAAGAGTCCCGAGCTGTCCACGAGGGTGGGGGGCGTGCCCACTCCCCCTGGGCGTGGCCCCTGCCTCGTGGACGACTCGGAGACCCCCTTGACGTGAAACCAACGCCAAAAATTCCTATAAATACAGAAACCCCCAGAAAATAACCTAGATCGGGAGTTCCGCCGCCAGAAGCTTCTGTAGCCACGAGAAATCAATCTAGGCCCTCTCCGGCACCCTGCCGGAGGGGGCCATCATCATCGGTGGCCATGGAGGAGTATCCCGGAGAGGCCATCATTGCCATGAAGGCCAAGGACCAGAGGGAGAACCTTTCCCCATCTAGGGGGGAGGCCATGGAGGAGGAAGCACAAGGGGGAGAACCTCTCCTCCTCTCTCTTGGTGGCGCCGGAGTGCCATCGGGAGGGGAATCATCGCCGCGGTGATCGTCTTCATCATCATCACCATCCTCATCTGTTTTACGCGGTCCACTCTCCCGCACCCCGCTGTAATCCCTACTTGAACATGGTGCTTTATGCCACATATTATGATCCAATGATGTGTTGTCATCCTATGATGTTTTGAGTAGATATCCTTTGTCTTTGGGTTGATTGATGATCTAGATTGGTATGAGTTGTATGTTTTACTTTGGTGTTGTCCTATGGTGCCCTCCGTGTTGCGCAAGCGTGAGGAATTCCCGCTGTAGGGTGTTGCAATACGTTTATGATTCGCTTATAGTGGGTTGCGTGAGTGACTGAAACACAAACCCGAGTAAGGGGGTTGTTGCGTATGGCATAAAAGAAGACTTGATGCTTTAATGCTATGGTTGGGTTTTACCTTAATGATCTTTAGTAGTTGCGGATGCTTGCTAGAGTTCCAATCATAAGTGCATATGATCCAAGTAGAGAAAGTATGTTAGCTTATGCCTCTCCCTCATATGAAACTGCAATAGTGATTACCGGTCTTGTTAACAATTGCCTAGGACAATTCCGCACACCGATCCACCATTATTCCACACTCGCTATTTATAATACTTAGTAATATATTCTAACTTTATGATAACATCACCTACTTTTATATTTTAGCTCTCCGATACCATACAAAGTTATCCTCTTCATACCCACAACGTAGTTTTATTTCTCGTTTCTAGTTGGAAGCAAACATTCGGTGTACGTTGAGTCGTATCAGTGGCAGATATGGCTTGAGAGAATATTGATCTTATCTTTAGCTCCTTGTGGGTTCGACACTCCATACTTATCACTTCCACCTTTGGAAATTGCTACGATGATTCCTTGCACTTGGGGATTATCATCTGACAACGCGGTTGATGTAGTCGAACTTCTTCTCGTTCCGACCGATTAAGCACCTAACGTACGGCACCTCCGAGTTATGCACACGTTCAGCTCGATGACGTCCCTCGAACTCTTGATCCAGCAAAGTGTCGAGGGAGTAAAAAAGTTCCGTCAGCACGACGTGGTGAAGTGATCCGCGTAGGGCTTTGCCTAAGCACTACGAAGATATGACCGGAGGCGTAAACTGTGGAGGGGGGCGCCGCACACGGCTAACAATTGTTGGTTTGTGTTCTAGGCGCCCCCTCCCCACGTATATATAGGTGGGAGGGTGAGGGGACAGCCTTGGGGCGCCCCAAGTAGGAGTAATCCTACTTGGGGCCCTAGTCCAATTCGCCCCCCCTTACCATGTTTTCCGGAGGGGAAAGGAAGGAGGAGGGAGGAGGGAAGGAAGGGGGAGGCCGAATCCCTCCCCTTCCTTCTCTCTTCCCATCTTCCCTTTCTCCTCTTGTGCGGCCCATATGGGGGGCGCGGCAGCCCCTGCTGGCTGCTGTGTTCCCCTCTTGGCCCATTAGGCCCATATCTTTGTCGGGGTTGCCGAAATCCCTTCCGGTGACCCGATATGTACCTGATACTCTCCGGAACACTTCCGGTGTCCGAATACTATCGTCCTATATATATCAATATTTACCTCTCGACCATTTCGAGACTCCTCATCATGTCAGTGATCTCATCCGGGATTCTGAACAACATTCGGTCACCAAATCACATAACTCATATAATACAAAATCGTCATCGAACGTTAAGCGTGCGGACCCTTGATACGTCTCCAATGTATCTATAATTTTTTATTGTTCCATGCTGTTATATTATCAATCTTGGATGTTTTATAATCATTTTATAGTCATTTTATATCATTTTTGGTACTAACCTATTGACATAGTGCCAAGTGCCAGTTGTTGTTTTCTGCATGTTTTTTACATCGCAGGAAATCAATACCAAACGGAGTCCAAATGCAACGAAACTTTACGGAGATTTTTTATGGACCATAAGACACCCAATGGGCCAAGGCAGCGCCTGGGGCGCTCCAAGGGGAGCACAACCCACCAGGGCATGCCAGGAGGTCCAGGCGCGCCCTGGTGGGTTGTGCCCACCTCGGGTGCCCCCCGGACCGCCTCTTTGCTCTATAAATACCCCAATATTCCAGAAACCCTAGGGGAGTCGACGAAAATCAATTCCAGCCGCCGCAGAGTCTAGAACCACTAGATCCAATCTAGACACCATCACGGAGGGGTTCACCACTTCCATTGGTGCCTCTCCGATGATGCGTGAGTACTTCTTTGTAGACCTTCGGGTCCGTAGTTACTAGCTGGATGGCTTCCTCTCTTTTGCTGGATTCTCAATACAATGGTCTCTCGGAGATCCATATGACGTAACTCCTTTTGTGGTGTGTTTGTTGGGATCGGATGAACTTTGAGTTTATGATCAGATCTATCTTTTTATATCCATGAAAGTTATTTGAGTTTCTTTGATCTCTTATATGCACGATTTCTTATAGCCTCGTATTTCTTCTCCGATATTTGGGTTTTGTTTGGCCAACTTGATCTATTTATCTTTCAATGGGAAGAGGTGCTTTGTAGTGGGTTCGATCTTACGGTGCTTGATCCCAGTGACAGAAGGGGAACCGACACGTATGTATTGTTGCTACTAAGGATAAAACGATGGGGGTCTATCTCTACATAGATAGATCTTGTCACATCATGTCATCGTTCTTATTGCATTACTCCGTTTCCCCATGAACTTAATACACTAGATGCATGCTGGATAGCGGTCGATGTGTGGAGTAATAGTAGTAGATGCAGGTAGGAGTCAGTCTACTAATCTTGGACGTGATGCCTATATAATGATCATTGCCAGGATATCGTCATGATTATTTGAAGTTCTACCAATTGCCCAACAGTAATTGGTTTACCCACCATTTGCTATTATTCTCGAGAGAAGCCACTAGTGAAACCTACGGCCCCCGGGTCTCTTTCTCATATATTTGCCTTTGCGATCTACTTTTCCTTTGCTTTTATTTTCAGATCTATTAAATCAAAAATACAAAAATACCTTGCTGCGTTTTATTCTTATTAATTTTATTTGGCGTTCGATCTATCAATCTATTACAACTTTCTCCCGTCCACGTGCCAATTTCTGGCGCCGTTATCCGAAAGGGGTTGACAACCCCTTTAACACGCCGGGTTGCGAGTGGTTGTTATTTGTGTGCAGGTGTTGTTTACGTTGTGTTGCTTGGTTCTCCTACTAGTTCGATAATCTTGGTTTCATCACTAAGGGAAATACCTACCGCTGCTGTGCTGCATCATCCCTTCCTCTTTGGGGAAATACCGACGTAGCTTCAAACCGCAATCAACCCTACGGGTTCGAGAACTATGTAGACATGACCGAGACACCTATCCGGTCAATAACCAATAGCGGAACCTACATATTCTATGAAGATCTTTACCGGTCGAACCGTAATGACAACATGCGTTATTCCCTTTGTCATCGGTATGTTACTTGCTCGAGATTCGATCGTCGGTATCTTCATATTGAGTTCAATCTCGTTACCGGCAAGTCTCTTTACTCATTCCATAATACATCATCCCGCAACTAACTCATTAGTCACTTTGCTTGCAAGGCTTCTTATGATGTGTATTACCGAGAGGGCCAGAGATACCTCTCCGATACTCGGAGTGACAAATCCTAATCTTGATCTATGCCAACCCAACAAACACCTTTGGAGATACCTGTAGAGCATCTTTATAATCACCCACTTACGTTGTGATGTCTGATAGCACACAGGGTATTCCTCCGGTATACGGGAGTTGCATAATCTCATAGTCAAAGGAATATGTATATGACATGAAGAAAGCAATAGCAATAATACTAAACGATCAATATGCTAAGCTAACAGATGGGTCTTGTCCATCACATCATTCTCCTAATGATGTGCTCCCGTTCATCAAATGAAAACACATGTCTATGGTTAGGAAACTTAACCATCTTTGATTAACGAGCTAGTCTAGTACAGGCTTACTAGGGACACGGTGTTTTGTCTATGTATTCACACATGTATCTATTGGGAAACGTAGCATGCAATTTCAAAAAAAATCCTACGCTCACGCAAGATCTATCTAGGAGATGCATAGCAACGAGAGGGGGAGAGTGTGTCTACGTACCCTCGTAGACCGAAAGAGGAAGCGTTTGACAACGCGGTTGATGTAGTGGACCTTCTTCTTGTTCCGACCGATCAAGCACCGAACGTATGGCACCTCCGAGTTCTGCACACGTTCAGCTCGATGACGTCCCTCGAACTCTTGATCCAGCAAAGTGTCGAGGGAGTGGCTGAGTTCCATCAGCACGATGGCGTGGTGATGGTGAAGTGATCCGCGCAGGGCTTCACCTAAGCACCGCGAGAATATGACCGAGGGTGTAATCTGTGGAGGGGGGCGCCGCACACGGCTAACAGATGTTATTGTCTGTTGTGCGCTAGGCGCCCCCTCCTATATATATATATATATATATATATATATATATATATATATATATATATATAGGTGGGAGGGAGGGAGGAGCAGCCATAGGAGGCACCCAAGTAGGAGGAATCCTACTTGGAGTCCCTCCCAAGCCGCGCGCCCCCCTGCCATATATAACCGAGGGGGAAGGAAAGAGGGGGGAGGGAAGGAAGTAGGAATCCTAATCCACACTTTCCTTGCCCTCCCCTCTTTCCTTCTCCTCCTCATAGGGCTGGCCTCTATAGGGGTGCACCAGGGCTGGTGTGTTCCCTCACTTGGCCCATAAGGCCCATATCTTTGCCAGGGGTGCCCGAAACTCCTTTCCGTTGACCCGCTAAGTACCCGGTACCCTCTGGAACACTTCCGGTGTACGAATACCATCGTCCTATATATCAATCTTTACCTCTCGACCATTTCGAGACTCCTCGTCATGTCCGTGATCTCATCCGGGACTCCGAACAACATTCGGTCACCAAATCACATAACTCATATAATACTACATCGTCAACAAATGTTAAGCGTGCGGACCCTACGGGTTCGAGAACTATGTAGACATGACCGAGACACCTCTCTGGTCAATAACTAATAGCGGAACCTAGATGCCCATATTGGCTCCTACATATTCTACGAAGATCTTTATCGGTCGAACCGTTATGACAACATATGTAATTCCCTTTGTCCATCGGTATGTTACTTGCCCAAGATTCGATCGTCGGTATCTTCATACCTAGTTCAATCTCATTACCGGAGAGTATCTTTACTCGTTCCATAATACATCATCCCACAACTAACACATTAGTCACTTTGCTTGCTAGGCTTCTTATGATGTGTATTACCGAGAGGGCCCACAGATGTTGGGGAATGTAGTAATTTCAAAAAAATTCCTACGCACACGCAAGATCATGGTGATGCATAGCAACGAGAGGGGAGAGTGTTGTCCACGTACCCTCGTAGACCGAAAGCGGAAGCGTTAGCACAACGCGGTTGATGTAGTCGTACGTCTTCACGATCCGACCGATCAAGAACCGAACGTACGGCACCTCCGAGTTCAGCACACGTTCAGCCCGATGACGTCCCTCGAACTCCGATCCAGCCGAGTGTTGAGGGAGAGTTTTGTTAGCACGACGGCGTGGTGACGATGATGATGTTCTACCGACGCAGGGCTTCGCCTAAGCACCGCTACAGTATTATCGAGGTGGACTATGGTGGAGGGGGGCACCGCACACGGCTAAAAGATCAAACGATCAATTGTTGTCTCTAGGGTGCCCCCTGCCCCTGTATATAAAGGAGCAAGGGGGGAGGTGCGGCCGGCCAAGAGGGGGCGCGCCAGGAGGAGTCCTACTCCCACCGGGAGTAGGACTCCCTCCCTTTTCCTTGTTGGATTAGGAGTGGAGGGGGAAAGAGGTGGAGGAGAAGAAGGAAAGGGGGGCGGCGCCCCCTCTCCTTGTCCTATTTGGACTAGGGGGGAGGGGCGCATGGCCCTTGCCCTGGCCACCTCTCCTCTTCTCCACTAAGGCCCACTATGGCCCATTAACCCCTGGGGGTTTCCGGTAACCCCTCCGGTACTCCGGTAAAATCCTGATTTCACCCGGAACACTTCCGATATCAAAACATAGGCTTCCAATATATCAATCTTCATGTCTCAACCATTTCAAGACTCCTCGTCATGTACGTGATCACATCCGGGACTCCGAACAACCTTCGGTACATCAAAACATATAAACTCATAATATAACTGTCATCAAAACGTTAAGCATGCGGACCCTACGGGTTCGAGAACTATGTAGACATGACCGAGACACGTCTCCGGTCAATAACCAATAGCGGAACCTGGATGCTCATATTGGCTCCCACATATTCTACGAAGATCTTTATCGGTCAGACGGCATAACAACATACGTTGTTCCCTTTGTCATCGGTATGTTACTTGCCCGAGATTCGATCATCCGTATCTCAATACCTAGTTCAATCTCGTTACCGGCAAGTCTCTTTACTCGTTCCGTAATACATCATCCTGCAACTAACTCATTAGTTGCAATGCTTGCAAGGCTTAAGTGATGTGCATTACTGAGTGGTCCCAGAGATACCTCTCCGACAATCGGAGTGACAAATCCTAATCTCGAAATACGCCAACCCAACAAGTACCTTCAGAGACACCTGTAGAGCACCTTTATAATCACCCAGTTACGTTGTGACGTTTGGTAGCACACAAAGTGTTCCTCCGGTAAACGTGAGTTGCATAATCTCATAGTCATAGGAACATGTATAAGTCATGAAGAAAGCAATAGCAACATACTAAACGACCGAGTGCTAAGCTAACGGAATGGGTCAAGGCAATCACATCATTCTCCTAATGATGTGATCTCGTTAATAAAATGACAACCCATGTCAATGGCTAGGAAACTTAACCATCTTTGATCAACGAGCTAGTCAAGTAGAGGCATACTAGTGACACTCTGTTTGTCTATGTATTCACACATGTATTATGTTTCCGGTTAATACAATTCTAGCATGAATAATAAACATTTATCATGATATAAGGAAATAAATAATAACTTTGTTATTGCCTCTAGGGCATATTTCCTTTAGTCTCCCACTTGAACTAGATTCAATAATCTAGATTACACAGTAATGATTCTAACACCCATGGAGCCTTGGTGTTGATCATGTTTTGCTCGTGGAAGAGGCTTAGTCAACGGGTCTGCAACATTCAGATCCGTATGTATCTTGCAAATTTCTATGTCTCCCACCTGGACTAAATCCCGGATGGAATTGAAGCGTCTCTTGATGTGCTTGGTTCTCTTGTGAAATCTGGATTCCTTCGCCAAGACAATTGCACCAGTATTGTCACAAAAGATTTTCATTGGACCCGATGCACTAGGTATGACACCTAGATCGGATATGAACTCCTTCATCCAGACTCCTTCATTTGCCGCTTCCGAAGCAGCTATGTACTCCGCTTCACACGTAGATCCTGCCACGATGCTTTGTTTAGAACTACACCAACTGACAGCTCCACCGTTCAATGTAAACACGTATCCGGTTTGCGATTTAGAATCGTCCGGATCAGTGTCAAAGCTTGCATCAACGTAACCATTTACGATGAGCTCTTTGTCACCTCCATAAACGAGAAACATATCCTTAGTCCTTTTCAGGTATTTCAGGATGTTCTTGACCGCTGTCCAATGATCCACTCCTGGATTACTTTGGTACCTCCCTGCTAGACTTATAGCAAGGCACACATCAGGTCTGGTACACAACATTGCATACATGATAGAGCCTATGGCTGAAGCATAGGGAACATCTTTCATCTTCTCTCTATCTTCTGCAGTGGTCGGGCATTGAGTCTTACTCAACTTCACACCTTGTAACACAGGCAAGAACCCTTTCTTTGCTTGATCCATTTTGAATTTCTTCAAAACTTTGTCGAGGTATGTGCTTTGTGAAAGTCCAATTAAGCGTCTTGATCTATCTCTATAGATCTTGATGCCCAATATATAAGCAGCTTCACCGAGGTCTTTCATCGAAAAACTCTTATTCAAGTATCCCTTTATGCTATCCAGAAATTCTATATCATTTCCAATCAGCAATATGTCATCCACATATAATATCAGAAATGCTACAAAGCTCCCACTCACTTTCTTGTAAATACAGGCTTCTCCAAAAGTCTGTACAAAACAGAATGCTTTGATCACACTATCAAAGCGTTTATTCCAACTCCGAGAGGCTTGCACCAGTCCATAAATGGATCGCTAGAGCTTGCACACTTTGTTAGCTCCCTTTGGATCGACAAAACCTTCCGGTTGCATCATATACAACTCTTCTTCCAGAAATCCATTTAGGAATGTGGTTTTGACATCCATTTGCCAAATTTCATAATCATAAAATGCGGCAATTGCTAACATGATTCGGACAGACTTAAGCATCGCTACGAGTGAGAAGGTCTCATCGTAGTCAATCCCTTGAACTTGTCGAAAACCTTTCGCAACAAGTCAAGCTTTATAGACAGTAACATTACCGTCAGCGTCAGTCTTCTTCTTGAAGATCCATTTATTTTCAATGGCTTGCCGATCATTGGGCAAGTCAACCAAAGTCCACACTTTGTTGTCATACATGGATCCCATCTCAGATTTCATGGCCTGAAGCCATTTTGCGGAATCTGGGCTCACCATCGCTTCTTCATAGTTCGTAGGTTCGTCATGGTCTAGTAACATAACCTCCAGAACAGGATTACCGTGCCACTCTGGTGTGGATCTTACTCTGGTTGACCTATGAGGTTCAGTAACAACTTGATCTGAAGTTCCATGATCATCATCATTAACTTCCTCACTAATTGGTGTAGGCGTCACAGGAACCGGTTTCTGTGATGAACTACTTTCCAATAAGGGAGCAGGTACAGTTACCTCATCAAGTTCTACTTTCCTCCCACTCACTTCTTTCGAGAGAAACTCCTTTTCTAGAAAGGATCCATTCTTAGAACGAATGTCTTGCCTTCGGATCTGTGATAGAAGGTGTACCCAACAGTCTCCTTTGGGTATCCTATGAAGACACATTTCTCCGATTTGGGTTCGAGCTTATCTGGTTGAAGCTTTTTCACATAAGCATCGCAGCCCCAAACTTTAAGAAACGACAACTTTGGTTTCTTGCCAAACCACAGTTCATAAGGCGTCGTCTCAACGGATTTCTATGGTGCCCTATTTAACGTGAATGTAGCCGTCTGAAGCATAACCCCAAAACGATAGCGGTAAATCAGTAAGAGACATCATAGATCGCACCATATCTAGTAAAGTACGATTACGATGTTCGGACACACCATTACGCTGTGGTGTTCCGGGTGGCGTGAGTTACGAAACTATTCCGCATTGTTTCAAATGTAGACCAAACTCGTAACTCAAATATTCTCCTCCACGATCAGATCGTAGAAACTTTATTTTCTTGTTACGATGATTTTCATCTTCACTATGAAATTCTTTGAACTTTTCAAACATTTCAGACTTATGTTTCATTAAGTAGATATACCCATATCTGCTTAAATCATCTGTGAAGGTGAGAAAATAACGATATCCGCCACGAGCCTCAACATTCATCGGACCACATACATCTGTATGTATGATTTCCAATAAATCTGTTGCTCTCTCCATAGTACCGGAGAACGGCGTTTTAGTCATATTGCCCATGAGGCACGGTTCGCAAGTACCAAGTGATTCATAATCAAGTGGTTCCAAAAGTCCATCAGTATGGAGTTTCTTCATGCGCTTTACACCGATATGACCTAAACGGCAGTGCCACAAATAAGTTGCACTATCATTATCAACTCTGCATCTTTTGGCTTCAACATTATGAATATGTGTATCACTACTATCGAGATTCATCAAAAATAGACCACTCTTCAAGGGTGCATGACCATTAAAGATATTACTCATATAAATAGAACAACCATTATTCTCTGATTTAAATGAATAACCGTCTCGCATCAAACAAGATCCAGATATAATGTTCATGCTCAACGCTGGCACCAAATAACAATTATTTAGGTCTAATACTAATCCCAAAGGTAGATGTAGAGGTAGCGTGCCGACGGCGATCACATCAACTTTGGAACCGTTTCCTACGCGCATCGTCACCTCGTCCTTGGCCAGTGTTCGCTTAATCCGTAGTCCCTGTTTCGAGCTGCAAATATTAGCAACAGAACCAGTATCAAATACCCAGGTGCTACTGCGAGCTCTAGTAAGGTACACATCAATAACATGTATATCACATATACCTTTGTTCACCTTGCCATCCTTCTTATCCGCCAAATACTTGGGGCAGTTCCGCTCCCAGTGACCAGTCTGTTTACAGTAGAAGCACTCAGTCTCAGGCTTAGGTCCAGACTTGGGTTTCTTCTCTTGAGCAGCAACTTGCTTGATGTTCTTCTTGAAGTTCCCCTTCTTCTTCCCTTTTCCCTTTTTCTTGAAACTAGTGGTCTTATTGACCATCAACACTTGATGCTCCTTCTTGATTTCTACCTCCGCAGCCTTTAGCATTGCGAAGAGCTCGGGAATCGTCTTATCCATCCCTTGCATGTTATAGTTCATCACGAAGCTCTTGTAGCTTGGTGGCAGTGATTGAATAATTCTGTCAATGACTCTATCATCCGGAAGATTAACTCCCAGTTGAATCAAGTGATTATTATACCCAGAAATTTTGAGTATATGCTCACTGACAGAACTATTCTCCTCCATCTTGCAGCTGTAGAACTTATTGGAGACTTCATATCTCTCAAACCGGGCATTTGCTTGAAATATTAACTTCAACTCCTGGAACATCTCATATGCTCCATGACGTTCAAAACGTCGTTGAAGTCCCGGTTCTAAGCCGTAAAGCATGGCACATTGAACTATCGAGTAGTCATCAGCTTTGCTCTGCCAGACGTTCTTAACGTCATCAGTTGCATCAGCAGCAGGCCTGGCACCCAGCGGTTGCTTCCAGGACGTAATTCTTCTGTGCAGCAATGAGGATAATCCTCAAGTTACGGACCCAGTCCGTGTAATTGCTACCATCATCTTTCAACTTAGCTTTCTCAAGGAACGCATTAAAATTCAACGGAACAACAACACGGGCCATCTATCTACAATCAACATAGACAAGCAAGATACTATCAGGTACTAAGTTCATGATAAATTTAATTTCAGTTAATCATATTACTTAAGAACTCCCACTTAGGTAGACATCTCTCTAATCCTCTAAGTGATCACGTGATCCAAATCAACTAAACCATAACCGATCATCACGTGAAATGGAGTAGCTTTCAATGGTGAACATCACTATGTTGATCATATCTAGTATACGATTCATGCTCGACCTTTCGGTCTCAGTTTTCCTAGGCCATATCTGCATATGCTAGGCTCGTCAAGTTTAACCTGAGTATTCCGCGTGTGCAAAATTGGCTTGCACCCGTTGTAGATGGACGTAGAGCTTATCACACCCGATCATCACGTGGTGTCTGGGCACGACGAACTTTGGCAATAGTGCATACTCAGGGAGAACACTTTTATCTTGAAATTTAGTGAGAGATCATCTTATAATGCTACCGTCAATCAAAGCAAGATAAGATGCAAAAAAAGATAAACATCACATGTAATCAATATAAGTGATATGATATGGCCATCATCATCTTGTGCTTGTGATCTCCATCTCCGAAGCGCCGTCATGATCACCATCGTCACCAGTGCGACACCTTGATCTCCATCGTAGCATCGTTGTCGTCTCGCCAACTTATGCTTCTACGACTATCGCTACCGCTTAGTGATAAAGTAAAGCATTACAGGGCGATTGCATTGCATACAATAAAGCGACAATCATATGGCTCCTGCCAGTTGCCGATAACTCGGTTACAAAACATGATCATCTCATAGAATAAAATACAGCATCATGCCTTGACCATATCACATCACAACATGCCCTGCAAAAACAAGTTAGACGTCCTCTACTTTGTTGTTGCAAGTTTTACGTGGCTGCTACTGGGCTTAGCAAGAACCGTTCTTACCTACGCATAAAAACCACAACGATAGTTTGTCAAGTTGGTGTTGTTTTAACCTTCGCAAGGACCGGGCGTAGCCACACTCAGTTCAACTAAAGTTGGAGAAACTGACACCCGCCAGCTACCTGTGTGCAAAGCACGTCGGTAGAACCAGTCTCGCGTAAGCGTACGCGTAATGTCAGTCCAGGCCGCTTCATCCAACAATACCGCCGAACCAAAGTATGACATGCTGGTAAGCAATATGGCTTATATCGCCCACAACACACTTGTGTTCTACTCGTGCATATGACATCTACACATAAAACCTGGCTCGGATGCCACTGTTGGGGAACGTAGTAATTTCAAAAAAATTCCTACGCACACGCAAGACCATGGTGATGCATAGCAACGAGAGGGGAGAGTGTTGTCCACGTACCCTCGTAGACCGACAGCGAAAGCGTTAGCACAATGCGGTTGATGTAGTCGTACGTCTTCACGATCCGACCGATCAAGAAACGAACGTACGACACCTCCGATTTCAGCACACGTTCAGCCCGATGACGTCCCTCGAACTCCGATCCAGCCGAGTGTTGAGGGAGAGTTTCGTCAGCACGACGGCGTGGTGACGATGATGATGTTCTACCGACGTAGGGCTTCGCCTAAGCACCGCTACAGTATTATCGAGGTGGACTATGGTGGAGGGGGGGGGGGCACCGCACACGGCTAAAAGATCGAACGATCAATTGTTGTCTCTAGGGTGCCCCCCTGCCCCCGTATATAAAGGAGCAAGGGGGGAGGTGCGGCCGGCCAAGACGGGGCACGCCAGGAGGAGTCCTTCTCCCGAAGGACTCCCTCCCTTTTCCTTGTTGGATTAGGAGTGGAGGGGGAAAGAGGTGGATGTAACGCCCACGATGCGGCTATATCTCCCACGTGTCGAGGCACGACTTAGAGGCATAACCGCATAGTGGTTTTGTCGCAAGAAGGGTCATCTTCACACAATCCCATGTAATGAACAAGAATGGGATAAAGAGTTGGCTTACAATCGCCACTTCACACAATACATAAATATCATCATACATCATTCAAAATACAATCATATAGACCGACTACGGTCAAAATCTAGAAGAAAATAAGACAACCCCAAATGCTAGATCCCCGATCGTCCCAACTGGGCTCCACTACTGATCATCAGGAAAAGACACATAGTAACGACCACGTTCCTCGTCGAACTCCCACTTGAGATCGACGCCATCATCTGCACTGGCATCGTCGGCACCTGCAACTGTTTTGGTAGAATCTGTGAGTCACGGGGACTCAGCAATCTCACACCCGCGAGATCAAGACTATTTAAGCTTATAGGACAAGGAGGTGCAAAGAGGTGGAGCTGCAGCGGCAAAAGCATATATGGTGGCTAACTTGCGCAAATGAGAGCGAGAAGAGAAGCAATGGAACGGACGTCATCTAGCAATGACCAAGAAGAGGTCCTGAACAACTACTTACGTCATACATAACTCAGACCGTGTTCACTTCCCGGACTCCGCCGAGAAGAGACCATCACGGCTACACACGCACTTGGTGTATTTTAATTGGGTCAAGTGACAAGTTATCTACAACCGGACATTAACAAATTCCCATCTGCCTCATAACCGCGGGCATGGCTTTCGGAAGATAATACCCTGCAGGGGTGTTCCAACTTAGCCCATCATAAGCTCTCACGGTCAACGAAGGATAAACCTTCTCCCGAAAAGACCCGATCAGTCTCGGAATCCCGGTTTACAAGACATCTCGACAATGGTAAAACAAGACCAGCAAAGCCGCCCGAATGTGCCGACAAATCCCGATAGGAGCTGCACATATCTCGTTCTCAGGGCACACCGGATGACACATCCTACGAGTAAAACCATACCTCGAGTTTCCAGGAGGGGGCCCCGCAGTCTGCTCAGTTCGGACCAACACTCGAAGGAGCACTGGCCCGGGGGGGTTAAAATAAGATGACCCTCGGGCTCGCGAAAACCCGGGGGAAAAGGCTTAGGTAGCAAATAGTAAAACCAAGGTTGGGCCTTGCTGGAGGAGTTTTATTCAAGGCGAACTGTCAAGGGGGTCCCATAAATCAGCCGACCGTGTAAGGAACGCAAACTCAAGGAACATAATCCCGGTATAACAGTAACTAGGGCGGCAAGAGTGGAACAAGACACCAGGCATAAGGCCGAGCCTTCCACCCTTTACCAAAATATATAGATGCATTAATTAAATAAGAGATATTGTGATATCCCAACATATCCATGTTCCGACATGGAACAAACTTCAACTTCACCTGCAATTAGCAACGCTATAAGAGGGGCTGAGCAAAAGCGGTAACTTAGCCAAACAACGGTTTGCTAGGAAAGGATGGTTAGAGGCTGACATGGCTAAAATGGGAGACATGATATAGCAAGTGATAGGTAGAGGAGCATGGTAATAGAGCGAACAACTAGCATAGCAAAGATAGAAGTGATTTCGAGGGGTGGTCATCTTGCCTGCAAGATTTTCAGAGTTGTCGAAAGCTTGATCCTCGTAAGCGTACTCGACAGGTTCCTCGTTCACGAACTCGTCTCCCGGCTCTACCCAAGACAAGAACACAAACAAACGGAACCACAATCAACAACGAGGAATGCACAAGCAACATGATGCAAAACATGTATGATATGCGAGATATGATATGCGATGCATATGCGTGCTCCGGAAGGAAAATGATGAACATGGCAGTAACTTGGCAAACCAAGCATGCCACTGGAAAGATAAGGTGATTTCGGTCGAAATCGATATAAAGATCACCGGAATCGGATGCACGGTTTGCAAATGGCAAGCAAAACAAGAATGACACGAATCTGCGATAAACAGCAAGATAGCACTTAAAATGCAACAAGTAACAATGCTACAGCACCCCAACATAGCAACAAAGCACATGGAAGTAAACTAAAGGAGATGCTTGACAAAAGATGAACACTGAGCTACATCTAGTTCACAACATATCAAGCTCAAACAAAAGCGCAAAAGATTACAGGTTCACAGACTTAGTGAAAAACTGGACATGGCAGAAAACAGCATCAAGTAGCAATGTTCAGAGCACGAAATCAACATGCTATAGGAACTTAACATAGCAAAACAAGGCATGGTAGTGTTCTACTAAATGCACATGACAAAAGTACCTTAATGACCATAAGCCAAAAAGGACCAAAAGATATGATGGCAAGCATGTAAACATAGCAAGTTTCGTTAACAGGTTTCAGACTTATCAGAAAAACAGAGCATGGCGGAAATATTAATATGTAGGCCTCTTTGTGAGCTTGATGCACTCACTACAGAGCAATGCATGACAAACCAATCATACATACAGCAAGATGGCATGTTTATAAAGCTATCCATGGCAAGAACAATTGCATAGTATGTATGGATCAACTACAATAAGCTTGGCAAAATTGCATATCATGTTAAGAATCTGCCAGAAAAATTTTATAGCAAAAGTAGAGCAAGATTGAGTCATGCTATGGCACTCTATGATTGCAAAAAATTGCAGGAATGGATCAATTAAAACTATAGCTACAAAACATCCTTAATGAACATCTCCAAAATATGCACGGATCTCTCTGTAACATCAAGTTTACATGGCAACAAAATTACAGCAGACAAGGACTTAGAGAAAACACTAAGTCCCTGAAATCAGAAATATTACGGGGCTTACTTTGCATGCTTGTGCTAGTCACCACAGAGATCACAAAAATACATGGACTATACCACTGGAAATGGCGTACTTCAAAACACATGTAGAGCTCATGCTCAAAAGATGCACAGATTAAATGATACAAAAATGACAAATCTCCAAGTTCTGATAAGAACCAGAGAATAACAGCAACTAGCCCTCTTCCAACGAAGATTTTGGCATCAAGATGACCTCTAATGAACATGGTGCAATTGAACAAAATGAAGAGCATCACCAGACGAACAATTTGACATATTACACGCGCAAATCGAAGCTACATGCACAGAGTTATCGCATCGGGAACAGGTGCATATGCTGATAAGATTTCCAGACAGAAGAAAAAAAGGAAGGGGAAGAAAGTCAACGCACGTTCGTATCCAGATCGGATCGAGGCTTCGTCGCCACAGGAGCTCGAGCCCGAGCCCGTCGGCGAGGGCAGGCGGCGACGTCGAGGCGGGGACGGTGGGGCCTGGCCGGAGGAGGGCGCCGGCGGCGGAGGAGGGGCGCCGGAGGTGGGGGTCGCCGGCGGAGGCGGCGAGCGCCGGCGGAGGCGCAGCGGCGGGCGGCGCGGGGCCGGTGGCGGCGGCGGCGACCAGTGATGGCGGTGGTCGAGCCGCGGGAGGCGACGGACGGTGGCGGCGGGGCAGGCGCGGGCCGCGGGGGCCGGCGGCGGCGGGAGGACCCGGCGGCGACGTGGCGCGCCGCGATTCATCGGTTGCGGCGGCGGACGTGTCCGGCCGACGGCGGACGTGTCCCGCGGCGCGGAGGGAAAAATTTAGGGTTTCGACTGCAGTTGCGTTTTTTGGGATGCCCACATATAAATAGGTAGAGGGAGCTAGGAGACTCCAAATGAGGTGTGGTTTTCGCCCACACGATCGTGATCGAACGATCTAGAGCATGGAAGAGAGTTTGGTGGGTTTTGGGCTGGTTTTAGAGGGGGTTTTTGCTGGACAATCAAATGGACTTTGCGGATGCCCGGTTAACCGTTGGAGTACCAAACGACCTCCGAATGGAACGAAACTTGACCGGTAGTCTCCGGGTGGTATAAGAAGACCACTTGACAAGCCTCGGTCCATTCCGAGAAAGTTTGACACACGCACACGAAAGAAAACAAGAGGGGTGCACCGGAGGAGATAGGAGCGCCGGATTGGAAAACGGACAACGGGGAAAATGCTCGGATGCATGAGACGAACACGTATGCGAATGCAATGCACATGATGACATGATATGAAAATGCATGACATGACAAAATACAAAACGAAAGACAAAACCCGACAACGGAGGGAAAAACATATCACATAGCCGGAAATGGCAAGAGTCGGAGTTACAAATATGGCAAGTTACATGCGGGGTGTTACAGTGGAGGAGAAGAAGGAAAGGGGGGGCACCGCCCCCCTCTCCTTGTCCTATTCGGACTAGGGGGGAGGGGCGCGTGGCCCTTGCCCTGGCCGCCTCTCCTCTTCTCCACTAAGGCCCACTATGGCCCATTAACCCCCGGGGGGTTCCGGTAACCCCTCCGGTACTTCGGTAAAATCCCGATTTCACCCGGAACACTTCCGATATCCAAACATAGGCTTCCAATATATCAATCTTCATGTCTCGACCATTTCGAGACTCCTCGTCATGTCCGTGATCAAATCCGGGACTCCGAACAACCTTCGGTACATCAAAACATATAAACTCATAATATAACTGTCATCAAAACGTTAACCGTGCGCACCCTACGGGTTCGAGAACAATGTAGACATGACTGGGACACGTATCCGGTCAATAACCAATAATGGAACCTGGATGCTCATATTGGCTCCCACATATTCTACAAAGATCTTTATCGGTCAGACCGCATAACAACATACGTTGTTCCCTTTGTCATCGGTATGTTACTTGCCCGATATTCGATCGTCGGTATCTCAATACCTAGTTCAATCTCGTTACCGGCAAGTCTCTTTACTCGTTCCGTAATACATCATCCTGCAACTAACTCATTAGTTGCAATGCTAGCAAGGCTTAAGTGATGTGCATTACCGAGTGGGCCCAGAGATACCTCTCCGACAATTGGAGTGACAAATCCTAATCTCGAAATACGCCAACCCAACAAGTACCTTCAGAGACACCTGTAGAGCACCTTTATAATCACCCAGTTACGTTGTGACGTTTGGTAGCACACAAAGTGTTCCTCCGGTAAACGGGAGTTGCATAATCTGATAGTCATAGGAACATGTTTAAGTCATGAAGAAAGCAATAGCAACATACTAAACGATCGAGTGCTAAGCTAACGGAATGGGTCAAGTCAATCACATCATTCTCCTAATGATGTGATCCCGTTAATCAAGTGACAACCCATGTCAATGGCTAGGAAACTTAACCATCTTTGATCAACGAGCTAGTCAAGTAGAGGCATACTAGTGACAGTCTGTTTGTCTATGTATTCACACATGTATTATGTTTCCGGTTAATACAATTTTAGCATGAATAATAAACATTTATCATGATATAAGGAAATAAATAATAACTTTATTATTGCCTCTAGGGCATATTTCCTTCAAGAGATACCTCTCCGATACTCGGAGTGACAAATTGAAAGTGCGTTATATCGACTAGAGGGGGGTGAATAGGCGTTTTTATGAATTCTTCACTGAGGAATTTGCGGGTGAGGAAATTCCTTAGCGAAGAACTACTTGCAGCGGAATAAGTACTCAAGAGTAAGCATAGCAGAACATAGACATGGTCATCATGATGAAATGAAGACAAACACATAGTACAGAAAGCGTAAACACAGGATAGCACAGGATGAAGACAAACAGACTGAAGAAATTGAACTGTGGAAATTGAGAAAGTCTTCTGTCAAAGGCTTCAAACACATATATGACAAGCACACAACACAGTAATGAGGAAATGAAAGAGTTGAGGAAATAGAACCAGTAAGCTTGGTGAAGACAATGATTTGGTAGACCAGTTCCAACTGTTGTCTCAGTTGTACATCTGGTTGGAGCGGCTAGGTATTTAAACCTGAGGACAAACAGTCCTCACCATATTCTCCTTGAACTAAGGTCACACAGACCTCGTCCTATCACTCGTGGTAAGTCTTCAGGTGACTTCTGAACCTTCACAAATCGGTCACTCGGCGATCCACAATTCCTCTTGGATGCTCTAGACCATGACGCCTAACCGTCTGGAAGAAGCACAATCTTCAAAGGTAACAAGTGTCGGATCCACGCAGGATCAATCTCTTCAGTGATGCTCAACCACTTTGGGTTTGTAGGTGTTTGGGTTTGGGTTTTCCTCACTTGATGATTTTCGCTCAAAGTCCTCGGAGGATGGGATGCTCTCAAATGACAAAGTCAGTTTCTCTTGGAGCAGCCAACCAGCTAGTGGTTGTAGGGGGCGGCTATTTATAGCCTAGGGAGCAGCCTGACATGATAAGACATAAATGCCCTTCAACTATATGACCGTTAGGTGGGTAGATATTTTGGGACAGCTGGCGCATAGCACAGCAACGGTCGGAAATTTGAGTATCAAATTCCTCAGGGCTATCATGTTCCTCACTGTGTAGGCAATCCGCACCGGCGAATTCCTAACTCCTCAGTCAGAACAAATTCCTCAGAGACCAGAAGAACTTCGTCTCTGTCACTGAAGAATATGACTGAACTGTATGAGATTTCCAATGGCTTCACTCGAAGGGATTGGTAGGTGTAGGATTTTGAGTTGAGCATCGCATGGAAATTTTTCCTTAGTATTTCCTCGACCCCCTTTAACAGTACGGTGTTTCCTATGACTCAAGAAAGAGAAAATGAAACTACGAAAACAAAAGTCTTCACGCTTCATGTTCCTCAAATGAATACCAAGTCTTCAAGGTCACACCAATTTCTTCACTTTCAAAGTCTTCAGAAAGTCTTCAGAAATCCAAAGTCTTCAGTCGAAGAACTTCATTTTTAGGGGTCGACTTTCTCTGTAGATATCAAACTCCTCATAGACTTATAGACCTGTGTACACTCATAAACACATTAGTCCCTTAACCTATAAGTCTCCAATACACCAAAATCACTAAGGGGCACTAGATGCACTTACAATTTCCCCCTTTTTGGTGATTGATGACAATATAGGTTAAGTTTTCAACGGGGATGAACATATGAAGTGTAAATACTGATATTAAGGAATTTGATTGCAAGATATAGAAGAACTCCCCCTGAAGATGTGCATAGTGAGGAATTTGCTTTTGAAGCAATGCACACTTGAAGAGTTGAATCATGGAGATCTCCCCCTATATCTTGTAATTCATACACACATTTGACATAATATATGAAGCATTTGAAATGCATGATGAGATATGGTGACTAATGTAATTCAGCATGCGTGCAATAACATTAACGAGGAATAAGCATGCAGAAGAAACAGCAAAAGTATCAAGCCACCATAGAGTTTTAAGTTTACAACTCGATCCAACAAAGTCATCAGAAGAACGAGAGTTGTAACTTAGAGAAAAACGCCCATAAAAGATAGACCCGCTTGAAGACTAACTCAAATTTCTCCCCCTTTGTCATTGAATGACCAAAAGGTTCAAAAATGAGGACTAACGCCCCTGAAGGATATCAAGTTGATGAAGGAGCGCCAGCGTTGTTGGGGTCGTTTCTTGATGTAGGGCCTGCCGCAGTGTCGTCCAAGTCTTCATGCTCATCAGTTTCGCGCGATGAAGAATAGGAGCTGGCCACCAAGGAAGGAACCTTGAACTTCTTGTATTTCTTCGGTGGAGGTGCAGACCAGTCAAAGTCCTCCTTGAGACCCATGTTCTTCAGATCTTCTTCGCTGTAAATGTGAGACAGAACAGCCCAGGTGCGACCGAAGACTTCACGGAGGTAGTAATGGTTTTTTTCACTGCATTATGTGTAGCAGTCATGTTGTGAAGAATTGAACCAAACTGACGCTTAACCCATTTATGGTTTCGATCCACCTTCTGGTGAAGACTTAGCATAAGTTCACGGTCAGTCATCACACGAGGAGCAGTAGCTTGAGGATTTGGCTTGGAGGCATGGGCAGCAGAATCATGAGTGGCAGAGTCATCATTGGTGGAATAAGATGCAGCCTTGCGAAATTGACCATCCAATGGACGAATGCCTTCATCTATAACAGCTGGTGCCTTGCCCTTTTCGTCAGCTGAGGAATAGGTCCACTTGAGGACTTCAATCGGGGGCAAGTAGCTGAGGTGATTCTGAAAATCAGCTTTGTAGTTGAGTGAAGACCTTGTTCTGATGAATCTCATAATCCACGGTGCATAAGGCTTCAGCTCAAACAGTGAAAGTGCAACATTTTCCAGAGTCCTCATGAAGAAATCGTGATAATTGACAGGAATGCCATGAATGATGTTGAAAACCAGATTCTTCATGATGCCAACAATTTCCTCATCAGATGAGTCGTGGCCTTTGATTGGACTCATAGTCTTCGTCAGAATGCGATAGACTGTCCTTGGTACATACTGCAATTCCTTCACGAGGAATTTTGTCCTTGAGGCTTGACCTGGTTTCAATGGCTTCATCAGCACTTGCATATAGTGATCAGTAAGCTCGGGTTCTTGGTACATGCAACGAGCTCCTTCAGGTGGAGAACTGATGGGCAGGGCGTGAAGTAATTCAGTGGCGGTGCCTTATAGTGAGTATTTTCAGTCATCCAGTCCAAAACCCAGGAGTTCACATCGTCAGGATCTCCTGTGATGTGCAAAGTTGCGTAGAATTGAAGAATGAGTTCTTCATTCCAATCAACTATGTATGTGCAAAAGTTGAGGAGGCCTGTGTCATGAAGCACACTGAGGACAGGAGTGAAGCATGGCAGTGACTCCATGTCCACATGAGGAATATGCTCGTGGTCGAAGACTTTGTCCTTGTTGAAGAGCAGTGAAGATTACAAGTTGGCCTGGCTGGCGGTCCAGAAGCGCTTCCTTATAAGACGAGCAGAATCATAGGGATTGTAGTCAGTGAAGAACACGTGCTCGCCAAAGAAATCATCAGCCTTGAATTTCTGCTTCTTTGAGAATGGATCCTTTGGCTTGGGCTGAGGAGTGTCAGTCAATTGCATTATCACCTCAGGAATCGCAATCTCAGTTTCTTCAGGCTGAGGAATTTCAGCTTCTACTCCAGTGACAGCCTGGGTCTTCAATTCTTGATGTACATTTTCTTCAGCACTAGTGGCTGGAATTTCTTCATGGACAGATGGGGTTGCACGAGGTTCTTCAGATCCCATTTGTACTTCAGTAGCAATAGGGGACTCAGGAATTTGCTGTAAAGGTGTGAAGAGTGGAGAGTTGGGGTGCTGACTTTCCCAAAAGTCATCATTCATCACAGGTGTGGTACAGCCAATGTCCACGTCTTCATCTTCTATTTCTTCAACGCCGGCCTCTTCAGCAGTAAACTGAGGCATAGGCGAGGAAACAGCTGGAGTTGAAGGGATTTCATCCACTTCAATTTCTTCATCCATCTGCTCTGACGAAGCAGCAGAAGGATTTTCTTCATCAGATCCGCTAGGGATCACATATTCTTCATCAAAAGGAACAAGGTCCTTTGATGGCATGGTTGAGATCGGAACAACATCATTGGGGTTTGCAACTGAGCTGGTCAATTTCTTCATCTTCTTCGGAGCTGAAGAATCTGATGAAGCTGATGCTTTCCTTTTCTTCACTGTTGCATGCTCTGTAGCCTTGGTCTTCTTCACATCTGATGCAGATGGAAGAATTGGAGTTGGGGTAGGCGCAGGAGGAGCAGAGGAATGTGGTTGATTTTCTTCAGGCACAACTGATGCCGTTGCCCTGACCACTTCATTTTCTTCAGGCGCACCACTAGTGGACGCCCTGGCAATTTCATCAGTGGCTGGAATGCAGTCATCAGCCCTGGAACTCACATTTTCTTCGGCGGCCTGAATGTCATCAGCGGTGCTGGCATGTTCTTCAATTGGCTGAGTAGATGCTTCAGTCTGAGGAATTTCTTGTTGCGATGGGGCTGCAACATTGGAGGTGAACTTCTCAGTCAGTTTAATAAACCTGACCTTGGCTCCTTGCCAATCAGCATAGTAAGCATTGAAATCATCGCTGAGGACTTTGATTTCAGACTGGATCTTCACAAGATCATCAGTTGTCATAGAGACAACGTTGTTCTTCAGGAATTTCTCCTTCCTGTACTGCGCTTTCTTGATCTGCCTAGCCTTCTCAAATTTCCATTTCTCTTCTTGGATGAAGGCAGTCAGCATATGATTTTGGCCAGGAGTCAGCTTGAAGTCAGGCATAGGAGTGTTTGGGTCCTTGTGCCAGAGATCAATGTAATCGAGGATCAACTTTGGATCCAAAAGCATAGGCACATTTGTGCCCTTGGCTCTAGTGGCCCTGACTTGCCTATCTCTGATGATTTCAGCAAGTTCTTCATCATCAGCTTCGTCTTCTTCAGACGGCACTTGGAAGGCGACCTGCTTCTTGTGAGGACTTGGGTGAGAACCTCGTCCAGCAGTGGTCTTTGTCTTCAGCAGAGAGAGTCCTGTTGAAGAATTTGGAGTAGCCGAGGAACTAGCTGAAGCTCCTGAGGCAATAGAGATCCATGTAGTCCTTTGGCACGTGGCAAGATGCACAGGTGCTGAGGATTTGGTCGGAGCAGCTGAGAATTTATGTGGAGGAGCTGAGGATTTTGGAGGAGCAGCGTGAGGAATTGGCTATGAGGGCTTTGAGGATTCTGGCCGTGAGGGCATTGCTGAGGAACTTGGCCTTGAGGGCATTGAAGGTGAAGCACTTGGCTTACGCGCAGGCTTCTTTGCCATGGATTTCTTCGGCTTGACAGAGGCCTCAGCGGCAGCAGCATCAGCAGAGTCTTCATTGAATTTCCTCACTGCTTCTCTGGCTTGTCTAGCCAGCTTGGCCTGGCGCTTGGCCCATTCATCAGGATAATCCTCACCACGCTTGAGGCTGGTGGGATCAGCTTCTTGGCCAGGTGCCAACGGAGGTCTTGGGCATGGAGGATTGAGTGCGAATTTCTTCATGTACTTGGGAGTCACATACCTGTACTCCCTCCACTCTCTTGCCCATCTCCTCTCTATCTTCTGAATGCGCACCTTGCGCTGATTTTTATCTTCCTCAGGGGGTGTGCAGTACCCAGCATAGATGTCCTCAGGGATTTCAAATGCAGTGTTGACCTCAGGCCTCTTTCCTCCTTTCTGTGGCTTCTTTCCATCAACCATTTTCTTCAGATGAGGAATTTGAACAATTGAATTCTCTGAAGAAGTATGCAACTTTTCTTCGAGGAACGCTGCAAATGAGTTAAGTTGATGAGAACCTAGAGATTCAACAGTGGACATGAGTACCTGTGAACAGAGTATAGTTGCGAGGAATTTGGAGAGGTCATATGCGTTCTCAGAAGGTTTTTCAAAAAGAACAAGTTTGAGGAATTTGACCAGATGAGTCTTGAAGGATTTCACTAAGCGTTCTTTGTCTTAGGTTCCAGAGTTGTATAGATCGAAGATCCACACAATTGAGGAATCTTGAAGAAAAATTATTGCTTAGAGAAACGAATCAAGAACAGATGACATGTGAGGTGTTTAGTGTGTGAAGAATTTGAAGAATAAACACCTTTGAAGATTTTGTAGAAATCATTTGAATCAAAGAGGGCAGTAAAAGTAACTTTTAATTACCCTGGACGAAGAACACGACGAACTGTGAGATAGAGATGAGAAGTTCGTCTGTGCAGATCTTCCACGCCCTAACTCAGCGAAGGAAGACGGCTACGGCGGTGGCGGAGTGAAGATTTCCGCGGCCGGCGCGAGTACGGCGGCGACGAGGTCGAGGCAGTGAAGCTCTTCCTCACCGGCGATGATGAAGTAGCAGCGGCGCTAGGGTTTGAGAAGCTCGAGCTGGAGAGAGGTCGAGCGGAGTAAAGGAAGTGAGGAAGGGGAGAGGGAGTATTTATAGCCACGGTGAAAAACTGTTCGCCCGAAGATTTTGGACGAACGTGCCCCTGACCCTTCTCATTCGCTTGGCATGTGTCACCCACGTACTGAGAAGTGGAGATCGTTTTAGATCGTGGGTGAATAGATAAGTATTTCGTGGGATGCGGAACGGTTTGAGCGGCAAAGCCGAAAATTTGGATAAGATAAGTTAAAAGTTCCGTTCGCAAATTCTTCAGCTGACAAGGACACAGTGAAGATTTTGAACGAGTTTCAAATAGAACGCACATGAAGAATTTGTGAATAGATTGGGTTGAGTATAGCATAGAGGGCGAAGGGTCCGATCACATTCACTTAGCAGAAAAACCAACTTGAAGAATTAGCCATAAGTGAATGCTGTAGAGGACATAAACATATATATATATATAGCCAATGAAGAAAAACGACAGAAACAGTGAAGACAATGCAAAGTTGAAGAAAAGATTTTCAACTTTTGGTGGTGGCGTGACCAACCATATAAGAATGATGATTTCAGACACCGCGTACAATTGTCGTAGGGTTCTGAGAATCAAATTCTTTGTTAATTTCTTCACACTTAGAGTGTTATTCTTCATTGATTGAAGAAAAACGTTTCTTCATGTGTTGCACATCTAAGTCATCAATTTTGCATAAGTGTTAGGATGAGTGTCCTTTTCAAAGAACATTCGAAGATTCTAAGATATTTAGCTCACACCATAACTTGCTAAATCTCTTCTCATCCAAGGGCTTTGTGAAGATATCGGCTAGCTGTTCTTCAGTCTTCACATGCTCAATAGAAATGTGGCCCTTCAACACATGATCACGAAGAAAATGATGACGAATCTGAATATGCTTTGTCTTCGAGTGCTGAACTGGGTTGTGAGCAATCTTGATGGCACTCTCATTGTCACAGTAGAGAAGCACATTCTTCATGTTGACGCCGTAGTCCTTGAGAGTTTGCTTCATCCACAGCAATTGAGCACAGCAAGAACCAGCAGCAATGTACTCAGCTTCAGCAGTAGACAGTGATACGCAGTTCTGTTTCTTCGAGGACCAATAGACCAAAGATCGTCTGAGGAAATGACATGTACCAGATGTTGACTTGCGGTCCACACGATCACCAGCATAGTCAGAGTCAGAATATCCAATGAGATCAAAAGCCGAGCCCTTGGGGTACCATAATCCAAGTGTTGGTGTGTGAACTAGATATCGAAGAATATGCTTCACAGCCTTATGGTGTGATTCCTTCGGTGTAGCTTGAAATCGGGCACACATGCAAACACTAAGCATAATATCTGGCCTAGATGCACATAAATACAATAAAGAACCAATCATGGAGCGGTATACCTTTTGATCGAAGTCAATACCATTTTCATCAGTGCACAGATGGCCATTTGTGGGCATCGAAATTTTGACGCCTTTGCAATCTTGCATGCCGAATTTCCTCAGTACATCCTTGAGGTATTTCTCCTGAGGTATGAATATGCCATTGCGCTGTTGACGAATTTGAAGAACTAAGAAGAATTTCAATTCTCCCATCATAGACATTTGATATTCTTCACTCATCATATAGGCAAATTCATCACTATAACGTTGGTCAGTACAGCCAAAGATAATATCATCAACATATATTTGGCACACAAACAATTCACCATCATAAGATTTAGTGAAAAGAGTAGGGTCGAGTGAACCGGGTTTGAAGCCTTTCTTCATGAGGAATTCCTTCAAAGTATCATACCATGCCCGAGGGGCCTGCTTGAGGCCATAGAGGGCCTTATTGAGTCTGAAGACTTTGTCAGGATGCTTTGGATCCTCAAAACTTGGGGGTTGAGCAACATATACTTCTTCCTCAAGCTTACCATTGAGGAATGCACTTTTCACATCCATTTAATATAAAGTGATATCATGATGGTTAGCATAAGCAAGTAATATGCGAATAGCTTCAAGTCTAGCAACAGGTGCAAAAGTTTCATCAAAATCGATTCCTTCAACCTGTGTGTAGCCTTGAGCTACAAGCCATGCCTTATTCCTCACCACAAGGACATTTTCATCTTGCTTGTTGCGGTAGATCCACTTTGTGCCAATGATATTGTGCTTGCAAGGATCTGGACGTTTAACCAGTTCCCAGACGTTGTTGAGCTCGAATTGATGTAATTCTTCTTGCATGGCCTGAATCCACTCAGGCTCCAGAAATGCTTCATCTACCTTAGTGGGCTCTGTGATAGAGACAAAAGCATAGTGCCCACAAAAGTTAGATAAATGTGAAGCTTTTGAGCGTGTGAGAGGACCTGGTGCTTCAATGTCATCGATGATCTTTTCAACTTGCACTTCTTTTGCAACGCGAGGATGAGCTGGTTGTCGTCGAGGAATTTGATCGGCATTTTCTTCAGGTGCATTAGCTCGACGTTCTTCACGTTCTGGAATGAATTCTTCAGCAGATTCTTCGATAGGAATGGCATCCTCAGTAGCCTTGAACTTGATAGTTTCCTCAGGTGCTGGTTCATCTATCACAGAGGGTAGGTGCTCTTTTTGCGAGCCATTAGTTTCATCGAACCGCACATCTACAGTTTCAACAACCTTGTGAAGAACGTTGTTCAAGACTCTGTAGGTGTGCGAGTCCTTTCCGTAACCAAGCATAAAACCTTCATGTGGTTTTGGTGCAAATTTAGCATTGTGATGAGGATCTCTAATCCAACATTTAGCACCGAAGACTTTGAAATAACTCACATTGGGTTTCTTGTCAGTGAGGAGTTCATAGGCAGTCTTCTTGAAGAATTTGTGAAGATATACCCTGTTGATGATGTGGCACGCAGTATAAATTGCCTCAATCCAGAAGTGACGAGGCGTCTTGTACTCATCAAGCATAGTGCGAGCCATCTCAACAAGAGTTCTGTTCTTGCGCTCCACGACGCCATTCTGTTGAGAAGTGTAATGAGCAGATAACTCATGAGTAATACCAAGTTCATCAAGATAGTCATCAAGACCAGAATTCTTGAACTCAGTTCCATTGTCACTTCTGATGTGCTTGATTTTCACATCGAAGTTGGTTGAAGCCCTCGAGGAAAATCGTTTGAAGACTTCCTGCACTTCATGTTTGTAAGTGACAATATGTACCCAAGTGTAACGAGAGTAATCATCAACAATAACAAAGCCATAGAGAGATGCATCATTTGTGACTGCTGAGTAATGGTTAGGACCGAAGAGATCCATATGAAGCAATTCAAATGGTCGAGTAGTGGTCATGATAGTCTTTGCTGGATACTTAGCCTTGGTCATCTTTCCAGCTTCACAGGCTCCGCATAAGTGATCCTTGAGGAATTTGACATTCTCAATGCCAATGACGTGCTTCTTCTTCGCAAGCGTGTGCAAATTCCTCATGCCTGCATGACCAAGTCGTCGATGCCATAGCCAGCCTTCTGAAGCTTTTGCAAGTAGGCACACGGCTGGTTGCGGTCCTGTAGAGAAATCAACAATATACAAGTCTCCTCTCCTAAAGCCTTCGAAGACTTTGGAATTGTCAGCTTCCATAACCACAACACAACGATACTTGCCAAAGACAACAACCATATCAAGATCACAAAGCATTGAGACAGACATAAGGTTGTATCCTAAGGACTCGACAAGCATGACTTTGTCCATGTGTCGATCCTTTGTGATCGCAACCTTACCTAGACCCAATACCTGACTTTTGCCTTTGTCAGCGAAGATGATATGCTTCAGATGCGATGGTGATAAGGGAGCATCCATCAATAGATTCTTGTCACCAGTCATGTGATTTGTACATCCACTATCGAGGATCCACTCAGTGGCTTTGGGTTGATCATCCTGCAGATGAATTAGTGCAGCTTACGAACTTCATATACTTCATCAGTGAACAATATGACATCACAATTCATCAGACCAATTTCATCAAGCAATGCAACAGTTAAAACAGTATGAGGACGTGAGAAATGAAAGTTCATTTCTTCATGATTAGCATGCGTCCTTTCAGGCACTTTTCAGGTCTCCAGCAAATTCTTCAGACGTTTGAGCACGTCTGGAGACCTGACCCTGCATAAGAGATTAGTCCTTTTTCTTCACCACCCACATCTGAAGGGGTGGCAAAGAGTTCATCACTCTGTGAGCTCCATACGAGAAAGGTGGCATAGAAGCCAATCCATTTCGTTTCACATAAGAGGAGTTAGGGTAAGCATATGAATAAGCAGAGAAATTCTTTGAGGACTTATGAACATAATGATTAGAAGAATAATGCTCATATTCATAGCCCTTAGCTCTTCCCTGTGAAACAGAGTTGTTAGCACGATGATGTTCATATGAGGACTTTGATCCTTTTGAGGAATATGATCCACGTGAGGAATTCGATCCGTATGAGGACTTGGATCCATATGAAGAATTTGGTCCATATGAAGAATTTGATCTGGGGTTCCTATTCTTCACAGGTGGTGTCATGAGGACATTCACCTGAAGACTTTCAAGGCACCTTTTGGGAACCCAGATTTTCTTCATAGGAGAACCGTTCCTGCAGTTAGTGCCAACATATCTAGCAAATACTTCACCATTCTGATTTTTAAACAGTTTATAGTTGGAGTCAAATGACTCATCAGAAGAATGAGAAGATTCACATGTAAAGCTAGATAAATTAGATGGATCAACTGGAGGTCCCTTTGCAGCAACCCATGAGGTTTTGGGGTACTGCTCAGGCTTCCAATATGTACCATCAGCATTGAGTTTCCTCTCAAAGGCAATACCCTCTTTCCTAGGGTTCCTGTTGAGGATCTGCTTTTTAAGCACATCACAAAGAGTCTGATGCCCTTTGAGGCTTTTGTACATGCCTGCCATGTACAATTCCTTCAGCCCTGCATCGTCAGTGATACTAGCAATGTCCTCAGATGAGGAATTAGTGATAGCAGAGACAGTTGAAGAATTTGTAGCATTAGAAGCATTTGAACATTCAGGTGAAGAATTAGCAGATTCACGTTCAATGCATTTCAAACATGGAGGAACAAATTCTTCCTGAGCAGCGCCGATTTGTTGAGCAAGTAATGAATCATGCTCCTTCTGAAGATCTTCATAACTCACTCTTAGCTTCTGAAGATCTTGCTTTCTTTGAAGAAATTCATAAGAAAGCTTCTCATGATCAGATAAGAGAGTGTTATGATGACCTTGAAGGTTGTCAAATCTAGACTGAAGTCTTTGAAGATTTTCAGTCAAGGTTTTAGTGCGGTCCATTTCTTCACCCAACATATCATCACTTTTATCTAGCATGTTTTGAACCTTTTCAAAAGCCCTTTGTTATTTCACAGCAATCTTAGCAAGTTTAGAGTAGCTGGGCTTGAGGTTTTCATCAGATTCATTCTCACTAGATTCAGAGGAGGTATATTTGAGTACCTTGGCACCCTTTGCCATGAAGCAATAGGTGGGAGCGTAGTCATCATTGCCTTCATCAGCCTTGTTGGTGAAGCCATTTTCTTCAGAGTTGAAGATAGACTTGCTGACGAATGTCGCTACTCCAGACTCGGACTCCTCAGATGCCTCCTCTTCCTCATGTTCCTCAAATTCAGCTTCAGAGTCCATTTCCTTGCCAATGAATGCCCGAGCCTTCTTGGAGCTGCTCTTCTTGTGAGATGAAGACTTTGAGGATTTTGATGATGAAGATTTTGAGGATTTCTTCTTTTTCTTCGCATCATCACAACTGTAATCCTTGTATTTCTTCTTCTTTGATTCCTTTTCCCACTGAGGACAATCTTGAATGTAGTGTCCAGGTTTCTTGGATTTGTGACAAAGCCTCTTCTTGTAGTCACTAGATGAGGAATCATTGCTCCTTGAGGATCTTCCAAAGCGACCACGTCTTGAGAACTTTTGAAATTTCTTCACGAGCAGTGCTAGTTCCTGGCTCAGTTCTTTAGGATCACCAAGGCTGCTGCCAGAGTCTTCATCTTCAGACTCAGAAACTGCCTTGGCCTTCAGTGCACATGATCTGCCATAGCTCGAACCATAGAGGTCTCTCTTTTCAGCAAGCTGGAACTCATGAGTATTTAGCCTTTCGGGGATATCAGTAGGATCAAGTAACTTGTAATCAGCACGTTCTTGTATCATCAATGCCAGAGTATCAAATGAGGAATCAAGCGATCTCAACAATTTCTTCACCACCTCATGGTCGGTGATGTCAGTGGCACCAAACGCTTGAAGCTCATTTGAGATGTCAGTGAGGCGATCGAAGGTTTGTTGAACATTTTCATTGTTGAGTCTTTTGAAGCGGTTGAAGAGATTGCGAAGAACATCAACTCGAGAGTCATGCTGAGTTGAGACTCCTTCATTCACTTTGGACAGCCTATCCCAGATAAGCTTAGCAGTTTCCAAAGCACTCACTCTTCCATACTGTCCTTTGCTCAGATGGCCACATATGATATTCTTCACTTGAGAATCGAGTTGCTTGAATCTCTTCACATCGGTAGCGTTCAGTGAGGGTGAGACAGAGGGAACACCATTTTCCACAACATACCAGAGATCGTTATCAATTGCCTCAAGATGCATTCGCATCTTATTCTTCCAGTAGGGGTAGTCCGTCCCATCGAAGGTAGGACACCCAGCAGAGACCTTGATCATACCTGCGGTCAACATAACTAAAACTCCAGGCGGTTAAACCAAAATCACACAGAACAAGGGAGTACCTTGCTCTGATACCAATTGAAAGTGCGTTATATCGACTAGAGGGGGGTGAATAGGCGATTTTTATGAATTCTTCACCGAGGAATTTGCGGGTGAGGAAATTCCTTAGCGAAGAACTACTTGCAGTGGAATAAGTACTCAAGAGTAAGCATAGCAGAACATAGACATGGTCATCATGATGAAATGAAGACAAACACAAAGTACAGAAAGCGTAAACACGGGATAGCACAGGATGAAGACAAACAGACTGAAGAAATTGAACTGAGGAAATTGAGAAAGTCTTTTGTCAAAGTCTTCAAACACAGATATGACAAGCACACAACACAGTAATGAGGAAATGGAAGAGTTGAGGAAATAGAACCAGTAAGCTTGGTGAAGACAATGATTTGGTAGACCAGTTCCAACTATTGTCTTAGTTGTACATCTGGTTGGAGCGGCTAGGTATTTAAACCTGAGGACACACAGTCATCACCGTATTCTCCTTGAACTAAGGTCACACAGACCTCGTCCAATCACTCGTGGTAAGTCTTCAGGTGACTTCCGAACCTTCACAAACTCGGTCACTCGGCGATCCACAATTCCTCTTGGATGCTCTAGACCATGACGCCTAACCGTCTGGAAGAAGCACAGTCTTCAAAGGTAACAAGCGTCGGATCCACGCAGGATCAATCTCTTCAGTGATGCTCAATCACTTTGGGTTTGTAGGTGTTTGGGTTTGGGTTTTCCTCACTTGATGATTTTCGCTCAAAGTCCTCGGAGGATCGGATGCTCTCAAATGACAAATGTCAGTTTCTCTCGGAGCAGCCAACCGGCTAGTGGTTGTAGGGGGCGGCTATTTATAGCCTAGGGAGCAGCCCGACATGATAAGACATAAATGCCCTTCAATGATATGACCATTAGGTGGGTAGATATTTTGGGACAGCTGGCGCATAGCACAGCAACGGTCGGAAATTTGAGTATCAAATTCCTCAGGGCTATCATGTTCCTCACTGTGTAGGCAATCTGCACTGGCGAATTCCTAACTCCTCAGTCAGAACAAATTCCTCAGAGACCAGAAGAACTTCGTCTCTGTCACTGAAGAATATGACTGAACTGTATGAGATTTCCAATGGCTTCACTCGAAGGGATTGGTAGGTGTAGGATTTTGAGTTGAGCATCACATGGAAATTTTTCCTTAGTATTTCCTCGACCCCCTTTAACAGTACGGTGTTTCCTATGACTCAAGAAAGAGAAAATGAAACTACGAAAACAAAAGTCTTCACGCTTCATGTTCCTCAAATGAATACCAAGTCTTCAAGGTCACACCAATTTCTTCACTTTCAAAGTCTTCAGAAAGTCTTCAGAAATCCAAAGTCTTCAGTCGAAGAACTTCATTTTTAGGGGTCGACTTTCTCTGTAAATATCAAACTCCTCATAGACTTATAGACCTATGTACACTCATAAACACATTAGTCCCTTAACCTATAAGTCTTCAATACACCAAAATCACTAAGGGGCACTAGATGCACTTACACAAATCCTAATCTCGATCTATGCCAACCCAACAAACACCTTCGGAGATACCTGTGGAGCATATTTATGATCACCCAGTTATATTGTGACGTTTGATAGCACACAAGGCATTCCTCCGGTATTCGGGAGTTGCATAATCTCATGGTCGAAGGAATATGTATTTGACATGAAGAAAGCAATAGCAATAAAACTGAACGATCA
This sequence comes from Aegilops tauschii subsp. strangulata, assembly GCF_002575655.3. Lineage (NCBI taxonomy): Eukaryota > Viridiplantae > Streptophyta > Magnoliopsida > Poales > Poaceae > Aegilops > Aegilops tauschii. The sequence goes on from NC_053041.3 coordinate 485,820,234, forward strand.
ATATGCTAAGCTAACAGATGGGTCTTGTCCATCATATCAATCTCCTAATGATGTGATCCCATTCATCAAATGACAACACATGTCTATGGTTAGGAAACTTAACCATCTTTGATTAATGAGCTAGTCTAGTAGAGGCTTACTAGGGATACGGTGTTTTGTCTATGTATCCACACAGGTATCAAGTTTCCGGTTAATACAATTCTAGCATGAATAATAAACATTTATCATGATATAAGGAAATATACAATAACAACTTTATTATTGCCTCTAGGGCATATTTCCTTCAGTATCAAGTTTCCGGTTAATACAATTGTAGCATGAATAATAAACACTTATCATGATATAAGGAAATAATAACAACTTTATTATTGCCTCTAGGGCATATTTCCTTCAATAGGTCCTACCTCGGCCAGGTACGTCGTGTCAACACATGTATACTGGGTCTTAACCGTGGCCCAGGACTCCCTCGCCCCTTCTCGGCAAGCGGACACCTTCCAAGCCTGGATCCGGCACCGAGCTCTTTTCAGACGTTCAGCTAGGACGGCCATGTCTTCGAGCACGTGCTCCACCTCGGGCCATAAAGCCTTGAAGACGCCCTTCATCGATTTCCGTGCACTCTCGTGCACCATGGATAGATGAGTCGCCATGTCTTCGGGACAGGACCTAGGGTGTCAAGGGGTTGGCCGGATAGGGAAGCTGCCAAGCAACAGAAGTTAGCTTGCTAATCACCTCGGTTAATCCCCGTACTCACGAACGGTTCTTGCAATAAAAACTTACCAAAAATCGTCTCATCCGTTCAGCGATTCTTCACCTCGGCAGCAGCTAGTTGAGCTTTTCAACTCTCAATCTCTTGGGCTTGTTGGGCATTTTCTGCCCTAAGTGCATTAGTGCCATCCCTCCTCTGGGTCAGCACATGTTGGTTTGTCTGGCGCTATGATTCTGTATACATTAAATACTCGCGGGCCTGCTTGAGATCTCTTTCAAGATGACCCAAGGCTTCTGCTGCTGCATTGGATTATGTTATGAGGCAATCTCATAATCTCCATAACAAGAACTTTTTGTGAAATACAAGCACTTACCGTGTGCCTCCCTGGTGAACTCTTTAACCCGCTCCACCTCGGCCAAGGTGGCCTCTAACTTCCCCTTTGTCTAGGAAAGGGCTTCGGATACTTTATTATTTCTCGCCTGAGCACTCTACCAAAAAATGCCTTTTTAAGTTATATTCAAGCCTCGCTACGGGCAGCCTTGCTCATATCAAGCCTTAGGGGATACTGCCATGTTTGGCAGTTTTGTTTGCCTTTAAACAAACATAAAGGTATAAATAATCCCCAAGATAAAATGGGCTCGAGCGGAACTTTACCTTCAAGCCCTGCGATATAACGCCCACTAATTGCTCAAACACAGAGCGAGCCGCTCCAAGGTATGCGTCCACCGAGCTCAGGGCATTAAACTCTTGGTCGGTAAAGGTTGGGTTCCTTAGAGAGGTCTTCCGTCGATGATGATTTACGGCGCTCTCAACCTCGGAATTAGTGGCCGAGAAGGCATCTGAGTCTTCAGATTGAGGAACTTCAGGAGTAGCTCCCAAAGTACGATGTACTTCCGCCTCTCTGCTCAGACCCGCGATCACCCCGGTCCTCATGCCCATCAGCGTTGAAGAAGGAGCGGGCTTCCCGCGAGTGATTAAAAGGTTAAAATCTGGGTTGTCATTCCCGGTGAACACTATAACAGGGAGATTACCTGGGAATTGAGGGAGTACTTTCGCCTGCCCCCATGACCTCCACCTGCGCCCGAGCTTTTTGCGCCTCCTATAGGGGGCTCCCTCGAGGAGTTGTTTCTCGAACGTTGTCCCTTTGGAAGAGAAGTCAAGAGACCAGGGCTTGAGGACGATGGGCTCGCTTTCGATTAGATGAAGGGGGCGTTACCAACAGAGAGCCACACAAACACTTTTTCCACCGCCGCAAGCTTCTATTCTTCTGCGATCCTATCTGGAGGCCTTTTCCGGTACTTTGCCAGATGGGGAATCTATTACGGAGGGCTTCTTCATCATCCTTGTTGGACCTCCAATGATGTGTGAGTAGTTTACCACCGACCTAGAGGTCCATAGCTAGTAGCTAGATGGCTTCTTCTTTCTCTCCGATCTTCAATACAAAGTTATCCATGATCTCCAAGGAGTTCTATCCGATGTAATCTTCTTTTGCAGTGTGTTTGTTGGGATTCGGTGAATTGTGGGTTTATGATCAAATTATTCATTGAAGGTAACTGAGTCTTTTCTAAAGTTTATTATGCATGATTGTTATAGCTTTGTATTTTTTTCTGATCTGTCCGTTTGGTTTGGCCAATTAGATTGATTTATGTTCAGTTGGATATGTGCTTTGTCATGGGTTCAATCTTGTGGTGTCCTCACCCTGTGACAGAAAGGGTAGCGAGGCATGTATTTGTATTGTTGTCATTAAGGGTAAAATGGTGGGGTGTATTCATATTGCTTGAATTTATTTTGTCTACATCATGTCATCATACCTCATGCATTACTCTGTTTGTTATGAACTTGATACATGGAGAGGCAAGCATAGAAGCGCTCTTAAAGTGGAGTAATAGTAGTAGATGCAGGCAGGAGTCGGTCTACTTCTCACGGACGTGATGCCTATATACATGATCATTACCATGGATAACATCATAACTATGCGTTTTTTTATCAATTGCCCAACAGTAATTTGTCTGCCCACCGTATGCTATTTATTCGAGAGAAGAGCCTCTAGCGAAAACTATGACCCCGGGGTCTATCTTTATCATATCAATAAAATGAAAACTACATTGTTGCAATTTATTTACCTTTCTTTTGTTTTGCAATTTATAGTCTACCTCCACCAGATTTGATCTTTGCAAGTAACGAGTTCAAGGGGATTGACAACCTTCTTGCCCACGTTGGCTGCAAGTATTTGCTCTTTTGTGTGAAGGTGTTGTTCACTAGGATTTGCGTGGTTCTCCTATTGGTTCGATAACCTTGGTTCTCACTGAGGAAAATACTTATTAGCTACTATATTGCTTCACCCTTTCTCTTTGGGGAAGATCCCAACGCAACTCACAAGTAGTAGCACCGAACATAGGTAGAGAAATCTTAATTGTCTCGGCAGTCGTGAGAGGAGGCGAAGCCATGTTATACTTTTTATACTTTTTTGGTCAGGAGTTATCGCTGGAGTTTGTCCAATAGAGATCCATGCTCTTTCAAAAAAAATTAAAAATCATAAATTAACATGTGGTTGGATGGTTAGGAGGACAATGGTATCCTAGACCACAAGGGTTCAAGTCCCAAGGCCAACTCCAATGCACGGCCCCAAACGAACGTCTGTTTTGTCTGGATTTTATCCGTTTGGGTAGGGTAATGGGGCGGTGGCCGGCCGTTTTCTTGAATAGTGTGTGGGTGCATCTGGTCCGCCACGGCTGGTTGGTGCCCGTATGTATACATTTTTTTGCCACTAAAAACACACTTCTTTTATTTCATCAACGACATTTTGATACATTGAAGTACATTTACCAATTCTTCGCTAGGAGAGCAAGACCAAAGAAAACAAGAACCACAGTTAGACATTTTAAAAGATATCCAACTTCCATAGCTGCTCCTACTAGTTGGATTAATATCTTGTGTACGTCTTCATTGTTGATATGAGGCTTCTCGAGCTTGCACACTTCTTTCTTCTTTGATTCTAAAGAAGTACACGTTGCTTCGCATCTAATCTCATCTCTATCCTCTATTCTTGCAACGAGTGTACGAACATCTACCAAATTTTGTACTATCAATAGGTCGATATATTATTCTTCCCAATACAAAAACTTGCATCCATCCTACAAACAAATTTGAGTATAAGCAATGTGAGCTACCCAAAATACGCTGAATCCGGGAGCACAACTGAATCAAAATAAGCACATACCCCATCTTTTGTGCACTTGATGAACACCCATCCGAAATGTTCCGGCGTGGTAGAAATGTGGTGCACAACCTGTCATGGGCAGTCGTATGAGTGGCAACGGCGAGCCGACAACCCGCTGGGCCAGTGCCGAGCCCGGGGGACGGTCGGGCGTGTCTTTGTCGGCGAACAGCCAACGGGATAGATCCGAGCGGCTAGAGGCGGAGTCAATACCTACATGCAACGCGGAGGCGTTGTCGGGCTGTGCGGTCCGGTACCCGGCCAATCCATGGCAAGCCACAGTCACCGGCGGCCGGGATGCGCCAAATCCCGTTGCCGTAGATCCATCGGGTGGCCGTCGGCGCTGGGGCGAAAGAGGCACAAATCAGGTAGTCGTGTTTTGGGAGGCCGGGCTGGACGAGGCGGCCGAGCAAATGGGTGGCGGCAGCTATGGCGGGGGTAGGGGCGGGGGACGGCGGGATGGAGGGAGGAGAAAAGAAAGGGGGCATATGTGTCCCCGAGGGGCGGGCCAGGGGAGGACAAGGGCACACGGCCCTCCTCCCCGCGTGTGTCCATTTTGACGCAAACACGACCCAAATTTGGGTCGGGAATAGGTTGAAACCGGACAAAAAACAGACGTTTGTCCATTTGCTCCCGCGTGTTGGGCTGCATTTTGTCTCCATTTAGCCCCAAACCGACGCGGGCGGACTATTTGTGGTCGTGCGTTGGTGTTCACCTAAACTTGACGTTGGTGCTCGCATTTTCCTGGATTTACTTCAGAAATTCCGGTGATGTGCGTTCAGTGTGCAGATGTTCTTGTTGACTAAGGTGACTTCGTCAATCTTAAGATCATGTGCCGGCTCAGTCTCTTAGAGATGCTCGTAAGGGTAGGGTGTGCGTGCATGCATTCATAGGGATGAGTGCATGTGCATATGTACGAGTGTGTGCATCTGTACCATGTTAAAAATCTATACCTACACTTAATAATAAAGAGGCTATTGTTTCTTGCGGTACGCCATGAAAATTGCCCCTATTGCAAAATATTACCTACCAATGACATCTATAAGTGATAAAACATGTTTCACACAGAGGAATCCCCGCCCTGGGCCGCCCCATGCAGTAGGGACCTCATATACTATGTTCTGCGTGCTGGGAGAAGACGCAGCGCACCCGTTTGAGCCGGTCCATGTCCAGGCAGCCTGTTTTTTAATTTCATTTTCTCTAATTTAAATAATTCGGGACTTTAAAAAATTCCAAAATTTTAAAAATGAGAATTTTGAAATAAAATATTTAATTAATTATAAAATGTCAGTGGATTCAAAATGTTCGTGATTTTATAATATTTTTTTTGCTTATTCGATAGATGTTCGAAATTCTGTGAACAATTGTTTGGGAAATCAAAAATAGTTCATGATTTTTTTAAAATTTCGTGTATTAAAAAATGTTAATGAAATTGAACAAAATTTCGCCAATTCAAAAAAGTTCATGAATGAAAAAATATCCTAAAAAAAAAACTGTTCGTGACTTACAAAAAATGTTCGCTGATTCAAAAAATTGATCATGCATTTCAAAAAATGTTTCTTAAATTAAAAACATGTTCGTGAATTTCAAAAATTGTTCCACCAATTTCCAAAACAATGTTCACCCATTCTAGAAATGTTCTCGATTCAAAAAAATTGTTAAAAATATGTTCACAATTTTTTTCAAAGTGTTTGCAAACAGTATAAAATGCTCATGAATTCAAAAAAATCTTGATTTTTGAAAATGTTCGAAAATTTGTAGAAGTGTTCATGAATTTAAAAAATGTTAACGATTACAAATACGTTCACGAGTTTAAACAAATGTTCTTGATTTCACGAAATTGAGAGTGATAACGTATCTCGGTGATGCAGCAAAATATGATCATGGCCTTTGTCGGGTGTGGGGTTTCGGCAAACCCTTAAGGTTCGAACACTGGGGTGCGCGCGAAGTCTTTCCCTCCTACCGATCTACGCCCTAGCTCGCTAAGATCTCGACCAACTCGCAACAAAGAAAGACACGAGATTTATACTGGTTCGGGCCACCGTTGTGGTGTAATACCCTACTCCAGTGTGGTGGTGGTGGATTGCCTCTTGGGCTGATGATGAACAGTACAAGGGAAGAACAGCCTCCTGAGGTTGAGGTGTTCTTGTGGCTAGGCTCTCGATCGGATTGGATCAAGCTAAGATGAGATCCCCCTACTATGGTGGCTGGACCTATTTATAGAAGCCCTGGTCCTCTTCCCAAATATCGAGCGGGAAGGGAGCCAACAACGGCGGGCAAATTCGAAGGGGGACAACTAGTACAAGCTATCCTGACAAAAGTGGTCTTCGCCTGCGAAAAGCTCTGGTGGTGACGCCGTCTTGGGCTCCACGATGACCTCCGTCTTGCCGTCCTCCTGGTCTTGGTCTCGTTGCACCAATATAGCAACCTTTGCCTGATGCCTCGGTACTCTTTGCCTGCGCCGGCCTCCTTAGCACCAAAGAGGAAATAAGGACGTTGCGCGCGCTGGCGCCCGCCTGGCGTCGTTCGTCATGGCTCACGTCACGAGAGCCTCGTGAGGTTTTGCCCCGCCTTGATATCTCCGCTCCTCGTGAGCCTGCCTGGCTAGGCTACTCCAGAGGAGGTCTTGCGTCGTCCGCCTCACGAGGCTTGGACCCTCGCGAGGGTCTTGGATGCCTTGTTGATGAAGATGGGCCGTACGGCCTGCTGCTTAGCCACGCTGTGGGCCGCAGGCAGGCAAGTCTGGGGACCCCCATTCCTAGAACGCCGACAGTAGCCCCCGGGCCCAAGGTGCGCTCGGGCTTGGCTTCGCGGCGAAGCCAAGGGTCAAGTTCGGAGCACCGCGGGCCCCAAAAGCCCGCGGCTTCAGTTGACGCGTGACGGTTGATTGGACGTGGGCGTCTCCGCTTCCCTACACTGCCTCGGCAACTGCTTGACCTGACAAAAGGCTGGCGCAGGCAACACTTGCCCTTATTGCTTCTTCCTTGCCTTGCTCCAGATCCCCTTTCTTGCTCCTCGCCACCGCTACCTCCAGATCCGCTCCAATCTCATTCTGCACCCGCAATCCATGGCGCCGCGCAAGGTCAAGACTTCCTCAGCACCGGCTTGGTATGAGCCGGCCCTGGAGGCGCCCACCGTCACGGAGAAAAGCCTTGCCTCCGTGCACCTGCTGACGGAGGGCGAGAGCAATGAGTGGGGGGCGACCGAGCTCCGGCTTGCCTCCGACGTACCGGAGCCCGAGGGAAGCACCTACTTCCCCTTCTTCTCGAGTGGTGTCGCCGTCGGGTTGGTTCCTCCCTTCTCTGATTTCTTTTATGAAGTCCTCGACCACTACGGTCTGCAGGCGTTGCATCTCCATACCAACTCTGTCCTCCTCCTGTCCATCTTCGCCTACTACTGTGAGGCGTACCTGGGCATGATGCCGTCCGTGGCGTTGCTTCGCCATTTCTTCTTCCTTCGTGTCAGCGAGGGTCACATCTCCGGATGCGCTAACTTCGTCGCATGCGGCAAGGCCAACTCGATCTCGAGCACCGGGAAGAGGGCCGACAACATCCGATCCAAATGGGTCATGATGGATGCGCAGCGTGCCGATCCGCGCCTGGCGCTGCCGATGGAGGCGCCCCGGCAGGGCAAGGGGTGGCCCAAGGCGGAGCTTGTCGACGAGCGGGCATCGTCAGTGTTGGGGGAGATGATGACCGACCTGAAGCCGGGCAATGCGAGGGCGGCCAAGATAACAGGGGCGATGCTCCTGAGGGAGTCCTTGATGCTGCGGGTTGCCCCACTCCAGGCGCGCGCGCGCCCCCTCTGGGAACTTGAAGAAGAGGAGAACAAGACCCGCCTGAGGCCAGAGGACCTGCCTGGCGATGAATTGGACGCCGTCCTGCGCCTCATAGTCGGGGACAACCAGGAGTACCCACCTAGCGCCTTCGTTCCCCTGTTCCAACGCAGGGACCGGGAGGAATTCGTCGCCTCCAGGCTGACTTTTGATGCACGCGGGCTGGTGCCGCCGGCGCTTCCGGGAGCTCCTTCGGCGCAGAAACCGGTGGAGGTGTCTTCTGGCGAGTCCCGCGGAGAGGGGGAAGAGGAGGTGGACTCGGAAAAGACCCTGGAAGAGGTGGGGGAGACTTCCCCTCTGAGCAAGGCCGAGATTCTCCGCGCCCTTCCTGATGATGCCGAGGCCGACGCCTACCAAGGGGAGAGGGAGCAGCCTCTCATCCCTACGAGGGGTAGGTCGTCGCTGGTGGCCCGTGGTGCCACCTCCGCCCTGGCACCTCCTGGGGCTGGCTCCGGCTCTGCCTCTACTCCGCCTGGCGCCGCCGGTGCCCGAACGCCTGCTCCTCAGGTCCCGAAGCCGTCAGGCTTCAAGCTTCCCAAGCGGTCAGTGGAATACATCGCAGTGGATCGGTAAGTGTCTTAAGCTTCGCCTTGTCCTTGTTTGTGCCCGCCATTTCCTGATGCTCGCCCTTGGTTGACCAGGCCGACATCTTCGGCGAAGAAGAGGAAGGAAGACGCAGCGGCCGTGCCTCCCCCCGCAGAGAAAGGAGGCAGCAGCGCCTGAGTCTCCCCAGCCCAGTCGTCCTCGCGAGGCCAAGAGGAGCATCACCGCATGGAATCAGCCCCCATAGCCCCGCTGGCTCCGGAGGTGCCAGTACTTGGCGCGGCTGACGAGGTCCCAGCGCTCCGGAACCCGCGGTCTCCCAAGCCCTGGTGACGATGTCGCTTCCTCCCACTGTTGCACCTCCACTTCCTGGTTCTTCTGCTCCTGCTGCTGTCTTGGAGCGTGCCCTTTCGGAGATGACCCAGCTGCAGGCAGATCTCCTGAGCGCAGACCCGCGCCTGGTGGTTGGGCGTCTGGAGTTGGCCTCTAGCTGGCTTCACTCCGACCTGGCAGTTCGCGCGGCGCTGGGCCAGGCTGCTGCGGCTTCCGAAAAGGAGAAGCAAGGAGCCGCCAGCGCTGCAGCCGATCGTGAGGCGGCGCTACAAGACGCCAAGGCCGCCCGTGACCGCTGCCAAGTGCTGGAGGGCGAGTTGCAGAGCTTGCGCGACAAGCACGCCGAAGAGGTGCGCTACCGCCAAGCGAAGGAGGAGGAGATGAAGGCCCGGGAGGAAGCCGTCAAGAACCGTGATGCTGAGTTGGCGGAGCTGGGGAAGAAGCAGGCCGCCGAGCGCAACTGGTTGGAAGAGTTGGAGCGGAAGATGGGGACGAGGGAGGCCGATCTTGATGCCAAGGCATGAGTCCTGGCCGAAGACCGCGTGGCCTTCGCCGATCTCGAGAAGAGATCTCGCAAGGCGCTGAAGACGCTCTACGAGCACGGCCTGGAGAAGCCTCTGGACACCGACGAGGATGGCCCCACCCAACTGCTTCCTCTCGTGGTGAAGGCGCTTGAGGAGGTCGTTGATGGTCTCGGTCCCATGGCGGAGGCAGACGCTCGCATCCTGTCTTCAGCCGCGCTGACTCGCGTCTTTAGCCACGTGCACCTTCGCGACCCCAACGCTTGACTTGACGAGCTGCTGGAGCCTGTAGCTGAAGATCAATGCGAGGCGGCTGCCGCGGCCGTGCAAGATCAGGTGGGGGCCTTGCTGAGGAAGTTCCGCGGCTTTGTCTTCGCTCCTCTGTCCGGCGATGTCGTCGACCTTGCAGCTGGTGGTGAAGGTGAAGACAAAATTGCTCACGGGGGAGCACCTTCCGCAGGCGACGGCGACGTCTAGAGGTGACCCACGGCCATTCTTCCCGCTCCGTTCCTGCGACATGTACCAGGCCTCGTGGAGGCGTTTAGACTTTTCATTTGGTATTGTGAGGACAATATGCTTGTAATATTTGCTTCGAGATTTTGCGATTTCCTTCCTATTTGCTTTGCGTTCTGCGTCGGCAGAGCCCGACCCCGCGCATACCTCAACCGACATTGGGCCGACCGGAGACCAGGACGGACCAAGGAGTGAGGGGCTACGTGACCAGTTAGGCTCCTGAGTCGCGATGCTCAGGAGTCCCCCTTGACGCGCAAACAGCTTATAGGGAGAGTTCGCAAGGGTAGACTAATGTTCTATGTCGGCAGAGCCTGGACCCGCGCATACCTCAACCGCCATTGGGCCGACCGGAGACCAGGACGGACCAAGGAGTGAGGGGCTACGTGACCAGTTAGGCTCCTGAGTCGCGATGCTCAAGAGTCCCCCTTGACGCGCAAACAACTTATAGGGAGAGTTCGCGAGGGTAGACTAATGTTCTATGTCGTCAGAGCCTGGCCCCGCGCATACCTCAACTACCATTGGGCCGACCGGAGACCAGGACGGACCAAGGAGTGAGGGGCTACGTGAACAGTTAGGCTCCTGAATCGCGACGCTCAGGAGTCCCCCTTGACGTGCAAACAATTTCCATACCTGCCCTCGCCGAGGCCTCGGGAGGGGCGCGCGACGCCCAGGTCCGGGGGACCTGGTTGGGTGGCGTGCGCTTGGGCGTGACCCGAGCGCAGCACCCGTGCCCAGCCCCCTCGTGCGGCTCTCCCGAGGGGAGGCGTTGTGGTGAGGTTGGGCGCTGAGCTCTGGGCTCCCTGAGGTTGGTACGACCGTGGGGCCGCCCTCAGTTGTTTATCACCAGCGCGGAGCATAGTGCTTCCGCTTGTGCACGGGCATAGCCGCTCCTTGGCAGTGTCGACAGCCAGCGTGGAGCATGGTGCTTCCACTTGGGCGTGGGATGGGGGGCCCCCTCCGGGAGGAGCCCCCGGGGCGTGTACAGCCCCGTCCTGACACGTGGCTTGCACGGCAGGGCTGCGAGGTGTATCTGGGCACTCGTGAGCCAGTGCGGGACTCACGAGGCCCTACCTCAAGGCGGGTTGCGCCTGGTCTTGAGTCTTGGTGACCGTATGTCCCTGCAGGGGCGGTTAGATGCAAGCACTCTACGTCCTCAGGTCCCGGCCCTCGAGCGAGCTCAGCCGCCGCTGGTATGCCAGGTCGCGATGCCGTGGTCAAGGCCAGGGGGTGAGGGCTGGAGAGCCAGTAAGAGCTCCTGAGTCACGATGCTCAGGAGCCCCCCTTTTAACGTGCAAGCGAATTGCATAGGATGAACAGACCCGTGGCGGGCGGCAATCGAGCGGGCGATAGCCGTTGGCAGGTTAAGCATGGAGAGCAGATCAGCTTAGGTAAATGCAGGAAGATACATGCCATCGGGTCCTGCCCGAGCGGCTTGGGGATGATGCAACCCGAGGGGCACCCCCAGCAAGATAAGCTAAAGACATAAGCAAAAGGGATACATGCCACATGGACGGACCCATGTGGCCTGGGAATAATGCAGCCCGAGGGGCGCTCCCAGCTTAAACGAGCTTGGAAGATGTCACCTGGTTCTGTAGACGAAGTAGAGTTGGTGCAGTGGAAGGCGTGCGTCGAAGAAATGACTCCTCATGAGCCACTGGGACCCTGAGCCTCGGGGGGCTCTGGGGGCTCGGGAGGTTCCCTGAAGACCATCTCCATCTCTTCCAGGACGGCATGGTACCTGGCCTCCTGAGTCGCCAGGACACGCCGCGTGTTGCGTTGGTAGGCTGACGCCACGCTCGGCAAGCCGAAGGGCATGCGAACGTAGCTATGGGGTGGGCCCTCGCAGCGGCCCACACGCGATGGCCAAAAGCGCTCCTGAGATGCGGCCCTGTTGAGCCCTGGGACGTCGATGCAGACACGCAGCCCAGCATCCTCGCCAGGGTGCCGAGCTGCGCCTCGTGAGTGGCTGTCGCCGCGCATGGCCCTTGCATCTTGCAGTTCCTGAGTGATCTTGGTGATGAACTCCTGAGTGGTGGGCACTCCTTGCCCTGTGCTCTCCTGAGGGTCACGTGCCGCGAAGTACGCCTCCAAGTGGTGCCCAAGCACCTCCCTCGTGAGGTTGGCAAAGCCAGAGGCCCTCCAGAAGAGAGCCCCCGAGCCCTGCCTGAGGAGGGCGCCGAGCGCGCTTTCCTATGCGATGGAGGGAGGCGCCCCTGGGACGGGCGCAGATCCTGATGAGGTCCCTGCCGCGACGCCATCCTCCTGAGGTCCTACACAGCGCAGCTTCTTCTTCTTAGGGATGGCCTCCAGAAGGCCCTCGCTTCTGCTGTCGGGGTCGTCGATTGCTGCAGCTTGAAAGGCGCGCTCGAGGGAGCACACCGCATCCCTCTCCTCACACGGGACCGTGATGATTCCTCCACTTCCTGGCATCTTGAGAACGTTGTAGCCGTGATGAGTGACCGCCATGAACTTGGCCAGGGCTGGATACCCGAGGATGGCATTGTACGACAGGCGGATGTGCGCGACGTCGAAGTCGATGAGCTCGGTGCGGTAGTTCTTGCGCTCCCCGAAGGTGACAGGCAGGCGGACCTGCCCTATCGGTGTGGTGGAACCGTCGGTCACTCCTGAGAAAGGCTTGGTAGGCTGGAGCTGTTCATATGGTACTTGGAGGTTGTCGAACGTGTCGACGGACAGGACGTTGGGCCCTGCGCCGCCGTCGATGAGGGTCTTGGTGACCTGCACATTGCTGATGACTGGGGAGCACACCATAGGGAGGGCGCCAGCGGTGACTGCGCACTTGAGCTGATCTGCCGAGTTGAAAGTGATGGCGCATTGGGACCACTTGAGCGGGCGCGTGGCCTCGAGCTTGGGGAGCACCGTGTTCACCTCGCGAGCGAACTGTTTGAAGATGCGCTGAGAGGCTGGGGCCTGGGCGCCGCCCAAGATGCAGGCTATTGCACGCGGCTCCTGGAAGCCCCAGCCCCCTTGTCCTGGTGGTGGTCGTCGTTCCTTCTTGGTGGCGGCAGCGGGGGAAGACAGGTGTTGCCCTGGGGGCGATCCTCATGAGGCGGGTCCCTCCAGGCGCCCTCGCGAGGTTGGTCCTACCAGCGGTCCTCACGAGGCCGGTCGCGCCACTCCTGGTGCGGGCCACGGTCGTCCCAGCGTCTGCCTCCACGTCCTCCTCCGCGACCGTAGCCTCGGTCGTTGCGCTCGGGGCGTCGACCGTAGCGTCCTTCCCGTATGGCTCTGAGCTCTTGGCAGTCGCTGGTGTTGTGGGTGTTCAGGTTATGGAAGGCGCAGAACGGTCGGCCGTTCTTGGATGACTCGGGCTGATCTCTGCCCCGCTTGGTGTCGGGCTCCGCTGCGAGCACAACTGCCTCCTTGCGCTTCACGTCCTTGGTCTTGGATTTTTTCTCCTCTGCGCCAGCGGCTGGCAGCTCGAGGAGAGAAAGGCGCCCCTCCTCAGCTCTTGCGCACTTGGTCGCCAGGTTGAACAGCTCCTGAGATGTGCAGAGCTCCTCGTGGATAGCAAGCTCTTCCTTCATCTTGACGTCACGGACGCCGTCTGAGAACGCGGAGATGATGGCTTCGTCCGTGACTTTGGGGATCTTGAGGCGGGTGTTGCTGAAGCGCTGGATGTACTTCTAGAGGGTCTCTCCTGGTTGTTGCTTGATGCGGCGTAGATCACCCGCGGCCGGTGGGCGGTCGCGAGTGCCCTGGAAGTTGGCGACGAAGCGGTCGTGCATCTCGTCCCAGGAGGAGATCGAGCCGTGCTGCAGGTTCAGGAGCCAGGAGCGGGCTCCATCCTTGAGAGCCATGGGAAACCAGTTCGCCATGACTTTTTCGTCGCCGTTGGCCGCTTCGATGCTCAGCTCATAGAGCTGCAGGAATTCCGCGGGCTCGGCGGTGCCGTCGTAGCGAGGAGGCAGATCCGACTTGAACTTGCCTGGTCAGGCGACGCTACGCAGCTCGGGGGTGAAGGCGCGGCAGCCGGCCGTGGTTGCCGGGGCCCGCTTCGGAGGTGGAGCTTGGTCATGACGAGGTCCGCGCTGCGCCGCTGCAGGCGGCGCGCGGTCTTGACAGGGTGGCGCGGGAAGCGCAGGTGCAGCTTCTCGCGGCCGCGGGATTTCTTGGCAGCTTCTCTCTTCGCGCGCGGGCGCCGGGCGCGGCGGATCACGCCGCGGAGCCGCGCGCCTTGGTGCCAAGGCGCCGTCTTGGGGCTGAGGTGGTGGAGGCACGCCATGAGCCCCGTCGCCCGCGGCTGGTTGAGGGGAGGCAGAGAGTGGGACGGTGCCGGAGAGCCCCCTGCGGCGCGGACGAGCTCGGCGACATGGTCGAGCCACTCCTCGTAGAGGTCGTCGACGGGGCGGTAGCGCAGGAGCTCGTTCGCCGCGAGGAGCGCGGCCCGTGCCTCCATGGAGCGCGGTGCGCGTGAGACAAAGAACCGGCAGGGGTCAGTGATGGAGTAGCGGTGCGGCCGTCCTGCCGCACCGAAGGATGCAGCGAGGACGCCTGCTGATCGTTCCCCGCCAGGCTGGTGGCAACGGGAGACGGAGAACGACGAGGTGGCCCGCCAACGGGAGCCGTCTGAGCGACGCGGGCGGTGAGGGCAGCCCGACGCTCAGCTCGAGCACGCCGAGCGTCCGCCATGGAGACGACGGAGCGATGGAGCGACGAACTGATGGAAGGGAAGCTACGTCGCACCCCTACCTGGCGCGCCAAATGTCGGATATGGGGTTCCGGCAAACCCTTAAGGTTCGAACATTGGGGTGCGCGCGAAGTCTTTCCCCCTACCGATCTACGCCCTAGCTCGCTAAGATCTCGCGGACGAACTCGACGAACTCGCAACAAAGAAAGACACGAGATTTATACTGGTTCGGGCCACCGTTGTGGTGTAATACCCTACTCCACTGTGGTGGTGGTGGATTGCCTCTTGGGCTGATGATGAACAGTACAATGGAAGAACAGCCTCCTGAGGTTGAGGTGTTCTTGTGGCTAGGCTCTCGATCGGATTGGATCAAGCTAAGATGAGATCCCCCGCTACTATGGTGGCTGGACCTATTTATAGAGGCCCTGGTCCTCTCCCCAAATATCGATCGGGAAGGGAGCCAACAATGGCGGGCAAATTTGAAGGGGGACAGCTATTACAAGCTATCCTGACAAAAGAGGTCTTCGCCTGCGAAAAGCTCTGGTGGTGACGCCGTCTTGGGCTCCACGATGACCTCCGTCTTGCCGTCCTCCTGGTCTTGGTCTCGTTGCACCAATATAGCAACCTTTGCCTGATGCCTCGGTACTCTTCGCCTGCGCCGGCCTCCTTAGCACCAAAGAGGAAATAAGGACGATGCGCGCGCTGGCGCCCGCCTGGCGTCGTTCGTCATGGCTCACGTCACGAGAGCCGCCTTGATATCTCCGCTCCTCGTGAGCCTGCCTAGTTAGGATACTACAGAGGAGGTCTTGCGTCGTCCGCCTCGCGAGGCTTGGACCCTCGCAAGGGTCTTGGATGCCTTGTTGATGAAGATGGGCCGTACGGCCTGCTGCTTAGCCACGCTGTGGGCCGCAGGCAGGCAAGTTTGGGGACCCCGTTTTCAGAACGCCGACAGCCTTTGAAGACTATGTTTCTTTTTCTTCCAATGTAACGTATGGGCCCTTTGTTGCTAGTAATTAAAACAACGGCAAACACAACCGGAAAACTCACCTTGCTTTCGGCCATTGAAAAGAGCCGTCAGCTCATGTAAGCTCGTGCGGTGCGGGTGCTTTCGCCAACTACCGTGCATCCGCAGCAGGTCCTGTGATCGATCTCCGGACGTCGTTGGTTCGCGTGTCACAACTCACAGCTACGGACCAACACCGCCCCGACCGCCAACGCTTTCGAGCTCCTCCTACGCCCTACGACTCGTGATGTTAGCCCGCGCTTTTTTCCACCACTTTATTTATGTGAGCCGCCGCCGTCGGCCTCGCGAGACAGCCACGCGGCCGCCGTGGCTCGACAGCGGCAGAACACACGCACGCAGAGCCGCCGTCATCCAACACCCTTCCCGCCAAGTGCCCCGCCACACAGCCAACACGGAGGCGCAGCCGCGCATGCGGCACCATGTATATTCACCCGCTTAATTTTTAAGGGATTGGTTTTAGAATTAAGAGATTGTGATGGAGTATATATATACTTCATTAAAATTTTGCCGGACCCCCTAAAGTTAGCCATGTAAAACTAAATTTGCAAAAATTCAATCAAATTTTAACCGAAAGATGAGCATTTAAACATAAGTTCAACATAGAAAGTCCTCGCAACCGAACATTAATACATAATTTAAACTTAAACTAAATTCTGCCGAAGTGGAGGTCGAGCCAGTCCTTCTGGGTGAGGCCACCCTCGGTGCGAGCTGGGTCCGGGCCGGTGCCGTCGTCGTCGTCGTCGTTGGGGAAGACGCTCTGCCACTCCTCGGCATCGATCTCTTCCTCGCCGCCCTCGTTGCCACCCTCCTAGTTGCCGCCGTCGTTGCCGCCCTCGTCGTCGAAGATGACGATAACATCGCCGTAATTGACGGCGAATATCGCCCGCTCCGCCTCCACAAACTCCGGGGACTGCAGGCGGAGGTTATCCATGTAGGCCTCGTCGGCGGCCTCCGCCTCGAGGCGCTCCCTCACCTCGCGGTCCTCCCACGCCATCTGAGCGCTCATCACCCCCAGCTTCAGCGGGACGAGGTGGACCGGAGCAGGGGAAGTTAAGTCTAGCGCCGCGGCCGTGGAACCAGACCAGCCAACGGCCATACTCCATGGCCACGAGCTCAGCTGTGTTGAACGACCCGACCCACTTCCACTTGTGGGTCTCGCTGTCGGTGATTTCCGCCACCCACGTCCCCCACGATCGCCGCCGGACGCCGAGGTAGGTCCTCATCGACGGCCGCGGCGGAGGGAGCTCCGAGAAATCCTCAAATCAAAGGAGGGGCGTGGCGGTGGGCTGATCGGGCCAGCGGAAGCGGCTCGAGGAAGCAGCCGCAGACGACGACCTGTGGGCGTGGCGGCGCGGATCCGCGCTGCAGATCAGTGGAGAGGACCGGCGGCCATCCCGTCCGTCCATCGGGAGGAGAGGGGGCAACGGATCGGGGCGGGGGACGTGGCGGCGGAGGGGCGGGGGGAGGGGAGGCGGAGGAGAGGAAGAGAGAGGTGGGGATTTTTACTCGGTCGCTGTGAGCCGGAGTAAATATAAGGAGATGAATAGGGATGGAGTAAAAAATTTACTCCACTAACTGTTATAAGGGATCAGCTAGGGGCGACTTAGAGGAGAAAAAACTCAAATTTACTCCCTTAAGGCCAGATAAGGCGAGTAAAGTTAGTGGAGTAAATTTTTGCTCCACTAACGCGCCTAGCCGATCCCTAAATGTTAATGGAGTAAAAACAATTTTTTGTAAATTTTGTTTTCTAACCGCATCAATTTCAAACACTACACACTATATCATAAAAATATTAAAGTTAAAACATGCATAACATAACCGTAATAACATATAGGTTTGTCATCACGAATTTTAAATAAAAACATACAAATTTCGCTTAAAATTTGTCACTTCAAAATCACCATCAACACCACCACCTCGGCCACCACCATCAGCACAAAATCACCACAAACATAGCATGTATATGTTGTGGATCGAGCCAACCAACGGCATGCACCACCACCACCTCGTCCACCACCACCACCATCAGCACCACAACCACCTCGGCCATCACCAACATTCCGAAGAGAGGCTTCCAAGATCTCTCCACGAGTGAGCTCCCAATACTTTCTTGCGGTTTCATCCATTGTGTTTGGATTCATGAACATGATAGCACGTTCTTCGACCTTCTTGGCATTACGAATCCTCTTCTCCTCAAGTGCAAGTGCAAGCCTACGCTCCTCCGCCTTCAATTTTCTCTCTTCGGCCATCTACTTGGCCTTCAATTTCTCATCCTCCAACACCTTGAACTCATTCCACCTCGCCATCTTCTCTTCTTTGCGTTCAGCCGCGAAGACCTTCTTCGTCTCGATCATTGCCACAAGTTCTTCTTTGTAAGTGCCACCGAATGCATTTCTGTACTTTCTTTTTTTGCAATCTTGTTTCCTTCCGGTCTATTGTTGGCATCTTCGTCAACCTCGTAGTCCTCCTCAACGGATATGCTCAACCCTGATCTCTTTGGAGTGGTCACCGTGATTCTTTGGATCCACTTCTCATTCTTGTATAGCTCTTTGTAGAAACGATGCAACGTGAAGGGCTTGTGGCCGAACTTGGTGTTCTGATACTTGAATAATTCTTACATGTAGGGGCCATACTCCGCCACTTGTACACCGCTCATTGGTGCATAATTCACTTGGTTGATGCAACCGGACCAACGATTGCATTGGTCATGAATGGTGCTCCAACGATGCCCAAGAGAACCTTGTGTACTGCTTGATCACACGTCCATGGAGTTGTTGTAGTGCTCGGTAATTCTCCCCCAAAACATAGTCTTGGTCTGATCAATGTCAATCGTTGCATCCATGAAGATCGTGCACCAAGCATCGCAAAGAGTAATATCTTATTTTTGGTTGTAGTTGGCAGTGCTTGACCTTAACGCCTGCGTGCTTGGTTCGGTACCTCCACAACCTCCGCTTCCTCAGCCACCTCCTTGTCGGCGACCACCTCCTAGGCTGCCTCCTCTTCCTCGGCCACCTCTTGCTCCATGTCTTGGGCCGCCTCCGAATGATGCCAAAAAGAGTCGTAGTTGAGCTCATCAAGTCCAACAGTGGCCCGGGACTCCAAAGACGAGAGGAATTTAGCCGTATTCATCTCCGCACTACGACAACAAACCAAACAACATCACCATCGGCTACCAACAAGACCCGATATTTTTCTTTACCTTGTAGGAATTTCATCAAGCACTTGGCATCCGCGACGCTTGTTCCGGCTGCGGCCGCCGCCCACGCCGGAGCAGTGGCTGTAAGGGGTGCCGAAGTAGCTGCACAAGGCGTCGTTGTGGCCTTCTTCATCTTCTTCTTCGCGGCTGCCTCAGCGAGCGCCGCCGCCGCCGTCAGCTTTTGAGCTCGTTTGGCTCCGGCTAGAGCGGCGAGAGGGCGGCATGCCGTTGCCGGAGAGGCGGTGGCCACCCCAAAGGCCATCGGCGCGGTTGGAGGAGGATCTTGGTTTTTTCATTCCCAAACTCTCCTTCGGCGCGGGCGGCGGCGCGTGGGTGAATTCCGACAGTGAAAAGCCGGCGCCGGTGACTGGCAGGGTGAGGGAAGGGCCCGAGCTATCCATTCCGGCCGGAGGGACGGTCATCGGTAGCGGCAGCAGGGTGTGGTGTGGCTGCGGCGGCGGGAGGCGAGGCGGCGCGCGAGAAAGAGAGGCGACCGTTTTACTCGACGGTGGCGGGAGTGATCATATTCAAGGAGATTGGGGGGGGGGGGGGGGTGGTGTTGGGAGGGGAGGACGATATTTACTCTATTGCACCGGATAGAAGATCGGCTAGCTGCACCAAAAGGGAGGATAACCGAATTTATCCTCCCTCGCGATCCTATTGGGACCGGTTAGAAATACCCTAATACGAGCATATCCACAGTAGGGAAGGATAACCGACCTTACGATTTTATTGGGGATCGGTTAGAAATGCCCTAATACAAGCATATCCACGGTATGCGAGGACAAAAAAAATAGCAGGAAAAAGGAACCGGACCGCACAAGAAACCCCAGAGCTGTACTCGTGCACCAACCAACGGCGGGCGGCCGGCTACCGACTCCGTCGCCCTTTTCCGCCGTCATCATCAAATCAATCAAACCACCTAATCACCAAACAAGCGTCCAACAGAAACCTCTCTTCGCGTCTACGAAACACCTCCCCATCCCGATACGCGATCTCCGTCCCACCACGCCGCCACCTGGCCGCGATCACCACGCCGCTACATAGGACGACGATCGAGATGCCGGCGGGTCGTCCTCTCCTCACGTTACGTCGATCCCCTCCACCGGTTTTTTAATCCCGCCCCCATTTCTTTATCCGGATCGGGGATCATCGCCCTATCATTCTTCACCTGCCCCGGTGATTGCACCGATCGGGAGGGACACGACGAATGGAAGCCGCGGCAGCAGCGCCTCGTTTGACCTACCGCTCTATACTACTCTGAGCCCGTACGGGGGATCGCTGGATGCCCACGTTGCCCGTCCGTCCGTCCGTCCGTCCGTCCATGGAGCGCAGGTCAAAAGAAAAGAATAGTTCAACAGCCAGATGGGGCCGTAGTTGCCGTGTTGCTGGGCTTGGAGGCACCTCCCCGTCTACGACAGGCCACCAATGGAGACGCGCCCGGAGCGTAATGGCGGTGCGTTCTTGATCGACCGCGCGGCGGAGATGGACGGCCCTTACGTCGCCGTCGTCGGCCAGGCGGGCGGCGGCGAGGGCGGCAGGGTCGGCGCCACCAACATCGGGAGGCTGCGGCAGGGGAAGGCGGCCAGGGGCGGCGCCAACGTCACCTCCTGGCACCTCAGGGTGTTCGCCGTGGTGGTCGGGGTCATGGGCTGCCTCCTGCTCGCCGCCTCCCTCGTCATGTCCGCGCTTCACCAGGTGCAGTTCCGGAACGGCGCCATCTCCGTCAACTTCAGGGGCCTCCAGGTATGCATATGCTCCCGCCTCCGATCAAATTCGTTCAGGAAAAACGCATGTTCGAATTCGATCACGATCACGTTCCTATCTCTGATCGTCTCGGTTTTCTTTTCTATCGCGTCTGAATTTAATCTTCCTCTCTGATTGTACGATGGCTGTGCTCGTTCATGCTACCGTCGTAGACTGAAACATTTCAAATTTCTGCACATGTTTCTCTCGGCCTGATGAATCCATTTCTGTGAATGAAGGAGCTCAAGCAGAATTTCGTCAGGAAGGAGCAGTCGGAGCAGATAATGCATGAAAGACTTTTACAGATGGCAACTTTGGCCACCTCCAAGGTTTGATTCAGACATCATAGCCATCACCACTAGTTACTTTCTGCAACTGTATTTGGGAACTTGGTATCTGTTAGTACTTTTATTACTGATGCTGCACCTTTCCCTTCCTGCCAGTGCAGAACGAGTCGGATAGTGGAAATTTCGCATTATGGGAGGAACCCTACAAACAGGCGCGCAAATGGACGCCCTGCGCCGCCAAATACACTTTGGAAGAAGGTGAAGCTTCATTCAAGCAAGTCCAAATAGTTACTCCTACTTCACTTTTCTAGTTCTTTTGCTTCCTGACACTGAATTTGGTTGATCTCAGAGCCTAGCGAGGACAACAATGGCTTCATTCTGGTCAGCGCAAACGGCGGCCTGAACCAGCAGCGTGTCGCCGTAAGGATATAGTGCCTGGATCCTCACAAGATCAGTTCATTATTTCTGATATTTAGTACCTAAACGAGCTTCATTATACCTCCAGGTGTGCAATGCTGTTGTCGTTGCAGCTCTGCTTAATGCCACGCTTGTTCTCCCCCGGTTTCTTCACAGCAGCGTGTGGAAGGACAAAAGGTTAGAACTTTTAACTGAACCGTGTCACAAATACGTGCTGCTAGTAGTTACTCTTTTTTTTTCTCCAACATTAGTAGTCATTGATCAAATTGTAGAGCTAACTGAATTTCTCCTTTTCTACCAGTCAGTTCGGTGACATCTACCAGGAAGACTACTTCGTGAACTACATGAAAGGCGATGTGCTCATCGTGAAAGATTTACCGTCCCATCTTCAGTCGCTGGATCTCGAGGCAATCGGTAGCCAAGTTAGTGCCTGAACCATGTCGTGAAAGTTCAGACTGTTTTGTTTCTTCAGTACCCTTTATTCATCTCACTCTCCCCCTTGATCACAGATCACCGATAACGACATCTCCAAAGAGGCTGAACCATCTGAATTCATCAGAACTGCGCTTCCCGTTCTTCAGAAAAATGGTGTTGTTCATTTCCTCGGGTTCGGCAACCGGCTCGGCTTCGACTCGGTGCCTGCCGATCTGCAGGTAACATTTCTTCCCCCTTGACATTATTTTCCAGATGAACTGATGAACAATGCACAATGCACCACCTCCATCAACACGCCCTAGTTTTTTTATCTTTCAAGAAACACGCCCTGTTTGTTCATCAGATGTAAATTTGGCTTTGCAGAGGCTGCGATGCAGATGCAACTTCCACGCTCTCAAGTTCGCCCCGGAGATCCAGAAGCTGGGCTCGCTGCTGGTCCAGCGGCTGCGGGGGGTGAGCGCGATGCAGACGGAGATGGACACGCAGCTCTTCGGAAGCAACATGCTGGACCGGCCGTTCGGGGATAAGAGCACCGACGACGCCGGCGGGCCGAGCAGGTACCTCGCCCTGCACTTGAGGTTCGAGGAGGACATGGTCGCCTACTCCCTCTGCGAGTTCGGCGGCGGCGACGAGGAGAGGAGGGAGCTGCAGGCCTTCAGGGAGACCCACTTCCCGGCCCTTGTGGCGCGCCTCCGGAACACGTAAGCGCGAGCGTCGCCATTGCCGCGTGCTACGCTGATCACGCTGCTCTGCCATGATCTTCACTGATGTTTGGCTCCATTAGCTTCAGTGGCTGGTCACAGCTGACATTATCTTGTGCGATGGTTGTGTTGTGTGTCCCAGCACGGTGTCGCCGGAGGAGCTGCGGAGCCAGGGGAGGTGCCCGCTGACGCCTGAGGAGGCTGGGCTCATCCTCGCCGCGCTCGGCTACGTCCGCGGGACGTTCATCTACGTGGCCGGGTCGCAGATATACGGCGGCGCGACACGGCTGCGCCCTCTCACGCGGCTGTACCCGAACCTGGTCACCAAGGAGGACATCCTCTCCTCCGACGAGCTCGCTCCGCTCAAGAACTTCTCCTCCCGGGTAAGCGGTCGAAATCATTATCTTCTCGCGACAGTTTCTGAATCTGAGCTCTCAGCTCTCTCGACTGACGACGTCGACCGCCATGGCAGCTCGCGGCACTGGACTTCATCGCGTGCGCCTCGTCGGACGTGTTCGCGGTGACGGACTCCGGCAGCCAGCTGTCGTCGCTCGTGTCGGGGCACCGCGTGTACCACGGCAGGGGCCGCGCGCCGACGCTGCACCCCAACCGGAAGCGGTACGCGCAGATCCTCTCCGAGGAGGCCGGCATCGAGTGGGCCGGGTTCCAGAAGAGGGTGAGGACCATGGTGGACGAGTACAAGCGGGTCCGCGCCCGGCCCAGGGGCCGGACCGTCTACCGGCAGCCCAGGACGCCCGGGTGCATGTGCAGGGCCGACGACGACGGCAGCGTCGACTTCTGAATTTTCTGTTCGGCTGACACGATGGCCATTCTTCTTTTTTGCAGCTAATTGTTCCGTTCTTTTGTGCATAACTTAACTTGTAACATGGCAGGTTCAGTTGAAAGGTATAGAGTACATACAGTTTGATAGATTGTAACAGAGGAGTTTTGCTGGGGAGAGTTGTACAGAAAGTGACATCATGCTTAATTACGTCTTACGAATATTATTTCCTTTGGAATGGTATGAGATATACGACGAAATTTCAGGGATTCTTTTGAGAAAATCTCATGAAGCTTATTGAAATGACACAATCATAGTTTCAAATAGCGGAGACAACGTCCGCTGTTGCGCTCCGCCATAGCACTACCGCAATGCTATTGCTCACACTAAATGTCATTATTTTTGTTAATATTCTAGAAATATATGCAATAATCTAGTGTTTTTACAAATCCGCATTCCACCACGCGGACCCTAATCCGCTACCAGCCCACTATCCGCTATTTAAAACCATGGTCACAATGTTTACACAGGCAAATAAAGATCGTCTGGTGCGGCCTAAGGCCTAACCAGACCTCTACCCCGTGTATCATGCTTCGCTAGATTGCGAGCCTAAAAAATCGAGCTCCTAAACTCATGAACAAAATTACACAAATTAGAACTACTAGCCCCGGTACCCACCGCAATAACGCCGCCGTTGATCTCTCTCGCGCCGACGACCTCAGCCATGCCCCCTCGCCGCCGCGGATCAGAGCAGAGGGCGCCACCTCCTCGCGCACTGGTACTACAAGCGGCGGGGTTTCCCCTCCCCATCATGTACGAGGCGTTCCCGGAGGCGCTCCGTCTGATCCAATCGGTGTCGGAAGAGGAGCTGCGGGCGACAAGGGAGAGGAGGTGGATGGAGCGAGCGCGATGGATCTGCGACGACTCCTTCTCGTGGACGCTGTGCGAGAAGGAATGGAGGGAGGCGACAGAGGTCGCGCAGGCAGAATCCGATCTGGATCTCAGGCTCATGATAGAGAGGTATGTTCAGACTTGCAGAATCCAGGCAGATCAGGAGATGATGAATTTGGCGAGGAGGATCCATTTCGAGGGGTCACCAGAGGAGCGAGCTCGGATGCCGCCGTTCCCTGCATCACCACCGGTGTCAATAATTCACTGGGCGAAGGGGGAGGGGCGTTCAACCAATCCATGGAGGAAAGCGAGGTGGATCTCTTTGGTGGGGCTTCGACCAACAAGTGTTCCTCTGCTGCCAGAGACAGTAGATCCTCTCCCATATCTGTCGCCGGATTTCTGATCCAAATCGAAGGCAAGCAGAAGAACAAGGTGGGAGAGGTCATCGAGGCAAGGGATAAACATGACACATTCGATCCTGGTGGAATCAGTAGGGTCTGCAGAGGCGAAAAGAGTGATGGCTGGACGAGAAATCAAATTGGTGGCAGATTCTGGGCTCTAGGACAAAGCGATGATGAAGACGGAGATGCAGATGATATTGAAGAAGATCAAGGATGTCCTTATCTAGCAACATTGGCTGATGCATTTGCTTGTGCCAAGAGAGGGAAAACAAAAAAATGCAGAGGGATGAAGCGTGGGAAGGGGAATGGCAGCAAGGAGCTAGTTCTGGAAAAAGTGAGCAACAATCCAATGAAGAAACCAACAACAAAATATAGAATAACAGGTACTTCACATTACAGAAACACTAAAACTCCTCATGTACATTGCGATTCAGTTCAGAATGATAGATGGTATCAAGTGGTCGAGGGGAAAAGTATTGATGTAGGGGCTGGTTTAGAACCTAACTGGGTGCATATGGGACGTGGGTGGAGGGGGAAGAACAGAGCAGTTCATTTACTGACTGATGCCCCCCTCTCCGTATGATCGCCAACACGCTAGGAGGGGGAACAGGGGATGAATTTGAAAAAAATGGGGATTTTCATATTTCTATTCGCACGGTGGGCCGACATGGGGCGGATGATTGGATCATGGGCCTAAAGTGTGGAGAGCCCAGGAGGCCCAAGGACGGGGGTGAGGCTATACATCCTGGTGGGAACTAGGGTGTGGATCCCAACCACCTCTTGCGGTCTAGGGTTTCCCACCTGTGGTGTGTTTCCTCTCGAGCCGCCGTAGAGATCAGTAGCGAAAAGCAAGAGAGCATGGCCGATTGCTTCGGGCCTGGGCATGGTGGTGGCGGGAGAGATGGAGGAGGTGGAAGTAGCTGGAGGCCGACGCAGGGATTCGAAAATCCTGCATATGATCGCTATGATCAAGGTTTCCAAGCACGTCCAAGACCTCCTTTTAGGAATTTGCCAGGTAATCAGCACAACCCAAATTATGTCAAGAGGGATGGGTTTTGGGATTGGAATCAGGATGGAGGGAATTGGGATGTTCGTCAACCTCCTCGCGGACCATTCGCACAGAGCAATTTGCCTGCTGCTGTCAGTACATATCAGCAAAGAGTGAACACAACAGTCAGTGGAGCGGGAGGGGTTAGTGAAGCTCAAGCCTCCAAAGCTAATTCCGCAAGTGCAGTGATGACAGGGAATCAAGGGTATGTGGTTGTATCTGAAAGCAAAACACCAGCGAATGACAAGATTGTGTGTCACAAGTGTGGAGTAAAGGGACACAATTCCAAAGGTTGTGAAACTAATGTCAAGTGTGTAATTGCTCAAAAGATACCCACATCTCTGAGTTCTACGCCTGGCTCCATCAGAAAAAGCTGGTTGCTACATTAGTTGGTTTTGGTGGAGAAGGACTTGGTGTTTTTGTGGCTGAGCATGCTAAAGAGATGGTTGGCAATAGCAAAAGTGACGCTGTGGCTTTGGTGAGGTTAAGGGAGGGCTGTGATCAGGAAATAGAAGCTGAAACTTTGATCAAAAGTCTTGCAAAAACTTATCCATGGAGATGGGACTGGAAAGCTAAGGTCTCTGATGGGGTTTTTCTTGTCAATTTTCCATCAACTGCGAGAATCAACGAGGCTGCTGTGTACGAATGGGTTCCCTTGAAAGGAGGAAACATAATGGTAAACGTGAGGGTTTGGAATGATGATGCAATGGCCGTCGGCAAATTATTTGTGGTGTGTGTCAGAGCGAAAGGAGTCCCGAAGACTATGAAGAACTATCATGGCTTGTGTGAGATTGGGTCGACAATCGGATAGACTCAAGCTGTGGACATGGAGCTGATGAGTAAAACTGGTCTGGCTAGACTAAAAATTGCATTAGTGGATCATACCAAGATACCCAGATGGACCAAGCTGACAACTCCAGATCTTATGGTGTTTAGAATTTTCTCTGAAGTTGAAGAAGTAGTGGAGAATGGTTGGGCAAAATAGGAAGATGAGCTATCACAGGGATATGAGGAGTGGATGGATTTCCAACAAGAAGAAGATGAAAGCAGAGAGGCAAAAAAAGCAAAAAGCAATGAAGAGGGAGCTGTTAAAAATCCTATCTGTGCAAGTACAAGAACCAGAATAGCCTCAGAAGAGAGGGATGTTGCTTTAAAAGAACAAGAGGATGCTGACATATTGATGTATAGTAAGAACATAAACAAAGACAAACCTGGTAACATGGAAGAAGATGTTGGATCTGCATCAGTGAATGGGGAAGGAGGAAAAACAGATGGTGAAAAAGCACAGAATGGGGGATCTGGTGAAGATATGGAAGAGGAATTTGAAGCTTCTCAATCCATCGGTCTTGGGACTAAGCTGGGGATAGTGAATCGGGATGAAAAGAATAGAGAGAATGCAAAAGTCAATAATGTGGATCAGGGGGGATAGAGGTATAGTGGGAGAATAGCATAAAAAAACATAGATGACATTCCTATCCTGGACAGAGCCATGACTTTGGCTTGAGCCAAGAACTTGGTCTTGTCTGAAGGTTTGACATCTAATCATGAGACCTCGAATAATATTTATGCTGAAAACATGAAACTTATTGATGTAGCTGATGTATTAGGGATTGATTTGGGATTTACTTTAGATATGGTTGAACATAATCTGAGATTGAAATCTTCATTAGAACAAGCTAAGAGAGATTTATTTTTGGCCAGTTCTAGGGAGAATTCCAATAACCAAGAGGAGGAACTCATTTTAGAACATGAGGGTGTTAATAACATTCTTCAGGACCTGCTGAGCTTAAGTAAAGAGGGGGATGATGAACATGTTGATGAGAGGATGGAAAGTGTGTTTGGTGGGATTAGAAAGCGGCTCATATCTAACAGTGCTCAATTTGAGGCTGTTGCTGTTAAAACCCCTGTGAAAACTGTGCTGAGAAGAAAGAAAAAAAGGAATGATCACTAAAAGTGATATATCCTCTTTCTTTTCTATTCTTTCCTCACTTTCTGAGTTTTTTGGGTGGGTTTCTATATATAATTAATATGTTGAGTGGTTTGATCTAGAATTGTAGAGGGATTGGGGAAAAAATAAGAAAGATTTTATTAAAGATCGTATTGACAAAAATAATTTGGACTTTGTGGGCATCCAAGAAACAATGAAGACAGAATTTAACCGACTGGAATTATCTGGGCTAAGTGCCTCAGAAAAATTTGACTGGGAATTTCAGCCATTATGTTTGGAGATCTGGAGGGATTCTAGTAGCACTACTACAGGATGCTGCTAACGCGACACTACAATCAGAGACCCTTCAACGAAACTGTGTGCGATGCCATAATCGCAAACGGTGGTGTAAAAAACCGTCAAAAAAGGTGCAAAACGTTTGCGATGGAGGATGCATCAAACACGGTTCAGATTTTAGTTACGTGTGCGATGCAGGGCATACGGTTCAGGTCAATTAACTATTTGCGATAAGGAGGAACAAAAGAAACGGGCAGCCAGATGAAGGTGTGTGCGATGTACATCATACGGTTCACTCGGATGAACTGTTCGTGATTAGGCAACACAAAAGAAACGGTCAGCCAGATCAAAGGTGTGTGCGATATACGACATGCGGTTCACTCGGATGAACTGTTTGCATTGAGACATGAGAACAGAAACGGTTCAAATGAATAAGATGTGTGTGATACGAGGCAAACAGGTCTGTAATCGGAAACGTGTGCGAAGACCGATAAGAACACAGACGATTACTACTAACAAGCCGTGTGTGTTATGAGCAAACGATTCCTGGTATACAATTGTGAGTGATTGATGAAAACATCACTGACGGGTTTCATTGTTTAGTCTGTGTGCGATGTGATTTTCTTTGTCCGCACACCATCTACGATATGTATACAGAGCATCAACATATATACTTAAAAAGACAGCATTGCATAATCAAATTAAGCATACAATTACACAAGTGACTACACATATAACATTTGCACACACCAAAGTAAGCAATTACATGCATACTAAAGTAGGAGAAACGAGAATCTAATCATCTACTTATTGTTGCAACGACGCTTGCCATTGCTCTGCTTCCGGCTGGATCCCTGGCCGTTTTGGAGAAGGAGGCACTTCCTCATGTCAACGATCCGCCTGTACATGTCGTAGCTCGTGTACCCCTCCTTGGCAGCGCGTACACGATGTGAGCTTTGTCGAGTTTCTCCATCCAGGCTGAGTGCCAGGCACGCTTGTCCTTGTTGCACGAATCCTTCATGTCTCTGTAGTAGGGGTCAATGATGGCCTCGGCGAGGTGAACCAGTGAGTCCTTTTCATGCTCCTTGCTGCCCCGGATCTTGTATTGGCCAGGATGTCGACAAGATTCTGGCAGGCGATGCCCGAATTCTCGAGCGCCTTTACATCGTTGGTGATGTCCACCGTACCAAACATGTAGTGGGGGCTGTTGACAAACCTGGTGAAACATTCGCAAGGCCTTGTGGCCTGGCAGTAGTGGTAGACGAGGATGTGGTGGCGCACGCACATCTGGGCGACGGCGACCTTGGGACGAGACCCAGCACGAGCGCGGGTGTACTCGAGGTCGAACCCGACCACCTTGTACTTCTCCTAGGCAAGCAACAGCTCCATGATGTGGATGGAATGCTCCACCCAGACCGGGTCTTTGGTGTACACCATCGAGAGGTCCATGAACCTTCTGTGGGTGTCCACCACGGCACGCCTGGTGAACTGCTGCTCGTCGTCGGCAGCCGCTCGGAGCACCATTGGAGCCGCGTAGGATGCCCTCTAAGAATTTCTCGTGGTGGGTGTGCTTCTTGCAATGGTGGGGCACGATCGAAAGGTTGAAGAGACACAAGGGTAGGTTAAATGGCCGCTGTAATAAATGGGGGCCGGCCGGCCTGTAATCGTCACGTCTTGTCACGGCGTTCATAGCGGAGGATTCCAGTGCACGCTTGACAACACCGCACCGCACGCGTGGGCTCAAAGAGGCGCCAAATGTATCGTCGGTGAGCCTGTTCCCGTGCTACCGCGCTGTTTACTGCGCAAGCTTCCCGTCCGGCTAGTTTGGCCACGCGTCGGCTAGAAGAGGGACAAATCGTGGGCGTTTATTGGCAAAAAGATTTGTAAAAACGAAGTGTGTGGAATGACTTCGGTCATAAGTTTACCCTTGGGTGATGAGGTCTAAGTTACGCAGAAGGGTGATGATGGACACTCGAGTGCGATAATTAATTCTACGCTCTACAGTGCACACGGTGGAAGAAACCAACTGTGTGCAATAATGTCGAAGATCGCAGTCGAGTTAGCTATACAGATCGTGTGCTGTAAGATCGACAAGGTAAACTGATTCGAGAATGGTTAATAAAATCTAAGACCATTACATATTAAGGTCAAAATAGTGCTAGCAATATACGAGTCTCATACGATGCCATTTCAACAATTCTACCACAAAAGCTCGAAACGTTACAAGGTTCAAATTCCAGAGTTATATGGCTCAAATTTGAAGATTACAAGGTTCAAACTGATATTAGAAATGAAATTCAGCTCATCAGCTGCAAACGCTCGCGCTGATCCGTTGAACATGGATATCAGAGAGGTTCAAACTAATATCACGGGTTCTAAGTCTGGCTTCGAAACCTCACAATTTTTGCAAAGGGGTCAGCCACTGAGAAGTCATGTATGGGGTTGACACGATGAGTTCCGATTACTCTATCATCTGAAGTTCCAAAATGAAATTTAGCATTTTTGGAGCCTACTCCATTCTGCCGTAGGCGCCGGCGCTGATCAACAAACCATTCATTTTTGCGAAATAAATGTAGGGCAAACCTCATTGCCTTCAGCACCCTTGCTTTGAGAACAAAGAACCTGGTGAATATAATCTCCGGTAAGGTCCCCCGGTAGGAGTTCAAAGTGATTTCTGAGAGATGCAGATCTAGGCGTTCGATGTGATTGTTATATGTATCACATTATCCACCACTGGGCCTAATCTTATCTGCAAAAGAAGAAAACGTGTTAGTGCCTACATGCAGTTTTGAACATTACTACATGCCTAACTGTTTGGTTTGCAGGATTTGTAAAATGCACTAACATGCCATCTTCGATCTGACATGATTAACATGGGCATTTATTACATTCTAGAAAAATGTAGCCTTCTTCACAAGAGGTTGGAGTGGATGAAAAGTTCCCTAAGAAAACTAGTACAGATGAATCCAAAGAGAAATGCTTATTGATTGTAACCATATGGATCAAGCAACCAATATGGGGGGAGGAAATGTATGTACTGAAGTCCTCGAAAAGAACCTTCAGAAATCGTAGTACATTGTCATTGTAAACTCGGAAAAAGGTGTCACAAATTGAACTCCCTTATGGTTAACATTTAACAGGAAAGGAACATCACCTCGATATATAGTTTCTCCAGGCACGGAAAGCATCTCAGGAAACTGATAACTTGCTCCAGGTCGGGGCCGATAGATTCTAGTGCCAAGACCTTCACTGTGCGCAGTTTCGGGGTCAAGCTTGTCGGAATCATTTTCTGAATGACAGACGAACAAACATCTTCAAAATTAGAGATAATGTTAATTTGAAGAAGGAGAGGTAGAAGGCGGCTATTGTACCTGAACGGGGGTGGATCCAATAACAAGTTCGGAGTATTTGTCAGACGAGTAGCCCACCACTGTCAATTTTGGCGCATAAATGACATTGATTCTTGTTGGACCTTCTTGATCAACTACAAGCAATCTCTCAAGTGCAGGTGTGTCCTGGATGACCATACCGTGGTCCACCTTTTGTGATGTCTTCCTGCCGCACCAGCAACACACATAAATAGTTCGGAGAGTCGTGGAGGTGATGTGGAAGGTACTCAACCCATTGATCGCCTGAAGATGAAGGTATTCGAGTGCAGTACAGCCACGGAGCAGGCGCTCTATGTCACCCTTTGAGAGGAAGACGGCGACGAGCTCGAGGTGCTTCAGTCGTGGTAGAATAAGAGCGGGCGCGTCATTAAGGGGCGGGAAATGGCAGTTCCTGAACTTGGCGACGCGCAGCGTGGGCGCGAGGCAGAGGGCGGACGTTGGTAGCAACCGCATATGCCCATCATCAAAAGTGAGCTCCTCGAGCTGATCTAGGGCGAGGGATCGGAACCAGTCATCAAGCTTGGCTCGGTCCTTGCCGTTGGAACGGAACTTGCCCATTCTAAGGCCTTTGGTTGGACCAAGGTGACTGCTGAGGATCTTGGAGAACGCATCCAAGCTTTTGCGATAGCCATGGCAGAGCTCGTGGGTGTCGATGAGGTCGAGATGGCTGGAGTTCCATAGGGGGCGCCACCACCGGGAAAGGAGGGTTGTCCACACCCCATATTTGATTGGGAGGAGGGAGATGATGACTCTCAACATATCATCGAGGAGGCTGCTGATTAAGTCTAGGCCTGCTGGAGTCGCTTGCGGTTCTAGCTCGCCCCGCCTCCGCTTGTTGGCAGCCCTGTTCTCCACCTCCGGAGTCTTCTTGTCAGCGGCGCTTTCTAATAGAAATGGGAGTACAGGGAATATTTAGTTAAAACAAGGCAATAGAAAAGTGTATTGGTAACTAGAAGTTATTAGGTAGGAATATAGTAAGAAAAGGGAATAACAATTGGTTGCTTAAATACTACACAATTCATTTGACATTGCTGGGTAAGTCAACATATGCAGATAGTTGAAAAGAAAACTTACTTCGAACACAGTCTGGACGGATGATTTTCTCAGGGAAGTTAGCATATATCTCATGACCAGGCCCTTCTATGTGCAGTGCAATTTTAGTGCCAGCTTTCAGTACATAAAACTTTGCAATTTCATTCCAAAAGCCAGTGGCAAAATAGGAGTCACCACGTTCATCAAGTCTTACAGTAGCAACGATTGTAAATCCATGGTTTGTGTGCAGTATGACATCTGTGGAGCCTTGACCTATGTAAAGGGAAAAATTGTGCACTACATAATCTGTTGCATAGCGAGGGATGTCCTGCATAAAATAGTAGGATTATTAAAGAAAATATGGTAACATGCAAATATGGGCCCAAATTGAAAGAACTGTACAACAGTTGAAATCGAAGGACAAAAATCTATAATTAAACAGATAGGGTAAACATGATGTCATGGAAAAATGAGAGTAATCGAAAGAACAAAACATCATTAATTTGCCTAATATAGAAAGAAGTGGGGAAAATCCCCTTTGACGTATATGGTGCATGTGGCACCTTTTATCCAAATGTAGCAATATTTAGAATATGTTCAGGAAAGTAGGCCATGCCAACCGATTTAGGGTGAGATTGAACATACCGCGCGCGTCCTCAAGTTATCTGGTACGATGAGATGGAATCTCTGGCGGCGGTCGCCAAGTCCTGAAGTGTCGACGCACTGTACATTCTATGAATGAAAGAAAACCCTCAAATCAGCTCGAATACAAATGAATTCACGGCGATTTCCGCCGGGTGATTAAAGGAGGCAGATGATAACCCACAAGTATAGGGGATCAATTGTAGCCTCTTTCGATAAGTAAGAGTGTTGAACCCAATGAGGAGCTAAAGGTAGAACAAATATTCCCTCGAGTTCTATCGACCACCGATACAACTCTACGCACGCTTGACGTTCGCTTTACCTAGAACAAGTATGAAACGAGAAGTACTTTGTAGGTGTTTTTGGATAGGTTTGCAAGATAATAAAGAGCACGTAAATAAAAAGGAGGGGCTGTTTAGATAAAGACACAACTAAATTAGTTTTAGTAAAGAGCTTTTTGTCACGAGAAAGTTATTTCTCCCTAGGCAATCTATAACTAGACCGGTAATCGTTATTGCAATTTTATATGAGGGAGAGGCATAAACTAACATACTTTCTCTACTTGGATCATATGCGCTTATGATTGGAACTCTAGAAAGCATCCTCAACTACTAAAGATCATTAAGGTAAAACCCAACCATAGCATTAAAGTATCAAGTCCTCTTTATTCCCATACGCAAACAACCTACTTACTCGGGTATGTGCTTCTGTCACTCACGCCACCCACCATAAGCAAATCATGAACATATTGCAAACCCTACAGTGGGGATCCCTCACGCTTGCGCGACACGGAGAGCACCATAGGACAGCACCAATAATAAAACATGCAACTCAAACCAATCACGATCATCAATTAACCCATAGGACAAAACGGATCTACTCAAACATCATAGGATAGCCATACATCATTGGGAAATAATATATAGCATTGAGCACCATGTTTAAGTAGAGATTACAACGGGTAAAAGATGGGTTACACCGCTGCATAGAGGTGGGGAGAGTTGGTGATGATGGCGGTGAAGTTGTTGGTGAAGATTGCGGTGATGATGATGGCCCCCGGTGGCACTCCGGCGCCACCGGAAGCGAGGGGGAGAGAGCCCCCCTCCTTCTTCTTCTTCTTCCTTGACCTCCTCCCTAGATGGGAGAAGGGTTTCCCCTCTGGTCCTTGGTCTCCATGGCGTGGGAGGGGCGAGAGCCCCTCCGAGATTGGATCTGTCTCTCTGTCTCTCTCTGTTTCTGCGCTCTCATATCTGGCCTTTCACCGTTTCTTTTATAACCGAAGATCCGTAACTCCGATTGGGCTGAATTTTGGACACGATCTCTATCCGGAAATTAGCTTTCTTGCGGCAAAAGAAGGGCTCCAACCGCCTTATGGGGTGGCCACGAGGGTCAGGGGCGCGCCCCCTGCCTCGTGGCCCCCTCGGGCATCGTATCGCGTTGATTCTTCTTCCCAAAAATCATAAATATTCCAAAAAAATCTCCATCAAGTTTTATCCCATTTGGAATCTGTTTGATATGGGTTTTCTGTGAAACAAAAAATATGCAACAAACAGGAATTGGCACTGGATCAATATGTTAGTCCCAAAAATAGTATAAAGTTGCCAAAAATATATGAAAGTTGCATAATATTGGCATGGAACAATCATAAATTATAGATACGACAGAGACGTATCAGCATCCCCAAGCTTAATTCCTACTCGTCCTCGAGTAGGTAAATGATAGAAAAGATAACTTTTTATGTGGAATGCTACCTAGCATAAACTTGATCACATAATCTAATCATGGCATGAATATTAAGACACGAGTGATTCAAAGCAATAGTCTATCATTTGACATTAAGACAATAATACTTCAAGCATACTAACCAAGCAATTATGTCTTATCAAAATAACATAGCCAAAAAAAGCTCATCCCTACAAAATCATATAGTCTGGCTATGCTCCATCTTCACCACACAAAGCATTCAAATCATGCACAACCCCGATGACAAGCCGAGCAGTTGGTTCATACTTTTTAACGTGCCTCAGCCTTTTCAACCCTCACGCAATACATGAGCGCAAGCCATGAACATAGCACAATGGGTGGAATAGAATATGATGATGGAGGTTTGTGTGAGAAGACAAAAAAGGAGAAAGTCTCACATCGACGCGGCTAATCAACGGGCTATGGAGATGCCCATCAATTGATGTCAATGTGAGGAGTAGGGATTGCGATGCAACAGATGCACTAAGAGCTATAAGTGGATGAAAGCTCAAACTGAAACTAAGTGGGTGTGCATCCAACTTGCTTGCTCATGAAGACCTAGGGCATTTGAGGAAGCCCATCATTGGAATATACAAGCCAAGTTCTATAATGAAAATTCCCACTAGTATATGAAAGTGATAACTCAAGAGACTCTCTATATGAAGAACATGGTGCTACTCTGAAGCACGAGTGTGGTAAAAGGATAGTAACATTGCCCCTTCTCTCTTTTTCTCTCATTTTTTTTATTTTTTTTCTTTTCTTTTTTTTGGGCCTTCTCTTTTTTGGCCTTTCTCTTTTCTCTTTTTTATTTTTTCGTCCGGAGTCTCATCCCGACTTGTGGGGGAATCATAGTCTCCACCATCCTTTCCTCACTGGGGCAATGCTCTAATAATGATGATCATCACACTTTTATTTACTTACAACTCAATATTACAACTCGATACTAAAACAAAGATATGACTCTATATGAATGCCTCCGGCGGTGTACCGGGATGTGCAATGATCTAGCGTAGCAATGACATCAAAAAATGGACAAGCCATGAAAACATAATGCTAGCTATCTTACGATCATGCAAAGCAATATGACAATAAATGCTCAAGTCATGTATATGATGATGATGGAAGTTGCATGGCAATATATCTCGGAATGGCTATGGAAATGCTATGATAGGTAGGTATGGTGGCTGTTTTGAGGAAGATATAAGGAGGTTTATGTGTGATAGAGCGTATCGTATCATGGGGTTTGGATGCACCGGTGAAGTTTGCACCAACTCTCGAGGTGAGAAAGGACAATGCACGGTACCGAAGAGGCTAGCAATGATGGAAGGATGAGAGTGCGTATAATCCATGGACTCACATTAGTCATAAATAACTCATATACTTATTGCAAAAGTTTATTAGACCTCGAAGCAAAGTACTACTACCCATGCCCCTAGGGGGATAGATTGGTAGGAAAATACCATCGCTCGTCCCCGACCGCCACTCATAAGGAAGACAATCAATAAATACCTCATGCTCTAACTTTGTTACATACGGTTCACCATACGTGCATGCTACGGGACTTGCAAACCTCAACACAAGTATTTCTCAATTTCACAATTACTCAACTAGCATGACTGTAATATCACCACCTTTATATCGCAGAACTATTGCAAGGAATCAAACATATCATATTCAGTGATCTACAAGTTTTATGTAGGATTTTATGACTAACCATGTGAATGACCAATTCCTGTCATCTCTTTAAATAGATATAAGTGAAGCAAGAGAGTTTAATTCTTTCTTCAAAAGATATGCCCATGCTCTAAAAAATATAAGTGAAGCAAAAGAGCATTCTACAAATGGCAGTTTTCTATGTGAAGAGAAACAGGCAATCCAAACTTCAAATGATATAAGTGAAGTGCAAAGAGCATTCTATAAATCAACCAAGGACTATCTCATACCAGCATGGTGCATAAAAGAAAAATGAAAACTAAATGCAAAAGATACTCCAAGATTTGCACATATCGCATGGACGAAACGAATCCGAAAACATACTGATACTTGTTGAAGAAAGATGGGACGCCTTCCGGGGCATCCCCAAGCTTAGACGCTTGAGTCTCCTTGAATATTTACTTGGGGTGCCTTGGGCATCCCCAACTTTGAGCTCTTTCCTCTCCTCCATTTCCTCATATCGAGACCTTCTCGATCATTGAACACTTCATCCACACAAAACTTCAACAGAAAACTCGGTAAGATCCGTTAGTATAATAAAGCAAATCACTACTCTAAGTACTGTTGCAAACCAATTCATATTTTGTTTTTGCATTATATCTACTGTAATATAACTTTTCCATGGCTTAATCCACTGATAGAAATTGATAGTTTCATCAAAACAAGCAAACTATGCATCAAAAACAGAATCTGTCTAAAACAGAACAGTCTGTAACAATCTGAACATTAACCATACTTATGGTACTTCAAAAATTCTGCCCAAATTAGGAAAAATAAACAATTTGTATAGAAAGACAGTGCAAAAAGTTTCAGAACCATTTGACGTTCCAGTAAAAAATGAAAAATCGCGCACTACAGCCAAAGTTTCCGTCCTGCACCGCACAAACCAACAAGCATTGTAAACATCCTAAAGGCAAATCTTGGCACATTATTTTTATAATACAATGGAATTGTACAAGGGGATAATTATTTTTATTGAAAAGTTTCTGTAATTAACATTCACAAAGTTTCCATGAGCATGAACAAAGTTCAAGGAGCTCTCCCACTTCAACAATGCTTGTCTTTTTCGAAAAGTTTTAGGTTCCCCTCTTTATTATTTTTTTGTTTTTAAACTAAATGAAAGCACTCAACAGAAATAAATGACTCTCTAAAACTTCCGGGTTGTCTCCCTGGCAGCGCTTTCTTTAAAGCCATTAAGCTAGGCATATAGTGCTCAAGTGGTGAATCCACCCGGATCCCAAGGTATATCAAAGCCAATTTTAATTAGCAATGATTTGGCATTTAGTAGTGAGCACAAAGCAACATATATCAGGCAATGACAAAGTATAACTCTCTTCCTATGCATCGGCATGTCATAAAAGAACAATTCATGCACACATAGTAAAGGCCAATGCATAGTATAAGAAGTTTCTTGCAATTTTATCATGTTGGAAACATAGAGAGGTGGAGATATAGTTCCTCTCTCATAATAATTGCAAGTAGGAGCAGCAAGCACATGCATATTATATCTATCAAAATCATCATGTGCAACGGAAAAAGGCAACCCATCAACATAATCCTTAATAAAGGCAAACTTCTCCGATATAGTGTAGTCGGGAGAATTCAAAAAGATAATAGGACTATCATGTGTGGGTGCAATAGCAACAATTTCATGTTTAACATAAGGAACTATAGCAAGTTCATCTCCATAAGCATAATTCATATTGGCATCTTGGCCACAAGCATAGCAAGCATCATCAAAAAGGGATATTTCAAGAGAATCAAAGGGATCATAACAGTCATCATAGCAATCATCCTTCGGTAAGCACGAAGGGAAATTAAACAATGTATGAGTTGAAGAGTTACTCTCATTAGAAGGTGGGCACGGGTGATCAATCCGCTCTTCCTCCTTTTGTTCTTCGCTCTCCTCCTCATCTTTTTCATCCAATGAGCTCACAGTTTCATCAGTTTCTTCTTCCATAGACTCCTGCAAAATATTAGTCTCTTCTTGGACAGCGGAGACTTTCTCAATAAATGCATCAATATCGAAATTGTATTCATAATTATCATAGCAATATTTAAGGATAGCTAAATTTTCAGGTCTATAAACAACATCATAAAGATTTTCACACTCTTTAAATACAGATTCAATTTCATAAGCACCCATAAAACCAACAAATTCTTCTATTTGTTCCACATCATAGTAATCATATATACCTCTAGCATAAGAAGCCAAGGTTTCATTATAATTAAATTTGCATGAAAAGGGAAGGTGTGGAGCCTTCATCCTAGAGCAACAAGTATAATCATATCTCAAGCATAGTTGCCTAGCATACCACTTCAACATATAAATTTGATCCCATAATAGTTTCCCTTTTTGAGTCAAGAGATAATCCCTAAAGTATTCACGTTGATCCAACGTGTCTCCCATTACCAAATTGAATGGAGTTTTCTCAGGATTATCAAAGTTGTACATAATATCTATCACATAACGAGCATTGAGGGTTTTAGGAGGTTCCCCATCTCCATGAGCAGCAAGTACGCCTAATTTTTTTGGTCTTTCGTGTTCCATGTCCATAACTAAAGATAGAGCACAACTAAGAACAGCAAATAAAAATTACTTAGTGATAAAGCAAACAAGTACACACGAGAATATTCACCCCGCGCTATAACTCCCCGGCAACGGCGCCAGAAAAAGGTCTTGATAACCCACAAGTATAGGGGATCAATTGTAGCCTCTTTCGATAAGTAAGAGTGTCGAACCCAACGAGGAGCTAAAGGTAGAACAAATATTCCCTCAAGTTCTATCGACCACCGATACAACTCTACGCACGCTTGACGTTCGCTTTACCTAGAACAAGTATGAAACTAGAAGTACTTTGTAGGTGTTTTTGGATAGGTTTGCAAGATAATAAAGAGCACGTAAATAAAAAGTAGGGGTTGTTTAGATAAAGACATAACTAAATTAGTTTTAGTAAAGAGCTTTTTGTCACGAGAAAGTTATTTGTCCCTAGGCAATCGATAACTAGACCGGTAATCGTTATTGCAATTTTATATGAGGGAGAGGCATAAGCTAACATACTTTCTCTACTTGGATCATATGCGCTTATGATTGGAACTCTAGAAAGCGTCCGCAACTACTAAAGATCATTAAGGTAAAACCCAACCATAGCATTAAAGTATCAAGTCCTCTTTATTCCCATACGCAAACAACCTACTTACTCGGGTATGTGCTTCTGTCACTCACGCCACCCACCATAAGCAAATCATGAACATATTGCAAACCCTACAGCGGGGATCCCTCACGCTTGCGCGACACGGAGAGCACCATAGGACAGCACCAATAATAAAACATGCAACAAACCAATCACGATCATCAATTAACCCATAGGACAAAACGGATCTACTCAAACATCATAGGATAGCCATACATCATTGGGAAATAATATATAGCATTGAGCACCATGTTTAAGTAGAGATTACAGCGGGTAAAAGAGGGGTTACACCGCTGCATAGAGGGGGGAAGAGTTGGTGATGATGGCGGTGAAGTTGTTGGGGAATATTGCGGTGATGATGATGGCCCCCGGTGGCACTCCGGCGCCACCAGAAGCGAGGGGGAGAGAGCCCCCCTCCTTCTTCTTCTTCTTCCTTGACCTCCTCCCTAGATGGGAGAAGGGTTTCCCCTTTGGTCCTTGGTCTCCATGGCGTGGGAGGGGCGAGAGCCCCTCCGAGATTGGATCTGTCTCTCCGTCTCTCTCTGTTTCTGCGCTCTCAGATCTGGCCTTTCACCATTTCTTTTATAACCGGAGATCCGTAACTCCGATTGGGCTGAATTTTGGACACGATCTCTATCCGGAAATTAGCTTTCTTGCCGCGAAAGAAGGGCTCCAACCGCCTTACGGGGTGGCCACGAGGGTCAGGGGCACGCCTCCCTGCCTCGTGGCCCCCTTGGGCATCGTATCGCGTTGATTCTTCTTCTCCAAAATCATAAATATTCCAAAAAAAATATCTGTCAAGTTTTATCCCGTTTGGACTCCGTTTGTTATGGGTTTTCTGTGAAACAAAAAACATGCAACAAACAGGAACTGGCACTGGGCACTGGATCAATATGTTAGTCCCAAAAATAGTATAAAAAGTTGCCAAAAGTATATGAAAGTTGCATAATATTGGCATGGAACAATCAAAAATTATAGATACGATGGAGACGTATCAGCAGATGAAGTGGGATAAGAGATGAGATAATATCTCGTTAAATTAGTTACCTCGTCGTCCATGAGAAAGAACCCTTAGTACGGCAGATTCCCCAATCGAGCGGAGTTGGGTCGACCGCGAGCAGCGTCGAGAAAGTCGATGGCGATAGGCGGTGGCAAGCGGAAGTGGCGAAATGCGGTGGGCTTTGCTGACAGCCTGGCGGCGGCGACAGGCGTCGAGCTAAGTGTTTACCGCCGCGATAGGCGGTGCCATGGCATAGACGCGGAGGAGCTTGTGCAGGTGTGAATGGGGACCATACCGGAGGGGGTGGCGGGCGGGGTGAGGGTTTTTGTGACGTGGGGATGGTGAGGGTTTTCTTTTTTCTTTTTTGAATTGGGTGGTGAGGGTTTTCTGTCCCACAAAGAATTTTGTGGGTGACGGTTTGCTAGAGCGAACCGTGTGTGATTGACGCAACAGGCAAAATAAAGCCATTGCACACGGTTCCAATTTTGGGAACCGTGTGTGATTGGCGTACTACCTCCGTTTCCTGGTTTATTGGCCCCCCTTTGAAATTTTTACCAAATTTTGACCAAATATATAACATACTCAGACATAGATAATAAGCCTACACGTACATAAGCATAGTTCAACCATAAGTACATAGTTCAACCGTCATTAAGCATACTCAAGCGTACATAGTTCGATCCATGCCACATCTCATCTCACATGCGGCCGGCATGATCCTGAAGCGTCTCCAGGTACTCGGCGTACGCGCCGTGCGCCACCCTGCGAGAATGCTTCTGCTTGAAGGAGCCAACGGCCCATCCTCTTGCATGCGCCAGAACACTTAGATACGCGTCATGAAGCTTGTGGTTGCAAAATGGGCATCCATAGCCGTCGTTCCAGGTCCTAAGACGCATGTTATGCATTCCCGCGTAAAGCTCCCTCAGGATTCGCCTCTTGTACCTCCTCTGGGCATCTTCATCCTCGTTGTCCACATCGTCAGACAGCACCTATACAAATAGTAAAATAAATTTGGCATCAAATCATTGATTACATGCCGTGAAGTAGGATTAGGAAATTATGGCTATTTATTTATACATATCCAGAGATTATGGTTCGATTTTTAAGCACAGTCGTCTATGTACAGACCAATCTTGAAGAAAATAATGGCACAAACATATGTAGGTCATTCAAAATCAATTGTCAAGTCCTGGCTAGGAATTATTAGCACGAACACTAACCCTAGTCGGATTACTAGCAGAAATCATTTGCACAGATGAAACAACCAATCACTTATCACCTATACCATTCAAACAATCAATACACTACACGGATCTAACGAAACTTACTCAGATTTCATGGATTGGGAGAATATAACCACAGGATTTCTATTCCAAAAAGGGGGAGGCAGGAATAACCTTAGAAACCCTATGATCTATTTGACACATAAATGGGTATAGATGACTAACCAGCTGTCTGTCGTTGTTGGAGTCATCGCCGGAGTGGTCGTTGGAGTCATCGCCGGAGTGGTCGTCGGAGTCGGTGTGGAACTCCGCCTCCAGCTGTGGAAGCTCGACGCCGTCGACGACGTCAGGGTGCAGCGATAACTCGCCGGCGGTGACGGCAACTTCTGTCTCCATCTCCACGCCGTCTTCTGGTGCTTTAGCAGCCCCGGCGTCGCCACTCCTTCCGATGGGGCGCTTCGGCGGCATCCTCATACACTGACGGCTTTGAGGACTGAGAGCGGCGTCGAGGATGCAAGCAGAGAGAGAAGATTGTGTGTGCATAGCGAGGATGGGGGGTGCGGCCGCTCGGGCGCACCATTAATATGGAGTAGTGGGAGTTGCGGGAGAGAGGCGGGCCGCGGTCAAACCAATGGCTCGCCTCCCGGTGAGCCTGCGCACCGGACTGCTGGCATGCCTACCAAAGTTTCACACAGCTACTCGCACGCCTCCCGATGACACTGTGCAGCGAGCACGCCTCCGTCAATTCACACACCTGCACGCACACCTCCCCGTCTGCCTACGCGGCGGACTGCTCGCATGCGTCCCGTCAACCCACGCCTGCTCGCACGCCACACGGGTCGCGCGGCGGCACGTATATTGTCTTTTTCTATTTGGATGATTAATGCTGCTGCTTTATTGCTTAGCCGAAGCATGGCACGTATCCATTGTTGGTCTAATGCTCACGGTTCGAATAAATAATCCGTTTGGGATATTGGTTCCCAGTTATTAATAGTCTCCCGTCTATAATTAGATAAAGATTACATCAAAACTGGTCTCAAATTTGACAAAAAAAGTACAATGCCACTTTGTATCGGTGTCCATATGACAACACGATAACTTCATGAACTTCAAATA
This sequence comes from Aegilops tauschii subsp. strangulata, assembly GCF_002575655.3. NCBI lineage: Eukaryota > Viridiplantae > Streptophyta > Magnoliopsida > Poales > Poaceae > Aegilops > Aegilops tauschii. The sequence goes on from NC_053041.3 coordinate 485,862,753, forward strand.
AGTTTTGGATGTACTAGAATTTAAAAAACAAGATTCTCAATGTTTGAAATTTGTTGCACGGGGAGTAAACATGCACCCAGTGAGACACATGTGGTTTTGCAATCCATTTAGGTGCACTGTCACGTGTGCATGTAGCTCAAATTTGATTTTTGCACATTATACCCGTAGAAAATCAACCAATCAATGTACTAAAACGTCTTAATGATCTCTGTGTTTTTTTTAAATTAAAACGTCCCTCCTTTGGTAACATGTATGTTCACCACTGGATAATTAATTTAACATGCATCGTAGTTGTGGTGGAATCACGGTGTGTGTGTGTGGGTGTGTGCGTCCGGGGGTGGTGGGTGGCTCGCAGTACACTACGAGTTGTGAGCCACCGTGTGGGTTGGCCATTTTGTTAGGCAGGCCGGTGCCACATCAGAGTCGTGAAAATTGTTATTTAAAAAATTACACAACCCTTTCATACATAAATGTTTTGGCCACATGCAGTCGATGGTTGTCCTGCACGACACTCGATACTCGCGCGTGACGCTTTCTGTGGGCCCGCGAGGTCGTCGTCCATCACTTTGACGAACAGCCGGCAGTGAGGTTAATTTGACCAACAAGGTAGCATCTTTTTTGTTTGTGTTATGGTGGTATATAGTGCGCGTCAAAGAGGTGGGAGGGGACTAGCATATATACTATACGTATTAGTTTGTGAACAAGTACACCTCACTCAGTATCGGGACTTTTTGGTTACCGAGGCACGTGCCACATCAAAATTATGAAATTGGTTATTCAAACATCACACAACACCTTTTTGGGCCACATGCATATCCTAGCTAAGACACTCACGTGTGACGCTTCCATCTGTGGGCCCACGAGGCCATCGTAGATGCATGCATGCATCACTTTGACCTACATCGGGAGAGGTTAATTAATTTCACCATCGATGAGGATTCTTTTGGGTTGTACATATATTACGGCAGGAGCATATAGTATGCGGTGAAGAGGGAGGAAGGGGACCATCATATGTAGTACGCTTGATATGAACCTCACTCTGTGTGGGTGCATGGTTTACGGTTTTTGAGGCATGTGGCACATCAAAGTTGTGCATTTGGGTATTCAACATATATATGTTTGGCCCACATGCAAAGCGATGGTGGTTGTCCTCTCGCACCCACTTAAGCTGTTATCAGCGATATCGATGCTTTCCATCTGTGGGCCCGCTTGGTCCATCACTACTTTTTGGCTGACAACAAGAGAGGTTAATTTGACTTAGGAGGGGATTATTATTTTTGCTCTGGGATGACATGCATGATACAATTTGAGCGCACACACACATGCATGTGTACGCATGAATCCCTCCCATCGAGTCGAAGTGGTTAGTACAACGACACATCATGAACCGATCTCGCTCTGTGGGGAGCTAGTGTACGATTTTTGACACATGCGCCACATCAATGTTGTGTATTCAAACATGCATGAACGCATCACCTCCATACATATGCATGTAGTGATTGCCTTCGAACGATACACTCCATCACGTGGTTATCGGCAACAAGCCTATATATTCGTGGGCCCGCGTGGACATCCATGATCACCTTGACCAGCAACATGATAGGTTACCATGGCGGATTCTTCATTTGGTTCGTGTTATCGTAGTATAGGTCATGGTGAGATTCAGACCTAATTAAGTTTGAGCGCATATACTATGCACGCATGCATGCATGAATCCCTGTCATTGGCTTGAAGTGTGGTGTAACATACATATGCATTGTCAACCTAACCCTCACTCGGTATGTGGATTTCTAGTTTGAAATCACGGTGCCACATCAAAGTTGTTCCATTGTTACTCAAAAACACACCTCTCCATACATATGTTTGGGCCACACGCATGCAGTGGTTGTCTTCGGGGACTAGTGCTACTTGCATGATTATTGGCGAGCTAGCCCATATCTGGGGTCGCATGGATGGCCATCACTTTGACCAACAACAAGAGAGAGGTTGTACGACCAAGGTGGATTATTCTTGGTCCGTTTTACGGTCCATCTTGGTGAGATATATGCCTCTCTGGCCCGCCGACTGAAAGTGTGTGTGTGGGGGGGGGGGGTTGCTACTTCGCACTTTGCTAGGTGAACCTCGGTTGGGGGGGCATGCATTCATAGCTTAGGATTCCCTTCGTGGCGACACGAGGGGGGTGGGGGGCTGCTAGCTACTTCGCACTTTGCTAGGCGAACCTCGGTTGGGGGAGGGGGGCACGCAGCTTATGATTCCCTTCGTGCCAACACGAGGTGGGGAGGCTGCTAGCTACTTCGCACTTTGCTAGGTGAACCTTGGTTGGGGAGGAGGGGCATGCATTCATAGCTTAGGATTCCCTTCGTGCCGACATGAGGGAGGGATGACTGCTAGCTACTTAGCACTTTGCTAGGGTGAACCTCGGTTGCGGGGGGGGGGGGGAGGGCATGCATTCATAGCTTAGGATTCCCTTCATGCAGACACGAGGGAGGGGGGCTGCTAGCTACTTCGCACTTTGCTGGGTGAACCTCGGTTGGGGGGGCATGCATTCATAGCTTAGGAATCCCTTCATGCCGACACGAGGGAGGGGGGCTGCTAGCTACTTCGCACTTTGCTAGGTGAACCTCGGTTGGGGGGCATGCATTCATAGCTTAGGAATCCCTTCGTGCCGACACGAGGGAGGGGGGCTGCTAGCTACTTCGCACTTTGCTAGGGTGAACCTCGGTTGGGGGGGGCATGCATTCATAGCTTAGGATTCCCTTCGTGCCGACACGAGGGTGGGGGGCTGCTAGCTACTTCGCACTTTGCTAGGGTGAACCTCGGTTGGGGGGGGGCATGCATTCATAGCTTAGGATTCCCTTCGTGCCGACACGAGGGTGGGGGGCTGCTAGCTACTTCGCACTTTACTAGGTGAATGAACCTCGGTTGGGGGGCATGCATTCATAGCTTAGGATTCCCTTCGTGCCGACACGAGGGAGGAGGGGGCTGCTAGCTACTTCGCACTTTGCTAGGTGAACCTCGGTTGGAGGGGAGGGGGCATGCATTCATAGCTTAGGATTCCCTTCGTGCCGACACGAGGGGGGGTGGGGGCAAGCAACACAGTGCGCTTTGCGAGAGAGGTGCCACATCGAAGTTGCATTTGGTATTTGAAAACCAAACCACCCTTTTGATGCATAAATTTGGTCCACATGCAAGTGTGTTCATGTTCTGACCCTCTCCCGCGTCATTTTTTGCCAAATTTATGAACATTAGACAAGTCGGATGACGCAATAGACATGGTTCACTCAAACTAACCGTGTGCCATGCCAGTGCACCTGTCACGCACACATCTGCACAGTACATTAGGCTCCACGAGGCTCCCCCTCTTAAAAATATCTGCCCGCCTCGAGGGTTTTTCTGTTTCATAACACACGGTTGTTATCTCCGGACCATGTGTGATGTTTCTTGTTCCCAATCCCGCCAGCATCCCTAGAAAATATCTGCCCGCCTCGAGGGTTTTTCTGTTTCATAACACACGGTTGTTATCTCCGGACCGTGTGTGATGCACTATCATCAAAATTTCAATAGCCCGGCATTTCACTCCCGCGTAGTAAAAATTTTCAGTACCCGTGTCATTTCCTCAAACACCCCGCGCCCCCCTCCACACACACACACACACACACACCAAAACCTCCTCGGGCGTGCGCGCACGCACGCACACACACACACACACCCTCCCTCGCTCGAAACCCTAGCAAGGTCCCCACCGCCGCCGCCACAAGGCCTCCATTGTCAACATCTGCCGGTTTGCCCGTGCAGCTTACCCGCCGATCTCATACCCAGGCCGCCCTGAGTTTCTTAGATGACGCCTGCCAAATGCCCCCTTTCCCATAGATCCCCATCCCCATCCCCATCCCCATCCCCATCCCCCACTCCAGAGCGTCGCAGCCTAAGCCCGGCTACGCTTCCCATGGAGCTCGAGGAGCGACTGGCCCAAAAGAGGTGTATAGCGGTCTCTTCACCCGACGTCGCCCAGGAAGCTAACGACCATTACTGGCAGCAGGCACTCAAGCAGCGGGCTGGATTATGCGGGCATGTCTCGGCCGCCGGCTACGACATCGAGGTCATCGATAGCGATGGCCTGAGGCGGGTTGTGTCACAGGTTAAGTGGTCCACCCCCAACCCCTCGGGTTCAACCGCCGTCGATCTCATCCATGGCCCTGCCGCTGATCTCCTCTGGCTCGCTGTCAACAATTTGCCATTCTACATCGCCATCGAGCCCCTTTTGTCATTTCTGAAGGACACGTTCTGCGACGCTGGCTTGGGATCCACAGCTTCCAAGTCAGACCTCATCGACAGCGACCACGAGGAGGGCATCCTCTCCGGCTCTTCCAAGGGGAAAGAGCCCATCTGCTCTTCCAAGGGGAAAGCGCCCGTCTGCGACATCAGGGAGGGCACCCTACAGTCGTGCTCTTCCAAGGGGAAGGAGCCCATCTGCGACAACATGGAACGCATCCAGGTTCCGTGCTCTTCCCACGGGAATGAGCCCATCTGTGACAAGTGAGGAAACCCATGATTTGTTTATTTCAGTTGTTCACAATGTGATGCTCTATATGTGCAATTATTTATTGTGCAGTACATTTCATCAATCCAGTTTTAAACATACTGATAGGAATGCATATATTTGCTTGCTATTAAGCCTGTTATAGCTAGCATATGCCTCTTTTAAAGTTTTTTGATTGTTCGGTTGTTTGTAGTTAGCATATGTTCAGTTTCAAATGCTATCTTTGGTTGTTCATAGTATGCCTTGTTTATTCCAGTTATTCACGGCGTGATGTTCTATATGTGCAAGTATGAACTGTGCAGTTCAATTTCATTAGTACCAGTTTCAACAATACCACTATGAACGACTACATTTGGTTGCTGCATCTTGTAGTTAACACGCCTTTCCATTTTTATTTAACCATAACCAGTGTACTTAGACCGACACAATACCAGTTTGAATGACTATGTTTGCTTGTTGTTAAATGTTAGGCCTGTTGCAGTTAGCACACCTTTCCACTTGTTTTGCTTTACTAGCGTGCTTAAACCTACACACTAAAGCTATCTTTTGGAGATTATTTTGTCTTCCATGTATAATTTTGGTTGATGTTTAGCCTGTTGTGCTTAACATGCTTCTCGATGTACCTACACAGGATAATTTTGGGAACGACTGTTGTTTTCCATCGAGGTTAGTTTCATCCCATGGCTTATATCTGCTCACTCTTCAGGATATCGGTAGCTGGTACCATATAGGCCGGCGGCTGATAAGGGACTAATTGGTGAATCGGACTTTTAACTGAATATATCTGCAACCCATTTTTGTTACGTTAACTAGGGCCATATGTAATATATCTGAGGCTACATAGCAACATGCACTGTACTTAATGTCTAAATATGCAATCCTAGGCTACATAGCAACAAGGAAGAGTGTTACATTAATGTTCTAATGATGTCTAGATATACGTAGAAGAGCAGCAGCAGCAACAGCAACAACACAACCCTGTTTGGATAATCAACTTAGCTAGAGGTTAAAGTTAGTTTCTGGCTCATTACTAACCCTGAACTAACTCCATCCAAAGAGTTGTTTGGATGGCAGGGTTAGACTGACAATAAATGCACCAGGAGAACTAGCTCCAATTAGCACCTCTTGGGTTGGATAGTTTTTTTGGGTGGGTTATAGATGCAACTAGCTCAAACTAGCCCTCATGTTTAGATATACTTTAGGGCTATTTGAGCCCGAACTAGCTCAAACTAACTGTAACCCATGGATACAGCAACAGTTAATCAGCCGATAATTTGTAAGAATGAACTAAACTCCTTCCGGCCCATAATATAAGATGTTAATTCATCTAATATGTGAGTATATTGGATGTTATAAGATACTGAAGGAAATATGCCCTAGAGGCAATAATAAAGTTATTATTTATTTCCTTATATCATGATAAATGTTTATTATTCATGCTAGAATTGTATTAACCGGAAACATAATACTTATGTGAATACATAGACAAACAGAGTGTCACTAGTATGCCTCTACTTGACTAGCTCGTTGATCAAAGATGGTTATGTTTCCTAGCCATTGACATGAGTTGTCATTTGATTAACGGGATCACATCATTAGGAGAATGATTTGATTGACTTGACCCATTCTGTTAGCTTAGCACACGATCGTTTAGTATTATGATATTGCTTTCTTCATGACTTATACATGTTCCTATGACTATGAGATTATGCAACTCCCGTTTACCGGAGGAACACTTTGTGTGCTACCAAACGTCACAACGTAACTGGGTGATTATAAAGGTGCTCTACAGGTGTCTCCGAAGGTACTTGTTGGGTTGGCGTATTTCGAGATTAGGATTTGTCACTCAGATTGTCTGAGAGGTATCTCTGGGCCCACTCAGTAATGCACATCACTATAAGCCTTGCAAGCATTGCAACTAATGAGTTAGTTGCGGGATGATGTATTACGGAACGAGTAAAGAGACTTGCCAGTAACGAGATTGAACTAGGTATTGAGATACCGATGATCGAATCTCGGGCAAGTAAGATACCGATGACAAAGGGAACAACGTATGTTGTTATGCGGTTTGACCGATAAAAATCTTCGTAGAATATGTGGGAGCCAATATGAGCATCCAGGTTCCGCTATTGGTTATTGACCGAAGACGTGTCTCGGTCATATCTACATTGTTCTCGAACCCGTAGGGTCCGCACGCTTAAAGTTTCGATGACAGTTATATTATGAGTTTATATGTTTTGATGTACCAAAGGTTGTTCGGAGTCCTGGATGTGATCACGGACATAACGAGGAGTCTCGAAATGGTTGAGACATGAAGATTGATATATTGGACGACTATGTTCGGACACCGGAATGGTTCCGGGGGTTATCGGATATATACCGGAGTACCGGGGGTTACCGGAACCCCCCCGGGGGGGATTAATGGGCCTATATGGGCCTTAGTCGAGAAGAGGAGGGGCGACCAGGGCAGGCCGCGCGCCCTCTCCCCCTCTAGTCCGAATTGGACAAGGAGGGGGGCGGCGCCCCCCTTTCCTTCTTCTCCCCCTCCTCTTTCCCCTCTTCTCCTAATCCAACAAGGAAAGGGAGGGAGTCCTACTCTCGGTCCTGGCGCGCCCCTCTCCTGGACGGCCACCTCTCCCCCCTTGCTCCTTTATATACGGGGCAGGGGGGGCACCCCAAAGACACAACAATTGATCTCTTGATCTTTTAGCCGTGTGTGGTGCCCCCCTCCACCATAGTCCACCTCGATAATACTGTAGCGGTGCTTAGGCGAATCCCTGCGTCGGTAGAACATCATCATCGTCACCACGCCGTCGTGCTGACGAAACCCTCCTTCAACACTCGGCTGGATTGGAGTTCGAGGGACGTCATCGGGCTGAACGTGTGCTGAACTCGGAGGTGCCGTGCGTTCGGTACTTGGATCGGTCGGATCGTGAAGACGTACGACTACATCAACCGTGTTGTCATAACGCTTCCGCTTTCGGTCTACGAGGGTACGTGGACACACTCTCCCCTCTTGTTGCTATGCATCACCATGATCCTGCGTGTGCGTAGGAATTTTTTGAAATTACTACGTTCCCCAACAGTGGCATCCGAGCCTGGTTTTATGCGTAGATGTTATATGCACGAGTAGAACACAAGTGAGTTGTGGGCGATATAAGTCATACTGCTTACCAGCATGTCATACTTTGGTTCGGCGGTATTGTTGGATGAAGCGGCCCGGACCGACATTACGCGTACGCTTACGCGAGACTGGTTCTACCGACGTGCTTTGCACACAGGTGGCTGGCGGGTGTCAGTTTCTCCAACTTTAGTTGAACCGAGTGTGGCTACGCCCGGTCCTTGCGAAGGTTAAAACAACACTAACTTGACGAACTATCATTGTGGTTTTGATGCGTAGGTAAGAACGGTTCTTGCTCAGCCCGTAGCAGCCACGTAAAACTTGCAACAACTAAGTAGAGGACGTCTAACTTGTTTTTGCAGGGCATGTTGTGATGTGATATGGTCAAGGCATGATGCTAAATTTTATTGTATGAGATGATCATGTTTTGTAACCGAGTTATCGGCAACTGGCAGGAGCCATATGGTTGTCGCTTTATTGTATGCAATGCAATCGCCCTATAATGCTTTACTTTATCACTAAACGGTAGCGATATTCGTAGAAGCATAAGTTGGCGAGACGACAACGATGCTACGATGGAGATCAAGGTGTCGCGCCGGTGACGATGGTGATCATGACGGTGCTTCGGAGATGGAGATCACAAGCACAAGATGATGATGGCCATATCATATCACTTATATTGATTTCATGTGATGTTTATCTTTTTTGCATCTTATCTTGCTTTGTTTGATGGTAGCATTTTAAGATGATCTCTCACTAAATTATCAAAGTATAAGTGTTCTCCCTGAGTATGCACCGTTGCGAAAGTTCTTCGTGCTGAGACACCATGTGATGATCGGGTGTGATAGGCTCTACGTTCAAATACAACGGGTGCAAAACAGTTGCACACGCGGAATACTCAGGTTAAACTTGACGAGCCTAGCATATAATAGATATGGCCTTGGAACACTGAGACCAAAAGGTCGAGCGTGAATCATATAGTAGATATGATCAACATAGTGATGTTCACCATTGAAACTACTCCATCTCACGTGATGATCGGACATGGTTTAGTTGATATGGATCACGTGATCACTTAGAAGATTAGAGGGATGTCTATCTAAGTGGGAGTTCTTAAGTAATATGATTAATTGAACTTAAATTTATCATGAACTTAGTCCTGGTAGTATTAGCATATCTATGTTGTAGATAAATAGCTCGCGATGTTGCTCCCCGTTTATTTTGATATGTTCCTAGAGAAAACTAAGTTGAAAGATGTTAGTAGCAATGATGCGGATTGGATCCGTGATCTGAGGTTTATCCTCATTGCTGCATAGAAGAATTATGTCCTTGATGCACCGCTAGGTGACAGACCTATTGCAGGAGCAGATGCAGACGTTATGAACGTTTTGACAAAAGCTCGGTATGATGACTACTTGATAGTTAAGTGCACCATGCTTAACGGCTTAGAATTGGGACTTCAAAGACGTTTTGAACGTCATGGACCATATGAGATGTTCCAGGAGTTGAAGTTAATATTTCAAGCAAATACCGGAGTTGAGAGATATGAAGTCTCCAACAAGTTCTATAGCTCAAAGATGGAGGAGAATAGCTCAAGCAGAGAGCATGTGCTCAAATTGTCTGGGTACTACAATCGCTTTAATCAAGTGGGAGTTAATCTTCCAGATAAAACAGCGATTGACAGAATTCTCTAGTCACCATCACCAAGTTAGTAGAACTTCGTGATGAACTATAGTATGCAAGGGATGACGAAAACGATTCCTGAGCTTTTCATGATGATGAAATCGATGAAGGTAGAAATCAAGAAAGAGCATCAAATGTTGATGGTTGACAAGACCACTAGTTTCAAGAAAAAGGGCAAAGGGAAGAAGGGGAACTTCAAGAAGAACGGCAAGCAAGTTGCTGCTCAAGTGAAGAAGCCCAAGTCTGGACCTAAGCCTGAGACTAAGTGCTTCTACTGCAAAGGGACTGGTCACTGGAAACGGAACTGTCCCAAGTATTTGGTGGATAAGAAGGATGGCAAAGTGAACAAAGCTATATTTGATATACATGTTATTGATGTGTACTTTACTAGTGTTTATAGCAACCCCTCGGTATTTGATATTGGTTCAGTTGCTAAGAGTAGTAACTCGAAACGGGAGTTGCAGAATGAACAGGGACTATTTAAGGGTGAAGTTACGATGTGTATTGGAAGTGGTTCCAAGATTGATATGATCATCATCGCACACTCCCTATACTTTCGGGATTAGTGTTGAACCTAAAATAAATGTTATTTAGTGTTTGCGTTGAGCATGAATATGATTGGATCATGTTTATTGCAATACGGTTATTCATGTAAGCTAGAGAATAATTGTTGTTCTGTTTGCATGAATAAAACCTTCTATGGTCATACACCCAACGAAAATGGTTTGTTGGATCTCGATCGTAGTGATACACATATTCATAATATTGAAGCCAAGAGATGCAAAGTTAATAATGATAGTGCACATTATTTGTGGCACTGCCGTTTAGGTCATATTGGTGTAACGCGCATGAAGAAACTCCATGCCGATGGAATTTTGGAATCACTTGATTGTAAATCACTTGATGCTTGCGAACCATGCCCTATGGGCAAGATGACTAAAACTCCGTTCTCCGGAACAATAGAGCGAGCAACTGACTTATTGGAAATAATACATATTAATGTATGCAATCCGATGAGTGTTGAGGCTCGCGGCGGGTATCGTTATTTTCTCACTTTCACAGATGATTTGAGCATATATGGGTATATCTACTTAATGAAACATAAGTCTGAAACATTTGAAATGTTCAAAGAATTTCAGCGTGAAGTGGAAAATCATCGTAACAAGAAAATAAAGTTTCTACGATCTGATCGTGGAGGAGAATATTTGAGTTACGAGTTTGGCCTCCATTTGAAACAATGCGGAATAGTTTCGCAACTCACGCCACCCGGAACACCACAGCGTAACGGTGTATCCGAACGTCGTAATCGTACTTTACTTGATATGGTGCGATCTATGATGTCTCTTACTGATTTACCGCTATCGTTTTGGGCTTATGCTTTAGAGACGGCTGCATTCACGTTAAATAGGACACCATCGAAATCCGTTGAGACGACGCCTTATGAACTGTGGTTTGGCAAGAAACCAAAGTTGTCGTTTCTTAAAGTTTGGGGCTGCGATGCTTATGTGAAAAAGCTTCAACCTGATAAGCTCGAACCCAAATCAGAAAAATGTGTCTTCATAGGATACCCAAAAGAGACTGTTGGGTACACCTTCTATCACAGATCCGAAGGCAAGACTTTTGTTGCTAAATTCGGAATCTTTCTAGAGAAGGAGTTTCTCTCGAAAGAAGTGAGTGGGAGGAAAGTAGAACTTGATGAGGTAACTGTACCTGCTCCCTTATTGGAAAGTAGCTCATCACAGAAACCGGTTCCTGTGGCACCTACACCAATTAGTGAGGAAGTTAATGATGATGATCATGAAACTTCAGATCAAGTTGTTACTGAACCTCGTAGGTCAACCAGAGTAAGATCTGCACCAGAGTGGTATGGTAATCCTGTTCTGGAAGTCATGTTACTAGACCATGATGAACCTACGAACTATGAAGAAGCGATGGTGAGCCCAGATTCCGCAAAATGGCTTGAGGCCATGAAATCTGAGATGGGATCCATGTATGAGAACAAAGTGTGGACTTTGGTAGACTTCCCGATGATCGGCAAGCCATTGAGAATAAATGGATCTTCAAGAAGAAGACTGACGCTGACGGTAATGTTACTGTCTATAAAGCTCGACTTGTTGCAAAAGGTTTTCAACAAGTTCAAGGGATTGACTACGATGAGACCTTCTCACCCATAGCAATGCTTAAGTCTGTCTGAATCATGTTAGCAATTGCTGCATTTTATGAAACCTGGCAAATGGATAAACAAAATTGCATTCCTTAATGGATTTATTAAAGAAGAGTTGTATATGATGCAACCAGAAGTTTTTGTCGATCCTAAAGGTGTTAACAAAATGTGCAAGCTCCAGCGATCCATCTATGGACTGGTGCAAGCATCTCGGAGTTGGAATATACGCTTTGATGAGTTGATCAAAGCATATAGTTTTATACAGACTTGCGGTGAAGCCTGTATTTACAAGAAAGTGAGTGGGAGCACTACAACATTTTTGATAAGTATATGTGAATGACATATTGTTGATCGGAAATAATGTAGAATTATTCTTCAAAGCATAAAGGAGTGTTTGAAAGGAGTTTTTCAAAGAAAGACCTCGGTGAAGCTGCTTACATATTGAGCATCAAGATCTATAGAGATAGATCAAGGCGCTTGGTAAGTTTTTCAATGAGTACATACCTTGACAAGATTTTGAAGTACTTCAAAATGGAACAGTCAAAGAAAGAGTTCTTGCCTGTGTTACAAGGTGTGAAATTGAGTAAGACTCAAAGCCCGACCACGGCAGAAGATAGAAAGAGAATGAAAGTCATTCCCTATGCCTTGGCCATAGGTTCTATAAAGTATGCGATGCTGTGTACCAGATCTATTGTATACCCTAAACTGATTTTGGCAAGGGAGTACAATAGTGATCTAGTAGTAAATCACTGGACAGCGGTCAAAATTATCCTTACTGGAATAAGGATATGTTTCTCGATTATGGAGGTGACAAAAAGGTTCGTCGTAAAGGGTTACGTCGATGCAAGTTTTAACACTGATCCAGATGACTCTAAGTCTCAATCTGGATACATATTGAAAGTGGGAGCAATTAGCTAGAGTAGCTCCGTGCAGAGCATTGTTGACATAGAAATTTGCAAAATACATACGGATCTGAATGTGGCAGACCCGTTGACTAAACTTCTCTCACAAGCAAAACATGATCACACCTTAGTACTCTTTGGGTGTTAATCACATAGCGATGTGAACAAGATTATTGACTCTAGTAAACCCTTTGGGTGTTGGTCACATGACGATGTGAACTATGGGTGTTAATCACATGGTGATGTGAACTATTGGTATTAAATCACATGGTGATGTGAACTAGATTATTGACTCTAGTGCAAGTGGGAGACTGAAGGAAATATGCCCTAGAGGCAATAAGAAAGTTATTATTTATTTCCTTATATCATGATAAATGTTTATTATTCATGCTAGAATTGTATTAACCGGAAACATAATACTTGTGTGGATACATAGACAAATAGAGTGTCACTAGTATGCCTCTACTTGACTAGCTCGTTGATCAAAGATGGTTATGTTTCCTAGCCATTGACATGAGTTGTCATTTGATTAACGGGATCACATCATTAGGAGAATGATGTGATTGACTTGACCCATTCCGTTAGCTTAGCACACGATCGTTTAGTATTCTGCTATTGCTTTCTTCATGACTTATACATGTTCCTATGACTATGAGATTATGCAACTCCTGTTTACCGGAGGAACACTTTGTGTGCTACCAAACGTCACAACGTAACTGGGTGATTATAAAGGTGCTCTACAGGTGTCTCCGAAGGTACTTGTTGGGTTGGCGTATTTCGAGATTAGGATTTGTCACTCCGATTGTCGGAGAGGTATCTCTGGGCCCACTCAGTAATGCACATCACTATAAGCCTTGCAAGCATTGCAACTAATGAGTTAGTTGCAGGATGATGTATTATGGAACGAGTAAAGAGACTTGCCGGTAACGAGATTGAACTAGGTATTGAGATACCGACGATCGAATCTCGGGCAAGTAACATACCGATGACAAAGGGAACAACGTATGTTGTTATGCGGTTTGACCGATAAAGATCTTCGTAGAATATGTGGGAGCCAAATATGAGCATCCAGGTTCCGCTATTGGTTATTGACCGGAGACGTGTCTCGGTCATGTCTACATTGTTCTCGAACCCGTAGGGTCCGCACGCTTAAAGTTTCGATGACAGTTATATTATGAGCTTATATGTTTTGATGTACCGAAGGTTGTTCGGAGTACCAGATGTGATCACGGACATAACGAGGAGTCTTGAAATGGTCGAGACATGAAGATTGATATATTGGACGACTACTTTCGGACACCGGAATGGTTCTGGGGGTTATCGGATATATACCGGAGTACCGGGGGTTACCGGAACCCCCCGGGGGATTAATGGGCCTATATGGGCCTTAGTGGAGAAGAGGAGGGGCGGCCAGGGCAGGCCGCGCGCCCCCTCCCCCTCTAGTCCGAATTGGACAAGGAGAGGGGGCGCCCCCTTTCCTTCTTCTCCTCCTCCTCTTTCCCCTCTTCTCCTAATCCAACAAGGAAAGGGAGGGAGTCCTACTCCCGGTGGGAGTAGGACTCCTCCTGGCGCACCCCTCTCCTGGCCGGCCGCCTCTCCTCCCTTTGCTCCTTTATATACGGGGGCAGGGGGCACCCCAAAGACACAACAATTGATCTCTTGATCTTTTAGCCGTGTGCGGTGCCCCCCTCCACCATAGTCCACCTCGATAATACTGTAGCGGTGCTTAGGCGAAGCCCTGCGTCGGTAGAACATCATCATCGTCACCACGCCGTCGTGCTGACGAAACTCTCCCTCAACACTCGGCTGGATTGGAGTTCGAGGGACGTCATCGGGCTGAACGTGTGCTGAACTCAAAGGTGCCGTGCGTTCGGTACTTGGATCGGTCGGATCGTGAAGACGTACGACTACATCAACCGCGTTGTCATAACGCTTCCGCTTTCGGTCTACGAGGGTACGTGGACACACTCTCCCCTCTTGTTGCTATGCATCACCATGATTCTGCGTGTGCGTAGGAATTTTTTTGAAATTACTACGTTCCCCAACAGATACTCCCTCCGTTCCTGAACATTTGTCTTTTTAGAGATTTCAAATGGACTAACACATACGGATGTATATAGACATATTATAGAAGAGTGTTGTACTACATCATTGTGCAATTGCTGTTTAGCTTCTAATATAAACTTGGTGATTTTAGGTACATATGTCATTGGTAAAGATCCGCGTTTCGACCCTTTCTGCGTATGGGGCACTGAGATATTGATGAACCAGCATCAAGTGAGGAAGCTGATAAAGATTGTTAGTAAAATGGGTCCAAAGATGGCAATTAAACTATTTGTTTACACTTTATCCAAGACAACAGTGAACTGCAGGATGGTAAGTAAGAACTCTGCAGCCTTCTTTTTACTGCCCATAATGAGTTGTGTTAGATGACAATGTCTGAATCTTTTTCCTTTGCAGTGGTTGCCAAAGCAGTTTACTCAAGATTACCTCTCAAACTACATGATTGGTGGGCATGCAAAGGTTAAAGTATTTCTACCAGAACATGATGATTATCTAGATGTTTTCATGAAGGCCGTGAAGGATGGGCAGTCGGCCATCATAAGGGGTTGGACTAGAGTCGTGCGTGCCTTCTGCATGGAGGAGGGCACAATATGGGCATTCCGCTTCACCTTGTTCAGCAACCAGAATATATTTCGCCTCTTTCTTTACCGTCTTTAATAGTACAAGTATACAACTGTGGTTCATCATTCTTTATTTGGTTCTTATGTAATTCTTGAACATATGTACCTATGAATCGAATAATGCATTGGTTGTTTGAACCTGATGGATATGAATAAATCTGTAGCATACATTCAAATTCAAATTCAAATCCAAATCCGGTACAATTTGGAAAAGCAGCAATTAAATTACGGTGAAATTACGGTCTCCAGGTTGTTACGGCACACACGGTTGGTAAAACACAAACGTTTGCGATATGCACCATAATCCGCAACGGTTTTCTGATGAAGTATGCATCGTAAACATTGCACCACAGAATAGTGTGTGCGATAGTTGTCGTGTACGACGATGTTACGACGATCCGACATTTCGTGATGCTGTCCGACACTCATACGACGATTAGCTAATCTTCTTAACGGTGGACCGTTTGTGATGGGCCGCGCATCATTCACGTTCTATAATAGTGAACCGTTTGTGATGGGCCGCACATCGTAAAGACCTAAACGGAGCACCACAGAATACCGACTGCGATGGCAATGCGAGCAGAAACGAGTAGGAGTACTATAGGGGCCCTATCCCCGACGGTTTCTGGGTCGTGTGGGAAGGACCCCCCCTATCGCCCACACTCACTTGGCGACGGTTCCAAATGCCGTCGCGGAAAGGGGTTAAAAACCGTTTGTTTAGGACCAACGCGCACCAGTGGAGGTATTAATATTGCCACTCTAGTCAGTGAGGAAGTGGAACAAGGGGTGTATTTTGTTAAGATAAAGGTGAGAAACATCAGAGATGGGTTTTGCTGGGATCTTGTTGTAGTATATGGAGATGCTCAACCCAAAGGCAAACCAAAATTTTTGGCGGAGTTAGTCCACATATTCAAAAAATCTAAAAATCCCATGTTGGTGGGGGGAGATTTTAATATGACTAGGAAAGATAGTGATAAAAACAAACCTGGAGGATATAATAAATGGAGCATGCTTTTTAATTTGGTGATTACTTATGGAGAAATGATGGAACTACCATTAGTGGGGAAAAAATATACCTGGTCCAATAATCATGAGGATCCCACTTATGCTTTATTGGACAGAGTACTGATTTCTTCCACATGGGAGGAAAAATACCCTTTGGTTTATATTGAAGATTTGACGAGAGAGCTTTCAGACCATACTCCACTACTCATTAAGACTGGAGAGGCACCTTTGAAAACCTCTATTTTCATATTTGAAAACAACTGGTTCCAAAGGCCAGATTTAGATGAGGTAGTTAGGAAAGTATGGGAGAAAAATTTCCTTGGAGGCTCCACATTGGATGAGGTCCATAATAAGTTGAAAGAACTTAGGAAAGTGCTAAGGGGTTGGAATTTAAATATTGAAGCTATCTTCAGGAGACAGAAGAAAATTTTAATCGAGGAATTAAACAGATTAGATAAAAAAGGGGAAGAAGGCAATATTTGTGATGAAGATAAAGAAGATAAAAGAAAATGTCAAGGAGCTCTGAAGGAAATTTTTAAAGAAGAAGAAATCAAATGGCTTCAGAGATCTCATGATACAGAGTTGTTTGATGGTGATTCAAATACTAAGTACTATCGTGCTAGAGCAAATGGCAGACTTAGAAAAAATAGAATCATCAAGCTGGTGCAAGATGAGGGGGTGATTGAAGGACAGGAGGGTTTGAAAAAATATATTACTAACTTCTACAAAGAAATCTTCAGTGAACCTGAAATTAAATCTTTAAAGATGGATCCCAGTGGTGTGGAAACACTCACTACTAAGGAGCAAGAATTCCTTGTAAGGAAATTTACAATGGAAGAATTGAAAAAGGCTGTTTTTGAGATGGAGAAAAATAAGGCTGCTGGTCCTGATGGTTTTAACATAGAGTTTCATCAACATTATTGGGATCTGGTTAAAAAGGATTTGTTTGCATTGCTAGAGGAATTTTATGAACATAATTTATACCTTGACAGGTTAAATTATGGAGTAATCTCCCTCTTACCTAAAGGGAGTGATGCTGACAGGATACAGAAATATAGACCACTTTGTCTCCTGAATGTTATTTTCAAGATAATTACCAAAAATTTGGTAAATAGACTGATTGTAATAATTTCTGGGGTGATAAGGGCTTCTCGAACTGCTTTCATAAAGGGGAGGTATATTCTGGAAGGAGTCTTGGTGCTACATGAAACTTTGAATACAATGCACAAAGCAAAAAAACAGGAGTCCTTTTTAAGATTGATTTTGAGAAAGCCTTTGACAAGGTCAAATGGCCTTTCCTTTTTCAAACCCTTAAAATGAAAAAAAATTCCTGATAAATGGATTAACTGGAAGACAGTGACAGGTGGCTGTCAAGGTGAATGGAGAAATTGGACCTTATTTCAAAAAACATCAGGGTCTGAGGCAAGGTGACTTAATGTCACCTCTGCTTTTTGATCTTGTGGTGGATAATCTATCTATTATGTTTGATAGAGCGTTTGAAGGGGGTCTGGTCTGTGGCCTTGCCAAAAATCATAAAGAAAATGATGTGTGCATTCTGCAATATGTAGATGACACCATCCTTCTCTTCCAAGATGATTTGGAACAGGCCAGGAATGTTAAAAGAATCCCAAGTCTCTTTGAAATCATGTCGGGCCTGAAAATTAACTTTCATAAGAGTGAAGTGATATGTGTAGGTTTGGAGGAAAATAGAATTAAACTTTTTGAGGAGATTCTCACTTGCAAAAGAGGGAACCTTCCGTTTAAATATCTAGGGATTCCAGTGGATGAACACAGACTAAAAAGCAGTTATTGGAATCCTTCTATAAGTAAAACAAAGAAGAGAATGGGGGGTTGGTTAGGGAGGTTTCTCAATATGGCCGGGAGAACGACTCTGATTAATTGCTCCTTGACTAGCCTGGTCCTCTTCATGCTCTCCTTTTATGCGCTACCGAAAGGAGTAAAAAAAAGTTGGACCAACCCAGAGCTAACTTTTTATGGAGTGGAGAGGAAAACAAGCATAAATATCATTTGGTTGCTTGGGAGAGAGTTTGTAGACCAAAAGATTTGGGTGGTTTAGGGATTCTAGACCTGGAAATCATGAATATTGCTCTGTTATCTAAATGGTTATGGAAATTCTTTAATGAGGAAAGTTTATGGCAAAGATTGTTATGGGATAAATATATAGGGAATTCCACCTTTGGACAGGTTAGTGAAAAACAGGGTGACTCACATTTTTGGCAGGGGCTGCTGAAATGCAAAGACTTGTTTCTAACCTATTGCAGATTTAAGATAGGTGATGGGAAGAAAACTAGATTTTGGGAAGACGTATGGATTGGAAAACAAAAACTGTCGGATGCTTTCCCTAATCTATACAATGTCTCAATCAATCAACACATTACTGTTTATGAATCCATCTCTTCTAACCTGGCTATTCTTCAATTTAGAAGAGCGCTGGTGGGGGAAAGAGCAGCTCAATGGCTAGAGCTGGTGGAAATTTGTAGGCAAGTCAAGTTAAACAATGATAAAGATAAGTTGCATTGGATACCTGACGTATCATGGGAGTTTAGTGTGAAATCCTTTTATTTTGTTTTACAAGTTGGGGAAAAAATGTCCCGATAGATTCCTATGGAAAGTTAAAATCCCTACGAAAATCAAAACATTTGTCTGGTTAGTTATGAAAATAAGTATATTGACTAGAGATATTTTGTTATATAGAGGAGGAAAATGTGAAGAGAAATGTGTTTTCTGCGATGGAAAATAATGAATCAATCACTTGTTCTTTCGATGTCCACTTGCCAGGTATATGTGGAATGTTGTCAATCATTGCACTGGATTCTGATGTGACTTCAGTGATATGGACACATGCCTACATGGTTGGCTTGGGGTTTTTGGGTCAGAGAATAAGAAAAAAAGTCTTTGCAGGGGTGGCAACTCTAATGTGGAGTATTTGGAAAGCTAGGAATCTAGCTTGCTTTCAACATATTTGGCCTGCTGATCCTAGTGTAGTAATGTTCAGAATGTCACATTGGATTAATGAATGAAGTTTTTTGCAGGTGAGGAAGGATGCAAAAGTGGAGTTACAATGGGGCGCAAGGTGCTGGATCGAGTCGCCAGTGATATTTTCCAGTCAAGACGAGGGTGGGCGACCTGGGTGCCTAGGCTGAAGACCTGCTGAGATGAGAAATGGGAAAATCTATGTAATCATAGGGAAAAAAAGTGGCAGTATTTTATGTTTCAGATAGTTTGCGTGTGTGAAACCCTGGATTGAACTCGTGTAATAAGGATAATTGGGGGAGAAGAGGTAGTGGTCTGTTCTGTTCCTTTCGCCTATGTACTATGTCAAAATGGTACATAGAGCCAGAGGGGGTTATGCGTTTCTGTAGTGCGCATAGTAGTGGTGATGATAGAGGGGTATGTTTTGGTTGTATCAAATACTGTGACGTTTCGTTAATGAAATCAGGCGAAAGATCTCTTTCTTTCAAAAAACTAGTGTACTCTATAATTTCATGTATAATACCTCCGTATACAGCTGCCCTCTGATTTGTTATATCATCCACCACCACCTTGTAGTCAGACGAAATTCAGGTCCTCTGGGAGATCCAAAGCTTCTCTAACTACAAGTGTTACGGGTGTCCCAGGGTCAATGATTCCCTTAGTTATGATAGTCGAAGCTCCAAAAGACGTGTCGTTATGATCTCTAATATTGCGGCAGCAGACCCCATGCTAGCATACCTCATGACCACAACATCGACATTCACCTTGGCTAAACTCTCAGGTGGAGGGATCCACTGAGTTGGTCGAGCTGGCTGCACCGTTCAAAATGACGGACACGCACATAGAAAAAGCCAACGGTATCTCTTCATGTAGCTAGCTAGAAGTTTTCTCCTACATGGAAAGGTTTTCTTCCAGCAGCAAGCGAGTTTTTTGTTTCACAGGTTTTCAGTCACATTTTGTATTTTCTTTTCAATATAATATTTAATTGATTTAAAAAGTGAACATTAATTGTAATCTGGGAATATTTTTGGTAAAAAATTGTTTTAAAAAAAATTTGTGAACATTTTTAAAAAATCCGAACATGTTTTAAATTGGTGGACATCTATTAATAAAATGAAAACTTTCTTCAAATATTTTGCACGTTTAAAACATGAATTTTTTTAAAAATATGAAAATAAAACTTCTAGAAGGTTCCCAAAACTGAAATGATGTAATACACTATGTCCGGCAAATTGACACAATTAGCATCAAATCGGACTTGCCAAAATTTCCGAGCTGGTGGATACATGGCCATGAGTCCAAGCAAGTGTAATAAGGTACAGTCAGCAGGCTGTAAGGATTAAACTATTATATTTTTACTGAGTTGGATGAGAGAGAATAGGAGAGAGAATAAAAGCGGGCTGGAGATTAACAACCGGCTGTAGCACAGGCTTCAAGAAACAATGTGAGGATGTAAGGTGGACCATGTATTAATAAAATACTACTTTAGCAACTTGCTACTATACGTGTTGGCTATTAGGTTGACTATATGTGACATGGCAATTTCATATAGCCGGTAGTTGGCTATACTATTAACCATGCTCTAAGGTGATCCCGGAACCCACACAAAAGTGATCCAACAACATAGTTGTGGTCTCGTCAACCTCCATGTACGACGAGGCGCGGCTATATACCGCCCGCAGCGACACCGACCCAAGGCTCACCTGCAGGGAGCTCGAACTGGGCTGGCCAGTAACCACTTACCACGTCAAAATAACGTCAGAATGACAATGTGCGTGTTTTTTTTTTGCTTTCGGCTTTTCCTTCACATTTTAATTTTTCTTACTTTATTTTGTGTATATTTATAAATATTATATATATATATATTATAATAAACACTTTACATACAATTTCGAAAAATATCTTGCATTAAAAATGGTTAAGTGTGTGGAGAAAAAAAGTATAACATGAATGAAAAAATACAAATGTTTATCATGTGTAGCAACAATGTTTAATCATGTGCACGTGAAAAATATTTGCGACAATTAAGAAATGTGTCACATTTCAAAAAAATGTGTTCGTGAAATTTTCATAAGACAAATTGTACGATGTACAAGAATGTTTACATAGTTCAAAAAAGTGTTTTTTGATCCTTTGGAAAATATATTTAGAAATTTTTGACAAGTATTCTGAAAAATATATTCAAAACTTGTTTGAA
Organism: Aegilops tauschii subsp. strangulata; assembly: GCF_002575655.3. Lineage (NCBI taxonomy): Eukaryota > Viridiplantae > Streptophyta > Magnoliopsida > Poales > Poaceae > Aegilops > Aegilops tauschii. Next base: position 485,884,043 of record NC_053041.3, read on the forward strand.
AAAAGTTCAAACATATATTTAAAAAATATTAAATGTGTATGAAATGTTTTACATTCATACGTAAATGAACAACGTGTATGAAAAAGTAGACATGTGTTGGAAAAAGAAAATAAAGTATACAATGTTCAAAAAACAAAAATCAAAGAAAACAGACAAAAAGTAAAAGAAAAGCAAAGAAACAAAAAAGACAAGAAAGAAACAAAAGAAAATCAAAGCATATATAATAAAATAGAAAAACAAAAGAAAAGCATCAAAAACAAAGAAAAACTGAAAACAGAATGAAGAAGAAAAAAAGAAGAAAACTGGCGAAAAGAAGAAGAAGAAGAAGAAGAAGAAGAAGAAGAAGAAAACCTGACTAAGCGGACCGAAACAGCGGCCGGACGCGTAAGGAGGGAAGACATCGCGCGACAAACAACTAATGTGTTGGCGCCGTCATCAGCCTATAGGCGATTCCTATTAGGAATCGGTACTGGCAAGAAATGCCCTGACGACGTACGACGTGCGTCTCCTTGACATTGATGACTTCAATTTGTGGATTTCACAAGGAGGCTGGCACGGTGAAAGTTTATTTTTGCCACTTTTTTTTTTGACTTGAACATGTTTGCTTTTAGGCTGGTTAGCAAAATTTGGCTGCAAATTGGTGGGCTACCAATATACTTTCCTAACCTCTGAAAACTTGTCAAATTGCTTCGTTTCATGCCAATATTTGGCATGACAATGCGTTGTTGAGTCAAGAAATTAGATACTCCCTCCGATTCATATCGCAGCTTTAGCATTGTACTAAAGTTGGGACGATTAATATGGATCGAAGGGAGCATCATTTCTCTCTCTTGATAATCTGTAAAAAGGCTGTTAACTTTTGGTTTCCCAAAGTTTTTTTTTTTGAGAATCGGTGTTGCCCAAAGTTGACATGTAAAATGCTGTTATCAAGCCAGACAGTCTCCAAATGTTGGCTAGCCACGTTTTAGTAACCAACCAATCATGCTCAAGTTACAAAATCTTGCAAGATCTTTTGTGAGTAAGCCTAGTTTTTTATATTTAGCTTAGCAGGTGTGCCATGGGCTGCCCATGCATTGTCGACCAAAGAAACACAGAGAGAGAACCACACGAAAGGTGGTGGAACGGTTCCACTTGGTGTCAATCGGGCCCAATAAAGCTCCTCCAAAAGCTTTACGACGACAACAGTGACAACCAGTCGACCACCGATTTTCTCCGCCGCAGATGACCAACAACAAGCGGGACCGGGAGACGTATTTGCCTGCAATGCCCCAAATGCATGCTACACTACACCTGCAGACAGACTGCAAAGCTCGCCTACACGCACTTGGTTGCACCACGTTTGTCTGAAATTCACCAGGCACCTGACATGTTTGTGCGTGCCCTTGTCTGCGCCCCGTGATAGCGCGCAGATAAACGCTCCTAGGAAGTTTGCTAGGACAATACGGGAGGATATCCGGTGCTACGGGAGCATCTAAGATTAGATGTCTCCAGGAGCTTTTCAACCGTTAGATCTGAGATTCGATGGCCGAGGAGAGAGCTCACGCTTTTATTCAGAAAACACCCCCAGAAATTTGGTATTGCAAATCCGGTCTAGCGCATATGTAGGTGACCGTTGGATTTCAGATCCAATGGCCGAGAAGCTCTTGAAGCACCTAAACTCGTAGCACCTGATATTTTCCCAGGACAATCAGTGCATGAGCCTGTCGATTTGTCGAAGATGCGGTGAAAATCGACCTGCGCCAGTTTCGGAAGGCGCCATGGACGCCCGGTCGTGCGCTGATGTGGGGGTGTTTGTCTTAGCGTGGCTTGTGATCTTCTCTTGGAGGAATCAACAAGAGGCCCGTCCCGATCAGGCGATCCCCACGTCTCGGCATTTCGTCGTCGCGGTCCTATCTTGGGGCGGGAATCATCAAGACTCAAAGACCGAGCTCCGTCGCCATCTTCACCTCTCACTGATTTCGGTAGCGCTGAAACCGTGTCCAAGAGCTGAGTGAGTAAGAAGGGTGATCCCGTTTAGCTTCAGAAGAAGAGGCGTAGCTTTTTCTCGGACAGGAGAAGAGTCGTGGCAGCTGCAAAAGGAGGCTTTGATATGACCCCCCGGTCCATATGAATCGGATAGTCATAACCTAATCACGCGCCGACCGTGATCTACAAGTCTCGCTAGTGCATAGTTTCTTCTAAAAACGAGTCTTGCTAGACGGTGATGCCTTTGTCTTTTTTCCGTTGTTTTCATGCATTATGAGAAGGAAGTATACAAAAGAATAAAATATTAGAACAAATATCAATATAGAAAACACCAACTTGTAACACTCAAGCGCCGCCATGGTTGATCCTGAAGAGGATCTGAAGTTTCCTCCATAGTTGCCTTAGACAAGCGTCACCTTGACAAAAACTCCTCCCCCCCTCCCCCGCGTCGTCTCTGAGGCGACTCAGGGGTTGCCCTAACCGCCGCCGCCGCCACCCCTCCCTCCCCCTTCCCTACCCTCCGCCGCCGCCCGAGGTGCCCTCCGGCACGGGCGCGCGACACCAATGAAGGTGGCGGCGGGGATCTTGCGGCTTCACCTGCGTGGAGGGCCTAGGCAGCCGGGGCGGCGGCCCCGGATCTGGCAAGGCGGCGGCGCCTGGGCGGCAGGCGCGCCCGCGGGTGTGGGTCTTCGTCCTCGGCCGCGTGGGCGGCGAACGACGGGGGACACGGTGCGTGGTCGGTGGGCTGCTCCGGTGGCCCTCTGACCTCAGATCTAAAGATTGTTTCTCCTCTTTCCTCTAGCCCGCTCACAACCTGTGCTAGCGCCGGTGCTTCTTTGCCGGTCTGTTGGTAGCTGGTTGCGGTGGTGTTCGTCGGGACCGGGAGAAATCCCTGGTTGGTGTCTCCGACCACGGCGGTGGCCAGGCCCTCGGGCGCGGCTCCCCTTCTTGAAGGCACCGTCGAGATCCCCTCTTCCCACCCCTTCCCCTCCGTTCCAAGGTTAAATCCTGTAATCCTTTGCGGATTCGGCCGCGGCGGCGCTCGGCGTCGTAACCTCCCTGGGGGTGTCGTCTGGTTGAGAAGGGTGTAGGTGTGCGGTGCTAGATCCGAGGTTTGCAATTGCAGCGGGGGTCCGTGTGACAACTTGGTTTCCAGCGATGCCGGGCTTGCCATTCTCTGTTTGGTGCTTGCTGGCCGTCCCCTATTCGCAGGTGCTCGGCTCCCTCGAGCCTGGGTGGAAGAGGAAAGGGTTCCCCTTCCCCGGCAACAGAGCCGTGGCAGCTCAATGAGCACCAGGGCCATATCCCTCGCATCCTGTGCATGATCTGTTTCCCTGTTGTTCGCCGCAAGCTCGATGCTTCTTCAGCTCCGATGTGCCGTTTCCTACAGCTTACTCTCTTCTTGTTTGGACACCGGCGGTCTATGCTAAATGCCCAGTGAGGTATGCCCGTTGCTGCGACACGGATGCGAGCAAATGTTCTGTGTCTGCTACCCCAAGATCGTGCCTTTCCTTGTTCTAGGGTGAACTCATCCCTCGCTCGACGGTGCGGCGTTCTTCGAGCTAGGACGAGGGGGTAGGACCCTCTTCGGCGAGGGAGAAGGAAGTGTGGTATCTTTCTGGTCCAGTGCAAGAGTATTGGCGTGTTTGTGGCCAAGGCGGTCGGCAATGCCATTGTCGCTGATGTTTCCTTGGGCGCCGGTGTTTCGAGCCTCAAGGGCAGTCCTTTCTTCAAGCGGTTCTTCATAGCTATCTAGTTTAGGCGCTTGTAGTTTGGGATTGTGTTGTAAGCTGTATCTTCAGCACCCATGTATCTTTGGGCCGTTCGTGTTTTATTTTCTTTGTAAGTGGCGTTGGGCTGCATTTGTTGGCTGTAATACCTGGCCGGTTGATGGCTTTGTTAATTCAAAGCCGGCCTCATCCTCAAGCCTTCGTTCTAAAAAAAATGCATCACCTTGACGACGCCTTTTTTTTTGTGGGTGGACCTTGACCACGCCTTCAAGGAAGATGCAGAGCCCATGCACTGTTGTGATTGTCATATTTAAAACGATAATTTGTGCATCTCACACTCGTTTTTTCTCTCTACCGGTTTTCTTTCTTTTATTTTTTCTCTAATTTCCATATTCTTGTTTCTATATATATTTGTTATTTTTTTATTTCATGCAGATTTTAAAATTCAGAAACATACTTTAAAATCATGAACATGTTTTCTAATTTGTGTGTTTTTTCATATTCGTGAACAATTTTAAAATTTACAAGCATTTTTCTAATCAGTGAACAGTGTAAATTTATGTTTGACCATTTTGAAAAATTATAAGTTTTACTAAACTCTTAAAAAATAGAATTCGTATATAAAGTATAATTTTAAATTTATGAACATTATTTAAATTCATGAATCTTTCTTAAAATCTATGAACATTTCTTTAAATTCTAAGAAAATCAAATTCCTGAATAGTTTCAGAAAAAACTTTCAAAGTGTTTCAACATAAAAAACGAATGAAACTAAAATAAAAAATTGAAAGAATTTTTTTGCCAATGTAATACGCATGGGCCACATACCTGCACGTTTGCTCGCAATCCAATTTTTTTTTTTTTGAGAATGCAATCCAATTATTTTCTAAATGGAAAGTAAACGACCAAAATAAAAAGTCGCTTGATAAATCGACCAAGAAAAAAAAAGCCAGCATAATATGCACATAGAGCTACATGACTTGCGGCTGTGTCAGTTGTAATACTGTTACATGCGACCCATAATCCGGCCCGTACATGCGGGGTTCACTTTGAGGAGGAAACACTAGATCTCTGTTCCTAGGAGTTTAATAATTTTTTTTTAAATAGAGGCAAAAGATTTATCTCATCCATTAATTAAGTAGAAAAAGAGTTGTCTAGTTAATTACCAAAAAAACGAACGAAAATTGTCATAATCTGCTGAGTGATACATATAGATACCCCACCCACATCTCTCGAGAGGGAGTCTCATCTAGATAGCACACGGAAGTCAACGTCATCACTTCTCCCCGAACAGGCACCATCACCATCCCTAATCCCGAGCAAGTGACTCCGACTTTGTCATAGGCGATCGTCAAGCTAGCCCACACCGTAGAGGCCATGCAGGGTCATACGAAGATTCGTGCTAGAACTCAGTCAGCCGCTACGATGACATCACAGCTTATACTTTGACACAGAGCAACAAATGAGAACAGATTAAGGTTGTTGCCTGAAAGACCATCGAACAAACCACTTGTTACATGTCATCGGCACCCTGCAGCTGCCACTCTAACTTCACGGCAACAAACAAAGCGAGACAATCTCGTAGACACGCCAAAGAAGAGCCGGCTACCTCAATCATTGCCATGCGGGAGTTAGAAGAGCAACTGAGGGAAGTGTATGAGAGGGAAGAAATAATGTATAGACAGCGCTCGAGAGTGGATTGGCTCAAAGCGGGCAATCAAAACACTCAATATTTTCAGAACCGGGCATCGCATCGTAAGAGGAAGAACACTATCAAGGCCTTGAGGCGTGTGTCGGTGTCAAAACCGGCGGATCTCGGGTAGGGGGTCCCGAACTGTGCGTCTAAGGTGGATGGTAACAGGAGGCGGGGGACACGATATTTACCCAGGTTCGGGCCCTCTCGATGGAGGTAATACCCTACTTCCTACTTGATTGATCTTGATGATATGAGTATTACAAGAGTTGATCTACCACGAGATCGTAGAGGCTAAACCCTAGAAGCTAGCCTATGGTATGATTGTTGTTGTCCTACGAACTAAACCCTCAGTTTTATATAGACACCGGAGGGGGCTAGGGTTACACAGAGTCGGTTACAAAGGAGGAGATCTATATATCTGTATTGCCAAGCTTGCCTTCCACGCCAAGGAGAGTCCCATCCGGACACGAGTCGAAGTCTTCAATCTTGTATCTTCATAGTCCAACAGGCCGGCTGTCCGAGGACCCCCTAATCCAGGACTCCCTCAGTAGCCCCTGAACCAGGCTCCAATGACGATGAGTCCGGCGCGCAGATTGTCTTCGGCATTGCAAGGCGGGTTCCTCCTCCGAATACTCCATAGAAGATTTTGAACACAAGGATAGTGTCCGGCTCTGCAAAACAAATTCCACATACCACCGTATAGAGAATAATATTTCCACAAATCTAATCTGCTGACAGCTTTTCATAACGTGACGTACTGCCGTGGTCTGGTCATGACGAACCATTTTTCCGAGTCTGCCACTGCACGTGTTGTGAGGCGGTTTTATTGGCACGTCCTGTCGAAGCAGAGACCGTGTCCCTTTTTTCACGGGATTATCATCAATACGGGCGTGGGTAACCCCATCGTGCCTGCTGGCATGACTCCTTGATTTTAGGCAAGTTCCAAACGGCCACGCGGAGGACGCTTGATATTCACCCTCTTTATAAAGGGGCCAAGGCCTGTCCTTTTCTTCTCGCACTCAATCGAATCCTTCCCCCACCTCGAGTTCCAACACCCAAGGCTCAGGCTAGGCGCTTCGGACCTTCAGTCATGTCCGGATCCAACCTTCAAGGTCGGTGGATGCCCTCCTTTGTCACGGAGGAGGACATCAAGAAGCTAAGAGAAGCCAGGTATCTGACTGCCGAAATCTCGCATAGGCTGCCTGCTCAAGGGCAGGTCATCCCCACTCCCGAACCCAACGAGAGTGTCGTATTTATTCCCCACTTCCTCCGAGGGCTAGGCTTTAGTCTTGATCCCTTCGTTAGAGGGCTTATGTTCTACTACGGGCTCGATTTCCATGATCTGGCTCCGGATTCCATCCTTCACATCTCGTCGTTCATCGTCGTGTGTGAAGCCTTCCTCCGCATCACCCCACACTTCGGCTTATGGCTCAAGACCTTCAATGTGAAGCCGAAGATGATTGAGGGGCGACACGCAGAGTGCGGAGGTGCCATAATAAGCAAAGGCGCCGATGTTCCCTGGCCAAAGGGCTCCTTCACGGAGGTGTCCAGCTTATGGCAATGGGAGTGGTTTTACATCACAGCTCCCCGAGGTACTAAGTGGGTAGCCACCCCTGCCTTCCGCTCGGACCCCCCGCCACAACTGGCGTCATGGATCAACAAGGGGCTGGACTGGGGGCCAGTAAATGATGTGCCAACATTGCAGAGTCGCATCCGAGATCTCCTCGAGAGAGATGTCAGCCTTGTCAAGGTAATGCAAGTCATGCTAGTTCGTCGAGTCCTGCCTTGCAAACGTCGACCTATCCGTATGTGGGAGTTCAACCCGGAAGGACCGCGAACTATTCAGCACTTCTTCGGCATGACGCTCGAAGAGATGTACAGATTGTTCTTCGGATCACAAATAAAGTGTCCGGACACCACCGAGGATGCGGGTCTGAGCTGCAATCATCCAGATACCGAAGTAAGTAATTCCGCGGCCGAACACGTTGTCTTTTAATTTACCACAACATCATTCTGAAAAGTCGCCTTTTGACCAGGACTGGACAAAAAAGGCGAAGATGATCAGGTGTTCGGCCCCCCTTCCCGAAGGCTCGCCGGATCCTGTACTAGCCAGGATGCTTGAGCTTGCACCTTACCAAGCGCCATCAGGGGAAGATAAAGGGAGGAACAAAGAAGCCGAAAGTGAGCCTCACTCATTATTCATCCAAACCGGGGGAATTAGTGCCTCCGCGAAGGAGGATAACCGGGGAGAAGAATCTAAAATTCCCTCTCCCCAAGGAAGGAAGAGGGCCGCCTCTGAAGAATTGGAAACAATGGCTTTCAAACGAGGGAAGAAACCTTTGTCAGAGGGCCCTACCCCGGAGGGCATCCTTACCGCACAGTACCCACAAGGGGACCAGCCCTCCACCGAGCTGTAAGTAAACAAAAGTACTTTATAGTAAATATACCCTGCTTCAGTTCTGAGAACAATAACCGAGACGTATGTCTTGTGGTTCGGATCGTAGCCCTTCTCGACAGAGTTCGTCTTCGGGGGACCTTCTTCCAGAGATGATGGAGAGCGAAACGCCTCCCTGTGCCTCCCCGCCTCGTGAAGCGGACGACCCTGAGGTGTCGTCACGGAGGATCTCTCCTGATCCGCCAAGGCCAGAGGGTAACCCTTCGGCCACCCGAAGTCCGGAGTATTCGGCTCCTAAGGAGAGCAACAGAAAGAGTCCGGGACTGTCCGGTGCGCAACCAGACGCACTGATGAATCTTCTGGAGCAAGCGGCTATCTCAGAAGCACACCGTACGTTAATGGGTACGGTAGTTGAGAAGATTTCATCCGCCGAAAGCGGGTTGCATGAAGCTTTTATGAGCCTGCTGAGAGGCTTTGAGTTACGCAAAGTAATATGTGTATTGTTGACGGTTCTGCACACGCCAGGTGTGCCCTATGTAGATAGTAGCCCCTGAGACTCTGGTTGCTGTCAAAAAAGACGGAAATAGAGGATCATAGTCCGAGGTAATAACCGTGCTGCTTTCACATGCAGGCGGCTGAGGGTCCGGTGGCTAGCCGGACTGGTGAGTTTGCCGATGCGGCAGATGCCGACATCGTGCTTGTAAACAAGCGGCTTGACGAGGCACAGGGTACGTATTCTCCTATGATCAACACATATTAAGAGGAGCATGATGCTAGTATGTGTAATATGCTGTGACTGCAGATGGAGCTGCCGCCGTGGAGACCTTTCGAGCGGAACTTGCCGAGCCAAGGAACAAGCCAGGAGGAGTGATGCGGCCGCCCTAAAGGCGATCGAAGAGCTAAGAGCCGAACAGGCTGCGCATTGCCAGAGCAAAGAGAAAATAGCAAAGATGGCTGTTGAGCTGAAAGATGCCGCCGACCGTTATGAGCTACTTGAAAAGAAAAGTCAAACGAAGACGGCGGACCTGGAGAAAGCCACGGTAGCAGCCAAGGAAGCCCGCTCTAAAATCAGAGCGGCGAAGGAGGAGCTACGTCAAGCCGGAAATATCACGGCTGGGAAGCCCTTTTTGTTGTGGACGAAGTTCGGAGATCCTAAGTATGCCCTTCTCGATAAATTATGGAGTTCTGCGGACGCGTACCTGGATTTGGCAGCAAGTGCTGCTGATGCGACCAAGTTTTTCGAAGATCAAAAAGATCATGAAGTGGAAAAGTTGTTCTGGTCGCAGTTCAATGCTTCGGCGCGTCCGCTGCTGTTAAATGAGCAAATAGCCGAGTGGGCCGAGCTCCATAGGTCGTCCGGGCTTGCCATGAGGTCTGTTGTGGATCATCTTTGGATGGAAGGACCAAGGCCGAATAGTTATTTTGGCTTAGTGCAACGATTCCTTGGTGTTGTGCCGCATATTGACGTTGTGAAGAGGTCGGCGTGCATAGAGGGTGCGCGGATGGCTCTTGCCCGTGTCAAGACATACTGGGCAGAGATGGAGGCCACCGCTATTGCAACCCAGAGTTCGGCCGTAGGCTGGATATCGACCGAGCACTATTTTGAAGAAGTCTTAGAAGGCGCTCGTTTAATAGAGGCTCAGTGCCCGAAGAGTATCATGTTCTAGTGCCATGTATCCCAATTGTAAGAACAATGTTATCTTAATTATAACGGCTGTGTTTATACTTTTTCCTGAAAGTATTATTATGCCTCTTGTGCGGTCGTTTATGTATGTATATATATCCTGAAAGTTTGCAGTCGTCGGCTTCAGCCCCAACGCATATAATGCAGGGGTGTACGCAAAAGCGCGTCTTCACACTTGATCCAACGTCTTGGTCCATTAAGGAGGTGGTAGCGCGGCGAACGAGGCAATCAGACTATATTGCTTTAACACTTTCACTTAACCATAGGAGTTTGACAGTGGGGCTACTATATAGCCCCTGGTATTTCCGTGGCTATCCGAATACGGTGCGCGTACGTACATGACCGGGAAAACCGGCCCTTCATTAATGCGGAGGAATCCCGAAGATTCCGCTAAGTCATCGAGTGGTTGACCGGTCTCACGCTTTATCATGACAGTCAGTTTTCGGCTTTCTCTACTGAGGTGCTCATCCGGATGAACCAGGGCACAATCTCAGTAGTTCTCCCGGTGCCACCTTAGCCGATAGAGCGGAACGTAAGGTAGCAAAACGCGGAAGCCGGGCAAACCCAACATTTGACCAAAGACATGATTCGGAGCTGATGCATATAAGGCCAAACTCGCGACGCCGAACACTCCCTAAGGTATTCGGTCTTTACAACATATACCGGGCTGAGTAACGCCCTTGATAATGAACCCCGAGTGTCCAGGTATGTGCATTATTCTGACGTGGTGAAATGCCAATAACGTCAGCATCCCTCTCGGTTATACTGAGTATCCGGAGGATGTGAATCAACAAGAGACAGTAAAAAAGGTTTACACATGGTCTTAATCTAAAAAGAAACCTTTGAGCGGGGCCCTGCTGCACGTCTGCGCCTGTGTCTCCGTTGTGCCGTATCCTGGAAGGGTGTAGCACGATTATCATCTGCAAAAGAGAAGAACTTAGGTGAAAGTTGTCGTGCGAAAAATTGGTTATTCTTAATAAACCATTAAAATTCAAGATAAGTATGGTCGAGCCGAACTGTAGTCCTTTGTACATGCGGGAAGCCCCTGGTACCGCCTATGGGGGTATATCCATCAAACCAATCTCAGGTTCATCTAAGCTGTTACAGCTAGTGATGCGCCGGACTCGTCTAGCCGTGTCCGCGGTCTTGATGACCGATCGTTTATTCTGGTTGGAGGGGCCGTTTTAGTGTTCGGCTGCTAAAGCCGCCACACGTTCTTCTGCGCGTAAGGAACGCTCAACATTTCCGCTAACTGTGATGATGCCACGTGGACCGGGCATCTTAAGCTTAAGAGAAGCGCAATGCGGTACTGCATTAAAACGAGCGAAAGTTGTTCTTCCGAGTAGTGCTTGATAGCCGCTTCGGAATGGAGCGATGTCGAAGGTTAGCTTTTCACTTCGGAAGTTGTCGGGAGAACCGAATACAACCTATTGTTGGGGAACGTAGTAATTTCAAAAAAATTCCTACGCACACGCAAGATCATGGTGATACATAGCAACGAGAGGGGAGAGTGTTGTCCACGTACCCTCGTAGACCGAAAGCAGAAGCATTAGCACAACGCGGTTGATGTAGTCGTACGTCTTCACGATCCGACCGATCAAGTACCGAACGCACGACACCTCCGAGTTCAGCACACGTTCAGCCCGATGACGTCCCTCGAACTCCGATCCAGCCGAGTGTTGAGGGAGAGTTTCGTCAGCACGACGGCGTGGTGACGATGATGATGTTCTACCGACGCAGGGCTTCGCCTAAGCACCGCTACAGTATTATCGAGGTGGACTATGGTGGAGGGGGGCACCGCACACGGCTAAAAGATCAAACGATCAATTGTTGTGTCTCTAGGGTGCCCCCTGCCCCCGTATATAAAGGAGCAAGGGGGGAGGTGCGGCCGGCAAGGAGGGGTGCGCCAGGAGGTGTCCTACTCCCACCGGGAGTAGGACTCCCTCCCTTTTCCTTGTTGGATTAGGAGAAGAGGGGGAAAGAGGTGGAGGAGAAGAAGGAAAGTGGGGGCGACGCCCCCCTCTCCTTGTCCTATTCGGACTAGGGGGGAGGGGCGCGCGCCCTTGCCCTGGCCGCCTCTCCTATTCTCCACTAAGGCCCACTATGGCCCATTAACCCCCGGGGGGTTCCGGTAACCCCTCCGGTACTCCGGTAAAATCCCGATTTCACCCGGAACACTTCCGATATCCAAATATAGGCTTCCAATATATCAATCTTCATGTCTCGACCATTTCGAGACTCCTCGTCATGTCCGTGATCACATCTGGGACTCCGAACAACCTTCGGTACATCAAAACATATAAACTCATAATATAACTGTCACCGAAACGTCAAGCGTGCGGACCCTACGGGTTCGAGAACTATGTAGACATGACTGAGACACGTCTCCGATCAATAACCAATAGCAGAACCTGGATGCTCATCTTGGCTCCCACATATTCTACGAAGATCTTTATCGGTCAGACCGCATAACAACATATGTTGTTCCCTTTGTCATCGGTATGTTACTTGCCCGAGATTCGATCGTCGGTATCTCAATACCTAGTTCAAACTCGTTACCGACAAGTCTCTTTACTCGTTCCGTAATACATCATGCCGCAACTAACTCATTAGTTGCAATGCTTGCAAGGCTTAAGTGATGTGCATTACCGAGTGGGCCCAGAGATACCTCTCCGACAATCGGAGTGACAAATCCTAATCTCGAAATACGCCAACCCAACAAGTAACTTCGGAGACACCTGTAGAGCACCTTTATAATCACCAGTTACGTTGTGACGTTTGGTAGCAGACAAAGTGTTCCTCCGGTAAACGGGAGTTGCATAATCTCATAGTCATAGGAACATGTATAAGTCATGAAGAAAGCAATAGCAACATACTAAACGATCGAGTGCTAAGCTAACGGAATGGGTCAAGTCAATCACATCATTCACCTAATGACGTGATCTCGTTAATCAAATGACAACCCATGTCAATGGCTAGGAAATTTAACCATCTTTGATCAACGAGCTAGTCAAGTAGAGGCATACTAGTGACACTCTGTTTGTCTATGTATTCACACATGTATTATGTTTCCGGTTAATACAATTCTAGCATGAATAATAAACATTTATCATGATATAAGGAAATAAATAATAACTTTATTATTGCCTCTAGGGCATATTTCCTTCACCTATAGTACTAGAGAGCCCGTACAGCGGGCCTCTGGGCCTGGTATTACTCCTTTAAAGGTAGTATTGCTGTGGCTGATTCTTGTCGGGTCTATCCCCATTTTGCGGAATGTGTCCTGATATATCAGATTAAGACTACTGCCGCCGTCCATGAGGACTTGGGTGAGATGGTATCCGTCGATAATTGGGTCTAGCACCAAGGCAGCCAATCCTCCGTGCCGGATACTTGTCAAGTGATCCCTGCGATCAAAAGTGATCGGGCAGGCTAACCAAGGGTTGGACTTAGGGGTGACGGGCTCTACGGCGCGTATGTCTCGGAGTGCATGTTTGCTTCTTCTTTTTGTTATGTGAATCATGTTCACTGTTTTGACCTCTGGTGGGAATTTTTCTGTCCCCCAGTGCTTTGCTGGCGAGGCTCATCCTCGTCTTCACTTGGTGTATCCCTCCTCTTGTGTTCAGCGTTTAACTTGCCGGCCTGCTTGAAGACCCAGCATTCTCTGTGGGTGTGATTTGCAGGTTTATCGGAGGTGCCATGAATCTGACATAATTTGTCTAGAATCTTGTTTAGGCTGGACGGTCCATCTCTGTTGCCTTTGAAAGGCTTTTTCCGCTGACCGGTCCATCTGTGTTGTATGGGCTGTCTTTGTTATTTTGATGCTTGCTTTTACTGCGTCGTGGTTTTCCATTACCATCCCTGACTTCAAATGTGCCTGGGTTGCTGGTGCTACTACGTGCCAGCCAGCTATCTTCGCCCGCGCAAAAGCGGGTCATGAGGCTTGTTAGGGCTGCCATTGTTCTTGGCTTTTCTTGGCCGAGGTGTCTGGCGAGCCATTCGTCTCGGACGCTGTGTTTGAAAGCTGCTAAGGCTTCGGCGTCCGGGCAGTCGACGATTTGATTCTTCTTAGTGAGAAATCCGTTCCAAAGCTGTCGGGCTGACTCTCCGGGCTGTTGAATTATATGACTTAAATCGTCTGCATCCGGAGGTCGGACATAGGTCCCTTGAAAGTTAGCCCTAAAAGCATCCTCAAGCTCCTCCCAACTTCCAATTGAATTTTCGGGGAGGCTCTTCAGCCAGTGCCGAGCTGGTCCTTTCAACTTGAGGGGCAAGTATTTGATGGCGTGGAGATCGTCTCCACGAGCCGTATGGATATGGAGGATGAAGTCCTCAATCCAGACCCCAGGGTCTGTCGTTCCGTCGTACGCCTCTATGTTCACGGGTTTGAATCCCTCTGGAAATTCGTGATCCAGCACCTCATCGATGAAACATAGGGGGTGCGCGGCACCCCTGTATTTGGATGTGTCATGGCGTTCTGGCAGTTGTAGTGTTCGGTTTTGATTATGCGCTGGAGCGCGCTTCTTAGATCCGTAGATGGATCTGGTCACGCCGGCATTTTGATGCAAGTCCTCGCCTAGACCGTGTGCTGACTTATGTGCAGCCTCGTTAGCCGCCCTATCGTGGCCATGAGGTGGTCAATCCGACTGGTCGGCCGTTTTGTTTTTTGGCTGTGTGGGCTCTAAGGCCTCATCATCGAATTCAGGCAACAGCTTGCGCTTTGGATAGCTCTTTGTGTGGCGACTGCCACCATACTTTTCTTCAGTGTCGAGCACTTTGTTCCATCTACTGTTGAGCATATTCTGCGCGGCCTTAAGCCTTTGCTTCTGCTTCTTCAGACTTCTCGCGGTGGCAATAAGCCTTCTACGGAGGTTCTCTTGTTCCAAGTGCCTTTCCGGGATGATGTGTGCATCGTCGTCCGTACTGTTTTCCTCTCCGGAGAGAGGTTGATGAGCTTTATCCTCGGCGTCGCCGTGATCGGACAGCGGCTCCGTACTATGTTCGCCGTCCGCTGGTTCATCCTGTTATGTCGCTGGGTCAATGTGGTCGTCGTTTCCTCTGGAGTTGACCGGGGTGTTATTTTTTCTTGCGCTGTTATCGCTGTTCTTGCCGAGGCGGGATTTGGAGCGGCGCCTATGACGTCGCTTTGGTTGCTTCTCAAGGGAGCTATCCTTCGCTGCATCCTTCCGTTCCTTGTCGTTGTTTTCTTTAGGTGTATCCACCATATATATATCATGTGATGAAGTGGCAGTCCAATGCCCTGTGGGCGGTGGTTCCTGTTCGTCTCCTGCATCGTCGTCCATACCGTCGATGTCTTCGGAGCCGAAATCGAGCATGTCGGTTAAATCGTCGACAGTGGCTACTAAGTGGGTGGTGGGTGGGCAGCGAATTTCTTCGTCGTCCGCATCCCATTCTAGTCGGACATAGTTCGGCCAAGAGTCTCCTGACAGGGAGAGAGACCTCAACGAGTTTAGCACGTCGCCAAAGGGCGAGTGCTGAAAGATATCCGCGGAGGTAAACTCCATGATCGGTACCCAATCGGATTCGATAGGCATAGACGCAGGCTGCTCGGAGCCCATGGCCGGGAACGAATCCAATGGTTCGGCAACACGGGTCTCGGAGGAGGTGAAGTCAGTATTCAGCTCTATCGCCGCTGAGTGTGCGGCCTCCGTGGCGGGGTCCATCCACCCGTCCTCAGATGGCGCAATTTGTTCCGGATTGAGGGCCGGGGTAGTTGCAGGTGTGATCTCCTGAACACTGTCCGACGGCAGAGCTAAGTCATGCTCGTCGTGATTGTGCGGCGCACCTGACATGGGCTCGAATCCGTCGAAGATCAAGTCTCCACGGATGTCGGCAGTATAGTTCAAGTTTTCAAACCTGACCTGATGGCCAGGGGCGTAGCTCTCGATTTGCTCCAAATGGCCAAGCGAGTTGGCCCGCAGTACGAAGCCGCCGAATACGAAGATCTGTCCGGGGAGGAAAACCTCACCCTGGATCGCATCGTTGCCGATGATCGAAGGAGCCATCTAGCCTTACGGTGACGGCACAGTGGAACTCTCAATGAAAGCACCAATGTCGGTGTCAAAACCGGCGGATCTCGGGTAGGGGGTCCCGAACTGTGCGTCTAAGGCGGATGGTAACAGGAGGCGGGGGACACGATGTTTACCCAGGTTCGGGCCCTCTCGATGGAGGTAATACCCTACTTCCTGCTTGATTGATCTTGATGATATGAGTATTACAAGAGTTGATCTACCACGAGATCGTAGAGGCTAAACCCTAGAAGCTAGCCTATGGTATGATTGTTGTTGTCCTACGGACTAAACCCTCCGGTTTATATAGACACCAGAGGGGTCTAGGGTTACACAGAGTCGGTTACAAAGGAGGAGATCTACATATCCGTATTGCCAAGCTTGCCTTCCACGCCAAGGAGAGTCCCATCCGGACACGAGTCGAAGTCTTCAATCTTGTATCTTCATAGTCCAACAGTTTGGACAAAGGATATAGTCCGACTGTCCGAGGACCCCCCTAATCCAGCGGGCAGATGGATCTAGATGCACAGTTGATGAGGAGATGATAGCCATGGCAGCAACGTTTTTATGAAGAACTGTTCACTTCGGAGGGGTCAGTAGGTGCGGGGGGTGTGCTGCAGAATATTCAATGGGTAGTCACAGAGGAGATGAACACAGCGTTGTCCGCACCGATTTCGGACACTGAGATAGAGACGGCTCTATTTCAGATGGGACCGACTAAAGCCCCGGGGCCGGATGGGCTTCCTGCGCTATTCTATCAGCGACACTGGTCGTTGCTTCGTAATGATATTTGCAGGGATGTCCGTGATTTTTTGAGTGGAGCAGCTACACCTGAGGGTTTTAATGCTACGGTGAGCGTCATGATTCCTAAGGTCAATTCACCGGAGTTGTTGTCCCAGTTTCGTCCGATTAGTTTGTGTAACATGCTATATAAGATTGCAACAAAGGTTCTTGCCAACAGGTTAAAAAGCATCCTTCCAGTTCTTATCTCAGAGGAGCAGAGTGCTTTTGTGCCGGGGCGCCTTATCACAGATAATGTTTTAGTAGCCTATGAGTGTGTTCATGCCATTCGCAACAAGAAGAGGAAGAAACCTCTATGTGCAATCAAGTTGGACATGATGTGTGACGCCCGGATAATTAAGCTACAGCAACCCTCTGCTAATGATGACACGTCACTTCGATTACTGTTGCTAATCTCGCGTTGATTCGAAACCGATTCAAATTAAAATTTAAAACAAAGGCTAACAACAAAAGTTTTCAAATATTAAAACTAAATTGTTCAGGTTGTGCCAAATAATGCATAGGTACTTATGATGAAGAAACCACATTTTTATAAAAGATTTAAATGCACTTAAGTAATTAAAACAATAGGTAAAACAATTAAATAAATACCTTTTTAATTTTATAAAATACTAAACTATTTTGTTCAGGGGTAAAACTTTTTGTGGCAGTAGTTGGAATTGTAACTCTATTTTAGTTGGGGTTTTCTTATGGTAAAACTATAAACTATTAAGAAATAAAAGAAAATAGAAAAGAACAAGTAAAAAAATAAAACGTAATAAATAAAAGGCCAAAAGGCCCCCCTCCGACCGGGCCTCGGCCCAGCCACATGCCAGGCCGGCCCATCCCCACTTCCTTAACCCCCTGGTGCCGAAACCCTAGGCACCAACACCCCCACTCCCCCCACTCTCCCTCCCCCCGATCCCCTCCTGGATCGAGATCGAACCCCGACGCCCTCCGCCTCGCTCCCTCGTTTCTCTCCCTGCCCGATCTGGATCAGGGCAGCCCCCGCCGATCCCATCTCCCCGCCAGACGCCGTCGTCGCGCTCCCCCCGGACGCCGTCGTCACCACCACCCCGACGTCGCCGTCATCCCGCCACCTCGCCCGAAGTCGCCCTATTGCCCTGGACCTCGCCGCCCCATCGCCGGACCGCCCCTCGTCGCCGGACGTCCCCGTCCTCCTCCCCGAGCCCCGCTGCCCTGTCCCTCCCTACGGCCCCGCGGTGAGGCCCCCGGCCTCTCTTCCTCTTTCCTTCCCTTCCCCGTTCGGTCACTGCGGCCACTGCCGCCGCTCGTGCGCCCGACGCCACGCTCCCCGCGCCGCGTCCTGCGGTCGCCACGCCCCGACCGCGCCCGATGTACGCACGCCCCGCCTCCGCTCACCGTTGCCCGACCCCGCTCCGCCGCGGCACCCACCTGCGCCCAGCCGCGCGTGCCCGCTCCCGCCGCCGCAACCGCGGCTGCGCCACTCCGGCCGGCCGTGCCTCCGCCGTGGCTCAAAGCCACCGGCGCTCAAATCGCCGGCCTAATAGGCCATTAGCGCTAATTGCGCTACCAACCCCCCTGATGAGCCACTAACACGTGGGGCCAACCCCTGGAACGATAAAAAAAGGAATTAAAAATAATAATAAATAAAAATAAAAATATTAATTAATTAATTTTTAACTAAATAATTAACTTAATTAATCATGTTTAAATTAACTAATTAAGATTAATTAACCTAATAACTAGTTAACCTAATTAACCACTTTTAATTAGCTAAACAGTCCCTGACAGGTGGGACCCACCTGTCAGGTTGACCAGGTCAACGGTCGATGTTGACTGTTGATGTCATGTTGACGTCAGCATGCACTGGTCTGGATAATGTTGTATTAAATTAATTAAATAAATGCTAAAATTAATTTAAATCTTTTAAAATTCATATAAAATAAACCGTAGCTCGGATGAAAATACTTTGTACATGAAAGTTGCTCAGAACGACGAGACGAATCCAGATACGCAGCCCGTTCATCCGCCACGCGTCCCTAGCATAGGGAACCTGTAACATTTCACCTCCGGTTCATCTGTCCGAAAACGCGAAACACCGGGAATACCTTCCCGGATGTTTCCCCCCTTCGTCGGTATCACCTACTGCCGCGTTAAGGCACACCTAGCACCGCTCATTGTCATGTCACGCATCGTCATGCTTATGTTTGCATTGTATTTACTGTTTCTTCCCCCTCTTCTCTCCGGTAGACTATGAGACCGACGCTGCTGCTGCCCAGTTCGACTACGGAGTTGACGACCCCTCCTACTTGCCAGAGCAACCAGGCAAGCCCCCCCTGATCACCAGATATCGCCTATTCTTCTCTATACTGCTTGCATTAGAGTAGTGTAGCTTGTTACTGCTTTCCGTTAATCCTATCCTGATGCATAGCCTGTCCTTGCTTCTACTGTTGTTACCTTTACCTGCAATCCTACATGCTTAGTATAGGATGCTAGTTTTCCATAAGTGGCCCTACACTCTTGTCTGTCTGCAATGCTATACTATCGGGCCGTGATCACTAGGGAGGTGATCACGGGTATATACTATATACTTTATATACATGACACATGTGGTGAGTAAAGTCGGGTCGGCTCGTTGAGTATCCGCAAGTGATTCTGATGAGGGGGCTGAAAGGACAGGTGGCTCCATCCCGGTAGAGGTGGGCCTGGGTTCCTGACGGCCCCCGACTGTTACTTTATGGCGGAGCGACAGGGCAGGTTGAGACCACCTAGGAGAGAGGTGGGCCTGGCCCTAGTTGGCGTTCGCGGATACTTAACACGCTTAACGAGATCTTGGTATTTGATCTGAGTCTGGCCATTTGGTCTATACGCACTAACCAACTACGCGGGAACAGTTATGGGCACTCGACGTCGTGGTATCAGCCGAAGCTCTTCTTGACGTCAGCGACGGAGCGGCGCGCGCCGGATTGGACTGGAACGCCTGCTAGGCTAGGTCTGCTTCCGGCCGCGTACGCAACGTGCAGGTGTGCAATGGGCGATGGGCCCAGACCCCTGCGCGCATAGGATTTAGACCGGCGTGTTGACCTCTCTGTTGAGCCTAGGTGGGGCTGCGACGTGTTGATCTTCCGAGGCCGGGCATGACCCAGAAAAGTGTGTCCGGCCAAATGGGATCGAGCGTGTTGGGTTATGTGGTGCACCCCTGCAGGGAAGTTTATCTATTCGAATAGACGTGTCCCTCGGTAAAAGGACGACCCGGAGTTGTACCTTGACCTTATGACAACTAGAACTGGATACTTAATAAAACACACCCTTCCAAGTGCCAGATATAACCCGGTGATCGCTCTCTAACAGGGCGACGAGGAGGGGATCGCCGGGTAGGATTATGCTATGCGATGCTACTTGGTGAACTTACCATCTACTCTCTTCTACATGGTGCAAGATGGAGGTGGCCAGAAGCGTAGTCTTCGACAGGATTAGCTACCCCCCTCTTATTCTGGCATTCTGCAGTTCAGTCCACCGATATGGCCCTTTACACATATACCCATGCATATGTAGTGTAGCACCTTGCTTGCGAGTACTTTGGATGAGTACTCACGGTTGCTTTTCTCCCTCTTTTCCCCTTTCTATACCTGGTTGTCGCAACCAGATGCTGGAGTCCAGGAGCTAGAGATCCCGAGGATGATTCTACATGGAGTTCGGCTTCGAGGAGTAGTTAGGAGGTCCCAGGCAGGAGGCCTTGCCTTTTTGATCGTTGCTACTTTTGTGCTAGCCTTCTTAAGGCAAACTTGTTTAACTTATGTCTGTACTCAGATATTGTTGCTTCCACTGACTCGTCTATGATCGAGCAATTGTATTCGAGCCCTCGAGGCCCCTGGCTTGTATTATGATGCTTGTATGACTTATTTATGTTGTAGAGTTGTGTTGTGATATCTTCCCATGAGTCCCTGATCTTGATCGTACACATTTGCGTGCATGATTAGTGTACGGTCAAATTTGGGGTGTCACAAGTTGGTATCAGAGCTGACTGCCTGTAGGACTCCCCCTTTCCACACTCCTTGGCCGAAGTCGAGTCTAGACATTACAAAACTTTTACTAACATGGTTGTGCGTCTTACGGGCCCACGTCGCCATTGGGTGGTACTAGGATCTTTTATTCCTCGTCTATGCTCTGGGAATCTGATCTCTCTGCTATTCGGGTTAAATGGTTTTGCTAACAATAACTCTAGGTTCTCGTAAATACTTTCTCCCGGAGAGCCCCTTTACTCCAGATGATTGCTTGGTGCACCAGAAGATTCTGAAGATACTCTGCGATGTTTTACCGAGTCCCTTGTACCCTTCGCCGTTGCGATCCCTACCACCGATAAATCCTTAGGTGTAACTACCTACATTGTCGTTCATACCTTCATCCCCAATGGCTCTTGTTATTAAAAGATGCCCCGAATTACTCTCCGTTGTTCCAAGAATCCTTTGAGCTTACTGCTATACAGTTCTTGCCTCATGGATACCCTTACGGATAATTCCTCGCGCTTATCAAGTATCCGCTCTTTCCAAGTTGTTCATGTGTTTCACAAAAGTTTTCGAAATACCATTCGATCTTCCAAAAATTCTGAGCATCCTCTTGCTCTTGGAATTCTTGCTTGCTTGCATTATGGTTAATCCCATAAGTCTGGCAATCTTATTGGCATCCTTTGTCAAATATCATTTTGAGTCCATTGATTCAATATGTTGCGAATGCTCGCAATCCTCAATCATATCCTAGAATTCATCCTTCCGGCTCAGACGTCATTTTTTTAACATGAGCTGGATCTCGACCAATCAAATTGTCATCGTTTGTACCCCTAAGCTTACTCAAGTTATCCATCCTTAATCAGAGCATTTGCTTCTGATCCTTTGGTTTGGAAACTATAATTCCTTTACATGTGAGCTTTGAATTAGGTAGTTGCTTCTATAATCCAATGCCTTCACATTGTTTCTTCCTCTGGTTGTGTGCCGATACTCACATCAGCTCCGCTATGGACCGTCGGATCCTTTGTTGGAATATCATCCGACAGTATCTTTCGTATGCAAAAACCTCGAGAAGTTCTTTCCTTGATACACAATGCCTTCAGTAAATTGTATCCTCTCGTTTTGTCACCCATGCTCTACTATCGAGCTTGAGTTATTTACCCTGAAGTTTGTGATATATGTTTCCACGATGCCCCGATGGGTTGAACCTAGGCCTTCTTTAATATGTGTGACCTCGAATGTTTTCACGAGTCATACTCTTCTGGTATTTTGCTAGATAAAATCTCAACATTACAACTTCTTTGAAAAATGAGAAGTGAATGAAAGGTTATGCATTAGAGAAGTGGGAGTCGACCTTGAACTTTGTGTTCACGCCCATGGACACGATGTAGATCTTATCATTAACAGCTTCTCTTAAATTAATTATTCCCTTGGTATAAGTTCATCTTATATCTGGGATCTGGCCTTTTGTAATCGTGGTTCCGACCATGTTCTCCTTTAAATACCATTTCTCGTACAAGTTGAGCACTTGTCTTCTGCAGAGCAATACTCCAGTCCAACCTCTACTTTGGTTTGTCGTCGAGTATTACCCCCCTGGTATCTCGAGATTATCACGGAACAGCATAACTTCTTATGAGTTCTTCATCAAGTACTACATTCTCACTGATTACAGTTTTTCATGGGCTTCGAGTTATTAAACACTCAAGGACATCGATAACTGAATCGAGTCCGCGTCGCGGTTAAACAACTCTTAGTAATCTTCTTTACTTGCGAGTTTGTACTCGATCACGTCATTCCTAGCCTGATTGGCTATATCATTATCGTGCTAAATTTTAACTGTGTTACCGGGTCCTTCCCGGAGTACAATTTTCGACGATGAGCTAATCTTACGTCGATCTTCCTCGTCATACCATTTGTCCTTGAATAGCAAGCTTGATTTCGAGTTTGTGTCGTACTCGTGGTTCCAATAACCTTTTCGCTTCATCATTCCTTTGACTTGATGTCATCACCGATTGATTACATCTTCATGAAATCTCTCGACAATTGTGTCGTGATCATCATCAACATTCTGAGCTCTTACAGGATATCAATTGAGTTCATGATGAGAAATACCATCCTTGCCCTCGATGATTTGTATTATCATCGACCACTTTATTGCCTTCCGTTCAACACAAACTTGTTCGCGTTTCGTGTTATACCTTGAGATCCATGCTATCCAGCAATTGTTCTTCTTTACCTTGGAGTATTACCATCTTTTATGTCAATAATGTCGTGAGAATTTCACCACCTCTTATGCATTCTTGGTACAAGTGATACTTCCTGCCATCTCCGATCATTCATTGGTCCCCGTGTTGTTTCTAACCGGAAAACCGACAATTGTACTATGCTGTGCGACTTCAAAATTCTAGCAACCCTATTGCTTTGAAGTTAATGGTCGACATTTCATTCTTAGACCATTGGCTATCGAATCACCATTCTAACATCGGTCATGCTACATACGCCCATATTTCGGGTGCACCTTTCAACTGATGTTTAATTGGGTATGTTTTCCTCAACATATCTCATTATATCATTGATCTGACAAATGTTATCTCCTTGTTCACATAATTGTGGAAATCCATCCTTTGAAATTCTGATGAATTGTTGCTGAGTCCATCAGCCACCTCGGCATCCTCTCCTTGGTTTACTGATGAACTCTTGTTTCGGAACTCGCTTCCATAGTTCATTTCCCGAGAATCTTACAATGTCATCTCGTCAAATTGTGCCGCACCTTTTCTTCTCAGGCATCCTGAGTCTGAGTTATCCTGACACCAATTAGATCCGAATCTCGGTCAGATATGATGGTTGGAACATATTTCCAAGAGTTATAACATTGGTCTTATGTGACCCGGTAAGGTGATGCCGTGCCTAGCACACCTGGCCGCCCTATTGTTATAGATTCCTTTTTAGCAAGGTTAGCTACTCTTCCCTGAGGAAATTGTAAGACTTATTCTATAAGTTGTTCCTGATGGATCCTTTTTGTTTCCAAATTCTGATCTTCACCTGTTCACCATGTCAATGCTATCTCGAAGCATGTCTATGGTACTCCGATTTTCAACAGGAACATTTGAAGCCCAAAGCTAACTGTTTCCTGCTCAATTATCCAAACACCATTGTATGGGTAATGTCATGAAATTTCTCTCCCCTACCTAAAGAGTTTTCTACATTATATCCTGTCATGGATATCATGCTCAGCTTGTCCTTGGGAAGGACATACCCTTGAAATATGTGTTTAAACACATTTTCCTTTCCATTGTTCTGTTTAATCTGATGATCACCCTTTTCCTTTCCATTATTTTATTTAATCTTTCTTGTGATCTATATGATCTAAGTAGTAATAATTCACTGCTTATGTAAACACCTCGGTGTACTACTCTGTCAATAAGACCCTGTTACTATTGTTGATGACATTCCGGTAGCCACCGATGGACGAGAACCTTGCCTATTGGTCTGCCTCGTTCAACAAGCAGGAAAATGGTTCTCTTCGTCCCTCGCCCTTGGTACCAACGATGCTGCCAACATAACTGACTGGTTATTCTCTGACATGCCTTGCTTACATGATCGTGCAAGACGTCACCCCTCTTCCTACTTTTAACCCACATGGAGGGCCCATAACCCATAGTTCCACAAGATCGAAACTTGACTCTTCTGTACAACCCTGTTCCCAAGGTTATTCCTCGTGCGTGGCCTCGTATGTAATTCACGGGCCACCTTCCTACTGATCTATTTTCGTAACAGACACAATACTTAATCTCGTTGCTCTGGACCCTTTTCGCACTTGGTTTCAAACATCGAACCATTACCTATCCATTTGAAACTCCTCATGATACCTTCTTACTTTGCTCTCGATATTTTCTTAAGTTTCAATTCGAGAGTTACTTTCCACCTTCCCCCGATGTTATCGACCAGATAGTCAACCTTGCAGAGGTCCGTTCTCCCGGGCTACCCACCCTTTATTCTTTCGTAAGTACAATGGAGTTCCCGAAGCAGAGAAATGAACACATCAACGTAATGAATTGACCTCTTCGAGAAGAGTAACCAAGACCAAGAAGACTCGTTAGAATTCGTAACCAGATCTTCCCCCTTACTCCGCCTCCTAAATCTCGGGACGAGATTTCTTGTAGTGGAGGAGAATTGTGACGCCCGGATAATTAAGCTACAACAACCCTCTGCTAATGATGACACGTCACTTCGATTACTGTTGCTAATCTCGCGTTGATTCGAATCCGATTCAAATTAAAATTTAAAACAAAGGCTAACAACAAAAGTTTTCAAATATTAAAACTAAATTGTTCAGGTTGTGCCAAATAATGCATAGGTACTTATGATGAAGAAACCACATTTTTATAAAAGATTTAAATGCACTTAAGTAATTAAAACAATTAAATAAATACCTTTTTGATTTTATAAAATACTAAACTATTTTGTTCAGGGGTAAAACTTTTTGTGGCAGTAGTTGGAATTGTAACTCTATTTTAGTTGGGGTTTTCTTATGGTAAAACTATAAACTATTAAGAAATAAAAGAAAATAGAAAAGAACAAGTAAAAAAATAAAACGTAATAAATAAAAGGCCAAAAGGCCCCCCTCCCATCGGGCCTCGGCCCAGCCACATGCCAGGCCGGCCCATCCCCACTTCCTTAACCCCCTGGTGCCGAAACCCTAGGCACCAACACTCCCACTCCCCCCACTCTCCCTCCCCCCGATCCCCTCCTGGATCGGGATCGAACCCCGACGCCCTCCGCCTCGCTCCCTCGTCTCTCACCCTGCCCGATCTGGATCGGGGCAGCCCCCGCCGATCCCATCTCCCCGCCGGACGCCGTCGTCGCGCTCCCCCCGGACGTCGTCGTCACCACCACCCCGACGTCGCCATCATCCCGCCACCTCGCCCGAAGTCGCCCTATTGCCCTGGACCTCGCCGCCCCATCGCCGGACCGCCCCTCGTCGCCGGACGTCCCCGTCCTCCTCCCCGAGCCCCGCTGCCCTGTCCCTACGGCCCCGCGGTGAGGCCCCCGGCCTCTCTTCCTCTTTCCTTCCCTTCCCCATTCGGTCACCGCGGCCACTGCCGCCGCTCGTGCGCCCGACGCCACGCTCCCCGCGCCGCGTCCCGTGGTCGTCACGCCCCGACCGCGCCCGATGCACGCACGCCCCGCCTCCGCGCACCGTTGCCCGACCCCGCTCCGCCGCGGCACCCACCTGCGCCCAGCCGCGCGTGCCCGCTCCCGCCGCCGCAACCGCGGCTGCGCCACTCCGGCCGGCCGTGCCTCCGCCGTGGCTCAAAGCCACCGGCGCTCAAATCGCCGGCCTAATAGGCCATTAGCGCTAATTGCGCTACCAACCCCCCTATGAGCCACTAACACGTGGGGCCAACCCCCTGGAACGATAAAAAAAAGGAATTAAAAATAATAATAAATAAAAATATTAATTAATTAATTAATTTTTTAATTAAATAATTAACTTAATTAATCCTGTTTAAATTAACTAATTAAGATTAATTAACCTAATAACTAGTTAACCTAATTAACCACTGTTAATTAGCTAAACAGTCCCTGACAGGTGGGACCCACCTGTCAGGTTGACCAGGTCAACGGTCGATGTTGACTGCTGACGTCGTGTTGACGTCATGATGACGTCAGCATGCACTGTTCTGGATAATGTTGTATTAAATTAATTAAATAAATGCTAAAATTAATTTAAATCTTTTTAAATTCATATAATATAAACCGTAGCTCGGATGAAAATACTTTGTACATGAAAGTTGCTCAGAACGACGAGACGAATCCAGATACGCAGCCCGTTCATCCGCCACGCGTCCCTAGCATAGTGAACCTGTAACATTTCACCTCCGGTTCATCTGTCCGAAAACGCGAAACACCGGGAATACCTTCCCGGATGTTTCCCCCCTTCGTCGGTATCACCTACTGCCGCGTTAGGGCACACCTAGCACTGCTCATTGTCATGTCACGCATCGTCATGCTTATGTTTGCATTGTATTTACTGTTTCTTCTCCCTCTTCTCTCCGGTAGACTATGAGACCGACGCTGCTGCTGCCAAGTTCGACTACGGAGTTGACGACCCCTCCTACTTGCCAGAGCAACCAGGCAAGCCCCCCCTGATCACCAGATATCGCCTATTCTTCTCTATACTGCTTGCATTAGAGTAGTGTAGCTTGTTACTGCTTTCCGTTAATCCTATCCTGATGCATAGCCTGTCCTTGCTTCTACTGTTGTTACCTTTACCTGCAATCCTACATGCTTAGTATAGGATGCTAGTTTTCCATAAGTGGCCCTACACTCTTGTCCGTCTGCCATGCTATACTATCGGGCCGTGATCACTAGGGAGGTGATCACAGGTATATACTATATACTTTATATACATGACACATGTGGTGACTAAAGCCGGGTCGGCTCATTGAGTATCCGCAAGTGATTCTGATGAGGGGGCTGAAAGGATAGGTGGCTCCATCCCGGTAGAGGTGGGCCTGGGTTCCTGACGGCCCCCGACTGTTACTTTATGGCGGAGCGACAGGGCAGGTTGAGACCACCTAGGAGAGAGGTGGGCCTGGCCCTAGTCGGCGTTCGCGGATACTTAACACGCTTAACGAGATCTTGGTATTTGATCTGAGTCTGGCCATTTGGTCTATATGCACTAACCAACTACGCGGGAACAGTTATGGGCACTCGACGTCGTGGTATCAGCCGAAGCTCTTCTTGACGTCAGCGACGGAGCGGCGCGCGCCGGATTGGACTGGAACGCCTGCTAGGCTAGGTCCGCTTCCGGCCGCGTACGCAACGTGCAGGTGTGCAATGGGCGATGGGCCCAGACCCCTGCCCGCATAGGATTTAGACCGGCGTGTTGACCTCTCTGTTGAGCCTAGGTGGGGCTGCGACGTGTTGATCTTCCGAGGCCGGGCATGACCCAGAAAAGTGTGTCCGGCCAAATGGGATCGAGCGTGTTGGGTTATGTGGTGCACCCCTGCAGGGAAGTTTATCTATTCGAATAGCCGTGTCCCTCGGTAAAAGGACGACCCGGAGTTGTACCTTGACCTTATGACAACTAGAACTGGATACTTAATAAAACACACCCTTCCAAGTGCCAGATATAACCCGGTGATCGCTCTCTAACAGGGTGACGAGGAGGGGATCGCCGGGTAGGATTATGCTATGCGATGCTACTTGGTGAACTTACCATCTACTCTCTTCTACATGGTGCAAGATGGAGGTGGCCAGAAGCGTAGTCTTCGACAGGATTAGCTACCCCCCTCTTATTCTGGCATTCTGCAGTTCAGTCCACCGATATGGCCCTTTACACATATACCCATGCATATGTAGTGTAGCACCTTGCTTGCGAGTACTTTGGATGAGTACTCACGGTTGCTTTTCTCCCTCTTTTCCCCTTTCTATACCTGGTTGTCGCAACCAGATGCTGGAGTCCAGGAGCTAGAGATCTCGGGGATGATTCTACATGGAGTTCGGCTTCGAGGAGTAGTTAGGAGGTCCCAGGCAGGAGGCCTTGCCTTTTTGATCGTTGCTACTTTTGTGCTAGCCTTCTTAAGGCAAACTTGTTTAACTTATGTCTGTACTCAGATATTGTTGCTTCCGCTGACTCGTCTATGATCGAGCAATTGTATTCGAGCCCTCGAGGCCCCTGGCTTGTATTATGATGCTTGTATGACTTATTTATGTTGTAGAGTTGTGTTGTGATATCTTCCCGTGAGTCCCTGATCTTGATCGTACACATTTGCGTGCATGATTAGTGTACGGTCAAATCGGGGGCATCACATGATGAAAGCCTATGATCGAGTGGAGTGGGTGTTCCTGCAACAGATGTTGGAATGGTTTGGTTATGCCCCGACATGGATAGCGATGATCATGTGTTGTGTGACGACAGCGAGTTTCTTGGTAACGCTGAATGGTGCTTGCTCTAGGTGTTTCTTACCATCCCGAGGACTCAGGCAGGGTGACCCTCTTTCGCCATATTTATTTTTATTCTGTGTGGAGGGTTTTTCTGCACTCTTGAGGAAAGCACAGTCAGAAAATAAACTGAAAGGTGTTACGATTGGGAGCACTGGCCCCCATATTACACATCTTTTATTTGCAGATGATAGTATTGTGTTCTTGGAGGGATCCCCGGAGTACCTAGAGACACTAAGGGAGATATTGGTCATACATGAGGAGGCTTCGGGTCAGAAGGTGAATCTGCAAAAATCTTCAATCTTCTTCAGCAAAGGTTGTCAGGACATCACTAAAGAGGAGCTCAAATCGGTGTTGGGTGTGTCCTCGGAAGCCCTAAGCGAACGGTACCTCGGTCTCCCAACACAAGTTGGACGATCAAAAGAGGGTACGTTTCGGTATGTCACAGAGAGCTCGAAAGGAAAATGTAGCGGATGGAAGGGCTTGGGTCTGTCTAAGAAAGCAAGGGAGGTTCTCATCAAGTCGGGACTCCAATCAGTACCAACTTTCACCATGAGTTGTTTCCACCTCACAAAGAAAACGTGCTGGAATCTGAATTCTATCTCTTCGAAATTCTAGTGGGGGGCAAGGGACGGTGAGAGAAAGGTACATTGGATTTCCTTGCAGAAAATGTGCACCTCCAAGCGGGATGGCGGGATGGGATTCCGTGATCCGGTAGCGTTCAACCAGGCTCTCCTTGCAAAGCAAGCCTAGCGAGTCCTGCAATGCCCGGAGTCTTTAGTTGCGAGAGTGTTGAAGGCGCGCTACTTCAAAGATGATTCCATATTGAGTGCGACGTGCCCTTCGACAGCCTCATATACTTATAGGAGCATTTTGCACGGCAGAGATCTCCTTCAAGAAGGGCTTGTTTGGAGAATTGGAGACGGCTCCAAAGTTAACATACATCACAGTAACTGGATTCCGAGGAACGGATCTATGAAGCCACTTGGCCAGATATATATGCTGGGTGTGACAAAGGTGGCTGACCTCCTTGCAGCGGATGGTAGAACATGGAACCGCGACCGGGTCTTCGAGATGTTCACGCCGGATGATGCCAGCGACATATTGCAGATAGTGGTGGGCGGAGTGGGAGTTGATGACTGTCAAGCGTGGAACTACACGAAGAATGGAGCCTTCACGGTACGTTCTACCTATCATCTGAAAATGGCTATGATTAGAGCGAGCTCCGGACGGCCGGAATCTTCTAGCTCTGTGAATAAACACGGGGGGTATATGGCGCTATGGGGCACGAACGCACTAGGGAAGGCCAAAATTCATCTTTGGAGGTTGATTTCAAATGGCTTGGCGGTTGGGTCAGAGCTCCATCGGAGAAGGACAAAGCCTGGGGTATTTTGCGTTGCCTGTGGTCGTGGGGAAACTATAGATCATCGGTTTTGGTCGTGTCAACACTCTGTACTTTTTTGGCAGCTATTTCGCTCGGAAATGGGAGATATGGTGGAGATCACACCGTGCCAGTTTGACTCCCAGGGAGAGGTAGCTCGTTGGCTAATGCAGTGGCTAGCAGGAGCATCCGATGACGCAAAACAAGCGACGGTGCTGGCGTTATATGGCCTTTGGCTAGCCAGGAACGAGGCGTGAGATAGGAAGAAGATCAAGCCGCCACATGAAATTTTGGCCACAGTTTTGAGGCAGATGGAGGATTGGATGTTGGCACATCCCACTTCAAGCAACATTCCAGCTCATCCGCAGCCCCAGCGATGGGAACCGCCGGCCGAGGGCTGGATCAAGGTTAACTCCGACGGTGCAACTTCAAAAATGGGGGACAAGGCAGGCGGAGGGGCTGTGCTAAGGGACCATATGGGGCCCTTCAGAGCGGGTGTGTGTCACCATTTCTCTGTCGTGACTGATCCCGAGGTAGCAGAGATCTTGGCATGTAAGCGGGCTCTCGAGGTGGCGAACGATGTTAACTTGCAAAGATTACATGTGGGGTTAGACTCTCAAGGAGTGGTGCATATGCTGAAGAATCACTCAAAGGAGCTCTCGGCGTCCGGGCCATTGGTGGAGGAGATCAAAACTTTGCTGAGATCTTTTGTTGAGTTTAAGGTATCGTGGATTAGACGTTCTGCAAATGTTGCCGCACATAAGCTAGCTAGAGTAGGTGTGGGTGATGAACTTTGTAAGGTTTGAATGGGGGCTCCCCCGGATTTCGTTCTTTCTGTTTTGTCGGATGAGATTCCGAACTTCGTAAGTTAAATAAAGCGGCAACTTTGACCTAAAAAAAACTTCGCTCATGCCCGCCATCGTCACCACAGAAGCCTCGACGCCAACCCACACCAGCATCTTCCACCGGGCCGCCGCCCCGAGCTATTGCATTCCCAGACTCTTCCATATTTTTTCTTAGGCGAAGTGACATTTACGTTACAATAACCGAGAAGCATAGTTTAAAAACCCGGACTGGACCGGCGGTCGAACCGGAAAAAACCGGAACCGGCAGCCTCATCGGTTTTTAAGCTAATAAGACCGTTCTGCAATCAGACCGGAGAAAACCGGTAAAACCGGCCGGTTTTTTGGAAAACCGGTGAAAAAACCGGGCCATTGAACCGGGAAAAACCAGGAATCTTTTAATAGAAATTGGGAGAAGTGGAATTCAATCCTAGGACGTGTGAGCAGTACGGGGGGCCTGCCCACGGCCAAATAACCAACTCGGTTGTGCTACTTTGTTGTCCACTATATGGAAATAATTTTATTTGACCATTATTTCACACTGTATTAGCACATATATTACTCAACATATGTTATTTTATTGCTTAAAAAACCGACAATCAAACCGGTGAACCGGCGGTCGACTAGTAAAAACCTGAACCGATAACCTTTCCGGTTCGATTTCCGGTTCGGTTTTTTAAACTATGCCGAGAAGTCAGGACGGACACGTACTACGTACTACACAGTTTCATCTTCGGTGTGCTTCCAACTTAGTCGGTCCTCTCTTAGACCCACACCCACATCGTGACAGAAGCGCCACTGTGGCTGGTACCAACCGGTGGAAACAAGCCAGCAAGACCTCATCGCTGACCTGAACTGTCGCCGCAGCCTCCCTGCCCACAACGATCCAGCGGCAACCCGACAAGATCGAGCCCTTTCTTGACCATTTGTACTCTCGCGTAGTGTGGCCTCACAAACCTAAAAGGGCCAAAAGCGCCGAGGTCCCGGCCGAGGCGGCTAACCAACTCAACCCCAGTGAGATCTCATCTCTGACTCCCAGCCGTATAAACATTTTAACAACCTCGCATTCATCTCCACTAACCCATGTTGGTTCGTTTTACATCTCCTTTTGCTAGTTTAGCAATATCTTGCCACGCCATACTCGCAAAGCATGTCCGCCTACGTCCTCTCCACCTCGATCTGGCCTTTTGTACCAAGCCATATGGATTCCACATGCAGATGCAGGTGCCATGCATCTTTTCTTGCTCCTCCTAATCATGTTGGAACTTGGATCATAATGCTGCCCGTTGGTTCTTGTCGATGGAGCTCTGGTGTAAGCTTTTGCAATTAAATGGCGGGAACACATTTATGGTGTACGGGCGCAGCAACACGAGAGAAATGGTCTGAAATCAAATGTTCCCTGCGACGGAATTGTCACTGCTACTGCACATCGTACGAGGCCTACCGATTATTACAGTAGAAAAAAGGAAAAGCCGTGACGTGTATGGTGCACTCGAGCGAGGGCATGTGCTGGTGGCTGGCAGTTCAAGCCACGCACGCACGCGCGCAGTTCACACGCAGCGCACTGGCAGTGCATGCATGGCATGATCACGCGTCGCCACCGCCGTCGAGCGCACGAGGCCGGATGTCCTTGAGCACGCCCACCACCTGCTGCATCGTCGGCCGCTTGTCCGGCGAGTGCGCCGTGCACAGGTACCCCACCCGCAGGCACTCCACCATCTCCCGCTCCGCCGCCTCGCCGCCGTGCACCCGCGGGTCCACCATGTCCAGCCCCTTGCCGTCGCGGATGAGCCCGCGCGCCCAGCTCACCGACGCCTCGTCCCACCTCGCCTGCCCCGTCATCAGCTCCAGCACCAGCGCGCCGAACCCGTACACGTCCGCCTCCGGCGTCGCGTCGTCGTCCTCGCCGCCGCCGCCGCCGAGGTGCCCGAAGTCGGATATCCGGGGCTCCAGGTCGTCGCTGAGGAGGACGTTGGTCGGGACGAGGTGGCCGTGCACCGTCGCCCGGCATGACCCGGCCCACCCTTGGTGCAGGAACGCCAGGCCCCGGGCGACGCCTAGCGCGATGCGGTGCCGCGTCGGCCAGTCGGATATCGACCGCTTGTCCTCCGCCGCCTCCCAGATGTCCCCGCCGGCGTCGTCCATGTCCGGCCGCCCCGCCGGCAGCTCGTGGAGCCACCGGTGGAGGTCGCCTTTCTCCATGTACTCGTATAGCAGCAGCTTCTCCCTCCCTGCAATAAATGGCCGGAATTCCAATTTCAAAAGCCAAGACTTTATGTTGCTCAGCTCACACTGGCAATCCATCTGACCTGCTCACCGAACCTAACTGCTCCAACCAGAAAAGAAAGAATCCAAAGTAATCTGGACTCACCTGCAATGCAGTATCCAAGGAGCGGAAGGATGTTGGGGTGCCGGAGCCGCGCGAGTTCACGGAACGCCGCGGCCGCGGCGGCCGGGTTGTCGTCCTCCCCGACCCCGGCCATGGCGCCCTCCACGACGCGCACGACGACGTGCAGGTCCCCGGGCAGAACGGCGCGGTACGCGGCGCCGCTGCGGCCACCGCGCTCCGCGAGCTGGGATTCGCGGCCGAAACCGGAAGTGGCCGCGGCGAGGTCGGCGAGCGTCAGCTCCATGAGCGGCCGCTCGAAGAGCACCACCGGCGCGGCCGATGCCCCCTTTGATGTCGCCGCCGCCACAACCACCTCGTCTTCTTCCTTCTCACCCCACTGCACCTTCTTCTCCTCCGCCTCCTTGTCTCCGTTCTTCCTCTTCCTGCACCTCACCACCCCGCACGCCACGGATCCGACCAAGCAGAGCAGGACGACCACCGACGCCACCCCGCACACAATCGCCACGGCGACCACGCCCAGATGCTTCTTTCTTTTCGTTTTCGTTGCCGTGCTCTTCGCCGTCCTCGCGGGATGAGCCTTCTTTGCACTTGTTCCTCGTGGCGGCGGAGGCGGTGGATGAGGCCGCGCAGGGGAGTCTTTTGAGAACACTAATGAAGCATTGCCGGCGTGGATGAACGCCGAGGGCCCGAACTTCTTCACGGCGCTGGCGTTCACCGCGCCGGACAGGTTGTTGTACGAGACGTTCAAGAAACGGACCCCGTCGAGCGGGGGCAGGTCGCCGGGGAACCTCCCGCGCATCGCGTTCCGGGAGAGGTCGAGCCGGCGCAATCGCGTCAGCCGCCTCAGCCCCTGCGGCACCGCGCGGATCCTGTTCGCCGACACGTCGAGGGCGTCGAGCCCCGGGAGGCCGTCCACCCCCGCGACGACGGTGAAGCGGTTGCCGGACACGTTGAGGGACTGCAGCCGCGGGTTCGGCTCCACCCGCAGCGAGCCGCCGAGCTGGTTCCCCGACACATCGACGGCGCGGAGCGCCGGCGCGCGCCAGAAGCCGCCGGGGATGGCGCCCTGGAGCGCGTTCCCGGAGAGGTCGAGCGCGGCGAGGGCGGACAGGTTCGCGAGCGCCGCCCACGCCACGGCGCCCGTGAGGTTCCGCGACGGGAGGCGCAGCTCCCGGACGGGCCTGCATGCCGGCACGCCCTGCGGCCGGAAGTTGCGCACGTAGCGGAACGCGGCCGCGACGATCGCCGCGTCGTCCCGGACGCCGCCGGCGCAAGAAGAGGAGACAGGGTCGGGAAACGTAGTGGAAAGAACTAGCAGCAAGAGCACGAGGCGGCGGACGTGGGAGTGGAGTGGCATGGTGGTGGACGAGCACTTGAAGTCTACTCGTACCTAGTACGGGTGCGGCGCAGTTATTAGATGGGAGGTTTGAACCGCGGGCGGCATTGAAGGAGGAGGAGGAGGAGGAATGGAGCAGTACGCCGTGCAGGGGAGCTGCTGTGCTTTTCAGTTTTTTCTGGGTGGGATGTGTGTGAGCTGGTTTAATAGCTGCTACTGGGGATAGTGGCAGTGCGTGCTGATAGAAACATGGGGGCGAGGAGTTGTTGGTTTCTCATCTCCATCGTGGACTTGGGAAGAGTGGAGTCAGGTGGACAGAATGAGGATGGTTGATCTGCTACGCCAATTCCCCTTTTCTTGTTCTGCATTCTTGACTTTCGAAGCTAATGCTCAGAATTTCCCTCAGAAATTGATGGGAGTGCTATCGTAGTGTTTGGAGACAAACGAAACTCCTCCAATTTCTTGCCTTGTTTTTAGTCTAAGCGAAAAACCTAGGGTTTGCATTAGGCCTGGCCATGGGCAGCCCGGCCCAACCCAACCCGGCCTGAAAATCTCGGGCCGCGCCGAGCCCGAGTGTGCCATCGGGCCAGGCTCGGGCCTGGAACTGAGCCCGACGGGCAGGTCGGGCCGGGCTTGGGCCCGCACAAAATCGGGCCGCGTCGGACTTTCTTGGGCTTGGGCCCGATTTTGTAGGCTCGATGGCCGGGCCGGGCCGGGCTCAGGCCTGGATTTTTAGCACCGGACTTTTTTGGCCCGGCCCGAAGCCCGGCCCGCCTGAGATATGCACATGTATAGTTTGCATGTCCTCCGGCGGCAGCCGCCGAGAGTCTACATTGTGCGCGCGATCTTCCCATGTTCTTCCCCGCTGCTGTTCGGGCTGACTAAGGGGGTGACTGGTTCACCTTCCCGATCTTGACAGTGTGGGGACCTAGGGTTTTTTATGTCGTCTCCCGTGATTCAAGCAGTTCGTCAAAGACGGAACATGTGGAGGACCTGTTGGGAGCATCTTAGCATGCAAGAGGAGCAGCAAGAAAGCTTTGTTTGGGAAGAGGAAATTGTCGAGCCGCCGGTGGTCCTATAGGGCTACCGATCGCTCGCCTGCATACCACACGGGGATTTAGCCCATCTCGTTGTACTCGGACATGAGGTCGGTCTGGAATCCAGCCAAGCAAGTGATCTAGAGGAAGATAGATGAGAACTTCTTCACTATCAATTTGGGTTGCTTGGCAGTCTGGAATAAAGTGATGAACTTGGGGTCCGTGGCTCTTCGGGTACCAAGTTGCTATCTTGGAGGAGTATGACGGCTTCGAGAATCCTCATTCAATGGTGCTAAACAAATTTGTTGTGTGGACTAGTGTTCTTAGTTTGCCAGATAACTACCTTCACGACAACGTGATTCGGGGTATGTGTCGCCTCATGGGTGATATTCAAGAGGTACAAATTAAACTTCCAGCTGGTTATCCTAGGGAATTTGATAGGGTTCGTGCAAAAATATGTGAGAAATCGGTCTGTTTTGTTTCGACCATGAAAGACACAAACAAAGTTCGGTATGAGGTAACATCAAAAGTTATCGACCTTCTATGGACACCATGGGTTGTTGGGGCACTGGCAACAGGATAGGAAGTTGCTAAAAGTAGGACCGAAGAAGGACTCTTCTTTCGTCTGGGAGAACATCAGGTACTTACTATTCATGTGTGATGAAGCCCAACAAGTTTGGAAGTCTCTGGGAATCCATGAAATCATTGACAAAGTGTTGTTTGTTGATCAATCAAGCTCCATAGTCTTGGAAGAGATTCTACATAACGGCCGCAAATCGTCGCCAGGCTTAGTCAGATTGACATGAAGGAGATCGTAGCAGCGGGCGTCTGGTACATTTGGTGGCAAAGGCATGAGCTTGTCAAGAGCCAATAGGTAGATTCGGCGGCTAGGACGAGGTTTGCTACCTAGGCTTTCTTCTCCAATCGCGCTACCATTCAAGGAAGAAATTCACATGAAATTTTGTGGAGAAAGTTGCCAATAGGCTCTTATAAACTGAATATTGACATGGCATTCTTTGAGGATGGGAAGGGTGCAACTGGAGTTTACATTTGCAATGATCGTGGCAAGGCAGTAGCGGGAGCTGCTGAGAAAATGTTCAATGTCTTAAGTCTGACTACAACAGAAGCTCAGGCACTTGAAAAAAGGCGTACTCTAGTAGAACAATTGGGCTTCTCTCAGGCACTTGAAAAAAGGCTTGCTCAAGTAGAGCAATTGGGCTGCTCTCTGATCATCGTCGAATCTTATTCTGTGGAACTTGTCCAGCTATGCAATGGTGTGTTCGAAGTCTTGACTCCGTATGCGGCAATTATGGTTGAATGCTTCTTGATTGCACAAAGGTTAGGGAATATATCATTCCAACACTGCCCGAGGGATGCAAATAAGGTGGGTCATACTATAGCTAGGCGTGTTTATGATTTAAATGCTTTCGATGCATTCCCTTAAAAAACTCCTCCGACTTCTTTGAACCCCAACAACCTATAAAACCTCTCTAAACAAACAAAAAACAACCCTTAGAGTCGGTATTTGACAAATGGGGAATTTCTGCAACAAACATGTGAGGTGAATCAATGTTGATTTTATGGATGAAAGTTTACAAAAGAAAATTACGCATGTCATATTATGTTTATTATATTATTTACAACAAACATGCATGTCCGCGAGGTTTTATGGGAAAAAGACCTACGTTGTGATCTGATAAACTGATAACCCACAAGTATATGAGATCAATTGTAGCCTCTTGCGATAAGTAAGAGTGCCGAACCCAACGAGGAGCTAAAGGTAGAATTTATATTCTCTTCAAGTTACATCGACCACCGATACAACTATACGCATACTTAACGTTCGCTTTACCTAGAACAAGTATGCAACTACTTTGTAGGTGTAAGTACAAGTTTGCAAGAATAAAATTAGAAGTACTTAGCGAGAATAAAATTAGGATTAATTTGCAAAATAATAAAAGTTAGTTGTTTAGTAGAAAGCTTTTGTAACACAAGAGAAATATTTGTCCCTAAGCAATTGATAACTAGACCGGTAATTATTATTGTAATTTTATATGAGGGAGAGGGATGAGCTAACATACTTTCTGTAATTGGATCATATGCACTTATAATTGAACTCTAGCAAGCATCCGCAACAACTAAAGACCATTAAGGTAAAACTTAACCATAGCATTAAGTAACAAATCCTCTTTACTCCCATACGCAACAACCCCCTTACTCGGTTTTGTGTTTCCGTCACTCAAGCAACCCACTACAAGCAAATTATGAACGTATTGCAACACCCTACATCGGTAATCCCGCACGCTTGCGCGACACGGAGGGCATCATAGGACAACACCGAAATAAAACACACAACTCAAACCAATCATGATCATCAATCAACCCATAGGACAAAACGAATCTACTCAAACATCATAGGATGCCAATACATCATTGGATAATAATATGTAGCATTAATCACCATGTTTAAGTAGAGATTACGGCAGGGAGAAGAGGTGTTACACCGCTGCATAGAGGGGTGAGAGTTGGTGTTGACGGCAACGAAGTTGTTGGTGTCGATCGCTGTCATGATGGTTGCCCCGTCGGTGTTTCGGCGCCACTGGGAGGGAGGGGGAGAGAGCCCCCTCCTCCTTCTTCTTCCTCCTTAGTCTCCCCCTAGATGGGAGGAGAGTTTTCCCTATATGGTACATGGCTGCCATGGCCCCCGGAGGGCAGGAGCCCCTCCGAGATTGGATCTCTTTCTCTGTTCTCTTCTGTCTTGCGTTTCTTTTTTTGGCCAAAAACCGTTTCTTAAATTTTCGGAGATCCGTAACTCTGATTGGGCTTATGTTTTGAGGGGATTTTTATCTGGATATTAGCTTCCTTACGGCCGAAGGACACCTCTAACTGACTTACAGGGGCACCACAAGCCTGCTGGGCGCGCCCTGGGTAGGGGTCGCGCCCTCTGAGCTTGTGGCCCCCCTCGGGCATCATCTCGCGTTGATTCTTTTTTCCAAAAATCACATATATTCCAAAATAAATGTTCATAATTTTTTATCATGGACTTCGTTTGACACGAACTGGCACTGGGCACAGAATATTAACATGAAACAATAAAAAATTATAGATACGGCGGAGACATATCATAAACAAACATGTGTTTATTTTTAGTGCATACTTTTTTAGGTTATAATATATGTCCTTTTTCATGAATATTTGTACGCATGTTGGAAACAATGGAAGGTTTGATATCAAAAGAAAATTCAGTTCTCACCTTTGCCCGAGCTTCCTAGCTTTTTGTATCAATGTTAGAGGTTCACAATTGATTCTATTGATTGCATAGCTGGACAGGTTCAACCAAATGTAACACCCGTTGCATATCTCTTTTCTCCTCCACAAGAAAAGCCTCTTCTCCTCTCGTCGGCGTCAATGTCGGTCCACCCCATCTCCGATGACCTATGGGCCATGGGGTGCGAAGGATCTAGGACCCCTGTTGGCGGGAGGGACCCCGTTCTCGTTCTTGTTAGATTCAGCGTCTTGGTTGGGGTTGTGTGGCGGCGGCTATGTCCCTTAGTAGAATAATGTCTCCCACGTTCTATCCCCATTGGATGGTGCCCCTAACATCCTCGAAGGGCGTGTGAAGGTGTATCTCCATTGGATCTCGCGGGATTTGATCAGTGTTAGTCTTGAGTGGATATGTTTGGATCCGGTCTTTGCCCGTCTTCATTTCAGTATTTATAGGTTTGATCCTTCTGATCTATGACTTTATTCACCAGTGATGCATGGTTGTTACTCTGGTGCACTGGTCCTATGGGGCCTTAGCACGACGACTTCCCGACTGTCTACTATAACAAGGTTTGCCCGACTCCAATAAGGGATGGGTGATGACGTGCCTTCGACTCGCTCCAGTGCTTATAGTAGTCGCTAGGTGGTCCATGAATACGATTGTAATTTTTATTACCTCTGTTGTTCCTTGTACTGTCATGATTGAAAATGAATAGATTAGAAGTTTCTCGCAAAAAAAAGGTTCAACCAAATGTACCTATTTGTTGTGTTGAAGTAGGCTGGAGAAAATTTAGTTCTCACCTTCGTACCTATTTGTTGGGCTGAATTTGTACGCATCGTCGAATGTTAGAGGACAAATTCGAAGGTGAGGTGAATCAACATTAATTTGTACACATGTTGGAAACAATTGCTACTCCCTCCGTCTAGGTGAGTAAGTCATCTTAGGTTGTGCACCGTGACCAAGGAGGAGGGGGAAACGAGAGATATTAATGTTTATTTGCTAATTAATAGCATTGCATGCAATGAACTAACCAGTGCATGTCGTGTTTGGTAGTCTCAAGTCATTAAAAGCATGCACACCCCTCATCCCTTATTGGTTGATATGTCAAGAAACAAGAAACGAGGTAGAAGTTAATGCACTGCGCCTAAGTGTTTTGGGATTATTTGGTTTTCGTAAGATGACTTACACACCTAGACGGAGGGAGTACTCACAACGGAAGCAAATAGATCTGAAGCAACTGATATTAGATCTCACCTTAGCGCACGCACCACGAGAAACCTTAACTTTGCATGTGATTCAAAAAA
Source organism: Aegilops tauschii subsp. strangulata (assembly GCF_002575655.3). NCBI lineage: Eukaryota > Viridiplantae > Streptophyta > Magnoliopsida > Poales > Poaceae > Aegilops > Aegilops tauschii. The sequence continues at coordinate 485,923,776 of NC_053041.3, forward strand.
GAGTTTTTCTAGGTGTATACCGATTGTGTTTTTCTAAAGTTATAAACAATCAAGAAAATTACAACTCTAGTTCAATAAAGGGTGCAACTTGCACTTAACTTAAGATGTTAGTCAACTCAGACATTAACAGACCCTGAAAAACAACATCGAGTCCAACTTTATAGAAGTTTCTTGATAATTATAGTACGCACCTACGCTTATATTTGTCGTCCAGTTTTGCTTCTCTCCAAGAAGGCACTCTTAAGGTGACAAGGGCTTCCTGCCTCCGGCGGTACTGCCGCTGGTGTGCCTTATCTTTTGTGGTCTTAGAGTCATGGAGACGCGATGAATCCCGAGTCTTACTGGCGAGAGAGCTCCTTCATCTCAGGTGTTTTTTTAGTTTGGTTAGGGTTTGTGTTCTGCTCAGAAAGATGAGACGACAACATTTCTCTCAAGATGAAATAAGGTTCTCCTCGTCTATCCCCGTCCAAGTGGTGTGTCTAGCGTCGTCAAAAGGCTTGTGGTGATGTGTCTCTGGCTGATCTCTGGGGATTCGATCGATGTTTATTTTTGGTGGATCTGTTTGGATACGCTCGTCGTTCGTTTGTGTTCGTGTGTATATAAGTTTGTTGGATCGTTTTGATATATGCCTCTCTTCATCGACGAGAGTCTCTATTCTAGTGCAGTGATAGCTTCACGGTGTCCACAGAAACGCCCTCCGCTAGTCTTTATCTTTCCTTCTTAGCGCTCCACAGGAGTCGCGATGTACCACTACATTCTCCTCCCAGCCGACGCCCACACAGGCAGCAGAGCATGCCAGGGTGCCCTCACCATTGCCACTTGCCCGTGGTCGTAGCCCCGTGCAGCAGAGCTTTCCAGGGGCGGCAAGGAGGCACTCGCAGGGGAACCGCACTCCGCCATCCTCTCCTCCCCTGTCGCCTACCTCGGTGTTGCGCGCCATGCCTCTCTCAAAGCGTGTGGCCTCCTCCCCGGTGATCTCCAGCTCTGCCTGCCCTGACCTCATCGACCTCTGCGCGCCGGTGGTCATGCTCAGGCCTCTGGTGACCTTGTCGCCGTCAAGACCACCGGGCTTCGAGGCCTCTCCCACTCCACCTCTGGTCTCCATGTGGACGCCGCGACGCACTCCCTCTCCGGCACGCTCGAGGCAGCTTGAGCTCGGCCTGGCCGGGCTGGAACAGCTCTTTGTGCCAGCTACGGCTCCGCTCCTGGGCACGCCAGCTTCGCCTGCCCCGGTGCCTCCCACTGCTCGCCAGAAGACGATGGCGGGCGTCAACATTACCAGTGTTGGGCTGCTTGTCAAGCGAGTCAGTGCACGTGTTCATGCTGGTGGACAAACGCAGAAGACACCGCAAGCAAGACAGGCTCAGGCAAGCATCTGCCGCAACCTGGGCATTGTCTAGGATGGCGAAGATATTACAGAGAAGGCAATTGCTTCCTTTGCTGCTCAGTTCAAAAATAAGCTTCCTGATGATGTTATAGGGGCCATGCGTGCTTTCTTCCGGCTCGACAACGAGCAAGTTAACACCGCCGAAGATGGCCTTCTTGATCATGGTGGTGCAACTGCACTTGACCACGAAGAGATTGGGGCATCACAGGCAACTGCCTGAAGTTTGTTGCTGCCTGATGTATCAGCTTGTGCTCATGTTAGTGCAACTCCCAAGGGCGTGCACTAGCTACGTTTGTTTCTGCATTACCAATCTAGGTGCTTTTGCCGGTCCAGTGCTTGTACTGACGGTTGCTCTATTAGTCCTGATGCTCTCGCCCTCTATGCTGTAACTCCCTGCTTTGGATTAATGCTAGTACAAGGGTTCATTTGGTTTACAAATGTTAGCACAACCAATCAACGTCCTTAGTTGGAATGTGAGGGGCTTAAATAGCTCTGATCGTCGCGATACTGTTCGGGAAACAATTGCTGCCTCTTCCTGCCAGCTCGTTTGCCTGCAAGAAACCAAGTTAGACAATGTTGACAAATTCACTGCTTTGCACCTTGGAGGCAGCCGTTTAGGCAGCTACGCGCAGAGGTCGGCTTCCGGCACACGTGGGGGAATTCTCCTTCTTTGGGACGACCAGATGGTCGATGTCTCAAGCATTGCCGTCTCCATTTTTTGCCTCTCAGCCATGGTCCAGGTCAAGGGTTCAGAAACATGCTACAAATTACCATCATCTACGGCCCTACGTCTGCCGCCCTCAAGGATGCTTTCTTTGCGGAGCTCATTGCTCATAAGCCACCCCAGGGGATCCCTTGGCTCGTTCTCGGAGACTTAAGTAAATAGCATAAAACTACTAGTTTACAGGCTATGGTTTCAAAAAACTACCATTTTTTAATTTTTCTCAGATAACTATCAAATGGGCGGTCGGCTGTTTCAAAAAACCCCAAATGACCGTTGCTTAAAATTTAAACATGTTTAGGACAGGTCGGGCCCGCACCTAAACAAACCGTCTGTTTGACCATTAGGTTGACCGTTAATTTACAAGTGGGGCCCACATGTCAGTGTCTCTATCTCATATGTCCTCACTTTTTACAAAATAGCCCCTATAAACATTTCTGAAAAAGCAATCGGGTCCCTACTCCAGATCACAGCACCACTGGCGCAGTTCCTCTCGACGCCGCCTCGTTCGGCCGGCGAGCCGCGTCGGCAGCCGCCGGAGCTCGCCATCGCGCGACCTGTCTCTCTTTCCTCTCCCTCGCGCCGGCTCGAGGTGGATCAGGCGGCCGACGTGTTGGGGTCCAGCCGGAGCTCCTTGCCCGCGGCCGCCGTCGACGCCTTCGCCGGCCTTCTTGAGCTCTCCGGCGCCGCCGATGCGTACAGCCTGCGCCGCTGCTGGAGCGTGTGCCTCCCGTTGCCGCTGCCGGCTCTGCCGCCGGCTGTCTCCGCGCCCGAGCTCGCGCAGCTGCTGCTCGCGGCCATGCCCGCCACCGCGTGTGCCCTCCGCTGCCAGGCCCGGTGAGCTCTGCCGCCGGCCATCCCCCAGCCTCCGTCTCTCCAGCCACTGCTCCGGGCGGCGGCTTGCACACAAGCCCCCCATGGCGCGCGCGGCGACCGCGTGCGGAGCCCCATGGCGTGCAGCGACGGCCACGGGCAGAGCCCTTTGGAGGCTGATTCCAGGGACTCGATTGCTTTTTTAAAATGTTTGTAAGGGATAATCCGTAAAAAATCTATGAATGAGGCGCTGACATGTGGCCCCCACAAGTCAGTTAACAGTCAAACAAATGGTCAACCAAACGGTGTGTTTAGTGGCGGGCCCGACCTGTCATAAACATGTTTAATTTTTTAACAAAGAGAATTTGGGGTTTTTTGAAACAACCAACCCCTGACTTGATAGTTATTTGAGAAAAATTAAAAAGTGGTAGTTTTTTGGAACCATAGCCTGTAAACTAGTAGTTTTATGCTATTTACTCCGGAGACTTTAACCAGATTTATCGTGCCCGTGACAAAAACAAGAGGAATGTCAATATTAGCCGCATCACTAGATTCCGCAACACACTACAGGCCTGCGAGCTCAAAGAGATCCATCTCCAAAATAGGTGTTTCACCTGGAGTAAAGAGAGGCGAAACCCCACGCTCTGCAAACTAGACTCCTTTTTCTGCAATCCGGAGTGGGATGTGCAATTCAGCACACATATTCTGCACGCCTTATCTTCTTCCCTCTCGGATCACTGCCCGCTCCTCCTTGCTGATGTAGCGGGACCGCGGAGGCCACGCACTTTCAAGTTTGAAAGCTTCTGGGCCTCACTTCCTGGCTTCCAGGAGGTTGTCTTCAAGGCATGGCAGGAACCATCTGGCCACCGCAAGCCCTATCAGGCCCTTCATCACAAGTTGAAGAAGACCGGTCTCGGACTCACCGAGTGGAGCCGGCCGGAACTTATTCTCAAATGCCAAGATCCAGCACCACGCCGCCCTTTGGGTCATCCTTCACCTTGACATGGCACAAGACCAGCGGCCCCTCTCGCCCGCGGAATCGGAGCTTCGCTCACGCCTTAAGCGGAGGGTGGTTAGCTTGGCGGTTCTGGACAGAGCCAGGAAGAAGCAACGCGCAAGGATTGCTAATCTTAGAGAAGGCGATGCTAACACCAAGTTTTTTCATCGGCGCATCAACGCGAGGCATAGAAAGAACTATATTCATCGAATCAAGCTCAATCATGGGTGGGTCACGGAGCATGCTCTCAAGGAGGACATCATTTTGGCCACTTTTCTGAAGTCATGAAAAAAGGGGCGACAAGGACAAAAGATTTTAACTGGGAGGGACTTGGCCTGGAGGCCAAAGACTTGGCATCCCTCGGTGACCCCTTCTCCGAAGAAGAGGTGCGGGAGGCCATTAATCAATTGCCATGTGACAAAGCGCCCAGCCCGGATGGATTCACTAGCCTATTCTTTAAGAAATGTTGGAATATCATTAAAGGCGACCTCATGCAAGTCATTTCCTCATTTGGCAACCTCCCCACATACAACCTACATTGGGTAAATTCGGCGAATGTGGTGCTTTTGCCAAAGAAGGAAGGGGCCGAGGAGATTTCTGATTACCGCCCAATAAGTCTCATCCATGCTGTGGCCAAAATTGTTGCGAAGATTCTTGCCACCCGCCTTGCTGGCCACATGCACTCCCTCGTCTCCCACGCATAGAGTGTGTTCATCAAGACAAGGAGTATACATGATAATTTCATGTACGTCAGGAACCTTGCTCGTCGGCTCCACAAATGCAAGACACCCTCCCTTCTTTTCAAGTTGGACATTTGCAAGGCTTTTGATTCTGTGAGATGGGAGTATCTCCTTGACCTCCTGCAGAGGAGGGGTTTCCCGAGCACCTTCCGTGACTGGATTGCTGCGCTCCTTCGTAACTCAACCTCTCGGATTCTTTTGAACGGGGTTGCTGGCAGACCCATTACACTTGGGCAAGGGCTGCGCCAGGGAGACCCGCTGTCACCCCTGCTCTTCGTCATCGCTATTGACCCCCTTCAAAGAATACTTGAGGTGGCCACTCGCGAGGGCTTGTTCCACAAGATTCGTGGGTGTGGTGTGGTCCTTCGCACCTCCCTATATGCGGACGATGCGGTTGTTTTCATGGCACCTATCAAAAGCGACATCGACAACCTCGATAGGATTTTGCACCACTTCGGCGAGGTCACAGGGCTGGCCACTAACTTCCTCAAGAGCTCGGTCGTGCCCATTCGTTGTGGGAACATCGACCTCCCAAACGTCCTACACAGTCTCCCGGCTGCCCGCGCATCTTTCCCCATAAAATATTTGGGACTTCCACTCTCGGTGTGGCAGCTAAAGACAGTTGATTTTCAGTTCCTCGAAGATAAGGCGGCCTCCAAGTTAGTCACTTGGGATGGGCAAAGCATCACCGCTATTGGACGGGCAAACCTTGTCAAGTCTGTGCTCTCTTCCCAAGCAACGTTCTTCATCACCCCCTTGTTGTTCCCCCGTGCACCATCCAAAGCCTTAACAAGCTTCAACGGGCCTTTCTTTGGGCGGGTAAGGACAAAACAACGGGCGCCAAATGTAAGGTGAACTGGGACACTGTTTGCCGCCCACTTGAATATGGTGGGCTTGGTGTGCTCAACACGGACAAGTTTGCAAGGGCGCTCAGGTTGCGATGGTTATGGCTCCAGTGGAAGGAGCCGGCGAAACTATGGATCGGGTTGGGTAACCCATGCGACGAAGCTGATCGTACCTTCTTCTATGCCTCCACGACCATTACAGTTGGAAACAGTGCTCGCACGCCCTTCTGGGAAGCCCCTTGGGTGATGGGTCGGAAGCCCAAAGACATTGCACCGTTAATTTTCAAGGCATTCAAGCGGAAAAGTTGGAAAATTAGAGAGGCTTCGAAGGATGATGCTTGGATATCTAGAATCAACATGACAGCCAACTTCACCATCACCCACTTCACGGAGTTTCTGGAGCTTTGGGCCATTCTGCGTGACTCCCAGCTTCATGAAGACATGGAGGATGACATCACCTGGAAACACACCACCAACGGCCTTTACTCGGCGGCTTCCGCCTATATGGCTCAATTCCTGGGTTTGGCATAGTCCCCAATGCTATGCACGGTTTGGAAGGTCTGGGCACCGCCTAAGGTCAAATTCTTTGTTTGGTTGGCAATGCAAAATCGGGTGTGGACTGCGGATAGATTGGCTAAGAGGGGATGGCCAAACTGTGGGCTATGCCCTCTCTTCAAACAAGTGCAGGAATCAGTGGATCATCTTATTTTTCAGTGCAGGTTCACGCTCAGGCTCTGGGGCATGGTCAAGGCTTGGCTGCAACTAGAACACCTTGATACTTCCACATGGCTACAACTACGATCCACGAAGGAATGGTGGATTGGCTTCTCTAACACTCTTGTTCCTAACAAGAGGGCCATGGCCTCGCTTGCAATGCTAATCTCATGGGCCATTTGGAACGAACGGAATGCGTGCGTCTTCCACCACAAGTGCATGCCACCAATGGTCATACTCCAGAATATCAAGAAAGACGCGGCTCTATGGGTGGCCGCCGGTGCAAAAAAATTGGGTTCAATCATGCCGCGAGAGTAATTTTTTTGTATCTTGGGGTGTTGTATCTTCAACAAACTCTATTCTCCTCTTAATTAATATATGAGCCAAGTCTTTTGCCTCCATTTCAAAAAAAAACATACTCACTGTTGTTCTCCGTTGTTGTTGATGGCTTTATTAATTTAAAAAATTGGGTCTCCTTTGCCAGCCAAAATCAAAATGCAAAGTGCACACTTACCAAGGCCTGCGAAAAACTGTTGCTTGATGGAACTAGTGGATTATCAGTAATGATGTTTATCATCTACATTCCCCTGTCTCCTTTGATACAAAAAAGCAAGTAATGATATCTCTCTTTCATTAACGGCTATGTTGGTGCCACTGATGACAGATGATCGTCCCATGCATGGCTGTTGCCTGTTGCACATGCATAATTTGTTTTGCATGCGCCTAATAAGCATAAAATTGGCTATCTATAGTGCATACCCCGTATTCCTTATTGTTTTGTCGGTGGGATGGGACTGTTATGCTGACCACCACCAAGATTTGCACATTTCCTGAAGGAGAAAACAAACGGCCTCCTGCAAGAATCCTATGTTCCAAAGTATCTTCGGTGCGGTTCGCTTGTGCACACTTGTGCTACTTGCGAATGCCTGGGATCTGGACCAAAAACGGAGGATGGATGATGATTGTATCAGTCGCTTGTGTTAGAAAGTTACAACCTGCATGTAAAGTTAGAGTATATATGATGCTATGTGTGACTAGGATCGTCTTTTCAGATAACCATGCATGCTGAATTATTGTTCCTTGGCCCTGCCGCTAAGCATGCATGTATCATTAGGCCGGCCTTCTCTCACCTCCTCTCTTGTTTCTTGTAGACCGTTGCCTTGCACGAAGCTTCTAGTCCTATCGATTATTTTGTTACTCATGGCTTATCACCATGATCGCTCGATCTTATAGGCCAATTTTGACAGTAAAGGAAACATGTATATCAAACACATGTTAAAGGACCGCCTGGTCTCTATGGAAGCACCGCAACACTCGCATCTTCGATGAACTACGGCCTTCGTTGCATCATCTCATCACCGCCATCAAAGACGACGCACGCCATTGGGCTAGGACGGTAATAACATTACGGCTTGTTTAGTTTGGTTCATGTTATTCCCAAAGAGTTTGGTTTTTGTGCACCCAGGGACATTGCACCCCCGGTGCACCTACAATAAAAAAGTTAGCAAAACATTTTTAAAAAATCTGAAACTTTGTGGATGTGATTATGATCAAATGTTTTAGGTGCTTGCAAAATTTGGAGGCGAAATGACATTCGAAGAGCCCTGTAGAAAAAAAAATTGTGCTGAAAACATGTGAACAATAACTTATTAGGTACAGAGCATCATTTGTATTTCATTTTGTATGGAGATCATTTGATTTTTTTGGTGACCAAACTTTGCAACCTCCTAAAACATTTGCTCATAATCACATCATATTTTTTGGAAATTTACTATTCACTGCGGTGCAGTCACTCCTTTCCCTATTCCCAAAACACACAAAGACATGGAAAAGAAAACACATGATTGGAAATTTAAAAAGTTATGCACTCTTGAATCATATATGATTATAATAGGGTTTCATAGTGGTCCATGTTCCACTTCACAACCTAATGAGAAACACATGTATGTAACTTGTGTGAAACATTGCCCAGTGAGAACACATGTATGAAACCTATGTGAAATTGATGTGAATGTTAACCAAATTCAGAAATGCTCAAACGACAAACTTCATGCAAAATTTAACTCTCCAGAAGAATCAAACGAACTAAACTTTGTTTTTGAATTTCGATAAAAAATTGATTGAAACATTTTTATGGGTCATATGGACATTTTGTTTGATTCATATGGACACTTTCTATGCACGACATAACACTGTTTTAGAAAAAAAAGAAAATATTCAATCTTCTTTAAAGCTTATTATAGAACTGTGACATCCGGCTTAATTGGAATGGTAGACTAATTTTATTAACAAGGTGCACCTTCTTTTTCGGGAGCCCATCTAAAAGGAACTTCAAAGTTAAGCGTGCTTGTTTTGTAGCAATTTGAGAATGAGTGAGCACAAAGTGCGCAAGAAACACTACTGTTGGCCTGTGAGGCCAGTCTAGATCGCAGGTGCAATGGCAGGAACCGGTGGTTTAGTTAGCGTTACTGTTGGTATCAGAGGCGACCCTTGCGGTTGCACAGGCCTGTGCAGGTCAGTGTAGACCACTCATATCAACAAGGTGCACATGAAAGACTAGTGTTCGTCTGTGGAAGCAGTCTAAATCCTAGACGTTACGGTCAAGAACCGACGGGTTTGGTCAGAGTGTTAAAAGTATACATTTCCAAGTAGAAATATGGTAGAAATGAACAATGGACAAGAAGAAGAAGAATCTTGTTAAAAAACAAGTAAAACAAAAAATATCTTCGGCGGGCCTTAAATGGGCTTTCCCCACGCATGGGGCTTACGATGTCCTCTTCTGGTTTTATTGAGGAAATGCAACATCCCTTTATCTTTTTTCCATAAACAAGCCTCAGTTGACATATTGTCTCCCTTCGATGGGCCCCGCGGAAAAATACAGTTTCTATCCTATTGAAATAGCTAGAAAGTAACGCCAGGGCTATGTGTCGCCCGCACAAATTCCTATTAGGAATTCCTACAGTCGGCTGCTATCGGGCTGGCCCAACGTTGTAGCCGGCGCGAGTTGTTTTTTATGTTGTCTTTCTTTTCAGTTTTTTCAATTGTTTGTAGCACAGTTTGCTTGGGTTTCTTTGGGTTTTTTCCCTCTGTTTTCTCGGTTTCCGTTCTTCATTTTCTTTTTTTCGTCGGTTTTCTTTGGTTTCTTTATTTTCTCTCTTTTTTTGTTCAACAATACTTATTTCTTTCATATATATTGTAAATCTTTGGTACAAAAGGAACATTTTTTGTTCATATTTAACATTTTTAAACATGATTAACATATTTGTCAAATATATGTTTTGATGCCTACTTTTATATATATATATATATATATATATATATATATATATATATATATATATATATATATGCACATTTGTCGTATGTATCTAAAACATTTTCTTATATATGCTTAATATTTTTAAATATATGATTAATATTTTTTCTAATACCAGAACGCCTTTTAATACAGGTTGAATTTCTTTTGTAGAATACAAAATTTTATTTTTAAACTATGTGGGGCATTATTATACATCGGATAAACATTTGTTAGAAGAATATCATAAAAAATTTGTTTGAAACACGTGAACATTTGTAAAAAAAAAGAAGCATATAAGTTTTGAATGATACGAAACGTTTTTCAGTTGCACGAACATTATTATTTTTACATTGTATAACATTTATTCTAAATGTTGCGTACATGTTTTGAAACTTATAAACTTTTTTTTAATGCCACAAACATTTTTTTGAATGGTACAATTTTTAAAAAATGTTTTGCGAACATTCTTTTTACTATGCTTACATTTTTTAATGTGTGATAAACATTTTTTATTAAATAATTTATTTTTTACATTATATTTAGTTAGTAATTTTTTATATAAACAAAACTAAAAAAACACGCCACGCCAGCATGACGAGACCACGTGGTTACTGGGCTGGCGTAGTACCGACTCCCTTCAAGCAACCCTCGCACATGACTCGCTGTGAACGGCACATAGCCACATGCAGTAAGAAAGGTGGAGCCTATTCCGCTCATGGCTCGCTGGTAGTATTTTTTTAGATTTGCTCTTTTTAGGGGTAAAGGAACCTTAGTGACCAAAAACCACAACTAGTGGAATACAAATTGTGTCATGTGGTTGGGCAAACCAAACATGAAGACCCGGAGCTAAAGTAAGAGTTTGCTGGTGGTGGTCAAATGTGTAGCCATCCACGGCAATGGGTTGGCCCACCTGGTTGTTCTCATGTCTTGTTTTTTTAGACTACTCCCTCCATTCCAAAATATAAGTCTTCGTAGAGATTTCAAATGGACTACCACATACGGATGTATATAGACATATTTTAGAGTGTAGATTCACTCATTTTGCTCCGTATATAGTCATTTGTTGAAATCTCTAGAAAGACCTATATTTAGGAACGGAGGGAGTAGTTTTTTCTTTTTTCTGTGTTTCTTTGTAGCTTGTTTTTGTTGGTATTTTTATTTAATTTCCTTTTTCTTTTTTTCTTTTTCTTTTTTAATTTTAAATGTGTGTACATGTTTTAAATCCAGTAACTTCAACTTCCCAATCTAACCGACAAATCATTCCTCTCTGTCCCCCATTTGCTAGGGTTTGGGCATGCCATCGGGGTTGCGCGCCACTCCCTTGATGTCTTGTTCCTCTCAACCTATTTCACCTCTAACGTGCTCGTAGCCATTGCGACCACTGTTCCTCATAGGCCTCTCGTGCACATTCTCAATTTTGCCACTGCCATGCGCGCCCTGTGACGATTTTTGGCATTGATTAAATGATGCCATGACCAAAGAAGAATGCCATGTACGTAGTAAGAAGTCACTGGCGGAGCAAACTATATGTAGGGCTGGGGGGCAATTGCACCTATGTTTTGCACATTTGTTTGCAGGTAAAAAAGAATAGAAACCCCATCCTCATTCTGTTTCTATAGTGCTAGTGAAGAGAAAAGACGCCGTCTTTGTAATAAGGAGTGAAGACGCTTCGATTTGAAAGTTGTCCCATAAAGAAGTAACTAGCCAAGTGTTCTAAGAATACTAGTCTTACTCTAATTAACATAAACTGAAAACAATTTGGGAAAAAGGTAGTTCTACATGAGGTGCAGTCTGCAACATCAGTCCTTACTACCACTTTAGTTTATTTAGACTAGCATACTAACGGATGTGTGAATATCTCGGTGTAAGAAGGAAAAGAATCAAAACTCCATGGAGCAAGTGATGATTGGTTACCACTAAAATACACAGGGCAGTTCATCCAGTAGCATGATTCAAGCCTCAAGTCTTCTATATCTAAATAGCTAGCCCATATTGCTATATTTTTGTACATATGCATGCTTCCACATCAACTCAATTATTGATAGCCACCCGATCCAAATTGCGGGGCATTAGTCATGCCTGTACTCACGAGTTGCTTTGTTTTTGCATTAATTCATCCATTCAAATCAGGCCTCCTCATCAAGTCATTCTTGTCTTTTTTTGGAAGGGGGGGGGGGGGGGGGGGGGAGGTCAACATGATAAGCTAAAATTTATGCATTAGTTTTTTGTGTGATCATTCTGCAATTTAAAAAATGGTATAGCTTAAATTTAACTCAAATGTTTTTCAATTTTGATATATCATGTTGCCACATTTTATTGTTTCTAAAATGTAAACCAATAGCACTCTAACATTAGTTTTTCGTTATTTTTATTTATTTTTGAACATCTGTTTGCATGATTTTATGGAATTTGGGAACACTTCCTTAAAATTCGTACTTTTATAAATTGCCAAACATTATTTATTATTTCCAATAATTTTCTAAATCCATGTTTTATAAATCCCTAAAAAAATAAAACTTTTGAAAGATTTTTTATAGAAACCGCCGAAATAACAGCAGCTGAAAAAACGCTGGCTAAAGGGCGAGCCCAGAGAGGGCTATGCAGGTAGTGGGGTGCACGTTTGGGCCTCCAGGGCTATATCTGGCCGATTGCGGGAGATCCTTCGGTCTAGCCTCTGATGCTCCGATAAATGAGCCGGCCGAAACTGTTGACCTTGTAGGTTTTACGACGGTTTGAACTGGTTTTATAACCTTCCACGTGGGTTTTTCTTACTCTTTCGTTTCTATGTGTTCTCTATCAGGTTTTCATCAGTTCTCTTTGGTTTTCTCTTTTTCCCTTTTTTCTCAAATACATGTCTACTTGTTTGAACACACATTGTACATTTTTCGTGTACAGCTAAATTGTTTTCCATGTACATTCAACATTTTAGAATACAAGATAAACATGTTTTCAGCATTTTTTAAATACGTGCTAACCTATTTCAAAAAGATTTTGAAATATATATTTTAAACCTCATAAACATTAATTTAGATTGTATAACATTTAAAAATCACGGACATTTTTATAGACACACTTTTAAGTGGCACATAACATTTTTTGGAGTATGTGAACATTTTTTACATTGTAATTTGTTTTTGTAAATGTTACGTACATTTTTTAAAACACATGGAAAAAATAGTTGCCTAATTTTTTTATTGATAGAAACATTCATTAAAATTAAAATAACAATTACTTTGCACCTCCTTAATATTTTCAAAATTCATAGTTAATTTTTGGAATAATTTTAAGTTTAATAATAGATGTATCTATAATATTATTTCAACAAATGAATGACATTAAAAAGAAAAAGGACATTAATCTACAGGGAGCTACTTTTGCGGGCCCAATAGTCGCTAAGGGAGGGCGCCCCTGAGGCCAGACTCCTTCGGTCTGGCAACAGGCGATGCATGTCTCCGTTTGGGCGACTCCCAGCGTCCTACTTTTTCTTTTTCCTTTTGACGGGACTCCCAGCGTCCTAGTCGTGATATAGGAAGTCCCAGAAAGAAACAAGAGATGCAATTGTTTTTCATTTTTGCCGGGGAAGAGGAAGAGATGCATTGCTGGCTGGTTGGCTCTCGTGCGCGGCTGCCCCACGACCTGCGATTTCTCCCGCGACCAGCGGCATATGGCAGCCAGCCAGCCAGCCAGGCCGAAAGAAGACGGGCGACACGCGGATCCCGCGCGACGGCGCGAGAACAACCAACTCAACCGTACACGTGGCTTCCTCTCTCTTGAAAACAAAAAGAAAAACTGAGCCGTACGTGGCCGGGGCCGCGCAAAGCGTCGAGCAGGCGGCCAGTTGGCCGGTTCACGAGGATCCCGGCGGTGGCAGTAGACCTGCAACGGCACGCGCGTTGGGACTCGCCGATCGTACTCCTACGTACCGGGTAAACCCGGGCATGGGCAGCCGGCCGAAAAACCCGGGCCGGGCTCGGGCTTCAATTTTTCTGTATTTCATGCCGGGCTTTCGGGCTTTGGGCCGGGCTTGCACGTGCACGTACTAAAAAACAGCATTTGGGCTGGGCTTTTGGGCTTCAGGCTTGATTTCGGGCCGGGCTCGAGCTTGAAAATAGGGTGTATTTCAGGCTTCGGGCCAGGCTCGGGCTTGAGAAATGAAGGTCGGGCTTTTACAAGCCCGGCCCGGCCCGACGTTTGCCCGGCTTTGGGCGCGCGTCCGTGCATGCGTTTGCATGTTGCCACCCGTGCTGGCGCGCGCGCAACAACTAAGTACTGGCCAATCCTTAAAATAGACTTTTTTTTTGCATGCATGAAATAGACCTATTCTTTTTTTTTTAACATTAAAATAGACCTATTCGAAGCTGAACCCCGGCATGTAACCCAGGCGTGTAGTACATATTAGAGCATCTTCAGCCGCGCCCCCAACAAGCCCCCCAGGCCACTTTTTCAGCGCCGGCGCCAAAAAAACGCCCCGGTCGCGCCCCAGAACGACGAAAAGCGCCGGTTCGGCCCTTTTTTTCGCCCGGCGACCGCAGGCCGAACCCGGCGCACTGGGGGGCGATCGGGGGCTCCGGCGCAAGGGAAAAGCGCGGCTGGCCCACACCTCAGGTGAAAAGTCAAGATTTTCTTCCCCGACTCGCCTTCCAGCCCCCGCGCCCTCGGCCGCCACTAGCTATATCCCGGTGCCGGTCGCCGCCTTTCATCGCTAGATAGCCATTCCCCGCCGGGAAAATAGCAGAGGTTCGCCGAGGCAGCCCCTCCTGCAGCAGCTGGGCGTTTCCGGCTGCGGAGGGGCAGTTTAGCGGCGGGTGCACGCCCACCGGGCGCAAGGTGTTTGGCAATTTGCCTGCCTCGGCGATGGACTCGGATGACGAGGAAGCGCTCGCCGCGCTGCTGGAGGAGGAAGCCGAGGCCGACGTCCAGGAAGAAGAGCATCTGATGGTGCTCGCCGCCCTCGCCCAGCTGCTGGCGAGCACTGAAAAGCCGCGGCGAGGTGGCTTGGCTTTTGGGCGGGTGAAAGCAAAAAACCGACATCGTCTCGAAGGCTACTGCATGCTCTACTCCGACTACTTCGCCGATGCTCCACTTCACGGCGACAAAACATTTCGGCGCCGTTATCGGATGAGCCGAAAGCTCTTCCTCGGAATTGTGAATTCCATCCGGGAGTTCGACAACTACTTCAAGTGCAAGATGGATTGCACCGGCAAACTTGGATTCACCTCGATCCAGAAGTGCACGACAGCGATGAGGATGCTTGCATACAGAGCTCCCGGTGATTCACTCGACGACTATGGGCGCATGGCCGAGTCCACCAGCATAGAGTGTTTCTACAAGTTCTGTCGGGCAGTGGTGGCAGTGTTTGGACCGCAATACTTGAGAACACCCAATGCGGAAGACACTGCTCGGATCCTAGCACAGAATGCAGCAAGAGGATTTCCTGGGATGCTTGGAAGCATCGACTGCATGCATTGGAAATGGAAGAATTGCCCATTTGCTTGGCAGGGGATGTACAAAGGCGCCAAAGGCGGTTGCAGTGTGGTACTTGAGGCGGTGGCCACACAGGACCTCTGGATTTGGCACTCCTTCTTTGGTATGCCAGGAACTCACAATGACATCAATGTGCTGCAGTGCTCTCCTGTCTTTGCCAAGCTTGTTGAAGGTCATTCTCCTCCGGTGAACTTCGAGATCAATGGGCGGCACTACAACAAGGGGTACTATCTAGCTGATGGCATCTATCCGAGATGGTCGACATTTGTGAAGACGATCTCAAACCCTGTGCCAGGAGGCAAGAACGCCTGGTTTGCGAAGATTCAGGAGGCTTGCAGGAAGGATGTCGAGCGGTCATTTGGTGTGCTCCAATCTCGATTTGCTGTTGTCCGGTACCCCGCTCAGACCTGGTCCAAAGATCAAATGTGAAGATTATGACTTGCTGTGTCATCTTGCACAACATGATCATCGAGAGCGAGCAAGAAGACCTAGTGTTTGACACTGAACCATACTACAGGCAGAGTCCTCTAGCCGAAGTTGATCACCGGCTACCGATAACCTGGACTGTCTATCTCAGTATGCATCATCAACTGCAGAAAGATCTGATTGAGCACCTATGGAGGCTCAAGGGGATGCCGGGCGCGACGTGTGATGAAATATGAGTTTTTATTTCTTGAACTATATAATTTGTATTGAACTATTTATTGTTGTACTATTTTGTTGAAGTATTTGATTTTTCTATGATGAAATATGTGATACGAAAAAAATTATGTTCATAATTGAACACCGAGACACGGCGAACCACGCCGAATATGAGCCTGGGGCTGAAAAGTGGGCCAATTTCGACGCTTGAGGGCGAGCTGGGGCGATGACTGGGCGTAAAACCGCCCCAACGCCGATTTTATCGCCGGCTCGTCCCTAGGCGGCGATTTTTATGCGTTCTGAGAAGGCCAACGGCTGAAAATGCTCTTATCACGCAGACAGATTCGGCGATCGCCGGCTGAACGCCAGAGAATGCCCGAAGCCAAAAAGTGTTACCTGCTGACCCGGTGGTATTCACTGTGCGGTGATCACCTCGGTGGCGGTGGCTTGACCTCCTCCACACACTCGCACCAGCAGAACTCGCGGACACAAGGCGTCAGTCTCATTCACGCAGTCACCGCGCGATCTACGCCGCGGTGGCTGGACCCCTCGCACACGCTCGCCCCTGCAGAGTTCGCGGCAGGTTCCACGGCGCACACTGACTGAACGCCGCCGCAAGAAGTCAACTTCAGTCGCCGCGCGACGTGCGCCGTCCGAGGTTTCAGACAACGCAAGCTATAGCGCCTAGCGGCGGCTAGCTGGGCAGGCTTCGCCCGACACGTTGTATATATTGTGCGCCGTGGCGGAGGCTCGTGTCTCTTTCCTCGCGGCTTCGCCCGACACGTTGTATATATTGTGCTCAACTGAACATTGTTTCGATCCAACCACCTGTACGCGTCCCGTGTCCAGCAGAGGCCGAATGGCAAGTGCAAATCATGCACTCAAGCGTCGATCCGTGCACGCCTTATGCCTGCGTGTTGCGTGCTGTCTGATAAGATAGGCCGTCCGTAGGCCGAGAGCTAAGTTTGGCTGTGTACTGTAGTAGCAGTTATACGTATTACCTAGGACCACAGTAACTAATCCGTGTATAAAGCATTGCTAGCTGACGCCTGATACCATGTCGTTTAGTGCGTCAGATAAGCAACTAATTACTGTCCGAACGTTTTTCATCATCTTGATAGAACATATATGGAACACGAACGTACGATGCTTCCTTGCTTCCACCGGCAGCTCTGTTTCCATCCATACCACCACTAAAAGCATCTCCAGCCGCTCCCGAGCCCCAGGGCGTCTTTTTTAGCGCTGACGCTGAAAAAACGGTCCAGCCGCGTCCCAGGTCTTCATTTTTCGCCGGTTTGGTCCGAAATTACAACCGACAAACTCAAGCCGAACTTAGCGCACTGAAGGGTCGCTTGGTGCACCGGCTGAAGCAAAAAGGCACATGGGCCCGCGCTGTCGGCAACAGCGGCCGATTTTCCCGCCGATTTCCCCCCTTTTCCTCCATTTTCCCATTACCAACCCCCTTCTCCCCCGCCGTTCCCGCCATTCTCCTCCGGATCCGCCCGCCATGCCGCCGAAGAAGTACGCGCCCCCTCGCCTAGACACCAATGCCATCTAGTCAAAGCCGAGGAAGCCGAGGGCGCCGACGGCAAGGCCCCCGGGCTGGACGAACGTCGAGTGGAAGGACGACGTTGGTCGCCAGGCGGCGGTCACCACCGATCGGCGGAACAGGCTCAACATGAAGAAGGCCAGGGACGCGGCGGCAGAGCAGGAAGAGGCATCTCGCGCGGGGATGGCGAACCTTCTGCCTCAACAGGCCGGCCAGTGCCCACAAGGCGCGTGGGGGAGCCAGCAGAGCGTCGCGTCACCGGCCAACTTCTCGCCGCCACTATGGGGGTACGCGCCCTCGCCTAGCTACATCGACGGCGACGTGCATGGCGGCTTCAACCCCAACATCACCTTCCGCAAGGCGCGGCGCCGCGCGCGTCCCCTCCTGTCTTCAACCCCGACCCGCGCACTCCCTCCCCCGCGTTCACCGCCGGCATCAACACCCAGTACAACTACTCGCCGCCGACGTACTCAGGCTCGCCTGCGCTGACTCCTCTGCGCCGTGGGGCCCTACCTTTCGCACACGGCTCGGCGCCACCGTTGCGTTCAACAGCACCGACGCCGACATGGACGAGATCATCACGAGCGACTCGGTCGCCGCCTCTTCGTGCCCCAGGTTCCGAACGCAAGACGAAATGCCGGACACCTCCGTCGACATGGAGGATGAGAACGACGACGCCGAGGAGGAGGTGGAGGAGGAAGAACCGCCGGAGCCAGCGCCCAAAGGGAGAAAGACAAAGCAAGCGGCCAAAGCCAGGCCGGGCAAGCCTCACGTCAAGTGGACGACCAAGGAAGACGAGTGCCTCGCCGAAGCATGGAAGACTGTTAGTGTCGACCCGATCACTGGCGCGAACCAGAATGCCGACACGTACTGGAGAAGGATCAAGACGGCGTTCGATGAGCGCAAGTTGGTCGACCCCGACTTCACCAACATCCACATGGATCGCGGCGAGAAGGCCATGGCGAACCATTGGGCGACCATCTAGCAGGCCTGCAACAAGTGGCATGCGATTCAAGAGGAGGTCATGGCTCGCCCGAAAAGCGGCGCCAACATGGAGCGTCAGGTATGGCCATCGCTCCCGGCCCAGTTCTGCCGTGTACTTCGCCGACACATGTTCTTCGACTGTGCAGATGGTTCGGATGTTCGACATGTTTCGCCAGGACAACAACGACCAAGAGTTCATGTTCTTTCATGTGTTCACCAGGATCGAGTCATGCGAGAAATGGACAAAGTGCCGGCTCGCTCTCACCAAGTCCACGGACGGTGTCTACAACCCGGATGCGCCTGCCTCGGCGGCAGCAGAAGGGTGCCCTGATGGCAACAAAAAGGCCAAGTCGGCGAGGGATGCGGCACCGGCTGCCGAATTGCTGCAATCGTCGATCGAACAGTGCATCGCCGACGCCAAGAGCAACGCCGCCAAGAGGGAGGAGAAATCCGCAGTGAGGTGGTCGACGTTGATGGCGAAGTAGGACATCAAGCTCGACCTTCTCAGGACCAACGTCGCTGCGAAGAAGAGGAACATCAACCCGGAGTTCCTGCTGGGGGCAGATGTGACGCCCGGGTAATTAGACTACAGTAATCCCACGCTAACGATGCCACGTCACCTCTGTTAGTGTTGCTAACCTCCCGTTAGATCAAAACGTTTTAAAAGCAAATTTGAATTTTTGACAAATAATAAAAGTTTTCAAACATTAAAATATAAATGTTCGGTTTGTACTAAATATTACATAGATAATTATGGTGTAGAAGACACAATTTTATAAAAATGCATAAATATTTTAAATTGAGTTAAAACAGAAGAGAAAATAAATAAAAGAAAGAAAATACAAAAGAGAAAAAAAAGAACAAAAGACCCAAAAAAAAAAGGAAGGAAGAAACCCCCCCCCCCCCCCCCCCGGGCCAAGTGGCCCAGCTGGCCACCGGCCAACTAAGCCAAGGCCCAGCCGGCCACCCACTCCCCCCCTTATCCACTCACCAACCCCCCACCGACAGCCCACTTTTCCCCACTCCCCCGATCTCTCCCCCCCGCGTGGATCTGGATCGGGGGCGCTCGCCCCCGACAATCGCGTCGACCCCGACGCCCACCGGACCCCGCCGCCGCCCGGAACTCCACGGGCCTCGCCGGAGCTTTCCCCGCCGGACTGCCTCCTCCTCCTCAACGGCCTACCTCCTCTCCGTCACGCCGTCATCGTCTCCACCTCGCGCCCCCGCTGCCACTCCCCTACAACCCCCGTGAGGACCCCCTCCATCTCTTCCCCACGCCCCGCCGGTCGTGCACCCGCGTACTGATATGCCGATGCTGCTCCTCTGCAACCTCGCCCCCCGTGCAGCCTCTACGCACCGCCGCCGCACGTTGCTCCCCTGCTCGCGTGGCCGAGCGCCGCCGTGGCCCGCGCCTCCCGCCTGCTGCTGTTCTGCTGCTGCTGCGGCCAGGCCCCTCACGGGCCCCGCCTCCCGCAGCTCCGCCCGGCCTCGCCCCGTTCTGCCCCGTCGCGCACACTCGCACCTGGCCGCCGGCCCGCGCCCCCGCGCCCCCCTCCTTCGCTCTGGCCGCCGAGGCCTGCGCCCGTCGTGGCCTCACCGCGGCCGCCCCCTGTCCCGCCGCTGCTGCTCCGCTCCTCCCGCGCGCCCACGGCCGCGCCTCCTCTGTCCCTTGCCCTGGCCGACGCCTTCCTCCGCCCCCGCCGACGCCAGGGACCAGCCGGGCTGCGCCCACCCCTGGCCGGCGCCGTGCCCTGCCGTGGCCGCCAGCGCCCACGCCCGCGTGCCCCTGGGCGTGCGCTCGAACGGGGCGCGCCCGTAACCCGTCGCCCGCACCCTGTATGGCCTCTATGCCACTCAACAGAGGGGCCCAGCCCCAGAACGAATTAAAAAATAATAATAATATAAAAATAATAATAATAAATGATAATAAAAATAATAAATTAATTAATAAATGAATAAATAAAGAAAATAAAAATAAAAATAAAACTAATTAATTAATTAGTTAATTAACCCTGTTTAGATTAATCTAATTTAATTAATTAGTTTAATTATTAGTTAATTAATTAGTTAACCCTAATTACCCTAATCAGTCTATGACAGGTGGGACCCACGTGTCAGATGACTGCTGACGTCAGCATGATGTCATGCTGATGTCATCGAAACACTGTTCTGGATAATGCTGTTTTAAAATAATTAAATAAACCCTAAAAATGATTTAAATCTTTTAAAATTAATATAAAATAAACCGTAGCTCAGATGAAAATACTTTCTACATGAAAGTTGCTCAGAACAACGAGACGAATCCATATACGCAGCCCGTTCGTCCGCCACGCATCCCTAACCTATCGAACCTGCAACTTTTCACCTCCGGTCTGTCTGTCCGAAAACGTGAAACAGCGGGAATACTTTCCCGGATGTTCCCCCCTTCGCCGGTACCACCTACTGTCGCGTTAGGACACACCTCACACTGTTCGTTGTCATGTCACGCATCGTCATGCTTATGTTTGCATTGTATTTACTGTTTCTTCCCCCTCTTCTCTCCGGTAGACTACGAGACCGACACTGCTGCTGCCCAGTTCGACTACGGAGTTGACGACCCCTCCTACTTGCCAGAGCAACCAGGCAAGCCCTCCCTTGATCACCAGATATTGCCTATTCTTCTCTATACTGCTTGCATTAGAGTAGTATAGCATGTTACTGCTTTCCGTTAATCCTATCCTGATGCATAGCCTGTCATTGTTGCTACAGTTGTTACCCTTACCTGCTATCCTACTGCTTAGTATAGGATGCTAGTGTTCCATCAGTGGCCCTACACTCTTGTCCCTCTGCCATGCTATACTACTGGGCCGTGATCACTTCGGGAGGTGATCACGGGTATATACTATATACATTATATACATGACACATGTGGTGACTAAAGTTGGGTCGGCTCGAGGAGTACCCGCAAGTGATTCTGATGAGGGGGCTGAAAGGACAGGTGGCTCCATCCCGGTAGAGGTGGGCCTGGGTTCCTGACGGCCCCCGACTGTTACTTTATGGCGGAGCGACAGGGCAGGTTGAGACCACCTAGGAGAGAGGTGGGCCTGGCCCTGGTCGGCGTTCGCGGATAAATAACACGCTTAACGAGTTCTGGGTATTTGATCTGAGTCGGGCCATTTGGTCTATACGCACTAACCATCTACGCGGGAGTAGTTATGGGTATCCCGGCGTCGTGGTATCAGCCGAAGCTCTTTTTGATGTCAGCGACTGAGTGGCGCGCGCCGCATTGGACCGTAAGTTCGCGCTTGTATTAAGGGGGCTAGGTCTGCTTCCGGCCGCGTACGCAACGTGCAGGTGTGCATAGGGCGATGGGCCCAGACCCCTGCGCGCATAGGGTTTAGACCGGCGTGCTGACCTCTCTGTTGAGCCTAGGTGGGGCTGCGATGTGTTGATCTTCCGAGGCCGGGCATGACCCAGAAAAGTGTGTCCGGCAAAATGGGATCGAGCATGTTGGGTTATGTGGTGCACCCCTGCAGGGAAGTTTATCTATTCGAATAGCCGTGTCCCTCGGTAAAAGGATGACCCGGAGTTGTACCTTGACCTTATGACAACTAGAACCGGATACTGAATAAAATACACCCTTCCAAGTGCCAGATACAACCCGGTGATCGCTCTCTAACAGGGCGACGAGGAGGGGATCGCCGGGTAGGATTATGCTATGCGATGCTACTTGGAGGACTACAATCTACTCTCTTCTACATGCTGCAAGATGGAGATGGCCAGAAGCGTAGTCTTCGACATGACTAGCTATCCCCCTCTTATTCTGGCATTCTGCAGTCCAGTCCACTGATATGCCCCTTTACACATATACCCATGCATATGTAGTGTAGCTCCTTGCTTGCGAGTACTTTGGATGAGTACTCACGGTTGCCTTTCTCCCTCTTTTTCCCCCTTTCCTTTCTACCTGGTTGCCGCAACCAGATGCTGGAGCCCAGGAGCCAGACGCCACCGTCGACGACGACTCCTACGACACTGGAGGTGCCTACTACTACGTGCAGGCTGCTGACGACGACCAGGAGTAGTTAGGAGGATCCCAGGCAGGAGGCCTGCGCCTCGTTCGATCTGTATCCCAGTTTGTGCTAGCCTTCTTAAGGCAAACTTGTTTAACTTGTATCTGTACTCAGATATTGTTGCTTCCGCTGACTCGTCTATGATCGAGCACTTGTATTCGAGCCCTCGAGGCCCCTGGCTTGTATTATGATGCTTGTATGACTTATTTATGTTTTAGAGTTGTGTTGTGATATCTTCCCGTGAGTCCCTGATCTTGATCGTACACATTTGCGTGCATGATTAGTGTACGGTCAAATCGGGGGCGTCACAAGTTGGTATCAGAGCCAGGTTTCGATCCTGGGACCTGTGGGTTATGTGGTTGGAACATATTTCCAAGAGTTATAACATTGGCCTATTTATGACCCGGTAAGGTGATGATACCCAGCACACCTGGCGGGAGGACCTATTGTTATAAGTTTTCCCTTTTAGCAAGGTTAGCTATTCTTCCATGAGGAAATTGTAAGACTTATTCTATAAGTTGTTCCTGATGGATCCTTTTTGTTTCCAAAGTCTGATCTTCACCTGTTGACCATGTCAATGCTATCTCGAAGCATGTCTATGGTACTCCGATTTTCAACAGGAACATTTGAAGCCCAATGCTAAATGTTTCCTGCTCAATTATCCAAACACCGTTGTCTGGGTAATGTCATGAAATTTCTCTGCCCTACCTAAAGAGTTTTCTACATTATATCCTGTCATGAATATCATGCTCAGCTTGTCCTCGGGAAGGATATACCCTTGAAATATGTGTTTAAACACATTTTCCTTTCCATTGTTCAGTTTACTCTGATAATCATATTTTCCTTTCCATTGTTTTGTTTAACCTTTCTTGTAATCTGACTTAGCTGAGCAGAGATAATTCCCTGCTTAGTTGAGCACCTCGTTGTACCACTCTCAGTAGACCATGTTACTTTTGTTGATGACATTTCGATAGCCACCGATGGATGAGAACTTTGCCTATTGGTCCGCCTCGTTTCAACGAGCAGGAAAATGGTTCTCTTCGTCCCTCGCCCTTGGTACCGACGTTGTGTCCGACATAATCAACAGGCTACCCTCTGACCTGCCTTGCTATCATGACCACGCAAGACGTCCCCGCCCTTCCTACTTTTAACCCACATGGTGGGCCCATAACCCACAGTTCCACAGGATCGAAACCCGACTCTCCTATACACCCATGTTGCCAAAGTTATTCCTCGCGCTTGATTTCTTATATAATTCATGGGTCATCTTCCTAGTAATCTACTTTGGTATCAGACGCAATACTTATTCTCGTTGCTCTGAACCCCTTTCACCTTCTGATAGGCATCGAACGCTTGCCTATCGGTTTGAAACTTCTCATGGTACCTTCTTACTTTGCTCTCGATATTTTCTTAAAGTTCCAGTTCGAGAGTTACTTTCCGCCACCTTCCCCGATGTTAGCTACCCGATAGTCAACCTTGCAGAGGTCCGTTCTCCCGGAATACCCCCTTTATACATTCGTAAGTACGATTGAGTTCCAGAAGAAAGGATGCCGACTTCAGCATGATGACCTGAAGCAGAGAAATGAAGACATCAACATAATGGATCGACCTCTCTGAGAATAGCAAACAAGACCGAGAAGACTCGTTAGAATTTCGCAACCAAATCCCTTCCCCCTTACCCCCCCTCTTAAATCTCGGGACGAGATTTCTTGTAGTGGAGGAGAATTGTGACGCCCGGGTAATTAGACTACAGTAATCCCACGTTAACGATGCCACGTCACCTCTGTTAGTGTTGCTAACCTCCCGTTAGATCAAAACGTTTCAAAAGCAAATTTGAATTTTTGACAAATAATAAAAGTTTTCAAACATTAAAATATAAATGTTCGGTTTGTACTAAATATTACATAGATAATTATGGTGTAGAAGACACATTTTATAAAATGCATAAATATTTTAAATTGAGTTAAAACAGAAGAGAAAATAAATAAAAGAAAGAAAATACAAAAGAGAAAAAAAAGAACAAAAGACCAAAAAAAAGGAAGGAAGAAACCCCCCCGGGCCAAGTGGCCCAGCTGGCCACCGGCCCAACTAAGCCAAGGCCCAGCCGGCCACCCACTCCCCCCCTTATCCACTCACCAACCCCCCACCGACAACCCACTTTTCCCCACTCCCCCGATCTCTCTCCCCCCGCGTGGATCTGGATCGGGGGCGCTCGCCCCCGACAATCGCGTCGACCCCGACGCCCACCGGACCCCGCCGCCGCCCGGAGCTCCACGGGCCTCGCCGAAGCTTTCCCCGCCGGACTGCCTCCTCCTCCTCAACGGCCTACCTCCTCTCCGTCACGCCGTCATCGTCTCCACCTCGCGCCCCCGCTGCCACTCCCCTACAACCCCCGTGAGGACCCCCTCCTTCTCTTCCCCACGCCCCACCGGTCGTGCGCCCGCGTACTGATATGCCGATGCTGCTCCTCTGCAACCTCGCCCCCCGTGCAGCCTCTACGCACCGCCGCCGCGCGTTGCTCCCCTGCTCGCGTGGCCGAGCGCCGCCGTGGCCTGCGCCTCCCGCCTGCTGCTGTTCTGCTGCTGCTGCGGCCAGGCCCCTCGCGCGCCCCGCCTCCCGCAGCTCCGCCCGGCCTCGCCCCGTTCTGCCCCGTCGCGCACACCCGCACCTGGCTGCCGGCCCGCGCCCCCGCGGCCCCCTCCTTCGCTCTGGCCGCCGAGGCCTGCGCCCGTCGTGGCCTCACCCCGGCCGCCCCTGTCCCGCCGCTGCTGCTCCGCTCCTCCCGCGCGCCCACGGCCGCGCCTCCTCTGTCCCTTGCCCTGGCCGACGCCTTCCTCCGCCCCCGCCGACGCCAGGGACCAGCCGGGCTGCGCCCACCCCTGGCCGGCGCCGTGCCCCGCCGTGGCCGCCAGCGCCCACGCCCGCGTGCCCCTGGGCGTGCGCCCGAACGGGGCGCGCCCGCAACCCGTCGCCCGCACCCTGTATGGCCTCTGTGCCACTGAACAGAGGGGCCCAGCCCCAGAACGAATTAAAAAATAATAATAATATAAAAATAATAATAATAATAATAAATGATAATAAAAATAATAAATTAATTAATAAATGAATAAATAAAGAAAATAAAAATAAAACTAATTAATTAATTAGTTAATTAACCCTGTTTAGATTAATCTAATTTAATTAATTAGTTTAATTATTAGTTAATTAATTAGTTAACCCTAATTACCCTAATCAGTCTATGACAGGTGGGACCCACGTGTCAGATGACTGCTGATGTCAGCATGATTTCATGCTGATGTCATCGAAACACTGTTCTGGATAATGCTGTTTTAAAATAATTAAATAAATCCCAAAAATGATTTAAATCTTTTAAAATTAATATAAAATAAACCGTAGCTCAGATAAAAATACTTTCTACATGAAAGTTGCTCAGAACAACGAGACGAATCCGGATACGCAGCCCGTTCGTCCGCCACGCATCCCTAACCTATCGAACCTGCAACTTTTCACCTCCGGTCCGTCTGTCCGAAAACGTGAAACAGCGGGAATACTTTCCCGGATGTTCCCCCCTTCGCCGGTACCACCTACTGTCGCGTTAGGACACACCTCGCACTGTTCATTGTCATGTCACGCATCGTCATGCTTATGTTTGCATTGTATTTACTGTTTCTTCCCCCTCTTCTCTCCGGTAGACTACGAGACCGACACTGCTGCTGCCCAGTTCGACTACGGAGTTGACGACCCCTCCTACTTGCCAGAGCAACCAGGCAAGCCCCCCCTTGATCACCAGATATTGCCTATTCTTCTCTATACTGCTTGCATTAGAGTAGTATAGCATGTTACTACTTTCCGTTAATCCTATCCTGATGCATAGCCTGTCATTGTTGCTACAGTTGTTACCCTTACCTGCTATCCTACTGCTTAGTATAGGATGCTAGTGTTCCAT
Organism: Aegilops tauschii subsp. strangulata; assembly: GCF_002575655.3. Classification (NCBI taxonomy): domain Eukaryota; kingdom Viridiplantae; phylum Streptophyta; class Magnoliopsida; order Poales; family Poaceae; genus Aegilops; species Aegilops tauschii. The sequence continues at coordinate 485,949,945 of NC_053041.3, forward strand.
CAGTGGCCCTACACTCTTGTCCGTCTGCCATGCTATACTACTGGGCCGTGATCACTTTGGGAGGTGATCACGGGTATATACTATATACATTATAATACATGACACATGTGGTGACTAAAGTCGGGTCGGCTCGAGGAGTACCCCCAAGTGATTCTGATGAGGGGGCTGAAAGGACAAGTGGCTCCATCCCGGTAGAGGTGGGCCTGGGTTCCTGACGGCCCCCGACTGTTACTTTATGGCGGAGCGACAGGGCAGGTTGAGACCACCTAGGAGAGAGGTGGGCCTGGCCTTGGTCGGCGTTCGCGGATAAATAACACGCTTAACGAGTTCTGGGTATTTGGTCTGAGTCTGGCCATTGTGTCTATACGCACTAACCATCTACGCGGGAGTAGTTATGGGTATCCCGGCGTTGTGGTATCAGCCGAAGCTCTTTTTGACGTCAGCGACTGAGTGGCGCGCGCCGCATTGGACCGTAAGCTCGCGCTTGTATTAAGGGGGCTAGGTCTGCTTCCGGCCGCGTACGCAACGTGCAGGTGTGCATAGGGCGATGGGCCCAGACCCCTGCGCGCATAGGGTTTAGACCGGCGTGCTGACCTCTCTGTTGAGCCTAGGTGGGGCTGCGATGTGTTGATCTTCCGAGGCCGGGCATGACCCAGAAAAGTGTGTCCGGCCAAATGGGATCGAGCGTGTTGGGTTATGTGGTGCACCCCTGCAGGGAAGTTTATCTATTCGAATAGCCGTGTCCCTCGGTAAAAGGACGACCCGGAGTTGTACCTTGACCTTATGACAACTAGAACCGGATACTGAATAAAATACACCCTTCCAAGTGCCAGATACAACCCGTTGATCGCTCTCTAACAGGGCGACGAGGAGGGGATCGCCGGGTAGGATTATGCTATGCGATGCTACTTGGAGGACTACAATCTACTCTCTTCTACATGCTGCAAGATGGAGATGGCCAGAAGCGTAGTCTTCGACATGACTAGCTATCCCCCTCTTATTCTGGCATTCTGCAGTCCAGTCCACTGATATGCCCCTTTACACATATACCCATGCATATGTAGTGTAGCTCCTTGCTTGCGAGTACTTTGGATGAGTACTCACGGTTGCCTTTCTCCCTCTTTCCCCCCCCTTTCCTTTCTACCTGGTTGCCGCAACCAGATGCTGGAGCCCAGGAGCCAGACGCCACCGTCGACGACGACTCCTACGACACTGGAGGTGCCTACTACTACGTGCAGGCCGCTGACGACGACCAGGAGTAGTTAGGAGGATCCCAGGCAGGAGGCCTGCGCCTCGTTCGATCTGTATCCCAGTTTGTGCTAGCCTTCTTAAGGCAAACTTGTTTAACTTGTATCTGTACTCAGATATTGTTGCTTCCGCTGACTCGTCTATGATCGAGCACTTGTATTCGAGCCCTCGAGGCCCCTGGCTTGTATTATGATGCTTGTATGACTTATTTATGTTTTAGAGTTGTGTTGTGATATCTTCCCGTGAGTCCCTGATCTTGATCGTACACATTTGCGTGCATGATTAGTGTACGGTCAAATCGGGGGCGTCACAGCAGACATGTCGACGATGGACGAGTAGGTGAAGGCGTGGTACCTGGCGGAGCGTGGCCTCATCTTGAACCAGATGGCGGGACCGGCGGTGACCACACCCGCTCCCACGCCCATAGCCACGACCACGACTACGCCTACGCTGACGCCGAGCATTGAAGCTGTACCCACAACGCCGATGCCAAGCACTGAAGCAGTACCCACAACGCCGACGCCGATGCCGATCTCGGCTATCCCTACGGCAAAGGAGTATGTCGTTTGAGTTCCATGTCTATGGTTCCCACCCTTTTGATTGCTGGACTTTGGCTATGTTCGATCGCCGACCTGTGGCATGATGATCGCCGAACTTTGTGGCGTGTTTTGGTAGCGGGAAAATGAACTTTGAATTCTGTTGCGTTTGGGGGCCGAAACCTGGGGGGTGGATGGAAACTCGACCCCCCAGGCCGAAAAAACCGCTGGCGCAAACACCAAACGCCCTTCGCCTGGTGCGCTGGGGGCCAAACAGCTGGAGATGCTCTAAGAAATGCCTCATTACCTGGCTAATACTTCCTCCGTCCCGTATTACTGGTCTTGTTGCTAGATTCGATGATAATATGCACCTCGAACTCGGGAGAGACCATAGAACATCTACGACCGGATTCCTCAACGCCCCACCCTGACCCCACAAATACCTCATCCTGGATGAAACCTTTAGTCAAAGTCCACACTCTCGACCGCTCCGCTCTATTTCCACCGTTCGTCTCCCTCTCTTCCTTTCCCCTACCCATCCTTCCTCTCCACCATGGCCAATGGCTTGATTAATATATAGGCATTACATATGGGACAAGCAAACCGACATCCATTTGCACTACTATTACTTCACCCCTCGACCGCTATCCTGCATGCATCTCAAGGTATTAAGTTTATAACAAACAGAGTAATGCTTGGACATGATGCCATAATGTAGACCAAGTAAGACCAATTAATATGTTCGAACCCAATCGTTTTACCCTTAGTAGTAAAAATAGAAACACGTTCCTCGCTACTCCTCATGTCATAGAGTGATGACACCCCAAGATTGAATCTACTACCAAGCACCTCTCCCACTGAAGATAAATCATTCTACTTAGGCAAACAAGACGGGTAGACCGGAGAGAAATACAAGGCTATAGAAATCACATTTAATAAAAAAATAAAAAAAGACTCAATTGCTTTCAGTGAATAATCTGATCATCAACCCATAATCCATCGGACCCCAAAAAACACACCACAAAAGGTTTACACTGAATCAATCTCCGAAGAGAACATTATATTGAAGATCAAAAATAGAGAGAGCCATCTAGCTACTGTTATGGACCCGTAGGTCCTGTGGGAACTACTCACACATCATTGGAGAGGCAGCAAGGTTGATGTAGAAGGCCTCTGTGATGGATTCCCCCTTCGGTAGAGTACCGAGAAAGGGCTCTAGATGGGATCATGGAGGAACAGAGGCTTGCGGAGGCGGAAGATTTTTTTCGGGACCTCTCCTGGGGGGTTTCTAGATTAATGAGAATTTATTGCGCGGGAATTAGGGTAAACGGAGCAGCAAGCACTACTAGGGAAATGCTTATAGGTACGACATCAATAGTAGCACTGGAAAATAACAAGGGTTGCTGCTAATTAGCAGTAGCGCTGGTCTCGGGCAGCACTACAAGTGATGCCTTAGCAGTAGCGCTGGAAATGAAAAGAGCACTACTGATAAGTGGGACCCAACGAGCCCACCGACGCTAGTTGTAGTAGTAGCGCGGCCCAAAATAAGAAGTAGCGCTTGCTTACAACACCGCTACTGCGAATGGGCCCCACTTAGTAGTAGCGCTGCTCCTAACAAGCTCTACTACTAAGCACCATAGCAGTAGCGCTTTCAAGAAAACAACGCTACTGCTAGGCGTGGCTGGTGCCACCTTTTCACCCCCTCTCCCCGTCCCCCTCCTCCCCCTTTGCCCTCTCCCCCTCCTTTCCCCTCTCCCCTCTCTAAGTTATTTCTCCACCGTTATTGCCCTTCTTCTCTCTTCCTTCTACCTCTCTTCTCTCCCCATTAATGCCCCCTCCACCATAATTCTCCTCCATAAATGGCCTCTCTTCTCTATCTACCTCATTTATTTAGCTCCCCCTTCTTCCATACATATAGATCTAGCTAGCTCATCTCTCTCCCTCTCCATTAGTTAGCTAGTGTCATCTCTCCTCCCAACAACTAGATCTAGCTAGCTATTTAGCCATCCACACTTTTGATCGTCTCTATAGGTAGCGAGGCCTCACATCTAACCGTGCTCGATCTCTCTCGGGAGATAGGTGAGTAAAAAGTTGTGCATTTCAAGAATGGGAATATGTGTGTTTGCGATATGAAGGGATTTGTGCGAGAGACATGCCCCCTGAGTTGCTTATGTTTTGCCAAAATGTCAATTTATTTCCATTTTAGTGAATTTCGAGCAAACTCGATATGTCCTATTTTTAGGCAAGGTCATGCCAAATTTTTATACGACCTTGATGCATGCATGCATTTTGTTTATAACCCTTTTGCTTGTTATACCATGTAGTCGGTCATGAAGGCGAGTGGATGGAAGTTGGAGCGATACTTGCAACCTGCGGTGATGGATATGTATGCAAATAATCGGACTAGGATTAGATGTCTGTGTACAAGATGCAAAGAAGGAGTCCTTTTGGACCCTTTTGCTCGTGACAGTTTGAAGGCGCACCTGTTGATGAATGGTTTCATGGATGGCTATACTCGGTGGATACGTGAAGATGATGATGAGGACGTCCACATGGCAGGGAATAACGACATGGGTCGAGAAGAAGAGATGACCGATCGACACAAAGACGATGGCGCTGGACATGGCGGTGGGGTAGATTCCAGATATGGCGGCGGCAGAGAAGATTCTGGACACAGCGAAGAAGAGTCCGGACATGGCGGAGAAGAGGCGGCAGACTACACGCCGCAGTCTTCGATGCTACTAAGTTCAGTCGTGCAGGACCCTCATGTTCGAGACCTCCTTCGCAAGAGTACGACTAGCGAGAGAGCTGCTTCTAGAGAGGAGGCCAAGCTGGCGCAACTTGAAGTAGACTCGTAGACTCCATTGTATGACGGTTGCGATCCCGAGGTGACCCGCTTGAGTTTCATGCTCAAACTTCTAAAGACGAAGGCGAAAAACAAATGGACAGACAAAAGCCTCGATGAGCATTTGAAGTATCTACACAATAAAGTTCTTCTTGCGGGGAACCTGTGTCCTACTAGTGTCGAGGAGGCCAAGAAAATTGTTTTCCCTCTTGATCTGCCACACACTAGATACCACACATGCATCAACAATTGCATCATTTATCGGGGGGAGCACGCGGAAAAAACCAGCTGTCCAGTGTGCAATGCTTCTCGATACAAGAAGGCAGGAAAGAAAGCTCCTCAAAAAGTTGTATGGTACTTTCCGATCACTCCCTGCCTGCAGCGGTATTTCGTAGGTCCTAAGGAAGTAAAGCTCATGCGCTGGCACGTGGAGAGGAATAAGCCTGGCGATGGAGATGATCCGAAGCTGAGACACCTTGCAGATGCTAGCCAGTGGAGAGTATTCAACGCCGAATATGGATTTGTCGCAGAAGATGCAAGGAACATCATGCTTGGTGCGAGTACCGATGGCATGAATCCGTTTGGAAACCAGAACACCAACCACAACACATGGCCCGTCTTTGTATGGATGTACAACCTCCCCCCATGGAAGTGCATGAAGACAAAGTACATACACATGAGCATGCTAATTCAAGGGCCGAAACAACCGGGAAATAATATTAACCTGTATATGGGGCTTCTGAAAGAGGAGCTAGACACGTTATGGAAAACACTGACATGGACATGGGACGCCAGCAAAGGAGAGTATTTCTATATGAGAGCCGCGCTGATGACGACGGTGCACGACTATCTCGGTTATGGGTACACCTCGGGCCAGGTGTGCCACGGATACTGCGGATGCACGAGGTGCATGGATGATACAACGTCTCAACAGCTTACGTCAATGAAAGATGGTGGGTCTGGGAAAATCGTGTACATGGGGCATCGTAGATGGCTCGAGAAGGATGACCCATGGAGAAAACATGGAGATCTATTCAATGGTTTGGCTGAGCATCGAGGACCTCCACATAAGAGGAGCGGTGCCAAAATCAACGAGCTATTGAAAAACTAGGAACAGTGCCCCGCGCCGGGAAAGATGAAAAAGGCGTCGGAGCCGCTGCTGAAGGTATGGAAAACGAGGTCTGTTTTCTGGGACTTGGAGTACTGGCCCAATCATGACACGCCTCATTGCCTTGATCAAATGCATATCATGAAGAATGTCCTCGAGAGCTTGCTTGGCACACTGATGAACATGCCGGAGAAGACCAAGGATGGGCCAAAGGCATGGAAAGACTTGGAAGATTTGGAGATCAGGAGAGATCTCCACATGCCGCCCCGTAAAAAGTCGATGGAGGAGAGGGAGACGGAGACGTAGGCGGGGGAAAGGGGCAGAAAATTCAACAAGAAGGACGAGAATTATTGCCCCCTTCTTGCTTCACCTTGAGTGTGAAGGAGATCGATCAATTCATCAAGTGCCTTACGGGAATCAAAGTCAGTTCCGGTTACTGTGGGAAGATAAGCAGATTTCTAGACACCAAGAAGAAAAGGTTCAGCGGGATGAAGTCTCAACACTGTCACGTGATGATGACGCAGATACTCCCGGTTGCCATTAGAGGGATAATGGACAAGCACGTCCGTGACACGCTTACTGGTCTCTGCAACTTCTTCGACGTTATCTCTCGAAAGTCCATCAGGGTGAAGTAGCTCCGAAGGCTACAGGAAGAGATCGTTGTCATACTATGTGAGCTTGAGATGTACTTCCCGCCCGCGTTCTTTGACGTCATGGTGTATCTGTGTGTCCACATCGTGGACGACATCATCGACCTCGGGCCAACATTCCTTCGCAGCATGATGCCGTTCGAGAGGATGAATGGGGTCATCAAAGGATTTATTCATAACATGTCCCGTCCCGATGGGAGCATCGTCCAGGGGTATCTGACGCAAGAGTGCATCTCCTTTTGCGAGAATTATATAGGCGTCGGAGACCCTGTTGTTGGTTTGCCCGTCAAGAAGCACCATGGGAGGCTCGGAGGAGAAGGTCACAACAACGGCCGGAGGGAATTGCATGTGAACTACTCGGATCATCGGAACGACTTTGACAGGGATAACTTAGTAGTGCTACAACACCTAGATGTGGTAGATGATTATGTGACACTGCACAAAGAAACCATCGCAAAGAAGTACCGTGATAAGGGGATGCGCAAGACGGACGACGAAGTTACTGTAGAGCACAACGCCACTCTCCTGCGTTGGTTCAAAGAGAAAGTTCTTGCTAATCCCCTGGAAGAGGGCAGTTCGGACGGATTGCTCATACACGCCTTAGCACATGGCCCCGCGCCCAAACTCGCGGCCTATCAGGCATACGATATCAATGGGTACACGTTCTACATGGAGGCCAAAGACATGGAAAGTGATTACCAGAACTCAGGGGTGACGATTGAATGCGTGACCGACGCCAATGGCACAACTGAAAGATTCTATGGAAGGGTCGAAGAGATCTGGGAGCTTGACTATGCTGGAATGCACGATGCGGCGATGTTCCATGTCATATGGGCTAAGGACGTCGTAAGAGAAAACAAGTATTTCACTACCATGTTATACCCGACGCGAAGAGCGCTACCGTGAACGATAACGTCATCACAAAAACTAAGCCATGGGTACATGCTAAGCACTTGACACAATGCTTCTTCATAACCGACCCGACCAATCCCAGCCATGTTGTCGTGAGGAGTGGAAAAAGGAGCATTGTCGGAATGGATGGAGTCGCCAACGAGGAACACTACGACCAATACGACAACCCGATGAGGGAAGATGATGATGACGATGAAGCATACATGAAAACAAGAATCAAGATTACATTACCTGAAAAGATCATACTCCATGGTGCCAAAAAAGTCACAACGAGGGGCTCAATTATTCGACAACGAACAAGAAAGGGAATAAGCTCAATGTGAAACGTTGTCGACGCAGCTAAGAAACCATCATTTATATATATATGTATCTATTTTGTGTACGCACTTAATTAACCGTTATTGGTCAAATGATGTATACATCATATCCCCTTCAATTACCACCACATGCATGGTTCCGATGATATTCGCGCAGTGTGGGAGGGAGACGTTCTCATCGACTGAGTGCGAGGCCGTCGAGAGAAAAATAAAAAATAAAAACAAAAGGGAAAGTAAACAGAAAAGGAAAATAATAAAAATAAAAGAAAACTAAAAACTAGAAAAGGAAAATAATAAAAAGAAATGAAAATAGCAATAGCACCGGATTAGAAACCAACGCTATAGCTAACTTAGCTATAGCGCTGGGTCGTAATACAGTGCTACTGGAATAGTTAGCAGTAGCTCTGGATTATGACCCAACGGTATAGCTAAGTTAGCTATAGCGCTGGATCCTAAACCAGCGCTACTGCTATTTTTAGTTAACCCCGGACTCGCGGGCTCAAAATTTTGCAAGTCCTTTTACCCCTCTCCCACCTCCCCCCTCCTCTCTTTCGCGCGCCGCCGTCGATCTCCCTGCCCGCCCTCAACCTCGACGCCGGCCGTCGCCCCTGCCCGCCCTCGACCTCGATCTCGACGCCGGCCGTCGCCCCTGCCCACCCTCGACCTCGACACCGACTGTCGCCCCTGCCCGCCCTCGACCTCACGGCCTCCGCCGCCCTTTCCCCTGCCCGCCCTCGACCGCCGCTGCCCGAGCCCGAGCCCGTAAGCCTCTCCCTCTCCTCTCCCCTGCCCTCCTCTCTCTCTGCGCTATACTGTGATGAACCCTAGTGTTTAGGGCAGTAGCAAATTTGTTTAATTAGGGCAGTAGCAAATTTGTTTAGGGTAGTAGCAAATTTAGCTAAATTAGTAAATTTGTTTAGGGCAGTAGCAAATTTAGCTAAATTAGCAAATTTCTTTAGCAAATTTAGTTTAGGGTAGTACCAAATTTAGCTAAATTAGCAAATATGTTTAGCAAATATTTGTTTAGGGAAGTAGCAGAGAGAGAGAGAGAGAGCATTTAGGAAATTTTTTTAGCTAGGGCACTTTAGTTTAGGGTATACAAAATAGCTATAAATAAAAAATAGTAGCAATTTTTTTTAGCTATAAATAAAAACCAGTAGCAATTTTTTCTAGGAAATTAGCTAGGGAAATTTTTGTAGGTATATAAATTAGCTATAAAGAAAAAAAAGTAGCTCCCTTCCTAGACTTTTTAGCTATAAATAAAAAACAGTAGCACTTTTTTTAGGAAATTAGCTAGGCAATTGTTAAATATATAAAATAGCTATAAATAAAAGACGGTGGCTCCCTTCCTGGACTTTTTCAGCTATAAATAAAAAACAGTAGCAAATGTTTAGTGAGGTCATTTTGCAAAGGTTTTTGGTTTTTGAAAAGACCACTATTTTGCAATGTTTAGTGAGGTCATTTCACTATGTGTACTTGCTTTATATATGTGCTACTGTGATGCTCATATGTCATTGATGTTATATGCTATATGTCATTGATGTTATATGATTTTGCAAAGTTGGTTGAATGTCGAAGAATATCCGAGTGGCCTATGTTTTGCCGGAATGTTGATTCATTTCTATTCCTACAAATTTCAGGCGCTCCATATGTCCACTTTTTAGCAAAGGTCATGCCAAAAATTTCCGTGAATTTCGGCATGACTTGTGCTAGAAACTAGGTGTCGGGGGTTTGGTGCGACATATGCCAAAGGATGGCTTATCATGGTGGGAGCTAGTAAGACATCGCCGGTGCCTGGAAACGGGATGAGGCGTAGGCACGAACGCCGACGCACTTTACCCAGGTTCGGGGCTCTCCTAGGAGATAGCACCCCTAGTCCTGCTCTGCGGGGTCTCCGCATGATCACTAAATCAACAAGTAGCTACAAGTGCTCCTTGAGCTGTTTTCTAGAGGAGGAAGAAGGGCAAGGCTAGCTCTCTCCTCTCTCTACGTGGTGTGTGTGTGATATCTCAGGGGCTGAACCCTTTGCATGGGTGCCCTGGGGGTTTATATAGGCCTACCCCTAGGGGTACAAGGGTAATCTGGCCGGGTGTAGGACCCGACTGTCAGTGTCTATGGTCGCCGGCTCCTCCGCCGGCAGCTGGGGACCGCCGCTTGGTGGGACCCGCCGGCTGTCTCGTACTTGGCCGACAGGCCGTGCCCGCCGCTTGCGGGTCCTGCCGGCTGCTTAATACTGTAGCCGTGTGGCTGATGATGCTTGCTTTGTCGGGGAAGGTGTGGCTACAGTCCCGCCGCCTGGTGGGCGTTCACTATAGCCATTCCCTGTCTCTTTTGATTAATGGCTGACGAACTTCGAGGGAGGGGGTGGGCCACCTGGTCAGGAGCTGGCCTCCCCCTGAGCCGACTGGTCGGGGCTCGCCGCCCTCTGGCCTCTCACGGATAGGTGGGGCCCACCGTGGGTGGGCCGTACCGACAACCCGTTGTGGGAGCATGGCCTTCTCTGCCATGGGTGATGTCATGGGCTGCGTGGTAACAGTGCCGCGTCGGGCGGGGGATGTCCGCCCAGTACGCCGCACTATAGCCACGTTCCGCGCTGGATTCGGGGGTGGCAGGCTGCATTGTAGCCACGCCCCGTCTTGTCGTCATAATGTGGGTGCTAACTTTGAGGGCACGGGGGGCCGCCTGCTAGGGGCCGGCCTCTCTGGAGGCCGCCTGCTAGGAGTCGGCCCTCTTCGAGGCTACCTCCTAGAGTTCGCCAGCCTTCAGCAGCCGGCCGCTTGGACCAGCCGGCCTCGGGAAGGCGGCACTTTGTCTTTGATGCTTGAGGGGCGCAGCTGGCCCGATGTCTTGAAATACTAGGGGAGACTAATGAGGCTACCCGTGGTCATTTACTCCGACAGTAGTCCCCGAAGCTGATGGGGCGCCGCAGCTGAAAGGGCGAGACACCTCATTAGCTTCCTACTCCGAGTGGTCGGCAATCATGCTTCGTCCGTCTTCTGAGGCGCCGACAACTAGGAGTCGGCCGGGATCAGGCGGGCCGCCTGGTGCTTTCGAAATGTAGAGGCGGGAGCTAGGTGGCGCGCCGGCCAGGCGCCGGGCTGGCCGCCTGCTACCTGTGCCCCACGTGGCGCCAACCAGCTGGGCCGGCCCGCCAGCCCACACGCGCGACGGGACGTTGCCGCAGGCTGGGGCCCGCCACTACCGGGCCTCGGCACGCGCGCAGATCCGGTGTGGCTGAGGCGGACGGTTAGGATTCCATGGCGCAGTAACCACACGCCGTTACTGCGCGGTAAATGCGGGGGCGTGGGGTCGTGGGCGCAGTTAATCCCATCCCCCCCATGTTCTCGCCTTCTTGGCTTTGCCGTCTGGGGCTATAAGTAGGGGAGGAGGGGGGCGGCAGACGCACGCACGCCCTCCTCTCCCTTTGCCTCTTTCTTCTTCCTTCCTCTCTTCACTGCTGCGGCGCCCCTGCCTCTTTGCCGAAGCGCCGCTGCAGCTCATCGTCGCTAAGCCTTTCCCTCCCGCGGTGCTGCCGTTCTACTGCGGGTTCGCTCGTCCTTCGCCGCGCCGCGCCTCCATCGAGCCTCAAGCTCTCATGGCGCGCGACAAGGCGAACTCCGGCGCCTGGGACGGCTCCAATGTCCATGAGGATCACCTCGACTTCCTCCGCAACACGCACCGGTTGCCCGCCGTAGGCTACGTAGAGGTGCGTGTGCGTGTCTTGTCGGAGAAAGAGATCACGCCGGCGCCGAAAGACGGCGAACGCGTCGTCCTTCGGTCACAATTCCTCCATGCTTCGGCCTGCTGGCCAGCGGGTTTCTTCGCTCCTTTCTCCAATACTATCACCTCCAGCCGCACCACCTCACACCAAACATGGTGGTGCTGCTGTCAGCCTTCATTATGCTCTGCGAGGGCTACCTCGGCATCCTTCCCACCCTCGAGCTCTGGGGGGAATTCTTCTACACCAAGCTCGGCATTGCCGCCAAGGACACACCGGCTCAGTGCGGAGCATTCATCGCAGTGCGACGCCCAGGAACCGGGAACTGCTTCCCATCCATTATCTTGACACAGTCGGTCAAGCTGTGGCAAAAATCTTACTTTTATGTCAAGAACGCCCACCCGACGGCCGACTTAATCAACCTGCCGGCTTATACAGCCGGCCCGCCAGCTGAGCCTCGCACCAACTGGACCTTCAAGCCAAAGATGCTATCGGCCGCCTCCACTGCTGCCATCGCCTGGCTCAAGGTGATGGTGGAGTCGGAGGGCCTCCAGGGGTCAGACCCGCTGACCGCCTTCGTGGTGCGCCGGGTGCTCCCTCTTCAAGGCCGGCCTCATATGATCAGTCAGATGAGCGGGCTTCGAGACCCGTGCCGGCTGAGCACCAAAGAGATGCCGGGCACGGAAGTGGCCCGGCTGGTGAACTATATCTTGAACTGCAAACTCTCGGAGGAGGAGTGGCAGTTCGGCAGGCTGCCGTATTCTCGCACGCGTCCGCCGCCCGCGGTAAGTCTCTAACTCTCTTTTCTTCTAATTTGCCAGGTTCTGCTTTGCCGTCTGATCAGTTGGTCATGATGCAGATCTTCACGACCCAGTCGGCCGTCGACACCCTGGAGAAGGACCATGAGTACCTGCCGGACCGGGCGGTGAGTGATGCGGACGACCCCGACTTGGGGGCGGCCGCCTTGGAGGAGGATGACGCCACAAGCGGCGGTGGCGGAGCAGGCGGCTCCGGAGGAGGAGGCGGCCTCGACGAATGGCCGGATGATGCCGAGGACATCGAGTCGCGCCGCCCGCCGGTTGTCAACAAGGCAGGCGCGAGCTCTTCAGCCGCGCCGTCTGCACCAGGCGGTGCATCAAAGCGCCGAGCCGGCGCACCGCTATTCGGCAGCCGGCCGAAGAAGGCCAAGAGCACGGCCATAGCGACCAAGCAAGCCGAAGCCGCCGCTAAGGCGGCCCGCTTCCAAAGGACCCCGAAGCAACCGCCGACAGTGTCTGCGTAAGTGTTTGCTATCCTCTGGGCTTTTTCTTCTTTGTTGCAAACTACCTCTGGATTTCTTCTTTCCCTTGTTCGAACAGGGCCCCGCTCTCTCTTGAGCGGTCGAACTCTGCTTCCGTGATTGGGACGACGGAGGGCTCCACCAACACCCGTCGCGTGGACGTGCACACCGAGCTCCAGGCGGCGACGGAGCGTAATGCGCTGGAGGCGCGCGAGGAGCGGGAGAGGGCGGGGAAGGAGAAGGCGGACGCGGCCAAGGTGGCGCAGGAGAAGGCCGACGCAGTGGCCGAGGCCCAGGCCGATGTCGCGGCTAAGGCCCAGGCGGACGCGGCCGCCAAGGCACAAGCGAAGGAGGCGACCCACGGCCGAACCCCGCAACTCATCATCCCCCTGCGCTCCGCGCCACCCGTGCCCGAGATCCCAGCAACAACTGGAGGAGTCGGCGACGAGCAGCCGGTCATGGAGAGGGGAGGCGACGTCGTCGTCTTGGGGGCGGAGATGCCTCCGCAAGCGCCGACTACTGAGGCCCAAGGTAGCCGGCCTGACGTGCCACCGGTGCCGCCAGTCGTCGGCGAGCTGGTGGTGCGGGCGACCCCCGTGGTGCGTACTCCGGCGCGCCATCGCGCGGAGAAGGCGGCATCAGCACCCCGACCGCAGGAGGTCAGGGCTGCGAGTTCGTCAGGCCCCGACACAGAGGCCACCAGCCGCACCCCACCGGAGTGGACGCCTGGGGGGCGGCACGGCCGTCTTGAACACGGCCGCGCAGGACGTCCGGGCCCTGCTCCAAGCCCAAGGCGCCGCCCTTCAGGAGTACACGAAGGCATTCGTGGCGACGCGAACTGCCGTCCGGGTATGTCCCTTGTTTTCATTTTTTATCTTTGTAATCTTCTGTGGGGGCACGTCAGCGCACCCACTGGGTGTAGTCCCTGAGTTCCGGGCCGGCTGCTCAGCAGGTGGCCTGGAACTTCCAGGTAGGTTCAAGTGCTGACTTGCCTTTTTTTACTGTCCTTGTTGCAGGATTATCATAACATCCGTGCGGCCGCCTTCAACTCCCACATCCAGGAGCTGGCCAAGCGGAATGCTGATTTGGTTGAGACCCGGAGTGAGCACTTCGTCTTCTTTCTCTCGCGGGGGCGCGTTAGTGCAACCGCTGGGTGTAGTCCCTGAGATTCGGGCCAACTTCTGAGCAGTCGGGCCGGATCTTCCCAGCGTCTACTTGTCTTCTTTGTTTACTGTTGACTGTCTTTTTCTTCTTGTCTTTGTAGGCACCAATGCCACCTTGCGGCAGCAACTGGGCGAGGACCAAACCGCGCTGCGCGCCAAGGAGGCGGAGTGCAGCAAGGCGGCTGAGGAGCGCGACCACCTGGTCAAGGAGCTGGCTGGCCAGGCGGACCGTCACAAGGCGGCCCTTCAGAAGGCGAAGGTCAACGAGACCGGCCTCCTGGCCGAGTTCGAGACCGAGCGTTCGAACTGGGGCAAGGAGAAGAAGGCTCTGACCGACGGCTTCAGTGAAATCGAGGATATGATCGACGGTGAGTTGCTTCTTCTTTTGCACGGTCACCGACTGCCAATGAAGTTGGCTTCTGGCTTCTAATATTTTCATTTTGTGCAGAATTCTTCCCTGGCTACTCCGTTGCTGCCAATTAGGCCATCGAGGCGCGCCGCGAAGAGCGGAGGAACGAAGGCGTGGACATTGCGCCCAACGCTCCCAGGACTTTCAACGAGCGGCTTCTCGCCATCCAGTCGCGCCTTCAACCGGCTCATCGGATGCTGCGCCGTCTGCAGCACGTCGGAGCCTAGGTGCTGTCCGCCCTCTGGCCAGAAACCAACATTCCGCGCACCCCCAGACGGACTGCCGACTGGCTGGAAGTGGCTGTTGGCCGTCTTGAGGCTTGGAAAGGTTCTTCGGCCCGGGCGGGTGCGCGCCGGGTCTTGGAATTCATCAAGGTCTGGTATCCCGGGCTGGACCTCGACCAGCTGGCCACCTTCCGGTACGATTCCGCTGGGGAGTTGGCAGTGGTGGCGGCTGAGCTTACTCAGCGCGCGGCGCCGATCGCCGAGTACACCAACACCGACGACTTCTTCCCTGAGCTGGACGAGGAGGGTGCCGAGCTGCCGGCCAACTGGTTCGGGCTGAACCCGGCTAATGGCGAAGACTCGATGGAGGAGATCGCCTCCAGCGACGAAGGCGAAGGCGAGGAGAGCGCGGATGGCAAAGACGACGCGCCGGAGGACGGAGCGGACAGCCAACCTCAGCTCGATCGTGCCTCAAGCAGCGAGCCTTGTGCGGGTGCGTCGGGTGCTGCCGGAGATGACCAAGCCGAGATTCACCAGCCGACCGCTCCACCAGCCGGCGCCGCCGACTCCACCAGTCTGCCAGACCCACCTGCTGCTCCCCTGGCCTAGGCAGCCAGTTTTATCTTTTCCTGTTTTGTAGTTTCTTTTGAAGAAAACTTGTTAATTCGCACAATTCCACCCACTGGGGGTGTATTCAAACTTTGTTTGAATGCCGGCCAAGGGCCTTTTGATATGTAAATATTATCTTGCATGAGAGGTGCTTTGCCGATTTCTACTTGTCTTGCTTTCTGTTCTTGGCTTTTTCCTTTGCCGCCTTCCCTCAGCTGCCGCCTTGCCAGCCAGACGGCCGCTCTGCGGTCCGTGGCTAGGTCAAGTGCTTGGCCGCTTTGGGGAGACAAGTACTTTAGCCGTTTTAGAATGTAGCAAGTTTAAGCAAGAAGCCGGCCGGCCGGCTGCTCGGCAGCCGGTCGGAGAGGCAAGGAGCCGGCTTGGGCTATGTGAGTACCTTGGTCCTTAGCCATTTTTCATGTGGGCACCATTTCCTGCCTTTGACTCCTGCCAGCCGGACAGTCGCTCTGCGAGCTGCAGCTTGTGGCAAGAGATGGCTTAGATGCCAGCACATTACTTGTCCGACTGCAGGTAGTACCGACATAGTACAAGGCGGCAAGCCCCCGGGCCGGCTAGTCGAGCCTGGTGCCAGGCAGAAGAAAGGAATGACACATTCATAGGCATAATACTTATCATATAGATAAAAAGGGTAGTCCCCGAGTGCTCCTCGAGAGACCCTGATGTCTTAGCACTTAATACAAAAGGTAGCGTGGTACATACTACATCAACTGTAAAATCTTCGAAGGGGATTCACATTCCATGGGCACTCCGACTCCTTGCCGGAGTCGTCTCTCTTGCGTGCTCTGGGCTTCTGTGCATCGATGAGGTAGTAGGAGTCGTTGCCCAACACTTTGCTGATGATGAAGGGGCCTTTCCAAGGGGCCGAGAGCTTGTGCTGGCCGGCTGTTCGCTGGATCAGCCGGAGCACAAGGTCTCCCTCTTGGATGGATCTAGGCTTGACCTTCCGGTTGTGGTATCAGCGTAAGATCTGCTTGTAGATGGCGGCTGGCTGAGTGCCAACAGTCGGCCCTCTTCCAGCAGATCGACACCGTCTTCTCATGCCTCCTTCGCTTCCGCCTCTGTGTACATGGTGACGCGAGGTGAGTCGAACTCGATGTCAGTTGCGATGACAGCCTCGGCCCCGTACACGAGGAAGAAGGGGGTGAAGCCGGTTGACTTGTTCGGAGTGGTGCGTAGACTCCAGAGGACGGCCGGCAGCTCGTCGATCCAACAGTCGGCCGAACGCTCCAGAGGCTCGACTAGCCGGGGCTTGATGCCGGACAAGATGAGGCCGTTTGCTCGCTCGACCTGGCCATTTGACTGCGGATGGGCAACGGACGCTAAGTCCAGTCGGGTGCCCTGCGTCGCACAAAAATGGATCAAGGCGCCTTTGGCAAAGTTTGTGCCATTGTGGGTGATGATGCTGTGTGGTATTCCCTTGAAGACGAAAGGGTGATGCAGTAAAGCAGCGTAAGTATTTCCCTCAGTTTTTGAGAACCAAGGTATCAATCCAGTAGGAGGCCACGCACGAGTCCCTCGCACCTACACAAACAAATAAATCCTCGCAACCAATGCAATAAAGGGGTTGTCAATCCCTTCACGGTCACTTACGAGAGTGAGATCTGATAGATATGATAAGATAATATTTTTGGTATTTTTATGATAAAGATGCAAAGTAAAATAAAAGCAAAATAAACGACGCTAGAAATAACTTGTTGTTGGGAGATTAAATATGATGGAAAATAGACCCAGGGGCCATAGGTTTCACTAGTGGCTTCTCTCGAGAGCATAAGTATTACGGTGGATGAACAAATTACTGTTGAGCAATTGACAGAATTGAGCATAGTTATGAGAATATCTAGGTATGATCATGTATATAGGCATCACGTCCGAGACAAGTAGACCAACTCCTGCCTGCATCTACTACTATTACTCCACACATCGACCGCTATCCAGCGTGCATCTAGAGTATTAAGTTCAAGAGAACAGAGTAACGCTTTAAGTAAGATGACATGATGTAGAGGGATAAATTCATGCAATATGATACAAACCCCATCTTGTTATCCTCGATGGCAACAATACAATACGTGCCTTGCTGCCCCTACTGTCACTGGGAAAGGACACTGCAAGATTGAACCCAAAGCTAAGCACTTCTCCCATTGCAAGAAAGATCAATCTAGTAGGCCAAACCAAACTGATAATTTGAAGAGACTTGCAAAGATAACCAATCATACATAAAAGAATTCAAAGAAAATTCAAATATTGT
Source organism: Aegilops tauschii subsp. strangulata (assembly GCF_002575655.3). NCBI lineage: Eukaryota > Viridiplantae > Streptophyta > Magnoliopsida > Poales > Poaceae > Aegilops > Aegilops tauschii. The sequence goes on from NC_053041.3 coordinate 485,967,229, forward strand.
TCATAGATAAACTTGATCATAAACCCACAATTCATCGGTCTCAACAAACACACCGCAAAAGAAGATTACATCGAATAGATCTCCACAAGAGAGGGGGAGAACATTGTATTGAGATCCAAAAAGAGAGAAGAAGCGATCTAGCTAATAACTATGGACCCGAAGGTCTGAGGTAAACTACTCACACATCATCGGAGAGGCTATGGTGTTGATGTAGAAGCCCTCCATGATCGATGCCCCCTCCGGCGGAGCTCCGGAAAAGTCCCCAAGATGGGATCTCACGGGTACAGAAGGTTGCGGCGGTGGAATTAGGTTTTTGGCTCCGTATCTGGTAGTTTGGGGGTACGTAGCTATATATAGGAGGAAGAAGTACATCGGTGGAGCAACGTGGGCCCCAAGAGGGTGGAGGGCGCGCCCAGGGGGGTAGGCACGCCCCCTACCTCGTGCCTTCCTGGTTGATTTCTTGACGTAGGGTCCAAGTCCTCTGGATCACGTTCGTTCCAAAAATCACGTTCCCGAAGGTTTCATTCCGTTTGGACTCCGTTTGATATTCTTTTTCTGCGAAACTCTGAAATAGGCAAAAAAACAGCAATTCTGGGCTGGGCCTCCGGTTAATAGGTTAGTCCCAAAAATAATATAAAAGTGTATAATAAAGCCCAATAATGTACAAAACAGAATATAATATAGCATGGAACAATAAAAAATTATAGATACGTAGGAGACGTATCAAGCATCCCCAAGCTTAATTCCTGCTCGCCCTCGAGTAGGTAAATGATAAAAACAGAATTTTTGATGTGGAATGCTACTTGGCATAATTCAATGTAATTCTCTTAATTGCGGTATGAATATTCAGATCCGAAAGATTCAAGACAAAAGTTTAATATTGACATAAAAATAATAATACTTCAAGCATACTAACTAAGCAATTATGTCTTTTCAAAATAACATGGCCAAAGAAAGTTATCCCTTCGAAATCATATAGTCTGGCTATGCTCTATCTTCACCACACAAAGTATTTAAATCACGCACAACCCCGATGACAAGCCAAGCAATTGTTTCATACTTTTGATGTTCTCAAACTTTTTCAATCTTCACGCAATACATGAGCGTGAGCCATGGACATAGCACTATATGTGGAATAGAATGGTGGTTGTGGAGAAGACAAAAAAAGGAGAAGATAGTCTCACAGCAACTAGGCGTATCAACGGGCTATGGAGATGCCCATTAATAGATATCAATGTGAGTGAGTAGGGATTGCCATGCAACGGATGCACTGGAGCTATAAGTATATGAAAGCTCAACAAAAGGAACTAAGTGGGTGTGCATCCAACTCGCTTGCTCACGAAGACCTAGGGCATTTTGAGGAAGCCCATCATTGGAATATACAAGCCAAGTTCTATAATGTAAATTTCCCACTAGTATATGAAAGTGATATCATAGGAGACTCTCTATCATGAAGATCATGGTGCTACTTTGAAGCACAAGTGTGGTAAAAGGATAGTAACATTGTCCCTTCTCTCTTTTTCTCTCATTTTTTATTTGGGCCTTCTCTTTTTTTATGGCATCTTCTCTTTTTTTAGTCCGGAGTCTCATCCCGACTTGTGGGGGAATCATAGTCTCCATCATCCTTTCCTCACTTGGGACAATGCTCTAAAAATGATGATCATCACACTTTTATTTACTTACAACTCAACAATTACAACTCAATACTTGGAACAAAATATGACTCTATGTGAATGCCTCCGGCGGTGTACCGGGATATGCAATGAATCAAGAATGACATGTATGAAAGAATTATGAACGGTGGCTTTGCCACAAATACAATGTCAACTACATGATCATGCGAAGCAATATGACAATAATGGAGCGTGTCATAGTAAACGAAACGGTGGTAAGTTGCATGGCAATATATCTCGGAATGGCTATGGAAATGCCATGATAGGTAGGTATGGTGGTTGTTTTGAGGAAGGTATATGGTGGGTATATGATACCGGCGAAAAGTGCGCGGTATTAGAGAGGCTAGCAATGGTGGAAGGAAGAAAAGTGCGTATAATCCATGGACTCAACATTAGTCATAAAGAACCCATATACTTATTGAAAAAATCTACAAGTTACCAAAGCAAAGTATTACGCGCATGCTCCTAGGGGGATAGATTGGTAGGAAAAAACCATCGCTCGTCCCCGACCGCCACTCATAAGGAAGACAATCAAATAAATAAATCATGCTCCAACTTCATCACATAGCGGTTCACCATATGTGCATGCTACGGGAATCACAAACTTTAACACAAGTATTTCTAAAATTCAAAACTACTCAACTAGCATGACTCTAATATCACCATTTCCATATCTCAAAACAATTATCAAGCATCAAACTTCTCATGGTATTCAACACACTCATAAATTTTTTTTTTACTAATCTTGAATGCCTATCATAATTAAAGCAAATTACCATGCTGTTTTGTAGGACTCTCAAAATAATCTAAGTGAAGCATGAGATAACAATAGTTTCTATAAAACAAATCCACCACCGTGCTCTAAAAGATATAAGTGAAGCACTAGAGCAAAAACTATATAACTCAAAAGATATAAGTGAAGCACATAGAGTATTCTAACAATTTCCGAATCATGTGTGTCTCTCTCAAAAGGTGTGTACAGCAAGGATGATTGTGGAAAACTAACAAGAAAAGACTCAAATAATACAAGACGCTCCAAGCAAAACACATATCATGTGGTGAATAAAAATATAGTTCCAAGTAAAGTTACCGATGGAAGTAGACGAAAAGAGGGGATGCCTTCCGGGGCATCCCCAAGCTTTGGCTTTTAGGTTTCCTTAGATTATCTTGGGGTGCCATGGGCATCCACAATCTTAGGCTCTTGCCACTCCTTGTTCCATAATCCATCAAATCTTTTACCCAAAACTTGAAAACTTCACAACACAAAACTCAGCAGAAAATCTCGCGAGCTCCGTTAGCGAAAGAAAACAAAACACCACTTCAAGGTACTGTAATGAAATCATTCTTTATTTATATTGGTGTTAAACCTACTGTATTCCAACTTCTCTATGGTTTATAAACTATTTTACTAGCCATAGATTCATCAAAATAAGCAAACAACACATGAAAAACAGAATCTGTCAAAAACAGAACAGTCTGTAGTAATCTGTAACTAACGCAAACTTCTGGAACTCCAAAAATTCAGCCAAAATAGGAAGACCTAGAAAATTTGTTTACTGATCAGAAGTAATTGGAATCAATATTTTATCACGTTCTGGTGATTTTGAACAATTATTTTCGTGAACAGAAAGTTTATGGAATTTTTAGCAAGATCAAATAACTATCATCCAAGAAGATCCTATATGTTAAACTTGGCACAAACACTAATTAAAACATAAAAAACACATCTAACCAGAGGCTAGATCAAATATTTATTCATAAACAGAATCAAAAAGCAAAAAACTAAAAATAAAATTGAGTTGCCTCCCAACAAGCGCTATCGTTTAACGCCCCTAGCTAGGCATGAATAATTTTAATGATGCTCACATGAGAGACAAGAATTGAAGCACAAAGAGAGCATCAAATAGCACGTGACAAACACATCTAAGTCTAACATACTTCCTATGCATAGGCATCTTATAGGCAAACAAATTATCAAAGCAAGCGAAAACTAGCATATGCAAGGAAGCGGAAGGCAATCTCAACATAACGAGAGGTAATTTATTATCATGAAAATTTCTACAACCATATTTTCCTCTCTCATAATAACTACATGTGGGATCATAAGCTAATTCAACAAAATAGCTATCACAATAAATATTTTCAATACGATCCACATGCATGCAAAGTTGACACTCTTCCAAAATAGTGGGATTAACTAAAGTCATGACCTCTCCAAACTCACTTTTATCAAAAATACCATAAGATTGAACATTCTACAAATATGTGGGATCTAAAATTGACACTCTTCCAAACCCACTTTCAATATTATTGCAAAAATTATTATCAATCTCATATTCATCATGGGGCTTAAATAAATTTTCAAGATCAAAAGAAGAATCACCCCAATCATGATCATTGCAACAAGTAGTAGACATAGCAAAACTAGCATCCCCAAGCTTAGGGTTTTGCATATTATTAGCATAATTAACATCAAGAGAATTTATAGTAAAATCATTGCAATCATGCTTTTTATTCAAAGAGCTATCGTGAATCTCTTCATAAATTTCTTCATCACAATTTTCGGATTCACGGATTTCAAGCAAAACCTCATAAAGATAATCTAGTGCACTCAAATCACTAGAAATTGGTTCATCATAATCGGATCTCTTAAAGAGATTAGCAAGTGGATGAGGATCCATAAACTTTTAGCAAGCGAAGATGCAAGCAAAAAGAAGGCACATGGTAACACAAGATCGAACGGAAGGAGGGCGAATAAAACGGCAAATGGCAAATAATGTAATGCGGGAGGTAAGGGTTTGTGATGGGTACTTGGTATGTTGACTTTTGCGTAGACTCCCCGGCAACGGCGCCAGAAATCCTTCTTGCTACCTCTTGAGCACTGCGTTCGTTTTCCCTTGAAGAGGAAAGGGTGATGCAGTAAAGCAGCGTAAGTATTTCCCTCAATTTTTGAGAACCAAGGTATCAATCCAGTAGGAGGCCACGCACGAGTCCCTCACACCTACACAAACAAATAAATCCTCGCAACCAACGCAATAAAGGGGTCGTCAATCCCTTCACGGTCACTTACGAGAGTGAGATCTGATAGATATGATAAGATAATATTTTTGGTATTTTTATGATAAAGATGCAAAGTAAAATAAAAGCAAAATAAACGACGCTAGAAATAACTTGTTGTTGGGAGATTAAATATGATGGAAAATAGACCCGGGGGCCATAGGTTTCACTAGTGGCTTCTCTCGAGAGCATAAGTATTACGGTGGGTGAACAAATTACTGTTGAGCAATTGACAGAATTGAGCATAGTTATGAGAATATCTAGGTATGATCATGTATATAGGCATCACGTCCGAGACAAGTTGACCGACTCCTGCCTGCATCTACTACTATTACTCCACACATCGACCGCTATCCAGCATGCATCTAGAGTATTAAGTTCAAGAGAACAGAGTAACGCTTTCAGTAAGATGACATGATGTAGAGGGATAAATTCATGCAATATGATACAAACCCCATCTTGTTATGCTCGATGGCAACAATACAATACGTGCCTTGCTGCCCCTACTGTCACTGGGAAAGGACACTGCAAGATTGAACCCAAAGCTAAGCACTTCTCCCATTGCAAGAAAGATCAATCTAGTAGGCCAAACCAAACTGATAATTCGAAGAGACTTGCAAAGATAACCAATCATACATAAAAGAATTCAGAGAAAATTCAAATATTGTTCATAGATAAACTTGATCATAAACCCACAATTCATCAGTCTCAACAAACACATCGCAAAAGAAGATTACATCGAATAGATCTCCACAAGAGAGGGGGAGAACATTGTATTGAGATCCAAAAAGAGAGAAGAAGCCATCTAGCTAATAACTATGGACCCGAAGGTCTGGGTAAACTACTCACACATCATCGGAGAGGCTATGGTGTTGATGTAGAAGCCCTCCATGATCGATGCCCCCTCCAGCGGAGCTCCGGAAAAGGCCCCAAGATGGGATCTCACGTGTACAGAAGGTTGCGGCGGTGGAATTAGGTTTTTGGCTCCGTATCTGGTAGTTTGGGGGTACGTAGGTATATATAGGAGGAAGAAGTACGTCGGTGGAGCAACATATGCCCCACGAGGGTGGAGGGCGCGCCCAGGGGGTAGGCGCGCCCCCTACCTCGTGCTTTCCTGGTTGATTTCTTGACGTAGGGTCCAAGTCCTCTGGATCACGTTCGTTCCAAAAATCACGTTCCCGAAGGTTTCATTCCGTTTGGACTCCGTTTGATATTCTTTTTCTGCGAAACTCTGAAATAGGCAAAAAACAGCAATTCTGGGCTGGGCCTCCGGTTAATAGGTTAGTCCCAAAAATAATATATAAGTGTATAATAAAGCCCAATAATATCCAAAACAGAATATAATATAGCATGGAACGATCAAAAATTATAGATATGTTGGAGACGTATCAGTCCCACCATGTCCATCCCCCAGACGGCAAAGGGCCACGTGAGGGGGATGGTCTTGAGTGCAGAAGCCAGCAGGTGCTGCTTGGAGCTGAATTTCTGGCATCCCTTGCAATGCTTGAGCAAGTCTTTGGTGTCTTCTAGAGCAGTCGGCCAGAGGAAACCATGGCGGAAAGCTTTGGCGACAAGTGATTTGGAGGCCGCGTGGTGGCCACACTTTGCTTGGTGGATATCTTTGAGGATTGATTGGCCCTTCTCTTGTTCTACGCAGCGCTGGAAGACTCCAATCACGCTGCATCTGACAAGCTCTCTGTTTACTATCGTGTAGGCTCCTGCTCGACGCTGCACTTGCTGGGCCGAGATCTCATCGGTCGGCAGTTCTTTGTTCACCAAAAACTTAAGGATGGGATGTGCCCATGATGGTGCTTGAATTTTTTCTACTGCTACCACGGCTACTTGTACTAGGGCGGTTGGGTTGGGAGGCGGCGGGTTGGAGTCGGCCTCCGCTTGCTGCGTTGTTGAAGTCCCCGAGCCGCGCTCTGAAGTCCCCGGGCTGACTGCTGCAGTCCCTGGGCCGGGTTCTGAAGTCCCCGGGCCGGGTGCAAGTGCAGCAGTCCCCGAGCCGCCTGCCGAAGTCCTCGGGCCGACTGCTGAGGTCCCTAAGTCGGATCCGACTGTTCCAGGGGCAGCCGTCACGAATATGGAGTATGATTCTGGCGAGGGCTTGATAGACGGCTTGAGGAGGCGCTGAAGGGAGACGCCAGCTGGGATGGCTTGCTGGGTGGAGCCGATTCATGCCAGAGCATCTGCTTGCTCGTCGTTTCGTGGTACGTGAAGGAACTCACACCCTTCAAAGTATCCGCTGAGCTGCTGGACGAGAAAGCGGTAGCTCGCCATGTTTGCATCCTTGGCATCCCAGTCGCCAGACGACTGTTGGACCACCAAGTCTGTGTTGCCATAGCACAGGATCCGGCAGATGCCAAGTTCTTTGACCAGCCGGAGCCCATGTACGAGCGCCTCATACTCGGCCATGTTGTTGGAGGCGGCAAAGTGGATTTGCAATGTGTATCTGAGCTTGTCGCCTCTGGGAGAGGTAAGGACGATGCCGGCTCCCAAACCGGTGCGCATCTTCAAGCCATCAAACTGCATCCGCCAATGAGTGGAGTCCGGAGCTGGCGGCAGGGACTGGGTTTCGGCCCAATCGACGAGGAAGTCGTCCAGTGCTTGGGACTTGATGGCGGTGCGTGGCTGGTAGAAGATGGTGTAGGGGGCCAACTCGATGGCCCACTTGGCCACTCGGCTAGATGCATCTCGACTTCCAATGATCTCAGTGAGCGGAGCAGTGGAGACAACCATGATTGGGTGCTCTTGAAAGTATGGCTTCAGCTTCTTGGCAACAAAGTGCACGCCGTAGCACATCTTTTGGTAATGGGGGTAGTTCTGCTTGGAGGCTGACAATACCTCACTCAAGTAATACACAGGCCTCTGGACCGGCAGTGCTTTTCCGTCTTCTTTGCATTCCACCACCACGACCGTGCTGACCACCCGACTGGTGGCGGCGATGTAGAGGAGCATGGGCTCCTTAGCAGCCGGAGCGGCCAGAACAGGCGGCGTGGTCAACATCTTTTTTAATTGGAGAAAAGCTTCATCCGCCTTGTCATTCCACTCGAAATGAGTGGTCTTCTTCATGAGCTGGTATAAGGGAAGAGCCTTCTCGCCCAGCCGACTGATAAACCGGCTGATGGATGCCAAGCAGCCGGTAAACTTCTGGACGTCTCGCAGTCGGGTGGGCCTCTCCATCCTCTCAATGGCCTTGATCTTGACAGGGTTGCACTCGACGCCGCGTTCTGAGACCAGGAAGCCAGGGAGCTGGCCGGCTGGTACTCCAAAGACACACTTCTCTGGGTTGAGCTTGATTTGAAAACGGCGCAGATTGTCAAAAGTTTCCTTGAGATCTTCCAAGAGCGTGCCGCGCTTCTCTGTCTTCACCACAATATCGTCTACATAGACGTGGGCATTTCTGCCGAGTTGCTTGAGGAGGCACTTCTGCATGCAACGCTGAAACGTGGCACCAGCATTTCTCAAGCCGAATGTCATGGTTAGGTAGCAGAAGGCTCTGAATGGTGTGATGAAGGCGGTCTTCAGGCGCTCTGCCGGGTTCAACTTGATCTGATGGTAGCCTGAGTAGGCATCCAAGAAACTCAACAGCTCGCATCCGGCTATGGAGTATATTACTTGGTCAATCCGGGGCAACGCGAACGGATCCTTGGGGCAAGCTTTGTTGAGACTGGTGTAATCTATGCACATGCGCCACTTGTTATTCTTCTTCAGTACAAGGACTGGGTTGGCAAGCCACTCTGGGAAGAAAACTTCCATGATGAAGCCGGCTGCCAACAGGCGGGCGATCTATTCTCTGACGATTCTTCTCTTTTCCTCTGACAGTCGGCGGAGGGGTTGTCTGACTGGTTTGGCATCTGCTCTGACATGTAGTTTGTGCTTGGCGAATTCCGTCGGAACACTCGGCATGTCTTTCGGAGACCATGCAAAGATGTCCCGATTCTCACGGAGGAAATCGACGAGCTCGCTTTCCTATTTGCTATCTAGGTTAGCACCTATGACAGCGTGCCTCTTCGGGCGCTCAGGGGTCCAAGGGAATCTTCTTTGTTTCTTTGGCCGGCTGGAAAGAGCCCTGGGTCTCTGACTCTTTGGGTTCTGGTGACAGGTCCGGCTGCTTGCTGGCCATGGCCACCACCCGGTCCAGGAGCCTCTTTTCAGCAGCGATTACCAGGGACTCGGCCAGCCGGCTGCTGGCTACAGCACAGTCTGCCGATTTCTTGTAGTCTCCAGCTGTAGTGATAATGCCCTTGGTTCCTGGCAGCTTCATCTTGAGGTATGCATAGTGTGGTACTGCCATGAACTTGGCTAGAGTAGGTCGGCCAAGCAGTGCATGATAGGGGCTCTCCAGGTCTACCACCTCAAACCAAATTGCTTCGCGACGAAAATGATTCTTGTCTCTGAAGAGGACATCTATCTCGATCTTGCTGATTGGTGAGCAAGAAAGGCCGTGCACAATGCCGTGGAAGATGGTCCGGCTGGGCTGGAGCTGCTTCACTTTGATGCTCAACTTCTCCATGGTATCGCGGTAAAGGATGTTGATGCTGCCGCCGCCATCTATCAGGACTCGGGGGAAACGAACAGCTCGCCTCTCTGTTGCAAAGGTGGCATCCAACACCAGGGCATAGGAACCTGGAGAAGGCATCACCTCCGGGTGGTCGGCTCGGCTCCAGCTGATGGGCTTCTCAGACCAGTGCATGTACTCTGGGACTTCAGAGGCGACATCGTTGACTTCTTGGTGTTGCTGGCGCCGACTGCGCCTGTCGTTCGCCTGGCTGGTGAAGACAACGTAGGCTCCGTGCTCCTTAGGGAATTCATCTTGGATGGCACCAAATGCCGGCCGGGCCGCTGACTGCTGAGGAGGCGGAGGCGGCTGGCCAGCAGGCGGAGGAGGCAGCAGTCCTTCGCCCTTGGAGATTCGGGTGAGCCAGTGGCACTTCCAGGTGGTGTGATTGGACGGCTTCACGCCGCTGTGGAACTTGCAGGGGCATCGAGGCTTTGCTCGTAGGAGAAGGCGGGCAGCCAAGCCGGCTTGCCGCCCTTCTGACGCTTGTGTAAGGGTTGCCCCTCTGGCTGCTGGTCTTCGACTGTCACCACCTGCTGGCTGGTGGAAGCCGGCATTGGGGCTTTGCGCTTGTTGTCGTTCTGTTGCTGGCGCGGACTGGAGTCGCCAGCCGGCGTTCCTGGAGCAGGAGGGAGCACCTTCCCAGACGCGTCCACCCGAAGCTCCGACTTCATGGAGGAGTCGGCAGTGGCGTACTTGTCTGCTATGATCAGCAGCTCGTCGAGTGTAGTCGGCTCATTGTAGAGGAGTCGATGCTTGAGGAGGGTGCCTTCTCGGCACCTGGCGGTGAAGTACTCTATGGCCTGCACCTTGTGCACCCCTTCGCAGGAGTTGTGCAGTTCAGCCCACCGCGTCAGGTAGTCGCGGGTGGACTCGTCAGGGCCTTGAACGCACATCGAGAGCTGGCGGGGCTTGGGCCGCCGCTTGTAGGTGCTGGTGAAGTTGCGGACGAAGACCTCAGTGAAATCTACCCAGCTGTTGATGCTACGGGGCTTCAGGCTGTTCAGCCACGTCCGGGCTGTGCCCTGGAGCATGAGCGGAACGTATTTCATGGCAACGCGCTTGTTGCCGTTCGCTATGCTGATTGCGGTGGAGTAGTCAACTAACCAATCCTCCGGCTTCACGGAGCCATTATACTTGGGCGTGTCTTGTGGGAGTGAGAACCCTTTGGGGAAGGGCTCGTCGCGTATGCGGGGGCCGAAACAAGGCGGGCCCAACGAGTCTTCTTCTTCTAGCGCCTGGGATCAAGCAAGGCGGTCGATCCGGTGGCGCGCGTCATTCTCTCCGACTCCTTCTCGGCAGCCCAGCCGGTCGCCGAGTGTCGGGTGCTCTACAGGCGGCAGGGAAGCGCGCCTCTCCCTGCAAGGAGGAGGAGGCGGATAGTCGTCCCATCATTCCACTGCTCGTGGGCGGCCATCTTGGTCGCGCTCAATGGTGAGGCGTGTGCGGCTGCGGCTAGCAGCCGGTTCTTTGTCTCGTTTGTCGCGGGCGCCGCCTGCCGGCGTCCGGGAGGTCGCGCCTTGATCTCGGCGAGGGGGCGGGTTCTCAACCCGCTGGCCGGGTCCCTCTGCGCGGCAGCCGACTTCTTGTTGCGCGGCAGCCGCGTCAATGAGCTGCTGAACACGCTCCGTCATGCAGCGGCGCTCGTCGCCCTCGAGGTGGTCCATCTCATCAGCTGCCGCCTGGGCAGCTCGTATGTTCTCCATGGGCGTGGCGTAAACAGGGCAATCTATCCCGAATAAGCTGGCGACAGCAGTGCCACTCTGCCGGACCGTGCCAATGCGGCTGGGCCCGCCAGCAGTCGGCGTGCCGCCAACAGCGCGGTCGATCTCGTGCTGGTAGGCCTCTGAGAGGCGTCTCATGGTGGTCAGCTTCTTGGCGCTTTCAACGAGCGAGACGCGGCGGACTTCCAGCGTCTCGGCTTCGGCATCCTCTGTGATGGGTGCAGACAGATCTCGTAGCGCCGCCTCGAGTGGGTCTTGGGCGCCGCCACCAGAAGCTCCATCGTGGCTGATGACAAGCACCTCCGTGACGGTGCTGCCGCCGCTGTCGGCGCGAGGGAGAGGGTCATCGATGACCATCACGTTGGTGGGGAAGGTGTCAAGGGATGCAGTGCCGGAGTCGACAATCATCGGGTCAGTGGAGCCGATCGACTCCAGGTCGGAGGCGGGCTCATTGGCGATGTCGAGCTTGCCAAGGAGACCGACGAGGCAGCTCTCGGAGCTGGGTGCGCCCGCGCCAGCGGAGAGGCGGATCTCTCCAACAAGGTCAGCAAGGCCAGCCGCTGCGCAGGCAAGCTCCGCGCCACGCAGCGCGTCAGCGCAAAAGCTAGGGAGGAACAGGGTTCTTGTCCAGAACAGATCTTCGGACGATGGTGCACCTGGCCCCACGGTGGGCGCCAAATGTCGGGGGTTTGGTGCGACATATGCCAAAGGATGGCTTATCATGGTGGGAGCTAGTAAGACATCGCCGGTGCCTGAAAACGGGATGAGGCGTAGACACGAACGCCGGTGCACTTTACCCAGGTTCGAGGCTCTCCTAGGAGATAACGCCCCTAGTCCTGCTCTGCGGGGTCTCCGCACGATCACTAAATCAACAAGTATCTACAAGTGCTCCTTGAGCTGTTTTCTAGAGGAGGAAGAAGGGCAAGGCTAGCTCTCTCCTCTCTCTACGTGGTGTGTGTGTGATATCTCAGGGGCTGAACCCTTTGCATGGGTGCCCTGGGGGGTTTATATAGGACTACCCCCAGGGGCACAAGGGTAATCTGGTTGGGTGTAGGACCCGGCTGCCAGTGTCTATGGTCGCCGGCTCCTCCGCCGGCAGCTGGGGCCCACCGACTGGTGGGACCCGCCAGCTGTCTCGTACTCGGCCGACAGGCCGCGCTCGCCGCTTGCGGGTCCTGCCGGCTGCTTAGTACTGTAGCCGTGTGGCTGATGATGCTTACTTTGTCGGGGAAGGCGTAGCTACAGTCCTGCCGCCTGGTGGGCGTGCACTGTAGCCATTCTCGTCTCTTCTGATTAATGGCTCACGAACTTCGAGGGAGGGGGTGGGCCGCCTGGTCAGGAGTCGGCCTCCCCCTGAGCCGACTGGTCGGCGCTCGCCGCCCTCTGGCCTCTCACGGATAGGTGGGGCCCACCGTGGGTGGGCCGTACCGACAGACCGTTGTGGGAGCATGGCCTTCTCTGCCATGGGTGATGTCATGGGCTGCGTGGTAACAGTGCCGCGCCGGGCGGGGGATGTCCGCCCAGTACGCCGCACTATAGCCACGTTCCACCCTGGATTCGGGGGTGGCAGGCTGCATTGTAGCCACGCCCTGTCTTGTCGTCATAATGTGGGCGCTAACTTTGAGGGCACGGGGGGCCGCCTGCTAGGGGCCGCCCTCTTTGGAGGCCGCCTGCTAGGAGTCGGCCCTCTTCGAGGCCGCCTGCTAGGAGTCGGCCCTCTTCGAGGCCGCCTCCTGGAGTCCGCCAGCCTTCGGCAGCCAGCCGCTTGGACCAGCCGGCCTCAGGAAGGCGGCACTTTGTCTTTGATGCTTGAGGGGCGTAGCTGGCCCCGATGTCTTGAAATACCAGGGGAGACTGATGAGGCTACCCGTGGTCATTTACTCCGACACTAGGACATATGGAGTGCCTGGGATTTGCCGGAAGGGGAATGAATCAACATTCTGACCAAATATAGGCCCCCTTTTTTCTGTTCATTATATCTTTTATTTACAATTGTTGAATAGGAAACATGTCTAGCCACGCCGAAGCCGGGGGTTCTGGTCGCCTCGAAGAAGACCCCGTCGAGGCAGCAAATCATTATTTCAATTACCTGAATGAACACCAATTGCGGGTGCAGGGTGGCGGCATTGGCACCAACCCCGACACCGACGCTGGCACCGGCACCAACACCACCCCCAAGACCGGCAGCGGTCAATGCAGCGGTAGCTGGCGTCACGGCTGACTTCCAATCTTCCATTATTACCAGCTTGATTCCGGCAATTATCGATTGGTCAAAGAGCAATCCAGATAAAGGGCCAGCAGACTTTCCCCTTCCCAGCTACGTCGGGAGCTATTCGGTGAACATCGCACCACCAGCATCTGCTCACGCAACCGCACAAGGTCCCGCTCTTGTTCATAGCAGCCCGACCTCCGTCTCTGGCATGCTCAGCAGGGCTTTGTCTTTGGCTGAGCTCGACGCCCTCATGGTAATTACGCATCATACCCTTTTCACCAGCATGTCTATAGTCATCCGTTTCAGTTGCCTTTCGGTTGTTTGACGTCACAGACATGTCTTTGTAGGCCGACGAAACCCCATGCACCCTACTATACGACATCAACAGCCAGAAGGTGGGCATGGGAAAGGAAACGATCGTGAAGCCGAAGGACCACATGTTCTACAACCGAGAGATGCGCCATGGCGTCTTCAATGTTTACGTGGCCAGTGTCAAAGCGGGCTTCGAGGATTTGCCTCCTTCGGTACCAGACGATGCGACGTGACCCCTAAACGGATTGGCGCATGCAATAGCTGGTTCTTGCCTTGGCCGAAGACTCTTGTTCGTGTCGAGGCGCCCGGTAGCACACCAACGACAGCTCCTCAAGATGGTATGAACACCACCCCACCTACCCAATTACCTGCACCTGTCGTGGTGGGTGATAGCGGACAACGCGAGGGAGAGCCTCCATTAGTGCCAGATGACGTCGCCCCCATCGGAGAAGCAAATGCTGATGATGTCATGGAGGAGGATGATGATGACCCTCTCAAGTATATCAATACCACCTATGACGATGGAGGATTGATGGCTCGGGACTATGACTCAGGCTATGAGCGTGGAGATGAGTTGATGCTGCCTGATTTGCCGGAGCCGGAACGTCCTAAGGCAGAATGCAAAAATTCTCTCTTCATGCGATCCTCGAAGGAGATGCCTCTAGATGCCGCCTCTACCCAGCAACAACCCGAGGGCCGTCCACTAATTAGCCCGACGACACTGGGGGTGGTGGTTAGGGAAGGTATGGTGGGATCACTACCGCCACCCGCCAAGAAGCAAAGGAGGAGACTGACCTCTTGAGCTTGCGTTGGTTTTTCCCTTGAAGAGGAAAGGGTGATGCAGCAAAGTAGCGTAAGTATTTCCCTCAGTTTTGGAGAACCAAGGTATCAATCCAGTAGGAGGATACACACAAATCGCCTCGTACCTACACAAACAAATAAGAACCTTGCAACCAACGCGATAAAGGGGTTGTCAATCCCTTCATGGCCACTTGCAAAAGTGAGATCTGATAGAGATAATAAGATAAATATTTTTGGTATTTTTATGATAAAGATTGAAAGTAAAGATTGCAAAGTAAAAATAGATTGGAACTTATATGATAGAGAATAGAGCCGGGGGCCATAGGTTTCACTAGTGGCTTCTCTCAAGATAGCATAAGTATTACGGTGGGTGAACAAATTACTGTCGAGCAATTGATAGAAAAGTGCATAGTTATGAGAATATCTAGGCATGATCATGTATATAGGCATCACGTCCGCGACAAGTAGACCAAAATGATTCTACATCTACTACTATTACTCCACACATCGACCGCTATCCAACATGCATCTAGAATATTAAGTTCATAAGAACAGAGTAACGCATTAGGCAAGATGACATGATGTAGAGGGATAAACTCAAGCAATATGATATAAACCCCATCTTTTTATCCTCGATGGCAACAATACAATACGTGGCGTTTCCCCTTCTGTCACTGGGATCGAGCAACGCAAGATTGAACCCAAAGCTAAGCACTTCTCCCTTTGCAAGAAAGATCAATCTAGTAGGCCAAACCGAACTGATTATTTGAAGAGACTTGCAAAGATAACAAATCATACATAAAAGAATTCAGAGGAGATTCAAATATTGTTCATAGATAATCTTGATCATAAACCCACAATTCA
Source organism: Aegilops tauschii subsp. strangulata (assembly GCF_002575655.3). Lineage (NCBI taxonomy): Eukaryota > Viridiplantae > Streptophyta > Magnoliopsida > Poales > Poaceae > Aegilops > Aegilops tauschii. Next base: position 485,982,436 of record NC_053041.3, read on the forward strand.
TTGGATCTCGACAAACACACCGCAAAAAGAGTTACATCAAATAGATCTCCAAGAGAATCGAGGAGAACTTTGTATTGATATCCAATGAGAGAGAAGAAGCCATCTAGCTAATAACTATGGACCCGAAGGTCTGTGGTAAACTACTCACACATCATCGGAGAGGCTATGGTGTTGATGTAGAAGCCCTCCGTGATCGATTCCACCTCCGGCGGAGCGTCGAAGAAGGCCTCAAGATGGGATCTCACGGGTACAGAAGGTTGCGGCGGTGGAAATAGGGTTTCGTGGTGCTCCTGGATGTTTTTGGGGTATATGGGTATATATAGGAGGAAGAAGTAGGTCGGTGGAGCTGCGAGGGGCCCACGAGGGTGGGGGCGCGCCTCCCTACCTCGTGGCCTCCTCGCTTCTTTCTTGACGTCCACTCCAAGTCCTCTGGATCACGTTTGTTCCAAAAATCACTCTCCCGAAGGTTTCATTCCGTTTGATATTCCTTTTCTGCAAAACACTGAAATAGGCAAAAAAAAACAGCAATTTGCACTGGGCCTTCGGTTAATAGGATAGTCCCAAAAATAATATAAAAGTGTATAATAAAGCCCATTAAACATCCAAAACAGATAATATAATAGCATGGATCAATCAAAAATTATAGATACGTTGGAGACGTATCAAGCATCCCCAAGCTTAATTCCTGCTCGTCCTCGAGTAGGTAAATGATAAAAACAGAATTTTTGATGTGGAATGCTACCTAGCATATTTTTCAATGTAATTTTCTTTATTGTGGCATGAATGTTCAGATCCGAAAGATTCAAGATAAAATTTTAATGTTGACATAAAAATAGTAATACTTCAAGCATACTAACTAAGAAATTATGTCTTCTCAAAATAACATGGCCAAAGAAAGTTCATCCCTACAAAATCATATAGTTTGGTCATGCTCCATTTTCGTCACACAAGAATGCTCTCATCATGCACAACCCCGATGACAAGCCAAGCAATTGTTTCATACTTTAGTAATCTCAAACCTTTTCAACCTTCACGCAATACATGAGCGTGAGCCATGTATATAGCACTATGGGTGGAATAGAATATAATGATGGGGGTTATGTGGAGAAGACAAAAACGGAGAAAGTCTCACATTGACGTGGCTAATCAACGATCTAGGGAGATGCCCATCAATTGATGTCAATGCAAGGAGTAGGGATTGCCATGCAACATATGCACTAGAGCTATAAATGTATGAAAGCTCAACAAAAGAAACTAAGTGGGTGTGCATCCAACTTGCTTACTCACGAAGACCTAGGGCATTTGAGGAAGCCCATTGTTGAAATATACAAGCCAAGTTCTATAATGAAAAATTCCCACTAGTATATGAAAGTGATAAAACAAGAGACTCTCTATCATAAAGATCATGGTGCTACTTTGAAGCACAAGTGTCGAAAAAAAGGATAGTAGCATTGTCCCTTTTTATTTCTCTTCTTTTTTTGGGCCTTCTTTTTTTTGGGCTTCTTTTTTCTGTTTTTTTGGGACAATGCTCTGTTTATGATGATCATCACACTTCTATTTATTTACAACTCAATGATTACAACTCGATACTAGAACAAAATATGACTCTATATGAATGCCTCCGGCGGTGTACCGGGATGGGCAATGAATCAAGAGTGACATGTATGATAAATTATGCATGGTGGCTTTGCCACAAATACGATGTCAACTACATGATCATGCAAGGAAATATGACAATGATGAAGCATGTCATAATAAATGAAACGGTGGAAAGTTGCATGGCAATATATCTCGGAATGGCTATGGAAATGCCATAATAGGTAGGTATGGTGGCTGTTTTGAGGAGGATATAAGGAGGTTTATGTGTGATAGAGCGTATCATATCACGGGGGTTGGATGCACTGGCGAAGTTTGCACCAACTCTCAAGGTGAGAAAGGGCAATGCACGATACCGAAGAGGCTAGCAAGGATGGAAAGGTGAGAGTGCGTATAATCCATGGACTCAACATTAGTCATAAAGAACTCACATACTTATTGCAAAAATCTACAAGTCATAAAAAACCAAGCATTACGTGCATGCTCCTAGGGGGATAGATTGGTAGGAAAAGACCATCGCTCGTCCCCGACCGCCACTCATAAGGATGACAATCAAAGAACACCTCATGCTTCAAATTTGTTACACAACGTTTACCATACGTGCATGCTACGGGACTTGCAAACTTCAACACAAGTATTTCTCAAATTCACAACTACTCAACTAGCACAACTCTAATATTACCATCTCCATATATCAAAACAATCATCAAGTATCAAACTTCTCATAGTATTCAATGCACTTTTATGAAAGTTTTTATTATACTTGGATGCCTATCATATTAGGACTAATTTTATAGCCAAAGAAAATTACCATGCTGTTCTGAAGGACTCTCAAAATAATATAAGTGAAGCATGAGAGATCAAAAATTTCTATAAAATAAAACCACCACCGTGCTCTAAAAGATATAAGTGAAGCACTAGAGCAAAATTTATCTAGCTCAAAGATATAAGTGAAGCACATAGAATATTCTAATAAATTCCGATTCATGTGTGTCTCTCCCAAAAGGTGTGTACAGCAAGGATGATTGTGGTAAACTAAAAAGCAAAGACTCAAATCATACAAGACTCTCCAAGCAAAACACATATCATGTGGTGAATAAAAATATAACATCAAGTAAAGTTACCGATGGACGAAGACGAAAGAGGGGATGGCTTCCGGGGCATCCCCAAGCTTAGGCTTTTGGTTGTCCTTTAATTTTACCTTGGTCTGCCTTGGGAATCCCCAATATTAGGCTCTTGCCACTTCTTATTCCATAATCCATCAAATCTTTACCCAAAAACTTGAAAACTTCACAACATAAAACTCAACAGAAAATCTCATGAGCTCCGTTAGCGAAATAAAACAAACCACCCCTTTAAGGTACTGTAATGAACTCATTATTTATTTATATTGGTGTTAAACCTACTGTATTCCAACTTATCTATGGTTCATAACCTCCGATACTAGCCATAGATTCATCATAATAAGCAAACAACACACGGAAAACAGAATCTATCAAAAACAGAACAGTCTGTAGTAATCTGTATCTAACGCAAACTTCTGTAACTCAGAAAACTCTACCAAAATAGGACGACCTAGATAATTTGTTTATTGATATACTGCAATTGGAATCAGTATTTTATCACGTTCTGGTGATTTTAAACAATTGTTTTCGTGAGCAGAAAGTTTCTGAGTTTTTCAGCAAGATCAAATAACTATCATCCAAGAAGATCCTATAGGTTTTACTTGGCACAAACACTAATTAAAACATAAAAACACATCTAACCAGAGGCTATATCAAATATTTATTACTAAATAGAACCAAAAAGCAAGAAACAAAAATAAAATTGGGTTGCCTCCCAACAAGCGCTATCGTTTAACGCCCCTAGCTAGGCATAAAGGCAAGAATAGATCTAGGTATTATCATCTTTGGTATGCAATCCGTAAGTGGCTCTCATAATAGATTCATAAGGTAATTTAATTTTCTTTCTAGGATAGTGCTCCATGCCTTTCCTTAACGGAAATTGGAATATAATATTCCCTTCTTTCATATCAATAATTGCACCAATCGTTCTAAGGAAAGGTCTACCAAGAATAATAGGACATGTAGGATTGCAATCTATATCAAGAACGATGAAATCTACGGGCATATAATTCCTACTTGCAACAATAAGAACATCATTAATTCTTCCCATAGGTTTCTTAATGTTGGAATCCGCAATATGCAAGTTTAAAGAACAATCATCAAATTCACGGAAACCTAATATATCACACAAAGTTTTTGGAATCGTGGAAACCTAGCACCCAAATCACACAAAGCATAGCATTCATGATCTTTAATCTTAATTTTAATAGTAGGTTCCCACTCATCATAAAGTTTTCTAGGGATAAAAACTTTTAATTCAAGTTTTTCTTCATAAGATTGCATTAAAGCATCAATGATATGTTTGGTAAAAGCTTTATTTTGACTATAAGCATGAGGAGAATTTAGCACGGATTGCAACAAGGAAATACAATCTATCAAAGAGCAATTATCATAATTAAATTCCTTGAGATCCAAAATAGTGGGTTCATTGCTATGTAAAGTTTTTACCTCTTCAATCCCAATTTTACCAATTTTTGCATCAAGATCTAAAAACTCCGAATCATTAGGACGCCTTCTAACTAAATTTGACTCATCTCCAGTCCCATCATTATTAAGATTCATATTGCAAAACAAAGATTTAATAGGAGACACATCAATCACTTTTAGATCTTCATCCCTATTATCATGAAAACTAGAAGAACACGCTTTTACAAAGCAATCTTTCTTAGCACGCATCCTAGCAGTTCTTTCTTTGCACTCGTCAATGGAAATTCTCATGGCTTTGAGAGACTCATTGATATCATGCTTAGGAGGAATATATCTAAGTTTCAAAGAATCAACATCAAGAGAAATTCTATCCACGTTCCTAGCCAACTCATCAATCTTAGGCAATTTTTCTTCAAGCAAAGCATTGAAATTCTTTTGAGAAATCATAAATTCTTTAACACTAGTCTCAAAATCAGAGGGCATCTTATTAAAATTTCCATAAGAGTTGTTGTAGGAATTACCATAATTATTAGAGGAATTACTAGGAAACGGCCTAGGATTAAAGTTTCCTCTATACGCGTTGTTACCAAAATTGTTCCTACCAACAAAATTCACATCCATAGATTCATTATTATTCTCAATAAAAGTAGACAAAGGCATATCATTAGGATCAGAAGAAACACTCTTATTAGCAAACAATTTCATAAGTTCATCCATCTTTCCACTCAAAACATTAATCTCTTCTATCGCATGAACATTTTTACTAGTAGATCTTTCGGTGTGCCATTGAGAATAATTAACCATAATATTATCTAGGAGTTTAGTAGCTTCTCCTAAAGTGATTTCCATGAAAGTGCCTCCCGCGGCCGAATCTAAAAGATTTCTAGAAGCAAAATTCAATCTGGCATAATTTTTTGTATAATCATCCATAAATTCAAACCATGTGTAGGGCAATTACGTATCATTAATTTCATCCTCTCCCAAGCTTGCGCAACATGTTCACGATCAAGTTGCTTAAAATTCATAATATCGTTTCTAAGAGAGATGATCTTAGCGGGAGTAAAATACTTAGAGATAAAAGCATCTTTGCACTTATTCCAAGAATCAATACTAGTTTTAGGCAAAGACGAAAACCATGTATTAGCACGATCTCTAAGCGAAAACGGAAATAGCTTCAATTTGACAATATCATTATCCACGTCTTTCTTCTTTTGCATATCACACAAATCAACAAAGTTGTTTAGATGGGTAGCGACATCTTCACTAGGAAGGCCAGAAAATTGATCTTTCATGACAAGATTCAACAAAGCAGCATTAGTTTCACAAGCTTCAGCATCGGTAATAGGAGCAATCGGAGTGCTAAGAAAATCATTGTTGTTGGTATTGGAAAAGTCACACAATTTAGTATTATCTTGAGCCATCATGACAAACGATCCAACACACAAGCACACAAGAAGCAAGCGAAAAGAAAAGAACGAAAAATAGGGCGAATAAAACGGCAAAGGTGAAGTGGGGAAGAGGAAAACGAGAGGCAAATGGCAAATAATGTAATGCGAGGGATAAGAGTTTGTGATGGGTACTTGGTATGTCTTGGCTTGACTTGGCAACTGCGCCAGCAATGGCTAGCTGCTCGGAGATCAACTCTTGACTTGATTTGGCGTAAGCCTCCCCGGCAACGGCGCCATAAATCCTTCTTGCTACCTCTTGAGCTTGCGTTGGTTTTTCCCTTATAGAGAAAAGGGTGATGCAGCAAAGTAGCGTAAGTATTTCCCTCAGTTTTTGAGAACCAAGGTATCAATCCAGTAGGAGGATACACACAAATCGCCTTGTACCTACACAAACAAATAAGAAACTTGCAACCAACGCGATAAAGGGGTTGTCAATCCCTTCACGGCCACTTGCAAAAGTGAGATCTGATAGAGATAATAAGATAAATATTTTTGGTATTTTAATGATAAAGATTGAAAGTAAAGATTGCAAAGTAAAAATAGATTGGAACTTATATGATAGAGAATAGACCCGGGGGCCATAGATTTCACTAGTGGCTTCTCTCAAGATAGCATAAGTATTACGGTGGGTGAACAAATTACTGTTGAGCAATTGATAGAAAAGTGCATAGTTATGAGAATATCTAGGCATGATCGTGTATATAGGCATCACGTCCGCGACAAGTAGACCGAAACGATTCTGCATCTACTACTATTACTCCACACATCGACCGCTACCTAGCTTGCATCTAGAGTATTAAGTTCATAAGAACAGAGTAACGCATTAGGCAAGATGACATGATGTAGAGGGATAAACTCAAGCAATATGGTATAAACCCCATCTTTTTATCCTCGATGGGAACAATACAATACGTGTCGTTTCCCCTTCTGTCACTGGGATCGAGCAACACAAGATTGAACCCAAAGCTAAGCACTTCTCCCATTGCAAGAAAGATCAATCTAGTAGGCCAAACCAAACAGGTAATTCGAAGAGACTTGGAAAGATAACAAATCATACATAAAAGAATTCAGAGGAGATTCAAATATTGTTCATAGATAATCTTGATCATAAACCCACAATTCATCGGATCTCGACAAACACACCGCAAAAAGAGTTACATTGAATAGATCTCCAAGAGAATCGAGGAGAACTTTGTATTGAGATCCAAAGAGAGAGAAGAAGCCATCTAGCTAATAACTATGGACCCAAAGGTCTGTGGTAAACTACTCACACATCATCGGAGAGGCTATGGTGTTGATGTAGAAGCCCTCTGTGATCGATTCCCCCTCCGGCGGAGCACCGGAAAAGGCCCCAAGATGGGATCTCACGGGTATAGAAGGTTGCGGCCGTTGAAACAGGGTTTCGTGGTGCTGCTGGATGTTTTTGGGGTATATGGGTATATATAGGAGGAAGAAGTAGGTCGGTGGAGCTACAATGGGCCCACGAGGGTGGGGGCCGCACCCAGGGGGGGCAGGCGCGCCTCCCTACCTCGTGGCCTCCTTGCTTCTTTCTTGACGTCCACTCCAAGTCCTCTGGATCACGTTTGTTCCAAAAGCACTCTCCCAAAGGTCCCGTTTGGATTCCGTTTGATATTCCTTTTTTGTGAAACACTAAAATAGGCAAAAATACAGCAATTTGCACTGGGCTTTCGGTTAATAGGTTAGTCCCAAAAATAATATAAAAGTGTATAATAAAGCCCATTAAACATCCAAAACAGATAATATAATAGCATGGAACAATAAAAAAATTATAGATACGTTGGAGACGTATCAAAAGGCCCTAAAGGCGCTAGAGCTGCTTCAAGCAGCCAGCCGCCTCTGAAGCCTCGGGAGGTAGACAGAATACCTGTCCAAGGTGCGGAGCGTTTCCATGTCGCCGGCCACCCGATCCTACCTCCAAAAGCACTAGAGCACATACTGAACAATGATCTAAGGATACTTCATGAAGATGTGCTGGCCACAGGGAAAAGCTTTCTTATCTCAGAAAAACTGGGATACCCGCTTTACGCAGCTCAGGTGTTGGGCGGGAAGTTGTACGTCGAGAGATGGCCCATAGATAAGTTCATCCTGCAATTTGACTACATCTATGACATGTTCCACATGACCAAGCTCGATTTTCAATTCATCCGCATGTATGCGCTGTATCTCAACTACATCATCAGGCACAAGAACATAAAATATATCTGCGTCTCAGACCCATTCTATATGCACGAGAGCTTCCTGACAGTCTGCAAAGAGCACCGTGACTATGCGAGCAAGTACATCGGTGAGTTCATGATCGCTAATAAGGACAAGGAAACGATTCACCTGCCTTATCATCCCACGTAAGTCATCCGCGGATATCCTTTCGTAAGTTTTAATCATTCCTTTACAAGCATGTAGGCTAATTTGAGGTGTACTTATTTTATACAGCGGGGGGGGGGGGGCGTCCTCATCTGTCTGTACCCACAATACTGCCATGCTTTGTACTTGGACTCATTGCAGTGAAGGAAATATGCCCTAGAGGCAATAATAAAGTTGTTATTTTATATTTCCTTATATCATGATAAATGTTTATTATTCATGCTAGAATTGTATTAATCGGAAACTTGATACATGTGTGCATACATAGACAAAACACCGTGTCCCTAGTAAGCCTCTACCAAACTAGCTCGTTAATCAAAGATGGTTAAGTTTCCTAACCATGGACATGTGTTATCATTTGATGGACGGGATCACATCATTAGGAGAATGGTGTGATGGACAAGACCCATCCGTTAGCTTAGCATATTGATCGTTCAGTTTTATTGCTATTGCTTTCTTCATGTCAAATACATATTCCTTCGACTATGAGATTATGCAACTCCTGGATACCGGAGGAATACCTTGTGTGCTATCAAACGTCACAATGTAACTGGGTGATTGTAAAGATGCTCTATAGGTATCTCCAAAGGTGTTTGTTGGGTTGGCATAGATCGAGATTAGGATTTGTCACTCTGAGTATCAGAGAGGTATCTCTGGGCCCTCTCGGTAATGCACATCATAATAAGCCTTGCAAGCAATGTGACTAATGAGTTAGTTGCGGGATGATGTATTACGGAACGAGTAAAGAGACTTGCCGGTAATGAGATTGAACCAGGTATGAAGATACCGACGATCGAATCTCGGGCAAGTAACATAGATGACAAAGGGAATAACGTATGTTGTCATTACGGTACGACCGATAATGATCTTTATAGAATATGTGGGAACCAATATGAGCATTCAGGTTCCGTTGTTGGTTATTGACCGGAGAGGTGTCTTCGTCATGTCTACATAGTTCTCGAACCCGTAGGGTCCGCACGCTTAACATTCGATGACGATTTTGTACTATATGAGTTATGTGATTTGGTGACCGAATATTGTTCGGAGTCCTGGATGAGATCACGGACATGACGAGGAGTCTCGAAATGGTTGATAGGTAAAGTTTCATATATAGGATGATGATATTCGGACATCGGAAGTGTTCCGGGTGTACCGGGTACATATCGGGTCACCGGAAGGGGTTCCGGGCATCCCCCCGAGCAACTACATGGGCCTAATGGGCCAACAGGGGGATAGACCATCCCCTAAGGGGCTGGTGCGCCCCATGTAGGCCGAAATAGGAGGAGAAGGAAAGAGGGGAAGAGAGAAGGAAGGGGAGGGATTCGGCCTCCCCCTTCCTTCCCTCCTCTCTTGTCGGGTGGTAGGTGCGACATATGCCAACGGGTGGTTTATCATTGTGGGAGCCAGTAAGACATCGCTGGTGCCTGGAAACGGGATCCGGCGAAGACATGCACGCCGGCGAATCTTACCCAGGTTCGGGGCTCTCCATGGAGATAACACCCCTAGTCCTGCTCTGCGGGGTCTCCGCATGATCACTAGATCAACACAAGTTGCTACAAGTGCTCCTTGAGCTATTTGGCTAGGGGAAGAAGAAGGGCAAGGCTAGTTCTCCTTTTCTCTCTATGTGGTGTGTAAAACTCTATGAGATCAACCCTTTGCCTGGGTGTCCCGGGGGATTTATATAGGCCTAACCCCCAGGGGTACAATGGTAATCCGGCTGGGTGCGGGTCCCAGCCGTCAGTGTCTGTGCTCGCCGGCTTCTCCGCCGGCCATTGGGGCCCGCCGACTGGTGGGTCCCGCCGGCTGCCATCCTCTTGGCCGACAGGCCGGCCCCACCGCCTGGGGTCCTTGTCGGCGGCTGGTTACTGTTGCCTCGCCCCTGATGACAAGGGTTTTGTCGAGGTAAGCGTGGCTACAGTGCCGCCGCCTGGCGGGCTCTCACTGTAGCCTCACCTCGTCTTGTCTCCTTAATGATGCGCATATGTCAAGGGAGGGAGGTAGCTGGCTATTGGGAGCCGGCTACGCCCCAGGCCGACTAGGGGAGGCCGGGCCGCCTTCGAGCGTCTCTCTGGCTGAAGGGGCCCGCCGCCCGCGAGCCGTACAGGCGCCTGTCGTGGGTGACGTCGCGGTCAACATGGCTACAGTGCCGCGCCGGACGGGGGATGGCTGACCCGTACGGCGCCCTGTGGCCGTGCATGCTCCGGGATTCGGGGGTGATAGGCTATACTGCGGCCATGCCCCGTCTTATCACCGTTATGTGGGTGTAGCCCTGGTGGGTGCGGTCTTGGCCGGCCTCTGGGAGTCGGCCTTCTTCATGGCCGACTTCTGGGAGTCAGTCCTCTTGGGGCCGGCTTCCTGGAGTCGGCCATCTCGTAGCTTTCTTCGGGTAGGTTTTTGAGGCCGGGTCGCCTTCTGGTAGTCGGCCTTGGGGATAGCCGGCCAGAGGAAGGCGGCCCCGTGCTCTGGATGCTTGAAGGCTCGATTGGCCTGGTAATTTTTCGAAGAGCCAGGGGGAGTCGGTTAGGCTACCCGTGGCCATTTACTCCGACAGTAGTCCCCAAAGCTGGTTGGGCTTCGAGGCTGAGAGGAGGTCGAGAAGCTCGGTCAGCTTCTTATCTTCTCGAGCCAGCAGCTGGGAGCCGGCTTCGGTTGGGTGTGCCGTCTTGGCGAAACTTCTGAAGTCTGAAGGCGGGAGTTGGTTGGTGTGCACGCCGGGTTGCGGGCCGGCCGCTCACCGCCCGCGTACCACGTGGCACCCTCCGGCTGAAAAAAGCCCGCCAACCCACGCGCGCGACAGGACGTCTCCGCAGGCCGGGGGCCCATCACTCCTACGCCTAGGCCCAGGCACGGATTCTCTGTGGCCCAAAGCGGGCCGCACGCCTTCCGGCGGCAGTTTCTGCACGTTGTTAGGGCGCAATAATCGCGGGACGTGGGGGAGTGGGCGCAGTTAATCCCATGTTCCCCCCACGCCTCGCCCCCTCAGCTTCGCCGCACGAGGCTATAAGTAGGGGGAGGAGGGGGAGCGGCAGACGCTCGCACGCTCATCCTCTCTCCGCCATCTTATTCCTCCTTCTTTCCATCGCAGCAGCATCTTGCCACCGCGCCGTCCCACCAATCTTCGCACTACCCCGCAGCTTCGCCGCTGCGGGGCCGTGCTTTCTCCGCCGCCGCACCCTTTCTCGCCAGCTTCTCGCCATCATGCAGTACGGCGGAGACTGGGACGGCTCCAACATCCACACGGACCACATCGACTTCCTCCGCAAGACGCGGCAGTTGCCTGGCAAGGACCAGGTGCAGGTCCGTCTCGTGCCGGAGAAGGAGATCACGCCGGCGCCGGAGGAAGGCGAGCGGGTAATCTTTCGCTCGCACTTCCTGCGTGGCCTCGGTCTGCCCGCGAGCGCCTTCTTCTGCTCCTTCCTCGACTTTTATTAGCTCCAGCCGCACCACCTCACTCCAAACACGGTGGTGCTGCTGTCTGCCTTCGTCACTCTGTGCGAGGGCATTCTTGGCGTTCTTCCCACCCTCGAGCTCTGGGGGGAATTCTTCCAATCCAAGCTCAGCACCCGCATGCAGGGCGTGCCGGCTCAGGGCGGCGCCTTCATCGCGATGCGGAGGCCGGCAGCCGACAACCCCTTCCCTGTCATCACGCTGATCTAGTCGGTGAAGCGCTGGTAGAAATTGTACTTCTACGTGAAGAACGTCGCCCCGCAAGGCGACTACGTCAACTTGCCGGCTTACGTAGCCGGCCCGCCGGCTGGGAGGCAGCCCCAGTGGTCCTATAGGGCCAGGACGCTGTCGCTGGCTGGAGCCGCCGCCGTCGCCCGACTCTGGGTAATGATCCAGTCGGAGGGCCTGACTGGGTCCGACCTGCTGGCCGCCTTCGTCGTGCGCCGGGTGCTCCCGCTTCAAAGCCGCCCTCATCTGATCAGTCAGATGAGCGGCCAACTCGATCCGAGTCGGATGTGCACCAAGGAGATGCCTCATGATGAGGTGGCTCATATGGTGAATTATCTTGCAAACTGCAAGCTCTCCGCAGAGTGGCAGTTTGGCAAGGAGCCGTACTCCCGTGCTCATCCCCCGCATATGGTATGCTTTCTTTATCTTCTCTTCTTTTAGTTTTGTCACCAAGTTTTTCTTGGCCGACTCTGACCAGTCGGCACGTCTTGGCAGAGCCCTCTCCTTCGACCTGCGGCCGGGACAGCGGGGGCGGATCGCCGATTTCTCCCCGAGCGGGCGGAGCATGACTTGGAGGACCCCGACTTGGGGGCGGCTGCCATGGACGACAACACCGAGGCGGGAGGCGGCGAAGCAATCGGCGAAGCAGGCGGCTCCGGGCTTGGAGCCAGCTTCGACGACTGGCCGGATGACGACGAGGCGGAAATCGTCCCACGCCGCCAGCCGGCGTCCGAGCATGGCGCGGGTTCCTCCGCCGCGCCGCCTGCTCGGGGCGGCACACAGAAGCGCCAGGCCGCGTCGGGCTTGTTCGGCAGTCGGCCGAAGAAGCCCAAGGGCGGGGCGGCGGCGACCAGACGGGATGAGGCGGCCGTGAAGGCGGCCCGCTTCCGCAAGGTGGTGAAGCAGCCGCAAACGGTTTCGGCGTAAGTGTAGATTCTCTTGCATATTCCTTCTTCTTTTCTTGTCGATTTCTGAATCCTTGTCTTGTCTCAAAAATCAGGGTTCCGCTTTCTCTTGAGCGGGTTGCTGCCGCCTCCGTGGTTGGATCGCCGGGAGGATCCGGGAGCACCCGCCGTGTGGACCCCCGCACCGAGCTTCAAGCGGCGACGGAGCGAAATACGCGGGAGGCGCGGGAGGAGCGGGAGGCGGAAGAGCTGAGGGCGGCTGCCGCCAAGGCGGCGCAGGAGGATGCGGAGGAGTCGGCGAAGGCACGAGTCGACGCGACGGCCAAGGCCCAGGCGGAGGCTGCAGCCGCAGCGATAGCAGAGGGGGCCTTGCTTGTCACCCCCCGGCGTGTCGCGGCACCCGAGATCCCGGAGCCCCCGCCGGAGGAAGCCGGCGGTGACCTGCCGGGGTTGGAGAGGAGGACGACGTCGTCGTCCAGGAGAGGGAGGCGGCACCGCCCTCGCCGACTGGGGCGGCCCAAGGCAGCCGGCCTAACGCGCCACCTGCGCAATCGGCTGGAGGCGAGCCGACTGTGAGGACGGACCTGGTGGTCTGGTCGCCATCACGCCAGCGTGCGGGGAAGGCAACTTCGGCTCCGGACCTGCAGAAGGCCGCGGGCTCCAGCTCGTCGGCCCAGGACGTGGAGACGGCCAGCGCCAGCTCGGGGTGGATGCCGGGTGGGGGGACGGCCGTGGTGAATGTGGCGGCGCAAGAAGTCCGGAACCGGCTTCAATCCCAGGCCGCAGTGCTGAGGCAGTATAATGACGAGTTCCTCGCGACACGGGCGGCCATTCGGGTGAGTCTTCCCGTTTTTTGCTTCTTGATCTTGGTTTCTTCCGTGGGGGCGCGTCAGCGCACCCACTGGGTGTAGTCCCCGAGTTCCGAGTCGGCTGCTGAGCAGGCGGCTTGGAACTTCTTGGTAGGCTTTGTTTGCTATCTTGTTCTCATTTGCTTCTCTGTCCGACTTGCAGGACTACCACAACCTCCGTGCGGCAACCTTGAACTCCCAGGCTCGGGAGCCGACCCAGAAGACTGCTGATCTAACTAAGAGCCGGAGTAAGTGCTTCATCTTTTATCTCACGTGGGGGCGCGTCAGCGCACCCACTGGGTGTAGAGATTCGGGCCGACTGCTGAGCAGTCGGGTCGGATATTTCTTGACGACTTCTTTTTTATTGCTCTTTTCTTCTCTGCCATATCTACAGTGGCCAACGCCAAACTGAGGGAGCAGCTGGGTGGGACCCAGGCTGCCCTTCGTGCTAAGGAAGCCGAGTTCGACGCCTTGGCTCAGGAGCGTGACCGCCTGGTCAAGAAGCTGGCCGACCAGGAGGAGAGCCACAAGGCGGCCTTGAAGGCGGTGCAGGATAGCAAGGCCGCCCTCCAAGCCGAATACGAGACCGAGGCGGCAAGCTGGGCCGAGGCGAGGCAGTCGTTGATCAACGGCTACGGCCAGATCGAAGACTTGGTTGACGGTAGGCCGCCTTCTTCTTCGTTCCTTGCTTGCCGCTTGCCGTTTGGTTCATTCTCTAACTTTGTATTTTTCTCTTCTTTCTCTTTCTTTCTTTCTTTCTTGTGCAGAGTACTTCCCTGGCTACTCTACTGCTGCCAACGAGGTCGTCAAGGCCCACCGCGAGGCGCAAAGGCAGGCCGGTCGCTTGAGGAACAGCTCCTGGCGATTCAAGCCCGCCTCCAGCTGGCTCACCGCATGCTCCGCCGGCTTCAACGTGTTGGGGCGCAGGTGCTGGCCGCTCTCTGGCCCGGCGAGGTGATTTTCCGCACCCCCAGTCGGACTGCCGACTGGTTGGAGGTAGTGGCCGGCCGCTTCGAGGCCTGGAAGGCTTCTGCAGCTCGGTCAGGCGCCAGGCGGGCATTGGAGTTCGTCAAAGTGTGGTATCCTGAGCTGAGCTTGGACCAGCTGGCCACCTGGCGGCAGGAGGCCGACACGGAGCTGGAGCCGGCGCGGCCGGCTATCATCCAACGTGCCTCGGCGATCGCCGACTACACCGACACCAGCGCCTTTGCTCCTGAGGTGGATGATAACGGCGTTGCCCAGCCGGAGGAGTGGTTCGGGCCGAACCCAGCAGATGGCGAGGACTCGGCGAAGGAGATCGACTCCAGCGACGAGGGCGAGGAGGAGGAGGAGGGTGAAGACGCCGTGCCAGATGGTGGAGCAGCCGGCCAGACTCAGCTTGACCGTGCCTCCAGCAACAAGGCGCGTGCGAGCGCACCGCCTGCAGCCGGCGATGATCAAGCCGAGACTCGCCAGCCGGCCACTCCTCTAGCCGGCGCTGCCGTCTCCACCGACCAGCCCAGCTCCCCTGTTGCGCCCTTAGCCTAATCTGCCGCCTTTACTTTCCGGTTTTATTACTCTTTGAACAATATTTTGTTAAGTTTGCGCAGTTCCACCCACTGGGGGTGTATTCAAACTATATTGACTGCCGGCCTGTTGAAGGCCTTATGTGTAAATATAATCATGCATGTGTTTTGCTTTCCATTGTTCTTGCTTTTCATCCTTTGGCTGTTTCCTTTGCCGCCCTCCCTTGGTTGCCGCCTTCCCAGCCGGACAGCTGCTCTGCAGTCTGTGGCTGGAGAAGTGCTTGGCCGGTTGGGAGGGTCAGTACTCTAGCTTTCTTGGATTGTAGCGAAGTGACTCGGATGCCGGCCAGTCGGCTGTTCTGATAGCCGGTAGGCGTGGTGGGAGGCCGGCTTGTGTTATATAAGTTCGTTAGTCCTTAGCCGTTTTTCGTGTGGGCATCCTTTCCTGCCTTTGGCTCTTGCCAGTCGAACAGTCGGTTCTTCAAGCTGCGACTTACAACAAGAGAGGGCTCGGGTGCTGGCACACTACTTGTCTGACTTCAGGTAGAACTTTTAATATAACTTAAGGCGGCCAGTCCCCGGGCCGACTAGTCGAACCCGGTGCCAGATAGAGAATCAAATATAATAGTACATTCATGGGTATGACACTCGTCATTCATAGATAAAGGAGGGTAGTCCCCGAGTGCACCTCGGGGGGGGGGCCCGTTGTCTTGTACTTAATACAAAAAGGTAGCGTGATACATACTGCTTTTAACTGTAAAATCTTCTCAGGAGATTGGCGTTCCATGGTCGTTCCGACTCCTTGCCGGAATCATCCCTGTTGCGTGCCCTCGGCTTCTGTGCGTCGATCAGGTAGTAGGAGTCGTTGCCTAGGGCCTTGCTGATGACGAAAGGGCCTTCCCAAGGGGCCGAGAGCTTGTGTTGGCCGGCTGTTCGCTGGATCAGCCGGAGCACAAGATCGCCTTCTTGGAACGATCTTGGCTTGACCTTCCGGTTGTGGTAACGGCGCAAACCCTGCTGGTAGATGGCGGACCGGCTGAGTGCTAACAGCCGGCCTTCTTCCAGCAGGTCGACACCGTCTTCTCGCGCTTCCTTGGCCTCCGCCTCTGTGTACATGGTGACCTGAGGCGAGTCGAACTCGATGTCAGTTGGGATGACAGCCTCGGCACCATATACAAGGAAGAAAGGAGTGAAGCCGGTTGACTTGTTCGGGGTAGTACGCAGACTCCAGAGGACAGCCGACAGCTCATCGAGCCAGCAGCCGGCCGAACGCTCCGGTGGTACGACCAGTCGGGGCTTGATGCCGGAGAGGATGAGGCCGTTTGCTCGCTCGACCTGGCCGTTTGACTGCGGGTGGGCAACGGACGCTAAGTCTAGTCGGATGCCCTGTGTCGCGCAGAAACGTGCCAGTGCTCCCTTGGCAAAATTCGTGCCGTTGTCGGTGATGATGCTGTGTGGTATACCATACCGAGTGGTGATGCCTGCGATGAATGTCACGGCAGTTGGCCCGTTCAGCTTCTTGATTGGCTTCGCTTGAATCCACTTGGTGAATTTGTCCACGACGACAAGCAGATGTGTCATGCCGCCGCGGGCTGTCTTGAATGGGCCCACCATATCCAGCCCCCAAACGGCAAAGGGCCAGGTGAGGGGGATGGTCTTGAGTGCAGAAGCCGGCAGGTGATGCTTGGAGCTGAAGACTTGGCATCCTTTGCAACGTTTGACTAATTCCTTGGCGTCTTCCAAAGCAGTCGGCCAGAAGAAACCATGGCGGGAAGCTTTGGCGACAAGTGATCTTGAGGCCGCGTGGTGGCCGCATTCGCCTTGGTGGATATCCTTGAGGATTGCTATGCCCTTCTCTGGCTCGACGCAGCGCTGGAAGACTCTAGTGATGCTACGCTTAACAAGTTCTCTATTTATTATTGCGTATGCTCCGGCTCGGCGTTGAACTAGTCTTGCCGAGATCTCATCAGTCAGCAGCTCTCTGTTTACTAGGAAGTTGAGGATGGGCTGGGCCCATGATGGAGCTGTGACTTCTTCTGTTGTCAGTACGGCTACTATGACCCGGGTGGGTGGGTTGGGTGGTGAAGAGTTGGAGTCGGCCACCGCCTGTTGTGTCGTTGCAGTCCCCGGGCCGACTGCTGCAGTCCCCGGGCCGGGTTCTGAAGTCCCCGAGCCGGGTGCGACTACGGCAGTCCCCGGGCCGCTTGTCGAAGTCCCCGAGCCGCCTGATGGGTTCCCCCAGTCGGATCCGACTACATCAGGGGCAGGCGGTACGAAGATGGAGTCCGATTCTGGAGACGGATTGACAGACGGTTTGAGGAGGCGCTGGAGAGAGACGCCGGTTGGTATAGCTTGTCGGGTGGAGCCGATCCGTGCCAGGGCATCTGCTTGCTCATTGTCGGCCCGTGGCACGTGGAGGAACTCGCACCCTTCAAAGTATCCGCTGATTTGCTGGACGAGGAATCGATAGCTCGCCATGTTTGCGTCCTTGGCGTCCCAGTCGCCAGATGACTGCTGGACCACCAAATCCGAGTCGCCATAACACAGGATCCGGCGTATGCCGAGTTCTTTGGCTAGCCGGAGCCCGTGTATGAGCGCCTCGTACTCAGCCACATTGTTGGAGGCGGCAAAATGGATTTGCAATGTGTATTTGAGCTTGTCACCCTTGGGTGAGGTGAGGACGATGCCGGCTCCCAAGCCGGTGTGCATCTTGGATCCGTCGAAGTGCATCCGCCAATGAGTGGAGTCGGGAGCCGGCGGTAGGTACTGGGTCTCGGCCCAGTCGACAAGGAAGTCGGTCAATGCTTGGGACTTGATGGTGGTGCGGGGCTGGTAGAAGATTGTGTAAGGAGCCAGCGCAATGGCCCACTTAGCCACCCGGCCGGATGCATCCCGGCTGCCTATGATCTCGGCAAGCGGGGCAGTGCATACGACTGTGATGGGATGCTCTTGAAAGTAGGGCTTCAGCTTCTTGGCGGCGAAGTACACTCCATAGCACATCTTCTGGTAATGCGGGTAGTTTTGCTTCGAGGTGGACAGTACTTCGCTTAAATAATATACCGGCCTCTGGACTAACTGAGCTCGGCCTTCTTCTGGGTGCTGGACCACGATGACTGTACTGACCACTCAGCTAGTCGCAGCAATGTAAAGGAGCATGGGCTCTTTCTCAGTCGGCGCTGCCAGGACAGGTGGTGTGGTCAGCATCTTCTTCAACTCGTGGAAAGCTTGGTCTGCTTGGTCGTTCCACTCGAAGTGGGTGGACTTCTTCATGAGTCGGTACAGGGGGAGAGCCTTCTCCCCTAGCCGGCTGATAAAGCGGTTTAGGGAGGCCAAACACCCGGTAAACTTCTGAACGTCTTGCAACTTGGTAGGAATCTCCATCCTCTCTATGGCCTCGATCTTCACTGGGTTGCACTCAATGCCGCGTTCGGAGACCAAAAAGCCTAGAAGCTGGCCGGCTGGTACTCCGAACACGCATTACTCAGGGTTGAGCTTGATCTGGAATCGGCGCAAGTTGGCAAATATTTCTCTGAGGTCTTGTCGGGTGGTAGGTGCGACATATGCCAACGGGTGGCTTATCATTGTGGGAGCCAGTAAGACGTTGCCGGTGCCTGGAAACGGGATGAGGCGAAGACATGCTCGCCGGCGAATCTTACCCAGGTTCGGGGCTCTCCGTGGAGATAACACCCCTAGTCCTGCTCTGCGGGGTCTCCGCATGATCACTAGATCAGAAAGAGTAGCTACAAGTGCTCCTTGAGCTGTCGGGTTCAAGGGAGAAGAAGAGCAAGTCTAGCTCTCGTCTTCCTCTCTATATGGTGTGTGTGTAACTCTAAGAAGCCAACCCTTTGCATGGGTGCCCCGGGGGGTTTATATAGGCCTACCCTGGGGGTACAATTGTAATCCGGCTGGGCGCGGGTCCCAGTCGTCAGTGTCTGTGCTCGCCGGCTTCTCCGCCGGCCATTGGGGGCCGCCGACTGGTGGGTCCCGCCGGCTGCCGGCCTCTTGGCCGACAGGCCGGCCCCACCGCCTGGGGGTCTTGTCGGCGGCTCTTTACTGTAGCCTCGCCTCTGATGACGAGGGCAGTGTGCCGCCTCGAGGGCTCTCACTGTAGCCTTACCTCGTCTTGTCTCCTTAATGTGGCACATGTTTCGAGGGAGGGGGCAGCCGGCTTCTGGGGGCCGGCTACGCCCCTGGCCGACTGGGGGAGGCTGGGCCGCCTTCGTGCCTCTCTCTGGCTAAAGGGGCCCGCCGCCCGCGGGCCATACTGGCGTCTGTCGCGGATGACGTTGAGGCCAGCATGGCTATAGGGCCGAGCCGGACGGGAGATGGCTGACCCATACGGCGTCCTGTGGCCATGCCTGCCTCGGGATTCGGGGGTAGTGGGCCGCACTGTAGCCACACCCCGTCTTGTCACCGTTATGTGGGCCGCACTGGAGTCGGCGTTCTCCATGGCCGGCTCTTTGGAGTCGGCGTTCTCCATGGCCGGCTTCCTGGAGTCGGCCATCTCGTAGTTATCTTGGGGGAGGTTTCTGAGGCTGGGTCGCCTTTTGAGAGTCGGCTCCTGGGGTAGCCGGCCGGGGGAAGGCGGCCCAATGTTTTGAATGCTTGAAGGCTCAAATGGCCTGATAATTTTTAAAGAGCCAGGGGTAGTCGGTTAGGCTACCCGTGGCCATTTACTCCGACAGGTCTTCCAGCAGGGTGCCACGCTTCTCCGTCTTCACCACAATATCGTCTACATAGACGTGGGCATTTCTACCGAGTTGCTTGAGGAGACATTTCTGCATGCAACACTGAAAAGTGGCACCGGCATTCCTCAAGCCGAATGTCATAGTCAGGTAGCAGAAAGCTCCGAATGGTGTGATGAAGGCGGTCTTCAGGCGGTCGGCTGGGTCCAACTTGATCTGGTGGTATCCTGAGTAAGCATCCAAGAAACTCAACAGCTCGCATCCGACTGTGGAGTCTATCACTTGATCGATCCGTGGTAGGGCAAACGGATCTTTGGGGCAGGCTTTGTTGAGGCTGGTGTAATCTATACACATATGCCATTTATTGTTCTTCAACACCAAGACCGGGTTGGCAAGCCACTCTGGAAAAAACACCTCCATAATGAAGCCGGCGGCCAGGAGCCGGGCTATCTCTTCTCCGACGATCCTTCTCTTCTCCTCCGACAGTCGGCGGAGAGGCTGCTTGACTGGTTTCGCGTCCGCTCAGACGTGTAGCTTGTGCTCAGCGAAATCCTTCGGAACACCCGGCATGTCCTTTGGGGACCATGCAAAGATGTCCCGATTCTCACGGAGGAAGTGGACGAGCTCGCCTTCCTATTTACTGTCCAGGTTTGCACCAATGACAGCAAACCTCTCCGGGTTCTCCGGGTCCAGAGGTATCTTCTTTGTCTCCTTGGCCGGCTGGAAGGAGCCCTGAGCATCATATTCCTTGGGGCTGGGGGACAGGGTCGGCTGCTTGCCGGCCATGGCCATGAGTCGGTCCAGCATCTTCTTCTCTTCAGCAATCACGAGGGACTCGGCCAGTCAGCTGCTGGCCGCAGCGCACTCGATGGACTTCTTGTAGTCTCCGGCTATGGTGATGATCCCCTTTGAACTCGGCATCTTCATCTTGAGGTAGGCGCAGTGGGCACAGCCATGAACTTGGCCAGGGCGGGTCGGCCAAGCAAGGCGTGGTAAGGGCTCTCTAGATCCACTACTTCAAACCAGATCGCTTCTCGGCGAAAGTGATCCTTGTCTCCGAAGAGAACATCCATCTTGATCTTGCCGATTGGGGAACAGGACAGGCCAGGTACGATGCCATGGAACACAGTCCGACTTGGCATGAGCTGCTTCGCCTTGAGGTTCAACTTCTCCATGGTGTCGCGGTACAGTATGTTGATGCTGCTTCCACCATCAATCAGCACGCGGGAGAAACGGGCAGCTCGCCTTTCTCTTGCGAGGGTGGCATCCAACACCAATGCGTAGGAGCCGGGAGACGGCATCACCTCTGGGTAATCGGCCCGGCTCCAGCTGATAGGCCTTTCAGACCAATGCATGAACTCGGGGTTGCTGGAGGCGAACGCGTTGACTTCTTGGTGCTGTCGGCGCCGGCTGCGCTTGTCTTCAATCTGGCTCATGAAGACGACGTAGGCGGCGTGCTCATCTGGGAACTCATCCTAAATGGCTCCGACCGCTGGTCGAATAGCCGGCTGCTGAGGGGCTGGAGGCGGCGGGCCAGGAGGTGGAGGCGGCACCAGCCCCTCGCCCTTGGAGATCCGCGTGAGCCAATGGCACTTCCGGGTCGTGTGGTTGGACGGCTTCGCGCCGCTGTGGAACTTGCAGGGGGCATCGAGAGTTTGCTCGTAGGAGAAGGCCGGCTGCCAAGCCGGCCTGCCGCCCTTCTTCTTGGGCGCGGGCCGCTCTTCGGGCTGTTTGTCTTCGACGGTGGCTACTTGCCGACTGGTGGAAGGCGGCATAGGGGCCTTGCGCTTGTGGTCGTTCTGGTAGGGGCGTCGGTTGGAGTCACCAGCCGGCATCTTGGGAGCCGGAGCGAGCACCTTTCCAGAGGCGTCCACTCGGAGCTCGGTCTTCATCGAGGAGTCGGCCGTGGCGTACTTGTCCGCTATGATCAGCAGCTCGTCGAGGGTTGTCGGCTCGTCGCAGAGGAGTCGGTGCTTGAGGAGGGTGCCCTCTTGGCACCCGGCGGTGAAGTGCTCTATGGCTTGAACCTCGTGCACCCCCTCGCAGGAGTTCCGGAGCTCGGCCCAACGTGTGAGGTAGTCGCGAGTCGATTCGCTGGGCCCTTGGACGCATAAGGAGAGCTGGCGGGGCTTGGGAGGCCGCTTGTATGTGCTGGTGAAGTTGCGGACGAAGACTCCCGTGAAGTCTAGCCAGTTGTTGACGCTGTAGGGCTTGAGGCTGTTCAGCCAGGTGCGTGCCGTGCCTTGAAGCATGAGAGGGACGTACTTCACGGCAACGCGCCTGTTGCCATTTGCTATGCTGACTGCGGAAGAGTAGT
Organism: Aegilops tauschii subsp. strangulata; assembly: GCF_002575655.3. Taxonomy (NCBI): domain Eukaryota; kingdom Viridiplantae; phylum Streptophyta; class Magnoliopsida; order Poales; family Poaceae; genus Aegilops; species Aegilops tauschii. The sequence goes on from NC_053041.3 coordinate 486,004,349, forward strand.
CGATCAACCAATCTTCCGGCTTCACGGAGCCGTTGTATTTTGGCGTGTCTCTTGGGAGTGAGAACCCTTTGGGGAAGGGCTCGTCGCGGATGCGGGGGCCAAAGCAAGGCCGGCCGACATCATCTTCTTATTCTAGCGCCAGGGATCGCGCTAGGTGCTCGATCCGGTGGCGGGCATCATTCTCGCCGACTCCTTCGCGGTGGCCTAGTCGGCCACCGAGAGTCGGATGCATGACAGGCGGCGGGGTGCGATATCTCTCCCCACGAGGCGGGGGGGGGGGGAGGTGGATTGCCTTGTCGTTCCACCGCTCGGGGGCGGCCTTCTGCGTCGCGCTCAATGGTGACCCGAGTCCGGCTGCGGCTAGCAGCCGGCTCCTTGTCTTTCCTTGCGCGGGCGCCGCTTGCAGTCGGCGTCCGGGATGTCGCGGCGTGGGGGAGGACTCTCAGCGCGGGCGCCAGCTTCATGCCGTTCTGCGGCCGCGTAGATCAGCTGCTGGATGCGTCTAGTCATGTAGGGGAGCTCATCAGCCCCCAGCCCGTTCAGCTCGTCTACGGCCGCCTGAGCGGCACGCAGGTTCTCGAGTGGCGTGGCGTAGACTGGGCGGTCTGCTCCCAGCATGCTGGCGATGGCCGCGCCGCGCTTCTTGACGAGGTCGGCTCGGCTCGGCCTGCCAGGAGGCGGCGTACCAAAGGCGGCGCGGTCGACTTCGCGCTCGTGAGCCTAAGTGAGGCGTCTCATGGATGATATCTTCTGGCCATCCGCGATGAGGGCGAGGCGGCGTGCCTCTAGAGTCTCGGCGTCGGCGTCGGCCGGGATGGGGACGGACAAGTCGTGCATCGCCGCTTGTAGGGCGTCGTGGGTGTTCTCGCCCGAGTCGGTGCCGTGGCTGATGACCAGCACCTCAGTGACAGCGCTGCTGCCACTGTCGGCTCGAGGGAGAGGGTCGTTGATGATCACCACGTCGGTGGGGAAGGCGTCAAGCGATGCCGTGTCGGAGTCGACAAGCATCGGGTCGGTGGAGCCGACCGACTCCAAGTCCACAGCAAGCTCGCTGGAGACGTGAAGCTGGTCGAGGAGGTTGACGAGGCGGCTCTCGGGGTAGTCTGTGCCCGCGTCGGACGCAGGCTCATCGGAGATGCGAGTCTCGCCAAGAAGGTCGGCGAGGCAGCTCGCCGCGCAGGCGTCGTCGACGCCTTGCAGCGCGTCAGGGCAAGCGCCATCGGGCGTAGCGGGCTGGCTACGCTCCCAGGGGAGAAAAAAGGTTCCCGTCCGGAACAGGTCTCCGGACGACGGCGCACCTGGCCCCACGGTGGGCGCCAAATGTCGGGTGGTAGGTGCGACATATGGCAACGGGTGGCTTATCATTGTGGGAGCCAGTAAGACATCACCGGTGCCTGGAAACGGGATAAGGCGAAGACATGCACGTCGGCGAATCTTACCCATGTTCGGGGCTCTCCGTGGAGATAACACCCCTAGTGCTGCTCTGCGGGGTCTCCGCATGATCACTAGATCAACACAAGTAGCTACAAGTGCTCCTTGAGCTGTTTGGCTAGGGGAAGAAGAAGGGCAAGGCTAGCTCTCCTTTTCACTCAATGTGGTGTGTAAAACTCTATGAGATCAACCCTTTGCATGGGTGTCCTGGGGGATTTATATAGGCCTACCCCCCAGGGGTACAATGGTAATCCGGCTGGGTGCGGGTCCCAGCCGTCAGTGTGTGTGCTCGCCGGCTTCTCCGCCGGCCGTTGGGGCCCGCTGACTGGTGGGTCCCGCCGGCTGCCGGCCTCTTGGCCGACAGGCCGGCCCCACCGCCTGGGGGCCTTGTCGGCGGCAGGTTACTGTTGCCTCGCCCCTGATGACGAGGGCTTTGTCGAGGTAAGCGTGGCTACAGTGCCGCCGCCTGGCGGGCTCTCACTGTAGCCTCACCTCGTCTTGTCTCCTTAATGATGCGCATATTTCGAGGGAGGGAGGTAGCCGGCTATTGGGAGCCGACTACGCCCCAGGGACCGCCTTCAAGCGTCTCTCTGGCTGAAGGGGCCCGCCGCCCGCGAGCCATACTGGCGCCTGTCGTGGGTGACATCGCGGTCAACATGGCTACAGTGCCGCGCCGGACGGGGGATGGCTGACCCGTACGGCGCCCTGTGGCCATGCATGCTCCGGGATTCGGGGGTGATAGGCTGTACTGCGGCCATGCCCCGTCTTATCACCGTTATGTGGGTGCAGCCCTGGTGGGTGCGGTCTTGGCCGGCCTCTGGGAGTCGGCCTTCTTCATGGCCGGCTTCTGGGAGTCAGTCCTCTTGGGGCCGGCTTCCTGGAGTTGGCCATCTCGTAGCTTTCTTCGGGAAGGTTTTTGAGGCCGGGTCGCCTTCTGGTAGTCGGCCAGAGGAAGGCGGCCCCGTGCTCTGGATGCTTGAAGGCTCGATTGGCCTGGTAATTTTTCGAAGAGCCAGGGGGAGTCGGTTAGGCTACCCGTGGCCATTTACTCCGACATCTCTCCTCCTTCCTTCCCCCTCCGTAAGTTGTGGAAAGGGGGGAGGCCGAATTGGGAGGCGCCCAACTAGGATTCCTCCTACTTGGGGCGCCCCCTTGGCTGCTCCCTCTCCATCCGACCTATATATATTAGGGGGGGGGGGCGAGGCGCCTAGAACACACACGAACAATTGTTAGCCGTGTGCGGCGCCCCCTCCACAGTTTATGCCTCTGGTCATATTCACGTAGTGCTTAGGCGAAGCCCTGCGTGGATTACTTCACCATCACCGTCACTACACCGTCATGCTGACGGAACTCTCACTCGACACTTTGCTGGATCAAGAGTTCGAGGGACGTCATCGATCTGAACGTGTGCAGAACTCGGAGGTGTTGTAAGTTCGGTGCTTGATCGGTCGAAATGAGAAGAAGTTCGACTACATCAACCACGTTAACAAATGCTTCCACTTTCGGTCTACGAGGGTACGTGGACCCAATCTCCCCCTCTCGTTGCTATGCATCTCCTAGATAGATCCTGCGTGAGCGTAGGATTTTTTTGAAATTGCATGGTACGTTTCCCAACAGTGGCATCCGAGCCAGGTCTATGTGTAGATGATATGCACGAGTAGAACACAAAGAGTTGTGGGCGGTGATCATCATACTGCTTACCACCAATGTCTTATTTTGATTCGGCGGTATTGTTGGATGAAGCGGAGCGGACCAACCTTACATGACCACGTTCATGAGACCGGTTCCACCGACAGACATGCAACTAGTTTTGCATAAAGGTGGTTGGCGGGTGTCTGTTTCTCCAACTTTAGTTGAATCAAATTTGACTGCGGCCAGTCCTTGTTGAAGGTTCAAACATCAAACTTGATAAATCACCGTTGTAGTTTTGATGCGTAGGTAAGAACGGTTCTTGCTAGAAGCCCGTAGCAGCCATGTAAAACTTGCAACAACAAAGTAGAGGACGTCTAACTTGTTTTTGCAGGGCATGTTGTGATGTGATATGGTCAAGACATGATGTGATATACGTTATTGTATGAGATGATCATGTTTTGTAAAAGTTATCGACAACTGGCAGGAGCCTTATGGTTGTCGCTTTATTGTATCAAATGCAAACACCATGTAATTGCTTTACTTTATCACTATGCGTTAGCGATAGTTGTAGAAGCAATAGTTGGCGAGACGACCACGACGCTACGATGGAGATCAAGGTGTCAAGCCGGTGACGATGGAGATCATGACGGTGCTTTGGAGATGGAGATCAAAGGCACAAGATGATGATGGCCATATCATGTCACATATTTTGATTGCATGTGATGTTTATCTTTTATGCAACTTATTTTGCTTAGTACGGCGGTAGCATTATAAGATGATCCCTTACTAAAATTTCAAGGTATAAGTGTTCTCCCTGAGTATGCACCGTTGCGACAGTTCGTCGTGATGAGACACCACGTGATGATCGGGTGTGATAAGCTCTACGTTCACATACAATGGGTGCAAGACAGCTTTGCACATGCGGAATACTCGGGTTAAACTTGACGAGCCTAGCATGTACATACATGGCATTGGAACACTGGAGACTGAAAGGTCGAACGTGAATCATATTGTAGATATGATCAACATAGAGATGTTCACCATTGAAGACTAGTCCATCTCACGTGATGATCGGACATGGTTTAGTTGATTTGGATCTCGTAATCATTTAGATGACTTGAGGGATGTCTATCTAAGTGGGAGTTCTTAAGTAATATGATTAATTGAACTTAATTTATCACGAACTTAGTCCTGATAGTTTTTGCATATCTATGTTGTAGATCAATAGCTCGCGTATAGCTCCCCTATTTTATTTTTGATATGTTCCTAGAGAAAACTAAGTTGAAAGATGATAGTAGCAATGATGCGGACTAGGTCCGTGATCTGAGGATTATCCTCATTGCTGCACAGAAGAATTATGTCCTTGATGCACCGCTAGGTGACAGACCTATTGCAGGAGAAGATGTAGATGTTATGAACGTTTGACAAGCTTGGTATGATGACTACTTGATAGTTTAGTGCACCATGCTTTACGGCTTAGAACCAAGACTTCAAAAATGTTTTGAACACCATGGAGCATATGAGATTTTCCAAGAGATGAAAATGATATTTCAGACTCATGCCCGTGTTAAGAGGTATGAGACCTCTGACAAGTACTTTGCCTAAGCATCAAGTGTTGATGGTTAACAGGACCACTAGTTTCAAGAAAAAGGGCAAGGGAAAGAAAGGGTACTTCAAGAAGAATGACAAGCAAGTTGCCACTCCCGTGAAGAAGCCCAAAGCTAGACCCAAACCTGAAACTAAGTGCTTCTACTGCAAAGGAAATGGCCACTGGAAGCGGAACTGCCCCAAAAACTTGGCGGATAAGAAGGATGGCAAAGTGAACAAAGGTATATTTGACATACATGTTATTGATGTGTACTTTACTAGTGTTCATAGTAGCCCCTGGGTATTTGATACCAGTGCTGTCGGAGTAATTGGCCACGGATACCCCGAAGACGGCGAGACAACAATTCAAGACATCGGGGCTAGCAAAGCCCCTCAGTCCGACTGCCCGGCTGCTCCTGTCGGCTCCCCGTCCGACTGCTCTACCCGGCCGGCTGCCGGCTGCCGACTGCGCCGACCAGCCGGCTGCCGACTGCGCCAACCAGCCGGCTGCCGACTGCAGCCCGACCCGACACCGACAAGACCCCGACGAGACGGCCATACCGCGGACGAGACAGCTGTACCACGACGCCATCATGTATAGTGTCACTTGTCCCTGGGCACTATTTGTGAAGTGACCCAGGGAACACGTGTGACACCCCACCATGCCTTGCCCATGCCATTACCTAGCTTACATCCTAAGCTACTTCACACTATATATAGCTAGCTCTATCCATCCATTAGGGGGGGACTCACGCCACATTCACTTGGCCACAAGTCCACTCACGGCCACAAGCCATGGCCATACATGGCCACTAGAGCCGGCCATACACATGCATATACCAGATCAGATGCACTTGGCACTGATCTCAGATACAACTCTAGGAGCACTCTGTACCAGATATACCACAGATATTCAGACATGCAGGAGTAGGGGTATTATCTCTCCGGAGAGCCCCGAACCTGGTGTAAACTAGCGCGTGCTACTCGCATACCCGCTTCCGGGCCTATCAGCAGCAGTCTTACCCTCACACTAAGCCCTTGTGGCATCTGTCGACTCGCAAGCCCCCCGTGAGAATCCCACGACAAGTTCAGTTGCTAAGATTAGTAACTCAAAACAAGAGTTGCAAAATGAACATATACTACTTAAGGGCGAGGTGGCGGTGTGTGTTGGAAGGGATTCCAAGGTTGATAAGGTCACCATCGCACACTCCCTCTACCTTAGGGATTAGTGTTGGACCTAAATAACTGTTATTTGGTGTTTGCGTTGAGCATGAATATGATTGGATCATGTTTATTGCGATATGGTTATTCATTTAAGTTAAAGAATAATTGTTGTTCTGTTTACATGAATAAAACCTTCTATGGTCATACACCCAATGTAAATGGTTTATTGAATCTCGATCGTAGTGATACACATATTCGTAATATTGATGCCAAAAGATGCAAACTTGATAATGATAGTGCAACATATTTGTGGCACTGCCGTTTAGGTCATATTGGTTTAAAGCGCATGAAGAAACTCCATGCGGATGGGCTTTTGGAATCACTTGATTATGAATCATTTGATACTTGCGAACCATGCCTCATGGGGAAGATGACTAAAACTCGGTTCTTCGGAACAATGGAGCGAGCTAATGACTTATACATACCGATGTATGCGGTCCGATGAGTGTTGAAGCTCGCGGCGGGTATAGTTATTTTCTGACCTTCATAGATGATTTGAGCAGATATGGGTATATCTACTTGATGAAACAGAAGTCTGAAACATTTGAAAAGTTCAAAGAATTTCAGAGTGAAGTGGAGTATCATCATAACAAGAAAATAAAGCTTCTACGATCTGATCGTGGAGGCGAATATTTGAGTTACGAGTTCATTTAAAACAATGTGGAATAGTTTCACAACTCACGCCACCTGGAACACCATAGCGTAATGGTGTGTCTGAATGTCGTAACCGTACTTTATTAGATATGGTGCGATCTATGATGTCCCTTACCGATTTACCACTATCATTTTGGGGTTATGCATTAGAGACAGCTGCATTCACTTTAAATTGGGCACCATCTAAATCCGTTGAGTCGACACCGTATGAACTGTGGTTTGGCAAGAAACCTAAGCCATCGTTTCTTAAAGTTTGGGGTTGCGATGCTTATGTGAAAAAGCTTCAGCCTGATAAGCTCGAACCCAAATGGGAGAAGTGCATCTTCATAAGATACCCAAAAGAAACTGTTGGGTACACCTTCTATCGCAGATCCGAAGGCAATATTTTTGTTGCTAAGAATGGATCCTTTCTATAGAAGGAGTTTCTCTCGAAAGAAGTGAGTGGGAGGAAAGTAGAACTTGCTGAGGTAATTGTACCTTCTCTCGAATTGGAAAGTAGCTCATCACAGAAAACCGTTCCTATGATGCCTACACCAACTAGAGAGGTAGCTAATGATAATGATCATGAAACTTTGGATCAAGTTACTACCGAACCTCGTAGGTCAGCCAGAGCATGTTCTGCACTAGAGTGGTATGGTAATCCTGTTCTGGAGGTCATGTTACTAGACCATGACGAACCTACGAACTATGAGGAAGCAATGATGAGCCCAGATTCCGCAAAATGGCTTGAGGCCATGAAATCTGAGATAGGATCCATGTATGAGAACAAAGTATGGACTTTGGTTGACTTGCCCGATGATCGACAAGCCATTGAAAATAAATGGATCTTCAAGAGGAAGACTGACACTGATAGTAATGTCACTATCTAAAACGCTCAACTTGTCGCAAAAGGTTTTCGACAAGTTCAAGGTGTTGACTATGATGAGTTTTTCTCACTCGTAGCGATGCTTAAGTCTGCCCGAATCATGTTAGCAATTGCCGCATTTTATGAAATCTGGCAAATGGACGTCAAAACTCCATTCCTTAATGGATTTCTTAAGGAAGGATTGTATATGATGCAACCAGAAGGTTTTGTCGATCCTAAAGGTGCTAACAAAGTGTGCAAGCTCCAGCGATCCATCTATGGACTGGTGCAAGCATCTCGTAGTTGGAATATACGCTTTGATGAGGTGATCAAAGCATATGGTTTTATACAGACTTTCGGAGAAGCCTATATTTACAAGAAAGTGAGTGGGAGCTCCGTAGCGTTTCTAATATTATATGTGGATGACATATTATTGATTGGAAATGATGTAGAATTTCTGGATAGCATAAAAGGATACTTGAATAAATTTTTTCAATGAAAGACCTCGGTGAAGCTGCTTATATATTAGGTGTCAAGATCTATAGAGATAGATCAAAACGCTTGATAAAGACTTTCGATGAGTACATACCTTGATAAGATTTTGAAGGAGTTCAAAATGGATCAGTCAAAGAAGGAGTTCTTGCCTGAGTTGTAAAGTTGAAGTTGAGTAAGACTCAATACCCGACCATGGCAGAAGATAGAGATAGAATGAAAGTCACTACCTATGCCTCAGCAATAGGTTCTATAAAGTATGCCATGCTGTATACCAGACCTATTGTGTACCTTGCCATGAGTTTGGCAAGAAGGTACGTACAATAGTGATCCAGGAGTAGATCACTGGACAACTGTCAAAATTATCCTTAGTTACCTAAGAGGACTAAGGAAATGTTTCTCGGTTATGGAGGTGATAAAGAGTTTATCGTAAAAAGTTACGTCAATGAAAGCTTTGACGCCGATTAAGATGACTCTAAGTCTCAATTTGGATACATATTGAAAGTGGGAGCAATTAGCTAGAGTAGCTCCATGCAGAGCATTGTAGACATAGAAATTTGCAAAATACATATGGATCTGAATGTGGCAGACCCATTGACTAAACTTCTCTCACAAGCAAAACATGATCACACCTTAGTACTCTTTGGGTGTTAATCACATAGCAACGTGAACTAGATTATTGACTCTAGTAAACCCTTTGGGTGTTGGTCACATGGCGATGTGAACTATTGGTGTTAAATCAGATAGCGATGTGAACTAGATTATTGACTCTAGTAAACCCTTTGGGTGTTGGTCACATGGCGATGTGAACTATTGGTGTTAAATCACATGGCGATGTGAACTAGATTATTGACTCTAGTGCAAGTGGGAGACTGAAGGAAATATGCCCTAGAGGCAATAATAAAGTTGTTATTTTATATTTCCTTATATCATGATAAATGTTTATTATTCATGCTAGAATTGTATTAACCGGAAACTTGATACATGTGTGGATACATAGACAAAACACCGTGTCCCTAGTAAGCCTCTACCAAACTAGCTCGTTAATCAAAGATGGTTAAGTTTCCTAGCCATGGACATGTGTTATCATTTGATGAACGGGATCACATCATTAGGAGAATGGTGTGATGGACAAGACCCATCCGTTAGCTTAGCATATTGATGTAACATCCCAAAATTTCAATTTGGAATGTTATACATAGGTCATCATATGCATATCATATTTTATTTGCATCTCGTTTGCGATCCTAGAAATCCTAAGCAACTCAAGGACCCACGGAGAGAGTTGGGGATTTCACTATTTTCATATTTGAACTTTTCTCAAATTTGAAAAGAGGATCACTTTGGTTTTAATATTTTTCTCTCCAAAATATTTCCAATACAAAAATAAAAGAGAGGAGATAAAAGGACTTCTCCAAAATAAAAGAAATATTGGAGGAAAAATGTTAAAATCCAATAAATATTTTATTTGGGTTTTTATTGATATTTTATTTTAATTAGAAAAATATGCATTTTTTCAAATTGCATTTTAGGCCAGAAAAATGTTCACTTTGTTCTAAATATTTTACTTAGACGGCAAAAATTGATTTTGGCATTTTTAGATATTTTTTATATTTATTTAGGATTTACTTCGGCGGAATTATTAAAAAAAAAATTCGCCCGACTGGTCCAACGGCCCAGCCGAGCGGGCCGAAGCCCAGCCGCGCCACCGTCTCCCGCTCCGACTCGGGACCGGAGTCCCGAGCGCCCGCGCCGCCGCCGCCGAGTCCCGTCGGGACACGCCTCCCGAGGCCATGCCCCCTCGCCCAAGCCGCCGCCCCCCGAGGCCTTTATAAGTGCCGCCCCTGCCGCCTCTTCCGCCACCCCGCCACCGCAGTCACCGCCACCTCCCAAGCCGCGCCGCCGCCGCTGCTCGCCGCTGCTGCGCTGCCGCCCGCGGAGCCTCGCCGCCGCCGTGTGCTTTGTCTGGTTTTTCGTCGGTTTATTTTCGGTAAACCCTAGATATAGTTCGGTTTTTTAATAGATCGGTTTTCTTGGTTTAGAGCTATTTTGCGAACGTTCGTTCGTTTAGCTCTAATAATGAACGAATTCATTCATTTATCTCCGTTAGCGGACGTTCGTCCGATAGATTTTTCTTTTTATTTTACTTTCGGCCAGGGACCTATCCGCGGATATTTTTTTTATCGCAGATTAGCCCCTGATCTTTAAACCCTCGCAACTTTTCAACCATTCGTCCAAATCCGGTGAAACCAATGCCAAAATCTTCGTCTCGAACCCCTCTTTGCAGTTAATCAACTTGAACATGATTTTGTCTATTTAAAAATTTGGTTTCAAGCAGATTTGAATTCGAAGCTCTTTTGATCGTAGTTTCAGTTCCGTAGCTCCGATTCGATCAATTCTTTTTGCAAATCGAAGCTCTTCAGTTGAACTTTCAGTTTGGACTTTATTATCTGAGTTTTATCCTTGCATCTATGATTGAGTGCTTATGTATGCTATTGTGTGTTTGTGATAGAATTTTCGGAGTGCGAAGCGTGCTACTACGAGTCTCTAGGGTTTGCAGATCATCAGCAAGGCAAGTAACACATTGATCATACCCCTTTATTACCTAGGTTTTATGCATTAGTTCCAATCCTCAAACATTGCATGAGTAGGATCTGATTAATATGTGGGTATTGGGAAGTAGATGATGAGGTAGAACCTATTCCCTTTATTATCAAACCCTGGGAGTTACTTCTACGTTAAGCTTATATTGCTATGCTATGCTCGTAGACATGGATTGGTTGAGTGTATCCATGACAGATGTGAGAGTTGTTAATTAAGGGTTAACTTAAGGTGGCTACTTAAATACACATCTGGTTGGATTGGTTGCGGGCACCTGGAGAATCCAGTGTTGTCCTAGGATATCCCGGAGTACCCGTGTGATCATCCTACGGTTCGCCACCCAGGCTCAAAGGGACCATAAGATTATTCATGCTAGAAACTTAAGTGTGCAGCCACAAGCCATTATGGGCTCTGGCATATTTGAGTATGTTGCGTGACCTCTTTCAGTGGTAGGCTAGCAGATGTAGGGGAAAGTAGGTGTAACTGTCTACCCAGATTAAAGAGTAGATGCTTCTGAAAGACTATGTCTTGGTCATCCGTTTCTCAAACACCATGTAGTGCAAGAAATCCAATGGAGGAGATCAAGTCTTGTGGGGAAAAGTGCGCAAACCTCTGCAGAGTGTACAAACTAATCATGGTTAGCCGTGTCCCCGGTTATGGACATCTTGAGTATCTGGTTCTTGAATTGTCATGTTGATCTCATCACTCTAAATTAATTTGTTGGGTTGTTAATACTGCTTAATTGGGATTGAGTTGGAGGAACCTTCTCAATGTTTGTCAACTACCATGATAGTTAAACAAAATATATTCCTTTGTTGTAGGAAAAAATTGGCTTTTTCGCAAAACCATGATAACCATAGAGCCTCCTCCAGTCATATATGCATGTAGTGTTAGCATTTACCTGTTCATTGCTCTACTGTGTTATTTTGCCAGCATATTCCATGTGCTGACCCGTTTCGGGCTGCAGCGTATTATGTTGCAGACTTTTCAGACGAAGAGTAAGGCGCGCTAGGTCGTTGTCGTGCACTCAGCTATGCCGTTGGAGTTGATGGACTCATTTACCTTCGATGCTTCCGCAGTTATCTTTTAGATGGCCTTAAGCCATATTATTGTAATAAGTTCTCTTTTGAGAGATTCGATGTAATAAGTGTGTGATTGCACTCTGTTATAAATCCTTCAAGTACTGTGTGTGTCAGCATTACCGATCCAGGGATGACACTTATGCACGGAGATTTGACCGTCTGAGGTCGGATCACTACAAGATGGTATCAGAGCACACGCTGACTGTAGGACGCGACCACTAAGATAAGCCATAGGTCACTCTTCTCTACTCATTTCTGACTCCTCTCCATTTTCCACTCTATAGATGGCGGACCCAAGGAACAAGTTTCCTCAACCGGATGAAGACACACCTTTTGGTCGACACTTGAAGGAAGTCACTAGGTACCTGAACATCGAAATACCAAGCTTCACCAGGACCTACACCGCCACTTTACCAGAAGAGGAGCGCTGGACGATTCGAGTTCAAGTTCCAGGAAGGACATTCATGCCAGTTACTGAGCCCATAGAGTTTTTCTTTGATGCACCAACCTGGAGTCTAGGAAAGAGCATGGCAGCTCACATTGCCATGGGACGCATCGGCAAAGTTTATCACAAGGATCTTAAGGACACCATCTACCAGATATGTGCGCGCCGAGATGAGCAATGGGAGATGATCAGCACCAGGAGGGACAGATCCATTGCAGCTTTCATCCAGGAGTTAAACCAGCACATTCGTCGCCAGGAGAACCAAATGTGCGCAAGCATGATAGAACTGAAGAAGGTGATGACCAGGAACATGGAGCTTGAAGAGGAACTCAAGTCTACACGCGATGGATACGAGGAGGAAATCGCAATACCAGTAGAAAAGAATGACGACCTGACAAGGAAGCTAGGAGTATTCATGGGAGACCCCGCGGCAGGAGGAGATGACGACCATCCCGAGGACTACATCATCATCGATGACACCAACTCCGACCCCGACAGCAGTGATGATGATTACGAAGACTAAGCTGGAGCAGATGTCATGGAGTCTTCCACCGATCAAAATTTCTAGCTGACCACCATATTATCAGTAGTATTTCCCCCATGTATATAGTTGTAGTCCGAGTATTTTGTAACGGTAGCTAGATCGATTGTATGCCCTTGTTTGATTTGAGTGGTGTGATATTATGTGTTTGTCTCATGTGCATATGGGTAGTGTTTTCTCACTAGACCTCACTCTATTCTAATCTCTCCCCTCTAAACCCATCAGATGCCTCCGAGACGTGACCCCGGATTTGTCTGCCCACCGGAGCTCACTCAGTTGATCCAACAGCAGAATGCCTTGATGCAGCTACTAGTCCAGAACCAAGGCAACAAAAACAACAACAACCCACCGCCACCACCTCCAGTTGACAACTTAGCCCATTTTCTGAGGTTGAATCCGCCAGTGTTTTCCAGTAGCACCGAGCCGATTGTTGCTGATGACTGGCTACGCAGGATTGGATGGGAGTTGACCACCGCAGGTTGCACAGATGCTGAGAAGGTGCGCTTTGCCGCACATCAATTGGATGGACCCGCAGCCTCATGGTGGGAGAATTACACAGCCACTTTCCCCATAGCCAATGTCACTTGGGATCAGTTTCAGCAAGCATTCCGCACTGCACATGTCTCAACTGGAGCTATGAGCATGAAGAAGCGTGAGTTTCGCAATTTACGCCAGGTAAATCGTACTGTGGGGCAGTACGTGGATGAGTTTAGTAAGTTAGCTCGCTATGCCCCGGATGATGTGGCCACAAACGCCGTGAAGCAGGAGAAGTTTATGGAAGGGCTGAATGATGAACTAAGCATGCAGTTGATGGTGGCAACATTTGCTAACTATCAGGAGTTGGTAGATAGGGCTCTTATGATTGAAGGGAAGCAGCAACAGATAGAGAGCCGCAAGAGGAAGTATGGACAAGGGAAGTACAATTCAGGAGCTCAGCAGAGACCTTGTTTTACCCCGAACTCGGGAGGACACACCCACCACAACCATGGAGGCCACACTCACAATGGAGGAAGTTCGCATAATCATAGTGGCCCCAAGAATGGGAATGGAAATGGAGGAAGCAGCAGCCAGAACCATTCCAACCCAGCAACGCCCGCCAAGAAGGATCTAAGTCACATTACTTGTTTCAAGTGCGGGAAGACTGGACATTACGCCACCGAGTGTTCTGAAGCAAAGAATGGAAATGGCAATGGAAGCTCTGGGAAGAAGCCCAACCTTTTCAACAGGGGACAGGTGAACCACGTTAACGTGGAGGAGGTTGAAGACCAGCCAGATGCAGTTATAGGTAAGTTTTTGGTTAAGTCATTTACTGCAATCGTTCTTTTTGATACAGGTGCGTCGCATTCATACATTTCAAGGGGATCTGTGGATAAGTATAAGTTTCCCACCAAAGTTCTTAGGACACCTATGTTAGTAAGCTCGCCAGGAGCGGAGTATATGGCAAGCCAATGATGTTTTCCGATGCCATTAACCATAGGTAGGCATGTTTTCCCCTCAGACTTAATAATTCTGGAGTCACAAGGATTGGATGTGATACTAGGCATGGATTGGCTATCGATGTATGGTGGAAAAATCGATTGCGCCAGTAAGTCAATTATGCTCACCACCCCGGAGGGAAAAAGGATTAAGTATGTATCCAGGCATGCGCCAAGGAGGACCCAAGTAAATTCCCTCTCAGGAGTTGTTCAGGAAGAAGTGCCTGTAGTGAAGGATTATCCAGATGTATTTCCAGAGGAACTACCAGGCATGCCGCCAGATCGAGACATTGAGTTTTTGATAGAGCTGTTGCAAGGCACCGGACCAATATCAAAGAGACCATACCGGATGCCCGCAAATGATCTGGAGGAGATTAAGAAGCAGATTAAGGAGTTATTGGAGAAAGGTTACATTCGACGAAGTTCGTCACCGTGGGGAGCCCCAGTTCTCTTAGTTGAGAAGAAGGATGGATCTTTGAGAATGGTTGTTGATTATCGTGCATTAAATGAAGTGACGATCAAGAACAAGTACCCACTACCGATGATCAATGATTTGTTTGACGAGCTGCAAGGAGCTAAAGTATTCTCCAAGATCGATCTGCGATCAGGATACCACCAGCTAAAGATCCGAGAACAGGATATACCTAAGACAGCCTTTACCACAAGGTACGGGCTATATGAGTGCACGGTCATGTCATTTGGATTGACAAATGCCCCTGCCTATTTCATGAGTATGATGAATAAGGTGTTCATGGAGTGCTTGGATAAGTTTGTTGTGGTGTTCATTGATGATATTTTGGTATACTCGAAGAATGAAGAGGAACACAAGGATCATTTGCGTTTAGTTCTCGAGAAGCTCAGGGAACATCTGTTATATGCCAAGTTTAGCAAATCTGAGTTTTGGTTGAAGGAAGTTGGATTCCTTGGACATGTTATATCAGGAGAAGGTATAGCAGTAGACCCTACCAAGGTTCAGCCAGTCACTGATTGGCTAGCACACACCTCAGTAGGAGAGGTCCGCAGTTTTCTTGGACTCGCGGGATATTACCGGGAATTCATTGAGAATTTCTCCAAGATTGCGAAACCTATGACAGAGTTATTGAAGAAGGACACTAAGTTCAAATGGACAGATGAATGTGAGGCTAGTTTTCAGGAGTTGAAGAAACGTTTGGTTACAACCCCAGTGCTGATTCTGCAGGATATACGCAAGGATTTCCAAGTGTATTGCGATGCTTCTCGCTTAGGACTTGGAGGTGTACTTATGCAAGACGGAAGAGTTGTTTCATATGCCTCACGACAGCTTCGACCGCATGAATTGAATCATGCCACACATGATTTGGAGTTAGCAGTTGTAGTTCATGCACTCACGACCTGGAGACATTTTCTTATTGGAAATCGTTGTGATGTGTACACGGATCACAAGAGTTTGAAGTACATTTTCACGGAGAAGGAGCTGAATCTCAGACAAAGGAGATGGTTGGAGCTTATAAAGGATTATGATATGAAGCTACACTATCATCCAGGCAAGGCCAATGTCATAGCAGACGCTTTGAGCCGGAAGAGTTATGTCAATACCCTCATAAGCGGAGGATTAACAAAGGAGTTAGCCGAAGACCTCAGGGAGCTTCGTTTGGAGATAGTACCATGAGGTTTTGTCGCAGCAATGGAGGTTCTGTTAACGCTATTGGGAAAGATTCGACAAGCTTAGAAGGATGATAAAGAGATTGCTGAGATAAAGGAGAAGCCAAAGGTTTTCGTGAGGATGAGTATGAAACCTTATGGTTTGAGGATCGTGTATATGTACCCAATAATGCAGAGATCAGGAAGTTAATACTACAGGAAGCTCATGACTCGCCATACTCGATACACCTCGGAAACACCAAGATGTATTTGGATTTGAAGGAGCGTTTCTGGTGGACCGGTATGAAGAAACATATTGCCGAGTATGTAGCCGTATGTGATGTATGTCAGCGAGTGAAGGCAGAACATCAGAAGCCAGCAGGATTACTGCAACCTATGCCGATACCCGAATAGAAGTGGGACAAACTTGTCATGGATTTTATCACCGGATTACCCAGGACACGATCAGGATATGATTCTATCTGTGTAGTAGTGGATCGTTTGACCAAAGTGGCTCACTTTATCCCAATGAAAACCACCTATACGAGTGCAAAGTTGGCCAAGATATATATGACCAGGATCGTATGTTTGCATGGAGTTCCGAGGACCATCATATCAGATAGAGGAACACAGTTTACTTCGAAGTTTTGGCATCAGCTGCACCAGACTTTGGGTACCAGGCTAGAGTTCAGTACAGCCTTTCATCCGCAGACAGATGGACGGACCGAGAGGGTCAATCAGATTCTGGAGGACATGTTGAGAGCTTGTGCGCTAGATTATGGATCTAGTTGGGATGATAATTTGCCGTACGCGGAGTTCTCATACAACAACAATTACCAAGCCAGTTTGAAGATGGCCCCTTTTGAAGCCTTGTATGGAAGGAGGTGCAGGACACCGTTAATGTGGGATGAAGTTGGAGACCGTCAGTTGTTTGGACCAGATTTGATCAAAGAGTCCGAAGAGAAGGTTAAGTTGATTCGCGACAGACTAAAGGTAGCACAGTCCAAGCAGAAGAGTTACGAAGATTCAAAACGCAAGGAGGTAGTCTATGAAATCGGAGATGGAGCATATCTCCGTGTGTCACCTCTCCGAGGAGTTAAACGTTTTGGAGTTGAGGGAAAGTTAGCCTCGAGATTTGTAGGACCATACGGAGTTCTGGAACGTATGGGAGAAGTGGCCTACAAGTTGGAGTTACCCGAAGGACTGTCAGGAGTTCATGATGTGTTTCACGTTTCCCAGTTGAAGAAGTGCCATGCAGAGATGGTTGATATTCCTGTGAGAGATAGAGTGCCCCTGGAAGCAATTTAGTTGGATAGTGATTTGACCTACGAGGAGAAACCCGTAAAGATTCTCGAGTTTGCAAGCGGAGTTACACGCAGCAAGGTTATCAAGTTTTGCAAAGTTCGGTGGAGCCACCATACCAAGGATGAAGCCACCTGGGAATGAGAGGAAGACCTACGTAAAGACCACCCGCACCTATTTTCTAGCCAACCCGAATCTCGAGGGCGAGATTCACCTTAAGGGGGTAGGTTTATAACATCCCAAATTTTCAATTTGGAATGTTATACATAGGTTATCATATGCATATCATATTTTATTTGCATCTCGTTTGCGATCCTAGAAATCCTAAGCAACTCAAGGACCCACCGAGAGAGTTGGGGATTTCACTATTTTCAGATTTGAACTTTTCTCAAATTTGAAAAGAGGATCACTTTGGTTTTAATATGTTTCTCTCTAAAATATTTCCAATACAAAAATAAAAGAGAGGAGATAAAAGGAGTTCTCCAAAATAAAAGAAATATTGGAGGAAAAATGTTAAAATCAAATAAATATTTTATTTGGGTTTTTATTGATATTTTATTTGAATTAGAAAAATATGCATTTTATTCAAATTGCATTTTAGGTCGGAAAAATGTTCACTTTGTTCTAAATATTTTATTTAGATGGTGAAAATTATTTTTGGCATTTTTAGATTTTTATATTTATTTAGGATTTTCTTCGGCGGAATTGTTAAAAAAAACGTTTCGCCTGACTCGGCCAACGGCCCAGCCGCGCCACCGTCTCCTGCCCCGACTCGGGACCGGAGTCCCGAGCGCCCGCGCCGCCGCTGCCGAGTCCCGTCGGGATATGCCTCCCGAGGCCGTGCCCCCTCGCCCAAGCCGCCACCCCCCGAGGCCTTTATAAGCGCCCACCCCGCCACCGCCGCCTCCCAAGCCGCGCCGCCGCCGTTACCCGCCGCCGCCGCTGCTTGCGCCGCCGCTGCTACGCCGCCGCCCGCGGAGCTCCGCCGCCTCGCCGTGAACCCGCCGCCGCCACCGGTTTTGTCCAGTTTTTCATCGGTTTATTTTCGGTAAACCCTAGATCTATTTCAGTTTATTTAATAGATCGATTTTCTTGGTTTAGAGCTATTTTGCAAACGTTCGTTCGTTTAAATCTAATAACGAACGAATTCGTTTGTTTGTCTCTGTTAGCGGACGTTAGTCCGATAGATTTTTCTTTTTATTTTATTTTCGGCTAGGGACCTATCCGTGAATATATTTTTATCGCAGATTAGCCCCTGAACTTCAAACCCTCGCAACTTTTCAACCGTTCGTCCAAATCCAGTGAAACCAACGCGAAAATCTTCGTCTCAAACCCCTCTTTCCAGTTAATCAACTTGAACATGATTTTGGCAATTTAAAATTTTGGGTTCAAGCAGATTTGAATTCGAAGCTCTTTTGATCGTAGTTTCAGTTCTTTAGCTCCGATTCGATTAATTCTTTTTGCAAATCGAAGCTCTTCAGTTGAACTTTCAGTTTGGACTTTCTTATATGAGTTTTATCCTTGCATCTATGCTTGAGTGCTTATGTATGCTATTGTTTGTTTGCGATAGAATTTCCGTAGTGCGAAGCGTGCTACTACGAGTCTCTAGGGTTTGCAGATCGTCAGCAAGACAAGTAACACTTTGATCATACCCCTTTATTACCCAGTTTTTATGCATTAGTTCCAATCCTCAAACATTGCATGAGTAGGATCTGATTAATATGTGGGTATTGGGAAATAGATGATGAGGTAGAACCTATTGCCCTTTATTATCAAACCCTGGGAGTTACTTCTATGTTAAGGTTATACTGCTATGCTATGCTTGTAGACGTGGATTGGTTGAGTGTATCCATGACAGATGTGAGAGTTGTTAATTAAGGGTTAACTTAAGGTGGCTACTTAAATACACATCTGGGTGGATTGGTTGCGGGCACCTGGAGAATCCAGTGTTGTCCTAGGATATCCCGGAGTACCCGTGTGATCATCCTACGGTTCGCCACCCAGGCTCAAAGGGATCATAAGATTATTCATGCTAGAAACTTACGTGTGCAGCCACAAGCCATTATGGGCTCTGGCATAGTTGAGTATGTTGCGTGACCTCTTTCAGTGGTAGGCTAGCAGATGTAGGGGAAAGTAGGTGTAACTGTCTACCCAGATTAAAGAGTAGATGCTTCTGAAAGACTGTGTCTCGGTCATCCGTTTCTCAAACACCATGTAGTGCAAGAAATCCAATGGAGGAGATCGAGTCTTGTGGGGAAAAGTGCGCAAACCTCTGCAGAGTGTACAAACTAATCATGGTTAGTCGTGTCCCCGGTTATGGACATCTTGAGTATCTGGTTCTTGAATTGTCATGTTGATCTCATCACTCTAAATTAATTTGTTGGGTTGTTAATACTGCTTAATTGGGATTGAGTTGGAGGAACCTTCTCAATGTTTGTCAAAATATATTCCTTTGTTGTAGGAAAAAATTGGCTTTTTCGCAAAACCATGATAACCATAGAGCCTCCTCCAGTCATATATGCATGTAGTGTTAGCATTTACCTGTTCATTGCTCTACTGTGTTATTTTGCCAGCATATTCCATGTGCTGACCCGTTTCGGGCTGCAACGTATTATGTTGCAGACTTTTCAGACGAAGAGTAAGGTGCGATAGGTCGTTGTCGTGCACTCAGCTATGCCGTTGGAGTTGATGGACTCATTTACCTTCGATGCTTCCACAGTTATCTTTTAGATGGCCTTAAGCCATATTATTGTAATAAGTTCTCTTTTGAGACATTCAATGTAATAAGTGTGTGACTGCACTTTGTTATAAATCCTTCAAGTATTGTGTGTGTCAGCATTACCGATCCAGGGATGACACTTATGCACAGAGATTTGACCGTGTGAGGTCGGATCGCTACAATTGATCATTCAGTTTTATTGCTATTGCTTTCTTCATGTCAAATACATATTCCTTCGACTATGTGATTATGCAACTCCTGGATACCGGAGGAATATCTTGTGTGCTATCAAACATCACAGCATAACTAGGTGATTATAAAGATGCTCTACAGGTATCTCCCAAGGTGTTTGTTGGGTTGGCATAGATCGAGATTAGGATTTGTCACTCCGAGTATCGGAGAGGTATCTCTGGGCCCTCTCGGTAATGCACATCATAATAAGCCTTGCAAGCAATGTGACTGATGAGTTAGTTGCAGGTGATGTATTACGGAACGAGTAAAGAGACTTGCCGATAACAAGATTGAACCAGGTATGAAGATACCGACGATCGAAACTAGGGCAAGTAACATACCGATGATAGAGGGAATAACATATGTTGTCATTACGATACGACCGATAAAGATCTTTGTAGAATATGTGGGAACCAATATGAGCATCCAGGTTCCGCTGTTGGTTATTGACCGAAGAGGTGTCTCGGTCATGTCTACATAGTTCTCGAACCCGTAGGGTCCGCATGCTTAACGTTAGATGACGATTTTATATTATATGAGTTATGTGATTTGGTGACCGAATATTGTTCGGAGTCCTGGATGAGATCACAGACATGACGAGGAGTCTCAAAATGGTCGAGAGGTAAAGGTTCATATATAGGACGATGATATTCGGACACCGGAAGTCTACCGGGGGTACCGGGTACATATGGGGTCACCAGAAGGGTTTCTAGGCATCCCCCCGGCAACTACATGGGCCTAATGGGACAACAGGGGGACAGACCAGCCCCTAAGGGGCTGGTGCGCCCAATGAGGCCGAAATAGGAGGAGAAGGAAAGAGGGGAAGAGAGAAGGAAGGGGAGGGATTCGGCCTCCCCCTTCCTTCCCTCCACTCTCCTCCTTCCTTCCCCCTCCGTAAGTTGTGGAAAGGGGGGAGGCCGAATTGGGAGGCGTCGAAGTAGGATTCCTCCTACTTGGGGCGTCCCCTTGGCTGCTTCTCCCTCCCACCTATATATATGAGGGAGGGAGGTGCCTAGAACACACACCAACAATTGTTAGCCGTGTGTGGCGCCCCCCTCCACAGTTTACGCCTCCGGTCATATTCACGTAGTGCTTAGGCGAAGCCCTGCGCGGATTACTTCACCATCACCGTCACCACACCGTCGTGCTGACGGAACTCTCCCTCAACACTTTGCTGGATCAAGAGTTCGAGGGACGTCGTCGAGCTGAATGTGTGCAGAACTTGGAGGTGGGTGCTTGATCGGTCGGAAGGAGAAGAAGTTCGACTACATCAACTGCATTAACAAACGCTTCCGCTTTTGGTCTACGAGGGTACGCGGACACACTCTCCCCCTCTCATTGCTATGCATCTCCTAGATAGATCTTGCGTGAGCGTAGGAATTTTTTTGAAGTTGCATGCTACGTTCCCCAACAGGAAGAAGATCAAGAAAAAGGATTACACACACATAAAGAGTGTTCTTGATAGTGCCATATTAAGCTTCATCATGTCTGGTGGATATGTCAAGGTGAAAAAGTATAAGAAGAACGGGCTGGGTTTCGGCCATAAGACCGACTTCTGCTGCATCCAGCAACCGTACACCAGTAAGGCTGATGGATTCTACCTCATGCATCACTTGATTGAGTACATAAGGGGATAATAAACGCCTTTGCATGTCAGCTACTTACAATGATGCCGAGTTGTCAACTGGACCACAAGCATAGGAAGGACACGGGATTATCGAATCCGAGCTGAGTTTTATCACGTACAGCGTGAACTTGCCCAAGTGATCATGAAGGGGGTCCTCGAACTAACAGGGATGTCCTACCATGGGCCAATCATGCGGGAAGATGTCTGAGCACTGCTACTCGCTCAGCGTATGGACCTGAAGCATTTCATGAAGCTCGGGTGCTTCCTCCCTGACTATGAAGATCGGACCACCGACATGGAGGAATGATTGATGATGACAATGTGTCACTACTGTGTTTTTATGGCAAAACTTTGAATTTATGCATGGCAAAACACAGTGATGTAATTAAACCGTCCTCCTGGACTAGCGTAGATTGCTCTAGTTAATTATTTTGGGTATGAGGAACTTCGTTATTTATGTTTACTATAGATTTCTTGTATTTTGCTAATTATGCCTCTTTGTGTTTGTCAAGTACATTATGTTGCATATTATCATTGAATTCATCAACTGACGATGCAGGTACATATATCAGAGATGGCGAAGGACTGCTACGCCGTATTCGTTGGGAGGATTCTAGGAGTGTACGACCACTGGCCAGATGCTCAGGCCCAGTGGACAGGTACCCGGGCGCTAGCCACAGAGGGTTCTACAGCAGCGCCGAAGCGGAAAATAGTTATTTGAGGTGGACGCTCCGGCAAGAGAGGGAGCAAAACCAGTGCCTCAAGAAGTACTACATAGTCGCGCTCTTGCTCATACTGATCACTCTTCTCTTCTACATCATGGTTTATATAGAGATGATGAAACTTGTGTGTGTGCCATGACCATGCAGTTGCATTTATTCGAGACATGACATGACTTGTGTATCGCTATTTTCATGATGTGATGATATTTGTGTAGGATGATGATGATGATGGTATGACGAGACTACTGTATGTGTATGATATGATGAGAATAATGTATGTTTATTATGATATGATGAAACTACCGTATAGAGCATGCACAAATACATCACAAATACGTAGAGGGGAAATAAATTTGTGAAAGCAGGAATATTAGCAGTAGCGCTGGTAGGCGCCTAGCAGCAGCGTTTGCTTTGGTGCAGCGCTATAGAGAGTTAGCAGTAGCGCTGGTTCAAGCGGCGCTACTGCTAATCATACTTACTAGTAGCACTGGTCCGAGCAGCGCTACTGCTACAACTTAGCTGCAGTGCATTAGCAGTAGCGCTGCCTCCAGCGCTACTGCTATAGGTATTTCCAGCGCTGTTAGTAGGCTTTCTCCTAGTAGTGAGGGGCCGCACAAGGGGGCATGGCGTGCCTACCCCCCTAGGCGCGCCCCCTGCCTTGTCGCTCCATCGTCTATTGTCTGGTCTCCCCTCGAAGCTTCTAGGGTCTCTTTTAGTCCAGAAATATCATCAAAATGTTTCATCATGTTTGGACTTTGTTTGGTATGGATTTTCTGTAAAACAAAAAACAAGCAGAAAATAACAACTGGCGCTGGATAGTGAGTTAATAGGTTAGTTCCCAAAATTGATATAAAATGGTATATAAAGCATACAAGATTGATAATACAATAGCATGAAATAATAAAAAATTAAAGATACGCTGGAAATGTATCAACACACGAGGGCGCCACAAGCTCAAGGGGCGTGCCACCTAGGCTTGTGGGCCCAACAGAGCTCTGTTTGACCTAATTTTTGGCCTATAAATTCCCTAAAATCCAGAAACCCCCAGAGTGAGACTCGAAATAATTTTATCACCGCCACAAGTCTTTGTTCTTCTGCAATTCCATCTTGAGGCATTTTCTGGTACTATGTCGGAGGGGGAAACCATTGGGGAGGCAATCTTCATCAACCTTGCTGCCTCGAGAACCTACGGGTCCATAGTAGTTGCTAGATGATTCTCTCTCTGATCTTCAATACAATGATCTCTTTGGAGATCTATTTGATGTAACTTTTGTGTTGTGTTTGTTGCGATCCGGTGAATTTTGTGTTTACGATCAGATTATTCATTGAAAGTATTTGAGTCTTTTCTAAGATTTATATATGTGTGATTTTATAGCCTTGTATTTCTCTCCGATCTATCTCTTTTGGACAATTAGATTGATCTATTTTCAGTGAGGGAGGTGCTTGGTAGTAAGTTCAATCTTGCAGTGTCCTCACTCTATGACAGGAGCAGTTGCAAGGCAGAGATTTTAATATTGATACTAAGGGTAAAACGACCGGGTTCAGACATATTTTGTGATCTTACTTTGTCTACATTTTCTATCAATTGCCCAACTGTAAGCATTTGCCTTCATTGTCTCGGGTGTAACCCTCTTGCCTTCGTTGGGTGCAAGCATTTGCAGTGTGTGTGTGTAGGTATCGCTTATCTTGTTTGTGTGGCATCTCCTACTGGTTCGATAAACCTTGGCTCTTAACTGTGTGAAATACTATCTGCTACTATACTAAATCACCCTTCCTCTTCAGGGAAAACCCAACGCCTATCACAAGTAGCAGAGGTGACACAAAAAAATGTGACGATGAGAGAAGAAGCAACATCATTATCATTTTTAGTGTGTACACAATTCAAAGTAGCACCACTCGATGCTTTACAAAGTAGTAATTTTGATGAGCTTCATGTGTTACATACTAGTGGGGAACCTTGCTTGTCATCGGAATATACAAGCCAAGTTCTATAATGTAGTTTTTAG
This sequence comes from Aegilops tauschii subsp. strangulata, assembly GCF_002575655.3. NCBI lineage: Eukaryota > Viridiplantae > Streptophyta > Magnoliopsida > Poales > Poaceae > Aegilops > Aegilops tauschii. Next base: position 486,028,584 of record NC_053041.3, read on the forward strand.
CCCTAAAAACCTACATTATAGAACTTGGCTTGTATATTCTGACGACGAGCATTGTCAAAAGCTTGAGGTCTTAATGATTAAGAAAATTGGATGCACCACCACTTAGTCCATAGGAGAGCTTTCATAAATTCATAGCTCTGTGTGCATCCTAGTTGCATGACAATCCCTACTCCTTGTGTTAATATCGATCATAAGGACTTCTCAATCGCCAAATGACCAGTTGTGTTGATGCAAGACTTTCTTTGTTTTTGACTGTTCAAACCCTAATCATCATTCTGTTTCCCCTGATAAGTGTGATGCATAGGCTTGCTCTCAGCTCTAGATAGGTAGTTGATTGATTAATTAATGCACATACGATCTTGCTAGTATGACTTGGGTTGGTGTTCTTGAAGTGATCGCTAATGTATACTTTCTTTTGTCTATGACAGACATCGCTTTGTTCCGAATATAATGTTGACGTTCTCTCTAAACCTTGGGCAATGGGAATTTGGATGGCATAAAAATATTCCTCTTTGTTGAACTTCATGGCAATGAGGTAAGATGCTTGCACGTATTCTAGCTAACTTTTGCAAACTTGCATGAAAGATATGGATACACTTTTGGACTCTATTTTCAATGTAGTCTTTAGAGTTAGCAACATTGAGCTTAGGTAGTCAATCTTCTTATTCGAGGATGAGCAAGGTTTAAGCTTGTTGCATACGCATATTATCTCCATATATCATGTCCCATTGAGAAAATTTCATGTCCATGTATATCATTTCAGTATTTACCTTTTTCATCACAAGCATTACATAATCTTTATTATTTGTTGGTTTTTATTAGTTTTCTTTGTTTTTGTGTGTTTTGTAGGTGATGTGGAACTCCCATGGACTTAACATGATGAAGGAGATTGAACAGAGGATATTGATGTCGCTGGAAGCTACGTCGATATTTCCCCAAAGAGGAAGGGATGATGCAGGACAACGGCGGTAGGTATTTCCCTCAGATATGAAACCAAGTTTATCGAACCAGTAGGAGAACCAAGAAACACAACGTAAACAGCCCCTGCACACAGATAACAAATCCTCACAACCCGACGTGTTAAATGGGTTGTCAATCCCTTCGGGGGTACGGCGCCTCAACATAGGCAAACGGGCGTGAGGTAAATTGTAGTAGATTGATAGATCGAACGCCAAATAAAATAAATAGATATAAAATGCAGCAAGGTATTTTTGGCTTAATAGATCTGAAAATAAATGCAAGGAAAAGGTAGATCGCAAAGGCAAATATATGAGAAAGAGACCCGGGGGCCGTAGATTTCACTAGTGGCTTCTCTCGAGAAAAATAGCAAACGGTGGGTGAACAAATTACTGTTGGGCAATTGATAGAACTTCAAATACTCATGATGATATCCAGGCAATGATCATTATATAGACATCACGTCCAAGATTAGTAGACCAACTCCTGCCTAGATCTACTACTATTACTCCACACATCGACCGCTATCCAGCATGCATCTAGTGTATTAAGTTCATGGAAAAACGTAGTAATGCAATAAGAACGATGACATGATGTAGACAAGATCTATCTATGTAGAGATAGACCCCATCGTTTTATCCTTAGTAGCAACGATACATACGTGTTGGTTCCCTTTCTGTCACTGGGATCAAGCACCATAAGATCGAACCCACTACAAAGCACCTCTTCCCATTACAAGATAAATAGATCAAGTTGTCCAAACAAAACCCAAATATCGAAGAAGAAATACGAGGCTATAAGAGATCATGCATAAAAGATATCAAAGAAACTCAAATACTTCCATGGATATAAAAAGATAGATCTGATCATAAAGTCAAAGTTCATCGATCCCAACAAACACACCGCAAAAGAGTTACATCATATGGATCTCCAAGAGACCATTGTATTGAGAATTCAGAGAGAGAGAGAGAGATGAAGCCATCTAGCTACTAACTACGAACCCGAAGGTCTACAAAGAACTACTCACGCATCATCGGAGAGGCACCAATGGAGGCGGTGAACCCCATCCGAGATGGTGTCTAGATTGGATCTGGTGGTTCTGGACTCTGTGGCGGCTGGATGAATATTTCGTCGACTCCCCTAGGGTTTTGGGAATATTGGGGTATTTATAAAGCAAAGAGGCGGTCCGGGGGGCACCCGAGGTGGGCACAACCCACCAGGGCGCGTCTGGGCCTCCTGGCGTGCCCTGGTGGGTTGTGCCCCCCTCGGGGCACCCCCCGGGCGCAGCCAGGGCCCATTATGTTCCTTCTGGTCCCAAAAAATTCTCCGCGAAGTTTCATTGCATTTGGACTCCGTCTGATATTGATTTCCTGCGATGTAAAAAACATGCAGAAAACAGCAAACTGGCACTTGGCACCATGTCAATAGGTTAGTACAAAAGATGAGATAAAATGACTATAAAATTATTATAAAACATACAAGATTGATAATATAACAGCATGGAACAATAAAAAGTTATAGATACGTAGGAGACATATCAACATCCCCAAGCTTAACTCCTACTCGTCCTCGAGTAGGTAAGTGATAAAAACAGAATTTTTGATGTGGAATGCTGCCTAACATGTCATATCATATTCTTTTCTTTATAGCATGGACAATTGGACTTTTATGTGATTCAAAGCAATAGTCTAGTTTTGACATGATAATTTAAATACTCAAGCATATCAACAAGCAACCATGCCTTTCAAAATATGAACGCTAAAATAAGTTATCCCTAGCCCATCATGCTCAACCATTGATCCATTCATGAAACACACTCGCATATTAGCTACACCCAATACTTAAGTACGATTATATTGCCTCCTAGTTGGTGCTTTTGTAAGAGAAGATGGAGATTCAAATTCAAAATAAAAATTGCATAAAGTAAAAGAAAGGCCCTTCATAGAGGGAAGTAGGGATTTGTAGAGGTGCCAGAGCTCAAAACGAAAAACTTAGAGATAAAAACATTTTGGGAGGTGTATCCATCCCACCAACGAAAACGACTTAGAGTTCCCAACACTTTCCATGCTAGATATATCATAGGCGGTTCCCAAACAGAAAATAAAGTTTATTCCTTTTTCCATCATACTTTCACTTTCCATGGCTAGTCGTATCCACGGTTGCCCTCCATACCAACACTTTCCAAGGAATTTATTATTTGACAACATAAAGTAAATTCATTTTTCATTTCGGGACTGGGCATCCGTAAAACCTTTGCCTTACTCTTGTGCATTGACAAGTGAATAAACACTCATCGTGAGAATAACACATCCAGCATGGAAAATATTAGCCACCCCTCACCGCTCCACGAGTGAAACAAACACACAAACGAGAAGTTTATTTTGAAAATTAGAGATGGCACATGCAAATTTGCTTAGAACGGCAAAAGAATACCGCATGTAGGTAGATATAGTGGACTCATGTGGCAAAACTGGTTTAAAGGATTTTGGATGCACAAGTAGAGATCATACTTAGTGCAAAACGAAGGCTAGCAAAAGATTGAGAAGCGACCAACCAAGAAACGAATAATCTCATAAGCAAGCATTAAGCATAATTAACACCAAATAATGCACCACAAGTAGGATATAATTTCATTTCATGACTATTGACTTTCGTGCTTGCATAGCGAATCACAAACCTTAACACCAATATTCTTACTAAAGCATAATTACTCATCAACATAACTCACATATCACATCATCATATCTCAAAACTATTACTAAGAATCAAGTTTATTTTGTCCAATGATCTTCAGGAAAGTTTTTATTATATCCTTCTTGGATATCTATCACTTTGGGACTAATTTTCATGTGTTGCTTTTCATAAGCTCAAAAATATATCAGTGAAGATCATGAGTATAATTTTTCTTCTTTCTTTCTCTCAAAATAATTTAAGTGAAGCAAGAGAGAATTTCTTGAAAATTTTACTAACTCTCAAGTAAATCTAAGTGAAGCAAGAGAGCATTTCTTCAAAAATACTAAAGCACACCGTGCGCAAAAAGATATAAGTGAAGCACTAGAGCAAGTCCATAGCTCATAAAAATTTAAGTGGAACATGGAGAGCAATTCTAACAAGTCATGACATAATTTTGGCTCTCTCAAATAGGTGTGTCCAGCAATGGATTAAGACTTAAAACACAAAATAAAACAAGCAAATACTCATATCATACAAGACGCTCCAAGCAAAACACATATTATGTGACGAATAAAAATATAGCTTCGAGTAAAATACCGATGGTCGTTAGAAGAAAGAGGGGATGCCACTCGGGGGCATCCCCAAGCTTAGTTGGTTGCCATTTTTGGATAATAGCTTGGGATGCTGGGGCATCTCCAAGCTTAGGCTCTTCTATCCTTTATTCCTTCATCCATCGTAAGATAACCCAAAACTTGAAAACTTCAATCACACAAAACTCAACAAAACCTTTGTGAGATCCGTCAGTAAAAGAAAGCAAACCACTACTATAAGTACTGTACCAAACCAATTAATATTTTGTTTTTGCATTATATCTACTGTATTCCAACTTTTCTATGGCAAAAACTCATCAAATAAAAGCATAAAGCCATCAAAATAAGCACACAACGCAAGGAAAACAGAATCTGTCAAAACAGAACAGTCTGTAGCAATCTGACTATTTCGAAAACTTCTGGACCTCAAAAAATTCTTTAAAACTAGGAAGACCTGGGTAATTTGTATATTAGTCTTCTGCAAAAAGAATCAGGGCAAAATCTCTTTCTGATAAAAAATGAGAATTGTTTTCGTGAGTGCAAAGTTTCTGTTTTTTTTCAGCAAGATCAAACAACTATCACCCAAGAAGATCATATTGGTTCTACTTGCCACAAACACTAATTGAAACAAAAAACACAATAATAACAGTAGCATAATTGCGTAAACACTCAAGAACAGAAAGCAAAAAGCAAAAATATATTTTATTCATTGGGTTGCCTCCGAACAAGCGCTATAGTTTTACGCCCTTAGGTAGGCATAAAACAAGGATCTAAGTTTTGTGCTCTAAAGTTTTGGCAACTTTTGTAAGGGTTTTCTCAAACCCGGGAGGCTCTTTACGCTTCCCTAAATTCTCCGGGAAAGAAACCATCTTAAGATACAAAACATCCAATCGCTAGTTGCAAAGAGTAATCGGGGTATTCATGCGATTGATACTACCATTGAGGTGTTTGAGGGGTTCATTATATTTCTGTATTTCAACCATATGTTTATGGAAATAACCAAGTTTGTCCAACAATTGAACTCCCTCAGGGGTAAAAGAAAACCCCTTCTTTTGAGGTGGAATTCCTAAGATTCCTTCTATAATTTCATACGCAATATTGGCTTCAAGCTCAATAAAATTTCCTTGAGCGGAAAAATCTAGAAGTTGTCTATGATGCAAAGCCAATCCTATGTAAAAATAACGAAGCAAAACCTTAGCGTCCCCCTTTAAATTGGAAATATGATACGATTCCATAAGCCTATACAAGGCATCTTTCAAATTTTCTCCTTGTCGTTGCTTGAAGTAAAGAACTTCAAAATCGGGTGACAAAGGAGGAGTAGGAACGCTAGCCATCAAGATTGGAGAGCAAGAAAACGGCAAACGGAAAAGAGAGCCGAATAAAATGGCAAATTTTTGTGAAGTGGGGGAGAGGAAAACGAGAGGCAAATGGCAAATAATGTAAATTGCGAGGAGATGAGATTTGTGATTAGGAACCTGGTAGATGTTGAAGATCCTCCCCGGCAACGGCGCCAAAAATTCATTTTGATGTCTGCTAGGACTACGTCGGTATTTCCCCAAAGAGGAAGGGATGATGCAGCACAACGGCGGTAGGTATTTCCCTCAGTGATGAAACCAAGGTTATCGAACCAGTAGGAGAACCAAGCAATACAACATAAACAACACCTCCACACAAATGACAACTACTCGCAACCCGATGTGTTAAAGGGATTGTCAATCCCTTTCGGGTAACGGCACCAGAAATAGGCAAATAGAGGTGAATAAAATTGTAGTAGTTGATAGATCGAACGCCAAATAAAATAAATAAGAATAAAACACAACAAGGTATTTTTGTATTTTTGGTTTAATAGATTTGAAAATAAATGCAAAGGAAAAGAAGATCGCAAAGGCAACTATATGAGAAAGGGACCCGGGGGCCGTAGGTTTCACTAGTGGCTTCTCTCGAGAAAAATAGCAAACGATGGCTAAACAAATTAATGTTGGGAAATTGATAGAACTTCAAATAATCATGACGATATCCGGGCAATGATCATTATATAGGCATCACGTCCAAGATTAGTAGACCGACTCCTGCCTGCATCTACTACTATTACTCCACACATCGACCGCTATCCAGCATGCATCTAGTGTATTAAGTTCATGGAGAAACGGAGTAATGCAATAAGAACAATGACATGATGTAGACAAGATCTATCTATGTAGAGATAGACCCCATCGTTTTATCCTTAGTAGCAATGATACATACGTGTCGGTTCCCCTTCTGTCACTGGGATCAAGCACCGTAAGATCGAACCCACTACAATGCACCTCTTCCCATTGCAAGATAAATAGATCAAGTTGGCCAAACAAAACCCAAATATTGGAGAAGATATACGAGGCTATAAGAGATCATGCATAAAAGAGATCAAAGAAACTCAAATACTTTCATGGATATAAAAAGATATAACCGATCATAAACTCAAAGTTCATCAGATCCCAACAAACACACCGCAAAAAGAGTTACATCATATGGATCTCCAAGAGACCATTGTATTGAGAATTCATCGAGAGAGAGGAAGCCATCTAGCTACTAATTACGGACCCAAAGGTCTACAAAGAACTACTCACACATCATTGAATAGGCACCAATGGAGGTGGTGAACCCATCCGAGATGGTGTCTAGATTGGATCTGGTGGTTCTGGACTCTGCGGCGGCTGGATGAATATTTCATTGACTCCCCTAGGGTTTTGGTAATATTGGGGTATTTATAAAGCAAAGAGGCGGTACAGGGGGGCATCCGAGGTGGGCACAACCCACGAGGGCACGCCTGGGCCTCCTGGCGCGCCCTGGTGAGTTGTGCTCTCCTCGGAGCACCCCCAGGCGCAGCCAGGGCCCATTAGGTGTCTTCTGGTCCAAAAAAATTCTCCGTGAAGTTTCGTTGCATTTGGACTCCATTTGGTATTGATTTCCTGCGATGTAAAAAACATGCAGAAAACAACAACTGGCACTTGGCACTATGTCAATAGGTTAGTACCAAAAAATGATATAAAATGACTATAAAATGATTATTAAACATCCAATATTGATAATATAATAGCATGGAACAATAAAAAATTATAGATACGTTGGAGACGTATCACCATGGCGTCTTCAAGGTTAACGTGGCCTGTCTCAAAGCGGGCTTCGAGGATTTGCCTCCTCTGGGACTAGTCGATGACGGGGAGACCCCTAAACGGATTGGCGCATGCAAGAGCTGGTTCTTCCCTTGGCCGAAGACTCTTCTTCGTGTCGAGGTGCCCGGTATCACACCAACGGCAGCTTCTCAACAAGGAGTGAACACCACCCCACCTACCAAATTACCTGCACCTATTGTGGCGGGTGATAGCGGACGATGCGAGGGAGAGCCTCCATTAGTGCCAGATGACGTCGCCCCCCATCAAAGAAGCAAATATTGTTGATTTCATGGAGGAGGAGGATAATGACCCTCTCAAGTATATCAATATTTCCTATGACGATGGAGGATTGATGGCTCGGGGCTATGACTTAGGATTTGCGCATGGAGATGATGACTTGATGTTGCCTGATTTGCTGGAGCCGAAACGTCCTAAGGCGGAATACAAAAAGTCTCTCTTCATGCGATCCTCGCAGGAGACGCCTCTACTCAGCAACAAGCCGAGGGCCGTCCACTGATTAGCCCGACGACACTGGGGGTGGTGGCTAGGGAAGGTATGGTGGGCTCACTACTGCCACCCGCCAAGAAGCAAAGGAGGAAACTGGACAAGAAAGGTCCTAAAGGCGCCAGAGCTGCTTCAAGCAGCTAGCCGCCTCTGAAGCCTCGGGAGGTAGACAGAATACCTGTCGAAGGTGCGGAGCGTTTCCATGTCGCCGGCCACCCGATCCTACACTACAAAAAAAGACACATCCGTGACATTTTGGGCCGAACGAAAATCTTTTCTGTCATACTTATGACACTTCTATGACGATAATTGTGACAAACCCCGGTATCATCATAGATGTGGTGGGGTCCTACTTCTATGACAAAAAATCATGACAGAAAATGGGCTTTTTGTCCTGGGCGGGCCGGAGACGCAGCTGCATGACATTCTTTGGGCCGTCCATGACGGAAAAAACCGTGGTAGAAGCGAGGGCGCAGAAATATCGGGGAGTCCCCGGTTACGGTGGGTGGTCGGGGGCCGAGCGATGCGCGTTTCTCTTGTACGTACGCGCGTGTGTGCGGCATTGGGCTCTAACTGAACCCGAGCGCGTTGGGCTCTAACTGAACCCGAGCGATTGGACTGCAGGCTACGCGTTACTGAACCCGACCGATCGATCGATGGCTGTTTACTGAACCGATCGAGCGATTCCTTCGCTACTGCTGCTAACTAAAGCCGATCGATGCTGCCTCTGGATGAACAGTGAGCGTGGCTGGGGGGGGGCTTGGATGAACAGTTCCCGGTGGGGGTGGATGAACAAGACCCCGTGGCGTTGCCTCTGGATGAACAGTGAGCGTTGCTGGGGGATTTGGATGAACAGTTCCCGGTGGGGGTGGATGAACAGGACCCCGTGGCGTTGCCTCTGGATGAACAGTGAGCATTGCTGGGGGATTTGGATGAACAGTTCCCGGTGGGGGTGGATGAACAGGACCCCGATCGTTCGAGCCGGTTGGGGCTGGATGAACAGGACCCCGTGGAGGGCAGGATGAATAGGACCACCCCGTGGAGGGCAGGATGAACAGTAGACGGTGGAGGGCTGGATGAACAATAGCCCGTGGAGGGGTGGTTGAATAGGAGCCCATGGAGAGGGCTGGTTGAACAGTAGCCGGTGGAGTAGCGCGCGGTGGAGGCTGGATGAACAGGAGCCCGTGGATGAACAGTCACAGGTGGAGGCTGGAGGAGGTCGACGGTGGATGAACAGTAGCCCGTGGAGGCTGGAGGGGGTCGACGGTGGAGATGAACAGTATCCCGTGAAGTCCCGTTTTGCGGTACGCCACACCCCTCCCAGTGAACAGGACCCCCGTTTCGACCGTAGCGTTCCAACACAACTCCGCTTCCTCCGTTTTGCGGTACGCCACACCCCTCCCGATCAACAGGACCCCCGTTTCGACTGTAGGAGGTCCGTTTCCTCCGTTTTGCGGTACGCCAGACCCCTCCCGATGAACAGGATCCCGTTTCAAACGTGGTCGGTCAAACACAAGGTCGTTTCCTCCATTCTGCGGTACGTCAGGCCTCGTTTCCATCCGCTGTTCCATGCAAGCCGGTTGGCTCCCACGCGTTCCGTTTCCTCCCGATGAACACGACGCATTCCGTTGCCTCCCCATGAACACGATGACGACGCTATTTCTCTGTTCTGACCCAGCCATGTACACGAGCCCTGGCCGTACGTACGCGCGAGTAGGCGTTCGAGACCCCGCCCGTATGTACGTACATGGCCATATTTACTTTCTTGCACCTTGGCCGCCGTACGTACGTGTACATGCTACGTGCGCGCCTCTACATCGACCAGTATGTACGTACACGTTCGCGACCAGAATGAAAACGCTACGTACGCTTCGACCAGGTGGGTCCCGACTGTCAGGCACTTCCTTGCATGCGAAGATGTAGCTGGTGGGTCCCAGCAGTCAGGGGGAAACTTTTTTGCAAAATATGGTGGCCCGTCCAGTGGGTCCTCGCTGTCAGGTGGAGGAATAATTATTTTGCGCGGAATAAGGAGGCACTTCCTTGCTGCGGCCATGGACCCAGCTGTCAGCCTCTCCACGTACAGTCCACATCCGATGGAAGCCGTTCCTTGACCACATTGACCACGTCGCGCCGAGAGCACCAGGGCGGTGGACGACGGTGAGGCCTAGGAAGGGGACGACGCAAAGCCAGGGAAGACGCGGCAGTGGATGCCCACGCGTAGAGGAGTACGAGGGTTCACTGGTTCGCTGCGGTGTGAGGCTGCCGTCGCCGCAGAATAACAGGGGGTGTGGGTGAGTAGAGGGATGGCCTGGTTAGCGGTGGGAGTAGTAGGGGCGGTGAGGCCTCCGCCGCATCGCAGCCGGCCACGGGAGGCTGGAGCATGAGGCACGACCGGCGCTGGTTTGGGCGGCGGGAGCAAGAAGACCAGAGGTTGAAGAAGCACTACGGCCGTTGGATGGATATCGTACGGTCACTGGAGCTAGAATCGTGCATATTGACTAAGTTGACAAAGCCCTCCATCCCCGTCAACTTAGTAAGCCCACAAATCAGCCTGCCACTATACTAGGTCCCAGCTAACAGGGGGAGTATTCATTTTTTTGTGCGTAATAAGGAGGCACTTCCTTGAGTGCGAAGATATAGCTGGTGGGTCCGAGCTGTCAGCGGCGGTAACGTTTTTTTCGCGAAATAAAGAGGCCCTTTCGGTGGGTCCCTGATGTCAGGTGGAGGAATCATTATTTTGCGCGTAATAAGGAGGCATTTCCTTGCGTGCGGCCGTGGACCCAGCTGTCGGCCTCTCCACGTACAGTCCACTTCAGATGCATGTCGGTCATTGAGCACGTTGACCAGGCCGCGCCGAGAGCACCATGGCAGTGGACGACGGCGAGGCCTAGGAAGGGAACGACACGGAGGCAGGGAAGACTCGGCAGTTGTTTCCCACGTGGAGGGGAGTACGACTCTACGAGGGTTTACTGGTTCGTCTGTCGTCGCCGGAGAATAACAGCAGGTGTGGGTGAGTAGAGGGATGGCTAGGCCAGCAATTGGAGTACGGTGGGGCGGTGAGGCCTGCGTGGCAGCACAGCCGACCGCGGGGAGGAGGGAGCAGGCAGTCTCGCTGGCGCTTGTTTGAGCGCCTGGAGCAGGAAGAGCAGAGATTGAAGAAGCACGACGGCCGTTGGATGGACATCCAACAGTCACTGCTTGTGCGTCAACCTTTTTTTAGGAAAGCCTCAAATCTGTGGAAAATAGCATACAGCCCATCTGCCATTATTTCTAATAATTTACAGCCCATTTGCTAATTCTTAAGGTTTTTTGGAGCCCATATTCTTTTTGTTAGCATTACAGCCCATATTGTGGCCACGGTAAAAAAATTATACGAAATTTTGCATATTTCGGTGCGGTCCGAACTGTTTTTAATCCCAAAATTTCGAGTCACATTCAAACTGATTTTAAAAATAAATGTATATCAATATAAAATCCAACAAATTGTCCACGCATAAAAATTAATGTAATTTAAAATCTCAAAATGAAAAAAAGAAATTTGAAACTAATTGCCGGTTTGATGTGTTTTAAAAATGTACAACCCATTTCTCATTACTGATAGGCCATTTTCTCGGCAGCCGAATGAAAGCTCTCCTCGCCTTGAAAGATTTGCAACCCAACAGGCCTGACAAAACGACTTACTTGGCAAATCACAAAAAAACTGGGCTGTGGCCGTGGACCTAGCTGTCAGCCTCTCCAAGTACAGTACTCTTCCAATGGAAGTCGGTCGTTGACCACATTGACGATGCCGTGCCGAGAGCACCAAGGCGGTGGACGAGGCGAGGCCTAGGAGGGGGATGACGCGGAGCCGGGGAAGACGCGGTAGTGGATGCCCATGCGGAGAGGAGTATGAGGGTTCACTGGTTCGGCTGCGGTGTGAGGCTGTCGTCGCCGCAGGGCCTGGCTAGCGGTGGGAGTAGTAGGGGGCGATGAGGCCTCAACGGCAGCACAGCCAGCCACTGGAGGCAGGAGCAGGCGGTCTCACCGACGCTATTTTAGGCGGCTGGTGCAAGAAGAGCAGCGTTTGAAGAAAGCAGCAGGACCGTTCGATTCAAATCCAATGGTTACTGCTGCTAGAATCGTTTGTTCACTAAGTTGACAAGCCCTGCTTACGCATCAACTTAGTTGGCCCACAGGTCAGCCTCCCAACCAGTGCGCCCCAGATGTCAGTGGGAGGAATCATTTTTTCGCATAATAAGGAGGCAGTTGATTGCGTGCGGCCAGGCCAGCGGAGGGAGTAGGGTGGGCCGGGGAAGCCTGCGCGGCATCACATCGAGCCACAAGAGGAGGGAGCAGGCAGTCCCGCTGGCGCTAGTTTAGGCGGCTGGAGCAGGAAGATCAGAGATTGAAGAAGCACGTCGGCCGTTGGATGGACTTCCAACAGTCACTGCTGCTAGAATCGTGTGCTGACTGACAAAGCCTTGCGTAAACAAGTTAGCCTCGAAATCTGTGGCGTGTACAGCCCATTTGCTATTATTTTTATAATTTTTACTCATTTTCTAATTCATATGGAATTTATTGCAGCCCGTTTTCCATATTTAGAATTGCTGCCCATTTTCTGGTCAGTACGAGGGTCAAAAAATTAACTAAATATGTGGGAAATTTTGAAAATTCAGAAATTTTTGCGGGGGAACAAAATATTCTTAATCCAAAAATTAGTAGCCATACTAAAACAAATTTAAAAATAAATTAGTACTATGTCATGTTAAATCTGATGAAATACATATAAGATATCACTGAAGAACAAAAACAAAAAAAAGAAACTAATATCCCATTTGCTATAATTTTTTTGGAATTTTTAACCCCTTTTGATATTACTTTTAACAGACACTGACCATACCCTTAGGCCAGGTCGGAATGCATCCCTCCTCGTCTTAAAAGATTTGCAGCCCAATAAGTCGGAGGAAACAAATAGGCCTAGCTTGGGTATTCTTCAAAAAGAAATACCGGGCTACCTATTTTCCCAAAGAAAAAACTGCTGGGCTGGTCATGTTGTTAGACGGGCCACAGAGACCGCACAACCTAGTTTATAGCCTGCTCCTCCGAATTACTACTAAAAAAAGTTGTGCAATTCTGCCGTTAATTGACTATACGTTGAAAATGATGTGGGTCCCAGATATCAGCAGGGTGGATTAGAGTAAAAAAACGAAGGGTTCATCTGAGTAGTAAAAGAGGCGCTTGCTTGTGTTCGGGAGTGGACCTGGTGGGTCCGTACTGTCATACTCACAACTACAGTCCTCTCCCGATTCACTATGTTGACAGGGACCGTTTCAAAAAAAACTATGTTGATAGGGCCGGACGGCGGCGCCGCGGCGAGAGCACCAAGGCGGAGGACAAAGTGCTGTCGCCAATGTGCTGGGCTGGGTTGGACATTCTTATTGAAAAATAAAAATGGACCGGATCTATTTACGACGTTGACTACGATTTGCATGGGTCCGCTGGTTGCAGGAAGAAAATGCTGGGAGAAAGAATACTGGTCGCTATCTTTGCCGAAGAATAATATCGACTGAATGTAACAACACTATCATAGGAAATAATATCCTCCTGTTAAATCGTGAATTTAAGAACTGGTGCATGAGAATTTAGCTTTATTTATTTATTTACTTATTTATGTTTAGGGGACCATGAGCATGTACCTGGGCCGGATTCATGTGAGAGCCTCCCTTCCAGTTAATTATGGGCTTCTCTATTGGGCCTTCACCAGTGGGCTGCATGTTATCAACAAGTGGAAAATTTGTTCCGTACGAAAAATAGTATGCGCTATGTATGGTACGGGGCACTAAAGGATCGAACCATGCAACGACTTCCAAAACATTGTGTTTGTTGTTCTAACAACACATTTATTCAACCAACAGACGAAATATACTACTGATTGTACATTGAAAACAGCAGCAGTAGCAACCAGGGCTGGGGGTGCAACAGAAGCAGTAAGCAGGCCAGAAGAGTGAAGACGCAGCTCTGTCTTCCAAACCAATCATCAGCCATCATTACAAAAGGGCTACCAAAAAAGAACAAGTGTATGCATCAAACTAAATAAAGATCATACTACACCAAGTGTACACATCTAACTAACTGGCTCAATTAGACGTTAATATTTATTAAGCTGTGGAGATTGGCTGACGGCTTGAACCAGATGGGTGCCTGATGGGGGAAACTCCAGCCAGCAGGTCGAAGTCTGATACTTGCGACCCTCTCTCCTACTTTGGGCTGCAGAGCGTGGCGGCACATATCAGGGTATGGTGCATGCAGAGACGCATGGTACGCTGTGTACACACAGTTTTGCCTGATGAATGAAACCGCGCTGCCATCATGATCCTTGTCGTCGGTTATCTCCTGGTTAATCGGATACTTCAGTCCGACAAACAGAGAGCATGTACCAAGGCTACTTACCAACCTCCGGTCAAAAATTCCTGAAGGCCTAGAGAAGATGGGATCCTGCTCAAAGACCTTGCAGTGACTGTGATTGTATTCCGCGAAACAACACGTCCGGTATGTGCGAACGATCATCAATTGTTCGCCGTCGTCTGATCGAGCCAGGAACCACCCTCAACTGCCATGTCGCTTTTCTTTGAAAGGTTCTGGGATTAGGAAGGGTAGGGATACTAGGCGGCCTACAACATCATATCATGTTGGAGTCAAATAACCCTAAAAAAAAGTTGGAGTCAAATAGAAAAGGGCTCTTGATGTAGTCAATCTTAAGAACAGCATGTTATGAGCATGAATATTTTTTCATTAAATGTTGACAGTAATATAAGCAAGCCATCATCATATCATAGGAAAGTAACATACTGCTGTAACAGCCATTTGTAGCGATGACTGAAGTAGGCCAGCAATACGTCCAGCCATAGAAGGTGTCGACAATGTAAATGAAGCCCTTGTGTTCAATGGCATCAGAGAACCATGGAGGATGTATGATCCTGCGATGGACGTGCAGATTTATCCACTTACCGCAGTGACCTGTCAGATAGGCGAGACCGCGGTTGAAGAACGCAATTAGCCTGAAGTCTTTATAATTCACAGATCTTGTGGGCACTTGGCAGATTACAACCTTGAGCAAATCAAACTTGGTATCATGTTGGCTACTGTAAGATTCCGAGTATTCTGGGCCGCGGTGCCAAAGCAGTGCAGTGTTAATCGGAAGGGGGATCAATCGCCGGGTGTAGACCTCCACAAGCATCCAGCTGCCGCGACCGTCGACGAGCACCATCCAAGACGTGTTCATGCCGACCCAGTACATACCATTAATGTAGTTGAGGGTGATGGGGATCGGATCGCAGTCAAGGGGGTTGATGCTCGCCACCCTACGATCGTTATGCTGCATGACACGCCGTTTCCGAAGATCAGGCGGCATCAGCAAGCAAGGAGCTGGCTTAAAAAGCTCCGGCTTGAGGGCTTTGAGTAAACGGTACAGCCTCGACGAGCACGCGGCGAGCGGCATGGTACTCAGATTGTCCACACGCGAAACAATGACCTTAATTACCTCTGTGGGGAGCGAATTCCAGCCACTCTTTCGGCGGACGCTACTCGGTTCTGCCATTGTTAGTGCTTGGGTTTCGGACGAGGGGGGTTGGCGCCTTAGCAGGGATGGAAGATTGGTCGAGGGGGGAGGCGCCTTAGCGGGGATGGAAGAGCGGACAAAGATGGAGAAGCGAATATGTGTTGCGGGAAGTGGACATGTGATGATGACTACAGCACGCCGCTTGACTTACGAGACACATACCAGCAGCATAGGGTCATATCGAAGTCAGACAACTTGCTTGAGTGATCACAGTACTGGTACTCCCTACAGTACCTGCTACTATGCCCTAACTTGCTTGAGTAGAGTAGTAGTGGAGTAGGACTTTGCTCTACTACTAGCACCGGAGGAGTAGTATGTTCTCATCTAAAATAGTTACAAACTTCAATGCCCGAGCGTGGAACGACTACGAACCGCCATCGGTGCTAACTCCAATCCTGCAAGTCATGGATTTGTTTCTTTTTAACTTTCTGTATGAATCTGTAGCTAGCCTGCAAGTCATGTACACTGTACTGACAGTGGAACCCACAGAGTACTTAGAATACAAGATTAAGGATGCAATTAACTTTTTATAGAGGGAGAATCATACACGCAATTAACTCAAATGGATTGGACGTGACTCTATTATTCTCCAACGGCAACCGGCAAATTTCCTCCCGCGGGCCGGAGTAGGTTTCTCGGTTTGCATGCGGGTTTAACGGAGGGGTTTGATGGAGGCGAGGAGGCGTGTTCAGCCGGGCGTGCAGTGGACGGCGCAGTACTATTCGATTTGACAACTACAACTAGTATATTATAAAAAACAAAGAAGAGTACTAGAGATAGAGATAAGAATAGAGACTAGGGAGGAGAACCATCTACTGCTTCGTGGGCTACTCCTACACTCCATTCGGCGGCCGAAACGTACCCTACAGCCACTCCCTCCTGCGCTCCATTCGGCGGGCGTTGTTGAAATTTGGGGAGCGCACTCTCGCGACTGCTAGCAGCGACGACTTCACCGACAATGACTTCTTCCCCGACCTCGGAAACCTCTTCCTCAACGACATGGGCGACAACCTCAACACCAATGGTGCTGCTCCCGTTGCACCGTATGTGTTTCTGTCCTTCCTATTCGAAATTGTGGTAGAATTCATGTTTCTAGTCTGTGTCCTAGATTCGATCTGTTCATCTACTATGCTAGTCCGCATGATTAGTTTAATCTCTGTTATAGCCGTCATGATTTATTTTGTGCTTATTCAGACTAAATCTCGTAGTAACTTGCTCATATATTCAACTGGCAGAACGTCCCCTACAGCCACTCCCGTTTCATGGACAGCCTGGTCGATGCCTCCAAGGAGCCCTTCGTCTACTGCTATAAGTGCCTGGTGCCGTTTTGGGGCTCGCCGGCAGACATCGTGCATCACCTCACGCAGGCGTGCGGCAATCACTACTGGCCCTTGGCGAAGAACATCAAGTACGAGACGTGCTACCCGTTCACCCTGCCAGAGTCGCTGGAGGATCAGCGCCTCCTACTAGTCTCGAAGGAGGATGGCAGCGTCTTCCTCTTGATCGTGGACACCAGCGAGGCCCGCGCAGGCCGCCGCCACATCTCTGTAGTGTGCGTCAGGGGCAACGCCGCTGACGCTGACACTGACACGAGGCTGATGTACGGGTGCGTGCTCACTATTACTACCCCTCGGAGGTACGTGGGCGGTGACACTGGCTACGCCAAGCATACTTGGACTCTGCCGAGCTGGGACTTTCCCGCCGATGTGGACATGGAAAGCGCACGGTTTTATTTGAACCCCAATGATGTGCACGGGGACTCCAAGGAGGTTCACCTGGACATCTGCATTATCAAGTTAAATGTTGATCATTAGTCTTCGCTCAATGTAATCCACTATCTAAGCATGTGGAGACTTCCATGCATGATCTTGCTCTATTGGAGTATCGCGCATGAATAAAAGTGTATCCATTTATGGTTTAGTCTAGAATCTTCCATGTATGAATTTTTACTACAGTACTAGTGAAAGACTTATGATGAACCATTTCTTACATATCCTCTGCCCCCTTCCAAGTCATCCTGATTTAATCCCTCCGTCTAGGTGTATAAGGGCATGTTTAATACTTAAATAGTATAGCCAACTGTTGACTATAAGAAAGTGCCATGTCATCTGTAGCCAACATGTATAACAGTGGATACTCAAAAACTAATTCTTCAAGATAATTTCATGCAAAGCACAATAAGAGTTATTTCTTCACAAGTTTTGGATGCAGGTTGAACAGTTGAACGCTTTTGTTTGCAAAAGATACTTTTTTATCTATTTCACCCAGATGTTTGTGAGCTCTAGTGATGAAATAATATCCGAACAAACCTATCGATACCCGTTACACATGAGATGACCCCCACATCCTTTGTCAAAATAAACAATTCCCTGATCAATGCATTTCACTCTTCCGTGCAATGCATGGGCACCTTACTATAGATTAGTACGACCAAAAATTGTACTAACATTATATATAGTATGATAAATGATGATGCATGTCATCTAAAATTATAGGAGCATCAGCGAAAACTATGTTCAAATACGAATCCAACGATATTGTTTTTGTTGACATGCACTAACATTTTGTCAGTTAAATCTTCAGTCAAATTCAATGGGGGATAAACCACGACCGATGTAGTCGTACTAGTGTAGAGGGCGGTGCTGCACGGGAGTCTCACCCCGCTCGTGGCGCGGCAGTAAAGCCATCATATCACAAAACCCAACCACTCCCAGTAATAAGTGGCCTGGTAAAATAAACAGACAAGCAACCATCACATCCCTCCGTCTTTTTTGCATTTCATCTCTCTGCATTTACTGTCTCCGGTTCATCTCGCACACTCGATCCCTAGCTACTACTCCTAGTATCCCTAGCTACTATTCCTAGGGCCAGTTCTTTTGGCGGCTTCCCCAGCTTTTCCCATAAGACTAGTCACAGTGGAGAGTAACATTAAGGCGCCTCACTCATTTATTTGGGCTTCTAAACTACTACTAGTAGTACCTCCGTCCTGGTTTATTCCTCACCATTGTAATTTGTGCTAAATTTTGACCAAAGATTTAACTAATAAAATGTTAGTGCATGTGACATGCACTAACATTTCATTAGTTAAATTTATGATCAAAATTTGACATAGATTACAATGGGGACCAATAAACCAGGACGGAGGTAGTAGTTATGGTATTACTAATCTAGAAGCCTAAAAGAACTGGCCCCTGGTACTCCTACTAGTAGTAGTACTCAAGTTGGAATTCCAATTGCACGACACAACTTGTTAGGCAAAAAATTCGATACGGGGTGTAGGAAGCGGTTTGGGAATTTGCATGCCTTTCCAATCTGTGAGATACTCTGTACAAAGTACGACAGAGAAATAACCATAGAGAAGGAAGCTAAAAGTAAACAATCAAACGAGCATTTTTGCATTTGTTTTGCATTGAATCGTTTCACAAGCTTGACTAGTGTTGTTTTTCTACTTTTACAAAAACCGCATCTTAATGTTAAAACATACATTTGCACGTACATAAGTAATAGTAGTACTCCCTCCGTCTAGGTGTATAAGTCTTCCCTCCTTCTTGGTCACGGTGCACAACCAAAGATGACTTATTGACCTGGACGGAGGGAGTAGCACATTCTGCAAGCATATATCGAGAGAGACGTGTAGTGCGATAGTATATAGTAAAGTTTGTGCTATATGCACGTACTTGCAAAATGCATACGAATATACAAGGTTTCCAAACTTTCCCTTTTGCATACTTAATTAAGGACGCTAAAAATTCCTGAACGTTCGGGATTTATCATTTGCGTCCCAAAACTAATGAGATCGCCTTACGGAAAAAAATTATACTCCTCCTAAAAGCCACGGCGCTCGCAGGAGCGCTTGCGGCGCGCCACGAGTGCCCTGGTGCGCGGCCGTTTCCCAGCGCGCCGACACAACACCTTTTCCTCAGCCTCGCAACTCGCGAGGTGCTGATTGGCGGCTTGCCGACGGGCGAGCGCGATCTCACCGGTGTGGTGATCCGGCGCCAACAGGTACTCCTCCTCGCTGGAAGCGTGCACCCGGTCCACGTACCGCCAAGCGTAGATGAGGCGCTTGGGCCCGACTGAACTCAGGGCGTCCGCACGGGTGTCCTCCGCCACCCTCACGGCCCTCGCACGAGTCTTCTGCCAAAGAGCCAATTGCCTGACTCTCTCGAACGTGACATAGGCCTCCCAGGCAGCTTGTTCCGCGGTGCACTTCTCTTCCTCGGCCTTCTTCTCCGCCTCTTTTTAGGCGCACTCTGCTGGAGGCAAAGCCTCCCACAAGGCGACATCCATTTCTTCCAAAGCTCCTCAAGGCTGGGGGGGCTCGGCGGGCGGCGCGGCGTTCTCCTCGTAGAGGGGAGCCGACGCGTCCTCCGACGCGCGTGCTGGCGAGATTGGGAACGCCGACGCGTCCACCTCGACGCGTCGCGGCGAGGAGCGGAACGCCGACGCGTCCTCCTCGACTAGTGGCGGCGAGGAACGGAACAGCGACGCGTCGCGTCACGGTGAGGAGCGGAACGCCGACGCATCCTCCTCGACTAGTGGCGCCGAGGAACGGAACGGTGATGCGTCGCGTCGCGGAGAGGAGCGGAACGCGGACGCGTCCTCCTCGACTAGTGGCGGCGAGGAACGGAAAGGCGACGCGTGACCGTCCGCGCGGTGCAGCGAGGGGTGCCTAGGGCTTGGGAGGGGCGATGCCATGGTGGTCGATGTGAGAGGGAGGGGAGGAGATAGCGATGAACATGAACGTGAGGGGGAGGAGATAGCGATGTCGTTGGAGGCGTAGTATTTATAGCGAGCAATGGCACACCTACGTAAGATATGGACTGAGCTGCACTGACTTAACTGCAGGTCCAGTTGCGTCACTGACATGTGGGCTAGACCCCTGTTGGGCCCATATGTTAGTGACCCAATGCACCTGCAGTTAGGTAACAGCTACGTGGGTATATTTGTTGGAGTAATTTATGGGGGAGGGAAGGGGTGGAAATATTGCTGGTCACAACGGATTGGACGAGCGTGGGGGGAGGAGAGTCATGCATGCAGATTTTTTCCACACGGGATGGAGTGGTGGGACCGCCGGAGGGAGAAGGAGAGTCTGGCAGGCATATTGTTTCCACACATGGAGAGAAAAAGATTTGGAGACGAACGGGCTTCCTGCAGGTATGGGGAATGGTGCATAATAAATCTCATCTTGCATGCCGGGCTAGGTATAGTCTCAAGTCATTAAAAACATACATGCCCCACACATGTTCATATTTCAAGGTGCACTAAATTATTGCATGTGATGATTAAGGCTGGCCATAATGGTGGTATCTTAGCTGGTATCATGCACACGGGAATAGCAAACATGCTGATGTGGCAAAGAATTAAAGAAGAGAGGGGGTTAGAGTAACTAGTGTTCATGCATGCATTGGTAAACACCTTTTTTGTGAAGAACTACAAAAACTATTCTACCGCCTCTATCTTGCTAAGAGTAGGTCAAATTTTTGAATCGAACCCTTTAAACTAGAAGGGAGGTAGTAGTACTCTAATAGCTAACCTTGGCCCTGTTTGGATCCATGTGTTAGAGTTAGTTTGGGTTAGTTTGAACTCAACTAACCCAAAAAAATCTAACCCACTCAAGAGGTGCTTTATACTACTTATTATAATCAATATTGTAGATATTGATATTTTTAGTATAAACGGTTGACGGAAGTAAAAAGGACCAAAGGGAGTATCATGCATGCGGAGTACCCAAAAAAAATTTGCTCATTTATAGCCGGTCGAAGTCTCAAAGGGCGCGACCGCGCGAGGGAGGCGAAGGTCGTGGGAGGTGCGACGGTTGACGGAATTAATTGAAGTTACACACAAGCCGGCATGGCGTGCGAACAGGCAAAAGCTATACCGTCAGGCCTACGATATGGGTCTAGTAGACATGACATCTAGTGGGTCCCGCATAGTTCTCGAGAACTCTTTGGGGGCTTGCAGCCGTTTATCCACCAGGCAAGCCAGCAACCCCATGCCGTTCGCACGCCCTACTCGTCCCCGTCTTCTACTAGTATAGTACCTTACAATAGTTCGCTCCCAGTCGTCCCGTCCTTCCACATTACGGCAGTTCCACTAATCCTAACCCTCCTCCCAAATCCATGGCGTCCCAAATCTCCATGATCGGCGGTGAGTACAATGTTAGAACCATCATCGGTGATGAGTTCGACGTCATCTACACCCGTTCTTCCGCAACGGTGAAAGAATGCCTTGCTCGCTTCGAACGCATGTTCGAAAACTCAAATGATGAGTGGGTCGCTGGGCTAGATGTTGAGTACACCACAGTCCTGGGAAGCGAGAAGAAACTAAAGGAGGCAAAGAAGAAGAAGCCCGCCATGATCCAGGTTTGCGTGCATGACTTATGCTTGGTCTACCACATATGCCATGCCGACGTTGAGTGCGAGGAATTTAAGAAGTTCCTCAAGGGCGGCCGAGTCAAATTCGTTACTTTAGACTTTAGGAACGACAAGGAAATCCTGGGTCGGATAGGCCTCGTTGTAGGCGACCCCTTCGACCTCCAGAAGGAAGGGCTGGTGTCCTCCTCTCAGCCTTCAATGCTGACCCTGGCAGCAGCCATGATTGATCCTTCGTACGCTAAACTGAAGGATCCTCATCACGAGTTTCATCATGCATGGGAGTCGAAGACATTAGATGAAGATCACATCCTGTACACAGCAATGGATGCGTACCTTTGTTTAAATATCTACAAGGGTTGGATGAAGAAGCAGAGCCCAGTGTCCGGTTCAAGCAAAGAAGCGTCGGCGAAGAGGAAGAGGGACGAGGGCGAAGTCGAGGACGTGGATTTGGACTTCGAGTAGGTGGCAGTGTCGTCGCTCATGCTGGTTCTACTGCAGTGTAAAGTGGACTAGTTGCTTAGTTTATTTTCAAGGGTGTGTTGTGCTGAGGCCCCAGCAGAACTATGTTTATGTTCTTTCTCGTTATTTGAACTCTTTAGTACGTACAGTAGTACTAGTACTATGTCTTACTATTGTTCTTATTGCAGTTGGTACTACTGCTCGTATCTTCGTGTTCCTACTATAGTTAATACGTTCGTACTAGTAGTATAATTTGGGTCAGTCAATTTGTGAAAGAAGTTCGACGGAGTGAAGGAAGAAGACGGCAGGGTGCCCATGATCTATCTTATGAGTGTTGGGTGTGGAATGCAGTTCGCTAGAAAAAAATGGATCGTGCCCGGGGTTAAACGGATGGCGGGGGTGGGGGGAGCATGGCGGTGGCAGGCGGTTCAGGGGAGGGCGCGGCGGCGGCGGCAGGCGGTGAGGCGTGTGGCGGGCTAAGAAGATGAACCGTGCATCTATTCTGGAGGTTGAAGAAGCCCTTCTAGCCATCCATGTTGCATCAAACGGCTCACAAGAGTCGACTGACCCAAATTGCTCCTTCAGATTGCAGGATCCACGTGGCATTCAAGGTCTCGAAGGTAGATTCCGCGTCCGCACCCGTTTTGCGGGCTCGACGCACGCGCGACCGGCTTCCGCTGCGACAGCCACCATGCGCGCCTCCTCCGCGCAGGCGGAGACGACAATGACATGCTGGTTCCTCCTCGCCGGCGTGCTGGAGCATGCGCTCGTCCTCCTCTTCGTATGCTGCGTGCATAGACGCGGCTCCACCAGCTGCTCGCGTGCTTGGCAGTGCGGCGGCATCGCGACGAGGGACTGCAGACGACGTGAGCGGGCAAGCCTTCGGCTTGGCGGTGACACGGTGGTGATGGGTGAGAAATTTTTGGCCGGAGCAGGCGGGCGCCGGCATGCGCAACGGCGGCGGCGGCATATTGATGAGTGCGCATATGGGAGCTTAGTTTAGTTTTATATAGGGTTGGTCAAACTTAAAATAAAACCGTACTAGTACACGTAAACATTAGACTTAGGCAACGCTTTTATTAGTTACCACAACCACGATACGGAATCCTGTGCAAGCGCGTGAACCGCGGCCGCGCGGTCGATCGAACGGTGCGTCACCGTGTCGCGCTCGAAGGACATCCACCGAACCTTTTTGTGTGTGTGAAAACAATCCCCGAATATTACTCAACTTTTTTTTCCGAGAAAAGTTCTTAACGCTACAATATTTCCATATATTTGAATTTAGCTCCAGTTCGTGTTTATTTGGATTTGGACGTTTTAGGTGCGCCCTAGTTTTATTTAATACTGATTTTGGGGTTGTTTGGTTCCCAGCCACCGTTTGCCAAGGCAAAATTTGGCAGCCACAGTTTAGTTGGCATGTGTTTGGTTTTTGCCA
The DNA here is from genome assembly GCF_002575655.3 of Aegilops tauschii subsp. strangulata. NCBI lineage: Eukaryota > Viridiplantae > Streptophyta > Magnoliopsida > Poales > Poaceae > Aegilops > Aegilops tauschii. Next base: position 486,052,328 of record NC_053041.3, read on the forward strand.
CACTTTGGCTTGCCACACTTTATTGCCCCTATGGCCCACTTGTCATAGAGACAATGTTGCCACACTTGCCTAAGGTTAGTTCTTCAAAATGAGAGCCACAAGTTGGCAAGCCTAATGGAATCTTGCCACACTTTTTGAGTGTATGTAATGTGGGACCCTAATGTGGCTTGCCTAAGGTGTGGCTTGAACCAAACACCCACCTAAGTTGGTCAAACTTGCCTAACCTTAGGCAAACTTACGGGCTGTTTGGTTTTAGGCCTAGGAATGCCACATTTTGCCACACTTGCCTAAGGTTAGTTCTTTGAAATGACGAGAGCCACAAGTTGGCAAGCCTAAGGGAATCTTGCCACACTTTGTGAGTGTATGTCACGTGGGGGCCTAGTGTGGCAAAAAGTATATTGTTTAAGGTAAGGCTTGAACCAAACAACCTCCTAAATTGGTCAAAGTTGCCTAACCTTAGGTGTGGCAAGATGTGGCAACCATAGTCACAAACCAAACAGCCCCTTAGTCTCAAACCAAACAGCCCCTGTGTGTGTGACTGAGAGAGAACGTGTGTATGTGTCCATATGTGTGTTTGTGGCGGAAGGGCAATGTGGAGACGGTGTGCGTGTGATAGAGACATGGAGAGGTGTTAATGTGCAAATGATCATGCATGAGTGAGACATAGTCAGATGCCGATACGTTGTGTATACATGAGCGAACGGTCTTCTATTTTACTTGTGTGTGTGTGTGTGAGAGAGAGAGAGAGGAGCATCCGTAACACAACAACCATCTCTCTCGATTCGTCCGTCCCTCGCACGATCGCATGTAACACATGCATCAATGCGCACATTTTGACACCCTCACCCGGCCCCTGCCCACCTCAAGGCCCGCACATCGCTCTCTATCTCGCACGCACAATCTCTTCGTGAATACCCTGTTTAGCAAGTAGCTTTCCGTCACATACACACACATTTCTCTCCTTAGGTTTGTTTTCTCTCAATATCTGACACACACACAAACAGCACACATCACACACACACCCCCTCCCCCGAGCACACAATTCATCCCCATCCAAGGTTATATGGCGACCACTCTCACTTGTGCTTCTTCGCACCCCAGCATGCACAACACCTCAATCTTCAAAGAGGGCATTGAGGAGATCGAAGACGGCGACCACACTGCGCTAGAGAATGCGGGGCCATTTGGAAGCAGGATGATGTGACGACGGCTGACTGACTCCTCCTCCCACCCTCTCTCTCTCTCGCACAAAATTACCAATCCCTCTCTCCCCCGCACAAATTTATCAATCCCTCAACCCACGAGATCCTCCCCTCTCGTCCATGTTTTTCCAGCTCTCTCATCAAACCTGTTGTCTCTTCTCCTTCCACGTGTACAGAATCCGGATGCACACGCATCTCACGTATATTACATGTCTCCATCTTTCTCACAGACCTAACTTCTTCCTCTCTCTTTCTCTCTCTATCTCCCTCTTTCTGTTTCATTAGGTTTGTCTCCTACTCTCTCGTCCACATACATACAATCTTTCCCGCCCTATCTGCTCCATCTTCGCAAGCTCTCTCTGCACGTTTCATTCACACATTGGGATATGTTCAAAATGTTGCTTTTATAATGGCTGATGTAGAGTTATTGTTGGTTTTGTTGCATCCTACAAAGTAATAACTATGAAATGCATTTTGATTGTCATTTGACTGGGATTATGCGAGTTTGAGCATGTTGTGAAGTACTATAGACCTCGTATACATCTTGGAATTCGACAATGATTGTAACTATTGAATTGTATAGACCATTACATTCGAAGTCAGTAGCCTAATATATTTATTTCACAATTTCAACAAATGATTAATTCACTACATACTAAGAAAACAAATGTGTACGCCCTCCGTTTTTATTTAATTCTACGTATTAGCATTGGTCAAAGTCAAGTTTTGTAAACTCTCAGAAAGTTTATCACAAAAAATATTAACATATAAAATAACAAATAAATACCATTAGATTCATTATTGAATGTACTTTCACATCATACATATCTGTTATGGTAAATGTTTATATTTTTCTATAAACTTGGTCAAACTTTAGGAAGTTTGACTTCGGTCAAACCTAATATGTAGAGTTTACTAGTACTACTCGCTAGTTGCTTAGCCGAATCACCCAACCCGCCACACGGGAAGTTCAGTGTAAAAAAAATTTGAGGTCGGCGGGAAAATCTCCCGTGACCCTGATTCGAGTAGTGGGAAGTTACCATCATAGCCTTTGGAACAGGCCTACGGATGACGGTTGGTAGGGGGTTGTTTTCGTAACTTCCGGTTGACCCTACCCAGCCAACCCCACCTCGGCACCCAGAGTAGTACGCCTGAATACTCCCCATTTTCTATCCCCACCGCAAAATAGACTTCTCCACGGCACCGCAGCCTTTGTGCTCCTCCCCTTCTACATCGGCGCACTCGTCCACCGCAGCGCATCTGCCTCATCGACGAACTCGTACGCCGCACTGGAGCCGGTCCACTGTCGTCGTCGTACACGGAGCCTCTTCCCCGGCACCGTCTTCCACGGTCTCGGATCTGCTTCCCGGAAGCCGATGCCAAGCGCAGAAGCACCACCGTCATGGACAATGAACTGACTCCCGTTGCCGACCAAGACTCACAGAGGCCGCCGCGACCATCGTTCTCCTCCCTGATTGGTAATGTGTGTTTTGAATCACTTAGCAGTACATGTGCAGTTCCAATTTTGTTCATACCTACCCTTCAAATTTCATGGGTGCTATTGTTCCCGTAAAAGTAATTGGTTATAGCCTCCATTGTCCAACAGAATATCAGCTTGTAATTGTGTGTCGCTCCTGTATCGCGTTGTGCTTGGGTAGGTATCTCATCTGCAACCAGTAGTGTGGCAAATGATGGATAGTTTTTTAGAACTAGCAAGATGCCCAAGCGTTGCATGCATCAAGATGCATTTGTATGAGTAGTTTATCTTGTGGGAGAAAAGGATGAACGAGGGAATGCCTTATTTGCAAATGCAGAGAGGGGTGTGGGTATCTTTTTGCAAAATTGCCACAATTTCCTTCCTATCCATCGGATATAAATCGGATGGCCTATATTGCAGGATGGCTGGAACACCATCATCACCAACTCTGTTTTTTTATAAGAGTAGGGAAAAATTAGAGAGAAAAAATAGAGAGTAGAGAAGTAGAGATAAATATTAAATATGAATAAATATAACAGTAGAGAAGAGAGTAGAGATAGCAGAGACGTCAGGAAAGGATTCCGCGCGGGGGAAAAAGTGGCCGGGCGTGCGATAGTTTTGGCGCGCGGCGTCCGGCGCGCTTTATAAAATCCAACGCGCTCCCACCACTCTGTGCCTTGCCACCGCTCTCTCCCCGCTCTATGCCTCGCCACCGCTTTCTCCCCGCTCTTTCTCGCCTCGCCGCCGCCGCGTCGCCGGGAAACTTAGGATACCGCGGCGTCCGCGCGCGCCCCTCCGGCGGCTTCTCCGCCGAGATCCGGTTCCGCGGGATGCGCCTCGGCCTCGGCAATTTGGACACCGCCAACGAGGCCGCCCGCGCGTACGACGCGGCGGCGTGGCGCCTCCGGTGGCCTCATAGAACATTGAACTTCCCCAACGTGCCGACGCGGGAGCGGGCACAGGAGCTCGCGCCTCTGCCGCGGCTTATCACCGACGAGGATCGTCGCGACAACCGGAGGCGGGAGCACCGTCTCGACATCGCCGAGATGGATGAGGAAGCCATGGCGCTGTGGCGTAAACGCTTACCGGAAGACATCATCAACGAGCGTGAGTTCTACGAGCAAAGGAGGGCGGAGAGGGATAAGAGGAGGGCCGAGCGAGCCGCCTATCGCGAGGACAAGCGTAGGCGAAAAGCGGACGCTCAATTCAACATGAGGCTAGGAGCAGCGTCATCCTAGGAATCCGACGATGATTGGTATCTTCTCGCCTACAGTCAGACGTCGGAGGAGGACATCACCGAGGAGGAGTCAGACGACGAGGAGTAGTTGAATAATCTATTTTTTTATCTATCTATGCTGAGAACTATCCTCTACTCTCTATCTCTACTTCTTGATCTCAGCACTGTAAACGCTTTTTTAAAGCGCCACGCGTTGCAATTCTGTTGGAGATGCTCTAACATGGCAGACGACTGCTTTAATGTTGCCCACAAGATGCGCGAGTATTACTAGTAGTATATTTTTCTTGCCATGTTGAGATTTTAAAACCACGAGTGTGAACATGCAGAGGAGCAATGAAGACCAAACACGGGATATTGGGGACATCTTCAAGGAGCGTGGCAAGTTAAAGAGGAGCTGCACCGAACCTGTAAAACGAGCTTTGGTAAGTAACACCCTTTCAATTACTTTCGTTTAGCCTCGTGTTCTTCGATGCGTATATGTTGTAGTTTCTGTTTCTCTTAAGCCTCGTGTTCTTCGATGTGTCATAAGAAGGGTCTTAATCGTCCTAATGCTTTCGTTTTTAGCTTGATGTAGGAAGTGGGTGTTCTCACCTTGTAGTCTGTTTTTATATTTTTTTCCTTTTGAATTCACTTTTCCCAGTTCTATTTATCTGGCTTCTACTAAATGGATCTGGGTTGCTCTGAGTAATTATCTAAAAAAGAAGTAACTTCATGTCAGGATGCACTTCCTGCGAGGAGGGAAGTATGGTCAACCTCAAGATCATGTTTCCAGAATGAGGCTGGATTACACACAAGGTGCCAGTTCCCTAATGATGCTGGATTAGACACAAGGTGCAAATTCCCAGATGATGCTGGATTACACACAAGCCAGGTGGAGTCGTCAGCTATTCGTGTCCTCGTGGCTCTAGTAAAGGCTGAAAGAAAGCGTGCAACAGCCCTTGAGAATGTAGCTGAGTTCCTGAAGAAGCGAAAAGAGCAATCAGATGCTCTCTTCACCCATGCCAAAGAAGAGATGGAAGAATCCAGAAATAAGCTAGCAGAGGCAGAGCAGGCTAGGCGTCTCCTGCTATCTAAAACTGTTGTCCATACAAAATTTCCTTCATAGTAGCTAGGTTCAAATGTTTATCCAGTCAGCATGCCTGTTGTGATGTCCGTGCATCTACTGATGTGGCACAAAATATATTTTTTGGGTCATGTAATAACAGCAATTACTTTCCAAACAATAACAGACGAAGCATTGGACATGGTATAGTTCACGCGCAAGCCCGACATTCCAAGTTCAACTTCCACATCAAACTCATGTTCACAGATATCTCCACATTCATACATAATGTCCACAACCATGGTTCACTTCAAAGCCAAAAAAAATTGAGGAGAGTTATGAATAAAGAAAAACCTCTAGTTCCTGCTACCAGTGCGAGCACAACAAGTCAAGACCATGCGTAAGTAATTATATTTTGGTCACTTTTTGTGTTCTAAAATGCCGGCCGGCTCGCGGAAGGACGTGTTGCCGGCACACGCGCGGATTCAATGAAGGCAGGCGGGGCAGTCTGAAGCCGGTTGCATGCGGCGAGGAGCCGTGTTCAGCCGGGCCTGCAGCGAGTGGGGCCCTCTTGGCCGGCACGCCGGTTCAATGCCTGCGCTATGAGAGGTCGCGTCCGTGTCAGAGCAATCACTCCCTCCAGTCCTTTTTTGTTTGCGTACAACAATATCTCGTTTTCCATTCACATTTTACAAGTAAAATTCGTGGACAAACTTTGACCCAAAAAATGATGGGGGCTAGTAAACTAGTACGGAGGTAGTAGTTTTTTTAATCAAAGAAGGGTTTCCCCCTTTCGATTTTCATTATTGAAAACCAACATCTAAATCTAAACATAGTATTTGCCCTAGAAACCAGGTTCAACATCTCGCAACATAAACCCATACAACCATACGCCAAGGAGGTACGTAGTAGGTAGTACTATGAATTACATTTTCGCTCCGTACCAATCGTTCTAAAAACTACTAAGTACTTATAACGCGCCATTGAAAATCGAAACTCTTAACCCCGCTAAAAAATGATATTTTAAACGTGGCTACTTGATCTGTGGCAACTGGCCAGCCACCGCCTCCAAGTCGTTCACCTGTGGTCCCGACCATCAACTCCTACGGATCAAATTATCACGCGAGCTGACTATTCCTACAAAGGTGCACTCCACCACGTACCCGGTACCCGCGAATGCAGCAATCGTGCACCTAGGGTTTTAGGGTTTATTTGTTAACGTTGCCTTTACGTAACACTCATGTGTGCGAGACAGCGAGAGACCGACTGCGTGCGTGCGCCTCTTCTCTTCGTATATGTACTCCGCCGTTTGTCTGGTGTCCACAAAATTATAATAACTACTAGCAATGTGCCAATGTGTTGCCACACGATCTGAGTAGATTAATACATATTCACCGATTTGATAGAAAAAAAGTCTAGTTTTGAAATACATATATCACTAAAAAAATGTTATGTTTCACTAAAAATATATTCCTTTGGCGGTTTTGATGAGATAAGGGAGGAATGCTGTTGGTTTCAAGATTCGAGAAGTGGTATATGTCTAATTTCTACTCTTACTATCAAGATGCCCACGCGTTGCACGGAACATCAAGATCTTGTCGGAGAAAAGGGTGAACGAGGGAAGGCCTTATCAGCAAATGTGGAGAGGAGTGCGGGTAAATTGCCATAGTTTCATTCCTATCCGTCAGATATAAATCTCACGGCCTATATTGTAGGATGGCAGGCCCACCATCATCACCAACTCTGTTTTTTATCCCTACTCTTATAAAAAGCATAGTCGGTGATGATCGTGTGCCTGCCATCCTGCAATATAGGCTGTCCAATCTATATCTGACGGATAGGAAGGAAACTATGGCAATTTTGCAAAAAGATACCCACACCCCTCTCCACACTTGCAAATAAGGCCTTCCCTTGTTCATCCTTTTCTCCCACAAGATAAACTACTCATACAAATGCATCTTCATGTTCCGTGCAACGCATGTGCATCTTGCTAGTTGTTGCAAAAAGCCCATGTGTGTGAGAGAGAGGGAGAGAGGAGGAGGATGGAGTGCATGTGTGACAAAGACACAAAGAGTGTGTGTGCGAGAGGTATCAGCTTAAAATGAGGCGATAGTGTGTGTGTGCACGATCGAGAGGGCGTGTCTCAAGAAGGGAAGAAAAATCTACATAGATACAAGGAGCGGGAGAGAGATATGTATGCGATAGTGGAAGCACGAGTGTGCGGGTGTATAAACCTATCTAGAGGCTAGTCGATAAATGTTTGTGAGAGAAATACGAGACGGGGGTGCGAAAGCGAGAGTTTTGTGTGTGAGAGAGAGACGGTAGTCGGGAAGGGGAGTGTAAGCAGGAGTTGTGTGTGTGTGAGAGAGAGAGGGCGGAGTTTGTCTGATCGGTAAACAAATGAATAATGTCAGTCTGGGATGGAGACGAAAAGGAGACCGCAACAAATGTTGTGTCTACAGGAGAGAGAGAGAGAGTAATTTTAGTGGTATGATTCATATCTAGAGACATATAGGGTGTGTGAGAGAATCCCATAGAGAGAAACACAAAGTGAAAGACGAGTGGAGACTGTGTGTGTGGCGGTGAAAAAGAAAGCTTAGGTACCTAGTGATACGAGAGAACGGTAGAGACGTGAGAGACAATGAAAACCGTGTAATGTATAATGATAGGGAGAGTGTGACACTTCTCAAGGGAGACGTCGAGAGACCATGTTTGCGATGATAGGAGAAACATGAAGTGAGCGTGCGGGTGAGCTGGAGAAAAGAGAGTGATAGCTACATGAAGGAGCATGCATGCGAGAGAGATGGGCGTGAAAGGAGTGAACATAAAAGGGATTCAAATATTTGAATTTGAGATGATGATACATGTAATCCATACTCAAACCAAAATTGATCTATCAAACATGCATACTCATATAAATTCACGCGCATCTATGTTATTTAATATGTAGATATTACTGATCCGTACATTTTAGTAGAACATAATTTGGTTTAATTTTTTGAATTAAACCTTATGATTTTGAGATCATTGTATTTGTAAAGCATATTATACATATAAAGGAGCAGAATTCTTTGTTGTGCTTTTGAAAGTATATATAAAAAATGATGTATATATAATTTTATTCCAATCGAAAATGGATCCCGCCCGGAAAAAATAGAATACAAACGGGATTCGAATTGAGTTGGCACGGTAAACGTGCACTCTGCAAAATTTGAACGAAGTGGGGAAAGTTGCAGTAACCGCCTGAAACCAAAATCTGCGAGATGGAAACTACTACTGACTATCCCTGCCACGCAAATCCTATCTGCTCGATTTCTATAGGTTTCGATAGGGGTAGGTTTTGTAATTTCACTCGAACGTGACATAACCGCCTCTCACCCGGATTCATACACGGTGGGCGCCAAAACACAGTGTGTCCTCGGCCGAAATCGACTCCCTCCCCGATTCATACACGGTGGGCGCCAAAAACAAACTCTCGTCGGCAAATATTCGGTGTATGCGAGATTACCGTCCTATCTCCAACCGACTAATATTGTTGTGATGTAGGAAATTTGAAACGGGGGCTAAGTTTGTAAATTTCCTCGCATTTGAGACAAGCGCGCCCTGAAGACATGGTTCCCCCTTCCTCTCCACCTCCATTTCCCCATTCGTACTCCGTGGGTGCCAAAACACCCTCTCCACCCCAGCCTCCTCCGTCCGCCACCCCATCCACCGCCGTCCTCCTCCACCATGCCGGTGCTGATACCCCGACGCCGCCGTCCATTACAAGAGATCGACCTCTCTCATCCACGGCTTTGGACCGGGATCCTTGCATCCCGTCCTCTCGCTTCATCCCCGCCATCGTCCACCTTGCCGGCGCCGCTCCTACGACCGTCTTGTCCACCGCGCCCCGCCGCCACCGTCTACCCTCCTAGATCTGCTTCCACGCTGCCGACAGCCATCGCTACCGCAGCACCATCAAATTCTCAGCAGATGCATACACGGCGCCGCACCAGAGGCGGTACTCTTTCGTATCTGCTCAACTTATTTATCACGGCAAGAAAATAGATCGCCACTGCTTTACTCTGATTTCTTGTCCATCACTTACTTGCTAGTTGAGAGCAAACATTGGTTGCGAAGTTGCCTTTGTCCGATTTGCACCTTCAGATCCGCCATGGCACGCTCAACACTATACTCCCAATGCTTATGGTTTTCCCCTTTTATATTCCACACTGGTTAAATCACAGTAGACTAAATTTCAAAATTGGGCCAGTCGATTTTTCAGAGCTCGTCGGAGTTCGCCGGTGCGAACGAAGGGGCTCGGGTGGGGACTTTGGTTGTTGGGGGGCGGTGGTGGGGCCTCGCCGAACGAAGAAAACTCAACATGGGTGGGGGCGGGGGTGGCGGAGGAACACAAGCGGTGGGGGCTGATGGTCCGTCCGGCGGCCCGTGCGGTGTTCTGTATGGGAAGAATTTGAGACGAGGAAGAAGAAGGGTTAGGAGACGTAGGATCTTCATCCAACCGCCTGAAATGGTCGACTGACCCAAATGCAGACATGCCTTTATATTCAGTACCATCATCGTACCTGCTTAGCACTGCTCCTGAATCCATCAAGCTAAACAACGTGCCACTCATAATTCCAAACTTGTTGCTCAAGTACGAATCTGATATGATGCTGATATTACTAAAACAGATAACATTTAATTGGTCAGCTAATGTTCCTACTTTACTTTCGAAAAAGCACGTGCACCACATATAGAGAGACAGCAGGGAGTTGCTTTCTTAATGCGCTCTGGTTCATCATGTGTGGGCACTGCGCAACGAACATTTTATTATCCAAAATCTGCTTGCTCTTCTTTACCATGTTCCTCTTCTGTTCTTCTTTAATAAGTACTCTCTCCGTTCCTAAATACAAGTCTTTGTATAGATTCCACCATGGACTACATATGGAGCAAAATGAGTGAATCTACACTCTAAAATGTATTTGGATACATCTGTATGTGATCCATTGTGGAAATCTCTACAAAGACTTATATTTTGGAACGGAGGGAGTATGATAGTAGTACAGTATGTTCCTTGTAGTGAATATGAGCAGGGACATTTGCAGTGTAGAGGTCTATACGGTCGGTTGGTATGGACACTTTGAACTCATCGGGCCTCTTTGATTCGTAGGATTTTGTAAACATGGGAATAGGATTTGTAGTGGCCTGCCCACTTGAATCCTATAAGAATAGCAAGGAAATGCGGGGAGCTGTGTCGCCTTTGAGAGTTACACTGATATTAACGGTACGGCACCTTCAGTTGAAGAGAGCTGGTATCCAAAGGCTTGCTAGCCGTACCGGCAATACTAGCACATATATTCCAGCAAGTTCCACTTTGCTGATTTTACTCTGATGCTTACGGTTTTCCCGTTATATCTACACTATGATCTGTGTAGCTACTTTGTGTCGCACTAGCAGCAGTCCACTCTTGAAGCTAAACACCGCAATGACTTAAAAAATTGGCACCAAGGCATTGAGTGCCATTCTGGATGCAATGAAACTCATACGCTCACCACCTGTTGATTCTTGTTCAGAATATGATCCTAATGACTATTCTAACCTCGAGGAGTCAAAGGCAGATGGCCTGTCCTGTTCACCTATCAAGGTACCTGTTCTAATTTGGCAAGGTTTTATTGATTGCGCGTATCTTGCATATGTTGTCTTGCATTTCTTCTACTTTGTTGCACCGCCATCTGCTTAGTTTACTCATCATATATGTCGAGATGCCATGCCCATCCATAATCAACACATATTCCATCTGTCATCATACCATGTTTTTCCACTCATATGCTGTTCTTGTGCATCAGACATCAAAAAGGAAGAGGGTGATTGCCGAACCTGAAGGAGCACTAGCAAAGTCCTTGAAAAACGTGGTTGTGCTGGAGAAATCAGACAGCACCCCACTTATATTGGTTGTACAACCAGTGACACAAAACGTAGGACCGACTCCAGCAGACTGTACCCATACTTCACTGGCCACACCACTAGCTGCACCACACAGGACCTGCACTCCAGCAAAAGGTATGCCGATTTCAGTTGCCATAGCACCAGCCGTACCACAGAAAAATCCCACTCCAGCAAAAAGTACAGCAAGTCCACCGGCCGAAGACCTATCCCAACTGTAGAGACGGCCAATTCCTGCAGATTGGAACCCCATTCCAGTTATTCCCAGTTTAAAAGACAATGCTTTCAATGTTGTTAGGGACTACGTGCATATATTCCCATCATGGGAAGATTATAGTGAAGACAAAGACCATTTTCACATCTTCCTGTCCCACTTACGTGTAAGTGCTATTATTCATGGTGATTATTTTCCTGTTTTCTACTGATTGAACACATCAATGATTTACATTACATTATTGTAAGTAGGCAAGGGTCAATCTGGATAGTCATGATGAGCAAAGCTTGCTTGCGCTTTTCAAGGAAGCATTGCAGCAGTATCGATGTTACCTGAGGAAATCACACTTTGATGGCAAGTCTATAAATGAATTTCTGGTGAAGTCTCCTGTGCTAAATTTAGAAGACATTGAATAGAAAAACCTTGTTATGCATTGGTCTCGTTCCGAGGATGAGGTACTGTCTATGATATCGCATGACAATTTGAACTTCTACTTTTCCGCATGTGCCTTACGGATCTTTTTTGCAGGAAATCTGCTCGAAAATTAATTCCGGTTTGAAAAGAACGACAGGATATCGCAAATATGTTGCCCGCTGCTTTGCTCTTGTTAGTACCTGTTTTCCTGTATCACTGTACTTGCATACATACCTGGTTCATTATGTGACAGCAGTATGCATGATAGCTTGCTTATCAATTGTTCGCTCCAAATTATCTGATCTGTATGAATGGTTACATTAGTGTAGAATATATCCAATGCCAATGAATTTTTTTAGCTCTGCATTGTTGTTGTAAGTACCTGCTGTCCTTTATCAGTGTACTTACATTGACAGGTAGTTGTTCATGTACCATCACTCTGCAGCTTATTTTCCTTTGCCCTCCATTTTCTACACATAAGATCTATATTTACTCTTACCATAAGGTTGGATAACACCGATGGTACTGAAGAAGTTCAGCTCTGCATTGCTCTTGGTTGTACCTTTTGCCTGTATCGCCATACTTACATTTATAGCTACTTGGTTATGTAGCATCACTCTTCATCTTATCTTAAATATTCTCCATTTTTTCTTATATTGTCACATCTATATTTACTCTTAACAAAATGTAGAATAAAGGCAATGCTTATGAAGAAGATTTTGTGGTAAACTTCTTGAATTGCGCCCCCCCATCAGCATGGACAAGGGCTTTATAGAGCCTGCCTTCACCAATAATGTAAGTTTGTCCGTCTCAAGCCTTCAAACTTTGTTGTGTATATTTGGTTAGGCATGACTGCAACGGCTATTTATTTTTGGTGTTTGCATCAAATTGCATGTTTAAAGTTTATTATGTACTCCAGTTCATAAACAAAAGTTTGTCCTTCTCAATTTAAGTTTTCGGTTGTACAACCAAGTTCCTTCTTCATACCATGTAAATTAAACTATACAGAGCAAGTGATCCTATTTTGCCATTCTGAAATGGGATAAATTGATAGCACACTAACCATTGATACTTATGAGTTCTTGATCTGTAATCCAGTGGTGTCGTGAAGCTGCCAACTCCTTCACAATGTCATTTCCTGCCATGTCTTGACCTGAACAATACCATATTGTGTTAATGCTATTTTAAACTGTGTCACTTTATTCGTCAGTAAGAAATGTGATGAATTGTCAGCACTGATACTTATATGTGCAAAACCTGTCATATGTCTGCTTGTTTGTCTTTCGGAGTGAGGAGGATATAAGTGTCAAACAAGTGCAGTCTCACCAGCTTGCTCAGCTGCTTGCGCTGCAGCTCTCGAGCAGGGCTAACCTTTCTTGAACTCTATTGAAGTGCTGTCGGTTTTGTATATTATTTTGTCGGCGTGTTTAGTTGCACTGGTGGCGATCTTTGATGCCCAGTGTATGTAATCTGCTGTCTGCTTGTGCTTTATTATCATAGTGGCAAACTTTGATGCCCAGTGGATGTAATATGCCGTAATTTCTTTATTGTATAGTCTAGGTTTATTTCTTATTCACGATGCTGCAGTTATTTTACTGTATATATATCCTGTCTTCGCAGTAAACCAGCCAAACTGTAAAATTACGGTACATAATCGGGCCGTCATGCAAATCACCATGTATGATCCGCATCATGGGCCCCATCATCTTGGTCCGTTAACAGGCCTAAATGTAAACTGGCCCACTAGTAGATTCGGGCATTTAATAGGCCGAGTAAACCGCTGGCCCTATTTTCCCAAGAAAACTAAATGGGCCTTTAGGAGGCTGAAAAGTAGGTTGGGCCTGAAACGTGCCGAACAGCTCACGGGCCGGCAACAGGCCAAAATAGACCCCGGCCCATGAATGTGCCAATCAAATCATGGGCTTATAACAGGCCAAAATTGTCTTGGTCCTTGTTTGGCCCAATCAGATTATCGGCTGCGAGCAGGCCGGATGCAAACCGGGCCGTAGTTAGGCCCAACTATATGACGGGCTTTTAAATATAGGGCCGAAATGTTTAACGGGCCCTTAACAGGCCGAAACTAATATCAGGCCGAATTACTAAATGGGCCTTTAGCAAATGGGCCCAAAAGCGTAGCGTCCAGTTGACGGGCCGAATCTGATATGGGCCATAATTTAGCCCAAAGCCTCTTAAAGGGCCGGACCTAATTTGGGCCGTAATTTGGCCCAGAACGTGGTAGACTTTTAACGGGCCGGATCTCATATGGGCCATTATTAGGCCCGGAACGTGGCAGGCCATTAATGGACCAGATCAAATATGGGCCGGCATTTGGCCCAAAACATGGCAGCCAGTTAATGGGCCGGCCCATTAATGTCGGCGAAATCTCGTGGGCCTTTAGCTGGGCCGGCCCATTATGGTCCACAAAAATCTTGTGGGCCTTCACCTGGGCCGGCCCATTATGGCGTGCAAAAATCTTGTGGGCATTTACCTGGGCCGGCCCATTATGGCCCGCAAAATCTTGTGGGCCTTCAGCTGGGCCGTCCCATTATGGGCCGCAAAATCTTGTGGGCCTTTAGTTGGGCCGGCCCATTTAAACTTTATGGGCCACTGTTGGGCCGTGCCATGTGTCGACGTATCATAGGCGCTTTGGGTCCAATGAGTGGATGACATTTGTCCCAACGGTGAGCCGACACGTGTTTCCTCCAGCCAATGATGATTTTACACGTGGAAAATCCCCATTGGTCGGGGCTGTTAACGGGTTATCGGACCCAAAACCGGACCCGATAGCTTAATGGCATTCCGTTACGATGGATGCCACGTGTCTGTCACCCTTGACGAAAGCACTTCTGTGACGCGCGATTTATCGTCATGGAAGTGGACACTTCCGTGATGATAATTTTGGTAATGTCATGGAACACTTCTACGACAGCACATGTATGACTATCTTGATTCTGTCATAAAATTGTCATGGATGTACATGCATGACAGAAAACGTGACCTACTGTGACACACGTATCATCATGGAAGTGTATTTTTTTGTAGTGCTACCTCCGAAAACGCTAGAGCACATACTGAACAAGGATCTAAGGAGACTTCATGAAGATGTGCTGGCCAGAGAGAAAAGCCTTCTCATCTTGGAAAAACCAGGATACCCGCTTTATGCGGCTCAGGTGCCGGGCGGAAAGTTGTACGCCGAGAGATGGCCCGCAGATAAGTTCATCCTGCGATTTGACTACATCTACGACATGTTCCACATGACCAAGCTGGATTTTCAGTTCATCCGCATGTATGCGTTATATCTCAAGTACATCATCAGGCGCGAGAACATAAAATATATCTGCGTCGCGGACCCGTACTATATGCACGAGAGATTTTTGGCAGTCTGCAAAGAGCACCGTGACTATGCGAGCAAGTACATCGGTGAGTTCATGATTGCTAATAAGGACAAGGAAGCGATTCTCCTGCCTTATCATCCCACGTAAGTCATCCGTGGATATCCTTTCATAAGTTCTAATCATTCCTTTGCAAGCATGGAGGCTAATTTGAGGTGTACTTATTTTCCGCAGCGGGGGGGGGGGGGGACGTCCTCATGTGTCTGTACCCAGAATACTCCCATGCTATGTACTTGGACTCATCGAAGAACATCAAGAAAAAGGATTACACGCACATAAAGAGTGTTCTCGATAGTGCCCTATTAACCTTCAGCCTATCTGGTGGATATATCAAGGTGAAAAATTACAGGAAGAACGGGTTGGGTTTTGGCTATAAGACTGACTTTTGCTGCATCTAGCAACCGTACACCAATAAGGCTGATGGATTCTACCTCATGCATTACCTGATCGAGTACACAAGGGATAAACAACACCTTCGCTTGTCAGCTACTACCAACAATGCCGAGATTCTCAACTGGGCCACAAGCATAGGAAAGACACCAGATCATCGAATCCGAGATGAGTTTTATCACGTACAGTGTGAACTTGCCCAAGTGATCATTGCTACATCTTGAGCTTGCGTTGGTTTTTCCCTTGAAGAGGAAAGGGTGATGCAGCAAACTAGAGATAAGTATTTCCCTCAGTTTGAGAACCAAGGTATCAATCCAGTAGGAGATAACGCACAAATCACCAATACCTGCACAAACAATCAAACAACTTGCACCGAACGTGATAAAGGGGTTGTCAATCCCTTCATTGTTACTTGAAAAAGTGAGATCTGATAGAGATAGATGAAACTAAACAAACAATAAAGTAAATATTTTTTAGATTTTTGGGTTTATAGATCGGAAAGTAAAAGATTGAAAAATAGTAGATCGGAAACTTATATGATGGAAAATAGACCCGGGGGCCATAGGTTTCACTGGAGGCTTCTCTCAAGATAGCAAATAATACGGTGGGTGAACAAATGACTGTCGAGCAATTGATAGAAAAGCGCAAAGTTATGACGATATCCAAGGCAATGATTATGAAATATAGGCATCACGTCCATGTCAAGTAGACTGAAACGATTCTGCATCTACTACTATTACTCCACACATCGACCGACTCCTGCCTGCATGTAGAGTATTAAGTTCATGAAGAAAAGAGCAATACATTAAGTAAGATGACATGATGTAGAGGAATAAACTCAAGCAATATAATGTAGACCCCATCTTTTTATCCTTGATGGCAACAATACAATACATGCCTTGCTGCCTCTACTATCACTGGGAAAGGACACCACAAGATTGAACCCAAAGCTAAGCACTTCTCCCATTGCAAGAAAAAGCAATCTAGTTGGCCAAACCAAACCGATAGTTCGAAGAGAATTACAAAGATACCAAATCATGCATAAAAGAATTCATAGAAGATTCAAATAATATTCATAGATAAGCTGTTCATAAATCCACAATTCATCCGATCTCGACAAACATACCGCAAAAGAAGATTACATCGGGTAGATCTCCAAGAACATCGAGGAGAACATGGTATTGAGAATCAAAGAGAGAAGAGGCCATCTAGCTACTAGCTATGGACCCCTAGGTCTGTGGTAAACTACTCACGCTTCATCGAAAGGGCAATAGAGTTGATGTAGAAGCCCTCCATGATCGAATCCCCCTCCGGCAGGATCCCAGAAAAGGCCCCAAGATGGGATCTCACGGGTATAGAAGGTTGCGGCGGTGGAAAAGTGTTTTCGTGGATACTTCTGGTGATTTGGGATATTTGGGAATATATAGGCTGAAGAATTAGGTCAGGGGAGTCACGAGGGGCCCACAAGGCAGGGGCGCGCCCTACCCCCCGGGCGCGCCCTCCCCCTTGTGGCTGCCTCGTGGCTCTTCCAACTTGATCTCCAAGTCTCTGGGGTGTCTTCTGGTCCAAGAAATATCATCACGAAGGTTTTATTCCGTTTGGACTCCATTTGGTATTCCTTTTCTGTGAAACTCAAAAACAAGGAAAAAACAAAAACTGGCACTGGGCTCTAGGTTAATAGGTTAGTCCCAAAAATAATATAAAATAGCATATTAATGCATATAAAACATCCAAAACAGATAATCTCACATCAACTAGGCGTATCAATGGGCTATGGAGATGCCCATCAATAGATATCAATGTGAGTGAGTAGGGACTGCCATGCAACAGATGCACTAGAGCTATGAGTTTATGAAAGATCAAAAGAAAACTAAGTGGGTGTGCATCCAACTTGGTTGCTCATGAAGACCTAGGGCAATTTGCGGAAGCCCTTCAATGGAATATACAAGCCAAGTTCTATAATGAAAATTCCCACTAGCATATGAAAGTGACAACATAGGAGACTCTCTATCATGAAGATCATGGTGCTACTTTGAAGCACAAGTGTGGAAAAAAGGATAGTAACATTGCCCCTTTTCTCTTTTTCTCTCATTGTTTTCTATTTTTTGGCTTCTTTGGCCTCTTTTTTGATTATTATTTCCTCACATGGGACAATGCTCTAATAATGATGATAATCACACTTTTATTTACTTACAACTCAAGAATTACAACTCGATAGTTAGAACAAAATATGACTCTATCTGAATGCCTCCAGCGGTGTACCGGGATGTGCAATGTGTCAAGAGTGACATGTATGAAAGAATTATAAATGATGGCTTCGCCACAAATACGATGTCAACTACATGATCATGCAAAGCAATATGACAATGATGGAACGTGTCATAATAAAACGGAACGGTGGAAAGTTGCATGGCAATATATCTGGGAATGGCCATGGAAATGCCATAATAGGTAGGTATGGTGGCTGTTTGGAGGAAGGTATATGGTGGGTGTATGGTACCGACGAAAGTTGCGTGGTACTAGAGAGGCTAGCAATGGTGGAAGGGTGAGAGTGCGTACAATCCATGGACTCAACATTAGTCATAAAGAACTCACATACTTATTGCAAAAATCTATTAGTTATCGAAACGAAGTACTACACGCATGCTCCTAGGAGAGGAAAAAGAGAGGCAAATGGCAAATAATGTAAATTGCAAGGAGATGAGATTTGTGATTAGGAACCTGGTATATGTTGAAGATCCTCCCCGGCAACGGCGCCAGAAATTCCTTTTGATGTCGCTTCAAGCTACGTCGGTATTTCCCCAAAGAGGAAGGGATGATGCAGCATAGCGGCGGTAGGTATTTCCCTCAGATATGAAACCAAGGTTATTGAACCAGTAGGAGAACCAAGCAACACAACATAAATAGCCCCTGCACAGAGATAACAAATCCTCACAACCCGACGTGTTAAAGGGGTTGTCAATCACTTCCGGGTGGTGCCTCAAGATAGGCAAACGGACGTGACGTAAATTGTAGTAGATTGATATATCGAATGCCAAGTAAAATAAATAGAAATAAAACGCAGCAAGGTACTTTTGTATTTTTGGTTTAATAGATCTGAAAATAAAAGCAAGGAAAAAGTAGATCGCAAAGGCAAATATATGAGAAAGAGATCCGGGGGCCGTAGATTTCACTAATGGCTTCTCTCGAGAAAAATAGCAAACGGTGGGTGAACAAATTAATGTTGGGAAATTGATAGAACTTCAAATACTCATGATGATATCCAGGCAATCATCATTATATAGGCATCACGTCCAAGATTAGTAGACCGACTCCTGCCTGCATCTACTACTATTACTCCACACATCGACCGCTATCCAACATGCATCTAGTGTATTAAGTTCATGGAAAAACGGAGTAATGCAATAAGAACGATGACATGATGTAGACAAGATCTATCTATGTAGAGATAGGCCCCATCGTTTTATCCTTAGTAGCAACGATACGTAAGTGTCGGTTCCCTTTCTGTCACCGGGATCAAGCACCGTAAGATTGAACCCACTACAAAGCACCTCTTCCCATTGCAAGATAAATAGATCAAGTTGGCCAAACAAAACCCAAATATCGAAGAAGAAATACGAGGCTATAAAAGATCATGCATAAAAGAGATCAAAGAAACTCAAATACTTTCATGGATATAAAAAGATAGATCTGATCATAAAGTCAAAGTTCATCGATCCCAACAAACACACCGCAAAAGGGTTACATCATATGGATCTCCAAGAGACCATTGTATTGAGAATTCGGAGAGAGGGAGATGAAGCCATCTAGCTACTAACTACGGACCCGAAGGTCTACAGAGAACTACTCATGCATCATCGGAGAGGCACCAATGGAGGTGGTGAACCCCATCCGAGATGGTGTCTAGATTGGATCTGGTGGTTCTAGACTCTGCGGCAGCTGGATGAATATTTCGTCGACCCCCCTAGGGTTTTGAGAATATTGGGGTATTTATAGAGCAAAGAGGCGGTCCGGGGGGCACCCGAGCTGGGCACAACCCACCAGGACGCGCCTGGGCCTCCTGGCGTGCCCTGGTGGGTTGTTCCCCCCTCGGGGTACCCCACGGCGCAGCCAGGGCCCATTATGTTCCTTCTAGTCCAAAAAAAAACTCCGCGAAGTTTCGTTGCATTTGGACTCCGTCTGATATTGATTTCCCACGATGTAAAAAACATGCAGAAAACAGCAACTGGCACTTGGCACTATGTCAATAGATTAGTACCAAAAAATTATATAAAATGACTATAAAATGATTATAAAACATCCAAGATTGATAATATAACAGCATGGAACAATCAAAAATTATAGATACGTTGGAGACGTATCAGACATCCAGGAACCACACATGCATTTCAAAAGGTCCAAAATATCATTTTCCGGAGTGGTAAAAATGAAGATCTAATACAGAAGGTGCATCAGCGTCGTTCATACAATTCTAACGATCCCAAAAACATCAAAATACAAGTTCGTATGAAAAAATGGCGACCGTTTTACCGAGGAGGATAGAGCACTCGACGACGCATGGTATGAGCATGGTGCCTCGTATTAGGCCCAGACACCTTTGAAAGTTGCCTTTTTAGATGGAATTCTTCACGGATTTCATCTCCATTTGTTCCTATGACTTCTTTGGCCACCAAGGGATGTTTTGGGGAAGGTTTTGGCTCACCTAGTTCGGTGGCATGCCTTTTGGATGCTCTTCCTGTGGCTGGTGCGAGTCTTGTCTGGTTCTCATGGATTCTCCAAGGCGAGAGGGGATAGGGTTCCCCTCCCCGGAGGCTCCACCTCAACAGATTGTGAGAGAAGATGCTCCATCTTTTGTCCTTGGCACTGCCCTTCATATTGATGGGGAACGTAGTATTTCAAAAAAATTCCTACGATCATGCAAGATCTATCTAGGAGATGCATAGCAATGAGATGGGAGAGTGTGTCCATGTACCATTGTAGATCGAAAGCGGAAGCGTTTAGTAACGCGGTTGATGTAGTCGAACGTCTTCACGATCCAACCGATCCAAGTACCGAACGTACGGTACCTCCGTGTTCAGAACACGTTCAACATGATGACGTCCCGCGAGCTCTTGATCCAGTTGAGGACGAGGGAGAGTTTCGTCAGCACGACGGCGTGGCGACGGTGATGATGAAGTTACCGGCGCAGGGCTTCGCCTAAGCTCTACGATGATATGACCGAGGTGTTAAACTGTGGAGGGGGGCACCGCACACGGCTAAGAGATTGTCTGTTGTGCTTTGGGGTGCCCCCCTGCCCACGTATATAAAGGAGGGAGAGGAGGAGGCCGGCCAAGGGGGCGCGCGGAATAGGGGAGTCTAACTAGGATTCCCAATCTTAGTTGGAGTCCCCTTCCTTTTCCAAGAGGGGGAGAGAGGGAAGGAGGAGGAGAGGGAGAAGGAAAGAGGGGGCGCCACCCCCTCCCTTGTCCAATTCGGACTTGCCATGGTGGGGGGGTGGGCGCGGCCTCCCCTTGCGGCCCTTCTCTCCTTTCCACTAAAGCCCAATAAGGCCCAATACTTCCCCTGGGGGTTCTGGTAACCTCCCGGTACTCCGAAAAATACCCGAATCACTTCGGAACCATTCCGGTGTCCGAATATAACCTTCCAATATATCGATCTTTACCTCTCGACCATTTCGAGAGTCCTCGTCATGTCCGTGATCTCATCCGGGACTCCGAACAAACTCGGACATCAAATCACATAACTCATAATACAAATCGTCATCGAACGTTAAGCGTGCGGACCCTACGGGTTCGAGAACTATGTAGACATGACCGAGACACATCTTTGGTCAATAACCAATAGCGGAACCTGGATGCTCATATTGGCTCCTACATATTTTACGAAGATCTTTATCGGTCAAACCGCATAACAACATACGTCATTCCCTTTGTCATAGGTATGTTACTTGCCCGAGATTCGATCGTCGGTATCATCATACCTAGTTCAATCTCGTTACCGGCAAGTCTCTTTACTCGTTCCGTAATGCATCATCCCATAAATAACTCATTAGTCACATTACTTGCAAGGCTCATTGTTGGAGATCGTTGCAGAAATCAAAAAATTTCTATGCATCACCAAGAACAATCTATGGAGTCTTGTAGCAACGAGAGGGAAAAAAGTGCATCTACATACCCTTGTAGATCGCGAGCGGAAGCGTTCAAGTGAACGGGGTTGATGGAGTCGTACTCGTCGTGTTCCAAATCACCGATGACCGAGCGCCGAACGGACGGCACCTCCGCGTTCAACACACGTACGGTTGGGGAAGACGTCTCCTCCTTCTTGATCCAGCAAGGGGAGGGAGAGGTTGATGGAGATCCAACAGCACGACGGCGTGGTGGTGGAAGCAGCGGGGATCTCGGCAGGGCTTCGCCAAGCTCAGCGAGAGGGAGAGGGGTTACGGGAGGGAGAGGGAGGCGCCAGGGGCTTGGGGTGCTGCTCCCATGTGCCTCCCACTATATATAGGGGTGGAGGGGGCTGGTTTCTTGCCCTCCAAGTCCATTGGGGCGTTGGCAAAGGTGGGGGAAAGAAATCCCATCATTTCCCTTCCCCACCGATTGTTATCCCCCTTTTTTAGGGATCTTGATCTTATCCCTTCGGGATATGATCTTATTCCTTCTAAGGTGGGATCTTGGTGCGCCTTGACCAGGGGTGTGGGGCCTTGCCCCCACTACCCACGTTCATGTGGGTCCCCCCATGCAGGTGGGCCCCACTTCGGAACCTTCTAGAACCTTCCCGGTACAATACCGAAAAATCCCGAACATTTTCCGGTGGCCAAAATAGGACTTCCCATATATAAATCTTTACCTCCGGACCATTCCGGAACTCCTCGTGATGTCCGGGATCTCATCCGGGACTCCGAACAACTTTCAGTTAACCGCATACTAATATCTCTACAACTCTAGCGTCACCGAACCTTAAGTGTGTAGACCCTACGGGTTCGGGAGACATGCAGACATGACCGAGACGACTCTCCGGTCAATAACCAACAGCGGGATCTGGATACCCATGTTGGCTCCAACATGTTCCACGATGATCTCATCGGATGAACCACGATGTCGAGGATTCAATCAATCCCGTATACAATTCCCTTTGTCAATCGGTACGTTACTTGCCCGAGATTCGATCATCGGTATCCCAATACCTTGTTCAATCTTGTTACCGGCAAGTCACTTTACTCGTACCGTAATGCATGATCCCGTGACCAAACACTTGGTCACATTGAGCTCATTATGATGATGCATTACCGAGTGGGCCCAGAGGTACCTCTCCGTCATACGGAGTGACAAATCCCTGTCTCGATTCGTGCCAACCCAACAGACACTTTCGGAGATACCCGTAGTGCACCTTTATAGCCACCCAGTTACGTTGTGACGTTTGGCACACCCAAAGCACTCCTATGGTATCTGGGAGTTGCACAATCTCATGGTCTAAGGAAATGATACTTGACATTTGGAAAATCTCTAGCAAACGAACTACACGATCTTGTGCTATGCTTAGGATTGGGTCTTGTCCATCACATCATTCTCCTAATGATGTGATCCCGTTATCAATGACATCCAATGTCCATAGTCAGGAAACCATGACTATCTGTTGATCAACGAGCTAGTCAACTAGAGGCTCACTAGGGACATGTTGTGGTCTATGTATTCACACATGTATTACGATTTCCGGATAACACAATTATAGCATGAACAATAGACAATTATCATGAACAAGGAAATATAATAATAACCATTTTATTATTGCCTCTAGGGCATATTTCCAACAGTCTCCCACTTGCACTAAAGTCAATAATCTAGTTACATTGTGATGAATCGAACACCCATAGAGTTCTGGTGATCATGTTTTGCTCTAGGGAGAGGTTTAGTCAACGGATCTGCTACATTCAGGTCCGTATGTAGCTTACAAATATCTATGTTTCCATTTTGAACATTTTCACGAATGGAGTTGAAGCGACGCTTGATATGCCTGGTCTTCCTGTGAAACCTGGGCTCCTTGGCAAGGGCAATAGCTCCAGTGTTGTCACAAAAGAGAGTCATCGGGCCCGACGCATTGGGAATAACTCCTAGGTTGGTAATGAACTCCTTCACCCAGATTGCTTCTTGTGCTGCCTCTGAGGCCGCCATGTTTTCCGCTTCACATGTAGATCCCGCCACAACGCTTTGCTTGCAACTGCACCAGCTTACTGCCCCACCATTCAAAATATACACGTATCCGGTTTGTGACTTAGAGTCATCCAGATCTGTGTCGAAACTAGCATCGACGTAGCCCTTTACGACGAGCTCTTCGTCACCTCCATAAACGAGAAACATATCCTTAGTCCTCTTCAGGTACTTCAGAATATTCTTGACAGTTGTCCAGTGTTCCATGCCGGGATTACTTTGGTACCTTCCTACCAAACTTACGGCAAGGTTTACATCAGGTCTGGTACACAGCATGGCATACATAATTGACCCTATGGCCGAGGCATAGGGGACGACACTCATCTTTTCTCTATCTTCTGCCGTGGTCGGGCATTGAGCCGTGGTCGGGCATTGAGCCGTGCTCAATTGCACACCTTGCAATACAGGCAAGAACCCCTTCTTGGACTGATCCATATTGAACTTCTTCAATATCTTGTCAAGGTACGTACTTTGTGAAAGACCAATGAGGCGTCTTGATCTATCTCTATAGATCTTGATGCCTAATATATAAGCGGCTTCTCCAAGGTCCTTCATTGAAAAACACTCGTTCAAGTAGGCCTTTATGCTTCCCAAGAATTCTATATCATTTCCCATCAACAGTATGTCAACCACATATAATATGAGAAATGCTACAGAGCTCCCATTCACTTTCTTGTAAACACAGGCTTCTCCATAAGTCTGTGTAAACCCAAACGCTTTGATCATCTCATCAAATCGAATGTTCCAACTCCGATATGCTTGCACCAGCCCATAGATGGAGCGCTGGAGCTTGCATACCTTGTTAGCATTCTTAGGATCGACAAAACCTTCCGGCTGCATCATACACAATTCTTCCTTAAGAAAGCCGTTAAGGAATGCCGTTTTGACGTCCATTTGCCATATCTCATAATCATAGTATGCGGCAATTGCTAACATGATTCGGACGGACTTCAGCTTCGCTACGGGTGAGAAAGTCTCATCGTAGTCAACCCCTTGAACTTGTCGATAACCCTTAGCGACAAGTAGAGCTTTATAGATGGTAACATTACCATTCGCGTCTGTCTTCTTCTTAAAGATCCATTTGTTTTCTATCGCTCGCCGATCATCGGGCAAGTCTGTCAAAGTCCACACTTTGTTTTCATACATGGATCCTATCTCGGATTGCATGGCTTCAAGCCATTTGTCGGAATCTGGGCCCGCCATTGCTTCTTCATAGTTCGAAGGTTCACCGTTGTCTAACAACATGATTTCCAAGACAGGGTTGCCGTACCACTCTGGTGCGGAATGTGTCCTTGTGGACCTACGAAGTTCAGTAGGAGCTTGATCCGAAGTACCTTGATCATCATCATCATTAACTTCCTCTCTAGTCGGTGCAGGCACCACAGGAACATCTTCCTGAGCTGCGCTACTTTCCGGTTCAAGAGGTAGTACTTCATCAAGTTCCACTTTCCTCCCACTTACTTCTTTCGAGAGAAACTCTTTCTCCAGAAAGGACCTGTTCTTGGCAACAAAGATCTTGCCTTCGGATCTGAGGTAGAAGGTATACCCAATGGTTTCCTTAGGGTATCCTATGAAGACGCATTTTTCTGACTTGGGTTCGAGCTTTTCAGGTTGAAGTTTCTTAACATAAGCATCGCATCCCCAAACTTTTAGAAACGACAGCTTAGGTTTCTTCCCAAACCATAATTCATACGGTGTCGTCTCAACGGATTTCGACGGAGCCCTGTTTAAAGTGAATGCGGCAGTCTCTAAAGCATAGCCCCAAAATGAGAGCGGTAGATCGGTAAGAGACATCATAGATCGCACCATATCCAATAGAGTGTGATTACGACGTTCGGACACACCATTTCGCTGAGGTGTTCCAGCCGGCGTGAGTTGTGAAACTATTCCACATTTCCTTAAGTGTGTGCCAAATTCGTGACTCAAATATTCCCCTCCACGATCTGATCGTAAGAACTTTATTTTCCTGTCACGTTGATTCTCAACCTCACTCTGAAATTCCTTGAACTTTTCAAAGGTCTCAGACTTGTGTTTCATTAGGTAGACATACCCATATCTACTCAAGTCATCAGTGAGAGTGAGAACATAACGATAGCCACCGCGAGCCTCAACACTCATTGGACCGCACACATCAGTATGTATGATTTCCAATAAGTTGGTTGCTCACTCCATTGTTCCGGAGAACGGAGTTTTGGTCATCTTACCCATGAGGCATGGTTCGCACGTGTCAAATGATTCGTAATCAAGAGACTCCAAAAGTCCATCTGCATGGAGCTTCTTCATGCGTTTGACACCAATGTGACCAAGACGGCAGTGCCACAAGTATGTGGGACTATCATTATCAACCTTACATCTTTTGGTATTCACACTATGAATATGTGTAACACTACGTTCGAGATTCATTAAGAATAAACCATTAACCAGCGGGGCATGACCATAAAACATATCTCTCATATAAATAGAACAACCATTATTCTCGGATTTAAATGAGTAGCCATCTCGAATTAAACGAGATCCTCATACAATGTTCATGCTCAAAGCTGGCACTAAATAACAATTATTGAGGTTTAAAACTAATCCCGTAGGTAAATGTAGAGGTAGCGTGCCGACGGCGATCACATTGACCTTGGAACCATTCCCGACGCGCATCGTCACCTCGTCCTTTGCCAGTCTCCGTTTATTCCGCAGCTCCTGCTTTGAGTTACAAATATGAGCAACCGCACCGGTATCAAATACCCAGGAGCTACTACGAGTGCTGGTAAGGTACACATCAATAACATGTATATCACATATACCTTTGGTGTTGTCGGCCTTCTTGTCCTCAGGCTTGGGTCCATTCTTTGGCTTCTTCCCGGCAACTGGCTTACCGGGCGCGGCAACTCCCTTGCCGTCCTTCTTGAAGTTCTTCTTACCCTTGCCTTTCTTGAACTTAGTGGTTTTATTCACCATCAACACTTGATGTTCCTTTTTGATCTCCACCTCTGTTGATTTCAGCATTGAATATACATCAGGAATGGTCTTTTCCATCCCCTGCATATTGAAGTTCATCACAAAGCTCTTGTAGCTCGGTGGAAGCGACTGAAGGATTCTGTCAATGACCGCGTCATCCGGGAGATTAACTCCCAGCTGAGTCAAGCGGTTGTGTAACCCAGACATTTTGAGTATGTGCTCACTGACAGAACTATTTTCCTCCATCTTACAACTGAAGAACTTGTCGGAGACTTCATATCTCTCGACCCGGGCATGAGCTTGGAAAACCATTTTCAGCTCTTCGAACACCTCATATGCTCCGTGTTGCTCAAAACGCTTTTGGAGCCCCGGTTCTAAGCTGTAAAGCATGCCGCACTGAACGAGGGAGTAATCATCAGCACGCTGCTGCCAAGCGTTCATAACGTCTTGGTTCTCTGGGATGGGTGCGTCACCTAGCGGTGCTTCTAGGACATAATCTTTATTGGCAGCTATAAGGATGATCCTCAGGTTCCGGATCCAGTCCATATAGTTGCTGCCATCATCTTTCAGCTTGGTTTTCTCTAGGAACGCGTTGAAGTTGAGGGCAACATTAGTGTGGGCCATTTGATCTACAAGACATATTGTAAAGATTTTAGACTAAGTTCATGATAATTAAGTTCATCTAATCAAATTATTCAATGAACTCCCACTCAGATAGACATCCCTCTAGTCATCTAAGTGAAACATGATCCGAGTCAACTAGGCCGTGTCCGATCATCACGTGAGACGGGCTAGTCAACATCGATGAACATCTTCATGTTGATTGTATCTTCTATACGACTCATGTTCGACCTTTCGGTCTTCCGTGTTCCGAGGCCATGCCTGTACATGCTAGGCTCATCAAGTCAACCTAAGTGTATTGCGTGTGTAAATCTGGCTTACACCCGTTGTATTCGAACGTTAGAATCTATCACACCCGATCATCACGTGGTGCTTCGAAACAACGAACCTTCGCAACGGTGCATAGTTAGGGGGAACACTTTCTTGAAATTATTGCGAGGGATCATCTTATTTAAGCTACCGTCGTTCTAAGAAAATAAGATGTAAAACATGATAAACATCACATGCAATCAAATAGTGACATGATATGGCCAGTATCATATTGCTCCTTTAATCTCCATCTTCGGGGCGCCATGATCATCTTCGTCACCGGCATGACACCATGATCTCCATCATCGTGTCTTCATGAAGTTGTCACGCCAACGATTACATCTACTTCTATGGCTAACGTGTTTAGCAATAAAGTAAAGTAATTTACATGGCGTTATTCAATGACACGCAGGTCATACAAAAAATAAAGACAACTCCTATGGCTCCTGCCGGTTGTCATACTCATCGACATGCAAGTCGTGATTCCTATTACAAGAACATGATCAATCTCATACATCACATATATTTCATTCATCACATCCTTTTGGCCATATCACATCACAAGGCATATGCTGCAAAAACAAGTTAGACGTCCTCTAATTGTTGTTGCATGTTTTTACGTGGCTTCTATAGGTTTCTAGCAAGAACGTTTCTTACCTACGTAAAACCACAACGTGATATGCCAACTTCTATTTACCCTTCATAAGGATCCTTTTCATCGAATCCGATCCGACTAAAGTGGGAGAGACAGACACCCGCTAGCCACCTTATGCAACTAGTGCATGTCAGTCGGTGGAACCTGTCTCACGTAAGCGTACGTGTAAGGTCGATCCGTGCCGCTTCATCCCACGATGCCGCCGAAACAAGATAAGACTAGTAGTGGCAAGAAAATTGACAACATCTACGCCCACAACAAGTTTGTGTTCTACTCGTGCATAGAAACTACGCATAGACCTAGCTCATGATGCCACTGTTGGAGATCGTTGCAGAAATCAAAAAATGTGTACGCATCACCAAGAACAATCTATGGAGTCTTCTAGCAACGAGAGGGAAAAGAGTGCATCTACATACCCTTGTAGATCGCGAGAGGAAGCGTTCAAGTGAACGGGGTTGATGGAGTCGTACTCGTCGTGATCCAAATCACCGATGACCGAGCGCCGAACGGACGGCACCTCCGCGTTCAACACACGTATGGTTGGGGAAGACGTCTCCTCCTTCTTGATCCAGCAAGGGGAGGGAGAGGTTGATGGAGATCCAGTAGCACGACGGCGTGGTGGTGGAAGCAGCGGGGATCTCGGCAGGGCTTCGCCAAGCTCAGCGAGAGGGAGAGGTGTCACGGGAGGGAGAGGGAGGCGCCAGGGGCTTGGGGTGCTGCTCCCATGCGCCTCCCCACTATATATAGGGGTGGAGGGGGCTGGTTTCTTGCCCTCCAAGTCCATTGGGGCGTTGGCAAAGGTGGGGGAAAGAAATCCCATCATTTCCCTTCCCCACCGATTGTTATCCCCCTTTTTTAGGGATCTTGATCTTATCCCTTCGGGATATGATCTTATTCCTTCTAAGGTGGGATCTTGGTGCACCTTGACCAGGGGTGTGGGGCCTTGCCCCCACTACCCACGTTCATGTGGGTCTCCCCATGCAGGTGGGCCCTACTTCGGAACCTTCTAGAACCTTCCCGGTACAATACCGAAAAATCCCGAACATTTTCCGGTGGCCAAAATAGGACTTCCCATATATAAATCTTTACCTCCGGACCATTCCGGAACTCCTCGTGATGTCCGGGACTCCGAACAACTTTCGGTTAACCGCATACTAATATCTCTACAACTCTAGCGTCACCGAACCTTAAGTGTGTAGACCCTACGGGTTCGGGAGACATGCAGACATGACCGAGACGACTCTCCGGTCAATAACCAACAGCGGGATCTGGATACCCATGTTGGCTCCCACATGTTCCACGATGATCTCATCGGATGAACCACGATGTCAAGGATTCAATCAATCCCGTATACAATTCCCTTTGTCAATCGGTACGTTACTTGCCCGAGATTCGATCGTCGGTATCCCAATACCTTGTTCAATCTCGTTACGGGCAAGTCACTTTACTTGTACCGTAATGCATGATCCCGTGACCAAACACTTGGTCACATTGAGCTCATTATGATGATGCATTACCGAGTGGGCCCAGAGATACCTCTCCGTCATACGGAGTGACAAATCCCAGTCTCGATTCGTGCCAACCCAACAGACACTTTCGGAGATACCCGTAGTGCACCTTTATAGCCACCCAGTTACGTTGTGACGTTTGGCACACCCAAATCACTCCTATGGTATCCGGGAGTTGCACAATCTCATGGTCTAAGGAAATGATACTTGACATTTGGAAAAGCTCTAGCAAACGAACTACACGATCTTGTGCTATGCTTAGGATTGGGTCTTGTCCATCACATCATTCTCCTAATGATGTGATCCCGTTATCAATGACATCCAATGTCCATAGTCAGGAAACCATGACTATCTGTTGATCAACGAGCTAGTCAACTAGAGGCTCACTAGGGACATGTTGTGGTCTATGTATTCACACATGTATTACGATTTCCGGATAACACAATTATAGCATGAACAATAGACAATTATCATGAACAAGGAAATATAATAATAACCATTTTATTATTGCCTCTAGGGCATATTTCCAACACTCATAGTGATGTGCATTACAGAGATGGCCCAGAGATACCTCTCCGATACAGGGAGTGACAAATCCTAATCTCGATCTATGCCAACTCAACAAACACCATCGGAGACACCTGTAGAGCATCTTTATAATCACCCAGTTACGTTGTGACGTTTGATAGCACACAAAGTTTTCCTCCGCTATTCGGGAGTTGCATAATCTCATAGTCAGAGGAACATGTATAAGTCATGATGAAAGCAATAGCAATAAAACTAAATGATCATAATGCTAAGCTAACGGATGGGTCTTGTCCATCACATCATTCCCTAATGATGTGATCCCGTTCATCAAATGACAACACATGTCCATGGCTAGGAAACTTAACCATCTTTGATTAACGAGCTAGTCAAGTAGAGGCATACTAGGGACACTCAGTTTTGTCTATGTATTCACACATGTACTAAGTTTCCGGTTAATACAATTCTAGCTTGAATAATAAAAATTTATCATGATATAAGGAAATATAAATAACAACTTTATTATTGCCAGTAGGGCATATTTCCTTCAGTCTCCCACTTGCACTAGAGTCAGTAATCTAGATTACATAGTAATGATTCTAACACCCATGGAGTCTTGGTGCTGATCATGTTTTGCTCGTGGAAGAGGCTTAGTCAACGGATCTGCAACATTCAGATCCGTATGTATTTTGCAAATCTCTATTTCTCCCTCCTTGACTTGATCGCGGGTGGAATTGAAGAGTCTTTTGATGTGTTTGGTTCTCTTGTGAAATCTGGATTCCTTCGCCAAGGCTATTGCTGAAGTACTGTCACAAAAGATTTTCATTGGACCCGATGCACTAGGTATGACACCTAGATCGAATATGAACTCCTTCATCCAGACTCCTTCATTTGCTGCTTCCGAAGCAGCTATGTACTCCGCTTCACACGTAGATCCCGCCACGACGCTCTGTTTGGAACTGCACCAACTGACAGCTCCACCATTCAATATAAATATGTATCCGGATTGTGACTTAGAGTCATCCGGATCAGCGTCAAAGCTTGCATCAACGTAACCATTTACGACAAGCTCTTTGTTACCTCCAGAAATGAGAAACATACCCTTAGTCCTTTTCAGGTATTTCAGGATGTTCTTGACCGCTGTCCAGTGATCCACTCCTGGATTACTTTGGTACCTCCCTGCTAAACTAATAGCAAGGCACACATCAGGTCTGGTACACAGCATTGCATACATGATAGAACCTATGGCTGAAGCATAGGGAATGACTTTCATTTTCTCTCTATCTTCAGCAGTGGTCGCGCATTGAGTCTGACTCAACTTCACACCTTGTAACACAGGCAAGAACCCTTTCTTTGACTGATGCATTTTGAACTTCAAAACTTTATCAAGGTATGTGCTTTTTGAAAGTCCAATTAAGCGTCTTGATCTATCTCTATAGATCTTGATGCCCAATATATATGCATCTTCACCGAGGTCTTTCATTGAAAAATTCTTATTCAAGTATCCTTTTATGCTATCCAGAAATTCTGTATTATTTCCAAGCAACAATATGTCATCCACATATAATATTAGAAATGCTACAGAGCTCCCACTCACTTTCTTGTAAATACAGGCTTCTCCAAAAGTCTGTATAAAACCATATGCTTTGATCACACTATCAAAGCGTATATTCCAACTCTGAGAGGCTTGCACCAGTCCATAAATGGATCGCTGGAGCTTGCACACTTTGTTAGCACTTTTAGGATCGACAAAACCTTCTGGTTGCATCATATACAACTCTTCTTTAAGATATCCATTAAGGAATGCAGTTTTGACATCCATTTGCCAAATTTCATAATCATAAAATGCGGCAATTGCTAACATGATTCGGACAGACTTAAGCATCGCTACGGGTGAGAAGGTCTCATCATAGTCAACTCCTTGAACTTGTCAAAAACCTTTCGCAACAAGTCGAGCTTTGTAGACAGTAACATTACCATCGGCATCAGTCTTCTTCTTGAAGATCCATTTATTCTCTATGGCTTGCCGATCATCGGGCAAATCAACCAAAGTCCACACTTTGTTCTCATACATGTATCCCATCTCAGATTTCATGGCCTCAAGCCATTTCGCGAAATCTGGGCTCATCATTGCTTCCTCATAGTTCGTAGGTTCGTCATGGTCAAGTAACATGGCTTCCAGAATAGGATTACCGTACAACTTTGGTGCGGATCGTGATCTGGTTGACCTACGAGGTTTGGTAGTAACTTGATCTGAAGTTTCATGATCATTATCATAAGCTTCCTCATTAATTGGTGTAGGAATCACTAGAACTAATTTCTGTGATGAACTACTTTGCAATTCGGGAGAAGGTACAATTACCTCATCAAGTTCTACTTTCCTCCCACTCACTTCTTTCGAGAGAAACTCCTTCTCTAGAAAGGATCCATTCTTAGCAACGAATATCTTTCCTTCGGATCTGTGATAGAAGGTGTACCCAATAGTCTCCTTTGGGTATCCTATGAAGACACATTTCTCCGATTTGGGTTCGAGCTTATTAAGTTGAAGCTTTTTCACATAAGCATCGCAGCTCCAAACTTTAAGAAACGACAACTTAGGTTTCTTGCCAAACCACGGTTCATATGGTGTCATCTCAACGGATTTACATGGTGCCCTATTTAATGTGAATGTAGCTGTCTCTAAAGCATAACCCAAAAACGATAGCGGTAAATCAGTAAGAGACATCATAGATGGCACCATATATCTAATAAAGTACAGTTACGACGTTCGGACACACCATTACGCTGTGGTGTTCCAGTTGGCGTGAGTTGCGAAACTATTCCACATTGTTTCAAATGAAGACCAAACTCATAACTCAAATATTCACCTCCACGATCAGATCGTAGAAACTTTATTTTCTTGTTACGATGATTTTCCACTTCACTCTGAAATTCTTTGAACTTTTCAAATGTTTCAGACTTATGCTTCATCAAGTAGATATACCCATATCTGCTCACATCATCTGTGAAGGTCAGAAAATAACGATACCCGCCGCGAGCCTCAACACTCACTGGACCGCATACATCAGTATGTCTGATTTCCAACAAGTCAGTTGCTCGCTCCATTGTTTCGAAGAACGGAGTCTTAGTCATCTTGCCCATGAGGCATGGTTCGCAAGCATCAAGTGATTCCAAAAGCCCATTAGCATGGAGTTTCTTCATGCGCTTTACACCAATATGACCTAAACGGCAATGCCACAAATAAGTTGCACTATCATTATTAACCTTGCATCTTTTGGCTTCAATATTATGAATATGTGTATCACTACAATCAAGATTCAACAAAAAAAGACCACTCATCAAGGATGCATGACCATAAAAGATATCACTCATATAAATAGAACAACCATTATTCTCTGATTTAAATGAATAACCGTCTCGCATTAAACAAGATACAGATATAATGTTCATGCTCAACGCTGGCCCCAAATAACAACTATTCAGGTCTAAAACTAATCCTGAAGGTAGATGTAGAAGTAGCGTGCCGACGGCGATCACATCGACTTTAGAACCATTTCCCACGCGGATCGTCACCTCGTCCTTAGACAATCTTCGTTTAATCCGTAGCCCCTGTTTCGAGTTGCAAATATGAGCAACATAACCAATATCAAATACCCAGGCGCTACTACGAGCATTAGTAAGGTACACATCAATAACATGTATATCAAATATACCTTTCACTTTGCCATCATTCTTATCCGCCAAATACTTTGGGCTGTTCCGCTTCTAGTGACCAGTCCCCTTTGCAGTAGAAGCACTCAGTCTCAGGCTTAGGTCCAGACTTGGGTTTCTTCATTTGAGCAGCAACTTGCTTGCCATTCTTCTTGTAGTTCCCCTTCTTCCCTTTGCCCCTTTTCTTGGAACTAGTGGTCTTGTTAACCATCAACACTTGATGATCCTTCTTGATTTCTACCTCCGCAACCTTTAGCATCGCGAAGAGCTCGGGAATTGACTTATCCATCCCTTTCATATTATAGTTCATCACGAAGCTTTTGTAGCTTGGTGGCAGTGATTGAAGAACTCTGTCAATGACACTATGATCAGGAAGATTAACTCCCAGTTGAGTCAAGTGGTTGTGGTACCTAGACATTCTGAGTATATGTTCACTGACAGAACTATTCTCCTCCATTTTGCAGCTATAGAACTTATTGGAGACTTCATATCTCTCAAGTCGGGCATTTGCTTGAAATATTAACTTCAACTCTTGGAACATCTCATATGCTCCATGACGTTCAAAACGTCTTTGAAGTCCCGATTCTAAGCCGTAAAGCATGGCACACTGAACTATCGGGTAGTCATCAGCTTTGCTCTGCCAGACGTTCATAATGTCCGGAGTTGCTCCTGCAGCTGGTCTTGCACCTAGCGGTGCTTCCAGGACATAATTCTTCTGTGTAGCAATGAGGATAATCCTCAAGTTACGGACCTAGTCCATGTAGTTGCTACCATCATCTTTCAACTTAGCTTTCTCTAGGAACGCATTAAAATTCAAAGGAACGGTAGCACGGGCCATTGATCTATAGCAACATAGACATGCAAAAACTATTAGGTACTAAGTTCATGATAAATTAAAGTTCATTTAATCATATTACTTAAGAACTCCCACTTAGATAGACATCCTTCTAGTCATCCAAATGATCACGTGATCCAAATCAACTAAGCCATGTCCGATCATCACGTGAGATGGAGTAGTTTTTAATGGTGAACATCATTATGTTGATCATATCCACTATATGATTCACGTTCAACCTTTCGGTCTCAGTGTTCCGATGCCATATCAGCATATGCTAGGCTCGTCAAGTTTAACCCGAGTATTCTGCACGTGCAAAACTGGCTTGCACCCGTTGTATGGGAACGTGGAGCTTATCACACCCGATCATCACGTGGTGTCTCGGCACGATGGACTGTAGCAACGGTGCATACTCAGGGAGAACACTTATACCTTGAAATTTAGTGAGGGGTCATCTTATAATGCTACCACCGTACTAAGCAAAATAAGATGCATAAAGGATAAATATCACATGCTATCAGAATATGTGACATGATATGGCCATCATCATCTTGTGCCTTTGATCTCCATCTCCAAAGCACCGGCATGCTCTCCATTGTCACCGGCTTGATACCTTGATCTCCATCGTAGCATCGTTGTTGTCTCGCCAACTATTGCTTCCACGACTATCGCTACCGCTTAGTGATAAAGTAAAGCAATTACATGGCGATTGCATTTCATACAATAAAGCGACAACCATATGGCTCCTGCCAGTTGCCGATAACTTTTACAAAACATGATCATCTCATACAACAATTTATATCTCATCACATCTTGACCATATCACATCACAACAAGCCCTGCAAAAACAAATTAGACGTCCTCTACTTTGTTGTTGCAAGTTTTACATGGCTGCTACAGGCTTCTAGCAAGAACTGTTCTTACCTACGCATCAAAACCACAACGATTTTTCGTCAAGTGTGCTGTTTTAACTTTCAACAAGGACCGGCCATAGTCAAACTCGATTCAACTAAAGTTGGAGAAACAGACACCCGCCAACCACCTGTGTGCGAAGCACGTCGGTAGAACCAGTCTCATGAACACGGTCATGTAATGTCGGTCCGGACCGCTTCATCCAACAATACCGCTGAATCAAAGTAAGACGTTGGCGGTAAGCAGTATGACTGTTATTGCCCACAACTCTTTGTGTTCTACTCGTGCATATAACATCTACGCATAAACCTGGCTCTGATACCACTGTTAGGGAACGCAGTATTTCAAAAAAATTCCTACGATCACGCAAGATCTATTTAGGAGATGCATAGCAACTAGACGGGAGAGTGTGTCCACGTACCCTCGTAGACCGAAAGTGGAAGTGTTTAGTAACGCGGTTGATGTAGTCGAACGTCTTCACGATCCAACCGATCCAAGTACCAAACGTACGGCACCTCCGTGTTCAGCACACGTTCAGCACGATGACGTCCCTCGAGCTCTTGATCCAGTTGAGGACGAGGGAGAGTTCCGTCAGCACGACGGCGTGGCGACGGTGATGATGAAGTTACCGGCGCAGGGCTTCGCCTAAGCACTACGATGATATGACCGAGGTGTTAAACTGTGGAGGGAGGCACCGCACACGGCTAAGAGATTGTCTGTTGTGCTTTGGGGTGCCCCCTGCCCATGTATATAAAGGAGGGGGAGGAGGCCGGCCAAGGGGGGCGCGCCATAGGGGAGTCCAACTAGGATTCCCAATCCTAGTTGGAGTCCCCTTGCTTTTCCAAGAGGGGGGGAGAGGGAAGGAGGAGGAGAGGGAGAATGAAAGAGGGTGGCGCCGCCCCCTCCCTAGTCCAATTGGGACTTGCCATGGGGGGGGGGGTCCTCCCCTTGCGGCCCTTCTCTCCTTTCCACTAAAGCCCATTAAGGCCCAATACTTCCCTGGGGGGTTCTGGTAACCTCCCGGTACTCCGAATAATACCCGAATCTCTTCGGAACCATTCTGGTGTCCGAATATAACCTTCCAATATATCGATCTTTACCTCTCGACCATTTTGAGACTCATCGTCTTGTCTGTGATCTCATCCGGGACTCCGAACAAACTTCGATCATCAAATCACATAACTCATAGTACAAATCGTCATCGAACGTTAAGCGTGCGGACCCTACGGGTTCGAGAACTATGTAGACATGACCGAGACACATCTCTGGTCAACAAACAATAGCGGAACCTGGATGCTCATATTGGCTCCTACATATTCTACGAAGATCTTTATCGGTCAAACCGCATAACAACATACGTCACTCCCTTTGTCATCGGTATGTTACTTGCCCGAGATTCGATCGTCGGTATCATCATACCTAGTTCAATCTCGTTACCGGCAAGTCTCTTTACTCGGTTCGTAATGCATCATCCCGTAACTAACTCATTAGTCACATTGCTTGCAAGGCTCATAGTGATGTGCATTACCGAGAGTGCCCAGAGATATCTCTCCGATACACCGAGTGATAGATCCTAATCTCGATCTATGCCAACTCAACAAACACCATCGGAGACACCTGTAGAGCATCTTTATAATCAACCAGTTACGTTGTGACGTTTGATAGCACACAAAGTGTTCCTCCGGTATTCGGGAGTTGCATAATCTCATAGTCAGAGGAACATGTATAAGTCATGATGAAAGCAATAGCAGTAAAACTAAACGATCATAATGCTAAGCTAACCGATGGGTCTTGTCCATCACATCATTCCCTAATGATGTGATCCCGTTCATCAAATGACAACACATGTCCATGGCTAGGGAACTTAACCATCTTTGATTAACGAGCTAGTCAACTAGAGGCATAGTAGGGACACTCAGTTTTGTCTATGTATTCACACATGTACTAAGTTTTCGGTTAATGCGATTCTAGCATGAATAATAAACATTTATCATGATATAAGGAAATATAAATAATGACTTTATTATTGCCTCTCGGGCATATTTCCTTCACATATCTCAATGCTTCCCCTGTGCACAAGCTATTATGCTTCTCCGTCCAATCTAACAACCTTCCATTTTGCCTGCCTGATCCGTTGGCATTGGCGGTGATTTGCTCTAGGTGAGTAGTCGATGACATGTCGGATGTGCCTTTTTCCTCTCCTATGGCTGCCTTTCGACGACACTTATTCAGGTTCTAGGGTGAACATGTCCATCTGTCGACGGTGCATTTCCTTTCGAGCTGGGCAAGGAGGTAGGGGCCTGTAGGGCCCATGATGATTGTGACGACATACCTTTTCAGCGACGTTGGTCTTTTCTTCTCCTGAGCCGGCATTCTCCATTCCCTGGTGATTCGTTTGCGCAAGAGGACCTCGTCATCTCCGAGCAATGTGTTTCTTGTCGTTCATTTTAGCTTGTTGTATACAGTTATCCTGATTGTCTTAAATTGTAGTTTTAATGGTCGGAAATACGTAGCGACACACAAGTGCGTGAACACGTACCTGCCAAGCCCCGCCTCCCGCTTGATTTGCCTCGCGATTCACGAAGTAGTTGAATCCCGCACGAGGACATAGTAAAAAAGAAAATCCGTCAAAAAGCTTTAAGTTTCGACGATGAAACTTGTGGTTTTTGCATCTAAAAATTCAAGTTTCAACAAGTTTCAAAAGATATATTTTTTTTGTCGGCCGTAGACACAAAATAATTAATTTTTATCGGTCGCTCATAGTAAGTTTCAACATTAAAACTTAACATAGTTTTTTTATAAGTCATCAAAATGTATTCAAAATGAATAGATTTCAAAGCGCTGGTCACAAGAAACACAAATATGAAAACATAACTTAATTTTGATTTTTTGTTTAAAATATATAGAACTTTGAAAATCAGAAGCCAAAATAAAAAGCAGGCACCGGGGACCTGAGTGTCCTCGCAATTGCGTGCCGCAAATCCTCGTCCTTGGAACGGAGCAATACAAGGTTGTCTGAATCGTGATTCCGATCAGATCGGAGCTCCGATGGTAGATCGCAAATCATAGAATCTTAACGCTAATTTGTTTTAAATAATATATTTTTAATTAATTTTCAGAAATAATACACGGTTTTGATATTTTTTGAAAATAATACGGCCTCGTCTTCCTGGAGGACGACTGGACCTAATCGTCCTCCAGGAAGATGATTAAGCTCCAGTCGTCCTTCAGGAAGATGATTAACTCTAGTCGTCCTCCAGGAAGATGATTAGCTCCAGTCGTCCTCCAGGAAGATGACTAGTTCCAGTCGTCCTCCAGGAAGATGATTAGTGGAAAGAACTCCTAAGGTTGCATGTTAGGTGGAAGAAGCAACAACATAAGAGTGCAACTTTCCTAAGGACTGCCCGAGAGCATACTTATTTATGGACTGAGGAAAGCCAAAATGAAGACGATATCTTCATGCCGAGCAGCAAGGCCAAGACACCTGCATCGTCGAAGGGCAAGAGTGAATCATCGTCGAAGGGCAACAGTGCCTCATCATCGAAGGGCAAGAGTGCCTCGTCGTCGAAGGGCAAGAGTGCTGCATCGACGGAGGATGACGATGATGTCTTCATGTAGTTTGTATGTTGTATTATCTAAGCTAAGTTGTACCGTTTAATTTTGATGTACTTGTATCTTAATTATCTGTAAAACTGTTGTATTATCTAAGTTAAGTCATACCATTTAATTTCGATGTACGTGGAGGTTGTGGAGGCGGCGTAGGCCACATATACCTGTGGGGTGCCCGAACGTTACGGGGAGGAAGCTCAGACCATTCCTGATCATACTGTGTTTCGTGTGTGGGAGGTGGTGCCGGAGTCGAATACATGTCCACCCACTCATTGTGCTGCGACAACTAATCATCTTCCTAGAGGACGACTGGAACTAATCATCTTCCTGAAGGACGACTGGAACTAATCATCTTGCTGGAGGACGACTGGAGCTAATCATCTTCCCGGAGGACGATTAGGTCCAGTCGTCCTCCAGTAAGACGAGGCCGTATTATTTTCGAAAAATATCAAAACCGTGTATTATTTCTGAAAATTAATAAAAAAAAGTATTATTTTTAAAAAATTAGCAATCTTAACTATCAGAAGCGTAAAAACGTAAATTCTACTAACCAAAATCGTAGAATCAAAGTGGTTAGTTTGGATCGTAAAGTCGTAGAATCATACAACAGAATCGCGATTCTGACAACCTTTTGCAAAGAATCAATAAAAACTTAGGGGAAAACACACTCAAATTCTTATCAGCGCCCTGCGTACACAAACAACGCTGGTGGCCCCATTGAATCTCGGAGGTGGAACAGAATATGCCAGCTTCCTCGAGATTCGTGCAAGAGAGCGATCTAAGAAATCCCGGGCAGGGGCCTGCGTGGGAGGTACTGAGGCTTGGACTGATTTTTTTTCCCCAGTAAACCGGTCAGCCCTAATGACTTCCTATTTAGTTCGGTTGATCCCCCAATCCTCTGCTCGCCTCACCCAAATACTCCAGGAAAGAAACTTCGAACGCCCGCCCAAGAAGCGGCGCCGGCGCCATGGGGGATCGGCCAAAGCTTCCTGCCCGGTACGAGCAGGTGAAGCTGCTCGGCGAGGGCAATTTCGCCAAGGTCTACCTCGCGCGGCACATGGATACGAAGGAGGAGGTGGCAATCAAGGTGATGGACAAGGAGAAGCTCATCAAGTTGGGCGCCGTTCAACAGATCAAGCGCGAGATCGCCGTGATGCGCCGGCTGCGGCACCCCAACATCGTTCAGCTCCACAAGGTGATGGCCTGCAAGTCCCGCATCTTCGTCGTCATGGAGTACGTCCGCGGCGGCCCGCTCTACCGCCACATCCCCGCCAACAGCGGCCTCAAGGAGGACGAGACGCGCCGCATCTTCCAGCAGCTCGTCTCGGCGCTCACCTTCTGCCACGCGCAGGGCGTGTACCACCGCGACATCAAGCCCGACAACCTCCTCGTCGACGAGCACGGCAATCTCAAGGTCGCCGACTTCGGGCTCTCCGCCCACGCCGACACGGCTCGCCGGGAGGCGCTCCTCCACACCGTCTGCGGCACGCCCCTGTACGTCCCTCCCGAGGTGTTCGCGCGCCGGGGCTATGACGGTGCCAAGGCGGACGCCTGGTCATGCGGCATCGTCCTCTTCGTGCTCGCCGCCGGCCGCAAGCCCTTCCGCGACGACGATTTCATCACCCTGTACCGGACAATCTGCCGCGGTGACTACCGTTGCCCACGCACCTTCAGCCCCGAACTGGTACGCATAGTACGCCGCCTCCTCCAACCAAACCCAGCGCACCGAATCACACTCCTGCAAATCAAGGAAACAGATTGGTTCAAGAAAGGCTTCAAAGAAGTTAGTTTCTACATCGACAACAAGGACTGCCTGCGCAGCCTTGATGGCTCCGAAGAGCCTGATCTCTGTGACTCTGACTCCGAGGATGAGACCGCCATGTCTTCATCATCCTCCGGCTCTTCCTCTCCCGTGGCTCATGGCGACGGCGGCGGCATGCACACCTCGGTTTCAGCACCGTCGCTTGTAAATCTGGAGAAGATGCACATTGCTGCAGCTCGTGCCCCCGAGCCGCGCATAAGACGGATCAAGAGCATGAACGCGTTCGACATCATCGCCTCCTCGCCAAGCTTCGATCTGTCCGGGCTGTTCGAGGAGCGTGGCGAGCAGTTGCGTTTCGTGTCCAGCGCGCCGGTGAATACCATCATCTCCAAGCTGGAGGAGATCGCCGGGCAAGTTAGCTTCACGGCGCGCACCAAGGATTGCCAGGTGAGCTTCGAGGCGACAAGGAATGGCCACAAGGGCGCGCTGGCCATATCCACCAAGATATTCCAGCTCACGCCGGAGCTCGTCATGGTCCAGGTATGCAAGAAAGCCGGAGACACCGCTGAATACCGGCAATTCTGCGGCAGTGAGCTCAAGCCCGGCCTTCGAGGTCTCGTGGATGGCCTGCCCGAGGATGGCCTTCCTCCGACGCTGAATGTTGCGTGAAATTTTAGAGAATATATTGTGGGGTGAAAAGCAGCAGGGATTGATTCAAAATTATCTTCACTTTTTTTTCCATTGTTTAGTAGTTCAGTTTAGTGCTAAACAGTGTTAGTGGTGGATCACTGATGTATCATGGCACTGAGTTCTAGTTGTTGTGTATTCTGTACATTAGGGAAGATATTACCTGTTGCTAATTTAAGTTTCACAGACTGTTTCTGCAGTTAAGTTGATTTTGAGGTTGATTTGGTATCGAAACATCTACACATAATTCACTGTGTAATATTTTTTGAGACGAGGATCGGTAAACAAGCACCAATGCGGCATCTTTCCTTGGTCCCTGATATATGAATGATTGTCTTATCATAACATGTAGTCACGGGACATGTTTTCACTCTGCATCTTGTTGGCATTGGAGAATCACATGACCTTTCCTAGCACTCAGGGTAGTTTGATAAAAAAAATCTTCCTCAGGTGAAACTATGGAATGTCAAACTGGCCACAAATGTTGGGATCTTCTCACATGATCTAATAAAAATCTATGGTAGGTAGATGCCTTTGTGAGGAAAAATAGAGTGCAAAGCTGAACAAATTTTCTTCCCCTTTTCGACGGCACATGTTTCTGACAAAAAGAGGAAAAAGTGAGAAAATGATATGAGTTGATACTAACATGTGTGCCCTGTGTAGAGGGGAATCACAAGCAGTACACCATAGCACAATGGGATCTGTGCCAGAGATTTCAGTCTTTGGACAGTAGCTACCTTGCAGCTATCAATGTACTGCTCCTTTTGTTGTCATCCGTGAAAGGTGAAGCCACAACCTCTCTGCAATCTTTTCGTGATGGCCCGCTGTCCATTAGTGTTATTGTCCAGTAAACCATACACTTGCGGCCATCCAAGCTGAACCATTCTTTGTTCTCTTGAACTTGCTGCCAAATGACAGTGGTCCTTTGCTGATATGGACAGCTCGTCAAAACAGCAACATGTTACTTCAGACAAAACAACAGCGTCGGCTCATGAATTTTATACTTGTTTACTATTCTCTTCCAAGACCTGGTAGTAATCTGGACATATGCATGGGTGCTAGACTAGAACCAAACTACTAATGCTCTTGTTGTAGATTAGCCAATTCTTTACTCAATTATGTGGACAAGACTACAAGTACCAGCACAGCATGGACACCGAGAGCCACATAATGATTCAGAGTGTTCAACAACCAAAATGGTGGTGGGTCTTCGCCTGTGATGAGCCACATGTCTGAGCAATTTCTTAAACTATATACGCCTATCAGCATCCTAGTGGGTTTCTGATTCAGAATAAAGAAGTAAGAGTATCTTGTATCCTATATTTGCTCAACATCGATCACTTTCTAAATCATAATTGCTGACATGTCTCAATTAACTTAATCAAAAGCTGACACCGCATCTGTTGTGTATTTTTTCAGTCGTTTAATATGTTTTTCTAATGGTACCCGGGCACTCCCAATGAACGGTGGGGAGTACATGGCATATTGAATGAATATGAGCCTTCTATCCATCTTATTGGGTACCTCACAACAGGTCTTAAGGAGTACATAGTGCCTTATGTTGGGGGCAAAATCATAATGAAGAGACCAATTTACATGTTTCAATCACATTCAGAGTGAGTACTTCATTGATGATTTGCACCTGACATTAAATTTTCCTTTCTGGATCAACTTTATGCCAACTTTTGTTAGGCATCATTTTCTGCATTGAAAGGCATATGCTAATCCATTTGGACCGTTCCATACTTCTTTCCCATTGTTTAGCAGATACAGATCAGAGAAGGCTCACGTGATTGACAGCTATGGGCACGCATGGGCGTTGTAAAACCACTGAATTATGTGGCCTACATGAAAGACAACACCTGCTAGGGCCAGTGAGAAGGACAGTTTGTAGAAACAAATATGTTCATTTTCTCTTATTAGATTTGCGAAGTATCTCTGCTCCTTGTTGATGGTTACATAATAACATGATAAACATGGTTAAGGCAGTTTAGAAGCTTCTAGTTCAACAAAATGACCGTCATCTCTAGAAATAATTACTTCAGTTAAAGGAAATGAAGGGTACCACAATGATCGTTCTGGTTCAGAATATAGATGACCTGAACTGTTTTACTCCCTCCGTTCCGAAATGTAAGTCTTTGTAGAGATTCTACTATGAATCACATACGGATGCATATAGATGCATTTTAAGGGTAGATTTATTCATTTTGTTTCGTATGTAGTCACCCTAATGGAATCTCTACAAGGACTTATATTTAGAAACGGATGGAGTATTAGATAGTTGCTCAACTTCCACTACTCAAGAGTCCCTGAGTTGGTAGAAGCAAAGTTTCAACTTGTTGATCATCGTAATTCCTCCAAACTGCATGCTTCATGTTGGCCTGAAATATCTAACCAGCCTCTAACAGTACGTGAAAAAACTAGCATATCTTTCGTCACGCCGAGACAATCAGTGTTCCCAAGAAGATATTTTGCCCTTTTTCAATCGTCCCCACTACGATCAATAGTTTCAGTACTGTTGTGTTGTCGTTGTTCGTATATGCAATGCTCAACGAGTGTACTCTCTTCTAATTCTGGCCGTCCAGCACTCCACAAGCAGACAAATGACCAAGCAATCATATAGGAGCCTTGTCCTGCCTCCTCTGTATCATTCGGTTGTTGAGAGCACAATACAGCTCCATCAGAATCATGCACATCAGCTTTGCGTAAATTATGGTGTTTTTTT
The DNA here is from genome assembly GCF_002575655.3 of Aegilops tauschii subsp. strangulata. Taxonomy (NCBI): domain Eukaryota; kingdom Viridiplantae; phylum Streptophyta; class Magnoliopsida; order Poales; family Poaceae; genus Aegilops; species Aegilops tauschii. The sequence continues at coordinate 486,096,633 of NC_053041.3, forward strand.
TTTGCGAATTGCTAGTAAGTTTATAACAACTGATGTGGTTCAGTTTCATCGAGGGCTCGATTTGGGCCTGTAGAGTACATGTCATGGGTGCATCTCTGCAGGCTGCAGCGCTATCACTAGGAGTATAATTTCTGCCCTGCATAAGTATGAGGAGGAAGCAGCATGGGGCGTGAAATATTTTCTGCGATCAGTAGAACAGGTTTTAGTTCTGAAAGCCGAAGCACAGGTGGTTGGTTGCCTTCGTGATCAGGCACTTTTGTTCTGTCGTTGAACTTTCACCGATTCTAATGCGTGGCCATGCTATGTGAAGATGTGACGAAGGCGACATGAATCCGTTTTTCTTTTCAAAAAGGATCATCTAAGGCGCATGAGGCTTATGTTGGTGGATGCATACATGAAGCAAACTTTCATCTAGCTCATGTAGAACATTACTCTTAGATAGCTCATGTAGCTTCCCGTGAAAAAGAGAAATGATCTAATGTAGCTTGGTACTTTGGTGTATTATTAGTAATTTAGTACTCCTAGACTCCTACTCCTTCGTCCTGGTTTATTGGTCCTCTTAGTATTTTGTGTTAAAATTTGACCATGGATTTAATTAACAAAATGTTAATGTGTGTCACAAAAAATAGTATCATTAAAACTATGTTCAAATACAAATACAATGGTATAATTTTTTATGACATGAATTAATATTTTGTCAGTTAAATCTATTGTTAAATTTTGACATAAAATACGAAGAGGACTAATAAATCAGGACGAAAGGTAGTAGTATACAACTCATGCAGAACATTTACTTTTTTTTTTGGGAATATGCAAAACATTTACTCTGCTTGCACCAAATATGTGTCTCGACCCCAAGAGATTCCTTGGGCCGGAGACTGCCGTTTTGCAGTTGAGTTTACCGATAATGGTTAGGTACTACTCCATAAAACTAAAAAGTGCCATTCTAAAAAGTGCTTTCATATGGAGTAGGGCATTTTGGAGACCGAGCTCCATGAAGCCCTTTATTTTGAAAATTTTAAAATTCAAAATTTTCAGTTTTTTTTGTAAAAAATACACATGTAGGCAAGGATGTAGAGTGTATGTGTGAAAAAAATTCAGGATGAAGTACCTTAAATTGCAAGTTGCACAAAAAAAAATCATGGACTTTAAGGATGAACAGTACATATGCTAAATAGCCTTAGATTTGTCTTTTTTGTGTAGCTCACATTTTAATGTATTTCGACCTGAAAATTTGCACATATGTACACTATCTATCTAGTTATATGAGTATTTATTTTCAGAAATTTTTTGAAACCGGAAAGTTTGAATTTTGAAGTTTTCAAATAAAAGCCTCCATGGAACTCGGTCTCTGTTTGGCATTTTCGTATTTTCGTTTCATATGCGTTGAAATATAAAACTTCTTTGTGTCTATTTTGCGCAAAGGATTCAGTCCTATTATTCAAGTTCACCGGAAGTACAAAGCATCTCAAACATAATAAAAATTGTATAGATTCCAAGACCACCGAACAACCATTACCGTCCCCAAAACGAGCCGCCAACGCGTCGTTGTCGCCACTCTCCTAGTGGAGCCAGCTTGACCTTGTAGATGATAGTCGGGATGACTTGGTGCACGTGCCCCTAAGGATCAGTGCCCTGGAGCGCAGTTACTATTGTTGAACCCTTGAATTGATCTGAACCACCTGGCGCTAAATCTTGCCACACGAGATAAACTCTAACTTCACTACCCAAGAAGATGAGATGAATCTACTCCGGAGCACCGTTGACTAAGTCCAGATAGACTATCTCGAAGAGGGTCAGAGCCTCAAACTTGAAAAAGAAGTGCCACCATCCTCCTGAGCGCCACACTTGCGAGGACTAAAAAACCCAACCTAAACTACTAACTAGAAAGGAGACATCGGGATTCTACTCCCTGCCACCGCCGCGAGAGCAACATGCAAAGGGGAGGCGAATCCATGAGCTCGACGGCGAAGCCTGGAGGGAAGAGTTTGCACTAGCCACCAAGGGATAGGGGAAGAAAAAATTGAGCTCGACATTAGAAGAACACTTTCGCAATAACAGTATCTAACATTTCTTTGTGATGGCATCACAAATGCCATACATATCATATAATGACGGGCCTAAGATTTGGAAGACGGTTACTCACAAAAATCATGTATAATGTAAAATAGCAAAAAAGAAGAACATCTAGTTCTAATAACATTGTGTGAGCTTTGCCAAAATTCACTATTGTAGAAAACTAAACATGTGAGCCTTGCCCTTTCTTTTAGAAAAACAGGGACTCTCCGCGGTACCATATTGCTCCTATAAAGGATTCTAGAGTACCCACCTTTTGTGGCTCACCGAGGGCTGAGAGCGCCTCCGGTCGTCCATCCCGCGGTGACGTGTTGTGAGGGACTCTTGGGGGCTCTGCACGCCGTCCGGTCTACACGGACGGTGTGCGCCCGGGCGACTTGGCTGGTGGTCCATGATAGATGGACCGTCGGGGCGTGCCTGGGGCCACCGTCATTGGGTGGTGTCGGGCACTCACGCGAGGGCCTTTTCGCGCGCTCTCCTGCGCGCGACGAGCGAATCAGACCCGCTTGTCAGGGTCCTCGCCCCGCGCCGGGCTAGTTCGGTCGTGCTAGCCGGGGTGTGCGTGCCGCTCGCGCGAGCCAACTCTCGGGTGCGACGTTCGCCTCGTGCCGGACTACCTTGGATTATTTCGTTGGCCTAACTCGGGTAGACGTGGGCAGCCCAACTGATAACACATCACACAAAGGTACCCGACATGCCCCGACCAACTCGAAAGGCAACGCTGAAAAAGAGACATCCGAAAAATGTTTTCGGGGGCTGTCAGGCAGGCTATTTGGCTCGCGCCGGTGCTTGCTCATTTTTGGCTGGCCCGCTATTTGGCTGCCCTGCCTGAGCTTTGTCGTGCCTAATCGGTTGTTTGTTGCAGTTGGGTAGGCTATTTGGTTGCCCGATCCTTTTGATGACTCGGCTGTTAAGCCCGGGAGCCCTGTGAAAGGACATGGATGTCGCCTAGGGGGGTGAACAGAAGCTTTTAGAAATTATGGTTTAGGCTTGAACAAATGAAGAATAAAACTAAAGTTTAACTTGTGAAGCACAAAACCTGAATATACTAGCTTCAACTATGTGCACAAACAACTTACGCTAAGCAAGATAAACAACATAGCAAGATATATAACTTCAAGTGCGAAGGCTCTCACAAAGTAAGTGCATAAGTAGAGAGATCGGGTAAGAGATGACTTTGGCACACGGAGACTATGATGTATCCCGAAGTTCACACCCTTGCCACTAGGGCCACCGTACGCCCTCGCATAATGCAAGGTGTCGTGATTCCACTAAGGGACCCTTGAGGGCGGTCACTGAACCGCACAATTGGTCACCCTTGGGGACGGTCACCAAACCCGTACAATTGGTGACCCTTGGGGCCGGTCACCGAACCCGTTCAAATTGCTCGGGGCAATCTCCACAACTTAATTGGAGACCTGAAGCTTGCCCAGAGCCTTACACCAAAATGATTAAGCTCAGTGACACCACCAACGTCTAGGGCGCCCAAACACCCAAGAGGCACAAAGCTCTAGGGTGCCCAAACAACCAAGAGTAATAAGCTTCTCAGCTTTCACTTCCACGTATCACCGTGGAGAAATCAAACTGATGCAACTAATGCAATGGCAAGAACACACGAAGTGCTCAAGTCCCCCACTCTCAAATCCCACCAAAGAAACGATAGCTATGGAGGAATATGAGAGGAAGAACAAGGGGGAACACAAAAGAACTCCCAAGATCTGGATCCACAAGTTTCCCCTCACTAAGAGGAGAGATGGATTGGTGGAGAATGTACATCTAGATATCCTCTTTCTTTTCCCTAAAAAAGATGCAAGAATCATGGGAATATAGAGAGAAAGTAAGCTCCAAGATGTCAACAATGGTGGGGGAAAACTTGCTCAAGAACCGTTGGGGGCAATGGGGAAGAAGACCCCCTTATATAGTGAGAAGAGAAATCCAACCATTCTGGAAATGCTCAAGCGATACTACCGCTCGGTGGAGTAGTACCACCGCTAAGCATAGTGGAGTTACAGATACCTGCTACTTCTTGAGCTTGCGTTGGTTTTTCCCTTGAAGAGGAAAGGGTGATGTAGCAAAGTAGAGATAAGTATTTCCCTCAGTTAAGAACCAAGGTATCAATCCAGCAGGAGAAGAACGCACAAATCACCAATACCTGCACAAACAATCAAACACTTGCACCCAACGTGATAAAGGGGTTGTCAATCCCTTCATGGTCACTTGCAAAGGTGAGATCTGGTAGAGATAGGTAAAACTAAACAAAAGATAAAGTACATATTTTTGGGTTTTTTGGTTTATAGATCTGAAAATAAAAGATTGCAAAATAGTAGATCGGAAACTAATATGATGGAAAATAGATCCGGGGGCCATAGGTTTCACTAGAGGCTTCTCTCATGAAGGCACATAATACAGTGGATGAACAAATTACTGTCGAGCAATCGATAGAAAAGCGCAAAGTTATGACGATATCCAAGGCAATGATTATGTAATATAGGCATCACGTCTGTGTCAAGTAAACCGACTCCTGCCTGCATCTACTACTATTACTCCACACATCGACTGCTATCCAGCATGCATCTAGAGTATTAAGTTTATAAACAATGGAGTAACACCTTAAGTAAGATGACATGATGTAGAGGAATAAACTCATGCATGCAATATGATATAAACCCCATCTGTTTATCCTCGATGGCAACAATTCAATACGTGTCTCGCTACCCCTACTTTGTCACTGGGTGAAATCACGCAAGATTGAACCCAAAGCTAAGCACCTCTCCCATTGCAAGAAAAACCAATCTAGTTGGCCAAACCAAACCGATAATTCGAAGAGAAATACAAAGATATCAAATCATGCATATAAGAATTCAAAGAAGATTCAAATAATATTCATAGATAAGCTGATCATAAATCCGCAATTCATCGGTTCTCAACAAACACACCGCAAAAGAAGATTACATCGGATAGATCTCCAAGAACATCGAGGAGAACATGGTATTGAGAATCAAAGAGAGAGAAGAAGCCATCTAGCTACTAGCTATGGACCCGTAGGTCTGAGGTAAACTACTCACGCTTCATCGGAAGGGTAATAGAGTTGATGTAGATGCCCTCCATGATCGAATTCCCCTCCGACAGGATGCCGAAAAAGGCCCCAAGATGGGATCTCACGGGAACAGAAGGTTGCGGCGGCGGAAAAGTGTTTTCGTGGATGCTTCTGGTGTTTCTGGAATATATAGGAGGAAGGGCTAGGTCAGAGGAGTCCCGAGGAGGTGGCAAGGTAGGGGGGCGCGCCCTACCCCCTGGGCGCGCCCTCCACCCTTGCAGCCGCCTCACGGCTCGTCTGACTTAGACTCCAAGTCCCCTGGGTGTCTTCTGGTCAAAGAAAAATCATCGTGAAGTTTTATTTCGTTTGGACTCCGTTTGGTATTCCTTTTTCTGCGAAGCTCAAAAACAAGGAAAAACAGAAACTGGCACTGGGCTCTAGGTTAATAGGTTAGTCCCAAAAATAATATAAAATAGCATACTAATGCATATAAAACATCAATAACAGATAATATAATAGCATGGAACAGTCAGAAATTACAGATACGTTGGAGACGTATCAAGCATCCCCAAACTTAATTCCTGCTCGTCCTCGAGTAGGTAAATGATAAAAACAGAATTTTTTATGTGGAATGCTACCTAACATATTTATCCATGTAATTTTCTTTATTGTGGCATGAGTTCAGATCCATAAGATTCAAAAAAAGTTTAATATTGACATAAAAACGTGAAAGTCACGGAATCCAGACCCCTTGGCGGAGTTAACCGACCCGCTAGAGTGTGACTGGATCAGGGCCCGGTATAAGTGGGACCGTGTCAATAAGATCTTTTACACAGACCTGAACACGAGGGAGTTCACGAGAGTTCTGGTAATTGTTATATTACCACCTCATTATATTAGCTTCCAATCAATTCGACTACAAGTTTTATCACATTAGTAAACCATCCACGTTCCTTTTGCAGAAAGAGCAGCACTAAAAGGCAGCTGAAAGCGACGAGTCGTCACAGTCATCGGCGAGGCCCAAGTGGGACACCCCTTTCAACCGAGCCCTGAACATACTGAAAAAGGTCCCGGAGGACAAACCGCCGTCCTATGGACGTGTGCACGACGTTGGAGATGGCGCCTCGTGGAAGACGTGCTACCACGAGCAGCCAGAGGAAAGAAGGAAGAGACGGTTGCTTACTCAACAGACCATCAACGAGAAGGTCATGATTGCGGTCAATAAGACCAAAGCTGAGACCAAAGAAGAGTTGCCCGGGGTAGTCAATGCAGCGATCAATGAAGCGGTAGCTGGCGTCATGGCTCACTTCCAATCTTCAATTATTACCAGCTTGATTCCGGCAATTATCGATTGGTCGAAGAGCAATCCAGGTAAAGGGCCAGCGGACTTTCCCCTTCCCAGCTACATCGGGAGCAATTCGGTGAACATCGCACCACCAGCACTTGCTCAAGCAACCGCAAAAGGTCCCGCTCCTTTTCATAGACGCCCGACCTCCATCTCTGGCATGCTCGGTGGGGCTTCGTCTATGGCTGAGCTCGACACCCTTGTCGGTGTCAAAACCGGCGGATCTCGGGTAGGGGATCCTCGGGCGTCCGGACTATGTAACATGGGCCGGACTAATGGGCTATGAAGATACAAGACAGAAGACTTCTTCCCGTGTCCGGATGGGACTCTTCTTTGCGTGGATGGCAAGCTTGGCGTTCGGATATGTAGATTCCTTCCTTTGTAAACCGACTCTGTACAACCCTAGGCCCCTCCGGTGTCTATGTAAACCGGAGGGTTTAGTCCGTAGGGGCGATCACAATCATATAGGCTAGACATCTAGGGTTTAGCAATTATGATCTCGTGGTAGATCAACTCTTGTAATCCTCATATTCATCAAGATCAATCAATCAGGAAGTAGGGTATTACCTCCATCAAGAGGGCCCGAACCTGGGTAAACATCGAGTCCCCCGTCTCCTATTACCATCGACCTTAGACGCACAGTTCGGGACCCCCTACCTGAGATCCGCCGGTTTTGACACCGACATTGGTGCTTTCATTAAGAGTTCCGCTGTGTCGTCACCAGGAGGTTCGATGGCTCCATCCATCATCTACGACAATGCGGCCCCGGAGGAGGTTTTTCTCCCCGGCCAGATCTTCGTATTCGGCGGCTTTGCACTGCGGGCCAACTCGCTTGGCCATCTAGAGCAGATTGACAACTACGCCCCAGGTCGCCAGATTAGTTTTGGAAATCTGGACGATGTTGCTAATATCCGAGGAGACTTGATCTTCCAAGGGTTCACGACCCCAACCTCCGCTCTGGCCTTAGATCCAGAGTGCATCGCCAGGTCGGAAGACAGGATTACTGAGCCCGCCGGACTGTCTGCGGCCATTGAGCCCAGCACGGGAGAGCCGGAGGAAGTAGTGTCGCTGGCAACCATCATGAAGCCGGACTCCTCTCCGGACACCGGCTCCGAACCCTCGGAGTCAGCATCGTGTGAGCTCGGACAAGAAGTTTCCTTCCCGCCGTACTCCACAGATTTTCTTCTCCCTGGCCAGACCTCGCCTTTAAGCGAGGCTCTGGACTTGATGCGATCCCTCGTCATTACAGAGGAGCAATGTCCGAACTATGCCCAGCCCGGACTAGGGGCTGAGAGCAGGGAATTTTACGTCCTACCCACCACCCACTTCATAGCCACTGTCGAGGACTTAACTGACATGCTCGACTACGACTCCGAAGGCATCGACGATATGGACGACGATGCCGGAGAGGAGCAGGACGAAAACCCGCCGTTGGACGGCCACCTCTTCGTATGATGTGTACATGGTGGATACACCCAAAGAGGGTAACGACGACGATAAAGAAGATCCAGTTGAGGATAAACCTCCTGAGACACAGCCAAAGCGCTGACGTCAGCGGCGCCGCTCTAAATCACGTCGTGGAAAAGACAGCAATACTGGCACAGGAGGCAACAACACTCCGAACGATGTCGAAGACAAAGAAGACCCCGTCGAGCCAACTTTCGAACAGGACGATCGGGAAGATGGGCAAGTTAGCCCTGACGATCAGGCCGTAAATGAAGACTCGGAGGACAGTAATTATCTCCCACTCTCCGAGGACGAGGTGAGCCTCCGTGATGAAGAATTTATCGTGCCTGAGGAACCTCTCGAGCAGGAGCACTTTAAGCGCCGGCTAATTGCCACTACAAGGAGCCTGAAAAACAAACAGCAGCAGCTTCAAGCTGATCAAGATCTGCTCAACGATAGGTGGACTAATGTACTGGCAGCCGAGGAATACGGCCTCGAGCGCCCAACCAAAAGTTACCCGAAGCGTAAACTGCTACCCCAATTTGACGACGAGGCCCTCGAGCCCGCACCATCAACACGTAATGCGGCTGACCGACCACCTCGTGGCCAGGACAAAATGGCAACTCAAGCCGAACACCAGCCCATACTACCTCTCCGTGAAGGTAGAGATGTAACAGCTCGGGGATATACATATGACCTGCGGGAAGACCTGGATAGTAGAGCAGGTCAGACCAGATCAATCTACGGATCGCGGGGGCGTGCCGCGACGCGCGACGACGGCTATCTAGCCGGACGTGACAAGCATAATCATGCCCGGGCCGAAAACCGCAGATGGACTCCATCCGAGCTCCGTCGGGACTTGGCCCGATATAGAGGCGCCGCACACCCCCTCTGCTTCACCGATGAAGTAATGGAGCATGAATTCCCAGAAGGGTTTAAACCCGTGAATATCGAATCGTATGATGGAACAACAGATCCCGCGGTATGGATTGAGGATTTTCTTCTCCATATTCACATGGCCCGCGGTGATGATCTTCATGCCATAAAATACCTCCCACTAAAACTCAAGGGACCAGCTCGGCACTGGTTGAACAGCTTGCCTGAAAACTCCATTGGCAGCTGGGAAGACTTGGAAGATGCCTTCTGCGACAACTTCCAAGGTACATACGTTCGACCTCCGGATGCCGATGACCTAAGTCACATAGTTCAACAGCTCGGAGAGTCAGCCAGGAAGCTCTGGACTAGGTTCTTAATTAAAAAGAACCAAATCATCGACTGTCCGGACGCCGAAGCCCTAGCAGCCTTTAAACATAGCGTCCGGGATGAGTGGTTGGCCCGTCACCTCTGCCAAGAAAAACCAAAATCTATGGCAGCTCTTACCGCACTGATGACCCGCTTTTGCGCGGGAGAAGATAGCTGGCTGGCTCGACGAAACAATAGCACCAGCAATCCTGGCACCTCTGAGGTCAGGGACGGCAATGGCAAGCCTCGACGCAACAAAAACAAGCATCGAAATAATAATGTAGGAACCCAAGACATGGCGGTCAACGCCGGATACAGTGATTCCAAATCCGGTCAACGGAAGAAGCCATTCAAGGCAAACAAAGATGGCCCATCCAGTTTAGACAGGATACTAGATCGGCCCTGTCAAATTCATGGCAACCCTGACAAACCCGCCAACCATACCAACAGAAATTGTTGGGTTTTCAAACAAGCAGGAAAGCTCAACGCCAAACACAAATGGAAGGGGCCGCCTAGTGACAGCGAAGACGAGGAAACTCACCAGCCAAGCGCCTGGGGACAAAAGCAATTTTCCCCCGAAGTAAAAACAGTAAACATGATATCTGTGACGCATATCCCTACCAGGGAGCACAAGCTCGTACCACGAGATGACTACGCCATAAAGCCGGTCGTACCATGATACGTCTCAAACGTATCTATAATTTATGAAGTATTCATGCTATTATATTATCTGTTTTGGATGTTTATGGGCTTTATTATACACTTTTATATTATTTTTGGGACTAACCTATTAACCCAGAGCCCAGTGCCAGTTTCTGTTTTTTTCCCTTGTTTCAGTGTTTCGCAGAAAAGGAATATCAAACGGAGTCCAAACGGAATGAAACCTTCGGGAGCGTGATTTTTGGAACGAACGTGATCCAGGAGACTTGGAGTTGAAGTCAAGGAAGCTTTGAGGTGGCCACGAGGCAGGGAGGCGCGCCTGCACCCCTGGGTGTGCCCCCACCCTCGTGGGCCCCTCTTGGCTCCCCTGACCGACTTCTTTCGCCTATATATATCCATATACCCTAAAAAACATTGGGGAACATGATAGATCGGGAGTTCCGCCGCCGCAAGCCTCTGTAGCCACAAAAAACCAATCGGGACCCTGTTCCGGCACCCTGCCGGAGGGGGAATCCCTCACCGGTGGCCATCTTCATCATCCCGCCGCTCTCCATGACGAGGAGGGAGTAGTTCACCCTCGGTGCTGAGGGTATGTACCAGTAGCTATGTGTTTGATCTCTCTCTCTCTCGTGTTCTTGGTTTGGCACGATCTTGATGTATCGCGAGCTTTGCTATTATAGTTGGATCTTATGATGTTTCTCCCCCTCTACTCTCTTGTAATGGATTGAGTTTTCCCTTTGAAGTTATCTTATCGGATTGAGTCTTTAAGGATTTGAGAAGACTTGATGTATGTCGTGCATGTGCTTATCTGTGGTGACAATGGGATATCACGTGATCTACTTGATGTATGTTTTGGTGATCAACTTGCGGGTTCCGTAACATTGTGAACTTATGCATAGGGGTTGGCACACGTTTTCATCTTAACTCTCCGGTAGAAACTTTGGGGCACTCTTTGAAGTACTTTGTGTTGGTTTGAATAGATGAATCTGAGATTGTGTGATGCATATCGTATAATCATACCCACGGATACTTGAGGTGACATTGGAGTATCTAGGTGACATTAGGGTTTTGGTTGATTTGTATCTTAAGGTGTTATTCTAGTACGAACTCTATGATAGATCGAACGGAAAGAATAGCTTCGTGTTATTTTACTACGGACTCTTGAATAGATCGATCCGAAAGAGTAACTTTGAGGTGGTTTCGTACCCTACAATAATCTCTTCGTTTGTTCATCGCTAATAGTTACTTTGGAGTGACTCTTTGTTGCATGTTGAGGGATAGTTATATGATCCAATTATGTTATTATTGTTGAGAGAACTTGCACTAGTGAAAGTATGAACCCTTGGCCTTGTTTTCAACGCATTGCAATACCGTTTATGCTCACTTTTATCACTTGTTACCTTGCTGTTTTTATAAATTCAGATTACAAAAACCTATATCTACCATCCATATTGCAGTTGTATCACCATCTCTTCGCCGAACTAGTGCACCATACAATTTACCATTGTATTGGGTGTGTTGGGGACACAAGAGACTCTTTGTTATTTGGTTGCAGGGTTGCTTGAGAGAGACCATCTTCATCCTACGCCTCCCACGGATTGATAAACCTTAGGTCATCCACTTGAGGGAAATTTGCTACTGTCCTACAAACCTCTGCACTTGGAGGCCCAACAACGTCTACAAGAAGAAGGTTGCGTAGTAGACATCAAGCTCTTTTCTGGCGCCGTTGCCTGGGAGGTGAGTGCTTGAAGGTATATCTTTAGATCTTGCAATCGAATCTTTTAGTTTCTTGTTTTATCACTAGTTTAGTTTATAAAAGAAAACTACAAAAAAATGGAATTAAGGTTGCCTCATATGCTTCATCTTTTTAATATCTTTCGTGAAAATGATGGGAAGGAAAATTGTGCTCAAGTACTAGAAGAAGAATTACATAGAATGCTTAGCATAAAATATGTGAATGATGAGCATGGTTGCAATGTTGTTAGTATGAATTCCTTGAATATCCATGATACTAATGATATGCAAAGCCACAAGCTTGGGGATGCTATGTTTGACGAACATGATATTTTTTGTCCCCCAAGTTTGGATGAGCAAATTTATTATGATGATAGCATGCCTCCTATTTATGATGATTATATTGATGAAAGTGGGTTTGGAAGAGTGTCAACTTTAGGAAGTAATGGTCCCACTATTTTGGAGGGTGTTGAATCTTATAATATTTATGAAAGTGGATTTGGAGAGGTCATGACTTTATTTAGTGATGAATCCACTATTTCGGAAGAGGTTTCAATTAATTATGATGAGAACAAAGTTGCTACTTATGATGATTATTGTGATGACACTTATGCTATAAAAAGTAGTGATGATTATATTTATAAAACTTGTCATGATTATGATTACCCTTTTTCTGAACATTACTCCTTTAATGTGGAAACAATTTATAGTATTCGAGTTTCTTATGATACTCCCACTATTCCTAATGAGAAGAAAATTGCTTATGTGAAGAGTAATAAAATTTCTATGCTTGTAGATCATGAAAGAATGATTTAGGTGCTGGTTATATTGTTGAATTCATTCATGATGCTACTGAAAATTCTTATGAGGGAGGAATATATGCTTGTAGGAATTGCAATAATACCAAGTGTCCTGTCTATGTGAAGTTATGCTTGTTTTGCCTTCCTATGCTAGTTGATTATTGTTCACATAAGTTGTTTGCTCACAAAATCCCTATGCATAGGAAGTGGGTTAGGCTTAAATGTGCTAGTCATATTCTTCATGATGCTCTCTTTATGTTTCAATTCTTATCTTTTATGTGAGCATCATTGAAATCATCATGCCTAGCTAGGGGCGTTAAACGTTAGCGCTTGTTGGGAGACAACCCAATTTTATTTTTATTTCTTGCTTTTTGGTTCTGTTTAGTAATAAATAATTTATCTAGCCTCTGGTTAGATGTTGTTTTATGTTTTAATTAGTGTTTGTGCCAAGTAGAACCTTTGGGAAGACTTGGGTGAATTCTTTATGACCATGCTGTAAAAAACAGAAACTTTAGCACTCACGAGATTAGCTACAACTTTTTACTGGAGAGTGATATTTAGTTGATTATTTTTGCAGATTATTAATAGATAAATTCCTCAGGTCCACCAATTTATTTCAGAATTTTTTAAGTTCCAGAAGTATACGTTTGATACAGATCACTACAGACTGTTCTGTTTTTGACAGATTCTGTTTTTCGTGTGTTGTTTGCTTATTTTGATGAGTCTATGGTTAGTAAAATAGTTTATAAACCATAGAAAAGTTGGAATACAGTAGGTTTAACACCAATATAAATAAAGAATGAGTTCAATACAGTACTTTGAAGTGGTGTTTTGTTTTCTTTCGCTAACGGAGCTCACGAGTTTTCTGTTGAGTTTTGTGTTGTGAAGTTTTCAAGTTTTGGGTAGAGATTCGATGGACTATGGAATAAGGAGTGGCAAGAGCCTAAGCTTGGGGATGCCCAAGTCACCCCAAGGTAATATCCAAGGACAACCAAGAGCCTAAGCTTGGGGATGCCCCGGATGGCATCCCCTGTTTCGTCTTCGTTCATCGGTAACTTTACTTGGAGCTATATTTTTATTCACCACATGATATGTGTTTTGCTTGGAGCGTCAAATTATTTGTTAGGATTTGCTTTCTGTTATCTAGAAAAATGTTTTGCATCTTTTATTACAATAAAAGTGGCATTGATAGTCTTTACTATGCCTATTTTACAAGTCTACATGTTGCTGTTTGGAAACAGAAAGTTTACCGCTGTTGCAAAAATTCCCTAGAAAATTCAGAATGTGATAAAATGTTGAAAACTTTTTCATAATAAGATCTGATAAATTTACTACAGTGGGAATTTTCTTTCATAATTTTTTGAGCTAGGGAAGTATGGATCTTGCTGCATTCTTTACAGACTGTCCTGTTTAGGCAGATTGCTGTTATGTTTGCATTGTTTGCATATGTTTGCTTGTTTAATGATTCTATTTGAGGATAGGACTATTAAATATGCAGAGGCATTTAGTACGCAATGTTGAATAATAAATTTAGTGATTTGCTACAGTATAGTATGATAAGGTTTTTGCATTGGTTTATGCTAACTTATCTCACGAGTCCTTGTTGAGTTTGTGTGGATGAAGCTTTTGAGATTTAGGAAGACCGTAATATGAGAGGAATTAAGGAGACACAAAAGCTCAAGCTTGGGGATGCCCAAGGCATACCAAGATAATATTTCAAGAAGTCTCAAGTGTCTAGGCTTGGGGATGTCCCGGTTGGCATCCCACCTTTCTTCTTCGACAATTATCGGTTAGTATCGGTTGATCCTAAGTTTTTGCTTCTTCACATGATGAGTGCTATACTTGAAATGTTGTTTTATTTTGTTTTGCTTGATGTTTGAATAATATACCAAGATCTGAAATTCTTAAATGAGAGATAGTCCTCATATAGCTAAATAATTATTTAACTACTCATTGATCTTCACTTATATCTTTTTGGAGTAGTTTGTCATTTACTCGTGTGCTTCACTTATATCCTATGAGTAAATGGTTGAATGATTTGAATGTCATAAATCTGAAATTATATATGTTTCATATGCTTATCCCATGGGGAGTAATGACTTTACATATAAGAAGTAGAGGTGGTAAATTTATTGAAGGTTAGCAAACATTGTATTGGTCACTTGAACAATTCATGAAAGAATATTAAAGGAAGAGAGATTTCACATATAAATATACTATCTTGGACATATTTTGTAATTGTGAGCACTCATTAAAATATGACATGCTAAAAGGTTGATGTTGGATAAGGAAGACAACGTAATGGGTTATGTTTTCTTATATCCGAAATAAAGTATATTGTCATGGATCGCCCAACACGTTGAGCTTGCCTTTCCCCCTCATGCTAGCCAAATTCTTTGCACCAAGTAGAGATACTACTTGTGCTTCCAAACATCCCTTAAACCAGTATTGCCATGAGAGTCCACCATACCTACCTATGGATTGAGTAAGGTCCTTCAAGTAAGTTGTCATCGGTGCATGCAATAAAAATTGCTCTCTAAATATGTATGATCATTTAGTGTGGAGAAAATAAGCTTTATACGATCTTGTGATATGGAAGCAATAAAAGCGACGGACTGCATAATAAAGGTCCCTATCACAAGTGGCAATATAAAGTGACGTTCCCTTGCATTAAGATTTTGTGCATCCAACTATAAAAGCGCATGGCAACCTCTGCTTCCCTCTGCGAAGGGCCTATCTTTTATTCTTGTCTTTTACCTTATGCAAGAGTCATGGTGATCTTCACCTTTCCTTTTTACATTTTATCCTTTGGCAAGCACATTGTGTTGGAAAGATTCTGATATATATATATCCAATTGGATGTAAGGCATCATGAACTATTATTGTTGACATTACCCTTGAGGTAAAAGGTTGGGAGGCGAATCTATAAGCCCCTATCTTTCTCTGTGTATGATTAAAACTTTGAACCCATAAATATCGCGTGAGTGTTAGCAATTGTGAAAGACTAAATGATAGTTGAGTATGTGGAGTTTGCTAAATCAAAGCTCTGACATAGACTCTTCCTGAAAATAAGATGAATTGTAATTGTTTGATGACTGATAACACGGTTTGTTAGTTTTCAAGAAAGTTTATGATCTATACTTTAACATGTGAATAGCTTGTTACTTGATCATGAGAAGCTTTATGAGATGAGCTACTGTTATGATATACAATGATGCTAGAAAAGGTGATTGAAATTATCATTGATCAAACTTGTGCACCTGCTAGCATTCACACTTCATAAATTATTTCTTTTATCATTTACCTACTCGAGGACGAGCAGGAATTAAGCTTGGGGATGCTGATACGTCTCCAACATATCTATAATTTATGAAGTATTCATGCTATTATATTATCTGTTTTGGATGTTTATGGGCTTATTATACACTTTTATATTATTTTTGGGACTAACCTATTAACCCAGAGCCCAGTGCCAGTTTCAGTTTTTCCCTTGTTTCAGTGTTTCGCAGAAAAGGAATATCAAACGGAGTCCAAACGGAATGAAACCTTCAGGAGCGTGATTTTTGGAACGAACGTGATCCAGGAGACTCGGTGTTGAAGTAAAGGAAGCTTCGAGGTGGCCACGAGGCAGGGAGGCGCGCCTGCCCCCTGGGCGCGCCCCCACCCTCGTGGGCCCCTCGTGGCTCCCCTGACTGACTTCTTTCGCCTATATATATCCATATACCCTAAAAAACATCGGGGAACAGGATAGATCGGGAGTTCCGCCGCTGCAAGCCTCTGTATCCACCAAAAACTAATCGGGACCCTATTCTGGCACCCTGCCGGAGGGGGAATCCCTCACCGGTGGCCATCTTCATCATCCCGGCGCTCTCCATGACGAGGAGGGAGTAGTTCACCCTCGGGGCTGAGGGTATGTACCAGTAGCTATGTGTTTGATCTCTCTCTCTCTCTCTCTCTCTCTCGTGTTCTTGATTTGGCACGATCTTGATGTATCGCGAGCTTTGCTATTATAGTTGGATCTTATGATGTTTCTCCCCCTCTACTCTCTTGTAATGGATTGAGTTTTCCCTTTGAAGTTATCTCATCGGATTGAGTCTTTAAGGATTTGAGAACACTTGATGTATGTCGTGCATGTGCTTATCTGTGGTGACAATGGGATATCATGTGATCTACTTGATTTATGTTTTGGTGATCAACTTGCGGGTTCCGTAACATTGTGAACTTATGCATAGGGATTGGCACACGTTTTCATCTTGACTCTCCGGTAGAAACTTTGGGGCACTCTTTGAAGTACTTTGTGTTGGTTTGAATAGATGAATCTGAGATTGTGTGATGCATATCGTATAATCATACCCACGGATACTTGAGGTGACATTGGAGTATCTAGGTGACATTAGGGTTTTGGTTGATTTGTATCTTAAGGTGTTATTCTAGTACGAACTCTATGATAGATCGAACGGAAAGAATAGCTTCGTGTTATTTTACTACGGACTCTTGAATAGATCGATCCAAAATAGTAACTTTGAGGTG
Organism: Aegilops tauschii subsp. strangulata; assembly: GCF_002575655.3. Taxonomy (NCBI): domain Eukaryota; kingdom Viridiplantae; phylum Streptophyta; class Magnoliopsida; order Poales; family Poaceae; genus Aegilops; species Aegilops tauschii. The sequence goes on from NC_053041.3 coordinate 486,113,503, forward strand.
GTTTCGTACCCTACAATAATCTCTTCGTTTGTTCACCGCTAATAGTTACTTTGGAGTGACTCTTTGTTGCATGTTGAGGGATAGTTATATGATCCAATTATGTTATTATTGTTGAGAGAACTTGCACTGGTGAAAGTATGAACCTAGGCCTTGTTTTCAATGCATTGCAATACCGTTTATGCTCACTTTTATCACTTGTTACCTTGCTGTTTTTATAAATTCAGATTACAAAAACCTATATCTACCATCCATATTGCAGTTGTATCACCATCTCTTCGCCGAACTAGTGCACCCATACAATTTACCATTGTATTGGGTGTGTTGGGGACACAAGATACTCTTTGTTATTTGGTTGCAGGGTTGCTTGAAAGAGACCATCTTCATCCTACGCCTCCCACGGATTGATAAACCTTAGGTCATCCACTTGAGGGAAATTTGCTACTGTCCTACAAACCTCTGCACTTGGAGGCCCAACAATGTCTACAAGAAGAAGGTTGCGTACTAGACATCATACCAGCATTTAACCCATGGGCAACCTGTCCGATCACTTTTGATTGCAATGACCGCCCAACAGGTATCCGTCACAAAGGTTCGGCAGCTCTAGTCCTCGACCCAATCATTGATGGATTCCATCTCACACGAGTCCTTCTGGACGGTGGTAGTAGCCTTAATTTGCTCTATCAAGACACTGTTCGCAAAATGGGCATTGATCCCTCAAGGATCAAGCCCACCACAACTACCTTCAAAGGTGTAATACCTGGCGAAGAAGCTCACTGTACGGGATCAATCACACCGGAAGTCGTCTTCGGTTCGCCGGACAACTTCCGAAGCGAAGCGTTGATCTTCGATATTGTTCTGTTCTGAAGTGGATACCATGCACTGCTTGGGCGGACCACGTTCGCTCGTTTCAATGCGGTCCCACACTACGTCTATCTAAAGCTTAAGATGCCTGGTCCACGCGGTATTATAGCGATCAATGGAAACACAGAACGCCCCCTCCATTTCGAGGAGTATACCACGGCCATCATAGCCGAAGTACCAAGCGGACTCGTCAAACCGCCTACCTCATTGGCCATTAAGCCACCGACCTCTACTACGCAAGACCGGCCACTTTTAGAGCTGGATTAGCAGTTCCGCCTCCGTCGTTCGCTGCATATGCCCTCGAAGTTCACATCGCACATGCATAATTATGCACTTAAAATACCTTGGTCGTCGGCGGAGGCACAATGCAGGCAGGCCTACAGCACAGTTTGTCCTCCTACAACTTTTCTTCCTTCTTTTTAAACTATTTCTTATCTTTTGTCATAGATGAATCAAAACCTGTTCGTCCTATGGACCTGCAAGGACTCTTTCAGAGCCCTGTTTCGTCCAAGCAACCAAAGATTGCTCCTTTTAAGGAATCCTCTTCGCTAAGGCAAAGGCAGCGCAGACATGCGACAGGAGGTCCAAAAGATTTTTTTGTAGACCAAACACTCTATTTAAAACCTGGATATAGCCTTTCTCCTTAGCCTTCGACCCCTGACATGTAAAATGATCTGGGTAGAGGTGTTATTGTTGGAAATATGCCCTAGAGGCAATAATAAATGGTTATTATTATATTTCTTTGTTCATGATAATAGTCTATTATTCATGCTATAATTGTATTGTCCGGAAATCATAATACATGTGTGGATACATAGACCACAACGTGTCCCTAGTAAGCCTCTAGTTGACTAGCTCGTTGATCAACAGATAGTCATGGTTTCCTGACTATGGACATTGGATGTCATTGATAACGGGATCACATCATTAGGATAATGATGTGATGGACAAGACCCAATCCGAAGCATAGCATAAAAGATCGTGTAGTTTCGTTTGCTAGAGCTTTTCCAATGTCAAGTATCTTTTCCTTAGACCATGAGATCGTGCAACTCCCGGATACCGTAGGAGTGCTTTGGGTGTGCCAAACGTCACAACGTAACTGGGTGACTATAAAGGTGCACTACGGGTATCTCCGAAAGTGTCTGTTGGGTTGGCACGGATCGAGACTGGGATTTGTCACTCCGTGTGACGGAGAGGTATCTCTGGGCCCACTCGGTAATGCATCATCATAATGAGCTCAATGTGACTAAGGCGTTAGTCACGGGATCATGCATTGCGGTACGAGTAAAGAGACTTGCCGGTAACGAGATTGAACAAGGTATTGGGATACCGACGATCGAATCTCGGGCAAGTAACATACCGATTGACAAAGGGAATTGCATACGGATTGATTGAATCCTCGACACCGTGGTTCATCCGATGAGATCATCGTGGAACATGTGGGAGCCAACATGGGCATCCAGATCCCGCTGTTGGTTATTGACCGGAGAGGCGTCTCGGTCATGTCTGCATGTCTCCCGAACCCGTAGGGTCTACACACTTAAGGTTCGGTGACGCTAGGGTTGTAGAGATATATGTATGCGGAAACCTGAAAGTTGTTCGGAGTCCCGGATGAGATCCCGGACGTCACGAGAGGTTCCAGAATGGTCCGGAGGTGAAGAATTATATATAGGAAGTCCAGTTTCGGCCACCGGGAAAGTTTCGGGGGATACCGGTATTGTACCGGGACCACCGGAAGGGTCCCGGGGGTCCACCGGGTGGGGCCACCTATCCCGGAGGGCCCCGTGGGCTGAAAGTGGAAGGGAACTAGCCCTTAGTGGGCTGGGGCGCCCCCCTTGGGCCTCCCCCCATGCGCCTAGGGTTGGGAACCCTAGGGGGGGAGCTTCCCCCTTGCCTTGGGGGGCAAGGCACCCCTTCCCCCCTTTGGCCGCCGCCCCCCCTTGGAGATCCCATCTCCCTGGGCCAGCGCCCCCCAGGGGGCCTATATAAAGGGGGGGAGGGAGGGCAGCAACACACAGCCTTGGGCGCCTCCCTCCTCCCCTGCAACACCTCTCTCTCTCTCTCTCTCTCTCTCTCTCTCTCTCTCGCAGAAGCTCGGCAAAGCCCTGCTGGAGACCCGCTACATCCACCACCACGCTGTCGTGCTGCTGGATCTCCATCAACCTCTCCTTCCCCCTTGCTGGATCAAGAAGGAGGAGACGTCGCTGCACCGTACGTGTGTTGAACGCGGAGGTGCCGTCCGTTCGGCACTCGGGCATCGGTGATTTGGATCACGGCGAGTACGACTCCGTCATCCACGTTCATTGGAACGCTTCCGCTCGCGATCTACAAGGGTATGTAGATGCACTCCTTTCCCCTCGTTGCTAGTAGACTCCATAGATGCATCTTGGTGAGCGTAGAAAAATTTTAAATTATGCTACGATTCCCAACAGTGGCATCATGAGCCAGGCCTATGCGTAGTTACTAAGCACGAGTAGAACACAAAGAACTTGTGGGCGTTGATGTTGCCAATTCTTCTTGCCGCTACTAGTCGTTTCTTGTTTCGGCGGCATTGTAGGATGAAGCGGCCTGAACCGACCTTACACGTACGCTTACGTGAGACAGGTTCCACCGACTGACATGCACTAGTTGCATAAGGTGGCTAGCGGGTGTCTGTTTCTCCTACTTTAGTCGGAACGGATTCGATGAAAAGGGTCCTTATGAAGTGTAAATAGAAATTGGCAAATCACGTTGTGGTCATACGTAGGTAAGAAACGTTCTTGCTAGAAACCTACAAACCACGTAAAAAACTTGCAACAACAATTAGAGGACGTCTAACTTGTTTTTGCAGCATATGTTATGTGATGTGATATGGCCAGAAGATGTGATGAATGATATATGTGATGTATGAGATTGATCATATTCTTGTAATAGGAATCACGACTTGCATGTCGATGAGTATGACAACCGGCAGGAGCCATAGGAGTTGTCTTTATTATTTTGCATGACCTGCGTGTCATTGACTAACGCCATGTAAATTACTTTACTTTGTTGCTAAACGCGTTAGCCATAGAAGTAGAAGTAATCGTTGGCGTGACGACTTCATGAAGACACAATGATGGAGATCATGGTGTCATGCCGGTGACGAAGATGATCATGGTGCCCCGAAGATGGAGATCAAAGGAGCATAATGATATTGGCCATATCATGTCACTATTTGATTGCATGTGATGTTTATCATGTTTTGCATCTTATTTGCTTAGAACGACGGTAGTAAGTAAGATGATCCCTTATAATAATTTCAAGAAAGTGTTCACCCTAACTGTGCACCGTTGCGAAGGTTCGTTGTTTCGAAGCACCACGTGATGATCGGGTGTGATAGATTCTAACGTTCGAATACAACGGGTGTTGACGAGCCTAGCATGTACAGACATGGCCTCGGAACACACGCAATACACTTAGGTTGACTTGACGAGCCTAGCATGTACAGACATGGCCTCGGAACACGGAGGACCGAAAGGTCGAGCATGAGTCGTATAGAAGATACGATCAACATGGAGATGTTCACCGATCTTGACTAGTCCGTCTCACGTGATGATCGGACACGGCCTAGTTAAACTCGGATCATGTTTCACTTAGATGACGAGAGGGATGTCTATCTGAGTGGGAGTTCATTAAATAATTTGATTAGATGAACTCAATTATCATGAACTTAGTCTAAAATCTTTACACTATGTCTTGTAGATCAAATGGCCAACGTTGTCCTAAATTTCAACGCGTTCCTAGAGAATACCAAGCTGAAAGATGATGGCAGCAACTATACGGACTGGGTCCAGAACCTGAGGCTCATCCTTATAGTAGCCAAGAAAGATTATGTCTTAGAAGCACTGCTAGGTGAAGCACCAATCCCAGAGAACCAAGACGTTATGAACGCTTGGCAGCAGCGTGCTGATGATTACTCCCTCGTTCAGTGCGGCATGCTTTACAGCTTAGAACCGGGTCTCCAAAAGCATTTTGAGAAACATGGAGCATATGAGATGTTCGAGGAGCTGAAACTGGTTTTTCAAGCTCATGCCCGGGTCGAGAGATATGATGTCTTCGACAGGTTCTTCAGCTGTAAAATGGAGGAGAACAGTTCTGTCAGTGAGCACATACTCAGAATGTCTGGGTTGCACAACCGCTTGTCTCAGCTGGGAGTTAATCTCCCGGATGACGCGGTCATTGACAGAATCCTTCAGTCGCTTCCACCAAGCTACAAGAGCTTTGTGATGAACTACAATATGCAGGGGATGGAAAAGACCATTCCCGAGGTATATTCAATGCTGAAATCAGCGGAAGGGGATATCAGAAAAGAACATCAAGTGTTGATGGTGAATAAAACCACTAAGTTCAAGAAGGGCAAGGGTAAGAAGAACTTCAAGAAGGACGGCAAGGGAGTTGCCGCGCCCGGTAAACCAGTTACTGGGAAGAAGTCGAAGAATGGACCCAAGCCTGAAACTGAGTGCTTTTATTGCAAGGGAAGTGGTCACTGGAAGCGGAACTGCCCCAAATACTTAGCGGACAAGAAGAAGGCCGGCAACACCAAAGGTATATGTGATATACAAGTTATTGATGTGTACCTTACCAGTACTCGTAGTAGCTCCTGGGTATTTGATACCGGTGCGGTTGCTCATATTTGTAACTCAAAACAGGAACTACGGAATAAACGGAGACTGGCAAAGGACGAGGTGATGATGCGCGTCGGGAATGGTTCCAAGGTCGATGTGATCGCCGTCGGCACGCTACCTCTGCATCTACCCACGGGATTAGTTTTAAACCTCAATAATTGTTATTTAGTGCCAGCTTTGAGCATGAACATTGTATCTGGATCTCGTTTAATTCGAGATGGCTACTCATTTAAATCCGAGAATAATGGTTGTTCTGTTTATTTGAGAGATATGTTTTATGGTCATGCCCCGCTGGTCAATGGTTTATTTTTGATGAATCTCGAACGTGATGTTACACATGTTCATAGTGTGAATACCAAAAGATGTAAAGTTGATAATGATAGTCCCACATACTTGTGGCACTGCCGCCTTGGTCACATTGGTGTCAAGCGCATGAAGAAGCTCCATGCAGATGGACTTTTGGAGTCTCTTGATTACGAATCATTTGACACGTGCGAACCATGCCTCATGGGTAAGATGACCAAGACTCCGTTCTCCGGAACAATGGAGCGAGCGACCAACTTATTGGAAATCATACATACCGATGTGTGCGGTCCAATGAGTGTTGAGGCTCGCGGAGGATATCGTTATGTTCTCACTCTCACTGATGACTTAAGTAGATATGGGTATGTCTACCTAATGAAACACAAGTCTGAAACCTTTGAAAAGTTCAAGGAATTTCAGAGTGAAGTTGAGAATCAACGTGACAGAAAAATAAAATTCTTACGATCAGATCGTGGTGGAGAATATTTAAGTCACGAATTTGGTACACACTTAAGGAAATGTGGAATAGTTTCACAACTCACGCCGCCTGGAACACCTCAGAGAAATGGTGTGTCCGAACGTCGTAATCGCACTCTATTGGATATGGTGCGATCTATGATGTCTCTTACCGATTTACCGCTCTCATTTTGGGGCTATGCTTTAGAGACTGCCGCATTCACTTTAGATAGGGCTCCGTCTAAATCCGTTGAGACGACACCGTATGAATTATGGTTTGGGAAGAAACCTAAGCTGTCGTTTCTAAAAGTTTGGGGATGCGATGCTTATGTCAAGAAACTTCAACCTGAAAAGCTCGAACCCAAGTCGGAAAAATGCGTCTTCATAGGATACCCTAAGGAAACTATTGGGTATACCTTCTACCTCAGATCCGAAGGCAAGATCTTCGTTGCCAAGAACGGGTCCTTTCTAGAGAAGGAGTTTCTCTCGAAAGAATTGAGTGGGAGGAAAGTGGAACTTGATGAGGTGATAGTCATCCCTTCCGAACCGGAAAGTAGCGCAGCGCGGGAAAATGTTCCTGTGGTGCCTACACTGACTGGGGAGGAAGTTAATGAAGATGATCATGAAGCTTCGGATCAAGTTACTGAACTTCGTAGGTCCACAAGGACACGTTCCGCACCAGAGTGGTACGGCAACCCTGTCCTGGAAATCATGTTGTTAGACAACGATGAACCTTCGAACTATGAAGAAGCGATGGCGGGCCCGGATTCCGACAACTGGCTAGAAGCCATGAAATCCGAGATAGGATCCATGTATGAAAACGAAGTATGGACTTTGACTGACTTGCCCGATGATCAGCGAGCCATAGAAAACAAATGGATCTTTAAGAAGAAGACAGACGCGGATGGTAATGTGACCATCTACAAAGCTCGACTTGTCGCTAAGGGTTATCGACAAGTTCAAGGGGTTGACTACGATGAGACTTTCTCACCCGTAGCGAAGCTGAAGTCCGTCCGAATCATGTTAGCAATTGCCGCATACTATGATTATGAGATATGGCAGATGGACGTCAAAACGGCATTCCTTAACGGCTTCCTTAAGGAAGAGTTGTATATGATGCAGCCGGAAGGTTTTGTCGATCCTAAGAATGCTAACAAAGTATGCAAGCTCCAGCGCTCGATCTATGGGCTGGTGCAAGCATCTCAGAGTTGGAACATTCGCTTTGATGAGATGATCAAAGCGTTTGGGTTTACACAGACTTATGGAGAAGCCTGTGTTTACAAGAAAGTGAGTGGGAGCTCTGTAGCATTTCTCATATTATATGTGGATGACATACTATTGATGGGAAATGATATAGAATTCTTGGAGAGTATAAAGGCCTATTTGAATAAGTGTTTTTCAATGAAGGACCTTGGAGAAGCTGCTTATATATTAGGCATCAAGATCTATAGAGATAGATCAAGACGCCTCATTGGTCTTTCACAGAGTACATACCTTGACAAGATATTGAAGAAGTTCAATATGGATCAGTCCAAGAAGGGGTTCTTGCCTGTATTGCAAGGTGTGCAATTGAGCACGGCTCAATGCCCGACCACGGCAGAAGATATAGAAAAGATGAGTGTCATCCCCTATGCCTCGGCCATAGGGTCTATTATGTATGGCATGCTGTGTACCAGACCTGATGTAAACCTTGCCGTAAGTTTGGTAGGAAGGTACCAAAGTAATCCCGGCATGGAACACTGGACAGCGGTCAAGAATATCCTGAAGTACCTGAAGAGGACTAAGGATATGTTTCTCGTTTATGGAGGTGACGAAGAGCTCGTCGTAAAGGGTTACGTCGACGCTAGCTTCGACACAGATCTGGATGACTCGAAGTCACAAACCGGATACGTGTATATTTTGAATGGAGGAGCAGTAAGCTGGTGCAGTTGCAAGCAAAGCGTCGTGGCGGGATCTACATGTGAAGCGGAGTACATGGCAGCCTCGGAGGCAGCACAGGAAGCAGTCTGGATGAAGGAGTTCATTACTGACCTAGGGGTGATTCCCAATGCGTCGGGCCCGATGACTCTCTTCTGTGACAACACTGGAGCTATTGCCCTTGCGAAGGAGCCCAGGTTTCACAGGAAGACCAGGCATATCAAGCGTCGCTTCAACTCCATTCGTGAAAGTGTTCAAAATGGAGACATAGATATTTCTAAAGTACATACGGACCTGAATGTAGCAGATCCGTTGACTAAACCTCTCCCTAGGGCAAAACATGATCAACACGAGGACGCAATGGGTGTTTGATTCATCACAATGTAACTAGATTATTGACTCTAGTGCAAGTGGGAGACTGTTGGAAATATGCCCTAGAGGCAATAATAAATGGTTATTATTATATTTCTTTGTTCATGATAATAGTCTATTATTCATGCTATAATTGTATTGTCCGGAAATCGTAATACATGTGTGGATACATAGACCACAACGTGTCCCTAGTAAGCCTCTAGTTGACTAGCTCGTTGATCAACATATAGTCATGGTTTCCTGACTATGGACATTGGATGTCATTGATAACGGGATCACATCATTAGGAGAATGATGTGATGGACAAGACCCAATCCGAAGCATAGCATAAAAGATCGTGTAGTTTCGTTTGCTAGAGCTTTTCCAATGTCAAGTATCCTTTCCTTAGACCATGAGATCGTGCAACTCCCGGATACCGTAGGAGTGCTTTGGGTGTGCCAAACGTCACAACGTAACTGGGTGACTATAAAGGTGCACTACGGGTATCTCCGAAAGTGTCTGTTGGGTTGGCACGGACCGAGACTGGGATTTGTCACTCCGTGTGACGGAGAGGTATCTCTGGGCCCACTCGGTAATGCATCATCATAATGAGCTCAATGTGACTAAGGCGTTAGTCATGGGATCATGCATTGCGGTACGAGTAAAGAGACTTGCCGGTAACGAGATTGAACAAGGTAATGGGATACCGACGATCGAATCTCGGGCAAGTAACATACCGATTGACAAAGGGAATTGCATACGGATTGATTGAATCTTCGACACCGTGGTTCATCCGATGAGATCATCGTGGAACATGTGGGAGCCAACATGGGTATCCAGATCCCGCTGTTTGTTATTGACCGGAGAGGCGTCTCGGTCATGTCTGCATGTCTCCCGAACCCGTAGGGTCTACACACTTAAGGTTCGGTGACGCTAGGGTTGTAGAGATATATGTATGCGGAAACCCGAAAGTTGTTCGGAGTTCCGGATGAGATCGCGGACGTCACGAGAGGTTCCGGAATGGTCCGGAGGTGAAGAATTATATATAGGAAGTCCAGTTTCGGCCACCGGGAAAGTTTCGGGGGTTACCGGTATTGTACCGGGACCACCGGAAGGGTCCCGGGGGTCCACCGGGTGGGGCCACCTATCCCGGAGGGCCCCGTGGGCTGAAAGTGGAAGGGAACCCGCCCTTAGTGGGCTGGGGCGCCCCCCTTGGGCCTCCCCCCATGCGCCTAGGGTTGGGAACCCTAGGGGGGAGCTTCCCCCTTGCCTTGGGGGGCAAGGCACCCCTTCCCCCCTTTGGCCGCCGCCCCCCCTTGGAGATCCCATCTCCCTGGGCCGGCGCCCCCCAGGGGGCCTATATTAAGGGGGGGGGAGGGAGGGCAGCAACACACAGCCTTGGGCGCCTCCCTCCTCCCCTGCAACACCTCTCTCTCTCTCGCAGAAGCTCGGCAAAGCCCTGCTGGAGACCCGCTACATCCACCACCACGCCGTCGTGCTGCTGGATCTCCATCAACATCTCCTTCCCCCTTGCTGGATCAAGAAGGAGGAGACGTCGCTGCACCATACGTGTGTTGAATGCGGAGGTGCCGTCCGTTCGGCACTCGGTCATCGGTGATTTGGATCACGGCGAGTACGACTCCGTCATCCACGTTCATTGGAACGCTTCCGCTCGCGATCTACAAGGGTATGTAGATGCACTCCTTTCCCCTAGTTGCTAGTAGACTCCATAGATGCATCTTGGTGAGCGTAGAAATTTTTTAAATTATGCTACGATTCCCAACAGTTATAATCTGTAAGATTGCGCTCGGCGTATCAATCAGATTCCAGTGGACATAATCCGTCTTCAGTACTTACTTTTTCTCATAGAACTGTATTGTATCTTTTCGGTGGTTTCACGTATACACCTCACCACTAATCGCCAGGGGCTCGATACGGTAACATATTAAATTGCCAACAAGTCCGAACAGCTCTACAACATACTTCAGCGTCACGAGTTTTGGCATTATATGCATCAGCTCCGAATCATGTCTTTGGTCAATAGTTGGGTTGCCCGGCTCCTGTGCTTACTACCTTATGTTCCGCTCTATCGGCTAGGGTAGTAAATGGAGAACTACCGCGATTGTGTTTCCGGTTCACCCGGTTAAGCACCTCAGTAGAGAAAGTCGAAAACTGACTGTCATGATGCGGCGAGAGCTGGTCAACCACTCGGCGACTTATTAAAATCTTTTGCGATTTCTTCCGTATAACATGAAGGACCATTTTCCGGCAACCTATGTAGCACAACCATATTCGGAAAACCGCGTACATACAATGGGCTATATCGTAGACCCACCATCAAACTCCTATGGCTAAGAGAAGGTGTTAAAGCCCTATAGTCCAATTGCCTAGTTCACCGCACTGACACCTCCTTCACGGACGAAGACATTGGGTCAAGTGTAGTCAGTCGTTATTCCGAACACCCTCGCATTATATGCGAGGGGGCTAAAGCCGACGACTGACAAACCTTCAGATTATAAAAAAAAGGCCGCACAAGAGGAAATGCCTTTCAGGCAAAAGGCATAAATATAACACAACCTTAATATATCATAATATTGTTATCACAATTCCGATACATTCACTCGAGCATAATATCCTTCGAGCACTGACCCTCTATCAAGCGGGCGCCCTCTAGGACATCTTCAAAATAATGCTCCGGCGTGCGATGGTCATTGCCCTCGGGTGGACTGTTTGCTGCAACATCGACGGCCTTCATTTTTCCCCAGTACGTCTTGACGCGGGCAAAGGCCATCCGTGCACCTTCAATGCATGTTGACCGCTTCACGGCGTCGATACGCGGAACCACATCAACAAGTCGCTGCACCAAACTGAAATAAGTGTTCGGAATTGGCTCAGTTGGCCACAGACGGACCACGACTTCCTCCATGGCAGCTCCGGACACCTTGTGGAGCTCGGCCCACTGGGCCATTTGTTCGTTCAGCAACAACGGACGCTTTGGCACGTTGAACTGTAACCAGAAAAGCTTCTCCACTACATGTCCGTCTTGCACTTGATAGAACTGCGCCGCATTGGCGACACTCTTCGGCAGGTCCAAGAATGAGTCTGGAGAACTCCACAATTGATTAAGCAGGGCATACTTCGGGTCGCCGAATTTAGTCTGTAATAGAAAGGGCTTACCAGCCGCTATCTCCCCAGCTTGCCGGATCTCCTCCCGAGCCGCTCTAGACTCGGACCGTGCCTCTCGCGCCTCTTGTAAAGCCTTGTTGAGTTCGACTGCCTTGGCTTTGTTATCCTTCTCGAGTGATTCGCATTGGCTCGTGGCATCCTTCAGCTCTCGCGCCATGGTAGATATTCTCTCCTCGCACTGGCGCCGAGCGGCTTGTTCGGCCCTTAACTCAGCAGCTGCCTTCTTGACAGCCGCATTGCTCACTCTGGCTTGCTCCTTGGCCCGAGCAAGTTCAGCCCGAAGGGTCTCAACTGCAGCAGCACCATCTGCAATTATGCATGTCCAATATATAATTCTCAGCTTCGTGCTCATATTATTATACATGCATAAGCTTACTGTCCCAAAACATACCTTGTGCCTCGTCGAGCCGCCTGTTAATAAGAGTAATGTCCTCATCCTCTGACTCAAGTTTCTGCTTTAAATCTGCAACTTCCGCAGCATGGGCAGTCGCCATTGACATAACCGCCTGTGTTCAAATTAATCATATCATTTCCTGAGCATATCTTTTTGATCCTCTGATCGCTTCCCTGTGGAAGCCGACCAGAGTCTCAGGGGCTACTATCTATACACAGGCGCATTCTGCATGTAAAGAGTGGTTAAGATATTACATGGCATACCTCAAAGCCTCTTAGTAGGCCCGCGAAAGCTTCATTCAATCCGCTTCTTGCGGACAGAATCCTCTCAACTACCATACCCATTAAGGTACGATGTTCCTCTGAGATGGACGCATTCTGCAACATGCCCATTAATGTATCCGGCGCCTCCGGATTCCGGGAGGCGGCTGCAGGAGTACGAACTCCCTTTGAAGGGATATGTTTACTTGACCCTAGAGTCGTCTTCGGCTATAAACCGGATAGTCTGGGGCCTTTATTGTTGGTCCCCGTAGGGGCTGCACACCCCGGACCCTTGACGACCGAAGTATCACCTTCGGGCGCTATCTTCATTGCCCCCCGCACCACTTGGTGATCGGGGTAGACCCTCCGGGATGACACCTTGAAGTCATCCGCCCTAAGGGGCGAGGAAGCTTGTGGAGGCGTCTCGCTTTCCATCATCTCCGGAAGCAGGTCACCCGAGGAGGAGGACTGTTGTGGAAGACTGCGGGCCGGACTGCAAACATACATTTAAGATGTTACCCTTGTGACCTGAAAAGAACGGTATATGTCTGGAATACCCTTGTTCACTTACGATTCGTGAAAGGCTTGTCCTTACGGAGGAACTGTGTGGCAACGTCGTCTTCCGAACCCGAACCGTCTGACAGGGACATCTTCCCTCTCTTGGGAGTCTCCACCTTCAAATCTTCGGAGGCGGTCCTTTTCTTCCCATGGGGAGAAGGGATATCAGCTTCTTCATCCCCTTCGTCTTCAAAAGAGGGAGCTCCGGTCTCCCCGTACATAGCGTCTGGTGTACCTTTAGAGTGGAAACCACCTTTGGCCCCTTTTTCTCTCCTCTTTGTCCTCCTTCGCCGGCACTTCATACGGCGCCGGGGCCAGCATCCTTGTTAACACAGGATCAGCTGAGTCATCAGGAAGTGGAGCCGAACACCTAATTCATTCCGCCTTCTTTATCCATCCCTGGTCGAAGGCAGGTTTCTCAGTATATTGATACGGGATAATCAACTAAGCTGTGTTCAGGAGTCAAGTGCTTACCGACGTATCCGGATGGTTGCAGTCGAGGCCGATGTCCTCGGTTGTATCCGGCCACTGCTTTCGGGTCCTGAAGGATAACTTCCGCATCCCTTTGTGCGTTGTGCCGAAGAAGTGTTGAAGGGTCCGTGGTCCTTCCGGATTGAACTCCCACAAGCGGAGAGGCCGTCGCTGGCACGGCAGGACCCGGCGGACTAGCATTACCTGGATCACGTTGATGAGACCGGTGTCCTTTTCAAGGAGGCTCCGGATACGGCTTTGTAGCGTCTGCACTTCATCAATTGATCCCCGGTCCAGCTATCGGTGTCAAAACCGGCGGATCTCAGGTAGGGGGTCGCGAACTGTGTGTCTAAGGCGGATGGTAACAGGAGGCGGGGGACACGATGTTTACCTATGTTCAGGCCCTCTCGATGGAGGTAATACCCTACTTCCTGCTTGATTGATCTTGATGATATGAGTATTACAAGAGTTGATCTACCACGAGATCGTAGAGGCTAAACCCTAGAAGCTAGCCTATGGTATGATTGTTGTTGTCCTACGGACTAAACCCTCCGGTTTATATAGACACCAGAGGGGGCTAGGGTTACACAGAGTCGGTTACAAGGGAGGAGATCTACATATCCGTATTGCCAAGCTTGCCTTCCACGCCAAGGAGAGTCCCATCCGGACACGGGACGAAGTCTTCATCCTTGTATCTTCATAGTCCAACAGTCCGGCTAAAGTATATAGTCCGGCCGTCCGAGGACCCCCTAATCCAAGACTCCCTCAGTAGCCCCTGAACCAGGCTTCAATGACGATGAGTCCGGCACGCAGATTGACTTCGGCATTGCAAGGCGGGTTCCTCCTCCGAATACTCCATAGAAGATTTTGAACACAAGGATAGTGTCCGGCTATGCGAAACAAACTCCACATACCACCGCAGAGAGAATAATATTTCCACAAATCTAATCTGCTGACGCATTTTGCAGCATGACATCACACCACGGCCCGGTCATTATTCGAACCGTTTTCACAACCAGCCACTGCACATATCGCGAGGCGGTTTCCTTGTCACGTCTTGTCGAAGCAGAGATCGTGTCCCCTTATCACGGGATTCTCATCAATACGGGTGTGGGTAACCCAACCGCGCCATCAATTACGGCGCTTGGGGAATAAGCGATTTTACCAGGTAAGTGGGGAGGTGCATCGCCTCTTCCGCCCTTATGAAGGGACAAGGATTCCCCCTTTTTACCCACGCCTTCTTCCTCCTTGCTCATCCATTCTTGTGCACTCGAGCTCTAGTGCCCAAGCTCGCGTTTTTCTCCTCAAACCACTCCAAGCATGTCCGGAGCGGGAGGCAAGTGGATGGTCTCCTCCGTTATGGAGGAGAACATCACAAAGCTATGGGAAGCCGGATATCTAGCTGCGGATATCGCACACCGGCTGCCAGATGCGGGGCAGATCATCCCTACGCTAGAGCCCCATGAGAGGGTGTTTTTCCTTACCCACTTCGTCAGTGGACTGGGATTTCCCCTCCACCCGTTTGTCCGCGGGCTCATGTTCTACTACGGGCTGGATTTTCACGATCTGGCCCCCAATTTCATCATCAACATCTCGGCGTTTATCGTCGTGTGCGAGGCCTTCCTCCGCATCAGGCCCCACTTCGGCCTGTGGCTGAAGACCTTCAATGTTAAACCGAAGGTGGTGGTCGGCCAGCAAGCGGAGTGCGGAGGCGCCATGGTGGGAAAAATGCCTAACGTCACCTGGCTCGAAGGCTCCTATGTGGAGACCATAAAGGGGTGGCAATCGGGGTGGTTCTACATCACCGAGCCGCGGGACACCAACTGGGTGGCGGCCCCCGAATTCCGATCCGGAATCCCCACGTGGCTCACCTCCTGGAAAGAGAAGGGCCTGTCCTGGGGTTCATCGGTGGAGCTGACCGGACTCCAGAAATGCATCAGAAACATGATGAGCAAGAAAATCAAGCTTGTCAACATGGTCCAGGTCATGCTCTTCCGTCGGATCCTCCCGTGTAAACGACGGACATTCAATTTGTGGGAGTTTGACCCGGCCGAGCACCAGACTCTGCAAGAGCTCTTCGACACGACGCACAAGGAGGTCTGGAAGGTGCTGTTCAAGGGCGTACCTCCTCCCCTTACCGAGGACTGCGGACTCAGCGCAAAGCACCCCGCCAATCCGGTAAGTTTACCATATCTCATAGGATGTTTATTTTCCCCAGTTTAATCATGTGCAGGATCTAAGCCTCCATGCCATTTAATTGGACTGGGTAGAGACAGCGGAGCAGATCGATTGCCCAGCCCCCCTGCCTGAAGATCCTGCAGATGCTCTCCTATCGGAGATGCTGGTTCCGGCGCCTTACGAGGTGCCGGTGAAGAAGGCCAAGAAGAAGGCCACGGGGACCCGAAAGGGTCTCCGACGCAAGGTTATATCGGACTCATCGTCCGAAAACTCCGAGGCACACTCCTCCCATGAAAACGAGGAGGAGGAAGAGGAAAGTCCCCCCCCCCCAGCCGAGGAAGACAAGAAAAGGAAGGCCGCCCCAACCGGGGAGGCAGAAGGGTCCAAGAAGGGAAGGACCCTCCTTCCGGACTGCTCCACGACGGCCGCCTACAGCGACGACGAGTGGTTGCCCAGGGACAAGCCCCTGGTGAAGTCGTAAGTATCCGGATACCGTAGTAATTCATGGTATGTTTTATTGCACTGCTTCTCATCATGTGGAACATGATTATGCAGTCCGTCCCGAGACCATATCGACGTATCTTCGTTCGATGGTTCTTTGGACCCGTCGGATATGAATAGTGATTCACTTCCGACCGCCTCCACCCCTCGCCCTACGGACAACGTTGAGGTGTTGTCTCAAAGGGCACCGAGCCGAGGGGAGGTAGTCCTGGAGGCACCTCAAGGCGACGTTCCAGACCCTGGGCGCAAGGGGAGCAAGACTCCCATGGGCTCCGAATTCGGCCCCCAGCCGAACACTACGCCGGAACCTCCAGTGGTTCCGGACTCTGTCAGGCGACCCCCCGTGAAGAGGGGCAAGCTGCCTGTGCCGGTGGCCTCTGTCCATCCAGAGGCATCGGACAACTTGCTGGAAGCGCTTCGCGGCGCTTCCATCGACGAAGAACACCGCACTATCATGAGTGCGGTTGTCAAGAAGGTTCAGTCCGCCAAGAGCGGACTGACTGAAGCCTGTGCCAGCCTCCTAACAGGCTTTGAGGTAAGTAACCAGATTATAAGAGAATGTTACGCATAGACACTAGCCCCTGATGCTTTGTTTGGCGTTTGCGAAGAAAGGCCGAATAGAGGATCACATAATAACCGCAGGAGTCTAATCGAAATATGTCTATGTGCATATGCAGGCTTCACTGCTAGCCACTGCCGCATGTACTGCGGTGGTCGCCGCACTGAAGCGGGAACTTGAGCGGTCCAAGGAAGAGCTCAGCCCTGCCAAATGGCAGCTCGAAGAAAACAAAGGTAAGTTATACCCCGTCTGTATGTTGATAAGAAAAAATAAGGGTGGTTGCTTAGATCATGGGATCGTCATGAATTTTGCCAGGGGCCATGAACGAAGTGGCGACCCTGAAGAAGGCGCTGTCCGAGGCCGAGGACAAGGCGGCCAAGGAGCGAATGGAGCGGGAAAAACAAGAGGCCCGGGTGGGCGAGGTGCAGCAAGAGCTCCAGGCTCTCGTCAAAAAACACGACTCCTTGGAGCTTGACTCTAAGACGCGAGAGTCCGAGCTTGTGAAGGCCCTCGAAAGCGCACAACATGCCAAGGCCAAAGCCCAGAAGGCCCTCCAGGAAATTGAGGCGGTTAAGAAGATAGCGATGGGTAAGGCATTCAGTATGCAAAGCAAGCATGTGAAAGGAAATTTCCTTTTACTTACCCGAGTTCGGAGCTCTCCAGGAGCGTTCGCAGATCTACCCCGCAGTGTGTCAGATGCCGCGGATTTCTACCGGGCCGACGAGGGGAGCTCGACGGAGAAGTTGTTCTGGTCTCAGTATACTGGGACCGAACACCCTATGCCCTTGAGCGACCAGCTGAAGCAACTGGTCGAGCTCCACTAGGCGGCCGAACAGGCCATGAAGGGTCTTACAGTCCGGATGTGGCCTGGCGATCCCCTGCCTGATAGCTACTTCGGCCTGGTGAGGCGGCTTGTGAATGCCTGCCCACGGCTTGACGTCATAAAGCGGTCTGTCTGCATCGAGGGCGCGCGCAGGGCTTTTGCCCGAGCAAAGGTCCACTGGGCGAAGCTAGACGCCGAGAAGCTGGTGAAGGAGGGGCCGCCTGAAGGCAAGGAGCATCGCCACGCCGAAATGTATTATAACAGTGTCCTTAAGGGTTCTCGCCTTGTGGCGGAGGAATGTACTCAGGATGTAATATTCGAATGAATGTACTCATGCGATCCTGTAATATGAAACGAGTTCATTTGCACTATGCAACGGTTTTGAATTTAAAATATTACCTTCTGTGCGGCCGTTTATAAAATCTGAGAGTTGGCCAGTCGTCGGCTTTGCCCCCATGTAACTAGTACTGAGGTGTTCGGGATAAACCTAAGCACTCTTTATCCCAATTTCGGGTCCTTCGAGGGAGGTGTTCAGCACAACGAACCAGGCAATCGGACTATAAGGCTTTATCGCTCTCACTTAGCCATAGAAGTCTACAATTTTAAATTTTGGCGAAGCCCCTAATATTCGGAAGGCCGAATTTGGGGCGCTATATACGCCTAAGTCGGGCAAGGCCGACTCCTCGCCCGAAGCAGAAAAAGTCTTTAAGGACTTGAGACCTCTCGAACAGCGACCAGTTCTTGCCTTATCATGACAGTCAGTTTTCGGCTTTCTCTACTGAGGTGCTCATCCGGAAGAACTGGGACAAAATCGCAGTAGTTCTCCTAGCGCTACCTTAGTTGATATTGCGGAACGTAAGGTACCAAAACATGGGAGCCGGGCAAACCCAACTATTGACCCAAGACATGATTCGGAGCTGATGCATATAATGCTATAAGTTCGGGGTGCCGCACTGTCGAAAGTGTTTGGACTTCTCATGCCGTATTATGGGGTATACTGAAGCCCCTGGCGTACTGGTCGTACCAGAATGTACGGGTGCAAGTTGTCGTAAATAAACAGACAAGGAAAAAGAAGGGTAATGCAATAATAGACTAATGCTATGCATTGTTATTTAAATAATACGTCGAACCGCACTGATACAAGTAGTGCAATAAGCAAAAAATAGGACTATTTGACATGTCCTATCCAAGGGCAAGCTGCGTATGGGTATTAAAAACGGGTACTTCGATTGTTATTAGAGACCACCTGGGGATTCCCTTGTACGTCTTAGCTTCTTGCCTCCTTGGTTGTTCCTTCCCGTAATGTGTCCAGCAATCATACTGCCGGAAAGGGCTTCCAGAGAGTAAGGTCCTGAAAGAGAGAAAATGATAAAGGTGTACAACCCCTGGGGCGGTTGAGCCGCATTGTGGGACGTGCCCTGGTCGTGCCCCCGCCTATGCCCATGGTATTTTCAGTGCGTAATTATGTACGTGCGACACGGATTTCGTCGCTTGACTGGGACTAGGACGGGGGCCGAATTGCTAGGAGATCTCTAAACGTGCCAGGCGATCCTATTGCAGTTACTCCGGACTCAATTGACGGTATCCGGGGGCTTTATCGCCGAATTGGCGGTTTGCCTTAAAAGGCTGCTTTGTGCCTCAGCTGCGAGGGCCGCGGTGTGTTCCTCCGTGCGGAGTGAGCGTTCTGTGTTTCCATTGACTGTTATAACCCCACGAGGTCCTGGCATTTTGAGCTTGAGGTATGCATAATGCGCTACCGCATTGAATCTGGCAAATGCGGTTCGCCCGAGCAGTGCATGATAGCCACTGCGGAACGGGACGATATCGAAGATTAACTCCTCGCTTCGGAAGTTGTCCGGAAATCCGAAGACCACTTCCAGTGTGATTGAACCCGTGCAATGGGCCTCTACACCTGGGATGACACCTTTAAAGGTGGTTTTAGTGGGTTTGATCCTCAAGGGGTCCATACCCATTTTGCGCACTGTATCCTGATAGAGCAGGTTCAGGCTGCTGCCGCCGTCCATAAGGACTCGGGTGAGGTGAAATCCGTCGATGATGGGGTCAAGGACCAATGCGGCAGATCTGCCATGTCGGATACTAGTGGGGTGGTCCCTGCAATCGAAGGTGATCGAACAAGAGGACCATGGGTTGAACTTTGGGGCGACTGGCTCCATCGCCTAGACGTCCCTTAGTGCACGCTTCCGTTCCCTCTTGGGAATGTGGGTTGCGCATATCATGTTCACCGTTTTCACTTGTGGGGGAACCTCTTCTGTCCTCCCGTGTTCGGCGGCCGGGGCTCCTCCTCGTCGTCGCTATGCAACCCCTTGTCCTTGTTTTCGGCGTTCAATTTGCCGGCCTGCTTGAACACCCAGCATTCTCTGTTGGTGTGATTGGCTGGCTTGTCGTGGGTGCCGTGAATTTGACACGAGCGATCGAGTATGCGGTCCAAACTGGACGGGCCTGGAGTACTTCTTTTGAATGCCTTTTTCCGCTGACCGGATTTAGAGCCACTGAATCCGGCATTGACTGCCGTATCTTCGGCGGTATCACCGTTGTTGCGGCGCTTGTGTCTGTTACGACGTGGTCTGCCGTTAGTATCTTTGGTATCTGAAGTGCCAGGATTCCTTGATGTGTTGTTGCTACGAGCCAGCCAGCTATCCTCGCCCGCGCAAAAGCGGGTCATGAGTGTTGTGAGGGCTGCCATAGACTCTGGCTTCTCCTGGCCGAGGTGCCGGGCGAGCCACTCGTCATGGATGTTATGCTTAAATGCCGCTAAGGCCTCTGCATCCGGACAGTCGACAATTTGGGTTTTCTTAGTTAGGAACCGTGTCCAGAATTGCCTGGCCGATTCCCATGGCTGCTGAGTTATATGGCTCAAGTCATCAGCATCCGGTGGTCGCACATAAGTGCCTTGAAAGTTGTCAAGGAATGCATCTTCCAAATCCTCCCAACTGCCAATTGAGTCTGCTGGCAAGCTATTCAGCCAATGCCGAGCTGGTCCTTTGAGTTTTAGTGGGAGGTACTTGATGGCATGTAGATCATCACCGCGAGCCATGTGGATGTGGAGGAGGAAATCCTCGATCCATACCACGGGATCTGTTGTACCATCATATGATTCAATATTTACGGGTTTAAACCCCTCTGGGAATTCGTGATCCATTACTTCATCAGTGAAGCATAGGGGGTGTGCGGCGCCTCTGTGCCAGGCTATATCACGATGCAGTTCATATGAGTCTTGTCTGCGGTATTCGGCCCGGCCGGATTTTCTTTTAGTGTATCCGGCGTGACGGTCATCGTCTCGCGTTGGTGCGCGCCCCCATGATCCGTAGATCGATCTTGCATGTTTTGCCTTGTTTTCCAATACGTCTCGCAGGTCCCGCGTGTTGCCCCATGCCTTGGTATTTTTGTTTGAGTGGCGGCGGGGTGCGGGCTGGACTTCAGGCTGAAATGCCTCTCTGTCTCAGCCACGAGGTGGCCGATCAGCCGTATCAAACGCTGGTGATGTAGGTTTCAATGCTTCCTCCTCGAATTGAGGTAGAAACCTGCGCTTTGGATAACTCTTCGTTGGGCGCTCGAGTTCGTATTCCTCGGCTGCCAGGACTTCGGTCCATCTATCCGCTAGCATATCTTGATCAGCTCGAAGCTGTTGTTGCTTTTTCTTTAGCCTGTTTGCTACGGCTATAAGCCGGCGCTTGAAGCGCTCCTGCTCGATGGGATCCTTAGGCACGATAAATTCTTCGTCGCCAAGGCTCACCTCGTCTTCGGAGAGAGGCATGTAATTGTCATCCTCCATTTCGCCGTCTGCTGCCTGTTCTGGAGGGCTAGCTTGTTCATCCTCCCGCTCTAAATCTGGCTGGAGGGGATTGTCGTCGTCTTCAGCACTATCCAGAGTGTTATTGTTTCTTGTGCCAGTATCACTACTTTTGCTATGGCGAGACTTAGAGCGGCGTCGCTGACGTCGGTGCTTGGGTTGCTTCTTGGAGGGGTCATCCTCCGCTGTCTTATCGCCATCGCCTTCTTTGGGGGTATCCACCATGTATATATCATATGATGAGGTGGCGGTCCAGCGCCCTGTGGGCAGTGGTTCCTGTTCGTCTCCTGGATCGTTGTCCATACCGTCAATGTCTTCGGAGTCGAAGTCGAGCATGTCGGTTAAATCGTCGACAGTGGCTATTAAGTGGGTGGTGGGTGTGGAGCGAATTTCTTCGTTGTCCACATCCCATTCTAGCCGGACATAGTTCGGCCACGGTTCTCCTGACAAGGAGAGAGACCTTAATGAATTTAGCACATCGCCAAAAGGCGAGTGCTAAAAGATATCCGCGGAGGTAAACTCCATGATCGGTGCCCAATCGGATTCGATAGGCATGGATGCAGGCGGCTCGGAGCCCGTGGCCGGGGACGAGTCCAATGGTTCGGCAACACGGCTCTCATAGGACGTGAAGTCAGTATTCGGCTCTATCGCCACTGAGAGTGCGGCCTCCGTGGCGGGGTCTATCCACCCGTCCTCCGATGGCGCAATTTGTTCCGGATTAAGAGCCGGAGTAGTTGCAGGTGTGATCACCCGAACACTGTCCGACGGCAGAGTTAAGTCATGCTCGTCGTGATTGTGCGGCACACCTGACATGGGTTTGAATCCGTCGGAGATCAAGTCTCCGCGAATGTCGGCAGTATAGTTCAAGTTTCCGAACCTGACCTGATGGCCAGGGGCGTACCTCTCGATCTGCTCCAGATGGCCAAGCGAGTTGGCCCGCAGTACGAAGCCGCCGAATACGAAGATCTGTCCGGGGAGGAAAACCTCACCCGGGCTCGCATCGTTGCCGATGATCGAAGGAGCCATCAAGCCTTATGGTGACGGCACAGTGGAACTCTCAATGAAAGCACCAATGTCGGTGTGAAAACCGGCGGATCTCGGGTAGGGGGTCCCGAACTGTGCGTCTAAGGCGGATGGTAACAGGAGGCGGGGGACACGATCTTTACCCAGGTTCGGGCCCTCTCGATGGAGGTAATACCCTACTTCCTGCTTGATTGATCTTGATGTATGATTATTACAAGAGTTGATCTACCACGAGATCGTAGAGGCTAAACCCTAGAAGCTAGCCTATGGTATGATTGTTGTTGTCCTACGGACTAAACCCTCCGGTTTATATAGACACCGGAGGGGGCTAGGGTTACACAGAGTCGGTTACAAGGGATGAGATCTACATATCTGTACTGCCAAGCTTGCCTTCCACGCCAAGGAGAGTCCCATCCGGACACGGGACAAAGTCTTCAATCTTGTATCTTCATAGTCCAACAGTCCGGCTAAAGTATATAGTCCGGCCGTCCGAGGAACCCCTAATCAAGGACTCCCTCACCAGCCCCTTATCAATCCATGATGCAAGTCGTAATGGAGGGCCAGATCGGAATGCAGGTGTAGCTGCCCACTTGGTACCGCGGGGTTCAGTGATGTAAAACCACTCCCGCTGCCATAGGTTGGAAGTTTCTGTGAAGGAGCCCTTTGGCCAAAGAGTATGGGCGAGCTTGCTCACCATGGCTCTGCCACACTCCGCTTGATCCCCGTCGACTACCTTCGGCTTCACATTAAATGTCTTGAGACATAAGCCGAAGTGTGGGGGAATGCGGAGAAAGGCCTCACACATGACAATGAACGCCGAGATGTGAAGAAAGGAGTCCGGAGCTAGATCGTGAAAATCTAGCCCGTAATAGAACATGAGGCCACGAACGAAGGGGTGGAGAGCGAACCCTAGCCCCCGGAGGAAGTGGGAGATGAATACGACCCTCTCGCCGGATCTGGGTGTAGGAATAACCTACCCCTTAGCAGGGAGCCTGTGGGGGATTTCTACGGTCAGGTACCTTGCCGCCCGGAGCTTCACGATATCCTCCTCTGTGATAGAGGAGGCCACTCACCGGCCTTGAAGGCTAGGTCCGGACATGACTGGGAGTCTTGGAGCGATTAAGTTGAAACCGAATGCTGGAGCTCGAGGTTGGAAGAGTTGAGGAAGAGGTAGGCGTAGAGGAGAAAGACGGGTCTGTGCCCCTTTATAAAGGCGATGAATATCGAACGCCTCCTCATGAGCCTCAAAACTTGCCTATTCCCAAGGAATCGTGCCGATGGGGCGGTTGGATTACCCACGCCCGTATTGATGAGAATCCCGCAATAAGGGGACACGATCTCTGCTTTGACAAGACGTGCCAATAAAACCGCATCTTGAAACGTGGAGCGGGAGGCTAAAAAATGGTTCGAAATAAGGACCGAGCAGGGACGTGATGTCACGCTGCAGAAGTTGTCAGTAGATTGGACTCGTGAAATATTATGCTCTCTATGGTTGTGTGTGGTACTTGTTTTGTAGAGCCTGACACGTTTTCGGTGTTCGAAAGCTGCTTTGGAGTATTCGGAGCAGGAACCCGCCTTGCAATGTCGAAGACAATCTACGCGCCGGACACATCATCATTGAAGCCTGGTTCAGGGGCTACTGAGGGAGTCCTGGATTAAGGGGTCCTCGGGCGTCCGGACTATGTAACATGGGCCGGACTAAAGGGCTATGAAGATACAAGATAGAAGACTTCTTCCCGTGTCCGGATGGGACTCTCCTTTGCGTGGATGGCAAGCTTGGCATTCGGATATGTAGATTCCTTCCTTTGTAAACCGACTCTGTACAACCTGTCGGGTGGTAGGTGCGACATATGCCAACGGGTGGCTTATCATGGTGGGTGCCAGTAAGACGTCGCCGGTGCCTGGAAACGGGATGAGGCGAAGACATGCACGCCGGCGAATCTTACTCAGGTTCGGGGCTCTCCGTGGAGATAACACCCCTAGTCCTACTCTGCGGGGTCTCCGCATGATCACTAGATCAGAAAGAGTAGCTACAAATGCTCCTAGAGCTGTTGGGTTCAAGGGAGAAGAAGAGCAAGGCTAGCTCTTGCTTCCCTCTCTCTATGGTATGTGTGTAACTCTAAGAAGCCAACCCTTTGCATTGGTGCCCTGGGGGGTTTATATAGGCCTACCCCCAGGGGTACAATTGTAAACCGGCTGGGCGCGGGTCCCAGTCGTCAGTGTCTGCGCTCGCCGGCTTCTCCATCGGCTGTTGGGGCCCGCCGACTGGTGGGTCCCGCCGGCTGCCGACCTCTTGGTCGACAGGCCGGCCCCACTGCCTAGGGGTCTTGTCGGCGGCTGCTTACTGTAGCCTCGTCCCTGATGACGAGGGCTTCGTCGAGGTAAGCGTGGCTACAGTGTGCCGCCTCGAGGGCTCTCACTGTGGCCTTACCTCGTCTTGTCTCCTTAATGCGGCACATGCTTCGAGGGAGGGGGTAGCCGGCTTCTGGGGGCCGGCTACGCCCTTGGCCGACTGGGGGAGGCCGGGCCGCCTTCGCGCCTCCCTCTGGCTAAAGGGGCCCGCCGCCCGTGGGCCGTACTGGCGTCTGCCGTGGATGACGTTGAGGCCAGCATGGCTATAGTGCCGAGCCGGACGGGAGATGGCCGACCCGTACGGCGTCCTGTGGCCATGCCTACCTCGGGCTTCGGGGGTAGTGGGCCGCACTGTGGCCACACCCCGTCTTGTCACCGTTATGTGGGTGTAGTTTTGGTGGGTGCGGTCTTGGCCGGCTTTCTGGAGTCGGTGTGCTTCATGGCTGGCTCTTGGGAGTCGGTCCTCTTGGCGCCGGCTTCCTGGAGTCGGCCATCTCGCAACCATCTTGGGGGAGGTTACCGGGGCCGGGTCGCCTTTGGAGAGCCGGCCCCTGCGGTAGTCGGCCAGGGGAAGTCGGCCCAATGCTTCGAACGCTTGAAGGCTCAGTCGGCCTGATAATTTTTTGAAGAACCATGGGTAGTCGGTTAGGCTACCCGTGGCCATTTACTCCGACAGTAGTCCCCGAAGCTGATTGGGCTTCGAGGTTGGGTGGGAGTCGAGAAGCTCGATCAGCTTCCTATCTTGACGAGCCGGCAGCTGGGAGCCTACTTTGGTTGGGGGCGCCGTCTCGGCGAAATTTTTTTGGGAGCCGGAGGGCGGGAGCTGGCCAGCGCGAGCACCGGGCCGCGGGCCGGCCACTTGCCGCCTGCGAACCACGTGGCAAAAAAGCCTGCCAGCC
The DNA here is from genome assembly GCF_002575655.3 of Aegilops tauschii subsp. strangulata. Taxonomy (NCBI): domain Eukaryota; kingdom Viridiplantae; phylum Streptophyta; class Magnoliopsida; order Poales; family Poaceae; genus Aegilops; species Aegilops tauschii. The sequence continues at coordinate 486,139,052 of NC_053041.3, forward strand.
CACGCGCGTGACGGGACGTCACCACAGGTCGGGGGCCCGCCACGCCCACGCCCGGGCCCAGGCGTGGATTCTCTACGGCCCGAAGCCGCCCGCACGTCTTCCTGCGGCGGTTTCGGCACGCTTTTAGGGCGTAATAATCGCGAGGCGTGGGGGGAGTGGGTGCAGTTAATCCCACGTCTCACCCCACGCCCTGCCTCCCCGGCTTCACCTTGCGAAGCTATAAGTAGGGGGAGGGGGAGAGCGGCAGGCTCTCGCACGCTCCTCCTCTTTCCACCATCTTCTTCCTTCTGCCCTTTCTTGAAACAGCGCCTCGCCGCCGCGCTGTTCCACCACTCGATCCTCCGCCACCGCGTTCGTTCTCGCCAGCCCTAGGCCACGATGCAGTACGGCGGGGATTGGGACGGCTCCAACGTCCATGAGGATCACGTCGAATTCCTCCGCAAGACGCGGCGGCTGCCCGGCGCGGACAAGGTGGAGGTCCGTCTCGCGCCGACGAAGGAGATTACGTCGGCGCCGTAGGAAGGCGAGCGGGTAGTCTTCCGCTCGCATTTCTTGCGCGGCATTGGCCTGCCCGTGAGCGCCTTCTTCCGCTCTTGGCTCGAGTTCTACCAACTCCAGCCGCACCACCTCACCCCAAACACGGTGGTGCTGCTGTCCGCCTTCGTCACCTTGTGCGAAGGCTACCTCGGCGTCCTCCCTACCCTCGAGCTCTAGGGGGAGTTCTTCCAGTCCAAGCTGGGCACGCGCATGCAAGGCGTGCCGGCTCAGAGTGGCGCCTTCATCGCGATGCGGAGGGTGGCTGCCGACAACCCCTTCCCCGTCATCACGCTGATCCAGTCGGTGAAGCTATGGCAAAAGTCATACTTCTACGTGAAGAACGTCGCCCCGCAGGGTGACTACGTCAATCTGCTGGCTTACGTAGCCGGCCCACCGGCGGGCAGGCGGCCCCAGTGGTCCTACCGGGCCGTGATGCTGACGCCGGCTGGAACCGCAGCTGTCGCCCGAGTGCGAGCGATGATCCAGTCGGAGGGCTTGTCGGGGCCCGACCTGCTGGCCGCCTTCGTCACGCGCCGGGTACTACCGCTCCAGAGCCGCCCTCATCTGATCTGTCAGATGAGCGGCCAGCTCGATCCAAGCCGGATGTGTACAAAAGACATGCCGCACGACGAGGTGGCCTATATGGTGAACTACCTTGCGAACTGCAAACTCTCTACAGAGTGGCAGTTCGGCAAGGAGCCATATTGCCGAGCCAATCCGCCGCCCACGGTAAGTTCTCCTTGTCTCTTCCTCTTCTCTCAGTTTTGTCGCCGAGTTCCTTTTGGCCGACTCTGACTAGTCAACTTGTCTCGACAGAGCCCTCTTCTTCGGCTTGCAGGCGGGTCGGACGCGGAGCGCCGATTCGTCCCCGACCGGACGGAGCACGATCTGGAGGACCCCGACATGGGGGCGGCCGCTATGGACGACAACACCGAGGCGGGCGGTGGCCAAGCCGGCGGCGAAGCAGGCGGCTCCGGGCTTGGAGTCAGCTTCGACGACTGGCCGGACGACGATGAGACTGAAGTCGTCCCACGCCGTCAGCCAGTGTCTGGCCACGGCGCGGGGTCCTCCGCTGCGCCGCCTGCTCGGGGCGGCGGGCAAAAGCGTCGTGCCGCGCCGGGTTTGTTTGGCAGTCGGCCGAGGAAGCGCCGAGGCGGGGCAGCAACGACTAGGCGGGAGGAGGCGGCCGCGAAGGCGGCCCGCTTCCGCAAGGCGGTGAAGCAACCGCAGACGGTGTCGGCGTAAGTACATACTCCTTCGTGCATTCTCTTTTCTTTTCTCTGGTAACTCCTGAATTCTTGTCCTTCTCTCCAAACAACCAGAGCTCCATTGTCGCTCGAGCGGGCTGCTGCCGCCTCCGTTGTTGGGTCGCCCGGAGGATCTGGGAGCACCACTCACCGCGTGGACCCCCGTGCCGATCTTCAGGCGGCGACGGAGCGGAACGCGCGGGAGGTGCAAGAGGAGCGGGAGGCGTGGGAGGCGGAGGCGTTGAGGGCGGCCGCCGCCAAGGCGGCGCAGGAGGAGGAGGCGGCGAAGGCGCGCGCTGACGCCGCAGCCAAGGCCCAAGCAGAAGCTGCGGCTGCAGCGATGGCGGAGGGGGCCTTGTTGGTCACCCCACTGCGCGTCGCAGCACCCGGGGCCCCGGAGCCCCCGTCAGAAGAAGCCGGCGGTGACCAGCCGGGGCTGGAGAGGGATGACGACGTCGTCATCCTGGAGAGGGCGGCGGTACCGACCCCGCCAACTGGGGCGGCTCAAAGCGGCCGACCTGATCTGCCGCCTGCGCAGTCGGCGGGGGGCAAGCCGGCCGCGAGGACTAAGCTGGCGGTCCGGACGCCGCCGAGCCGGCGCGCGGGGAAGGCTGCGTCAGAGCCACAGAAGGCTGCGTCGGAGCCGCAGCCGGCCGTGGGCTCCAGCTCGCCGGCCCAGGATGTGGAGGTGGCTAGCGCCACCTCGGGGTGGACGCCGGGCGGAGGGACGGCCGTGATGAACGTGGCCGTCCAGGACGTCCGGACCCGGCTCCAGGCCTAGGCTACGGCGCTGAGGCGATACACCGACGAATTCTTTGTGACGCGGGCGGCCATCTGGGTTAGTCTTCTTATCTTGCTTCTTCTTGATCTTGGTTTCTTCCGTGGGGGCGCGTCAGCGCACCCACTGGGTGTAGTCCCCGAGTTCCGAGTCGGCTGCTGAGCAGGCGGCTTGGAACTTCTTAGTGGATTTAGCTTTGCTATTCTTGTTCTTACTTCGATCTTCTGCCTGTCTTGCAGGACTACCACAATCTTCGTGCGACTGCTTTCAACTCCCAGGCTCAGGAGCTGACCCAGAAAACTGCCGACCTAACTGAGAGCCGGGGTAAGTGCTTCGTCCTTTATCTCACATGGGGGCGCGTCAGCGCACCCACTCGGTGTAGTCCCCGAGATTCGGGCCGACTGCTGAGCAGTCGGGTCGGATCTTCCTTGACGACTTCCTCTTATTGCTTCTTCTTTTTCTGCCGTCCTTGCAGCGGCCAACGCCAGCCTGAGGGCGCAGCTGGGAGGTTCTCAGGCTGCCCTTCGTGCCAAGGAGGCCGAGTTTGCCGCCTTGGTGCAGGAACGTGACCGCCTGGCCAAGAGGTTGGCCGACCAGGAAGAGAGCCACAAGGCGGCTCTGAAGGCGGTGCAGGACAGCGAAGCCGCCCTCCCGGCCGAGTACGAGACAGAGGCGGCTGGCTGGGCCGAAGCGAAGCAGACTCTGATCAATGGCTATGGCCAGATCGAAGATTTGGTTGACGGTAAGCCGCCTACTTCTTCGTCCTTTCTTGTCGCCTGCCGCTTTTGGCTCGTTTTCTGACTTGGTGTTTTCTCTTCTTTCTCTTTCTTTCTTGCGCAGAGTACTTCCCTGGCTACTCTACCGCCGCCAACCAGATCATCAAGGCCCGCCGCGAGGCAAGGAGGAAGGCTGGCGCTGAGATTGCCCCAAATGCTAGCCGGTCGCTGGAGGAGCAGCTCTTAGCGATCCAGGCCCGCCTCCAGCCAGCTCATCGACTGCTCCGCCGTCTTCAACGTGCCGGGGCGCAGGTGTTGGCCGCCCTCTGGCCTGGCGAAGTGGTTCCCCGCACCCCCAGTCGGACTGCCGACTGGCTGGAGGTGGCGGTCGGCCGCTTTGAGGCCTGGAAGGCTTCGGCAGCTCGGTCCGGCGCCAGGCGGGCGCTGGAGTTCGTCAAGGCCTGGTATCCCGGCCTGAGTCTGGACCAGCTGGCTACCTGGCGGTAGCAGGCCGACACGGAGCTGGAGCCGGCGCGGCCGACTGTCATCCGGCGGGCTTCGGCGATCGCCGACTACACCGACACCAGCGCCTTCGCCCCTGAGGTAGATGACAACGGTGTTGCCCAGCCGGAGGAGTGGTTCAGACTGAACCCGGCAGACGGTGAAGACTCGGCGGAGGAGATCGACTCCAGCGACGAGGGCGAAGAAGAGGAGGAGGAGGGTGAAGACGCCGGGCCGGATGGTGGAGCGGCCGGCCAACCTCAGCCTGACCGCACCTCCAGCACCACGTCATGCGCGGGTGCGTCGCCTGCCACCGATGGTGACCAAGCCGAGACCCGCCAGCCGGCCACTCCTTCAGCCGGTGACGCCGTCTCCACCGACCAACCCGGCTCCCGCACCGCGCCTTTAGTCTAGTCTGCTATCTTTTGTTTTCCTGTCTTGGCACTTTTGGAACAATATTCTGTTAAGTTTACACAATTCCACCCACTAGGGGTGTATTCGAACTATGTCGATTGCCGGCCTGTTGGGGGCTTTATATGTATATATGACTATGCATGCGTTTGGCTTTTCCTCCTTCTTTGCTTTTCATCCTTCTGCTGTTTCCTTTGCCGCCCTCCCTTGGTTGCCGCCTCCCCAGTCAGACAGTTGCTCTGCAATCTGTGGCTGGAGAAGTGCTTGGCCAATTGGGAGGGCAAGTACTCTAGCTTTGTTGGATTATAGCTAAGTGTTTGGGAAGCCAGCCAGCCGGCTGTTCTGACAGCCGGCAAGCGTGGTTGGAGGCCGTCTTTTCGCTATATGAGTTCATTAGTCCTTAGCCGTTTTTCGTGTGGGCGTCCTTTCTGCCTTGTCTCTTGCTAGTCGGACAGTCGGTTCTTCGAGCTGCGACTTTCAACAAGAGAGGACTCGGGAGCCGGCACACTACTTGTCTGACTTCAGGTAGAACTTTTAATATAGCTTAAGGCGGCTAGTCCCCGGGCCGACTAGTCGAACCCGGTGCCAGACAAGAAATCAAATGTAATAATACATTCATGGGTATGACACTCGTCACTCATAGATAAATGAAGGCAGTCCCCGAGTACTATTCGGGGGGCCTGTTGTTTCGTACTTAATACAAAAGGGTAGCATGATACATACTGCTTTCAACTGTAAAATCTTCTCAGGAGGTTCGCGTTCCATGGTCGCTCCGACTCCTTGCCGGAGTCATCCCTCTTGCGTGCTCTTGGTTTTTACGCGTCGATCAAGTAGTAGGAGTCGTTGCCTAGTGCCTTGCTAATGACGATGGGGCCTTCCCAAGGGGCCGAGAGCTTGTGCTGGCCGGCTGTTCGCTGGATCAGCCGAAGCACAAGGTCACCCTCTTGGAAGGATCTTGGCTTGACCTTGCGGTTGTGGTAGCGGCGCAACCCTTGCTGGTAGATGGCGGACCGGCTGAGTGCTAACAGCCAGCCTTCTTCTAATAGGTCGACGCCGTCTTCTCTTGCTTCCTTGGCCTTCGCCTCCGTGTACATGGTGACCCGAGGCGAGTCGAACTTGATGTCGGTTGGGATGACAGCCTCGGCACCATATACAAGGAAGAATGGAGTGAAGCCGGTTGACTTGTTGAGGGTAGTACGCAGACTCCAGAGGACAGCCGGCAGCTCATCGAGCCAGCAGCCGGCCGATCGCTCAAGTGGTACAACCAGTCGGGGCTTGATGCCGGAGAGGATGAGTCCATTTGCTCGCTCGACCTGGCCGTTTGACTGCGGGTGGGCAACGGACGCTAAGTATAGTCGGATACCCTGCGTTGCGCAGAAACGTGCCAGTGCTCCTTTGGCAAAGTTTGTGCCGTTGTCGGTGATGATGCTGTGCGGCACGCCGTACCGAGTAGTGATGTCGGTGATGAATGTTACGGCAGTCGGCCCGTTCAGCTTCTTGATTGGCTTCGCTTCGATCCACTTTGTGAACTTGCCCACGGCGACGAGCATATGTGTCAAGCCGCCGCGGGCTGTCTTGAAAGGACCCACCATATCCAGTCCCCAGACGGCAAAGGGCCAGGTGAGGGGAATGGTCTTGAGTGCAGAAGCTGGCAGGTGTTGCTTGGAACTGAAAACTTGGCATCCTCTGCAGCTCTTGACTATCTCTTTGGCATCTTCCAAAGCAGTCGGCCAAAAGAAACCATGGCGGAAAGCCTTGGCCACAAGTGATCTTGAGGCTGCGTGGTGGCCGCATTCGCCTTGATGGATATCCTTGAGAATTGCCACTCCTTTTTTGGCTCGACACAACGCTGGAAGAGTCCAGTGACGCTGCGCTTGACAAGCTCTCTGTTGATTATTGCATATGCTCCGGCTCGTCGTTGCACTAGTCTTGCTGAGATCTCATCAGCCGGCAGCTCTCTGCTGACTAGGAATCTGAGGATGGGCTGGGCCCAAGATGGAGCTGTGACTTCTTCTTCTGTTAATGTAGCCACCATGACTCGGGTGGGTGGGTCGTGTGGCATGAAATTGGAGTCGGCCACCGCTTCTTGTGTTGCTGTAGTCCCCGGGCCGACTGCTGTAGTCCCCGGGCCGGGTTCTGAAGTCCCCGGGCCGAGTGCGATTACGGCAGTCCCCGGGCCAGTTGTCGAAGTCCCCGTGCCGCCTGCGGGGTTCCTCCAGTCGGATCCGGCTGTATCTGGCACAGGTGGTACGAAGATAGAGTCTGACTCTGGAGACGGCTTGATGGATGGCTTGAGGAGGCGCTGGAGGGAGACGCCGGTCGGTATAGCCTGTCGGGTGGAGCCGATCCGTGCCAGGGCATCTGCTTGGTCGTTGTCGGCCCTTGGCATGTGAAGGAACTCGCACCCTTCGAAGTACCCGCTGATCTGCTGGACGAGGAATCGATAGCTCGCCATGTTCGCGTCCTTGGCGTCCCAGTCGCCAGACGACTGCTGGACCACCAAGTCTGAGTCGCCGTAACACAGGATCCGGCGTATGCTGAGCTCTTTGGCTAGCCGGAGCCCATGTACGAGCGCCTCGTATTCGGCCACGTTGTTGGAGGCGGCGAAGTGGATTTGCAGCATGTATCTGAGCTTGTCGCCTTTGGGAGAGGTGAGGACAATGCCGGCCCCCAAGCCGCTGCGCATCTTGGACCCGTCGAAGTGCATCCGCCAATGGGTAGAGTCGGGAGCCGGCGGTAGGTACTAGGTCTCGGCCCAGTCGACGAGGAAGTCGGCCAATGCTTGGGACTTGATGGCGGTGCGGGGCTGGTAGAAGATTGTGTATGGCGCCAATGCAATGGCCCATTTAGCCACCCGGCCGGATGCGTCCTGGTTGCCTATGATCTCGGCAAGCGGGGCGGTGCACACGACCGTGATGGGATGCTCTTGGAAGTAAGGCTTCAGCTTCTTGGCGGCGAAGTACACCCCATAGCACATCTTCTGGTAGTGCGGGTAGTTCTGCTTTGAGCTGGATAGCACTTTGCTTAGATAATACACTGGCCTCTGGACTAGCTGGGCTCGGCCTTCTTCCGGGCACTGGACCACAACAACAGTACTGACCACTCGGCTAGTCGCGGCAATGTAAAGGAGCATGGGCTCCTTCTCAGTCGGTGCCGCCAGGACAGGTGGAGTGGTCAGCATCTTCTTCAGCTCATGGAAGGCTTGGTCGGCTTGGTCATTCCACTCGAAGTGAGTGGACTTCTTCATGAGTCGGTACAGGGGGAGAGCCTTGTCTCCTAGCCGGCTGATAAAGCGGTTTAGGGAGGCCAAGCACCCGGTGAACTTCTGCACATCTCGCAATTTGGTGGGAATCTCCATCTTCTCGATGGCCTTGATCTTCACAGGGTTGCACTCGATGCCGCGTTCGGAGACCAGGAAGCCTAGCAGCTGGCCGGCTGGTACTCCGAACACGCATTTCTCGGGGTTGAGCTTGATTTGGAATCGGCGCAAGTTGGCGAATGTTTCTTTGAGATCTTCCAGCAGGGTGCCGCGCTTCTCTGTCTTCACCACAATGTCGTCTACATAGACGTGGGCATTTCTGCCGAGTTGCTTGAGGAGGCATTTCTGCATGCAACGCTGAAAAGTGGCACCAGCATTCCTTAAGCTGAATGTCATAGTCAGGTAACAGAAAGCTCCAAATGGTGTGATGAAGGCGGTCTTTAGGCGGTCTGCTGGGTCCAACTTGATCTGATGGTACCCTGAGTAGGGATCCAAAAAACTCAACAACTCGCATCCGGCTGTGGAGTCTATCACTTGCTCAATCTGTGGCAAAGCAAACGGATCCTTGGGGCAGGCCTTGTTCAGGCTGGTGTAGTCTATACACATACACCACTTGTTATTCTTCTTCAATACCAAGACTGGGTTGGCAAGCCACTCTGGAAAAAATACTTCCATGATAAAGCCAGCGGCGAGGAGCCGGGCTATCTCTTCTCCTACAATTCTTCGCTTCTCTTCTGACAGTCGGCGAAGAGGCTGTTTGACCGGCTTCGCGTCGGCTCGGACGTGTAATTTGTGCTCGGCGAAATCCTTCGGGACACCCGGCATGTCCTTTGGGGACCATGCAAAAATGTCTCGATTCTCACGGAGGAAGTCGACGAGCTCGCCTTCCTATTTACTGTCCTGGTTTGCCCCAATGACAGCAAACCTTTTCGGATTCTCCGGGTCCAGAGGTATCTTCTTCGTCTCCTTGGCCGGCTGGAAGGAGCCTTGTGCATCATAGTCTTTGGGATTGGGGGACAGGGCCTAGTGCTTGCCGGCCATGGCCACAACCCGCTCCAGCATCTTCTTCTCTTCCGCCACTACGAGGGACTCGGCCAGCCGGCTGCTGGCCATGGTGCACTCGATGGACTTCTTGTAGTCGCCGGCTACGGTGATGATCCCCTTCGAGCTCGGCATCTTCATCTTCAGGTAAGCGTAGTGGGGCACAGCCATGAACTTGGCCAGAGCAGGTCGGCCAAGCAAAGCATGGTAGGGGCTCTCCAGATGCACTACCTCAAACCAGATCGCTTCTCGGCGAAAATGATCCTTGTCTCCGAAGAGAAGATCCATCTTGATCTTGCCGATTGGGGAACAAGACAAGCCGGGGACGATGCCATGGAACACAGTCCGGCTTGGCATAAGCTGCTTTGCCTTGATGTTCAGCTTCTCCATGGTATCACGGTACAGTATATTGATACTGCTTCTGCCATCTATCAGGACGCGGGAGAATCGGGCAGCTCGCCTCTCCGTTGCGAGGGTAACATCCAAGACTAGTGCATAGGAGCCAGGGGATGGCATCACCTCTGGGTGGTCGGCCTGGCTCCAGTTGATGGGCTTCTCGGACCAGTGCATGAACTCGGGGGCGCTAGAGGCGACCGTGTTGACCTCTTGATGCTGACGGCGCCGACTGCGCTTGTCTTCGGCTTGGCTTGTGAAGACGACGTAGGTGGCATGCTCTTCAGGAAATTCATCTTGGATGGCTCCGACTGCCGGCCGAGCCGCCGGCTGCTGGGGGGCTGGAGGCGGCGGGCCGGGAGGCGGAGGCGGCACCAGCCCTTCGCCCTTGGAGATTTGCGTGAGCCAGTGGCATTTTCGGGTCGTGTGGTTGGACGGCTTTGCGCCGCTGTGGAACTTGCAGGGGGCGTCGAGAGTCTGCTCGTAAGAGAAAGCCGGCTGCCAAGCCGGCCTGCCACCCTTCTTCTTGGGAGCGGGCCGCTCTTCGGGCTGCTCATCTTCAACTGTGGCCACCTGCCGACTGGTGGAAGGCGGCATGGGGGCCTTGCGCTTGTGATCGTTCTGGTAGGGGCGCCGATTGGAGTCGCCAGCCGGCGTCTTTGGAGCCGGAGCGAGCACCTTCCCAGAGGCGTCCACTCGGAGCTCGGTCTTCATCGAGGAGTCGGCCGTGGCGTACTTGTCCGCGATGATCAGCAGTTCGTCGAGGGTAGCCGGCTCGTCGCAGAGGAGTCGGTGCTTGAGGAGGGTGCCCTCTCGGCACCCGGCGGTGAAGTACTCGATGGCCTGAACCTCGTGCACCCCCTCGCAGGAGTTGCGGAGCTCGGCCCACCGCGTGAGGTAGTCGCGGGTCGACTTGTTGGGCCCTTGGACACATAGGGAGAGCTGGCGAGGCTTGGGAGGCCGCTTGTACGTGCTGGTGAAGTTGCGGACGAAGACTTCGGTGAAGTCCAGCCAGCTGTTGATGCTGTAGGGCTTGAGGCTGTTGAGCCAGGTGCACGCCGTGCCTTGCAGCATGAGGGGGACGTACTTCACGGCCACGCGCCGATTGCCGTTGGCTATGCTGACAGTAGTGGAGTAGTCGATGAGCCAATCTTCCGGCTTCACAGAGCCGTTGTACTTGGGCGTGTCTCTGGGGAGCGAGAACCCTTTGGGGAAGGGCTCGTCGCGGATGCGGGGGCCAAAGCACGGCGGGCCGACATCGTCTTCTTCTTCTAGCGCCAGGGATCGAGCAAGGTGGTCGATCCGGTAACGGGCGTCATTCTCGCCGACTCCTTCTCGGCGCCCTAGTCGGTCACCAAGAGTCGAGTGCGTGATAGGCGGCGGGGTGAGATGTCTCTCCCTTCGAGGCGGGGGAGGAGGCGGATTTCCTTGGCGCTCCACCGCTCGAGGGCGGCCCTCCGCGTCGCGCTCGATGGTGACGCAAGTCCGGCTGCGGCTAGCAGCCGGCTCCTTGTCTTTCCTCCCGCGGGCGCCGCTTGCAGTCGTCGATCGGGACGTCGCGGCGTGCTCCCGGCGCGGGGGATGACTATCAGCGTGGGTACTGGCTTCGTGCCGTTCTGCGGCCGCGTCGATCAGCTGCTGGATCCGCCTCGTCACATAGGGGAGCTCATCGGCTCCCAGCCCATTCAGCTCTTCGGCGGCCGCCTGGGCGGCCCGCAGATTTTCGAGCGGGGTGGCGTAGACGGGGTGATCTGCCCCCAGCATGCTGGCGATAGCCGCGCTGCGCTTCTGGACAAAGCCGGCTCGGCTCGGCCCGCTACACGGCGGCGTACCGAAGGCGGCGCGGTCGACTTCGCGCTGGTGGGCCTCGGTGAGGCGTCTCATGGAGGCTATCTTCTAGCCTTCCGCAATGAGGGCGAGGCGGCGTGCCTCCAAGGTCTCAGCGCCGGCGTCGGCCGGGATGGGGACAGATAAGTCGAGCATCGCTGCTTGTATGGCGTCGTGGGCGTTCTCGTCCGAGTTGGCGTCGTGGCTGATGACCAGCACTTCGGTGACGGCGCTGCTGCCGCTGTCAGCTCGAGGAAGAGGGTCGTCGAAGACCACCACATCGGAGGGGTAGGCGTCGAGCGATGCCGTGTCGGAATCGACAAGCATCGGGTCGGTGGAGCCGACCGACTTCAAGTCTACAGCAGGCTCGCTGGAGACGTGAAGTTGGTCGAGGAGGCTGACGAGGCGGCTCTCGGGGTAGTCCGTGCCTGCGTCGGACGCAGGCTCGTTGGAGATGCGAGTCTCGCCAAGAAGATCGGCGAGGCAGCTCGCTGCGCAGGCGTCGTCGACGCCTTGCAGCGCGTCGGGGCAAACGCCATCGGGCGCAGCAGGCTGACTGCGCTCGCGGGGGAGGAAAAGGGTTCCCGTCCAGAACAGGTCTCCGGACGACGGTGCACCTGGCCCCACGGTGGGCGCCAAATGTCGGGTGGTAGGTGCGACATATGCCAATGGGTGGCTTATCATGGTGGGTGCCAGTAAGACGTCGCCGGTGCCTGGAAACGGGATGAGGCGAAGACATGCACGCCAGCGAATCTTACCCAGGTTCGAGGCTCTCCGTGGAGATAACACCCCTAGTCCTGCTCTGCGGGGTCTCCGCATGATCACTAGATCAGAAAGAGTAGCTACAAATGCTCCTAGAGCTGTTGGGTTCAAGGGAGAAGAAGAGCAAGGCTAGCTCTTGCTTCCCTCTCTCTATGGTGTGTGTGTAACTCTAAGAAGCCAACCCTTTGCGTGGGTGCCCCGGGGGGTTTATATAGGCCTACCCCCCGGGGGTACAATTGTAAACCGGCTGGGCGCGGGTCCCAGTCGTCAGTGTCTGCGCTCACCGGCTTCTCCGCCGGTTGTTGGGTCCCGCCGGCTGCCGGCCTATTGGTCTGCAGGCCGGCCCCACTGCCTAGGGGTCTTGTCGGTGGCTGCTTACTGTAGCCTCGTCCCTCATGACGAGGGCTTCGTCGAGGTAAGCGTGGCTACAGTGTGCCGCCTCGAGGGCTCTCACTGTGGCCTTACCTCGTCTTGTCTCCTTAATGCGGCACATGCTTCGAGGGAGGGGGGTAGCCGGCTTCTGGGGGCCGGCTACGCCCTTGGCCGACTGGGGGAGGCCGGGCCGCCTTCGCGCCTCCCTCTGGCTAAAGGGGCCTGCCGCCCGTGGGCCGTACTGGCGTCTGTCGTGGATGACGTTGAGGCCAGCATGGCTACAGTGCCGAGCCGGACGGGAGATGGCCGACCCGTACGGCGTCCTGTGGCCATGCCTACCTCGGGCTTCGGGGGTAGTGGGCCGCACTGTGGCCACACCCCGTCTTGTCACCGTTATGTGGGTGTAGTTTTGGTGGGTGCGGTCTTGGCCGGCTTTGTGGAGTCGGCGTGCTTCATGGCTGGCTCTTGGGAGTCGGTCCTCTTGGCGCCGGCTTCCTGGAGTCGGCCATCTCGCAACCATCTTGGGGGAGGTTACCGGGGCCGGGTCGCCTTTGGAGAGCCGGCCACTGCGGTAGTCGGCCAGGGGAAGTCGGCCCAATGCTTCGAACGCTTGAAGGCTCAATCGGCCTGATAATTTTTGAAGAACCATGGGTAGTCGGTTAGGCTACCCGTGGCCATTTACTCCGACACAACCCTAGGCCCCTCCGGTGTCTATATAAACCGGAGGGTTTAGTCCGTAGAGGCGAGCACAATCATACATGCTAGACATCTAGGGTTTAGCCATTATGATCTCGTGGTAGATCAACTCTTGTAATCCTCATATTCATCAAGATCAATCAAGCAGGAAGTAGGGTATTACCTCCATCAAGAGGGCCCAAACCTGGGTAAACATCGAGTCCCCCGTCTCCTGTTACCATCAACCTTAGACGCACAGTTCGGGACCCCCTACCCGAGATCCGCTGGTTTTGACACTGACAACCCTCACGGTAATTACGTGTCATACCCTTTCACCAGCATGTCTATAGTCTTTCGTTTAAGTTGCCTTTCGGATGTTTGACGTCGCAGACATGTCTTCGTAGGCCGACGATACCCTGTGCACCCTACTATACGACATCAACGGCCAGAACGTGGTCGTGGGAAAGGCAACGACCGTGAAGCCGAAGGACCGCATGTTCCACAACTGAGAGATGCCCCATGGTGTCTTCAAGGTTAACATAGCCAGTGTCAAAGCGGGCTTCGAGGATTTGCCTCCTCCGGCACCAGTCGATGACGAGGAGACCCCTAAACGGATTCGCACATGCAAGAGCTGGTTCTTGCCTTGGCCGAAGACTCTTCTTCATGTCGAGGTGCCCAGTATCACACCAACGATAGCTTCTGAACAAGGTATGGACACCACCCCACCTACGAAATTACCTGCACCTGTTGTGGCGGGTGATAGCAGACGACGCGAGGGAGAGCCTCCATTAGTGCCAGATGACGTCGCCCCCGTCAAAGAAGCAAATATTGTTGATTTCACGGAGGAGGATGGTCATGACCCTCTCAAGTATATCAATACTTCCTATGACGATGGAGGATTGATGGCTCGGGACTATGACTCAGGCTATGAGTGTGGAGATGATGACTTGATGTTGCCTGATTTGCCGGAGCCGAAACGTCCTAAGGCGGAATGCAAAAAGTCTCTCTTCATGTGATCCTCGCAGGAGACACCTCTACTCAGCAACAACCCGAGGGCCGTCCACTGATTAGCCCGACGACACAGGGGGTGGTGGTTAGGGAAGGTATGGTGGGCTCACTACCGCCACCCACCAAGAAGCAAAGGAGGAGACCAGACAAGAAAGACCCTAAAGGCGCCCGAGCTGCTTCAAGAAGCTAGCCGCCTCTAAAGCCCCGGGAGGTAGACAGAATACATGTCGAAGGTGCGGAGCATTTCCATTTCGCCGGCCACCCGATCCTACCTCCGAAAGCGCTAGAGCACATATTGAACAATGATCTAAGGAGACTTCATGAAGATGTGCTGGCCAGAGAGAATAGCCTTCTCATCTTGGGAAAACCATGATACCAGCTTTACGCGGCTCAGGTGCCGGGCGGGAAGTTGTACGTCGTGAGATGGCCCGCGGATAAGTTCATCCTGCGATTTGACTACATCTACGACATGTTCCACATGACCAAGCTGGATTTTCAGTTCATCCGCATGTATGCATTGTATCTCCTACATCATCAGGCGCGAGAACATAAAATATATCTACGTCGCAGACCCGTACTATATGCACGAGAGATTTTTGGCAGTCTACAAAGAGCACCGTGACTATGCGAGCAAGTACATCGGTGAGTTCATGATCGATAATAAGGACAAGGAAGCGATTCTCCTGCCTTATCATCCCACGTAAGTCATTCGCGGATATCCTTTCATAAGTTTTAATCATTCCATTGCAAGCATGGAGGCTAATTTGAGGTGTACTTATTTTGCGCAGCAGGGGGCGTCCTCATCTGTCTGTACCCAGAATACTCCCATGCTATGTACTTGGACTCATCGAAGAACATCAAGAAAAAGGATTACACGCACATAAAGAGTGTTCTCGATAGTGCCCTGTTAACCTTCAGCCTGTGTGGTGGATATATCAAGGTGAAAAAGTACACGAAGAACGGGCTGGGTTTCGGCCATAAGACCGACTTCTGCTGCATCCAGCAACCGTACACTAGTAAGGCTGATGATTCTACCTCATGCATCACCTGATCAAGTACACAAGGGATAATCAACGCCTTCGCGTGTCAGCTACTACCAATGATGCCGAGATTGTCAACTGGGCCACAAGCATAGGAAAGACACCGGATCATAGAATCCGAGATGAGTTTTATCACGTATAGTGTGAACTTGCCCAAGTGATCATTGCTACATCTTGAGCTTGCGTTGGTTTTTCCCTTGAAGAGGAAAGGGTGATGCAGCAAAGTAGACATAAGTATTTCCCTCAGTTTAAGAACCAAGGTATCAATCCAGTAGGAGACAACACACAAATCACCAATACCTGCACAAACAATCAAACAACATGCACCGAACATGATAAAGGGGTTGTCAATCCCTTCACGGTTACTTGCAAAAGTGAGATCCGATAAAGATAGATGAAACTAAAAAAACAATAAAGTAAATATTTTTGGTATTTTGGGTTTATAGACCGGAAAGTAAAAGATTGCAAAATAGTAGATCGGAAACTTATATGATGGAAAATAAACCCGGGGGCCATAGGTTTCACTGGATGCTTCTCTCAAGATAGCAAATAATACGGTGGGTGAACAAATTAATGTCGATCAATTAATAGAAAAGCACAAAGTTATAACGATATCCAAGGCAATGATTATGAAATAGAGGCATCACGTCCGTGTCAAGTAGACCGAAATGATTCTGCATCTACTACTATTGCTCCACACATCGACCGACTCCTGCCTGCATCTAGAGTATTAAGTTCATGAAGAACAGAGCAATGCATTAAGTAAGATGACATGATGTAGAGGAATAAACTCAAGAAATATGATGTAGACCCCATCTTTTTATCCTCGATGGCAACAATACAATACATGCCTTGCTCCCCCTACTGTCACTGGGAAAGGACACCGCAAGATTGAACCCAAAGCTAAGCACTTCTCCCATTGCAAGAAAAACCAATCTAGTTGGCCAAACCAAACCGATAGTTCGAAGAGAATTACAAAGATACCAAATCATGCATAAAAGAATTCAGAGAAGATTCAAATAATATTCATAGATAAGCTGATCATAAATACACAATTCATCGGATCTCGACAAACACACTGCAAAAGAAGATTACATCGGATAGATCTCCAAGATCATCGAGGAGAACATGGTATTGAGAATCAAAGAGAGAGAAGAAGCCATCTAGCTACTAGCTATGGACACGTATGTCTGTGGTAAACTACTCACGCTTCATCGAAAGGGCAACAGAGTTGATGTAGAAGCCCTCCGTGATCGAACCCCCCTCCGGCAGCATGCCGGAAAAGGCCCCAAGATGGGATCTCATGGGTGGGCCCCAAGATGGGATCTCACGGGTATAGAAGGTTGCGGCGGTGGAAAAGTGTTTTCGTGGATACTTCTGGTGGTTTGGGAATATATAGGCTGAAGAATTAGGTCAGGGGAGTCATGAGGGGCTCACAAGGCAGGGGGCGCGCCCAACCCCCTGGGCGCGCCCTCCCCCCTTGTGGCCGCCTCGTGGCTCTTCCGACTTGATCTCCAAGTCTTTGGGGTGTCTTCTGGTCCAAGAAAAATCATCATGAAGGTTCTATTCCGTTTGGTATTCCTTTTCTGCGAAACTAAAAAACAAGGAAAAAACAGAAACTGGCACTGGGCTCTAGGTTAATAGGTTAGTCCCAAAAATAATATAAAATAACATATTAATGCATATAAAACATCCAAAACAGATAATCTCACATCAACTAGGCGTATCAACGGGCTATGGAGATGCCCATCAATAGATATCAATGTGAGTGAGTAGGGATTGTCATGCAACAGATGCACTAGAGCTATAAGTTTATGAAAGCTCAAAAGAAAACTAAGTGGGTGTGCATCCAAATTGCTTGCTCATGAAGACCTAGGGCAATTTGAGGAAGCCCATCATTGGAATATACAAGCCAAGTTCTATAATGAAAAATTCCCACTAGCATATGAAAGTGACAACATAGGAGACTCTCTATCATGAAGATCATGGTGCTACTTTGAAGCACAAGTGTGGAAAAAAAGGATAGTAACATTGCCCCTTCTCTCTTTTTCTCTCATTTTTTTGGGATAATTAGATTCATGCCCCTAGTTGTGTCCCACTTGTGTGTTTTACCCCTAATTCCCTAAAGTCACCGGTTCTGTCCAAGTCACTTTGCTCCTCTTATGCTTTTGCCCTTTGACCGTTTGACCGTCAGTTTGAAAACTTCATAACTAATTCATACTAAATCAAAAAAATGCAAATAAGATACCAAAATGTTCAGAAAAACAACACCTATATGTCAGTGTCATTTGCATTCATGAAAAAAGTGTTGGAAAGTGCACATCCGAGTTTTAGCTATTTTGATACCACCATGAATAGTAAAATCTAAAAAAATTCAAAAAATTCAAAAAAATTATGGTGGCAAAGAACGATAAATGTTCTAAGTGCTTGCCAAGTTTCATCAGGGAATGACATTCGTGGAAGTCGTGGCAAAAAAATAATCTATTTTGGAGTGCTGATTGTTTTTTTGCCGTGGCACCCACGAATGTTATTCCCTGATGAAACTTGGCAGGCACTTAAAACATTTGTCATTCTTTGCCACCAATTTTTTTAGAATTTTTAGAATTTTTTTAGATTTTACTATTCATGGTGGTAGCATAAGAGCTAAAACTCAGATGGGCACTTTCCAACACTTTTTTCATGAGTGCAAATGACACTCACATATAGGTGATGTTTTTCCAAACATTTTGGTATCTTATTTGAATTTTTCTGATTTAGTATGAATTAGTTATGAAGTTTTCAAACTAACGGTCAAAGGGCAAAAGCATAAGAGGAGCAAAGTGACTTGGACAGAACCGGTGACTTTTTGGAATTAGGGGTAAAACAGAGGAGTGGGACACAACTAGGGGCATAAATCTAATTATCCCTTGTTTTTTCTTTTTTTTGTTTGGCTTCTTTGGCCTCTTTTTTATTATTATTTCCTCACATGGGACAATGCTCTAATAATGATGATCATTACACTTTTATTTACTTACAACTCAAGAATTACAACTCGATACTTAGAACAAAATATGACTCTATATGAATGCCTCCGGCGGTGTACCGGGATGTGCAATGACTCAAGAGTGACATGTATGAAAGAATTATGAATGGTGGCTTTGCCACAAATACGATGTCAGCTACATGACCATGCAAAGCAATATGACAATGATGGAACATGTCATAATAAAACGGAACGGTGGATAGTTGCATGGCAATATATCTCGGAATGGCTATGGAAATGCCATAATAGGTAGGTATGGTGGCTGTTTGGAGGAAGGTATATGGTGGGTGTATGGTACCGGCGAAAGGTGAGCGGTACTAGAGAGGCTAGCAATGGTGGAAGGGTGAGAGTGCGTACAATACATGGACTCAACATTAGTCATAAAGAACTCACATACTTATTGCAAAAATCTATTAGTTATCGAGACAAAGTACTATGTGCATGCTCCTAGGGGGATAGATTGGTAGGAAAAGACCATCGCTTGTCCCCGACCGCCACGCATAAGGAAGACAATCAAAAAATATCTCATGCTCCAACTTCGTTGCATAACGGTTCACCATACGTGCATGCTACGGGAATCACAAACCTTAACACAAGTATTTCTCCAATTCACAATTACTCACTAGCATGACTCTAGTATCACCATCTTTATATCTCAAAACAATCATAAGGAATCAAACTTCTCATAGTATTCAATGCACTTTATATGAAAGTTTTTACTATATCCCTCTTGGATGTCTGTCATATTAGGACTAAATTTATAACAGAAGAAAATTAGCATGATGTTTAGAGACTCTCAAAATAATATAAGTGAAGCATGAGAGTTCAATAATTTCTATAAAATAAAACCACCGCCGTGATGTAAAAAGATATAAGTGAAGCACTAGAGCAAAATTGCCTAGCTCAAAAGATATAAGTGAAGCACATAGAGTATTCTAATAAATCACGCTTCATGCATGTCCCTCTCAAAAGGTGTGTACAGAAAGGATGATTGTGGCAAACTAAAAAGCAAAGACTCATATCATACAAGACGCTCCAAGCAAAACACATATCATGTGGTGAATAAAAATATAGCCTCAAGTAAAGTTACCGATAGACGAAGACAAAAGAGGGGATGCCTTCCGGGGCATCCCCAAGCTTAGGCTCTTGGTTGTCCTTGAATATTACCTTGGGTGCCTTGGGCATCCCCAAGCTTAGGCTCTTGCCACTCCTTATTCCATAGTCCATCAAATCCTTACCCAAAACCTGAAAATTTCACAACACAAAATCAGCACAAAATCTCATAAGCTCCGTTAGTATAAGAAAAGAAATCACCACTTTTAGTACTGTTGTAAAATCATTCTTTATTTATATTAGTGTAATGTCTACTGTATTCCAACTTTTCCATGGTTCATACCCCCCCGATACTACCCATAGATTCATCAAAATAAGCAAACAATACATAGAAAACAGAATCTATCAAAAACATAGCAGTCTGTAGTAATCTGGATAGTTCGAATACTTATGTAACTCCAATAATTCTAATAAATTAGGACAATATAGGAAATTTGTATATAAATCTTTTGTAAAAAAATCAGAATTTTATCACGCTTCTGTGATTTCAAAAAATTCTGGGACTGGGCGCAAAATTTCTGTTTTTTAGGAAGATCAAATCAACTATCACAGTAAGCCATCCCAAAGGTCTTACTTGGCACAAACACTAATTAGAACACAAAACCACATCTAACTAGAGGCTAGATGAATTATTTATTGCAAAAGTGAACCAAAAAGCAAAGAACAAAAATAAAATTGGGTTGCCTCCCAACAAGCGCTATTGTTTAACGCCCTTAGCTAGGCATAAAAACACAAATAGATCTAGGTATTGTCATCTTTGGTATGCAATTCTTCAATTGCACACTTGTAATCCTTAGGAGATTCTTTGGTTTTATCAATGATCAAACTCCTAGGCAAGAAATCAAGAAATTCACTCCTGGCAATCAGTTCCTTAATAATATCGAAAAATTGTGCTGAACACTTATTGTTTTGAGATCTTCATTTTCTTTACTAGACGATTCACCCTTATTCTTAGGAACGTAAATAAACTTGGTAGTCCTAGTAGGAGGAAGATTTTGAGTAGTTCTAACGGAGGCAAAAGCGGAACCCAAGTTGGTAATAATGTCCTCTAGTTTGCCAATTCTAGTAGAATCTTGATCTATCTTTTCATTAACTATGGGTTCCTTTTCGCTAAGACTCTTTGAAGTAACTCCTACTTTAGATCCATATTGAGTAATCTGATTATGTATCCGTTTATCCAAATTTTCAATCAACTCTACCATAGCAATTTTATTCTCAATAATATCAAGTCTTTGCATCACATGTTCCAAGGTTAAAACAGTTCCATTGATGAAAAGAGGTGGTGGGCCTAACAAATCTATCATAGCATTGTAAGAATCAAAAGTGTGGCTCCACAAGAAATTCCTCCCGGTAATGGTATCTAGAACATATCTATTCCAAGGAGTAATGCCCACATAAAAATTACGAAGAAGAATGGCAGTAGATTGTTTTCGAGTAGATTTATTCTGAGCCTTGCAAATTCTATACCAAGCATCTTTTAAATTTTCTCCCTCCCTTTTTTTAAAATTGAGGACTTCATTATCGGGAGTGCTAACAATGATGGGAGGACTAGCCATGAAAGCAAGACAAACGATCCAATGCACGAGCGAACAAAAGGCAAACGAAGAAGATGAACGGAAGAGGGGCAAAGAAAAGGAGAATCTTTTAGAAAATCGTTTTAGAAGTGGAGGAGAGGAAAATGAGAGGCAAATGGCGAATAATGTAATGCAAGCGATGAGAGTTCATGATGGGTACTTGGTATGCCTTGACTTGGCGTAGATCTCCCTGGCAATAGCGCCAGAAATTCTTCCTGCTACTTCTTGAGCTTGCGTTGGTTTTTCCCTTGAAGGGGAAAGGGTGACGCAGCAAAGTAGAGATAAGTATTTCCCTCAGTTTGAGAACCCGTGTATCAATCCAGTAGGGGACAATGCACAAATCACCAATACCTGCACAAACAATCAAACAACTTGCACCCAACGCGATAAAGGGGTTGTCTATCCCTTCATGGTTACTTGCAAAAGTGAGATCTGATAGAGATAGATGAAACTAAACAAACAATAAAGTAAATATTTTTGGTATACTTGGTTTATAGATCGGAAAGTAAAAGATTGCAAAATAGTAGATCAGAAACTTATATGATGGAAAATAGACCCGGGGGCCATAGGTTTCACTGGAGGCTTCTGTCCAGATAGCAAATAATACGATGGGTGAACAAATTACTGTTGAGCAATTGATAGAAAAGTGCAAAGTTATGATGATATCCAAGGCAATGATTATGAAACATAGGCATCACGTCTGTGTCAAGTAGACCAAAACGATTCTGCATCTACTACTATTACTCCACACATCATCCGACTCCTGCCTGCATCTAGAGTAATAAGTTCATGAAGAACAGAGTAATGCATTAAGTAAGATGACATGATGTAGAGGAATAAACTCAAGAAATATGATGTAAACCCCATCTTTTTATCCTCGATGGCAACAATACAATACGTGCCTTGCTGCCCCTGCTGTCACTGGGAAAGGACACCGCAAGATTGAACCCAAAGCTAAGCACTTCTCCCATTGCGAGAAAAACCAATCTAGGTGGCCAAACCAAACCGATAGTTCAAAGAGAATTACAAAGATACCAAATCATGCATAAAAGAATACAGAGAAGATTGAAATAATATTCATAGATAAGCTGATCATAAATCCATAATTCGTCGGATCTCGACAAACACACCACAAAAGAAGATTACATCAGATAGATATCCAAGAACATCGAGGAGAACATGGTATTGAGAATCAAAGAGAGAGAAGAAGCCATCTAGCTACTAGCTATGGACCCGTAGGTCTGTGGTAAACTACTACCGCTCTATCGGAAGGGCAATAGAGTTGATGTAGAAGCCCTCTGTGATCGAATCCCCCTCCGGTGGGATGCCAGAAAAGGCCCCAAGGTGGGATCTCACGGGTACAGAAGGTTGCGGCGGTGGAAAAGTGTTTTCGTGGATGCTTCTGGTGGTTTGGGAATATTTGGGAATATATAGGCTGAAGAATTAGGTCAGGGGAGTCACGAGGGGCCCACAAGGCAGGGGGCGCGCCCTACCCCCTGGGTGCGCCCTCCCCCTTGTGGCCGCCACGTGGCTCTTCCGACTTGATCTCCAAGTCTCTGGGGTGTCTTCCGGTCCAAGAAAAATCACCACGAAGGTTTTATTCCGTTTGGTCTCCATTTGGTATTCCTTTTTTGCGAAACTCAAAACCAAGAAAAAAAACAAAAACTGGAGTGCCACAGTCGGACGTCTGAGCGACATCACATAAAGGGCTTATATTTCATAACTTGATAATTCAGTAGCTCATGAATTTAAATCATTTCAAGGGAATATTCAGGTACGAGATAAACAATAGGCTTAGTCCATGCACAGGAATAACGTTCGACCGGGTTTACCACTCAAACCTGTTCACCGGGGATTTACCACGGAGACTGACATAGGGACTGACATGGATATGGACAATCTGGCCATGGTCCTTGACCATGGACACGATGACTCGGAAGGATTTGACTCTGCAGAGTTTGTACTCTTAACCATAGCCAACGGATTTCAGTAGCCACAGGGGACTAGATCTGTTTACGGTGTTTTAGGAGAAACACATCTAACCAGTACACACCCATTCAACATTCTGATGCCAGGAATCACCCTCGGCAACGTTCAAGAAAAACCTTGAGACGGGGAGGCTACAACCTCGCGTAGCATGGGATCAAATTTATACCGCGCGCTCTAAGGGGTGCCCCCCTCTCGGTCCCAACCGGAAACACCCATGCCCCCTGACCGGATGACTGGCTTTAATCCAGGGCCATGGAACCCTCATCCCGGCCCCTCTATTTGGTGTGTACAAGGAAAGAGGTTAGCAACTTACTAAACCGTATTCTTTGCAGAAAACATGTGGCAGCACGAAAGAGGAAGAACGGTAACGTGGCTCAGTCCACGTTAACGTCGGAGTTTATCGGATGATGTAAGACTGGCATGCTACAATAATACCCTCTTACTACCTTTCATGTCACCACATGATCAGGTCATCTCTCATCAAAGATCACAGTAACTTCGAAACGCACGGTTAGTTGCCTTGCATGCAACGTTATACTCACCGATGCTCATATGCCATGCACAAAACCATTCAAGCAAACATGCAAAACACCTATCATATCAAAGGTTCAAACATGCTTGCCTGGTTCGGAGAAGTCGGAGTCTAGCTCGGCGAAGTTCGCGGCTCCGTCACCTCCTCCGGAACCAAGAGGTTCAGGGTGTTCTTCCGCGTCGGTGGGTGGTGGACTTGGCCGTCGGAGAGCACCACGTCGACGGCGACACTTTCTCCGGCGGACGGTGGTTCAGGCGATGGTGGAGTACTCCGGTGGGTGCTGCAAAGGGGGTGAATCGAGCTGGATCCCGAAGCGGGTCGAGGCGGCCGGAGTTGGGGAAGAAGACTCCCTCGGGGCTCTTCCAGTGGCTTGGCATGGTACTGGTGGTGTGTAGAGGTGGTGTGGGTTTGAGTTCGAGCTCGGGGCCTCCTTTTATAGGCGATCCGAGGGGGTGGCCGTGAACGGGATAGCTCCGGCGAGCGATTACGGCGAGGCAGAGGTTGGGCAGGGGGTTTAGGGGGCTAGGCACCATCAGGGAGGATCACTGGTGCCGTTCCTCTGCTAAACCTTGGTCGTGCTTGGTGTAATACGCCGGTCCTCGACGGAACGGCCGTACGGGCACGGCGGCGGCAGGGAGCGCGCTCCGCGCCTAGTAGTTCACGACGACGGACCGCAGCGTGCATGGGTGAGTGGATGGTCACGCGGTGGCCTCTGGTGGCTTGGGCGGCGCTGGACGGCGCCGTCCAACGCTGTGCCTCTCTGGCAGCCGCAAAGGCCGCTGCTGCCGTCGCTCACGGGGTGGCGCACCTCCTCCTGCTCGTCGCCGATGCCCGCAAACCTCCAGGCGATCGTGCGGCGCAGGGATAAGAAGGAGGGAACAGGGAGCAAGGCGCCATCGTGGTACTGGCGAGATCGAGGAAAGGTTCTGAAGAAAACGACAGTGGTTCTGAAACTGTTAACTGAACTTCTGAACATGACAGAAACAGTGCCCTTCAGGTGTTCGACGAAATGATTTGGCATGAAGAATTTTTTTTCTGGAGCTGGGGCTTGGTGAGGTGACCTCTCAATGCATCCAGAGACTGCCTGAATTTTCTCAGATTTTTAGGAGGAGAAATCAAATGAATTTCATCAAATTTGGCAAATATGGTCCAAACTTGCAGCAAGCACAATTTGAAAAATTTGAACTGGAGACCAGTGGATCTTCATGGATCTTGGTTGAGGGCTCTAAGGACTAGCCAGGGAAATTGGTTTGGAGGCAAAACTCAAAGGAGAAAAGGTAGTCCCTTTGTAAATCTCCAAGAGCTAAAGTAGAAGGCAGAAAATATTTTTGATAAGAATTATATGGAAGAAAATTCATGGGGAGGTTCAACTTGCTGGATTTGAAGTATATCTTGACACAAAGATGGGAAAACGCTTTTGGGAGGGGATTTCCACTTAGGTCATGGCAAGAGGAGATTTTGAAAGGGGAAAAGATCACTCCAAATGCCATAGGGCTATTTAAAGGATTATCAAAAAATTTCCTAAATGAAAAACATTTGGTATTGAGTCAACATGAGATGAAAAACCTCCAAGACCAAAGAGCAAGTCTTGGATGAAACCAAACAAAAATATTTGTCATAAGAGAAATTTTTTGAGAGGGAGAGTTCTTTTAGATTTTTTTTAAAATAACATCCCTCAAATCAAGATAAAAGTTTGAAAAAGCCAGATAAAATTTTTGGGTGTCACAACACCTACCCCCTTAGGAAAAAACTCGTCCCCGAGATTTCTATTGATCCTCAAATAGATGTGGGTACTCTGCCTGAAGAAAATCTTCTCTTTCCCATGTAGCTTCATCCTCGGTGTGATTGCTCCAGTGAACCTTGAAAAATTTAGTTGTTTTCTGACGGGTCCTCCTTTCAGACTCTTCCAAAATCTTTACTGGCCGCTCTCTGTAGGTGAGGTCTGGTTGCACATCAATGCTCTCATGAGATACATGCTTCTCCGGGTTGCTTACACATTTGCTCAACTGTGAGATGTGAAACACGTCGTGGACGTCGGACAGCTCCTTGGGTAGGTCCAGCTGGTAGGCTACTGTGCCTCTTCGTGCAATTACACAGAAGGGTCCAATAAATCTTGAGGCTAGCTTCCCCTTAATCTTGAACCGTTGTAGGCCCCTCATAGGAGACACTCGTAGGTATACGTAATCACCGGGTTCAAAGCTGACCTCACGATGTTTTCGATCGTAGTAGCTCTTTTTTCGGCTTTGAGCTGTCTTGAGTATGTCCCTGATCTGTTTAACTTTCTCCTCGGCTTCCTTGAGCATGTCTGGGCCGAAGATATGACTGTCACCTGTTTCTGACCAGTTTAATGGGGTACGACATCTCTGTCCGTACAATGCTTCAAAAGGTGCCATTTGTAAGCTGGCCTGGTAACTGTTGTTGTAAGGGAACTCGGCATACGGCAAACTTTCTTCCCAACTGGATCCATAGGTGAGAACACAGGCTCTCAGCATGTCTTCTAGGATTTGGTTCACGCGTTCAGTTTGTCCATTTGTCTGGGGGTGGTACGCTGTACTGAATGCTAGTTGAGTGCCCAGAGCTTGTTGTAAGTGATCCCAAAATTTAGAGACAAATTGAGTGCCTCGGTCGGATATTATAGTCTTTGGGACTCCATGCAGACAAACTATACGGGAGAGATAAAGCTTAGCTAGCCTTTGAGTGGAGTAGGTCGTCTTCACGGGAATGAAATGTGCTACCTTGGTTAGCCTATCTGCGATGACCCATATGGCGTCATTTCCGCGTTGTGATCGAGGTAGTCCGACGATGAAGTCCATTCCAATTTCATCCCATTTCCACTCAGGTATCTGGTTTGGCTGTAGCAGCCCTACTGGATTTTGATGCTCGACTTTAATGCGCTGACATGAATCGCAACAAGCAATGAATGCGGCTATATCCCTTTTCATACCGTGCCACCAAAATCTATCCTGAATGTCTTTGTACATTTTGGTTCCTCCCGGATGGATCGAGTATGGAGCGGTGTGGCTTTCGGTTAGGATTTGATGCTTGAGTTCCTCAATATTTGGTACGCAAAGTCTGTCCCTGTACCATATTATTCCCTCATTGTCTGTGACGAACTCTGAAGCTTTGCCAAGGGTCATTTTTCTCTTTATACCTTCGATGCTGGGATGTCCCTGCTGAGCCTTCTTGATTTGCTCCATTAGGGTGGGATGTATCTCCAGATTTGATACAATGCCCTCAGAGACTAATACCATATTGAGCTTAGCAAACTCCTGCTGAAATTCAGGCCTCAAGTTCTGTGGACTGTCGTTGCCCGAGCTGGGGTTTCGACTAAGAGCATCTGCCACTACATTTGCTTTCCCTGGATGGTAGTGAATGCTGACATCATAGTCCTTGACCAATTCCAACCAGCGTCGTTGTCGTAAATTTAGCTCTGGTTGTGTGAAAATATATTTAAGGCTCTTATGGTCCGTATATATTTCACAACAATTTCCCAGTAGAAAGTGCCTCCACTCTTTGAGTGCATGGATGACGGCTGCTAGCTCCAAGTCATGAGTAGGATAATTTTCCTCATGCTTCCATAGTTGCCTGGAAGCATACGCGACATCTTTGCCATCCTGCATCAGCACGCACCCGAGGCCCTTCCGGGATGCGTCACAATACACTTCAAAACTCTTGTGTATGTCTGGCACGATCAAAACCGGTGCTGTTGTTAGTTTCTTCTTGAGCTCTTGGAAGCTTTTCTCGCACGCTTCCGTCCATACAAATTTCTTGTCTTTCTTTGGCAACTGTGTCATTGGTTTTGCCACAGTGGAGAATCCTTCAATAAATCTTCGGTAATATCCAGCCATTCCTAGGAAACTCCATACATCAGTTACGTTGGCTAGTGGTTTCCAGTCAAGTATGGCTTTGTCCTTTTCTGGGTCTACGGCCACGCCTTCTTGGGTCAATATATGGCCCAGAAAACCAACTTGTCTTAGCCAAAATTCACACTTGCTAAATTTGGCGTACAATTGATGTTTCCTTAATTCTCCCAATACAATTCTGAGATGTTCAGCATGTTCTTCTGGTGTCCTTGAGTATACCAGAATATCTTCAATGAACACCACAACAAATTTGTCCATAAATTTCATGAACACTTTGTTCATGAGGTGGACGAAATATGCGGGGGCGTTCGTTAGTCCAAACGGCATTACTGTGAACTCATATAATCCGTATCTGGAGGTGAAAGCTGTCTTAGGGATATCTTCTGTCCGTACTTTTAATTGATGATATCCCGATCTCAAATCAATTTTTGAGAACACCTTGGCTTGTGCGAGCTGGTCAAACAAATCATTTATCCGTGGCATTGGATATTTGTTTTTGATGGTGATCATATTGAGAGCTCGGTAGTCTATACACAATCTCAGTGTCCCATCCTTTTTCTTGGCGAATAATACTGGCGAACCCCAAGGTGAGGAGCTGGCTCGAATAAATCCTTTGTCCAGTAATTCCTTGATTTGCTTCTTCAATTCTACCAACTCTGAGGGTGCCATTCTATAAGGTTACTTATAGATGGGGGCGGTGCCCGGTGCTAGTTCAATGCTGAACTCTATCTCTCGGTCTGGTGGCATGCCTGGTAGTTCTTCAGGAAATACGTCAGGAAATTCGCACACCACTGGAACTTTTCTCAGTTCCGAAATGTCCACTTTGTTCAACTTTGGTTGCCGTGACCGTGGTCTCTCTTGAGCTGTAACCTTTATTGTCTTGCCGTGATGGTGAGTGAGAATCACAGTCCGATTGAAACAGTCAATAAATCCCTTGTTGGTGGTCAACTAGTCCATCCCTAGGATAACATCCAGTCCTTTATTTTCCAACACGATGAGATTAGCCTGAAACTTTAGTCCTTCGAATTCAATAATCACTCCTTGGCAGTAACTCTGAGTGATCTGCTTATTCCCGGGGGACTTGATGATCATAGATATTTCCAAAGGGAGAATCGGAAAACCATGTTGCAAAACGAAACTCTTTGAAATGAACGAGTGAGAAGCTCGAGAATCAAACAAAACCGTGGCAGGTATTGTGTTGACAGGGAACGTACCGAGTATGATGTCTGGGGCATTCTGTGCTTCTTCCTTGGTCACATGGTTCAGGTGACCCTTCCTGTGATTGTTGTTGGGGTTGAAATTGTTACGCTTGGGGGCTGGATTGTTCCCACCATTGTTCGGCTTGGAGACCGAGTTCCTCGGCTTTGGGCACTGTTTGGCATAGTGCCCTTCCTCTCCACAAGCATAGCAAGTGACCCCTGGACGGTATGTAAAGTCCTTGTCCCTTGAATGAAACTGTCAGGTTGGCCTTAGAGCAGTAATCGTGGATTTTCTTGCTTCATTCCCCTGAACATCAGTCTTGATCCGGTTGTTGCGAGCAAGAGTCGTCTTGTCTCTTTTTCGCTTACGAATATCCTCCAGACTGCGGCGCTCATTCTCCAACGTAATGGCCTTGTCAACCAGAGTTTTGAAATCTGGGAAAGTGTGTACGACCAGTTGGCATTTTAGTGCTGGCGCCAGGCCGTCCAAAAACTTTTCCATCCTTTTGTTCTCAGACATATGCTCATCGTAGGCATAGCGAGATAGCTGGGTAAACTGACTGTTGTATTCTGTCACTGACATGCCTCTCTGCTTGAGGTCATCAAATTCTCTTTTCTTGATTTTTATGATGCTCCTGGGGATGTGTGCCCCACTAAAGCCTTCCTTAAACTCTTCCCAGGTGATGTTATGTTCGCTGGGATGCATGTGTAGGAAGTTCTCCCACCATGCTGCAGCTGCTCCAGTGAGGTAGTGAGGTGCATAAAGCACTTTCTCATGATTAGAACATTGAGCAATAATCAACTTTCTTTCGATGTCTCAAAGCCAATCATCGGCTTCAAGCGGCCTATCAGTGTGAGCAAACGTTGGAGGGCGAGTCTTCTGTAATTCAGACAGCTTGGAGTGCGGTTGGTATGGCTCACGGTGGTTTCCCATATTGATGACGTGATTCATCATTTCTTGGTGTTGCTGCTGGCTTTGTTCGAAAAGGCGGCATACTTGAGATAAGGCTGCCTCGTTGTCCTGTTGACTAGACTGCCCCTGTGTGAAGTTGTTGCTTGTCTGTGTTCCATAAACTTCTTCGGGTGGATTTGGCATGGAACGAGTCCACGGACGAGACATTTTCCACTCTGGGGTATTATTTTGCAAAAATCATGAGAAGAACTGTGTGGCACAAGGAAAATTTTGCAAGGCAAAAATTTAAAAGACCTCAAGATTTTTCAAGAAAATATTTGATTGCGCACGGAGAAGGACTGCTCAGCACAAATTTTTCACGCGATACGCAAACATACGATACATCACTCAGGATGTGCGTACAGACTCCTGACATGTTATTTAGACTAGCACACTCCTCCGGAATGAAGCGCACACAACTACTACAAATTTAAGTACATATAAAACATAACATACATGCAGACACATCGCGCGGCAACTAGGCGCACTCAGTCGGAGATGGTGAAGATGTCCTTCCCCCTGCCGAGGGTAAGACCCAGCGGTGCAGGAGACTCAACCTCCACCTCCTCCCTAATAGGCTCCAGGCGCGAAGCACTGCGCTGGGGAGATGGTGCGGGTGCGACAGGCGGTAGTGTGGGTGCGGCAGGTGGTGCAGCTCTGACTGGAGTAGGAGCAATGACCTGGTCGAACTCCTCAGTGGTAGGCAGACGGCAAGCGGTGGCCAAAATGGCAGGTGAATAGGATGCTGAGGATGAGACGAACGTCACTGGCGGTGCCATCTAGAGAAGCTCCCTCCTGTTGGCAGAATATCCCCGAACTAAGTCCATACGGGCAGCCACAAGACCGTCCACGAGGTCATCGAAAGCTGCCTCCAGAGCTTTGAGATACTCAACAAGCATCTCGATAGCTTCATCTCGCTCTCCCCTATGGCAGGCGAATGCATAGTAACAAGTATAAGGCACATGGCATGGGAGGTAGCGGTAGCGACGAGTCTTCATCGAAGGAAGATTGTCCCGAAGGCGAGCTATCGCCTCACGGGCAGCCATCTGCATGGCATGCCTCTCCGTAGGCATGGCCCTTCCCACAAAACGGAAGTGGCGAGACGCAGAACGTCCTCCCTTGAATTGCACCACGGCCTGGTGCATAGACACGTCGTCGCTGAGCTTGTGCTGGTAAAGCGTGAACTCCGGACGAGTCGCTGGCCTGATCGCGAGCTTGGTGATGGAGACGAGGAGTTTGACAAACCCCTCGAGCACATTAGTGAACACCCGAGTCTCGCAATTCCTGCCAGCCAGCTACAAAAGTAGGCAAAAATTCTGAGTAGTCAAATCATAAATTTATGATGACCAACAGAAAATAGCTACATTTGCAAAATGCTGAAAAAGCACTAAAGACGCTAATAACCGATTAGCGATCGCACCTAGTGGCTTCCTACAGTCAGCCTGGCTCTGGTACCAAGCTTGTCACGACCGGTTTTCCAATAAAAATATTTATTGAGAGACCGATCCCTTTTACGGACCAGTAGAGAAGAATCCTTCTCACTGGTAGACAATTTCTTGATCACAGAAGAAAAACCAGGAGTACTAAATATAATACAAGGTCGAGCGGAGACTGCTCAACAATTTATTACAAGCACGCCAATAATACATAAAGGCGGATAGGGTGGCATACTACTGACTCACAATAAAAGCGGTGGTGGGTAAATCACAGTGAAGTGGGTAACATGACTCCTGAATCTAACAGCTCTTCGAGCGTCGGAGTGAGGCTCGAGGATACTTATTGCGGGTGGCGGAAGCGTATATAATACAAGTGACCAATATCCAGGATCGAACGGGACTGACTGGGACTCCTCTAGGCGTCGGACTCACTATCAAACTCTTCATCCATGAGATCGCCTTCGTCAACATCTGGCCAAATCAACAAGCCAGGTGAGTACTATGAAAGTACTCGCAAGACAGTTCGGACATAAGATATAACAAATGCAAACATGATGCATATGAACAGTTTGATAAAGCGCACTCAGATAATAAAACAGCTATGCATGGGAAATAAAAAGGAACTCGGGCGGTAGTCCTCCCGAAATCCCAAAGTAATGCTGAAGGCCAATCGAGTGTCTGAATGACTCCTCGGAAGGGTACAAATGAAATAATAATGCCGCAAAATAACAAGCATGCCGCAGTCGGGTGTCTAGGCGACACCACATAAAGGGCTTATAATAGAATATAAATGACAGTGCGTGCCACAGTCGGACGTCTGAGCGACATCACGTAAAGGGCTTATATCAAAAGTAAATAACGAGCGTGCCACAGTCGGACGTCTGAGCGACATCACATAAAGGGCTTATATCAAAAGTAAATGACAAGAGTGCCATGGTCGGACGTCTGAGCGACATCACATAAAGGGCTTATATTTCATAACTTGATAATTCAGTAGCTCATGAATTTAAATCATTTCAAGGGAATATTCAGGTACGAGATAAACAACAGGGTTAGTCCATCCACAGGAATAACGTTCGACCAGGTTTACCACTCAAACCTGTTCACCGGGGATTTACCACGGAGACTGACATAGGGACTAACATGGATATGGACAATCTGGCCATGGTCCTTGACCATGGACACGATGACTCGGAAGGATTTGACTCTGCAGAGTTTGTACTCTTAACCACAGCCAACGGATTTCAGTAGCCACAGGGGACTAGTTCTGTTTACGGTGTTTTAGGAGAAACACATCTAACCAGTACACACCCATTCAACATTCCGATGCCAGGAATCACCCTCGGCAACGTTCAAGAAAACCCTTGAGACGGGGAGGCTACAACCTCGCGTAGCATGGGATCAAATTTATACCGCGCGCTCTAAGGGGTGCCCCCCTCTCGGTCCCAACCGGAAACACCCATGCCCCCTGACCGAATGACTGGCTTTAATCCAGGGCCATGGAACCCTCATCCCGGCCCCTCTATTTGGTGTGTACAAGGAAAGAGGTTAGCAACTTACTAAACCGTATTCTTTGCAGAAAACATGTGGCAGCACGAAAGAGGAAGAACGGTAACGTGGCTCAGTCCACGTTAACGTCGGAGTTTATCAGATGACGTAAGACTGGCATGCTACAACAATACCCTCTTACTACCTTTCATGTCACCACATGATCAGGTCATCTCTCATCAAAGATCACAGTAACTTCGAAATGCACGGTTAGTTGCCTTGCATGCAATGTTATACTCACCGATGCTCATATGCCATGCACAAAACCATTCAAGCAAACATGAAAAACACCTATCATATCAAAGGTTCAAACATGCTTGCCTGGTTCGGAGAAGTCGGAGTCTAGCTCGGCGAAGTTCGCGGCTCCGTCACCTCCTCCGGAATGGAGAGGTTCAGGGTGTTCTTCCGCGTCGGTGGGTGGTGGACTTGGCCGTCGGAGAGCACCACGTCGACGGCGACACTTTCTCCGGCGGACGGTGGTTCGGGCGATGGTGGAGTACTCCGGTGGGTGCTGCAAAGGGGGTGAATCGAGCTGGATCCCGAAGTGGGTCGAGGCGGCCGGAGTTGGGGAAGAAGACTCCCTCGGGGCTCTTCCAGTGGCTTGGCGTGGTACTGGTGGTGTGTAGAGGTGGTGTGGGTTCGAGTTCGAGCTCGGGGCCTCCTTTTATAGGCGATCCGAGGGGGTGGCCGTGAACGGGATAGCTCCGGCGAGCGATTACGGCGAGGCAGAGGTTGGGCAGGGGGTTTAGGGGGCTAGGCACCATCAGGGAGGATCACTGGTGCCGTTCCTCTGCTAAACCTTGGTCGTGCTTGGTGTAATACGCCGGTCCTCGACGGAACGGCCGTACGGGCACGGCGGCGGCAGGGAGCGCGCTCCGCGCCTAGCAGTTCACGACGACGGACCGCAGCGTGCACAGGTGAGTGGATGGCCACGCGGTGGCCTCTGGTGGCTTGGGCGGCGCTGGACGGCGCCGTCCAACGCTGCGCCTCTCTGGCAGCCGCAAAGGCCGCAGCTGCCGTCGCTCACAGGGTGGCGCACCTCCTCCTGCTCATCGCCGATGCCCGCAAACCTCCAGGCGATCGTGCGGCGCAGGGATAAGGAGGGAACAGGGAGCAAGGCGCCATCGTGGTACTGGCGAGATCGAGGAAAGGTTCTGAAGAAAACGACAGTGGTTCTGAAACTGTTAACTGAACTTCTGAACATGACAAAAACAGTGCCCTTCAGGTGTTCGACGAAATGATTTGGCATGAAGAAATTTTTTTCTGGAGCTGGGGCTTGGTGAGGTGACCTCTCAATGCATCCAGAGACTACCTGAATTTTCTCAGATTTTTAGGAGGAGAAATCAAATGAATTTCATCAAATTTGGCAAATATGGTCCAAACTTGCAGCAAGCACAATTTGAAAAATTTGAACTGGAGACCAGTGGATCTTCATGGATCTTGGTTGAGGGCTCTAAGGACTAGCCAGGGAAATTGGTTTGGAGGTAAAACTCAAAGGAGAAAAGGTAGTCCCTTTGTTAATCTCCAAGAGCTAAAGTAGAAGGCAGAAAATATTTTTGAGAAGAATTATATGGAAGAAAATTCATGGGGAGGTTCAACTTGGTGGATTTGAAGTATATCTTGACACAAAGATGGGAAAAGGCTTTTGGGAGGGGATTTCCACTTAGGTCATGGCAAGAGGAGAGTTTGAAAGGGGAAAAAGATCACTCCAAATGCCATAGGGCTATTTAAAAGATTATCAAAAAAATTCCTACATGAAAAACATTTGGTGTTGAGTCAACATGAGATGAAAAACCTCCAAGACCAAAGACCAAGTCTTGGATGAAACCAAACAAAAATATTTGTCATAAGAGAAATTTTTTGAGAGGGAGAGTTCTTTTATAAAAAAAAAATAAATTTAAATAACATCCCTCAAATCAAGATAAAAGTTTGAAAAAGCCAGATAAATTTTTTGGGTGTCACAGGTTAGTCCCAAAAATAATATAAAATAGCGTAATAATGCATATAAAACATCCAAAACAGATAATCTATGTGGCACCCCGGCTCAGAGAAACCGAAACGCCCCGTATTCCAGCCCAGAGATCGAGGAGAAGTCTTCTGGAATACGGCACTGCTTAGCATAGAACAAATCGACTCTTTATTACAATTTATATGGATACAAGGGATTACATTGGCACGGCGACACTACGTCTGCCACGGTTGCTCCATGCAAGCAGCAGAACAACACGAAGCAGCGGAATAACTACTGGTGCGGAACAGCGACGACGGTGATGAACTCCACTCCGCAGGGACTCTGGCTGGAACGCTTATCCTAGCTCGCAAACAAGGGATCCACGTCAAACAAGCAATCAAATCTGGCATGACACGCCATGTCAGTACATTGAATGTACTTGCAAGCTCACAACAGCCAAGAGCAATCAAGACAGACAACAACATGGCAATTACAGGTTAACAATGATTAACATGATATTATCAGATCAATCATAGCATGAACAAGATGAACATGATACCGCTATAACAATATGAGCATGGCATGAACATATGAACATGATGATACTAGCATGCAACAAGATGACGCTATCATGCACCAGCTTACTCTACTCGGGTTACCTCGTAAACGTCATATACATAAGCTTACCATCGCAGACATCACACGATCATCTCAGGATCCAATCAAGCTAGGTATTAACAATACCCACTACTGCAGGATGCTGCTAACGCGACACTACGATCAGAGAACCTTCGACGAAACTGTGTGCGATGCCATAATCGCAAACGGTGGTGTAAAAACCGTCAAAAAAGGTGCAAAACTTTGCGATGGCGTTGCCATCAAACACGGTTCATACTTTAGTTGCGTGTGCGATGCAGGGCATACGGTTCAGTTCAATTAACTGTTTGCGATGAGGAGGAACAAAAGAAATAGGCAGCCAGATGGAGGTGTGTGCGATATACAGCATACGGTTCACTCGGATGAACTGTTTGTGATTAGGCAACACAAAAGAAACGGTCAGCCAGATGAAGGTGTGTGCGATATACGGCATGCGGTTCATAAACCAGGACGGCGGTATAGGAGGTAACTAAATCGCAAATGTTTTTTTTGTATTAACCGTATGTGTACGTGTCCTTTCGTCCTCCTCTCGCACGTCTTGTCACCCCATTGCCGCAGACGGCTTACAGCGCAAGCTTGAGCAGCGCGCGGGGGCGTTCTTTTGGCCAAACGGTGGTGCCAATTAATCGTCGGTGAGCCCGTTCCCGCGCAACCGCGCAGGTTCCCGCGCAAGCTTCCCGCCCGACTCGGTGAAATCCCCCAAAATCCCAATGCTTACCGGCCTGCTATAAAAACCCTCACGGCCGGCGAGTCTTGCGTCGCATTTTCCCCTCCCTCCCTGTAGCTTATCTCGTCTGCTTCTCCCACAATCGCCAATGGCACCGGTCTGTCGTTGTTGCTCAGCCACTCCGCCGTCATCAGAGGACAGCACCAGCTGGGAGGCTACACCGTGGAGGCGGCGCAGTCCCTGACGTAGTGCAGTGCGCGTGGCATCCCTGTTGGGTGTGCGCGGAACACCCCCCACACGCTCCGCCGCCGCTGCCCGTCGACAGCTGTTGCCGGTCGCCGTTGCCGCCACACCACCGTCGAAAGCCAGGGCCATCTCCCGCTCCGCCGCCACGGCCCGAAAGCGGGAGGTGGCCGTCGTGGCCTCCACCCCACTGTCGGCCACCGTAGCCATCACCCGCTCCGCCACCGCGGCCCGAATGCGGGAGGTGGTCGTCGTGGCTGCCACCCCATCGTCGGCCGCCGTGGCCGCCAGCCCACCGTCGACCGCCGGGATCATCACCCGCTCCGCCACCGCCGCCCGAAGGAGGGAGGCGGAGGTGGAGGCCTGCACGTGCGGCAGCGACCTTGCGTGCAACATCGAGTTCCTGCGGGAGGAGGAGAAGCGCCTCGTCGAGCACACAAAGAGCCTTACCGCCGCAGTGGCCGCAGCACACGCCGACGCAGAGGCGAGGAATCAGGAGATCTACGAGTAGTCCGGCCGCTTCCAGAGGGATCGTCTGGAGCGGCAGTGGGCGTTCGAGCTGCCGAGCGTCGCTGAACATGCAAA
The DNA here is from genome assembly GCF_002575655.3 of Aegilops tauschii subsp. strangulata. Lineage (NCBI taxonomy): Eukaryota > Viridiplantae > Streptophyta > Magnoliopsida > Poales > Poaceae > Aegilops > Aegilops tauschii. The sequence goes on from NC_053041.3 coordinate 486,174,950, forward strand.
AGCGGCAGGCACCATATTGCAGGCTCGTCGGTAGGCTCCTCCTCCTCCTCTGCCTCTCAGTGAGCGCGCTCGGCAGAGGAGAGGCTGCCGGAAGTAGCACAAAGCCCCTTCGTGGTAGTAGTAGTATTTAGGGGCTATTTTGTTCAGTTCATCTGACTATAGATGTGTGGTCGAACTGTACAACGTACTTAAAATTAGCTAGTATATATAGTTGAACTCGCTATTTCAGTACGTCGTTGGCAATAATTGGGGAAAATTTTGGTCGGTTCAGCTGTCAAATTGAACTGTCTGTATAAATTAAGAACGACTGCTTAATCTATGAATGAAATCTATGCTTAATTACTAAATTTTAGTTGCAAAAATTAGATAGTGCTAGTGATTCCTAGCTGCATATTTTGACAAATCGCAGTGTTACCAGGATTGACAAATGGCAACGTTACTAGATCAACAAATGTAAATCTTTCCAGTTTGACAAATGGCAACATACCCAATATGACAGATGCAAATCTTACCAAATTGTGTGTACGTGGTTGCACACGGGTCATCCAAAACAACCGTTTGCGTTGAAGGGATGCACAAATACTGCGCTGCTCTCACTTTGCATACGGGTATTCTATCTAAAACGTTTGCGATCAAGAGCTGCGCAAATCCTGCTCGGCACATTTTCCCTTGGCTTCCTGGGGAAGCTGTCGGTTTGCATATGGGTGTTCTAACTAAAATGTTTGCGATGAGTGTTTTATATTTAAAAACCGAATTAAACTACGGCTTGGGCGCCATTAATGGATATGATGTGAGCAAGGCGGGCGGCCATGGATGTCAAAGGGCTCGCTTCCCGATGAGCCTGCGCGGCGTACAGCTGACACGCTTCCCGTTGAGCCTCCACATTGGAGTACAACTCACACGCCTTCCGTTTAGTCAAGCACTCAAGCACCTGACCGCACGGCACCTCCTAGCCATTAAAAGAGTGAGGCGTGGTGTCACCTGAATGATTAACAGAACGCACACAATTTAAATTATACAAAAAGTTTGAGATGTTACAGTGGCAACTATTTGTTTCAAAATGCCTTTGTTGGATGTTATTCGAGTGCGCCTTCTCTCAAAATGGACATGAAAAATACCACAACATGTCGGGTGCCATTCCATGATAGCATGCATAGTTTCATGAATTTCAGACGAGTTTTGGATTTACTAGAATTTAAAAACAAAGTATCTCAACGTTTTGCCGGCAATCAACAGTGCCCTGGTGTTTGAAATTCATTCTCATTTCTTGCATGAGACCTAAGCATGCAACCAAGGACACAGATTTGATTTTTAACCAGTTTATATGCAACCAAATGAACCCCGAAAAATTCCAAAATTGAACACAACACTCCTGTTGTTCTATGTTGACACTCAAAATTTTTTGAAAGCAATAAGAGGCAACGGATATCGTTTCGTCCCCAAAGGTGGCACGTTCCCTACCGAAACCATCACGCTTGTTGTGAGAAGCTCTGGTTTGTGAGAAGCATATACCCAAACCTGCCCCAAATGGGACAAAAATTTTACCATGGCATGTTGATGCCACTCCATGATAGCATGCCAAGTTTCATGAATTTCAGACGAGTTTTGGATTTACTAGAATTTAAAAACCAGGTATCGCAGTGTTTGCGAACGAGTGACGGTGGAAAGATGTTTGAATTCATTCCCATTTCTTGCATGGAACCTAAGCATGCAACCAAGGACACATATTTGATTTTTCAACCAGTTTATATGCACTGGAGAATGTTCATGTAGTTCAAATTTGAATTATGCACATAAAATGCCTAGGAAACCCAGTTAATGTATAAAAATGTCCAAACGAACCGCGAAAAAATCCAAAATTGAATACAACACTCCTATTGTCCTATGTTGACACTCGAAATTTTTTGAAAGCAACCAGAGGCAATGGATACCGTTTCGTCCCCAAAGGTGGCACATTCCCTACCGAAACCATCACGCTTGTTGTGAGAAGCTCTAGTTTGTGAGAAGCTTATACCCAAACCTGCCCCAAATGGGACAGAGTTTTTACCACAGCATATTGATGCCGCTCCATGATAGCATGCCAAGTTTCATGAATTTCAGACGATTTTTGGATTTAATAGAATTTAAAAACCAGGTATCTCAATGTTTGCGGCCGAGTGACGGTGGCAAGGTGTTTGAAATTCATTCCCATTTCTTGCATGGGACCTAAGCATGCAACCAAGGACACATATTTGATTTTTCAACCAGTTTATATGCACTGGAGAATGTGCATGTAGTTCAAATTTGAATTATGCGCATAAAATGCCTAGAAACCCAGTTAATGTATAAAAATGTCCAAACAAACCGCGAAAAATTCCAAAATTGAACACAACACTCCAGTTGTTCTATGTTGACACTCGAAATGTTTTGAAAGCAATCATTGGCAATGGATATCGTTTCGTCCCCAAAGGTGGCACGTTCCCTACCGAAACCATCACGCTTGTTGTGAGAAGCTCTGGTTTGTGAGAAGCTTATACCCAAACCTGCCCCAAATGGGACAAAAAATTTACCGCGGCATGTTGATGCCGCTCCATGATAGCATGCCAAGTTTCATGAATTTCAGACGAGTTTTGGATTTACTAGAATTTCAAAACCAGGTATCTCAATGTTTGCGGTTGAGTGACGGTGGCAAGGTGTTTGAAATTCATTCCCATTTTTGCATGAAACCTAAGCATGCAACCAAGGACACATATTTGATTTTCAACCAGTTTATATGCACTGGTGAATGTGCATGTAGTTCGAATTTGAATTATGTGCATAAAATGCCTGGGAAACCCAGTTAATGTATAAAAATGTCCAAACGAACCCCGAAAAATTCCAAAATTTAACACAACACTCCTGTTGTTCTATGTTGACACTCAATTTTTTTTTGAAAGCAATCAGAGGCAACGGATATCGTTTTGTCCCCAAAGGTGGCACGTTCCCTACCGAAAGCATCACGCTTGTTGTGAGAAGCTCTGGTTTGTGAGAAGCTTATACCCAAACCTGCCCCAAATGGGACAAAAAATTTACCCCGGCATGTTGATGGCGCTCCATGATAGCATGCCAAGTTTCATGAATTTTAGACGAGTTTTGGATTTACTAGAATTTAAAAGACATGTATCTCAATGTTTGCGGCCGAGTGACGGTGGCAGGGTGTTTGAAATTCATTAACATTTCTTGCCTGGGACCTAAGCATGCACCGAAGGACACAGATTTGATTTTTCAACCAATTTATATGCATTGGAGCATGTGCATGTAGTTCAAATTTGAATTATGCACATAAATGCATTGAAAATTCACTTAATGCATAAAAATGTCCAAACAAACCCCGAGAAATGACAAAAAATAACACAACACTCCTGTTGTTCTATGTAGACACGAGACATTTTTTTGAAGTAATGAGAGGCAACAGATATCGTTTCGTCCCCAAAGGTGGGGCATTCCCTACCGAAACCATCATGCTTGTTGTGAGAAGCTCTGGTTGTGAGAAGCTTATACCCAAACCTGCCCCAAATGGGACAAAAAATTTACCACGGCATGTTGATGCCACTCCATGATAGCATGCCAAGTTTCATGAATTTCAGACGAGTTTTGGATTTACTAGAACCAAGTATCTCAATGTTTGCGGCCGAGTGACGTAGGCTGGGTGTTTGACATTCATTCCCATTTCTTGCATGGGACCTAAGCATGCAACCAAGGATACATATTTGTTGTTTCAACCAATTTATATGCACTGGAGCATGTGCATGTAGTTCAAATTTGAATTATGCACCTGAAATGCCTACAAAACCAAGTTAATGTATAAAAACGTCCAAACGAACCCAGAATAATTCCAATTTTTTTGACGACGGACCTATAGTTGCATGCTCACTGCAGATAAAAGTTATATTAATTCAAACACCATCCTTTGCAGCTGTGACCCCATTAGGTAATTCAAATCAGGACAAAAATCAAGTAGATCGCACACAGTTTATTATCACCAACGGTGTGAGATGCAGCACAAAATATCTTGGAGCACCGTCGGTGTATAGTACGCCTATGGCTTACTTGAGAAGGTGCGTCGGCTACAGTCCACAGCCGGCGTGTCAAGCACACTAGCTCACTCTCCAAATATCATTCCACTGTTCAATCGTCACCGGTGAAAGATGGGGACGTGGACCTGCGTCGTGAGGGCAACTTCAGTGACCCACTCCGGCGAGAGCGCGGCCGCAGCCGCCAGGCGTGTGCTTGCTAGCTTCGTGAGGGCGACCGCAATCTGCGTTCGGGCGGCCAAGGCAGCCCAAACGGCCACTGTTGCTTCTCAGGCGGCGGCAGGAGCATCTGCCTCGGGGATAGCAACTGGCGAGAGCGGCACAGCAGCTGTCCGTTCTGCAGCGGCGGCCTTAGCCCTGATGAAGTCCGCCCACCACCATGTCGAGGCTGTCCACGCCCAGCTCATGGCGCTCACCGCACAAATCGAAGGAAGCTTCTCCGACAACGGTCGGCAACCCACGTGTCATGACCGGTTTTTCAATAAAATAATTATTGAGAAACCAATCCCTGTTATGGATCAGCGAGGAAGAATTCCTTCTCACTGATAGACAATACATTGGTCACAGAAGAAAAAAAATACCAGGAGTACTAAATATAATACAAAGTTGAGCAGAGACTGCCCAACAATTTATTACATGCACGCCGATAAAACAATACGGCGGATAGGGTGGCAGACTACTAACTCACGATAATGACGATGGTGGAGATATCACCGCGAGGCGAGTGATATGTCTCCAGAAGACTACAGCTCTTCGAGCGTCGGAGTGAGACTCGAGAAGACTTATTGCGGGTGGCGGAAGCGTATACAATACAAGTGACCAAAAACCGGGATCGCGCAGGACTGACTGGGACTCCTCTAGGCATCGGACGCGCTATCAAACTCTTCATCCAAGAGATCGCCTTTGTCAACATCTGGCCAAATCAACAAGCCAGGTGAGTACTATGAAAGTACTCGCAAGACAGTTCGGACATAAGGTATAACAAATGCAAACATGAAACACATGAATAAGTTAACCAGTGCAATCAGACATAGAGATAATAAATACTGGGTGCCAAGCGAGGGTCTGAATGACGCCTCGAGCGGAAACTACCGAATAGTAATACGGGTGCCAAACGAGTGTCTGAAAGACTCCTCGAGAGGGAAATGCGGAATAATAATACAGGTGCCAAACGAGTGTCTGAAAGACTCCTCGAGCGGAAAATGCGGAATAATAATGCAGGTGCCAAACGAGTGTCTGAAAGACTCCTCGAGCGGAAAATGCGGAATAATAATACAGGTGCCAAACGAGTGTCTGAAAGACTCCTCGAGCGGAAAATGCGGAATGATAATGCCACAGTCGGGCGTCGGGGCGACACCACATAAATTGCTTATAATAGAAAGTAAAGGCAGTGCATGCCGCAGTCGGACGTCTGAGCGACATCACATAAAGGGCTTATATCGAAAGTGAGAAACGAGTACACGCCACAGTCGGACGTCTGCGCGACGTCACCTAAAGGGCTTATATCACATTTCATTATTACAACAGCTCGGAGACATAAATTATCACAAGCATGAGACACAAAATAAAGCTTGTCCATCCACTGGAATAACAATAAAACCTGAGATTTTACCACTTGAGCTTGTTCACCGGGGACAAGTTTTTCACATGGATAGATATGGATATAATGTATACACTACTGATCATGGATACGATGATTTGGAAAGAATTGACTCTGCAGAGTTTGTACTTAGCCACAGCCAACGGATTTCAATAGTCACGGGGACTAGTTCCGTCTACGGTGTTCTGGAAGGAACACTCCTAACCAGTACACACCCAATTCAACCATCCGAAGCGAGGGATCACCCTCGGCAACATTCAAGAAAAACCTTGAGTCGGGGAGGCTACAACCTCGCGTAGCATGGGATCAAATTTCTATACGCGCGCTATAAGGGGGTGCCCCCCCTCTCGGTCCCAACCGGAAACACCCATGCCCCCTGACCGAATGACTGGCTTTAATCCTGGGCCAAGGTACCATCATCCCGGCCTCTCTGTTTGGTGTGTACACGGAAAGAGGTTACCAACTTACTAAACCGTATCCTGGCAATGAGACATGTGGTAGCACGGAAAGGGGAAGGGACGATAACACGGCTCCAACCATGTTAACGTCGGAAAAGTCGGATGACACAAGGCTGGCATGCTACAACAGTACCACCTTGCTGCCCTTCATGTCACCACATGATTAGGCCACCTCTCATCAGAGGTCATCGCAACTTTGGAACATGCGGGAAAAGATCGATAACGTGGCTCCAACCATGTTAACATCGAAGAAAGTCGGATGACGCAAGGCTGGCATGCTACAACAGTACCACCTTGCTGCCCTTCATGTCACTACATGATTAGGCCACCTCTCATCAGAGGTCATCGCAACTTCGGAACAACCGGGTCGTTGCCTTACGAGCAACGAGATATTTACCGACACTCATATGCCACACACAAACTTTCACATGAACGTGCAAAACTTCTGCCATATCAAATGTCCAAACATGCTTGCCTGGTTCGGAGAAGTCGGAATCTAGCTCGGCGAAGTTCGCGGCTCCGTCACCTCTCCCGGAACCTACGGCAATCACGAAACGGGTACTAACGTGAAAACCAACACATGCACAGAAACTTTGCCAAATATTTCCCAAATAAATCCCATAAAAAACTAGACAAAATTATAAGAATGTCAGAAAAAGAATCACTCAAAAATACCTTTTTATTAAAAAGTTATAAAGGTTTCTGTCCAGGGACCTTTCTGTAATGAAACAGAAAAGTTCCAGGGTTTTAACTGAGAAAACAGAAAACGGTTCGTTTGGAAATGCGCAAGCGCAAGAGAGAAGACGTATTTTGCCCGAAGGCGTCAACAGAAAACGGTTCGGGGAAATAGAACAGAGGCTGACACGCGGGGCCCGCATGTCAGGTTTGAAAAGGCTCGCCGGCGCCCGAAGACGGCGGTTGCCCGAAGGCGTCAACAGAAAACGGTTCAGGGAAATAGAACAGAGGCTGACACGCGGGGCCCGCATGTCAGGTTTGAAAAGGCTCGCCGGCGCCCGAAGACGGCGGTGGACGCCGGCGTCGAACCACGGTGTCTTTTTCCGCGTCGGTGGGTGGTGGACTCGTCCAACGGGGAGCACCACGTCGACGGCGACACTATCTCCGGCGGACGGCGGCTCGGGTGAGGATGGGGAACTCCGGTGGAGGGCTGCAAGCTTCAAATTGAAGTGCAGGTCAGAACGAGAGATGCATGGTGAAGTTACTGGCAAGAGAATGGAGGCTGCGGAGCACACACAGGGGCGAATCGGGCTGGATCCCGTGGCGGGTCGCGGCGGCCGGAGTCGAGGAAGGAGACCTCCTCGGGGCTCTTCCAGTGGCTAGGCGTGCTCTAGAGGAAGTGCAGGGCTGGTGGGTGCTTGAGTTGAAGCTCGGGACCTCTATTTATAGGCAGATCGACGGGGTGGCCGTGAACGGAGAATCTCCGGCGAGCGATTACGGCGGAGCAGTGGGTTGGTAGAGGGTTTGAGCGGTCTGGCAGCATCGGTGGATGTTACGGGACTCGTTTTGCAGCTAAACGGAGCTGGCCCTGGCGTAATGGCGTCTGCCCATGGTGAGGTGACCGCACGGGCTCAATGGCGGCAGAGAGCGCGCTCCGCGCCCTGCGGTTCACGACGAGAGCGGCAGCGCATTCGGGGGAGTGGACGGCCACGCGGCGGGCTCCGGTGGTTTGGGCGGCGCTGGGTGGAGTCGTCGGCGCCGTGTCTCCCGCTGGCGTCTGCAAAGCCGCCGCCGGCGTCGGTCACGGGGCGGCGCATCTCCTGCTGCTCGTCGCCGACGCCCGCAAGGTGCCAGGCGCTCGTGCGGTGCAGGAACAAGTGGGCGAGGACGAGGAGCAAGGCGACGCGGCGGTACTGGCGAGATCGATGCCCGTTTCTGAAGAAAACGACAGCAAGTACTGAACTGAAACTCTGAAGTTACTGAAACTTGACAGTGACCATGCATTGCAGGTGTTCGACAGTAGGTTTTGGTAAAGAGGTAAATTTTGCTGGAGCTGTAACTTGGTGAGATGACCACTCAAAGCACCCAGGGGCTGCATGAATTTATTTGGAATTTTTGGAGAAGGTTTTGAATGAATTTCACCAAATTTGCCAAACCTGGTCCAAACTTGCAGCTGATGTAGTTTGAAAATTTTGAACTGGAGACCAGTGGATCTTCATGGTTCTAGGTTGAGGGTTCAAAGGACTAGGAGGGGAAAGAAGTTTGGTGGTAAAAGTCCAAACAGAAAATGGAGTTCCTTTGTAAATCTCCAAGAGGTAGAATAGAAGGCAGAAAATATTTGAATACAATTTGAATGGAAAATAAATACATGGGGAGGTTCAACTTGCTGGATTTGATGTAAATCATGATCCAGAGGTGAGGGAGTGTTTAGGAGAGAGGATTTGCACTTATGCCATGGCAAGAAGGAATAGTTGAAAGTGGCAAAGTACCTTCCAAAAGCCATAGTGCAAATTCAGAAAAAGGTTTTCAAAAGTTGTTTTCCCAAATGAAAAAAAAACATTTTGTCTTGAGTCCAAATGAAGAGCAAGAACTCCCAAGGTCAAAGGCAGATCTTGGGTGAATCCAAATAAAATTTTTGCCATAAAGAAAATACATGAGAGGGAGAGTTCTCTTGAAGAAAATTTTTTAAATCACTCCCCTCAAGTCAAAAAAAATCTTTTCAAAAAAAATCCAAATAAAAACTTGGGTGCCACACCACGGCCGAAGAGGTGGCAATCGCCGAGAGATTTCGAACAACCATCCATTCCTGCGCGGCATACCTTGCCACGACGGAGCCCGCCAAAGCCCAGATCGCGGCCGCCCACGCCCTGCTCGTGGCAGCCTATTCCAAAGATATGGGGGACGCGGATGGCGAGATGCTTGCCGAGCATGGTGCGATTGATGCCATGGAGCCCCTTCCCTAGGAGACCGTCGAGCGCGAGCTGGACATGGAGGCGGCGGTTGAGATCGACGAGCACCAGCCGTAGTAGTACTCTTTGTTTTGTTTAATTAAGAGCGCCGGTCTTTAATTAGTTACAGTAATGTTTAGGTCAGCTAGCTCTATTTAATTGCTGAACTTGCTCGATTAAGCAGTGTGGGTGTGCTATAGTCTCCTTTGTGTACCCAAATTATGCAATGACGTGGATGACCACTATAACCATGGAAATTCGAACCAAAATTTTTGACGTTCAAACTCATCACACACGGGTTAAGCTATCTGAATCGTTTGTGATGTTCACATATCGTACACGGTTCTGAATAAGGGACCGTGTCTGATGACACTTTGCGCGCCAGTTTTTTGGCTGAAGTGATTCCAAATTTTCGGCTTTCGCGGAAATATTTACCTCCTCGCCCCCTCCCCCTTACCAAAACCACATCCCCCCTTTCCGCCTTCCCTTCCAAGTTGAAACCTTCACTCCTTGCTTGCAGCGCCGCCTCCTCACCGGCGACCCTCCTTCACGTTGCTCGGCCTCGCCTATCCAGGCAGGTAATCCACACCCGACCCCCATCCCCCTCCTCCTTCTACATCCCACATGCCCCGACCGCCGGCGCAAGCGCGACACCTTCCACCCAAATCACCGGCCCCTCCACCAAATAAGCGCCGGCCTAAGCCATGGTGCGCGCAGTATAGCCAGGATCTCAAGGAGCATTTGGCACCGGAGAAGCAAATCGCGGTCGCACGCGCGGATGAGGTCGCGCTGGCTGCCATTCGTGCCGACCCCCAGATCTTGGAGGAGCACCTCACCGTCGAGGCCACCGTTGACGCCTCGCACGCTGATGCCGCGACGCGGTTGCCTGCTTTCAACGACAGTTTGTGGCATTTTCTCGAGGCCATCGTTTGCTAGCTACTGCCTTTCCTTAACAAATTCTAGGGAATTGTGGTATCTACTTTTACCATGAAATCTCCTGCTATAGTGTATATGTTCTATGTGTCATGCAATGTGGTGTTCAGTTAACTGCTTGGTTCAATTCTGCAAATGTGATGTTCAATTCTTCAGGGTGCAATATTTGTTGGGGAACGCAGTAATTTCAAAAAAATTCCCACGCACACGCAAGATATATCTAGGTGATGCATAGCAACGAGAGGGGAGAGTGTTGTCTACGTACCCTCGTAGACCGAAAGTGGAAGCGTTATGACAACGCGGTTGATGTAGTCGTACGTCTTCATGATCCGACCGATCCTAGTATCGAAAGTACGACACCTCCGCGATCTGCACACGTTCAGCTCGGTGACGTCCCACGAACTCTCGATCCAGCTGAGTGTGGAGGGAGAGCTTCGTTAGCACGATGGCGTGATGATGGTGATGATGAAGTTACCGGCACACGGCTTCGCCTAAGCACTGCAACGATATGACCGACGTGGATTATGGTGGAGGGGGGCACCGCACACGGCTAAGACAATGTTTGTTGTTGTGTTCTAGGGTGCCCCTGCCCCCGTATATAAAGGAGCAAGGGGGAGGCCGGCCGGCCCTAGGGCGCGCCAAGGAGGGGAGGAATCCTCCTCCTAGTAGAAGTAGGATTTCTCCTTTCCTAGTCCTACTAGGAGGGGGAAGGAAGGAGTGGGAGAGGGGAAGGAAAGGGGGGGCACCGCCCCTCCTAGTCCAATTCGGACTCAAGGGGGAGGGGGAACGCGGCCTGCCCTGGCGCCCCTCTCTCTTTCCACTAAGGCCCGTCTAGGCCCACTAGTTCCCCGGGGGGGTTCCGGTAACCCTCCAGCACTCCGGTTTTCTCCGAAATCACCCGGAACACTTCCGGTTTCCGAATATAGCCGTCCAATATATCAATCTTCATGTCTCGACCATTTCGAGACTCCTCGTCATGTCCGTGATCATATCCGGGACCCATAACTACCTTCAGTACATCAAAACACACAAACTCATAATACCGATTGTCACCGAACGTTAAGCGTGTGGACCCTACGGGTTCGAGAACTATGTAGACATGAACGAGACACGTCTCCGGTCGATAACCAATGGCGGAACCTGGATGTTCATATTGGCTCCCACATATTCTACGAAGATCTTTATCGGTCAAACTGCATAACAACATACGTTGTTCCCTTTGTCATCAGTATGTTACTTGCACGAGATTCGATCGTCGGTATCTCTATACCTAGTTCAATTTCGTTACTGGCAAGTCTCTTTACTCGTTCCGTAATGCATGATCCCTCAACTAACTCATTAGTCACATTGCTTGCAAGGCTTATAGTGATGTGCATTACCGAGAGGGCCCAGAGATACCTCTCCGACAATCGGAGTGACAAATCCTAATCTCGATCTATGCCAACTCAACAAACACCATCGGAGACACCTGTAGAGCACCTTTATAATCACCCAGTTACGTTGTGACGTTTGGTAGCACACAAAGTGTTCCTCCGGTATTCGGGAGTTGCATAATCTCATAGTCATAGGAACATGTATAAGTCATGAAGAAAGCAATAGCAACATACTAAACGATCAAGTGCTAAGCTAACGGAATGGGTCAAGTCAATCAGATCATTCTCTAATGATGTGATCCCGTTAATCAAATGACAACTCATGTCTATGGCTAGGAAACTTAACCATCTTTGATTCAACGAGCTAGTCAAGTAGAGGCATACTAGTGACACTCTGTTTGTCTATGTATTCACACATGTACCAAGTTTCCGGTTAATACAATTCTAGCATGAATAATAAACATTTATCATGATATAAGGAAATATAAATAACAACTTTATTATTGCCTCGAGGGCATATTTCCTTTAGTCTCCCACTTGCACTAGAGTCAATAATCTAGATTACACAGTAATGATTCTAACACCCATGGAGTCTTGGTGCTGATCATGTTTTACTCGTGAGAGAGGCTTAGTCAACGGGTCTGCAACATTCAGATCCGTATGTATCATGCAAATCTCTATGTCTCTCTCCTTGACTTGATCACGGATTGAATTGAAGCGTCTCTTGATGTGCTTGGTTCTCTTGTGAAATTTGGATTCCTTTGCCAAGGCAATTGCACCAGTATTGTCACAAAAGATTTTCATTGGACCCGATGCACTAGGTATGACACCTAGATCGTATATGAACTCCTTCATCCACACTCCTTCATTTGCTCCTTCCGAAGCAGCTATGTACTCCGCTTCACACGTAGATCCCGCCACGACGCTTTGCTTAGTACTGCACCAACTGACAGCTCCACCATTCAATATAAAAACGTATCCGGTTTGTGACTTAGAGTCATCCGGATCAGTGTCAAAGCTTGCTTCGACGTAACCATTTATGACGAGCTCTTTGTCACCTCCATAAACGAGAAACATATCCTCAGTCCTTTTCAGGTATTTCAGGATGTTCTTGACCGCTGTCCAGTGATCCACTCCTGGATTACTTTGGTACCTCCCTGCTAGACTAATAGCAAGGCACACATCAGGTCTGGTACACAACATTGCATACATGATAGAACCTATGGATGAAGCATAGGGAATGACTTTCATTTTCTCTCTATCTTCTGTAGTGGTCGGGCATTGATTCTGACTCAACTTCGCACCTTGTAACACAGGCAAGAACCCTTTCTTTGCTTGATCCATTTTGAACTTCTTCAAAACTTTATCAAGGTATGTGCTTTGTGAAAGTCCAATTAAGCGTCTTGATCTATCTCTATAGATCTTGATGCCCAATATATAAGCAGATTCACTGAGGTCTTTCATTGAAAAACTCTTGTTCAAGTATCCTTTTATGCTATCCAGAAATTCTATATCATTTCCAATCGACAATATGTCATCCACATATAGTATTAGAAATGCTACAGAGCTCCCACTCACTTTATTGTAAATACAGGCTTCTCCGAAAGTCTGTATAAAACCATATGCTTTGATCACACTATCAAAACGTTTATTCCAACTCCGAAATGCTTGCACCAGTCCATAAATGGATCGCTGGAGCTTGCACACTTTGTTAGCATCCTTTGGATTGATAAAACCTTCAGGTTGCATCATATACAACTCTTCTTCCAGAAATCCATTCAGGAATGTAGTCTTTACATCCATTTGCCAGATTTCAAAATCATAAAATGCAGCAATTGCTAACATGATTCGGACGGACTTAAGCATCGCTACGGGTGAGAAAGTCTCATCGTAGTCAACTCCTTGAACTTGTCGAAAACCTTTCGCAACAAGTCGAAATTTGTAGACAGTAACATTACCATCAGCGTTAGTCTTCTTCTTGAAGATCCATTTATTCTCGATGGCTTGTCGATCATCGGGCAAGTCAACCAAAGTCCACACTTTGTTCTCATACATGGATCCCAACTCAGATTTCATGGCCTCAAGCCATTTCGCGGAATCTGGGCTCATCATCGCTTCCTCATAGTTCGTAGGTTCATCATGGTCAAGTAACATGACCTCCAGAACTGGATTACCGTACCACTCTAGTGCAGATCTTACTCTGGTTGACCTACGAGGTTTGGTAGTAACTTGATCTGAAGTTACATGATCATCATCATTAGCTTCCTCACTAATTGGTGTAGGAGTCACAGGAACAGATTTCTGTGATGAACTACTTTCCAATAAGGGAGCAGGTACAGTTACCTCATCAAGTTCTACTTTCCTCCCACTCACTTCTTTCGAGAGAAACTCCTTCTCTAGAAAGGATCCATTCTTAGCAATGAATGTCTTGCCTTCGGATCTGTGATAGAAGGTGTACCCAACAATCTCCTTTGGGTATCCTATGAAGACACATTTCTTCGATTTGGGTTCGAGCTTATGAGGTTGAAGCTTTTTCACATAAGCATCACAGCCCCAAACTTTAAGAAACGACAACTTGGGTTTCTTGCCAAACCACAGTTCATAAGGTGTCATCTCAACAGATTTAGATGGTGACCTATTTAATGTGAATGCAGCCGTCTCTAAAGCATAACCCCAAAATGATAGCGGTAAATCAGTAAGAGACATCATAGATTGTCGGAGGAAATGGCCACGGGTAGCCTAACCGACTCCCCCTGGCTCTTTGAAAAATTATCAGGCCATTCAAGCCTTCAAGCATACAAAGCGTAGGGCCGCCTTCCCCCAGCCGGCTATTCCCAGGGCCGACTCCCAGAAGGCGACCCAGCCTCAGAAACCTTCTCCAAGAAAGATACGAGACAGCCGACTCTAGGAAGCCGGCCCTGAGAGGACCGACTCCCAGAAGCCGGCCATGAAGAAAGCCGGCCCCCAGGAGCCGGCCAAGACTACGCCCACTAAGACTGTACCCACGTAACGGCGATAGGATGGGGCGTGGCCGCAGTACGGCCCACTACCCCCGAATCCCGGAACAGGCATGGCCACAGGGCGCCGTACGGGCCAGCCATCCCCCGTCCGGCGCGGCACTGTAGCCGTGTTGGCCCTGATGTCACCCACGACAGGTGGCAGTACGGCCCGTGGGCGGCGGGCCCCTTTGCCAGAGAGACATCTGACGGTGGCCTGGCCTCCTCTAGTCGGCCAGAGGTGTGGTCGGCTCCCAATAGCCGGCTACCTCCCTGCCTCGAAGCATGTGCCTCATTAAGGAGACAAGACGAGGTGAGGCTACAGTGAGAGCTCGCAAGGCGGTGACACTGTAGCCACGCTTACCTCGACAAAGCCCTCGTCATCAGAGGCGAGGCAACAGTAACCAGCCGCCAACAAAGCCCCCAAGCGGTGGGGCCGTCCTACCGGCCAAGAGGCCGGCAGCCGGCGGGACCCACCAGTCGGCGCGCCCCAATGACCGGCGGAGAAGCCGGCGAGCATAGACACTGACGGCTGGGACCCGCGCCCAGCTAGATTACCATTGTACCCCTGGGGGGTAGGCCTATATAAACCCCCCGGGGCACCCATGCAAAGGGGGGATCTGATAGAATTCCACACACCACATAGAGAGAAAAGGAGAGCTAGCCTTGCCCTTCTTGTTCCTCTAGCTAAACAGCTCAAGGAGCACTTGTAGCTACTTGTATTGATCTAGTGATCATGCGGAGACCCCGCAGAGCAGGACTAGGGGTGTTATCTCCATGGAGAGCCCCGAACCTGGGTAAAATCCGCCGGCGTGCATGTCTTCGCCTCATCCCGTTTCCAGGCACCGGCGATGTTTTACTGGCTCCCACAATGATAAGCCACCCGTTGGCATATGTCGCACCTACCACCCGACATTTGGCGCCCACCATGGGGCCAGGTGCACCGTCGTCCGGAGACCTGTTCTGGACGGGAACCCTTTTTCTCCCCCGCGAGCGCAGCCAGCCTGCTACGCCCGACGGCGCTTGCCCCGACGCGCTGCAAGGCGTCGACGATGCCTGCGCGGCAAGCTGCCTCGCCGATCTTCTTGGCGAGACTCGCATCACCGACGAGCCCGCGTCCGACGCGGGCACAGACTACCCCGAGAGCCGCCTCGTCAGCCTCCTCGACCAGCTTCACATCTCCAGCGAGCTTGCCGTAGACTTGGAGTCGGTCGGCTCCACCGACCCGATGCTTGTTGACTCCGACACTGCATCGTTCGACGCCTACCCCTCCGACGTGGTAGTCTTCGACGACCCTCTCCCTCGAGCTGACAGCGGAAGCAGCGCTGTCACTGAGGTGCTGGTCATCAGCCACGTCGCCGACTCGGGCGAGAGCGCCGACGACGCCCTACAGGCGGCAATGCATGACTTGTCCGTCCCCATCCCGGCCGATGCCGACGCCGAGACCCTGGAGGCACGTCGTCTCGCCCTCATCGCACAGGGCCAAAAGATAGCCTCCATGAGACGCCTCACTGAGGCCCACCAGTGTGAAGTCGACCGTGCCGCTTTTGGTACGCTGCCTCACGGTGGGCCGAGCCGTGTCGGCCTCGTCAAGAAGCGTGGCGCGACCATCGCCAGCATGCTAGGGGCGGACCGCCCCGTCTACGCCACACCGCTCGAAAATCTGCGAGCTGCTCAGGCGGCAGCAGAAGAGCTGAATGGGCTGGGGGCTGATGAGCTCCCATACATGACAAGACGTATCCAGCAGCTGATCGATGCCGCCACAGAACGGCATGAAGCCGGCGCCCGCGCTGAGAGTCCTCCCCCACGCCGAGAGCACGCCGCGACATCCCGGTCGCCGACTGCGAGCGGCGCCCGTGCAAGGAAGGACAAGGAGTCGGCTGCTAGCCGCAGCCGGACGCGAATCACCATCGAGCGCGACGCGGAAGGACGCCCTCGAGCAGTGGAGCGCCAAGGCGATCTGCCTCCTCCCCCGCCTCGTGGGGAGAGATGTCTCACCCCGCCGTCTGTCACCCATCCGACTCTCGGTGGCCGACTAGGCCGCCGCGAGGGAGTCGGCGAGAACGACGCCCGCCACCGGATCGACCGCCTAGCTTGATCCCTGGCGCTAGAAGAAGAAGATGATGTCGGCCCGCCATGCTTTGGCCCCCGCATCCGCGACGAACCCTTCCCCAAAGGGTTCTCGCTCCCTAGAGACACGCCCAAGTACAACGGCTCTGTGAAGCCGGAAGATTGGCTCATCGACTACTCTACCACCGTCAGCATTGCGAACGGCAATAGGCGCGTAGCCGTGAAGTACGTCCCTCTGATGCTGCAAGGCACGGCGCGCACCTGGCTCAACAGCCTCAAGCCCTACAGCGTCAACAGCTGGCTGGACTTCACGGAAGTCTTCGTCCGCAACTTCACCAGCACGTACAAGCAGCCTCCCAAGCCCCGCCAGCTCTCCCTATGCGTCCAAGGGCCCAGCGAATCGACCGGTGACTACCTCACGCGGTGGGCCGAGCTCCGCAACTCCTGCGAGGGGGTGCACGAGGTGCAGGCCATCGAATACTTCACCACCGGGTGCCGAGAGGGCACCCTCCTCAAGCACCAACTCCTCTGCGATGAGCCGGCTACCCTCGACGAGCTGCTGGTCATTGTAGACAAGTACGCCACAGCCGACTCCTCGATGAAGACCGAGCTCCGAGTGGATGCCCCTGGGAAGGTGCTCGCTCCAGCTCCTAAGACGCCGGCTGGCGACTCCAATCGGCGCCCCTACCAGAACGACCACAAGCGCAAGGCCCCTATGCCACCTTCCACCAGTCGGCAGGTGGCCACAGTCGAAGACGAGCAGCCCGAAGAGCGGCCCGCTCCCAAGAAGAAGTGCGTCTGGCCGGCTTGGCAGCCGGCCTTCTCCTACGAGCAGACTCTCGATGCCCCCTGCAAGTTCCACAGCGGCGTGAAGCCATCCAACCACACGACCCGAAAGTGCCACTGGCTCACCCGGATCTCCAAGCGCGAGGGGCTGGTGCCGCCTCCGCCTCTCGGCCCGCCGCCTCCAGCCCCCCAGCAGCCGGCTGCTCGACTAGCAGTCGGAGCCATTCAAGATGAGTTCCCTGATGAGCATGCCGCCTACGTCGTTTTCACGAGCCATGTTGAAGACAAGCGCAGCCGGCGCCGACAGCACCAAGAGGTCAACACAGTCGCCTCCAGCAGCCCCGAGTTCATGCATTGGTCCGAAAGGCCTATCAATTGGAGCCGGGCCGATCACCCAGAGGTGATGCCGTCCCCTGGCTCCTACGCATTGGTGTTGGATGTCACCCTCGCAACAGAGAGGCGGGCTGCCCGATTCTCCCGCGTTCTGATTGATGGCGGAAGCAGTATCAACATACCGTACCGCGACACCATGGAGAAGTTGAACCTCAAGGCGAAGCAGCTCATGCCAAGCCGGACCGTTTTCCATGGCATCGTACTCGGCCTGTCCTGTTCCCCGATTGGCAAGATCAAGATGGATGTTCTCTTCGGAGACAAGGATCACTTTCGCCGAGAAGCAATATGGTTCGAGGTAGTGGATCTGGAAAGCCCTTACCACACCTTGCTTGGCCGACCTGCTTTGGCCAAGTTCATGGCTGTGCCCCACTACGCCTACCTGAAGATGAAGATGCCGAGCTCGAAGGGGATCATCACTGTAGCCGGCGACTACAAAAAGTCCATCGAGTGCGCTGCAGCCAGTAGCCGGCTGGCTGAGTCCCTCGTAGTGGTGGAAGAGAAGAAGATGTTGGAGCGAGTTGTGGCAATGGCCGGCAAACAGCCGGCTTTGTCCCCCAACCCCAAGGAATATGATGCGCAGGGCTCCTTCCAGCCGGCCAAGGAGACGAAGAAAATACCTCTGGACCCAGAGAACCCGGAGAGGTTTGCAGTCATTGGTGCAAACCTGGACAGTAAATAGGAAGGCGAGCTCGTCGACTTCCTCCGTGAGAATCGAGACATCTTTGCATGGTTCCCAAAGGACATGCCGGGTGTTCCGAAGGATTTCGCCGAGCACAAGTTACACGTCCGAGCCGACGCAAAGCCGGTCAAGCAGCCTCTCTGCCGACTGTTAGAAGAGAAGAGAAGAATCGTAGGAGAAGAGATAGCCCGGCTCCTTGCCGTCGGCTTTATTATGGAAGTATTTTTTCCAGAGTGGCTTGCCAACCCAGTCTTGGTGTTGAAGAAGAACAACAAATGGCGTATGTGTATAGACTACACTAGCCTCAACAAGGCCTGCCCCAAAGATCCGTTTGCTCTGCCACGGATTGATCAAGGAATAGACTCCGCAGCCGGATGCGAGCTGTTGAGTTTCTTGGATGCCTACTCAGGATATCACCAGATTAAGTTGGACCCAGCAGACCGCCCGAAGACCGCCTTCATCACACCATTCGGAGCTTTCTGTTACCTGACTATGACATTCGGCTTGAGGAATGCCGGTGCCACTTTTCAGCGTTGCATGCAGAAATGCCTCCTCAAGCAACTCGGCAGAAATGCCCACGTCTACGTAGACGATATTGTGGTGAAGACAGAAAAGCGCGGCACCCTGCTGGAAGACCTCAAAGAAACATTTGCCAACTTGCGCCGATTCCAGATCAAGCTCAACCCCGAGAAATGTGTGTTCGGAGTACCAGCCGGCCAGCTTCTAGGCTTTCTGGTCTCCGAACGCGGCATTGAGTGCAACCCTGTGAAGATCAAGGCCATTGAGAGAATGGAGATTCCCACCAAGTTGCGAGACATACAGAAGTTCACCGGGTGCCTGGCCTCCCTAAACCGCTTTATCAGCCGGCTAGGAGAGAAGGCTCTCCCCCTGTACCGACTCATGAAGAAATCCACTCATTTCGAGTGGAATGACCAAGTAGACCAACCCTTCCATGAGTTGAAGAAGATGCTGACCACTCCACCTGTCCTGGCGGCGCCGACTGAGAAGGAGCCCATGCTCCTCTACATTGCCGCAACTAGCCGAGTGGTCAGTACAGTCGTCGTGGTCCAGCGCCCAGAAGAAGGCCGAGCCCAGCTAGTCTAGAGGCCAGTATATTATCTAAGCGAAGTACTATCCAGCTCAAAGCAAAACTACCCACACTACCAGAAGATGTGCTATGGAGTGTACTTCGCCGCCAAGAAGCTAAAGCCCTACTTTCAAGAGTATCCCATCACGGTCGTATGCACCGCCCCGCATGCCGAGATCATAGGCAGCCGGGATGCATCCGGCCGGGTGGCTAAATGGGCCATTGGGCTTGCACCTTACACAATCTTTTACCAGCCCCGCACCGCCATCAAGTCTCAAGCATTGGCAGACTTCCTCGTCGACTGGGCCGAGACCCAGTACCTACCGCCAGCTCCCGACTCTACTCATTGGCGGATGCACTTCGACGGGTCCAAGATGCGCACCGGCTTGGGAGCCGGCATCATCCTCACCTCTCCCAAAGGCGACAAGCTCAGATACACGTTGCAAATCCACTTTGCCGCCTCCAACAACGTGGCTGAATACGAGGCACTCATACACGGGCTCCGGCTAGCCAAAGAGCTCGGCATACGCTGGATCCTGTGTTATGGCGACTCAGACTTGGTGGTCCAGCAGTCATCTGGCGACTGGGACGCCAAGGATGCAAACATGGCAAGCTATCGATTCCTCGTCCAGCAGATCAGTGGGTACTTCGAAGGGTGCGAGTTCCTTCACGTGCCACGGGCCAACAACGACCAAGCAGATGCCCTGTCACGAATCGGCTCCACCCGACAGGCTATACCAACCGGTGTCTCTCTCCAGCGCCTCCTCAAACCATCTATCAAGCCGTCTCCAGAATCAGACTCTATCTTCGTACCGCCTGCCCCCGATGTAGCCGGACCCAACTAGAGGAACCCAGCAGGCAGCTCGGAGACTTCGACAAACAGCCCGGGGACTGCCGTAGTCGCACCCGGCTTGGGGACTTCAGAACCCGGCCCGGTGACTGCAGCAGTCGGCCCGGGGGCTGCAGCGACACAAGAAGCGGTGACCGACTCCAACTCTCCACAACCCAACCCGCCCACCCGGGTCGCAGTGGCCGTACTGACAGTAGAAGAAGTCACAGCTCCATCATGGGCCCAGCCCATCCTCAACTTCCTAGTCAACAGAGAGCTGCCGACTGATGAGATCTCGGCAAGACTAGTGCAATGCCGAGCCGGAGCATATGCAATAATAAACAGAGAACTTGTCAAGCACAGCGTCACTGGAGTCTTCCAGCGCTGCGTCGAGCCAGCGAAGGGTGTAGAAATCCTCAAGGATATCCACCAAGGTGAATGCGGCCACCACGCAGCCTCAAGATCACTTGTGGCAAAAGCTTTCCGCCATGGTTTCTTCTGGCCGACTACTTTGGAAGATGCCAAAGAGATAGTCAAATGCTGCAAAGGATGCCAAGTCTTCAGTTCCAAGCAACACCTGCAGGCTTCTGCACCTAAGACCATCCCCCTCACCTGGCCCTTTGCCGTCTGGGGGCTGGACATGATGGGCCCATTGAAGACAGCCCGCGGCGGCTTGACACATCTGCTTGTCGCCGTGGACAAATTTACCAAGTGGATCGAAGCGAAGCCGATCAAGAAGCTGAACGGGCCGACTACCGTGACATTCATTGCCAACATCACTACTCGGTATGGCGTGCCGCACACCATCATCATCGACAACGGCACAAAGTTTGCCAAGGGAGCACTGGCACGTTTCTGCGCGACACAGGGCATCCGACTGGACTTAGCGTCCTTTGCCCACCCGCAGTCAAACGGCCAGGTCGAGCGAGCAAACGGCCTCATCCTCTCCGGCATCAAGCCCCGACTGGTCGTACCACTGGAGCGTTCGGCCGGCTGCTGGCTCGATGAGCTACCGGCTGTCCTCTGGAGTCTGCGTACTACCCCAAACAAGTCAACCGGCTTCACTCCGTTCTTCCTTGTGTATGGTGCCGAGGCTGTCATCCCAACTGACATCGAGTTCGACTCGCCTCGGGTCACCATGTACACGGAGGCGGAGGCCAAGGAAGCACGAGAAGACGGCGTCGACCTGCTGGAAGAAGGCCGGCTGTTAGCACTCAGCCGGCCCGCTATCTACCAGCAGGGTTTGCGCCGTTACCACAACCGGAAGGTCAAGCCAAGATCCTTCCAAGAGGGCGACCTTGTGCTTCGGCTGATCCAGCGAACAGCCGGCCAGCACAAGCTCTCGGCCCCTTGGGAAGGCCCTTTCGTCATCAGCAAGGCACTAGGCAACGACTCCTACTACTTATCTACGAACAAAAACCAAGAGCACGCAAGAGGGATGATTCCGGCAAGGAGTCGGAGCGACCATGGAACGCAAACCTCCTGAGAAGATTTTACCGTTTTTATTAAATATGAGACAATGGGCCCCCCGAGGCACACTCGGGAACGGCCCTCCTTTATCTATGAATGACGAGTGTCATACTCATGAGTGTATTATTACATTTGATTTTTTGTCTGGCACCGGGTTCGACTAGTCGGCCCGGGGACTGGCCGCCTTAAGTTATATTAAAAGTTCTACCTGAAGTCAGACAAGTAGTGTGCCGGCACCCGAGCCCTCTCTTGTCGAAAGTCGCAGCTCGAAGAACCGACTGTCCGACTGGCAAGAGCCAAAGGCAGAAAGGATGCCCACACGAAAAACGGCTAAGGACCAACGAACTTATATAACGCAAAGACGGCCTCCAACCACGCCTACCAGCTATCAAAACAGCCGGCTGTTCGGCCTCCCAATCACTTCGCTATAACCCAACAAAGCTAGAGTACTTGCCCTCCCAAGCACTTCCCCAGCCACAGATTGCAGAGCGGCTGTCCGGCTGGGAAGGCGGCAACCACGGGAGGGCGGCAAAGGAAACAACCGAAGGATGAAAAGCAAAGAACAAGGGAAAGACAAACGCATGCATAATTATATTTACACATAAGGCCCCCAACAGGCCGGCAGTCAATATAGTTCGAATACACCCCTAGTGGGTGGAATTGTGCAAACTTAACAAATACTGTTCCAAGAATGGTGAAACAGGAAAGTAGAGGCAGCAGATAAGACTAAGGGCGCAGTAGGGGAGCCGGGCTGGTCGGTGGAGACGGCGCCGCCGGCTAGAGGAGTGGTCGGCTGGAGGGTCTCGGCTTGATAATCGCCGGCTGCAGGCGGTGCACCCGTGCGTGCCTTGTTGCTGGAGGCACAGTCAAGCTGAGGCTGACCGGTCGCTCCACCATCTGGCGCTGGAGTCGATCTCCTCCACCGAGTCCTCGCCGTCTGCCGGGTTCAGCCCGAACCACTCCTCCGACTGGGCAACGCCGTTGTCGTCCACCTCAGGGGCGAAGGCGCCGGTGTCGGTGTAGTCGGCAATCGCCAAAGCCCGCTGGATGATAGCCGGCCGCGCCGGCTCCAACTCCGTGTCGGCCTCCTGCCGCCAGGTGGCCAACTGGTCCAGACTCAGCTCGGGATACCAGGCCTTAGCGAACTCCAGCGCCCGCCTGGCGCCGGACCGAGCCGCAGAAGCCTTCCAGGCCTCGAAGCGGCCGACCGCCACCTCCAGCCAGTCGGCAGTCCGACTGGGGGTGTGGGGAATCACCTCACCAGGCCAGAGAGCGGCGAACACCTGCGCCCCAACACGCTGAAGCCGACGGAGCATGCGGTGAGCCGGCTGGAAGCGGGCCTGAATCGCCAAGAGCTGCTCCTCCAGCGACCGGCGAGCGTTCGGCGCGATCTCGACGCCAGCCTGCCTTCGTGCCTCGCAGTGGGCCTCGACGACCTGATTGGCGGCGGTAGAGTAGCCAGGGAAATACTCTGCGCAAGAAAGAAAGCGAAAGAAGAGAAAAACACTAGTCAGAAAATGAGCCAAACGGCAAGCGGCAAGCAAGGACGAAGAAGAAGGCGGCCTACCGTCAACCAAGTCTTCGATCTGGCCATAGCCGTTGATCAGCGTCTCCTTCGCTTCGGCCCAGCTGGCCGCCTCTGTCTCTTACTCGGCTTGGAGGGCGGCCTCGCTGTCCTGCACCGCCTTCAGGGCCGCCTTGTGGCTCTTCTCCTGGTCGACCAACCTCTTGGCCAGGCGGTCACGCTCCTGTGCCAAGGCATCAAACTCGGCCTCCTTAACACGGAGGGCGGCCTGAGCCCCGCCCAGCTGCTCCCTCAGACTGGCATTGGTTGCTACAGGGATGCCAAAAAAGAAAGAAGCAATAAGGAAGAAGTCGTCAAGGAAGATCCGACCCGACTGCTCAGCAGTCGGCCCGAATCTCGGGGACTACACCCAGTGGGTGCGCTGACGCGCCCCCACGTAAGATAAAAGATGAAGCACTTACCCCGGCTCTCAGATAGGTCAGCATTCTTCTGGGTCAGCTCCCGAGCCTGGGAGTTGAAGGCAGCCGCGCGGAGGTTGTGGTAGTCCTGCAAAGACAGGCAGAGGAGCGAATGAGAACAAGATAGCAAAACAAAGCCCGCTAAGAAGTTCCAAGCCGCGTCCTCAGCAGCCGACTCGGAACTCGGGGACTACACCCAGTGGGTGCGCTGACGCGTCCCCACGGAAGAAACCAAGATCAAAAAGGAAAAATAAGAAGACTAACCCAAATGGCCGCCCGCGTCGCAAGGAACTCATCATTGTATTTCCTTAGCGCCGCAGCCTGGGACTGAAGCCGGTTCCGGACGTCCTGCACTGCCACGTTCACCACAGCCGTCCCTCCACCCGGCGTCCACCCTGAGCTGGCGCTGGCTGCCTCCATGTCCTGGGCCGACAAGCTGGAGCCCGCGGCCTTCTGCGGGTCCAATACGGCCTTCCCCATGCCCTGGCGCGATGGCGACTGGACCACCAGATCCGTCCTCGCGGCCGGCTCGCCCCCGGCCGATCGCGCAGGCGGCATGTTAGGCCGGCCGCCTTGGGTCGCCCCAGTCGGCGGGGCCGGTGCCGCCTCCCTCTCCGAGACGACGACGTCGTCCTCCCTCTCCAATCCCGGCTGGTTGCCGCCGGCTTCCTCTGGCGGGGGCTCTAGAGCCTCAGGCGCCGCGACATGCAGAGGGGTGACGAGCAAGGCCCCCTCCACTGTTGCCACGGCCGCAGCCTCCGCTTAGGCCTTGGCCGCTGCATCGGCGCGCGCCTTCGCCGCCTCCTCCTCCTGTGCCGCCTTGGCGGCAGCCGCCCTCAACTCCTCCGCCTCCCGCTCCTCCCGCGCCTCCCGCGCGTTTCGCTCCGTCGCCGCCTGAAGCTCGGTGCGGGGGTCCACGCGGCGGGTGCTCCCGGATCCTCCCGGTGATCCAACGACGGAGGCGGCAACAACCCGCTCGAGCGAAAGCGGAGCCCTGATTTTTTGAAAAAGGGCAAGGATTCAGAAATCACCAAGAAAAGAAGAAAGAATGTACAAAGGAATATACACTTACGCCGACACCATCTGCGGCTACTTTACCACCTTGCGGAAGCGGGCCGCCTTCGCGGCCGCCTCATCCTGCCTGGTCGCCGCTGCCCCGCCCTTGGGCTTCTTCGGCCGGCTCCCGAACAAGCCCGACACGGCACGGCGCTTCTGCCCGCCGCCCCGAGCAGGCGGCGCGGCGGAGGAACCCGTGCCGCGGCCGGACGCCGGCTGGTGGCGTGGGACAATTTCCGCCTCGTCGTCATCCGGCCAGTCGTTGAAACTGGCTCGAAGCCCGGAGCCGCTTGCTTCGCCGCCGGCTTCGCTGCCACCCGCCTCGGTGTTGTCCTCCATGGCGGCCGCCCCCAAGTCGTGGTCCTCCATGGCGGCCGCCCCCAAGTCGTGGTCCTCTAGGTCATGCTCCGCCCGGTCAGGGAGGAATCGGCGCTCCGCCTCCGACCCAGCTGCAGGTCGAAGGAGAGGGCTCTACCAAGGCGTGCCGACTGATCAGAGACGGCCGGAAGGAACTTGGCGACAAAACTAAGAAAAGAAAAGGAAAAAGAGAACATACCGTGGGCGGAGGATGTGCATGGGAATATGGCTCTTTGCCAAACCGCCACTCTGCGAAGAGCTTGCAGTTCGCAAGGTAATTCACCATATGGGCCACCTCGTCGTGTCGCATGTCCTTGGTGCACATCCGACTCGGATCGAGCTGGCCGCTCATCTGATAGTTTAGGTGAGGGCGGCTCTGAAGCAGAAGCACCCGACGCGCGATGAAGGCGGCCAGCAAGTCGGACCCAGTCAGGCCCTCCGACTGGATCATCACCCGCAGTCGGGCGACGGCCGTGGCTCCAGCCGGCGTCAGCTTCGCGGCCCGATAGGACCAGTGGGGCCGCCTCCCAGCCGGCGGGCCGGCTACGTAAGCCGGCAAGTTGACGTAGTCGCCTTGTGGGGCGACGTTCTTCACGTAGAAATATGACTTCTGCCAGCGCTTCACCGACTGGATTAACGTGATGACGGGGAAGGGGTTGTCGGCCGCCGGCCTCCGCATCGCGATGAAGGCGCCGCTCTGGGCCGGCACGCCCTGCATGCGGGTGCCCAGCTTAGATTGGAAGAACTCCCCCCAGAGCTCGAGGGTGGGGAGAACGCCAAGGAAGCCTTCGCACAAGGTGACGAAGGCGGACAGCAGCACCACCGTGTTCGGGGTGAGGTGGTGCGACTGGAGTTGATAGAAGTCGAGGAAGGAGCGGAAGAAAGCGCTCGCCGGCAAGCCGATGCCGCGCAGGAAATGTGAGCGAAAGACTACCTGCTCGCCTTCCTCCGGCTCCGGCGTGATCTCCTTCACAGGCGCGAGACGGACCCACACCTGGTCCGCGCCGGGCAACCGCCGCGTCTTGCGGAGGAACTCGAGGTGGTCCATGTGGACGTTGGAGCCGTCCCAGTCCCCGCCGTACTGCATGGTGGCCAGAAGCTAGCGAGGAAGAGTGCGGCGGCGGAGAAAGCACGGCCCTGCGGTGGCAAGGCTGCAGGGCGGAGTGAAGAATGGTGGGATGGCGTGGCGGCGAGGCGCTGCTGCAAGGGAAAGCAGGAGGAAGAAGATGGCGGAGAGGAGAGGAGCGTGCGAGCACCTGCCGCTTCCCCTTCTCCCCCTACTTATAGCCTCGTGCGGCGAAGCCGAGGAGGCGAGGCGTGGGGAGGAACGTGGGATTAACTGTGCCCACTCCCCCACGTCCCGCGATTATTGCGCCCTAACGGCGTGCGGAAACCGCCGCCGGAAGATGTGCGGATGGCTTTGGGCCGCAAAGAATCCGCGCCTGGGCCTAGGCGTAAGAGTGGTGGGCCCTCGGCCTGCGGCGACGTCTTGTCGCGCGCGTGGGTTGGCAGGCTCTTTTCAGCCAAGGAACGCCACGTGGTTCGTAGGCGGCGAGCGGCCGGCCCGCAGCCCGGCGCACGCGCCAACAGACTCCCGCCTTCCAACTTTAAAAATTTCGCCAAGACGGCACGCCCAACCGAAGCCGGCTCCCAGTTGCTGGCTCGTCAAGATAAGAAGCTGACCGAGCTTCTCGACCTCCTCTCAGCGTCGAAGCCCAACCAGCTTCGGGGACTACTGTCGGAGGAAATGGCCACGGAGCCTAACCGACTCCCCCTGGCTCTTCGAAAAATTATCAGGCCATTCAAGCCTTTAAGCATACAAAGCGTAGGGCCGCCTTCCCCCGGCCGGCTATTCCCGGGGCCGACTCCCAGAAGGCGACCCAGCCTCAAAAACCTTCTCCAAGAAAGATACGAGACAGCTGACTCCAGGAAGCCGGCCCTGAGAGGACTGTCTCCCAGAAGCCGGCCCTGAGAGGACCGACTCCCAGAAGCCGGCCATGAAGAAAGCCGGCCCCCAGGAGCCGGCCAAGACTGCACCCACTAAGACTGTACCCACGTAACGGCGATAGGATGGGGTGTGGCCACAGTACAGCCCACTACCCCCGAATCCCGAAACAGGCATGGCCACAGGGCGCCGTACGGGCCAGCCATCCCCCGTCCGGCGCGGCACTGTAGCCGTGTTGGCCCTGATGTCACCCACGACAGGTGCCAGTACGGCCCGTGGGCGGCGGGCCCCTTTGCTAGAGAGACATCTGAAGGCGGCCTGGCCTTCTCTAGTCGGCCACAGGTGTGGCCGGCTCCCAATAGCCGGCTACCTCCCTCCCTCGAAGCATGTGCCTCATTAAGGAGACAAGACGAGGTGAGGCTACAGTGAGAGCTCGCAAGGCGGTGACACTGTAGCCACGCTTACCTCGACAAAGCCCTTGTCATCAGAGGCGAGGCAACAGTAACCAGCCGCCGACAAAGCCCCCAAGCGGTGGGGCCGGCCTGCCGGCCAAGAGGCCGGTAGCCGGCGGGACCCACCAGTCGGCGGGCCCCAATGACCGGCGGAGAAGCCGGCGAGCATAGACACTGACGGCTGGGACCCGCGCCCAGCCGAATTACCATTCTACCCCTGGGGGTAGGCCTATATAAACCCCCCGGGGCACGAATGCAAAGGGGGGATCTGATAGAATTCCACACACCACATAGAGAGAAAAGAAGAGCTAGCCTTTCCCTTCTTCTTCCTCTAGCTAAACAGCTCAAGGAGCACTTGTAGCTACTTGTATTGATCTAGTGATAATGCGGAGACCCCGCAGAAGGGTGTTATCTCCACGGAGAGCCCCGAACCTGGGTAAGATCCGCCGGCGTGCATGTCTTCGCCTCATCCCGTTTACAGGCACCGGCGATGTTTTACTGGCTCCCACAATGATAAGCCACCCGTTGGCATATGTCGCACCTACCACCCGACATAGATTGCACCATATCTAGTAAAGTATGATTATGACGTTCGGGCACACCATTACGCTGTGGTGTTCCGGGTGGCGTGAGTTGTGAAACTATGCCGCATTGTTGCAAATGAAGACCAAACTCGTAACTCAAATATTCTCCTCCACGATCCGATCGTAGAAACTTTATTTTCTTGTTACGATGATTTTCCACTTCATTTTGAAATTCTTTGAACTTTTCAAATGTTTCAGACTTATGTTTCATTAAGTAGATATACCCATATCTGCTCAAATCATCTGTGAAGGTGAGAAAATAACGATACCCGCCGCGAGCCTCAATATACATCGGACCACATACATCAGTATCTATGATTTCCAACAAATCTGTTGCTCGCTCCATTGTTCCGGAGAATGGAGTTTTAGTCATCTTGCCCATGAGGCATGGTTCGCAAGTACCAAGTGATTCATAATCAAGTGATTCCAAAAGTCCATCAGAATTGAGTTTCTTTATGCGCTTTACACCAATATGACCTAAACGGCAGTGCCACAAATAAGTTGCACTATCATTATCAACTCTGCATCTTTTGGCTTCAATATTATGAATATGTGTGTCACTACTATCGAGATTCAACAAAAATAGGCCATTCTTCAAAGGTGCATGACCGTAAAAGATATTACTCATATAAATAGAACAACCATTATTCTCTGATTTAAATGAATAACCGTATCGCATTAAACAAGATCCAGATATAATGTTCATGCTTAACACTAGCACCAAATAACCATTATTCAGGTCTAAAACTAATCCCGAAGGTAGATGTAAAGGTAGTGTTCCGACGGCAATCACATCGACTTTGGAACCATTTCCCACGCGCTTCGTCACCTCGTCCTTAGCCAATCTTCGCTTAATCCGCAGTCCCTGTTTCGAGTTGCAAATATTAGCAACAGAACCAGTATCAAATACCCAGGCACTACTGCGAGCATTAGTAAGGTACACATCAATACATGTATATCACATATACCTTTGTTCACCTTGCCATCCTTCTTATCCGCCAAATACTTGGGGCAGTTCCGCTTCCAGTGACCAGTCCCTTTGCAGTAGAAGCACTCAGTCTCAAGTTTAGGTCCAGACTTGGGCTTCTTCACTTGAGCAGCAACTTGCTTGCCGTTCTTCTTGAAGTTCCGCTTCTTCCCTTTACCCTTTTTCTTGAAACTGGTGGTCTTATTGACCATCAACACTTGATGCTCTTTCTTGATTTCTACCTCCGCAGCCTTTAGCATTGCGAAGAGCTGGGGAATTGTCTTATCTATCCGTTGCATATTATAGTTTATCACGAAGCTCTTGTACCCTGGTGGCAGTGATTGAAGAATTCTGTCAATGACAATATCATCAGGAAGATTAACTCCCAGTTGAATCAAGTAATTGTTATACCAAGAAATTTTGAGTATATGCTCACTGACAGAACTATTCTCCTCCATTTTGCAGCTATAGAACTTATTGGAGACTTGATATCTCTCAATCCAGGCATTTGCTTGAAATATTAACTTCAACTCCTGGAACATCTCATATGCTCCATGACGTTCAAAACGTCGTTGAAGTCCCGGTTCTAAGCCGTAAAGCATGGCACACTGAACTATCGAGTAGTCATCAGCTTTGCTCTGCCAGACGTTCATAACATCTGGTGTTGCTCCTGCAGTGGGTTTGGCACCTAGCGGTGCTTCCAGGACGTAATTCTTCTGTGCAGCAATGAGGATAATCCTCAAGTTACGGACCCAGTCCGTGTAGTTGCTACCATCATCTTTCAACTTAGCTTTCTCTAGGAACGCATTAAAATTCAACGGAACAACAGCACGGGCCATCTATCTACAACAACATAGACATGCAAAATACTATCAGGTACTAAGTTCATGATAAATTAAAGTTCAATTAATCATATTACTTAAGAACTCCCACTTAGATAGACATCCCTCTAATCATCTAAGTCATCACGTGATCCAAATGAACTAAACCATGTCCGATCATCACGTGAGATGGAGTAGTTTTCAATGGTGAACATCACTATGTTGATCATATCTACTATATGATTCACACTCGACCTTTCGGTCTCAGTGTTCCAAGGCCATATCTGCATATGCTAGGCTCGTCAAGTTTAACCCGAGTATTCTGCGTGTGCAAAACTGGCTTGCACCCGTTGTATGTGAACATAGAGCTTATCACACCCGATCATCACGTGGTGCCTCGGCACGACAAACTTTCGCAACGGTGCATACTCTGGGAGAACATTTGTACCTTGAAATTTAGTGAGAGATCATCTTATAATGCTACCGCCGAACTAAGCAAAATAAGATGCATAAAGGATAAACATCACATGCAATCAATATAAGTGATATGATATGGCCATCATCATCTTGTGCCTTTGATCTCCATCTCCAAAGCACCGTCATGATCACCATCGTCACCGGCTTGACACCTTGATCTCCATCGAAGCATCATTGTCGTCTCGCCAACTATTGCTTCTACGACAATCGCTAAGGCTTAGTGATAAAGTAAAGCAATTACATGGCGATTGCATTTCATACAATAAAGCGACAACCATATGGCTCCTGCCAGTTGCCGATAACTCTGTTACAAAACATGATCATCTCATACAATAAAATTTAGCATCATGTCTTGACCATATCACATCACAACATGCCTTGCAAAAACAAGTTAGATGTCCTCTACTTTGTTGTTGCAAGTTTTACGTGGCTGCTACGGGCTGAGCAAGAACCGTTCTTACCTACGCATCAAAACCACAACGATTTTTCGTGAAGTCTGTTGTTTTAACCTTCAACAAGGACCGGGCGTAGCCATACTCGATTCAACTAAAGTTGGAGAACTGACACCCGCCAGCCACCTGTGTGCGAAGCACGTCGGTAGAACCAGTCTCGCGTAAGCGTACGCGTAATGTCGATCCAGGCTACTTCATCCAACAATACCGCTGAATCAAAGTATGACATGCTGGTAAGCAGTATGACTATTATCTCCCACAACTCATTTGTGTTCTACTCATGCATATAACATCTACACATAAACCTGGCTCTGATGCCACTGTTGTGGAACGCAGTAATTTCAAAAAAAAATCCTACGCACACGCAAGATCTACCTAGGTGATGCGGAGCAACGAGAGGTGAGAGTGTTGTCTACTTACCCTCATAGACCGAAAGCGGAAGTGTTATGACAACACGGTTGATGTAGTCGTACGTCTTCACGATCCGACCGATCCAAGTACCGAAAGTACGACACCTCCGCGATCTGCACACGTTCAGCTCGGTGACGTCCCACGAACTCTCGATCCAGCTGAGTGTCAAGGGAGAGCTTCGTCAGCATGATGACATGATGATGGTGATGATGAAGTTACCGGCGCAGGGCTTCGCTAAGCACTACAACGATATAACCGAGGTTGATTATGATGGAGGGGGGCACCGCACACGGCTAAGACAATGTTTGTTGTTGTGTTCTAGGGTGCCCCCTTCCCCGTATATAAAGGAGAAAGGGGGGAGGCCGGCCGTCCCTAGGCGCGCCAAGGAGGGGAATAATCCTCCTCCTAGTAGGAGTAGGATTCCTCATTTCCTAGTTCTACTAGGAGGGGGGAGGAAGGAGTGGGAGAGGGGAAGGAAAAGGGGGGAGGGGGCGGCACCGCCCCTCCTAGTCCAATTCGGACTCAAGGGGGAGGGGGCGCGCGGCCTGCCCTGGAAGCCCCTCTCTCTCCACTAAGGCCCATCTAGGCCCACTAGTTCCCGGGGGGGGGGGGGTTCCGGTAACCCTCCGGCACTCCGGTTTTCTCTGAAATCACCCGGAACACTTCCGGTGTCCGAATATAACCGTCCAATATATCAATCTTCATGTCTCGACCATTTCGAGAATCCTCGTCATGTCCGTGATCATATCCAGGACTCCAAACTACCTTCGGTACATCAAAACACATAAACTCATAATACCGATCGTCACCGAACGTTAAGTGTGCGGACCCTACGGGTTCGAGAACTATGTAGACATGACCGAGACACGTCTCCGGTCAATAACCAATAGCGGAACCTGGATGTTCATATTGGCTCCCACATATTCTACGAAGATCTTTATCGGTCAAACCACATAACAACATGCATTGTTCCCTTTGTCATTAGTATGTTACTTGCCTGAGATTCGATCGTTGGTATCTCTATACCTACTTCAATCTCATTACCGCCAATTCTCTTTACTCGTTCCGTAATGCATCATCCCGCAACTAACTCATTAGTCACATTGCTTGCAAGGCTTATAGTGACGTGCATTACCAAGAGGGCCCAGAGATACCTCTCCGACAATCGGAGTGACAAATCCTAATTTCAATCTATGCCAACTCAACAAACACCATCGGAGACACCTGTAGACCACCTTTATAATCACCCAGTTACGTTGTGACGTTTGGTAGCACACAAAGTGTTCCTCCGGTATTTGGGAGTTGCATAATCTCATAGTCATAGGAACAAGTATAAGTCATGAAGAAAGCAATAGCAACATAATAAACGATCAAGTGCTAAGCTAACGGAATGGGTCAAGTCAAGCACATCATTCTCTAATGATGTGATCCCGTTAATCAAATGACAACTCATGTCTATGGCTAGGAAACTTAACCATCTTTGATTCAACGAGCTAGTCAAGTAGAGGCATACTAGTGATACTCTGTTTGTCTATGTATTCACACATGTACTAAGTTTCTGGTTAATACAATTCTAGCATGAATAATAAGCATTTATCATGATATAAGGAAATATAAATAACAGCTTTATTATTGCCTCTAGGGCATATTTCCTTCAATATTTCCATGTTATTAAGCATGCTTGGTTTGGTTAATTGTCTGATCTTCTATTACGAGTATGTTATATTGTGCAATGTGGTGCTCAGTTAACGTTTGGTTCATTTGTTGTGGTGTTTAGTTAACTTCTTGGTTCAATTCTGCAATGCGATGTTCAATTGTTGTGGCTGCATTCTGTTATTGTATACCATGTGAGAAATAAATCAAATTTGGTTGTACTAAATACATGAGAAACAAATACAATTGCTATATTTCCAAGTTGTTAAGCATGCTTAGTTTGGTTAACTGTTTGATCTTCTATTAGGAGTATGTTATATTGTGCAATGTGGTGCTCAGTTAATATTTGGTTCATTTGTTGTGGTGTTTAGCTAACTGCTTGGTTCAATTCTACATTGCGATGACCAATTGTCGTGGGTAGAATTTTGTATTGTTGTGTATGTGAGGAATAAATCGAATTTGGCTGCACTTAATACATGAGAAACATACACAAGTGCTATATTTCCTAGTTCTTAATCATGCTTGGTTTGGATAAATGGGTTTTCCATGTGGCTTGAATTAATCTGATGAATCTGCAATGTGCTTATTTTTCGTCAACATAGTTTATTGATGGCGTGCGAACCCTTACTTAACCTGATGACTAACTACCTTATATGTGTTGCAGGGAAACAATGGGAAGCACCGAGGTTTACAATCGAGGTTAGCACGTGCATGGTCTATTGTCTAATAGCACATTATTGTGCAATTGCAGGAACCATTCTAATATTTAGGTTTTTAACAATTTGGTCTTGCACATGTAGGTCCTGCTGTCAGAGGTTTTGACCAAAAGTTCGACCCTTTTTGCATATGGGGAAA
This sequence comes from Aegilops tauschii subsp. strangulata, assembly GCF_002575655.3. Lineage (NCBI taxonomy): Eukaryota > Viridiplantae > Streptophyta > Magnoliopsida > Poales > Poaceae > Aegilops > Aegilops tauschii. Next base: position 486,208,592 of record NC_053041.3, read on the forward strand.
TGAGTTGTCCATGAATATCAGTCAAGTCAAGAAACTCAGAAAGATTGTTAGGATAAAGAAATTAGCGACAAAAAACAACAAGATCTTTGTCTGCACAATGAAGAAGACATCAGTTCACTACAGGATGGTACTAACTATTATACCTTGCCTTTTTTATTCCTTTGCCCCATTTCCAATATAGAGAAGATATTTATGCACATCCTTATTTTCAGGCCTTTCCAAAGCAGTTCACTGGTGATTACCTCTCAAACCACTTGTATGGTCAGGAGGCGAGGAAGTTATTCATACAACACCCACGGTTCAATATTGAAGTGTTCTTGAAGAGGACGAAGGATGGACGGTCAATCATCCACAGGCACTGGCCTAAAGTTACAAAGACCTTCAACATCAATGAAGGCTCAATATTCGCCTTCTGCTTCAGCAGTTTTCCAGATGAGATACAACTGTCTATGTACCGTCTATGATGCTAATTTCGAAAGGTTATAGTTGTTGCATGTGAAACTTGGTCCTGGTGTAGTTGTGTAATGGGGTAGCTAAGTGCTGAAGTTATATGATGTTGTACTCTGATGTATTTCAATTATGAAAAAGAAATATATTGTGTGCTTAATATGAAATGTCAATTAGATTAATAAATGGATTATGAATAATCGGATAATTAGCCTGCTAATTGGGTTTTTCTATTGCAAACGGTTATTGAGAAAACACCGTGTGCGATGCATTCAATAACGCACACAGTTTCTAGGAGTAAACCGTGTTAGATTAATGAACAATCACACACGACATCCTATTGAAAACTGTTTGCGTTAGGCCACCTGGCGCAAACGTTTACCACATAAAAACTGTGTGTGATGGACAGCCTTTGCCACACAGTTTCTTCTACGCACCGTGTGTGATGCATTCAATAACGCAAACGATAAAATTGATAATATCATGTGCAATGGCAACGCTATCACAAACGATTTAACAGGAAATATTGTGTGTGGTGTACTTGTGAACGGAAACGTTTTCCTTGGAGCGACTATGTGGGATGTACATACGAATGGAAACGTTTAGCGGGGACTGACTGTGTGGGATGTACTTGCGACCGGAAATGATTTCGCCTGTATAATTGTATTTTTTGAGCACTACTGTACGTATTTCTGTATTTGAGTGCTCGCCGGTCGCACACGACCTCATTTTGCCGAGCGTATGTGCCATGAGGGCATATCCCCAACGGTTTCTGGGTCGTGTGGGAAGGACCCCCCCATCGCCCACACTCACTTGGCGACGGTTCCGAATGCCGTCGCGGAAAGGGGTTAAAAACCGTTTGTTTAGGACCGACGCGTACCAGTGACCGTAGTAATCATTACATGACCACAAGGAGCTTGACCTTTCCCCTTGACTCTCGCATAACACCACAATTATCCAACAACTCGGTATCCTCGATACCACGATGATCCTCTCACAATCATATAAAGATCAACCAACTTCCCTCATCATCGAACCGGGGTTGTTATTAAGCACATTATTATTACTGTTGACCCATAGTGTGACCGACTACGAACTGGGCCCTTATCCACGGGCACGGCCATCGATAGAATAAACACACACTCTGCAGAGGTTAGTACACTGTACCCACACCACGGAACCCATGGCCTCGTGCTTCCATTCGGGTGGACCAACGACATTCCGACAAAATCAATCTATTGCCCTCACACTCTCCTAGCCACTCTGACAAACTCCCCTTTGGGCTAAGTCATGGGTGGCCCCGATGTCAACTCGTGACATCCGCCACCTACGTGGTCGGCCACCATCGTGGCAAAACAAAAATGGTCCCAAACGGGGACATGTGCACATAACCAAACTTGGGCTCACAAGGCTTATGCCGTCCTACCCGGCCAAGGTAGCGCCCGCGCATAACCTCCCCTCGTTGGAGGCACCGGCGAGAGGCATGACAATAGACCCAGTTAGGACCCCCCATAAGGCAAGTGTGGTTGCACTAGTGAGCTCGATTTGGTGGCACCATGACTCAGCCAACAATTGTTCAAGTTTGATTATTATCCGGTTAAACTTGAATGCAATAAGCTGAGCCATATTAAAATGACATGATGCAACTATAATGCATGATATCAACATAAGCATGGGGGTGCAACATAATCATCAAGCATATCAACAACAATAAATCATATATCCGAATGAGCAGGGCATACTGATGAGCATGAATATCACAAGTATAACGCTACTCATAGCATAACATGACCACTAGCATCAACAATAAATAGCAAGCAAGAACATATCAATAATACTACCAAGTAAGCATGTAACCAACTAGATGCAACAGAACATGCATAGCAACAGTACTGGATAACAGCCGATAAGCATGCATCAGAACGAACATCACTACTACCAGCATGTACTACTACCAAGCATGACATACGAAAGTAATACTAGCAAGAATACATGATGACTAGGTGCATCCGAACATGTCATGGAGATGAATATGAAACTATAAGCATTACCGAAACAATGATAACAGTTGCAGACAAACAAGCACTTATTAAATGTTTAAGTAGAAAACCATGGATACTCCATGGCTATCATGCAAGTGGTTGTCGTGGCTTGCCTGGGGATGAAGAGTACACCGGGGAGAAGTGCGGGAAGCTGAAAGAATAGCCGGAAAGAGTTCTCCGTCGGAGGGGGCTGATAAGGGCGAGGGCAAATGGTCATTTTCCATGGTGTTACAACCTTATGAAAATGGCGCCAACAGAACGGGCTCGACGAGACGAAGGCGTGGGCTTTGGAATCACCTGATTCAGAGTTACGGTTGCGGAGATACGCCCGTTCGTTCGTTAGGCAGAAAATAAATAAAAAGTATTCTTTTTTTGTGCTAACGGGTGAACGTTCACACAATAGTGGCTTTGGCGTCGGGCTGAACAAGAGAAAGCGCATTCTGAGTAGTCTGTCTATATGAGAGCGAAAGCGTATTCTGAGCAAAAGACGCAGTGAAGTACGCTTTCATTAACCGAAGACATATTCACCTGAAGTGAACTTCCACTTATCCACGTCAGCAACTGGGGTCAACGCCCTGTTAGGCTGACCGGTGGGGCCGTAAAGACGGTCGGGCCCACTGGCTGGGCTGGGGTCGTCTTCTTCTTCCTTCGTCGATCCCGCGCCTGGCCAGGGGCAAGGGCCGACCCCGACGAGGCCTGCCGGAGTTACGGGGCACCTCCGGCAAGGCTTCGCCTATGTATGAGCTCAGCGGAGCACAGCACATCCCCTGGGCCCATCCAGAGCCGGCGGGGAAGGCCGAGTTGACGACGGCTTCGAGAACGGCGGTGGGTGGCGTCGGGCGATCTTGGGGAGGACGGTGCACCCGCGGAGAGGAGGGGCTGAGCGACGGGGAGGCTTCAGGGTTGTGGAGGAAGTGTCTGGAGGTGCTAGAGGAGGAGGGAGGGGCGCCGGCTGCCGCGAATTTAGCCGGGCACCGGCGAGAGGCACTGCGGCCATGGGGGTCGAGGAGGGCTCCAGAGGCTCGACGGAGAGGCTGGGCGGGGTCCTGGGAGGAGGAGAAGGCTGCTGGTGAGCTCGGAGAGGGCCGGGAAGGGCTTATATAGCTGGGACACAGGGCCGTAGCCGAGTGCCGCCGCTCAGGCTCGGCCAACGCTCTGGCGATGCTCAGAGGGTGGGCGCGGGAACGCGACGAAACATCGGTGCAGCGGTCACGGAGCAGAGAAGGCCAAGGGGGCACGGGGAGGAAAGAGCCAGGGCGCGAACAGAGACAACCGGCCAGTGTGCGCCCGCGGACGCGTGGCGACGAGCTCCAAAGAGCGAGCTACCGGAGGGGGAGAGGGCTCCAGGGGGACGGCGAAGGCACGGGGAACCCGCTAGACATGCACGGGCGCGTTGGAACGACGATCACGAGCAGGGCCCAAGCAAAACGACGTTCTTGACACGCTCATAGCATGCCAAAACGGTGGTCACCGCAGACTGACATTGTTAGGACTCAACTGGAAGGAAAACGATGTCTACTGTGAATTCCCTACTACCAGGAGCAGAAAGGAGGTGATAGATCAAGAAATGGCACTGTGGTTGGGTTAGAATGATGCTCAGAAGTTTGTTGTAGCAAACTTGACAATACTGTTGTGATTAACAAAGTGAGGTTAAGTGAAGAACTTGATGTCAGGGAGGTTTAGGATAGGAAGGACTATAGTCCTGTGAATTATGAAGAGATTTGGACCACTAATTAATATAGTTGCTTTACAACTACATAAATTGGTCCAGAAACAAAACCAGGAAGTAGCACTCACATAGAGTGATGCCTAGGGTTGAAAATGGGCATGGAAAGATTATTTGGGCATATGAAAGTGCCATAAAAATTCAATGCCATTTGGTCAAGACAAAATGGTACTTCCTTCATATAGCACCTCTCTGGACAGATTCTTCGGGAAAAATCCTGAGGGAAAATGGCTGAATAAAATGAGCCCAAATCTTGTGGAGATAAGTTATATGGGTAGGAGAAGGGCCTGGAAAATTTTCAGCCATAATGGAGCAAGATAACATATACTTGCTTCACAACCTGAAAATGTGACCAGAAAGAAAGAATTGAAGGTGTGCTCACATGGATAGATAAAATGAGATAACATTTTGAGGAGAGTCATGATTTGATGATATGAAGAACCATCCAAAATTTCAACTCATTTGGATTATCCTAGCTAGTACTTCCTTCACAAAGAATTCCCTCAGACAGGAACTTTGAAAAATTGCTCAGGAATCTTCACTAGGAAAATTAAGTTGAATTTTGGCATGAGGCAATGATATGGGCATGAAAAGGTGTCCAAAAAGTTTGGGGTCAATCAAGCAAAGATAAATGACACTACCTTCTCAAAAAGCCACTGAGGGCAGAATGAGAAAAGGGATATTTGTTAATTATCTTTGACAATGGAAAGGAAGGATTTTGACATATTTGAGCAAGATATGACCCAAACAATTTATGAGAATTATTTGGGAATTTTGGGAGTGACAGAAATATAGGTTGCTTCACAACCTAGGGCAAAAAGGATATTCCTTTAATAGAAAAGGAATATTCCCCAGGAAAAGAATATTGAGGTTGGGCCAAGATGAATATGACATGGTCTAGGGATGGATATGAGGATGACAAGCCACTCTGGAAAGGAAGAAGAGGTCATCTTCTCCGGTTTCCAGATCACATAGCCACGGAAAAAGAAAACTCAAGCAAAAATCTCGGAAAATCAAAAGAAAAAAGAAAGGGTCAAAAATCAGGGTGTGACAATATAATAGCATGGAACAATCAAAAATTATAGATACGTTGGAGACGTATCAATCATGAAGGAGGTCCTCGAACTAACAGGGATGTTCTACCATGGGCCAATCACATGGGATGATGTCCGAGCACTGTTACTCGCTCAACGTCTGGACCTGAAGCCTTTTAACAAGCTCGGGTTCTTCCTCCCTGACTATGAAGATTGGACCGCCGACATGGAGGACTGATTGTCGATGACAATGTGTCACTACTGTCTTTCCATGGCAAAACTTTGAATTTATGCACGATGAAACTCTCTGATGTAATTAAACCGTCCTCCTGAACTAGTGTAGATCGCTCTAGTTAATTAGTTTGGGTATGAGGAACTTCATTATTTATGTTTACTACAGGTTGCTTGTATTTTTCTAATTATTCCACTTTGTGTTTATCAAGTACATTATGTCGCATATTATCATTAAATTCATCAACTGACGATGCAGGTACATAGATCTGAGATGACGAAGGACTGCTACGCCGTATTCGTTGGGAGGGTTCCAGGAGTGTACGACCACTGGCCATACGCTCAGGCCCAGGTGGACAGGTACCCGGGCGCTAGCCACAGAGGGTTCGACAGTAGAGCCGAAGCGGAAAATAGTTACTTGAGGTGGACGCTCCGGCAAGAGAGGGAGCAAAACCGGTGCCTCAAGAGGTACTACATAGTCGCGCTCTTGCTCATGCTGATCGCTCTTCTCTTCTACATCATGGTTTAAAGAGAGATTATGAAACTTGTGTGTGTGACATGACCATGCAGTTGCATTTATTCGAGACATCACATGACTTGTGTATCGCTATTTTCGAGATGTGATGATATTTGGGTTGGATGATGATGATGATGATGATGATGATGATGATGGTATGACGAGACTACTGCATGTGTATGATATGATGAGAATAATGTATGTTTGTTATGATATGATTACCAGTAGCACTGGCTGAAGCATCGCTACTGCTAACCATACTTACCAGTAGCATTGGTCTGAGCGGCGCTACTGCTACAACCTAGTTGTAGCGTGTTAGCAGTAGCGCTGGACCCAACACTACTACTATAGGTATTTCCAGCGCTGCTAGTAGGCTTTCTCCTAGTAGTGGTAAGTTCTGTACATGTAGGTAGATACTTAGCTTTTTGTTTATCTTCTTTGTTTGTGAGGACACTATTTTTCTTGTTTGCTTTTGTGGGTAATAAAGTATTATGGGGCTTTTGCCTCACAATTTCCAGTCAAAAAAGGCTCTCCAAATGAACTAAGTGTGGTTTGCATCCAACTTGCTAGCGCACAAAAACCTAGAGCATTTTGAGGAAGCTCATCATTGAAATATGCAAGACAAGTTCTATAATGTAAAATTGCCCACTAGTATGATAATGAAAACATAAGGAAAATCTCTATTGTTTCCACTCTTTAATAGATCGAGACAATGCTTCTCGGCCTTCTGATTAATACCCCAATTGATCCAAGGGCTCTTGGGAAGCTCTAGAACCTTCCTAGGGTTTCTCTTATGTCCACATGAGTCCATAGGGTAAAACCATGAGTCAATCCTATCATCCACTTTTGGAATCAGGTAATCATATATGTATCTATGATAAAACGGACCCACAGGTTGCATCCTAAATCAGTTTGGAACATTCAATCTATGTATCTATATTAGCGCAAAATTCTCTACAATTTTATGTTGTAACATTTTCCGTTTGACATCATATTCAGGCCTTCGCTTAGCAATTTATAAAAGCTGTCAGGTGGAGACATATTTCAGGAAAGTTTGGATTCCACTGTAGCAAAGGGTTCGTTTGTGTTTTTTGCAATATCCAAGTACATCATGCACGTCAAAGTACAAAACAAGAAGTTGTGCACTGTTGTAATTATTAATAGGTTAGTCCAAATAAAATGATATAAAATTATGCCAAAACTTGTATAAATGATGTGAATATAGCATGAATACTTCAAAAATTATTAGTACTTTTGAGAAGTATCACACACCACTCCCTCTATTGATGACCCAACTAAGCTGGCCTATATAATCCCATCACACGATACATGTCATAAAGAAAGTACAAAATATTACACTTTCATAAGCCAATGCTATTTTTGCCGCACTTCTATCTTATAGAGTTACTATTGGTACAACTATAATCTGGCCCAATTTCCAATCTAAGAAACACCTTCCAACATATTTTACACATGTACTTTTATTTGTAGCTATTATTTATTCCCAAAATACGAAATACTTCCTACCACATTATATGTTAATATCTTGTACAACTAGCAAAGTTAGTAAGTTTGACACCCTTACAAGAATTGTTGAGAGCACAAGTGAAGATTTTTTTTAGTTCTGGAGCTTATCATTTTTGTAGAAAACTTGTACATTGACAGATTAATACATGAGGGAAACCAGCTGCTTGCTTGAAACTTTGCACTTAGTGGCCTAACTAGTTGCTACGTTGTATGAAGGACGATGTTGGTGATGAGTTTCCTAGTGCCATAAAAAGGACTCCATATTGGATTGTCACGGTGAAAAATTATGATATCATGTTGAGAAAGGTTTTGAGGTATATATATATATGTATATATATATAAGCTATCATGTGAAATATTATGCTACCATTTCAATTGCATGACGCACTCGAGACTCTTCTTGAGTCGCCTCCTGTCGCTGCACGTTGTTGTCACGACCGGATTTTTGGGATATAAATTCCCAGAAAAACGGCCTGTGTGCTCACCAGCCCCAGGATTACTGTTAGCTGATGAGGCACCAACTTGATACAAGAATTCCAAGCAAGGAACAAAATTATCTAGTACAAGACCATTTAGGCCTGGGAGTACAACACTTGGTTTCTAATGGTTGAGGGCGGAAGCGGTTGGAAACATCTGCGTCTATGGGACTCCATTTCCCACAAGAACAGCTGACCAGGATAACTCCTATCTTCGCGAGGCTGCAAACGTCAACAGCGTAGGCTCCGAGGTTGTCACCGCGATGCATACCTCCACGCAAGGCAATCTGGCCAAGACAATAGCCAGGGACAAGCCAGTGAGTACGTTTGAATGTACTCGCAAACATTAAGAACACGGGTATAATATATCCAACATACTCCAGATTTAATAGACGATTATACATCCGTCACGAAAATAAACGAGAAACCATGATGCACACATATGGATAAAAATATACCAAAATAAAATACTGGGTGCCAAACGAGTGTCTGAATGACTCCTCGAGCGGAAAATGCAGAATAGTAATGCTGGTGCCAAACGAGTGTCTGAATGACTCCTCGAGCGGAAAATGCAGAAATAATAATACTGGTGCCAAACGAGTGTCTGAATGACTCCTCGAGCGGAAAAATGCAGGAATAATAATACTGGTGCCAAACGAGTGTCTGAATGACTCCTCGAGCGGAAAAATGCAGGAATAATAATACTGGTGCCAAACGAGTGTCTGAATGACTCCTCGAGCGGAAAATGCAGAAATAATAATGCCGCAGTCGGGCGTCGGGGTGACACCACATAAAGGGCTTATACGAGAATAATCACAGTGAATATCCAGGAGGTAGAACCATCCCAGGGATACTCAATAATATACATAATATAATTGGTTAGTCCACAATAATAAAGATCACAATCCAATACGAGCCACATTCATAAATAAAATTAAAGTACAGTCGTTACGCCATCCGAAAACCGATAAACTAGTCAAGTCGTATCTCCATCAGAATACCGTTGCAGAGTTCTAGTTAAACCGTTCTCCATCCGAATACCGTTACTGAGTTCTAGTTAAATCGTTCTCCATCCGAATACCGTATCAAGATTTAACCCAGACTGTGGTCTCTACTCAAGAACATGACTATCCGACAGGATATATCCTCTGCAGAGGGAGTACCATTTTCCATGAGTAACGGGATTACTCAGTCCCTCGGGACTAATTCCGTCTACGGTCTTTTGATTGAAAACACGCCTGACCTGCACACACCAGCTTAACTCACCAGTGCCTGGAATCACCCACGACACCTGCCAAGCAAAACTCTAAGTGGGGAGGCTACAACCTCGAGTAGCATGGGATCACAATATTTATACCGCGCGCAAACTAGGGGAGCAACCCCCCTCGGCTCCAACCGGAAAAACCCATGCCCCCGGACCGAATGACAGGCTTTAATCCGTGGCCACGGGACCTTCATCACGGCCTCTCTGTACGGTGTGTGCTTTGGAAAGGGGTTGACAACCTACTGAACCATACCCTGTCCCCTGCAGGGACAAGTGGTGGTACCGACAAAAGGAAGCTATTGAACAAGACTCGGTCTACAACCGACTCAGGTGATCCAAGTATCCACCAACAATATTACCACTAGTGAAATAAATCACCACTCCTCGGGCCTCACCATGCTATGCCGGGCATACTCGTCACAACGAGGGATTAGGGACAAGCTCGTGTCTACCCAAGACCACGACTTTCCCGCTTCCTACCGGTGTGCAAGAGAAGCTCACGAGGGCGATCCAAATCCTTAGGGTATCCATTGCTGGCCACAAACAACTCCAAAGTGCACTCATGCACGAGACTACATCGATACATAAATTGTCACATATACTCCAAGACAAAAGGTGCTGTGATCGTATCCAAACACCATAACAAATATTATGCCAGAGTTCAGAAATGCTTGCCTTCAAGAGTATGCAAAGGATACACTTATTGGAAGCTTTCCTTTTCCTCCAAAAATCCTATTTTGCAAAATACACAAATACAAATATTTCAAACACAGTACCAAAACCTGTCTCAAATATTTTTGAAATAAATCTTAAAATAAACTAGATGAAATTTGAGAGAGGTAGGAAAAAGAATCAACTCATTTGGAGTTTTATTTTAAAAGTTATAGCCAGTCAAAGTTTGGTCAAATCTGTTTTTAAATAAAACCAGAAAAAGGAAAACGTTTTAGCAGAAATACGCTTTCGCAGCAGAGGAAACGCACTCGGGGGTTTTACGCCTTCACTTAAACAGAGAGAGGGCGCTGCGCGGGTCACTGACAGTGGGTCCAGAGGGCCCACTGGTCAGGTTTGACTGGTCTTCCCTCCATCTCCTTTCTTCTGCCCGACGGTGGCGGGGCTCCGGCGATCACCGGCGACGAACGGCGGCACCTTGAGGTCATCTGCGGGCGGGGATGGAACGGCTAGACCGAGGCGGTCCTTTGGGTGGTTGAAGGGTCGACGGAGGTGGCAGGAATCGCCGGCGGCGAGCTCCGCGGCGGAGGGAAGCTACGGTGGTGAAGTGACATCGTTGCTCCGGTGGCCTCCGACCGAAGCTGGGTAGCTGGGCAGCTCCGCAAGACTACGGGGAGGTTCTTGGTGGCGCTGGATTGGCAAAAGGGTGGCCGGCGGCGACGAATCGCGCTTGGGCTTGGCGGCGGCCGAGCTGGACGGAGTTGGGGGAAACGGTCCTCTCCGGTCGATCTACTGCGCGGGGAGCTCTACGGGGAAAGTATGATGTCGCCTGAACGTTCGGAGGGGCACGGGGGCCCTTTATATAGCGCGACGAGGCGGGCTCCGTGGCGGCAGAAGATAAGCTCATCGGCGACAGCCGTTGCTGTAGGCGCAGGGCATCGCAGCGGCGACGAAAGCGTGCCGACGAGCGGGGGGATAAGCACGACCTGTGCTCCGGGGCAGCTGGCGCGCTGGCGTGGTTTGGGCGGTGCCGAACATGGCAGAGGCCGCTGCCGACGCCGGCGTGCCGCCAAGGGCGCGGCCAGCGGCGCAGCAGGGTGCCAGATCCATCGTGGAGCAGGGGGCGACTAGTGCGCGGCTCAGCGGTGCAGAGAGAGCCAGGGTCGGGTCACGTCGCGTGCGGCAGTGCGGCGTGTCGGCGTAGTGCGCGCGCGCCCAGAGCACGCACGGCAGGTGCTCGACGGAATGCCAGCGTGGTCTAGAGCGCGAGGGTGGAGCTGGAAAAGCACAGACCGAGGGTAGGCGTGGCTAGGCACTCTGTGGACAAGGTTGATAGGCCAGGGGTCCAAGTCCACAATGCAAACCAGAGAGCTTGCCAAAACTGACTGTGCACCGCAGGTGTTCGACAGAATGCCAGATGCATATAGGCAATTCTTGGAGTGGCCAAACTCTCGAGATCAGTGTCTCTTTAGACACAGAAGATGGTGGTGAGATTAGTTTGGCAAACACAGAGGGTTGATAGTGCAAGTTTTGCAAAACTCCAGTTTTGGGCAGAAAGAAAAGGGGTTTAGAACATGCACTTCAAAACCTGCAATGAGCCCAATCTCCTGGACTTAAGAGTTTGGTGGGGAGGGCCACAAGTAGGAGAAAGCTCAGGGTTACTAGAGCAAAGAAAATTAAGGTTGCAGTACAAATCATCAAATTGGACCAGAGTGCAAAAGAGGTTGATCCACTCAAATTGTCCAAAGAACATCATTGGGTTTTTTCTTGAAGATGAATTGGATGCATCCACTGTCATCTCCAAACACTTGGAAGAATTTTTGAAGAAATATTTAAATGGGTTGCAGTGCAAAAGTGCCTACTGGACCAGATTGGAAAAATTGGTGTAGAGCTCAAAATCTCCAATGGCCAGAAGGTATCTTTGCATAAAAGTGATGTGGAAACATCACATGACATCCCCAAATTTTGGTGGAATTTTTAAAAGCATTTATCAAATAGTTGCAGTGCAAAAAGGGGCTCCAAATTCATGAAAGATCATTTTAAAAGAATAAAACTCATGAAAAATAATTATGCAAATTAATCCACTGATAAAGGATTGATTTTATAAAGAGGGCACACAAGTCCAAAATACTCTTTGAAGGTTTCTCCCACTAGAGGCAAAAATCCAAAATCACCAAAGGTAAAACTTGACAAATTGGAAAAGTTTTATTTCCTGGCAATATTTTAATAAACAAAATAAGGCCAAAATTTTTGGGTGTCACAACACTACCCCCCTTAAGAAAAATCTCGTCCTCGAGATTTGTTAAAAGTTGTTTTGGACAAGAATTGTTTTTGAAATAAAATTGCTTTTATCAATGAAATCCTCTAGTTGCACAAAAACCAAAAGGCTACAGTGAGAGGGCAATAAGTGGTGAAAAACCATAGTGTGCTACACTGGCGCAGCGTGGAAAAATCCACGGTTAGGGAAAACGGGATATTTCTACTGGATACAGTAATTTTGAATAAATTCTAAATTACTAAAATACGCTGGTCGCACCCGGGAGCACCGTGCTCTCTCTGGCTGACAGGTGGGTCCAGGGCCCACTGTCGGCCTCTTCTCCTTCCTCTGGCTCTCTCTTCTCCCTTGCGCGTTCTCCCGCGCTTCCTCCACCGGCGATGCCTAGCTCGTAGGGCATCAAGGCCGTACCGGGGGTAGTGCGCGGCGTGCGTGCTGCCGGTGCAGCGTGCACTCACCTCGCGGGCCAGGGCGCTGTCGGTACTGCTCGCGGGCTTGCCTCCGAACACCGGCGGTCGAGCGACGAGTGGCGCTGGTGGACCTCGCCCACCGTACACCGATCTCGGGCTATAAAACGATCGCGGTGCTCCTCTCTTCTTCCTCACACCCGGCCTCGCTCCTACTCCTCCTTCCTTCTTCTCCATAGCTGCTGTCAGGAGCTCGAGCCGAGGCTCCATTGGCGGAGGCAATGCCGGACTGGTATGTGGTCCTGGTGTGCGGAGGTTTGGCGGTGCTGCTGGGGTTCTCCGTGCTCCTGTGCGCGATGATCCTGGATGATCGTCGTGATGCTGCCGCACGAGTGTTAGCTCTTCGCGGTGGCGGCGATCATGTGGATTAGACGCGGCACCGGGGCTGACTGCTGTCGGAGTGCTGGGGCAGCTCGCGCTCGAATGAACACTCACAAGTCTTTCTCACTGAGACTGTGGTGTCCTCGAGTGTAGTTAGATAGGCGCAAAAATGTGCTCAGGGATTTGTAACAGTGCTCGAGGTCGAGGGGTTGCTGCTGAGAGTCTGCTGTAATGGTGATGCGCGAATAATAAAAAAAATTCTAAGCCGGGAAAAATGCATATAAGCGCAGTAATAACTCGGGGAAAAGAAATCTCCTCGAAGACACGTTGCGAGAGAAGAAATAATTAAACAACTCTAACAGCAGTAACACTGCTCATAAAACAGGAACTAAAAAAAGTCGGATCCGTTGCACAAAGATTTTACGAACATGCTGCAACACACAAATACAAGTACTGGACAATAAATATATCGGAGACGTTACATGGAAAACGGTAAAGCGACAGGGTCCTGAGAAAACGCCTCTGGCACCGGGGCACACTCCTCTTCTATCGGGGGAAGCGGGTTGACCAGACGATGAATGCGCCCTTCTTGGTCAGGCCTCAGTGGTCTGCCAATGGCGATCCGAGGATTTAAATCAGCGAGGCTCTGGAGATAACTCATTACCCGCTGAGTTAAACGCTCTTGGGCGATGACGTACTGGGCAAGGTTGGCCAGCACTGGATCTCTCTCAATGCGCCCACCGGGGAAAGATGCAACTTCTCCGGGTGCTGCACGGCTCGGAAAATAATAGTACCCTCGCTCACTGGCGTAGGGCACCGCGAATCGAAGGCGGGTGAGCGCCTCGTACGCAGCAGCTTCTATGGCCATCTGCGGAGTCGGCATGGATTTCCCCACGAAGGAGACTTCCGTGGGATCTTGGTTTGGGTAGGCGGGAGGGATGTGCACCACTGCCCAATATTTCGAGGTGGATGGAGTGATCCTCGATTTGAGCAGCTCGTACTGGGGTGGACGGGTGGCACTCATAGTACTGCAGGTAAAGTCCCACAGTAATTTGACAAAACTGCCGGGGGTTGCGTCTGGGGTTCTCAGATAAAAGCTGGGGGTCGACATGGCAGGGAAAGGCTGTGGGTGCTGCGCACAAAGGTGAGGGGTGCTCGGCAAGGTCACGGAGTGGCCTTTATATAGCACCGGGGCTGGGATATCTACCAGGGTAAAAGGCGACTGGCTGACGATCCTGTACTCGGGTCAAAGCCACAGATATACATATCACATAAAGGTGACGCATTACTGTGGGCGTTGACGGGGTTGGTCTAGGTGGCTGCGCCCGAGAAAAAAAATGCAATTGTACGCCAACGTACACATGAATAGCTACTACTCCAAAAATAAGAGCGCTCAAACAGACAGCATGCGACAAAAGCGATACAAGGCCACACATTACAAAGCGTAGAAAACTAAGGCTCGATATAACTTTGAGCGACTTAGTCTACTTCGTTAATGTCCAAGTGGGCTGGCCTTGCGGACGCCGATGCTCCTCCACGGTTCTCACCGTCGGGATTTGCTGGTTGAGGCTGAGGTGCTGCAGGGTCGGGGAGATGGTGATGACCATCCCGGGGGTTGTTGGCCCAAATCCCGTTGGAATGAGTTTCCAAAAGGCGACGAAGCGCTTCTGGGGTCACCAAAGTGCTCTGGTGGATGGCTGGAGTAGACCTCGGGGGATCGATCGGGTGTCCGAACAGCACGACTGGGTTGTCGGTGTCGGGCTCCGCTTCTCTCCTCGCCGGGGCTCGGCGAACCAGCTCTCCACGAGCTGCGATTAGATCCAGAGTGACCTGGTCGAACAGTTGCTCTAGTGCGCTTACATAGCGCACCAGATGCAGCAGCGCAGGATCCGTCTCGTGGTCTCCGTCGGCAACTTGGGGCGGCCTACCATACCCGTCACGACTGGGGTAGTAGTAGAACGAGCGACAGTTAACTCTGGGCGACAAGTGCCGGAGTTGAACTATAGCTTCTCGGGCTGCCAGTTGGATGGCTTGTGGCTCAAAGGAAGTTGTCCTTCCAGTGAACCTGTAGGGGCGTTTTGGCGACAGACCCCTACCGTAGATGTGCACAGTGGCCCAGTATTGACGGCTTTCACCGTACATGGGTCCTTGGTTGAAGATGAATTGTATGCATCCACTGTCATCTCCAAACACTTGGAAGAATTTTTGAAGAAATATTTAAATGGGTTGCAGTGCAAAAGTGCCTACTGGACCAGATTGGAAAAATTGGTGTAGAGCTCAAAATCTCCAATGGCCAGAAGGTATCTTTGCATAAAAGTGATGTGGAAACATCACATGACATCCCCAAATTTTGGTGGAATTTTTAAAAGCATTTATCAAATAGTTGCAGTGCAAAAAGGGGCTCCAAATTCATGAAAGATCATTTTAAAAGAATAAAACTCATGAAAAATAATTATGCAAATTAATCCACTGATAAAGGATTGATTTTATAAAGAGGGCACACAAGTCCAAAATACTCTTTGAAGGTTTCTCCCACTAGAGGCAAAAATCCAAAATCACCAAAGGTAAAACTTGACAAATTGGAAAAGTTTTATTTCCTGGCAATATTTTAATAAACAAAATAGGCCAAAAATTTTGTGTGTCACAGTTGTCCATCTTAATCAATTTGACATTCCTCTACAACAACATGCATGCTTCATCCGTCTCTGTCGTTATCTAAAGCTTTTGGTTCCATCGAACTATACCATTCCACAATAGTCATCAACAATACCCAACTCCATGGTTGAAGTGAAAAACATCAACCCTGCAATCCTTAATGCAACACTTGACAACAGGGAACCTGCCATATCCCTTGATCTTGATTTGGGACTGTATGTCTATATGCCACCCCATCCCGGGTACACAATCCATGTACAAACATAAGAACAACAAAGAAACCGTTTCTTGCAGCCCTGGCTAGCCTTCCAGACTTGTACCTTTTGTCTTTTTCTTTACCCAACATGCTCCGAGTTGATATCTCGTGTGGTCTCCTAACTCCTAGCATGTGACACACATCCACTTCCTTTTCTCAACAAACCAATTTATGCATGCGGCCTTGTCCCCTGAACCTCCATGGGATCTGTAGTGCCCCCCCTTTTTGGGGGTCCCTTCAGTTTTCCTATTACGCCTCTAGCGTGGTGCCCTTTCTAGGGTTAGTGTAGAATGGTGAAGGCCGGCAACACGCCCCTTACGTGCTATTGGGCTGGCCAGAACATATCATTTCCTTCTCTTTTAATCCATGTTTTTCTCTGCCCCTTTGTTGATTTCTTTGTTTTTTATTTTCTGTTGTCCTTTTTTCATTTCCATCATCATTAAGTTTATCATTATATTTTTTGTTTCATCTTTCCTTTTTTATTTCCCCTAGTTTTTAATTCATGAATAAGTTTTTGACATTACTAAAGAATTATTTAAATCCGTGAACTATTTTTACAATTGACAAATCCTTTTTAATTGTGTAAATATTTCTGGATTTTAAGTTAATATATAAATTTTACATACATTTTATGCAAATATTTTATTTAACCCCATAAGACATTCAATTCTCAAATGTGTTAATAATTTGTGAACATTTTTGAAAAATATTGAAACTTTATTATCTTCACAAAATATTATGTGATCATTTATAAACATTTTTGGAGATTTGGAACACCTTTTGAATTAACAAACATTTTTTGGTATTTTTGATATATTTATGGAATTCACTAATACTTTAAATGTATGAGCATTTTTACATGATATTTTAAATGTTTTCGAACTTAAAAAATTGAACATTTTAATTTCATATTTTTTTCTTAAATTTGTTATTTTTTTATTACTTAGTGAACCTATTTTAATTAGCGAATATTTTTAAATTACTAGAAAAAAATTTATATAAAAAATACAAAATTCTTTAAAACAAAAATTTATGAAAATATTTTTTATTTAAATTTGTGGCCCACTTACGAGCTTCTTGGTGAATTGTGATAGAAACCAGAACAACCGACCGAGACCAAAACCAAAAAGAAAATAGAGATAATCTGCAGGAAATAAGGAGATGGGTCGACTGACCAGCAATGCATGGTACGCAGGCCCCCTCCAGCTAAAATACGGATTCACGCCACCCACACCTGGGGCGTGGCCTTCGTCCACCGAGCTTCCAAACAAGCTAAGCCTCAGGACATCATAGGTTCTGATTGCATGCAAGTGTTCTCAGATATTAGGGAGAAAGTGCTTTCATCTTATGCTGTAGTCATAGATGAGATAAGAGAGACTATGAAAGATTTTGTGAGTTCTTGTTTCAGATATGAGTGTAGGGAGGCAAATGTTGAAGCTCATGCCATTGCCAAGGCTGCTTCATCTCTCCCTTCTAGTCGCCGTTTGTGGCTAGGGATCCTATCGAACATCACTTGTATTCCTTCCTTATTATCTTTTGAATAAAGCCCTAGTTCACCTAAAAAAAGCTAAGCCTCAGGACCGGTTATATGACACCCATCGTGCCATGCACATGGGAGGTCGCACATGGTACCGTATATGGGTCTCAGCCTCTTCACTTTGATGGTGTTGTGTGAATCGAGCGGAGTGATCTACTATTTAATAAAAAGGATAATTTTCTTATTTCTTGATTATTCTCCTATTTAATTGTTGTTAGTAATAAAAATAAAAAAATAAAAAATGTGAACATTTTTTGTACTTTGTGTACATATTTTCAAAATACTTGGATAATTTTTTGAAAAATTTCTTCAAAAGTATGAACATTATATTAAATTTATGAAGCTTTTTTATGAAATGTGAAGAATATTTAAAAGGCATTAATATTTTTATATATGTGTGAACATTTTTAAAAGATTATTATATTTCAAAAAATATTTTTTAATATTGTGGACAATTTATTTTATAATGTCAAAAAATTCAAATATCTACGAAAATTTAAGTAAAATAAAAAAGTTAATTAACACAGAAAATAAAAAAAATAAAAACAAAATCTCTAGAGAAAATAATATAAAAGAAGGGAAAACAAAAATTGGATTAGAGTTTTATATAAGCTTCCTAAAGCCAGAAAAAGACGATGAACTGGGAAACAAAGTACGTTAATTGGGTTAGCCCAACTCTACATGATTCGTCGACACTTTACTGAAGAGAGTGGTAAATAGGATTTGCCCTGAA
Organism: Aegilops tauschii subsp. strangulata; assembly: GCF_002575655.3. NCBI lineage: Eukaryota > Viridiplantae > Streptophyta > Magnoliopsida > Poales > Poaceae > Aegilops > Aegilops tauschii. The sequence goes on from NC_053041.3 coordinate 486,226,769, forward strand.
CCCTACTGTCGGTGTCAAAACCGGCGGATCTCGGGTAGGGGGTCCCGAGCTGTGGATCTTGGATCAATGGGGAACAAGAAACACAGGGACAATATTTACCCAGGTTCGGGTCCTCTCGAAGAGGTAAAACCCTACGTCCTGCTTGATTATATTGATGTGTGTATGATGATTAGAGAGTCGATCTACCACGAGATCAGATGAACTAAACCCTAGATGAGTAGGATTATGGTTCTTCTAGCCTCTACAGACTAAACTCTGGTTTATATAGACACCAGGGGTACCTAGGGTTACACATGATCGATTACCATCAGGGAACAAACATGCCGATTCTTCTATCTTGACTTGGAGGACATACCAAGGATTTGGAGGTTTCCTTTCTGAGCACAGAGTCGCCTTATAGTTCGACCTTCTAGTAATAGTCACAGAGCGGCCCACCTGTCAGGCCTATGAGAGCTAGACCGGCAGACCAATGACCCCTCAGTCCCGGACTCCCTCAGTAGCCCCTGAACTAGCCCACAATGCCGGGGTCCATGATCTTTCGTAGCTTCACGCGTCCGAAGTCTCCGGCTTGCGGGGCGAGTTCTTCTCAGCTTATATGTTTGGCTGACATTAGTTCGGCCACCGATGACTTCCTGATTTGTCGAAGTGTCATGGGGCCCATAGTATTAACCTTCCTACTTAGGTTTAATGACACCCCTCGATTCCCGAGCGCCAGCGGGAGGCAGGCGGTCCAATAGTCTTTTACAGAAATGCCCTTCACGAATCAGATAAAAAATGCCTATTAAATAGGCTGGGAGCACAATGGCAATGCATCACATTCCCCAACCATTGGGAAGCTAGAAATCAGGAAGACCCGAGACATGGCAAGCGCCCCGGGCTCCTCCTCACGCCCTCACGGCCCCCTCCTGGGTGACTGAGCAAGTTGTTCCGTTTCCCGTCTCTGGCTAAGCGTCCTTGAGTGCAAGGGTATCTTCCTGCTTTAGATCTTGCCTCAACCCGACCCGGATTGACTTCCTCAAATGGTGAAGCTTTCGCGGAGAACTTCCCTGCCCCACGCAAGGAAGAGAGGGTATGCTTCGTGCCCTTCCTCTTACAAGGCCTGGGCTTTCCCATTCACCCCTTCCTGAGGGGTTTACTGGAGTTCTATGGGATCCAACTCCATCACCTCACCCCCGGATCTATTCTGCATATCACAGGCTACGTCGCCCTTTGCGAGATGTTTCTGGGCTGCGAATGAAGGAAATATGCCCTAGAGGCAATAATAAAGTTGTTATTTATAATTCCTTATACATGATAAATGTTTATTATACATAGACAAAACATTGTGTCCCTAGTATGCCTCTACTTGACTAGCTCGTTAATCAAAGATGGTTAATTTTCCTAACCATAGACATGTGTTGTCATTTCATGAACGGGATCACATCACTAGAGAATGATGTGATGGACAAGACCCATCCATTAGCTTAGCATAATGATCGTTAAGTTTTATTGCTATTGCTTTCTTCATGACTTATACATATTCCTCTGACTATGAGATTATGCAACTCCCGAATACTGGAGGAACACCTTGTGTGCTATCAAACGTCACGACGTAACTGGGTGATTATAAAGATGCTCTACAAGTGTCTCCGAAGGTGTTTGTTGGGTCAACATTGATTGAGATTAGGATTTGTCACTCCGAGTATAGGAGAGGTATCTCTGGGCCCTCTCGGTAATGCACATCACTATAAGCCTTGCAAGCAATGTGACTATTGAGTTAGTGGTGGGATGATGCATTACGGAACGAGTAAAGAGACTTGCCGGTAACGAGATTGAACTAGGTATGAGGATACCGACGATCGAATCTCGGGCAAGTAACATACCGATGAAAAAGGGAATAACGTATATTGTTATTGCGGTTTGACCAATAAAGATCTTCGTAGAATATGTAGGAACCAATATGAGCATCCAGGTTCCGTTGTTGGTTATTGATCAGAGATTTGTCTCGGTCATGTCTATATAGTTCTCGAACCCGTAGGGTCCGCACGCTTAACGTTCGATGACGATTTGTATTATGAGTTATGGTTTTGGTGATCGAAGTTTTTTTGGAGTCCCGGATGAGATCACAGACATGATGAGGAGTCTCGAAATGGTTGAGAGGTAAAGATTTATATATTGGACGATGATATTCGGACACCAGAATGGTTTCGAATAGTTCGGGTATATTTTGGAGTACTGAGGGGTTACCGCAATCCCCCAAGGAAGTATTGGGCCTACATGGGCCTTAGTGGAGAGAGAGGGGAGCCTGCAAGGGGTGGCGTGATCCCTCCTCCAAGGGAGTTCGAATTGGACAAGGAGGATGGGGCGCGGCCTCCTTTCCCTCTCCCTCTCCCTCTCCTTCCTTTTCCCCCTCCGATGAGAAAGGAAAGGGGGGGGGCGAATCCTACTAGGAGCGGAGTCCTAGTAGGACTCCCACCCATGGCGTGCCCCCTTGGTGGCCGGCCTCCTCCTCCCCTCCTTTATATACGGGGGCAGGGGCACCCCATAGAACATCAGTTATTCTCTTAGCCGTGTGCAGTGCCCCCCTCCACAGTTTACTCCTCCGGTCATAGCGTCGTAGTGCTTAGGCGAAGCCCTGCGCGGATCACATCACCATCACCTTCACCACGCCGTCGTGCTGACGAAACTGTCCCTCGACCCTCTGCTGGATCAAGAGTTCAAGGGACGTCATCGAGCTGAACGTGTGCTGAACTCGGAGGTGTCGTACGTTCGGTACTACATCAGTTGGATCGTGAAGACGTTCGACTACATCAATCGCTTTCGGTGTACGTGGGTACGCGGACACACCCTCCCCCTCTCGTTGCTATGCATCTCCTAGATAGATCTTGCGTGATCGTAGGAAATTTTTTGAAATTGCATGCTACGTTCCCCAACAGCGAAGCCCATTTTGAATTATGGAGGAAATACTTCTGCCTCGTCCCTCGCACTCAGGAAGGGACGATCTTCAAGGTCGGCAGAGCCGAGGTATGGCGCATTGCTTGGACGGGGTGCCCTATTGGGACCCAGAAGAAGGATTCCAAGGAGTGGACCTCAGAGTGCTTTTACATCGAAGACGTCCCACTATTTGAACCAGCTTAGAGGGGTCTACCCGAGCACTCGCTCGCTCCTCCGAAGAATCGGTTCAACTGGTGACCAAAAAGCCCTTCCCAGATGGAAAGTTCTGAAATAAAGCGTTTGTCCGCTCAAGTGTGGTGGTTAGCTCAAAGCGGGTTAAACATCATTGACATGATGGCCGTTGTTATTACTCGGTCTGTCCAACCACTCCAGCAAAGGATGCACCCATTATGGTGCTACAACGAGATGAATGATGCGACCCATTACAAACGTAAGGGGCCTGCCAACCAGAAAGCAATGGCGGCCATACTGGCCGATCTCTTTAAAGGAGAGGAGGAACGGTTTGCCCTCCTAAAGTCCAAGGACGGTTACTCGAGCTATAATCCCATTGAATGGGTGAGTTCAGCTATACTTTATAGTTCGGACGTTATGTCCATTTTTTGTCTAATCGGATCTTCTAACTTCCTGAAAAGAAATGGAGGCGCTGGATCGAGATAGTTAGCTGCCCCGCTCCTCAACCGGAGAGTTATTCCCGCGACAATGACCCGAGATTTCATGATGATCCAGAAACGTCGATCGATTTTGAAGATGGTTTTTTTTACCAAGAGAGTCTTGATGGCTCTAAAGTGGCACTTTTGGACGATCACCCTTGGACACTCCCCTCCTCCGCTGTGTTATGCTCATCACAAATAGTTCATTCGAGTGATCTGAATGCCACGCATCACACACGCAACTATAATCTGAATAATGTTTGATGTCTCCGCCATCGCAAACAGTTCGTATAATTTTTTACGGTTTTATTACAACACATTTTACGATTAATGTGTCGCATACAATTTTTTAGAGGATATTTGATTGTAGTATTGCGTTAGCAGCATACTGCAGTAGTGCTTGAACATCAACAAATAGCACGAGGGCCTTTCCGTCACTAGTATCCTGGTCATAGCCCAGCAATCTCACTCCATGACGCTTATCCAGGATAGAGTCATTATAATCCATAAGCTCTTCCACGCTGCCGGAGGACGCCTCCGAAGTGTCATGGCCGTTAAGAACATGGATCAAATTCTTCGAGATGAGCGGCCGGTCTCCGGTTACTAGCGAACCAGACTTCCTTCCGACCAAAACCTTTTTTGTTGGAGATGCGCTTTTCTTCTTATGTTTATAAGCCTGCTCGCCCACCTCCATCCACCTAAGAATAAGAAAACTAATAAGCTTCTCACTAATTCCTGGAATCAGACCACATCTTGGACTCTCATCAAAAGGTTTATACCCCAATTGAAAGTGCGTTAAGTCGACTAGAGGGGGGCGAATAGGCGATTTTTATGAAATCTTCACTAAGGAATTTCAGGGTGAGGAAATTCCTCAGCGAAGAACTACTTGTAGCGGAATATGTACTCAGATGCATACATGACATAACATAAACATGGACATCATGATGAAATGAAAACAGATACAGAGTACGGAAAGCGTAAGCACATGATAAAACATGATGTAGACAAACAGACTGAAGAAATTGAACTGAGGAAATTGAGAAAGTCTTCAGTCAAAGTCTTCCAACAGATATGAACAAGCACACTACACAATAATGAGGAAATAAAAGAGTTGAGGAAATAGAACCAGTAGGCTTGGTGAAGACAATGATTTGGTAGACTAGTTCCAACTGATGTGACAGTTGTACGTCTGGTTGGGGTGGCTAGGTATTCAAACCCGAGGACACACACTCCTCACCGTATTCTCCTTGAGCTAAGGTCACACAGACCTTGCCTAATAACTCGTGGTAAGTCTTCAGGTGACTTCGAAACCTTCACAAACTCGGTCACTCGACGATCCACAATTTCCTCTTGGATGCTCTAGACCATGACGCCTAACCGTCTGGAAGATGCACAATCTTCAAAGGTAACAAGTGTCGGATCCACGCAGGATCAATCTCTTCAGTGATGCTCAATCACTTTGGGTTTGTAGGTGTTTGGGTTTGGGTTTTCCTCACTTGATGATTTTCATTCAAAGTCCTCGGAGGATGGGATGCTCTCAAATGACAAGTGTCAGTTTCTCTCGGAGCAGCCAACCAGCTAGTGGTTGTAGGGGGCGGCTATTTATAGCCAAGGGAGCAGCCCGACATGATAAGACATAAATGCCCTTCAATGATATGACCGTTAGGTGGGTAGATATTTTGGGACAGCTGGCGCGTAGCACAGCAACGGTCGGAAATTTGACTATCAAATTCCTCAGGGCTATCATGTTCCTCACTTGTAGGAAATCCGCACTAGCGAATTCCTAACTCCTCAGTCAGAAAAAATTCCTCAGAGACCAGAAGAACTTCGTCTTTGTCACTGAAGAAATTGACTGAGCTGTATGAGATTTCCAATGGCTTCACTCGAAGGGATTGGTAGGTGTAGGATTTTGAGTTGAGCATCACTTGGAAATTTTTCCTTAGTATTTCCTCGACCCCCTTTAACAGTACGGTGTTTCCTATGACTCAAGAACGAGGAAATGAAACTACAAAAACAAAAGTCTTCACGCTTCATGTTCCTTGAATGAATACCAAGTCTTCAAGGTCACACCAATCTCTTCACTTTCAAAGTCTTCAGAAAGTCTTCAGAAATCCAAAGTCTTCAGTCGAAGATATTCATTTTCAGGGGTCGATTTTCTCTGTAAATATCAAACTCCTCATAGACTTATAGACTTGTGTACACTCACAAACGCATCAGTCCCTTAACCTATAAGTCTTCAATACACCAAAATCACTAAGGGGCACTAGATGCACTTACAATCTCCCCCTTTTTGGTGATTGATGACAATATAGGTTAAATTTTCAACGGGGATAAACATATGAAGTGTAAATGCTGATATTGAGGAATTTGATTGCAAGATATAGAATCATGGAGATCTCCCCCTATATCTTGTAATTTATACACGCATTTGACATATAATATGAAGAATTTGAAATGCATGATGAATTATGGTGACTGATGTAACTCAGCATGTGTGCATTAACATTAATGAGGAATAAGAATGCAGAATAACACAGCAAAAGTATCAGACCACCATAGGGTTTAAGTTTACAACTCGATCCAGCAATGTCCTAAAAAAGAACGAGAGTTGTAACTTAGCAATACGCCCATATATGTAGACCCGCTTGAAGACTAACTCAAATTTCTCCCCCTTTGTCATCGAATGACCAAAAGGAATGAAAAATGAGGACTAACGCCCCTGAAGAATATCATGTTGACGAAGGAGCGCCAGCGTTGTTGGGGTTGGTTGTTGTAGTAGGGCCTGCCGCAGTGTCGTCCAAATCTTCATGCTCGTCTGTGTCGCGCCATGAAGAATATGAGCTAGCCACCAAGGAGGGAACTTTGACCTTCTTGTATTTCTTCGCTGGTGGCTGAGACCAGTCAAAGTCCTGCTTGAGACCCATTTGCTTCAAATCTTCTTCACCATACAGATGTGACAGAACAGCCCAGGTGCGATCGAAGACTTCATGGAGGTAGTAATGGTTTTTCTTCACTGCATTTTTGGTAGCAGTCATGTTGTGAAGAATGGAACCAAACTGACGCTTAACCCATTTGTGGTTGCGATCGACCTTCTGGTGAAGACTGAGGAGAAGCTCACGATCAGTCATCACCCTTGGAGCTGTGCCTTGAGGATTTTGCTTTGAAGCATTTGCGGCAGAGTCATGAGTGGCAGAGTCATCATTGGTGGAGTAAGATGTAGCTTTGCGGAACTGACCATCCAATGGACGAATGCCTTCATCAATAACAGCAGTGGCCTTGCCCTTTTCATCAGCTAAGGAAAATGTCCGTTTGAGGACTTCAATGGGGGGGCAATTAGCTGAGATGATTTTGAAATTAGCCTTGTAGTTGAGTGAAGACCTTGTTCTGAGGAATCTCATAATCCAAGGAGCATAAGGCTTCAACTCAAACGGAGAGAGTGCAACATTTGCCAGAGTCCTCATGAAGAAATCATGGTAGTTGATAGGAACGCCATGAATGATGTTGAAAAGCAGATTCTTCAGGATGCCAATGACTTCTTCATCATTCGAGTCGTGGCCTTTGATTGGACTCAAAGTCTTCGTCAGAATGCGATAGACAGTCCGAGGCACATACAACAATTCCTTCATGAGGAATTTGGTCCTTGGGGCTTGACCGGGCTTCAGCGGCTTCATCAACACTTGCATGTAGTGATATGTAAGCTCAGGTTCATGGTATATACAACGAGCACCTTCAAGGGGAGGACTGACAGGCAGAGCATGAAGCAATTCAGAGGTCGGTGCTTTGAAGTGAGTATTCTCTATCATCCAGTCCAATACCCAAGAGTTCACATCGGTAGCATCTCCTGTGATGTGCAGCGTTGCATAAAACTAAAGAATTAGCTCTTCATTCCAATCAACAATGTCATTGCAAAAGTTGAGCAGTCCTGCGTCATGAAGAACATTGAGGACTGGCGTGAAGCAAGGCAGTGATTCCATGTCCACGTGAGGAATATGCTCATGGTCGAAGACTTTGTCTTTGTTGAAAAGCAGTGAAGAATAGAAGTTGGCTTGGTTGGCAGTCTAGAAACGCTTCCTTCTAAGACGAGCAGCGTCATAGGGGTTGTAGTCTGTGAAGAATACGTGCTCATGGAAGAAGTCATCAGCCTTGAATTTTTGCTTCTTCGAGAAAGGATCCTTTGGCTTGGGCTGAGGAGTATCAGTTAATTGCATCACAACCTCAGGAATCGCAATCTCGGGATCCATAGGCTGAGGAATTTCAGTTTCTTCAGTGGCAGCCTGGGTCTTCAATTCTTCATCAACATTAACATCAGCACTAGTGGTTGCAATCTCGTCGTGAATAGACGGAGTGGGGTGTGGTTCTTCATATCCCATTTGAACTTCACTTCGCACTGGGGACTGAGGAATTTGTTGCAGAGGAGTGAACAAAGGAGAATTGGGATGCTGACTTTCCCAAAAGTCATTGTTCATCACAGGCGTTGTGCACCCAATGTCCACATCCTCATCTTCATCATTCATTTCTTCAACGCCTGCCTCTTCAGCAGTGAACGGAGGCACGGGCGATGAGACAACTTGGGTTGAAGGGATGGCACCCACTTCAATTTCTTCATCCAACTGCTCTGAACAAGCAGCAAAAGGAATATCTTCATCGAATCCTCTTGGGATCACATATTCTTCATCAAAAGGAACGAGTTCCTTTGATGGCATGCTTGAGACTGGAAGAGCATCAATCGGATTCTCAAAAAAGCTAGTCAGTTTCTTCATCTTCTTCGGAGCTGAAGATTTTGATGAAGTTGATGCTTTCCTTTTCTTCACAGCTGCATGCTCCGCAGCCTTGGTCTTCTTTGCTTCTGATGTAGAAGGAAGAATGGGACTTGGTGTAGGTGCAGGAAGAGCAGAGGAAATTGGTTCAATTTCTTCATGCACAACTGATGCAGTTGCCCTGGCATGGTCAGTTTCTTCAGGCACAGCCGTTGAAGCTTCAGCTGGCCTAACAATTTCTTCAGGTGCAACACTAGTGGTTGCCCTGGCAGAGTCATCAGCGGCTGGAATGCAGTCATCAGCCCTGGTACTAGCAGTTTCATCAGCAGCCTGATTTTCATCAGCGGTGCTGGCATGTTCTTCAGTCGGCTGAGCAGATGCCTCAGCCTGAGGAATTTCTTGTTGCATTGATGCTACAACATTGGTAGTGAATTTTTCATCTAACATCACAAATCTGACCTTGGCTCCCAGCCAATCAGCACGATATGCTTCAAATTCATCACAGAGATTTTTGATCTCAGTCTGAGCAGCAATGAGTTCATCAGTGGTCATTTTCACAATATTCTTCTTCAGAAGGCGCTCCTTCTTGTACCGCGCTTTCTTCAACTGCCTGGCCTTCTCAAATTTCCATTTTTATTCATCAATGAAAGCCGACAACATATGACTTTGGCCAGGTGTGAGATTCAATTCTGGCAAGGGAGTGTTTGGATCTTTATGCCATAGATCAATGAAATCCAGGATCTTCTTTGGATCCAACAAAAGTGGCACATCACTACCCTTGGCTCTAGCGGCCCTTTGCTGTCTATCTTTTATGATTTCAGCTAGTTCTTCATGATCAGCTTCATCATCATCAGAAGGCACATGAAAGGCGACCTGCTTCTTGTGAGGACTTGGTCGAGAACCTGGTCCAACAGTGGCCTTAGTCTTCAGCAGAGTGGGGCCAGTTGAAGCATGCGGAGGAGCAGAAGAACTTGCAGAGGCTCCTGAGGCAATAGAGATGCCTGTTGTCCTTTGGCACGAGGCAAGATGCACAGGTGCAGAAGATTTGGACGGAGGAGCTGAGGACTTTGGAGGAGCTGGTGCAGCTTGAGGAATTTGCCGTGAGGGCTTTGCTGAGGAGCTGGGCCGTGAAGGCATTGCACATGAGCTTGGCTGTGAGGACTTTGATGCAGAAGCCATGGGCTTGTGTGCGGGCTTCTTTGGCATGGCCTTCTTAGGCTTGCTAGCAGAGGCCTCAACAGCAGCAGCAGCAGAATCTTCATTGAATTTCTTCACTGCTTCTTTTGCCACTTTGGCCAGCTTGGCTTGTCGTTTGGCCCATTCCTTCGGAAATTCCTCACCTCTTCTGATGCTTGAGGGATCAGCTCCTTGGCCTAGTGCCACTGGAGGTCTTGGGTATGGAGGGTGTACATCAAATTTCTTCATGTACTTGGGTGTAACATATCGATATTCCCTCCATTCTCTGTCTCATCTCCTCTCTATCCTCTGAATGCGCACTTTGCGCTCATTCTTTGTTTCCTCAGGGGGTGTGCAGTACCCTGCATAGATATAATCGGGGATTTCAAACGCAGTGTTGACATTAGGTTTCTTTCCTCCCTTCTGAGGTTTCTTGCCGTCAGCCATTTTCTTCAGATGAGGAATCTAACCAATAGAATTCTCTGAAGAGGTGTGCAACTTTTCTTCGAGGAACGCTGCAAATGAGTTAAGTTGATGAGAACCTAGAGATTCAGCAACGGACATGTGTGCCTGTGAACAAAATATAGTTGCGAAGAATTTGGAGAGGTCATATGCGTTCTCAGAAGTTTTTGCAAATAGAACAAGTTTGAGGAATATGACCATATGAGTCTTGAGGAATTTCACTAAGCATTCTTTGACTTAGGTTCCAGAGTTGTATAGATTGAAAATCCACACAATTGAGGAATCTTGAAGAAAAATGTTGCTTAGGGAAACAGATCAAGAATAGATGATATGTGAGGTGATTAGTGTGTGAAGATTTGAAGAATAAACACCTTTTGAAGATTTTGTAGAAAACATCAGAATCAACAAGGGCAGTAAAAGTAACTTTTATTTACCCTTGACGAAGAACACGACAAACTATGAGGTGTAGATTTAGAAGTTCATCAGTTCAGATCTTCCACCCCCTAACTTGGCAGAGGAAGATAGTGAAACTCTTCCTCACCGGCGACGAGGTCGAGGCAGTGAAGCTCTTCCTCACCGGCGACGATGGAAGTAGCGGCGGCACTAGGGTTTGAGAGCCCGAGCGAGGGAGTGAGGTTGAGCGGAGTAAAAACGAAGTGAAGAAGGGAGGGGGTATTTATAGCCGAAGTGAAAAACTGCTCGCCCGAGGAAATTGGACGAATGTGCCCCTGACCCTTCTCATTCGCGTGACATGTGTCACCCACATACTGAGAGGTGGCGATCGTGCGAGATCGTGGGTGAATAGATAAATCTATTGTGGAATGTGGAACAGTTAGAGTGGCAAAAAAACCGAAAATTCAGATAAGATAAGTTTTAAAGTTCCGTTCGCAACTTCTTCAGCTGACAAGGACACAGTGAAGATTTTGAATGAGTTTCAAATAGAACGCACATGAAGAATTTGTGAATAGACTGGGTTGAGTTTAGCATAGAGGGGGAAGGGTCCGATCACATTCACTTAGCAAAAAAACAATTTGAAGAAATAGCAATAAGTGAATGCTGTAGAGGACATAAACTCATATATATATATATATATATATATATATATATATATATATATATATATATATATATATAGCCAATGAAGAACAACAACGGAAAGATTGAAGATAATGCAAAGTTGAAGAAATTAAACAACTGAGGAATTTCAAAAAATGAGGAAAAACTCAAATTGAAGATTTTCAACTTTTGGTGGTGGCGTGACCCACCGTATAAGAATGATGATTTCAGACACCGCGTACAATTGTCGTAGGGCTCTGAGAATCAAATTCTTCGTTAATTTCTTCACACTTAGAGTGTTAGTCTTCATTGATTGAAGAAAAACGTTTCTTCGTGTGTTGCACATCTAAGTCATCAATTTGCATAAGTGTTAGGATGTGTGTCCTTTTCAAAGGACATTCGAAGATTCTAGGATATATAGCTCACACCGCAACTTGCTAAATCTCTTCTCATCCAAGGGCTTTGTGAAGATATCGGCTAGCTGTTCTTCAGTCTTCACATGCTCAATAGAGATGTCGCCCTTCAACACATGATCACGAAGAAAATGATGACGAATCTGAATGTGCTTTGTCTTCGAGTGCTGAACTGGGTTATGAGCAATCTTGATGGCACTATCATTGTCACAGTAGAGAGGCACATTCTTCATGTTGACGCTGTAGTCCTTGAGGGTTTGCTTCATTCACAGCAATTGAGCACAGCAAGAACCAGCAGCAATGTACTCAGCTTCAGCAGTAGACAGTGATACACAGTTATGTTTCTTCGAGGCCAACAGACCAAGGATCGTCCGAGGAAATGGCATGTGCTTGATGTTGACTTGCGGTCCACACGACCACCAGCATAGTCAGAGTCTGAATATCCAATGAGATCAAAAGCCGACCCCTTGGGATACCACAATCCAAGTGTTGGTGTGTGAGCTAGATATCGAAGAATATGCTTCACAGCCATATGGTGTGATTCCTTCGGTGTATCTTGAAATCGGGCACACATGCAAACACTAAGCATAATATCTGGCCTAGATGCACATAAATACAATAAAGAACCAATCATGGAGCAGTATACCTTTTGATCGAAGTCAATACCATTTTCATCAGTGCATAGATGGCCATTTGTGGGCATGGCGATTTTGACGCCTTTGCAATCTTGCATGCCGAATTTCCTCAATACGTCCTTGAGGTATTTCTCCTGAGATATGAATATGCCATTGCGGTGTTGACGAATTTGAATACCTAAGAAGAATTTCAATTCCCCATCATAGACATTTCATATTCCTCCCTCATCATATAACCAAATTCTTCAGTGTAACGTTGGTCAGTACAGCCAAAAATGATATCATCAACATATATTTGGCACACAAACAATTCACCATCATAAGATTTAGTGAAAAAAGTTGGGTCAAGTGAACCGGGTTTGAAGCCTTTCTTCATGAGGAATTCCTTCAAAGTATCATACCACGCTCGAGGGGCCTGCTTGAGGCCATAGAGAGCCTTATTGAGTCTGAAAACTTTGTCAGGATGCTTTGAATCTTCAAAACCTGGGGGTTGAGCAACATATACTTCTTCCTCAAGCTTACCATTGAGGAATGCACTTTTCACGTCCATTTGATATAAAGTGATATTATGATGGTTAGCATAAGCAAGTAATATGCGAATATCCTCAAGTCTAGCAACAGGTGCAAAAGTTTCATCGAAATAAATTCCTTCAACCTTTGTGTAGCCTTGAGCTACTAGCCGTGCCTTATTCCTCACCACAAGGCCATTTTCATCTTGCTTGTTGCAGTAGATCCACTTTGTGCCAATGATATTGTGCTTGCGAGGATCTGGACGTTTGACCAGTTCCCAGACGTTGTTGAGCTCGAATTGATGTAATTCCTCTTGCATAGCTTGAATCCATTCAGGCTCCAGAAATGCTTCATCTACCTTAGTGGGCTCTGAGATGGAAACGAAAGCAAAGTGCCCACAAAAGTTAGACAAATGTGAAGCTCTTGAGTGTGTGAGAGGACCTGGAATATTGATGTCGCTGATGATTTTCTCAATCTGCACTTCATTTGCTATGCTCCAACGGTTAACCGGGTAACCGCAAAGTCCTTTTGTGTGTTGCAGAAAACCCCCCCTCCAAACAGTCCAATAACCCCTCTAAGTCCCTTCCATGCTCTCGGTCGTTCGATCACGATCGTGTGGGCAAAAACCGTGCCTCATTTGGACTCTCCTAGCTCCCTATGCCTATATAAACACCCTCCCCGTCCAAAATTTCGGATGAAACCCTAGCAAAATCGGCCCCGCCGCCACCGGACACGTCCGCCGCCGCCGGACGTTTCCGACGCCGCGCCCGCAGCCAATCCCACCATGCCACGTGTCCCCGCCGGCCCGCGAGGCCCGCGCCTGGCCCCCGCGGGCCAGTACGCCGCCGTCCGCCCCGCACGGCTCCCCGTCGCCGCGCCCGGGTCGCCCGAGCCCGCGCCCCGCCGCGCTCCGACGCCGGCGCCGCCTGGGTCCGCCGTCTGCCGCCGCCCGCCGACCACCGGAGCCTGCCGCCGCCTCCTCGCCGTCCCTCCGGCGCCCGACGCCTCCGAGCTCCTCCGCCTTCGCCCGGCTCCTCTCCCTCGCCGTCTCCCTCCTCTCCACGCCGGCCGCCGCCTCTGCTCCGGCGAGAAGCTCCGGCCGCCTCGATCCCGCCTCGGCCCGATCCAGATCTGATCCACGGTTGACTTTCCTCCTCCCCCGAAATTCTCTCAGTCCTGAGATTTTTGCAATCTGTTGCCCACTTCATCGCATCATAACTCATTGCATACAGCTCCGTTTCGTGCGTGTAATATATCGAAATGTTCGTCTCGAGATGCTCTTCATTTTGTTTTATTGTGCGATGCTCGTTTGAGTCCATCTTGATGCCCAAATCTCTGGTGCAAGAATGCTATATGATGTTTACTGCTGTTACTTATGAGAACTTGGTGTTTTGTTATTTTTGTTGCATTTAATGTGTGCATCTTATGAGTAGGAGTTCTGCATGTGTTTTGATCTATGCCAAGCTATCTTTATAGAGGTGTATGCCATGTATTTTTGTGATCTATGTGGTGACTAGCACAAGCATGCAAACTAGCCTTCGTGATGTTTCTGTTTTCAGGGACTTAGAATTTTGCCAAGTCTGTGACTGCTGTTATTTTGTTGCCATGTATCCATGTGGCTACAGAGAGAACCATGCTCCTTTTGATGATGTTCAGTAAGGATGTTTTGTAGATATAGTTGTGCTCTATCCATCCATGCCCTTTTTGCCATTATGGTGTGCCCTAGCATGTCTTAATCTTGCTCTACTTTTGCTATAAAATGTTCCTGGCAGATTGTTTACATGTTATTCAATTTTGCCAAGGTTGTTGTAGTTGATCCATACATGCTATGTACTTGCTCTTGCCATCGTTTGCTTCATAAACATGCCATCTTGCTGTAGGTATACTTTTTTTTGTCATGCATTGCTTTGTGGTGAGTGGATCAAGCTCACCAAGATGCCTTCATAATGCTGTTACTGCCATGCTCTGTTTTCTGTTAAGTCTGAATCCTGTTAACGAAACTTGCTATGTTTACATGGGTGCCATCATATCTTCTGAGCCTTTTTGGCTCATGGTCAGTAAGGGACTTTTGTTCAATGCATTTAGTAGATCCATGCCATGCCTTGTTTTGATATGTTAAGTTCCTGTAGCTTGTTGATTGCTTGCTCTGAACATTGCTAGCTGATGCTGTTTCTGCCATGTCCAGTAATTGCACAGTCTGTGAACCGGATATCTTTTGCACTTTTGCCATGCTTGTTTGAACCTGTTATGTTGTGATCTAGCCGTAGATCATTGTTCAACTTTTGCCAAGCATCTCCTGTAGTTTACTTCCATATGCTTTGTTGCTATGTTGGGGTGCTGTAGCGTAGTTACTTGTTGTATTCTTAGTGCTATCATGCTGTTAATCGCAGAATCGTGTCATTCTTGTTTTGCTTGCCATTTGCAAACCGTGCATCCGTTTCCGGTGATCTTTATATCGTTTTCGACCGAAATCATCTCATCCTTCCAGTGGCATACTTGGTTTGAAAAGTTACTGCCTTGTTCATCCTTTTTCTTCCAGAGCACGCATACGCATCGCATACCACATCTCGCATATCATGCTTGTATTGCATCATGTTGCTTGTGCATTTCCCGTGATTGATTGTGGTTCCATTGCTTGTGTTCTTGCTGTGGGTAGAGCCGGGAGACGAGTTCGTGAACGAGGAACCTGTTGAGTATGCTTACGAGGATCAAGCTTTCGACAACTCTGAGAACCTTGCAGGCAAGATGACCATACACTCGAAATCACTTCTATCTTTGCTTTGCTAGTTGTTCGTTCTATTGCTATGCTGCGCTACCTACCACTTGCTATATCATGCCTACCATATTGCCATGCCAAGACTCTAACCATCTTTCCTAGCAAACCGTTGTTTGGCTAAGTTACTGCTTTTGCTCAGCCCTTCTTATAGCGTTGCTAGTTGCAGGTGAAGTGAAGTTGGTTCCATGTTGGAACATGGATATTTTTGGAATATCACAATATCTCTTATTTAATTCATGCATCTATATATTTGGTAAAGGGTGGAAGGCTCGGCCTTATGCCTGGTGTTTTGTTCCACTCTTGCCGCCCTAGTTTCCGTCATACCGGTATTATGTTCCTTGAGTTTGCGTTCCTTACGCGGTTCGGTGATTTATGGGACCCCCTTGACAGTTCGCCTTGAATAAAACTCCTCCAGCAAGGCCCAACCTTGGTTTTTACCATTTGCCACCTAAGCCTTTTTCCCTTGGGTTTCGCGAGCCCGAGGGTCATCTTTATTTTAAATCCCCCGGACCAGTGCTCCTTCGAGTGCTGGCCCAAACTGGGCGATGTCCGGCGCCCCCTGGGCAACCAGGGTCTATGCCAACCCGACGTCTTGCCCATCCGATGTGCCCTGAGAACGAGATATGTGCAGCTCCTATCGGGATTTGTCGGCACATTCGGGTGGCTTTGCTGGTCTTGTTTTACCATTGTCGAAATGTCTTGTAAACCGGGATTCCGAGACTGATCGGGTCTTCCCGGGAGAAGGTTTATCCTTCGTTGACCGTGAGAGCTTATAATGGGCTAAGTTGGGACACCCCTGTAGGGTATTATCTTTCGAAAGCCGTGCCCGTGGTTATGAGGCAGATGGGAATTTGTTAATGTCCGGTTGTAGAGAACTTGTCACTTGACTTAAGTAAAATACATCAACCGTGTGTGTAGCCATGATGGTCTCTTCTCGGTGGAGTCCGGGAAGTGAACACGGTTTGAGTTACGCATGAACGTAAGTAGTTTCAGGATCACTTCTTGATCATTTCTAGCTTCGCGACCGTTGCGTTGCTTCTCTTCTCACTCTCATTTGCGTTTGTTAGCCACCATATATGCTTAGTGTCTGCTGCAGCTCCACCTCATTACACCATCCTTTCCTATAAGCTTAAATAGTCTTGATCTCGCGGGTGTGAGATTGTTGAGTCCTCATGGCTCACAGATTCTACCAAAACAGTTGTAGGTGCCGACGATGCCAGTGCAGATGACGCAATCGAGTTCAAGTGGGAGTTCGACGAGGAACGTGGTTGTTACTATGTTTCTTTTCCTAATGATCAGTAGTGGAGCCCAGTTGGGACGATCGGGGATCTAGCATTTGGGGTTTCTTCTTTTCATCTGGATTTGACCGTAGCCGGTCTATGTGTGGGTTTTGGATGATGTGTGAATTAATTATTGTATTGTGTGAAGTGGCGATTGTAAGCCAACTCTCGTTATCCCATTCTTGTTCATTACATGGGATTGTGTGAAGATAACCCTTCTTGCGACAATACCACAATGCGGTTATGCCTCTAAGTCGTGCCTCGACACGTGGGAGATATAGCCGCATCGTGGGCGTTACAAGTTGGTAATCAGAGCCATCCCCGACTTAGGAGCCCCCTGCTTGATCGAATCGCTGGCGTTGTTGAGTCTAGAACAAAAATGTTTTGAGTCTTAGGATTATATATATCGGAGAGTAGGATTCTTTTTACTCCTCAGTCCCTTCGTCGCTCTGGTGAGGCCTCTTGACGTAGAAGTTTTGACTCTTCTCTCCTCAAATTTCACTAAAAAAATTAGGATCAC
Organism: Aegilops tauschii subsp. strangulata; assembly: GCF_002575655.3. Taxonomy (NCBI): domain Eukaryota; kingdom Viridiplantae; phylum Streptophyta; class Magnoliopsida; order Poales; family Poaceae; genus Aegilops; species Aegilops tauschii. The sequence continues at coordinate 486,243,938 of NC_053041.3, forward strand.
GCGGGTATCTTAGAATCGTTCCGATGATTTTGTGACGAGAACATTGTTCTTGGTGCCTCCTGACATTTAGGGGTGGTGGCAGTGTCCCAGGGAGTTGAGCTCCGAGGTGTTGTCGTCACAATTTTATCTTTGCAGTTCTGGAATACCTGAGTTTCGCCGACATCGAAAATCTCTTTTATGCAGTTGTTGGTGAGATCACCTCGACGCCACCCAGTACTGGGGCGGGAGTTCGGGAGTATTGCCATAACTTGTATAACGGATGCTTTTCGAAGGTTGAGGTACACGATTTCCGAAGGTTTCTTGGTTATGTGTTGACGGATGGATACAGCTGGATCTAGGGATTGCTAGTTTGGGTGATATATTTTGTGTCCCCTGTATCCCCAACACCAGATTGCATAACCAGAGAGTTTCGGGAGTTTATAGGTGGGATTCAAGTAGCTCTTAGCATTTCTTCCCGCAGATATTTGGTTTGTGATTGGGTAATCCTTACCACTTATTTGTTCCACTCATACCTTTTTATTTTATTCATCAATCCCTTTATCAAGTGGCTTCTCACCTTATGGAAGTGTGATGATTTACTATGGAATTCATTCGTTCATCCTCGTTCGAATGTTTATTGTGAAGACTATATGTTGCAATTTCTATCCGTTGATTCAACTTGTCTATTTGTCAATCAAGATGCTAACGGATGTCACCCTCTTCAGGATGGCTCCGCCAACGCGTCAGAACCCTCCGCCACCACCTCCGCCTCCGGAGGCATGGCAAGCTATCATGGCAGCCACCAATGCCAATGCTCAGATGATTTTGCAACTCTTGCAAGAACGCACCCAAGGGCAAGGCAATCAAGGAAATCAAGGCCAAGGCAACAATCAGCCTCACTTCGCTACCCTCAACCAGTTCCTCGCAAATCAGCCCAAGTCTTTCAGCTACTATGCCGAGGCCACAGATGCCGATGATTGGCTTGTGGACATCAACAAGCATTTTGAATGTAGCAATGTCAGGCCTGAGGACTTTGTCAAGTTCGCTTCTTTTCAACTCAAGGATCAAGCTGCCGAGTGGTATCAACAATACAAAGATTCCAGAAGAGGTCGTGTGATTACCTGGGATGATTTCCGCCGAGACTTCAAAGCTCACCACATTCCACAAAGTGTTGTTGAGAGCAAGCGTGAGGAGTTCCGCAATCTCAAGCAAGGCAGCATGTCCGTGTATCAATACAATACTCAGTTTCAGAAAGTCACTCACTTCGCTAAGCAAGACGTTCCTGATGAAAAGAGCATGATCTATCAATTCAGAGGTGGCCTCAGACAAGATCTGCAATTACCTCTCGTGCTTTTTGAGCCGACCAAGTATGATGATTTCTACCATATGGCACTGAAGCAAGAGGCTGCTCAGCTCAAGTGTGAGGCTTCTAAGAAGAGAGTCAGGGACACAGTTCAGTCTTCTTCTTCCTCACTAGTGGCTGCTAAGCAACAGAAGTTCTGGTTGCCTCCTCCTTCGTTCCGTTAGCCTTACCAACAGAAGAACAAAGCTGGCCATGGATCTTCCCACTCATCCAACCCTGGCTATCAGAACAAGTCTCAGAATCAAGCTCCAAAGTCGAATGCTCCTTATCATCGTCCACTCTCAGAGGTGACTTGCAACAAGTCTCAGCAGGAAGGTCACTATGCTAACAAGTGCTTCAACCAAAGGCGCCTTCCGCCTCCTCCTCCTGTGAGATCTTCCGGCAATGCAGTGGTCAAGCATAATCCCAAGTCTGCAAAGGTGAACATGATGAATGCAGCTCAAACGGAGGAATCTACTGATGTGATAATGGGTAATCTCTCAGTTAATGATATTCTTGCAAAAGTTCTTTTTGATACTGGTGCATCGCTTTCTTTCATCTCAAGACCTTTTGCATCCATGAACAATTTGCATAATGTCGATCTGCCTAAGCCGATAGCGGTTTCCTCTCCGGGCTTGTTCATGAATACCAAAATGATGGCTCCGGATGTTTCTATCAAGATGGGCAACTATAAATTTTTATCTTCTCCAATGGTTCTTGGTGACTCGGATATTGATCTAATTCTCGGGATGGACTGGCTTTCTAAGCACAAGGCTCAACATGATTGTGCTGCCAGGGAAATTCAATTGACACACTCTTCTAAGGATGTGATTATCTATGCCGCTCGTGATTAAACCATTCGGTTGTTTTCTCTCAATAGAAGGGCGAGTTGAATGCCATCTCTCAGATTCCAGTCGTTTGTGAGTACCAAGATGTCTTTCCTGAAGAGCTTCCGGGTATGCCTCCTCATCGGCCAGTTGAGTTCGTTATCGATCTAGAGCCTGGCACGGAACCCGTTTGCAAGCGTCCATACAAGCTTGGACCCAAGGAGCTGAAGGAATTGAAGAAACAGCTCGATGAACAAGAGCGTCTGGGTTTGATCAGACCGAGTTCATCTCCATGGGGTTGTGGTGTTCTTTTTGTCCAGAAGTAGGATGGCACGGACCGACTTTGTGTCGATTACCGTCCATTGAACAAGAAGACAATCAAGAACAAGTATCCACTTCCCAACATCAATGAGCTATTCGAGCAACTCAAAGGTGCTAAAGTATTCTCCAAGCTTGACCTTCGTATGGGTTATCATCAGATTCGCATTCGTGAAGAAGATATTCCCAAGACAGCATTCAGAACAAGCTTTGGTTCTTATGAATATACTGTCATGTCTTTCGGCCTTGTCAATGCTCCTCCAACATTCTCTCGGATGATGAATTTCATCTTCAACCCGTATACCAATGAATTCGTCCTGGTGTATCTCGATGATATCTTGGTCTTCTCCAAGAATAAGAAGGATCATGCCAAACATTTGCGATTGGTGCTCGACAAGCTCAGAGAGTATCAATTCTATGCGAAGTTCTCCAAATGTGAGTTTTGGCTTGATGAAGTTCTTTACCTTGGTCATATCATCTCTGCCAAGGGCATCGCTGTTAACCCCGAGAAGGTGTCTGCAATTGTGAATTGGGAACCTCCTCAGAATGTCAAGCAGCTCCGCAGTTTTCTTGGTCTTGCAACCTATTGCCAAAGATTCGTTGAGAATTTCTCTAAGATTGCAAAGCCTCTTTCCAACCTCCTCCAGAAGCATGTGAAGTATGTCTGGTCTCCTGAGTGTGACGTTGCTTTCAACACTCTCAAAGAGAAACTCGTCACAGCTCATGTCTTAACTCCTCCTGACGAATCCAAGCCATTCGAAGTTTTCTGTGATGCTTCTCTTCAAGGTCTCGGGGCTGTGTTAATGCAAGAGAAGAAAGTTGTGGCCTATACCTCTCGTCAGTTGAAGCCCAACGAAAAGAACTAATCCACTCATGATCTTGAGTTGGCGGCAGTTGTCCATGCATTAATAACGTGGAGACATCTCTTGTTTGGAAGAAAAGTGGACATATTCACCGATCACAAGAGTCTCAAGTACATCTTCACTCAGCCCAACCTCAACCTCAGGCAAACTCGATGGGTCGAAATGATTCAAGAGTACAATCCGAGTATTGAATATACTCCAGGCAAGGCCAATGTCATTGCAGATGCTTTGAGCAGGAAGGCTTATTGCAACAGCTTAATCCTCAAGCCATTTCAACCGGTTCTTTGTGAAGCTTTCCGCAAACTCAATCTCCAAGTTGTTCCTCAAGGCTTTCTTGCCAACCTCATAGTCTCTCCTACTTTGGAAGATCAAATTCGTGAGGCACAACTCCTGGATACCATGGTGAAGAAGGTGAAACGTGGTATCGACAAGGGTCTTTCCAAATACAAGTGCTATCGCATTGATGACAGAGACACTTTATTCTTTGAGGACCGGATTGTGGTTCCTAAAGGTGATCTAAGGAAAGTCATTATGAACAAGGCGCACAATTCTCTTCTTTCCATTCATCCTGGAAGTACGAAGATGTACCATGACCTCAAGCAGACGTATTGGTGGACTCGAATGAAGCGAGAAATCGCCCAATTCGTGAATGAATGTGATGTCTGTCGAAGGGTGAAAGCAGAACACCAACGACCAGCTGGTCTCCTTCAACCTCTTGCTATCCTAGAACGGAAGTTTGATCATATCAAAATGGACTTCGTGACTGGATTTCCAAAGTCCAAGCGCGGAAATGATGCTATCTTCGTTGTCATTGACAAGCTTACAAAAGTGGCTCATTTCCTTCCAATCAAAGAATCTATCACAGCAGCTCAGTTGGCAGAGCTATACACCTCCAGGATTGTCTCCTTCCACGGCATTCCACAATTGATTTCTTCAGATCGTGGAAGCATCTTCACTTCTAAGTTCTGGGACTCCTTCCAGAAGGCCATGGGCACCAACATTCGCTTTAGCACAGCTTTCCATCCTCAAACTAGTGGCCAAGTCGAGCGAGTAAATCAAATCCTTGAAGATATGCTCAGGACTTGTGTCATTTCTTTTGGCATGAAGGGGGAAGATTGTCTTCCATATGCCGAATTCTCCTACAACAACAACTTCCAAGCGAGTTCGATCAAGGCCCCATTCAAGATTCTCTATGGCAGAAAGTGCCGTACTCCTCTCAATTGGTCAGAGACTGGTGAACGCCAACTTCTTGGCAATGACTTAATCACAGAGGCTGAAGAAATGTGTAAAGTCATCCGTGAAAATCTCAAAGCCGCGCAATCGCGCCAGAAGAGTTACTATGATAGCAAGCACCGTGACTTGGCTTTCGAGATCGGAGACCATGTCTACCTCCGCGTCTCTCCAATGAAAGGCACTCGTCGCTTCGGTATCAAAGGGAAGCTTGCCCCTAGATACGTGGGTCCTTTCAAGATCATTGGCAAAAGAGGCGACCTCGCCTATCAACTTGAGCTTCCCTCCAACTTCGCGAAAGTGCACGATGTGTTCCACGTGTCACAGCTTCTCAAGTGCTTCAAGACTCCTGAGCGCACCATCAACTTCGAAGAGATTGACCTCCAAGAAGATCTGTCTTATCATGAGCACCCCGTTGCTATTCTTGAAGAAACTGAGCGCAAGACTCGCAACAAGTCTATCAAATTCCTGAAAGTGAAGTGGTCACACCATTCCGATCGAGAAGCCACCTGGGAACGCGAGGACCATCTCTGTTCCGAATATTCAGAGTTCTTTCTGTCCTAGATCTCGGGACGAGATCCTCTCGTAGTGGTGGAGTGTTGTAACACCCCGGATGTAACATTCCATATTTGTAACTCCAACTCTTGCCATTTTCGGCTATGTGTTATGATATTCCCTCCGTGGTTGGGTTTTGTTTTTCATTTTGCTTTTTGTTCATGTCATGCATTTCATATCATGTCATCATGTGCATCTCATTTGCATACGTGTTCGTCTCATGCGTCCGAGCATTTTCCCCGTTGTCTGTTTTGCAATCCGAAACTCCCACGTGCACCGGCGCACCCCTCTTGTTTCTTTTCGTGAGCGGGTGTTAAACGTTCTCGGAATGGACCGAGGTTCGTCAAGTGGCCTTGGTATACCACTGGTAGACCACCTGTCAAGTTTCGTTCCATTTGGAGGTCGTTTGATGCTCCAACGGTTAACCGGGTAACCGTAAAGTCCTTTTGTGTGTTGCAGCAAAACCCCCCTCCAAATAGTCCAATAACCCCTCTAAGTCCCTTCCATGCTCTCGGTCGTTCGATCACGATCGTGTGGGCAAAAACCGTGCCTCATTTGGACTCTCCTAGCTCCCTATGCCTATATGAACACCCTCCCCGTCAAAAATTTCGGATGAAACCCTAGCAAAATCGCCCCCGCCGCCACCGGACAGTTCGCCTTGAATAAAACTCCTCCAGCAAGGCCCAACATTGGTTTTTACCATTTGCCACCTAAGCCTTTTTCCCTTGGGTTTTTGCGAGCCCGAGGGTCATCTTTATGTTAAATCCCCCGGACCAGTGCTCCTTCGAGTGCTGGCCCAAACTGGGCGATGTCCGGCGCCCCCTGGGTAACCAGGGTCTATGCCAACCCGACGTCTTGCCCATCCGGTGTGCCCTGAGAACGAGATATGTGCAGCTCCTATCGGGATTTGTCGGCACATTCGGGTGGCTTTGCTGGTCTTGTTTTACCATTGTCGAAATGTCTAATAAAACGGGATTCCGAGACTGATCGGGTCTTCCCGGGAGAAGGTTTATCCTTCGTTGACCGTGAGAGCTTATAATGGGCTAAGTTGGGACACCCCTGCGGGGTATTATCTTTCAAAAGCCGTGCCCACGGTTATGAGGCAGATGGGAATTTGTTAATGTCCGGTTGTAGAGAACTTGTCACTTGACTTAAGTAAAATACATCAACCGTGTGTGTAGCCGTGATGGTCTCTTCTCGGTGGAGTCCGGGAAGTGAACATGGTTTGAGTTATGCATGAACGTAAGTAGTTTCAGGATCACTTCTTGATCATTTCTAGCTTCGCGACCGTTGCGTTGCTTCTCTTCTCGTTCTCATTTGCGTTTGTTAGCCACCATATATGCTTAGTGTCTGCTGCAGCTCCACCTCATTACACCATCCTTTCCTATGAGCTTAAATAGTCCTGATCTCGCGGGTGTGAGATTGCTGAGTCCTCGTGGTTCACATATTCTACCAAAACAGTTGCAGGTGCCGACGATGCCAGTGTAGAGGACGCAACCGAGCTCAAGTGGGAGTTCGACGAGGAACGTGGTCGTTTCTATGTTTCTTTTCCTGATGATCAGTAGTGGAGCCCAGTTGGGACGATCAGGGATCTAGCATTTGGGGTTATCTTATTTTCATTTGGATTTGACCGTAGCCGGTCTATGTGTGCATTTTGGATGATGTATGAATTAATTATTGTATTGTGTGAAGTGGCGATTGTAAGCCAACTCTCGTTATCCCATTCTTGTTCATTACATGGGATTGTGTGAAGATAACCCTTCTTGCGACAATACCACAATGCGGTTATGCCTCTAAGTCCTGCCTCGACACGTGGGAGATATAGCCGCAACTTTTCTTCGAGGAACGCTGCAAATGAGTTAAGTTGATGAGAACCTAGAGATTCAACAACGGACATGTGTACCTGTGAACAGAATATAGTTGCGAAGAATTTGGAGAGGTCAAATGCGTTCTCAGAAGTTTTTGCAAATAGAACAAGTTTGAGGAATATGACCAGATGAGTCTTGAGGAATTTCACTAAGCATTCTTTGACTTAGGTTCCAGAGTTGTATAGATTGAAAATCCACACAATTGAGGAATCTTGTAGAAAAATGTTGCTTAGGGAAACAGATCAAGAACAGATGATATGTGAGGTGATTAGTGTGTGAAGATTCGAAGAATAAACACCTTTTGAAGATTTTGTAGAAAACATCAAAATCAACAAGGGCAGTAAAAGTAACTTTTATTTACCCTTGACGAAGAACACGACGAACTATGAGGTGTAGATTTAGAAGTTCGTCAGTTCAGATCTTCCACGCCCTAACTTGGCAGAGGAAGACAGTGAAACTCTTCCTCACCAGCGACGAGGTCGAGGCAGTGAAGCTCTTCCTCACCAGCGACGATGGAAGTAGCGGCGGCACTAGGGTTTGAGAGCCCGAGCGAGGGAGTGAGGTTGAGCGGAGTAAAAACAAAGTGAAGAAGGGAGGGGGTATTTATAGCCGAAGTGAAAAACTGCTCGCCCGAGGAAATTGGACGAATGTGCCCCTGACCCTTCTCATTCGCGTGACATGTGTCACCCACATACTAAGAGGTGGCGATCATGCGAGATCGTGGGTGAATAGATAAATCTATTGTGGAATGTGGAACAGTTAGAGTGGCAAAAAACCGAAAATTCAGATAAGATAAGTTTTAAAGTTCCGTTCGCAACTTCTTCAGCTAACAAGGACACAGTGAAGATTTTGAATGAGTTTCAAATAGAACGCACATGAAGAATTTGTGAATAGACTGGGTTGAGTTTAGCATAGAGGGGGAAGGGTCCGATCACATTCACTTAGCAAAAAAACAATTTGAAGAAATAGCAATAAGTGAATGCTGTAGAGGACATAAACTCTAGCCAATGAAGAACAACAACGGAAAGATTGAAGATAATGCAAAGTTGAAGAAATTGAACAACTGAGGAATTTCAAAAAATGAGGAAAAACTCAAATTGAAGAATTTCAACTTTTGGTGGTGGCGTGACCCACCGTATAAGAATGATGATTTCAGACACCGCGTACAATTGTCGTAGGGCTCTGAGAATCAAATTCTTCGTTAATTACTTCACACTTAGAGTGTTAGTCTTCATTGATTGAAGAAAAACGTTTCTTCGTGTGTTGCACATCTAATTCATCAATTTGCATAAGTGTTAGGATGTGTGTCCTTTTCAAAGGACATTCGAAGATTCTAGGATATATAGCTCACACCGCAACTTGCTAAATCTCTTCTCATCCAAGTGCTTTGTGAAGATATCGGCTAGCTGTTCTTCAGTCTTCAAATGCTCAATAGAGATGTCGCCCTTCAACACATGATCACGAAGAAAATGATGACGAATCTGAATGTGCTTTGTCTTCGAGTGCTGAACTGGGTTATGAGCAATCTTGATGGCACTCTCATTGTCACAGTAGAGAGGCACATTCTTCATGTTGACGCCGTAGTCCTTGTGGGTTTGCTTCATTCACAGCAATTGAGCACAGTAAGAACCAGCAGCAATGTACTCAGCTTCAGCAGTAGACAATGATACACAGTTATGTTTCTTCGAGGACCAACAGACCAAGGATCGTCCGAGTAAATGGCATGTGCCTGATGTTGACTTGCGGTCCACATGATCACCAGCATAGTCAGAGTCTGAATATCCAATGAGATCAAAAGCCGAGCCCTTGGGATACCATAATCCAAGTGTTGGTGTGTGAGCTAGATATCGAAGAATATGCTTCACAGCCATATGGTGTGGTTCCTTCGGTGTATCTTGAAATCGGGCACACATGCAAACACTAAGCATAATATCTGGCCTAGATGCACATAAATACAATAAAGAACCAATCATGGAGCGGTATACCTTTTGATCGAAGTCAATACCATTTTCATCAGTGCATAGATGGCCATTTGTGGGCATGGGGATTTTGACGCCTTTGCAATCTTGCATGCCGAATTTCCTCAATACGTCCTTGAGGTATTTCTCCTGAGATATGAATATGCCATTGCGCTGTTGACGAATTTGAATACCTAAGAAGAATTTCAATTCTCCCATCATAGACATTTCATATTCCTCCCTCATCATATAAGCAAATTCTTCAGTGTAACGTTGGTCAGTACAGCCAAAAATGATATCATCAACATATATTTGGCACACAAACAATTCACCATCATAAGATTTAGTGAAAAAAGTTGGGTCAAGTGAACCGGGTTTGAAGCCTTTCTTCATGAGGAATTCCTTCAAAGTATCATACCACGCCCGAGGGGCCTACTTGAGGCCATAGAGAGCCTTATTGAGTCTGAAAACTTTGTCAGGATGCTTTGAATCTTCAAAACCTGGGGGTTGAGCAACATATACTTCTTCCTCAAGCTTACCATTGAGGAATGCACTTTTCACGTCCATTTGATATAAAGTGATATTATGATGGTTAGCATAAGCAAGTAATATGCGAATATCCTCAAGTCTAGCAACAGGTGCAAAAGTTTCATCGAAATAAATTCCTTCAACCTTTGTGTAGCCTTGAGCTACTAGCCGTGCCTTATTCCTCACCACAAGGCCATTTCCATCTTGCTTGTTGCAGTAGATCCACTTTGTGCCAATGATATTGTGCTTGCGAGGATCTGGACGTTTGACCAGTTCCCAGACGTTGTTGAGCTCGAATTGATGTAATTCCTCTTGCATAGCATGAATCCAATCAGGCTCCAGAAATGCTTCATCTACCTTAGTGGGCTCTGAGATGGAAACGAAAGCAAAGTGCCCACAAAAGTTAGACAAATGTGAAGCTCTTGAGCGTGTGAGAGGACCTGGAATGTTGATGTCGCTGATGATTTTCTCAATCTGCACTTCATTTGCTATGCGAGGATGAGCTGGTTGTCATTGAGGAATTGGATCAACATTTTCTTCAGCACCATTTTCCTCAGGTGCATCAGCATGACGTTCTTCACGTTCTGAAATGACTTCTTTGGCAGATTCTTGTAACACCCCGGATGTAACTTTCCATATTTGTAACTCCAATTCTTGCCATTTTCGGCTATGTGTTATGATATTCCCTCCGTGGTTGGGTTTTGTTTTTCGTTTTGCTTTTTGTTCATGTCATGCATTTCATATCATGTCATCATGTGCATCTCATCTGCATACGTGTTCGTCTCATGCGTCCGAGCATTTTCCCCGTTGTCCGTTTTGCAATCCGACACTCCCACGTGCACCAGCGCACCCCTCTTGTTTCTTTTCGTGAGCGGGTGTTAAACGTTCTCGGAATGGACCGAGGTTTGTCAAGTGGCCTTGGTATACCACCGGTAGACCACCTGTCAAGTTTCGTTCCATTTGGAGGTCGTTTGATGCTCCAACGGTTAACCGGGTAACCGCAAAGTCCTTTTGTGTGTTGCAGAAAACCCCCCCTCCAAACAGTCCAATAACCCCTCTAAGTCCCTTCCACGCTCTCGGTCGTTCGATCACGATCGTGTGCGCAAAAACCGTGCCTTATTTGGACTCTCCTAGCTCCCTATGCCTATATAAACACCCTCCCCATCCAAAATTTCGGATGAAACCCTAGCAAAATCGGCCCCGCCGCCACCGGACACGTCCGCCGCCGCCGGACGTTTCCGACGCCGCGCCCGCAGCCAATCCCACCATGCCACGTGTCCCCGCCGGCCCGCGAGGCCCGCGCCTGGCCCCCGCGGGCCAGTACGCCGCCGTCCGCCCCGCACGGCTCCCCGTCGCCGCGCCCGGGTCGCCCGAGCCCGCGCCCCGCCGTGCTCCGACGCCGGCGCCGCCTGGGTCCGCCGTCTGCCGCCGCCCGCCGACCACCGGAGCCTGCCGCCGCCTCCTCGCCGTCCCTCCGGCGCCCGACGCCTCCGAGCTCCTCCGCCTTCGCCCGGCTCCTCTCCCTCGCCGTCTCCCTCCTCCCCACGCCGGCCGCCGCCTCTGCTCCGGCGAGAAGCTCCGGCCGCCTCGATCCCGCCTCGGCCCGATCCAGATCTGATCCATGGTTGACTTTCCTCCTCCCCCGAAATTCTCTCAGTCCTGAGATTTTTGCAATCTGTTGCCCACTTCATCGCATCATAACTCATTGCATACAGCTCCGTTTCGTGCGTGTAATATATCGAAATGTTCGTCTCGAGATGCTCTTCATTTTGTTTTATTGTGCGATGCTCGTTTGAGTCCATCTTGATGCCCAAATCTCTGGTGCAAGAATGCTATATGATGTTTACTGCTGTTACTTATGAGAACTTGGTGTTTTGTTATTTTTGTTGCATTTAATGTGTGCATCTTATGAGTAGGAGTTCTGCATGTGTTTTGATCTATGCCAAGCTATCTTTACAGAGGTGTATGCCATGTATTTTTGTGATCTATGTGGTGACTAGCACAAGCATGCAAACTAGCCTTCGTGATGTTTCTGTTTTCAGGGACTTTTGCCAAGTCTGTGACTGCTGTTATTTTGTTGCCATGTATCCATGTGGCTACAGAGAGAACCATGCTCCTTTTGATGATGTTCAGTAAGGATGTTTTGTAGATATAGTTATGCTCTATCCATCCATGCCCCTTTTTGCAATTATGGTGTGCCCTAGCATGTCTTAATCTTGCTCTACTTTTGCTATAAAATGTTCCTGGCAGATTGTTTACATGTTATTCAATTTTTCCAAGGTTGTTGTAGTTGATCCATACATGCTATGTACTTGCTCTTGCCATGGTTTGCTTCATAAACATGCCATCTTGCTGTAGGTATGCTTTTTTTGTCATGCATTGCTTTGTGGTGAGTGGATCAAGCTCACCAAGATGCCTTCATAATGCTGTTACTGCCATGCTCTGTTTTCTGTTAAGTCTGAATCCTGTTAACGAAACTTGCTATGTTTACATGGGTGCCATCATATCTTCTGAGCCTTTTTGGCTCATGGTCAGTAAGGGACTTTTGTTCAATGCATTTAGTAGATCCATTCCATGCCTTGTTTTGATATGTTAAGTTCCTGTAGCTTGTTGATTGCTTGCTCTGAACATTGCTACCTGATGCTGTTTCTGCCATGTCCAGTAATTGCACAGTCTGTGAACCGGATATCTTTTGCACTTTTGCCATGCTTGTTTGAACCTGTTATGTTGTGATCTAGCCGTAGATCATTGTTCATCTTTTGCCAAGCATCTCCTGTAGTTTACTTCCATATGCTTTGTTGCTATGTTGGGGTTGGGGTGCTGTAGCGTAGTTACTTGTTGTATTCTTAGTGCTATCATGCTGTTAATCGCAGAATCGTGTCATTCTTGTTTTGCTTGCCATTTGCAAACCGTGCATCCGTTTTCGGTGATCTTTATATCGTTTTCGACCGAAATCATCTCATCCTTCCAGTGGCATACTTGGTTTGACAAGTTACTGCCTTGTTCATCCTTTTTCTTCCAAAGCACGCATACGCATCGCATACCACATCTCGCATATCATGCTTGTATTGCATCATGTTGCTTGTGCATTTCCCGTGATTGATTGTGGTTCCATTGCTTGTGTTCTTGCTGTGGGTAGAGCCGGGAGACGAGTTCGTGAACGAGGAACCTGTTGAGTATGCTTACGAGGATCAAGCTTTCGACAACTCTGAGAACCTTGCAGGCAAGATGACCATACACTCGAAATCACTTCTATCTTTGCTTTGCTAGTTGTTCGTTCTATTGCTATGCTGCGCTACCTACCACTTGCTATATCATGCCTACCATATTGCCATGCCAAGACTCTAACCATCTTTCCTAGCAAACCGTTGTTTGGCTAAGTTACTGCTTTTGCTCAGCCCTTCTTATAGCGTTGCTAGTTGCAGGTGAAGTGAAGTTGGTTCCATGTTGGAACATGGATATTTTTGGAATATCACAATATCTCTTATTTAATTCATGCATCTATATATTTGGTAAAGGGTGGAAGGCTCGGCCTTATGCCTGGTGTTTTGTTCCACTCTTGCCGCCCTAGTTTCCGTCATACCGGTATTATGTTCCTTGAGTTTGCGTTCCTTACGCGGTTCGGTGATTTATGGGACCCCCATGACAGTTCGCCTTGAATAAAACTCCTCCAGCAAGGCCCAACCTTGGTTTTTACCATTTGCCACCTAAGCCTTTTTCCCTTGGGTTTTCGCGAGCCCGAGGGTCATCTTTATTTTAAATCCCCCGGACCAGTGCTCCTTCGAGTGCTGGCCCAAACTGGGCGATGTCCGGCGCCCCCTGGGCAACCAGGGTCTATGCCAACCCGACGTCTTGCCCATCCGATGTGCCCTGAGAACGAGATATGTGCAGCTCCTATCGGGATTTGTCGGCACATTCGGGTGGCTTTGCTGGTCTTGTTTTACCATTGTCGAAATGTCTTGTAAACCGGGATTCCGAGACTGATCGGGTCTTCCCGGGAGAAGGTTTATCCTTCGTTGACCGTGAGAGCTTATAATGGGCTATGTTGGGACACCCCTGCAGGGTATTATCTTTCGAAAGCCGTGCCCGCGGTTATGAGGCAGATGGGAATTTGTTAATGTCCGGTTGTAGAGAACTTGTCACTTGACTTAAGTAAAATACATCAACCGTGTGTGTAGCCGTGATGGTCTCTTCTCGGTGGAGTCCGGGAGTGAACACGGTTTGAGTTACGCATGAACGTAAGTAGTTTTAGGATCACTTCTTGATCATTTCTAGCTTCGCGACCGTTGCGTTGCTTCTCTTCTCGCTCTCATTTGCGTTTGTTAGCCACCATATATGCTTAGTGTCTGCTGCAGCTCCACCTCATTACACCATCCTTTCCTATAAGCTTAAATAGTCTTGATCTCGCGGGTGTGAGATTGCTGAGTCCTCATGGCTCACAGATTCTACCAAAACAGTTGTAGGTGCCGACGATGCCAGTGCAGATGACGCAACCGAGTTCAAGTGGGAGTTCGACGAGGAACGTGGTTGTTACTATGTTTCTTTTCCTGATGATCAGTAGTGGAGCCCAGTTGGGACGATCGGGGATCTAGCATTTGGGGTTATCTTCTTTTCATTTGGATTTGACCGTAGCCGGTCTATGTGTGGATTTTGGATGATGTATGAATTAATTATTGTATTATGTGAAGTGGCGATTGTAAGCCAACTCTCGTTATCCCATTCTTGTTCATTACATGGGATTGTGTGAAGATAACCCTTCTTGCGACAATACCACAATGCGGTTATGCCTCTAAGTCGTGCCTCGACACGTGGGAGATATAGCCGCATCGTGGGCTTTACAATTCTTTGGTAGGAGTGACATCCTCAGTAGCCTTGAACTTGATGGATTCCTCGGGTGATTTTTCATCTAGCACAGGAGGTAGGTGCTCTCTTTGCGAGCCATTAGTTTCATCGAACCGCACATCTACAGTTTCAACAACCTTGTGGTGAACGTTGTTGAAGACTCTGTAGGTGTGCGAGTCCTTTCCGTAACCAAGCATAAAACCTTCATGTGCTTTCGGTGCAAATTTAGAATTGTGATGAGGATCTTTAATCCAACATTTAGCACCGAAGACTTTGAAATAACTCACATTGGGTTTCTTGTCAGTGAGGAGTTCGTATGCAGTCTTCTTGAAGAATTTGTGAAGATATACCCTGTTGATGATGTGGCACGCAGTATCAATTGCCTCAATCCAGAAATGACGAGGCGTCTTGTATTCATCAAGCATAGTGCGAGCCATGTCAACAAGAGTCCTATTTTTGCGCTCCACGACGCCATTTTGCTAAGGAGTATAAGGAGTAGATAACTCATGAGTAATACCAAGTTCATCGAGATAGTCATCAAGACCAGTATTCTTGAACTCGGTTCCATTGTCACTTCTGATATGCTTGATCTTCACACCAAAGTTGGTTGAAGCCCTTGAGGAAAATCGTTTGAAGACTTCCTGCACTTCACTTTTGTAAGTGACAATATGTACCCATGTGTAACGAGAGTAATCATCAACAATAACAAAGCCATATAGAGATGCTTCATTAGTGAATTCAGAGTAATGGTTAGGACCAAAGAGATCCATGTGAAGCAATTCAAATGGTTGAGTGGTAGTCATGATAGTCTTTGCTGGATGCTTGGCCTTGGTCATCTTTCCAGCTTCACAGGCTCCGCATAAGTGATCCTTGAGGAATTTGACATTCTCAATGCCAATGACATGCTTTTTCCTCGCGAGCATGTGCAGATTCCTCATGCCAGCATGACCTAGTCATCGATGCCATAGCCAGCCTTCTGAAGCTTTTGCAAGTAGACATATAGCTGGTTGTGGTTCTGTAGAAAAATCAACAATATACAGATCTCCTCTCCTAAAGCCTTCGAAGACTTTGGAATTGTCAGCTTCCATGAACACAACACAACGATACTTGCCAAAGATAACAACCATATCAAGATCACAAAGCATTGAGACTGACATGAGGTTGTATCCTAAGGACTCGACAAGCATGACTTTGTCCATGTGTCGATCCTTTGAGATCGCAACCTTACCTAGACCCAATACCTTGCTTTTGCCTTTGTCACCGAAGATGATATGCTTCAGATGTGATGGAGATAAGGGAATGTCCATCAATAGATTCTTGTCACCGGTCATGTGATTAGTACATCCACTATCGACGACCCACTCAGTGGCTTTGGGTAGATCATCCTGCAGATGAATTAGTGCAACTTACGAACTCATATACTTCATCAGTGAAGAATATGACATCAATTTCATCAGATCAATTTCATCAAGCAATAAGACAGATAAAGTAGTATGAGGACGTGAGAAATGAGGATTCATTTCTTCATGAATAGCCTGCGTCCTTTCAGGCAATTTTCAGGTCTCCAGCAAATTCTTCAGACGTTTAAGCACGTCTGGAAACCTGACCCTGGGGGAACGTAGTGATTTCAAAAAAAATTCCTACACACACACAGGATCATGATGATGCATAGCAACGAGAGGGGAGAGTGTTGTCTACGTACCCTCGTAGACCGAAAGCAGAAGCGTTATATCAATGCGGTTGATGTAGTCGTACGTCTTCACGATCCGACCGATCCAAGTACCGAAAGCACGGCACCTCCGAGTTCTGCACACATTCGGCTCGGTGACGTCCTCGCCTTCTCGATCCAGCAAGAGGGGCGAAGT
Source organism: Aegilops tauschii subsp. strangulata (assembly GCF_002575655.3). Classification (NCBI taxonomy): domain Eukaryota; kingdom Viridiplantae; phylum Streptophyta; class Magnoliopsida; order Poales; family Poaceae; genus Aegilops; species Aegilops tauschii. The sequence goes on from NC_053041.3 coordinate 486,260,113, forward strand.
AGTAGATGAGTTCCGGCAGCACGACGGCATGGTGACGGTGTTGGTGAAGAAAAATCTTCGCAGGGCTTCGCCTAAGCACTACGAAAACTATGACGGAGGATAAACTAGAGGGGACGGGGTTGCCGACACACGGCTTGGTGTTTCTTGATGTCTCTTGGGTGCAAGCCCTACCCCTCTATTTATATGTTGAGCCTTGGGGTCAAAACTTGGAGTAAAAGCCTCCACAAAGTCGGTTTCACCCGAAAGGCAAGAGTCCTTCTCGGACTCCAGGGCCAGACGCCAGGGTTCCCAGCGTCTGGCCCCTGGACTCCGCAAAACTTCCTTTTGCGCTTTCCAAAAACCTCATGGGCTCTCCCCTTTGGCCCAGATAAAGTGTTCTCGTGCCCAAACATTTCGGGAAACATCCGGAACCCTTCCAGAGATCAAACACTACTATCCACATATCAATCTTTACTTCTGGACCATTCTGGAGTTCCTCGTCATGTCCGTGATCTTATCCGGAACTCCGAATAACATTCGATTACCAACATACATAACTCATAAATACTATAGCGTCAACGAACGTTAAGCATGCGGACCCTACGGGTTCGAGAACTATGTAGACATGACCGAGACACCTCTCTGGTCAATAACCAATAGCGGAACCTGGATGCCCATATTGGCTCCTACATATTCTACGAAGATCTTTATCGGTCAGACCGCATAACAGCATACGTTGTTCCCTTTGTCATCGGTATGTTACTTGCCCGAGATTCGATCGTCGGTATCTCAATACCTAGTTCAATCTGGTTACCGGCAAGTCTCTTTACTCGTTCCGTAATACATCATCCCGCAACTAACTCATTAGTTACAATGCTTGCAAGGCTTATAGTGATGTGCATTACCGAGTGGGCCCAGAGATACCTCTCCGACAATCGGAGTGACAAATCCTAATCTCAAAATACGCCAACCCAACAAGTACCTTCGGAGACACCTATAGAGCACCTTTATAATCACCCAGTTACGTTGTGACGTTTGGTAGCACACAAAGTGTTCCTCCGGTAAACGGGAGTTGCATAATTTCATAGTCATAGGAACATGTATAAGTCATGAAGAAAGCAATAGCAACATACTAAACGATCAAGTGCTAAGCTAACATAATGGGTCAAGTCAATCACATCATTCTCCTAATGATGTGATCCCGTTAATCAAATGACAACTCATGTCTATGTCTAGGAAACATAACCATCTTTGATCAACGAGCTAGTCAAGGAGAGGCATACTAGTGACACTATGTTTGTCTATGTATTCACACATGTATTATGTTTCCGGTTAATACAATTCTAGTATGAATAATAAACATTTATCATGATATAAGGAAATAAATAATAACTTTATTATTGCCTCTAGGGCATATTTCCTTGAGTCTCCCACTTGCACTAGAGTCAATAATCTAGTTCACATCGCCATGTGATTTAACATCTATATTTCACATCTTTATGTGGTTAACACCCATAGTTCACATTGATATGTGACCAACACCCAAAGGGTTTACTAGAGTCAGTAGTCTAGTTCACATCGCTATGTGATTAACAACCAAAGAGTACTAAGGTGTGATCATGTTTTGCTTGTGAGATAATTTTAGTCAACGAGTCTATCACATTCAGATCCGTAAGTATTTTGCAAATTTCTATGTTTACAATGCTCTGCATGGAGCTACTCTAGCCAATAGCTCCCACTTTCAATATGTATCTAGATCGAGACTTAGAGTCATCCAGATCGGTGTCAAAGCTTGCATCGACGTAACCGTTTACGACGAACCTTTTGTCACCTCCATAATCAAGAAACATATCCTTATTCCACTAAGGATAATTTTGACCGCTGTCCAGTGATCTACTCCTAGATCACTATTGTACCCTCTTGCCAAACTCTTGGTGAGGTACACAATAGGTCTGGTACACAGCATAGCATACTTTATAGAACCTATGACTGAGGCATAGGGAATGACTTTTCATTCTCTTTCTATTTTCTGATGTGGTTGGGTTTTGAGTCTTTACTCAACTTCACACCTTTGTAACACAGGCAAGAACTCCTTCTTTGACTGTTCCATCTTGAACTAATTCAAAATCTTGTCAAGGTACATACTCATTGAAAATCTTATCAAGCGTCTTGATCTATCTCTATAGATCTTGATGCCCAATATGTCAGCAGCTTCACCGAGGTCTTTCTTTGAAAAAACTCCTTTCAAACACTCCTTTATGCTTTGTAGAATAATTCTACATTATTTCCGATCAACAATATGTCATTCACATATAGTTATCAGAAATGTTGTAGTGCTCCCACTCACTTTCTTGTAAATACAGGCTTCACCGCAAGTCTGTATAAAACTATATGCTTTGATCAACTTATCAAAGCATAGATGGATCGCACCAGTCCATAGATGGATCGCTGGAGCTTGCATATTTTTTTAGCACCTTTAGGATTGAGAAAACCTTCTGGTTGCATCATATACAACTCTTCTTTAATAAATCCATTAAGGAATGCAGTTTTGTTTATCCATTTGCCAGATTTCATAAAATGCCGCAATTGCTAACATGATTCGGACAGACTTAAGCATAGATACGAGTGAGAAACTCTCATCGCAGTCAACACCTTGAACTTGTCGAAAACCTTTTGCGACAATTCTAGCTTTGTAGATAGTAACACTACTATCAGCGTCCGTCTTCCTCTTGAAGATCCATTTAATCTCAATGGCTCACCGATCATTGGGCAAGTCAATCAAAGTCCATACTTTCTTCTCATACATGGATCCCATCTCAGATTTCATGGCCTCAAGCCATTTTGCGGAATCTGGGCTCATCATCGCTTCCTCATAGTTCATAGGTTCATCATGGTCAAGTAACATGATCTCCAGAACAGGATTAACGTACCACTCTAGTGTGGATCTTACTCTGGTTGACCTACGAGGTTCAGTAGTAATTTGATCTGAAGTTTCATGATCATCATCATTAGCTTCCTCACTAATTGGTGTAAGTGTCACAGAAACCGGTTTCTATGATGAACTACTTTCCAATAAGGGAGCAGGTACAGTTACGTCATCAAGTTCTACTTTCCTCCCTCTCACTTCTTTCGAGAGAAACTCTTCTCTAGAAAGGATCCATTCTCAGCAACAAATATCTTGCCTTCGGATTTGTGATAGAAGGTGTACCCAACAATTTCTTTTGGGTATCCTATGAAGACGCACTTCTCCGATTTGGGTTTGAGCTTATCAGGTTGAAACTTTTTCACGTAAGCATTGCAACCTCAAACTTTAAGAAACAATAGCTTAGGTTTCTTGCCAAATCATAGTTCATACGGTGTCGTCTCAATGGATTTAGATGGTGCCCTATTTAACGTGAATGTAGCTGTCTCTAATGCATAACCCCAAAACGATAGTGGTGGATCGGTAAGAGACATCATAAATCGCACCATATCTAATAAAGTACGGTTACGACGTTCGGACACACCATTACATTGTGGTATTCCAGGTGGCGTGTGTAGTAAAACTATTTCACATTGTTTTAACTGAAGGCCAAACTCTTAACTCAAATATTTTACCTCTGCGATCATATCGTAGAAACTTTTATTTTTGTTACGATGATTCTCCACTTCACTCTGAAATTCTTTGAACTTTTCAAATGTTTCAGACTTGTGTTTCATCAAGTAGATATACCCATATCTGCTCAAATCATCTGTGAAGGTCAGAAAATAATGATACCCGCCGCGAGCCTCAATATTCATCGGACCACATAGATCAGTATTTATGATTTCCAACAAATCCGTTGCTCGCTCCATTGTTCCGGAGAACGGAGTCTTAGTCATCTTGCCCATGAGGCATGGTTCGCAAGCATCAAGTGATTCATAATCAAGTGATTCCAAAAGTCCATTAGCATGGAGTTTCTTCATGCGCTTTACACCAATATGACCTAAACGGCAGCGCCACAAATAAGTTGCACTATCATTATTAACTTTGCATCTTTTGGCTTCAATATTATGAAAATGTGTATCACCACGATCGAGATCCAACAAACCATTTTTATTGGGTGTATGACCATAGAAGGTTTTATTCATGCAAACAGAACAACAATTATTCTCTAGCTTACATGAATAACCGTATTGCAATAAACATGATCCAATCATATTCATGCTCAACGCAAACACTAAATAACATTTATTTTAGGTTCAACACTAATCCCGAAAGTATAGGGAGTGTGCGATGATGATCATATCAATCTTGGAACCACTTCCAATACACATCGTCACTTCACCCTTAACTAGTCTCTGTTCATTCTGCAACTCCCGTTTCGAGTTACTACTCTTAGAAACTGAACCGGTAAAAAATACCGAGGGGTTGCTATAAACACTAGTAAAGTACACATCAATAACATGTATATCAAATATAGCTTTGTTCACTTTGCCATCCTTCTTATCCACCAAATACTTGGGGCAATTCCGCTTCCAGTGACCAGTCCCTTTGCAGCAAAAGCACTCAGTTTCAGGCTTAGGTCCAGACTTGGGCTTTTTCACTTGATCAGCAACTTGCTTGCCGTTCTTCTTGAAGTTCCCTTCCCTTTGTCCCTTTACTTGAAACTAGTGGTCTTGTTAACCATCAACACTTGATGCTCTTTCTTGATTTCTACCTTCGTCGATTTCAGCATTGCGAAGAGCCCGGGAATTACTTTCTTCATCCCTTGCATCTTATAGTTCATCACGAAGTTCTAATAACTTGGTGATAGTGACTAGAGAATTCTGTCAATTACTATCTTATCTGGAAGATTAACTCCCACTTGATTCAAGCAATTGTAGTACCCAGACAATCTGAGAACATGCTCACTGGTTGAGCTATTCTCCTCCATCTTGTAGGCAAAGTACTGTGAGAGGTCTCATACCTCTCGACACGGGGATGAGTATAAAATACCAATTTCAACTCTTGGAACATCTTATATGCTCCGTGGCGTTCAAAACATTTTTGAAGTCTCGGTTCTAAGCCGTAAAGCATGGTGCACTTAACTATCAAGTAGTCATCATACCGAGCTTTTGTCATAACGTTCATAACGTCTGCATCTGCTCCTGCAATAGGTCTGTCACCTAGCGGTGCATCAAGGACATAATTCTTCTATGCAGCAATGAGGATAAACCTCAGATCACGGATCCAATCCGCATCATTGCTACTAACATCTTTCAAATTAGTTTTCTCTAGGAACATATAAAATTAAACGGGGAGCAACATCGCGAGCTATTGATCTACAACATAGAGATGCTAATACTACCAGGACTAAGTTCATGATAAATTAAAGTTCAATTAATCATATTACTTAAGAACTCCCACTTAGATAGACATCCCTCTAATCTTCTAAGTGATTACGTGATCCATATCAACTAAACCATGTCCGATCATCACGTGAGATGGAGTAGTTTCAATGGTGAACATCGCTATGTTGATCATATCTACTATATGATTCACGCTCGACCTTTCGGTCTCAGTGTTCCGGGGCCATATCTGTTATATGCTAGGCTTGTCAAGTTTAACCTGAGTATTCCGCGTGTGCAACTGTTTTGCACCCGTTGTATTTGAACGTAGAGCCTAACACACCCGATCATCACGTGGTGTCTCAGCACGAAGAACTTTCGCAACGGTGCATACTCAGGGAGAACACTTATACCTTGATAATTTAGTGAGAGATCATCTTATAATGCTACCGTCAATCAAAGCAAGATAAGATGCAGAAAAGATACACATCAGATGCAATCAATATAAGTGATATGATATGGCCATCATCATCTTGTGCTTGTGATCTCCATCTTCGAAGCACCGTCATGAACACCATCGTCACCGGTGTGACACCTTGATCTCCATCGTAGCATCGTTGTCGTCTCGCCAACTTATGCTTCTACGACTATCGCTACTGCTTAGTGATAAAGTAAAGCATTACAGGGTGTTTGCATTGCATACAATAAAGCGACAACCATATGGCTCCTGCCAGTTACCGATAACTCGGTTACAAAACATGATCATCTCATACAATAAAATTTAGCATCATGCCTTGACCATATCACATCACAACATGCCCTGCAAAAACAAGTTAGACGTCCTCTACTTTGTTGTTGCAAGTTTTACGTGGCTGCTACGGGTTGAGCAAGAACCGTTCTTACCTACGCATCAAAACCACAACGATAGTTTGTCAAGTTAGTGTTGTTTTAACCTTCTCAAGGATCGGGCGTAGCCACACTCGGTTCAACTAAAGTTGGAGAAACTGACACCCGCTACTCACCTGTGTGCATAGCATGGCGGTAAAACCAGTCTCGCGTAAGCGTACGCGTAATGTCGGTCCGGGCCGCTTCATCCAACAATACCGCCGAACCAAAGTATGACATGCTGGTAAGCAGTATGACTTATATCGCCCACAACTCACTTGTGTTCTACTCGTGCATATAACATCTACGCATAAAACCAGGCTCGGATGCCACTGTTGGGGAACGTAGTGATTTCAAAAAAATTCCTACGCACACACAGGATCATGGTGATGCATAGCAACGAGAGGGGAGAGTGTTGTCTACGTACCCTCGTAGACCGAAAGCGGAAGCGTTATATCAACGCGGTTCATGTAGTCGTACGTCTTCACGATCCGACCGATCCAAGTACCGAAAGCACGACACCTCCGAGTTCTGCACACGTTCGGCTCGGTGACGTCCTCGCCTTCTAGATCCAGCAAGAGGGGCGAAGTAGTTGATGAGTTCCGGCAGCACGATGGCGTGGTGACGATGTTGGTGAAGAACAATCTTCGCAGGGCTTCTCCTAAGCACTACGAAAACTATGACGGAGGATAAACTAGAGGGGATGGGGTTGCCGGCACACGGCTTGGTGTTTCTTGATGTCTCTTGGGTGCTAGCCCTACCCCTCTATTTATATGTTGAGCCTTGGGGTCGAAACTGGGAGTAAAAGCCTCCACAAAGTCGGTTTCACCCGAAAGGAAAGAGTCCTTCTCGGACTCCAGGGCCAGACGCCAGGGTTCCCGGCGTCTGGACCCAGACGCCAGGGACCCTGGCATCTGGCCCCTGGATTCCGCAAAACTTCCTTTTGCGCTTTCCAAAAACCTCGTGGGCTTTCCCCTTTGGCCCAGATAAAGTGTTCTCGTGCCCAAACATTTCGGGAAACATCCGGAACCCCTTCCGATGGATTCCGGAACCCTTCCGGAGATCAAACACTACTATCCACATATCAATCTTTACTTACGGACCATTCCGGAGTTCCTCGTCATGTCCGTGATCTTATCCGGAACTCCGAACAACATTCGGTTACCAACATACATAACTCATAAATACTATTCGTCAACGATTGTTAAGCGTGCGGACCCTACGGGTTCGAGAACTATGTAGACATGACCGAGACACCTCTCTGGTCAATAACCAATAGCAGAACCTGGATGCCCATATTGGCTCCTAATATTCTACGAAGATCTTTATCGGCCGGACCGCATAACAACATACGTTGTTCCCTTGGTCATCGGTATGTTACTTGCCCTTGATTCGATCATCGGTATCTCAATATCTAGTCCAATCTCGTTACCGGCAAGTCTCTTTACTCGTTCCATAATACATCATCCCGCAACTAACTCATTAGTTACAATGCTTACAAGGCTTATAGTGATGTGCATTACCGAGTGGGCCCAGAGATACCTCTCCGACAATTGGAGTGACAAATCCTAATCTCGAAATACACCAACCCAACAAGTACCTTCGGAGACACCTGTAGATCACCTTTATAATCACCCAGTTACGTTGTTACGTTTGGTAGCACACAAAGTGTTCCTCCGGTAAACGGGAGTTGCATAATCTCATAGTCATAGGAACATGTATAAGTCATGAAGAAAGCAATAGCAACATACTAAACGATCAAGTGCTAAGCTAACGGAATGGGTCGAGTCAATCACATCATTCTCCTAATGATGTGATCCCGTTAATCAAATGACAACTCATGTCTATGGCTAGGAAACATAACCATCTTTGATCAACGAGCTAGTCAAGTAGAGGCATACTCGTGACACTCTGTTTGTCTATGTATTCACAGATGTATTATGTTTCCGGTTAATACAATTCTAGCATGAATAATAAACATTTATCATGATATAAGGAAATAAATAATAACTTTATTATTGCCTCTAGGGCATATTTCCTTCAGACCCTGCATAAGAGATTAGTTCCTTTTATTCACCACCCACATCTTAAGGGGTGGCAAAGAGTTCATCATTCTGCGAGCTCCATAAGAGAACGGTGGCATAGAAGCCGTCCCACTTCGTTTCACATAAGAGGAGTTAGGGTAGGCATATGAGTAAGCAGAAAAGTTCTTCGAGGACTTATGAACATAATGGTTAGAAGAATAATGCTCATATTCATAGCCCTTAAATCTTCCCTGCGAAACAGAAGTGTTAGCACGATGATGTTCATATGAGGACTTTGATCCTCTTGAGGAATTTGATCCACGTGAGGAATTTGGTCCGTATGATGACTTGGATCCATATGAAGAATTTGGTCCATATGAAGAATTTGATCTGGGGTTCCTATTCTTCACAGGTGGTGTCATAATAAGATTCACCTGAAGACTTTCAAGGCACCTTTTGGGAACCCATATTTTCTTCATAGGGGAACCATTCCTGCAGTTAGTGCCAACATATCTAGCAAATACTTCACCATTCTGATTTTTGAACAGTTTATAGTTGGAGTCAAATGACTCATCAGAAGAATGAGGAGATTCACATGTAAAACCAAATAAAGTAGATGGATCTACTGGAGGTCCCTTTGCAGCAACCCATGAGGTTTTGGGGTACTACTCAGGCTTCCAATATGTTCCATCAACATTGAGTTTCCTCTCAAAGGAAATACCCTCTTTCCTAGGGTTTCTGTTGAGGATCTGCTTTTTACGCACATCACAAAGAGCCTGATGCCATTTGAGGCTTTTGTACATGCCTGTCATATACAATTCCTTCATCCCTGCATCATCAGTGATACTAGCAATGTCCTCATATGAGGAATTAGTGATAGGAGAGATAGGTGAAGAATTTGTGACATTAGAAGCTTTTGAACATTCAGGTGAAAAATTAGCAGATTCACGTTCAATGCACTTCAAACATGGAGGAACAAATTCTTCCTGAGCAGCGCTGATTTGTTGAGCAAGTAATGAATCGCGCTCCTTCTGAAGATCTTCATAACTCACCCTTAGCTTTTCAAGATCTTGCTTTCTTTGAAGAAATTCATAAGAAAGCTTCTCATGATCAGATAAGAGAGTGTTATGATGACTTTGAAGGTTGTCAAACTTAGACTGAAGTCTCTGAAGACTTTCGGCCAAAGCTTTCGACTGATCCATTTCTTCACCCAACATATCATCGCTCTTACCTAGCATGTATTGAACTTTTTCCAAAGCTCTTTGTTGTTTGGTGGCAAGGGAAGCAAGTTTGACATAACTGGGTCCAAATTCATCACTAGATTCATCATCACTGGATTCGGATAGGTAGCATTCAGTTACCGTAGCACCTTTTGCCATAAGGCATGGTGTAGAGGACGATGATTCTGGTTCGAATGTCATAGCTTTGAGTGATTCCTTGAAATCCTCAAACCAAGGATCATGACGAGTTCGATGACCTTCATAGACCTCAGAGAGTCGGTCCCAGATAAGCTTCGCATGACTGAGATGCATGATATTCCTGAACTAATTTTGAGACAGACAGGAGCAAATGACGTCCTTCGCCGTAAGGTTGAGAAGAGTGTACTTGCGAATGTCATCAGCTTCCGCCGTCTTGCACAGATTGGTAAGACCAATCTCAGTGACGGTTCACAGCTCACTGTTCATCGCCATGAGGCGCTTCTTCATCATGACCTTCCACTTGGGATAATCGTGACCGTCAAAGAGGGGGCATGACACGGTCTTCATTCCTGCGGTCGACATAACTAAAACTCCAAGCGGTTAAACCAAAATCACACAGAACAAGAGAGTACATGCTACCTCTTGAGCTTGTGTTGATTTTCCCTTGAAGAGGAAAGGGTGATGCAGCAAAGTAGCGTAAGTATTTCCCTCAGTTTTTGAGAACCAAGGTATCAATCCAGTAGGAGACTACACACAAGTCGCCTCGTACCTACACAAACAAATAAGAACCTTGCAACCAACGCGATAAAGGGGTTGTCAATCCCTTCACGGCCACTTGCAAAAGTGAGATCTGATAGAGATAATAAGATAAATATTTTTGGTATTTTTATGATAAAGATTGAAAGTAAAGATTGCAAAGTAAAAATAGATTGGAAACTTATATAATGGAGAATAGACCTGGGGGCCATAGGTTTCACTAGTGCCTTCTCTCAAGATAGCATAAGTATTACGGTGGGTGAACAAATTACTGTCGAGCAATTGATAGAAAAGCGCATAATTATGAGAATATCTAGGCATGATCATGTATATAGGCATCACGTCCGCGACAAGTAGACCAAAATGATTCTGCATCTACTACTATTACTCCACACATCGACCGCTATCCAGCATGCATCTAGAGTATTAAGTTCATAAGAACAGAGTAACGCATTAGGCAAGATGACATGATGTAGAGGGATAAACTCAAGCAATATGATATAAACCCCATCTTTTTATCCACGATGGCAAAAATACAATACGTGTCATTTCCCTTTCTGTCACTGGGATCGAGCAACGCAAGATTGAACCCAAAGCTAAGCAGTTCTCCCATTGCAAGAAAGATCAATCTAGTAGGCCAAACCAAACTGATAATTCGAAGAGACTTGCAAAGATATTAAATCATACATAAAAGAATTCAGAGGAGATTCAAATATTGTTCATAGATAATCTTGATCATAAACCCATAGTTCATCGGATCTCGACAAACACACCGCAAAAAAGAGTTACATCGAATAGATCTCCAAGAAGATCGAGCAGAACTTTGTATTGAGATCCAAAGAGAGAGAAGAAGCCATCTAGATAATAACTTGGACCCAAAGGTCTATGGTAAACTACTCACACATCACCGGAGAGGCTATGGTGTTGATGTAGAAGCCCTCTGTGATCGATTCCCCCTCCGGCGGAGCGCCGGAAAAGGCCCCAAGATGGGATCTCACGGGTACAGAAGGTTGCGGCAGTGGAAATAGGGTTTTGTGGTGCTCCTGGTTGTTTTCGGGGTATATGGATATATAGGAGGAAGAAGTAGGTCGGTGGAGCTGCGAGGGGCCCACGAGGGTGGGGGCGCGCCCAGGGGGGCAGGCGCGCCTCCCCGCCTCGTGGCCTCCTCGCTTCTTTTTTGACGTCCACTCCAAGTCCCATGGATCATGTTTGTTCAAAAAATAACTCTCCCGAAGGTTTCATTCCGTTTGGACTCCGTTTGATATTCCTTTTCTGCGAAACACTGAAATAGGCAAAAAAATAGCAATTTGCACTCGGCCTTCGGTTAATAGGTTAGTCCCAAAAATAATATAAAAGTTCTTAGTAAAGCCCATTAAACATCCAAAACAGATAATATAATAGCATGGAACAATCAAAAATTATAGATACGTTGGAGACGTATCAAGCATCCCCAAGCTTAATTCATGCTCGTCCTCGAGTAGGTAAATGATAAGAACAGAATTTTTTGATGTGGAATTCTACCTAGCATAATTCTCAATGCAATTTTCTTTATTGTGGCATGAATGTTCAGATCCAAAAGATTCAAGACAAAAGTTTAATATTGACATGAAAATAATAATACTTCAAGCATACTAACAAAGCAATCATGTCTTCTCAAAATAACATGGCCAAAGAAAGTTATCCCTACAAAATCATATAGTCTGGCTATGCTCTATCTTCATCACACAAAGTATTTAATCATGCACAACCCCGATGACAAGCCAAGCAATTGTTTAATACTTTTAATGTTCTCAAACTTTTTCAATCTTCACGCAATATATCAGCGTGAGCCATGGAAATAGCACTATATGTGGAATAGAATGGTGGTTGTGGAGAAGACAAAAAGGAGAAGATAGTCTCACATCAACTAGGTGTATCAACGGGCTATGGAGATGCCCATTAATAGATATCAATGTGTGTGAGTAGGGATTGCCATGCAACAGATGCACTAGAGCTATAAGTGTATGAAAGCTCAACAAAAGAAACTAAGTGGGTGTGCATCCAACTCGCTTGCTCACGAAGACCTAGGGCATTTTGAGGAAGCCCATCATTGGAATATACAAGCAAAGTTCTATAATGTAAAATTCCCACTAGTATATGAAAGTGACAACATAAGAGACTCTCTAACATGAAGATCATGGTGCTACTTTGAAGCACAAGTGTGGTAAAAGGATAGTAACATTGTCCCTTCTCTCTTTTTCTCTCTTTTTTTCTCTTTTTTTGTTTGGGCCTTCTTCTCTTGTTTTAGCCTCTTTTCTTTCTCTTTTTTTTTATTTGTAGTCCGGAGTCTCATCCGACTTGTGGGGGAATCATAGTGTCCATCATCCTTTCCTCACATGGGACAATGCTCTAATAGTGATGATCATCACACTTTTATTTACTTACAACTCAATACTTAGAACAAAATATGACTCTATGTGAAAGCCTCCGGCGGGGTACCGGGATATGCAATGAATCAAGAGTGACATGTATGAAAGAATTATGAATGGTGGCTTTGCCACAAATACAATGTCAACTACATGATCATGCAAAGAAATATGACAATGATGAAGCGTGTCATAATAAATGGAACGGTGGTAAGTTGCATGGCAATATATCTCGGAATGGCTATGGAAATGCCATAATAGGTAGGTATGGTGGCTGTTTTGAGGAAGGTATATGGTGGGTGTATGATACCGGCGAAAGGTGCGCGGTATTAGAGAGGCTAGCAATGGTGGAAGGGTGAGAGTGCGTATATTCCAAGGACTCAACATTAGTCATAAAGAACTCACATACTTATTGCAAAAATCTATTAGTTATCGAAACGAAGTACTACGCGCATGCTCCTAGGGGGGATAGATTGGTAGGAAAAGACCATCGCTCATCCCCGACCGCCACTCATAAGGAAGACAATCAATAAATAAATCATGCTCATGCTACGGGAATCACAAACTTTAACACAAGTATTTCTCAAATACACAACTACTCAACTAGCATGACTCTAATATCACCATCTTCATATCTCAAAACAATCATCAAGTATCAAACTTCTCATAGTATTCAATGCACTTTGTATGATAGTTTTTATTATACCTATCTTGGATGCTCATCACATTAGGACTAATTTTATAGCCAAAGCAAACTACCATGCTGTTCTAAAAGACTCTCAAAATAATATAAGTGAAGCATGAGAGATCAATTATTTCTATAAAATAAAACCACCACCGTGCTCTTAAAGATATAAGTGAAGCACTAGAGCAAAATTTTCTAGCTAAAAAGATATAAGTGAAGCACATAGAGTATTCTAATAAATTCCGATTCATGTGTGTCTCTCCCAAAAAGGTGTGTACAGCAAGGATGATTGTGGTAAACTAAAAAGCAAAGACTCAAATCATACAAGACGCTCCAAGCAAAACACATATCATGTGGTGAATAAAAATATAGCATCAAGTAAAGATACCGATGGACGAAGACGAAAGAGGGGATGCCTTCCGGGGCATCCCCAAGCTTAGGCTTTTGGTTGTACTTGAATTTTACCTTGGGGTGCCTTGGGCATCCCCAAGCTTAGGCTCTTGCCACTCTTTATTCCATAATCCATCTAATCTTTACCCAAAACGTGAAAACTTCACAACACAAAACTCAACAGAAAATCTCATGAGCTCCGTTAGCAAAATAAAACAAACCACCACTTTAAGGTACTGTAATGAACTCATTCTTTATTTATATTGGTGTTAAACCTACTTTATTCCAACTTCTCTATGGTTCATAACCTCCGATACTAGCCATAGATTCATCAAAATAAGCAAACAACACACGAAAAACAGAATCTGTCAAACACATAACAGTCTGTAGTAATCTGGATCTAACGCAAACTTCTGTAACTTGGAAAAATCTAACAAAATAGGAAGACCTAGATAATTTGTTTATTGATCTACTTCAACTGGAATCAGTATTTTATCGCGTTCTGGTGATTTTTAACAATTGTTTTCATGAGCAGAAAGTTTCTGACTTTTTCAGCAAGATCAAATAACTATCATCCAAGAAGATCCTATAGGTTTTACTTGGAACAAACACTAATTAAAACATAAAACCACATCTAACCAGAGGCTAGATCAACTATTTATTATTAAACAGAACCAAAAATCAAGAAACAAAAATAAAATTGGGTTGCCTCCCAACAAGCGCTATCGTTTAACGCCCCTAGCTAGGCATAGAGGCAAGAATAGACCTAGGTATTTTCATCTTTGGTATGCAATCCATAAGTGGCTCTCATAATATATTCATAAGGTAATTATATTTTCTTTCTAGGAAAGTGTTCCATGCCTTTCCTTAACGGAAATTGGAATCTAATATTTCCTTCCGTCATATCAATAATTGCACCAATCGTTCTAAGGAAAGGTCTACCAAGAATAATAGGACATGTAGGATTGCAATCTATATCAAGAACAATGAAATCTATGGGCACATAATTCCTATTTTCAACAATAAGAACATCATTAATTCTTCCCATAGGTTTCTTAATGGTCGATTCCGCAAGGTGCAAGTTTAAAGAACAATCATCAAATTCACGGAACCTAACACATCACACAAAGTTTTTGGAATCGTGGAAACACTAGCACCCAAATCACATAAAGCATAGCATTCATGATCCTTAATCTTAATTTTAATAGTAGGTTCCCACTCATCATAAAGTCTTCGAGGGATAGAAACTTCTAATTCAAGCTTTTCTTCATAGGATTGCATTAAAGCATCAACGATATGTTTAGTAAAAGCTTTATTTGGACTATAAGCATGAGGAGAATTTAACACGGAGTACAACAAGGAAGTACAATCTATTAAAGAACAATTATCATAACTAAATTCCTTGAAATCCAAAATAGTGGGTTCATTGCTATGTAAAGTTTTGACCTCTTCAATACCACTTTTACCAATTTTTGCATCAAGATCTAAAAACTCCGAATCATTGGGACGCCTTTTAACTAAAGTTGACTCATCTCCAGTCCCATCATTATCAAGATTCATATTGCAAAACAAAGATTTAAAAGGGGACACATCAATAACTTTTAGGTCTTCATCCCTATTATCATGAAAACTAGAAGAACACGCTTTTACAAGGCAATCTTTCTTAGCACGCATCCTAGCGGTTCTTTCTTTGCACTCATCAATGGAAATCCTCATAGCTTTGAGAGACTCATTGATATCATGCTTAGGTGGAATAGATCTAAGTTTCAAAGAATCGACATCAAGAGAAATTCTATCCACGTTCCTAGCCAACTCATCAATCTTAGGCAATTTCTCCTCAAGCAAAGCATTGAAATTCTTTTGGGAAATCATAAATTCTTTAACACTAGTCTCAAAATCAGAGGGCATCTTATTAAAATTTCCATAAGATTTGTTGTAGGAATTACCATAATTATTAGAGGAATTACTAGGCTACGGCCTAGGATTAAAGTTTCCTCTATAAGCGTTGTTACGAAAATTGTTCCTACCAACAAAATTCACAAACAATTTCATAAGTTCATCCATCTTTCTACTCAAAACATTAATCTCTTCAATTGCATGCACCTTTTTACTAGTAGATCTTTCAGTGTGCCATTGAGAATAATTAACCATAATATTATATAGGAGTTTAGTAGCTTCTCCTAAAGTGATTTCCATGAAAGTGCCTCCCGCGGCCGAATCTAAAAGATTTCTAGAAGCAAAATTCAGTCCGGCATAAATTTTTTGTATAATCATCCATAAATTCAAACCATGTCTAGGGAAACTACGTATCATTGATTTCATCCTCTCCCAAGCTTGTGCAACATATTCATGATCAAGTTGCTTAAAATTCATAATATTGTTTCTAAGAGAGATGATCTTAACAGGAGGAAAATACTTAGAGATAAAAGCATCTTTGCACTTATTCCATGAATCAATACTATTTTTAGGCAAAGACGAAAACCAAGTTTTAGCACGATCTCTAAGCGAAAAAGGAAATAGCTTCAATTTAACAATATCATTATCCACATCTTTCTTCTTTTGCATATCACACAAATCAGCAAACTTGTTTAGATGGGTAGCGGCATCTTCACTAGGAAGGCCAGCGAATTGATCTTTCATGAAAAGATTCGACAAGGCAGCATTAATTTCACAAGATTCAGCATCGGTAATAGGAACAATCAGAGTGCTAAGAAAATCATTGTTGTTGGTATTGGAAAAGTCACACAATTTAGTATTGTCTTGAGCCATCGTGATGAACGATCCAACACACAAGCACACACAAGAAGCAAGCGAAGGAAAAAAGCGAATGGAAAAAGAGGGCGAATAAAACGGCAAGGGTGAAGTGGGGGAGAGGAAAACGAGAGGCAAATGGCAAATAATGTAATGCGAGGGATAAGAGTTTGTGATGGGTACTTGGTATGTCTTGACTTGACTTGACTTGGTGTAGATCTCCCCGGCAACGGCGCCAGAAATCCTTCTTGCTACCTCTTGAGCTTGCATTGCTTTTTCCCTTGAAGAGGAAAGGGTGATGCAGCAAAGTAGTGTAAGTATTTCCCTCAGTTTTTGAGAACCAAGGTATCAATCCAGTAGGAGACTACACACAAGTCGCCTCGTACCTACACAAACAAATAAGAACCTTGCACCCAACGCGATAAAGGGGTTGTCAATCCCTTCACGGCCACTTGCAAAAGTGAGATCTGATAGAGATAATAAGATAAATATTTTTGGTATTTTTATGATAAAGATCGAAAGTAAAGATTGCAAAGTAAAAATAGATTGGAAACTTATATGATGGAGAATAGACCCGGGGGCCATAGGTTTCCCTAGTGGCTTCTCTCAAGATAGCATAATGTCGGGTGGTAGGTGCGACATATGCCAACGGGTGGCTTATCATTGTGGGAGTCAGTAAGACGTCGCCGGTGCCTGGAAACGGGATGAGGCGAAGACATGCACGCCGGCGAATCTTCCCCAGGTTCGGGGCTCTCCGTGGAGATAACACCCCTAGTCCTGCTCTGCGGGGTCTCCGCATGATCACTAGATCAAAACGAGTAGCTACAAGTGCTCCTTGAGCTGTCGGATTCGAGGGAGAAGAAGAGCAAGGCTAGCTCTCCCTTTCCTCTCTATATGGTGTGTGTGTAACTCTATGAGACCAACCCTTTGCATGGGTGCCCCGGGGGGTTTATATAGGCCTACCCCCCGGGGGTACAATAGTAATCCGGTTGGGCGCGGGTCCCAGCCGTCAGTGTCTGTGTTCGCCGGCTTCTCCGCCGGCCATTGGGGCCCGCCGACTGGTGGGTCCTGCCGGCTGCCGGCCTCTTGGTCGACAGGCCGGCCCCACCGCTTGGGGGTCTTGTCGGTGGCTGGTTACTGTTGCCTTGCCCCCGATGACGAGGGCTTTGTCGAGGTAAGTGTGGCTACAGTGTGCCGCCTTGTGGGCTCTCGCTGTAGCCTTACCTCGTCTTGTCTCCTTAATGTGGCACATGTTTCGAGGGAGGGGGGTAGCCGGATTCTGGGGGCCGGCTACGCCCCTGGCCGACTAGGGGAGGCCGGGCTGCATTTGAGCGTCTCTCTGGCTAAAGGGGCCCGCCACCCACGGGCCGTACTGGCGTCTGTCGTGGATGACGTCGAGGCCAACATGGCTACAGTGCCGCGCCGGACGGGAGATGGCTGACCCGTACGGCGTCCTGTGGCCATGCCTGCTTCGGGATTCGGGGGTAGTGGGCTGTACTGTGGCCACGCCCCGTCTTATCTCCGTTATGTGGGCGTAGTTTTAGTGGGTGCGGTCTTGGCCGGCTTCTTGGAGTCGGCGTTCTTCACGGCCAGCTTTTGGGAGTCGGTGTTCTTCATGGCCGGCTTTTGGGAGTCGGTCCTTTTGGGGCCGGCTTCCTGGAGTCGGCCATCTCGTAGCT
This sequence comes from Aegilops tauschii subsp. strangulata, assembly GCF_002575655.3. Taxonomy (NCBI): domain Eukaryota; kingdom Viridiplantae; phylum Streptophyta; class Magnoliopsida; order Poales; family Poaceae; genus Aegilops; species Aegilops tauschii. The sequence continues at coordinate 486,278,155 of NC_053041.3, forward strand.
ATCTTGGGGGAGGTTTCTGGGAATGGGTCGCCTTCTGAGAGTCGGCCCCTGGGATAGCCGGCCGGGGGAAGGCGGCCCTGTGCTTCGAATGCTTGAAGGCTCAAATGGCCTGATAATTTCTTGAGAAGTCAGGGGGAGTCGGTTAGGCTACCCGTGGCTATTTACTCCGACAGTAGTCCCCGAAGCTGATTGAGCTTCGAGGTGGGGTGGGCGTCGAGAAGCCCGGTCAGCTTCCTATCTTGACAAGCCGGCAGCTGGGAGCCAGCTTCGGCTAGGCGCGCCGTCTTGGCGAAATTTTTTGAAGTCGGAGGGCGGGAGTCTGCCAGCGCGCGCACCGGGCCGCAGGCCGGCCACTTGCCGCCTGCGAAACACGTGGCATCCCTTGGCTAAAAAGCCTGCCAGCCCACGCGCGCGACGAGACATTGCCGCAGGTCGGGGGCCCACCACTCCTACGCCCGGGCCCAGGCGCGGATTCTCTGCGGCCCAAAGCCGCCCGCACGTCTTCCTGCGGCGGTTTCGGCACGCCTTTAGGGCGTAATAATCGCGGGGCATGGGGGAGCGGGTGCAGTTAATCCCACGTCCCACCCCACACCTCGCCTCCTCGGCTTCGCCGTGCGAAGCTATAAGTAGGGGGAGGGGGAAGCGGCAGGCGCTCGCACGCCCCTCTCCTCTCCGCCATCTTCTTCTTTCTGCTCTTCCTTGTAACAGCGCCTCGCCGCCGCACCGTTCTACCGCTCTTTTCTCCGCCGCCGCGCTCATTCTCGCCAGCCCTATGCCGCGATGCAGTACGACGGGGATTGGGACGGCTCCAATATCCATGAGGATCACGTCGAGTTCCTCCGTAAGACGCGGCGGCTGCCCGGCGCGGACAAGGTGCGGGTCCATCTCGCGCAGGAGAAGGAGATCACGCCGGAGCCGGAGGAAGGCGAGCGGGTGGTCTTCCGCTCGCATTTCTTGCGCGGCATCGGCCTGCCGGCGAGCACCTTCTTCCACTCCTTTCTTGAGTTCTACCAGCTCCAGCCGCACCACCTCACCCCGAACACGGTGGTGCTGCTGTCCGCCTTCGTCACCTTGTGCGAAGGCTACCTCGGCGTCCTCCCTACCCTCGAGCTATGGGGGGAGTTCTTCCAGTCCAAGCTGGGCACGCGCATGCAGGGCGTGCCGGCTCAGAGTGGCGCCTTCATCGCGATGCGGAGGGTGACAGCCGACAACCCCTTCCCCGTCATCACGCTGATCCAGTCGGTCAAGCTATGGCAGAAGTCATACTTCTATGTGCAGAACGTTGCCCCGCAGGGCGACTACGTCAATCTGCCGACTTATGAAGCTGGCCCGCCGGCGGGTAGGTGGCCCAGTGGTCCTATCGGGCCGTGACGCTGACGCCGGCTGGAGCCGCAGCTGTCGCCCGACTGCGGGTGATGATCCAGTCGGAGGGCCTATCGGGGCCCGACCTGCTGGCCGCCTTCGTCACGCACCGGGTGCTTCCGCTCCAGAGTCGCCCTCATCTGATCTGTCAGATGAGCGGCCAGCTCGATCCGAGTCGGATGTGCACCAAAGACATGCCGCACGACGAAGTGGCCCATATGGTGAACTACCTTGCGAACTGCAAGCTCTCCGTAGAGTGGCAGTTTGGCAAGGAGCCATATTGCCGAGCTCACCCGCCACCCACGTTATGTTCTCTTTTTCTCTTTCTCCTCTCTCAGTTTTGTCGCCGAGTTCCTTTTGGCCGACTCTGACTAGTCAGCTTGTCTCAACAGAGCCCTCTTCTTCGGCCTACAGGCGGGTCGGACGCGGAGCGCCGATTCGCCCCCGACTGGGCGGAGCACGATCTGGAGGACCCCGACTTGGGGGCGGCCGCCATGGACGACAACACCGAGGCGGGCGGTGGCCAAGCCGGCGGCGAGGCAGGCGGCTCCGGGCTTGGAGTCAGCTTCGACGACTGGCCGGACGATGACAAGGCGGAAGTCGTCCCACGCCGCCAGCCGGCGCCTGGCCACGGCGCGGGTTCCTCCGCCGCGCCGCCTGCTCAGGGCGGCGGGCAAAAGCGTCGTGCCGCGCCGGGCTTGTTCGGCAGTAGGCCGAAGAAGCCCAGAGGCAGGGCAGCGGCGACCAGGCGGGAGGAGGCGGCCGCGAAGGCGGCCCGCTTCCGCAAGGCGGTGAAGCAGCCGCAGACGGTGTCGGCGTAAGTAAATACTCCTTCGTGTATTCTTTTTTCTTTTCTCTGGTAGCTCCTGAGTCCTTGTCCTTTCTCCAAAAAACCAGGGCTCCATTGTCGCTCGAGCGGGCTGCTGCCGCCTCCGTCGTTGGGTCGCCGGGAGGATCTGGGAGCACTACTCGCCGCGTGGACCCCCGTGCCGATCTTCAGGCGGCGACGGAGCGGAATGCGCGGGAGGTGCAGGAGGAGCGGGAGGCGCGGGAGGCGGAGGCATTGAGGGCGGCCGCCGCCAAGGCGGCGCAGGAGGAGGACGCGGCGAAGGCGCGCGCTGACGCCGCGGCCAAGGCCCAAGCAGAGGCTGCGGCTGCGGCGATGGCGGAGGGGGCCTTGCTGGTCACCCCACTGCGCGTCGCGGCGCCTGGGGCCCCAGAGCCCTTGCCAGAAGAAGCCGGCGGTGACCAGCTGGGGCCGGAGAGGGAGGACGATGGCGTCATCCTGGAGAGGGTGGCGGCACCGGCCCCGCCGACTGGGGCGACTCAAGGCGGCCGGCCTGACCTGCCGCCTGTGCAATCGGCCGAGGGAGAGCCGGCCGCGAGGACTGATCTGGTGGTCCGGACGCCATCGCGCCAGCGCACGGGGAAGGCCGCATCAGAGCCGCAGAAGGCTGCATCGGAGCCGCAGCCGGCCGCGGGCTCCAGCTCTTCGTGCCAGGATATGGATGCGGCCAGCGCCAGCTCGGGGTGGACGCCGCGCGGAGGGACGGCCGTGATGAATGTGGCCGCGCAGGATGTCCGGACCGGCTTCAAGCCCAGGCTACGGCGCTGAGGAAGTACAACGACGAGTTCCTTGCGACGCGGGCGGCCATCTGGGTTAGTCTTCTTGTCTTGCTTTTTTGATCTTGGATTCTTCCGTGGGCGCGTGTCAGCGCACCCACTGGGTGTAGTCCCCGAGTTCCGAGTCGGCTGCTGAGCAGGCGGCTTGGAACTTCTTAGCGGATCTAGTTTTGCTATTCTTGCTCTTATTTCGCTCTTCTGCCTGTCTTGCAGGACTACCACAACCTCCGCGCGGCTGCCTTCAACTCCCAGGCTCGGGAGCTGACCCAGAAGACCGCTGGCCTATCTGAGAGCCGGGGTAAGTGCTTCGTCCTTTATCTCACGTGGGGGCGCGTCAGCGCACCCACTGGGTGTAGTCCCCGAGATTCGGGCCGACTGCTGAGCAGTCGGGTCGGATCTTCCTTGACGACTTCTTATTATTGCTTCCTTTACTCTGCCATCCCTGCAGCGGCCAACGCCAGTCTGAGGGAGCAGCTGGGAGGGTCTCAGGCTGCCCTCCGTGTTAAGGAGGCCGAGTTTGCCGCCTTGGCGCAGGAGCGTGACCGCCTGGCCAAGAGGTTGGCCGACCAGGAGGAGAGCCACAAGGCGGCCCTGAAGGCGGTGCAGGACAGCGAGGCCGCCCTCCAGGCCGAGTACGAGACAAAGGCGGCTAGCTGGGCCGAAGCGAAGCAGACTCTGATCAATGGCTATGGCCAGATCGAAGATTTGGTTGACGGTAAGCCGCCTTCTTCTTCGTCCTTTCTTGCCGCTTGCCGTTTTGGTTTGTTTTCTGACTTGGTGTTTTCTCTTCTTTCTCTTTCTTTCTTGCGAAGAGTACTTCCCTGGCTACTCTACCGCCGCGAACCAAATCATCGAGGCTTGCCGCGAAGCATAGAGGCAGGCTGGCGCCGAGATTGCGCCAAACGCTCGCCGGTCGCTGGAGGAGCAGCTCTTGGCGATCCAAGCCCGCCTCCAGCTGGCTCATTGCCTGCTCCGCCGGCTTCAACGTGTCGGGGCGCAGATGTTGGCTGCCCTCTGGCCTGGCGAAGTGGTTCCCCGCACCCCCAGTCGGACTGCCGACTGGCTGGAGGTGGCGGTCGGCCGCTTCGAAGCCTGGAAGGCTTCTGCGGCTCGGTCCGGCGCCAGGCGGGCGCTGGAGTTCGTCAAGGCCTGGTATCCCGGGCTGACTCTGGACCTGCTGGCCACCTGGCGGTAGCAGGCCGACACGGAGCTGGAGCCGGCGCGGCCGGCTATCGTCCGGCGGGCTTCAGCGATCGCCGACTACACCGCCACCAGCGCCTTCGCCCCTGAGGTGGACGACAACGGTGTTGCCCAGCCGGAGGAATGGTTCGGGCTGAACCCGGCAGACAGCGAAGACTCAGCGGAGGAGATCGACTCCAGCGACGAGGGCGAAGAGGAGGAGGAGGAGGGTCAAGACGCCGGGCCGGATGGTGGAGCGGCCGGCCAGCCTCAGCTTGACCGTGCCTCCAGCAACACGGCACGCGCGGGTGCACCGCCTACCACTGGTGATGATCAAGCCGAGACCCGCTAGCCGGCCACTCCTTCAGTTGGTGACGCCGTCTCCACCGACCAACCCGGCTCCCAAACCGCGCCTTTAGTCTAGTCTATTATCTTTATTTTCCTGTCTTATCACTTTTAGAACAATATTTTGTTAAGTTGCACAATTCCACCCACTGGGTGTATCTGAACTATGTTGATTGCCGGCCTGCTGGGGGCTTTATATGTCAATATGATTATGCATGCGTTTGGCTTTCCCTTGTTCTTTGTTTTTCATCCTTCTGCTGTTTCCTTTGCCGCCCTCCCTTGGTTGCGGCCTCCCCAGTCGGACAGTTGCTCTGCAATCTGTGGATGGAGAAGTGCTTGGCCAATTGGGAGGGCAAGTACTCGAGCTTTGTTGGATTATAGCGAAGTGTTTGGGAAGCCGGCCAGCCGGCTGTTCTGACATCCGGCAAGCATGGTTGGAGGCCGTCTTTTCGCTATACAAGTTCATTAGTCCCTAGCCGTTTTTTGTGTGGGCATCCTTTCTGTCTTGGCTCTTGCTAGTCGGACAGTCGGTTCTTTGAGCTGCGACTTTCAACAAGAGAGGACTCGGGAGCCGGCACACTACTTGTCTGACTTTAGGTAGAACTTTAATATAGCTTAAGGCGGCCAGTCCCCGGGCCGACTAGTCGAACCCGGTGCCGGACTGGAATCAAATGTAATAATACATTCGTGAATATGACACTCGTCTTTCATAGATAAAGGAAGGCAGTCCCCGAGTGCCCCCCGGGGGGCCTGTTGTTTTGTACTTAATACAAAAAGGGTAGCATGATACATACTGCTTTTAACTGTAAAATCTTCTCGGGAGGTTCGCGTTCCATGGTCGCTCCGACTCCTTGCCAGAGTCATCCCTCTTGCGTGCTCTTGGCTTTTGCGTGTCGATCAGGTAGTAGGAGTCGTTGCCTAGTGCCTTGTTGATGACGAAAGGGCCTTCCCAAGGGGCCAAGAGCTTGTGCTGGCCGGCTGTTCGCTGGATCAGCCGAAGCACAAGGTCGCCCTCCTGGAAAGATCTTGGCTTGACCTTGCGGTTGTGGTAACGGTGCAACCCCTGCTGGTAGATGGCGGACCGGCTGAGTGCTAACAGCCGGCCTTCTTCCAGCAGGTCGACACCGTCTTCTCGCGCTTCCTTGGCCTCCGCCTCCGTGTACATGGTGACCCGAGGCGAGTCAAACTCGATGTCGGTTGGGATGACAGCCTCGACACCATATACAAGGAAGAACGGAGTGAAGCCGGTTGACTTCTTAGGGGTAGTACGCAGACTCCAGAGGACAGCCGGCAGCTCATCGAGCCAGCAGCCGGCCGATCGCTCCAATGGTACGACCAGTCAGGGCTTGATACCGGAGAGGATGAGTCCATTTGCTCGCTCGACCTGGCCGTTTGACTGCGGGTGGGCAACGGATGCTAAGTCCAGTCGGATACCCTGCGTCGCGCAGAAACGTGCCAGTGCTCCTTTGGCAAAGTTTGTGCTGTTGTCGGTGATGATGCTGTGCGGTACGCCGTACCGAGTAGTGATGTCGGTGACGAACGTCACTGCAGTCGGCCCGTTCAGCTTCTTGATCGACTTTGCTTCGATCCACTTGGTAAATTTGTCCACGGCGACAAGCAGATGTGTCAAGCCGCCGCGGGCTGTCTTGAATGGGCCCACCATGTCCAGTCCCCAGACGGCAAAGGGCCAGGTGAGGGGAATGGTCTTGAGTGCAGAAGCCGGCAGGTGTTGCTTGGAACTGAAGACTTGGCATCCTCTGCAGCTCTTGACTATCTCTTTGGCATCTTCCAAAGCAGTCGGCCAAAAGAAACCGTGGCGGAAAGCTTTGGCCACAAGTGATCTTGAGGCTGCGTGGTGGCCGCATTCTCCTTGATGGATATCCTTGAGGATTGCCACTCCTTTCTCTGGCTCGACGCAGCGCTGGAAGACTCCAGTGACACTGCGCTTGACAAGCTCTCTGTTTATTATTGCATATGCTCCGGCTCGTCGTTGCACAAGTCTTGCTGAGATCTCATCAGCCGGCAGCTCTCTATTGACTAGGAATTTGAGGATGGGCTGGGCCCATGATGGAGTTGTGACTTCTTCTACTGTTAGTACGGCCACCATGACTCGGGTGGGTGGGTCGGGTGGCGTGAAATTGGAGTCGGCCACCGCTTCTTGTGTTGCTGCAGTCCCCGGGCCGGGTTCTGAAGTCCCCGAGCCGGGTGCGACTACGACAGTCCCCAGGCCAGTTGTCGAAGTCGCCGTGCCGCCTGCGGGGTTCCTCCAGTCGGATCAGGCTGCATCGGGGACAGGCGGTACGAAGATAGAGTCCGACTCTGGAGACGGCTTGATGGACGGCTTGAGGAGGCGCTGGAGGGAGACACCGGTTGGTATAGCCTGTCGGGTGGAGCCGATCCATGCCAGGGCATCTGCTTGGTCATTGTCGGCCCTTGGTACATGAAGGAACTCGCACCCTTCGAAGTACCCACTGATCTGCTGGACGAGGAATCGATAGCTCGCCATGTTTGCATCCTTCGCGTCCCAGTCGCCAGATGACTGCTGGACCACCAAGTCTGAGTCGCCATAACACAGGATCCGGCGTATGCCGAGTTCTTTGGCTAGCCGGAGCCCATGTATGAGCGCCTCGTACTCGGCCACGTTGTTGGAGGCGGCGAAGTGGATTTGCAGCGTGTATCTCAGTTTGTCGCCTTTGGGAGAGGGGAGGACGATGCCGGCTCCCAAGCCGGTGCGCATCTTGGACCCGTCGAAGTGCATCCGCCAATGGGTAGAGTCGGGAGCCGGCGGTAGGTACTGGGTCTCGGCCCAGTCGACGAGGAAGTCGGCCAACGCTTGGGACTTGATGGCGGTGCGGGGTTGGTAGAAGATTGTGTACGGTGCCAATGCAATGGCCCATTTAGCCACCTGGCCGGATGCATCCCGGCTGCCTATGATCTCGGCAAGCGGGGCGGTGCACACGACCGTGATGGGATGCTCTTGGAAGTAGGGCTTCAGCTTCTTGGCGGCGAAGTACACCCCATAGCACATCTTCTGGTAGTGCGGGTAGTTTTGCTTTGAGCTGGATAGTACTTCGCTTAGATAATACACCGGCCTCTGGACTAGCTGGGCTCGGCCTTCTTCCGGGCGCTGGACCACGACAACTGTACGGACCACTCGGCTAGTCGCGGCAATGTAGAGGAGCATGGGCTCCTTCTCAGTCGGCGCCGCCAGGACAGGTGGAGTGGTCAGCATCTTCTTCAACTCATGGAAGGCTTGGTCGGCTTGGTCATTCCACTCGAAATGAGTGGACTTCTTCATAAGTCGGTACAGGGGGAGAGCCTTCTCTCCTAGTCGGCTGATAAAGCGGTTTAAGGAGGCCAGGCACCCAGTGAACTTCTGCACATCTCGCAATTTGGTGGGAATCTCCATCCTCTCGATGGCCTTGATCTTCACAGGGTTGCACTCGATGCCGCGTTCGGAGACCAGAAAGCCTAGCAGCTGGCCGGCTGGTACTCCGAACACGCATTTCTCGGGGTTGAGCTTGATCTCGAATCGGTGCAAGTTGGCAAATGTTTCTTTGAGGTCCTCCAGCAGGGTGCCGCGCTTCTCTGTCTTCACCACAATGTCATCTACGTAGACGTGGGCATTTTTGCCGAGTTGCTTGAGGAGGCATTTCTGCATGCAACACTGAAAAGTGGCACCGGCATTCCTTAAGCCGAATGTCATAGTCAGGTAACAGAAAGCTCCGAATGGTGTGATGAAGGCAGTCTTCAGGCGGTCTGCTGGGTCCAACTTGATCTGATGGTACCCTGAGTAGGCATCCAAAAAACTCAACAGCTCGCATCCGGCCGTGGAGTCTATCACTTGGTCAATCCGTGGCAAATCAAACGGATCCTTGGGGCAGGCCTTGTTGAGGCTGGTGTAGTCTATACACATGCACCACTTGTTGTTCTTCTTCAATACCAAGATCGGTTTGGCAAGCCACTCTGGAAAAAATACTTCAATAATAAAGCCAGCAACGAGGAGCCGGGCTATCTGTTCTCCTACGATTCTTCGCTTCTCTTCTGACAGTCGGCGGAGGGGCTGCTTGACCGGCTTCGCGTCGGCTCGGACGTGTAATTTGTGCTCGGCGAAATCCTTTGGGACACCCGGCATGTCCTTTGGGGACCATGCAAAGACGTCTCGATTCTCACAGAGGAAGTCGACAAGCTCGCCTTCCTATTTACTGTCCAGGTTTGCCCCAATGACGGCAAACCTTTCCGGATTCTCCGGGTCCAGAGGTCTCTTCTTCGTCTCCTTGGCCGGCTGGAAGGAGCCCTGTGCATCATAATCTTTGGGGTTGGGGGACAAGGCCGGCTGCTTGCCGGCCATGGCCACAACCCGTTCCAGCATCTTCTTCTCTTCTGCCACTACGAGGGACTCGGCCAGCCGACTGCTGGCCATAGCGCACTCGATGGACTTCTTGTAGTCACCGGCTACAGTGATGATCCCCTTCGAGCTCGGCATCTTCATCTTCAGGTAGGCGTAGTGGGGCACAGCCATGAACTTGGCCAGAGCAGGTCGGCCAAGCAAAGCATGGCAGGGGCTCTCCAGATCCACTACCTCAAACCAGATCGCTTCTCGGCGAAAATGATCCTTGTCTCTGAAGAGAACATCCATCTTGATCTTGCCGATCGGGGAACAAGACAAGCCGGGCACGATGCCATGGAACACGGTCCGGCTTGGCATGAGCTGCTTCGCCTTGATGTTCAGCTTCTCCATGGTATCGCGGTACAGTATATTGATACTGCTTCCGCCATCAATCAGGACGCGGGAGAATTGGGCAGCTCGCCTCTCCGTCGCGAGGGTGACATCCAAGACTAGTGCGTAGGAGCCAGGGGATGGCATCACCTCTGGGTGGTCGGCCTGGCTCCAGTTGATGGGCTTCTCGGACTAGTGCATGAACTCGGGGGTGCTAGAGGCGACTGCGTTGACCTCTTGGTGCTGACGGCGCCGACTACGGTTGTCTTCAACTTGGCTTGTGAAGACGACGTAGGCGGCGTGCTCTTCAGGGAACTCATCTTGAATGGCTCCGACCGTTGGTCGAGCCGCCGGCTGCTGGGGGGCGGGAGGCGGCGGGCCGGGAGGCGGAGGCGGCACCAGCCCCTCGCCCTTGGAGATTCGCGTGAGCCAGTGGCACTTTCGGGTCATGTGGTTGGACGGCTTCGCGCCGCTGTGGAACTTGCAGGGGGCGTCGAGAGTCTGCTCGTAGGAGAAAGCCGGCTGCCAAGCCGGCCAGCCACCCTTCTTCTCGGGAGCGGGCCGCTCTTCGGGCTGCTCATCTTCGACTGTGGCCACTTGCCGACTGGTGGAGGGCGGCATAGGGGCCTTGCGCTTGTGATCATTCTGGTAGGGGCGCCGATTGGAGTCGCCAGCCGGCGTCTTGGGAGCCGGAGCGATCACCTTCCCAGAGGCGTCCACTCGAAGCTCAGTCTTCATCGAGGAGTCGGCCGTGGCGTACTTGTCCGCGATAATCAGCAGTTCGTCGAGGGTAGCCGGCTCGTCGTAGAGGAGTCGGTGCTTGAGGAGGGTGCCCTCTGGGCACCCGGCGGTGAAGTACTCGATGGCCTGAACCTCGTGCACCCCCTCGCAGGAGTTGCGGAGCTCGGCCCACCGCGTGAGGTAGTCGCGGGTCGACTCGTTTGGCCCTTGGACGCATAGGGAGAGTTGGCGAGGCTTGGGAGGCCGCTTGTACGTGCTGGTGAAGTTACGGACAAAGACTTCCGTGAAGTCCAGCCAACTGTTGATGTTGTAGGGCTTGAGGCTGTTGAGCCAGGTGCGAGCCGTGCCCTGTAGCATGAGGGGGACGTACTTCACGGCTACGCGCCGATTGCCATTGGCTATGCTGACAGCAGTAGAGTAGTCGATGAGCCAATCTTCCGGCTTCACAGAGCCGTTGTACTTAGGCGTGTCTCTGGGGAGCGAGAACCCTTTGGGGAAGGGCTCGTCGCGGATGCGGGGGCCAAAGCATGGCGGACCGACATCGTCTTCTTCCTCTAGCACTAGGGACTGAGCCAGGCGGTCGATCCGGTGGCGGGCGTCGTTCTCGCCGCCTCCTTCGCGGTGGCCTAGTCGGCCACCAAGAGTCGGATGCGTGACAGGCGGCGGGGTGGGGTATCTCACCCCTCGAGGCGGGGGAGGAGGCGGATTTCCTTGGCGCTCCACCGCTCGAGGGCGGCCTTCCACGTCGCGCTCGATGGTGATACGAGTCCAGCTGCGGCTAGCAGCCGGCTCCTTGTCTTTCCTCACGCGGGCGCCGCTCGCAGTCGGCGACCGGGATTTCGCGGCGTGCTCCCCGCGCGGGGGAGGACTCTCAGCGCGAATGCCGGCTTCGTGCCGTTCTGCGGCCGCGTCGATCAGCTGCTGGATCCGCCTTGTCATGTAGGGGAGCTCATCGGCTCCCAGCCCATTTAGCTCTTCAGCAGCCGCCTGGGCGGCTCGCAGATTCTCGAGCGGGGTGGCGTAGACGGGGCGGTCTGCCCCCAGCATGCTGGCGATAGCCGCGCCGCGCTTCTGGACGAAGCCGGCTCGGCTCGGCCCGCCACGAGGCGTCGTGCCAAAGGCGGCACAGTCAACTTCGCGCTGGTGAGCCTCGGTGAGGTGTCTCATGGAGGCTATCTTCTGGCCTTCCGCAATGAGGGCGAGGCGGCGTGCCTCCAAGGTCTCGGCGTCGGCGTCGGCCGGGATGGGGACGGATAAGTCGTGCATCGCTGCTTGCAGGGCATCGTGGGCGTTCTCGCCCGAGTTAGCGACATGGCTGATGACCAACACTTTGGTGACAGCGCTGCTGCCGCTGTCAGCTCGAGGGAGAGGGTCGTCGAAGACCACCACGTCGGAGGGGTAGGCGTCGAGCGATGCCGTGTCGGAATCGACAAGCATCGGGTCGGTGGAGCCGACCGACTCCAAGTCTACAGCAGGCTCACTGGAGACGTGAAGTTGGTCGAGGAGGCTGACGAGGCGGCTCTCGGGGTAATCCGTGTCCACGTCGGACGCGGGCTCGTCTGAGATGCGAGTCTCGCCGAGCAGATCGGCGAGGCAGCTCGCTGCGTAGGCGTCGTCGACGCCTTGCATCGCGTCGGGGCAAATGCCATCGGGCGCAGCAGGCTGGCTGCGCTCGCGGGGGAGAAAAAGGGTTCCTGTCCAGAACAGGTCTCCGGACGACGGTGCACCTGGCCCCACGGTGGGCGCCAAATGTCGGGTGGTAGGTGCGACATATGCCAACGGGTGGCTTATCATTGTGGGAGCCAATAAGACGTCGCCGGTGCCTGGAAACGGGATGAGGCCAAGACATGCACGCCGGCGAATCTTACCCAGGTTCAGGGCTCTCCGTGGAGATAACACCCCTAGTCCTGCTCTGCAGGGTCTCCGCATGATCACTAGATCAAAACGAGTAGCTACAAGTGCTCCTTGAGCTGTCGGATTCGAGGGAGAAGAAGAGCAAGGCTAGCTCTCCCTTTCCTCTCTATATGGTGTGTGTGTAACTCTATGAGACCAACCCTTTGCATGGGTGCCCCGGGGGGTTTATATAGGCCTACCCCCCGGGGGTACAATAGTAATCCGGCTGGGCGCGGGTCCCAGCCGTCAGTGTCTGTGTTCACCGGCTTCTCCGCCGGCCATTGGGGCCCGCCGACTGGTGGGTCCCCTCATCTGCCGGCCTCTTGGTCGACAGGCCAGCCCCACCGCTTGGGGGTATTGTCGGCGGGTGGTTACTGTTGCCTTGCCCCTGATGACGAGGGCTTTGTCGAGGTAAGCGTGGCTATAGTGTGCCGCCTTGTGGGCTCTCACTGTAGCCTTACCTCGTCTTGTCTCCTTAATGTGGCACATGTTTCGAGGGAGGGGGTAGCCGGCTTCTGGGGGCCGGCTACGCCCCTGGCCGACTAGGGGAGGCCGAGCTGCCTTTGAGCGTCTCTCTGGCTAAAGGGGCCCGCCGCCCACGGGCCGTACTGGCGTCTGTCGTGGATGACGTCGAGGCCAACATGGCTACAGTGCCGCGCCGGACGGGAGATGGCTGACCCGTACGGCGTCCTGTGGCCATGCCTGCTTCGGGATTCGGGGGTAGTGGGTTGTACTGTGGCCACGACCCGTCTTATCTCCGTTATGTGGGCGTAGTTTTAGTGGGTGCAGTCTTGGCCGGCTTCTTGGAGTCGGTGTTCTTCATGGCCGGCTTTTGGGAGTCGGTGTTCTTCATGGCCGGCTTTTGGGAGTCGGTCCTTTTGGGGCCGGCTTCCTGGACTCGGCCATCTCGTAGCTATCTTGGGGGAGGTTTCTGGGAATGGGTCGCCTTCTGAGATTCGGCCCCTGCGATAGCCGGCCGGGGGAAGGCGGCCCTATGCTTCGAATGCTTGAAGGCTCAAATGGCCTGATAATTTCTTGAGAAGTCAGGGGGAGTCGGTTAGGCTACCCGTGGCTATTTACTCCGACACATAAGTATTACGGTGGGTGAAAAAATTACTATCGAGCAATTGATAGAAAAGCGCATAATTATGAGAATATCTAGGCATGATCATGTATATAGGCATCACGTCCACGACAAGTAGACCGAAACGATTCTGCATCTACTACTATTACTCCACACATCGACCGCTATCCAGCATGCCTCTAGAGTATTAAGTTCATAAGAACAGAGTAACGCATTAGGCAAGATGACATGATGTAGAGGGATAAACTCAAGCAATATGATATAAACCCCATCTTTTTATCCTCGATGGCAACAATACAATACGTGTCGTTTCCCTTTTATTCACTAGGATCGAGCAACGCAAGATTCAACCCAAAGCTAAGCACTTCTCCCATTGCAAGAAAGATCAATCTAGTAGGCCAAACCAAACTGATAATTCGACTTGCAAAGATATTAAATCATACATAAAAGAATTCAGAGGAGATTCAAATATTGTTCATAGATAATCTTGATCATAAACCCACAATTCATCGGATCTCGACAAACACACCGCAAAAATAGTTACATCGAATAGATCTCCAAGAAGATTGAGGAGAACTTTGTATTGAGATCCAAAGAGAGAGAAGAAGGCATCTAGCTAATAACTATGGACCCGAAGGTCTGTGGTAAACTACTCACACATCATCGGAGAGGCTATGGTGTGGATGTAGAAGCCCTCCGCGATCGATTCCCCCTCCGGCGGAGCACATGAAAAGGCCCCAAGATGGGATCTCACGGGTATAGAAGGTTGCGGCAGTGGAAAAAGGGTTTCGTGGTGCTCCTGGATGTTTTCGGGGTATATGGATATATATAGGTGGAAGAAGTAGGTCGGTGGAGCTGCGGGGGGCCCACGAGGGTGGGGGGACGCCCAGGGGGGCAGGCGCGCCTCCCTGCCTCGTGGGCTCCTCGCTTATTTCTTGATGTCCACTCCAAGTCCCCTAGATCACGTTTGTTCCAAAAATAACTCTCCCGAAGGTTTCATTCTGTTTGGACTCCGTTTGATATTCCTTTTCTGCGAAACACTGAAATAGGCAAAAAAAAACAGCAATTTGCACTGGGCCTTTGGTTAATAGGTTAGTCCCAAAAATAATATAAAAGTGCTTAGTAAAGCCCATTAAACATCCAAAACAGATAACATAATAGCATGGAACAATCAAAAATTATAGATACGTTGGAGACGTATCAGTACCCAGCTCTGATACCAATCGAAAGTGCGTTAAGTCGACTAGAGGGGGCGTGAATAGGCTATTTTTATGAAATCTTCACTGAGTAATTTCAGGGTGAGAAAATTCCTAAGCGAAGAACTACTTGCAGCGGAATAAGTACTCAGATGCATACATGACATAACATAAACATGGACATCATGATGAAATGAAAACTGATACAGAGTACAGAAAGCGTAAGCACAGGATAAAACAGGATGAAGACAAACAGACTGAAGAAATTGAACTGAGGAAATTGAGAAAGTCTTCAGTCAAAGTCTTCAAACAAATATGAACAAGCACACTAGACAGTAATGAGGAAATGAAAGAGATGAGGAAATAGAACCAGTAGGCTTGGTGAAGACAATGATTTGGTAGACCAGTTCCAACTGCTGTGAGGAAATTGTGGATCGCCGTATTCTCCTTGAGCTAAGGTCACACAGACCTTGCCCAATCACTCGTGGTAAGTCTTCAGGTGACTTCCAAACCTTCACAAACTCGGTCACTCGGCGATCCACAATTTCCTCTTGGATGCTCTAGACCATGACGCCTAACCGTCTGGAAGATTCACAGTCTTCAAAGGTAACAAGCGTCAGATCCACGCAGGATTAATCTCTTCAGTGATGCTCAATCACATTGGGTTTGTAGGTGTTTGGGTTTGGGTTTTCCTCACTTGATGATTTTCGCTCTAAGTCCTCGGAGGATGGGATGCTCTCAAATGAGAAGTGTTAGTTTCTCTCGGAGCAGCCAACCAGCTAGTGGTTGTAGGGGGCGGCTATTTATAGCCAAGGGAGCAGCCCGACATGATAAGACATAAATGCCCTTCAATGATATGACCATTAGGTGGATAGATATTTTGGGACAGCTGGCGCGTACCACAGCAACGGTCGGAAAGTTGACTATCAAATTCCTCAGGGCTATCATATTCCTCACTTGTAGGCAATCCGCACTAGCGAATTCCTAACTCCTCAGTCAGCACAAATTCTTCAGAGACCAGAAGAACTTCGTCTGTGTCACTGAAGAAATTGACTGAGCTGTATGATATTTCCAATGGCTTCACTCAAGGGATTGGTAGGTGTAGGATTTTGAGTTGAGCATCACTTGGAAATTTTTCCTTAGTATTTCCTCGACCCCCTTTAACAGTACGGTGTTTCCTATGACTCAAGAAAGAGAAAATGAAACTACGAAAACAAAAGTCTTCACGCTTCATGTTCCTCGAATGAATAGCAAGTCTTCAAGGTCACACCAATCTCTTCACTTTCAAAGTCTTCAGAAATCCAGAGTCTTCAGTCGAAGATATTCATTTTTAGGGGTCGACTTTCTCTGTAAATATCAAACTCCTCATAGAGTTATAGAGCTGTGTACACTCACAAACGCATCGGTCCTTAACCTATAAGTCTTCAATACACCAAAATCACTAAGGGGCACTAGATGCACTTACAATTGAAAGTGCGTTAAGTCGACTAGAGGGGGGGGGTGAATAGGCGATTTATATGAAATCTTCACTGAGGAATTTCAGGGTGAGGAAATTCCTAAGCGAAGAACTACTTGCAGCGGAATAAGTACTCAGATGCATACATGACAGAACATAAACATGGACATCATGATGAAATGAAAACTGATACAGAGTACGGAATGCGTAAGCATAGGATAAAACAGGATGAAGACAAACAGACTGAAGAAATTGAACTAAGGAAATTGAGAAAGTCTTCAGTCAAAATCTTCAAACAGATATGAACAAGCACACTAGACAGTAATGAGGAAATGAAAGAGTTGAGGAAATAGAACCAGTAGTGTCGTGGAATTGTCACGGCAGATGTCCTCGAGCTAGGACTTAGTCGTGGAGCCATCGCAACTAGGAAGCTTGAAGGGGTTAATGCGGGACAAGGAACACGCGGGTTATACTGGTTCGGCCCCTTACGGTGAAGGTAAAAGCCTACGTCCAGTTTGAGGTGGTATTGATTAGGGTTACGATCACCAGGGAGCTAAACTGCTATGCCCGGCTCTCGATGAGATCGTTGTTGTCCCTAAATCGCTGCCGGGTCGTCCCTTTATATAGGGAGGCTGACGCCCAGCAGCCCTTAGAGTCCCGGCTGGCTCATAAGAGTGTCCGGCTCGGACTCTCAGTCATACTTGCCTTACACTACAAGTTCTACCATAATAATGATTGTAACTATGGGACTTAAGCCGTATCCGGGTCTTAGCCCATCTCTGGCCCATCGTCTTCCAGCTTGGCTCCAGGCTTCTGGCGACGACCGTACGAGTAACCCGGCCCCTCCTGGCGGGTGACTCTAAGGTCTATATCCTCAACATTAGGCCCCAGATTGATTTGAGCCGGCTCATGTCAATCTTCAACTTTTCTGACAGAAAAAATCTCCGGCTTACAATTCATGTGAAGGCCATAACCCGGAGTGACATCACCCTCTGGACTCCGGATAATCCGCCATGACGTCATCCTCCAGTAACTCCATTTTTTACTCCGCCAGATCCGCAACGGATCTTTGCTTTTACTGTCATTCCGAAAATCAAGGCGTCGTGGGGGGGGGAGATAACCACGCCGTGGTCTCCTTGAATTTCGCGCCCACTTATGACCTTGCCTTATAAATAGGCCGGCCCGACGGGCTCTTCTCACACTCTCTTCTTCCTCCTCGCGCCGCTGCCTTTCTCACTGAGCTCGCACTCCGCCGCCGTCGTCTCGCCTCCGGTCTTCGTCAACCTCGGCCGCTGCATCACCCTAACTCGGACCAGATAAACGGCGGCGACTCCCGCACCTCTTCAGCTTCGGTAAGTTCTCACCACCCCGTAGAGTAGATCTGCAGTAGAGTTCATCCACGTTCTTCGTGTTCGTCACCATTGCCCGCAAGTTCGGTAGTTCTCCTAGTTACTGCTCCTGCTTGATGTTAGTCCTGCATAGAACTAGTGCGGTGGATGTTTAAGATCCATTTCACACGCAAGTAGCCTTCCTTGAACTGCATAAGAACTCTGTTTGAACCCAAGAACTCCCTCACTGCTGTTTCTAGGTCTAGAAATTTTTTCTTTTGCCCGACCATTTTGATCCAAAAAAGTTACTGCAATATGTGAAACCTGTTTTACCACACTTAGTAAAAACTGCAACCATTGAATCTTGGCGGCTTACAATTCCGGCTTAAAGAAACCACGCACCGTAGAATCCTCCGACTTAAAGAAAACCATGCTTCGTAGAAACCTCCGACTTAAAGAAAACCATGTTTCATAGAATCCTCCGACTTAACTGAGTATATATCATTAGTCCCCTTCATAAGCCGCCACCTTAATTTTGAACTGTAGATCTCCGGCTTATAATTAACCCGGACATTTTTCCTTTTTGTCATAGACCACCAACTTTCACCATGCCTCCCAAGGCTCCCATCACTTGCAACTGGATGAGGTCCAACGTCACCAACGAGACCCTAGCCAATTTTGTTAAGTCCGGATATTTTCCTAAGAAAGAAGTCATGTCCTACCGCGCCCCTGACCCGTCAGAAGAAAGACCACAACCAAGGGACGGGGAGGTAGTGATCTTCGCAGATCATATGAGCCGGGGCTTCGCACCGCCCGGCTCAAAGTTTTTTAGGGACGTGCTCAACTTCTTCGACCTGCGGCCTCAAGATATAGGACCCAACTCCGTATCCAACATCTGTAATTTCCAAGTCTTTTGCGAAGTGTACCTTGGAGAAGAGCCTAGTCTGCTGCTCTTCAGAGAGCTGTTTTACTTAAACCGCCAGAATGAGTGCGCCAACGGGCCAAGTCTAGAGTTAGGTGGCATTTCCATCCAGCAGCGTAGGGACTGTCTTTTCCCTTACGTAGAGCCGCCGAGCCACCCCAAGGACTGGAACATGACTTGGTTCTACTGCCAAGACACGTCCCCGGCTGATGAAAGCCCGCTGCCCGGCTTTCGCCCAACACGTCTGGAGCCGACTCACCCACTGTCGGACAAGCTGACTCAAGCGGAGCGCCAGCCTCTGCTTCCTACTATCAACAAAATCAAGGCCCTCCTGGGCAACGGTCTGAACGGAATCGACCTGGTCCGGGTCTGGATCTCATGGCGGGTGATCCCGTTGAGCCGCCGCCCCGGCTTAATGTGTGAGTACACCGGGCGAAAGGATGACCCTCAGAGGCACAGCCGCAATGATCTTCCAGAAGACGTTGCAGAGGAGGAGACCAAGGCTCTTTTAAACGAGAGTCTGGCAGATTGCGGAAGGACCGGGTTAGCCCCCTTCTGCAAGACCAATCCAGCCCCAGCGGTAAGCCGCTGACTTTAACTTTTATCTTTGTCTGCATATAACCTTCATCTGAACCGTTTTAAGAATCCATCATTGTATTTTTCAGGCTGATGATAAGTTCTGGCGGGTCAAATATGACCATGAGGCGGCCAAGAAAGCCAGGAAGGCGAAGAAAGCCGCCAAGAAAGCCGCCCCTCGCAAAAAAGGAAGCAGGCCTACTGCTTCGGAGCTGATGCAATTAAGCGACAGCTCCGAGTCAGAGGTAACTCCTGAGCATTTAAATCCTTGCTATATTCACTATTTGTTGCTGTCCGCTTTATCAATACTTGCTCATTGGCAGGATGACACCGGCGCAAGTAACCCGGTGGTTGAAGAGGTAATGTCACTTTCCTCCGACTCGGAGCCCTTGCCACAGCTGAAAGTCCGAAGGGTAACCCGGAAAGTAAGCTTTTCACATCCTTTAGCTCACCAAGACCCTCAATTTATTTTGAAGCGACAGGTTCATGAAAGCAGGCGTCACACCCGGACCAACAAGGACACCGATCTTTCCGCCGGGTTACCCGATGCAACAAGGAAGCGTCGAACTGAGGTTTTTCCTCACTTGTACCCTTTTCATCCGTTGGCGGGTGTTATCCGTCAGCCACTCAATTCTTCTGACTCCAATTATCAGGTGACCTCCCCTTCTTCGGGCGACTCTATGCAGTCGAGTCTTCCGACTTTCAAGACCGCGCCCGGGTAATGACAACCATCTCACATTATACTTGTCTGTACTTACTCTCTTTGTGCTGAATGTTTCTGTCCTTTCAGCGCCCAGGCAAAGCTCACCAAAAGAGTGAAGAAGACCAGGTCAGCCGGAGTGCCGGACTTACCTGAACCGGAGGTGACGGCTCAAGAGCCGCCAGCTGCCTCCGCCCCCGAAGCCACCACTCCAATGGACACGGCACCTGAAGCCACTGCCCCAACTACCAAGGCAACGACCGAAGCTTCGGTTAACCCGGAGGCCTCCGGCTCAGCTCTGCCAGCAGACGACCCGGACGTGGTAATCACCCGGACGGAGTTCGTTGAGCCGGGGAGACCGACCGTGCTGGCCAAATGCTCCGCGAAGGGGGAGTTGCTGCAGCCCCACCGGGTGAACCCGGACCTCTCCGACTACATCAACTTGAGCATTGGAGAGCTCGTCTCCGGCTACATCAGCCAGGTGCACAAGAGCCGGGACGCGGAGGTCGCCATGGTAAACCAGATCCAACAAAAATCTGAGGTATCCTTCTGCTGTGTTCTTACTTACTGCATAGTTACCTTTGCCATGCTAGCCCCCAAGTCGACGACTTATGATTGAATATGTTGTAGACTTAGGTTCCGGCTTACTCAATTGAGCCGGCAGTATGTAGATAGATACATTCAATATGCATTAGCCCCCAAGTGCCAAGTGTCTTTGCTTGGAAAACGCTTGGGACTTATATAATAACTGTTAATAACCCGTAAATTTATAAAGGCTGTGAGCAAGAAGCTAGAGGCGGACCTTACGGATCTCAAAAGCCGGCTGAAGATGCAGGAGATGGAGACCCGGAAGGCAAACGCCAAGTTTGTATCCAGCATCGCCACTCAAGAAAAGTTGAAAACCGAGTTTGATGCTGAGAGAAAAGCCTGGGCCGAAGAGAAGGCCGCACTGGTGACCCGGGCGGAACAGGCGGAGAAGGCTCTCTCTGAGAAGACCGCCGAGCTCTCCGGCCTAAAGCGCCAGGTTTCCCAAATGGTGGCCGCCATCTTCGGTAAGTCGCCTCGCCGGCTTTCATCAATGTCAGAATGTTTATATCTCAGTATTCATCCTCGCCGCCGGCTTATCTGATTCTGTTAAACAGGCCCCAGAAGTGCCAACCTCAACCAGAGTGTGGTCACCAAGCTAAAGGCCGTGTATACCCTGGTGGAACAGCTCTACACCGGGTCACAGCGTGCCTTAGCTGTGGTGGCCCTATCCAACGAGGTGCCAACTCATCTGGCCGAAGTCCTGCGCCGGCTCGCCGTTCTGCCTCAGCGGATCCAAGAGCTGCGACGGGCCTCCGCGAGAGCTGGAGCAATCGCCGCGCTGAGCCGGGCCAAGGCATTCCTGCCGGAGCTAGACCCGGCAGACATCGCCCTGGGTTATCCAAGCCTGAAGGAAGACAGCTCAGCTTTCGATCAGAAGGACTTCGCGGCGTGCGTGAAGGCTGTACGCCCGGTGGCCACCCTCATCGGGAATGACACGGATCTGACCAAGTACCAGCCGGGTTATGACGCGGAGAATCAGAGGATTCCAACCCCTCGCTATGAAGCCCTCAGCCTGATCCCGCCGGCTCGTCAGCACACCTTCACCCCGGAGATTGACCCGGCCGGGTTAATTGACGAGGAAGCTCAGTTCGAGGCTCTCAGCGGCATCGACTGGAAGTCATCAACCTTCCAAGTCTTGGGATCAGCCGGAGGAGAGGACAGGAACGAACCGGAGACTTCCACTCAGCGGGCATCGTAACTCGGCTGTCGGTTTACCAAACAATGCTCCACCCTTGTTAGATTTAATGAGTTTTGTAACAAAGTAGGTGCAACAGTCTATCTCTGCCGTGCCATCGTGCACGTATTGAATGCCAAGGTCTTTTGAAGTTGTCTCTTTAATGTTTCTCCGGGTCATAATCATCCCTTTGTTTTTCTCAACCTCAAAGAGGTACCTTTAAGTATCCTGCACAGAAAGGCAAATCACAAGTCTCAAGGCGGCTTACCGCCTTGAGAATCAGGTGTCTTGGATAGATAACCCGGAATATGAATCAAAAGAGACTGGTCCTCAATTATCTCCTTAACACAGCCGTAATAACACACTTAGCGGCCTGTAAGCATACTTCCGGTTTAAATAACCCGGGAACAAGGTTGGTATCTTAACTCTGATTTACCTGTCGTAATGACACCCATGGCGGTCAACTAACATGGTAAACCAAAGTTAAGCCGGCAAAGTGAGACCCGGCCGTACACACCTTGACATAATCAGAGTAAACTTGTGATAGAACATAAGAACTTAGGAGCTTCCGGTTCGAATACGACCAGAGACCCGGCCCAAAGGGGTTAAGCTAAGATTCGGATACGATCACATAGCCCCAGCGGGTGTGGCGATGCCAATCAAGAGGGTACCGACAGCTATGTTCTCTTTGATTCGAATACGACCCATGTTTGAACAGGAAGCCCCCAAGTGATTTTAAGAAATTGTTTAACGACGCTGATTCGAATACGATTCACGTCGGTTCTCAGAGGGGTTAAACTATGATTCAAATGTGACCAAAGGTAACCTCCCAATGAGCTCGGCATTTTGCCAATCAAATGGGTATCGACAGCTATGTTCTCTTTGGTTCGAATACGACCCATGTTTGAACAGGAAGCCCCCAAGTGACTTTACTGCTTACGGCTCGATTCGAATACGATCATAAGCCGGATCCTCCTTTAAGCCATCATGTAATCTTGTAATAAAAACAACACGTGCATATTTGGAGGAGAAAATAGGACAGAGGTCCTGCTTTATTGCTTTATCATAATATATACATGTCTGAGAGAAATATGTACACCACGAGAGCCGGTGGCTCAAGTGTAGTAAGGCCGAAGCTGAGCTATGTTCCACGGCCGACGGGTCTCCTCCTCCGACTTACGTGAATCTTTGTGCTCCCGAACGTCAATGAGGTAATATGACCCGTTGTGCAAGTTCTTGCTGACCACAAAGGGTCCTTCCCAAGGTGGGGATAACTTGTGCGCATCTGTTTGATCCTGGATGAGCCGGAGCACAAGGTCGCCTTCCTGGAAGACCCGGGATTTGACCCGGCGGCTATGATAACGGCGCAGGTCTTGTTGGTAAATCGCTGGCCGGGCTGCTGCCACATCACGCTGTTCGTCCAACAAGTCGAGAGCATCTTGGCGCGCCTGTTCATTATCCGTATCAACATAAGCCGCCACGCGAGGTGAGTCATGATGGATGTCGCTGGGGAGGACTGCTTCTGCTCCATAAACCATGAAGAAAGGCGTGAAGCCTGTAGACCTGTTAGGAGTAGTGTTGATGCTCCATAAGACGGAGGGCAACTCCTCCACCCAACAACCCGGCGTCCGTTGCAAAGGGACCAAAAGCCGGGGCTTGATGCCCTTCAGAATCTCCTGATTAGCTCTCTCAGCTTGACCATTGGATTGAGGATGAGCCACTGAGGAAACATCAAGTCGGATATGCTCTCGTTGACAAAACTCTTCCATGGCGCCTTTGGAGAGATTGGTGCCATTGTCAGTTATAATGCTGTGCAGAAAGCCAAAGCGGAAAATCACCTTTTTCATAAATTGAACCGCCGTGGCTGCATCGCACTTGCTAACTGGCTCAGCTTCCACCCACTTTGTGAATTTGTCCACTGCCACCAAGAGGTGGGTCTTCTTATCCTTGGACCTTTTAAAAGGCCCAACCATATCAAGCCCCCAGACCGCAAAGGGCCAAGTGATGGGGATCATCCTCAGCTCCTGAGCTGGCACATGAGCCCGTCGTGAAAACCTCTGGCAACCATCGCACTTGCTGACCAAGTCCTCTGCATCAGCATGAGCCGTCAACCAATAAAAACCATGACGGAAAGCCTTGGCCACAAGGGACTTTGAGCCGGCATGATGGCCACAATCCCCTTCATGGATCTCACGCAAGATTTCTTGACCCTCCTCAGGGGAGACACAACGCTGAAATGCTCCCATGACACTGCGATGATGCAATTCGCCATCGATAACGATCATTGACTTAGCCCGCTGGGTTATTTGCCTGGCCAAAGTTTCATCCTCAGGCAACTCACCCCAGGTCATATAAGCCAGATATGGCATTGTCCAGTCTGGTATGACATGAAGAGCCGCCACCAGTCGTGCCTCCGGGTCAGGGACAGCCAAGTCTTCCTCTGTAGGCAACTTAACCGAAGGGTTGTACAGGACGTCCAGGAAAGTGTTAGGCGGCACCGGCTTTCGCTGAGAGCCTAGCCGGCTTAGAGCATCAGCCGCCTCGTTCTTCCTGCGATCAATGTGCTCTACTTGGTAGCCCTGAAAGTGCCCAGCAATAGCATCAACCTCGCGGCGATAAGCCGCCATTAGAGGATCCTTAGAATCCCACTTGCCTGATACTTGTTGAGCCACCAAGTCTGAGTCACCGAAGCACCTTACCCGGCTCAAGCTCATCTCCTTAGCCATCCGAAGACCGTGGAGCAAGGCCTCATACTCAGCCGCATTGCTAGTGCAAGGAAACATCAACTGTAGCACATAATGGAACTTGTCACCTTTAGGGGAAGCCAATACAATGCCAGCCCCCGAGCCCTCCAACTGCCTGGACCCATCGAAGTGAATAGTCCAATACGTGTTATCCGGCTTTTGCTCGGGTACTTGTGACTCTGTCCAATCATTGATGAAATCCACTAAGGCCTGAGACTTAACAGCAGTGCGTGGCACATATTTGAGACCATGAGGTCCAAGTTCTATAGCCCACTTAGCAATTCTCCCTGTGGCCTCTCTGTTTTGAAGGATATCACCAAGAGGAGCAGAACTGACCACAGTGATGGGATGACCCTGAAAATAATGCTTAAGCTTCCGGCTCGCCATGAACACACCATATACCAGCTTCTGCCAATGCGGGTACCGCTGCTTAGACTCAATGAGTACTTCGCTGACATAATAAACCGGCCGCTGAACCGGATGCTCCTTACCCTCCTCCTTGCGCTCCACCACAATAGCCACACTGACGGCTCGTGCGTTTGCCGCCACATACAGTAGTAAGGGCTCCTTGTCAGTTTGCCGCCACATACAGTAGTAAGGGCTCGTGCGTTTGCATCATTCCAGACGAACTTATCAGTTTTCTTCATCAAATGATATAGGGGCATGGCCTTCTCACCCAAACGGCTTATAAACCGGCTTAAAGCAGCGATGCGACCCGCCAAGCGCTGAACATCATTGATACACGCCGGCTTAGCCAGGGAGGTGATGGCCTTGATCTTCTCCGGGTTAGCCTCAATGCCTCTGTCAGAAACCAAGAAGCCCAAAAGTTTGCCTGCAGGAACACCAAAAACACACTTGGCCGGGTTAAGCATCATCTTATAGACCCGGAGATTATCAAAGGTTTCCCTTAAATCATCTATCAGGGTTTCCTCTTTTATGGATTTAACCACAATATCGTCCACGTAAGCGTGAACATTACGCCCAATCTGTTTATGAAGACAGTTCTGTACACAACGCTGATAAGTCGCATGTGCACACTTAAGCCCAAAGGGCATGGATACATAGCAGAAGGCTCCAAAGGGAGTGATGAACGCCGTCTTCTCCTGGTCCTTAACTGCCATCTTAATCTGATGATATCCGGAATAAGCATCCAAGAAACTTAAACGTGCACAACCTGCCGTAGCATCAATGATTTGATCAATACGGGGGAGGGCAAAAGGATCAGCCGGACACGCCTTGTTCAAGTCCGTGTAGTCCACACACATCCGCCAGGTGCCGTTCTTCTTGAGTACGAGCACCGGGTTAGCCAACCACTCTGGGTGAAAGACTTCAACGATAAACCCGGCCGCCAAGAGCCGGGCCACCTCTTCACCAATGGCTTTCCGCCTCTCTTCGTTAAACCGCTGAAGGAATTGTCTGACCGGCTTAAATTTTGGATCAACATTGAGAGTATGCTCAGCGAGTTCTCTAGGTACACCTGGCATGTCAGAGGGTTTCCATGCGAAGATGTCCCTATTCTCACGGATGAACTCGATGAGCGCGCTTTCCTATTTTGGATCCAGATTGGCACTGATGCTAAACTGCTGAGATGAATCTCCTGGAACAAAATCAACAAGCTTAGTTTCATCAGCCGACTTAAATTTCATCGCCGGTTCATTCTCCGTAGTCGGCTTTTTCAGAGAGGTCATATCTGTTGGGTCAACATTGTCCTTATAGAACTTCAACTCCTCTGTAGCACAAACAGATTCTGCATAAGCCGCATCGCCTTCCTCACACTCCAGAGCCACTTTCCGGCTGCCGTGAACCGTAATGGTCCCATTGTGACCCGGCATCTTGAGCTGTAAGTACACATAACACGGTCGTGCCATGAACTTGGCGTAAGCCGGCCGTCCAAATATAGCATGGTATGGACTTCTTATCTTGACTACCTCAAAGGTCAATTTCTCCACCCTGTAGTTGTTCTCATCACCAAAGGCCACTTCCAATTCGATCTTGCCGACTGGATAAGCCGACTTACCAGGTACTACACCATGAAAGATAGTGTTTGACTGGCTGAGGTTCTTATCAACCAACCCCATACGGCGGAAAGTCTCATAGTAGAGGATGTTGATGCTGCTGCCTCCGTCCATGAGCACCTTTGTGAACTTATATCCTCCAACTTGAGGGGCCACGACTAATGCCAGGTGGCCCGGGTTATCCACCCGGGGGGGGTGATCCTCCCTGCTCCATACTATAGGCTGTTCAGACCACCGCAAGTAGCGTGGAACTTCCGGCTCAACAGCATTCACAGCCCTCTTGTGAAGCTTCTGATCTCGCTTGCAGAAACTAGTGGTAAACACATGATACTGTCCACCGCTAAGTTGCTTTGGATTGGTCTGATAACCCCCCTGCTGCTATTGATGACCCTGGCCAGACTGTTGATTAAAGCCCCTTGACCGTTCTGAGGACCGGAATTTGAGCCGCCACCCGGGCCATGAAAACCGCCGGCGCCTGAGCCGCCGCCCGGGCCATTGTAGTTTTTAAAGGCCTTCATGATTGCACAATCCTTCCACAGATGAGTCGCTGGCTTCTCTCTAGAGCCGTGCCTCGGACAAGGCTCATTCAACAGCTGCTCCAGTGAAGGTCCTGACCCGCCGCCTCGGGGAGGGGGCCTCCCCTTGCGTCGCTGGTTGTTGCCTTGTGCGCTGGCGTTGGCCACAAATTCTAGGCTGCCATCTGCCTTGCGCTTGCCTCCTCCTTGGTTCCCCGGGATAAACTGAGGACCCTTGCCATTGCTGTTCTTCTTTCCCTTCCCTGTCCTTTCATCATCTGAAGGGGGATCCTTGGTACCATCAGAATCGACATACTTGACAAGAGCTGCCATTAGTGTACCCATATCACTGCAGTCGCGCTTAAGCCGCCCGAGTTTCATCTTCAGGGGCACAAAACGACAATTCTGTTCCAGCATTAGAACCGCTGAGCCGGGATACATCTTGTCTGATGAGTGTATGATCTCCTTAACCCGGCGAACCCAATGCGTCGTGGACTCACCCTCCTGCTGTTTATAGTTAGTCAAATCCACAATTGACATAGACTGCCTACAGGTATCTTTGAAGTTTTGGATGAACCGTGCTTTCAGCTCGGCCCAAGACCCAATGGAATTCGGTGGTAGCCCTTTCAACCAAGTGCGGGCAGTCCCATCTAACATCATGGTGAAATACTTGGCCATGGCCGCCTCACTGACCTCCAGCAGCTCCATAGCCATCTCATAACTCTCGATCCAGGCTGCGGGTTGTAAGTCAGCTGTGTAGTTAGGCACCTTCCTAGGGCCAATGAAGTCTTTATGTAGACGTTCATTACGGATAGCTGGCACTAAACAAGGGACACCCCCGGTCCTGGTAGGGATACCCACATCAATGGAAGTCGTCGGATAAGCCGGGGGGGTCTGGTAAGCCGTCAACTGAGGTACTTGCTCCGCCTCTTGCCGCGCTTGGTCTGCTGCGTAAAAGGCTCCATTATGAGCCGGGCCTGGCCAGGGGGCGGGTCATGGCGTCGGACGTTACTTGAGCCGGTTGCTGAGACCATGTGCCGGCTGTAATTTGGGCTCTGGCCTGGACGAGGGGTCGAGTGGATCCTGTCCCGGCTGTAGGAGTATGCCTCTTGCTGCGCCAGTGCTGTCTGAAGGAGTTCCCTGACCCGGCGGGTCTCAATAGCCGTCGGAGAGTCGCCGTCAACTGGTAGAGCCGCCAGCCGTGCTGCCGCAGCGACCATGTTCTCCAGCGGGTTATTATAATGACCCGGGGGTATTGGCACATACTGAGGCGGGGCAGGGGGCACCTGGGGAGGCCCCATCACTCGTGGCTGAATAAGGGGTCCTGACCCGGGCGCTATGACCCCTGGCGGGTTACTAGACCCTGCACCTGGCGTGTTGAAGAGGTTGCGTGGATCGTAAACCGGAGGGAGTCGAGATTGGGCCTTTTGATGCCTCCTTCTCAGGACCTCATTGGCCGCGTTTTGATCCATCGTGAGTTGGAAGGACTGCGCCTGGATCAACTGAGTTTGGGCATCGAGAGACGCCCTCTCCGCAGCCAGCCTGAACCCTTCCGCTGCAAGATCCTCTTTAGCCTTCACTAGATCCAATTTTAGCTGTGCCACCTCCGCATCGTGCCGAGCTTGATCCGCCGGGTCAACCGTGGTGGTTAACAGGGCCGTCATCTTGTCCGTGAGATCCATTAGCACCTGAGCCGGAGAAGGCACCGGGTTTCCCGCTCCAGCCGCGGGGTTCTGAACAGGCTGCGCACCAGCCATAAAAACTCCAACCTGACTTGGCGGCTCAAATAGGTCCGGAATACTGTCGCCATCGGAACAACCCATGAGCCTACCATCTTGAAGTTGGTACAACGAGTTTGACTCATCAGTGGCCGACTCGCCGTCAGAGCCGGCGGCCGTCTCATCACCAGATCTAGATCGATCGAAGAGTTCTCCATGGATACACCCCACAAAAGCATGCCTTAAGGCCAGCCAGGCCCGGGCGGGTCGTGCGCGCTGAGCCGTTTCGATGAGATCGGTGTAGAGATCGTCTTGCCAATGAAAACATGAATTCCGCCGAAGGGGACCTGGTACCCATACTCAATTGAGCCGGCGTCGGGGCCCCAGTTTGCATCGTCGATGTAGAGCTTGCCGCGACGACTCTTGGTCATCCGGCCCACAGCGTATCCCTTGAGCCCTTCGAAGCTGCCTTCAAGAACTCAAATCCACCGTGCGCCGGCCCCACGGTGGGCGCCAACTGTCGTGGAATTATCACGGCAGATGTCCTCGAGCTAGGACTTAGTCGTGGAGCCATCGCAACTAGGAAGCTTGAAAGGGTTAATGCGGGACAAGGAACACGCGGGTTATACTGGTTCGGCCCCTTACGGTGAAGGTAAAAGCCTACGTCCAGTTTGAGGTGGTATTGATTAGGGTTACGATCACCAGGGAGCTAAACTGCTATGCCCGGCTCTCGATGAGATCGTTGTTGTCCCTAAATCGCTGCTGGGTCGTCCTTTATATAGCGAGGCTGACGCCCAGCAGCCCTTAGAGTCCCGGCCGGCTCATAAGAGTGTCCGGCTCGGACTCTCAGTCATACTTGCCTTACACTACAAGTTCTACGATAATAATGATTGTAACTATGGGCCTTAAGCCGTATCCGCGTCTTAGCCCATCTCTGGCCCATCGTCTTCCAGCTTGGCTCCGGGCTTCTGGCGACGACCGTACGAGTAACCCGGCCCCTCCTGGCGGGTGACTCTAAGGTCTATATCCTCAACAAGTAGGCTTGGTGAAGACATTATTTGGTAGACCAGTTCCAACTGCTGTCAGGAAATTGTGGATCGCTGTATTCTCCTTGAGCTAAGGTCACACAGACCTTACCCAATCACTCGTGGTAAGTCTTACGGTGACTTCCAAACATTCACAAACTCGGTCACTCGGCGATCCACAATTTCCTCCTGGATGCTCTAGACCATGATGCCTAACCGTCTGGAAGATTCACAGTCTTCAAAGGTAACAAGCGTCGGATCCACACAGGATCAATCTCTTCAGTGATGCTCAATCACTTTGGGTTTGTAGGTGTTTGGGTTTGGGTTTTCCTCACTTGATGATTTTCGCTCTAAGTCCTCGGAGGATGGGATGCTCTCAAATGAGAAGTGTCAGTTTCTCTCGGAGCAGCCAACCAGCTAGTGGTTGTAGGGGGCGGCTATTTATAGCCACGGGAGCAGCCCGACATGATAAGACATAAATGCCCTTCAATGATATGACCGTTAGGTGGATAGATATTTTGGGACAGCTGGTGCGTACCACAGCAACGATCGGAAATTTGACTATCAAATTCCTCAGGGCTATCATGTTCCTCACTTGTAGGCAATCCGCACTGGCGAATTCCTAACTCCTCAGTCAGAACAAATTCCTCAGAGACCACAAGAACTTCGTCCGTGTCACTGAAGAAATTGACCGAGCTGTATGAGATTTCCAATTGCTTCACTCGAAGGGATTGGTAGGTGTAGGATTTTGAGTTGAGCACCACTTGGAAATTTTTCCTTAGTATTTCCTCGACCCCCTTTAACAGTACGGTGTTTCCTATGACTCAAGAAAGAGAAAATGAAACCACGAAAACAAAAGTCTTCACGCTTCATGTTCCTCAAATGAGTACCAAGTCTTCAAGGTCACACCAATCTCTTCACTTTCAAAGTCTTCAGAAAGTCTTCAGAAATCCAAAGTCTTCAGTCGAAGATATTCATTTTTAGGGGTCGACTTTCTCTGTAAATATCAAACTCCTCATAGACTTATAGAGTTGTGTACACTCACAAACGCATCGGTCCCTTAAGCTATAAGTCTTCAATACACCAAAATCACTAAGGGTCACTAGATGCACTTACAATTGAAAGTGCGTTAAGTCGACTAGAGGGGGGGTGAATAGGCGATTTTTATGAAATCTTCACTGAGGAATTTCAGGGTGAGGAAATTCCTAAGCGAAGAACTACTTGCAGCGGAATAAGTACTCAGATGCATACATGACATAACTTAAACATGGACATCATGATGAAATTAAAACAGATACAGAGTAAGGAAATCGTAAGCACAGGATAAAATAGGGTGAAGACAAACAGACTGAAGAAATTGAACTGAGGAAATTGAGAAAATCTACAGTCAAAGTCTTCAAACAGGTATGAACAAGCACACTACATAGTAATGAGGAAATGAAAGAGTTGAGGAAATAGAACCAGAGGCTTGGTGAAGACAAAGATTTGGTAGACCAGTTCCAACTGCTGTGACAGTTGTACGTCTGGTTGGAGCGGCTAGATATTTGAACCTGAGGAAACACAGTCTCGGACACCCAGTCCTCACCGTATTCTCGTTGAGCTAAGGTCACACAGACCTCGCCCAATCACTTGTGGTAAGTCTTCAGGTGACTTCCAAACCTTCACAAACTCGGTTACTCGGCGATCCACAATTTCCTCTTGGATGCTCTAGACCATGACGCCTAACCGTCTGGAAGATGCACAGTCTTCAAAGGTAACAAGTGCGGATCCATGCAGGATCAATCTCTTCAGTGATGCTCAATCACTTTGGGGTTGTAGGTGTTTGGGTTTGCGTTTTCCTCACTTGATGATTTTTTGCTCAAAGTCCTCGGAGGATGGGATGCTCTCAAATGACAATTGTCAGTTTCTCTCAGAGCAGCCAACCGGCTAGTGGTTGTAGGGGGCGGCTATTTATAGCCTAGGGAGCAGCCCGACATGATAAGACATAAATGCCCTTCAATGATATGACCGTTAGGTGGGTGGATATTTTGGGACAGCTGGCGCGTAGCACAGCAGCGGTAGGAAATTTGAATATCAAATTCCTCAGGGCTATCATGTTCCTCACTTGTAGGCAATCCGCACTGGCAAATTCCAAACTCCTGAGTCAGAACAAATTTCTCAGAGACCAGAAGAACTCCGTCTCTGTCACTGAAGAAATTGACTGAGCTGTATGAGATTTCCAATGGCTTCACTCGAAGGGATTAGTAGGTGTAGGATTTTGAGTTGAGCATCACTTGGAAATTTTTCCTTAGTATTTCCTCGACCCCCTTTAACAGTACGGTGTTTCCTATGACTCAAGAAAGAGAAAATGAAACTACGAAAACAAAAGTCTTCACACTTCATGTTCCTAGAATGAATACCAACTCTTCAAGGTCACACCAATCTCTTTACTTTCAAAGTCTTCAGAAATCCAAATTCTTCAGTCGAAGATATTCAATTTTAGGGGTCGACTTTCTCTGTAAATATCAAACTCCTCATAGACTTATAGAGCTGTGTACACTCACAAACACATCAGTCCCTTAAGTTTTGGGTGATTGATGCACTTACAATCTCCCCCTTTTGGGTGATTGATGACAATATAGGTTAAGTTTTCAACGGGGATAAATATATGAAGTTTAAATGCTGATATTGAGGAATTTGATTGCAAGATATAGAAGAACTCCCCCTGAAGATGTGCATAGTGAGGGATTTTCTTTTGAAGCAATGCACACTTGAAGAGTAGAATCATGGAGTTCTCCCCCTATATCTTGTAATTCATACACGCATTTGACATATATTATGAAGAATTTGAAATGCATGATGAAATATGGTGACTGATGTAACTCAGCATGCGTGCATTAACATTAATGAGGAATAAGCATGCAGAATAACACAACAAAAGTATCAGACCATCATAGGGTTTAAGTTTACAACTCGATCCAGCAAAGTCTTCAAAAAGAATGAGAGTTGTAACTTAGCAAAAAACGCCCATATATGTAGACCCGCTTGAAGACTAACTCAAATTTCTCCCCCTTTGTCATCGAATGACCAAAAGGAATGAAAAAAGAGGACTAACGCCCCTGAAGAGTATCATGTTGAGGAAGAAGCACCAGCGTTGTTGGGGTCGGTTGTTGTAGTAGGGCCTGCCGCAGTGTCGTCCAAATCTTCATGCTCGTCCGTGTCGCGCGATAAAGAATATGAGCTAGCCACCAAGGAGGGAACTTTGACCTTCTTGTATTTCTTCGCTGGTGGCTGAGACCAGTCAAAGTCCTGCTTGAGACCCATTTGCTTCAGATCTTCTTCACCATACAGATGTGACAGAACAGCCCAGGTGCGACCGAAGACATCATGGAGGTAGTAATGGTTTTTCTTCACTGCATTGTGGGTAGCAGTTATGTTGTGAAGAATAGAACCAAACTGACGCTTAACCCATTTGTGGTTGCGATCGACCTTCTAGTGAAGACTGAGGAGAAGCTCAAGATCACTCATCACCCTTGGAGCTGTGCCTTGAGGATTTTGCTTTGAAGCATTTGCGACAGAGTCATGAGTGGCAGAGTCATCATTGGTGGAGTAAGATGTAGCTTTGCGGAACTGACCATCCAATGGACGAATGCCTTCATCAATAACATCAGTGGCCTTTCCCTTTTCATTAGCTGAGGAAAATGTCTGTTTGAGGACTTCAATGGGGGGCAAGTAGCTGAGATGATTTTGAAAATTAGCCTTGTAGTTGAGTGAAGACCTTGTTCTAAGGAATCTCATAATCCAAGGAGCATAAGGCTTCAACTCAAACGGAGAGAGTGCAACATTTGCCAGAGTCCACATGAAGAAATCATGGTAGTTGACAGGAACGCCATGAATGATGTTGAAAAGCAGATTCTTCATGATGCCAACGACTACTTCATCATTCGAGTCGTGGCCTTTGATTGGACTCACAGTCTTCGTCAGAATGTGATAGACAGTCCGAGGCACATACAACAATTCCTTCACGAGGAATTTGGTCCTTGGGGCTTGACCGGGCTTCAGCAGCTTCATCAACACTTGCATGTAGTGATCTGTAAGCTCAAGTTCATGGTATATACAACGAGCACCTTCAAGGGGAGGACTGACAGGCAGGGCGTGAAGCAATTCAGAGGTCGGGGCTTTGAAGTGAGTATTCTCTGTCATCCAGTCCGATACCCAAGAGTTCACATCGGCAGCATCTCCTGTGATGTGCAGCGTTGCATAGAACTGAAGAATTAGCTCTTCATTCCAATCAACAATGTCAGTACAAAAGTTGAGCAGTCCTGCGTTATGAAGAACACTGAGGACTGGCGTGAAGCAAGGTAGTGATTCCATGTCCACGTGAGGAATATGCTCATGGTCGAAGACTTTGTCTTTGTTGAAAAGCAGCGAAGAATAGAAGTTGGCTTGGCTGGCAGTCCAGAAATGCTTTGTTCTAAGACGAGCAGAGTCATAGGGGTTGTAGTCCATGAAGAATACATGCTCGTGGAAGAAGTCATCAGCCTTGAATTTTTTCTTCTTCGAGAAAGGATCCTTTGGCTTGGGCTGAGGAGTATCAGTTAATTGCATCACAACCTCAGGAATCGCAATCTCAGGATCC
The DNA here is from genome assembly GCF_002575655.3 of Aegilops tauschii subsp. strangulata. Classification (NCBI taxonomy): domain Eukaryota; kingdom Viridiplantae; phylum Streptophyta; class Magnoliopsida; order Poales; family Poaceae; genus Aegilops; species Aegilops tauschii. The sequence continues at coordinate 486,311,677 of NC_053041.3, forward strand.
ACAGGCTGAGGAATTTCAGTTTCTTCAGTGGCAGCCTGGGTTTTCAATTCTTCATCAACATTACCATCAGCACTAGTGGTTGGAATCTCGTCATGAATAGACGGATTGGGGTGTGGTTCTTCAGATCCCATTTGAACATCAGTTCGCACTGGGGACTGGGGAATTTGTTGCAGAGGAGTGAACAAAGGAGAATTGGGGTGCTGACTTTCCCAAAAGTCATTGTTCATCACAGGCGTTGTGCACCCAATGTCCACATCCTCATCTTCATCATTCATTTCTTCAACGCCTGCCTCTTCAGCAGTGAACTGAGGCACGGGCGATGAGACAACTGGGGTTGAAGGGATGGCATCCACTTCAATTTCTTCATCCAACTTCTCTGAAGAAGTAGCAGAAGGAATATCTTCATCGGATCCGCTTGGGATCACATATTCTTCATTAAAAGGAACAAGTTCCTTTGATGACATGCTTGAGACTGGAACAGCATCAATCAGATTCTCAAAAGAGCTGGTCAATTTCTTCATCTTCTTCGGAGCTGAAGATTCTGATGAAGTTGATGCTTTCCTTTTCTTCACAGCTGCACGCTCCGCAGCCTTGGTCTTCTTTGCTTCTGATGCAGAAGGAAGAATGGGACTTGGTGTAGGTGCAGGAGGAGCAGAGGAAATTGGTTCAATTTCTTCAGGCACAACTAATGCAGTTGCCCTGGCATGGTCAGTTTCTTCAGGAACAGCGGTTGAAGCTTCAGCTGGCCTGACAATTTCTTCAGGCGCAACACTAGTGGTTGACCTGGCAGAGTCATGAGTGGCTGGAATGACTCATCAGCAATGGTCGGAAATTTGACGATCAAATTCCTCAGGGCTATCATGTTCCTCACTTGTAGGCAATCCGCACTGGCGAATTCCTAACTCCTCAGTCAGAACAAATTCCTCAGAGACCATAAGAACTTCGTCTGTGTCACTGAAGAAATTGACTGAGCTGTATGATATTTCCAATGGCTTCACTCGAAGGGATTGGTAGGTGTAGGATTTTGAGTTGAGCATCACTTGGAAATTTTTCCTTAGTATTTCCTCGACCCCCTTTAACAGTATGGTGTTTCCTATGACTCAAGAAAGAGAAAATGAAACTACGGAAACAAAAGTCTTCACGCTTCATGTTCCTCGAATGAATACCAAGTCTTCAAGGTCACTCCAATCTCTTCACTTTCAAAGTCTTCAGAAAGTCTTCAGAAGTCCAAAGTCTTCAGTTGAAGATATTCATTTTTAGGGGTCGACTTTCTCTGTAAATATCAAACTCCTCATAGACTTATAGAGCTGTGTACACTCACAAACGCATCAGTCCCTTAACCTATAAGTCTTCAATACACCAAAATCACTAAGGGGCACTAGATGCACTTACAAAGTTTTATACCCCATTTCATCTGTAGCATGCAGAACTATAGAATCAAGCACATGAACACTAATGACAGACACCTCTCTCTGAAATTGCACATAGTGGTGGACCTTAATATGTTCTGAATCATCATACAAAACTGAGCCAACCTCACTCTCCACTGTATGAGCTATGTGAATTTTGTATACATCATGAACTTTGTGATGATCTGGATCCACAACATGCAACTGAGAAGGGACCTCACACTCCTCTCTGTACCTTTTATCCACAACATGTGCATCCATATGACAAAGATCCGTCAAACATGTATTATAATCACATTTTTAAATAAATGGGTGAGATATCTCCTTCATCCGTTGCAATAATTTCTCTAGATGTCTTGATGTCTTCGATATCTCCCCACCCTTTTTTATATCCTCAAAACTAAACAGATCAAACACGATGCCCTTGCACCCCTCTGGCAGGCAACCTGGCCGACGGCCAACCTGCATAGCATACATGACGAACTCCCGCCAAAGCCCTTGAGAACATTCCCGCGACTCACAGCCTGCTAAAGGCTTTAGGATAAATTGTAACAAGACGATGGAGGCAGACGAAATGGTAGAGACAAATTGCATCAAGGACGCAACAGAACGAGAGAGACAATAGCAAGAACAAAAATCAGGGAAATCGGTGATACGTAGCACAATTTGGGGTCAAAAGCAGAGGAGCGGAAGCAACTCGGGACCAAGCTAGAAAATTAGAGAAAAGTGTAGAACTGGAAGGGAAACAGGGGAATAAGAAGATCAGGAACAAGATTGACCTAGGAAGAAGGATTCAAAGGGAGAGGATAACGACATCACGTCTATCTCTGGCAAATCGCCGCAAGTCGCCACTCTGGGTACTGTAGAAGGGAAAGGTAGCCAACTAGACAAAAGCCTAGCTAATTTCTGATATAAATCAGTCGCTGGATGACACATCTGCTTTGCAAAACAAGAAAAGATCACGAGAAAAAGATGGATCCCAGCCTCCAAATTTAGAAGGAAGTTAGTACAAACTACATAGAGCAAAGTAATTCAAAAATTTATATCACTCGCTGACACAACATGCCGTTCTCACTTATGGGTCTGAAACCAAACAGTTCGCTTCAGGAATTGGTGAAGAAAATGCTACATGTCTTCGTATCAAATGAAGTCAGCCACTTTAACAACCAGTCAAGGAAAGCTACTTATTCCCAGATCAAGCTTAGTATGCCACTCCCTCCATCCCATAATATAAGAGCATTTCTGACACGTTACTAAGCGGGTATCGATCCCATTTGTGTTGAACCATATGTACCTTTGCATGCTCCTGAACTGTTATCTTGTTTATTGTAGTATGATATCTATGTCACCTTTCTCTATTGCTATTGTATTATGTTATGCAAGAAGAAATTCAAGCATCATGATGCATGGAACACAAAAGGACTTGCATGAATCTAGCTACGGGTATTTTTAACCGATCCCTAAAAGTTAAGGGAGTATCCGGCAAAGTAAAGTTAGTGAAGGAAAATTTTACTCCACTAACGGTGGCCGCACCTAGCCGATCCCCTATACTTAGTGGAGTAAAAACAAAATATGTGTATTTTGTGTCTTAGCCGCATGAACTTCAAACACTACACGATATATATCTTAAAAACTTTCAAATTAAAACATGCATATCATAACCGTCATAACATATAGTTTCATCATCGTGAATTTCAAATAAAAACATGCAAAGTTCATCCAAAATACATCACTTCAAACACAATATTTGATTCAAAATCACCAAAAGTATAGCATGTGTATGTTGTGGATCGAGCCAACCAATGACATGCACCACCACCCCCTCTGCCACCACCACTCAAACGAGGTCCTCGGAGAAGAAACCAAAACCACCATACTCTCGGCCACCATCACCACCACCATCGTCTCGGCCTCCATCAACACTACCACCCGCTCAGCCACCGCCATCACCAGCACCACCTCGGCCACCACCATCACCACCACCGCCGCCTCTCCCACCACCAACATTCCGAAGAGAGGCTTCCAAGATCTCCCACGAGTGAGCTCCCAATACTTTCTTGTAGTTTCATCCATTATGTTTGGATTCATGAACATGATAGCACATTCTTCGGCCTTTTTGGCATCATGAATCCTCTCCTCCTTAAGTGCAAGCCTAGGCTCCTCCGCCTTCAACTTCATCTCTTCGGCCGCCAAATTGGCCTTCCATTCTCATCCTCCAACACCTTGGGCTCATTCCACCTCGCCATCTTCTCTTCTTTGCATTCGGCCGCCAACACCTTCTTGGTCTCGATCATGGCCACAAGTTCCTCTTTGTAAGTGCCACTGAATGCATTTCTCTTCTTTCTTATGCAATCTTGTTACCTTTCGGCCTATTGTTAGTATCTTCGTCAACCTTGTCGTCTCCTCAACAGGCGCTCAACCTTGATCTCTTTGGAGTTGTCGTCACGATTCTTTGGATCCACTTCCCTTTCTTGCATAGCACTTTGTAGCAAGGGATTTTTACAACACCTGTGCCCCTGGTTCCTTAGCTCTACTCATTCATCCCCGCGCTCTTAACTTTTGCTCAATTTTCCCCACTCCCTTGCCAAAAACCCTCATAACTAGGCACAACGGACGTTGTCGTCGGGTCATAGGCTTGAACGTTAACTCTGACTAGTGGGGCCAGTGACTATGTCGTCCGTTCGACCTGACAAGTGGGGCCGCGTTGGGTGGTGTCGCCGTTCGACCGTTGGGCCGTCCCTTGCATGAAACGTCTGCGTGCGCCGCCAGGATAGACGCCTGCTATGCATGCACCCAGCAAAGCCTGCCTGCATGCGTTGATCGACCTTCATGCGCCGATGCCACGATCCCATGATGCGCCGACCGAGCCTGCATGCGCCGATGTATCCGCCACGATGCACTGACCGAGCAGCTTTCTTGCACGCCGGCTGCCACGGATGCAGCGATGGTCACTGTCGCTGGTTCCTCTCTTCTAGCTAGGTGCCTACATATTTGTAGCTTGTGTAAAAAAAGAGCCACTCCCTTGCTTAGCTCTACTCATTCATCCCTACTAACAAAGCTTACTTGCATGCACTAGGTGGTTACTAACAAGGGAACCCTACTAACAAGCCGAGCTCTCTAAGAAAACAATCAACAAATATGTAGTTCCAATATGCAGATAGGGCCAACAAGCCCATAGAACGATCACATAGTTCAAACTAGGAAGAACTTAATAATATAATAGATAGAAAACTTAAGCCAACAAGCCCATAGCAACTCCAACATAGTTCAATTACAACTTAACATAACATAGACTAAAAAAAGATAGAGGGTTTAGAACCCTAGCCACTGCCTTCTCCACCTCGCTCCTCCTCCGGGCGCCCTTTTCACTGCTCCTCTGGGGCGTTGTTGATGGGGTACGAAAGAGTGTGCATGCGCGTTGCGATGGGCAAGATGTTGGTGTACTCCTTGAACCTGTTGTGGGTGGTGAAAGCGATGAACTCGGAGCCACACCAAAACACCCGGTCGAGGAGGTAGAAGGCGTCGAATGTGTTGGTGAAGTGGGCAAGGAGAGCAACCACCACCCGGTTTTGGATGACCTCCTCGACGCAAAACATCGTTGGAGATCCCCTCGGGAGGTGGTGGTAGCCGAACACGAGGAAGAAGTCGGTGAAGTTCCTTACGGTCCTCGGCCTTGATATCTCCCACACACGTAATGTGCGATCAACGTACACGCCGATAGGGTAGAGCCTCTCCGGCATGGTGGGTGGGAAGCGGTAGGTTGGTCTGGTGTACTGCATGGCTGAGGGATGTGCAGAAGAAGGAGAAGGGGTCGAAGAGCAAGAAGGGCAGATGGATGAGGAATGGCAGACGCAGAGGGTGCGAGATGGCAGAGGCAGAGTGTGGCTTAAATAGCCGTAGTAATAAGTGTTATTTGGCCGTGGCAATAACGGGGTCAAATGAGAATTTAGTAGCCCATTTGTCAAACCCACCACAGCATCGGGAGTGTACACACGTGGGAAACGGTGGTTTGAAAAGAAGAAGAAAAAGAAGCTAATTGCACGCGTGGGAATCCGTGGTCATATATATATATATATATATATATATATATATTTGGTCATTTTGCATGATAAGAAAGATAGAGGGCTTGTGGCCATTATACAAATGCAAAATCACCCATTTTTTAATAGTTTGTGGCCATTTTGCATGATAAAAACAAATTTAGCCCTTATAAATTTGGTCATTTTGCATTTGTATAGAACAAAAAGAACTAAATTTTCTAGGCAATGACAATTAATGTGTAATTTCAAACGATGCAAAAAAAATCAGAGCCAACACGTTCACAAAAAACAGAACCAGCACGTTCACAAAAAAAATGATGCAATTCCACGGCCCAACCAGAGCTTGGTTTCCTTTTGGGCCCAATAACAATGTTTTTTTTCGCGGAGTCAGTGGTGGGCGAGTAGCCGAGCACAACCAACAGGATCCCCTCTCGCGGATCGACCCACGATCCAACGATGCGGAGCCATCCTTGTGATCCAACGGCCCGGAGCCTGCACGTAGCCCTGCCCACCGAATCCTTCTAGAAGACCACATCTGAGGGATGTCGCTTGGCGCCAGGGTATGATCGGACGGCTGACGTTTGTAGCTAGGGTTAGACGAAACCCCGCGGGGTTTAGAGGGGTTTTGAGCTGGTCAACGGGGTTATGAAAGCTTTGACTGAGCATAACTACTTTTAAAAAAATCGAAAAATATGAAACCTTCGCCGTTCGTCGTTTTATAAGAAACACTAACGAGGAAAAATACTAAACTTGGTCTATGGTCATTTTCATGAAAAAAACCCTAGCTAGCACGATCGAGGTCAAATGAGCACCATTAATTTAAAAAAATCAAAAAAATATGAAACCTACGCACAATGTTGTCTAATGTGACATGTTACCAACCAAAAATCATAAACTTGGTCTATGGTCATTTTCATGAGAAAACCTTCACACATATGAGCTATCACCTACAAGATTTCATAGAGTTCAAGGAGATGAGGTAGGGTTACCTTCTGTTTTTAAAAAATCTAAAAAAAAAAATCATCAAAGCTTTATTTCAAAGTGAATAAGAAGGATGTGAACTTAGTTTTCCATTTTCATATTTTAAACGTGTTTTTAATAGTTTTTATATTAAAGCATATTTTTCAAAAGAAAATGGAAAAATACGAAGATTAATTCAAAAAAAAGTGAGACTTCGAATCTACACTATATAGATTGAATAGGTGTTAATAAAAAACATTTGGCTCATTTAGAGTAGGTCCAAAAAAACTTGATTACAAATGGGCTGTTTACCCTAGCCTGGGAGGTCATTTGGAGCACATTTCTCAAATTCAAATTTCTTTAAATCACCTCAAATTTTGCACCGTGATCTCCTACACAAACATAGATAGTTTGCCAAGGTTTTATTTTTTTGGATTTTCTTGAATTTACACAAACATACATAGATAATTTGCTGGTGGGAAAAAGCATGCATTTGATTTGATTAATAAACATGAGACCAATAACATGTGTGATCAGTGAAGCAACACTGAAACAACATGTGTGATCAGTGAAGCAACACTGAAACAACATGTGTGATCAGTGAAGCAACACTGAAACAACATGTCTGATCAGTGAAGCAACACTGAAACAACATGTTTGATCGTTGCAGCACCTAAACTCATAGTTCACAACATCTAAATAGAACTAACCATACACCACAGGCAAATATAAGGACAGAAAAATATAGATAGAATAATACGTTACTAGCATCACCATAGATTAAGTTCACACCATAAACTGCCACATTAAGTTTACCATAAGTAGCCGGACCCTAAGTACCCAAAAGATTAAGATTCAGTTCACAACATCACACCATCACAACATCATCACATCACTTCACGCCGGAGTCAGGGCCTTCGCGAGTGCAGCATGCTGCCCCTGATCATGTAGTCCTCCTCGCGGATCGCTACATCCTCTGCATGAGACAGAAGGTAATCGAAGCGGCCATCCTTGGGCTTTGGCTTGGTGGTGCAGTAGGGGCAGTGCCACTTCTTGAACTTGCGGTTGTAGAAGGAAGCAACTCCCTTGGCCTTGATTTTCTCCACCTCCTTGGTTGTGAAGGACGCGACGTTGCCCTTGTACACATCATCTCCAGAATCATACTGCACACATGAATGAATTGCATTAATACATTATAGATTCATATACACCATGTCAAAGGAACTAAATGGATAAGGGATAGGCTTACCTCATATTCAGAATCGTCACTAAACGCCCCCTCGTATGGGTCGTAGTCGGCCATCTTCCTCTCCACCCCCCCCCAACCATCATCCTCCTGAATATACAATTACATCCATTGATCAAAAACCCCAATATGACATTCAAATAACACATTGATCATTGGTCATGCACACACATTGAAGAACAGAGCTAATATAACTACATATTGTGGACAAATTTATATACTAATGAATCAAATAACTAGTAGCCAATTGAAAATTTAGATATGCACACATGACACTTGATCATAGGGCTAATATACTCCCAATATCAGAAATGTTTTAGAAGTGGGGTTTTTTATTTCTGTGCCCCTTAGCTCTATGCATTCAAAAACCACATCCATCACTAGTATATCAATGTATTATATTTGTACACACATTGATCAAAAACCCCAATATGACATTCAAATAACACATTGATCATTGGTCATGCACACACATTGAAGAACAGAGCTAATATAACTACATATTGTGGACAAATTTAAATACTAATGAATGAAATAACTTCTTAATCAATGGATTCCATTTGGGCATATGACATTCAAAACCCTAATCTGAATAGCATTCAAAAACAAATCTAATAGGGACCCAATCTCCCAATCTAATAAGCATACATGTTTGTAGCATTAAAAACCCCAATCTGTGAGCATTAAAAACAAATCTAATAAGCATACCTTTGTGTAGCATTGAAGCACATCTAATAAATAGATCTATCTAGCATTTTTGGAACGAATTTATCCAACAAACCCTAGTACAAAAACCCCCATCCCCCCAATACAGAAAACCCCGACCCATCCGTCAAACCAACTACTCTAACCATCTGAAGTACGGTATGAATCGACAATCTAACCAATCCAACTAACTCTACAAGCTAATATCCTAAAGCAAAGCAAGTGCAAATACCTCCTGCTTCTCGCTAGGCTGCGCATGCGGGGTATCAGGATTGACTGCGCCGCTCGACGCCTTCACCTTCTGCAGCGCTGAGGCGGAGCTCGCCACCTCCTTCTCCACATCCGCAGCGATTGCAAGTTTCCCCGCACCGCCGTGGACGCCGCCGACATCCACGGTCACCGCGCCCTATAGCTCGACCACATCTCCGACTGCTGCGCTGGCATCACCACGGGCTTCGGCCATCTCCGGGTGAAGGCGATGAAGGTGAGGAAGAGGATGCGGTGGGGGAGAGCGAGACAGTGCGGTGGAGGAGAGCGAGACGACGCCGGTGGGGGAGAGGAAGACGATGTGGTAGGGAGGGGATTCGGGGGAAAATGGTAGGGGGAAATGGAGGTGGTTGCCCCTCTTTATACGATGGGACGTTTCAGGCATGTCCCATGTGCTGGGGAACGTAGCAATAATTCAAAATTTTCCTACGTGGCACCAAGATCAATCTAGGAGATGCTAGCAAAGAGAGAGAGGGAGTGCATCTTCATACCCTTGAAGATCGCCAAGCGGAAGCGTTACAAGAACGCGGTTGATGGAGTCGTACTCGCAGCGATTCAAATCGTGGAAGATCCGATCTAGCGCCGAACGGACGGCGCCTCCGCGTTCAACACACGTACAGCCCGGAGACGTCTCCTCCTTCTTGATCCAGCAAGGGGAGAGGAGAAGTTGAGGGAGAACTCCAGCAGCACGACGGCGTGGTGGCAATGGAGCTCGTGGTTCTCCGGCAGAGCTTCACTAAGCACTACGGAGGAGGAGGAGGTGTATGAGGAGGGAGGGCTGCGCCAGGGAAGAGGTGCGGCTGCCCTCCCACCCCTCCACTATATATAGGGGCAAGGGGAGAGGGGGAGGCGCCCTAGGGTTTCCCCTAGGGGGCGGCGGCCAAGCAGATTGGATCTCCCTAGGAAAAATCCTAGGGAGACTTGCCCCCCAAGCCAAGCAGGTGGAAGCTTGCCTCCCAAGCCAGGTGGAGGCGCCCCACCTCCCCAAGTAACGTGGGAAAGGGTGTGGGGGGCGCACCACCCCTTAGTGGGCTGGTTTGCCCCTTCCCCTTTGGCCCATGAGGCCCTCCAACACTTGTCGGGGCTCCCGAAACACCTTTCGGTCATGCTGGCCATAGCCTGGTACCCCTGGAACACTTTCAGACTCCAATACCCTTCGTCCAATATATCGATCTTCACCGCCGGACCATTCCGGAACTCCTCGTGATGTCCGGGATCTCATCCAGGACTCCAAACAACCTTCGGTAACCACATAATATTTCCCATAACAACTCTAGCATCACCGAACCTTAAGTGTGTAGACCCTACGGGTTCGGGAATCATGCAGACATGACCGAGACACCTCTCCCGCCAATAACCAATAGCGGGATCTGGATACCCATATTGGCTCCCACATGTTCCACGATGATCTCATCGGATGAACCACGATGTCGGGGATTCAATCAATCCCATATTCAATTCCCTTTGTCAATCGGTATGTTACTTGCCCGAGATTCGATCGTCGGTATCCCAATACCTCGTTCAATCTCGTTACCGGCAAGTCACTTTACTCGTTCCGTAATGCATGATCCCGTGACTAACTACTTAGTCACATTGAGCTCATTATGATGATGCATTACCGAGTGTGCCCAGAGATACCTCTCCGTCATACGGAGTGACAAATCCCAGTCTCGATTCGTGCCAACCCAACAGACACTTTCGGAGATACCTGTAGTGCACCTTTATAGCCACCCAGTTACGTTGTGACGTTTGGTACACCCAAAGCATTCCTACGGTATCCGGGAGTTGCACAATCTCATGGTCTAAGGAAATGATACTTGACATTAGAAAAGCTCTTAGCAAACGAACTACACGATCTTGTGCTATGCTTAGGATTGGGTCTTGTCCATCACATCATTCTCCTAATGATGTGATCCCGTTATCAATGACATCCAATGTCCATGGTCAGGAAACCATAACCATCTATTGATCAACGAGCTAGTCAACTAGAGGCTTACTAGGGACATGTTGTGGTCTATGTATTCACACATGTATTACGGTTTCCAGTTAATACAATTATAGCATGAACAATAGACAATTATCATGAACAAGGAAATACAATAATAACCATTTTATCATTGCCTCTAGGGCATATTTCCAACAGTCTCCCACTTGCACTAGAGTCAATAATCTAGTTCAGATCACTATGTGATTGTAATGAATCCAACACCCATGGGGTTTGTTCATATCTCGCTTTGTGAGAGAGGTTATTAGTCAACGGGTCTGAAACATTCAGATCCGTGTGTGCTTTACAAATCTCTATGTCATCTTGTAGATGCAGCTACCACGCGCTACTTGGAGCTATTCCAAATAACTGCTCTACTATACGAATCCGGTTTACTACTCAGAGTCATCCGGATTAGTGTCAAAGTTTGCATCGACGTAACCCTTTACGATGAACTGTTTTACCACCTCCATAATCGAGAAAATTCCTTAGTCCACTAGATACTAAGGATAAGTTCGACCACTGTCATGTGATCCATTCCCGGATCACTATTGTACCCCTTGACTAACTCATGGCAAGGCACACTTCAGGTGCGGTACACAGCATAGCATACTGTAGAGCCTACGTCTAAAGCATAGGGGACGACCTTCGTCCTTTCTCTCTCTTCTGCCGTGGTCAGGTCTTGTGTCTTACTCAATACTCACACCTTGTAACACAGCCAAGAACTCCTTCTTTGCTGATCTATTTTGAACTCCTTCAAAATCTTGTCACGGTATGTATTCATTTGAAAGTACTATTAAGCGTTTTTTATCTATCCTTATAGATCTTGATGCTCAATGTTCAAGTAGCTTAATCCAGGTTTTCCATTAAAAACACTTTTCAAATAACCCTAGATGCTTTCCAGAAATTCTACATCATTTCTGATCAACAATATGTTAACAACATATACTCATCAAAAATTCTATAGTTCTCCCACTCACTTCTTTGGAAATACAAGTTTCTCATGAACCTTGTATAAACCCAAAATCTTTGATCATCTCATCAAAGCGTTCATTCCAACTCCGAGATGCTTACTCCAATCCTTAGAAGGATTGCTGGAGCTTTGCATACTTGTTAGCATCTTTCAGGATTGACAAAACCTTCTGGCTGTATCACATACAACCTTTCCTCAAGAAAATCGTCGAGGAAACAATGTTTTGACATCCTATCTGCAAGATTTCATAAATAATGCAGTAACTGCTAATATAATTCTAACAGACTCTTAGCATCGCTACGAGTGAGAAAGTCTCATCGCAGTCAACTCCTTGAACTTGCCGGAAAACATCTTAATGACAAGTCGAGCTTTCTTAATGGTGACACTTACCATCATTGTCTGTCTTCCCTTTAAAATCCATCTGTACCCAACAGCCTTACGACCATCAAGTAGTTCTTTCAAAGTCTATACCTTTTTTTCATACATGGATCCTCTCCGATTTTATGGCCTCAAGCCATTCAGTGGAATCCGGGCCCACCATCGCTTCTCCATAGCTCGTAGGTTCATTGTTGTCTAGCAACATGACTTCCAAGACAGGATTATGTACCACTCTGAAGTAGTACGCATCCTTGTCGTCATATGAGGTTTGGTAGTGACTTGATCTGAAGTTTCATGATCACTATCATAAGCTTCCACTTCAATTGGTGTAGGTGCCACAGGAACAACTTCCTGTGCCCTGCTACACATTAGTTGAAGTGACGGTTCAATGACCTCATCAAGTCTCCACCATCCTCCCACTCAATTCTTTCGGGAGAAACTTTTCCTCGAGAAAGGACCCGTTTCTAGAAACAATCACTTTTGCTTCCAGATCTGAAATAGGAGGTATACCCAAGTGTTTTGGGTATTCTATGAAGATGCATTTATCCGCTTTGGGTTCGAGCTTATCAGCCTGAAACTTTTTCACATAAGCGTCGCAGCCCCAAACTTTTAAGAGACGACAGCTTAGGTTTCTCTAAACCATAGTTCATACGGTGTCGTCTCAACGGAATTGCGTGGTGCCCTATTTAAAGTGAATGCGGTTGTCTAATGCCTAACCCATAAACGATAGTTGTAATTCAATAAGAGACATCATGGTATGCACCATATCCAATAGGGTGCAGTTATGATGTTCGGACACACCATCACAATATGGTGTTCCAGGCGGTATTAGTCGTGAAACAATTTCCTCAATTTCTTAATTGTGTGCCAAACTCGTAACTCAGATATTCATCTCTATGATCATATCACAGACATTTTATCCTCTTGTCATGACGATCTTCAACTTCACTCTGAAATTACTTGAACCTTTCAATAATTCAGACTTGTGTTTCATCAAGTAAATATTCTCAGCATCTACTCAAATCATCTGTGAAGTAAGAACATAACGATATCCACTGCGTGCCTCAGCACTCATTGGACTGCACACATCAAATATATTACTTCCAACAAGTTGCTCTCTTGTTCCATCTTACTGAAAACGAGGCCTTTCAGTCATCTTGCCCATGTGGTATGATTTGCATGTCTCAAGTGATTCAAAATCAAGTGAGTCCAAATGATCCATCTGTATGGACTTTCTTCATGCATATATACTAATAGACATGGTTCGCATGTCTCAATCTTTTCAAAAACGAGTGAGTCCAAAGATCCATCAACATGGAGCTTCTTCATGCGTTTTATACCAATATGACTCAAGTGGCAGTGCCACAAGTATGTGGTACTATCATTACTATCTTATATCTTTTGGCATGAACATGTGTATCACTACGATCGAGATTCAATAAACCATTCATTTTAGGTGCAAGACCATTGAAGGTATTATTCAAATAGACAGAGTAACCATTATTCTCCTTTAATGAATAACCGTATTGCGATAAACATAATCCAATCATGTCTATGCTCAACGCAAACACCAAATAACAATTATTCAGGTTTAACCCCAATCTCGATGGTAGAGGGAGCATGCGATGCTTGATAACATCAACCTTGGAAACACTTCCAACACATATCGTCATCTCATCTTTAGCTAGTCTCCGTTTATTCGGCAGCTTTTATTTCGAGTTACTAACACTTAGCAACCGAACCGGTATCTAATACCGTGGTGCTACTAGGAGTACTAGTAAAGTACACATTAATATAATGTATATCCAATATACTTCTGTCGACCTAGCCAGCCTTCTCATCTACGAAGTATCTAGGGTAGTTCTGCTTCAGTGACCATTCCCCACATTTCAGAAGCACTTAGTCTCGGGTTTGGGTTCAACCTTGGGTTTCTTCACTAGAGCAGCAACTGATTTGCCGTTTCATGAAGTATCCCTTCTTGCCCTTGCCCTTCTAAAAACTAGTGGTTCTACTAACCATCAACAATTGATGCTCCTACTTGATTTCTACTTTCGCGGTGTCAAACATCGCGAGTTGCTGAAGGATCATCATGTCTATCCCTGATATGTTATAGTTCATCACGAAGCTCTAATAGCTTGGTGGCAGTGACTATGGAGAACCATCACTATCTCATCTGGAAGATTAACTCCCACTCGATTCAAGTGATTGTAGTACTCAGACAATCTGAGCACATGCTCAACGATTGAGCTTTTCTCCCTTAGTTTGCAGGCTTAAGAAACTTGTCAGAGGTCTCATACCTCTTGACGTGGGCACTAGTCTGAAATCCCAATTTCAGTCTTTGGAACATCTCATATGTTCTGCGATGTTTCAAAACCGTCTTTGGTGCCACAATTTTAAACCGTTCAACATTACGCACTGAACTATCACGTAGTCATCAAAACGTGTATGTTAGATGTTCGCAACATCCACAAATGATGCTCGAGGTTCAGCACACCGAGCGGTGCATTAAGGACATAAGCCTTCTGCGCAGTAGTGAGGACAATCCTCAGTTTACGGTCCCAGTCCGCATAATTGCTACTATCAACTTTCAACTAAATTTTCTCTAGGATCATATCTTAGTAGAACTAAAGCGTAAGCTACGACATTATTTGCAAAGACCTTTTGACTATTTTCATGATAATTAAGTTCATCTGATTATTTAATGAACTCCCACTTAGATAGACATCCCTCTAGTCATCTAAGTGATACATGATCCGAATCGACTAGGCCGTGTCCGATCATCATGTGAGACGGACTAGTCATCATCGATGAACATCTCCATGTTGATCGTATCTACTATACGACTCATGTTCGACCTTTCGGTCTCTTGTGTTCCGAGGCCATGTCTGTACATGCTAGGCTCGTCAAGTCAACCTAAGTGTTTTGCTTGTGTTCCGAGGCCATGTCTGTACATGCTAGGTTCGTCAACACCCGTTGTATGCGAACGTTAGAATCTATCACACCCGATCATCACGTGGTGCTTCGAAACAACGAACCTTCGCAACGGTGCACAGTTAGGGGGAACACATCTCTTGAAATTTTAGTGAGGGATCATCTTATTTATGCTACCGTCGTTCTAAGCAAATAAGATGTAAACATGACAAACATCACATGCAAATCATAAAGTGACATGATATGGCCAATATCATCTTGCGCCTTTTGATCTCCATCTTCGAGGCGTGGCATGATCACCTTCGTCACCGGCATGACACCATGATCTCCATCATCATGATCTCCACCATCGTGTCTTCATGAAGTTGTCTCGCCAACTATTACTTCTACTACTATGGCTAACGGTTAGCAATAAAGTAAAGTAATTACATGGCATTTTCATTGACACGCAGGTCATACAATAAATTAAGACAACTCCTATGGCTCCTGCCGGTTGTCATACTCATCGACATGCAAGTCGTGATTCCTATTATAAGAACATGATCAATCGCATACATCACATATATGTAATTCATCACATCGTTTTGGCCATATCACATCACATAGCATACCCTGCAAAAACAAGTTAGACGTCTTCTAATTGTTGTTGCATGTTTTACGTGGCTACTATGGGTTTCTAGCAAGAACGTTTCTTACCTATGCAAAAGCCACAACGGTGATGTGCCAATTTCTATTTACCCTTCATAAGGACCCTCTTCATCGAATCCAATCCGACTAAAGTGGGAGAGACAGACACCCGCTAGCCACCTTATGCATCAAGTGCATGTCAGCCGGTGGAACCTGTCTCACGTAAGTGTACGTGTAAGGTCGGTCCGGGCCGCTTCATCCCACAATGCCGCCGAATCAAGATAAGACTAGTAACGGCTAGCAAATTGAACAAATCATCGCCCACAACTACTTTGTATTCTACTCGTGCATAGAATCTATGCATAGACCTGGCTCATGATACCACTGCTGGGGAACGTAGCAATAATTCAAAATTTTCTACGTGTCACCAAGATCAATCTAGGAGATGCTAGCAAAGAGAGAGAGGGAGTGCATCTTCATACCCTTGAAGATCACTAAGCGGAAGCGTTACAAGAACGCGGTTGATGGAGTCGTACTCGCAGCGATTCAAATCGCGGAAGATCCGATCTAGCGCCGAACGGACGGCGCCTCCGCGTTCAACACACGTACAGCCCGGGGACGTCTCCTCCTTCTTGGTCCAGCAAGGGGAGAGGAGAAGTTGAGGGAGAACTCCAGCAGCACGACGGCGTGGTGGCAATGGAGCTCGTGGTTCTCCGGCAGAGCTTCGCTAAGCACTACGGAGGAGGAGGAGGAGGTGTATGAGGAGGGAGGGCTGCGCCAGGGAAGAGGTGCGGCTGCCCTCCCACCCCTCCACTATATATAGGGGCAAGGGGAGAGGGGGAGGCGCCCTAGGGTTTCCCCTAGGGGGCGGCGGCCAAGCAGATTGGATCTCCCTAGGGAAAATCCTAGGGAGACTTGCCCCCAAGCCAAGCAGGTGGAAGCTTGCCTCCCAAGCCAGGTGGAGGCGCCCCACCTCCCCAAGTAACGTGGGAAAGGGTGTGGGGGGCGCCCACCCCTTAGTGGGCTGGTTTGCCCCTTCCCCTTTGGCCCATGAGGCCCTCCAACACTTGCCGGGGCTCCCGAAACACCTTTCGGTCATGCTGGCCATAGCCTGGTACCCCCGGAACACTTCCAGACTCCAATACCCTTCGTCCAATATATCGATCTTCACCGCCGGACCATTCCGGAACTCCTCGTGATGTCCGGGATCTCATCCGGGACTCCAAAAAACCTTCGGTAACCACATACTATTTCCCATAACAACTCTAGCGTCACCGAACCTTAAGTGTGTAGACCCTACGGGTTCGGGAATCATGCAGACATGACCGAGACACCTCTCCGGCCAATAACCAATAGCGGGATTTGGATACCCATATTGGCTCCCACATGTTCCATGATGATCTCATCGAATGAACCACGATGTCGGGGATTCAATCAATCCCGTATTCAATTCCCTTTGTCAATCGGTATGTTACTTGCCCGAGATTCGATCGTCGGTATCCCAATACCTCGTTCAATCTCGTTACGGGCAAGTCACTTTACTCGTTCCGTAATGCATGATCCCGTGACTAACTACTTAGTCACATTGAGCTCATTATGATGATGCATTACCGAGTGGGCCCAGAGATACCTCTCCGTCATACGGAGTGACAAATCCCAGTCTCGATTCGTGCCAACCCAACAGACACTTTCGGAGATACCTATAGTGCACCTTTATAGCCACCCAGTTACGTTGTGACGTTTGGTACACCCAAAGCATTCCTACGGTATCCGGGAGTTGCACAATCTCATGGTCTAAGGAAATGATACTTGACATTAGAAAAGCTCTTAGCAAACGAACTACACGATCTTGTGCTATGCTTAGGATTGGGTCTTGTCCATCACATCATTCTCCTAATGATGTGATCCCATTATCAATGACATCCAATGTCCATGGTCAGGTAACCATAACCATCTATTGATCAACGAGCTAGTCAACTAGAGGCTTACTAGGGACATGTTGTGGTCTATGTATTCACACATGTAGTTTCCAGTTAATACAATTATAGCATGAACAATAGACAATTATCATGAACAAGGAAATACAATAATAACCATTTTATCATTGCCTCTAGGGCATATTTCCAACACCATGGACACGTGCTAACCCACGACCGTGGTCCGTTGCATGCGCCCACGTATACGAATACCTGTACAGTCAGCAAACGAAACAACTATACGGGTAACTGTCAAAGGTGTACTCGGCCCTACGCGACCCCACTCATCAGATTTAATGGTCAAAGGCATTGACCCGACGGCAACGTCCGTTGTAACCTGTTCTGAGGGTTTCGGGCAAGGGAGTGGGTGTCAGTGTCAAAACCGGCGGATCTCGGGTAGGGGGTCCCGAACTGTGCGTCTAAGGCGGATGGTAACAGGAGGCGGGGGACACAATGTTGACCCAGGTTCGGGCCCTCTCGATGGAGGTAATACCCTACTTCCTGCTTGATTGATCTTGATGATATGAGTATTACAAGAGTTGATCTACCACGAGATCGTAGAGGCTAAACCCTAGAAGCTAGCCTATGGTATGATTGTTGTTGTCCTATGGATTAAAACCCTCCGGTTTATATAGACACCGGAGGGGGCTAGGGTTACACAGAGTCAGTTACAAGGGAGGAGATCTACATATCCATATTGCCAAGCTTGCCTTCCACGCCAAGGAGAGTTCCATCCGGACATGGGTCGAAGTCTTCAATCTTGTATCTTCATAGTCCAACAGTCCGGCCAAAGGATATAGTCCGGCTGTCCGAGGACCCCCTAATCCAGGACTCCCTCAGTAGCCCCAGAACAAGGCTTCAATGGTGATGAGTCCGGCGCGCAGATTGTCTTCGGCATTGGAAGGCGGGTTCTTCTCCAAATTCTGAATACCTGTTTGAGTAGTGTCCGGCTTCCCATAAATGGTGCACTCTTTGGCTTCCGCGCCTAATAATGGCTATCTTCCACGTGTCCAGCGAATGCGAGAAGCCAGGGCATTTTTACATTTGCCACCCTAGCCATGTGGGTAAATCGTCTATTAAAGAGACGGGGATTCTTAGATCCAGATCACACCATCCTCCCACAGCGAGTATCCATCGGAGCGCGCCCGGAAAAAATCCATTCCAACATGGCCGACCATCGCAGCTCCTCCTCTTGCTCCCGTAGCCCTAAGCCCGGCAATTGGAAGAAGTGTTCCATCCCGCACAGTCAATTAGTAGAGTTACAGACCCAGGGATTTCTCCCTCCAGCGTATATGGTCCCCGTTCGAGCCGGGCTCACCACCTATAATGGCGGGGAGCAAGCGGAGATCTTTCCCAACCCATGCATGGGGGAGCAGGTATGCCTTGTCCCTTACTTATTAAGAGGGCTTGGATTTTGAATTCATCCGTTCTTCCGCGGGCTCCTGGAGTTCTATGGCCTCCAGCTGCATAATTTCACTCCCCCCTCCATATTACGCATCGCTGGTTATGTCGCCCTTTGCGAGCTGTTTCTGGGCTGCGAAGCTCATTTCGAGCTATGGAAGAGGCTATTCTGCCTCGTACCCCGTACACAGGAGGGGTCAATATACCAAGTGGGCGGAGCCGAAATATGGCGCATCGCCGGGACCGGATACCTGTCCGGTACTCCGAAGAAGACATCCGAGGACTGGCCTTCGGAGTGGTTTTATATGGAGGATGTTCCCCTTCTGGACCCTATTCGGATGGGCCTTCCTGAGTTCGACAATGCTCCCCTGAAGAAACGCCGCAGCTGGCGCCCACGGAGCCCCCAGGAGGAAGATAACGGAGAAGTCCTTTACCTGATGGGCCGGATAAAAATGCTGGCTCAATCAGGACTGACAATAATCGAGGTTATGTCAATATGTATAATGCGGGGGGTACAGCCACTTCAATATCGGGGGCATCCCATGTGGCACTTTAACGGAGAAGATGATGCCACCCGCTATGGTCGTAAGGGACCGGACTCAGTCGCTGCTCTAGCAAAAATCCTGTCCGATTTGTACAAAGGAGAGGAAGAGGAGTTCATCCGCACTAAGCCACGGGATGGATTCTCCATGTACAACCCTCCAAGTTGGGTGAGCTGTCACTTTTTACTCCAGACCTTCCTGCATTCTTTGTCATGAATATTTACCTTGCTATTTCATAGCAGGAGCTGCGAAAAGCTATGAGGGAGGTCCACAGCCCGCCTCCACAACCAGAGGACCCTGACCGGGCCCTCGACCCCGGAGTCGAAGAGGATCCGGACATATTTGTGGAGCTGATTGACAGGATGTTCTATCAATTGAGCTGCGATGATGCCATGGTGGCCATCATAGCCGATTATCCTGGACTACTCCCTGCGTCGCATGTAAGTAAAACCGGAGTCCCAACTTCCAAGAAGGATCCCCTTTTCTGCACTTCACCTATTGCACACATATGGGAAGGCCCTCGGGATGCCATGCCGAACCCGCAGTGACTCACCAACAAGGGGCACCGAAGCCGGGTAGGCTTAAAAGGAAGGCGGTCAGGACTGAGACGCCGTTGCAGAGGTATGAAACAAAACCCCGCTCCGTGGTTGTCGTCTTTTAAAATATAATAACGTCCATGTTTCCTAGTAGGAAAAACACTCGCCGGACTATATCCAGAAAGGCTGCCGGTCACGCCTCCACCAGTCGGGCTCCAGAGCCGGACATAGAGGCGGACGCTTACATGGGGCGAACGCCGGATGTTCCTCCTACAGAGGATGCGGATAGGCTATCCTCTACAAATTCCGAAGTGGAGAGCGCCATGAATCACAGGCGTCGCCGGGCCGTACTTCGTGACGCTTGTTTCTCCAAAGAGGCATTCGATGCCTTCAATTCAGGAGACGCGTACATTCGAGCTGCTCAAAATGGTCTTGCCAGAGCCACGGACCAGTATGTAAAGGATATACGAGTGAGGAAATCTAATAATTATGTATATCAGTAGCCCCTGAGACTTGAAACAGTTGACACAATTGATTTAAGGATCATTATTTGTGTAGGTTCTTACAGAGAAGAATACCCAATTGTCTCAAGAGCTGGAAGAGTGCAAAGCCCAGCTACGGGCCAGAGTTGCCGCGCTGAAGGAGTCCGAGAAGGCCCCCGCTGGTAACACTTGTCTCTATTGCAAAGAATGACAGGTACCAGATAGTATGCGGCATGCATGCAAATCTAACAATAGATTCTGCAGATGACTCCGGAGTGAATCCGGAGGTCGTGATAGGGAATGAGCCGCATGCCCAACGACAGCTAAAGGCTGGTGAGCGCGTGCTTAAAAAGGTTAGGCAGGAGAAAAAAAATCTCTAAGATGCCAATATCCAGCTGGGCGTGGAACTGAAAGATGTTTGGGCCCAACTTGCTGACTCCGTAAAGGAGAATAAGAGGCTTCGACGCGGCATTTTTAGTAAGTGCTTGAACGAACTTTTAAAGAGTTCGGCGAAGAAACCGGCTAACAGAGTTATATCTGCAGGTATGCTGACGGGTCGTCCCGAGGAGGAGATGCCCGGGTCTGCGGGTGATCTTCTGCCAGAGCTCTCACAACTGCACGAACAAGTTCGGCAGGTGATGCAGGGCATTGCCCAAGCCTTGTGGCCATCCGTCTCCCTGCCAGGAGGCATGGGGGAGCTTGTAGAGAAGCTCAA
Source organism: Aegilops tauschii subsp. strangulata (assembly GCF_002575655.3). Taxonomy (NCBI): domain Eukaryota; kingdom Viridiplantae; phylum Streptophyta; class Magnoliopsida; order Poales; family Poaceae; genus Aegilops; species Aegilops tauschii. The sequence continues at coordinate 486,332,849 of NC_053041.3, forward strand.
GGGAGCGCGGCGGCGCTTCCGATTATGGAAGATATCAGCCTGCCGACAAGGTGCGAGGGAAGCCTGGGCCATGGTGAAGACGCGGTATACCAAGGCTGACCCTAACCACATGGCCGAGGTCGGACCTGTGGGGCTTGATGGGAAAGAGATCCCCGTCAGTTTGGTGTATGACCAAGTAGAATTAGCCGCAAAGTATTCCCAGCAGGATTGTAGGCTAGACAGCCTGTTGGATGGTATAGAAGAAGAATTTAGTCAGTCTAAGTGACTATGTACTTCAAGTGACATATATTGTCCCTAGCCGGATTGTAAATCATTTGTCATGGCGGACCTTTTCGCTTCGACCTCTGGACCCGATAGTCCGGAGTGTATCCGAATACCCGCTCAATTATGTAAAAACCGGGGTACCCTTGGAAACCAGGCGTAGGGGTCATAAGTGCTTGAACAGACAAGTACCCAACTAGCTATGTTATATTACATGGATAGTAAGAAACATCTTCCAGGGAGAATAGTTCCATTAAGGGTTCCTTTCCCTGGGTACGCATGCCCTAATGTGCATGTCCGAACTGCGAAAAGAGATGCAGGCTATAAACATCTGGGGGCATGTACTAAAATAAATAAAAGTCATCTTTTGTTCACCGACCGAGTATTCCCTTAAGAACACTAGCTTTCGGCTTCACCCAGTCTGAGGTACACATCCGGCTGACCCGGCAGTAACAATCGCAGATGTGCTCCCCTTATGCCCTAGCCGAATTAACGGGAACGTAGGGCATAAACACAAGAGCCAGGAAACCCAGCTTGGCCAAAACTTAAGTCATATAGATGCATATAATGGCGAAAAAAGGTACATGTGGAAGAATAACACATGTGTGGGGCATAGAGCCCGGAAAATAGTTATATTAAGCTTCTGTATAAGAAGCCCCCGGGTATAATGAGCGCGGTTAGCGCGTCAAGATTGTGTAGTCAAGACACAATTTAGCCTTTTAAGGCCTTGAAGAAAAAGGAAAAAAGAAAGAGATAAAAGACAGATAACGGATATGTAAAAAATTGACGGAGGTAAGGAGACGAACATAGAGTCTGGCACTAGGCGTAGAACCTTCGGAGTCTGGCTACGTTCCATGGGTTTGGCTCGAGTCGATTGTCCGATGCATCCCGTAGACGGTACGCTCCACCGGTCAGAACTTGGTCAATAATGAAGGGACCTTCCCATTTGGGCTTGAGCTTGTTCTTTTTCTTCTCCGGTAGTCGTAGAACGAGTTCGCCAACGTTATAGGTTTTGGCCCGTACTTCTCTGCTTTGATACCTTTGAGCCTGTTGCTGATAGAATGCGGAACGGGCTTTTTCCACGTCACGCTCCTCCTCCAGGGCGTCCGAACTATCCTGCCGATCAAGCTCGGCTTCTTTCTCTTCATACATGCGCACTCGAGGTGAGTCATGAATTATGTCGCAGGGCAGTACCGCCTCTGCGCCGTACACCATAAAAAACGGTGTGTATCCGGTAGTGCGATTCGGCGTGGTCCGCAGCCCCCATAGTACGGAGTCGAGCTCCTCTACCCAGTGCGTGTTTGATTCCTTTAAGGACTGCACTAATCTGGGTTTAATTCCGCTCATGATAAGACCATTTGCTCGCTCAACTTGACCATTAGTTTGCGGGTGATAGTCAGAAGCATAATCGAGCTTGATGCCCATGTTGCTGCACCAAAGTTTTACCTCATCGGCTGTAAAGTTCGAGCCGTTATCGGTGATGATGCTGTGGGGGACACCATAACGGTGTACAACCCCAGATATGAAGTCTATCACTGGCCCAAATTCGGCCGTTTTGACTGGTTTTGCTTCTATCCATTTGGTGAATTTATCCACCATGACCAATAAGTATTTTTTTTCTTATGGCTTCCCCCTTTGAGGGGTCCGACCATATCAAGCCCCCAGACCGCAAAGGGCCAAGTAATGGGGATTGTTTGGAGAGCGGTAGGCAGCATATGGCTTTGGTTTGCAAAAAGCTGGCAACTGACGCAACGTTGGAAAAGGTCCTGTGCGTCTGCTCGGGCCGTCGGCCAGTAGAAACATGTATGGAAGGCCTTGCTTACAAGGGCCCGAGCTGCGGCGTGGTGACCGCCGAGTCCAGCATGAATTTCTGCCAAAAGTTGTTGTCCTTCTGTTGGGAATCGTAGCATAATTTTAAAATTTTCCTACGCTCACCAAGATGCATCTATGGAGTGTACTAGCAACGAGGGGAAAGGAGTGCATCTACATACCCTTGTAGATCGCGAGCGGAAGCGTTCCAATGAACGTGGATGACGGAGTCGTACTCGCCGTGATTCAAATCACCGATGACCGAGTGCCGAACGGATGGCACCTCCGCGTTCAACACACGTACGGTGCAGCGACGTCTCCTCCTTCTTGATCCAGCAAGGGGGAAGGAGAGGTTGATGGAGATCCAGCAGCACGACGGCGTGGTGGTGGATGTAGCGGGATGCCGGCAGGGCTTCCCCGAGCTTCTACGAGAGAGAGAGAGAGAGGTGTAGCAGGGGAGGAGGGAGGCGCCCAAGGCTGTAGTATTCTTGCCCTCCCTCCCCCCCTTTTATATAGGCCCCCTGGGAGGGGGGGCGCCTGCCAAACCCATCTAGGGTGGGGGCGGCGGCCAAGGGGGTGCCTTGCCCCCCAGGGCAAGTGGGAAGCCCCCCACCCTAGGGTTTCCAACCCTAGGCGCATGGGGGAGGCCCATGGGGGGGCGCCCAGCCCACTAGGGGCTGGTTCCCTTCCCACTTCAGCCCACGGGGCCCTCCGGGATAGGTGGCCCCACCCGGTGGACCCCCGGGACCCTTCCGATGGTCGAAACTTGACTTCCTATATATAATTATTCACCTCCGGACCATTCCGGAACTCCTCGTGACGTCCGGGATCTCATCCGGGACTCCGAACAACTTTCGGGTTTCCGCATACACATATCTCTACAACCCTAGCGTCACCGAACCTTAAGTGTGTAGACCCTACGGGTTCGGGAGACATGCAGACATGACCGAGACGCCTCTCCGGTCAATAACCAACAACGGGATCTGGATACCCATGTTGGCTCCCACATGTTCCACGATGATCTCATCGGATGAACCACGATGTCGAGGATTCAATCAATCCTGTATACAATTCCCTTTGTCAATCGGTATGTTACTTGCCCGAGATTCGATCGTCGGTATCCCAATACCTTGTTCAATCTCGTTACCGGCAAGTCTCTTTACTCGTACCGCAATGCATGATCCCGTGACTAACGCCTTAGTCACATTGAGCTCATTATGATGATGCATTACCGAGTGGGCCCAGAGATACCTCTCCGTCATACGGAGTGACAAATCCCAGTCTCGATCCGTGCCAACCCAACAGACACTTTCGGAGATACCCTTAGTGCACCTTTATAATCACCCAGTTACGTTGTGACGTTTGGCACACCCAAAGCACTCCTACGGTATCCGGGAGTTGCACGATCTCATGGTCTAAGGAAAAGATACTTGACATTGGAAAAGCTCTAGCAAACGAAACTACACGATCTTTTATGCTATGCTTAGGATTGGGTCTTGTCCATCACATCATTCTCCTAATGATGTGATCCCGTTATCAATGACATCCAATGTCCATAGTCAGGAAACCATGACTATCTGTTGATCAACGAGCTAGTCAACTAGAGGCTTACTAGGGACACGTTGTGGTCTATGTATTCACACATGTATTACGATTTCCGGACAATACAATTATAGCATGAACAATAGACAATTACCATGAACAAAGAAATATAATAATAACCATTTATTATTGCCTCTAGGGCATATTTCCAACACCTTCCTCTTCGGAGATGCACCTTTGAAGGACTCCGGTAGCACTTTTCTTATAAAGCTCTCCCTCGTGGACCTTGTAGGCTTTAGACCGCCGCACAATGCGACGTGCCTCGTTTGGGTCCTCAGGTAGTTCATGCCTAGTTAGGTAGGCCATGAAAGGTTATGTCCACGGGGCGATGACAGCCAAAATCACGTGGGCGGAAGGTGTTATTTCGGTGGCAAAGCCGCCGATTACGTCAGAGTGTTCGGTACCTGGTGTTGTGGCCGGGTCCGGACTATTATTACCAGTCTCTCCTTCCCATACCACGGATGGCTTAAACAGCCTTTCCAAGAAGATATTAGGTGGGACAGGGTCGTGCTTAGCGCCTATGCGGGCGAGGATATCCGTCGTATGATTGTTTTCCCGGACCACATGGTGGAATTCAAGCCCCTCGAACCGAGCTGACATTTTGGGGATGGCATTGCGATAAGCCGCCATTGTTGGATCCTTGGCGTCGAAGTCTCCGTTTATTTGATATATTCCGAGGTTCGAATCCCCCCGCACCTCTAGGCGTTGAATGCCCATGGAGACTGCCATCCGGAGACCGTGTAACACGGCCTCGTATTCTGCTGCGTTGTTGGAGTCTATGTATAGTATTTGGAGTACATACTGGACTGTATCTCCGGTGGGGGATGTCAGGACGACACCAGCCCCCAGACCCACCAGCATTTTAGAGCCGTCGAAGTGCATGATCCAATTAACAGTACGCGCCGTATTCTTTAGAGAGTTCGGGTTCTGTCCATTCGGCGACAAAATCGGCCAGTACTTGTGACTTAATGGCTCACCGTGGTTTATATGTTATGTCGAACGGGAGGAGCTCGATAACCCATTTAGCAATCCGGCCCGTGGCATCGCGGTTGTTTATTATGTCGTTGAGTGGTACTTCCGAGGCCACTGTAATTGAACACTCTTGAAAGTAGTGTCGTAATTTCCGGGATGCCATGAATACCGCGTATGCTATCTTTTGATAATGTGGGTGCCGTGATTTGCATGGAGTGAGGACAGTGGATACATAGTATACCAGCTTTTGAAGTGGGAATTTATGTCCGTCCGTCTCTCGTTCGACGACGAGCACTGCGCTTACAACTTGGTGAGTTGCCGCTATATATAACAGCATTGGTTCGTCGACATTTGGCGCGGCCAAGATTGGTTTGGTGGCCAGGATGGCTTTTATTTCTTCCAATCTGGCTGTGGCCGCATCCGTCCACTCGAAGTGCTCGATGCATCGAAGAAGGCGATAAAGGGGTAGGGCCTTTTCTCCTAATCGGGAGATAAAGCGGCTTAAGGCCGCCACGCATCCAGTTAATTTCTGAATTTTCTTGAGGTCTGTTGGGATAGCCAACTATGACAGAGCTCAGATTTTAGCCGGATTTGCTTCGATTCCTCTACTAGAGACGATGAATCCCAGGAGCTTTCCGGCGGGCACGCCAAAAATGCATTTTTCCGGATTGAGCTTGATGTCGTATGTTCTAAGATTGTCGAACATGAGCCTCAAGTCGTCTATTAAGGATTCGGCGTGTCTGGTTTTAACGACCACATCGTCTATGTATGCCTCCACTATTTAGCCGATCTGTGTTTCCAGGCATGTCTGAATCATGCGTTGACAGGTTGCACCGGCGTTCTTAAGCCCGAAAGGCATGGTGTTAAAACAGAAGGGGCCATATGGGGTGATAAATGACGTTGCGGCTTGGTCGGACTCCGCCATCTTGATTTGATGGTATCCGGAGTATGCGTCGAGGAAACACAATGAGTCGTGTCCTTCAGTAGCGTCGATAATTTGATCGATGCGGTGGAGGGGGAAGGGATCCTTGGGGCAAGCCTTGTTAAGGTCCTTGAAATCGACACATAGGCGCCATGATTTATCCTTCTTTGGTACCATCACCAGGTTTGCTAGCCAGTCCGAATGTTTTATTTCTCTAATGAATCCGGCCTCCAGTTACTTGGCTAGCTCCTCTCCCATGGCTTGTCGCTTAGGTTCAGAGAAACGCCGAAGAGTCTGCTTGACCGGCTTGAATCCCTTTAGAATGTTAAGGCTATGCTCGGCCAGCCTGCGTGGGATTCCAGGCATGTCTGAAGGATGCCAGGCGAATATGTCCCAATTCTCGCGCAAGAACTCCCGTAGTGCGGAGTCTACAGCGGGGTTTAACTGTGCCCCGATGGATGCTGTTTTTGTAGGGTCCGTTGGGTGGACTTGGAATTTGACTATTTCATCCGCTGGTTTAAAAGAGGTGGGATTGGATCTTTTGTCGAGTATCACGTCGTCCCTGTCCACTGTGGAGCGCAGCGCAGTTAATTCCTCGGCCGCGAGGGCTTCGGATAACGCCTCGAGGGCCAGTGCGGCTGTTTTGTTTTCGGCGCGGAGTGCTATGTCCGGATCACTAGCTAGAGTGATGATTCCATTGGGCCCGGACATTTTGAGCTTCATGTACCCGTAATGGGGTATGGCTTGGAAGATCGTGAATGCCTCCCGCCCTAGAAGGGCATGGTATCCGCTATTGAACGGGGCCACTTGGAATGTGATTTCTTCGGACCTATAATTCTCCGGCGTGCCGAATACCACATCTAGTGTGATTTTCCCAGCACATCGTGCCTCCCGGCTAGGGATGATTCCTCTGAAGGTCGTGCTGCTTTGCTCAATGCGGTTTCTGTCTATTTCCATTTTTTGAAGAGTCTCCTCATAGATGAGGTTTAATCCGCTGCCGCCGTCCATGAGCACTTTAGTAAGCCGGAAGCCATCCACAATTGGACTAAGGACCAAGGTGGCTGGTGCTCGGGCTGTTCGGAATTTAGGTTCGTCACTGGCATTGAACGTGATAGCCGTATCGCTCCATGAATTTATTGCTGCCATGTGGCAGACTTCGGCAAGGCTGCGGAGTGCTCGCTTACGCCTATTATTTGAGGCGAAGGTCTCGAAGACTGTCAATACTGTATTGTTGTTTTCCACGGGATGGTACTCTGCGGTATTGTTAATGAGGAGATCCTCACCGCTCTTGGCCACCTGTCGGAGTACCCAACATGCTCTAAGGCTGTGTGTTGGTATGGTATCCGCTGTACTGTGAATTTTGCATGGCCCATTAAGCCATCCCTCCAATACGGTTCCACGCCCTGTAGTGGGCTTTTGCTTCATTGTAATTGGGTCGGGCGACTTACGAGAGTGCACCCTTTTAGTTCGGACTGGGGGTTTTGTCAGAGCCGGAGGATCCCAAAATTTTGTTTGGGTTTTCCAGGCGCTTTCCATCGCACAGTACTTCCGTACTATGGCCGCCAAGTCAGTGAAGTGTGCTATGTCACGGCGACTTATGGCGTTGAGGATTCCCTTGTCCGTGCAATTATTGCAAAAGAATGAAATTGAATCTTCCTCGCGACAGTCCTTGACCTTGTTCATTACAAGGAGGAATCTGGCCCAATAGTGGTGTACTGTCTCCTGGGACTCTTGTCTAATGTGGGAAAGATCGTTTATATCTGGGTGGGTGGGTGGATTTAAATCCGAACCTTGACCCGATCTAAGACCCAAGGGCGGAGGAGTTTCCGATCTTGGCAGTTCGGGCTCCGGGATGTTGCCCAATAGGTCTGGCCCGCTGCCTGATTCTAGGTTCCGGGTTTGGGCGATGTCCTCCCGTAGACGGGTATCCGGCTCGGAGAGCTCGGGAATCCGGACATAGTTTGTCCTCAAGATAGAGGAAGAATCGCCGCATTGCTCCTCTACCGCCGCTATCTGATAGGTGACCGGCGGGGAGTTAATCTCCCTTTGGTCGGGTTTAAGCCCGATCTGATCATAGTCCGTAGCGACTCCCAAAGCGGCGATGCGATCCAAGAGCTCGTTCAAGGAAGAGAGCTCTGTTGGATCCAACTGCTCGGCGAGTCCCGAGCTGACGTCGAGGCTGTTTTCGATGACCCGAGAAGTCATCGTCGGCGCAGCGGCCGAACAGGCGGTCATGACGAGACCGCCTAGTCGGAGAGTTTGGCCTACAACCAGGGCTCCCCCAGAGGTGATGTTGTCCTTGACAACAAGGCGAGCCATCCAGCCTTATGATGACGGCACAGTGGAACTCTCAATGAAAGCACCAATGTCGGTGTCAAAACCGGCGGATCTCGGGTAGGGGGTCCCGAACTGTGCGTCTAAGGCGGATGGTAACAGGAGGCGGGGGACACAATGTTTACCCAGGTTCGGGCCCTCTCAATGGAGGTAATACCCTACTTCCTGCTTGATTGATCTTGATGATATGAGTATTACAAGAGTTGATCTACCACGAGATCGTAGAGGCTAAACCCTAGAAGCTAGCCTATGGTATGATTGTTGTTGTCCTACGGACTAAAACCCTCCGGTTTATATAGACAACGGAGGGGGCTAGGGTTACACAGAGTCGGTTACAAGGGAGGAGATCTACATATCCGTATTGCCAAGCTTGCCTTCCACCCCAAGGAGAGTCCCATCCAGACACGGGTCGAAGTCTTCAATCTTGTATCTTCATAGTCCAACAGTCCGGCCAAAGGATATAGTCCGACTGTCCGAGGACCCCCTAATCCAAAACTCCCTTAGTGGGGAAAAGTGAGCAAAAGTTAACAGAGTGGGGATGAATGAGTAGAGCTAAGGAACCAGGGGCACAGAAATAAAAAACCCTTGTAGCAATGATGCAATGCGAAATCCGAACTTGGTGTTCCCATGCTTGAAAAGTTCTTGGATGTAGGGGCATACTCCGCCACTTGCACACCTCTCGGTGGTGCATGATTCACTTGGTTGATACAACTGGACCATCGGTTGCATTGGACATGAATGGTGCTCTAACGATGCCTAAGAGAACCTTGCGTGCGGCTTGATTGCACATCCATGGAGTTGTTGTAGTGGTCGGCAATTCACTCCCAAGACATAGTCTTCATTTGATCCGTTCCAATTGTTGCATCCATGGAGATACTCATCCAAGCATCGCAAAGAGCAACATCCTATTTGTGATTGTAGTTGGCGGTACGTGACCTTGACCACCGTGTGCTTCCTTTGGTCACCTCCAACCTCCTCTTCCTCATTTCCCACCTCCTCATCGGGCTCCTCCTCTTCCTCGACCATCTCCTCCTCTTGCTCCATGTCTTGGACCACATCCGAATGATGCCAAATGGAGTCATAGTTGAGCTCGTCAAGTCCCATCGTGGCCGAGGAGTCCAAAGACGCTAAGAACTCAGCCGTGTTCATCTCTGCACTATGACAACGAAATAAAGAAACTACATCACCATCGGCTACAAACAATCACTAATTGGCTACAAACAATCACCGTGGCCTAGATTTTTTTACCTTGTAGGCATTTGATTGAGAACTTGGCGGCCACGATGTTTGTTGCCGGCTACGGCTGCTGCCCGCACTGGAGCAGTGGTCGTAGGCGGCGCCGGAGTAGCTGCACGAGGTGTCGGCTAAGGACGAGGCGCTGATGTGGCCTTCTTCATCTTCTTCTTCATGGCAGCCTTGGCGAGCGCCACCGTCAGCTTTCGAGCTTATTTGGCTCCGGCGGGAGCGGCGAGAGGGCGGCGGGTGATATGTCCATTTTGCATCATGTTTTCTTACTGTTATTTATAATGTTTTTATCCATAATAATGATTTTTGGAGTAATTCTAATGCCTTTTCTCTCATAATTTGCAAGGTACACACCAAGAGGGAGAATTCCGACAGCTGGAAATCTGGACCAGAAAAAGCTACGTCAGGCCACCTATTCTGCACAACTCCAAACAAGCTGAAACTTCACGGAGATTTTTTGATGGAATATTTAAGAATTATTGGAGCAAATAACTACCAGAGGGGGCCCACCAGGTGGGCACAACCCACCTAGGCCTGCTAGGAAGCCCAGGCGCGCCCTGCTGGGTTGTGCTCACCCAGGCCCACCTCCGGTGCCCATCTTCTGGTATATAGGTCATTATGACCTAGAAAAAAATAAGAGGAGTACTTTCGGGACGGAGCGCCGCCGTCTCGAGGCGGAACTTGGGCAAGAGCACTTTTGCCCTCCAGCGGAGCGATTCCGCCGAGGGAACTTCCCTCCCGTAGGGGGAAATCATCGTCCTCATCATCACCAACAACTCTCCCATCTTGGGGAGGGCAATATCCATCAACATCTTCAACAGCACCATCTCATCTCAAGCCCTAGTTCATCTCTTGTGTTCAATCTTGTTACCGGAACTATAGATTGGTGCTTGTGGGTGACTAGTAGTGTTGATTACATCTTGTAGTTGATTACTATATGGTTTATTTGGTGGAAGATTATATGTTCAGATCCAATATGCTATTTAATACTCCTCTGATCATGAGCATGTTTATCATTTGTGAGTAGTTACTTTTGTTCTTGAGGTCACGGGACAAATCATGTTGCAAGTAATCATGTGAACTTGATATGTGTTCGATATTTTGATAGTATGTATGTTGTGATTCCCTTAGTGGTGTATTTGGGCCTAAGGGAACGCATTGTGGAGTAGCAATTAGATGATGGGTTGCGAGAGTGACAGAAGCTTAAGCCCCAGTTTATGCGCTATTCCGTAAGGGACCGATTGTATCCAAAAGTTTAATGCTATGGTTAGAATTTATTCTTAATACTTTTCTCGTAGTTGCGGATGCTTGCGGGAGGGTTAATCATAAGTAGGAGGGTTGTTCAAGTGAGAACAACACCTAAGCACCGGTCCACCCACGTATCAAATTATCAAAGTAGAGAACATAAATTAAACCAACATGATGAAAGTGACTAGATATAATTCCCGTGTACCCTCGAGAACGTTTTGCTTATCATAAGAGACCGCTTTGGCCTGTCCTTTGCCTCAAACGGATTGGACTACCTTGCTGCACTTTTGTTACTACTATTGTTACTTGCTCGTTACAAATTACCTTGCTATCAAACTACTCCGCTACTTACAATTTCAGCCCTTGCAGACATTACCTTACTGAAAACTACTTGTCATTTCCTTCTGCTCCTCGTTGGGTTCGACACTCTTACTTATCGAAAGAGCTACAATTAATCCCCTATACTTGTGGGTCATCAAGGCTATTTTCTGGCGCCGTTGCCGAGGAGTGAAGCGCCTTTGGTAAGTGGAATTTGGTAAGGAAACATTTATATAGTGTGCTGAAAGTTATTGTCACTTGTTACTATGGAAAACAATCCTTTGAGGGGTTTATTCGGGGTACCTTCACCTTGTCCGGAACCACAATTAGCTACCCCTCAACCTACTACACCTACTGAAAATATTGAATCTGAAATTCCTTCAGGTATGTGATGTCTCCTACACAACCTTCTTCTTGTAGACGTTGTTGGGCCTCCAAGTGCAGAGGTTTGTAGGACAGTAGCAAATTTCCCTCAAGTGGATGACCTAAGGTTTATCAATCTGTGGGAGGCATAGGATGAAGATGGCCTCTCTCAAGCAACCCTGCAACCAAATAACAAAGAGTCTCTTGTGTCCCCAACACACACAATACAATGGTAAATTGTATAGGTGCACTCGTTCGGCGAAGAGATGGTGATACAAGTGCAATATGGATGGTATATATGTAACATCCCAAAATTCTAAAATTTTGGAATGTTATAATAAACAGATAGATTGGATTGATTGTTTGATTGATTGACTAAAAGTGAGTGGAATTCGAAATCTTTTGAAAGTTAAATGAGAGGGAATAAAAGGACTTTCCCAAACTTTCATTTCGCTTTTATGATCTCCATGAATTCAAATTCTTTTCACCACAAAACCCTAGAGAGAAGATGACATGACTTCTTCCATTTATTTAAATGACAAGGGGTGTTGAAAATAATTGAATTTCATCTGAGAATATTTCCAATTCTGAAACTTTATGCAACTCAATGATTTTCACGAGCGAAGATAAAATGACTTCTTCAAAACATATGAAATATGAGTTGGGAGTTTCAAAGGATCAAATTCAAGTCTTTTTGGAAATTATTTTTAATTTGGAGTTATTTGGGTTTTATTCAAATTATTTTTCTCCAAAATAAAACTATACAGAAAATAGGGTAACATGATTCCCTACATCAGAAAATTGGAGAGAAATAAATTTGAAATCATTTTGGTATTTTTAAAATGATTTTTATTGGATTTTATTAAGGCAGTAGCACTCTTTGCTTTATGTAAATTTGTGAGGATTTTATTTGACTTCACAAAAATGTTCATGTTGTAGAAAATCTTTTTCTGAAAATTTTGATATATTATATGCCTATATAATAGTTTTATTTATTTCGTTTTTATTATTTTTCTTTGTCTGGAAAATGTTTAAAAAAACTCTTCGAACAGTGCCAGGCCAAAGCCCAGCACTACTCTCTCTCTCTCTCCCGCTCTCCGCCAACTGGGCCGGCCCAGCTCCAGCTAGGCCGCGGCCCAGCGCACCCGCGCCCGTCCCCGACTCCGGCGGAGTCCGCCTCCGCCACGGAATCGCCGCCGCCGCTGTGCCTGTGCGGGACTCCCTCCGCCGCCTCTCCGTTGCCCCTCCTCCACGCCTCGGAGCCGCCCCGCCCTCTTATAAAGCCGGAGCCCCGGGCCCTATCTCTCTCTCTCCTCTCTTCTCGCCGCCGCCTCGAGCCGCATCGCCGACGCCGCCGCTGCCAACCGCCGCCGCCGCCGCCGCGCCTCGCCTAGCCCCGCGCCGCCCGCGCTGCTGCCTCCGCCGCCCCGCGCCGCTCCGCCGCCCGCGCCTTGCCCCGCGCCCGAAGCCGAGCCGCCGCGCCGGAGCTCGCCGCCGCCATTGCCCCGCCTCGCCGGAATCTCCCCGCCGGCGCCGAACCGCTGCTGAACCGGTATAACCCGCCGGTCCAATCCGGTTTTTTTCAAGTTCGTTTAAAAAAACTAGACTAGATATGTTTCTTTTAGGTTTTATTAAACAGCGAACGTCCACTGTTTAGATCCTATAAATGAACGTTCATTATTTAGCTTTTCCTTTTTCTGTTTATTTTTCGCCAGGGACCTATCTGTGATGATTTTATTTACAGTTTAGTCCCTGCTCTTCAAACGGTCACAACTTTTTACTCGTTTGTCCAAATCCAACGAAACCAAGGCCCACGTCTTCGTTATGATCCCCTCTTTCTGGTAAAACAACTTGAACATGTTTTTGAAAGTTTTAAAATTTTAATTAGATCAGATTTGAATTCAAACTTCGTTTGATCATAACTTGAGTTTCGTAGCTCCAATTTAGTTGATTCTTTTTGCAAATCGAAGCTCTTGACCTAAACTTTATGATAAGGCCAAATTCATATAATTTTGGTACTGTTAGAAATTGTTTTATGTTGCAAGAGTTATTTGCTTGGTTTTGATGTTTTCCGAATCGTCTTCTTCGTTCTTTCTAATCTTTTGAGTGATTGCTTATGTGTGGTTACCATTGCTTGCTTATGATAGATTGACCGGAGTGTGACGAGTAGATCTATCCAGAGTTTTGAGTGCGAATCATCTTCATAAACATTGCAGGCAAGTAACACTTTGATCATACTTTTCCATACCCAGTTTTATTGCATTAGATCAATCCTCAAACATTGCATGATTAGGATCTAATTAAATTGTGGGTTTTGGGAAGTAGTTGATGAGGTAGGAACCTATTGCCCTGTTTATTATCAAACCTTTGGGAGTTACTTCTACGTTTGCTTATATTGCTATGCTATGCTCGTAGACGTGGATTGGGTTTGAGTGAATTTCCATGACAGATGTGAGGTTGTTAATTAATGGTTCAACTTAAGGTGGCTACTTAAATAAACATCTGGGTGGATTGAGGCACCTGGAGAACCAAGTGTTGCCTGTATTTTTGGATATCCCGGAGTACCCGTGTGATCATCCTATGGACCGCCACCCAGACTCAAAGGGATCATAAGATTATTCATGCTAGAAACTTTCGTGTGCAGCCACAAGCTATTATGGGCTCTAGCATAGTTGAGTATGTTGCATGACCTCTTCCAGTGGTAGGCTAGCAGATGTAGGGGGTGTAGGTGGTACTGTGTACCCAGGGTTAGAATTAATGCTTCTGAAAGACTGTGTCTCGGTCATCCGTTTCTCAAACATCATGCAGTGCGAGAACCAAGCGGAGGCGATCGAGTCTTGTGGGGAAAAGTGCACAAACCTCTGCAGAGTGTACAAACTAATCATGATTAGTCGTGTCCCCTGTTATGGACAACTTGAGTATCTAGTACCTGGATTATCATGTGTATCTCATCATGTTACTTAAGTTAAATTTGATTGGGTTTAATCACGTGCTTAATTGGGATTGAGTTGGAGGTACCTTCTCAATGTTTAACAACCACCATGATAGTTAAATAAAATTTATTCCTTTGCAGTAGGGAAAAATTGGCTTTTCGCAAAAACATTATAACCATAGAGCTTTTCCACCAGCCATATATGCATGTAGTGATAGCCTTTGTTCATCATTTCTCTATGGTGTGAATTTGCCAGCATATTCCATGTGCTGACCCGTTTTTCGGGCTGCAACGTTTCATGTTGCAGGATTCTTACGACGAGTAAGTGATACGTTAGGGTTACGATTTCTACACTCAACTTTGCCGTTGGTGTTGATGGGAATCCACAACCTTGCTACTTCCGCTATTTGGATTGAGGTAATAGTATTTACGTTACTTTATACATGTGATTTACCTCTGTTATAAATCCTCGAGTACTGTGTGTGTCAGCATACCGATCCAGGGATAACACTTAAGCACAGAGACTTGATCCATTCGGGTCGGGTCGCTACAAGATGGTATCAGAGCACATGTTGACTGTAGGACGTGACCCTAGAAACTGGCAGGCCCATAGGAAGGATTTGCCCTAAAACTTTCGTTTTCAAAAAGATCTTTTACCTCTCTCCTTTTCTGAGTCTTATTCAAATATTCCCTTTTAGTGAGACCATACCCCTTTCTTCTTTTGGACCACTCGAAGATTCGACGGATAAGACCACTTCAAGAAGTACAAGATATCGGACAACTAAGACCATTCGGAATGAAGAGGATTTTGCCGTGCATTATGATAATGGAAACTACAACGGTTGAAGACTCCGAAGACTGGGAGAATTTGAAGGCTCTGAAGAATTTCCAGATTGGTATAGGAAGGCTACCCTTATGGAACTTGGTAGACTATGGAAGCCGTCAATACCCGAGACCAAGGTGTATCAGAGAAAGACCGGAACATGGAGCATTAGAACTCAAAGTTTTTGTTAAGAAAACCCAAAGACAGGAGATATCAGTTATGGAATGAAAGCTCATGGCAGTAACATGGGCATAGACACGGCTATCCATGGTGTTATTACCCGTTTATGCTATTTTCACCGTGCAGAGTTAAGCATGCAGATGCATGGAAGGATTGGATGGTAGAAAGCTGATGGAGCACCTATCAGCAAGATGAAGTTTTAACTTTAGACCGATGTATCACCAGGATCTGGAGCATTACATCAGGAAGTTTAAAGATGAACCTTCAGGAAGCAGTATTGGACAAGTAAGCATTTCGTGAAGGACTCATCACCCAGAAGCTGAAAGTAGCCAAGCTGGGAAAGCGAAACCTCGAGATATGTCAGAAGTAATATGTTTCCGTTGTGATGAAGCAGGGCACTTTGCCAGAGAATGCCCCAAGGAGACGGAGACGGGTGACAAATAGTTGAGTGCAACGAGAAATATAGTAGTAGTAGTGTGGACATTTCTTTTATTAGTGAGGTGTCGGATTGAGGCATGTAATGGAATGCAGGAGATTGTAATATTTGAGAATCAATAAAGTTAGCATCATTGGTATTGATTTGGATTTTATGAGTTGTTACTCTATGAAGAAAGATTTTGACCATTTTCGAGGATATGAGAAATATGGTCTATGGAAGATTGTGCATTTTAAAGGTGGTAGTACCCTGTGAGGAAACTTGACCCTTGGAAAAAGGTAATGATATTCCACGAAGTGGATTTCGAACAAAATAAGTATGAGTTTTATCTCGATATGTTGGATACCCCAAGAATATGAGGGTATGGAGTATTATTGGATGTAAAGGAGGCAGTCTATGAAATTGGAGACAAAGCATGTCTTCGTGTGTCCCCTCTGCGAGGAGTTAAACTATTTGGAGTTAAGGGAAAGTTAGCCCCGAGATTTGTAGGACCATACCGAGTTTTGGAGCGTATGGGAGAAGTGGCCAACAAGCTGGATTCACCCGAAGGACTGTCAGGAGTTCATGATGTGTTTCACGTTTCGCAGTTGAAGAAGTGCCATGCAGAGATGGCCAATTTTCCCCTCTAAGGACGCTTGACCCTGGAAAGGATAATGATGTTCCACGAAGTGGGGTATGGACTTCATAAGTATAAGTTTTTTTTCGGTATGTGGGATATCCCACGAGGATGAAGAGATAAATGACTATTGGATATAAAGGAGGTATGATGTTGGAAATATGGATCAATGGAAATTCCATGATGAGTCTGTGTAATCATGTCCCAAATTTGTGCCAATAGAAGGAAGGGAGACAATAAAATTGGATGGATTTAAGAATGCTGGAAGCTGGATGTTGGAATAATGATCACTTGCCCGATAATGAGTTCAAAAATTTCAAGTGATGAGATGGGCCATAACCCACAGGCCCAGGACCTGCCAAGAAGCAAGCACATTCTTGCTAAAGGAAAAACCCTGGAAGAAGTTACGATTTTATCGACAAACGATCTATAGGAGTTACGCAAAACCCGAGGGTTGGGAAGGAACGATAGATGTTTGTTTGGCTTGCAGAATCCATGGATTTATCCGAACTTGGTTCATCGACAAGAGAAATTCTGCAATGCTTGTGAGGATGACCGAGTGTTAGAATGCGAGATTCGCTAAACCATATACAAGGTAATGATTTGGGTGCGGGATGGATTGATCACCATACCGACTTACTCTTATTATTCGCTTTGCTATACGGGATGGTAAATCTGAGTGACTTACCCATAGTAGAGTGACGACGATTTAAACCTTGTTTAAACCTTGGTATAGGTATTGTCCCTTGTACACGGCAGTTGTTGCCAACCGTAGGTTATACGGTGAGGTTCAACCCAGACCCATTTCCTGCAGGAAACCATAAATCGTTGACCACCATGAGATATCGATAGTTGTTTAGTTTTGGCGCCAGACCCGTCAGCTAAGAAGACCCAGTCATGGAAGAACCATACCAAGATGAAAGGATACAGAAGAGTTGAGGAAAAAGGTTATGCCACTACCTGAAGAGCCCATTATCCTTACAATCTGAGAAGACCGACCCTATCAAGGATAAGGATGGAGTATATGAGTATTGATGCGACCGTAACCATGCTTCTAAGGGTGGTAGCACCCCAGACCCCGGTGATGATCGATGGATTTTGAGAAGACCCCAAACCCTAACCTATTTCTTGCTAGCCTCTCCGAATCTCGAGGACGAGATTCATTTTAAGGGTGGTAGTTTGTAACATCCCAAAATTCTAAAATTTTGGAATGTTATAATAAACAGATATATTGGATTGATTGACTGAAAGTGAGTGGAATTCGAAATCTTTTGAAAGTTAAATGAGAGGGAATAAAAGGACTTTCCCAAACTTTCATTTTGCTTTTATGATCTCCATGAATTCAAATTCTTTTCACCACAAAACCCTGGAGAGAAGATGACATGACTTCTTCCATTTATTTAAATGACAAGGGGTGTTGAAAATAATTGAATTTCATCTGAGAATATTTCCAATTCTGAAACTTTATGCAACTCAATGATTTTCACGAGCGAAGATAAAATGACTTCTTCAAAACATATGAAATATGAGTTGGGAGTTTCAAAGGATCAAATTCAAGTCTTTTTGGAAATTATTTTTAATTTGGAGTTATTTGGGTTTTATTCAAATTATTTTTCTCCAAAATAAAAATATACAGAAAATAGGGTAACATGATTCCCTACATCGGAAAATTGGAGAGAAATAAATTTGAAATCATTTTGGTATTTTTAAAATGATTTTTATTGGATTTTATTAAGGCAGTAGCACTCTTTGCTTTATGTAAATTTGTGAGGATTTTATTTGACTTCACAAAAATGTTCATGTAGTAGAAAATCTTTTTCTGAAAATTTTGATATATTATATGCCTATATAATAGTTTTATTTATTTTGTTTTTATTATTTTTCTTTGTCTGGAAAATGTTTAAAAAAACTCTTCGAACAGTGCCAGGCCGAAGCCCAGCACTGCTCTCTCTCTCTCTCTCCCGCTCTCTGCCGACTGGGCCGGCCCAGCTCCAGCTAGGCTGCGGCCCAGCGCACCCGCGCCCGTCCGCGACTCCGGCGGAGTCCGCCTCCGCCACGGAATCGCCGCCGGCGCCGTGCCCGTGCGGGACTCCCTCCGCCGCCTCTCCGTTGCCCCTCCTCCACGCCTCGGAGCCGCCCCGCCCTCATATAAAGCCGGAGCCCCGGGCCCCTATCTCTCTCTCTCCTCTCTTCTTGCCGCCGCATCGCCGCCGCCGCCGCTGCCAACCACCGCCGCCGCTGCCGCGCCTCGCCTAGCCCCGCGCCGCCCGCGCTGCTGCCTCCGCCGCCCGCGCCTTGCCCCGCGCCCGAAGCCGAGCCGCCGCGCCGGAGCCCGCCGTCGCCACTGCGCCGCCTCGCCGGAATCTCCCCGCAAGCGCCGAATCGCTCCTGAACCGGTATAACCCGCCGGTCCAATCCGGTTTTTTTTCAAGTTCGTTTTAAAAAAAACCTAGACTTGATCTGTTTTTTTTAGGTTTTATAAAACAGCGAACGTCCACTGTTTAGATCCTATAAACGAACGTTCATTATTTAGCTTTTCCTTTTTCTGTTTATTTTTCGCCAGGGACCTATCTGTGGTGATTTTATTTACAGTTTAGTCCCTGCTCTTCAAACGGTCACAACTTTTTACTCGTTTGTCCAAATCCAACGAAACCAACGCCCACGTCTTCGTTATGATCCCCTCTATCCGGTAAAACAACTTGAACATGTTTTTGAATGTTTTAAAATTTTGAATTAGATCAGATTTGAATTCAAACTTCGTTTGATCATAACTTGAGTTTCGTAGCTCCGATTTAGTTGATTCTTTTTGCAAATCGAAGCTCTTCACCTAAACTTTCTGATAAGGCCAAATTCATATAATTTTGGTACTGTTAGAAATTGTTTTATGTTGCAAGAGTTATTTACTTGGTTTTGATGTTTTCCGAATCGTCTTCTTCGTTCTTTCTGATCTTTTGAGTGATTTCTTATGTGTGGTTACCATTGCTTGCTTACGATAGATTGACCGGAGTGTGACGAGTAGATCTATCCAGAGTTTTGAGTGCGAATCATCTTCATCAACATTGCAGGCAAGTAACACTTTGATCATACTTTTCCATACCCAGTTTTATTGCATTAGATCAATCCTCAAACATTGCATGATTAGGATCTAATTAAATTGTGGGTTTTGGGAAGTAGTTGATGAGGTAGGAACCTATTGCCCTGTTTATTATCAAACCTTTGGGAGTTACTTCTACGTTTGCTTATATTGCTATGCTATGCTCGTAGACGTGGATTGAGTTTGAGTGAATTTCCATGACAGATGTGAGGTTGTTAATTAATGGTTCAACTTAAGGTGGCTACTTAAATAAACATCTGGGTGGATTGAGGCACCTGGAGAACCCAGTGTTGCCTGTATTTTTGGATATCCCGGAGTACCCGTGTGATCATCCTATGGACCGCCACCCAGACTCAAAGGGATCATAAGATTATTCATGCTAGAAACTTCCGTGTGCAGCCACAAGCTATTATGGGCTCTAGCATAGTTGAGTATGTTGCATGACCTCTTCAAGTGGTAGGCTAGCAGATGTAGGGGGTGTAGGTGGTACTGTGTACCCAGGGTTAGAGTTAATGCTTCTGAAAGACTGTGTCTCGGTCATCCGTTTCTCAAACATCATGCAGTGCGAGAACCAAGCGGAGGCGATCGAGTCTTGTGGGGAAAATTGCACAAACCTCTGCAGAGTGTACAAACTAATCATGATTAGCCGTGTCCCCGGTTATGGACAACTTGAGTATCTAGTACCTGGATTATCATGTGTATCTCATCATGTTACTTAAGTTAAATTTGATTGGGTTTAATCACGTGCTTAATTGGGATTGAGTTGGAGGTACCTTCTCAATGTTTAACAACCACCATGATAGTTAAATAAAATTTATTCCTTTGCAGTAGGGAAAAATTGGCTTTTCGCAAAAACATTATAACCATAGAGCTTTTCCACCAGCCATATATGCATGTAGTGATAGCCTTTGTTCATCATTTCTCTATGGTGTGAATTTGCCAGCATATTCCATGTGTTGACCCGTTTTTCGGGCTGCAACGTTTCATGTTGCAGGATTCTTACGACGAGTAAGTGATACGTTAGGGTTACGATTTCTACACTCAACTTTGCCGTTGGTGTTGATGGGAATCCACAACCTTGCTACTTCCGCTATTTGGATTGAGGTAATAGTATTTACGTTACTTTATACATGTGATTTACCTCTGTTATAAATCCTCGAGTACTGTGTGTGTCAGCATACCGATCCAGGGATAACACTTAAGCACAGAGACTTGATCCATTCGGGTCGGGTCGCTACAAGATGGTATCAGAGCACATGTTGACTGTAGGACGTGACCCTAGAAACTGGCAAGCCCATAGGAAGGATTTGCCCTAAAACTTTCCTTTTCAAAAAGATCTTTTACCTCTCTCCTTTTCTGAGTCTTATTCAAATATTCCCTTTTAGTGAGACCATACCCCTTTCTCCTTTTGGACCACTCGAAGATTCGACGGATAAGACCACTTCAAGAAGTACAAGATATCGGACAACTAAGACCATTCGGAATGAAGAGGATTTTGCCGTGCATTATGATAATGGAAACTACAACGGTTGAAGACTCCGAAGACTGGGAGAATTTGAAGGCTCTGAAGAATTTCCAGATTGGTATAGGAAGGCTACCCTTATGGAACTTGGCAGACTATGGAAGCCGTCAATACCCGAGACCAAGGTGTATCAGAGAAAGACCGGAACATGGAGCATTAGAACTCAAAGTTTTTGTTAAGAAAACCCAAAGACAGGAGATATCAGTTATGGAATGAAAGCTCATGGCAGTAACATGGGCATAGACACGGCTATCCATGGTGTTATTACCCGTTTATGCTATTTTCACCGTGCAGAGTTAAGCATGCAGATGCATGGAAGGATTGGATGGTAGAAAGCTGATGGAGCACCTATCAGCAAGATGAAGTTTTAACTTTATACTGATGTATCACCAGGATCTGGAGCATTACATCAGGAAGTTTAAAGATGAACCTTCAGGAAGCAGTATTCGACAAGTAAGCATTTCGTGAAGGACTCATGACCTAGAAGCTGAAAGTAGCCAAGATGGGAAAGCGAAACCTCGAGATATGTCAGAAGTAATATGTTTCCGTTGTGATGAAGCAGGGCACTTTGCCAGAGAATTCCCCAAGGAGACGGAGACGGGTGACAAATAGTTGAGTGCAACGAGAAATATAGTAGTAGTAGTGTGGACATTTCTTTTATTAGTGAGGTGTCGGATTGAGGCATGTAATGGAATGCAGGAGATTGTAATATTTGAGAATCAATAAAGTTAGCATCATTGGTATTGATTTGGATTTTTGAGTTGTTACTCTATGAAGAAAGATTTTGACCATTTTCGAGGATATGAGAAATATGGTCTATGGAAGATTGTGCATTTTAAAGGTGGTAGTACCCTGTGAGGAAACTTGACCCTTGGGAAAAGGTAATGATATTCCACGAAGTGGATTTCAAACAAAATAAGTATGAGTTTTATCTCGATATGTTGGATACCCCAAGAATATGAGGGTATGGAGTATTATTGGATGTAAAGGAGGCAATCTATGAAATTGGAGACAGAGCATGTCTTCGTGTGTCCCCTCTGCGAGGAGTTAAACTATTTGGAGTTAAGGGAAAGTTAGCCCCGAGATTTGTAGGACCATACCGAGTTTTGGAGCGTATGGGAGAAGTGGCCAACAAGCTGGAGTCACCCGAAGGACTGTCAGGAGTTCATGATGTGTTTCACGTTTCCCAGTTGAAGAAGTGCCATGCAGAGATGGCCAATATTCCCCTGTAAGGACGCTTGACCCTGGAAAGGATAATGATGTTCCACGAAGTGGAGTATGGACTTCATAAGTATAAGTTTTTTTTCGGTATGTGGGATATCCCACGAGGATGAAGAGATAAATGACTATTGGATATAAAGGAGGTATGATGTTGGAAATATGGATCAATGGAAATTCCATGATGAGTCTGAGTAATCATGTCCCAGTTTGGTGCCAATAGAAGGAAGGGAGACAATAAAATTGGATGGATTTAAGAATGCTGGAAGCTGGATGTTGGAATAATGATCAGTTACCCGATAATGAGTTCAAGGATTTCAAGTGATGAGATGGGCCATAACCCACAGGCCCAGGACCTGCCAAGAAGCAAGCACATTCTTGCTAAAGGAAAAACCCTGGAAGAAGTTACGATTTTATCGACAAACGATCTATAGGAGTTACGCAAAACCCGAGGGTTGGGAAGGAACGATAGATGTTTGTTTGGCTTGCAGAATCCATGGATTTATCCGAACTTGGTTCGTCGACAAGAGAAATTCTGCAATGCTTGTGAGGATGACCGAGTGTTAGAATGCGAGATTCGCTAAACCATATACAAGGTAATGATTTGGGTGCGGGATGGATTGATCACCATACCGACTTACTCTTATTATTCGCTTTGCTATACGGGATGGTAAATCTGAGTGACTTACCCATAGTAGAGTGACGACGATTTAAACCTTGTTTAAACCTTGGTATAGGTATTGTCCCTTGTACACGGCAGTTGTTGCCAACCGTAGGTTATACGGTGAGGTTCAACCCAGACCCATTTCCTGCAGGAAACCATAAATCGTTGACCACCATGAGATATCGATAGTTGTTTAGTTTTGGCGCCAGACCCGTCAGCTAAGAAGACCCAGTCATGGAAGAACCATACCAAGATGAAAGGATACAGAAGAGTTGAGGAAAAAGGTTATGCCACTACCTGAAGAGCCCATTATCCTTACAATCTGAGAAGACCGACCCTATCAAGGATAAGGATGGAGTATATGAGTATTGATGCGACCGTAACCATGCTTCTAAGGGTGGTAGCACCCCAGACCCCGGTGATGATCGATGGATTTTGAGAAGACCCCAAACCCTAACCTATTTCTTGCTAGCCTCTCCGAATCTCGAGGACGAGATTCATTTTAAGGGTGGTAGTTTGTAACATCCCAAAATTCTAAAATTTTGGAATGTTATAATAAACAGATATATTGGATTGATTGACTGAAAGTGAGTGGAATTCGAAATCTTTTGAAAGTTAAATGAGAGGGAATAAAAGGACTTTCCCAAACTTTCATTTTGCTTTTATGATCTCCATGAATTCAAATTCTTTTCACCACAAAACCCTGGAGAGAAGATGACATGACTTCTTCCATTTATTTAAATGACAAGGGGTGTTGAAAATAATTGAATTTCATCTGAGAATATTTCCAATTCTGAAACTTTATGCAACTCAATGATTTTCACGAGCGAAGATAAAATGACTTCTTCAAAACATATGAAATATGAGTTGGGAGTTTCAAAGGATCAAATTCAAGTCTTTTTGGAAATTATTTTTAATTTGGAGTTATTTGGGTTTTATTCAAATTATTTTTCTCCAAAATAAAAATATACAGAAAATAGGGTAACATGATTCCCTACATCAGAAAATTGGAGAGAAATAAATTTGAAATCATTTTGGTATTTTTAAAATGATTTTTATTGGATTTTATTAAGGCAGTAGCACTCTTTGCTTTATGTAAATTTGTGAGGATTTTATTTGACTTCACAAAAATGTTCATGTTGTAGAAAAAAAAATTCTGAAAATTTTTTATATATTATATGCCTATATAATAGTTTTATTTATTTCGTTTTTATTATTTTTCTTTGTCTGGAAAATGTTTAAAAAAACTCTTCGAACAGTGCCAAGCCGAAGCCCAGCACTGCTCTCTCTCTCCCGCTCTCTGCCGTCTGGGCCGGCCCAGCTCCAGCTAGGCCGCGGCCCAGCGCACCCGCGCCCGTCCCCGACTCCGGCGGAGTCCGCCTCCGCCACGGAATCGCCGCCGCCGCCGTGCCCGTGCGGGACTCCCTCCGCCGCCTCTCCGTTGCCCCTCCTCCACGCCTCGGAGCCGCCCCGCCCTCTTATAAAGCCGGAGCCCCGGGCCCCTATCTCTCTCTCTCCTCTCTTCTTGCCGCCGCCTCGAGCCGCATCGCCGCCGCCGCCGCTGCCAACCACCGCCGCCGCAGCCGCGCCTCGCCTAGCCCCGCGCCGCCCGCGCTGCTGCCTCCGCCGCCCCGCGCCGCTCCGCCGCCCGCGCCTTGCCCCGCGCCCGAAGCCGAGCCGCCGCACTGGAGCTCGCCGTCGCCACTGCGCCGCCTCGCCGGAATCTCCCCGCCGGCGCCGAACCGCTGCTGAACCGGTATAACCCGCCGGTCCAATCCGGTTTTTTTTCAAGTTCGTTTAAAAAAAACCTAGACTAGATCTGTGTTTTTTTAGGTTTTATAAAACAGCGAACGTCCACTGTTTAGATCCTATAAACGAACGTTCATTATTTAGCTTTTCCTTTTTCTGTTTATTTTTCGCCAGGGACCTATTTGTGATGATTTTATTTACAGTTTAGTCCCTGCTCTTCAAACGGTCACAACTTTTTACTCGTTTGTCCAAATCCAACGAAACCAACGCCCACGTCTTCGTTATGATCCCCTCTATTCGGTAAAACAACTTGAACATGTTTTTGAATGTTTTAAAAATTTGAATTAGATCAGATTTGAATTCAAACTTCGTTTGATCATAACTTGAGTTTCGTAGCTCCGATTTAGTTGATTCTTTTTGCAAATCGAAGCTCTTCACCTAAACTTTCTGATAAGGCCAAATTCATATAATTTTGGTACTGTTAGAAATTGTTTTATGTTGCAAGAGTTATTTGCTTGGTTTTGATGTTTTCCGAATCGTCTTCTTCGTTCTTTCTGATCTTTTGAGTGATTTCTTATGTGTGGTTACCATTGCTTGCTTACGATAGATTGACCGGAGTGTGACGAGTAGATCTATCCAGAGTTTTGAGTGCGAATCATCTTCATCAACATTGCAGGCAAGTAACACTTTGATCATACTTTTCCATACCCAGTTTTATTGCATTAGATCAATCCTCAAACATTGCATGATTAGGATCTAATTAAATTGTGGGTTTTGGGAAGTAGTTGATGAGGTAGGAACCTATTGCCCTGTTTATTATCAAACCTTTGGGAGTTACTTCTACGTTTGCTTATATTGTTATGCTATGCTCGTAGACGTGGATTGAGTTTGAGTGAATTTCCATGACAGATGTGAGGTTGTTAATTAATGGTTCAACTTAAGGTGGCTACTTAAATAAACATCTGGGTGGATTGAGGCACCTGGAGAACCCAGTGTTGCCTGTATTTTTGGATATCCCGGAGTACCCGTGTGATCATCCTATGGACCGCCACCCAGACTCAAAGGGATCATAAGATTATTCATGCTAGAAACTTCCGTGTGCAGCCACAAGCTATTATGGGCTCTAGCATTGTTGAGTATGTTGCATGACCTGTTCCAGTGGTAGGCTAGGAGATGTAGGGGGTGTAGGTGGTACTGTCTACCCAGGTTTAGAGTTAATGCTTCTGAAAGACTGTGTCTCGGTCATCTGTTTCTCAAACATCATGCAGTGCGAGAACCAAGCGGAGGCGATCGAGTCTTGTGGGGAAAAGTGCACAAACCTCTGCAGAGTGTACAAACTAATCATGATTAGCCGTGTCCCCGGTTATGGACAACTTGAGTATCTAGTACCTGGATTATCATGTGTATCTCATCATGTTACTTAAGTTAAATTTGATTGGGTTTAATCACGTGCTTAATTGGGATTGAGTTGGAGGTACCTTCTCAATGTTTAACAACCACCATGATAGTTAAATAAAATTTATTCCTTTGCAGTAGGGAAAAATTGGCTTTTCGCAAAAACATTATAACCAGAGCTTTTCCACCAGCCATATATGCATGTAGTGATAGCCTTTGTTCATCATTTCTCTATGGTGTGAATTTGCCAGCATATTCCATGTGCTGACCCGTTTTTCGGGCTGCAACGTTTCATGTTGCAGGATTCTTACGACGAGTAAGTGATACGTTAGGGTTATGATTTCTACACTCAACTTTGCCGTTGGTGTTGATGGGAATCCACAACCTTGCTACTTCCGCTATTTGGATTGAGGTAATAGTATTTACGTTACTTTATACATGTGATTTACCTCTGTTATAAATCCTCGAGTACTGTGTGTGTCAGCATACCGATCCAGGGATGACACTTAAGCACAGAGACTTGATCCATTCGGGTCGGGTCGCTACAATATATGGGTATTTGTAATCTGAAAATATAAAAACAGCAAGGTAGCAAGTGGTAAAAGTGAGCAGAAACGGTATTGCAATGCTTCGAAACAAGGCCTAGGGTTCATACTTTCACTAGTGCAAGTTCTCTCAACAATAATAACATAACTGGATCATATAACTATCCCTCAACATGCAACAAAGAGTCACTCCAAAGTCACTAATAGCGGAGAACAAACAAAGAGATTATTGTAGGGTACGAAACCACCTCAAAGTTATCCTTTCTGATCGATCTATTCAAGAGTCCGTAGTAAAATAACACGAAGATATTCTTTCCGTTCGATCTATCCTAGAGTTCGTACTAGAATAACACCTTAAGACACAAATCAACCAAAACCCTAATGTCACCTAGATACTCCAATGTCACCTCAAGTATCTGTGGGTATGATTATACGATATGCATCACACAATCTCAGATTCATCTATTCAACCAACACGAAGAACTTCAAAGAGTGCCCCAAAGTTTCTACCGGAGAGTCAAGACGAAAACGTGTGCCAACCCCTATGCATAAGTTCACAAGGTCACTGAACCCGCAAGGATCACCAAAACATACATCAAGTAGATCACGTGAATATCCCATTGTCACCATAGATAAGCACATGCAAGACATACATCAAGTGTGCTCAAATCCTTAAAGACTCAATCCGATAAGATAACTTCAAAGGGAAAACTCAATCCATTACAAGAGAGTAGAGGGGAAGAAACATCATAAGATCCAACTATAGTAGCAAAGCTCGCGGTACATCAAGATCGTGCCATATCAAGAACACGAGAGAGAGAGAGAGATCAAACACATAGCTACCGGTACATACCCTCAGCCCCGAGGGTGAACTACTCCCTCCTCGTCATGGAGAGCGATGGGATGATGAAGATGGCCACCGGTGAGGGATCCTCCCTCCGGCAGGGTGCCGGAACAGGGTCCCGATTGGTTTTTGGTGGCTACAGAGGCTTGCGGCGGCGGAACTCCCGATCTAGGTTATTTTCTGGAGGTTTCTGTATTTATAGGAATTTTTGGCGTAGGTCTCACGTCAGGGGGGTCTCCGAGCCGTCCACGAGATAGGGGGCGCGCCCAGGGGGGTAGGGCGTGCCCCCACCCTCGTGGGCAGCCCGGGACTCTTCTGGCCCAACTCTTTTACTCCTGGGGCTTCTTTTGGTCCATAAAAAATCATCAAAAATTGGCATGTCAATTGGACTCCGTTTGGTATTCCTTTTATGTAAAACTCAAAAACAAGGAAAAAACAGAAATTGGCACTGGGCTCTAGGTTGATAGGTCAGTCCCAAAAATCATATAAAATAGCATATAAATGCATATAAAACATCCTAGATGGATAATATAATAGCATGGAACGATAAAAAATTATAGATACGTTGGAGACATATCAGTATGGTAGAACAACTGCTAGCTAATCCTTATGCAGGAGATGGAACCGAACATCATCTTCATTTCTCAAAACAATCATAAGGAATCAAACTTCTCATAGTATTCGATGCACTTTATATGATAGTTTTTATTATACCCGTCTTGGATGCTCATCATATTAGGACTAATTTTATAACCAAAGAAAATTACCATGTTGTTCTAGAAGACTCTCAAAATAATATAAGTGAAGCATGAGAGATCAACAATTTCTTCAAAATAAAACTACCGCCATGCTCTAGGAAGATATAAGTGAAGCACTAGAGCAAACGACAAACTACTCCGAAAGATATAAGTGAAGATCAATGAGTAGTTGAATAATTATGCAACTATGTGAAGTCTCTCTAACCTTTAAGAATTTCATATCTTGGTATTTTATTCAAACATCAAGCAAAACAAAATAAAATAAAATGACGCTCCAAGCAAAACACATATCATGTGGTGATTAAAAATATAGCTCCAAGTAAAGTTACCGATGAACTAAGACGAAAGAGGGGATGCCTTCCGGGGCATCCCCAAGCTTAGGCTTTTGGTTGTCCTTTAATTTTACCTTGGGGTGCCTTGGGCATCCCCAATCTTAGGCTCTTTCCACTCCTTATTCCATAGTCCATCGAATCTTTACCCAAAACTTGAAAACTTCACAACACAAACTCAACAGAAAACTCGTAAGTTCCGTTAGTATAAGAAAATAAATCACCACTTAGGTACTATTGTGAACTCATTCTAAATTCATATTGGTGTAATATCTATTGTATTACAACTTCTCTATGGTTCATACCCTCCGATACTACTCGTAGGTTCATCAAAATAAGCGGACAACACAATGAAAACAGAATCTGTCAAAAACAGAACAGTCTGTAGTAATCTGTATCATTTGAATACTTCTGTAACTCCAAAAATTCTGAAATAAATTGGTGGACATGAGGAATTTTTCTATTAATCATCTTCAGAAAGAATCAACCTAAAATCACTCTCCTGTAAAAATTGGCAGCTAATCTCGTGAGCACAAAAGTTTCTGTTTTTTACAGCAAGATCGCATAGACTTCACCCAATTCTTCCCAAAGGTTCTACTTGGCACAAACACTAATTAAAACATAAAACCACATCTAAACAGAGGCTAGATGAATTATTTATTACTAAACAGGAGCAAAAAGCAAATAACAAAAATAAAATTGGGTTGCCTCCCAACAAGCGCTCAAGTTTAACGCCCCTAGCTAGGCATGATGATTTCAATGGTGCTCACATAAAAGATAAGAATTGAAACATAAAGAGAGCATCGTGAAGAATATGACTAGCACATTTAAGTCTAACCAACTTCCTATGCATAGGGATTTTTTGAGCAAACAATTTATGGGAACAAGAATCAACTAGCATAGGAAGGCAAAACAAGCATAACTTCAAGATTTTAAGCACATAGAGAGGAAACTTGATATTATTGCAATTCCTACAAACATATATTCCTCCCTCATAATAATTTTCAGTAGCATAATGAATAATTTCAACAATATAACCATCACCTAAAGCATTCTTTTCATGATCTACAAGCATAGAAATTTTATTACTCTCCACATAAGCAAAATTCTTCACATTCGGAATAGTGGGAGTATCATAAGAGACTCGAATACTATAAGTTGTTTCCACATTAAAAGAGTAATGTTCAGAAAAACGGTAATCATAATCATGACAAGTTTTATAAATATAATCATCACTACTTTTTATAGCATAAGTGTCATCACAATAATCATCATAAATAGGAGGCATGCTATCATCATAATAAATTTGCTCATTAAAACTTGGTAGGCTAAAAATATCATCTTCATTAAACATATCATCCCCAAGCTTGGGACAAAAATTAATTGCAGAAAATATATTCTCAAACATGTCATTCTCATCAAACATAGCATCCCCAAGCTTGGGCCTTTTCATATCATAAGCATATCACTCTCATCATTAACGGTATGGATAGCACCAATAGTATAGCAATTATCATCATCACAATGAGTAATAGGAGCAACATCATTTGTGAGGGATACCTTTCTACCTTTGCTTCTCCGTCTTTTCTTTTTCTTCTTCACATCATGTGTGGGTTTAACCCTCTTTTTTGAGCTCCTTATTAATGAGATTGGTTGAATAGAAAGCTCCTCCTCGTTACCTGATTCATCATAGGAAATAATAGGAGGATATTGGGAAGTCTCTTCCCTTTCATTAGTATTCTCTTCATCTTCTATTTCTTTTCTTTTCTTTATGAAATTGGCAATATAAGGATTTTCAATGCAATTCACCGCACAATACATAATAATTTCTTCTAGATCAAAATCAAGAACTTTATCAAGGACAAATTCTGGCATATCCTTAGTTATACGTTTCATTTCTTCATAACCCAAAAGCAAACTAAGTTCATTATGATGTGCAAGGGAAATAAAGTCATCACAATTTTTGGACACGATACGATCATGAAACAATTTGCATTGGATATTTAAATGACCACGTTCATTGCAAAGTTCACAAGGATGATTAAGAAAAATTAAATTTTCAGCACAAACATCTAGCCATTCTTGCAACCATTTGGTTTCTAAATACTTATGCCTCTTGCAAAATCTATCTTCCCTATTTGGTGTGTACTTGCAAACTCTATGCACTCCACAAAAATTGACATGCTTATAAGAGACATTTTCATCATGACTAGTGCAATCATCATTAGTACTATGTATATTCAAAGAGTTCGTACTAACAACATTGCAATCATGCTCATCATTCAAAGATTTAGTGGCAAACATTCTAATGCATTCTTCCTCTAGCAATTGAGCACAATTATCCTTCCCATCATTTTCACGAAAGATATTAAAAAGATGAAGCATATGAGGCACCCTCAATTCCATTTTTTTTAAGTTTTCTTTTATAAACTAACTACTGATAAAACAAGAAACTAAAATATTCGATTGCAAGATCTAAAGATATACCTTCAAGCACTCACCACCTCGGCAACGGTGCCAGAAAAGAGCTTGATGTCTACTACACAACCTTCTTCTTGTAGACGTTGCTGGGCCTCCAAGTGCAGAGGTTTGTAGGACAGTAGCAAATTTCCCTCAAGTGGATGACCTAAGGTTTATCAATCCGTGGGAGGCGTAGGATGAAGATGGTCTCTCTCAAGCAACCCTGCAACCAAATACCAAAGAGTCTCTTGTGTCCCCAACACACCCAATACAATGGTAAATTGTATAGGTGCACTAGTTCGGCGAAGAGATGGTGATACAAGTGCAATATGGATGGTATATATGGGTATCTGTAATCTGAAAATATAAAAGCAGCAAGGTAGCAAGTGGTAAAAGTGAGAAGAAACGGTATTGCAATGCTTCGAAACAAGGCCTAGGGTTCATACTTTCACTAGTGCAAGTTCTCTCAACAATAATAACATAACTGGATCATATAACTATCGCTCAACATGCAACAAAGAGTCACTCCAAAGTCACTAATAGCGGAGAACAAACAAAGAGATTATTGTAGGGTACGAAACCACCTCAAAGTTATCCTTTCTGATCGATCTATTCAAGATTCCGCGGTAAAATAACACGAAGCTATTCTTTCCGTTCGATCTATCCTAGAGTTCGTACTAGAATAACACCTTAAGACACAAATCAACCAAAACCCTAATGTCACCTAGATACTCCAACGTCACCTCAAGTATCCGTGGGCATGATTATACGATATGCATCACACAATCTCAGATTCATCTATTCAACCAACACAAAGAACTTCAAAGAGTGCCCCAAAGTTTCTACCGGAGAGTCAAGACAAAAACGTGTGCCAACCCCTATGCATAAGTTCACAAGGTCACTGAACCCGCAAGTTGATCACCAAAACATACATCAAGTAGATCACGTGAATATCCCACTGTCACCACAGATAAGTACATGCAGACATACATCAAGTGTTCTCAAATCCTTAAAGACTCAATCCGATAAGATAACTTCGAAGGGAAAACTCAATCCATTACAAGAGAGTAGAGGGGGAGAAACATCATAAGATCCAACTATAGTAACAAAGCTCACGGTACATCAAGATTGTGCCATATCAAGAACACGAGAGAGAGAGAGAGAGAGAGAGATCAAACACATCGCTACTGGTACATAACCTCAGCCCCGAGGGTGAACTACTCCCTCATCATGGAGAGCGTCGGATGATTAAAATGGCCACCGGTGAGGGATTCCCCCTCCGGCAGGGTGCCGGAACAGGGACCCGATTGGTTTTTGGTGGCTACAGAGGCTTGCGGCGGCGGAACTGCCGATCTAGGTTATTTTCTGGAGGTTTCTGTATTTATAGGAATTTTTGGCGTAGGTCTCACGTCAGGGGGGGGGTCTCCGAGCCGTCCACGAGATAGGGGGGCGCGCCCAGGGGGTAGGGCGTGCCCCCCACCCTTGTGGGCAGCCCGGGACTCTTCTGGACCAACTCTTTTACTCCTGGGGCTTCTTTTGGTCCATAAAAAATCATCAAAAATTGGCATGTCAATTGGACTCCGTTTGGTATTCCCTTTCCCTAAAACTCAAAAACATGGAAAAACAGAAACTGGCACTGGGCTCTAGGTTAATAGGTTAGTCCCAAAAATCATATAGAATAGCATATAAATGCATATAAAACATCCTAGATGGATAATATAATAGCATGGAACGATCAAAAATTATAGATACGTTGGAGACGTATCAGTATGGTAGAACAACTGCTAGCTAATCCTTATGCAGGAGATGGAACCGAACATCATCATATGCACTTGATATATGTAGAACTAGTTTGTGGATTGTTTAAGCTTGCAGGTTTACCCAGGGATGAAGTTATGAAGAAGGTTTTCCCTTTATCTTTGAAGGGAAAAGCATCAGCACGGTATAGGCTATGCGATGATATTGGGTCATGGAATTGGAATCGTTTGAAATTGGAGTTCCACCAAAAAAATTATCCTATGCATCTAGTTCATCGTGATCGGAATTATATATATAATTTTTGGCCTCGTGAAGGAGAAAGTATCGCTCTAGCTTGGGGAAGGCTTAAGTCAATGTTATATTCATGCCCCAATCATGAGTCTCAAGAGAAATTATTATCCAGAATCTCTATGCTCGGCTTTCTCGTAATGATCAAACCATGCTTGATACTTCTTGTGCTGGTTCTTTTATGAAGAAGACTATAGAATTCCGGTGGGATCTTTTGGAAAGAATTAAACGCAACTCCGAAGATTGGGAACTCGACGAAGGTAAAGAGTCAGGTATTAAACTTAAGTATGATTGTGTTAAATCTTTTATGGATACCGATGCTTTTCAAAAGTTTAGCCCTAAATATGGACTTGACTCAGAGATAGTAGCCTCCTTTTGTGAATCATTTGCTACTCATGTTGAACTCCCTAAAGAGAAATGGTATAAATACCACCCACCTATTAAAGAAGAAATTAAAGAACTGGTACCAGTTAAAGAAGAAACTATACTTTACAATGTTGATCCAGTTGTTCCTTCTGCTTATATTTTGAAACCACCTTTCCCTGTTAGGATAGAGGAACATGCTAAAGTTTCAACTGTGGTTAACAAAAGCTATATTAGAACACCTAAACCTGATGAACAAATTAAGGTAGAACCTAGCATTGCTATGGTTAAATATCTCTTGGAAGAAGATATAGATGGGCATCCTATTTACTTTTGTGAGGAAGTTGCTAGAATCGCCAAACCTGGTAAAAAGGATAAACATAGACATGTTGTTGGCATGCCTGTCATCTCAGTTAAAATAGGAGATCAATGTTATCATGGTTTATGTGACATAGGTCCTAGTGTGAGTGCTATTCCTTACACCTTATATCAAGAAATTATGAATGACATAGCACCCGCAGAAATAGAAGACATAGATGTTACTATTAAACTTGCTAATAGAGACACCGTTTCACCAATTGGGATTGTTAGAGATCTTGAAGTCTTGTGTGGGAAAATAAAATACCCTACTAATTTTCTTGTTCTTGGTTCCCCACAAGATGACTTTTGTCCCATTATCTTTGGTAGACCCTTCTTGAACACTGTTAATGCTAAGATAGATTGTGAGAAACAAACTGTCGGTGTTAGCTTTGGTAATGAGTCTCATGAGTTTAATTTTTCCAAGTTTATTAGAAATCTTCATGAAAAAGAATTGCCTAGTAAGGATGAATTAATTGGTCTTGCTTCTATTGATGTACCACCTACTGATCCTTTAGAACAATATTTGCTAGACCATGAAAATGATTTACATATGCATGAAAGAAATGAAATAGATAAAATTTTCTTTGGACAACGTCCTCTGCTTAAACACAATTTTCTTATTGAAACTCTAGGAGGTCCTCCTCCACCTAAAGGTGATCCTGTGTTTGCATTAAAACAATTGCCAGACACTTTGAAATATGCTTATCTTGATGAAAAGAAGATATATCATGTTATTATTAGTGCTAACCTTTCAGAACATGAAGAAGAAAGATTATTGAAAGTTCTAAGGAAGCACCGAGCTGCTATTGGATATACTCTTGATGATTTAAAGGGCATTAGTCCCACTATATGTCAGCACAAAATTAATATGGAACCTGATGCTAAACCCATTGTTGATCACCAACGTCGGTTAAATCCGAAGATGAAAGAAGTGGTAAGAACGGAAATATTAAAACTCCTAGAAGCAGGTATAATCTATCCTATAGCTGATAGTAGATGGGTAGGTCCTGTTCATTGTGTTCCTAAGAAAGGAGGTATAATTGTTGTTCCTAATGATAAGAATGAACTTATTCCACAAAGAATTGTTACAGGCTATAGAGTGGTAATTGATTTTGGAAAATTAAACAAAGCAACTAGAAAAGATCATTACCCTTTGCCTTTTATTGATCAAATGCTTGAATGATTATCTAAGCACACACACTTTTGCTTCCTTGATGGATATTCGGGTTTTTCACAAATACCTGTTTCTCAACCTGATCAAGAAAAGACCACTTTTACTTGTCCTTTTGGAACCTATGCTTATAGACGTATGCCTTTTGGTTTATGTAATGCACCTGCTACCTCTCAAAGATGTATGACTGATATATTCTCTGACTTTTGTGAAAAGATTGTTGAGGTTTTCATGGATGACCTTTCTGTTTATGGGAAGTCTTTTGATGATTGTTTAAGCAATCTTGATCAAGTTTTGCAGAGATGTGAACAAACAAATCTTGCCTTGAATTGGGAGAAGTGCCACTTTATGGTTAATGAAGGCATTGTCTTGGGTCATAAAATTTCTGAAAGAGGTATTGAAGTGGACCAAGCTAAGATTGATGCAATTGAGAAAATGACATGTCCTAAAGATATAAAAGGTATTCGTAGTTTCCTAGGTCATGCTGGTTTTTATAGGAGATTTATCAAAGACTTCTCTAAAATTTCTAGGCCTCTCACTAGTCTCTTGCAAAACGATATTCCTTTTGTTTTTTATGATGATTGTTTAGAAGCCTTTGAAACACTTAAGAAAGCCTTAATATCTGCACCTATTGTTCAACCACCTGATTGGAACTTGCCTTTTGAAATTATGTGTGATGCTAGTGATTATGCTATTGGTGTTGTTCTAGGACAAAGAGTTGATAAGAAACTGAATGTTATTCGTTATGCTAGTAAAACTCTAGACAGTGCTCAAAGAAACTATGCTACTGCTGAAAAATAATTCTTAGCAGTGGTGTTTGCTTGTGATAAATTTAGACCTTATATTTTTTATTCCAAAGTAACTGTTCACACAGACCATGCTGCTATTAAACATCTTATGCAAAAGAAAGATGCTAAACCTAGACTTATTCGATGGGTTCTCTTATTACAAGAATTTGATTTACACATCATTGATAGAAAAGGAGCTGGGAACCTAGTAGCTGATAATTTTTCTAGGCTTGAAAATGTGCTCGATGACCCACTACCTATTGATGATAATTTTCCTGATGAGTAGTTAGCTGCAATAAATGTTTCTCATAGTACTCCTTGGTATGCTGATTATGCTAATTACATTGTTGCTAAATATTTACCACCTAGCTTTACATACCAACAAAAGAAAAAATTCTTCTATGATTTAAGACATTGCTTTTGGGATGGCCCACATCTTTATAAAGAAGGAGTAGATGGTATTATTAGACGTTGTGTACCTGAGCATGAACAGGGACAAATACTACAAAAATGTCACTCTGAAGCTTATGGAGGGCATCATGCTGGAGATAGAACTGCTCATAAGATATTGCAGTCTGGATTTTATTGGCCTACTCTCTTCAAGGATGCCCGTAAGTTCGTCTTATCTTGTCATGAATGTCAAAGAATAGGTAATATCGGTAAGCGTCAAGAAATGCCTATGAATTATTCACTCGCTGTTGAACCATTTGATGTTTGGGGATTTGATTACATGGGGCATTTTCCTTCCTCTAATGGCTATACACATATTTTGGTTGCTGTTGATTATGTTACTAAATGGGTAGAAGCTATTCCAACTAGTAGTGCTGATCACAACACCTCTATTGAAATGCTTAAGGAAGTTATCTTCCCAAGGTTTGGAGCCCGTAGATATTTAATGACTGATGGTGGTTCACACTTTATTCATGGTGCTTTCCGTAAGATGCTTGCCAAGTATGATGTTAACCATAGAATTGCATCACCCTATCATCCTCAGTCTAGTGGTCAAGTTGAACTTAGCAATAGAGAAATGAAATTAATTCTGCAAAAGACTGTCAATAGGTCCAGGAAGAATTGGTCTAAGAAATTAGATGATGCACTTTGGGCTTATAGAACAGCTTATAAAAATCCTATGGGTATGTCTCCTTATAAAATGGTTTATGAAAAAGCTTGTCATTTGCCTCTTCAGTTAGAACATAAAGCATTTTGGGCAGTTAAAGAACTCAACTATGATTTCAAACTTGCTGGTGAAAAGAGGTTATTTGATATTAGCTCTCTAGATGAATGGAGAACCCAAGCTTATGCAAATGCAAAATTATTCAAACAAAAAGTTAAAAGATGGCATGACAAAAGAATCCAAAAGCGTGAGTTTAAAGTCGGAGAATATGTTCTTTTGTACAACTCTCGTTTCAGATTCTTTGCAGGAAAACTCCTCTCAA
The DNA here is from genome assembly GCF_002575655.3 of Aegilops tauschii subsp. strangulata. Taxonomy (NCBI): domain Eukaryota; kingdom Viridiplantae; phylum Streptophyta; class Magnoliopsida; order Poales; family Poaceae; genus Aegilops; species Aegilops tauschii. The sequence goes on from NC_053041.3 coordinate 486,369,652, forward strand.
AATGGGAAGGCTCATATGTCATCGAGGAGGTTTACCGGTCTGGAGCCATCAAACTAAATAATCCCAAAGGTACTAACCCGAAGGTTGTCAATGGGCAATGAATAAAACATTATATCTCAGGTATGCCCATTAACGTTGAAAGTAATATTATCCAAACTTTGACACCGGAAGAACACATAAAAGAGTCCTTCCGGAACACTCCAGAATCGTGAAAATAAGGAGGTACATGATACGGTAAGTAAACGGACTCCAAAAATCCACAAAAATATTTTTTATTAGTTTTGGAATATTTAAGAATTTTGGAAATAAAGAAACTTCCAGGAAGCGTCGCCTGGTGGGCACAACACACCAGGGCACGCCAGGCTTGCCTGGCGCGCCCAGGTGGGTTGTGCCCACCTGGGACACCTTCCGTACTTTGTTTTTCTCCCGTATGCTTGTCCTCCAAGATAAAAAATCTATATATACTTCCCGAACCAGTTGATCACCGTATTGTGAAGAAATCCTCTGTTATCTTTTCTTGCTGTTTTCTGCGCAGTTCTAAAAATATGTCATCCCAAGACTCGGACGGAGAGAGCTATGTCTCACATCTGATTGCTGACCCAAAGAACTATGGGAACCTATCCCCTTATGGTCGAACTACCGATGACGAAGAGGATGCTCACTTGATGAAGATCGATGATTCAAGCTCGGAGGAGGAGGATGTCCCTCTACCTCAACCTGGGGTATGCACGTGGAATTCAAGAAGTCAAGTATTCCTAAGAGAGCTAACCGGTTTAAATACCAATCTATTCCTTTTCTTTTTAGGTAGAAAAGCAAAGGGGATTTATGTGACAAGATCTTGAAGCTGGAGTTGGAAGTCGATGATTTAAGGGAAGAAATTGCTCTCCTCAACTATAATATGAAAAAGTTGAAGGCAAATTTGTCATCACCACCATCATCTTCTTCACCACCAAAGGAGAATTGAGTATAGGGTAAGGGCACTCCCCTTGGCTTCCGCCAAGCTTGGGGGAGGTGCCCCGGTATCGTATCATCCCACTATCTTTTTTGCCTTTACTTATTTTAGTTCGATCTTTTGCATTAGATGAATAAAAGTTAGTTCGATCCTTTCTTCCTTGAGAGTTTGCTTAGTGATCTATCCTTGTAATCGTGTGCAAGTTATATAATAAAGTTTAGTTTGAGTTTTTGCTTTCTTTACTTTCATGTTGCAAATAAAGAAGGAAAAAGAGAAAAGAAATAAATAAAAGGAAAGAAATAAACCAATAAGATTATATACTAATCCTATGGTAGGTGATGGCACCACATAAGGAAAAGTATAAGTAGAAAAATTTATTAGAGATTGACAAACATAGCATTAGTCAATGATGCAACTCATGAAAGATTTAATAAGGGAAGAGAAGATTCACATATAAATATACTATCCTAGCAATATTTTGTGATTGTGAGACCTCATCAAAATATTATATGCCAAAACTGTTGACGTTGGACAAGGAAGACAACTTAATGGTTTATGTTTGTTTATATTCACATAGAAGTCATATTGTCATAAATCCTTTAACATGTGATGCTTGCCCCCTATCTTTGCTAGCCAAAAATTCCGCACTAAGTAGAGATACTACTTGTGCATCCAAAAACCCTTAAACCCAAATCTTATTTTCAAGTGTCCACCATACCTACCTAGGCATTGAGCAAGATCCCTCAAGTAAGTTGTCATCGGTGCAAAAAGGCAATAAAAATTGCTTTTAAAAATGTGAGATCATTTAGTGTAAGAAAAAATTGAGCGTTGTACGAACTTGGATGGCAAAGAATAAAAGCGACAGACTGCATAATAAAGGTTGTCATCTTAAGGGGCAATACAACGTGACGTTCTTTTGCACTAAGGGATTGAGCATACAAACAAATAAGCGCATGGCAACCTCTGCTTCCCTCTACGAAGAGTCAAAGTTTTCCTTCTATTCCTTTTTATTTTTCTCCTTTGGCAAGCATCATGTGGTGAGGAAAGATCTAGGCACATATGCCCAGTTGAATATAGATAGCATGAGTTATTATTGTTGACATCACCCTTGAGGTGAATATGTTGGGAGGCGAAACTTTAAGCCCCTATCTTTCTATGTGTCCGGTTGAAACATTTTGCTCATGGGTACGAGGTGAGTGTTAGCAACAATAGAAGACTATATGATGGTTGAGTATGTGTGTAACGCCCCGAGACCGATGCTCCAGATGCCTTCCTTTATTTTAGTTGTTGTCGTGTGTTTATTGTGTGTGGCATTGTCATAATTGGTTTGCATATTTATTTCCCCTATGTTGTTGCCATGATCATGATGAGTGCCATTGTCATATTTTGCTTATTGCATCTAGTTCATCATTGGTTATATTGCATTGCACCATCCTTGTTGTTTCCATGGTCATCTCACTTTGTTATATGCTATATGTTTTGATATGCTTCTTGTCGTTTAATGACCATCATGTGGGTTGCATTCTTCATGTTGATGTGTTGGTTGTCCTCTCCATCTTCTCTTCCTCCTCCTATGGTCGTTTGCATCTTCTTCTTTTCTTCAAGGCCCTTCTCCAAGTGCAAACCATTGCACTTCTTCCTTTCTTCAAATTTCACCCATTGATGCAAGCGTCATATTTTCTGCCCCAAATAATGTTCATTCTTTTCCTATAAATTCTCAACCATGCCTACAGCTTGTCTGCCAATTTTGAGATCTTTTGGAATTGATTTGGTCGGAATCAAAATTGCCTCTTCTTTCTCTAAAAATTCCCAAAGCAATTTATTCAAAGTCTACATAAATCCAGGAGTCCAAGGATATTCTTATCTCCGTCTCACACCTCTCCATTACCCCTCTGTATTTCTTTTTCTCTTTTTTTCGGTGTGAAGAAAAGAAAGAAGAGGGCAGTGGCCTCCCAGCAGCGCACTTGGGCCTCCTCCTCCTGTTCAAGTCCAGCCGATCTAGCCCAACTTCTCTCTCCCCTGGTAATTTTTGCACCTGCTCCAAGCCGCCCCCACCTGTCATTCTCTCTTCTCCCTCCTTTTCTTCCACCTGACGCACACCTTCCCCCACACAGTAAAACTGGAGCAGTAGCATACATGGCCACGAGGGCAGCCACGATCCCGCGCCTCCCCTCCTATAAAACCCCCAATCCATCGCTCTAGGGTTTCTCTCTTCCCCCTCCCGCCGCCGCCACAAGCCCTCTGCTTCCTCTCGTTGTTCTTCTCTTCTCCAAGAACAGAGAACCCGAGAAAAAAAACCCGCCGGCGTCCGTCGTCCTTCTCGTAGCCGGAGGGCGTCAAGATCGTCTCCGACATGCCCATCTTCTTCCTCTACGTCCACTACGTCCGTTCAGGCGTCTTCCCCGCACCAGGTCGCCTCCACTACGTCGTCGTCTTCTTCCCCTGCTTCCTCTTCTTCACGGAGCCGAACGCCGCCATGATCAGCGCCTCCTCGTGCCGCTGACGTTGTGCTTCCGGCCTCTTCGTCTTGTCCTACGGGACCCCGGTGAGCAGCCGCCCCTCCTCGCTCTCCATCGGCGTCGTTTGTTTTCCGTTCGGCCTCGATATGTTCATGCCAGAGACTTGTCGCTGTACCCTCACCTTGCACACGAAACAGAGCACCTCGCTCTCTGTCCGTAGCTGCGTCCACGCACACCATGCTATGCTCGCATCCTTGCCAGTTTCCTCGCACGCCCGCGCACCCGCATGCATCGTTGCTTCGCTGGTTTCGGCCGCCATGGCCGTGACCTCGAGCTCGAGTTCGTGCTCGTGCACGTCGATGTACACCTCCTCTGTTCACTCTGCTTCTTGCTGCACACATGCTCGCTGACTTCGTTACCCTTGCCGCCCTTTCTGCACCCCCACGCACATGCATCTGCACACGCGCATGGCCGCGCTCGATTGCGAGTCAGTGGCCCTGCTTCATCTCGCCGCCGCCATGGCCGAGGCGACCTCAAGCTCATCCTCGAGTCTTCCCGCACACCCTAGTCTTCTGCATGATTTATCCTCACAGCGCACCAACGTCCCTGTTATGCACGCCCGCCGGTGCTCTACAGCCTCTGTAGTCGCCGTCTTGATCGAGTTCGCCGCCGGCAAGGATTCTTGTTCGTTCATGGGAGGTCAGGGATTGGCCTTGGCATCCATTCAAAGTGCGCCGTGCTCCTACTCTAGGGAGATCACAGCAGTAGCCCAGCTGGTTAGCCACACGCACTCGCATCCGGGAGGTACTGGGTTCGAGTCCCAGGTTACCCCCAGTTTTTGCCTTGTTTTCTTTTTCTCTGCACAATCACTCATCCGCTTCGGGCCAGATCTCCTCCTGGGCCACTGCCACTGTTTTAGATTCAGCCCGATGATATTTTTTCCAGTCTGTGATCTTGTCATATATCTAGTGCCTGCATATTTTCAGAACTGCCATTGTTTTGCATTGCTCATATCTAAATATGCATGCACCCAAACTAAACAAACTATATATGTAAAATGCTTGGAATTTTATCTAGTTTCACAATATGTTATTTTCATCCATGTTCAAAATGTATAAAATGTTGTTTGCATATCATTTGCATGTTTGACATGTTAAAATGGTTTATTTCATAACTAATTAACCATAGCTTGGATTTAAATAAATTTGATATGTAAATGGGGTAGAAAAATGCCTAGTTTAACATGGTGCTTTTTTATTTTGCTGTTTAACAACATTAAAATTGTGTTTATGGCAGAACAGTACCAAATCTAAAATATGCACATGGGGATTTTCCGGAATTGTTGTTTGTTGTTCCGGCCTCATTTAAACTTGCCTAAATAGTTAGTTTATTTATGCTTCACCCTCTTGCCATGTTTAACAACATTTAACTTTGTTGGGTACATAAACGAGAGCGAACTAAATAACTTGAATGTGGTGTTTCGTTAATATGCAACTCGTTGCATATTGAGCTCCACTTAACTTGTAGTTTTGTTTGTGCATTTTGCTTTGCCATGCCTATTTAAACCGGACATGCATCATACTTGATTGTGCATCATGCCATGTTTATGTGATGGTTGTTTACCATGATGTTTGCTTCTTTCCGGTTGCACTTCTCCTTGGTAGTTCCGGTAACGTTGCGATTGTGAGGATCCATTCGACTACGTTGGTTCGTCTACTTCATGGACTCGTTCTTCTTCCTTGCGGGATCTCAGGCAAGATGACCATACCCTCGAAATCACTTCTATCTTTGCTTGCTAGTTGTTCGCTCTATTGCTATGCCGCGCTACCTACCACTTGCTATATCATGCCTCCCATATTGCCATGTCAAGCCTCTAACCCACCTTTCCTAGCAAACCGTTGTTTGGCTATGTTATCGCTTTTGCTCAGCCCCTTTTATAGCGTTGCTAGTTGCAGGCGAAGATGAAGTTTGTTCCATGTTGGAACATGGATATGTTGGGATATCACAATATCTCTTATCTTAATTAATGCATCTATATACTTGGTAAAGGGTGGAAGGCTCGGCCTTATGCCTGGTGTTTGTTCCACTCTTGCCGCCCTAGTTTCCGTCATACCGGTGTTATGTTCCTTGATTTTGCGTTTCTTACGTGGTTGGGTGATTTATGGGACCCCCTTGACAGTTCGCTTTAAATAAAACTCCTCCAGCAAGGCCCAACCTTGGTTTTACCATTTGCCTACCTAAGCCTTTTTTCCTTGGGTTCTGCAGACTCAAGGGTCATCTTTATTTACGCCCCCCCGGGCCAGTGCTCCTTCGAGTGCTGGTCCAAACCGAGCGATGTCCGGCACCCCCTGGGCAACCAGGGTCTATGCCAACCCGACGTCTGGCTCATCCGGTGTGCCCTGAGAACGAGATATGTGCAGCTCCTATCGGGATTTGTCGGCACAACGGGTGGTCTTGCTGGTCTTGTTTTACCATTGTCGAAATGTCTTGTAAACCGGGATTCCGAGACTGATCAGGTCTTCCCTGGAGAAGGAATATCCTTTGTTGACCGTGAGAGCTTATAATGGGCTAAGTTGGGACACCCCTGCAGGGTATAAACTTTTGAGAGCCGTGCCCGCGGTTATGTGGCAGATGCGAATTTGTTAATGTCCGGTTGTAGAGAACTTGACACTTGACTTAATTAAAATACATCAACCGCGTGTGTAGCCGTGATGGTCTCTTCTCGGCGGAGTCCGGGAAGTGAACACGGTTCTTGTGTTATGCTTGAACGTAAGTAGGAGTTCAGGATCACTTCTTGATCATTACTACTTGACGACCGTTCCGTTGCTCCTCTTCTCGCTCTTATTTGCGTATGTTAGCCACCATATATGCTAGTGCTTGCTGCAGCTCCACCTCACTACCCTTTCCTACCCATAAGCTTAAATAGTCTTGATCTCGTGGGTGTGAGATTGCTAAGTCCTCGTGACTCACCAGATACTTCCAAACAGTTGCAGGTGCCGATGATACCAGTGCAGGTGACGCAACCGAGCTCAAGTGGGAGTTCAACGAGGACCTTGGTCGTTACTATGTTTCGTTTCCTGATGATCAATAGTGGAGCCCAGTTGGGACGATCGGGGATCTAGCATTTGGGGTTGTCTTCTTTTCTTTTGGTTCCGTAGTCGGACCTATGTGTGTACTCTGATTGATGTATGATTTATTTATGTATTGTGTGAAGTGGCGATTGTAAGCTAGCTCTTTATCCCATTCTTGTTCATTACATGGGCTTGTGTGAAGATGACCCTTCTTGCGACAAAACCTACAATGCGGTTATGCCTCTAAGTCGTGCCTCGACACGTGGGAGATATAGTCGCATCATAGGCGTTACAATGTGGACTTGCCTAAAAGCTCCGACACGTGACCCTTCCTGAAAAGATGATGAATTGTAGTTGCAAAGTTGACTGAGAACATAGTTTGTTGGTTTCTAATAGAGTTTTTGCTTTATACTTCGATTGTGTGATGAACTATTACTTATTCATGAGAAGTATATGATAAAAGTCCTATGTTTAATTTTGTTGCTGTTATAATAATCAACATGATGCTTCTATGTCCGTATTTTGTTTTTATCGACACCTCTCTCTCAAAGAATGTGGACATGTTTTTCGATTTCAGTTTTTGTTTGAGGACAAGCAAGGTCTACGCTTGGGGGAGTTGATACGTCCATTTTGCATCATGTTTTCTTACTATTATTTATAAATTTTTATCCATAATAATGCTTTTTGGAGTAATACTAATGCCTTTTCTCTCATAATTTGCAAGGTACACACCAAGAGGGAGAATCCCGGCAGCTGGAAATCTAGACCTGGAAAAGCTACGTCGGGCCGCCTATTCTACACAACTGAAAACAAGCTGAAACTTCACGGAGATTTTTTTATGGAATATTTAAGAATTATTGGAGCAAATAACTACCAGAGGGGGCCCACTAGGTGGGCACAACCCACCTGGGTGCGCCAGGGAGCCTAGGCGCGCCCTGCTGGGTTGTGCTCACCCAGGCCCACCTCCGGTGCCCATCTTCTGGTATATGGGTCATTTTGACCTAGAAAAAAATAAGAGGAGGACTTTCGGGACGGAGCGCCGCCGTCTCGAGGCGGAACTTGGGCAGGAGCACTTTTGCCCTCCGGTGGAGCGATTCCGCCGGGGGAACTTCCCTCCCGGAGGGGGAAATCATCGTCCTCATCATCACCAACAACTCTCCCATCTTGGGGAGGGCAATCTCCATCAACATCTTCAACAGCACCATCTCATCTCAAACCCAAGTTCATCTCTTGTGTTCAGTCTTGTTACCGGAACTATAGATTGGTGCTTGTGGGTGACTAGTAGTGTTGATTACTTCTTGTAGTTGATTACTATATGGTTTATTTGGTGGAAGATTATATGTTCAGATCCAATATGCTATTTAATACTCCTCTGATCATGAGCATGTTTATCATTTGTGAGTAGTTACTTTTGGTCTTGAGGTCACGGAGAAATCATGTTGCAAGTAATCATGTGAACTTGAAATGTGTTCGATATTTTGATATATAGTATGTATGTTGTGATTCCCTTATGGTGTCATGTGAATGTCGACTACATGACACTTCACCATATTTGGGCCTAAGGGCACGCATTGTGGAGTAGCAATTAGATGATGGGTTGCGAGAGTGACAGAAGCTTAAACCCCGATTTATGCGCTATTCCGTAAGGGACCGATTGGATCCAAAAGTTTAATGCTATGGTTAGAATTTATTCTTAATACTTTTCTCGTAGTTGCGGATGCTTGCAGGAGGGTTAATCATAAGTAGGAGGTTTGTTCAAGTAAGAACAGCCCCTAAGCACCGGTCCACCCACGTATCAAATTATCAAAGTAGCGAACACAAATTAAACCAACATGATGAAAGTGACTAGATGAAATTCCCGTGTACCCTCAAGAACGCTTTGCTTATCATAAGAGACCATTTTGGTCTGTCCTTTGCCTCAAAAGGATTGGGCTACCTTGCTGCACTTTTGTTACTACTATTGTTACTTGCTCGTTACAAATTACCTTGCTATCAAACTACTCTGCTACTTATAATTTCAGCCCTTGCAGACATTACCTTACTAAAAACTACTTGTCATTTCCTTCTGCTCCTCATTGGGTTCGACACTCTTACTTATCGAAAAGAGCTACAATTGATCCCCTATACTTGTGGGTCATCAGCGGGCTGTTGCTGGAGAGGCTGTGGCCACCCAGGAGGCCATTGCGGTGGTTGGAGGAGGAGCTTGAACCCGGTGGTTTTTTTCACCCCCAACCTCTTCTTCGGCGCGGGCGGCGACGCATGGGTGATTTATGGCGAAGAAAAGCCGTGGCGGTGGCCGGCGGGGTGACGGAAGGGTCGGGGCTAATCCATTTCAACCAGAGGGACGGTCATCGGTGCTGGCGGCAGGGCGTGGTGGTTGTGGCGGCGGGAGACAGGGCAGCGCGGGGGTGGGAGAAAGTGAGGTGCCACTTGTACACAGCCGCGGCGGGAGTGAGCATACTTAGGGATATCGGGGGGATATTGGGAGGTGCAGGTTAATTTCTACTCCACTATACCGGTTAGGGGATCAACTAGGTGCGCCGTAAGGGAGGATAACCGAATTTATCCTCCCTTACGACCTTATTGGGGATTGGTTAGAGATGCCCTAAGAAATAAGAACACACACCACCAACTCTCCCTCAAATCCACTATCACATATCTTCTCATTAAAACAAAAAGACAACCTACATACCTTCCCAAGCAGTTTGACGGGCACAGTGTGACGCCGCACCTCTGCCTGCTAGTATATAGGATTACTGATAATAGACCCCAGTTTTCCCTCAAATATGTTCCGCCCCTCCTCCCCCGGTGAGCTGCTCACGCTCGATGGAATTGGTTGGCACAAGGGAGTAATGTCTTGTGCGGGTGGTCTTGCTTACAATATTATATGTGCGATGTGGTCGTCCAAAAGCTCTCATCCTTGCTTGCTATACTTAGAGCATCTCCAATAAGTGATGTAAAATACATCATTTGGTGTATAACTGTTTTACATCACCGTGTCCAGAAATCTAGCTCCAACAGGTGATATATATGTAAAATCATGTGGTCCAATTTTTTAGGGCTTGATGTAAAATCACCCCTAGGTGATGTATATTTGCATCACCTAGCCGGCTGCCCAAACGTAAAAATCTCCGCAGCCCCCACCAACGTGCACAGCCGCTCCCTCCCGCTCGCGTGAAACTTCATGTTGGTTCCCACCTTCGAATCCGCCTCCGTCGCGCCTCTTCGCTTTGGACCCCCCTCCCCCCGCCTCTCTCCTTTCGTTTCGGTCGCCGTTGCGATGCGACCGCCCGAGGAGCTCCACCGGCTTCCACAGTGTGCGTCGGCATCAATCCGGCCGTTACTCAGCCGAGATAACATAGGACCAAGTGTGCTACTTGCCTGACACGTGGGAGGAGTCTGACATCGCCGCACTCACCTTTGACAAGGCTTGTGGCGCTTCGGCCAGCCGAAGTCGCACTTGAACTTCCGGGGGATTGACAACCAGGCCGATCTAGAGTTCGTCGGTCCCGACATCGAGATGGTGACCGTCGCGGAGAAGAATGAGACACAGATCGTTCTTGATCAGTGTGACGCTTGTCGACAGGATGAAGTCCCGATGGCGAGGTTTGCGGCGGAAAATCAACACCTCGAGCAGGCAGAGTACGAGTTCTATGCGTCGCCGAACAAGACAAAGAAGGAGGAGAAGACGAAAACAAAGAAGGAGGACGAAGTTGGCCCCTCAGACGATGGTTGTGCTCAATAGTTCGGACTTGGTGAACAACGAGGCCGACGAGTCGGGCTCCGATATCGACTGGGACGACCTCTCTGATGAGTAGTTCGTAGTAGTTCGTAGTCAAAGAATCTTTGTATCGGAACTACTTTTAGTTTGTATTGAAACTATGCTTTTAGTTTGTATCAGAACTACTCCCTCCGTTCCATAATGTAAGATGTTTTTAGTGTCAAAAAATATCTTACATTATGGGACGGAGGGAGTATGTTTGAAATTGTCATGTTCTATCCAAATTTGCAATGTATTGATGTTTTCATGCCCAATATGCATCACATGTTGGAGCAAAATGGCGCCCTATTTTTACATCATCTGATGATGTTTGAGATGATGCAAAATTCACATTTTGGTGATGTAAAACTACTTTTTGTGTGCCCAAGATACCTGTTGGAGATGCTCTTAGATTGTCCATATGGGCAGCTGCATTATATGTACGGAGCATAGGCATCGGAGTTGATCTTTGGGACTGGGAGGGAGGCAGGCTGGCCGCACGTCCGAGGTAATTCCGGCTCCACGCTACACGGGAGCTCTTGGAGTTGCACAGGTGATGCTAATACCCTGGTCTGTGTCTGCTGTTCCGCTACCGCTGCCGCCGGAGCAGGGAGGAGTCGACCCCGACGGTCCTTGCCTCCCGAAGCTCCACAGCCTCTTCAAAGACCTCAGCCTCGCCAAGCCCGGAGATTTGGACGCGCCGCGCGGGGTCGCCACTGTTCTTGAGTCCGGAATGTCGATCACCAGCACTGCCGCGGTGGCAAGGGCGGAGGGGCTCGAGTGGCCTCCGTGAGAGGTCACGGTCACCGCGGCGAGCGTGGCCTGGTCTGAAACCCCGAGCAGTACACTCGCCGGCAGGTTCCCGGCGTAGTTCACCGGCTCCGGCGGCAAGGAAGGGAGACTCGTCGGTGTAAGCGCCTGCGACGCATCGGGCTTGCCGACGGTGGCCCTGCAGAGCGGGCAGCTGGTGTGGGAGGCAAGCCACATGTCGACGCACTCGGTGTGGAAGCCGTGGCCGCACCGGGGCAAGAACCTGGCCTCCTCCCCGTCCTCGAGCTCGGTCAGGCACACCGCGCACTCCACCCCGACGTCGTCCGTGGAGCCCTTCGGCCCCGCGCGGTACACCGTGACCGGTAGCGACCGCAGCAGCTCCGGGTCGACGCCCCCTGAGGCCGCCCCCCGGACGCCGCGTGGCCGCCCCCTCGGCGCGGTCCGGACGCTTGTGTTGAAGTAGTACTGGAGGAAGATGAGCGCGAGGGCGAAAGTCAGGAACACCAGAAAGATGCCTGCCATGGTGAGTATGCCACCGATCGGCATGGTCGGCGCGGCCGCGGAGACCGCCGGCGCGACCGCCCAGCCCGAGGATGAGTCCATAGCAGCGGCGTCGGCCTGCTCGGATTCTTGTACCATGTAGTTACGCGGTCTTGGTCTTTATCAATTCCGTGGGGCTTGATGAGTGAAGATGCGCTCGATGTGAAAAAACTCGGTACATATATATATGCGCAGCGTTGGAGTGACGAGGTCAGTGACACTGACATCGATGAAACAGGGGAGAAAGAAGGTGGAAGGAAGGGGGCAGGCGCGCGCGCTCGATGAGTCTTGAGAGGCAAGTCTGATGCTGTTTGCGGGAGAGCAGTGCAGCGCATGCCGGACGGGTCAGCGGCGGCGGCGGTTCTTTGAACTCGTGCTGCCAAATGAGTGGAAGATGCTGCAAACGCGATTACCGCACGTGTTTCTTCTATGGGATGCCCTTCTCCAAGTTGGCAGGCATATCGGCCTAATTTTTTTTTCAGAATACGCATTTATTGATAGATAGATAAGAAAAGTAGACGGGGTGCTAGCTTGGTGGCACAGACAAGCGGGTATAAGGCGGACGAGAACTTGGTGCTCTCAGGTACCCGCGCACCCTATATACGCAAAAAAGAATTAGTAATTCAAAAGAAGTTAAAAAAATTAATTTTTTTTGGAATCAAACATGATCAGGTATTGTACTCGTATAAAAAAATTGGACAAGAAATGATTCATATTGACTTCACGGCAAAAAAGACAAGTTTATGACGACAATATAGCGTGTATAGTACTTGTACATATCATTTTTTGCCAAATCTTTGACCCAGGATGCAATGAAAGTCATTCTCTGACGAATCTTTTTATATGACTACAATACTTTATCATGTTTGATACCAAAAAAGGTTTGGAATTTTTTGAACTTTTTTGAATTACTAATTTTTTTGCATATAGGGTGCACCAATATCCAGGTTCTCCTTCGTATTTTCCGTATATCGGCCTAATTTGAAGGTGTTTAAAAGAAAACATATACAGTAATTTTCATGAAAAAACATCCAATAATGAGGAGAAGGCGTCTCTATACTACTATAGCCCATTATTTTACTATAGTCCATTATTTTACTTGCTCTTAGCATGAGGGGCGTGTAACTTGGAGATCAGAGATGAAATGCTAGATGGATCCACCAATCCAAGTCACTGCTTCGGCTTGACTCGCGACCCCGTTTCCAGGCTACTCTTTGACAAAAGACAGACTCCGGCATGGCGGCATTTAACATGAGGACGAACTATCGTCACATCCTTGTTCCATCTACAGCACTTTCCAAGTAGTACTACTACTCTGATATTGGTTGGGTGCATGCTCTGCTCGCTCGTTGCATTATATGCATGCGGTACAAAAATCATCCTTTTCTTTAGTGCTTTATCTCCCAGAAAGCGCTCTTAGTTCAGTTCGGTAGAACGTGTGTCTCTAAGTCATAAAATTCTCTAAAAATATAGAGAAAGTTTCAAAAACAAAGAAAAAAGTGAATCAATTTAGTAGAAAGAAGGGGGGGGGGGGGGGGGGGGGTCCGTTGTTTCTCAGTCATACTTTGAGAATTTTCATGTAGTATCAGTCATTGGCTATATATGCATATATGTATTCGTTCAGCTTGGTTGTGTGCATCTTAGTTAAGCAGAAGACAAGTGTAATGCTTAAACCTTTCAAGTAATAAAACGCCTCTTTTCAAAAAATGTATTCGTTCAGCTGATGATTTTATTTCGTGTGGGGCCTACTATTTGACTTATCATCAAATTGGAGGGTGTCGGGCAATGATCAATCGTGGGCTATGGCCCATTTAGTTAGGTGTTCCCCGTCCAAGCGCTTTGTTTGTTTATGATTTTTTTGGTTGCCTTTTGCTTTTCTCGGATTATTTTGATATTCAGTCATTCTTCTTTAAGATTGCGTGAACCTTAAAACGTTTTATTTTGAAAAGTCATCATTTTAAAATTTTCAGAAAAAAAATTAAAAAGTGTGGATTTCTAGAAACATTTTTGAACATTTTGTGGAAAAATATAAAAATTTACAAAAAAACAAACATTTTATATAAATTATTTTTTAAAAAATATGCAGATATCTTTTATATTTCCAGATATATTTCAAGAAAAATGAACACTTTTCAATTACAAATTATTTTCATAAAATGTGGAAAATTCTAACGCTTTTTATAAAACTTGATAAGAAACAAACGAAAAACTGGATTGTAACCTTCTAGAAGTTCATAGATCAGGAAACACAGGGAACATAACCTGGCTAAATAGGTCGACGGAGTTCAATTCTCGCTCTATGTTATTATTAATACATTACTCTAAGAGAGAATCATATATGAAACGCCGTTTCGGGCGACAGTGTGGTGCGGCCCGTTTAGTTTTTTGGGGGGTGGGTGGGGCGGGGAATATTGCTCGTTCAGTTTTTTTCGACGGCTCTTTTTCTGTTATGTTTGCCAAATGGGCCTTTTATGTGTCGGAAAGCACTAGAGCGAGTTAATTTTTTTGGGCAAGGGGGTATATTAATATCACGAAGATACCAATTACACCCAGCCTCTGTACTAACAAGATATCTAAAGACATCAAGGATGCACACAGCCAAGAAAAAATATTAAACAAAGACCCTGTCACGGTGATGAAATACACAACAACAACACTCTAACCACCACCGAAGACAACACTTGAACCGTGAAAAGAGATTCTCCAAAAACGATGCCTTCAAGAAGGAAATAATGCACCAGCATTATCATCGTCCGATCGAAGATCTTGAGTTTTCACTCTGGAGAAAATCCGATTTCACAAAACAATGCCTTCTGTAAGGCTATTGCCAGGCACAACCAATGAAGGCCAGACCTTGGGCTTTCACCTTGGAAATCACGACTCGGTGCACGAGGAGCACCAGAAAAATGCAGTTCACATGTACTGCCGTGCCCCCTTGCCAAGGTCGTTGCTGCAAGTCACCAACACCCGACACACAGGAAGAACCTGTGCCGCCATTCTCCATCGGCACCAATACACCTCTACACCATTACAAACCTCCAATCGCAGCCACCATGACTTTCTCCACCTCTCTCAATGCCATGGAAATCCATATTTAGACATGTCCCATGGTCTCGTCAATAAAGTGAAGCTTCGCGCCACACCCTCAGAAAGCCTTATTGGGCGAAGATAAGGGAGCGCACGACCGGATCGATTCTGTTCTGGATATCCAGTGACGCCATGTGCCAATCAGCGGAATCACTGAGAGGAAGATCGGAACTCGCCGGCGCCTTGATCGAGTAGGCCCGCATTAAGGTGATCGATGACTTGACGCTTGAAGAAAAGCAAGGCCAAACCACCTTTATTCGGGCCGAACCAGCAACCCCCACTCCGCCGGCCAGCTCCCGGCGATCGGATCGAGTAGGCCAACCCCTTCCTGCCCAGATCGAGCCCAAGGTACAAAATGGTACAAGAACTAAAAAAAGGTACACTTTTCCTCAAGTCTAACGGTGCAACATTGAGTATCGTCAAGTCTCATCGTGTGGCACTCGATCTGTGTTGGACCCACTTGCCAGTGTGTGCAAAGATGAAAGATAATGGGGATTAAAAATACAAGATGTTGAGGGGGTCGAACCCATGACATCACAGAAGGTTGGCCAGATGATATAAGGAGAGAAATTGCAAGTCTTCATTTTTTATGACACAACGGGTTTTTTCCTCATGTGTGCCTTGTCACTGGGATAGATAGTAGATCACATATGCCCCGTTTTAATCTGTTTTGGTACATTTCTAGCTCACTAATTTTCACTAAATGAACTTTGTTATTTATATGCTCAAGGTGGATGTATCTAATGTTTTCACAGCAACTAGTAAGGTGGCCCTCGCAAATGTGAGGGCATCATCTTTTAGTTTGTCAAAAATGTTAAGTATTTACTTTTATCTTATTTGGATATTTTTTAGTATTATTTATTGCTTCATTGCATAATAAAAGATACTTTAGGTAATGATACATTTCTAAAAGTGTAACATTGACCTTTATTTGTATATAAACATATGTTTATGTTGCAATAAATAAAAAATTAATAATAAAATGTAATTTTGCAATAAATTTAATGGTAATAATATAGTGAGGCATCTAGCTGAAATACAATATCCAAAATAACATGCAATCCTCGCCCTACTAGATCAATTATCATGTGCTCTACAATATGCCTACAATTGTATGCCTTTTTCATTTTCTGCATGTCTACACAAAGTAATCCAAATATGTTTCTATATGGCCTCCTCACATGGTCCCTGCTTGCATATATAATTGGATTCATCTATATTAAAATGTGATAATGTCATTAATCTTGTATTTTAAGTTACAGTACAATGTATAGAGAGCAATTACCTAGTTATCGGAGTAACAAATGTCTAAAACGCATGATAGATAAGAGGATCAAGGGCATATCATACAATCTCAAGCAACATTGAACTATCTTCTTAGCAATATTAAGTGTGAAATAATAATACATGCATGGAATAATACAATGCTTCAATTATTTATGTCTCACCTCTCTCTTAATCGGCAGTTAGTCTCCCATGTACTGATATACATGAGAAATCAAACACTATATTAAAAGCAGAAGAGTAATCTGCAACATGCCAAGTAAGAACTCACTTATGAGCCATGCAACATGCATTGCTCTTGAAGAATTATGCTTAACATGGTGACATTGAGGTGGAAACAACAAAATTTTGAAACCATTGAATTTGTGTCATAGCTTCACGTCTAATTGCATATCTAAGCTACTAACTTGTATATACTGCCAATCATGTCAGGACAAAAGGTATGATTGTATACTAGTTTGGTTTGGACCTCTAACTTATGCCTCTTAGCCTCTTGCGTTAACAGATATGAGCAGGGAGAGGGAAAGACCTGGGAACAGATTATAGTTTTTAAATACAAAACCAATGCTCCCAACCTCTGTTCCAGCCCTACCCTCCATGCCTCTCCTTTTTTGGAAAGGAGTGATGTGGGTTGCTCACGCTGCCATTTTGGTTATAATTGGCAAGTGGGTATGGAAGAAGACTGAAGTTTGGTGAAATCAGTGGTTTGGTTTCTGTAATCTTGTTATTCAGTTTCGGGTACTGTAATGTATAACGAGCAATGTATCACCATACCTGATGTATGGGATGGTTTGAACCTTAAACTGATATTTCAGAGGTGTGTAGATGAGAGGCGCATGCACCGGTGGTTTGATTTGATTAGCATTGCTAGGTCTCTTTCTTTATCTGTTGATAATGACTCTCTCATTTGGAAACTTAATTCCAAAGGAGAGTACACTATTAGCTCTTTGTATGTCGTAGTTGTTGGGAAACGTAGCATGCAATTTCAAAAAAATTCCTATGCTCACGCAAGATCTATCTAGGAGATGCATAGCAACAAGAGGGGGAGTACCCTCATAGACCGAAAGCGGAAGCGTTTGACAACGCGGTTGATGTAGTTGAACTTCTCGGAACCGATCAAGCACCAAACATACGGCACCTCTGAGTTCTGCACATGTTCAGCTCGATGACGTCCTTCGAACTCTTGATCCAGCAGAGTGTCGAGGGAGATTTCCATCATCACGACGGCGTGGTGATGGTGATGGTGAAGTGATCCGCGCAGGGCTTCACCTAAGCACTACGGTGATATGACTGGAGGCGTCAACTGTGGAGGGCGGCGCCGCACACGACTAACAGATGTTGTTGTGTGTTCTAGGCGCCTCCCCCCTCCTATATATATAGGTGGGAGGGAGAGGGAGCAGCCAAGGGGGGCACTCCAAGTAGGAGAAATCGTAAGGAATCCTACTTGGAGTCCCTCCCAAGCCCCCCTGCTGCCGCCATATATAACCGAGGTGGAAGGAAAGTGGGGGAAAGAGGGAAGGAAGTGGGAATCCTAATCCACACTTTCCTTGCCCTCTCCTCTTTCCTTCTCCTCCTCATATGGCTGGCCTCTATAGGGGCGCACCAGGGCTGGTGTGTTCTGCTACCTCTTGAGCACTGCGTTGGTTTTCCCTTGAAGAGGAAATGGTGATGCAGCAAAGTAGCGTAAGTATTTCCCTCGGTTTTTGAGAACCAAGGTATCAATCCAGTAGGAGACAACGCTCAAGTCCCACGCACCTACACAAACAAATAAGAACCTTGCAACCAACGCGATAAAGGGGTTGTCAATCCCTTCACGACCACTTGCAAAAGTGAGATCTGACAGAGATGATAAGATAATATTTTTGGTATTTTTATGATAAAGATTAAAAGTAAAGAAAGCAAAATAAACGGCGATAGAAATAGCTAGTTGGCGGAAGATTAATATGATGGAGAATAGACCCGGGGCCATAGGTTTCACTAGTGGCTTCTCTAAAGATAGCATAAGTATTACGGTGGGTAAACGAATTACTGTCGAGCAATTGATAGAATTGAGCATAGTTATGAGAATATCTAGGTATGATCATGTATATAGGCATCACGTCCGTGACAAGTAGACCGACTCCTGCCTGCATCTACTACTATTACTCCACACATCGACCACTATCCAGCATGCATCTAGAGTATTAAGTTCATAAGAACGGAGTAACGCTTTAAGCAAGATGACATGATGTAGAGGGATAAACTCATGCAATATGATATAAACCCCATCTTTTTATCCTCGATGGCAACAATACAATATGTGTCGTTTCCCCTACTGTCACTGGGATCGAGCACCGCAAGATTGAACCCAAAGCTAAGCACTTCTCCCATTTCAAGAAAGATCAATCTAGTAGGCCAAACCAAACTGATAATTCGAAGAGACTTGCAAAGATAACCAATCATACATAAAAGAATTCAGAGGAGATTCAAATATTGTTCATAGATAATCTTGATCATAAACCCACAATTCATCGGACCTCGACAAACACACCGCAAAAAGAAGAGTTACATCAAATAGATCTCCAAGAGAATCGAGGAGAACTTTGTATTGAGATCCAAAGAGAGAGAAGAAGCCATCTAGCTAATAACTATGGACCCGAAGGTCTGAGGTAAACTACTCACACATCATCGGAGAGGCTATGGTGTTGGTGTAGAAGCCTCCGTGATCAATGCCCCCTCCGGCGGAGCGCCGGAAAAGGCCCCAAGATGGGATCTCACGGGTACAGAAGGTTGCGGCGGTGAAAATAGGGTTTTGGCTCCGTATCTGATGGTTTGGGGGTACGTAGGTATATATAGGAGGAAGAAGTAGGTCGGTGGAGCCATGAGGGGCCCACGAGGGTGGAGGGCGCGCCCAGGGGGGTAGGCGCGCCCCCTGCCTCGTGGCTTCCTCGTTGGTTGCTTGACGTCCGCTCCAAGTCCTCTGGATCACGTTTGTTCCGAAAATCACGTTCCCGAAGGTTTCATTCCGTTTGGACTCCGTTTGATATTCTTTTTCCGCGAAACACTGAAATAGGCAAAAAAACAAAAATTTGGGCTGGGCCTCCGGTTAATAGGTTAGTCCCAAAAATAATATAAAAGTGTATTATAAAGCCCATTAAACATCCAAAACAGAATATATAATAGCATGGAACAATAAAAAATTATAGATACGTTGGAGACGTATCAAGCATCCCCAAGCTTAATTCCTGCTCGTCCTCGAGTAGGTAAATGATAAAAACAGAATTTTTGATGTGGAATGCTACTTGGCATAATTTTCAATGTAATTCTCTTATTTGTGTCATGAATATTCAGATCCGAAAGATTCAAGATAAAAGTTTAATATTGACATAAAAGTAATAATACTTCAAGCATTCTAACTAAGAAATTATGTAAAGTTCATCTCTACAAAATCATATAGTTTGGTCATGCTCCATTTTCGTCACACAAGAATGCTCTCATCATGCACAACCCCGATGACAAGCCAAGCAATTGTTTCATACTTTAGTAATCTCAACCTTTTTCAACTTTCACGCAATATATGAGCGTGAGCCATGGATATAGCACTATGGGTGGAATAGAATATAATGATGGGGGTTATGTGGAGAAGACAAAAGGGGAGAAAGTCTCACATTGATGCGGCTAATCAACGAGCTAGGGAGATGCCCATCGATTGATGTCAATGCAAGGAGTAGGGATTGCCATGCAACGGATGCACTAGAGCTATAAATGTATGAAAGCTCAACAAAAGAAACTAAGTAGGTGGCATCCAACTTGCTTGCTCACGAAGACCTAGGGCATTTGAGGAAGCCCATTGTTGGAATATACAAGCCAAGTTCTATAATGAAAAATTCCCACTAGTATATGAAAGTGACAAAACAAGAAACTCTCTATCATAAAGATCATGGTGCTACTTTGAAGCACAAGTGTGAAAAAAAAAGATAGTAGCATTGCCCCTTTTTTGGCCTTTCTTTTTTTTGGCCTTTCTCTTTTTTTATTTGGGACAATACTCTATGAATGATGATCATCACACTTCTATTTATTTACAACTCAATGATTACAACTCGATACTAGAACAAAGTATGACTCTATACGAATGCCTCCGGCGGTGTACCGGGATGGGCAATGAATCAAGAGTGACATGTCTGAAATAATATGCATGGTGGCTTTGCCACAAATACGATGTCAACTACATGATCATGCAAGGCAATATGACAATGATGAAGCGTGTCATGATAAACGGAACGGTGGAAAGTTGCATGGCAATATATCTCGGAATGGCTATGGAAATGCCATAATAGGTAGGTATGGTGGCTGTTTTGAGGAAGATATAAGGAGGTTTATGTGTGATAGAGCGTATCGTATCACGGGGTTTGGATGCACCGGCGAAGTTTGCACCAACTCTCAAGGTGAGAAAGGGCAATGCACGGTACCGAAGAGGCTAGCAATGATGGAAGGGTGAGAGTGCGTATAATCCATGGACTCAACATTAGTCATAAAGAACTCGCATACTTATTGCAAAAATCTACAAGTCATCAAAAACCAAGCACTACGCGCATGCTCCTAGGGGGATAGATTGGTAGGAAAAGACCATCGCTCGTCCCCGACCGCCACTCATAAGGAGGACAATCAAAGAACACCTCATGTTTCAAATTTGTTACACAACGTTTACCATACGTGCATGCTACGGGACTTGCAAACTTCAACACAAGTATTTCTCAAATTCACAACTACTCAACTAGCAAAACTTTAATATCACTACCTCCATATCTCAAAACAGTCATCAAGCATCAAACTTTTCTTAGTATTCAACGCACCTATAAGAAAGTTTTTACTGATCTTGGACGCCTATCATATTAGGAATAATTTCATAATTTAAACAAATTACCATGCTGTTTTGTAGGACTCTCAAAATAATATAAGTGAAGCATGAGAGACAATAGTTTCTATAAAACAAAACCACCACCGTGCTCTAAAAGATATAAGTGAAGCACTAGAGCAAAAACTATATAGCTCAAAAGATATAAGTGAAGCACATAGAGTATTCTAATAAATTCCGAATCATGTGTGTCTCTCTCAAAAGTGTATTCAGCGAGGATGATTGTGGTAAACTAAAAGGCAAAGACTCAAATCATACAAGACGCTCCAAGAAAAACACATATCATGTGGTGAACAAAAATATAGCTCCAAGTAAAGTTACCGATGGACGAAGACGAAAGAGGGGATGCCTTCCGGGGCATCCCCAAGCTTTGGCTTTTTGGTGTCCTTGGATTTACCTTGGGGTTCCTTGGTTCCTTGGGCATCCCCAAGCTTAGGCTCTTGCCACTCCTTGTTCCATAATCCATCAAATCTTTACCCAAAACTTGAAAACTTCACAACACAAAACTCAACAGAAAATCTCATGAGCTCCGTTAGCGAAAGAAAACAAAACACCACTTCAAGGTACTGTATTGAACTCATTCTTTATTTATATTGGTGTTAAAACTACTGTATTCCAACTTCTCTATGGTTTATAAACTCTTTTACTAGCCATAGACTCATCAAAATAAGCAAACAACACACGAAAAACAGAATCTGTCAAAAACAGAACAGTCTGTAGTAATCTGTATCTAACGCAAACTTCTGGAACTCAGAAAAATCTACCAAAATAGGAAGACCTAGATAATTTGTTTATTTATCTACTGCAATTGGAATAAGTATTTTATCACGTTCTGGTGATTTTTAACAATTGTTTTCGTGAACAGAAAGTTTCTGGAATTTTCAGCAAGATCAAATAACTATCATCCAAGAAGATCCTATAGGTTTCACTTGGCACAAACACTAATTAAAACATAAAAACACATCAATCAGAGGCTAGATCAATTATTTATTCAAAAACAGAAAGTAAATAAATTGGGTTGTCTCCCAACAAGCGCTTTTGTTTAATGCCCCTAGCTAGGCTTTGATAATTCTAACGATGCTCACATGAAAGACAAGAATTGAAGAGCAAAGAGAGCATCATGAAACACATGGCAAACACATCTAAGTCTAACATACTTCCTATTCATAGGCATCTTATAGGCAAACAAATTATCATAGCAAGCAAAAACTAGCATATGCAAGGAAGCGGAAAGAAACAATAGCAATCTCAACATAACGAGAGGTAATTTATTATCATGAAAATTTCTACGACCATATTTTCCTCTCTCATAATAATTATATGTGGGG
The DNA here is from genome assembly GCF_002575655.3 of Aegilops tauschii subsp. strangulata. NCBI lineage: Eukaryota > Viridiplantae > Streptophyta > Magnoliopsida > Poales > Poaceae > Aegilops > Aegilops tauschii. The sequence goes on from NC_053041.3 coordinate 486,391,798, forward strand.
TCATAAGCAAATTCAACAAAATAGCTATCACATAAAATATTTTCAACACGATCCACATGCATGCAAAGTTGACACTCTTCCAAAATAGTGGGATTATCATTAACGAAAGTCATGACCTCTCCAAACCCACTTTTATCAAAAATACCATAAGATTGAACATTCTCCAAATATGTGGGATCTAAAGTTGACACTCTTCCAAACCCACTTTAAATATTATTCCAAACACTATTATCAATCTCATATTCATCATGGGGCTTAAATAAATTTTCAAGATCATAAGAAGAATCACCCCAATCATGATCATTGCAACAAGTAGTAGACATAGCAAAACTAGCATCCCCAAGCTTAGGGTTTTGCATATTATTAGCACAATTGACATCAAGAGAATTTATAGTAAAATCATTGCAATCATGCTTTTTATTCAAGGAGCTATCGTGAATCTCTTCATAAATTTCTTCATCACAATTTTCAGATTCACGAATTTCAAGCAAAACCTCATAAAGATAATCTAGTGCACTCAAATCACTAGGAATTGGTTCATCATAATTGGATCTCTTAAAAAGATTAGCAAGGGGATGAGGATCCATAAACTTTTAGCAAACGAAGATGCAAGCAAAAAGAAGGCACATGGAAACACAAAGAAAGATACATACGGGAAGATGGTGAACGGAAAAAAGGGCGAATAAAACGGCAAGGGTGAAGTGGGGGAGAGGAAAACGAGAGGCAAATGGCAAATAATGTAATGCGAGGGATGAGAGTTTGTGGTGGGTACTTGGTATGTATTGACTTGTCGACTCCCCGGCAACGGCGCCAGAAATCCTTCTTGCTACCTCTTGAGCACTGCATGGGTTTTCCCTTGAAGAGAAAAGGGTGATGCAGCAAAGTAGCGTAAGTATTTCCCTCAGTTTTTGAGAACCAAGGTATCAATCTAGTAGGAGACCACGCTCAAGTCCCACGCACATACACAAACAAATAAGAACCTTGCAACCAACGCGATAAAGGGGTTGTCTATCCCTTCACGACCACTTGCAAAAGTGAGATCTGATAGAGATGATAAGATAATATTTTTGGTATTTTTATGATAAAGAGTAAAAGTAAAGAAAGCAAAATAAACGGCGATAGAAATAGCTAGTTGACGGAAGATTAATATGATGGAGAATAGACCCGGGGGCCATAGGTTTCACTAGTGGCTTCTCTCAAGATAGCATAAGTATTACGGTGGGTAAACGAATTACTGTCGAGCAATTGATAGAATTGAGCATAGTTATGAGAATATCTAGGTATGATCATGTATATAGGCATCACGTCCGTGACAAGTAGACCGACTCCTGCCTGCATCTACTACTATTACTCCACACATCGACCGCTATCCAGCATGCATTTAGAGTATTAAGTTCATAAAGAACGGAGTAACGCTTTAAGCAAGATGACATGATGTAGAGGGATAAACTCATGCAATATGATATAAACCCCATCTTTTTATCCTCGATGGCAACAATACAATACGTGTTGTTTCCCCTACTGTCACTGGGATCGAGCACCGCAAGATTGAACCCAAAGCTAAGCACTTCTCCCATTGCAAGAAAGATCAATCTAGTAGGCCAAACCAAACTGATAATTCGAAGAGACTTGCAAAGATAACCAATCATACATAAAAGAATTCAGAGGAGATTCAAATATTGTTCATAGATAATCTTGATCATAAACCCACAATTCATCGGATCTCGACAAACACACCGCAAAAAGAAGAGTTACATCAAATAGATCTCCAAGAGAATCAAGGAGAACTTTGTATTGAGATCCAAAGAGAGAGAAGAAGCCATCTAGCTAATAAATATGGACCCAAAGGTCTGAGGTAAACTACTCACACATCATCGGAGAGGCTATGGTGTTGATGTAGAAGCCCTCCGTGGTCAATGCCCCCTCTGGCGGAGCGCCGGAAAAGGCCCCAAGATGGGATCTCACGGGTACAGAAGGTTGCGGCGGTGGAAATAGGGTTTTGGCTCCGTATCTGATGGTTTGGGGGTACGTAGGTATATATAGGAGGAAGAAGTAGGTCGGTGGAGCCACGAGGGGCCCACGAGGGTGGAGGGCGCGCCTAGGGGGATAGGCCTGCCCCCCTACCTCATGGCTTCCTCGTTGGTTGCTTGACGTCCACTCCAAGTCCTCTGGATCATGTTTGTTCCGAAAATCACGTTCCCGAAGGTTTCATTCCGTTTGGACTCCATTTGATATTCTTTTTCTGCGAAACACTGAAATAGGCAAAAAATACAGCAATTTGGGCTGGGCCTCCGGTTAATAGGTTAGTCCCAAAAATAATATAAAAGTGTATAATAAAGCCCATTAAACATCCAAAACATAATATATAATAGCATGGAACAATCAAAATTATAGATACGTTGGAGACGTATCATGTTCCCTCACTTGGCCCATAAGGCCCATATCTTTGCCGGGGGTGCCCGAAACTCCTTTCCGGTGACCCGATAAGTATCTGGTACCCTCCAGAACACTTCCGGTGTCCGAATACCATCGTCCTATATATCAATCTTTACCTCTCAGCCATTTCGAGACTCCTCGTCATGTCTGTGATCTCATCTGGGACTCCGAACAGCATTCGGGCACCAAATCACATAACTCATATAACACTAAATCGTCATCGAACGTTAAGCGTGCTGACCCTTCGGGTTTGAGAACTATGTAGACATGACCGAGACACCTCTCTGGTCAATAATCAATAGCGGAACCTGGATGCTCATATTGGTTCCTACATATTCTACAAAGATCTTTATTGGTCGAACCGTAATGACAACATACGTTATTCCCTTTGTCATCGGTATGTTACTTGCCCAAGATTCGATCGTCGGTATCTTCATACCTAGTTCAATCTCATTACTGGCAAGTCTATTTACTCGTTCCATAAGACATCATCCCGCAAATAACTCATTAATCGCATTGCTTGCAAGGCTTCTTATGATGTGCATTACCGAGAGGGCCCAGATAAAGCTCTCCGATACTCGGAGTGACAAATCCTAATCTCGATCTATGCCAACCCAAAAAACACCTTCGGAGATACCTGTAGAGCATCTTTATAATCACCCAGTTACGTTGTGACGTTTGATAGCACACAAGGTATTCCTCCGGTATCCGGGTGTTGCATAATCTCATAGTCAAAGGAATATGTATATGACATGAAGAAAGCAATAGCAATAAAACTGAATGATCAATATGCTAAGCTAACGGATGGGTCTTGTCCATCACATCATTCTTCTAATGATGTGATCTCGTTCATCAAACGACAACACATGTCTATGGTTAGGAAACTTAAAAATCTTTGATTAACGAGCTAGTCTAGTAGATGCTTACTAGGGACACGGTGTTTTGTCTATGTATCCACACACATATCTAGTTTCCGGTTAATACAATTCTAGCATGAATAATAAATATTTATCATGATATAAGGAAATATAAAATAACAACTTTAAAGTTGTCCGATATCTTGTACTTCTTGAAGTGGTCTCATCCGTCGAATCTTCGTGTGGTCAAAAGGGGAAAAAGGGTATAGTCTCACTAAAAAGGGAATATTTGAATAAGCTCAGAAGAGAAGAGAGGTAAAAGATCCTTTCGAAAACAAAGTTGTAGAGAAAAATCTTTTCCTATGGGCTTGCCAGTTTCTAGGGTCACGTCCTACAGTCAACATGTGCCCTGATACATCTTGTAGCGACCCGACCTCAGACGGTCAAGTCTCTGTGCTTAAGTGTCATCCCTGGATTGGTATGCTGACACACACAGTACTCGAGGATTTATAACAGAGGTAAATCACATGTATAAAGTAACATAAAATATTATTACCTCAATCCAAATAGCAGAAGTAATAATAAGGTTGTGGATTCCCATCAACACCAACGGCAAAGTTGAGTGTAGAAATCGTAACCCTAACGTATCACTTACTCGTCGTAAGATTTCCTGCAACATGAGACGTTGCAGCCACAAGGGTCAGTACATTGAATGTACTGGCAAATTCACACCATAGGATAATGATGAATAATAGCTATCACTACATGCAAATATGGCTGGTGGAAAAGCTCTATGGTTATAATGTTTTTGCGAAAAGCCAATTTTTTCCCTACTGCAAAGGAATACATTTTATTTAACTACAAAGTTGGTTGAAAACATTGAGAATGGTAAACCCCATCTCAATCCCAATTAAAAGGTGATTAATAACCCAACAAAATTAATTTAGAGTGATGAGATCAACATGATAATCCAAGAACCAGATACTCAAGATGTCCATAACCGGGGACACGGCTAACCATGATTAGTTTGTACACTCTGCAGAGGTTTGCGCACTTTTCCCCACAAGACTCGATCTCCTCCGTTTGATTTCTCGCACTACATGATGTTTGAGAAACGGATGACCGAGACACAGTCTTTCCGAAGACGTCCCCTTAACCGATAGATAGGCCTGTACACCTACAATTCCCTACATCTGCTAGCCCATCATGGAAAGGTTTCCCACAACTTACTCAACTATGCCAGAGCCCATAATGGCATGTGGCTGCACACGGAAGTTTCTAGCATGAATAATCTTATGATCCCTTTGAGCCTGGGTGGCACTCCGTAGGAGAATCACACGGTACCCCAGGGTTTCCAAAAAAATACAGGCAATCACTGGATTCCCCAGGTGCCTCAATCGACCCAGATGTGTATTTAAGTTGCCACCTTAAGTTGGACCATTAATTAACAATCTCACATCTATCATGGATTCACTCACCCAAACCACGTCTATGAGCATAGCATGGCTATATAAGCATAACGTAACAGTAACTCCCAAGGTTTGAATGCAGGGTAATAGGTTCCTACCTCATCAACTACTTCCCAATACCCACATGTTATCAATCCTACTCATGCAATGTTTGAGGGTGAAACTAATGCATAAAAACTGGGTATGAAAGGGATATGATCAAAGTGTGAACTTTCCTGTACTGTTGATGAAGATGATTCGCACTCAAAACTCTTGATAGTTCTACTCGTCACACTCCGGTCAATCTATCGTAGGCAAGCAACAGTAACCACACATAAGCAATCACTCAAAAAGGTCGGAAAGAACGAAGAACAATTCGGAACAAAACCAAGCAAATAACTCTTGCAATATAAAACAATTTCTAATAGTACCAAAATTATATGTATTTGGCCTTATCATAAAGTTTAGGTCAAGAGCTTTAATTTGCAAAAAGAATCAACTAAATCGGAGTTATAAAACTCGAGTTATGATCAAACGAAGTTCAAATTCAAATCTGTTTGAATTCAAATTTTAAAACTTTCAAAAACATGTTTAAGTTGATTATCTGGATAGAGGGGATTGTAATGAAGAAGTGGGCGTTGGTTTCATTGGATTTGGACAAACGAGTAAAAAGATGCGGTCGTTTGAAAACCAGGGGCTAATTTGTAAAATAATTTATTCACAAACGGGTCCCTGGCAGATATTAAAAAGAAAAAGAAAAATACTAAGCAACGAACGTTCGTTCTAGAACCTTACAGAACGAAAACCGTTTGCTGCGAAGACCTAACCTAGTGAACGTTCGCTAAATAACTAACCGATCGGTTTTTAAAGGAAAAACCTATTCTAATAAAAACGGAAAAACCGGGTGGTGGTTTTACCGGTTCGCGATGGTTCGAAGAAAACCGGCGGGTCGGGCGGACCGGGCGGCGGATCGGGTTTCAGCCGGCGGAGCAGATCCGGCCGGCGGCGAACTCCGGCGCGGGCGTCGGGGCGGCGGCGGCGTGAGCAGAGAGGGGAGGAGGGGAGCCGGGGCGGCTTTATAGGAGGGAGGCGGGGCAGTGGCGTGCGGGAGGGGCAACGGAGAGGCGGTGGAGGGAGTCCGGGCGGCGTACGGCGGCGGCGACGCCGTGCGGGTGCGGGAGTCCGTCCCGAGCTCGGGGACGAGCGGGGCGCGGCGCTGGGCTCGGCCGGCTGGCTGGGCTTCGGCCCAGTTGGCCTGCGGGGAAAGAAGTCTTTTTAAAAAAACATTTTCTCAGACAAATAAAAATAATAAAAAATATATTATATAGGCATATAATATATCAAAATTTTCAGAAAATTATTTTCTACAATCTAAACATTTTTGTCAAGTCAGATAAAATCGAGAAAAATTCAAATAATTCAAAGAGTGCTACTGCCCTACTAAATCCAATAAAAACATTTTAAAAATACAAAAATTATTTCAAATTTATTTCTCTCCAATTTTCTGATGCAGGGAATCATTTTACCCTAATTTCTGTATATTTTATTTTTGGAGAAAAATAATTTGAATAAAACCAAAATAACTCCAAATTGAAAATAATTTCAAAATAACTTTGAATTTAATTCTTTTAAAACTTCCAACTCATATTTCATATATTTTTGAAGAATTCATATTATCTTCTCTCATGAAAATCATTGAGTTGCTTAAAGTTTCTGAATTTGAAAATAGTTCCAAATGAAATTCAAATATTTTCAAAAACCCTTTTCATTTATTTAAATGGAAGAAGTCATGTCATCTTCTCTCTAGGGTTTTGTATTTGAAAAGAATTTGAATTCACGGAGATCATAAAAACAAAAAATGAAAGTTTGGGAAAGTCCTTTTATTCCCTCTCATTTAACTTTCAAAAAGTTTCGAATTTCACTCACTTTTAGTCAATCAATCAAATCTATCTATTTATTATAACATTCCAAAATTTAGAATTTTGGGATGTTACAAACCTACCACACTTAAAATGAATCTCGTCCTCGAGATTCAGAGAGGCTAGAAAGAAAAAGGTTAGGTTTGGGGTATTCTCAAAGTCCATCGATCATCTCCGGGGTCTCGGGTGCTACCACCCTTAGAAGCATGGTTACGGTTCCATCAAAACTCATATACTCCATCCTTATTTTTGACAGCGTCAGTTTTCTCAGATTCTCGGGAAAATTCTTTCTCTAGGCTCTTCCGACAGTGGCATAAACTTTTCCTCAATTCTTCTGTCCTTTCTTCTTGGTAAGGTTATTCCGAGACTGGGTCTTCTTAGCTGACGGGTCTGGCGCCAATACTAAACAACTATCGATATCTCATGGTGGTCAACCATTTATGGTTTCTCGTGCAGGAAATGGGTCTGGGTTGAACCTCACCGTATATCCTACGGTTGGCAACAACTGCCGTGTACAAGGAAACATACTTATACCATTCTAGGGTTCAAACAAGGTTTAATATCATCATCTCTCTACTATAGGTAAGTCACTCAGATTTACCATCCCATATAGCAAGGCGAATAATAAGGGTAAGTCGGTATGGTGATCAATCCATCCCGCACCCAAATCATTACCTTGTATATGGTTTAGCGAATCTCGCATTCTAACACTCGGTCATCCTCGCAAGCATTGCAGAATTTCTCTTGTCGACGAACCAAATTCGGAAAAAATCCTTTATTCTGCAAGCCAAAACAAACATCTATCGTTCCTTCACAACTCTCAGGTTTTGCGTGAACTCCTATAAGATCGTCTATCGATAAACGTAACTTCTTCCAGGGTTTTTCCTTCAGCAAGAATGTGCTTGCTTCTTGGCAGGTCCTGGGGCCTGTGGGTTATGGCCCATCTCATCACTTGTAAACCTTGAACTCATCCTCGGGGCAACTGATCATTATTCCAACATCCAACTTCCAGCTTCCTAGCATACTTAAAATCCATCCAATTGTACTGTGTCTCTTCCTTCTACTGGCACCAAACTAAGACGTGATTACTCAGACTCATCATGGAGTAACAATTGCTCCATATTACCAACATCATACCGCCTTTATATCCAATAGTACTTCATCTCTTCATATTCTTGGGGTATCCCGCATATCGAGATAAAACTTATACCTTTTTTTGTCCGAAATCCACTTCGGGGAATATCATCTTTTCCAGGGGTCAAATCTCCTCACAGGGTACTACCACCCTTAAAATGCACAAACTCATCCATAGACCATATTTCTCATATCCTCGAAAATGGTCAAAATCTTTCTTCATAGGGTAACAACTCATAAAGATTCACCGTATGAAATCATGACACAAGAACTTTATTGCTTTCATGAATTCATTACAATATCTCATACTTCCATTCCATAACTCACTCCATATCCCCCCCCCCCAAATGCTTCCTACTACGCTTATTACCAATATTAAATTCTCAACTACTTAGCTCCAGCTTTCATCTTGTCGGGACATTTATTTGCATAGTGTCCTGTTTCCTTGCAGCGTAAACACATAACTTCTGATAAGTCTTTAGGCTTCTTGGGGATGGTGTTCGCCCTTTGGGCTCTTGGCTTCTTCTTTCGACATTTATTGGCGTAATGACCTAAACCCTGGCACCTGTAACAGGTGATATGACTCAGATCCTTCCTGGAATCCAATCTACTTCTCTTTCTGGACTTTTTCGTTCCAATCAGGGCTTCTATTTCATGTGAGTCATACTCTACTTCCTCTGTCGGGAATTCTACTAGATCCCCATTCAAACAATTCTGGGAGATGTGTCCTTCTTATCCACATGAATAACATGACTTGATGCAGGGTTTAATTGGGTCTTCTTCGGGTGTGTCCTCCACCTCTTCCTTCATCAGAGGTTCTTCTAAAATTTCCATTAGGGCTCCTTTCATTGCTTCTTTCTTCTGCTGGATGATTTTTTGAACCATGGGGTAAATGTGATACTGAGCAGGGTAGTGGGTAGTCCCTTCACACAAGAAACAAGTAATCTGCCTAGTTGGGCATTCTTCAGTTGGGTGACTTCCTTCACAATTAGGGCATTCATCCTTGTGTTCCTTATGGTTGTGTCCTATTTCTCCACAAAGCTTGCATTCACAAGTTTTCTTCATATCCTTTCCATAAGGCTTCAATTTCTGGGACTCAAACCGAAACTTTGGCAAAGTCAACTTAAATTCTTTCCAAGTGGTTACTCTTTGCCATCCATTGATGGTTTGGTACATCCTCCACCAAGTAGCAACACCTCTTTCAAAGTACTGAAGAGCATGTTGGGTCATATCCTTTCCGGCTATAGTGTTATTCTCCATATGATCCTCCATGTTCTGAATCGATCGGTCTGTCTCCAATTGACTTATCGGTCCAGGAAACATGAGTTCATCTCCATTCATCCTCTATTGGGTCCATGGGTTTGGGGTGGGATGAGAGAGATAGAAAGGGATACACACAATGCAAACAATAGTTTTGAAAAGAGAGATTTTATTTGTGGCTGTCGGAAAAACATCAAACAATTGACAGCTCACAAACGTCGCATCTAACATAAGTGTATAACAGGGGTTTGGGTCTTCTAAAGGTCAATAAATCTTCAAAGTCATCAAACTCTTCAGGTCTTGTTCATGTCTCCGATGGCTTCTTCCGATCGTGCTTGTCCTTCTCAAGTTATTTTGCCAGATCATCTCTGTTGGCGCGAAGTCTCTCGTGGCGTCCTTTAATGTTCTGGAGTTGCGTTCCAAACTTCTGGGTTTCAACATCCTTGGCATGAACCACGGTCCTACTGTCCTTCAGTTCCTGACGAATCTCCTGTATCTCGAGGTTTTGCTCCTCCAGCTTGGCTACTTTCAGCTTCTGGGTCCTGAGTTCTTCATGAAATGCCTCCTTGTCAAATATGACTTCCTAAAGGTCCACCCTAAACTTCTTGATGTAACACTCCAGATCCTGGTGGTACACCAGCTAAGGTTAAAACTTCATCTTTTGCTGATAGGTGCTCCATCAGCCTTCTACCATCCAATCCTTCCAAAGAAATGCATGCTTAACTTAGCACGGCGGCAATAGCATAAGCGGGCGTTAAAATCATGGATAGCCGTGTTTTTGTTCTTGCCATTTCCATTAGCTATCATTCCATAATTGATATATCCTGCCTTAGGGTTTTCTTGACAAAACTTTGAGTTCTAATGCTCCATGTTTTGGTCTTTCTCCGATACACCTTGATCTCGGGTATTGACAGCTTTGATAGTCTACCAAGTTCCATAAGGGTAGCCTTCCTAGGTCATACTAAATCTGGAAAATTCTACCCGGCCTTCAAATTCTCCTAGTCTTCGAAGTCTTCAACCATTGTAGTTTCCATTCCTATAATACACGGTAATATCCTCATCATTCCGAAGTGGTCTTAGTTGTCCGATATCTTGTACTTCTTGAAGTGGTCTCATCCGTCGAATCTTCGTGTGGTCAAAAGGGGAAAAAGGGTATAGTCTCACTAAAAAGGGAATATTTGAATAAGCTTAGAAGAGAAGAGAGGTAAAAGATCCTTTTGAAAAGAAAGTTGTAGAGAAAAATCTTTTCCTATGGGCTTGCCAGTTTCTAGGGTCACGTCCTACAGTCAACATGTGCTCTGATACCATCTTGTAGTGACCCGACCTCAGACGGTCAAGTCTCTGTGCTTAAGTGTCATCCCTGGATTGGTATGCTGACACACACAGTACTCGAGGATTTATAACAGAGGTAAATCACATGTATAAAGTAACGTAAAATATTATTACCTCAATCGAAATAGCAGAAGTAACAATAAGGTTGTGGATTCCCATCAACACCAACAGCAAAGTTGAGTGTAGAAATCGTAACCCTAACGTATCACTTACTCGTGGTAAGATTTCCTGCAACATGAGACGTTGCAGCCACAAGGGTCAGTACATTGAATGTACTGGCAAATTCACACCATAGGATAATGATGAATAATAGCTATCACTACATGCAAATATGGCTGGTGGAAAAGCTCTATGGTTATAATGTTTTTGCGAAAAGCCAATTTTTTCCCTACTGCAAAGGAATACATTTTATTTAACTACAAAGTTGGTTGAAAACATTGAGAATGGTAAACCCCATCTCAATCCCAATTAAAAGGTAATTAATAACCCAACAAAATTAATTTAGAGTGATGAGATCAACATGATAATCCAAGAACCAGATACTCAAGATGTCCATAACCGGGGACACGGCTAACCATGATTAGTTTGTACACTCTGCAGAGGTTTGCGCACTTTTCCCCACAAGACTCGATCTCCTCCGTTTGATTTCTCGCACTACATGATGTTTGAGAAACGGATGACCGAGACACAGTCTTTCCGAAGACGTCCCCTTAACCGATAGATAGGCCTGTACACCTACAATCCCCTACATCTGCTAGCCCATCATGGAAAGGTTTCCCACAACTTACTCAACTATGCCAGAGCCCATAATGGCATGTGGCTGCACACGGAAGTTTCTAGCATGAATAATCTTATGATCCCTTTGAGCCTGGGTGGCACTCCGTAGGAGAATCACACGGTACCCCAGGGTTTCCAAAAAAATACAGGCAATCACTGGATTCCCCAGGTGCCTCAATCGACCCAGATGTGTATTTAAGTTGCCACCTTAAGTTGGGCCATTAATTAACAATCTCACATCTATCATGGATTCACTCACCCAAACCACGTCTACGAGCATAGCATGGCTATATAAGCATAACGTAACAGTAACTCCCAAGGTTTGAATGCAGGGCAATACGTTCCAACCTCATCAACTACTTCCCAATACCCACATGTTATCAATCCTACTCATGCAATGTTTGAGGGTGAAACTAATGCATAAAAACTGGGTATGAAAGGGATATGATCAAAGTGTGAACTTGCATGTACTGTTGATGAAGATGATTCACACTCAAAACTCTTGATAGTTCTACTCGTCACACTCCGGTCAATCTATCGTAGGCAAGCAATAGTAACCACACATAAGCAATCACTCAAAAAGGTCGGAAAGAACGAAGAACAATTCAGAACAAAACCAAGCAAATAACTCTTGCAACATAAAAATAATTTCTAACAGTACCAAAATTATGTGTATTTGGCCTTATCAGAAAGTTTAGGTCAAGAGCTCTAATTTGCAAAAAGAATCAACTAAATCGGAGTTATAAAACTCGAGTTATGATCAAACGAAGTTCAAATTCAAATCTGTTTGAATTCAAATTTTAAAACTTTCAAAAACATGTTTAGGCTGATTATCTGGATAGAGGGGATCGTAATGAAGAAGTGGGCGTTGGTTTCGTGGATTTGGACAAACGAAAAAGATGTGGTCGTTTGAAAACCAGGGGCTAATCTGTAAAATAATTTATTCACAAACGGGTCCCTGGCAGAAATTAAAAAGAAAAAGAAAAATACTAAGCAACGAACGTTTGTTACAGAACCTTACAGAACGAAAACCGTATGCTGCGAAGACCTAACCTAGTGAACGTTCGCTAAATAACTAACCGGTCGGTTTTTAAAGGAAAAACCTATTCTAATGAAAAACGGAAAAACCGGGTGGTGGTTTTACCGGTTCGCGACGGTTCGAAGAAAACCGGCGGGTCGGGCGGACCGGGCGGCGGATCAGGTTTCGGCCGGCGGAGCAGATCCGGCCGGCGGCGAACTCCGGCGTGGGCGTCGGGGCGGCGGCGGCGTGAGCAGAGAGGGGAGGAGGGGAGCCGGGGCGCCTTTATAGGAGGGAGGCGGGGCAGTGGCGTGCAGGAGGGGCAACGGAGAGGCGGCGGAGGGAGTCCGAGCGGCGTACGGCGGCGGCGACGCCGTGCGGGTGCGGGAGTCCGTCCCGAGCTCGGGGACGAGCGGGGCGCGGCGCTGGGCTGGGTCGGCTGGCTGGGCTTCGACCCAGTTGGCCTGCGGGAAAAGAAGTCTTTAAAAAAACATTTTCTCAGACAAACAAAAATTATAAAGAAAATATTATATAGGCATATAATATATCAAAAATTTCAGAAAATTATTTTCTACAACCTGAACATTTTTGTCAAGTCAAATAAAATCGAGAAAAATTCAAATAATTCAAAGAGTGCTACTGCCCTACTAAATCCAATTAAAAACATTTTAAAAATACCAAAATTAATTCAAATTTATTTCTCTCCAATTTTCTGATGCAAGGAATCATTTTATCCTAATTTCTGTATATTTTATTTTTGGAGAAAAATAATTTGAATAAAACCAAAATAACTCCAAATTGAAAATAATTTCAAAATAACTTTGAATTTAATTCTTTTAAAACTTCCAACTCATATTTCATATATTTTTGAAGAATTCATATTATCTTCTCTCATGAAAATCATTGAGTTGCTTAAAGTTTCTGAATTTGAAAATAGTTCCAAATGAAATTCAAATATTTTCAAATACCCTTTTCATTTATTTAAATGGAAGAAGTCATGTCATCTTCTCTCTAGGGTTTTGTATTTGAAAAGAATTTGAATTCACGGAGATCATAAAAACAAAAATGAAAGTTTGGGAAAGTCCTTTTATTCCCTCTCATTTAACTTTCAAAAAGTTTCGAATTTCACTCACTTTCAGTCAATCAATCAAATCTATCTATTTATTATAACATTCCAAAATTTAGAATTTTGGGATGTTACAATTTCCTTCAGTAGTTAATTTTAGGGGTGTAGTGCCCACTTTTGTTCCTGCTGTTTGGCAGGTTCATGTCCCCCCTAGAATTCACAATTTTTTGTGGCTTTTAGTGCACAATAAGCTTCTCATTGGAGATAATCTCTGTAAAGGGCAGAATGCTGATGAATTGCATTGCTTGTTTTGCTCTGAACGGGAACCCTGCACTCACCTCTTCTTTGAGTGTGTAGTGGCCAAAGAATTTTGACGAAGTATTCAACCTATTGTCGGTTGTTGGCCTGAGCCTGCTGTTGAAAGCATTGCAGGATGGTGGCTCAGTAATAGAAAACATATTGGCATGCATGCAAGTGTTCTTTGGGCCATTTGGAGGTGTTGAACAACATGTCTTTTAATGGTGTTCCTTGGCTTGGTTTGTAGGACATGCTGAGAAGCGTGTCCGGATCATGCAATCTCTGGAGGGTGTTGTGCACAGTTGCGGATCGGTCAAGTCTGGAGGCTTCTACCAAGGTGATATGGGAGCTTGCTCGAATGCCTCCCCTGCTGCTCTGGCCGGATCCAGGCTGATGAGGGAGTTCCCCATCTCACCAGAGTTATCTCGTGTGGGTTGCGGTGCAGCTGAATTGGGTGGCGCGGCGTTGTGTTGATCATCTTAGCCTTAGTACCTGCTCAGTTCTGGGGTCTGTGTACCCATCCCCCATGTGAGGACTTTTGTGTTCTGCTTTTTTGGTTTTCCAAACTTGGAGGACCTAGTTTTCTTTAGGTTTTCTAGGTTGGGCACATGTGCCTGCCCCGAGCACTTACACTGATATGGTGTTTGGGTGTTAGCTTCATGTATAAAAATGTGGAGGGGGGAGGGGGTGCTCTGTTTTTCGAAGAAGAAAATTGCTATTGTGCCTTCTTTGGAAATGGAGGCATGCCTCCGGCCATGCATCATGACGATGCATGCAGCCATCTTATTAAAGAGTCTCGAAGTAGCATAAAGTCATAAAGTATTACAGCTCGCAAGTGGAGCGAAAAATAAAAATAAAAGTACATGCTCAAAATCACAACTGGTATGACAATGTGAAGGACAAGCTCCCTAGACTCCTACCTGTTATGCGACTGCCATCCGAACCAGTTGAATATAGCCTGTGCTACCATCTCCCACTAGTTGCACCCAATAACCAAAGGCTTCCTGGAGTCCATAAGAGTGAGTAAGGACCACGTACAGATCCATGCGGTAGCTCTGAAGATGACATGCAAGAAAGTTAAAGTATGATGTATGTTAAAAACCATATCATTCCTGCAATTCTATATACCCCATAAGAGCGCACATATTCAAATCCGAATACGAGCCGCCGTAATATGCTCAACCCCAGCTAACCACATTCCAAACAACGATTCAATGTCAACTGGAGGAGTAATGTTAAAGGCTATATGGATCGTTCTCCAAAGCAATTTGGCGAGTGGGCATTCTATGAATAAGTGTTGTATTGTTTCATTCTGATCACAAAAATAACAACGTGAACTACCTACGCACCGCCTCTTTATTAAGTTATCTTTGGTGAGGATCACTTGCTTGTGGACGAACCACATAAATATTTTAATACGCAAGGGAACCTTAACCTTCCAAATATGTAACGATCTCGAGATTGGGCCAGAATTAACCAGATCCATGTAGAAAGATTTCACCGTAAACACCCCATTTCTAGCTAACTTCCAGCGCGTCGAATCAGGTTGGTCGGATAATTGAACATCTATCAATCTCCGGACCAAGTGCATCCATGCAGTCCATCGCTCACCAATTAACTAACGCACGTCTGAACTGAATATTCAAGGGAGTCGATTGAAATATTGTGCCTATGTAATCCTCCTTACGTTGCACGATGTTATATAGTGTGGGATATTGTAGGGCTAGGGACATCTCTCCTAACCACGTATCTTCCCAAATCTTGTTGACATCCCATTGCCAACCAAGAATTTGACCCTACGAAAGAACAAATCTTTCGTTTGCATGAGTCCCTTCCAGAATGGCGAGTCAGTTGGTCTCACGGTGACCTGGGCAAGCGTTTTCGACTGTAAATACTTATCGCGTAGAATCTGTTCCCACATACCTTCCGGCTCTGTCTCTTACCTGTAGAGCCATTTACTCATAAGACATTTATTCTTAATTTCCAAGTTCTCAATACCGAGACCCCCTTGTCCTTGGGTCGGCATAGAATGTCCCATCGTGCGAGACGGTATTTCTTCTTGGCCTCCTCTGACTGCCAGAAGAACCGAGATCTAAAGAATACATCACAAAAGACAATACATCACAAACAACAACAAATAACAAAACGTACGAGCGCGAGCACAATTGCACCAATCTTGTAGCAAAAACAACTTTGATCATGTGGTGATGGGCTTAGATATGACATAGCTAAATCTGATTAGATAAATAGATGGACGAACTATCTTGGAAAATACCAGAAGCAAAATGATATATCTTGGAAAGAGAGTATAAAATTTGAATCACACACCATTAGAAGGAAGAAAATACTACATGATTATTATTATTATTGTGAAATGAAGAAAATACATGATTGGCAAACTAATGAATGAATAAAGGAATATGCATTTACAATTATTTGACAAACTTGACCCAAAAACACAAATTGAACCCAAACATGAATGGGTTGCACTATCAGATTCTTGTAGTAAATCATTAGATCAACCGCTAGTTGACCATCTTGCAATTGAGCCTGACCTCCAGCGTGGTCCCCTTGGACGGGCGTATGTTCCCCATCTTTACCATGGCCTTCGCGAAGTCCTTCGCGAACCTCTTACCGTCCCTGCTATACATCTCCACAAGATCGTCCTGCCGCCCACCCGAGCCGTAGAGAGCTTGGTCGGAGCTGAGGAGGCCACGCCGCGCGATCAGATCCTTGTAGTAGGCGTTGTCGAATGTCATCGGCGTCTGCTCGTCAAATGGCGCCATGCCACCCTCATTGTCACCGTCGGGGCACGTCTGCCGCCTAGTCTCCGCGAAGGAGGGATCGATGTTGGTGTCGCCGTCGGTGCCGTAGATGCGGCCCCTGTAGTTATGGCAGTTGGCCATCCCTACAGTGTGCGCGCCGGAGAGCGCGGTCATGTCGCGGGCGTCGAGGCCGCGCTCCCTGAACGTCGAGACGAGCGAGGTGTAGTTGTCGCGTGGGCTGGGGAGGTTCTCGGCGCCGTCCCTGTCGGCGGTGCGAGAGTCCATGCGGCCGAGGGGCATGCTCCAGGCGGGCCCTCCGAGCATGGTGACGGCGTCCCGGGACGCCAGGGCGAGTACGTCGGCGCAGGAGACGGTGGCCGGGCAGTTGTGCTCCAGCACGGACTTGATCTCGTCGATCACCTCGAAGCCTCGGAGGGAAGCGTTCGGCAGCGCGTCCTTCTCGCTCTCGGAGAAGTACGTGCCGTCCAGGAGAACGGAGGCATCGCATCCCTGCACGGACGCAACGTTTTAAACATCGTAATTAGCTAGGGATCAGCAGGAGAACAGGACACGAGTGCGGTAGGTATCTCGGTACGTACGTTGACGAAGCAGTCGTGGAAGAAGAGGCGGAGGATGGCGGGTGCGATGGCGGGCTCGCCGGCGACCTTGTACGCCATGACCCGCCGCACGACGCGCTGCACGTTGGGGCACGTCTTGTCGTAGTACCCGGCGGAGAGCTTGTGGTCGCCATTGACGGCCGTGGACGCGAGAGCAACAAGGAGGAGCAATGCAAGTGCGGCCCAGGAGCCCTTGGAGGACGCCATGGCTTGTGGTGCCAACGCGCCGATCACTTGATCAGGATATACTCTTATGACTTGTGAGGAAGAAACCTATGCCAACAGCTGTAATTCTCGAAGCAAGGTGCTTAGCTTGGTTAATTGCTAGCAGGTTGCGGTGATGAGTGCTCTGAAGCATGGAATGGAAGCATGCTTATATAGCTTTGGGAGTACGTACCGTTTTACGTGACGTGCGTGGTCTCCGGTCTGCATGCTGCAGCCTCGTGCTTATCGGGGAGAATTCTGACGGGGTCAGGACCAGCCGGAAAAGAAGAGGATGGAATTGGCAAACTGACTGTATAAACCATGTACCTGCGTGGGGTTCGTTAGTTTGAATCCTGCGACCATATGTCACATCGTACATTGCACGAGTTTCTTGCTCTCTAAATGATGAGACTGGGCAAGAACAATACAATAAGGAGGGTCTCATTGGTTTCTGGACTAGAACCAATCATTCGCTGACTTTCTGGTATTACGCACGCATGAATATATGAACTTTCCACGCAAAAACAAAATATATGAACTTTAAGAAACATAATGAAGTTGTCTTTAAGATGGATTTGGAAAAGCTTATGAGAACGTAATGGACTTTTTTTTTGCGGGGGGCATTTCATTAATTGATTATGGTTTTACATTCCTCACTAATGATAATGCTAATCTCCTGGGGTACATTAGAGAGCCAGCATGCAGTGCGTTGTTGGCCACGGCCAATGGCTGCCATGGCGTGGCTTGCCTTGTTCTGCGCTCTGCCAATTCGCCGGACGTGGGTCTTCCTTTCCTTGAGCAAGTCAGCCACATCTGCAAGTTGATACATGTTGCTTGATTGATCTCGTGTACTGGACGAAAGTAGAGCGACTAACTCGGCGCAGTCGGATTCCACCATAATGGGTATCGTAGACCAATGCAGTGCTAGTCGTAGGCCTTCTTCGCATGCTGCTAGTTCCGATTCGAAGGGGCTTTGGCAGTTGAAGAGCCACCTACAAGCTGCAAATATCACACTACCAGTATGGTCACGTAGTATCATTCCTGCTCCCGCCGTTCCATCAGCAGCAACGAAAGAACCATCAAAGTTCAGCTTGACACAGCCTTCTGGTGGCGGTTCCCATTCGGCCGTGGACAGTTCAGACTGCTCGCGTTTGGATGGTTTCTTTTGCCCTGCTAAACATGCAGGTTGCTTGCCTTTAGTCAGGTCCTCATTGGGATAGTGTTTGATCAAAAGCAACGTCTCCACATAGGGGGGGGGAGCATTTCATTAATTGATTATGGTTTTACATTCCTCACTAATGATAATGCTAATCTCCTGGGGTACATTAGAGAGCCAGCATGCAGTGCATTGTTGGCCACGGCCAATGGCTGCCATGGCGTGGCTTGCCTTGTTCTGCGCTCTGCCAATTCCCCGGACGTGGGTCTCCCTTTCCTTGAGCAAGTCAGCCACATCTGCAAGTTGATACATGTTGCTTGATCAATCTGGTGTACTGGACGAAAGTAGAGTGACTAACTCAGCGCAGTCGGATTCCACCATAATGGGTGTCGTAGATCAATGCAGCGCTAGTCGTAGGCCTTCTTCGCATGCTGCTAGTTCCGATTCGAAGGGGCTTTGGCAGTTGAAGAGCCACCTATAAGCTGCAAATATCACACTACCAATATGGTCACGTAGTATCATTCCTGCTCCCGCCGTTCCATCAGCAGCAACGAAAGAACCATCAAAGTTCAGCTTGACACAGCCTTCCGGTGGCGGTTCCCATTCGACCATGGACAGTTCAGACTGCTCGCGTTTGGATGGTTTCTTTTGCCCTGCTAAACATGCAGGTTGCTTGCCTTTAGTCAGGTCCTCATTGGGATAGTGTTTGATCAAAAGCAACGTCTCCACATAGGGGGGCATTTCATTAATTAATTATGGTTTTACATTCCTCACTAATGATAATGCTAATCTCCTGGGGTACATTAGAGAGCCAGCATGCAGTGCATTGTTGGCCACGGCCAATGGCTGCCATGGCGTGGCTTGCCTTGTTCTGCGCTCTGCCAATTCGCCGGACGTGGGTCTCCCTTTCCTTGAGCAAGTCAGCCACATCTGCAAGTTGATACATGTTGCTTGATCGATCTGGTGTACTGGACGAAAGTAGAGTGACTAACTCAGTGCAGTCGGATTCCACCATAATGGGTGTCGTAGATCAATGCAGCGCTAGTCGTAGGCCTTCTTCGCATGCTGCTAGTTCCGATTCGAAGGGGCTTTGGCAGTTGAAGAGCCACCTACAAGCTGCAAATATCACACTACCAATATGGTCACGTAGTATCATTCCTGCTCCCGCCGTTCCATCAGCAGCAACGAAAGAACCATCAAAGTTCAGCTTGACACAGCCTTCCGATGGCGGTTCCCATTCGGCCATGGACAGTTCAGACTGCTCGCGTTTGGATGGTTTCTTTTGCCCTGCTAAACATGCAGGTTGCTTGCCTTTAGTCAGGTCCTCATTGGGATAGTGTTTGATCAAAAGCAACGTCTCCACATAGGGGGGGGCATTTCATTAATTAAGTATGGTTTTACATTCCTCACTAATGATAATGCTAATCTCCTGGGGTACATTAGAGAGCCAGCATGCAGTGCATTGTTGGCCACGGCCAATGGCTGCCATGGCGTGGCTTGCCTTGTTCTGCGCTCTGCCAATTCGCCGGACGTGGGTCTCCCTTTCCTTGAGCAAGTCAGCCACATCTGCAAGTTGATACATGTTGCTTGATCGATCTGGTGTACTGGACGAAAGTAGAGTGACTAACTCGGCGCAGTCGGATTCCACCATAATGGGTGTCGTAGATCAATGCAGCGCTAGTCGTAGGCCTTCTTCGCATGCTGCTAGTTCCGATTCGAAGGGGCTTTGGCAGTTGAAGAGCCACCTACAAGCTGCAAATATCACACTACCAATATGGTCACGTAGTATCATTCCTGCTCCCGTCGTTCCATCAGCAGCAACGAAAGAACCATCAAAGTTCAGCTTGACACAGCCTTCCGGTGGCTGTTCCCATTCGGCCGTGGATAGTTCAGACTACTCGCGTTTGAATGGTTTCTTTTGCCCTGCTAAACATGCCGGTTGCTTGCCTTTAGTCAGGTCCTCATTGGGATAGTGTTTGATCAAAAGCAACGTCTCCACATAGCTGCACAAAAATCGCCTGGACGCTTCTATCGGGATGAATGGCTTCTCATGTGTGAGTTCATTTCGGACGTACCAAACTTGCCATAGCAACATCAGCATGCAGGAGCATACGACGGGTGTCATCCAGGTCCTGTAGAACAAACAACAGCCAATCTGGTTCATCTCTATGCATGACTTCATGCGACGGCAGGTCCCACACCCTACGCATAGCATCCCAGAGATCGCGGGCATGAGGGCACCTGGTTAATGCATGCTGGGTAGTCTCGGCTTCAAGGCCACATATTTCATAGGTGTTCTCCAACTCTAGGTGTCGCCGACGTTTATTCTCATGAGTTGCTAGCGCATCTCGTGCTGCTTTCCAAGCAAATATGTTAACCTTTGGTGGAGCTCCACTGTTCCAAAGCAGCTTCCAAGCCGTCCGAGATCCATCAGGTCGGGAGCTGGACTGACTTTCACCATCGCCTGTCATGATCATATCCCTTGCCATGTTATAAGCAGACCGCACCGAGAATCGTCCATGGTTATCTGGGTGCCAAGCAATAGTGTCAGCCTCTAGGCGCCGTGATGGTTTGATTTTGAGAATTTCCGTTGCATCAACAGGGAGAAAATATTGATGGACCAAGGTTGCATTCCATGAACCGTCCACGTTCAAGAGATCAGCAACCCACCACAGTCTACATCGTCCTTTAGGTGTGACTGGACGGAGAGAAGGTCCCCGAGGAATCCATGGGCCGCTCCATATACGGATACTAGCTCTATTACCCACACGCCAAATGCAGCCATGTTTTACCAACTCCAAACCATACTCTATCGCTTGCCATGTCGAGGATGCATTCCTACCGAATACTGTGTCTGTGATTTCGCCATTGGGATAGTATTTTGCTCGAAGGACCTGCGCGCATAAGCTCTCTGGGTACTGGATTAGGCGCCACGCTTGCCGAGCTAACAGTGCCTGATTAAACAACCGGAGATCCTTAAATCCCATGCCGCCTCGCATTTTGGGCCGCAACATGATGTCCCATCCGACCCAATGAGTTTTGTGTTTACCTCATTCTGCACCCCACCAATATCGACGAATCATCTTTATAAGCTCATCACAAAGGCCAGCCGGGACTTTGAATACGCTCATGATGTACATAGGAAGAGCTTGTGCAATGGCTTTGATTTTTATCTCCTCCCCCCCCCCCCCCATGAACAGATAATTATCACCCCATTCCATCAAATTCTTTGCTAGTTTCTCCTCCAAGATCTTCAATTTACCCCTACTCATCCTACCTTTTGGTGTTGGGAGACCGAGGTATTTGGCTTCAAAAGTAACCTGAGTTATCTGCAATATGCCCTTTATATTGTTCTGTACCGTCATCGGGCATGCAGGGCTAAAAAGAATTGAACATTTTTGGGGGTTGATGACTTGGCCCGTCCCATTAGCATATGTCTCGAGCACACACTTGACCCTTACAGCCTGTTCTAATTTTGCCTTAAAGAAAAGCAAAGAGTCATCTGCAAATAGCAAATGTGAAATTCCCGGGGCCCTTCGGCAGACTTTGAGCGGAGTGATCGTACCCTGGGTATTTTCACGATGTAGGAGTGCAAAGAGACCGTCAGCGACAAAAAGGAACAAGAATGGAGATAGTGGATCACCTTGGCGTAGACCTCTGGAAGGGACAAATGAATCAAGGAGGGTACCATTAAATTTAATCGAGTAGCTCACCGAGGTAACGCAAGACATAATCCACTCAACCCATCGGGGAGCGAAACCCAACCTCTGCATCATTCTTCTGAGGAAGTCCCAGTCGACTCTATCATACGCCTTAGATAAATCCAATTTGTATGCACAAAAGGATTCATGTACCTTGCTGCAGTGCTCAATTGCATGAAAACACTCAAACGCCACTAATGCATTGTCAGTAATCAAGCGCCCCGGGACAAAGGCACTCTGATTCAGTGATACAATCTCACCAAGTATTGGCCTGAGTCTATTGACGAGACACTTCGCCACGATCTTGTATAGGACTGAGCATAGACTGATAGGACGGAAATCTTTAAGAGTTTCTGGTTGATTGCAGACGCTTTGTTTCATCCGCATTTAGACTGATAGGACGGACACTTTCTGCTCTACCAAGTCGAGAATTTCATCCGCATTTAGAGATGGGTCGCGGGTGAACAACTCTTTGAAGAATGAAGATGCAATCAGTTCCATGACCGAGGGGTTGCTCTGCCATACCCCCGTGTCGTCCTTCAACTTTTTTATCTTGTTCTTTTGGGCTCTCCAAACAGATTGGCTATGGAAAAACTTAGTGTTTCTGTCACCGTCTTTGAGCCAATTAACACATGAGCGTTGCAGCCAAAGAAGCTCCTCTTTATAGAGCAACTCGTCCATGCTATCAGATAGTCGGTGGATTTCGCTTTGGTCACCATTTGATTGCACTAGTTGCTCAAGTTTACGTCGTGTACGCTCCACCTCTCGCATGATATTACCAAACCGCCGCCGGCTCCAGCCATGTAGCTCCTCCATGATTTTGTTTAGTCCAGCTGTTACCGAAGCCAGATTCCCGCTTGTTTGGGTAGCATCCCAAGCCCTCTGGATGATCTCTGGAAATTCGCCTGCTCGTTCCCATAATATTTCATATCGGTTGGTGCGGCCACGGCTTGGTGGGCGCTCTTCTTTCTGCAGCTCAATTATGATCAATAGATGATCAGAACAAGGGGACACGAGGTGTACCACACGTGCATCAGAGAATAAGTCCCTCCAGCGGTCGTCGGCCAGGGCTCGGTCCAACCTAACTTTGACATTCGCTCTTCCTTTTCGCTTGTTATCATATGTGAATGGTGCTCCTGAAAACCCAAGGTCATGGAGCTCACAGTCTTGGACGATGTCACGGAAGGCTGCAATCTGGCAAGCAGGCCGAGGGGTAGCTGACAAGTGCTCGCATTGCCAGAGAGCTTCATTGAAGTCTCCCATCAGCATCCACGGGAGATCGCTACTAGCCCTCAACTGCGACATGATGGACCACATTCGATGTCTATTTTCAGTACGTGGTTCGCCGTACACACAAGTAAGATGCCACAACGGATCATTGGGTGAGGCACGAACATAAGCATCAATCATTCTTTCATTCTGATCTTTGATCTCAACTCACAACTGATCATTCCAAAACAAAGCTGGACCACCGCTTTGGCCATTGCTATTGACTCCACTGAAACCACGAAGACCCAAACGATGGCGCAGACGACGAACTTTATTTAACTTCTGCCTAGTTTCACATAAAAAAAACAAATTGCGGACGATGACTTTGGACGAGGGCAGTGAGATCGCGAACCGCCGAGGCACCCCCGATTCCTCGGCAGTTCCAGCACAAGCCTATCATTGCTGCTGATGGGGCGCCACATGCGGCCCCGTCAGGTTACCGGCAGCTCCTAGGCCGGTTGCTTCCAAAACCACCATGCCGTCCTCAAGTGCATCCTTCCAATCTTTCCAAACTCTTCCCTGTCAAACGCATCCTGTCGTACCTGTCGAGTTATCGCGACACCATGGGTGAACACAGGTATAGCTATGTTGGACGGCTTCGGGTGGGTGACCCCCTCACCGGGTGTCCATTTTTCACCCCCACCGCCAGCAGCTGCAAGCACCCATGATCTAGCCAGCCGCCGAGAGACACCCAGGACAAGCAGTTGAAGGAAATATGCCCTAGAGGCAATAATAAAGTTATTATTTATATTTCCTTATATCATGATAAATGTTTATTATTCATGCTATACTTGTATTAACCGGAAACTTAGTACATGTGTGAATACATAGACAAACAGAGTGTCACTAGTATGCCTCTACTTGAACTAGCTCGTTGAATCAAAGATGGTTAAGTTTCCTAGACATAGACATGAGTTGTCATTTGATTAACGGGATCACATCATTAGAGAATGATGTGGTTGACTTGACCCATTCCATTAGCTTAGCATTCGATCGTTTAGTATATTGCTATTGCTTTCTTCATGACTTATACATGTTCCTATGACTATGAGATTATGCAACTCCCGAATACCGGAGGAACACTTTGTGTGCTACCAAACGTCACAACCTAACTGGGTGATTATAAAGGTGCTCTACAGGTGTCTCCGATGGTACTTGTTGAGTTGGCATAGATCGAGATTAGGATTTGTCACTCCGATTGTCGGAGAGGTATCTCTGGGCCCTCTCGATAATGCACATCACTATAAGCCTTGCAAGCAATGCAACTAATGAGTTAGTTGTGGGATGATGTATTATAGAACGAGTAAAGAGACTTGCCGATAACGAGATTGAACTAGGTATTAAGATACCGACGATCAAATCTCGGGCAAGTAACATACCGATGACAAAGGGAACAATGTATGTTGTTATGAGGTTTGAACGATAAAGATCTTCGTAGAATATGTAGGAGCCAATATGAGCATCCAGGTTCCGCTATTGGTTATTGACCGGAGACGTGTCTCGGTCATGTCTACATAGTTCTCGAACCCGTAGGGTCCGCACGCTTAACGTTCGGTGACGATCGGTATTATGAGTTTATGTGTTTTGATGTACCGAAGGTAGTTCGGAGTACCGGATATGATCACGGACATGACGAGGAGTCTCGAAATGGTCGAGACATAAAGATCGATATATTGGATGACTATGTTTGGACTTCGGAAGGGTTCCGGGTAAGTTCGGACAAATACCGGAGTACCGGGGGGTTACCAAAACCCCCCGGGGAGTGTAATGGGCCTATTGGGCCCTAGTGGAGAAGAGGAGGGGCGACCAGGGCAAGCCGCGCGCCCCCTCCCCTCTAGTCCGAATTGGACAAGGAGGGGGGCGGCGCCCCCCTTTTTCCTTCCCCCTCTCTCCTCCTTCCTTCCCTCCTACTCCTACTCTTGGAAGGGTTGGAGTCCTACTCCTGGTGGGAGTAGGACTCCCCTTGGGGAGCGCCTAGGAGGGCCGGCCCCTCCCCCTCCTCCACTCCTTTATATACGGGGGAGGGGGGCACCCCATGGACACATAAGTTGATCAGTTGATCTTTTAGGCGTGTGCGGTGCCCCCCTCCACCATAATCCACCTCGGTCATATCGTAGCGGTGCTTAGGCGAAGCCCTGCGTCGGTAGCATCATCATCACTTCATCATGCCGTCGTGCTGACGGAACTCTCCCTCGAAGCTCTGCTAGATCATGAGTTCGAGGGACGTCATCGAGCTGAACGTGTGCTGAACTCGGAGGTGCCGTGCGTTCGGTACTTGGACCGGTCGGATCGTGAAGACGTACGATTACATCAACTGCGTTGTCATAACGCTTCCGCTTTCGTTCTACGAGGGTACGTGGACAACACTCTTCCCTCTCGTTGCTATGTATAACCATGATCTCGCATGTGTATAGGAATTTTTTTGAAATTACTACGTTCCCCAACAGCAGTGCCACTTCTGCTGATGCATATACTCGTTGAGCAAGAAGCGACAATATTTGGTTGATATTGCAAACTGCAGTTCTCAATCTGATCACAGATCCAATCAAGCCAACAAGACCTTCTTCCTTACGTAGATAGCAGGGTTCTCTCACCCATACACAGAGACAACAAGGATCAGAGTTGAACTCCATCCCAGACGGTACAGGCGAACAAGGTCGCCCTCTACAGGAACGCCCTAGCCACCGCACGTGCAGCTAGACGTCAGACTTGCGCAGCACGTGAACCACACATCAAGCGCTTAGCATGGAGAGACGACTACGCTCATCAAGCAGACAGACAGAGGTGGACGCTGGCGCCGACGGCGGCGAGGACGTAAACCCTAGGCCGCCCGCAGGATTGCCTAATTTTCGTACCTGTTCGGTTGCAGAACCCTCGCACACAAGGTCGTTATTCCCTCCTTTCCCGCTCTCTGACTCGCGCATCTTGAGCGTTTCCCAGGCTGCGGCTGGATTATAAAAAAATGCACAAGCCACGAGCATAAAAGGCTTCCCCGCAAAATGATGATAGTGGGTTGATTTTCTTTTGTTTACGGTGATAGCATTGGTTAAAGTGAATGCTGATGTAGGTCATTGTTGGTAGACGAGAAAGGGAAAGGGATTTCATCACAGAGATCCTTTGTCGCCCATTCTCTTCAATATTGTTGCAAACCTTTCTCGTGGTGCCCATCGGCCAGGCTAAGGAGGCCGGCCAAGTTGGTGGCCTCATTCTGTATCTTGTTGGTGGTGGAGTTTCTGGCCTTGCATAACACAACATCATCATCTTCATGAAGCATCGCCAAGAAGATGGAAGTGATTCTTTGTTTGTTCGAGCAGTTATCGGGCCTCATCATAAATTTTCACAAGAGCAAACTCTCTTGCTTTGGAAAAAGCTAAAGAAGAAGTGGATCAGCACAAATAATTGTTTGGTTGTGAGTCTGGCTCGTTCCATCTCAATTGGTATTCTGATGCATTTTGGAAATCTCCTCAATAAGGAATGGAAGAGCATTGAAGAACGTTGTGAGAAAAAACTCATTGTTGAATGGGCAAGCTCATGTCTTATGGGGTAAGACTTGTTCTAATCAATGTTGTTCTTATGAGTTTGTCGATGTTCGCATCGTTCTTCTTTAAATACTTTAATGGTACGAGAAAGATTGGACTGCTACAAGTCCTGATTTTTCTGTCAATCTGACAAGGATAAGCGTAAATACCGCCTCATGAGGTGGAACACAATATGTAGACCAAAAGATCAAGGGGGCCTTGATAAGGAGGATCTTGAGATAAAAATAAGTATGTGTCGCTTCTGCCATCAGTAGGGTAAAACTAACCTGTTTCATGACGGTCTAAACCTAGCTCACGTTCCCTATTGGTGGGTGAACGATCCATGATAACGAAAATATTCACCACCTTTTGTTCCACTGCTTCACTGCCAAATATGTGTCGAATATAGTGAGTAAGACTACTGGTGCTGGAGATAGGCCTGGGTATTTTTCCCAATACTTTTTGTGGATTCCCAGATTCCTACCTCAGAGTAGGAACCTGCAAATTGTTGGCTTGGCAGCGTTGTGCTGGGCGATTTGGAAGCTCGGGAACAGGGCTTATTTTGAATTTAAAATACTAAAATCACATGTTAAATTAGTTTGCTATGTTGTAGCTTTTATGAATTAGTAGGCAACGCTACAAAATGATGAGTATCATACAATGTTGGAGCAAGGAGCTGCTGCATTACAGAGGACCGTGTTGGAGCGTGTTGGAGCAGAGAATGAGCGGAGTGGGTGAGGAGAAGATGCTTTGATGATCACTAGAGATGCAAGTTATGGGAGCCAGGAAATGGATGAAGACTACATAGATGGTTGCTTTACTTCTATGGAGTGGTGGTCTTTAGAGCTTAGCCTCTAGTCTTTTGGTGATGAGGAAACATAAAGACACAAGAGGAGATGCATGTAGTCATTGCCCTTCATATTTTGGGGATGTGCACATGTCTGTGCTGATGGCTGGGGTGATTCTCCCCCATGTAAGATAACTTCTCCCTAGTTGGATTGATTGCTCTCACTTTTTCATAGTCTTCTTGCTAGCTGTGCATGCGGCAGGAGGGTTGGCTCTTCTCTTGAGTTGTTTGAACCTTATTTTCAAGTTCGTTTGTTTCTTTGTTCTATCAAGAACGCTTTTTATATTGTTTCGTTATCTTTTGATAGTGAAAACTGATCCAATTTTGAATCGTATAAAAAATTGACTACTTGTGGCACTAGCGCTTTTATTTGCGAACCATTTTGTTTAATCCTAAAAAAAGTTATTTTGATTTCTATTAGATATTTTTTGTTAAAATTTGAATTTCTTTTACGCCTTTTCAAGATTTGCGCCTCTATTCATGGAACGCCTTCCCTCCACTGTATCTTCAGCCCTCGTCAAGCCAAAGTGATTTGTTCAAGAATTACTTTCCCCAACAACTTGAAATTAGAAAGCCCCCACTCTCATAAAGAACTCTTGCAGGTCTTTCTTTTTCTTACCACAATATGTACCTCAATGATAGTGAAACACAACAAGACTTCTCCAATTTTGTCCCTCAAGCATCTCTGAATGTGCCCCCGTCTTGAGTTGAAGCTCCTCAAGGAAAAGAGATCGGTTGTTGGATGGGATATTTGGTTATAAACTTATAATAACACATTCCTTAGGATAGAAACCTATTCAATTGACCCACCCGGATTGTAATTTGGATGCACAATTCAAGAGATATTTTATTGTTTTTAAACGAATTTCCAAAAAGCACAAACAAACATGTTGATGACCCACAAGTATAGGGGATCTATCATAGTCCTTTCGATAAGTAAGAGTGTCGAACCCAACGAGGAGCAGAAGGAAATGATAAGCGGTTTTCAGCAAGGTATTCTCTTCAAGCACTGAAATTATAGGTAACAGATAGTTTTGTGATAAGATAATTTGTAACGAGCAACAAGTAACAAAAGTAACTAAAGTGCAGCAAGGTGGCCCAATACTTTCTTTAGTAAAGGACAAGCCTGGACAAACTCTTATATAAAGAAAAGCGCTCCCGAGGACACATGGGAATTATCGTCAAACTAGTTTTCATCATGTTCATATAAACGCGTTTGGTACTTTGATAATTTGATATGTGGGTGGACCGGTGCTTGGGTGTTGTCCTTACTTGGACAAGCATCCCACTTATGATTAACTCCTATTGCAAGCATCTGCAACTACAAAAGAAGTATTAAGGTAAACCTAACCATAGCATGAAACATATGGATCCAAATCAGCCCCTTACGAAGCAACGCATAAACTAGGGTTTAAGCTTCTGTCACTCTAGCAACCCATCATCTACTTATTACTTCCCAATGCCTTCCTCTAGGCCCAAATAATGGTGAAGTGTCATGTAGTCGACGTTCACATAACACCACTAGAGGAGAGACAACATACATCTCATCAAAATATCGAATGAATACCAAATTCACATGACTACTAATAGCAAGACTTCTCCCATGTCCTCAGGAACAAACGTAACTACTCACAAAGCATATTCATGTTCATAATCAGAGGGGTATTAATATGCATAAAGGATCTGAACATATGATCTTCCACCAAATAAACCAACTAGCATCAACTACAAGGAGTAATCAACACTACTAGCAACCTACAGGTACCAATCCCAGACTTGGAGACAAGAATTAGATACAAGAGATGAACTAGGGTTTGAGAGGAGATGGTGCTGGTGAAGATGTTGATGGAGATTGGCCCCCTCCCGATGAGAGGAGCGTTGGTGATGACGATGGCGATGATTTCCCCCTCTCGGAGGGAAGTGTCCCCGGCAGAACAGCTCCGCCGGAGCCCTAGATTGGTTTCGCCAAGGTTCCGCCTCGTGGCGGTGGAGTCTTGTCCTGAAAGCTTGCTTATGGTTTTTCTTCGAACGAAAGACTTCATATAGCAGAAGATGGGCACCGGAGGGCCAACAGGGGGCCCACGAGGCAGGGGGCGCGCCCAGGGGGTAGGGCGCGCCCCCCACCCTCGTGGCCAGGGTGTGGGCCCCCTCTGTTATTTCTTCCGCTCAGTATTTTTTATTATTTCCAAAAACAACTTCCGTGGAGTTTCAAGACTTTTGGAGTTGTGCAGAATAGGTCTCTAATATTTGCTCCTTTTCCAGCCCAGAATTCTAGCTGTCGGCATTCTCCCTCCTTATGTAAACCTTGTAAAATAAGAGAGAATAGGCATAAGTATTGTGATATAATGTATAATAACAGCCCATAATGCAATAAATATCGATATACAAGCATGATGCAAAATGGACGTATCAACTCCCCCAAGCTTAGACCTCGCCTGTCCTCAAGCGGAAGCCGATAACGATAAATATGTCCACATGTTTAGAGGTAGAGGTGTCGATAAAATAAAATACGGACATGAGGGCATCATGATTATTCTCATAACAGCAACATATATGGATAATATCATATGATTTCTTATGCTCAAGTAATAATCTATTCACAATGCAAAGTATGAATCAGAAACTTTATTGAGAACTAACAAACTATAATCTCAGTCATTGAAGCAATTGCAATTTATCATAATATCAGAAAGAGTCTATGTCAGAGCTTTTCAGCAAGTCCACATACTCAACTATCATTTAATCTTTCACAATTGCTAACACTCACGCAATACTTGTGATTACGGAGTTTTAATCGGACACAGAGAAAGATAAGGGCTTATAGTTTCGCCTCCCAACCTTTTACCTCAAGGGTAATGTCAACAATAATAGTTCATGCTAACTTACATCCAATTATATATATATATTTATATATATATATATGGATCTTTCCAACACACTGTGCTTGCCAAAGGATAAAATATAAAAAGGGAAAGGTGAAAATCACCATGACTCTTGCATAAGGTAGAAGATAAAAGTAAAAGATAGGCCCTTCACAGAGGGAAGCAGAGGTTGCCATGCGCTTTCAGAGTTGGATGCACAAAATCTTAATGCGAAAGAACGTCACTTTGTATTGCCACTTGTGATATGGACCTTTATTATGCAGTCCGTCGCTTTTATTTCTTCCACATCACAAGATCGTATAAAGCTTATTTCCTCCACACCAATCAATCATACATATTTAGAGAGCAATTTTTATTGCTTGCACCGATGACAACTTACTTGAAGGATCTTACTCAATCCATAGGTAGATATGGTGGACTCTCATGGCAAAACTGGGTTTAAGGGTTTTCGGAAGCACAAGTAGTATCTCTACTTGATGCAAAGAATTTGGCTAGCATGAGGGGGAAAGGCAAGCTCAATATGTTGGATGATCCATAACAATATACTTTATTTCAGATATAAGAAAACATAACCCATTACGTTGTCTTCCTTGTCCAACATTAACTCTTTAGCATGTCATATTTTAATGAGTGCTCACAATCATAAAAGATGTCCAGGCTAGTATATTTATATGTGAAACCTCTCTTTCTTTATTACTTCCTTTTAATTGCAACGATGACCAAAACTAAATTTGTCAACTCTCAACAACTTTTAATCATCACACTCTTTCTATGTGAAGTCATTACTCTCCATAAGATCAATATGATCTCTTTGTTTCTTTTTATTCTTTCTTTTTCTTTTATTCCCTCAAGATCATAGCAAAATAATCAAGCCCTTGACTCAACACTAATCTTTATTATATAGCTCACGAACTCGATTACATAGAGGGATCATAAACCAAACTCAAAGCTAGATCATACCAAAACTTTTATTCTACTAGATCAAGATATTACTAAAAGGATCGAACTAAGAAAAACGGTAAAGATAGGAGATGTGGTGGTGATACGATACCGGGGCACCTCCCCCAAGCTTGGCAGTTGCCAAGGGGAGTGCCCATACCCATGTGATTATATCTCCTTCTTCGGAGGTGATGGTGTGATATTCTTGGTGATGATACTCCTCAGGATACGATTCTCTTCCTCGAGCTTATTGAGTTGCTGCTTGAGATCCATTATCTCCTTACGGAGCTTACCCGTGACGGTTAAAGCTCCTTGCACCCATGGATGTTGCATAGCTGCGGGGGAACAAGTAACACTCTTTTTCATATTCTCGTAAGAAAGAAATCTAACATTGGAAGGGATAACCGAGTTTGGAATAGCCGAGCTCTGTAGTTCCCCCATCGTGAATCCAGCTTGGAAGCGAGAAGTGACTTCTTGATCCTCCTCCATGGCATCTATCCTCTTCAAATCAGCCTCCATCTCTTCCTCCATTGCTGGCCCAAAGTGGTCAGCATCGCTGTTTGTCCTTGATTTCGATGCCGGATGAGACACCCGGCTCTCCCCGACTGACTCTTGAGAAGACATCTTGCTCTAATCTGCAGCAGCAACAGCTCGAAACAAGAACAAAGGACAATTGCGTGGTACAGGAGTCAAAACCTTCGGGAGATTATATAATGAATTTTTACCGACCAAAATACGTATCGTGCAAGGAAACGGAGTCCGGAGAGCGCACGAGGTGCCCACGAGGCAGGGGGCGCACCCAGGGGGGGTAGGGCGCGCCCTCCACCCTCGTGGAGGCCTCGTGCCATTAGAACTGTTTTGGAGTCGGTTTACTTACCGTACCACATACCTATTCCTTTTCGGAGTCTGAAACGTTCTGGAAAGTGTCCCTTATGTATTCCTCCGGGGTTACGATTTCAATAACATTGGTTTCAACATTTATAGGATTACCTGAGATATCTTCGACCGTTCACCACCTTCGGATTTGTGCCTTCGAAGTTGTTGATTTTTATGGCACCGGAACGATAGACCTCCTCGATAACGTAAGGACCTTCCCATTTAGAGAGAAGTTTTCCTGCAAAAAATCTTAAACGAGAGTTGTATAGCAATACATAATCACCTACGTTAAACTCACGCCTTTGTATTCTTTTGTCATGCCATCTTTTAACTTTTTCTTTAAACAACTTGGCATTCTCATAGGCTTGGGTTCTCCATTCATCAAGTGAGCTAATGTAAAATAACCTCTTCTCACCGGCAAGTTTGAAATCATAATTGAGCTCTTTAATAGCCCAATAAGCCTTATGTTCTAGTTCGAGAGGTAAGTGACATGCTTTTCCATAAACCATTTTATACGGAGACATACCCATAGGATTTTTATATGCAGTTCTATAGGCCCATAATGCATCATCCAGTTTCTTGGACCAATTCTTTCTAGATCTATTAACAGTCTTTTGCAAAATTAATTTGAGCTCTCTATTACTCAATTCTACTTGACCACTAGACTGTGGGTGATAAGGAGATGCAATTCTATGATTAACATCATACTTAGCGAGCATTTTACGGAAAGCACCATGAATAAAATGTGAACCACCATCAGTCATTAAATATCTAGGGACTCCAAACCTCGGAAAAATAACTTCTTTAAGCATCTTAATAGAGGTGTTATGATCAACACTACTAGTTGGAATAGCTTCTACCCACTTAGTAACGTAATCAACAGCAACTAAAATATGTGTATATCCATTAGAGGCAGGAAACTGTCCCATATAATCAAAGCCCCAAACATCAAATGGTTCAATAACAAGTGAATAATTCATAGGCATTTCTTGACGTCTACTAATATTACCAATTCTTTGACATTCATCACAGGATAAGACAAACTTATGGGCATCCTTGAAGAGAGTAGGCCAATAAAAACCGGATTGCAATACCTTATGTGCAGTTCTATCTCCCGCGTGGTGTCCTCCATAAGCCTCGGACTAACACTTGCGTAGGATTTGTTCCTGTTCATGCTCAGGTACACAACGTCTAATAACACCATCTACTCCTTCTTTATAAAGATGTGGGTCATCCCAGAAGTAATGTCTCAAATCATAGAAAAACTTTTTCTTTTGCTGGTATGTGAAACTAGGTGGTATAAACTTAGCAACAATGTAATTAGCATAATCAGCATACCATGGAGCAGTATGAGAAGCATTTATGACATTTAATTTTTCATCAGGAAAGCTATCATCAATAGGTAGTGGGCAATCAAGAACATTTTCTAACCTAGACAAGTTATCTGCAACGGGGTTCTCAGCTCCCTTTCTATCAATAATATGCAAATCAAATTCTTGTAGCAAGAGAACCCATCTAATAAGTCTAGGTTTAGCATCTTTCTTTTCCATAAGATATTTAATAGCAGCATGATCCGTGTGAATAGTTACTTTAGAATCAATAATATAAGGTCTGAACTTATCACAAGCAAATACAACTGCTAGAAATTCTTTTTCAGTAGTAGCATAATTTCTCTGAGCATTGTCTAGTGTTTTACTAGCATATTGAATAACATTTAATTTCTTATCAACTATTTGCCCTAGAACAGCACCTACAACATAATCACTAGCATCACACATGATTTCAAAGGGTAGATTCCAATCAGGTGGCTGAACAATAGGTGCAGAAATCAATGCTTTCTTAAGTATTTCAAATGCTTCTACACAATCATCATCAAAGACAAATGGTATATCTTTTTGTAATAGATTAGTCAGAGGCCGAGAAATTTTTGAGAAGTCCTTAATGAACCTCCTATAAAATCTGGCGTGACCAAGGAAACTTCTTATACCTTTGATGTCCTTGGGACATGGCATCTTTTCAATAGCATCGACTTTAGCTTTATCAACTTCAATGCCCCTCTCAGAAATTTCATGCCCCAAGACAATGCCTTCATTAACCATAAAGTGGCAGTTCAAGACAAGATTAGTTTCTTCACATCTCTGCAAAACTCGATCAAGGTTGCTCAAGCAATCATCAAAAGAGGATCCATAAACGGAGAAATTGTCCATGAAAACCTTACAAATCTTTTCACAAAAGTCAGAGAATATAGCCATCATGCATCTTTGAAAGGTAGCGGGTGCATTACATAAACCAAAAGGCATACGTCTATAAGCAAAAGTACCGAAAGGGCAAGTAAAAGTGGTCTTAGCTTGATCATCAGCTGACACAGGTATTTGAGAGAAACCAGAATAACCATCTAGAAAGCAAAAATGTGTATGTTTGGATAATCTTTCTAGCATTTGATCAATAAAAGGTAAGGGGTAATGATCTTTTTAGTAGCTTTATTTAATTTGCGGAAATCAATTACCATCCTATAACCTGTAATAATTCTTTGCGGAATCAATTCATCTTTATCATTAGGAACGACAGTAATACCTCCCTTCTTAGGGACACAATGGACAGGACTTACCCACTGACTATCAGCAACGGGATAAATTATACCTACCTCAAGGAGCTTTAGTATTTCCTTTCTTACCACCTCTTTCATTTTAGGATTCAGCCGTCGTTGGTGATCAATAACGGGTTTGGCGTCTTTCTCTAGATTTATTTTATGTTGACACAGAGTGGGACTAATGCCCTTAAGATCATCAAGAGTATATCCAATAGCAGCACGGTGCTTCTTCATAGTTTTCAATAATTTTTCTTCCTCCTTCTCTGAAAGGTTAGCACTAATAATAATAGGATATAACTTCTTTTCATCAAGATAAGCATATTTAAGAGTATCAGGTAAAGGTTTAAGCTCAAACACGGGATCACCCTTAGGTGGAGGAGGACCCCCTAGGATTTCAACAGGCAAGTTATGTTTTAGAATAGGTCCCTGTTTAAAAAACACTTCATCTATTTCCCTTCTTTCATTCATAAACATATCATTTTCATGGTCTAGCAAATATTGTTCTAAAGGATCACTAGGAGGTACGGCAATAGAAGCAAGACCAATAATTTCATCTTTACTAGGCAATTCCTCTTCACGGTTTTGTCTACGAAATTTAGAAAAATTAAACTCATGAGACATATCACCTAGACCAATGGTAACAACATCCTTTTTGCAGTCTATCCTAGCATTAACAGTGTTTAAGAAGGGTCTACCAAATATAATGGGACAAAAGCTATCTTGTGGGGAACCAAGAACAAGAAAATCAGCAGGATTTTTAGTTTTCCCACACAAGACTTCAACATCTCTAACAATCCCAATTGGTGAAATAGTATCTCTATTGGCAAGTTTAATTGTGACATCAATATCTTCTAACTCAGTAGGTGCAATATCATGCATAATTTCTTTGTATATGTCAATAGGTATTGCACTAGCACTAGCACTAGCACCCATATCACATAAGCCATGATAACAATGATCTCCTATTTTAACAGAAATAACAGGCATGCCTACCACAGGTCTATGTTTATCTTTAGCACAAGGTTTAGCAATTCTAGCAGTCTCATCATAGAAATAAATAACATGCCCATCAATATTATCAGCCAAGAGATCTTTAACAATAGCAATATTAGGTTCAACTTTAACTTGCTCAGGAGGTGTATAAGTTCTAATATTGCTTTTACGAACCACAGTTGAAGCTTTAGCATGATCCTTTATTCTAACAGGGAAAGGTGGTTTCTCAACATAGGCAGTAGGAACAATAGGATCGTTATAAGTGATAGTCTTTTCTTCAACTTTAATAGGTGCAGCTACTTTTACTTCTATGGGAGGATGATATTTAAACCACTTCTCCTTAGGGAGATCAACATGAGTAGCAAAAGATTCACAGAAAGAAGCTACTATCTCAGAGTCAAGTCCATATTTAGTGCTAAATTTACGGAAAACATCGGTATCCATAAAAGATTTAACACAATCAAACTTAGGTGTCATACCTGAGTTCTTACCTTCGTCGAGGTCCCAATCTTCAGAGTTGTGTTTAATTCTTTCCAATGAATCCCATTTGAATTTAATAGTCTTCATCATAAAAGAGCCAGCACAAGAAGTATTGAGCATGGTGCGATTGTTATCAGAAAGCCGAGCATAAAAATTTTGAATAATCATTTCTCTTAAGAGCTCATGATTGGGGCATGAATATAACATTGACTTAAGCCTCCCCCAAGCTTGAGCGATGCTTTCTCCTTCGCGAGGCCAAAAATTATATATATAATTACGATCACGATGAAAAAGATGCATAGGATAAAACTTCTGATGAAATTCCAATTTCAATCGTTTGTTGTTCCATGATCCCATATCATCACATAGCCTATACCATGTCAATGCATCTCCCTTCAAAGATAAAGGGAAGACCTTCTTCTTGATAACATCATCAGGCATACCTGCAAGCTTAAATAATCCACAAACTTCATCCACATATATTAGGTGCTCATCAGGATATAATGTTCCATCTCCTACAAAAGGATTAGCTAGCAGTTTTTCTATCATACCCGAAGGAATTTCAAAGTAGACATTTTCATTTTCAGTAGGTTCAGTAGGTTCAACAGGTTGAGGAGCAACTCTTTGCTCTACTGGTCGGGGTGAAGATACCCCGAACAAGCCCCTTAGAGGATTACTTTCCATAGTAACAAGTGACAGTAAATTTCAGCACACTATATAAATTTTTCCTTACCAAATTCCACCTACCAAAGGCGCTTCACTCCCCGGCAATGGCGCCAGAAAAGAGTCTTGATGACCCACAAGTATAGGGGATCTATCGTAGTCCTTTCGATAAGTAAGAGTGTCGAACCCAATGAGGAGCAGAAGGAAATGATAAGCGGTTTTCAGCAAGGTATTCTCTTCAAGCACTGAAATTATAGGTAACAGATAGTTTTGTGATAAGATAATTTGTAACGAGCAACAAGTAACAAAAGTAAATAAAGTGCAGCAAGGTGGCCCAATCCTTTTTGTAGTAAAGGACAAGCCTGGACAAACTCTTATATAAAGAAAAGCGCTCCCGAGGACACATGGGAATTATCGTCAAACTAGTTTTCATCACGTTAATATGATGCGCGTTCGGTACTTTGATAATTTGATATGTGGGTGGACCGGTGCTTGGGTGCTGTCCTTACTTGGACAAGCATCCCACTTATGATTAACTCCTATTGCAACCATCCGCAACTACAAAAGAAGTATTAAGGTAAACCTAACCATAGCATGAAACATATGGATCCAAATCAGCCCCTTACGAAGCAACACATAAACTAGGGTTTAAGCTTCTGTCACTCTAGCAACCCATCATCTACTTATTACTTCCCAATGCCTTCCTCTAGGCCCAAATAATGGTGAAGTGTCATGTAGTCGACGTTCACATAACACCACTAGAGGAGAGACAACATACATCTCATCAAAATATCGAACGAATACCAAATTCACATGACTACTAATAGCAAGACTTCTCCCATGTCCTCAGGAACAAACGTAACTACTCACAAAGAATATTCATGTTCATAATCAGAGGGGTATTAATATGCATAAAGGATCTGAACATATGATCTTCCACCAAATAAACCAACTAGCATCAACTACAAGGAGTAATCAACACTACTAGCAACCTACAGGTACCAATCCCAGACTTGGAGACAAGAATTGGATACAAGAGATGAACTAGGGTTTGAGAGGACATGGTGCTGGTGAAGATGTTGATGGAGATTGTCCCCCTCCCGATGAGAGGAGCGTTGGTGATGACGATGGCGATCATTTTCCCCTCCCGGAGGGAAGTGTCCCCGGCAGAACAGCTCCGCTGGAGCCCTAGATTGGTTCCGCCAAGGTTCCGCCTCGTGGCGGCGGAGTCTCGTCCCGAAAGCTTGCTTATGGTTTTTCTTCGGACGAAAGACTTCATATAGCAGAAGATGGGCACCGAAGGGCCAACAGGGGGCCCACGAGGCAGGGGGCGCGCCCCCCACCCTCGTGGCCAGGGTGTGGGCCCCCTCTGGTATTTCTTCCGCTCAGTATTTTTTATTATTTCCAAAAACAACTTCCGTGGAGTTTCAGGACTTTTGGAGTTGTGCAGAATAGGTCTCTAATATTTGCTCCTTTTCCAGCCCAGAATTCCAGCTGCCGGCATTCTCCCTCCTTATGTAAACCTTGTAAAATAAGAGAGAATAGGCATAAGTATTGTGACATAATGTGTAATAACAGCCCATAATGCAATAAATATCGATCTAAAAGCATGATGCAAAATGGACGTATCACATGTCCATCCCTTCCGTGCGTGAGGATAAATCCCTCCAAAACTCCTAGTTTACGATAAGTGGCGCACATGAAATTTACTTTTATAAGAGGTACTCCTTAACAACTAATTTCATAAGGAGGAACTACGGTCGTATGTTCAGCTCCAATGTGATTGAGGCCTCGAAGGAAATAGTGTGGATGCTAGTTCACACATTATGTAGGCTCGGTTGCCTTCAGCCTACATTAACACATTTTATCCTATATATCTAAATAGTTGATCCCCACTACTTATATTTCATTCAACATGGACATATGTGTAGGATCGAAAGTAGGTCTAGAGAGGGGTGATTAGACTACTTGACCAAATACAAATCTAGCCTTTTCCCAATTTTAAGTCTCGGCGGATTTTAGCAACTTAGCACTAGTCAAGAAATCAACCTACACATGCAATTCTAAGAGTGTACCAGCGGAAAGTAAAACATTGCATATGAAGGTAAAGGGAAGGGTTTGGAGAAGGCAAATGCAATGTCGACACGGAGATTTTTGGCGTGGTTCTGATAGGTGGTGCTATCGTACATCCATGTTGATGGAGATTTCAACCCATGAAGTGTAATGGTTGCGCGAGTCCACGGAGGGCTCCACCCACGAAGAGTCCACGAAGAAGCAACCTTGTCTATCCCACCATGGCCATCGCCGTGAAGGACTTGCCTCACTCAGGTAGATGTTCACGAAGTAGGCGATCTCCTTGCCCTTACAAACTCCTTGGTTCAACTCCACAATCTTGTCGGAGACTCCCAAGTGACACCTAACCAATCTAGGAGACACCACTCTCCAAAAGGTAATAGATGGTGTGTTGATGATGAACTCCTTGCTCTTGTGCTTCAAATGATAGTCTCCCCAACACTCAACTCTCTCACACAGATTTGGCTATGGTGGAAAGATGATTTGAGTGGAAAGCAACTTGGGGAAGGCTAGAGATCAAGATTCTTGTGGTTGGATGATACGTCCATTTTGCATCATGTTTTCCTACTGTTATTTATGATGTTTTTATCCATAATAATGCTTTTTGGAGTAATTCTAATGCCTTTTCTCACATAATATGCAAGGTATACACAAAGAGGGAGAATTCCGACAGTTGGAAATCTGGACCTGGAAAAGTTACGTCAGGCCACCTATTCTGCACAAATCCAAACAAGCTGAAACTTCACGGAGATTTTTATTGAATATTGGAGCAAATAACTACCAGAGGGGGCCCACCAGGTGGGCACAACCCACCTGGGCGTGCCAGGGAGCCCAGACGCGCCCTGGTGGGTTGTGCTCACCCAGGCCCACCTCCGGTGCCCATCTTCTGGTATATAGGTCATTTTGACCAAGAAAAATAAGGGGAGGACTTTCGGGACGGAGCGCTGCCGTCTCGAGACGGAACTTGGGCAGGAGCACTTTTGCCCTCCAGCGGAGCGATTCCGTCGAGGGAACTTCCCTCCCGGAGGGGGAAATCATCGTCATCATCATCACCAACAACTCTCCCATCTTGGGGAGGGCTATCTCCATCAGCATCTTCAACAGCACCATCTCATCTCAAACCCTAGCTCATCTCTTGTATTCAATCTTGTTACCGGAACTATAGATTGGTGCCTGTGGGTGACTAGTAGTGTTGATTACATCTTGTAGTTGATTACTATATGGGTTATTTGGTGGAAGATTATATGTTCAGATCCAATATGCTATTTAATACCCCTCTGATCTTGAGCATGATTATCATTTGTGAGTAGTTACTTTTGTTCTTGAGGTCACGGGAGAAATCATGTTGAAACTAATCATGTGAACTTGATATGTGTTCGATATTTTGATAGTATGTATGTTGTGATTCCCTTAGTGGTGTCATGTGAACATCGACTACATGACACTTCACCATATTTAGGCCTAAGGGAGTGCATTGTGGAGTAGCAATTAGATGATGGGTTGCGAGAGTGACAGAAGCTTAAAACCCCAGTTTATGCATTATTCCATAAGGGACCGATTGGATCCAAAAGTTTAATGCTATGGTTAGAATTTATTCTTAATACTTTTGTCGTAGTTGCAGATGCTTGCGGGAGGGTTAATCATAAGTAGGAGGTTTGTTCAAGTAAGAACAACACCTAAGCACCGGTCCACCC
Organism: Aegilops tauschii subsp. strangulata; assembly: GCF_002575655.3. Lineage (NCBI taxonomy): Eukaryota > Viridiplantae > Streptophyta > Magnoliopsida > Poales > Poaceae > Aegilops > Aegilops tauschii. Next base: position 486,432,609 of record NC_053041.3, read on the forward strand.
ACATATCAAATTATCAAAGTAGCGAACACAAATCGAACCAACATGGTGAAAGTGACTAGATGAAATTCCCGTGTACCCTAAAGAACGCTTTGCTTATCATAAGAGACCGTTTTGGCCTGTCCTTTGCCTCAAAAGGATTGGGCTACCTTTCTGCACTTTTGTTACTACTATCGTTACTTGCTCGTTACAAATTATCTTGCTATCAAACTACTTTGCTACTTACAATTTCAGCACTTGCAGACATTACCTTGCTGAAAACCACTTGTCATTTCCTTCTGCTCCTCGTTGGGTTCGACACTCTTACTTATCGAAAAGAGCTACAATTAATCCCCTATACTAGTGGGTCATCATTGGATTAGAATGTCTTGGTCTCAACACATGAGTAGGTGGTTTTCTCTCAGAAAATGAGTAGTGGAAGTGTAGGCACGTTCTGATGGCTCTCTCTTGAATAGAGAAGGGGATGGAGGGGTATATATAGCCTCCACACAAAATCCAACTGTTGCACACATTTGACCCAACTCGGTTAGACCGAATAAGAGAGCTCGGTGAGACCGATTCAGTTCAAAATGTGAACATTAGGAATCTCGATGGGATCAATATGATCAACTCGGTGGGACCGATGTGCTAGGGTTAGGGCAAAACCTCATCTCGGTGTGACCGATTGCATGAACTCGGTGAGACCGATTACAGGAATGAGTTAACAGAGAATTGGTCAGGCAAACTCGGTGGGACCGATCGCTCATTTCGGTAAGACCGAAACGTTACGAAGGGAAACAGAGAGTTTGCATTGCGAACTTGGTGCGACCGATCGCTCACTTGGTAAGACCAAAACGTTACGAAGGGAAACAGAGAGTTTGCAACGCCATCTTAGTGAGACCGAGTTAACTAGGGTTTTTGGCTGTGGCTATGTCAAAAGAACTCAGTGGCGCCGGATAGATCAAATCGGTGGGGCCGAGTTTGACTTTAGGTTTTGGACATATTTGGAAGTGAGAAAGTGGTTGAGGGCTTTGGAGCATATCACTAAGCATTTTGAGCAAGTAGACCATTAAGCAACACCTCATCCCCTTTTAATAGTATTGGCTTTTTCTATGGACTCAATGTGATATTGGATCACCAAATAGAAATGAAGAGTCTTGAGCTTTAGCCAATCTTTGTCCTTAGCATTTTGAGGGGTCCACATCTCTAGTCCATGCCATGCCAATCATTGAACTTTCTGAAATATTTAACTTGAATGGATATTAGTTCAATGAGCTATATGTTGTTATGAATTACCAAAACCACCCGGGGATTAGTTGCACTTTCAATATGCTACCTTACCACATATGACACTTCATTAAATTTTTTTCTTTTTTTGCATGCTTCATCTATTGTCTACCTATTTTTCCTATGCATGCAACTCATCCATAATAAATCATGTATGTCGGCCATGTCATCAACATAACATCTCCTCATAGTTAATCTCACACTTTATCCATGTCATGAACCTACCACTTTTAGCATGTATTCCCGCTCAAAGTGTGGGTAATTTTCTAGTACAACTAAATAGTTGAACTCTACTTCTATTTGTCTTAACATGTACTCCCTCCGTTCGGAATTACTTGTCTTGGAAATGGATGTATTTAGAACTAAAATACGTCTAGATACATCCATTTCTGCGACAAGTAATTCCGAACGGAGGGAGTATATATGTCACCTCACCACAAATGCCACCTATCAATTATTACTTTATCTTCTTTCAGTTGCATGCTCCAACTAACTAGCATCTTTAATGGAAATATGTCATCTCAACATGCAACCATGGAAAAGGTGCATCTCAATAAACCATGCATGGGAAAATATTTATTATGATACTTATGTTCAATAAATATTTTACACTATACAATAATCATATTAGCCTATTGTTATTAATCTAAATATCTATTCTCCATACAACCAATATCATCAAAATATATTGTAACCAATTCTGACAACAACACTGAGGGTATTATCTAGTTACTAGAAGTCCCAAGCTAAGGTAATTATTTTTTTGGTGATTTATACCATATATTTAATAACTTAAAGATGCTTTTAAATCCAGCTAAAAAAACAGCTTTCAAATTTTACAATCATGTGCATTTTTTTACAAGTACAACTCCAAATGACTACTAAAAATGTATAGGTGGATGTTTACAAGGTTTTTTTCGAACCTATGAGAAACTTGTAGTTTGCCAACAATTATGAGTAGGTTAGGATAGTAGTTTGGATTTTATAGTTATATAGTTGGTGTGTCATATATTCATGTGTCTTTCTCATAAATATATTATAGGAACTATCTTATAACAGAAATGACGTAATCCCGATGACAAAATAATGCTAAATATACTACAATTGACTATGCTTGTTGCTTAAAAATATAGCATCACACTAAAGTGGTGCGTCGTTGTCACATAATCTATGGCTCTGCACCAGCCTCATCAGAGAACCTCCACCGGTTTGGCATGATCTCGCTTCATGTGCTCGCAACAAGATGTAGTAAAGCAGAAGCCACACGCACCAAGAAATTTTGCATATCTGAGGAATGAATTTGGATGATCATGCGACAGAGTTTCGACGCAAACAACTAAAAGTGGGCTCCATGGTAGCCCCTTGGTGAGGCATACAAAACTCTCTCTCTCTCTCTCTCTCTCTCTCTCTCTCTCTCTCTCTCTCTCTCTCTCTCTCCAGCCTTCCTATTTTCAGTATGGGTTTCTATCGCCTGTCTGATAGCAATCATGGGAATGTTGACAAGCATAATAGTGGCTTCTATTGGAATAATGTCAACAATAAAAAGAAATACAGGTTGGTTAAACAGAAGCTCATGTGTATACCCAAAAACCTTAGGGGTTGGGTATCATTAACACCTCCATCATGAAAAAAAAATTAATGGTCAAGTGGTGGTGGTGTATCCATCATGACTCTCCTAGATTTCTTTGATTTAAAATTCTCAAAGCTAAATACTTCCAAGATGTGGAGCCTTCAATTGCCAATCCTAGAGGAGGGTCCCAGTTCAGGAAATCCTTGATTAAAATTTGTCACATATTTAGGAGTTTGGTGAAATTTGAAGTCAGTTCAGGGACCTTGGCCCCCTTTTTGGCTCAACTTGTGCTAGGGGCGGGCCCCCTTAGGTTTTCTTTTCCTGCTTTGTTTTCCAACCGCTAACCAAGAGGGCTCCATTTTGGAGCATGCTGCTAGTCAATGGGATTTTTGTTTCCGAAGTTCCTTGTGTCTTGAAGAGTTGGCAAACTGGAAGAATCTTACTTCCATTTCCCCTACCCTCTTGAAGGCTCCTGGTCGGTTGCTTTGGCTTCATTCCAAGTCAGGAAAGTTCTCGGTCAAATCGTTTTATTATAAGCTAGTGCTGGGGCATTACTCTAACTGTTTTTTCCGTGTTTGGTGTGCTCGAACCCCTCTCAAGATCAAGATCTTTCTTCAAAAAGTCATTACGAAGCACCTTATCGTTAAGGTTAATGCAGCATGTTCACTTTGTGGAGAGACTGAGAACATAAGGCACATTATCCTCAATTGTGTCTTGGCTAGATTTGCTTGGAGTTGTATTCGATTGTGGTTGAACATTACCTGGAAACCGACTTACTTTACTGATTTGTTGGCACACTTATGTAGTACATAGGGTCAATTTCTCCGTGTTTATTGGATTGACTTTTCTGCACTTTGCTGATCCTTGTAGCTGACTAGCAATAAATTTACTATTGAACATATTTTTTCTTAATTGGCACTCTAATTGCTAGTTTAAAATGTTTGCCCATTTGCAGCAGTGGATACCTCTAGCTAGTTATGTGGACGTCACCGCCATCTACCTGATGATTAACAAGATCCATGCTAATGTTGTTCGTCTGGCACACTCAGCTCGTTTGTGTCTTCTCTGATCTAGTCCGTCTACTTGGCATGTGTGTCTTGCATTCTTCGTTAAACTTGTTATGTGTTTACTGCATGCAGAATTATCTTTCCCTTTCTTTTGTTCAATAGCTTGTAGAAATATATTTCTCTTCTCTTTTTTTGTTTAAAAGAAAATTGATGTTTACTCCCTAGTCTAATGTTTTATTTCTTTATATAATATATCACATTTTGAAATAACAGCTACAACGCATGGGTATCTTGCTAGTGGAAGATAACTGTAGAGAACCGCTAGAAAAAATATAAAATAAGGACAATGCTAACGCCCACACGTGTGGTGGGAGCCAAACCCGCCCACACGCCCTATAACACACAGACTATGCCATGTCACCGCATGCATGCATGTGAAAATCTTTTTGGATTTTCTATTTTAAAATGTTTTATCTCTTAAATGAAAAATCCAATTAAAGATCCGTTCTCACCATTAAATCCCTCGCGATGAGATCTTCGAAACTAGATCTCGTATCAATATATTTCGATAAAAAAATTTGGTTAAAAGTTGCTGTGTCTATTGCACATAAACTGCCATGATGTTTACACTGAATTTGCCATGATATGTTTCAGCTATTTTCTTCTACATTTAAATGTAAATTTTGACATATTATAAAACGGGGAATTAAGAAACTAGACTTGCCATACATCATAAATTAAAATTGCCATGATACATGCACTTAAAATTGCCATGGTTCATACAAAAAAATATTTTCATGATCAAAGCACTGGAATTGCCATAATCAAAAAACTAAAATTGTCATGATCTACAAACTAAAATTGCCACATGGGAACTACAGTGTAGACATCATGGCAACTTTTGGGCAAAAAAATTTCGTCGAAACGTATCAACATGGGGTCTAGTTTTGAAGATCTCGTTGAGACGAATTTAATGGTGAAAACGGATTTTTAATTTGTTTTTTTAATTAGGAGATAAAATATTTTTAAGCCGAAACCAAAAACATTTCTGCTGATGTCATCTGTTCATACGTGGCAAAATGAGTGATGATGGAGGCGTGTGAGCGATGTGCAAATGCCCACACGTGTGGACGTTAGTTTTTCTGTAAAAGAAACAATTAAAGAGAAAATTATTGTCCGAGAATGAAAAAAGGCCCGCTACTCCTCCTTACCGGCGCTTCAGACGCAGGTTCGCAAACTGGCACCCAGTGACCGCTTGCTTGGGCCGACCAAGCAAACGTGCTGGCCGCTCGCTCATCACTTGGTTAGCTCACACACACATTTGGCTCTATCACATAACCACTTGGTTCGCTCGGTTCACTATTGACCGGTCAACCGTTAACGACTTCGACCGTTGACTTTTTAAAAAGCATATATCTGGAAAAATCACAAATTTGAAAACAGTGCATGAATTCAAAAAAGACACAAATTTTTAAAAAGTTCAATAATTTGAGAAAAGATCGTAAACTTGAAAGAAATCATGAGTCTGAAAAACAATTATAGGTTCAAAGACATCCACGGGTTTGAAAATTTTCATGGATTTGAAAAGGGTTCACAATTTTTGAAAAATTTCACCCATTTGAAAAAGTTTACGAATTTTAAAAAGAGTTCATGATTTTTTTACGGATTTGAAAAATATTCAAAAAATGAAAAATGAAAAAAATATGGAGAACACCAAACAAAAATCGGCAAAAGACCCAAAAATAACATAGACAAAAAATCCTGAATCGGAAGCTTCTAGTAGCTTCTCAAAACCGGAGCTTAACTATAATGTTGCATGGGCCAGCCCAACACAATAGGCGCGTGAGCGCCGCATATCAGCGCGGCGACTACTCATCGCATTAAGCGAGGCGTCAGGCAAGCTCTCGCTGAAGATTTCCGTCTACCTGCGTCGTATTTCGTCTGCCCATTGGCGCGCGCAGATTAAAAATACAGGAGAGCAATTGGGAGATCCAGCATTGGATCCCTGGTCTCCAGGCTGATCTCACGGGCAAGCCCTATTTGACACTCGTCAGTGTCAGAACGTTGTGCTTTCGCTGAGCTGAGCCTTCGGTTAGGCCGGCCCACGTATGGGATTGGCATTTGCCGTTTGATTTGTTCGCTGCTGCTTCCTTCTTTGTTTCTTGCGGGTTTTTTTTTCGTTTTTCTTCCATAGTTTTTTGCTTCCAGTTTCTTCATTGTTTTTGTCCAGCTTTCAGTTGTTTTGTTTCGGTTTTATATTTTTTCCTGTTTTGGTTCCTTTTTTCTTCTATGTTTCCATTTTTATTTTATGTTTCTGTTTTTCTTCTCTTTATTGCATATTATATAAAATTTCACCGTGTATTACAAAAATCTTCATTGTATTAAGAAAATGCTCATCACATATTATGAAATAGTTCACCTTTCATTTAAAGAAATGTTCATCGTCTATTACAAAAATGTTCATTGTATATTATGAAATTGTTCAACTTACATTAAAAATGTTCATTCTTTATTTATTTATTTATTCATCATACATTAAAAAATTGTTCAACGCATACTACAAAATGTTCATTTGTGTATTTGAATTTTTTTATTTGTTTGCTTACAAAAAGGCTTCACCGTATTTAAAATTTGTTCAGTGTATATTATAAAAGAATGATTTTTTGGGAAAAAAAGATTCGCCGCTGTCTTGAATACTTTATGACCAGCGCTGCGTTAAAACCATTGCAGGTCGCTAGCTCGGCCAGCTAGGCATGCTAGAATCCACAGTGAGGTCAGGAGTTCGATCCATGCGTGCGCTTCTTTTCCGCTCGACGCGTGATACTGGGGCCGGCCTATTTGCGCGTGGCTACAGCAAAGCCGTGACGAACATATGCACACGGGCGGCGTATAGAAGTACTCCATCTCAGGTGTCTCCAGCCACTCCACGCAGATCCCTCTCGTGGTAAGTTAGGGTGTGTTTGGTTGAGGAACGAAGTGGAATGGAATGTCATGGTTCCATTCCAATAGAATGGGTTGGTTCCATCTATGTGTTTGGTTGAGGACAACATGTGGAATGGAATGGTGACATTTCGATGTTTGGTTGGAGAGATGAAATGGAATGGATTTTCTTCTTCTCACCCCTTGTAAATTATATATGAACAAATGACATCAAAGAGCGCGTCCTACTTGAGGCTACTCGAGCTGGTTTTCTTTTTCTGTTTTCCTTTGTTTCTTTTATTTTTCTTCTCCATTTTTTCATTATTTCTTGCATTTTGTTTCTTTGTTTTTTGTTATCTTGCATTTTGTTTCTTTTCCATATTTTATTTGGTTTTATTTTTTCTTCTCCATTTTTTGTTTTTTCTTCTCTTTATTTTTGTTTTCGCTCTATATTTTCATATGTGTCAAAAAACATTTTTTTAATAAGTGATCAACTTTTTTTGTATACACATTCAACATGGTTTGAATGCTTTTTTCACATACTTGTTCAACATTTTAGTACTTATTTCTATAATTTTAGATACTCGTTCAACAATTTTTAATACTTATACAACATATCTCAAAAACTTGTTCAAAATTGTTGGCACTTATTCAACATTTTCAAATACTTGTTCAACATTTTCCAAATACTCGTTCAACATTTTTTAATACTTTTTCATAATTTTCAGATACTTGTTCAACATTTTCCAAATACTCGTTCAATATTTTTTAATACTTTTCAACATTTTATGTTTTGTTTTCTTTTTTCTTCTAAAATTTAAAACTTTTGTTTGGTTTTCTTTTTTCTTCTTAAGTTTTTGTTGTTCTTATGTTTGTTTTTGTTTTTTCTCTACATTTTCGTTTGTGTGGAAAAACTTTTTTAATAAGACATCAGCATATTCTGTATACACTTTCGACATTGTCCAAATGCTTTTTTTAAATACTTATCCAACATTTAAATACTTATTTCAAAAAATTTAAAATACCTTTTGAACATTTTTTGAATACTCGTTCAACATTTTTTAGAACTTATGCAACATTTTTTAAATACTTGTTGAACATTTTTTATACTTATTCAACATTTTCCAAATACTCTTTTAACAATTTTTTAATACTTATTCAGCATTTGTAAAATACTTTTTCAACATTTTTTAATACTTGCTCAACATTTTCAAAAACTTGTTCAATCTTTTTCAAATACTCGTTCAACATTTTGAATACTTGTTCATCAATTTTAAAATACTTGTTAAACATTTTTCAAATATAAATTTTTTCAAACATCAATTTTTGTTCCTTCGTTAATACTTGTTCATCAATTTTAAAATTAATCAAGCATTTGAAAAATGTTAAATTTGTACAGATAAAATATTTCTCATGTGTATGAAACATGTACACAAATAATATACAACGTGTATAAAATAGTTGATCATGTATTTTAAAAATACTAGCAAACATGCCTGTGCGTTGCAATGGAGGATACACAGTATATGACCCCGAAAACGGGCAAGGAAAAAATATAAAATGTTTTTTCATAAATTCAAAATTTTCAAGAAATGTTCAGAATTTCAGATTGTTTAGATTTGAAAAAATGTTTGATATTCAAAATTGTGTTCATCATTTAAAAAATCACATTTTTGTAATTTTCAGCATGTTCAAAATAAGTTAGAAATTCCAAATTCCAGAAAAGTTCGAAATTAGAAATTTTGTTCATCTTTCCAAAAGTTGTTCACGTTTAAAAAAATCACGTCTTGAACAAAAATGCTCACTGTCTATACGTTTTTTTTTTCATCTTGTATGGAAATTTTGTTCAACATGTATTTCAAAAAAGTTCATCGTATATTCTAGAAATGTTTAGTGTTTATGTGAATATTGTTAACCGCATACTAAGAAATTGTTCAGTGTGCAGTTTAATTTAATTAAAAAATTGTTCGTAAAAATAATAGTTCAGAAATTCTAAAAAAAATTCCACAATTCCAACAAAATTTCAAATTTTTCGGAAAACTCTGTTCATTTTTTAGTTTATGTACATATTTAAAAAAAATCATGCTATTATTAAAATTTCGGAATTTGTTCACGGCTTTCAAACATTTGTTTGATATTTTGAATAATTATTGTTAAGTGCTGCTTCTTAATCATCCACTGTTGTTAGCTTGGGTTGCTAGCCTCACTGCTATCCAGCATGAGGTAGCGAGCTCGATTCCCACTATTGCCATTTGATTTTTGATATTTCGTTGCAAGATTATAAATTGGGCCGTCCCGTTTGCACGTGCTGTAGTTAAAACTGGTGTTCTTTATTAGGCCGGCCTGTTTGCACGTGTCCTAGTCAAAACTGACGTTCGATAGCTTTCGATCGATAAAACTGTCGTTCGATCGCTAAGCACGACGTACGAAGTACGTAAAAAAAGACTTTGACCAAAAACGTAGAGAAACAATCCTTCCTTTAATATTCGGTATAGATATAGATTAATATAGTGCTTGAATTTTTTTAATAAAATATTTGAAGTTTTTTAATCAAGCATTTAAAAAACTAAATGTTTATATGAAAATTACTGATGTATATAAAAACATTGTGTATGAAAAATGTTCACTGTGTAACTAAAAAAATTAAACGGGATAGAAAATGTTCCGGATGTATACAAAGAATGCACAACTTCCATTAAATATTTTTAAAATGTTGAACATCTAAAAAATAATGTTTGTAATGCACAAAAAAATCACCACATTGATAAAAAATGTTAATCAAGAATTTGAAAATTGTTAACCCAGCATTTGATGATTCTTATATTTTGATACAAAAATGTTTCCCATGTATACGAAAACAGTATACAAAAATATTATTTTTATGCAAAGAATGTTGATCATGTATTTGGAAAATGTTAAACATGTATAAAGAAATGTGGAAATTGTATTTCATGAGGGGACTACTTCTGTGTGGTAGGAAAACAATTTCCTAACTAAATGATCAACACTTTTATATACTCTTTTATTGAATTTACATTCTACATTTTTTGTATACATGATCGGATAATTTATATACACTTTTAGCATTTTGCAAAAACATGGTCAACATTTTTTTGTATGAATAAAACAAAAACAAAGAAAACGCATGAAAATCGAAAAAAGAAAGAAAGAAAATCAAAAGAAAAAAGAAAAATAAGAACACAAAGAAAGCATGGTAAACATAATGAAAAAACAAAGCAAACCTATGAAAATCAAGAAAGATACGAAAAGAAACCGAAGAACAAGAAGATCAAAAAAGGGGTAAAAACCACGAAAGCAACAAAATAAATCAAAGCTAACAGAGAAAACGGAAAGAAAAAAAACAGAGAAAAAACAAAGGGATAAAGAAACCGGGAAAAAAACTAAGAAAATGTAAAAACCGATGAAAACTAAAGAAAAACCAGTGCAAGTAGGAAAAAAGAAATAAAAGGAAACAAAAACCAAAACTGAGAAAGAAGTAAAAAAACAAAATATAATAAAAAGTAAAAAGAAAAGAAAAATAGGAAATAGAAAAGGGGAAAAAGGAAACAACCAGCGACAAGAAAGGAACTAAGGAATGAACGACCGAGAAAACACGATATACTGGGCCGCCTCATTCGCGCAACGCTCCGGAAAGCTTTAGGCCAGGGTAGCTCTCATCTGGCTTTAAGTGAGATATAGCTCCCGCGGTTGTGCCGGCCTATCAGGTGTCACTATGTTTGATAGCCCGGCACCAGTTGCTGAAAAAAAAAGATATCCCAACACCTTGCCTAAGAGACCAACAAATAGGATTTTCTACCCCTAAAAAAAGGTTTTTCTAGGGCTGTCAATTCTTACTATTATGTGCTCCATGTTTCTTCTTCATTTTCTTTCTTTTTGGTTTTTGTTTTATTTTATTTTCTATTCTGCTACTTCCTTTTTTATTTTCCCAAATTTTCTTCTTCTTATGTATTACTTTTCTCAGTTTATATTTTCTTATGGACTTAAATAGCCCCCCCCCCCCCCCCCCCCCCAAATGGACATGCATTTACACACATATGGCTAACTTTTTAAAATCGTATGCATGTAATTTTTGGTATATATGAACATTTTTAAATACATGTTGAGTATTTTACTGTTTACGTGTGAACTTTGAGATGTACGTACATGATTTGTTTTGGCAATATACTTTTTAGCTTTTCTAAGAAAACATTTTTTATATCTTTTGATTCTGTTAGGCTATTTTTTGTGAAAAAAACATAGTATCAGGAGCTATTTGTCAGTTTTCATGTAAAAAGACTCATTTGCGCTCTGCCACTATGCAACAAGACATCATAGCTGGTCTATAAATTTTTGATTTGGTACCCAGCTGTCAAAAAGTTCCACTATGTTTTCACTTCTACTTAAAACTCTCAATCTTCCATTTTGTTTCGATGAAGAACTCCGATCTCTATGTTGAATTTTCCATCATAAGTACTTCCTCCAATCCAAAATAAAGATATGAGGAAGTAGTTCTTTATTTTGGATCGGAGCAAGTACTATATTATGTGGCGTTGTATATAATAATACAGAAAGTATATCCACGGTATCCTTAAGAACAAGAAGAAGAAAATCATTTGCCTCCATGAAAGAAAATATTGCAACAACGCAATCATTCAATCACAATCATAAACTCTAGAGCATTCCTGGTGCTGCCGATGGATCAGTATCCATTAGAATCCCCAAGCAAATCATTGACTCTCGCAATAATGCCCTGAAAGCAGCAAGGGGTTGCCTGACGAGAGCGCTAACCCATTCCCCGACGGAACAACGAAAAAGTGTTAGAACGTACTACAGCAATGGAGTACAGTAATAAATTCCGACAACAGCGTGCTCCAGCCTTGCCGGTGAGGCAGCGCCGTCGACCTCAGGGCGTCCATCTCCCCTAGCTTGCGCCGGCGTCGCCGTCAGAGTCAGGAGAGCACGCAAACGACCGTACGCTATCCCACATGATTGATCAAAGGGTCTGGCTACACGAAGCAACACTTGCAGAGTAGCTGCATGATTAGGAGGTAACAATTGATGGATTAGCCAGATGGATCTCTTGCACGCAACGGTGGCTGCAGGAATAGAAGTTTCGAGGGTGTAATCATCTTTGTCCTTCCTAGCCGCCGCTGCAATGTTCCCCATATGGACATGACTACCTCGGCCCACGCGCCTGAGGTCACCGCTTGCTCAGCCCACGCGCACACTGATAAGGACATGACTACCTTGGATACGATCGAAAGTATTATAAACATGTATCAATTTTTAGGTTCATCGGTGAGAGATTTACAATTTTATTAGCTTAGTTTATTTTCTGTTCTATAACCCACAAAAAAGCCAAAAAAAAGATAAGTTCATCCTTTACACCTACCTTTTTAGCCTTTAGCAATTTTTGCATCTAGTATTTGCATAGTTGAATTTTTTGTTACATTCATCCTAGAATTAGTGCTGGTTTAGATTGGTTAGAGTGTAAAATTATCTACTAGATCAATCTGTTTTTGTCCACCCACATAATCCCCTCCGCAACGCTAGTTCACGCTCATAAAAAAAAAATAAGATTGCGATCGGTTGTTTCCAATTCTTTTTAGAGAAGTGCTATACACACGACACTCATCGGACGATACATAGACGATAGGTAAATATGGTCGGACATACATATGATTAAACAAGTCGCCGGCTGCTGGATTGACATGTCATCCATAAATCGTGCACTTGCATCGTGCATGGAGCAGTTTCTTTCTTTTTACCTTCGGACGCCTGTGTTTTTTTTTGCTATATTTTTATCAGGCGTTGATTTGATCGCACAATATCACTGCTCGCACAGCAGCAGCTTACGGCCAGACACACAACCATCCGTGTCTAACACCGTGCGTCCGCCCATCCATCCACGCGCGTGAGTTAACGTTTTCCCCTAGGCGATTCTAGGGTTCCACCTATCCTCCGGCGGCTACCAACGGAGCCCACGTAAATCCTCCACGGCAGCCGGATCTTCTCGGCTAGTCGGGAGTGCAACACTGTCAGGCGTGCGGATCTTGATCTGCATGGCTGGTTTACCGAAGGCGGCGATCGTGAGGGAGGAGGTTAGGAAGGAGAAGGAGGTAGTAGCAGGTATGGAGAACACGGGTGATCTGGAGAAGGGGGAGTGCAGCAGGCTGAAGCAGGCGAAGGAGGCGGAGGCAAGGGGAGAGATGGGAGGTGAGGGAGATGGTTTGAGGGAAACTGATCTGGACGAAGAGGATCTCGGTGATTCGTTTGGACTGGAGGCCGATTTGGAAGATCAGTTTGCGGGGATGCATCTGCATGGGGAGGAAGAAGATGATCTGGATCTGTCCGAGGAAGTGGACGAGCTGATCAAGGGAGTTCGCTGGCTAGGGCTCTTCCGTGTTCATACCACAAAGCCCTTCAGCCATTCTGCGTTGTTGAGGCAGATGAGGAACGCATGGGCTTCGGCGCAAGGAGTAACTTTCAATGTGAAGGGCCCAAACCTCTTTCTGGTTCAGTGCCATTGCCAAGGCGATTGGAAAAGGATCATGGAAGGCGGTCCGTGGATCTTTCGCAACTCGGCTCCTGTTGTCATACAGGAGTACGATGGCTTCACAGATGTTTCAGAGTACAAATTAAACAAGATTCCACTCTGGGCTAGGATCAAGGGGCTCCCGGATGGTCTGACAACAAAGAAGGCATTAGCTGAAAAGGTCGCGGCTAAGGTAGGAGAACCACCATTCACTGTTATTGTGAACGAAGGAACAATCAACCCTTCAAGCACTTTACGGGCCAGAGTTTTTGTGGATGTCAATAAACCTTTGGTTCGTTTTGTCCCAATTACATTGAAAGAGCGAAAGAAATATCCGGTCTACTATGAAAGGCTGCCAGAATTTTGTTTCTTTTGTGGTCTTATGGGGCACTTGGTGGAGGAGTGTGGCGATGGGATTCATGACCCTCGCACCTGTGAATGGGGGAGTTGGCTGCTGTGGAACGGTGATCCGGTGAGGTATGCAATGGGAGGAAGAGGTATGGATGGAGGTAGTAGAGGAGGAAGGACAGGGGGGCAGAGGAGCTAGAGGCGGTAGGCAAGAGAGAGGAGAGGGTAATGAGGGAAGGGGAATAGAGGGAGATGAATGGGATCAAGTGCCTATGGAGACTGCCTCTGCAAGTCACCACATAGGGGATGAGAACAGAATAGCATGCAAGAGGCTCATATCTTCTGACGGCACTGTCAATATCCGTGGGCAAAACCTCCCTAACCTCGCAGGGAAGGTGGCCGGTGCAATTTTGTGCTTGGAGAATGAACCAGGAACTACTTCCACGGGTGCTACACCGACTACCCCGGGGAAGGTTCCTATTGTGAAGCGTCGGAAGCAAGATGGGAAAGATGGTGGGGAAGGCATGGAGTTGTCATCTCAGGCGGCCTCCGACGGGGAGGACCGCCGAGCACAATGAGGACCCTTTGTTGGAACTGTCATGGGATTGGCGATCCCGCGACAGTTCGAGAGCTCCGCGATCTCGTGGAGGCTTGTGCGCCGACGGTACTCTACATAGTTGAGACACATCTTGCGAAGTACAGGGTGGAAGGTCTGGCGGGTAGTTTAGGTTTTTCTAGTAGTTTTGGAGTAGCGAGTAGTGGTCGAAGTGGGGGTCTCTACTTGTACTGGAAGAATAATATAAATCTTGAAATAAAAACCTATTCTCGGTATCACATGGACTCAGTAGTTACTGAGATAGGGAAGGACCCGTGGCGCCTCTCATGCTTCTATGGGGCGGCAAATAGGAGTATGAGGTACAAAACTTGGGATACGATGAAGTTCTTAAGAGGAGAAAATACTTTGCCATGGGTTTGCATAGGTGACTTCAATGATATTTTAAGGCCTGAGGAACAGCTAGGCCCAAATGAGAGGGATAGTGCACAGATTGCAGGGTTCAGAGAAGCTGTAGATGTGTGTGAGTTGGCAGATCTTGGTTACAAGGGACTGGATTGGACTTTTGAGAAAAGAATTGTTGGGGGAGATTACTGCAGGGTTCGTCTCGATCGGGCCCTGGCTACCCCGAGCTGGTCTTCTATGTTTCCTTTTGCTTCCCTCGAGCATCTAACAGCAGCAAAATCAGATCACAGCCCTATTCTGTTGCTTAATGAGCTGGAGTCAAATAACTTGAGGCTGACCTTGAAGAAGCCTTTCAGGTATGAGTGCATGTGGGAGCAGGAGGGCTCATTCTCTGCAATAGTCGAGCGTGCTTGGCGGGGGGACCAACCAGCAACCAATGCACATGAACTATCGGAAAAACTGACGAAAGTGGTTGATCTTTGCAGCAGTGGGGATGAACCACTTTTGGTTCGGTCCGAGGGGAGCTCCGCGAACTACGCCGGAAGCTAGCGGATTTGAGGGCTGTACCCGATCGTGTTGGACCGGGGGCAGAGGAGAAACAGGTCCAGGACCGGATAGTGGAACTGTGCTACAGGGAAGAGATAATGGTGCGGCAACGGTCTAGGATCCGTTGGCTGTCAGAAGGAGATAGTAACACTCAGTACTTTCAGAAGAAGGCAAGTGCGAGGAGAGCAAAAAACACAATCACAAGCCTGACTAGAGTGGATGGTTCTGATACTTCTGATCCCGAGGAGATGGCTGGCATGGCCAATAACTTCTACGAGCAGCTTTACACCTCCGAAGGAACCATTGGCATCGAGGAGGTGCTCTCACATATACCATCTCGAGTGGATGGGGCTATGAATGCTCGTCTGAATGCTGTGTATACGAAAGAAGAAGTTAAAGATGCATTGTTCCAAATGTTCCCCACAAAAGCTCCGGGCCCGGATGGTTTTCCGGCACACTTTTTCCAGGGGCACTGGGAGCTATGTGGAGACGAGATTACAGGCATGATCATACGGGTGCTCAATGGAGAGGACTCACCGGAGGATATAAATCGCACGTTCATCGTTCTTATTCCCAAGATAGCAAGTCCAAAACTTTTAGGACAATTTCGACCTATAAGCCTTTGCAACGTGATTTACAAAATCGCGTCAAAGGTATTAGCTAACAGGTTGAAGGTTATTCTTCCTGAGGTAATTTCTGAAGAGCAGTCGGCCTTCGTTCCTGGTCGTCTCATCACGGATAATTTTATAACAGCATATGAATGCTTGCACTATATGAAGTCTAGAAGGATCAAGAGCAACCGGTTCTGTGCGCTTAATCTCGACATGATGAAGGCTTATGATCGGTTAGAGTGGTCCTATCTAAAGGCTGTAATGCTCAAGATGGGAATCAGCCCACGGTTCACGGAGACTGTAATGAGGTGCGTTTCATCCGTTTCTTTCTCGGTTCTGTTTAATGGAGGTATTATGGACGACTTCAGGCCATCGCGAGGACTTCACCAGGGAGATCCTATCTCTCCCTATTTGTTTCTTATTGCTGCAGAAGGATTATCTTGCTTGCTGAAGGCAGATAATATAGGAGTACAGGGTTTGGCAGTTGCACCCACGGCTCCATTAGTCAATCACTTGTTGTTCGCCGATGACAGTATTCTGTTTTTTCAGGCAACAAGAGCGAGTACAGAGAAGGTCCGGGACCTTTTTAAGATGTACTGTGATGCTTCTGGACAGCGTATTAATACTGATAAATCCTCAATTTATTTCAGTAAAATGGTTCAAGAGCCACAACGTAATGAGATAAAGCTACTGCTTGATGTTCACAATGAGGCATTGACCGAGAAATATCTAGGGCTTCCTACTGATGTTGGCAAGGCGAAAGAGGGATGTTTTCGGTACCTGAAGGACAGGATTTGGAAGCACATCCAAGGCTGGATGGAAAAATGCCTATCGGCAGGAGGAAAGGAAGTTTTAATAAAGTCGGTTGCTCAATCCATACCAACATATTCCATGGCATGTTTCAAGCTCCCTCGTGGCTTATGTGAACACATCAACGGTCTACTGCGGAAGTTCTGGTGGGGTAGTAAGCAAGGCCAAAGAAAGCCAGCATGGGTCTCATGGAGGACTATGTGTAAGCCCAAGTTCATGGGAGGTTTGGGCTTCAGGGATATTGAACTCTTCAATCTTGCCCTCTTATCTAGGCAGGTATGGCGTTTGCTACAGGAACCGGACACGCTCAGTGCTCGAGTTTTAAAAGCTCGTTACTATCCAGCTGTGGACATACTTGATGCAGCCTTAGGAGCCCACCCGTCACAGGTTTGGTGCTCGATACTTGAGGGAAGAGACATTCTTGCTCTTGGCCTGATCAAGAGGATTGGTTCGGGGACAGACACACGCATCTGGGAGGAGAATTGGTTGCCACGGGACTACAAATTGCGGCCTATTTGCCCAATATCGACGAACCCACCCCAGCTTGTTTCAGAACTCATTGATCCAGTGACGAGGACGTGGAGGAGAGAGGTGATACAAGAACATTTTCTTGCACCTTATGTGGATGTGATTCTGAACATACCTTTGAGCTCGAGGGTGCAACCAGATTTCTGGGCATGGCACTATGACAAGAAGGGGTTTTTCTCGGTCCGGTCAGCATATAGAATGATCAATGCTATCAAATTCCAAAGAGAAGATTGGCTTGAACACAGAGGAGGTCACTCGAACCAAGCGAGGGAGAAGAAGTCGTGGTCTTCGCTGTGGAAGGTTAAAGTTCCCTCAAAGGTTAGAATTTTTGCTTGGAGATTGTCCCATACGTCTTTGCCGACTGGTACTACAAGGCATGGAAGGAAGATGGCGGACACGCCGGCATGTTCTCTGTGTGGTGCGGAGAATGATACATGGAGGCATTCGCTTTTTGACTGCCGGATGGCAAGGTGTGTGTGGGCGTTTGGCGAGGAGGAGATTGTTGAGCATGTGCTATCTAACAAATCCGATGACCCTAGACTGTGGCTGTTCTGGATTTTTGATACTTTGAACCAGAAGGAGTTAGCAAGAGCATTGATCACCATGTGGGCCATCTGGTGGGCAAGGAGGCGGGCGATTCACGATGACGAATTTCAGAGCCCTCTGTCCACTATGTGCTTTATCAACAGATACCTGGAGGATCTGGATATTGTCTCTGTAAGCAGACGCGCAGCAGGACGCCCACCACAGCAGCGATCCCACAGATGGATTGCGCCAGAAGGGGGGCAGTAAAGATTAATGTGGACGGCGCAATTTCGCGGGATGGCAAAAGGGGTGCAGTCTCGGCGATTTGCAGGGACAAGGATGGAAAGTATTTGGATTCTTCAGCTGTTACCTTTGATGGTTTGGTTGATGTGGCAAGCCTGAAAGCACAAGCATGTAGCGAAGCCCTTGCTCTGGCAAAGGACCTCAACCTCTCCCATGTGATCATAGGTTCTGATTGCATGCAAGTGGTCTCAGATATTAGGGAGAAAGTGCTTTCATCTTATGCTGTAGTCATAGATGAGATAAGAGAGACTATGAAAGATTTTGTGAGTTCTTGTTTCAGATATGAGTGTAGGGAGGCAAATGTTGAAGCTCATGCCATTGCCAAGGCTGCTTCATCTCTCCCTTCTGGTCGCCGTTTGTGGCTAGGGATCCTACCGAACATCACTTGTATTCCTTCCCTATTATCTTTTGAATAAAGCCCTAGTTCACCTAAAAAAAATCCATCCACGCGCGTTTCGCTAGAGCCCGACAGCGCCGCTTCACCACACGCACCACGCCAGACATCCAAATCTCTTTGTCTGCCTCCACCAGCAGCCTACTAAGTATTTCTGTGCATTAGTACTACTAGTTTTAGCTAATATCAACACCAGTACACGTATAGCTAGCTCTCATAGCACCTTTGTCCAGTATCCTTGCATTGTGTCCCTGACTTCTGCTAGCAACCGGCATAAAAAAAGAGCAAAAAGAAGAAAGAGAAAAAAAAGAGAAAAAAAGAAAAAAAAGGAGAGAGAGAGAGAAAAGAGAAAAAAAAGCAAGAAGAAAGAGGAAAAAAATAGAGGGGAAAACAGTGCAAAGCTCAGGCCACTCTCAACTCTTGGGCATTTTTTTCCTTCTGTTCACAACTTCTACTTTATTGTCTAACTGATAATTGTTGGACGTTCTTCCGCTCTTGATTGCCATACACCGTGTTTATACCTCACTTGTATCTCGCTACTCAGAGCTATTCTACTTTCATCAGTTTTCTTTCACTTCATTCAGTATCTGGGCTTAGATTATTTTATCTCTTACTAGTCCACTGCCAGCACTAGTTAGGAGTTTGAGCAATTATTCAACTTGTATTACTCTTTGTTAAATTGTGCCACTGATGTTGTGAGTTGAGAAAACCTTTACCAAGCTCCACTTCCTATATTGTACCTTGTTCGGTCACTTGGTAATCGCTATATCCAGTTTATGATAACTTTTGACCACGCCAAAGGCCGACAACCACTGCAGCACGGTAAGAGCTTGGTAATTGCTAGAGTGTTAAGAGAAATTTTCCCACCACCTCCGAGTAGTAC
Organism: Aegilops tauschii subsp. strangulata; assembly: GCF_002575655.3. Lineage (NCBI taxonomy): Eukaryota > Viridiplantae > Streptophyta > Magnoliopsida > Poales > Poaceae > Aegilops > Aegilops tauschii. Next base: position 486,451,809 of record NC_053041.3, read on the forward strand.
TATAGAAACATTATACTTGTGATTTTGTTTTTGTATGGTACTAACCATGTTAGGTTCAAGAGCGGCCAATAGTTGGGTTGCGTCTGTTGTCGGAGATGACTTACCACATGTTGATGCAAATCACTCTTTCCCACCACAGCAGGTACGACGACCGTCACAAGATGTACATCATGGTCGAAACACACATCATCAGGTTACCACTTTGCCAAATTTTGAGGGTAAATATGACCCCGATTCGTATATTGATTGGGAAATGGAGGTAGAAGAAATCTTTGATGTAACGCCCGGATAATCATGCTACAGTAATCCCACGTTAACGATGCCACCTCACCTCCGTTACTGTTGCTAATCTATCGTTAGTTCAAAAACCGATTTAAATTTCAAATTCAAAATATGGCAAACATCAAAAGTTTTCAAAATGTTAAACAAAAATGTTCGGCTTGTGCTAAATATTACATAGATGATTATGGTGAAGAAGACACAATTTTATATACTACTTAAATGCCCTAAGTTAAATAAAATAGAAAAGAAAATAAATAAAAGAAAAGATTAAAACCAGGAAACAAAAGAACAAAAAAAAAGTAATAGAAAGAGAAACCCCCTTCCCCCCGGGCTTCGGCCCGGCAGGCCACAGGCCCAACTGGGCCAAGGCCCACCCCCGCTCACTTAACCTCCCACGCCCCCGAAACCCTAGCCCCCCACGCACCACTCCCCCCCACTCGCGCCCCCCACTCTTCCCCTCCCCCGATCCAGATTGGATCGGGGCACGCACGCATCGGCCTCGCGACGGGACGCCGTCGCCGCCGCCGGAGCTCCTCGCCGGACGGCCTCACCGGAGCGCTCCCTCGCCGGTCTGCCTCTTCTACGTCGAAGCCGTCGTCCCCGTCCCCCACCACGAGCACCGCTGCCACGATCCCTACGCCCACAGTGAGCCCCGCGAGCCTCCCCTGCCGTTCCCTCACGCGCGCTCCCGCACCTCGCTCTGCTGCTGCTTGCTATGAACTGCTGCATCGCCCACGCGCGCTCGCCCGCCCGCGTCTGCCGTCGTCGCCCGTCGCGGCGACCGCCTGCTTCCCCTCGCTGTTGCCCACCTCGCTCGCCGATGCAACCGCGCGACGCGCCGGCTCCGCCCCGCTGCTGCTGCTGACCGCGTTGTGCGCGCACGCGCACGAGGCCGCCCCTGCCTCCGTCGCCATTCCCCCTTGCGCCCTCTCTTGCACGCCCCTGCGCGCGACGGTGTCCACGCCCCGCGCGCGCACCACTGCTGCTTGTCGCGGCACTCTGCCTCGCAGCTCCCCGTGTGCCCGTGTGCCCCGCCGCGGCGTCGTCCCCCCCGCTCCGCCCTGCGCTGCCGTGCCCGCGCCCGTAGCTTGCCGCTCGCCCCTCCCCTTGCGCGCCTCACGCCCGCATCGCCATCGCCGCAGCCATCGCTCGCCCTGCGCGCGCGGTCCTGCCTCGCCTCCTGCGGCTTGCTTCAGCTTCTGCCGCGCCCCGCCTCCGCTTCTCACCGCGCTGGCCGCGCCGCTGCTTGGATTCGCCGCCGCCATAGCCTAGCACCGCCGTCCCCGAGCACCAGGGCGCCACTGCCGAGGCGGCGCCCTACTTCCCCGGCGAGCTGGTCGCGGCGCCCAGCGCCCATCCCTCCCGTGTCGACCTGGGCGGGTGCCCAGCGCCCGTTCCAGGCGCCCGTTACCCCGCACCCGCGCGCCCGCTCCAGTGGCCTCTGTGCGACTGGGCAAGGGGGCCCACCCGCAGAACGGTTTTTTTAAAATAAAAATAATAAAAATAAATAAAATATTAATTAATTAATTAAAGAATGAATTAACTTAATTAATTCTGTATTAGTTTAACCTAATCATTTTAGTTAGCTAATTAAGCCTAACTAATTAACCTAAACCCTAATTAACCTAAACAGTGTATGACAGGTGGGTCCCACACGTCAGCGACCCAGTCAACACCTTTGTTGATGCTGATGTCATGCCGACGTCATGATGACGTCAGCATGCACTATTCTGGATAATGTTGAATTAAATTAATTAAATAAATTCTAAAGATGATTTACTACTTTCTACATGAAAGTTGCTCAGAACGACGAGACGAATCCGGATACGTAGCCCGTTCGTCCGGCACACATCCCTAGCATAGCGAACACGCAACTTTCCCTCTCTGGTCCGTCTGTCCGAAAACGCGGAACACCGGGAATACTTTCCCGGATGTTTTCCCCCTTCGCCGGTATCACCTATCCCTGCGTTAGATCACCCCTGGCACTGCGTATTGCCTTGTTATGCTTTGTGATGCTTTGATTGCTCTGTTATTTATTGTGTTCCCCCTCCATTACTTCTTTCTGGTAGACCCCGAGACTGCCGGCGACCCCCAGTTTGACTACGGTGTTGACGACCCCTCCTTCTCGGCTGTGCTTCCAGGCAAGCCCCCCCCCCTTGATCACCAGATATCGCCTATTCTTCTCTATATTGCTTGCATTAGAGTAATGTAGCATGTTACTGCTTTCCGATAATCCTATTCTGATGCATAGTCTGTCCTTGCTCCTACTGTTGTTACCTTTACCTGCAATCCTACATGCTTAGTATAGGATGCTAGTATTCCATCAGTGGCCCTACACTCTTGTCCGTCTGCCATGCTATACTACTGGGCCATGATCACTTCGGGAGGTGATCGCGGACATATGCTATATACTTTATACTGTTACATTACTTATGATACTGTTCGGAGATGGGGGCTGAAGGGGCAGGTGGCTCCATCCCGGTAGAGGTGGGCCTGGGTTCCCGACGGCCCCCGACTGTTACTTTGTGGCGGAGCGACAGGGCAGGTTGAGACCACCAAGGAGAGAGATGGGCCTGGCTCTGGTCGGCGTTCGCGGTTACTTCATAATAACACGCTTAACGAGATCTTGATATTTCATCTGAGTCTGGCCACTGGCCTATACGCACTAACCAACTACGCGGGAACAGTTATGGGCACTCGGCGTCATGGTATCAGCCGAAGCCTTCGTGACGTCAGCGACTGAGCGGTGCGCGCCGGATTGGACTGGAACGCCTGCTAGGCTAGGTCTGCTTCCGGCCGCCCACGCAACGTGCAAGTGTGCAATGGGCGATGGGCCCAGACCCCTGCGCCATAGGATTTAGACCGTCGTGCTGACTCTCTGTTGTGCCTAGGTGGGGCTGCGACGTGTTGATATTCCGAGGCCGGGCATGACCCAGGAAAGTGTGTCCAGCCAAATGGGATCGAGCGTGTTGGGTAATGTGGTGCACCCCTGCAGGGAAGTTTATCTATTCGAATAGTTGTGATCTTCGGTAACATGACGACTTGGAGTTGTACCTTGACCTTATGACAACTAGAACCGGATACTTAATAAAACACACCCTTCCAAGTGCTAGATATAACCCGGTGATCGCTCTCTAACAGGGCGATGAGGAGGGGATCGTCGGGTAGGTTTATGCTATGCGATGCTACTTGGTGAACTTACCATCTACTCTCTTCTACATGCTGCAAGATGGAGGTGGCCTGAAGCGTAGTCTTCGACAGGATTAGCTATCCCCTTCTTATTCTGGCATTCTGCAGTTCAGTCCACCGATATGGCCCTTTACACATATACCCATGCATATGTAGTGTAGCTCCTTGCTTGCGAGTACTTTGGATGAGTACTCACGGTTGCTTTTCTCCCTCTTTTCCCCCTTTCCCTTCTACCTGGTTGTCGCAACCAGGTGCCGGAGCCCAGGATCCAGACGCCACCGTCGACGACGACTCCTACTACACTGAAGGTGCCTACTACTACATGCAGGCCGCTGACGACGACCAGGTGTAGTTTAGGAGGATCCCAGGCAGGAGGCCTGCGCCTCTTTCGATCTGTATCCCAGTTTGTGCTAGCCTTCTTAAGGCAAACTTGTTTAACTTATGTCTGTACTCAGATTTTGTTGCTTCCGCTGACTCGTCTATGATCGAGCATTTGTATTCGAGCCCTCGAGGCCCCTGGCTTGTATTATGATGCTTGTATGACTTATTTATGTTTTAGAGTTGTGTTGTGATATCTTCCCGTGAGTCCCTGATCTTGATCGTACACGTTTGCGTGCATGATTAGTGTACGATTAAATCGGGGGCGTCACATTTGGTAACCATGATTTTTCCGAGCCTAAGAAAATAAATGATGTCACTAAAAGCCTTTTCGGTTTTGCTTCAGTTTGGTGGAGAAATTATTGCAGAGAAAATATTTATAATAGACCTACTACTTGGAAAGCTTTAAAACTTGTTATGCGAAACCGATTTGTTCCTTCATACCATGCTATTGGTTTGCTTAGAAAATTGCAACGTTTAGCACAAGGCAATAACACTGTTGAAGAATATTATGATAATTTGTGTACTGCTTTGCTTCGTCGTGGATTAGAAGAATGTGAAGAAGATTTTCTGTATAGATTTTGGAGAGGTTTAAACCATGATATACAAGACATAATATTGCATAAAGAACTATATTCCGTCGACCATTTGTTTCGTCTTGCCTATAAAGCTGAACAGAAATTAAGAGGACGAGTATACACGACGAACAAGGGTGCAATCGAATCCCCATCAAAGAAGGTTACTTCCTCCGCTGCACCACCAACTATGATTGCGCCACATGGAGTTTATGAGGCATCATCACCGACCGCTCTTACTTCATGTGAGCAAGGACTACAAGGTAATAATAAAGGTACGGATTTGCTCACACCACCTATTTTAGATGATTATCTTGCTGATTTGAGTTCACCATGTGATCAAACAACTAAAATATTCACTATTTTGAGTGCACCTATTGTTGAATATAGTTTCACCATTGATTTGGGTGCTCCAACTAAATTAAAGGCTGGCCCATGTGACCTAATTGTTCAGTATGGTTTGGATCACCTACAGTTGGTTAAATAAGATGAAGTATTAGCTAGAATTTCTCATGCTAATTCTTTGTATTCTATTTTGATGGATCCCCCTATGCCTTTGTCACATGCGAGAAATAGAATAGCTGAAATCAAATGGTCGTGTTCCGTGAAAAGTGTTTCTGCGCCTAATATTACCTTTAGCCTGTTTGGCGAGGACTGTGTAGACAATGAATTTTTGGTGCATAGGATTTGCATTACATGTGATGAAGTTGCTAATTTCAAGCAGAAAAACAACTTTCAAATGCTTGATCATTTTGATATGCCCTCCAATATCGATGCTAGATATATTCCAAACAGCTCGTTGCATGATTACTTATTTAAGTATGTTGTCGCAAGCAATTTGGAAAGAATTCAATATTATTCCCCTATGATGGGATTGTTTACTGATGAGCATTACAAATCCGATGATACGAATATATGCATGGAGATATTAATTGTGCAGCACTTGAGAGGAGTTAAAACGGATGATATATACATACACCATGCATACACATTGTCTTCTTGGTTAGCCCATTTTCAGAATAAGCAACGCCAAGGACGGCTTTGTTTTTAAGAAAGGGAGGATGATAAGGACATGACTACCTCGGATACGATTGAAAGTATTATAAACATGCATAATTTTCAGGTGAATTCTTGTGGTAAATATAATTTATGTTATTTTATTATCAAGGACAAAAATACTACACATCTATTTCTTACTTACGGATATCCAGAAGATTTACACAAACCGAGAGTTAAAATGCGAGACGGAAAGCAAAGATTTATACATGCACACATATAGACGTACATGTACTACTTTGGGAGCTACCGTCATCAATTTTAGGAAGAGGGGCTCCATGATTTTCCATCGTACAAGGCCATGCATGTATCCATGTTTAGAGCAACTCTAGCAGACCCTGCACCCGCCGGCCCGTAAAATGCGTTTGCAGTTCGCGTAAAACCGCTTTTGCGGGCCGGCGCGGACGGCCACAGATGCAGACACCTCAAACAGACCCGCATAAAAGTATATTCATGGAATATGCTTTTTTACGGGTTGCCTTCTGCGGGTTCTGCTCGGGCACCACCACGACGACCGCAAAACAGAAAATCTGCAAATCTCGCGTTTGACATAGGGTTTCACAAACAAGTTCAAATTCAAACGACATAACACAGTTTTACGCGCAAATAAAAGCCAAGTTCATTACGGCAAACGCAAAAGAGGGCCCTGCAAAAGTTTGTGCCCATGTCCGGCATCATCTTGGTCGATCTTTACTCCGCGCCATCGAGTCCATCTTGAAGTTCATCGCCACCACCGAATCCACCTCCTGCGCTTGTTCCAACTCCCGCACCGAAATCATCAACATTGCCACCATATGGAGCGGAGAAAACATCTCCGGAACTGTAGCACGCACCGACCGACGCAACCATTCTCCTCTCCAAGATTTCTCTCCTTGCCATAGCATGCCATGTTTTGGTGAGATCGTCCATATCATTGCGGTTCATTGACATGATCTTGTTCTCTTCGGCGAGCAGCTTGGACATGGCTTTGTTTCCTGCAGCGCGTGCTCTTCTCTCCTCAATGGCAGCTTTGCGCAGCCCCTCTTCCTTGAGTACTTGCCACTTTTCTTGCTTCTCCTTTGCCTTCTTCTCGGCCAACTCTTTCTTGATCTCCAAAGACTTCAACAACATCGACTCATTTGATTGCACCATGGCATCAATCTTCTCCCTCAAGCTCGATGCTTCTTGCTCTCTCTTCATCTTCTCCTTAGTCTTCTTGTCGCCATTGGGCTTGTGCAAATTTCTTGGGCCATCATCATCATCATCTTCATCCATGTTTTTAAGTGAGCCTCTTTTTGGTGGGGATTCTTTGTCGATCAACTTCCACTTCTTGCACTTTTGGAGCAACTCCCAACAATGCTCTAGTTAGAAGAATTTGCCTTTCGAAGCTTCCATGTCCTTGTATCTATGTTGAGCAATCTTGTCCTACAAAATGTGAACAAAGTGATGCAATATCATTTCCCATGATGCAAATATGATGATGCACAACTTGAACAAAGGCAAAACAAACTCACACAGTCGGACTCCACGGTGCCACTTGGAGGTGCATTGCGTACTTGCTCCAAGCAAGCTGCCCAACAGCTGCACATTGGCTTGATATTCTCCCAACGCCCTTGAAGCGATCAAAATGTGCGTGGAGTCCTATTGGGATGCTTTGCCATAATGCGGAAGTATTGATCTTCGATCCTTTGCCAATATCTCTTGGCGGTTTGAGAAGTACCCGTGCATGCATCAGGAGACACCGCACTCCATGCTTTGATCATAGCTTGATCTTCCAAGATCGTGTAGTTCTTCGATCTTATGCTTTTCCCAGTTTTTATTTGCGATTGCTCATACGCTTCCGCTTCGATCTCCTCCAATTCGTCCTCACAACCATGATCATCCACGCCGCCCTCCGTTTCATTGTAGTCGAATGCGGCGAACGGGGCTTGATCAATGTCAACCGCGTTCGTGTCCAACAAGTTCACGAACTCGGTAGTTGCATTGTTTGAACCACCGCTATAGTGAACAATAACAAGTCACGAGCTATCGAGGATAATGACGAAGATGAAAGGAAATTGCCATGACCAAAGACGCATACCTTCCGGCCATTTCGTCGAACACCTCGCTTGCGGGGGGAGCGGCACCGTTGAACGGCATCGCCGGAGCACCACCTTGCGGGGGGATGGGGCGAGAGGATGAAGAAGGTGGCTTCTTTGTAGCCGGAATCTTCCTCCGCTTTACGCCCGTGCCCTTGCCGACCTTCTCCACCGCCGGCCGGGATCGCGTTGCCGCGTTTGCGCCCGGAGCGTGGGCCATCACGGCGAGGGCAGCCGGATTCCTGCCCTGCACGACCATGTCGCCCTGCCGCTTGCGGGCAGGCGCGGCGTTTGCTTGGGCGACGGCGGCGGGGCCAACATGGCGGGCGACGAGATCCGCCCGAAAGGAAGGAGCGTGCGTGACCTCGACGGTGACGGGGGACAGCATGGGGTCGTCCATGGCGGCGAGGGACGGCCGGGGAGGAAGCACGGGAGCATACGGAGGCGGGGCAATGGTGGCGGAGGGTGAGCAGGAACGGGCGCGCGGAAATGTCCCTCCCGCCAAATCTCGCTGTGGATAGAGGTTGAGCTCGGGTCGGCTTCCCAGCCCGTGAAGATAGAGGTTGGGGGAGAAGATTTCCCGCGCCCCGCAAAAATATTTGCGGGCCGGGGCGGGATGCGTGGTTTGATCGGGCAGGTTTTCCCGTCCTGGCCCGCAATTTGACGGTTATTTTACGGGCCGGGTCTGCTAGAGTTGCTCTTACATGCACCAACGTGAGGGAGCTCTACCTATGCATGCACGTCACAAGGAAGGCCGGCCTGCTAAGCCATGCATGCACGTGTGTCCAAAGACTTCACGCGGCCCAAGACAATGCACATGGCGCAGCCTGGTCCAGTTTACGGACGTGAGGAGTTGGACTCCGGGACATCTCGCACGCCGACACATCTGCCTGCCTTAATAAATAGTTGCCATAATTTAGGGTTTAGATCTTGTGTTTTATTGTATTGTCTAGCTTTCGCTACAATTAGCATCTACGAGAGGCCTTGTCAGATCCACAGTGGAACCCCAACTTTTCATCTAGTTCGTGTACTCAATTTATCATCCACAATTTTAGTTGCAATTCACCTTTGTTCTTGTTGGTTCTTCGGTTGCTTGCAGGAACTTGAACCTCGTTGTTCAGGTTGATCGTGCCTATGTCAAGGTCAATAACCATCGAAGATTGGTTTAACGATTATCGAGGCGTATCGTCAGGTACGGTATAGCCGGATCGTCAAGGCCAAAATCCACCAAATCGATAGTTATCCCCACTCTCATCGAAAGATCGGGCCGCCATCACATCACCCACCAAGCACGGCAGAGGCGAGGCAACCTTTGGTCGGCTTTGTGCTCACAGGTGTTTCCTGCGATGAGAAAAAATAACTGTTCATCCTTGTAAAAAAACAGTACAATAGACAAGACAAATAACTTGCGTGTAACGACCAGCAAAGAATAACATTTAAAGTGTTCAAATAAAGAATAACATTTAAAACCATACTGGCATTCTTCTTTCTCTGGTTATACGTCGTCCGTCGAAGATTAAAAATTACAGTGAACCAACACCAAAGGAAAAACACACCTACAAACACCCTCATCATACCAGGCTTTGACGGCCGCAATAGTCGCTCTGCTCGTCGTCTGCCTCGTCCACCCAGATCTTGGTTCGGCCGCTGCCTTGTCCGTCGTCTCACCTGTATCCGGTGGTAGCCGGACGGTGACGGCGTGGGCGGAGGGGGACGAAACCCTAGATCTGGGTGCTTTTTTGTTGGGGACGATGGTGTGGGCCGGTCAGTGGGCCCCTCTGGCAATAGGTGTGATGTTGGGTCGTTTTCGGCGATCAATTTTCCTCCCCTTCCTGGCGCGGTTGGTGGGCTGGCCTCAGGGTTCCTATCTGTTTCTGTTTGCTCCGCTTCGGCTGTGAGGCCTATTAGCCCATCTCTACTGGGGTATTTATGGCTACTGAGGGGTTGCGATGACCCCAATCTAGGGTTTCTGGCTTCCAAAACGGACGTGTGTCGCTACCACCGTCCCATTCGTTGTCTCCTTAGATCTACTCCTCCTCCCCCCTCCTCCACTCGTTTGCTCAGATCCTAACATGGATAAGTCTCGTGCTTCCTCGTCTGATATTGTCTCCGGCAGGAAGCGGCGACGCGAGGGCTCGGCGGAGGCGGCCTCAGATCTGGAGTATGAGGCGGCGCTCCGCTCAAAGTTGGAGGCAGAACATGAGGCGTGTGCATTGGTGGAGAGGGAGCGCGTGGCGTGGGCGGCCGGCTCGAAGTGGCTGCAACGCGATGAGCGCTCTCGCGCGGTAGCAGCGGTGGTGGCGCTGGCTGTGGGCGAGACCACTGGGTCGACATGTTCCAATGGTGTCCGGTGGCGGGTGGGGCACTGCGATGGCTGATCCTTGGGAGGCGGCTGCGTCCGGATCCACGGCAGCTCATCTGGCTCCCAGATCTGAGCCTCCACATGCTGTCGGTCTGCCGTCGCATCTGGCTAGGCATTCGGGAACACCTGGGCCGGGGGTGGTGGGCGTCCGTCCGGTGGATGGGGCTTTGGTGATAACAACAGGTGATATGGTGGTGGATCTAGTTGTAACACCCCGCATGTAACTTGCCATATTTGTAACTCCGACTCTTACCATTTCCGGTTTTGTGATATGTTATTCCCTCCGTTGTCGGGTTTTGTCTTTCGTTTTGTATTTTGTCATGTCATGCATTTTCATATCATGTCATCATGCGCATTGCATTCGCATACGTGTTCGTCTCATGCATCCGAACATATTCCCCGTTGTCCGTTTTCCAATCCGGCGCTCCTATCTCCTCCGGTGCACCCCTCTAGTTTTCTTTCGTGTGCGTGTGTCAAACTTTCTCGGAATGGACCGAGGCTTGTCAAGTGGTCTTAATATACCACCCGGAGTCTACCGGTCAAGTTTCGTTCCATTCGGAGGTCGTTTGGTACTCCAACGGTTAACCGGGCATCCGCAAAGTCCATTTGAGTGTCCAGCAAAAACCCCCTCCAAAACCAGCCCAAAACCCACCAAACTCTCTTCCATGCTCTAGGTCGTTCGATCACGATCGTGTGGGCGAAAACCGCACCTCATTTGGAGTCTCCTAGCTCCCTCTACCTATTTATAAGTGGGCATCCCGAAAAACGAAATCTCAGACGAAACCCTAACCCTCTCCCTCCGCGCCGCGCCGGACGCGTCCGCTCCGGCCGGACAACGTCCGCCGCGCGCCCGGCCAACCGGAGCGCGCCACGTCACCCGTGCCGCCGCCAGGCCCGCCCCCGGCCCCCGGGCCTCCGCGCCCGCGCGCCCGCGCGCGCCCGCCACCGCCGCCTCCGCCGGAGCTGCGCCGCCCCGCCGCCGGCCGGCTCCGCCGTGGCCGCCGCCGCCGCCGCGCCTTGGGCCTCCGGCCCCTCCGCTGGCGACCCCGCCTCCGGCCGGTGCCCCTCCTCCGGCCGCTCCCCCGCCGGCCATCTCCCTTGCCTCCTCCGCCGCCGGCCACGGGCGCCATCGCCGGCCCGAGCCCGAGCTCGAGCGAGCAACGCTCGATCCAGATCCACTCTGTACGTTGACTTTCTCGCGCCCGTTTTTTTCTCGAAGTCTGGAAATTCCTCAGCAAGTGCTCCTGTTCCCGATGCTATAACTTCTTGCATGTATCTTCGATTCGCGCGTGTAATATGTCAAATTGTTCGCCTCGTGATGCTCTTCATTTTGTTCAATTGCACCATGTTCATTAGAGGTCATCTTGATGCCCAAATCTTCGTTGAAAGAGGGCTAGTTGCTGTTATTCTCTGGTTCTTGACAGAACTTGGAGATTTGTCATTTTGTCTGCTGTAATTTCAGGGACAGTGATTTCTCTAAGTCCTTGTCTGCTGTAATTTTGTTGCCATGTAAACTTGATGCTACAGAGAGATCCATGCATATTTTGGAGATGTTCAGTAAGGATGTTTTGTAGCTATAGTTGTAATTGATCCATTCCTGCAATTGTTTGCAATTATGGAGTGCCATAGCATGACTCAATCTTACTCTACTTTTGCTATAAAATATTTCTGGCAGATTCTTAACATGATATGCATTTTTGCCAATCTTATTGTCGTTGATCCATACATGCTATGTAATTGTTCTTTCCATGGATAGCTTCATAAACATGCCATCTTGCTGTAGGTATGCTTTGTTTGTCATGCATTGCTCTGTAGTGAGTGCATCAAGCTCACAAAGAGGCCTACATATTAATATTTCTGCCATGCTCTGTTTTCTGCCAAGTCTGAAACCTGTTAACGAAACTTGCTATGTTTACATGCTTGCCATCATATCTTCTGGTCCTTTTTGGCTTATAGTCAGTAAGGGACTTTTGTCATGTGCATTTAGTAGAACACTGCCATGCCTTGTTTTGCTATGTTAAGTTCCTGTAGCATGTTGATTTCGTGCTCTGTACATTGCTACCTGATGCTGATTTCTGCCATGCCCAGTTTTTCACCAAGTCTGTGAACCTGTAATCTTTTGCATTATCGCCATGCTTGTTTGAGCTTGATATGTTGAGAACTAGCCGTAGCTCAGTGTTTATCTTTTGTCAAGCATCTCCTGTAGAATACTGCCATGTGCTTTGTTGCTATGTTGGGGTGCTGTAGCATTGTTACTTGTTGCATTTTAAGTGCTATCTTGCTGTTTATCGCAGATTAGTGTCATTCTTGTTTTGCTTGCCATTTGCAAACCATGCATCCGATTCCGGTGATCTTTATATCGATTTCGACCGAAATCATCTCATCTTTCCAGGGGCATGTGCCAAGTTACTGCCATGTTCATCATTTTCCTTCCGGAGCACGCATATGCATCGCATATCATATCTTGCATATCATACATGTTTTGCATCATGTTGCTTGCGCTTTTCTCGTTGTTGATTGTGGTTCCGTTTGTTTGTGTTCTTGTCTTGTGTAGAGCCCGGAGACGAGTTCGTGAACGAGGAACCTGTCGAGTACGCTTACGAGGATCAAGCTTTCGACAACTCTGAGAATCTTGCAGGCAAGATGACCACCCCTCGAAATCACTTCTATCTTTGATATGCTAGTTGTTCGCTCTATTGCCATGCTCGCTACCTATCACTTGCTATATCATGTCTCCCACTTTAGCCATGTCAGCCCTAACCATCCTTTCCTAGCAAACCTTTGTTTGGCTAAGTTACCGCTTTTGCTCAGCCCCTCTTATAGCGTTGCTAGTTGCAGGTGAAGTTGAAGTTTGTTCCATGTCGGAACATGGATATGCTGGGATATCACAATATCTCTTATTTAATTAATGCATCTATATATTTTGGTAAAGGGTGGAAGGCTCGGCCTTATGCCTGGTGTTTTGTTCCACTCTTGCCGCCCTAGTTACTGTTATACCGGGATTATGTTCCTTGAGTTTGCGTTCCTTACACGGTCGGGTGATTTATGGGACCCCCTTGACAGTTCGCCTTGAATAAAACTCCTCCAGCAAGGCCCAACCTTGGTTTTACCATTTGCTACCTAAGCCTTTTCCCCCGGGTTTTCTAGAGCCCGAGGGTCATCTTATTTTAAACCCCCGGACCAGTGCTCCTTCGAGTGCTGGCCCAAACCGAGCGATGTCCGGCGCCCCCTGGGCAACCAGGGTCTATGCCAACCCGACGTCTGGCTCATCCGTTGTGCCCTGAGAACGAGATATGTGCAGCTCCTATCGGGATTTGTCGGCACATTCGGGCGGCTTTGCTGGTCTTGTTTTACCATTGTCGAGATGTCTTGTAAACCGGGATTCCGAGACTGATCGGGTCTTTCCGGGAGAAGGTTTATCCTTCGTTGACCGTGAGAGCTTATGATGGGCTAAGTTGGGACACCCCTGCAGGGTATTATCTTTCGAAAGCCGTGCCCGCGGTTATGAGGCAGATGGGAATTTGTTAATGTCCGGTTGTAGAGAACTTGTCACTTGACCCAAGTAAAATACATCAATTGCGTGTGTAGCCGTGATGGTCTCTTCTCGGCGGAGTCCGGGAAGTGAACACGGTCTGAGTTATGTATGACGTAAGTAGGTGTTCAGGATCACTTCTTGGTCATTGCTAGTTGACGTCCGTTCCATTGCTTCTCTTCTCGCTCTCATTTGCGCAAGTTAGCCACCATATATGCTTTTGCCGCTGCAGCTCCACCTCTTTGCACCATTCCCCCCTTAAGCTTAAATAGTCTTGATCTCGCGGGTGTGAGATTGCTGAGTCCCCGTGACTCACAGATTCTACCAAAACAGTTGCAGGTGCCGACGATGCCAGTGCAGATGATGGCGTCGATCTCAAGTGGGAGTTCGACGAGGAACGTGGTCGTTACTATGTGTCTTTTCCTGATGATCAGTAGTGGAGCCCAGTTGGGACGATCGGGGATCTAGCATTTGGGGTTATCTTATTTTCATCTGGATTTTGACCGTAGTCGGTCTATATGATTGTATTTTGGATGATGTATGGATGATATTTATGTATTGTGTGAAGTGGCGATTGTAAGCCAACTCTTTATCCCATTCTTGTTCATTACATGGGATTGTGTGAAGATGACCCTTCTTGCGACAAAACCACTATGCGGTTATGCCTCTAAGTCGTGCCTCGACACGTAGGAGATATAGTCGCATCGTGGGCGTTACACTAGTGATGGGGGAGTCAGTTTCAGCGTGGTGGGTTCGGCCCGTCATCCTACCCTGCCCAAGTCGCGCAAATTTGGGTCGGCTGACCCTGGGTCCTCGTCGGGTGCGGTGGGGGATGGCATCCTTCCACCTCCTCCGCCGCTCCTACAGGGTGCGGCTCCCCCTCCCTCTTCTTCTGGGCCTTCCCCTACTTTGAGTTGCTTTGCATGCCATCGGGATGGTCATTTCCAATCTCGGTGCAAGTTCCCTCCCTTTTGTTTGATCTGCTGCAATGAAGGACACCTCACTATTGACTGCCTGGATCGCTGCAAGGCTTTGGCTTTCAAGCAATATGGCATGGGTCTGCCTGGATGTTCTTTCTTCTCTCTAGATGGGAATCTTGATACTCCTGTTGTGGCGCCCATGCTATCCAATGTCGCTATCATCTCTGTCCAGTCTCAAGCGGTCTCCTCTCAGATCATCTCCGACGAACTCAAGGAGTGTGGCCTGGAGGGTTGGGACTGGCAAGTCCAGCAGATCTCTGATGATGAGTTTGCGGTAGTTTTCCCTCTAAGGGCAGTCTAAAAATGATGGCGCCGTACTCTAGCTTTGCCTTGCCTCTGAATCAAGTTGTTGTGTCAGTTAAGGCTGATGTTGGTGGTGATCGTTCAGTTGGCTCTCTCTCTCTAAGGTGTGGGTCCCGTGTGATGATATCCCGTCGGGTATGCATTCTTTTTGCTTCCTTTTGGCGTTCGGTGAGCTAATTGGGAAGCCTATTGAGGTGGATATGGCTTCGCTGGACCATCTTGGGCATGCGAGGATGAAGGTCTGGTGCTTGGAGCCAGCTCGCGTTCATAGCTTTGTGGATGTCTTTCCTGCTTCTACTGTGTATCACATTCGAGTTAGGGTGGAGGGCATGGCACCCCACCGATCTCTTCCCCCCTCCACCCAAGCCCTCTCAGCCTGGCCTGTAGGATGGCGATAGCAATGCGAGAGGTCACACTAACCTGGGAGACGAGCCTGTGAATCCTTTCGCTGCTTCTGAATGGGAGGCGATTAGTTCTGAGGGTCACGGTTTGTTCAAGTATGGGCCTACTAGCGCTGGTACTGCCAAGAAGGGGCGGTTGTTCCCCCATCAGGTGATGGTGCCATTCCTGATACTGTGGATGTTGTTCAGGTTGGGGCTGGGGCTCCATACTTGGGGATCCCCTTCTCTAAAGTGTGCTCTAATGACCCCATTCATCCCGCGTCTCCATCTCTATCCGGGATTGTGGATATGCCCCCTCCCCCGGCCCCAGCCATCCCGAGTCCTATCGCTAATAAGAAGTCATCTCCGAAGAAGTTCTCCACCAAGAGTCATGCGTCCTCTGGCGCCAAGCGATCGATGACTGTCCTGTGCAGGTGGCTTGATGCAGATCTCCGTGCGGTGTCCATCGATGGTTCGGCTGCTGCCGCGACTTCCCCTCCCCTGGTGCGTTCTCCTCCGTCTTTTGTTCGCTCCCCAGTGTCCTCTGCTCGTAAGAGTCGACACAATAGGGACAGCGGGGAGCCCATCTCGGAGCGGGCAGCGTGTCGTGCTGCTGCTAAAGACCTCTGCCCTCTAGGTAATCTTCCTAGGCCTTCTCCCATTCGGCTGGTTCTTCCATCTATTCCTCATAGTCATTTGTTGAATGTCCTTTCAGATGTTGGGGTCTCTTTGGATAGTAATGTGGGCTCCCCTACCTCTTTGATTTCTCTGATCTGTGCGAATGAGGTTGCTCAGGCTGCTATTGCCAAAGCTAAGGAAACGGCAGCAAGGAAGCAACCGTCTCCTCCGAGGCAGTGGTTGATTTGATGGGGGCTGGTGGTGGCCTGCCCTCCTCGTCCACCTCCTCGGCCACCATGAGACGGGCTCATTCTAAACGTTCTAAACCATGTGTTTCACTATGCAGATCTAGTCTTCACATCAAAAATTTGTCTTTTAAATGAAGTCTATATTCTGGAATATTAGGGGTTTCGATGCTAGGGGCGCCGAGAGCACATTTGTGACCTAGTGCGTGATGTTAATGCTGATTTGATTTGTCTTATCAAAACTTTCAAATCTTCCTTTTCTAATAATGAGTTGTCTTCCCTTGCTGGTGCTGATTGTTTTGTGTGGGGATGTTTACCTGCCTCTGGTCATTCTGGTGGCATTCTTCTTGGAGCCAAATTGGACTCTTTCGATTTTGTTGCTTTTGAACATGGCATCTTTTGGGCTAGCATGGTAGTGTTGCACAAAAGTTTGATTGTGCTTTGGGAGATCTTGGTTGTGTACGGAACAGTTGATCATTCTCTTTCCTCGCTGTTCTTGGATGAGCTCACGACCAAAATTGACTCATGTAACCTCGCTCTACTTATTGGAGGTGATTTTAACTTGCTTCAATCTCTTGCTGACAAGAATAATTCTAATTTCTCTTGGCCTTTAGTTGATTCCTTTAATGACTTCATTGTTGATTGTGCTTTGTGTGAGATTCTGAGGTCTGGTTCTCGCTTTACGTGGTCTAATCACCAGTCTAATCCAATTCACTTTGTGCTTGACCGCGTGTTCACCTCCCCTGTGTGGGATATGTTGTTCCCGCGGGCTCTTTGTAACGCCCACGATGCGGCTATATCTCCCACGTGTCGAGGCACGACTTAGAGGCATAACCGCATAGTGGTTTTGTCGCAAGAAGGGTCATCTTCACACAATCCCATGTAATGAGCAAGAATGGGATAAAGAGTTGACTTACAATCGCCACTTCACACAATACATAAATATTATTCATACATCGTCCGAAATACAAACATATAGACCGACTACGGTCAAAATCCAGATGAAAATAAGATAACCCCAAATGCTAGATCCCCGATCGTCCCAACTGGGCTCCACTACTGATCATCAGGAAAAGACACATAATACGGTCAAAATCCAGATGAACCTGTAATCTTTTGCATTATCGCCATGCTTGTTTGAGCTTGATATGTTGAGAACTAGCCGTAGCTCAGTGTTCATCTTTTGTCAAGCATCTCCTGTAGAATACTGCCATGTGCTTTGTTGCTATGTTGGGGTGCTGTAGCATTGTTACTTGTTGCATTTTAAGTGCTATCTTGCTGTTTATCGCAGATTAGTGTCATTCTTGTTTTGCTTGCCATTTGCAAACCATGCATCCGATTCCGGTGATCTTTATATCGATTTCGACCGAAATCATCTCATCTTTCCAGGGGCATGTGCCAAGTTACTGCCATGTTCATCATTTTCCTTCCGGAGCACGCATATGCATCGCATATCATATCATGCATATCATACATGTTTTGCATCATGTTGCTTGCGCTTTTCTCGTTGTTGATTGTGGTTCCGTTTGTTTGTGTTCTTGTCTTGTGTAGAGCCGGGAGACGAGTTCGTGAACGAGGAACCTGTCGAGTACGCTTACGAGGATCAAGCTTTCGACAACTCTGAGAATCTTGCAGGCAAGATGATCACCCCTCGAAATCACTTCTATCTTTGCTATGCTAGTTGTTCGCTCTATTGCCATGCTCGCTACCTATCACTTGCTATATCATGTCTCCCACTTTAGCCATGTCAGCCCTAACCATCCTTTCCTAGCAAACCTTTGTTTGGCTAAGTTACCGCTTTTGCTCAGCCCCTCTTATAGCGTTGCTAGTTGCAGGTGAAGTTGAAGTTTGTTCCATGTCGGAACATGGATATGCTGGGATATCACAATATCTCTTATTTAATTAATGCATCTATATATTTTGGTAAAGGGTGGAAGGCTCGGCCTTATGCCTGGTGTTTTGTTCCACTCTTGCCGCCCTAGTTACTGTTATACCGGGATTATGTTCCCTGAGTTTGCGTTCCTTACACGGTCGGGTGATTTATGGGACCCCCTTGACAGTTCGCCTTGAATAAAACTCCTCCAGCAAGGCCCAACCTTGGTTTTACCATTTGCGACCTATACCTTTTTTTCCCCGGGTTTTCTAGAGCCCGAGGGTCATCTTTATTTAAACCCCCGGGCCAGTGCTCCTCTGAGTATTGGTCCAAACTGTCAGTCGCCGGTGGCCACCAGGGGCAACTCTGGGCTGGCCTATCGGAAGCTTGGAAAATCCGGTGTGCCCTGAGAACGAGATATGTGCAGCTCCTATCGGGATTTGTCGGCACATTCGGGCGGCTTTGCTGGTCTTGTTTTACCATTGTCGAGATGTCTTGTAAACCGGGATTCCGAGACACCCTTGGCGCGCCCCCCTTGGGCCGGCCTCCTCCCCCCCCCTCCTTTATATACGTGGGCAGGGGGGCACCCCAAAGACACAACAGATGTTTCTTAGCCGTGTGTGGTGCCCCCTCCACAGTTTACCACCTCAGTCATATTGTCGTAGCGCTTAGGCGAAGCCCTGCGCGGATCACATCGCCAACACCGTCACCACGCCATCATGCTGACAGAACTCTCCCTCGACCCTCTACTGGATCAAGAGCTCGAGGGACTTCATCGTGCTGAACGTGTGCTGAACACGGAGGTGTCGTACGTTTAGTACTTGGATCGGTTAGATCGTGAAGACGTTCGACTACATCAACCACATTAACTAAATGCTTCCGCTTTCGGTCTATGAGGGTACGTGGACACACTCTTCCCGTCTCGTTGTTATGCATCTCCTAGTTAGATCTTGCATGATCGTAGGATTTTTTTTGAATTACTACGTTCCCCAGCTGTGGCATCCGAGCCAGGTCTATGTGTAGATGATATGCACGAGTAGAGCACAATGAGTTGTGGGCGATAATAGTCATACTGCTTACCACCAACGTCTTAATTTGATTCAGCGGTATTGTTGGTTGAAGCGGCCCGGACCAACATTACATGACCGCGTTCATGAGACTGGTTCTATCGACGTGCTTCGCACACAGGTGGCTGGCAGGTGTTATTTTCTCCAACTTTAGTTGAATCGAGTTTGACTACGCCCGGTCCTTGTTGAAGGTTAAAACAGCACGCTTGACGAAAAATCGTTGTGGTTTTTGATGTGTAGGTAAGAATGGTTCTTGCTAGTAGCCCATAGCAGCCACGTAAAACTTGCAACAACAAAGTAGAGGACGTCTAACTTGTTTTTGCAGGGCATGTTGTGATGTGATATGGTCAAGACATGATGAGATATAAATTGTTGTATGAGATGATCATGTTTTGTAAAAGTTATCGGCAACTGGCAGGAGCCCTATGGTTGTCGCTTTATTGTATGAAATGCAATCGCCATGTAATTGCTTTACTTTCTCACTAAACGGTAGCGATAGTCGTAGAAGCAATAGTTGGCGAGATGACAACGATGCTATGATGGAGATCAAGGTGTCAAGACGGTGACGATGGAGATCATGATGGTTCTTTGGAGCTGGAGATCAAACGCACAAGATGATGATGGCCATATCATGTCACATATTTTGATTGCATGTGATGTTTATCTTTTATGCATCTTATTTTGCTTAGTACGGCGGTAGCCTTATAAGATGATCCCTCACTAAATTTCAAGGTATAAGTATTCTCTGTGAGTATGAATCGTTGCTACAGTTCGTCGTGCCGAGACACCACGTGATGATCGGGTGTGACAAGCTCTACATTCACATACAACGGGTGCAAGCCAGTTTTGCACGTGCAGAATACTCGGGTTAAACTTGACGAGCCTAGCATATGCAGATATGGCCTCGGAACACTGAGACCGAAAGGTCGAACGTGAATCATATAGTAGATATGATCAACATAGAGATGTTCACCATTGAAAACTACTCCATCTCACGTGATGATCGGACATGGTTTAGTTGATATGGATCACGTGATCATTTAGATGACTAGTGGGATGTCTATCTAAGTGGGAGTTCTTAAGTAATATGATTAATTGAACTTTAATTTATCATGAACTTAGTACCTGGTAGCTTTTGCATGTCTATGTTGTTGTAGATCAATGGCCCGTGCTATCGTTCCCTTGAATTTTAATGTGTTCCTAGAGAAAGCTAAGTTGAAAGATGATGGTAGCAACTACATGGACTGGGTCCGTAACTTGAGGATTATCCTCATTGCTGCATAGAAGAATTACGTCCTGGAAGCACCGCTAGGTGCACGGCCCGCTGCAGGAGCAACTTCGGACATTATGAACGTCTAGGAGAGAAAAGCTGATGACTACTCGATAGTTCAGTGTGCCATGCTTTACGGCTTAGAATCGGGACTTCAAAGCCGTTTTGAACGTCATGGAGCATATGAGATGTTCCAGGAGTTGAAGTTAATATTTCAAGCAAATGCCCGAGTTGAGAGATATGAAGTCTCCAACAAGTTCTATAGCTGCAAGATGGAGGAGAATAGTTCTGTTAGTGAACATATACTCAAAATGTCTGGGTATCAAAACCACTTGACTCAGCTGGGAGTTAATCTTCCTGATGATAGTGTCATTGACAGAGTTCTTCAATCACTGCCACCAAGCTATAAAGGCTTCGTGATGAACTATAATATGCAAGGGATGGAAAAGACAATTCGCGAGCTCTTCGCGATGCTAAAGGCTGCAGAGGTAGAAATCAAGAAGGAGCATCAAATATTTGATGGTTAACAAGACCACTAGTTTCAAGAAAAAGGGCAAAGGGAAGAAGGGGAACTTCAAGTAGAATGGCAAGCAAGTTGCTGCTCAACGGAAGAAGCCCAAGTCTGGACCTAAGCCTGAAACTGAGTGCTTCTTGAAGGAAATATGCCCTACAGGTAATAATAAAGTTGTTATTTATATTTCCTTATATCATGATAAGTGTTTATTATTCATGCTACAATTGTATTAACCGGAAACTTAGTACATGTGTGAATACATAGACATACAGAGTGTCCCTAGTATGCCTCTACTTTACTAGCTCGTTAATCAAAGATGGCTAAGTTTCCTAACCATAGACATGTGTGTTCATTTAATGAACGAGATCACATCATTAGAGAATGATGTGATGGACAAGACCCATCCGTTAGCTTAGCATAATGATCGTTTAGTTTTATTGCTATTGCTTTCTTCATGACTTATACATGTCCCTCTTACTATGAGATTATGCAACTCCCGAATACCGGAGGAACACATTGTGTGCTATCAAACGTCACTACATAACTGGGTGATTATAAAGATGCTCTACAGGTGTCTCCAAAGGTGTTTGTTGAGTTGGCATAGATCGAGATTAGGATTTGTCACTCTGTGTATCGGAGAGGTATCTCTGGGCCCTCTCGGTAATGCACATCACTATAAGCCTTGCAAGCAATGTTACTAATGAGTTAGTTGCGGGATGATGCATTACGGAACGAGTAAAGAGACTTGTCGGTAACGAGATTGAACTAGGTATGATGATACCGATGATCGAATCTCGGGCAAGTAACATATCGATGACAAAGGGAACAACGTATGTTGTTATGCGGTTTGACCGATAAAGATCTTCGTAGAATATGTAGGAGCCAATATGAGCATACAGGTTCCGCCATTGGTTATTGACTGGAGATGTGTCTCAGTCATGTCTACACATTTCTCGAACCCGTAGGGTCCGCACGCTTAACGTTCGATGATGATTTGTATTATGAGTTATGTGATTTGATGACCGAAGTTTGTTCAGAGTCCCGGATGATATCACGGACGTGATGAGGAGTCTCGAAATGGTCGAGAGGTAAAGATTCATATATTGGAAGGTTGCTTTCGGACATCGGAATGGTTCCGAGTGATTCGGGCATTTTTTCCGGAGTACCGGGAGGTTACCGGAACCCCCCGGGAGAAGTATTGAGCCTATTGGGCCTTATTTGAGGAGAGGAGAGAGGCCACGTGGGAGGGGCGCCCCCCCTTGCCCAAACCGAATTGGACTAGGGGAGGGGGTCGGCCCCCCTCTTTCCTTCTCCCTCTGTCTCCCTTCCCCTTTTCCCTCGCCGGTGGAAGGAAGGAGGGGGGTCGAATCCTACTTGGACTAGGAGTCCAAGTAGGACTCCCCCCTTGGAGGGGTGCACCCCAAAGGCACACCAAGTCTTCTTTTAGCCGTGTGCGGTGCCCCCTCCACAGTTTAACACCTCGGTCATATCGTCGTAGTGCTTAGGCGAAGCCCTGCGCCGGTAACTTCATCATCACCGTCACCACGCCGTCGTGCTAACGAAACTCTCCTTTGTCCTCAACTGGATCAAGAACACGAGGGACGTCATCGTGCTGAACGTGTGCTGAACACGGAGGTGTCGTACGTTTGGTACTTGGATCGGTTGGATCGTGAAGACATTCGACTACATCAACCGCGTTCTAAACGCTTTCGCTTTTGGTCTACGAGGGTACGTAGACACACTCTCCCCGCTTGTTGCTATGCTTCTCCTAGATAGATCTTGCGTGATCGTAGGAATTTTTTTGAAATACTACGTTCCCCAAGAGTGGTATCTGAGCCAGGTCTATGCGTAAATGTTATATGCACGAGTAGAACACAATGAGTTGTGGGCGATAATAGTCATACTGCTTAACACCAACATCTTACTTTGGTTCAGCGGTATTGTTGGATGAAGCGGCCCGGACCAACATTACATGACCGTGTTCATGAGACTGGTTCTACCGACGTGCTTCGCACACAGGTGGCTAGCGGGTGTCTGTTTCTCCAACTTTAGTTGAATCGAGTTTGACTACGGCCGGTCCTTGTTGAAGGTTAAAACAACACACTTGACGAAAAATCGTTGTGGTTTTGATGCGTAGGCAAGAATGGTTCTTGCTAGAAGCCCGTAGCAGCCACGTAAAACTTGCAACAATAAAGTAAAGAACGTCTAACTTGTTTTTGCAGGGCATGTTGTGATGTTATATGGTCAAGACGTGATGAGACATAAATTATTGTATGAGATGATCATGTTTTGTAACCGTTATCGGCAACTGGCAGGAGCCTTATGGTTGTCGCTTTATTGTATGAAATGCAATCGCCATGTAATTGCTTTACTTTATCACTAAGCGGTAGCAATAGTCGTAGAAGCAATAGTTGGTGAGACGACAATGATGCTACGATGGAGATCAAGGTGTCAAGCCGGTGACGATGGAGATCATGACGGTGCTTTGGAGATGGAGATCAAAATCACAAGATGATGATGGCCATATCATGTCACATATTTTGATTGCATGTGATGTTTATCCTTTATGCATCTTATTTTGCTTAGTACGTCGGTAGCATTATAAGATGGTCCCTCACTAAATTTCAATGTATAAGTGTTCTCCCTGAGTATGCACCGTTGCTATAGTTCGTCGTGCCGAGACACCACGTGATGATCGGGTGTGATAAGCTCTACATTCACATACAATAGGTGCAAGCCAGCTTTGCACATGCCGAATACTCGGGTTAAACTTGACGAGCCTAGCATATGCAGATATGGCCTCGGAACACTGAGACCGAAAGGTCGAACGTGAATCATATAGTAGATATGATCAACATAGTGATGTTCACCATTGAAAACAACTCCATCTCACGTGATGATCGGATATGGTTTAGTTGATATGGATCACGTGATCATTTAGATGACTAGAGGGATGTCTATCTAAGTGGGAGTTCTTAAGTAATAGGATTAATTGAACTTTAATTTATCATGAACTAAGTACCTGATAGTTTTTGCATGTCTATGTTGTTGTAGATCAATGGCCCGTGCTACCGTTCCTTTGAATTTTAATGTGTTCCTAGAGAAAGCTAAGTTGAAAGATGATGGTTGCAATTACACGGACTGGGTCCGTAACTTGAGGATTATTTTGATGCACAGAGGAAGTACATCCTGAAAGCACCGCTAGGTGAAAGACCCGCTGCAGGAGCAACTCCGGATGTTATGAACGTTTGGTAGAGCAAAGCTGATGACTACTCGATAGTTCAGTGTGCCATGCTTTACGGCATAGAATCGGGACTTCAACGACGTTTTGAACGTCATGGAGCATATGTGATGTTCGAGGAGTTGAAGTTAATATTTCAAGCAAATGCCCGAATTGAGAGATATGAAGTCTCCAATAAGTTCTATAGCTGCAAGATGGAGGAGAATAGTTCTGTCAGTGAACATATACTCAGAATGTCTGGGTACCACAACCACTTGACTCAACTGGGAGTTAATCTTCTTGATGATAGTGTCATTGACAGACTTCTTCAATCACTGCCACCAAGCTACAAAAGTTTCATGATGAACTATAATATGCAGGGGATGGATAAGAAAATTCCCGAGCTCTTCGCGATGCTAAAGGCTGCGGAGGTAGAAATCAAGAAGGAGCATCAAGTGTTGATGGTTAACAAGACCACTAGTTTCAAAAAAAGGGCAAAGGGAAGAAGGGGAACTTCAAAAAGAACGGCAAGCAAGTTGCTGCTCAAGTGAAGAAGCCCAAGTCTGGACCTAAGCTTGAGACTGAGTGCTTCTACTACAAAGGGACTGGTCACTGGAAGCGGAACTGCCCCAAGTATTTGGCGGATAAGAAGGATGGAAAAGTGAAAGGTATATTTGATATACATGTTATTGATGTGTACCTTACTAATGCTCGTAGTAGCGCCTTGGTATTTGATACCGGTTCTGTTGCTCATATTTGCAACTCGAAACAGGGGCTACGGATTAAACGAAGATTGGCTAAGGATGAGGTGACGATGCGTGTGGGAAATGGTTCCAAAGTCGATGTGATTGCCGTCGGCACGCTACCTCTACATCTACCTTCAGGATTAGTTTTGGACCTGAATAATTGTTATTCGGTGCCAGCGTTAAGCATGAACATTATATCTGGATCTTGTTTGATGCGAGATGGTTATTCATTTAAATCATAGAATAATGGTTGTTCTATGTATATTAGTAATATCTTTTATGGTCATGCACCCTTGATGAGTGGTCTATGTTTATTGAATCTCGATTGTAGTGATACACATATTCATAATATTGAAGCCAAAAGATGCAAGGTTAATAATGATAGTGCAACTTATTTGTGGCACTGCCGTTTAGGATATATTAGTGTAAAGCGCATTAAGAAACTTCATGCTGATGGACTTTTGGAATCACTTGATTATGAATCACTTGATGCTTGCGAACCATGCCTCATGGGCAAGATGACTAAGACTCCGTTCTTCGGAACAATGGAGCGAGCAGCAGACTTGTTGGAAATAATACATACTGATGTATGCGGTCCAATGAGTGTTGAGGCTCGCGGCGGGTATCATTATTTTCTGACCTTCACTAATGATTTGAGCAGATATGGGTATATCTACTTGATGAAACATAAATCTGGAACATTTGAAAGGTTCAAAGAATTTCAGAGTGAAGTGGAAAATCATCATAACAAGAAAATAAAGTTTCTACGATCTGGTCGTGGAGGTGAATATTTGAGTTATGAGTTTGGTTTTCATTTGAAACAATGTGGAATAGTTTCGCAACTCACGCCACCTGGAACACCACAGCGTAATGGTGTGTCCGAATGTCGTAGCCGTACTGTATTAGATATGGTGCGATCTATCATGTCTCTTACCGACTTACCACTATCGTTTTGGGGTTATGCTTTAGAGACAGCTGCATTCACATTAAATAGGGCACCATCTAAATCTGTTGAGACGACACCATATGAACAGTGTTTGGCAAGAAACCTAAGTTGTCGTTTCTTAAAGTTTGGGGCTGCGATGCTTATGTGAAAAACCTTCAGCCTGATAAGCTCGAACCCAAATCGGAGAAATGTGTCTTCATAGGATACCCAAAGGAGACTGTTGGGTACACCTCCTATCACAGATCCGAAGGCAAGATATTCGTTGCTAAGAATGGATCCTTTCTAGAGAAGGAGTTTCTCTCGAAAGAAGTGAGTGGGAGGAAAGTAGAACTTGATGAGGTAATTGTACCTTCTCCTGAATTGGAAAGTAGTTCATCACAGAAATCAGTTCCATTGATTCCTACACCAATTAGTGAGGAAGCTAATGATGATGATCATGAAACTTCAGATCAAGTTACTACCGAACCTCGTAGGTCAACCAGAGTAAGGTCCACACAAGAGTAGTACGGTAGTGCTGTTCTGGAGGTCATGTTACTTGACCATGACGAACCTGCGAACTATGAGGAGCGATGATGAGCCCAGATTCCGAGAAATGGCTTGAGGCCATGAAATCTGAGATGGGATCCATGTATGAGAACAAAGTATGGACTTTGGTTGACTTGCCCGATGATCGGCAAGCCATAGAGAATAAATGGATCTTCAAGAAGAAGACTGACGATGACGGTAATGTTACTGTCTACAAAGCTCGACTTGTTGCGAAAGGTTTTCGACAAGTTTAAGGAGTTGACTACGATGAGACCTTCTCACCCGTAGCGATGCTTAAGTGCATCCAAATCATGTTAGCAATTGCCGCATTTTATGATCATGAAATTTGGCAAATGGATGTCAAAATTGCATTCCTTAATGGATATCTTAAAGAAGAGTTGTATATGATGCAACCAGAAGGTTTTGTCGATCCTAAAGGTGCTAACAAAGTGTGCAAGCTCCAGCGATCCATTTATGGAATGGTGCAAGCCTCTCGGAGTTGGAATATACGCTTTGATAGTGTGATCAAAGCATATGGTTTTATACACACTTTTGGAGAAGCCTGTATTTACAAGAAAGTGAGTGGGAGCTCTATAGCATTTCTGATATTATATGTGAATGACATATTGTTGATCGGAAATGCTATAGAATTTCTGGATAGCATAAAAGGATACTTGAATAAGAATTTTTCAATGAAAGACCTCGGTGAAGCTGCTTATATATTAGGCATCAAGATCTATAGAGATAGATCAAGACGCTTAATTGGACTTTCACAAAGCACATACCTTGATAAAGTTTTGAAGAAGTTCAAAATGGATCAGTCAAAGAAAGGGTTCTTGCCTGTGTTACAAGGTGTGAAGTTGAGTCAGACTCAATGCTCGACCACTGCAGAAGATGGAGAGAAAATGAAAGTCATTCCCTATGCCTCAGCCATAGGTTCTATCATGTATGCACTGTGTACCAGACCTGATGTGTGCCTTGCTATAAGTTTAGCAAGGAGGTACCAAAGTAATCCAGAAGTGGATCACTGGACAGCGGTCAAGAACATCCTGAAATAACTGAAAAGGACCAAGGATATGTTTCTCGTTTATGGAGCGGAGTACATAGCTGCTTCAGAAGCAGTAAATGGAGGAGTCTGGATGAAGGAGTTCATATCAGATCTAGGTGTAATACCTAGTGCATCGGGTCCAATGAAAATCTTTTGTGACAATACTGGAGCAATAGCCTTGGCGAAGGAATCCAGATTTCACAAGAGAACCAAACACATCAAGAGATGCTTCATTTCCATCCGCGATCAAGTCAAGGAGGGAGACATAGAGATTTGCAAAATACATACGGATCTGAATGTTGCAGACCCGTTGACTAAGCCTCTCTCACGAGCAAACATGATCAGCACCAAGACTCGATGGGTGTTAGAATCATTATTATGTAATCTAGATTATTGACTCTAGTGCAAGTGGGAGACTGAAGAAAATATGCCCTAGAGGCAATAATTAAGTTGTTAGTTATATTTCCTTATATCATGATAAATGTTTTTATTCATGCTAGAATTGTATTAACCGGAAACTTAGTACATGTGTGAATACATAGACATACAGAGTGTCCCTAGTATGCCTCTACTTGACTAGCTCGTTAGTCAAAGATGGTTAAGTTTCCAACCATAGACATGTGTTGTCATTTAATGAACAAGATCACATCATTAGAGAATGATGTGATGGACAAGACCCATCCGTTAGCTTAGCATAATGATTGTTTAGGTTTATTTCTATTGCTTTCTTCATGACTTATACATGTTCCTCTGACTATGAGATTATGCAACTCCCGAATACCGGAGGAACACCTTGTGTGCTATCAAACGTCACAACGTAACTGGGTGATTATAAAGATTCTCTACAGGTGTCTCCAAAGGTGTTTGTTGAGTTGGCATAGATCGAGATTAGGATTTGTCACTCCATGTATCGGAGAGGTATCTCTAGGCCCTCTCGGTAATGCACATCACTATAAGCCTTGCAAGCAATGTGACTAATGAGTTAGTTGCAGGATGATGCATTACGGAATGAGTAAAGAGACTTGCCGGTAACGATATTGAACTAGGTATGATGATACCGACGATCGAATCTCGGGCAAGTAACATACCGATGACAAAGGGAACAACGTATGTTGTTATGCGCTTTGACCGATAAAGATCTGCGTAGAATATGTAGGAGCCTATATGAGCATCCAGGTTCCGCTATTGGTTATTGACCGGAGATGTGTCTCGGTCATGTCTACATAGTTCTCGAACCCGTAGGGTCTGCACGCTTAATGTTCGATGACGATTTGTATTATGAGTTATGTGATTTGATGACCGAAGTTTGTTTGGAGTCCCGGATGAGATCACGGATGTGACAAGGAGTCTCGAAATGGTCGAGAGGTAAAGATTCATATATTGGAAGATCGCATTCATACATCAGAATGGTTCCAAGTGATTCGGACATTTTTTCCGGAGTACTGGGAGGTTACCGGAACCCCCCGGGAGAAGTATTGAGCCTATTGGGCCTTATTGGAGGAGAGGAGAGAGGCCACGTGGGAGGCCCCCCCCTTTCCCAAACCGAATTGGACTAGGGGAGGGGGTCGCACCCCTCTTTCCTTCTCCCTCTCTCTCCCTTCCCCTTTTCCCTCTCCGGTGGAAGGAAGGAGGGGGCCGAATCCTACTTGGACTAGGAGTCCAAGTAGGACTCCCCCCTTGGCGCGCCCTCCCTTGGGCCGGCCTCCTCCTCCCCCCTCCTTTATATACATGGGGGGCACCCCAAAGGCACTCCAAGTCTTCTCTTAGCCGTTGCGGTGCCCCCCTCCACACTTTAACACCTCGGTCATATCGTCGTAGTGCTTAGGCGAAGCCCTGCACCGGTAACTTCATCATCACCGTCACCACGCCTTCGTGCTGATGAAACTTTCCCTCGTCCTCAACTGGATCAAGAGCTCGAGGGACGTCATCATGCTAAACGTGTGCTGAACACGGAGGGGCCGTACATTCGGTACTTGGATCGGTTGGATCGTGAAGACGTTCGACTACATCAGCCGCGTTACTAAACGCTTCTGCTATCGGTCTA
Organism: Aegilops tauschii subsp. strangulata; assembly: GCF_002575655.3. Classification (NCBI taxonomy): domain Eukaryota; kingdom Viridiplantae; phylum Streptophyta; class Magnoliopsida; order Poales; family Poaceae; genus Aegilops; species Aegilops tauschii. The sequence goes on from NC_053041.3 coordinate 486,481,019, forward strand.
TGAGGGTACGTAGACACACTCTCCCCGCTCGTTGCTATGCTTCTCCTAGATAGATCTTGCGTGATCGTAGGAATTTTTTTAAATACTACGTTCCCCAACACTTCTACTGCAAAGGGACTGGTCACTGGAAGCGGAACTGCCCCAAGTATTTGGCGGATAAGAAGGATGGCAAAGTGAAAGGTATATTTGATATACATGTTATTGATGTGTACCTTACTAATGCTGGAAGTAGCGCCTGGGTATTTGATACTGGTTCTGTTGCTCATATTTGCAACTCGAAACAGGGGCTACGGATTAAATGAAGATTGGCTAAGGACGAGGTGACGATGCGTGTGGGAAATGGTTCCAAAGTCGATGTGATCGCCGTCGGCACGCTACCTCTACATCTACCATCGGGATTAGTTTTAGACCTAAATAATTGTTATTTAGTGCCAGCGTTGAGCATGAACAATATATTTGGATCTTGTTTAATGCGAGACTATTACTCATTTAAATCAGAGAATAATGGTTGTTCTATCTATATGAGTAATATCGTTTATGGTGAGGCACCCTTGATGAGTGGTCTATTTTTGTTGAATCCCGATTGTAGTGATACACATATTCATAATATTGAAGCCAAAAGATGCAAAGTTAATAATGATAGTGTAACTTATTTGTGGCACTACCGTTTAGGTCATACTGGTGTAAAGTGCATGAAGAAACTCCATGCTGATGGACCTTTGCAATCACTTGATTATGAATCACTTGATGCTTGCGAACCATGCCTCATGGGCAAGATGACTAAGACTCCGTTCTTCGGAACAATGGGGCGAGCAACTGACTTATTGGAAATAATACATACTGATGTATGCGGTCCGATGAGTGTTGAGGCTCGCGACAGGTATCATTATTTTCTGACCTTCACAGATGATTTAAGTAGATATGGGTATATCTACTTGATGAAACATAAGTCTAAAACATTTGAAAAGTTCAAAGAATTTCAGAGTGAAGTGGAAAATCATCGTAACAAGAAAATAAAGTTTCTACGATCTGATCGTGGAGGTGAATATTTGAGTTGTGAGTTTGGTCTACTTTTAAAACAATGTGGAATAGTTTCGCAACTCACGCCACCTGGAACACCACAGCGTAATGGTGTGTCTGAACGTCATAACCGTACTTTATTGGATATGGTGTGATCTATGATGTCTCTTACCGATTTACCACTATCGTTTTGGGGTTATGCTTTAGAGACGGCTGCATTCACGTTAAAGAGGGCACCATGTAAATCCGTTGAGACGACACCATATGAACTGTGGTTTGGCAAGAAACCTAAGCTGTCGTTTATTAAAGTTTGGGGCTGCGATGCTTATGTGAAAAAGCTTCAGCCTGATAAGCTCGAACCCAAATCGGAGAAATGTGTCTTCATAGGATACCCAAAGGAGACTGTTGGGTACACCTTCTATCACAGATCCGAAGGCATGATATTCGTTGCTAAGAATGGATCCTTTCTAGAGAAGGAGTTTGTCACGAAAGAAGTGAGTGGGAGGAAAGTAGAACTTGATGAGGTAATTGTACCTTCTCCCAAATTGGAAAGTAGTTCATCACAGAAATCAGTTCCAGTGATTCCTACACCAATAAGTGAGGAAGCTAATGATGATGATCATAAAACTATAGATCAAGTTACTACCGAACCTCGTAGGTCAACCAGAGTACGGTCCGCACCAGAGTGGTACGGTAATCCTGTTCTGGAGGTCATATTACTTGACCATGATGAACCTACGAACTATGAGGAAGCGATGATGAGCCTAGATTCCGCGAAACGGCTTGAGGCCATGAAATCTGAGATGGGATCCGTGTATGAGAACAAAGTGTGGACTTTGGTTGACTTGCCCGATGATCGGCAAGCCATAGAGAATAAATGGATCTTCAAGAAGAAGATTGACGCTGACGGTAATGTTACTGTCTACAAAGCTCGACATGTTGCAAAAGGTTTTCGACAAGTTCAAGGAGTTGACTATGATGAGACCTTCTCACCCGTAGCGATGCTTAAGTCTGTCTGAATCATGTTAGCAATTGCTACATTTTATGATTATGAAATTTGGCAAATAGATGTCAAAACTGCATTCCTTAATGGATATCTTAAAGAAGAGTTGTATATGATGCAACTAGAAGGTTTTGTCGATCCTAACGGTGCTAACAAAGTGTGCAAGCTCCAGCGATACATTTATGGACTGGTGCAAGCATCTCGGAGTTGGAATATACGCTTTGATAGTGTGATCAAAGCATATGGTTTTATACACACTTTTGGAGAAGCCTGTATTTACAAGAAGAGTGGGAGCTCTGTAGCATTTCTAATATTATATGTGGATGACATATTGTTGATTGGAAATAATACAGAATTTCTGGATAGCATAAAAGGATACTTGAATAAGATTTTTTCAATGAAGGACCTCGGTGAAGCTGCATATATATTGGGCATCAAGATCTATAGAGATAGATCAAGACGCTTAATTGGACTTTCACAAAGCACATACCTTGGTAAAGTTTTGAAGAAGTTCAAAATGGATCAGTCAAAGAAAGGGTTCTTGCGTGTGTTACAAGGTGTGAAGTTGAGTCAGACTCAATGCCCGACCACTGCAGAAGATAGAGAGAAAATGAAAGTCATTCCCTATGTGTCGTGGAATTGTCACGGCAGATGTCCTAGTGTGAGTACTTAGTCGTGAGGCCAGCGCATCTATGTGGTAGCTTGAGAGGGGTTGATCAGGACGAGAGACGCGAGGCGGATCATCACACAAGACGAGGATTTAGACAGCTTCGGGCCCCGGGAAACATCATCCGGAATAGCCCTACATGTTGTTTGTGGCTATGTCTCATTATGCTCATGAGGGAGTCGCCGCATAAGCCGGCTCCCCCTTTGTGTCTAGCCCTAGATATTGTTTCTTGTTGCTTGTCCTTCTTTGGGGAGCCCTGCCCCTCCTTATATAAGTTGAAGGGGCGGGTTACATGACTAGTCCTAGTAGGATTAGGGTTACTCTATTACAAGTTGAGTCCTAGTCTTGCTTCCTTTGTAGGAGAATATTCCTTATGTCTTCCTCTTAAGTCGGCCCACCATAACATGAGCCGGCCTTCTGGGCCTTGGGCCTTGTCATCCATCTAAAACACCCGCCGGGTCACCAATGAGTCTTCAGGCTCGTGAGTCGTCACACTAGTGAACCGCCAGACACATAAATCGCCAATCTTTTGGGGGTTGCCAATGAAACGCCAAGTCCGGCCGGGTCATATATCCGGCCGGGTCATACCGCGGGGTATATCCCCGACATTAGCCCCCAGTTTAATTTGAATTTATCCATGTTAAACTAATCTGCAATATAAACACAAGAACAAATTTGACAGGTTGTGCTCCGGGTTAAATATTCTTGTAAGCCGGCACCTGATCATCCTTAAGTCCTTGACATTTTCTCCTAGAAAATCCTGGTCAATAGGCCAGCTTCATAATCCATTTGCTGACATTGGCTCTTGTAAAGAAATATTATAAGAAATAATCCATTTGAGTCGGCCTTCAATGCTCTGATTTGAAAAAATATTGGTCTTGAAATATTCAACTGATATTCAGCCGGCTTAAAGATGTAGATCTTGCCGATTTATGATTGCCAAAATTGTCGGGTTATAAACAAATGATGCCGGGTCATGTAATTGTTGCTGATGCCGGGTTAATCTTATGATGACGCCGGGTCATAAACTTTGCAGATTTCTCCGATAATAATATAATACCTGATTTGCTCAAAACTGAGAATTTGAAGTTATTCCTCCCTTATATGCATATCACCTGTAGCCCCCAAGTGTCGGGTTGTCATGCTTGCAGCAACCTGGGACTTGTAATTGCCTTATGCTCATAAAAATTTCAACCACTGTAGCCCTCAAGGGCCGGGTCATTATGCAATAATGAGCAGGGACTTTGTAAATATTATCATGTAAACTTGAGCAGCAACGTGTATCCCCCAAGGGCCGACTCAGTAAGATATTACTGAGCTGAGACTTTGTATATGATTCATTGATAATAACATCATATGATGTAATCTCCACCATGGGGCTTGAACCCACGTCCAGAAGGTTAAGAGCTTTGTACTTTACCAACTGAGTAGTGGATCTTTCAATATAATGGATTAAGGCTTGTGTACCTTGAATTTTCGACAGGAGCAATTGGTAGCCCCCAAGGGCTGGCTCATTTAAAATGTGATGAGTCGGGTCTTCAATAAGTTGAGCAAAAAATGACTTTGCATTAGCCCCCAAGTGCCATGGTGCATGCTGGCAGTGACATGGGACTTGCATATTCGAGATAATCTCAATTTGAATAATGTAGCCCCCAAGTGCCGGGTCGTAAGCCTGCAGCGACTCGGGACTATTCCTTTCATTGTAGAATAATCATATCCATTGATAAAATAATAGCCATTGCGCTGAAGCGACTTTGAAAACCTCAATCATAACATTAGTTATTAATAACCATAATAAAAATCCAGCCATGTTGGCTATTAAAGATTTGAATAACCCGGTTTGAAAACCTCAATCATTCAATATCATAATGAAAATCCAGCCAAGTTTGGCTATTTAAATATTCAAATACCTTATCTGTTGACAAGTAAATCCGGAGTTTTAAATGCCCGCCAGCTCTTGGCCGATGGCGACTTAATACGCCTCCATTGTAATCCGGAATTGTTATAACCCGGCGGCTTATAGCCTTTGAGAAAATCAAGAATTGATAACCCTTTTGAGACACCAATTTCAATCTTTGATGATGGGCTTGAACTTAATCATTTATGTAAGTCAAAGCTCTGTAAATCCTGCACAGAGTTTAAACAACATATGCCCTGGCGACTTAACGTCAAAAGCCAGGGCGGGTAACCACCCAAATGTAGTCTTATCCTGCACACAAGTAGATCACAAGATCCCTTGGCGGTTTACCGCAGGGCGGGTCATAATATCTCACATATAACCACTGTGATATTGAATTTGTACTGCCGGTTTACATGACCTGTGCAGTAAGGGCGATAACCCAATCCTTAGAAGCCAATGCTTCCACATAGATGATGATTGTCATAAGCTAGCGATTTATCATCGAACATCAAGCCGGGTTACATAGAAACCACTCGTATACACTTTAGATATGATCAAAAAAGCTTCAAGTAAAATCCAAAAAAATGTTTGCAAAAAGAGACTTCAAAAAATTTTGAGGCTTCTGTTTCGAATACGATCAGAAAACCGTTCCAAAGGGGTTAAGCTAAGATTTGAATATGATCATATAGCCCCCAGTGGCTCAGGCGTTGCCGATCAAGAGGGTACCGACAGCTATGTTCTCTTTGGTTCGAATACGACCTATGTTTGAACAAGAAGCCCCCGAATGACCTTGAGAGTTGCTTAACGACGCTGATTCGAATACGATCCACGTCGGACCCAAAGGGGTTGAGCTATGATTCGGATACGATCAAGAAGCCCCCTAGTGGGTTTGGCAGTGTGCCAATCAAAAGGGTACCGACAGCTATGTTCTCTTTGGTTCGAATACGACCTATGTTTGAACAGGAAGCCCCCAACTGACTATATAAATTTTGGCATCGCGCCGATCAAGAGGGTACCGACAGCTATGCTCGATGAGCAGGAAGCCCCTAAGTGACCATAATAAGATAAGCCATAAGGCAGGATACCCATGTTTGAACCGCGCATCATGGCATCAAGTTCTCTTTGGCAACCTTTAATTTTTCTGAGAACTCGAATCTTGCGAGAGACTAATTCTTTTTGAACCGGAACTTTGAACCGGATTTGAGAGCTTAAAAGCTTTGTAAGATACAAATTTACCTTGAGCCGGATGTTTGGACCGGATTTGAGAGCTTCAAAGCTTTGCGGGAGAGAGATGTCTCTTGAACCGGATTTTAAACCGGAATCTTTATTTTGAACCGACAATTTTCTGACGGCCTTTAAATTTTCATCAATATGGCGGTGTCCTCCGGAACCGGATTATCATTCCCTCCAATGACCCGGAGTTCCCGAGTCATGTCATTGTAGCCCCCGAGTCTTAAGACGACTCGAGGAGTTGTCTTGAGATTCTCCATATTTGACCATGATATAAAACGGTACGAGTCATTCAACGTCTCGGTGATATAACTTGTCCTGCACTGGAGAACTTGCAAGCCAGAGTAATTGCTCTTTTAAAGAAAGCAATATATAATATAAAATATATTGGATGACTTTCACCTGATGCGTCAGGTCAGTAACTATCACCGCGGAGTTGATGATCACCATGGTGAAGCTGAAATCAATCACGGCCGAGCCGGCCGCGGGAGCCGATAGATGAGTCGGCCGCGGTGTTGTAAGCCGGTGTGGACGAGCAAGTTGTCCTCCTCGTTGTAAGCCGGTGCGGACGCGTGAACCGGCCGCGAGAGCGGACGGGCGAGTCGTCCGTGGTGTTATAAGGCGGTGCGGACGGGCAAGTCGGCCGACGTGTTGATGCAAAATGGACCGCAACACACATGTCCGTGAAGCTGTGCGGCACAGCCGAACATGCATCTATGGTATAATGGCATAAACAATTGTCCTGTGTAAAAATGTTACAGGGCAGAGTAATTGTTCTTTTGACAAAAAACAATAAGTGTTTAATAAGATAAGTTCAGATAGATATCACCTGATGTTTGTGAATGATAGATGATCTGTATGCCGCGTCAGAGGCGGCTCAATATACTCTCGGCGGCTCAGGTAGATCGGTGACTCCTGGCGGCTCAACACAGCAGAGGCAGCTCAACGCGGCCTCAGCGGCTCAATAACGCTGAGTGGTCTTTCAGATGATTTGGTCCAGGTACAGTCTAACATGGACGCACGTACTTGAACTCTGTGCATTGCAATTAGTAGTACTTTGATACACTTGCTTCATAGCAGCTTCACTCCAAAGCTAGCTAGTAGCACATCTATCAACTTGATTGACCGATCCAGCAAACCGCACGATTCCTTGACAACACTATAGCCCGATTCTTTAGAACTCTCGGAGCAGGCGGCTCAAGCGGTAGCTTGCCGCGAGACCCAGGTACGAGCGGCTCACACTAAAAGTGGAAACGGCGACTCAACGGGTGAGCGGTCCGGACGGTTCAACGGATTGGCGACTTAGGACAGCGACCGCGGCATCCGAAGTGACGACGGCTGCGGCAGAAAACGGCCCTAGAAGCGGCGACTTGGAGGCAGCACCGAAGTGACGACGGCTTGCAACGACGGCCATGGTGGCCGGCGGCTCAGATGCCACGCGCGGGCAGAAGTGAGCAGCGTCTTGAGGCAGATAGACTGCAGCGTCCCAAGACGGGTCTACGGCCGGCTCGGAGGGCCGGCGCGAGCGACGACGGCTCATCGTAGCGGCTCAAGGAGAGGTAGCGAAGTGCGGCTGAGCCGGCGGCGGGTTTGAAAAGCGCCGGTGCAGCGGGGCCGCGGCCGAGCGATAGTCAGAGACCCGTCCGGTGATAGCAGCTCAGAGACCAGCAGAGATGTCAGTTTGAGGCCCAGGCGGTTCTGAACGGGGGTTAACGGAATAACCCGAATCTGAGGATAATTTGCTTCCGGGTCAGGTGCGTGACACTGTGTAGGTACCCGTCGTAGAGGAGGCGGCTTGACGGCGATTTGCACGCCGTGGGTGGCTCGGCAACGGAGGAGAATCCGGGTCGTGGTCTTCTTCCCTTGCTGTACAGATTACTCCTTCCCAAAATTTGAGTTTTCATGTGGATTCAGTGGTACTAGCACTGTTTTGGGAACGAGCTAACGCATCTTCCCGTGGACTTTTCCCTTGACAAGTGCATGCATGTGCAGTGGTCGTACTTCCTCGGTCCTTTGCTGGCAAGGAGTACTAGTTGAGGGTTCTTCACGTGGAGAAACATGGAAATCCATCGGCGGCTGCTACAAATCAACCGGCTGATTTCCTCGGATCTGCTTATCTCAGCCCTTGAAAGAAAGTCAACACACGCACACACGCCCGCTATCCTCCTCCCGCGCCCGCATTAGCCACCCCCTGCTTCGATGCCCATCGAAGCCGTAGCAAGGCAGCAACACGCCGTTGCTGTAATGCATCACGGCTGCCGCCGGCAAAAGCACCGCGTTGCAACACCGGAGCCGCCGCCGACCGCTGCAACGCAACACCGTGTGTCGCCGGTGAGAGCTCCATTGGAGCACCGAGCGCTGCACTACAGCTTCGAGCCCGCCAGAGAGCCCTGCAACATAGCACCGGGAGCCGCCGGAGAGAGCTCCAATGGAGCACCGAGCGTGGCACTGCAGCTTCGAGAGCGCCGGCGAGCTCCATTGGAGCACCGAGCGCTGCACTGCAGCTTCAACAGCCGTCGGCGAGTGCTGCAACGCAACACCTGGATCCGCCGGCGAGAGCTCCATTGTAGCACCGCCGCCGGCGACGTCGCGGTGCCGCTTGTGCTGCACTGCAGCTCTGCCGCCGTGGTGAGATCGACGGGGACGCAGCTCCCTCCGGTGATGGTCGCCGCCCGCCTCCAGCCTCGCCGTGTTGCGCTGCAGCACCGGCCACGAGCGCGCGCCAGTCTCTGGCCTCCTACTTCATGCTGCGGCGACAGCCTTCGGCCTCCTCTCTCTCTCTCTCGCGTGTGATCCATGGAAAGGGGAAAAGGAGGGAGCGGTGCGTGGAGGGCTGGAGGCGAAGAGATAAGGCTGAGGCTATTGGGGCGGTGTGTGGGGCCGGACACGCGTCGTGCGTTCCAGGCGGTTTACGCTTCGTGGAAATCAGCCGGTAGAAAAGAAACGTTTTCCAAATCCATCAGGTTTTGGTTTTTTTTTGTCGATTAGCCACTGTGGATACTAGATTCAGGTGCATGTGCCAGATTGGTCTGGTGACCTCACATGCGCTAGGCCGAGCAGATGATACGCGTGACCCGTGTTGGGCGAATCGGCGGATCAGACAAAACGCAGTAGAACTCTTGCCGGCTGTCTCAGTTTCGTACGATGGTACACCCAAAGACCAACTCGGTCTCCAACTGATGATCGCCTGGTAGTATAGTTTCCCATGGTAGATTTAATTGGCTTACTCGAAATCCGTGTCATGCTAAATAAATCCTTTGTGCTTGGCTGCCATGAATCGATCTCACGGTTCTGCATGTATACCGACTTCATTAACTTTGTTTTGGCATTGAACGGTGCCTGTCTAATCCATTGTTTCTTTTTAGCTAATTATTTCTGTCACGCCTGTCTAATCCACTGCTTCAAGCAATAATTTTCTAGGGCTCAGCTGATTTCGTCCAGACTTTGGAATCCTTGACAACCTCGAGTAGCAGGTCCGCCCAGCGGTCGGTTCTAGAGGATTTCGTCTGTTACGGCTGCTTCAGATCTCGGCGCTGGTCTGCCACGGAAAATTTTAATCTCAACTGATGAACTCGGATTCCATCAAGATCCTTTCGCTCCTGTTCTTCTTCATCCGACAACCGCGAACTTCTTGATCCCTGAAAGAGATCCCTTCAAAAACTCAACACCATCGTGCGCGGGCCCCACGGTGGGCGCCAACTGTCGTGGAATTGTCACGGCGGATGTCCTAGTGTGAGGACTTAGTCGTGAGGCCAACGCATCTATGTGGTAGCTTGAGAGGGGTTGATCAGGACGAGAGACGCGAGGCGGATCATCACACAAGACGAGGATTTAGACAGCTTCGTGCCCCGGGAAACATCATCCGGAATAGTCCTACATGCTGTTTGTGCCTAGGTCTCATTATGCTCATGAGGGAGTCGCCTCATAAGCCGGCTCCCCCTTTGTATCAAGCCCTAGATATTGTTTCTTGTTGCTTGTCCTTCTTTGGGGAGCCCTGCCCCTCCTTATATAAGTTGAAGGGGCGGGTTACATGACTAGTCCTAGTAGGATTACGGTTATGCTACCTCTTGAGCACTGCGTTTGTTTTCCCTTGAAGAGGAAAGGGTCATGCAGCAAAATAGCGTAATTATTTTCCTCAGTTTTTGAGAACCAAGGTATCAATCCAGTAGGAGGCTACGCGCAAGTCTCTCGCACCTATACAAAACAAATAAATCCTCGCAACCAACGCGATAAGGGGTTGTCAATCCCTACACGGTCACTTACAAAAGTGAGATCTGATAGATATGATAGGATAATATTTTTGGTATTTTTATGATAAAGAGAAATAAAGATGCAAAGTAAAATAAAAGGGAATAGAAATAGCTAAGTGTTGGAAGATTAATATGATGGATAATATTTTTGGTATTTTTATGATAAAGATGCAAAGTAAAATAAAAGCAAAGTAAAAAGCAACGGAAATAACTAAGTGTTGGAAGATTAATATGATGAAGATAGACCCGGGGACTATAGGTTTCACTACTGACTTCTCTCAAGAGCATAAGTATTTTACGGTGGGTGAACAAATTACTGTTGAGCAATTGACAGAATTGAGCATAGTTATGAGAATATCTAGGTATGATCATGTATATAGGCATCACGTCTGAGACAAGTAGACCGACTCCTGCCTGCATCTACTACTATTACTCCACACATCGACCGCTATCCAGCATGCATCTAGAGTATTAAGTTCATAAGAACAGAGTAACGCCTTAAGCAAGATGACATGATGTAGAGGGATAAATTCATGCAATATGATAAAAAAACCATCTTGTTATCCTCGATGGCAACAATAAAATACGTGCCTTGCTGCCCCTACTGTCACTGGGAAAGGACACCGCAAGATTGAACCCAAAGCTAAGCACTTCTCCTATTGCAAGAAAGATCAATCTAGTAGGCCAAACCAAATTGATAATTCGAAGAGACTTGCAAAGATAACCAATCATACATAAAAGAATTCAGAAGATTCAAATATTGTTCATAGATAAACTTGATCATAAACCCACAATTCATCGGTCTCAACAAACACACCGCAAAAGAAGATTACATCGAATAGATCTCCACGAGAGAGGGGGAGAACATTGTATTGAGATCCAAAAAGAGAGAGGAAGCCATCTAGCTACTAACTATGGACCCGAAGGTTTGAGGTAAACTACTCACACTTCATCGGAGAGGCTATGGTGTTGATGTAGAAGCCCTCTGTGATGGATGCCCCTTCCGGCGGAGCTCCGGAATAGGCCCCAAGATGGGATCTCGTGGGTACAGAAGGTTGCGGCGGTGGAATTAGGTTTTTGGCTCCGTATCTGATCGTTTGGGGGTACGTAGGTATATATAGGAGGAAGGAGTACGTCGGTAGAGCAACGTGGGGCCCACGAGGGTGGAGGGCGCGCCTAGGGGGTAGGCGCGCCCCCTACCTCTTGGCTTCCTGCTTGATCTCTTAATGTAGGGACCAAGTCTCCTGGATCATGTTCGTTCCGAAAATCACGTTCCCGAAGGTTTCATTCCGTTTGGACTCCGTTTGATATTCTTTTTCTGCGAAACTATGAAATAGGCAAAAAAACAGCAATTCTGGGCTGGGCCTCCGGTTAATAGGTTAGTCCCAAAACTAATATAAAAGTGGATAATAAAGCCCAATAATGTCCAAAACAGAAGATAATATAGCATGGAGCAATCAAAAATTATAGATACGTTGGAGACGTATCAAGCATCCCCAAGCTTAATTCTTGCTCGTCCTCGAGTAGGTAAATGATAAAAACAGAATTTTTGATACGGAGTGCTACTAGGCATAATTTCAGTGTAATTCTTCTTAATTGTGGTATGAATATTCAGATCCGAAAGATTCAAGATAAAAGTTCATGTTGACATAAAAATAACAATACTTCAAGCATACTAACTAAGCAATTGTGTCCTCTCAAAATAACATGGCCAAAGAAAGTTCATCCCTGCAAAATCACATAGTTTAGTCATGCTCCATCTTTGTCACACAAGAATGCTCTCATCATGCACAACCCCGATGACAAGCCAAGCAATTGTTTCATACTTTCGTAATCTCAAACTTTTTCAACCTTCACGCAATACATGAGCGCGAGCCATGGACATAGCACTATGGGTGGAATAGAATATGATGATGGGGGTTATGTGGAGAAGACAAAAAAGGAGAAAGTCTCACATCAACGAGGCTAATCAATGAGCTATGGAGATGCCCATCGATTGATGTTAATGCAAGGAGTAGGGATTGTCATGCAACGGATGCACTAGAGCTATAAATATATGAAAGCTCAACAAAAGAAACTAAGTGGGTGTGCATCCAACTTGCTTGCTCACGAAGACCTAGGGCACTTGAGGAGGCCCATTGTTGGAATATACAAGCCAAGTTCTATAATGAAAAATTCCCACTAGTATATGAAAGTGACAAAACAAGAGACTCTCTATCATGAAGATTATGGTGCTACTTTGAAGCACAAGTGTGGTAAAAGAATAGTAACATTGTCCCTTCTCTCTTTTTCTCTTATTTTTTTGGGGCCTTCTCTTTTTTTAATGGCCTTTCTCTTTTTTTATTCCTCACTTGGGACAATGCTCTAGAAAATGATGATCATCACACTTCTATTTATTTACAACTCAATGATTACAACTCGATACTAGAACAAAGTATGACTCTATATGAATGCCTCCGGCGGTGTACCGGGATATGCAATGAACCAAGAGTGAAATATATGAAAGAATTATGGACAAATACTATGTCAACTACATGATCATGCAAAGCAATATGACAATGATGAACGTGTCATGATAAACGGAATGGTGGAAAGTTGCATGCCAATATATCTCGGATTGGCTATGGAAATGTCATAATAGGTAGGTATGGTGGCTGTTTTGAGGAAGATATAAGGAGGTTTATGTGTGAAAGAGTGTATCATATCACGGGGTTTGGATGCACCGGCGAAGTTTGCACCAACTCTCAATGTGAGAAAGGGCAATGCACGGTACCGAAGAGGCTAGCAATGGTGGAAAGGTGAGAGTGCGTATAATCCATGGACTCAACATTAGTCATAAAGAACTCACATACTTATTGCAAAAATCTACAAGTCATCAAAAACCAAGCACTACGCGCATGCTCCTAGTGGGATGGATTGGTAGGAAAAGACCATCGCTCGTCCCCGACCGCCACTCATAAGGAGGACAATCAAAGAACACCTCATGTTTCAAATATTTTACATAAAGTTTACCATACGTGCATGCTACGGGACTTGCAAACTTCAACACAAGTATTTCTCAAATTCACAACTACTCAACTACCACGACTTTAATATCACTACCTCCATGTCTCAAAACAATCATCAAGCATCAAACTTCTCTTAGTATTCAAAACACTCATAAGAAAGTTTTTACTCATCTTGAATACCTAGCATATTAGGATTTTTTTAAGTAAATTACCATGCTATTTAAGACTCTCAAAATAATTTAAGTGAAGCATGAGAGATCAATAGTTTCTATAAAACAAATCCACCACCATGCTCTAAAAGATATAAGTGAAGTACTAGAGCAAAACTATATAACTCAAAAGATATAAGTGAAGCACATAGAGTATTCTAATAATTTCCGAATCATGTGTGTCTCTCTCAAAAGGTGTGTACAGAAAGGATGATTATGGTAAACTAAAAGGCAAAGACTCAAATCATACAAGACGCTCCAAGCAAAACACATATCATGTGGTGAATAAAAATATAGCTCCAAGTAAAGTTACCGATGGAAGTAGACGAAAGAGGGGATGCCTTCCGGGGCATCCCCAAGCTTTGGATTTTTGGTGTCCTTAGATTATCTTGGGGGTGCCATGGGCATCCCCAATATTAGTCTCTTGTCACTCCTTGTTTCATAATCCATCAAACCTTTCACCCAAAACTTGAAAACTTCACAACACAAAACTCAGCAGAAAATCTCGTGAGCTCCGTTAGCGAAAGAAAACAAAAGACCACTTCAAGGTACTGTAATGAACTCATTCTTTATTTATATTGGTGTTAAACCTACTGTATTCCAACTTCTCTATGGTTTATAAACTCTTTTACTAGCTATAGAATCATCAAAACAAGCAAACAACACACGAAAAACAGAATCTGTCAAAAACACAACAGTCTGTAGTAATCTGTAACTAACGCAAACTTCTGGAACACCAAAAAATCAGCCAAAATAGGAAGACCTAGAAAGTTTGTTTATTGATCATCAGAAATTGGAATCAATATTTTATCACGTTCTGGTGATTTTTAACAATTATTTTCGTGAACAGAAAGTTTCTGGAATTTTCTGCAAGATCAAATAACTATCATCCAAGAAAATCCTATAGATTTAACTTGGCACAAACACTAATTAAAACATAAAAACACATATAACCAGAGGATAGATCAAATATTTATTCCTAAACAGAATCAAAAAGCAAAAAAACTAAAAATAAAATTGGGTTGCCTCCCAACAAGCGCTATCGTTTAACGCCCCTAGCTAGGCATAAAAGCAAGGATAGATCTAGGTATTGCCATCTTTGGTAGGCAATCCATAAGTGGCTCTCATGATAGATTCATATGGTAGTTTTATTTTCTTCCTAGGGAAGTGTTCCATGCCTTTCTTTAATGGAAATTGGAATCTAATATTCCCTCCCTTCATATTAATAATTGCACCAATCGTTCTAAGGAAAGGTCTACCAAGAATAATAGGACATGAAGGATTGCAATCTATATCAAGAACGATAAAATCTACGGGCACATAGTTCCTATTTGCGACAATAAGGACATCATTAATTCTTCCCATAGGTTTCTTAATAGTGGAATCCGCAAGGTGCAAGTTTAAAGAGCAATCATCAAAATCACGGAAACCTAGCAAATCGCACAAAGTTTTTGGAATCGTGGAAACACTAGCACCCAAATCACACAAAGCATAGCATTCATGATCTTTAATCTTAATTTTAATAGTAGGTTCCCACTCATCATAAAGTTTTCTAGGGATAGAAACTTCCAACTCAAGCTTTTCTTCATAAGATTGCATCAAGGCATCAACGATATGTTTAGTAAAAGCTTTATTTTGACTATAAGCATGAGGAGAATTTAGCACGGATTGCAACAAGGAAATACAATCTATCAAAGAGCAATTATCATAATTAAATTCGTTGAAATCCAAAATAGTGGATTTATTAACATCTAATGTTTTGATTTCTTCAATCCCACTTTTATCAATTTTAGCATCAAGATCTAAAAACTCCGAATTTTTGGAACGCCTTCTAGGTAAAGGTGGATCATATTCAGTCCCATCATTATCAAGATTCATATTTCAAAACAAAGATTTAATAGGGGACACATCAATAACTTTTAGATCTTCAACTTTACTTTCATAGAAATTTGAAGAACACACTTTTATAAAGCAATCTTTCTTAGCACGCATCCTAGAGGTTCTTTCTTTGCACTCATCAATGGAAATTTCATGGCTTTGAGAGACTCATTGATATCATGCTTAGGAGGAATAGATCTAAGTTTCAAAGAATCAACATCAAGAGATCTATCAACGTTCCTAGCCAAGTCATCAACTTTAAGCAATTTTTCTTCAAGCAAAGCATTGAAACTCTTCTGCGAATTCATAAACTCTTTAACACTAGTATCAAATTCAGAGGGCATCTTATTAAAATTTCCATAAGAATTGTTGTAGAAATTACCATAATTATTAGAGGAATTACTAGGATAAGGCCTAGGATTAAAGTTTTCTCTATACGCGTTGTTACCAAAATTATTCCTACCAACAAAATTCACATCCATAGATTCATTATTATTCTCAATCAAAGTAGACAAAGGCATATCATTGGGATCAGAAGAAACACTCTTAGTAGCAAATAATTTCATAAGTTCATCCATCTTTCCACTCAAAACATTAATTTCTTCTATCGCATGCACTTCTTTATTAGTAGATCTTTCAGTGTGCCGTTGAGAATAATTAACCATAATATCATCTAGGAGTTTAGTAGCTTCTCCTAAAGTGATTTCCATAAAAGTGCCTCCCGCGGCCGAATCTAAAAGATTTCTAGAAGCAAAATTCAATCCGGCATAAAATTTTGTATAATCATCCACAAATTAAAACCATGAGTAGGGTAATTACGTATCATTAATTTCATCCTCTCCCAAGCTTGTGCAACATGTTCATGATCAAGTTGCTTAAAATTCATGATATCATTTCTAAGAGAGATAATCTTAGCGGGAGGAAAATACTTAGAGATAAAAGCATCTTTGCACTTATTCCAAGAATCAATACTATTTTTAGGCAAAGACGAAAACCAAGCTTTAGCACGATCTCTAAGCGAAAAAGGAAATAGCTTCAATTTAACAATATCATTATCAACATCTTTCTTCTTTTTCATATCACACAAATCAACAAAGCTATTTAGATGAGTAGCGGCATCTTCACTAGGAAGGCCGGCGAATTGATCTTTCATGACAAGATTCAACAAAGCAGCATTGATTTCACAAGATTCAGTATCGGTAAAGGTGCAATCGGAGTGCTAAGGAAATCATTATTGTTGGTATTGGTAAAGTCACATAATTTGGTATTATCTTGAGCCATCGTGACAAACAAGCAATCCAACACACGAGCAAACAAAAAGCAAGCGAAAAAGAGGCGAACGAAAAAGAGAGGGCAAATAAAACGGCAAGGGTGAAGTGGGGGAGAGGAAAACGAGAGGCAAATGGCAAATAATGTAATGCGGGAGATAAGGGTTTGTGATGGGTACTTGGTATGTTGACTTTTGCGTAGACCTCCCCGGCAACGGCGCCAGAAATCCTTCTTGCTACCTCTTGAGCACTGCGTTGGTTTTCCCTTGAAGAGGAAAGGGTGATGCAGCAAAGTAGCGTAAGTATTTCCCTCAGTTTTTGAGAACCAAGGTATCAATCCAGTAGGAGGCTACGCGCAAGTCCCTTGCACCTACACAAAACAAATAAATCCTCGCAACCAACGCGATAAGGGGTTGTCAATCCCTACACGGTCACTTACGAGAGTGAGATCTGATAGATATGATAGGATAATATTTTTGGTATTTTCATGATAAAGATGCAAAGTAAAATAAAAGCAAAGTAAAAAAGCAACGGAAATAACTAAGTGTTGGAAGATTAATATGATGAAGATAGACCCGGGGACCATAGGTTTCACTAGTGGCTTCTCTCAAGAGCATAAGTATTTTACGGTGGGTGAACAAATTACTGTTGAGCAATTGACAGAATTGAGCATAGTTATGAGAATATCTAGGTATGATCATGTATATAGGCATCACGCCCGAGACAAGTAGACCGACTCCGGCCTGCATCTACTACTATTACTCCACACATCGACCGCTATCCAGCATGGATCTAGAGTATTAAGTTCATAAGAACAGAGTAACGCCTTAAGCAAGATGACATGATGTAGAGGGCGCACCTGGGGGGGTAGGCACGCCCCCCTACCTCGTGGCTTCCTGCTTGATCTCTTGACGTAGGGTCCAAGTCTCCTAGATCATGTTCGTTCCGAAAATCACGTTTCCGAAGGTTTCATTCCGTTTGGACTCCGTTTGATATTCTTTTTCTGTGAAACTCTGAAATAGACAAAAAACAGCAATTCTGGGCTGGGCCTCCGGTTAATAGGTTAGTCCCAAAAATAATATAAAAGTGGATAATAAAGCCCAATAATGTCCAAAACAGAAGATAATATAGCATGGAGCAATCAAAAATTAAGATACGTTGGAGACGTATCAGGTTACTCTATTACAAGTGGAGTCCTAGTCTTGCTTCCTTTGTAGGAGAATATTCCTTATGTATTCCTCTTAAGCCGGCCCACCATAACATGAGCCGGCCTTCTGGGCCTTGGGCCTTGTCATCCATCTAAAACACCCGCCGGGTCACCAATGAGTCTTCAGGCTCGTGAGTCGTCACACTAGTGAACCGCCAGACACATGAATCGCCAATCTTTTGGGGGTTGCCAATGAAACGCCAAGTCCGGCCGGGTCATACCGCGGGGTATATCCCCGACACTATGCCTCGGCCATAGGTTCTATCATGTATGCATTGCTGTGTACCAGACCTATGTGTGCCTTGCTACAAGTTTAGCAGGGAGGTATCAAAGTAATCCAGGAGTGGATCACTGGATAGCGGTCAAGAACATCCTAAAATACCTGAAAAGGACTAAGGATATGTTTCTCGTTTATGGAGGTGACAAAGAGCTTGTCGTAAATGGTTACGTCGATGCAAGCTTTGACACTGATCCGGATGACTCAAAGTCGCAAACCGGATACGTATTTATATTGAATGGTGGAACTGTCAGTTGGTGCAGTTCCAAGCAGAGCGTCGTGGCGGGATCTACATGTGAAGCGGAATACATAGCTGCTTCGGAAGCAGCAAATGAAGGGGTCTCGATAAAGGAGTTCATATCCGATCTAGGTGTAATACCTAGTGCATCGGGTCCAATGAAAATCTTTTGTGACAATACTGGAGCAATAGCCTTGGCGAAGGAATCCAGATTTCGCAAGAGAACCAAGCACATCAAGAGACGCTTCAATTCCATCTGCAATCAATTCAAGGAGGGAGACATGGAGATTTGCAAAATACATACGGATCTGAATGTTGCAGACCCATTGACTAAGCCTCTTCCATGAGCAAAACATGATCAGCACCAAGACTCCATGGGTGTTAGAATCATTACTATGTAATCTAGATTATTGACTCTAGTGCAAGTGGGAGACTGAAGGAAATATGCCTACATGCAATAATAAAGTTGTTATTTATATTTCCTTATATCATGATAAATGATTATTATTCATGCTAGAATTGTATTAAACCGGAAACTTAGTACATGTGTGAATACATAGACAAATAGAGTGTCACATGTATGCCTCTACTTGACTAGCTTGTTAATCAAAGATGGTTAAGTTTCCTAACCATCGACATGTGTTGTCATTTGATGAACGGGATCACATCATTAGAGAATGATGTGATGGACAAGACCCATCCGTTAGCTTAGCATAATGATCGTTTAGTTTTATTGATATTTCTTTATTCATGACATACATATCCCTCTGACTACGAGAATATGCAACTCCCGAATACCGGAGGAACACTTTGTGTGCTATCAAATGTCACAATGTAACTGGGTGATTATAAAGATGCTCTACAGGTGTCTCTGAAGGTGTTTGTTGAGTTGGCATAGATCGAGATTAGGATTTGTCACTCCGTGTATCGGAGAGGTATCTCTAGGCCCTCTCGGTAATGCACATCACTATAAGCCTTGCAAGCAATGTGACTAATGAGTTAGTTGCGGGATGATGCATTACGGAACGAGTAAAGAGACTTGCCTGTAACGAGATTGAACTAGGTATGATGATACCGACGATCGAATCTCGGGCAAGTAACATACCGATGACAAAGGGAATGACGTATGTGTTATGCGGTTTGACCGATAAAGATCTTCGTAGAATATGTAGGAGCCAATATGAGCATCCAGGTTCCGCTATTGGTTATTGACCGGAGATGTGTCTCGGTCATGTCTACATAGTTCTCGAACCCATAGGGTCCGCATGCTTAACGTTCGATGACGATTTGTATTATGAGTTATGTGTTTTGGTGACCGAAGTTTGTTCGGAGTCCCGGATGAGATCACGGACATGATGAGGAGTCTCGAAATGGTCGATAGGTAAAGATTGATATATTGGAAGGTTATATATGGACACCGGAATGGTTCCGATAAGGTTCGGGGATTTTTCAGAGTACCGGGAGGCTACCGGAACCACCCGGGAAAGTTAATGGGCCTAATGGACCATAGTGGAGGAGAGGAGGCAGGCCATGGGAGCTGGCGCGCGCCCCCCTTGCCCCAATCCAAATTGGACAAGGGAAGGGGCGCGGCCCCCCTCTTTCCTTCTCCCTCTCCCTCCTTTCCCCTTTCCCCCTCTCCGTTGGAAGGAAAGGGGGGCCGAATCCTACTAGGAACGGAGTCCTAGTAGGACTCCCCCCTTGGCGCACCCCCCTTGGGCCGGCCTCCTCCTCCCCCCTCCTTTGTATACGTGGGCAGGGGGGCACCCCAAAGACACAACAGTTGTTTCTTAGCCGCGTGCAGTGCCCCCCTCCACAGTTTACCACCTCGATCATATTGTCGTAGTGCTTAGGCGAAGCCCTGCGTGGATCACATCACCAACACCGTCGCCACGCCGTCATGCTGACAGAACTCTCCCTCGACCCTCTACTGGATCAAGATCTCGAGGGATGTCATAGTGCTGAATGTGTGCTGAACACGGTGCCGTACGTTCGATACTTGGATCGGTTGGATCATGAAGACGTTCGACTACATCAACCGCGTTAACTAAACGCTTCTGCTTTCGGTCTACGAGGGTACGTGGACACACTCTTCCCGTCTCATTGTTATGCATCTCCTAGTTAGATCTTGCATGATCGTAGGAATTTTTTTTAATTGCTACGTTCCCCAACAGTTGCTGATGCAGGTGGGCTGTCGGCCGCGGGCTGGTAGCAGCGTTACGATCTTGAGGCTGCTCTCATGCAGTTGCATAGGATGGCGGAAACTTACTGGAAACAATGTGGCACGATCAACTGGTCTCTTAAAGGGGACTCCCTCACTGCGTATTTCTTTGGATTGCTAATGGTAGGAGGCGCCGTTGTGCGATTAATAGCCTGGTGATTGATAGTGTGAGGGTTTCTGACCCCGAGCTTCATTCTTGATCACGTCCAACACTTCTTTGCTTCTCGTTTGGCTGCCAAGCCAGCTTCGAGATTTGTTATCACTCCCTCTCTTTGTGCCCAGTCTTGTAGGGTGTCGGAGGAGGGAAATCAAGCCCTCATGCTTCCGCTCTCTTCTAAGGAGATTGAGGTTCTTATTAACTCCGCTAATGTGAATTCTTCTTCTGGTCCGGACGGGTTCTCAATCCCTTTCTTCAGGAAATTTTGGCCGATGTTGCGCAACTTGGTGTGTGTGTTGTGATTCAAGGGTTTTGTTTGGGGACTGTGGACATTTCTAGACTTAACTATGCTATCCTAGCGCTCATTCCTAAAGTCAAGGGTGTTGATTCTATCTCCCAGTTACGTCCAATTGCCCTCATTAACAATTTTGCCCCGACCAAAGGTTTTGCCACGCATCTTTCCCGGTGGCCCACTATGTCCTCAGCCCTACCCAGACCTCTTTTGTTAAGGGTCGTCACATTCTTGATGGGATCTTATGTCTACATGAGATTGTTCATGATCTTAGGGTTAGGGTCGCTAGGGCCATCATTCTCTAGCTTCACTTCGAGAAGGCCTATGACTTGGTTAGCTGGGACTTCCTTCGCCAGGTTCTTACTGATAAGGGCTTTGATGCTGCCTATGTGCATCGGGTGATGCAGCTAGTGTCTGGCGGTCACACTGTTGTGGCGGTTAATGGTACGATTAGCAAGTTTATTTGCCAATGGTAGGGGGCTTAGGCAAGGGGACCCGGCGTCCCCGTTGCTCTTCAATTTTGTTGTAGATGCCCTCTCCTGTATGCTGGATCGGGCTGCGACTGCGGGTCACATTTCTCCTATTGTTTCCCACCTATTACGTACCCCAGGGCATCACTCACCTCGAATATGCCAATGACACTGTTATTGTGCTTGAACTTAATGATTCTTGCCTTTCCCATCTTAAGTTTCTTCTCCTATGTTTTGAGGCCTTGTCGGGGCTGAAGATTAACTTTTCTAAAAGTGAGGTGATTGTGACTGGCATTTCGGAGGTTGAAGCTGTGAGGGTGGCCCAGCTTCTGAGTTTTAGTCTTGGTTCCTTTCCTTTCAAATACTTGGGCCTCCCTATCTCTCCTTACAATCTTTGCACGAAGGAATTTTGGCCTCTAGTTACCAAAGTGGGCAATAGGGTTATGCCATGGCGCGGCGGGTATAATACTCCTGCAAGAAAGTTTGCCTTATCAATGTGTGCCTCACTTCTCTTCCTATGTTTACCATGGGCTTCTATCGCCTCTCTCGAGGGACACGCGATGGTTTTGACAAGCATAGAGGTGCTTTTTCTGGAATGCGGCAGATAACAAATGCAAATGTAGGCTTGTGAAGTGGAAGGTTATTTGCAGGCCCAAAACCTTCGGGGGTGGCATTCTAAACACTTTGGTATGAATCAATGCCTCGTCATCAAATGGTGGAGGATCATGACGGCTACCAGTGGCACTCTCTGGTTTGACTTGTTGAAGGCCAAATACTTCCCTATTGGTAGTCCGATGTTTGCTTTGGCTTCCCTCGGGTCCCAATTTTGGAAAGATTTGGTTAAAGTTTGTGATGTTTTCCGTAATAATGTAAGTTTGTGGTTAGAGATGGTAAGTCTACCCGTTTCTGGTTGGATTGGTGGTCTGGTGATTCTCCATTAGATGTTCCCTTCCATGTGTTGTTTTCTTATTGCCCTAACCCTGGGAACTCAATCTTTGAGCTCTCTTGTAATGATTGGGACCTAAGTTTTCGGAGGTCTCTTTCTCCTGTAGAGTTCGGTGGCTGGCCTTGTTCCTTACGCTCTCAAAGGAGGGGGACTCTGTTGCTTGGCCTCATGTGGTGTATGGGAGGTTTTCGGTTAGATCTCTATATGCACGTCTTATTTCTGGCCTGCTTACCTCTAAATTCAAGCTGATTTGGGTGGCAAAGTTGCCTCCCAAAATCAAGATCTTTCTTTGGCATGCCTTTAGGGTTCGATTGCCCTCGGCCGATCAAATTCGGAAGCGTGATGGTCCTGGCTCTGATCTTGTTTCTCTTTGCTCTGAACTGGAGGATGCCAGTCACATCTTCTTTGGTTGTGTTTTGTAAGTTAGCCTGGTGTTGCGTCTGATCATGGCTTCATGTCTCCTGGCCCCCTGATTCTTTCGATGAGCTATGTGGGCTTTCCGCTGGCTTACAGGGCCTGGTTAAGCGGGTGTTTTGGGTCGGTTTGGGCTCATTGTGCTGGGCTTTATGGACCATTCCCTAACAAACTTGCTGATTTTATGTTTAATATGTCTATCTTTTTATAGCAGTGGAAATCATTGACTAAACCTGCTGATAGGGACGCTCTGGAGATGTTGATCTCTAAAAAACGGGCTTCTGCCAATCTTCTGTCGTCTCCAGCTGATGGTGCTCATGCTCAAGCTTAGTGTCGTCTTTTGAGCTCTAGGGGTAGGTTGTTAGCCTGCGCGCCTCTTTTCGTTTTGTTTTGTGCCTGGGTCTGCATGCTCTGTATTGTCTGGCTGGTGCGCCGTTGGTTGTTGGCCAATACTGTTTTTCCGTCTCTGGTTGTGGTGAGGTTGTTCGGTACTTTGCCGTATGGCTTTATTTATAAAATTGGATGTATGTCTTTTCTTTAAAAAAAGTAGATTTTTAGGACACCGGAGCCTGTGCAAAACGATCACAACTGCACAGCAAAAAATCAACGTCGGACGTACACAGAAAGCATTAATTTACATGTATAAGAAGATAAAAAAACACATTCTTCCACTGCTTACACGTAAACGTAGGCACATCAGAACTGCTCCAAGAAAATATTTGTCTATGGAGAATTGGAGATTATACTGTATTTGTCTATGGGGGGTTGGAGATTATGATAGATGATACGCCCTCCGTAAACTTTAATGATATAAACACTCCTATATTAATTTACGGAGAGAGTAGATAAAATAATATGGACACGATGTCTTCTTCATACATGGGGACGTGATGTTGCTGCTGCCATTGCTGATCAGTCTCTACTAGGCGCTCACTCGCTGATCGGCCTCTGCTCCAAGTGGCAATATGTAAGAGGGCGAATCAATACTGGCCGGGCCAGAGGAAGGCGCCCATGGCGAACCTCCTCTTCTCCTCGACGTCGCCGGTGACAGGGAGGCCGTACTCTCGGAGCAGGCAGTCGACGCGCCACTCCGGCATCGCCTCGTAGTCCGCTTTCCTATACCGCGGGTAGTGCAGAGGCATCTGGAAGCCGCAGCTGAACGTGCCGCGCTCCGGCTTCCGCTGCTGCTTCTGGCCACCGACGGCAGCCGTGCCGCCGTTGGCCTTGGCCATGCTCACGCTCACGGCAGGGCCCAAGGATCCCATCTCTGTGTGTGTGTGTGTGTTTCTTTGCTGCCTCTGATCACCTTGTAAATTACAAGCAACTCGTGTTCGTTGAGAAGGAAGTGCTAGCTGATGGAAGGGTTTTATAGATGGTGTGAGATAGAGGAATAATAATCCACCGTCTTGCCTGACCAGAGCGGTAACTCGAGCCAACCACATTATCTGAAAGAAATGAACTGCAGTGTGCAATCAAGCAGAGTAATAAATTCTGACAACAGCGTGCTCCGTCCTCGCCGGTGAGGCAGCGCCGTCGACCTCAGGGCGTCCACTCCCTAGCTCTCGCCGGCGTCGCTGTCGGAGTCAGCGGAGCACACGCCACACGATCGATCCTACGCTATCCCACATGATTGATCAAGGATGTGGCTACACGAAGCAAACACTTGCAGACCAGCTGCATGATTAGGAGGTAACGATTAATGGACTTACCAGTTGGATCTCTTGCACGCGACGGCGTGGCTGCAGGAACAGAAGCTTCGAGGATCATGGGATGGTGATTGATGGGTCATGGGTGGCCGTGTAGAGTTACCTGTGCGGCATGCAAAGGTGTAGACCAAATCTGTCCACTACCACATGAAACATGTGGTAAGCAATCCAAACAATTCAAAAAAAAAATCTGTCCACTAGTTTTTTTTCTTTTACAGTAAAAAATCTGTTCACTAGGCGCAAGATCGCAAGTGTTAGTACACCGAAACTACAGATCTGAGGACAAAGACATGGATGGGATTGTTCTCAAAAGCAAGTTTTGGCACATCTGTTACATGATTATAGTGTGCATTTTCCTTGCAAAAAGAAAAGGGATTGTGCGCATTGATCTATCTATGTGTTTGATGAATGTGGGATGCAAAACATGAGGATATGTATGTTCCATGTTTATGGTACAATAACCTCTGGTCCATGCCTTTGGATAGAACGTCGTCAGGGGCAAAACGGTCTTTTAGGGACCTAGGAGCTTAGAATGAGACTGGAAATTTAAGCTGATTGCAAAAAAAAAAAAAAGTGGAGGCAAAAGATTTGTCTCATCTATTAGTTAAGGGAGACTAGAGTTCGAGCAATATTACAACACCTCACAAAACAAAAGGTCATTACTCTCCTAGTATAATTTGACCCAATTTCTTAGCCCCGCAGTTACCCAAAGACCCAAATCATAGCATCGTTTTTTTATGTTTGCAAGAAGAACCACCCGGAGAAGCTCTCTTGTGCACGATGCGGGCATTTCTTTCGTTCCTGTTGAAGGCAATGCAACTCTCGATATATTGATCGGGTGCACGGTGCACGTATACAAAGTACAAGGGCAGCCCTCAGCCTCATCTATACAAGGAAACTAGAGGCGGGGCCGGTAGGAGATTATCCTAACAGATACATGCACAAGATATGTTCATGTTCAACACCCCCCCCCCCCGAGTCGATACCTCACCTGTGACGCATAGACTGGACCGGAACTCCTCAAATGTAGGCGTCGGTAACCCCTTGGTCATGACATCGGCAAACTGCTGAGCGGTGGGAACTTGAAGGACATTGATGCGCCCAAGAGCCACCTGCTCTCACATGAAGTGAATGTCGAGCTCAATATGCTTCGTGCGACGATGATGAATGGGTTGGTGGAGAGGTAGACTACAGAGACATTGTCACAGTAGACAATGGTGGCCTTCGGAACGTCAAGAAGCAACTCCTGGAGAAGCTGCCGGAGCCACGAGCACTCGGCGACGGCATTGGCCACAGCACGATACTCAGCCTCGGCACTGGAGCGGGATACCGTGGGTTGTCGTTTAGACGACCACGATATGAGCGAGGGCCCCAGGTATACATTGTCACAGTAGATAATGGTGGCCTTCGGAACGTCAAGAAGCAACTCCTGGAGAAGCTGCCGGAGCCACGGGCACTCGGCGACGGCATTGGCCACAGCACGATACTCAGCCTCGGCACTGGAGCGGGATATCGTGGGTTGTCGTTTAGACGACCACGATATGAGCGAGGGCCCCAGGTAGACGCAGTAGCCGGAGGTGGAGCGACGGGTGTCCGGACAGCCAGCCCAATCGGCGTCACTGTAGGCAACTAGGTCAGTCGAGGGCGAGGCCGTCAACGTAAGACCCAGAGTCGTGGTGCCACGGATGTACCAAAGAATCCGCTTCACCAGGTTCCAGTGAGTGTCATGAGGGGCGTGCATGTGGAGACACACCTGCTGGACGGCATACTGCATGTCCGGCCGAGTGAGTGTCAAGTACTGAAGGGCGCCGACGATGGAGCGGTAGAACGCCGCATCCGGTGCGGGTGAACCATCGAGCGCAGAAACCTTGGCCTTTGGGTCGATAGGCGTGGGGACAGGCTTGCAGTTAAGCATGCCAGCCCGCTCAAGAAGGTCCTGCGCATACTACTGCTGGTGGAGAAAGAACCCGTCAGCGCGGCGTACCACCTCAATACCGAGGAAGTAGTGCACGGGCCGAGGTCCTTAATGGCGAACTCGGCGCTGAGGCGAGCAGTATGCTGGCGAAGGAGCTCTGGTGAGGAGGCAGTCAGGATGATGTCGTCGACGTAGAGGAGCAGGTAAGCGGTCGCCGGAGCCTAGTGGTAGAAGAACAGCGAGGCGTCGGAGCGAGTAGCTCGGAACCCAAGCTGCTGCAAGAAGCCGGTGATCCGCTGGTACCAGGCTCGAGAGGCCTGCTTCAACCCGTATAAGGAGCGGGAGAGCAAGCACACGTGGTCAGGACGAGCCGCGTCGACGAAGCCAGTAGGCTGCTGACAGAAAACCTGCTTCGAGAGATGGCCATGCAAGAACGCGTTCGACACATCCATCTGATGCACCAGCCAGGCGCGAGAGACCGCGAGCTGAAGGACCGCACGAATCGTGCCCAGTTTTACAACCGGGGCGAAAGTGTCGGTGAAGTCGGCTCCAGCATGCTGCCGGAACCCGCGTACCACCCACCGAGCCTTATAGCGCTCGAGAGACCCGTCAGGATGAGTCTTATGCCGGAGGACCCACTTGTCGGTGATGATGTTGGCATGGGAGGGCCGCGGGACAAGCTGCCAGGTGCGGTTGCGCACCAGCGCGTTGAACTCCTCCTGCATCGCAGCGAGCCAATGCGGGTCGCGAAGCACGGCTAGAGGTGACGACGAGAGGGGTGACAGCGTAGACATCGAGGCAGCGAGAAGGTACTCATCCGCGGAATAGCGCGTGCTGGGTCGATGAATACCGGCGCGAGCACGGGTGACCATGCGGGTGTCCGGGGCGGCCGGCGGGACCGGCGGAGGGGCCGGTACGGTGGAGAAGCCGGCGAGGCCGGCGGGACCGGCGGGGTCGGGGCCGCAGCCGGCGACGGTGCCGGCGAGGCCGGCGAGGGGGGATTGACCGAGGGCGAAGGCGACGAAGAGCCCATCGGGATCACCGGTGAAGCCGTCGAGGAGCCCGGGTCAGGCGCATGAGATGCGCTCGCTGACCGGGCTACGGACTCAACGGGAGTCGGTGGCGCCGTGGCCGCCGGCGAGGAAGCAGCCGGGCTGGCGGGAGAGCCTGGGGCGGCGGGTGACGGGGCCGGGTCCGATGCCACGGACCCAGACCGAGGCCCACGCGCCGCAGGGGGGCCCGAAGCCGGGAGGGGGGCCGAGCGCAAGTGAGCGGCCGCCTCGAGGGGCGCCAGGAGGCGCGGGTGACGATGGCGAGTCGACCGGCGGCGGTACTTGGTGAAAAGGAAAAGACCTCTCGTCAAAGTAAATGTGTCGTGAAGTGAAAACTCGGTTGGAAACCGGATCATAGCAACGATAGCCTTTGGTGTTTGGTGGGTATCCGAGAAAGATGCATGCCACGGAGCGAGGTGCGATTTTATGAGGAGTAGTGGAGGCGATGCTAGGATAACAGAGACACCCAAAAACACGAAGATCATCATAGGAGGGAGGGCTACCGAAGAGGAGATGATGTGGTGCAAAGTTCCCACGAGCATGACTCGGACGAATGTTGATGAGGAGGGAGGCGGTGGAGAGGGCGTCCGGCCAAAACCGGGGCGGGACATTAGCGTGGAAGAGAAGAGTGCGCACACAATCATTGAGGGTGCGAAGGAGCCGTTCGGCGCGACCATTTTGTTGTGAGGTATACAGGCAAGTGAGACGAAGAATCGTGCCATGTGTGGCAAGGAGGGTGCGAACCCCGACGTTGTCGAACTCCTTCCCGTTGTTAGTCTGCAAGGCATGAATGGGACGCCCAAACTGCGTAGCGACATAGGAGTAAAAGGTAGTGAGAACGGAGAGTGCATCGGATTTTCTCCGCAACGGGAAGGTCCACACATAGTGCGAAAAATCATCAAGTATGACAAGATAGTATAAAAAACCCGTATTACTGGCAACAGGAGATGTCCACAAGTTACTATGAATCAACTCAAATGGATACAACGCCACCGATGATGACGCACTAAACGGAAGACGGACGTGCTTGCTGAGACGACAAGCATGACAAGTATGATCATCGGTTTTATTACACGTGAATGAAAAAGTCCTAAGAATATGACGAAGGGTGGCCGGGTTTGGATGTCCCAGCCGAGCATGCCAAAGGTCCACCGTAGCGGAGAGAGCGACCGGAGCGGATGTGGAGGTGTTGGTGGAGTTCACCGGGTAGAGGCCGTCCGGGCTGTCACATTGGTGGAGCACCATCCGGGTACGGGCATCCTTGACAGGAAAAACCCACTTCGTCAAATTCAACAGTTATAGGATTTTCACGTGTAAGAGAACAAACGGAAACAAGATTGGTGACTAACTCAGGTGAAACTAAGACATTAGACATGTGTATAGGCGTAGAGTTAGACAGAAAAGAACCATGACCGACATAAGTAATGGGAAGGGAGGACCCGTCCCCAACAGTGATACAACATGAGGTAGAAACTGGATATACGGAGTTGAGGTTACCAGGGTTGGAAGTCATGTGGGCAGTAGCCCCGGTGTCCATATACCAGTCGCCGCCTCCGGTGTATGTGTTGGGTGTAGGGGCGGAGTGAAGCGCCGCAAGGAGGGCCGAATCCCAAGGAGCCGGCGGGAGTGCGGCAGCCGCGGCCGGAGGGGCGGCGGGGTAGGCGGGCAGGGCCGCGGGGTAGCCATGCATGGCCGCGGGGTAGCCGCCTGGGGCGGCGTACGTGGGCGCCACGGCGGGGTAGCCACCCGGGGCGGCGAACAACGCCTGATGCGCGCCGGGGCGGGGGCCGAGGATCCCAGCCGGGACGGGGGCCCGCGGCACGGGCATCGTGTACGCATGGACCACCCCCGTCCAAGGGTTGGTCGCGGCGGCCCAGGGGTCCGGGGGCAGCTGATGCTGCTGCGGATGGCGCCCCCCCCCCCCCCCCCGGCGCCGTGCTGCTGCTGCTGCTTGCCGCGGCGCCCCCCGCGGGAACGATCAGGGGCAGGGGCGGCGGTGGCGCCTGGAAGTAGGACGCCGGCGGCGGCTGCGGAGCCGTGGGAGGAGCGGCACGGGAGGTGCCCGCAGTGAGAGCCGTGTGCGTGGCCTGGGACTTCACCATCTTCATCCTCCTCTCCTCCAACCGAAGGTAGGCCACAACCCGAGGAAAGGTCGGGTCCGGGAGGAACGTGAGGTTGGAGGCCGCGTTGTCTAACTCTTCGTTCAGGCCGGCGGTGAGCGTGCTGAGGAGGAGGTCGTCGGAGACCCTCTCCCCGAGGTCGCGAAGTTCGTCAGCAAGTTTCTTAAGGCGCATGCAATAATCGTCAATAGACGAGTCAAGCTGATGGCAGCCAAAAAATTCTTGCTGAAGGAACACGCGGCGCTGGAGGGCGTTGTTGAGGAAGAGCCCGTTCAGCTTCGCCCACACCATCTGCGCGTCATCAGTGTCGCAAACGATGGTGTGGAAGATGTCCTTGGAGATGGTTTGGTACAACCAGCGAGTGATGGTGGCGTCGATGGTCAGCCAGTCGTCATCCGCGAACATGAGGTCGGAGTCGACGGAGCCATCGACGTGATCGATGAGGTGGTACTCGCGGAAGACGAGGGAGAAGTAAGTCTTCCAGGCGTAGTAGGTGGAGTTGGCGTAGTCGAGGACGATGGGCACACGGGCGAAGATGTCGAGATCGCGAACGACTTCCACCGGGGGAGGGCCGGACCTTCGAAGGGGTTCGAGGGAAGGGAGGTGGCGGCGTGGGGAGAGGCCATGGATGCGGTGCGGCGACCGAGGGGGTGGTGGCGGCGCGGCTGGGTAGGGAGGTGGCGATCGGGTAGGGAGGTGGCGATCGGGTGGGAGGTGGCTCGGGAGATCGGGAGAGGGAGGCGGCTCGGGAGGGAGAGGGAGACCGGGTGGGGAGGCGACTCGGGAGAGGGAGAGGGATCGGGATGGGGAGGCACACGCGGCGGCGGGGTGAGGATGCGGCGGCGGCGGCAGCGAGGTGCTGCTGCGGCAGCGGCTAGGAGCGGAAGCTAGGGTTGGATCGGAAGGGAAACTGATACCATGTTGAAGGCAATGCAACTCTCGATATATTGATCGGGTGCACGGTGCACGTATATAAAGTACAAGGGCAGCCCTCAACCTCATTTATACAAAGAAACTAGAGGCAGGGCCGGTAGGAGATTATCCTAACAGATACATGCACAAGATATGTTCAACAGTTCCAAATAGTCCAGACAATGAATTTTCTTTAGAAATTGATGTCACTGAAACGGAAAAATGGACATTTAATCAAAAGTGAATATGAGATTTAGGCATGTTTTGTACCTCTTCTGATCATATAGTTTTGACACGGGTTTTGGAGAAAGCTCAGTTAGGGCATCTACAACGCCGACCCGCAAATGTCCCCGGTATATGTCCGGAAGTGATCCGCGGACATGATGCAGGAGGGATCCCTCCAATGCTAATCACAAACTATCCGGTTGGGAGGAGAAAAAGTAGGTGGGGACCATGCATGTGGTGAAATATTTGTGATGTAGTGTCCGGTTGGAAGGAGAAAGATGAGAGGAGGACCATGCATGTGCGGTTGGGAGGATCCCCCACCCCCACCCCCCACCCCCGCGCGTGCGTTGTCTCTTGGATAACGGAATCCGTACGTCCGAACTGTTAAGCGGACATATACAAGTTCAGTTGGATGACAAAAGTAGTCTGGACATTGTGGTCCGGACATATAGTGGAGGTTTGAGGGTCCGCCCTGGAGATGCCCTTACTCTCTGTAACACCCCGGATGTAACTTGCCATATTTGTAACTCCGACTATTGACATTTTCGGCTATGTGCTATGATATTCCCTCCGTGGTCGGGTTTTGTGTTTCGTTTTGTATTTTTTTTCATGTCATGCATTTCATATCATGTCATCATGTGCATTGCATTTGCATACGTGTTCGTCTTTTGCATCCGAGCATTTTCCCCGTTGTCCGTTTTGCAATTCGGCGCTCCTATCTCCTCTGGCGCATCCCTCTTGTTTTCTTTCGTGTGCGGGTGTCAAACTTTCTCGGAATGGACCGAGGCTTGTCATGTGGCCCTAGTATACCACCCGGAAACCACCGGTCAAGTTTCGTTCCATTCGGAGGTCGTTTGGTACTCCATCGGTTAACCGGGCATCCGTAAAGTCCATTTGAGTGTACAGCAAAAACCCCCTCAAAAACCAGCCCAAAACCCACCAAACTCTCTTCCATGCTCTAGGTCGTTCGATCACGATCGTGTGGGCGAAAACCGCACCTCATTTGGACTCTCCTAGCTCCCTCTAGCTATATATTTGTGAGACCCCCCGAAATTCTCGCAG
This sequence comes from Aegilops tauschii subsp. strangulata, assembly GCF_002575655.3. Classification (NCBI taxonomy): domain Eukaryota; kingdom Viridiplantae; phylum Streptophyta; class Magnoliopsida; order Poales; family Poaceae; genus Aegilops; species Aegilops tauschii. The sequence continues at coordinate 486,512,663 of NC_053041.3, forward strand.
TCCAAAACCCTAGCAAACCTCCCCGCCACGGCCGGACACGTCCGTCTACGGCCGGACGATTTCGCTGCCGACCGCAGCCAGCCAACGCGTTCCACGTGGCCCGCACCGTGCCCCGCGCCGCCGGCCCGCCGGGCCCGTACGCCGCCCCCGCGGGCCCGCGCGCCTCCCCGCGGCCGAGCCCGCGCCGCCGCTGGATCCCGCGCCGCCGCCCGAGCGCCCTCGCCGCACCTTCTCCCCGCCGCCTCGTCGCCGGCCACCGCCGCGCCGCCACCGCCGCCCGCGAGCTCCTCCACCGCGCGCCGCCAGCCTCGTCGCTCCGCCGCGCCGGAGTCCGTGCGCCGGCGAGCCCGTCGCCGCCCCGTGCTCGTCGCCTCCTCTCCTTCCTCCGGGGCCCGTCGCCTCCTCTCCTTCCCCGTCGCCGGCCGGCGAGCTCCGAGCCCGATCGGATCTGGTGAGCCGCGTTGACTTTCTCCTCTCCTCCCTCGGAAATTTCTCCAAGTCATTGATTTCTTACAGCAAGTGCCCCTGTACGTGATGCCATAACTCTTTGCATGTAGATTCGATTTGTGCGTGTAATATGTCAAATTGTTCTCCTCATGATGCTCTTCATTTTGTTCAATTGCATCATATTCATTAGAGTTCATCTTGATGCCCAAATATCTGTTGGAAGAGGGCTAGTTGCTGTTATTCTCTGGTTCTTATCAGAACTTGGAGATTTGTCATTTTTGTATCATTTAATCTGTGCATCTTATGGGCATGAGCTCTATGTGTGTTTTAAAGTATGCCATGCCATCTTTCCAAGGGCGTATGCCATGTATTTTTGTGATCTCTGTGGTGACTAGCACAAGCATGCAAAGTAGGCCCCGTAATATTTCTGATTTCAGGGACTTAGTGATTTCTCTAAGTCCTTGTCTGCTGTTATTTTGTTGCCATGTAAACTTGATGCTACAGAGAGATCCATGCATATTTTGGAGTTGTTTAGTAAGGATGTTTTGTAGCTATAGTTGTAATTGATCCATTCTCGCCCTTGTTTGCAATTATGGAGTACCATAGCATGACTAAATCTTGCTCTACTTTTGCTATAAAATATTTCTGGCAGATTCTTAACATGATATGCAATTTTGCCAAGCTTATTGTAGTTGATCCATCCATGCTATGCTTTTGTTCTTACCATGTATAGCTTCATAAACATACCATCTTACTGTAGGTATGCTTGTTTTGTCATGAATTGCTCTGTAGTGAGTGCATCAAGCTCACAAAGAGGCCTACATATTATTATTTCTGCCATGCTCTGTTTTCTGCCAAGTCTGAAACCTGATAACGAAACTTGCTATGTTTACATGCTTGCCATCATATCTTCTGGACCTTTTTGGCTTATGGTTAGTAAGGGACTTTTGTCATATGCCTTTAGTAGAATACTGCCATGCCAAGTTTTGCCATGTTGAGTTCCTGTAGCATGTTGATTTCGTGCTCTGAACATTGCTACCTGATGCTGTTTTCTGCCATGTCCAGTTTTTCACCAAGTCTGTGATCCTGTTATCTTTTGCACTTTTGCCATGCTTGTTTGAGCATGTTATGTTGTGATCTAGCCGTAGCTCAGTGTTCATATTTTGTCAAGAATCTCCTGTAGATCACTGTCATATGCTTTGTTGCTATGTTGGAGTGCTGTAGCATTGTTGCTTGTTGCATTTTAAGTGCTATCATGCTGTTAATCACAGTTTTGTGTCATTCTTGTTTTGCTTGCCATTTGCAAACCGTGCATCCGTTTCGGGTGATCTTTATATCGATTTCGACCAAAATCATCTCATCTTTCCAGTGGCATGCTTGGTTTGCCAAGTTACTGCCTTGTTCATCACTTTCCTTGCGGAGCACGCATATGCATCGCATATCATCTCGCATATCATACATGTTTTGCATCATGTTGCTTGTGCATTCCTCGTGATTGATTGTGGTTCCGTTGCTTGTGTTCTTGTCTTGGGTAGAGACGGGAGACGAGTTCGTGAACGAGGAACCTGTTGAGTACGCTTACGAGGATCAAGCTTTCGACAACTCTGAGAACCTTGCAGGCAAGATGACCACCCCTCGAAATCACTTCTATCTTTGCTTTGCTAGTTGTTCGCTCTATTGCCATGCTACGCTACCTATCACTTGCTATATCATGTATTCCATTTTGCCATGTCAGCCTCTAACCATCCTTTCCTAGCAAACCGTTGATTGGCTAAGTTACCGCTTTTGCTCAGCCCTTCTTATAGCGTTGCTAGTTGCAGGTGAAGTTGAAGTTTGTTCCATGTCGGAACATGGATATGTTGGGATATCACAATATCTCTTATTTAATTAATGCATCTATATATATTTGGTAAAGGGTGGAAGGCTCGGCCTTATGCCTGGTGTTTTGTTCCACTCTTGCCGCCCTAGTTACTGATATACCGGGATTATATTCCTTGAGTTTGCGTTCCTTACGCGGTCGGGTGATTTATGGGACCCCTTGACAGTTCGCCTTGAATAAAACTCCTCCGGCAAGGCCCAACTTTGGTTTTACCATTTGCCGCCTAAGCCTTTTCCCCCCGGGTTTTCACGAGCCCGAGGGTCATCTTTATTTAAACCCCCGGGCCAGTGTTCCTCTGAGTGCTGGTCCAAACTAGAGCCACTTGCAGCGCCACCTTGGGGAAACTCGAGGATTGGTTTTAGCTGTACGTAGTGTTCATCCGGTGTGCCCTGAGAACGAGATATGTGCAGCTCCTATCGGGATTTGTCGGCACATTCGGGCGGCTTTGCTGGTCTTGTTTTACCATTGTCGAAATGTCTTGTAAACCGGGATTCCGAGACTGATCGGGTCTTTCCGGGAGAAGGTTTATCCTTCGTTGACCGTGAGAGCTTATGATGGGCTAAGTTGGGACACCCCTGCAGGGTATTTATCTTTCGAAAGTCGTGCCCGCGGTTATGAGGCAGATGGGAATTTGTTAATGTCCGGTTGTAGAGAACTTGTCACTTGACCCAATTAAAATACATCAACTGTGTGTGTAGCCGTGATGGTCTCTTCTCGGCGGAGTCCGGGAAGTGAACACGGCCTGAGTTATGAATGACGTAAGTAGGTGTTCAGGATCACTTCTTGGTCATTGCTAGATGACGACCGTTCCGTTGCTTCTCTTCTCGCTCTCTTTTGCGCAAGTTAACCACCATATATGCTTTTGCCGCTGCAGCTCCACCTCATTACACCATCCTTACCTATAAGCTTAAATAGACTTGATCTCGCGGGTGTGAGATTGCTGAGTCCTCGTGACTCACAGATTCTACCAAAACAGTTGCAGGTGCCGACGATGCCAGTGCAGATGATGGGGTCGATCTCAAGTGGGAGTTCGACGAGGAACGTGGTCGTTACTATGTGTCTTTTCCTGATGATCAGTAGTGGAGCCCAGTTGGGACGATCGGGGATCTAGCATTTGGGGTTGTCTTATTTTCATCTGGATTTTGACCGTAGTCGGTCTATATGATTGTATTTTGGATGATGTATGAATTATATTCATGTATTGTGTGAAGTGGCGATTGTAAGCCAACTCTTTATCCCATTCTTGTTCATTACATGGGATTGTGTGAAGATGACCCTTCTTGCGACAAAACCACTATGCGGTTATGCCTCTAAGTCATGCCTCGACACGTGGGAGATATAGCCGCATCGTGGGCGTTACACTCTCTTTGGTTTTGCAAAAGTTGTCTATTGAAAGCTATCACAATCTTTACAACACGCTTTACAACAATTATATTGTATAAAATAACATTACAAAAGCCCAATAAGTATATGTTTGGAAGATACTTCTTAAAATGAATTTACATATATCTTTTTGAGGGGGTGTTTGGTTCAGAAGTCCTAGGACTTTTTCTAGTCCCTGTAGAAAAAGTCCCTCCCGTTTGGTTCCTAGGGACTTTTTCTAGTCTCTGGGACTAAAAAGTCCCTGAACCAAACACCCCCTGAGTATCGAATGTAAATACTCCAAAAGATATTGATGGTCGAGGTTTCCAAATTTTGACTTGATCTACATATTTCCAGTAGAGTCAAAAGTACATGTGGTCCTTCAACTTGAAAAGTGCGCTAATTTTAGTCCATAAACTATCAGATGGTTAAGGAGACACATTTAACTTGGCATTTGTGTGCATCTTGCTCCATGCCAGAGCACGTTGAAGCTTACTTGCCAATGTGTCATGCTGACCTGGACTCTCAATTTCTTTGCATTTCTCATCCATCGCATGGTTGTTGCAACTATTAAACGTTAATGGGAATAATGTTCCTATTTAAGTGTGAGAAGAGAGATTGGAACGTGATCATACTTCATAGAAGGCCTACTATTTACCTAAGGGGTTGAGCAAGGAGTAGATCTAAGTCATTGTTAGGTTCATGTCGGCGTAGAGCATGTAGTAATGTGCAAAAATAATGCATTTGATTTCAACATCGCTTGCAATGTTGTCGAGACTCATAGATATCTTAGGAATTGGAAGGATCAGGGTGTACAAACTAAGTTCACCATGAAGATCAAGTGAGGTTGAACTCTTCTTCATCGTCACATCATGGCATCGGCATACTTCTTAGTCTAGTACTCCCTTAAGTTCAAAAATAAATTATGCTTCAAAAACAAATCCAGGAAACCCATAAAGAAATATGCAAGTGCGTCAAGGGCTATTAGCAAAAGATGTGGTGTGTTGGGCTATAGAGGCGCTCCATTTTCCTGACCGAATGTGTGCACAGTGGCAATTTTGCTCCGAACGCTCGGACTTGGATCAAAATGAAGACAAGGTAAATGCACCATTGGTGCTTCAATTTGCCATCAGGGCCAGCCATGGGCCATGGCAAAGAGTGTGATCGCCTAGGGCCTAGGCCGAGCAGGGGCCCATACCGTGTGCTTATGTATTTTACGTATAGTAAATATGTAATTTTAGTGTACAAGAAAAAGTATGACTAAGGTGGCTAGCACGTGGGATATCATCCTGGGGTTCGGGGTTTGATTTCCGCGATGCATTATTTTTTTAGCTTCAAAAAGAAAACGTTAGTGTACCAAGCTAGTGGGCCCATTCTACCAGTTCGCACAAGGGCCTTCAATATGCTAGGGCCAGCCCTGCTTGCCATGGACAATCTCTTTGGTACTTCCAATTATACAATGCACAAAAGTGGTTCAAAAACATTGGTTTCGTGTGCAATTCGGTGTCCTTGCCGTCTGTAGACGTTAACTGTGTTGCGCTGACATGGCACCGTATTTTTTTTGGAAGCATGCATGGTGTGCAAGCATGCCGTGGGGCCCACCTGTTGTTGTAGGACAGGTTGGCTGGCAGTTGTGTCCCACCTGCCAGTGAAAGTACAAAGATATTATTGATTAAAAATGGCTACATGTGATGCTTGAACTTGCTAGGGGCGGTCACTTTGGTGCTTGAAGTTATAGAATACAGAAAAGTGGTCAAAAACTAAGCTTTCGCGTGCAATACGGTGCCCTCGTCGTCCACGTTGACTGTGATGCGCTTCATAGTATTCTATTTTTTGGATTGTGTGTCCTACCGTCCGTAAACATTAACTATGTTGCGCTGATGTGGCACCGTATTTCCGTTGGATTGTGCATGTGGCATGCCAACGTGCCATGGGACCCACCAGTGACTGTAGGACTAGTTGGCTGGCTGTTGGATCCCTCCTTTTGGAATGCGCATGTAGCATGCCAGCGTGCTGCAGGGCCCACTTGCAACTGTAGGATAGGCTTGGTGACTATTGGGGCCCACCTGCCAATGAACAGTATGAAGAAATAGTCGATTGAAAAATGGCTACATGTGAGATTCGAACATGCGATCTCACGGGAGCCTACCAAAAGTGGTTCAAAAAATGACTTTCACATGCAATGCGGTGCCCCTCCTCGTCCGTAAATGTTAAAATGGACCCTAATAAAATGGTTATGTCACTTAAAAATGTTCACGTGTATTAATAAAGTTTATGTGTTTGCAAAAATTATACATATTAAAAAATAGAAAATAAGGTATGGAAAATTAAATGCGAGCCTAGTGTGCCCCTAGACTGCAGATGTGAAAATGATTAAATGAATATTTTATAATGTGCAATTTTAAAAATCATATGAACATTTATTATATATATAAAAACTTTCTAAAATTATGTTAATTTTTTATTAAATATGTGTACACTTTTAAAATTATATAAATATTTTTATAATTCCTAAAATAATTTAATTGTACAAATCTACAATAGTACTTGAATATTTTTTAAAGTGGCATCAATATTTTTCTAAAGTGAGTTATTTTATTTGTCTTTATATTATTTATAACACGTGAATATTCGAACCTAATTTTTATTATCGTATATTTTTAACAAACTTCTAAAAAGAAAAAGAAAAAGTAACATGGGGAAAATAGACTGCAACCCATTTAAGCCCCACAAACATGGTCACTTCCAAAACATTAAGGCTAATTAAAGCTCCTAGACATTGAAACGTTATGTGCTAATGACGTTTTTGGTTACTCGCATCGTTTTTTGCCACATACTTGTCCCGGTTAGGCCTAGCAGACGAAAAACAGACAAAAAACCATCATCTACGCATAGTTCGGTAGCCTGCATGTAGACTGCTTGCATTAGGGGAGCAATTTTGGCATGGTGTTTGGTGTCCTACATTGGTTGGGCTGATGCAACGACACGGTGTTTGGTTGCATACACTAAACATGATTAAGAGTTAACACCTACACATAACAGAGTTACACTAGAGTTCCTCGGCGACTGGCGGTGGCCGCGGCCACCTCCACGATCACGGAGTCGCAGGCGAGCGATCCCGTTGTCGGCTCGGCGAACTAGTTGCTAGCATCGTCACCGCAGAGAAAGTCTGTGCGGGGTGATGAATAGGAGGGCACTAAGGCCGAAAAAGGTGGAGGAGAAATGAAGCGTGTGTGCCATACACTTCGGCGCGAGAGAATAAATTGCAACTTGCTTGTCAGAAAAAAATTCCACCGAGGCCGACATCTACAAATCATGACCAAGGTGGTGCATCACTTCAGAGACAGTCTGGCGTTGGAGCTCGGCTGCAAGAAAATAACAAGGCATTTGATAAAGGCCGAAAACTTAAAGGGGCTCCTTGGATACCCGACATGTGAACTCTTCGGATACACCTCGGCGATCCTCGAGATCGGAGATAAGAAGATTTGTTGAATCAGCTTTCAAGACCGACGACCGAAGATGAAGAAAAGATCGAAAGAACCGAGCAGCGTCCCAACTTGAAGACCGGTTAAGGGGCTACTGATAGTGTCCTGGACTAGGGGGTACTCACCGTGTCATCTCCCGGCTAGGAGGGTCGGGCCGAGGAACCCCATGGCGGTTAATTGGGCCCCTTCGGGCAACCCAACAAGGAAGATTCCGTAAAACTTGACGCACAAGATAAGGACTCCTCAAAATCCTAGGTCTCTGTTACATTATATAACCCGAGGCTAGACTACTCGATAGATTATATTCTAGATATTCTTGACATCCTAGATTCATACACACATTAGATCTCGAGGTAGATCAACGTGTACTCTGTACCCCTTCCACAATCAATACAATACAAACAGGACGTAGGGTTTTACTCCCTCATTTTCTTTTTAGTTTGCATATAAAATTTGGTCAAAGCCAAACTTTATAAACTTTGAGTAATTTTATAGGAGAAAATATCAGCATTCACAATATGAAATTAATATTATTGGATGCATGATGAAATTAATTTTCATACCATATAGCTTTGTTATTGATATTAATACAAACGATGAAATTTAATAACCGCTGAAGTTTCACTCCTACCAACTGCTTTTGTGCCATAGGGGAAACCGCAAGTACCGGGCAAAAACTGTAAAACGACGGTTATTTTATAGTTTTGGGTATTTTACGTATCTGCTAGAGTTGCTCTAAGACGTTTTTTGACACACCCACTGCTAAAAACAGATTAGCCCCAATAGAAGTGGTGGTCGAAGTAGAAAGCATGCATTAAAAACTGTCAGAACTCAGAAGACAACAAGAGAGCAGATTTTTAGGACCCTGGAGCCTGTGCAAAACGATCAGAAGTGCAGAACTTCAGAGCAAAACGATCAAGGTCACACGTAGTACATACGAAGCCCTACATTTCACGTATGAATATCAGAAACAACCCCTTCTTCCACTGCTTACATATACTCCAAGAAACATGATATATATTCTCTATGGGGGATTGGAGATACGATTAGATGATACGATAAGAATATGTAATATTGTCACGAGATCTCGTCTTCTTCATACATGGGGACGTGATGTTGATGCTGCTGCCACTGCTGATCAGTCTCTGCCAGGCGCTGGCTCGCTGACCGGCCTCTGCTCCGAGTGGCGAGATGTAAGGAGAGTCAATACTGGCTGGGCCAGAGGAAGGCGCCCATGGCGAACCTCCTCTTGTCCTCGACGTCGCCGGCGACGGGGAGGCCGTACTCTCGGAGCAGGCAGTCGACGCGCCACTCCGGCATCGCCTCGTAGTCCGCCTTCCTGTACCGCGGGTAGTGCAGCGGCATCCGGAAGCCGCAGCTGAACGTGCCGCGCTCCGGCTGCTGGCCGCCGACGGCCGCCGTGCCGCCGCTGGCCTTGGCCATGCTCACGCTCACGGCAGGGCCCAAGGATCCCATGTGTATGTGTGTAGGTTTGGTTGCCGCCTCTGAACGCCTTGTAACTTCCAAGCAACTGGAGCTGTGGCTGAGAAGGGAGTGCCAGAGGCTGGAAGGGCTTTTATAGATGGAAATGTGGTAGAGGAATAACGTGGAGGGTGCTGGACCAATGTTTGATGCTGATTTAAACCTGTTCGACAAGCGCATTTAAGAGAAGATCGATCGTGCCGTGCCATTCTGGCTAATTCTTTCTCTCGTGGTGAAGCCAAGATTTTTTCACAAAAAACACAGAAATTTCCCCGCTGTGCGAAATTCGCCGCGAAAACTCAACCGCTTCCTATGAAATCCAGTTCCCTGAATTCCAAACGGAACGGAGCCCAATCACCGCTCCATTTTTTTTTACCGAGACAACTAATAACTGGATTATACATTTCTCCAGGAGAGAGTTTCCGATGTCCTTTTTATGAGCATGCATGAGTTTGGCATGCCAGGCCAGCAAAGCTTGCGGCAGAAGCGTTTCAGTTTCAAGGATGTGACTTGTTGGCGGGGGACTCGCCCGGACTCGGTGGGCAGGATGCCGATACTGCGGGCGACATGGAGCTAGGGGAAACCCAGCGGCAACCTCGTTCTGGCAACACGCTCCATCGGCGTTTTATCTTCCTCAGCCTTTTTCCATTTCGTCTCCCTGCCTGGCCGAAACGAATGCGGCGATCCCTTTCGGGGAGTGGCATGCGCCGCAAGGAATAGATGGGGTGCGCGTTTTGCCCTTTCCCCCTTCTCAAGACAGAAACGAGGGAACCATGAGCACGAAACCAGTGGCAACATGAGGCGGTCTTCAGCTAACAGTCTAACACCCAAACAAGTCCAATCAGGGGTGGTTGGTTATGCGTACTCAGCTACTGCCAGGGTTTCATCCCCTAGTGGTAATTCACAGTTACCCGAGAGCCAGGCGATAGGCGACATGGCACAAATCGACGGCTTACTTTGAGGTCAAATTCAAATTCAAATTCTTTGTTTGGGCGTATGTAGCTCAGTGCACAAAGACCAGGAATATATATATACCATCCTCTAACCCTCAGGCAAGCCCTCCTTGCCACATAAATTTCATTACACACGCAAAAGGGGATCTCAAGCCAACGCAGACTCTGTAAGCTACCTTGTTCCCTCCCCAAAACTCTAGAAAGAAGATCCCCTCTGGAATGGGAGAGGAATGTAATCTTGGAAGCTTCAAGTCATCAAGAATTCACCAGACAAATATATAACAACGACCTTAATGCAACAAAAGGCTTGATTTGCCATCTAAGGAACATGCACCAATATGATGAATTTCTTGCCATTAGTACATGGCAATATGTCAAATTGCCACATCCTTCAACTAGGCATCTACTCCCTCCGTCCGAAAAGCTTGTCCCTAGATACATCCATTTAAGGGACAGGCTTGGGACAAGTTTTTTCGGACGGAGAGAGTAGGATATATCGGACGCGGTGCTTAGCTCGGGTGCAAATATTTCGGGCATAGACAGGGCTAGCCATTATCTGGTAGGTTAAGCTTTCATAGAAATGCCCTGTAGGAAGTAGGAACAGTAACCTGATTTCCACTGACTAGCGTGATTTTAGCTTGACATCTTCATAGTCCTCTCACACATGTAATTCTTGTAAAACTTTAATCATATTAAGCAAAATTATACTGCATAAGGTAAAATAATTTTAGAAAACATTAGACCAATATTTGTACAGAGCAAGCAAGTCATACTAGCGAGATAAAAGCAAGGTCCCCAATTCATATGATCGATGTGCCAGCCTTTATGGCCCGGAGAAGCACATTTGGAGGCTAAAGTTTTCTTGAGGGAGGGGAAAGAATCTGAAAATTATAATGCTGACACTCGAAAAGCGTACAACTTGTCTAGAAAGAAAAGGATCGGCAAGAGCACACAGAAATTGCAAAAAGGCATAGGTATAGCGTCCTTGGTCAATGCTGCATTGAACGCATTTGGCATTACTATTTCTGAAACAGGTCCTAACAAGTACCCTTATCATGGCTATGTTTACAGAATATTGTAAGACAGGGCCAGAACCCAAAGCAGGTTTTGCAGCAGAAATGAAATGAGCTATACTTCCACATCCAGCCTAACATTCTACAATTCAATTCGAGATTTGACTACTTGAGAACGGGAACACTATTCAAGCATACTTAAACCAACTTAGATTGTTTCAGTGAGCAACAACCATCTACATGCATTTCCAGATATCACTGAGTACGTCAATATAAGTCACATGGCCTCCATATTTTCCATGGAAACATCCCATCGGCATATCATGACTTCCTAATCTTGCAATAAGGTGCAGACCAATGTGCACTACAGCAGTATAATGGGAGAGAGGTCCTCATAAGTACAAGTGGTTCATTAAGTGAATATATTCAAGGGTGCTATGCCGTGTATGTCCAGTTGCTGGTGATCAAAAACCAAGGTAACTGTAACGAAAAGCTAGACGCACTTACCGGCAGAGTATACCATCTGGCAGGATGGCAACCACACAACCTGATTTCTGTGTTAAGCAAGTATTAACAAAACTTTGAATGTAATGTATGAGATCTGCCCGGCATCTAAACTATGCACTTGCTGCCACAAAAGAAGTCTTAAATCTTCCTCAAGGATGTAATAACTCATATTTAGTCACCAGTCCTGTATCTACTCTTCCATGTGAATGACAAAATTTTAGAGCGTGGTTAGTAAACCATTTCGAACTAACTGGAGAATATGTGTACATATTTCCATTTCTAAATTCAAAAGAACATAGCAATCAGCCTTCATCTCCTAGTGGTAATTCACAGTTACCCGAGAGCCAGGTGATGGGCGACATGGCACAGATCGACGGCTTACTTTGAGGTCAAATTCAAATTCAAATTCAGATTCTTTGTTTGGGCATAAGTGGCTCGGTGCACAAAGACGGCAAATATATATGCCCTCAGGCAAGCCCTCCTTGCCACATAAATTTCATTACACACGCAAAAGGAGATCTCAGGCCAACGCTGACTCCGTAAGCTACCTTGTTCCCTCCCCAAAACTCTAGAAGGAAGATCCCGTCTGGAATGGGAGAGGAATGTAATCTTGGAAGCTTCAGGTCGTCAAGAATTCGCTAGACAAATCTATAACAACGACCTTAATGCAACAAAGGGCAATATAATTTGCTCATTTGTCATCTGCGACAGAATATGCACCAATAAGATGAATTTCTTGTACATGGCAATATATATCGTACTTGGAGCTCAGGTGCAAATAATTGAGGCCTAAATAGGGGTTAATCGCGTTATCTCGTACTTTAAGCTTTACGTAGAAATGCACAGTAGGAAGTAGGAACGGTAAGCTGATTTCTACTGACGAGCATGATTTCAGTTTGACATCTTCACACTCCTCACACATGTAATTCTTGTAGAACTTTAATCATATTAAGCAAAACTATAATGCATAAGGTAAAATAATTTTAGGAAACATTAGACCAACATTTGTACAGGGCAAGCAAGTCATACTAGCGAGATAAAAGCAAGGTCCCCAATTCATATGATCGATGTGCCAGTCTTTATGGCACTAGGAAGTAGACTGGAGAAGCACATTTGGAGGCTAAAGTTTTTCTTGAGGGAGGGGAAAGAATCTGAATATTATAATGTTGACACTCAAAAAGCATACAACTTGGCTAGAAAGAAAAGGATCAGCAAGAGCACACAGAAATTGCAAAAAGGCGTAGGTATGGCGTCCTTGGCCAATGCTGCATTGAACGCATTTGGCTTTATTATTTCTGAAACAGGTCCTAACAAGTACCCTTATCATGGCTATGTATACAAAATATTGTATACAGGGCCAAAACCCAAAGCAGGTTTTCAGCAGAAATGAAATGAGCTATACTTGAGAACTGGAACACTATTCAAGCATAGTTAAACCAACTTAGATTGTTTCAGTGAGCAACAACCATCTTACATGCATTTCCAGATATCACTGAGTACGTCAATATAAGCCACATGGCCTCTATATTTTCCATGGAAACATCCCATCGGCATATCATGGCTTCCTAATCTTGCAATAAGGTGCAGACCAATGGGCACTACAGCAGTATAATGGGAGAGAGGTCCTCATAAGTACAAGTGGTTCATTAATTGAATATATTCAAGGGTGCTATGCCGTGTATGTCCAGTTGCTGGTGATCAAAAACCAAGGTAACTGCAACGAAAAGCTAGACGCACTTACCGGCAGAGTATACCATCTGGCAGGATGGCAACCACACAACCTGATTTCTGTGTTAAGCAAGTATTATCAAAACTTTGAATGTAATGTATGAGATCTGCCCGGCATCTAACTCATATTTAGTCACCAGTCCTGTATCTACTCTTCCATGTGAATGACAAAATTTTAGAGCATGGTTAGTAAACCATTTCAAACTAACTGGAGAATATGTGTACATATTTCCATTTCTAAATTCAAAAGAACATAGCAATCAGCCTTCATCGTCTACCTGAATACAAATTAGCAAAGCCACCAGCAGTTAGCCTTTTGTCCACTAATATCATGTGTTCACTTCAATGATTATTTACCTTCCCTGCAACGTGATGCTAACCGAAGAATCTTTTGAACATTGTAGCCTACTAGCCTCAAAGGATGACTCAATTTAAGCTGAGCCCAAGATACTCAACTAACGCTGCTCCCTCGATCAACAGTACACCATCACTCTGATCAACATGTCAGATAACAGTAGACTGTACCTACTTCGCTGTAGCTGGCAATGTTTGTGGCAATTCAACTAGCGTGTGTACAGGCATAAAATACATCTGGAGGGAAATTATGCAGATGACAATGCCCAAGAAAAGCTGCAATACAGGGGCAGTAATCATGTATTAGAACGAATAAATAACCAAGGATAGTCCATCTCCAAACATGTAACTATGAAACTGACAAGAAACAAAAAGATTACAACACAAAAAGAATATTCCTACCTGAACTGTAGCTCTCACGTTGAAAAGATATACAGACAAAACCATTGTTAAAAGCATGGCCATTGAAGTTGAGTACACCTGTTGAAACAGAAGTTCAGGAAACAAAGTTTCAATTGCAAGTTCATAAAACTAAAACGATGAAACAAAAAGCATAATCATCATATTATCAAAGTCAGATGAGAAACTGTGGGTTGTTAGCTTCCTTTCTTTTTTCTTCAGCAGAGGTGCAAAGGAATCTAAAGAGTTGTCGAAAGGAGAGCGGGTGGTCAAATCAACAGTTTTCTCTGAAAAAATAGCAATACGACTAATTGGCATGCAAACAAGACCTATAGTGTCACTTTGCAGGCATTAGGAGAAGGAACTGAAATTTAAGATGTTTTCTGATATGCATAGTCTAGACGATCTAACCTTTACTATGTTGTCAGAATACTTCATCAGCCATGACACTAGCAGACCGGTAGACCCTAAGTTGAACACAACTATCCATGTTGTGATGGAATAGCCATTAAAAAGACGCTGCCACCATGGACCCATCTCAAACCCAGCCTTGAAGTCACCATAGACAAGCCAACCCATGTTGAAGATAACTCCAAACCTGACAGCACATAAGATGAATGTAAAATACTGTTCATGGGATACGCAGGCAGCTGTGCACAGAGGATGGTTAAATGGGAGTTAGGGCTGTGTAATTCTAGACAATAGACCAGTGTCTAGATATAGATACCTACGTATATAATTGTACATTTTGCCAGTACAGACTATCACTATTCTTCTTCATCAAGTACTCAGTGTAGACTCCAGCTAGTGCAGAAAGACAAGCAGAAAGTATCCCAAGCATGTAACCCTGGAATGGTGCTGAGAAAACCGAATCACATGGTGCATCTCCACATCCCTTGACCTGTAAGGGGCAGAATAATTACTTAAAAGACAATCTAAATTCATACACAGGGACAATAAAAAGTGCAAGACGAATAAGTTAAATTTTTGTTTTGTCTTTTTACTAAGAAAAAACCATGAGAAAAGATCTTAAAATAAGTACGCCTTTCCAACTTTAATTATAGCTAATATGTAATGAAATGGAAAAATAACGGAGATCTCATGGGGCAAAGGGCAAAAGAGTAATCGGAATTGGTACCAGCTTCGACCCTTGCTGCCAGTAACTACATGAGGGAGCCAGAATTCTAGTCTAATAGGTACTAATTACTCCCTCCGTCCCATAATATAAGACGTTATTACATACCATATGTGAGTATATGCGATGTAATAACGTCTTATATTATCGGACGGAGGGAGTACTAGACTAACGACCACATGTTTTAGTTAATAACTAAACAAGTGACTCATTTTACGCCTATAGAGACCTTTTAACACACGCTACTAGTTTTGTACTTGAAATACAGTAATGCGTAACAACCACTTTGTGAAAAGCATTGATACAATAACGTGTTATGGATTTAATGTTTAAGTATAGGCCATCAAAACAGTATTAAGTGCTAACATGCCAATGCCTTGTGATAACACGCTACTAGCTTAAAGTGTTGTCAAAGTAAGCATAGAGTACCGTGATTACATGGATATAGTTTAGTCTTCGTGTGTATATATAAATATACCTCTAATCCTAATTAAAAATGTCAAGACCAGGCAAACTGAGATCAGTTTGCACTGTTAGTTCATTAGTAATCAGATTTCTATATATGTTGGAATGTTGCAAAAAACGTGGGACCATATATCAGGAGTAATATAATAAAACAGGACAATTTCGCAATAGTAACAAACCTGGCTTGTAGTAGTGCCCACAGCAAGTAAAATAATTGCCATCCATTGTAGATTTGATAATTTCCTCTTTAAGACAAGCCTGGCACAATTAGCAGACAAAACAGCATTAGTCAATCAAGGGGAGAAAGAATCAAGTACCATTTGCACTGACTACTTATGTAGAATATTAACTCTACTAATAGTATGAGCGTGTATACACTGCATCTCACGTTTAGGTGCACTACCATGGTCCATGTATCCACTTCAAAAAGATTAAAGATGCAAATGTCATGGAAAAAATTCTGGAAAGATGACAAGTGGCACCAAACAATCTATCATGTCACAAAGTTTCAAGTCGGAATTTGATCTATGCATGGAGAAACAGAAAAAACGAATACATATCTTACTGGAAAAGAAACCCAAAATAAACCAATGGAAAAAAGATAAAGCTACTATACACTGAAATTCCAGTTTCCTGGTACATGTGTTTTGTGTTCAAACATGCAGCATGCTTGAGGACCTCTGTAGAGTGTGCACAGGCGTGCATCTAAGGGTGGGATGCACCAGAAACTTTCTCATAATATAGCAACTTACTACAGGTAATAAAACGATTTTGAACCCAATAATTTAATCTCTGAGAAACAAACATAAGATTATTGATATCTACATTGCAAGAAACTCTGAAACCACAACAATGCATGCACTGATTAGGTGAAAATTTTGACTTTGTGATGCAAGCCATCAAAAGGATATAAGCATTTTAGATTGTACAGTGTAGCCAACAGGGAACAATATAGCTGTGCAGGAAGATTGGAGGGAGTGTCCATGTATTTGCCAAGATTTCCATATTAGACAGATCTTAAAAGGTAAAACATTGAGGTGAAATAAAACCACAAGATATATAATGGTCACAATTGAAATTCTGAGTAAGCTAATTGCTTAGTTCTGGAACAAAACCAGAATAGGTTTTCCCAAAAATCCATTCAATTGTTTTCAATCAGTTTGACTATTTTAGAGTGCATCAAATCTGAGTTTTGTTAACAGGGAGCAAAGTCTGACATGAACCACATACAAGACTGAATGCAGGCAGTACTTGGAAATTAAAAACATATTATATCATGCTAATAGTATTAGGAAGCAAAAAACACAGGCAATGTTATGAAGAGGCACATGGCACACCTGAACAAAATTCCAGTTGTAACAATTTTCAGGTTCCCCAATATCTGATAGGTCGATGGATCAACATAAGTCAAGGTCGCAAACTGCACATTGTTGTGGATGAGGTATATGACTGAAGGAACAAGATATAGTCGCACACTTTTCCACTCCTTTGTCATCCTTGGTGGTGATGAAGACTGGCATTCTTTCCAAAGAAAGAAGCTCGAGACTGACAACTGCGTTGAGAATGGGGTAATGTCAGAACTGATATAAGATGAATCACTGTCTTCTGCATATCTGAACCACTTACGGTAAAGAGTTATGGAGTTCCAAATTCATAGTCTGCAGGCCTAGACTACATGTTTGCACCACTTAGGATAGACAGATGTAAATGTCCCAAAATTATTGTCTCCTACTCTACATATTTGCAACACGGGTTAAAGCAGATATATTGGTCCAGAGATTGTTATGGGCAATAGCATAAGATTCCAGAGAATTGCAATATATGTACCTTGAAGAATTCTGCGAGAAATGGAATGGTCGCATAGTCATACTTATACTTGCCATTGCTCTGAGAGAGCGTGGTCCATATACCCTGCACATATGTAATGCAATCAGAAACACTCGACAAATGAGGTCAAACAACAACTCATGTGCAACATTCCAGGCTTATTTAACTATTGTTGGTCAACCTTCATTGGGTTCCAGACTGCGCAATGACCATGACCAACTCACTAGGGGGGTCGGTATTTTCACAACAACCCAAAGCCAGGGCATGTTCAAATGAACTAAAACCGATCACCTCTCGGCGCGTTACAATGTACTGGTTCAGTACATCTCGAGACTGGCAAAGAAAAACTGAGAAACAGAGCGCATCTTGCTAGCGTCCCGGCCATTCCAGGAGTCCAGGCCGCCATTATTCTGAACCGCGGTTGTTCACGAGCAGAGAACCACGACTGCATTTGCGCGCAGCACCGGTAGATCGAAGCCGCCGCCGCCGCCGCCTCTAGTCCTCTGCCGCGCAGGCGCCATGTCACGGAAAACAGAAACCCGCACACCAATCGAATTCCGTAATCAATTCCCGTTCCGGTACAGATCTGGCGCCCGATGTGGTGTGATTAAATCGACAAAAAAGGAGAGGGGGGGGGGGGGGGGGGGGGGGGGGGGGGGTTAGGGGGCGTTGCCTGCGAGCTGGTGAGGACGGTGAGGAGCGCCGCCACGAAGTACCACTGCATCGTCTCCTCCTGCCCCTGTTCGCCTTCCGCTGCGCTGCGCCGTTTCTCTTTCCCGACGTTTCTGTGCTGGAGAAGGAGGGGGGACAACGGAGCAGAGGATGGAGAAGCGCACCGGTGAAGCCTGGTGGGCGAGCACTTCGAGCTTTTCAGAACTTCACTTTGCATTTTCAACCCCGGCTATTGTTTTCTTCGTATAGTTTTTACGGGGAAAAAACATGATGAGGTAGAACAGGTGGGCTTAAGGACGGGCCCACCTAACACTACAAGATTTTTTTTTAAGAGTACGCCAAAGGCATACCATATTTTTATAGAAGGAGGAGACAAAATTTGTACGAGATAGGCACGGGCCAGAAGTAACCCTCTAGGCCCGGCCAACACCCATTACACCCGAACCCAACACACTAAGGCTACTCTCTCTTCTTCTCAAAAAAAAAAACTAAGGCTACTCTCTCACAAACTGGATTAAACCACCAACTCCAACACCGGCTAGTCTCCATTGTTGCACTTCTCGGAAGATGCTGTCCGCCAGCTCAGTCGGGGTCCTCTGCTGCTGCAGCCTGTTAAACACCCACGCGTTCCGTTGCTTCCACAGCTCCCATCCGACTAAGATAATGAAGGTGTCGTATCCTCGCTTGAGGCCCTTGGGCATACCCGGCCTAGTCTCAATCCACCAATCCAGGAAGGAGTCTTCAATCACTGGAGCTCTGGTGGCCAACTTTAGCGTATCAAAGCAAATATGCCACACTTGTCGGGCATACCCACATCTGACCAAGATGTGTTCGACATTGTCTTCGTCCTGCAGACATGTATAGCAAACCGATGGGTTGTCTTGCAGGCCATGTTTTGCCCTCCTGTCAGAAGTCCAAATGCGGTGCTGCACAGCCAGCCAGATGAAGATCTTGCACTTTGAAGTGCCCAACTTTTCCAGATGCATGAAGCGTAAGGAGCCCTTTCATCACCAAGACAAAGTCTCTAGTAGGTCGACCTGGCAGAGTACAGACCAGAGGGATCAGCGGGCCAAGAGAAATGATCCAGAGAGCTGGTATCCCGTTGGACAGTGTTGATGGCCAGGTTTAGGTGCACCAACTGCAGGTGACCCACGAAATTCAGCTCCCCATTAACATCTTGCAGCCACCTTGCATTATCCATCCCTTCGCTGACCGTACGTTTGTTTCTAATGCGAGTGTCAACCACCGCGAAACCGTGTATCCAACGATCCCTCCAGAAAAAGGACCTTGGTGCCCTCTCCCACCTCGATCTTAACTAGGCTATCGAAAACTGCCCGAGCCTCCTCATCTTTGATCATGCACAATCCCTGCCAAGGTCTTTCAGGATCTGTGCGTTTCAACCACTCCCACCGAACCCTAAGCGCAAGACCCTGCAACTTAAGGTTTCTAATGCCGAGCCCTCCAAAGCACGTCGGCTTGCATATCGCGTTCCAGGCCACCAGGCACTGGCCTCCCGTGACCTTCTCCTGACCCGCCCAAAAGAATGCCCTCATCCATTTGTCCAGCTCCTCAAAAACCCAGTCCGGCGCATCAGTGATCATGAAGTGGTGGATTGGCTTGGCCGCGACAACGGACTTGACCGGCACAAGGCGCCCAGATCTTTGCAGCAAAACCGCGTTGCCAGCCGGGCGCACACTTCTTCGCTCTGTCCAACATAGGCTGCCAATCTGTTCTCTTCAGCTGGTGAATAGTGAGCCGCATGCCAAGATACTTGCAGGGGGACTTCCCCAACTCACATTGCAGCAGGTTAGCAACCCTGCTCTTGTCTTCCTCGTCGCCATGAATAAGGATAGCAGAGGACATGCCATAGTTCACTTTCAAGCCCGACGCATCACCAAAAGCCTTTAGCGCCATGGTAGCAAACCTGAGGTCCACTTCATTCGGCCTAACAAACAGAGCCACATCGTCGGCATATATCGAGACACTTTGGTTAGGCCTGACGCCCAAGAACGGCCGTAGCACACCCATCTCAGCACCCTTGACCATGATGCAAGATAGCGCATCCATAGCGATGATGAACAGGAGGGGGGACACTGGATCGCCTTATCTAAGGCCTTGAGCAAGCGTGAAGCTTCTTCCTGGAGTGCCATTGACGATCACTTTGGTAGAAGCTGTTCTAAGCAAGATGGCAATCCAAGCCAACCATTTTTGCCCGAAACCTTTGCGCCTCAACACTTCAAACAGGAAGGGCCACGCGAGAGAATCAAACGCCCTCGAGATGTCTAGCTTCAGGAACACCCCAGCTTATTTCCGAGCGTGTATTTTTCTAGCCACTTGTCTCACCAAAAGAAAGTTGTCGTGTAGATGTCTGCCGCATATAAACGCAGATTGGTTGGTCGTGACGATATCCTTCATTCTTCTTCTCACCCGGTTAGCAAGCATCTTGGCGAACAGCTTTGCAGCGCTATGGGTAAGGCTAATAGGTCGAAAATACCCTACCACCTCTGCATCCGGCTTCTTAGGGATGAGCACAATGTGTGCTTTCTTAAGCTTCCCAAAACCTCTTCCATCCTCAACATATAGCTTCATCATCATGGCCATGACATCGTTTTTGATGATGTGCCACGCCCTCTGATAGAAAGCCGCTCCAAATCCATCTGGCCCAGGGGCACGATCAGGCGGGAGTTCCTTGATGGTGTTCCAAACTTCCTCCTCCGTAAAGATGTTATCTAGCTCGAGAAGGTCGTGGGTCTCCATACCCACAAAGTTCAGGTCGAGGTCAGCCTCTCTCGACGTGGCATGACCTAGCAGCTGTTCATATGCGTTCGTGAAGATTTCTCCCTTCCTGTCTTGGTCCGTGATGAGATAATTATTGTGCCGGATGTGAGGGATAAAGTTTTTCGAACGTCGTTTGTTTGCCACTGCTTGAAATAGCTTGGTGTTGGCATCACCTTCGCGGATCCACCTCAGCCTCGAACGCTGGCGCTCAATGGTTCTTTGCAGCGAGGACAGCCCCAACAACGCCTGTTTGATAGACTTCCTAAGCCAAATCTCAACAGGGGAGAGATCACGCACCTCCATGGCACGATCAAACCTAAGGATAATGTAGTTGGCTATAGCAATCTGAACCTTAATGTTCCCCGTCTTCCTCTGCCCCCAAGCTTGCAGCGAAACAACGGTATTCCTCAGAAGGGCATCCATCCTCTTGAAAGGATCCACGATGCTCGCATCACAAACCCATGCGTCCCGAACCGCTTGCTCAAATCCCTCCAACTTGGTCCAATACATCTCAAAGCGAAAGCGTCTCTTATGATAGAAAGGGGCTGATGTAGAAAGATGAAGAGGGGCGTGATCCGAGATGTTGGTGGAAAGGGCTTGGAGAAGAACGTCTGGGTGACTAAGCTCCCAATCCACCGAAACCAACACTCGATCGATCTTAGTCATCACAGAATGTTCCCCTTCACTAGACCACGTGAATCTCCTTCCATGCATGTAAACCTCCTTAAGCTCGTTATTATCCACAAACTCCTTGAATCTCCTCATGATGCGCCTGTTGATGTTATTGTTGCTCTTGTCTTCCGCCCATAGAATAATGTTAAAATCCCCAAAAACCATCCAAGGCCCTGGGCGTGTCGCTCTCAAAGCATGGAGATCACAAAGAAATTGCGTTTTGGGGCTTTCCCCTTGCGGTCCATAAACTGCCGTGATCCACCAAGTTGATCCATCTTTCTCGTGCACGAGCCCGGTAATGGAGTTGGCGTCGCGTGCAACGCAATTCACAGTCAAAACCATGCTGTCCCAAGCGAGAAGAATACCCCCACGAGTCTCATCAGCAGGCACGTAGTCAAACCCATCGAACGATGGGCCAATGCATTGCAAAACAGTAAAAGGATCCACTACATCAAGCTTAGTCTCTTGTAGGCACACAAGATTGACCTTAGCCGCCACCACAAACTCCCTAACAGAATGCTTCTTGGCAAGGTTGTTTAAACCCCTCACGTTCCAACAGAGCACATGTGGATTGTGATCCATAACCACGAGCGAAAACTACCACCCCAGCTGAAAGATCGTGGATGTCGCCTAGAGGGGGGGTGAATAGGTGCTTTAAAATAATTACGGTTTAGGCTTGAACAAATGCGGAATAAACCTAGCGGTTAATTTGACAAGCACAAAACCTACAACAACTAGGCTCACCTATGTGCACCAACAACTTATGCTAAGCAAGATAAACAACTAAGTGATAGCAAGATATATGACAAGAAACAATATGGCTATCACAAAGTAAAGTGCATAAGTAAAGGGTTCAGTTAAGAGATAACCGAGGCACGCGGAGACGATGATGTATCCCGAAGTTCACACCCTTGCGGATGCTAATCTCCGTTTGGAGCGGTGTGGAGGCACAATGCTCCCCAAGAAGCCACTAGGGCCACCGTAATCTCCTCACGCCCTCGCACAATGCAAGATGCCGTGATTTCACTAAGGGACCCTTGAGGGCGGTCACCGAACCCGTACAAATGGCAACCCTTGGGGGCGGTCACCGAACCCGTACACTTTGGCAACCCTTGGGGGCGGTCACCGGTACCCGTAAAATTGCTCGGGGCGATCTCCACAACCTAATTGGAGACCCCGACGCTTGCCCGGAGCTTTACACCACAATGATTGAGCTCCGAACACCACCAACCGTCTAGGGCGCCCAAGCACCCAAGAGGAACAAGCTCAAGGGTACCAAGCACCCAAGAGTAATAAGCTTCTCAACTTGTAACTTCCACGTATCACCGTGGAGAACTCAAACCGATGCACCAAATGCAATGGCAAGGGCACACAGAGTGCCCAAGTCCTTCTCTCTCAAATCCCACCGAAGCAACTAATGCTAGGGAAGAAAATGAGAAGAAGAACAAGAAGGAGAACACCAAGAACTCCAAGATCTAGATCCAAGGGGTTCCCCTCACAAAGAGGAGAAAGTGATTGGTGGAAATGTGGATCTAGATCTCCTCTCTCTTTTCCCTCAAAAACTAGCAAGAATCCATGGAGGGATTGAGAGTTAGCAAGCTCGAAGAAGGTCAACAATGGGGGAAGAACACGAGCTCAATGGATAAAGTTCATTGGGGAAGAAGACCCCCTTTTATAGAAGGGGAAAAATCCAACCGTTATGTGCTCAGCCCGCACACGAGCGGCACTACCGCTCCACGAGCGGTACTACCGCTCTGGCGGAAGAAGTAGGGAAAAGGAGCAACCAAACATGAACCTTGGGGCGGTAGTACCGCTTATAAGCGGTACTACCGCGCACCCCAGCGGTACTACCGCTGGAGGAGCAGAACACGGGACCAAAAAATGCAGTAGTGGTACTACCGCCCGACCGGAGCGGTACTACCGCTTACAGGTGGTACTACCGCCCATCGGGGCGGTACTACCGCTTATAGGCGGAACTGCCGTGCCTTACTGCCGTGCAACTACTGCAAAACTCGACACGAAAAATGCAAGACCCAAAATCGAGGCGGTACCAGCGCGGAACCGTAGCTGTACTACCGCTTATGGCCATAGGCGGTACTACCTCTTTGGACAGCGGTACTACCGCTTGGGGCGATAAGCGGTACTGCCGCTCTGGCCGCGGTACTGCCGCATGGAGAAAACCAGAACTGCCATAACTTCTTCATATGAGCTCCGAATTGAGCAAACTCAAGCTTTGTTGGATACAAGACGATGAGTAGCATGAAAACAACGACTGGTTATAGTAAGAAGAGGCAGGGGAGGTATGCCAACAAATAGAGGAGTGAATCTCCAACCGAGAAGAACCGGCATAACCTCCAACATCGAAAACATCATAGAAGATGCGAGTGAACTCCGTTTTCGATGAACTCGAGCTTGTCATCAAGATGACCATAAGCTCCAAAACTCACAAAGAGAAGAACCAAACAAGAACCAACAAAGATGATGCAAGGATGCAATGGTTTGAGCTCTCTATGAACGATACGATCAAGCTACTCATCGAGAGCCCCCCTTGATAGTACGGCAATCGATCCTATAACCCGGTCTCCCAACTACCATCATGAGACCGGTAAAATAGAAAACCTATCAAGAGCAAACCTTTGCCTTGCACATGGTCCACTTGAGCTAGATGATGACGATCTTGACTCCCTCAAGTTGGACCACCTTTCTTGGTTGTGTTGGCTCGATGAAGACTAGTTGATTGCTCCCCCATACTCCACTATGGGTGAGCCACTCTTCCACACATCTTCACAAGTCCATTGTCACCACAATGGACGGCAAGCTTCAAGCATTTGATCTCTTCATGATGCTTCACTTGAACTTGCACACCGCAACATCTTCACAAGTCCATTGTCGCCACAATGGACGGCAAGCTTCAAGCATTTGATCTCTTCATGATGCTTCACTTGAACTTGCACACCGCAACATCTTCACAAGTCCATTGTCGCCACAATGGACGGCAAGCTTCAAGCATTTGATCTCTTCATGATGCTTCACTTGAACTTGCACACCGCAACCTAACCCCACAAAGAACTCTCACGAAGATCATGGGTTAGTACACAAAGCGTAATTGACAATGCTTACCACACCATGGGATCGCTTGATCCCTCTCGGTACATCTTGTGCGCTTTGTGTGTTGATCAACTTGATTCACCCTTGACTTAGTCTTGATCAACCTTGACTCTTTCCAACTCTCTTCATTTGGATGATGTCTTAAAGGTAAACATGAATGATCACACAATCTTCTTCTTCAAGACATGCTTGCAATAAGCTCTACTCTCACATGACCAATCTTTGGATAATTCCTTAATAACACCTTGGTCACCACATAAACTCCTTGAAACCAACACATGGACTTCAAGAAATGCCTATGGACAAATCCTTCAAATATAACTCAAGGCAACCATTAGTCCATAGAGATTGTAATCAATTACCAAAACCAAACATGGGGGCACCGCATGTTCTTTCAATCTCCCCCATTTTGGTAATTTATGACAATCACTTTCAAGAGAGTTTATATAAGGAATTATGCATCACCATGTAATGCAACAACCAAAAATGCATGCGTATGAGATGCAAATGCTTAGGAACAAAACCAAAGCAAGGAGAAAACTCTGAAGACTTCTCCACGAAACTCTCTGAAACTTCTCCCCCATTGGCATCGATTGTCAAAATGGGCGAAAAGCTTAGAAGGCCAATATAAAAAGTGTTCCTCCATAAATTGTGTATTTCTCAACAAGAGAGTGGAATGCAATACACATGTCCAACGGTAAATACATGGAGGAAGACAAACTATATTGAGGCCCAAAGATTGCACAAGATTGATATGCCACAAAGACATACCAAAGAGAGAAACAAGCAATCAAGCAATCAAAAGATACCAATTGAAGCAACCAATCAACGGATATCAATTGAGCCAACTAGACCAATGATCCTACATGCCACATGAATGAAATAAATTATGATATGAGCAAAGGAGTGTTCTAGAGAAACTAGAGAAGCTCCCCATGATTTGTGCACAATTTAGTTTTGTAATTGGATACAACAAGCACAAAATAGGATCGTCACTCCCCCAAGATCAATAGAACCTCACGACAAGTGCAAGATAGCAACATAGTGTTCTAAAGACACTAGTGAAGCTCTCCATGATTTGTGCACTCCTTACAATATTTGCATTAGGATACCAAGTGCACAAAATCGGATCATTACTCCCTGAAAATCAATAGAAACTCACAACAAGTGCAGGTGAGCATGAAGGAAACAAAGCCTAGCACTTGCAACAAACAAATGGTTGAGCAACATATAAAAGAGGCAACTTAAGAGTAGGCTCAACCAAAATGATGTGTGTGAGTCAAGGCAAAGCACTTGAGAAGACTAATGTACGAATGAGCATTAAGCATCAACATAGTCTTGGATAGTGGAGATACAAGGTGCATGACATGTCCTCCCCACACACACCAAACAAGCAAAAGGGTTCACAAGCATACTAAAAATGCAAAAGAATAACCAACACTTGTGACAACCCATGGTGAAGATAGAAGATGAAAGCCTCATCAAGACGAGGGATACCAATTAAGATGGCAAAAGCCTCGTAGAGATAAGCATGAGGAAAATAATCTTCACCACACAGGAGTGCATCAAGATGCAATGAGATAAGACATGCACTCAAGGCAAAAGCTTTCACGGAGCCACCAAAGAAATAACAAGAAAGACAAGGTGGACGTGAAAGAAAGGATATCATCTAGAGATGTAATTTCCCTCAAGTGTATAAGGTTCTAGGTAGACGAGATCATGATGATATATATCTACAAAGAAGGATGTACACCCGAAATAGTTACAATACGAAGGAACAAGATATCCAAAAGGAAGTCATAGATATACCAATAAGATATTTGCTTGGAAGCATAGCACATGGCTAGATATGGTCTTATTGTACATAAATGAATTCCTACCACACAATCATCAAAGACATCACAACTAGCAACAAGAGATCATTGTCGGTATGCTTTGAGAAAGGAAACAAGTATCACAAGAGAGAATGAATAACATGCCTTGATGCAACCTACACAAGGTTGATACAAGAAATGTGTGCATGAAGTATGTGAAGATACTTGTTACCGAGTTGACATTGGAAGGATGTAGTAGATACCAATTGAAGGTACAAAGTAGTTCATTGATCATCCTAGCTTGACTCCAAAGATCACATGGTGACAACACCTTCCTTGTGAGTGAGCCGAGCATCCAATGCTTCTCCAATTGTTCCTAGAACAACAACACAAACAAAATGGTACCCAAACTCATTGGGACCAAAGAGTTAGAAACACCAACAATACATAGGACAAACTCCACATAAATATGTGCATATAGAAATGGAAATGAAATTCATGCACATCTCATCCAATTTGAGACTTGGTGGAGTTTCCCTATATATTGGGTCAAGAGAGAAAGCATGCCAAGGAAACTACATGAAGTTAATATGCATGCTCAAGACTTTCAAGAACCGATACCAAAATACAAGGAAATACCAAGTGAAAAGAATACCAAATGGAGAAATCATCACTTGGAAGATATCATTAAAAGATTCATCAAGGAATGAGATATCCGTTGGAACCCACAAAATGATATCAAACTCCCAAAAGAGAGGATGGTTCCAAACAAACCAAGCTCTCTACAAAGTTTCATGATGGCACAAGTACCAAAAAGAAATGGCTTGCCGTCCACCAACACACACTTAAAATGGATCACAAGTTTAGTGTTTTATAGAAAATAGGATAGCTCCCCCACGAGTTGTGCATTATAGAGAATTTGCATTTGAATACAAAATGCACAAGGTAGGATCACCATGTTCACTATATCAAGGAAAACACTAGACATGATCAAGAGAACAACAAGATCCTCAAGTGGCACGGAAGGCAATGGGAGTTGACACAAACTTGGCAAGAGATAAGGAAAACAAAAGCAAACGCCAACATGAAGATGATCAATAATCTCTACCACACATAAGTGAGTACCAATTGTCAAAAGACAAGAAGTACTTGGAAATAATTTCCGTTGGTAGATAACAATGATATCCAACATCATCTTCACACCAAACACAAGCAAATTGCAACTTGTAGAGCTAACATGCCACCTAGGAACAAGATAATTTACAATATCAACTCTAGGTGACAATATCTCAAATGTACACATTTTCTAGGCTAGTAATATACACATAGCATATTACTCCCCCATAATGTGATACCAATTAAGGATAAACAAGAGGCAAATAAACGGATCCAACAAGAGATAATTAATGGACTATTTAGAATTTGAATTTCTCATGAGAAGATATACCACATAGCAACTAGATAATCTTGAAATATCAATACTAGATGGTATTACTCATGTACACTCATTTATAGGATTGTGAGGTACACAAAGCACATCACTATCCCATAATGGGATATTCCATTAATCTCTCACAAGAGCCAACTAAGATACAAACAAGATGCACAAAGGCTCAACGAGCGACACACATGTACATGAAGTGCAAACCAACATACCTATACTTGATTACTCAAGATAAGCAATTTGGAGACACAATCATATACAACCACATGCAAGGAACAAAACCAAAACATGCAACGGGGGCAAGTAACTTTCAATGTAAGCAATTTAAGTACAAGTTACCGCAAGGAGGCACATTGGATATAAGATATAAACTTGATGATTCAATTGACTTGGCTTGAGACAATAAGAATGATGAAGTCCCCTTAATTCTTCATAATGTAGCCAAGTCTCCAATGCCCTCCACTAACACCTATTGATCAAGTTTGAGCTAGTTGGTCCCCAACCAAGTTGGGTCCTAAGAGGTTAGTCACAATAGGCTTGGCTACCCAAATGGTTCTTTTCTTGACACCACTTTGAGTACCAAAAAATTTGGCCACATTGCCAACCTTATCCTTCCCAAGAGAATATACATCATCAATAATAATTGGGTTGGATAAGTTACCACTAGTGCATGAAGAAGCGACGTGACCTTTTTCACGACATAGGTAGCAACGCCTACTCTTTACTTTCTTCTCACTTGATTTCTCAACTTGAGAAGCATTAGCTTGAGTTTTCTTGGGAAGAGGCCTTTCTTCAACTTGAGGTTGAGAATGAGGGTGAACTTGTGGCCGCTTCCCTTGTTGCTTATCACTAATGGCCTTCTTCTTCAATGGGCGAGATCTAACATGATGCCCTTCTACTTTGCACTTGAAGCAAACAATCTTGGCCGAATTCTTGACTTGTTCTTGGTCCTTCTTTTTGTTCATCTTGGACTTCTTCTTCTTGTTGGAGTTGAATCCAAGTCCACCTTTGTCATTGGGGGATTTTTGCACTCTCAAGATGTTGTTGAGTGTAAATTTCCCTTCATGACTCTTTTCCAAGTCTTTCTTCAAAGAATTGACTTGGGCCTTGAGCTCTTTGATTTCCTCTACATGGTTAGTCTCAACACAAGCACTAGAGGAAGTATAAGCTTCATTGTTAGAGCAACAAGGCAAGGAAAGCAATTCATCACAAGAGGTACCGACATTGTGAGTAGATGAATTACAAGGACTAGCACATGGCAATATAGCATTTTGACTAGAAGTAGTGCTAGTATCCACATGAGGCTCACTAGATGTTACCTTAGAAATCATGGCCTCATGAGCTATCTTTAGCACATTATGGGATACTAGAAGATCATCATGAGAGCTTGAGAGCTTTTCATGGCTTTCTTCCAATTTCTCATAATTTCTAGATAGCAACTCAAGTTGAGCCCGAAGCTCAACATTCTCCTTCAAAATGGATGCTTCACAAGTAATAGAGTTAGTAGCACAAGCATCATCAATAATAGCAAGAGGAGAAGGCAACTTTACAAGCTCTTTTGAATATGAAGCTTTAAGTTGAGCATGAGACTCGGTGAGTTTGATGAGCTCACTCTCAATGACCCTTGAGCCATTTTCGAGGTGCTCAAAGTCCTCAAGGAGTTTAGCATGCGCAACTTCAAGCTCCTCATTTTTAGTTTCAAAATCATTGGCCACCTCAAGAGCTCTATCACGAGATTCCCTCACTCTAGATAATTCTAGAGCAAAAGTCTCCTCAAGAGATTCCTTGGTGGTTTGTTCAAGTTCAAGAGCTTGAGAGAGGTCCGCAATCTCATTAGCGTAATCACGCTCATGACCCTCCATTTTATCAATGGTGACCTCATGCTCCTCCACTCTTCCGCACATCTTCACAAGTCCATTGTCACCACAATGGACGGCAAGCTTCAAGCATTTGATCTCTTCATGATGCTTCACTTGAACTTGCACACCGCAACATCTTCACAAGTCCATTGTCACCACAATGGACGGCAAGCTTCAAGCATTTGATCTCTTCATGATGCTTCACTTGAACTTGCACACCGCAACATCTTCACAAGTCCATTGTCGCCACAATGGACGGCAAGCTTCAAGCATTTGATCTCTTCATGATGCTTCACTTGAACTTGCACACCGCAACCTAACCCCACAAAGAACTCTCACGAAGATCATGGGTTAGTACACAAAGCGTAATTGACAATGCTTACCACACCATGGGATCGCTTGATCCCTCTTGGTACATCTTGTGCGCTTTGTGTGTTGATCAACTTGATTCACCCTTGACTTAGTCTTGATCAACCTTGACTCTTTCCAACTCTCTTCATTTGGATGATGTCTTGAAGGTAAACATGAATGATCACACAATCTTCTTCTTCAAGACATGCTTGCAATAAGCTCTACTCTCACATGACCAATCTTTGGATAATTCCTTAATAACACCTTGGTCACCACATAAACTCCTTGAAACCAACACATGGACTTCAAGAAATGCCTATGGACAAATCCTTCAAATATAACTCAAGGCAACCATTAGTCCATAGAGATTGTCATCAATTACCAAAACCAAACATGGGGGCACCGCATGTTCTTTCACCAGCCCCAGCCATCAAGCTGAGCTCACCATCACCGTGTTGCCTGCCCTAAGCTCACAAGCCGGTGGAAC
Source organism: Aegilops tauschii subsp. strangulata (assembly GCF_002575655.3). NCBI lineage: Eukaryota > Viridiplantae > Streptophyta > Magnoliopsida > Poales > Poaceae > Aegilops > Aegilops tauschii. The sequence continues at coordinate 486,542,884 of NC_053041.3, forward strand.
ATCCTTCCCGAACAAGGCCACAATAACCTTGATGTGCTGCTCGCGGAGAGGAGAGTCAAATATCTCCGCAAGCTCTGCAATGGTATCATCATTACCTTCTAGATGTTTCGGGACTAGTCCGAGTGCTCTCATGAGCATGTTTTCTGCCTGGGTGGCCTTCGTGGGGAGCGAGGACATCGCTCGTTTGGCCCCTCTAGTGGTGCGGCACGGCGTGAAGGGCTCTGCTTCTAGTCTCAGGGACGATTGCACTTCCTGAAGGAGAGGGGGCGCCAGCTTCCGTACAAGTGTGTTGCAAAACCACTTCAATTTACCAAAGGCCGCGATCTCCTGTGGCTTCATACCAGCGTTGCATGCCCCAAAGTCGCTCTGCATGTTGCAAGTTACGTGCGGAATGAGCTGGTTAGCCATGCCCTCCTGCATGGCCGCCACATGTCCGGTTTCCATCACTTCCCCTCCTGCCTGGGGATCTACGCCAATCATTGGGACCAACCCACCATCCACCTTGGACAGTGCACCTGTCTCGGCCAAACCAGCACGCATCGCCTGCTCCTCGATCTGCCTAGGTGGGGCCAGCATCGGATCCGATGTGGGGGGCACGGGCCCAATACGCATGTGGTTCACCGCCCTCACAATCATTGCACCATCCGTGTCTACCGTGCACTCTGGTCCCACCGGCCCCTCGGGTGGGGTGTTGGGCGTGGGGGCCGCGACAGCTGGCGATCCCTCAAAAGAACAAACCAAAGGCACGTCCATGATCCTGGCCGACCGGACAGCCTGTAGCCTTATCTCCTCGGGCCCACCAACGGTCTCCTCCGCAGTCTTGTCCAAGCGCACCGCCTGCGCAATGATTGGCACTTGATTAACCATCCGCTCATCCTGCATAATGATTGGCTCCTGGGTTCTCGCTCCTTCCAGAGAGCCCCGCTCAATCCGAACCAGGGCCGCCGCTTGCCTTGGCGATCCGCCCGCGCCACTGGAATTTGAAATTCAAACCGTCTCCGTCCCCTCCTACTCCTCTGACTAGGCCCAGCAGTGATCCGGTCAAAAGCGGACTGTCGCAATGTCAGCCTATCCTGCACGCAGACCCCTGGCCCACCACTTCTTCTCTCCCTAGCCAGAGCCATGGAAGGAATCTTCCACTCCGCCGGCGAGGCAAGGCCACGAACCGCACCGCCGGCGTAACTCCGACCACCGCCCTGGCCTCCAACATTGTCGCCCCGCAGGTCTCGGACCCCGTACTGCCAGCCGAAGCTCTGCGTGTTGGTGCCACCACCCATGTCCATCTCCAAGTCCGGCAAGCCGCTCTGGCCGCTGTCCGATGAACCGCCCAAGAACCAAGGTTCCTCCCCCTCCGGGAAGGAGATCAGCGCGTCCAGGTGTACGAGCACTTTGTATTGCAATGTCTTCGGCTGGAACAGAGCTCTCTGCTCCTCAGGCTCCGGAACCGCGAGCCAACGGCGGGTGGGGACCTGCTCCGGGTCCGCTGTCCAAGCGGTCAACTTGAACGCAGCGAGACCGTCCTGGCCGAGGTCTCCGGCGCGACGGAGTCGATGATACACGCCCCGCCCAGCAAACTCTCAATCACCTCCAACTCCCATGCATGTGGCGGAATCCCCTCGATGACCAGCCTCACCTTGAAACGCATGGCCGCAAACACTGCTTGCGATTGCCTGATCCATTGCCAGAACGACAGCCTCCGGCCGCGAAACTCCAACACCGGCCGCCTACTCATCAGATTCCGATCCTCCTGCCTCGCGAAAACCACCAAGAAGTCCTCCAGCCAGAACTTGTGAACTGAGATTCTATCCTTAGGGATGCCCATCTTGTCTTTCAGAGCGCGCCGCACTAGCTCAGGCGAGATCTCTGACCTGTCCCCACCAACGTACACCACCATGGCCTTGTTGAGGCAGAACTCGATGTCATCCATGGTGCGGGTTCTCCTAACCACGCACAGCTCCAACGGATCCATCGCCGGGTCAACAGCCATCTCCAAGCGTGGCGCAGCAAGATGTGGCCAAACCGGGTCAGAGCCCGGGTTAGACGAGGGCGGCGGGGGAGTGGGCATGGCCACCGAGCCATGCCTGGACGTCCCCGGCCCCACCGCGCCCACCGAGTCCGACCTGCGAGCAACCTTTGTCGCGACCTCGCGAGGGAGCTCCTCCATCGGCGACGGGCTGCGTGGCCGTTTGCACTGTGAGGCAACATGCCCTGAGAGACCGCAACGGAAACACACGACGTCGTTGGTGCAGTACTTCAGGAAGTGCCCTTTGGCCAGGCAGCGGAAGCACTTGTCCCGCATCTCCGGCAAGATCTCCTTACGCTCCGCCGAGGGACTACGCGAGGCCCCGGCAGGCAGCCCCGCGCCCACCCTCCTCTTCCACAAGGTCTTCTTGGAGGCAGGCATCTCTTGCCAGGGGATTAGCCGCCTGCACGTCTCCGCCGCCGCGCCAACAGGGAGTGCGGCTGGCGGCGCATCAGGGGCCAGCGGGCCAGCCACGGCGTCGACTGAACCCTCCAACGCCGAGGAGATCCCCAGGCCGGAGACGACGGGCCTCTACCGGGGGAACAAAGAGTTGACGGAACGAGGGCTCTCAGCCATGGCGAGAGAGGGGGGAAGGGGATGTGGGTTGCCGGCGCCGCCGGAGTGGAAGGCGGCGGTTTGGTGGACGCCGGCGTCAGAGTGATGCGTGGCGGGGGAGGGGCTCTCGCTCGGTCTCGCTCTCCGGGTGGTGATCTTTTGTCCACTCGCTCTTGCTTCTCTCTCTCTCCTTCACTACAAGAATTTTGAGAAATGGGTTTGATGTCAAACTACTATAACTATTGCATTATTAAAGAAGAAATTAATTCCTCAAAAAAAATAAAGAACAAAGATGTGGAATGGTGGTCAATAGACAGAAAGATCGTTCCATTTTTATTGCTCCTCAAAATATCACATATATCTTCCGGACATGGTAGAGAATGAAAGTTTCCATGTGTTATAATGCTCATACTTGTAATTGGAAACTTACCGAAGGAGACCTATCACTTTGTAGTAAAAACAATAGAACTCCACACAATTTTCAAATCAAGCTTGCCTAAAATTAAGATTGTAAAATAGCTCAAGCTTATTTTTTTGGATTTTGTTTTTTCATATATTTCTATTATCTATTATCTAATTCACCACGCAAAGCATGATAGCTCAATTTCATCACTTTAAATATGAGGTTGCTTACTACACATACCATGTGGTTAAAATAGCTCAAGCTTGTCAAGCGTGTTGTCATCCAAGAGAAAGTGCAACACTTGTTTCTCCACGTGTAGTGGGCGCGGCAAAAGCTCCAAGCATTCTTGTCATCAATTGACAGTCCTCATCACAACCAAGTTTAGGAATGAATCGCTGCTACCTCTTGAGCACTGGGTTGGTTTTCCCTTGAAGAGGAAAGGGTGATGCAGCAAAGTAGCGTAAGTATTTCCCTCAGTTTTTGAGAACCAAGGTATCAATCCAGTAGGAGGCTACGCGTGAGTCCCTCGCACCTACACAAACAAATAAATCCTCGCAACCAACGCGATAAGGAGTTGTCAATCCCTACACTGTCACTTACGAGAGTGGGATCTGATAGATATGATAGGAAAGTATTTTTGGTATTTTTGTGATAAAGATGCAAAGTAAAATAAAAGCAAAAGAAAACCGGCAAAAGAAATAGCTTGTTGTTGGAAGATTAATATGATGGAAAATAGACTCGGGGGCCATAGGTTTCACTAGTGGCTTCTCTCAAGAGCATAAGTATTTTACGGTGGGTGAACAAATTACTGTTGAGCAATTGACAGAATTGAGCATAGTTATGAGAATATCTAGGTATGATCATGTATATAGGCATCACGTCCGAGACAAGTAGACCGACTCCTGCCTGCATCTACTACTATTACTCCACACATCGACCGCTATCCAGCATGCATCTAGAGTATTAAGTTCATAAGAACAGAGTAACGCCTTAAGCAAGATGACATGATGTAGAGGGATAAACTCATGCAATATGATATAAACCCCATCTTGTTATCCTCGATGGCAACAATACTATATGTGCCTTGCTGCCCCTATTGTCACTGGGAAAGGACACTGCAAGATTGAACCCAAAGCTAAGCACTTCTCCCATTGCAAGAAAGATCAATCTAGTAGGCCAAACCAAACTGATAATTCAAAGAGACTTGCAAAGATAACCAATCATACATAAAAGAATTCAGAAAATTCAAATATTGTTCATAGATAAACTTGATCATAAACCCACAATTCATCGGTCTCAACAAACACACGGCAAAAGAAGATTACATCGAATAGATCTCCACAAGAGAGGGGGAGAACATTGTATTGAGATCCAAAAAGAGAGAAGAAGCCATCTAGCTAATAACTATGGACCCTAAGGTCTGAGGTAAACTACTCACACTTCATCGGAGAGGCTATGGTGTTGATTTAGAAGCCCTCCGTGATCGATGCCCCCTCCGGCGAAGCTCCGGAACAGGCCCCAAGATGGGATCTCATGGTGTAGCGACCCGACCTCAAACGGTCAAGTCTCTGTGCTTCAGTGTCATCCCTGGATCGGTAATGCTGACACACACAGTACTCGAAGGATTTATAACATAGTAGCAATCACACACTTATTACATCGAATGTCTCATAAGAGAACTTATTACAATAAATATGGCTTAAGGCCATCTAATACGATAACAGCGGAAGGCTTGGAAAATAAAGTGAGTCCATCAACTCCAACGTCATAGCTGAGCTGCACGGCAACGACCTAACGAACCTTACTCCTCGTCTGAAAAGTCTGCAACATAATACATTGCAGCCCGAAAATGGGTCAGCACATGAAATATGCTGGCAATATAACACAGTAGAGCAAGAACAGAATAATGCTATCACTACATGCATATTTGGCTGGTGGAAAGCTCTATGGTTATAGTTTTGCGAAAAGCCAATTTTTCCCTACAACAAAGGAATAAATTTTATTTTAACTATCATGGTAGTTGAAACATCATTGAGAAGGTTCCTCCAACTCAATCCCAATTAAAAGTAATTATCAACCCAACAATATTAATTTAGAGGGATGAGATACTTAGGATAATCCAAGTACTAGATACTCAAGATGTCCATAACCGGGGACACACCTAACCATGATTAGATTGTACACTCTGCAGAGGTTTGCGCAGTTTTCCCCACAAGACTCGATCTCCTCCGTGGATTTCTCGCACTACATGGTGTTTGAGAAACGGATGACCGAGACACAGTCTTTCAGAAACATTAACTCTTTACTCCGGGCAGACCATACCAACCTACATCCCTCTACCTGCCGATCCACCTCTTCAAGAGATCATGCAACTTACTCAACTATGCTAGAGCCCATAATAGCTTGTGGCTGCACACGGAAGTTTCTAGCATGAAAATATCTCAGTTCCCTTTGAGCCTGGGTGGCGGACCTTAGGATTATCACACGGGTACTCCGGGATATCCTAGGACAACACTGGATTCTCCAGGTGCCCGACAAGCAATCCACCCATATGTGTATTAAAGTTGCCACCTTAAGTTGAACCATTAATTAACAATCTCACATCTGTCATGGATTCACTCACCCAAACCACGTCTACGAGCATAGCATAGCAATATAAGCAATACGTAGAAGTAACTCCCAAGGGTTTGAATATAACAGGGCAATAGGTTCCACCTCATCAACTACTTCCCAATACCCACAAGTTAATCACATCCTAATCATGCAATGTTTGAGGATTGGAACTAATGCATAAAAACTGGGTATGAAAGGAGTATGATCAATGTGTTACTTGCCTTGCTGACGATCCGCAAAACCTAGGGACTCGTAGTAGCACGCTTCGCACCCCGGGAATTCTATCGCAAACAAACAATAGCATACATAAGCATTCAAGCAAAGATGCATGGGCAAAACTCAAATAAGAATAATTGACCAAAAAGTTCAATTTAAGAACTCCGGTTTGCGAAAAGAATCAAATCAAATGGAGCAACGAAACTCAAACTGCGAAAGAAACAAGATCCGTTTACTAATCTGAACTAAAGTCAAATTTTACAGTACCAAAATCTTGTTCAAGTTGATTAAACAGAAAGAGGGTTTCGAGATGAAGATCTAGGCGCTTGAATCGCATGATTCTGATAAACGAGCGAAAAGATAAACTGAAACGAATATCGGATCAGAGATCGCGATCGAAAATAATCGCGAAAAAACCCGAGAAAAAGAAAAACTGACGAACAGGATAACGAACGAACGTTCGCTGTCTGCGACTAACGAGTGAACACCGTTCGTTAAAACAAACATACGGACGAACGTCCGCTAAATAAACTAAACCGGGAAAAAGATTAAAACCGATCTATCCTAAAAAAATGAACCTAGGGTTTTCTAAAAAACCGGATCGGTTTTAAAATAAAACCGAATGGCGGCAACGGCGGTTTATACCTCCGGCGAGGTCCGGCGAGGCGGGGTGGCTCCAACGAGGTGGGCTGCGGCGCCGGCGGCGCGGCGCTAGGCAGCGGGGCGGCGACGGCAGCGGCGGCGCGGGCTAGGCGGCGGCGCTGGCGGCGGGGTTCGGCGGGCGGCGGGGTTCGGGTGGTGGTGAGGGGTTCCGGGGGCGGCGTATATAAAGGAGGGGGGCTAGCTTGGGGGAGGGGGCAAGGCGACGCGGGAGAGTCCTGGCCGGACTCGGCGTCGCGGGCGACAGCTGTCTCCCGGTCTCCTGGAGGGAGACGAGGCGCGGGGCGGTTGGGCCGGCTCGGCTGGGCTTTGGCCCACTCGGGCGCTGAAGATTTTTTTATAAATAATTTCGCTGAAACTTAAATAAATCCTAGAAAATAAAATAAAAATCTAAAAATGCCAAAACAAATTTTCACCGTCTAAATAAAATATTTAGAACGAGATGAACATTTTCTTGGCCCTAAAATGCAATTTTGAAAAACGTGCAATTTTTCTAATGCAAATAAAATAACAATAAAATTCGAATAAAATCAAATATTTGATTTTAATATTTTTCCTCCAATATTTCAATTATTTTGGAGAAGTCATATTTTCTCCTCTCATATATTTTAATATGAAATATTTTCGGAGAGAAAAATAATTTAAACCAATAATCCTCGTTTCAATATTTGATAAAACTCAAATATGAAAACAGGGAAATCCCCAACTCTCTCCGAGGGTCCTTGAGTTGCTTAGGATTTCGAGGATCCCAAAACGAAATGCAAATAAAATATGATATGCATGAATGATCTATGTATAACATTCCAAATTGAAAATTTGGGATGTTACAAACCTACCCCCCTTAAGATGAATCTCGCCCTCGAGATTCGGGTTGGCTAGAAAATAGGTGCGGGTGGTCTTTGCGAAGATAATCCTCTCGTTCCCAGGTGGCTTCATCCTCGGTATGGTGGCTCCACTGAACTTTGCAAAACTTGATAACCTTGCTGCGGGTGACTCGGCTGGCAAATTCAAGAATCCTGACTGGCTTCTCCTCATAGGTCAGATCACTGTCCAACTGAATCGCCTCCAAGGGTACTGTATCTCTTAACGGTATATCGGCCATCTCAGCATGACACTTCTTCAGCTGTGAAACATGAAACAGATCATGAACTCCTGACAGTCCTTCAGGTAACTCCAACTTGTAAGCAACTTCTCCCATACGTTGCAAAACACGATACGGTCCTAAAAATCTCGGGGCTAACTTTCCCTTGACTCCAAAACGTTTCACTCCTCGCAAGGGTGACACTCGCATATATGCTCTGTCTCCAATTTCATAGGTTACCTCCTTGCATTTCGAATCTGCATAACTCTTCTGCCTGGACTGAGCTACCTTCAGTCTATCTCGGATCAACTTAACTTTCTCTTCAGACTCCTTGATCAGGTCTGGTCCAAACAACTGTCGGTCTCCAACTTCATCCCACATCAACGGTGTTCTGCACCTTCGTCCATACAGGGCTTCGAACGGTGCCATCTTCAAACTGGCTTGGTAGCTATTGTTGTATGAGAACTCCGCGTAGGGCAAATTGTCATCCCAACTATATCCATAATATAGCGCACAGGCCCTCAACATGTCCTCCAGAATCTGGTTGACTCTCTCGATCTGTCCATCCGTCTGCGGGTGAAATGATGTACTGAACTCTAATCTCGTTCCCAAAGTCTGGTGCAGTTGATGCCAAAACTTTGAGGTAAACTGTGTTCCTCTATCTGATACGATGGTCCTCGAAACTCCATGTAGACATATGATCCTGGTCATGTATATCTTTGCCAACTTCGCACTTGTATAGGTTGTTTTCACTGGGATAAAGTGAGCCACTTTGGTCAAGCGATCAACTACTACCCATATAGAATCATATACTGATTTGGTCCTGGGCAATCCAGTGATGAAATCCATGCCAAGTTTACCCCACTTCCATTCGGGCATCGGCATAGGCTGTAACAATCCTGCTGGCTTTTGATGCTCTGCCTTCACTCTCTGACATACATCACATATGGCTACATACTCGGCAATATCCTTCTTCATACCAGTCCACCAGAAACGTTCCCTCAAATCCAAATACATCTTGGTGTTTTCGGGGTGTATTGAGTATGGTGAGTCATGAGCCTCCTGAAGTATTAACTTCCTGATCTCTGTGTTATTGGGCACATAAACACGGTCCTCAAACCATAAGGTGTCGTGCTCATCCTCACGAAAACCTTTGGCCTTTCCTTTGGTCATTCTTTCTTTTATCTCGGCAATCTCTTTGTCATCCTTTTGAGCTTCCCGAATCTTTCCTAACAATGTAGACTGAACTTCCATTGTTGCAACAAAACCTCTAGGAACAATCTCCAATCGAAGTTCCCTGAGATCCTCTGCTAACTCCTTTGGCAATCCCGTGCTCACAGGGTGTTAGCATAACTCTTCCAACTCAAGGCATCTGCTACGACATTGGCCTTGCCTGGATGATAGTGCAACTTCATGTCATAATCCTTTATAAGCTCCAACCATCTCCTCTGCCTAAGGTTCAGCTCCTTCTGTGTGAAAATGTACTTCAAACTCTTATGATCCGTGTACACATCACAACGATTTCCAATAAGGTAATGTCTCCAAGTCTTGAGCGCATGCACTACTGCTGCTAACTCCAAATCATGCGTGGCATAATTCAATTCATGCGGTTTTAGTTGTCGTGAGGCATACGAAACAACTCTTCTGTCCTGCATAAGCACACTTCCAAGTCCTAGGCGAGAGGCGTCGCAATACACTTGGAAATCCTTGCGTATATCCGGTAGAATCAGCACTGGGGCTGTAGTCAAACGTTTCTTTAACTCCTGAAAACTTGCCTTACATTCTTCCGTCCATTTAAATTTGGTATCCTTCTTCAATAACTCCGTCATTGGCTTTGCAATCTCGGAAAAATTCTCAATGAATCTTCGGTAGTATCCCGCGAGTCCAAGAAAACTGCGGATCTCGCTAACTGAAGTGGGTGCCAACCATTCAGTGACTGACTGAACCTTGGTGGGGTCTACTGCTATACCTTCTCCTGATATAACATGTCCAAGGAATCTGACTTCCTTCAACAAAAACTCACATTTGCTGAACTTGGCATACAACTGGTGTTCCCTGAGTTTCTCGAGAACTAAACGCAAATGCTCTTCGTGCTCCTCCTCATTCTTCGAGTATACCATTATATCATCAATGAACACCACAACAAATTTATCCAAATATTCCATGAACACTTTGTTCATCATGCTCATGAAATAGGCAGGGGCGTAGTCAGTCCAAATGACATGACCGTATATTCATACAACCCGTACCGTGTGGTGAATGTTGTCTTTGGTATATCCTTCTCTCGAATCTTCAGCTGGTGATATCCTGATCGCAGATAGATCTTTGAAAACACCTTAGCTCCTTGCAGCTGGTCAAACAAATCATTGATCATCGGCAGTGGGTATTTGTTCTTGATCGTCACCTCATTTAACGCACGATAATCAACAACCATTCTTGGAGACTTATCCTTCTTCTCAACCAAAAGCACTGGGGCTCCCCATGGTGATGAACTCCGTTGAATGTAACCTTTCTCCAATAACTCCTTGATCTGCTTCTTAATCTCCTCCAGATCATTCACGGGCATCCGGTAGGGTCTCTTTGATATTGGCCCTGTACCTGGCAATAGCTCTATCAAAAACTCGATGTCACGATCCGGTGGCATGCCTGGTAACTCCCCTGGAAAAACATCCGGGTAATCCTTCACTACAGGCACTTCCTCCTGAACAACTCCCGTGAGGGTATTTACTTGGCTCCTCCTAGGCGCATGCCTAGATACATACTTAATCCTTTTTCCCTCCGGGGTGGTGAGATAAATCGAGTTACTAGCACAGTCAATGCTTCCTCCATACTTTGACATCCAGTCCATGCCTAATATCACATCCAATCCTTGTGACTCCAAAATTATTAGGTCTGACGGGAAAACATGGCTACCAATGGTTAGGGGTATCTGGTGGGTTTAGAGGGGAGATATTAGAATAGAAAAGGGGTCTAGTGAGAAAGCAGTACCCATATGCACATGAGACAAACACAATCATTTCACTCAATCAATCAAGCAAGGGTATACAAATGGTCTAGAACTATTGTTAAAAGTGCTCAACTACTACTATATACATGGGGGAATACTACTAATCATTTGGTGGTCATCTAGAAATTTTGATCGGTGGAAGACTCCATGATGTCTGCTCCAGCTTCGTCTTCAAAGTCATCATCACTGGGGTCGGAGTCGGTGTCGTCGATGATGATGTAGTTCTCCGGGCAAGTGGAATCGTCGTCCTCTCCTCCTGGCGCGGGGTCTCCCATCAATACTCCAATCTTCCTTATCAAGTCGTCATTCTTCTCCAATAGTGTTGCAATTTCCTCCTCATATCCATCGCGTGTAGACTTGAGTTCTTCTTCCAGCTCGATGATCCTTGTCTTTGCCTTCTTCAAATCTATCATGTCTGCGCACATCTGATTCTCCTGGCGTCGAATGTGTTGGTTTAACTCCTGGATGAAAGCTGCAATGGATCTGTCCTTCTTGGTGCTGATCATCTCCCATTGCTCATCTCGGCGCCCACATATCTGGTAGATAGTGTCCTTGAGATCCTTGTTGTAGACTTCTCCAATGCGTCCCATGGTAATGTGGGCTGCCATGCTCTTGCGTAGGCTCCAGGTGGATGCTTCAAAAGAAAATTCTATGGGCTTAGTGGTTGGCGAGAACGTCCTTCCTGGAACTTGAACTTGAATCATCCAGCACTCCTCTTCTGGTAAAGTGGCATTGTAAGTCCCGGTGAAGCTTGGTATTCCGATGTTCAGGTACCTAGTGACTTCCTTCAAGTGGCGTCCAAAGGGTGTGTCTTCATCCGGCTGTGCAAACTTGTTCTTCAAATCCGCCATCCTAAAGAGTAGAAAATGGAGAGGGGTCAGAAATGAGTAGAGAAGAGTGACCTATGGCTTATCTTAGTGGTCGTGTCCTACACTCAGCGTGTGCTCTGATACCATCTTGTAGCGACCCGACCTCAAACGGTCAAGTCTCTGTGTTTCAGTGTCATCCCTCGATCGGTAATGCTGACACACACAGTACTCGAAGGATCTATAATAGAGTAGCAATCACACACTTATTACATCGAATGTCTCAGAAGAGAACTTATTACAATAAATATGGCTTAAGGCCATCTAATACGATAACAGCGGAAGGCTTGGAAAATAAAGTGAGTCCATCAACTCCAACGGCATAGCTGACCTGCACGACAACGACCTAACGAACCTTACTTCTCGTCTGAAAAGTCTGCAACATAATACGTTGCAGCCCGAAAATGGGTCAGCACATGGAATATGCTGGCAATATAACACAGTAGAGCAAGAACAGAATAATGCTATCACTACATGCATATTTGGCTGGTGGAAAGCTCTATGGTTATAGTTTTGCGAAAAGCCAATTTTTCCCTACAACAAAGGAATAAATTTTATTTTAACTATCATGGTAGCTGAAACATCATTGAGAAGGTTCCTCCAACTCAATCCTAATTAAAAGTAATTATCAACCCAACAATATTAATTTAGAGTGATGAGATACTTAGGATAATCCAAGTACTAGATACTCAAGATGTCCATAACCGGGGACACGGCTAACCATGATTAGATTGTACACTCTGCAGAGGTTTGCACACTTTTCCCCACAAGACTCGATCTCCTCCATGGATTTCTTGCACTACATGGTGTTTGAGAAATGGATGACCGAGACACAGTCTTTCAGAAACATTAACTCTTTACTCCGGGCAGACCATACCAACCTACATCCCTCTACCTACTGATCTACCTCTTCAAGAGCTCATGCAACTTACTCAACTATGCTAGAGCCCATAATAGCTTGTGGCTGCACACGGAAGTTTCTAGCATGAAAATATCTCAGTTCCCTTTGAGCCTGGGTGGCGGACCTTAGGATTATCACACGGGTACTCCGGGATATCCTAGGACAACACTGGATTCTCCAGGTGCCCGACAAGCAATCCACCCATATGTGTATTAAAGTTGCCACCTTAAGTTGAACCATTAATTAACAATCTCACATCTGTCATGGATTCACTCACCCAAACCACGTCTACGAGCATAGCATAGCAATATAAGCAATACGTAGAAGTAACTCCCAAGGGTTTGAATATAACAGGGCAATAGGTTCTACCTCATCAACTACTTCCCAATACCCACAAGTTAATCACATCCTAATCATGAAATGTTTGAGGATTGGAACTAATGCATAAAAACTGGGTATGAAAGGAGTATGATCAATGTGTTACTTGCCTTGCTGAGGATCCACAAAACCTAGGGACTCGTAGTAGCACGCTTCACACTCCGGGAATTCTATCGCAAACAAACAATAGCATACATAAGCATTCAAGCAAAGATGCACGGGCAAAACTCAAATAAGAAGAATTGACCAGAAAGTTCAACTTAAGAACTCCGGTTTGCGAAAAGAATCAAATCAAACGGAGCAACGAAACTCAAAGTGCAAAAGAAACAAGATCCGTTTACTAATCTGAACTAAAGTCAAATTTTACAGTACCAAAATCTTGTTCAAGTTGATTAAACAGAAAGAGGGTTTTGAGACGAAGATCTAGGCGCTTGAATCGCCTGATTCCGATAAACGAGCGAAAAGATACACTGAAACAAAAATCGGGTCAGAGATCGCGATCGAAAATAATCGCGAAAAAACCCGAGAAAAAGAAAAACTGACGAACAGGCTAACGAACGAACGTTCGCTGTCTGCGGCTAACAAGTGAACACCGTTCGTTAAAACAAACATACGGACGAACGTCCGCTAAATAAACTAAACCGGGAAAAAGATTAAAACTGATCTATCCTAAAAAAATGAACCTAGGGTTTTCTAAAAAAACCGGATCGGTTTTAAAATAAAACCGAATGGCGGCAACGGCGGTTTATACCTCCGGCGAGGCGGGGTAGCTCCGGTGAGGTGGGCTGCGGCGGCGAGGTGCGCGGGCGGCGGCGGCAGGCGGCGGCGCGGCGCTAGGCGGCGGGGCGGCGACGGCAGCGGCGACGCGGGCTAGGCGGCGGCGCTTGCGGCGGGGTTCGGGTGGTGGTGAGGGGCTCCGGGGCCGGCGTATATAAAGGAGGGGGTCTAGCTTGGGGGAGGGGGCAAGACGTCGCGGGAGAGTCCTGGCCGGACTCGGCGTCGCGGGCGACGGCGGTCTCCCGGTCTCCTGGAGGGAGACGAGGCGCGGGGCGGTTGGGCCGGCTCGGCTGGGCTTCTGCCCAGTCGGGCGCTGGAGATTTTTTTTATAAATAATTTCGCCGAAACTTAAATAAATCCTATAAAATAAAATAAAAATCTAAAAATGCCAAAACAAAATTTCACCGTCTAAATAAAATATTTAGAACGAGATGAACATTTTCTTGGCCCTAAAATGCAATTTTGAAAAACGTGCAATTTTCTACTGCAAATAAAATTCGAATAAAATCAAATATTTGATTTTAATATTTTTCCTCCAATATTTCAATTATTTTGGAGAAGTCATATTTTCTCCTCTCATATATTTTAATATGAAATATTTTCGGAGAGAAAAATAATTAAAACCAATAATCCTCGTTTCAATATTTGATAAAACTCAAATATGAAAACAGGGAAATCCCCAACTCTCTCCAAGGGTCCTTGAGTTGCTTAGGATTTTGAGGATCCCAAAATGAAATGCAAATAAGATATGATATGCATGAATGATCTATGTGTAACATTCCAAATTGAAAATTTGGGATGTTACACACGGGTACAGAAGGTTGCGGCGGTGGAATTAGGTTTTTGGCTCCGTATCCAGTAGTTTGGGGGTACGTAGGTATATATAGGAGGAAGGAGTACGTCGGTGGAGCAACGTGGGGCCCGCGAGGGTGGAGGGCGCGCCCAGGGGGGGTAGGCGCGCCCCCTACCTCGTGGCTTCCTGGTAGCTTTCTTGACGTAGGGTCCAAGTCCTCTGGATCACGTTCGTTCCGAAAATCACGTTTCCGAATGTTTCATTCCGTTTGGACTCCGTTTGATATTCTTTTTCTGCGAAACTCTGAAATAGGCAAAAAACAGCAATTCTGGCTGGGCCTCGGGTTAATAGGTTAGTCCCAAAAATAATATAAAAGTGTATAATAAAGCCCAATAATGTCCAAAACAGAAGATAATATAGCATGGAGCAATAAAAAATTATAGATACGTTGGAGACGTATCAAGCATCCCCAAGCTTAATTCCTGCTCGTCCTCGAGTAGGTAAATGATAAAAACAGAATTTTTGATGTGGAATGCTACTTGGCATAATTTCAATGTAATTCTTCTTAATTGTGGTATGAATATTTAGATCCGAAAGATTCAAGATAAAAGTTCATATTGACATAAAAATAATAATACTTCAAGCATACTAACTAAGCAATTATATCCTCTCAAAATAACATGGCCAAAGAAAGTTCATCCCTACAAAATCATATAGTTTAGTCATGCTCCATTTTCGTCACACAAGAATGCTCTCATCATGCACAACCCCGATGACAAGCCAAGCAATTGTTTCATACTTTACTAATCTCAAACTTTTTCAACCTTCACGCAATACATGAGTGTGAGCCATGGACATAGCACTTTGGGTGGAATAGACTATGATGATGGGGGTTATGTGGAGAAGACAAAAAAAGGAGAAAGTCTCACATCAACGAGGCTAATCAATGAGCTATGGAGATGCCCATCGATTGATGTTAATGCGAGGAGTAGGGACTGCCATGCAACGGATGCACTAGAGCTATAAATATATGAAAGCTCAACAAAAGAAACTAAGTGGGTGTGCATCCAACTTGCTTGCTCACGAAGACTGAGGGCACTTGAGGAGGCCCATTGTTGGAATATACAAGCCAAGTTCTATAATGAAAAATTCCCACTAGTATATGAAAGTGACAAAACAAGAGACTCTCTATTATGAAGATCATGGTGCTACTTTGAAGCACAAGTGTGGTAAAAGGATAGTAACATTGTCCCTTCTCTCATTTTTTTGGGCCTTCTCTTTTTTTATGGCCTTTCTCTTTTTTTATTCCTCACTTGGGACAATGCTCTAGAAAATGATGATCATCACACTTCTATTTATTTACAACTCAATGATTACAACTCGATACTAGAACATAGTATGACTCTATATGAATGCCTCCGGCGGTGTACCGGGATATGCAATGAACCAAGAGTGACATGTATGAAATAATTATGAATGGTGACTTTGCTACAAATACTATGTCAACTACATGATCATGCAAAGCAATATGACAATGATGAACGTGTCATGATAAACAGAATGGTGGAAAGTTGCATGGCAATATATCTCGTAATGGCTATGGAAATGCCATAATAGGTAGGTATGGTGGCTGTTTTGAGGAAGATATAAGGAGGTTTATTTGTGAAAGAGCGTATCATATCACGGGGTTTGGATGCACCGGTGAAGTTTGCACCAACTCTCAATGTGAGAAAGGGCAATGCACGGTACCGAAGAGGCTAGCAATGGTGAAAAGGTGAGAGTGCGTATAATCCATGGACTCAACATTAGTCATGAAGAACTCACATTCTTATTGAAAAATCTACAAGTCATAAAAAACCAAGCACTATGCGCATGCCCCTAGGGGGATAGATTGGTAGGAAAAGACCATCGCTCGTCCCCGACCGCCACTCATAAGGAGGACAATCAAAGAACACCTCATGTTTCAAATTTGTTACATAACGTTTACCATACGTGCATGCTACGGGACTTGCAAACTTCAACACAAGTATTTCTCAAATTCACAACTACTCAACTAGCACAACTTTAATATCACTACCTCCATGTCTCAAAACAATCATCAAGCATCAAACTTCTCTTAGTATTCAAAACACTCATAAGAAAGTTTTTACTATTCTTGAATACCTAGCATATTCATCAACTTTAATATCTAATGTTTTGATCTCTTCAATCCCACTTTTATCAATTTTAACATCAAGATCTAAAAACTCCAAATTTTTGGAACGCCTTCTAGGTAAAGGTGGATCATGTTCAGTCCCATCATTATCAAGATTCATATTGCGAAACAAAGATTTAATAGGGGACACATCAATAACTTTTAGATCTTCATCTTTGTTTTCATAAAAATTAGAAGAACACACTTTTATAAAGCAATCTTTCTTAGCACGCATCCTAGCGGTTCTTTCTTTGCACTCATCAATGGAAATTCTCATGGCTTTGAGAGACTCATTGATATCATGCTTAGGTGGAATAGATCTAAGTTTCAAAGAATCAACATCAAGAGAAATTCTATCAACGTTCCTAGCCAATTCATCAACTTTAAGCAATTTTTCTTCAAGCAAAGCATTGAAATTCTTTTGCGAATTCATAAATTCCTTAACACTAGTATCAAATTCAGAGGGCATCTTATTAAAGTTTCCATAAGAATTGTTGTAGGAATTACCATAATTATTAGAGGAATTACTAGGATAAGGCCTAGGATTAAAGTTTCCTCTATATGCGTTGTTACCAAAATTATTCCTACCAACAAAATTCACATCCATAGATTCATTATTATTCTCAATCAAAGTAGACAAAGGCATGTCATTAGGATCAGAAGAAACACTCTTAGTAGCAAATAATTTCATAAGTTCATCCATCTTTCCACTCAAAACATTAATTTCTTCTATCGCATGCACTTTTTTATTAGTAGATCTTTCAGTGTGCCATTGAGAATAATTAACCATAATATTATCTAGGAGTTTAGTAGCTTCTCCTAAAGTGATTTCCATAAAAGTGCCTCCCGCGGCCGAATCTAAAAGATTTATAGAAGCAAAATTCAATCCGGCATAAATTTTTTGTATAATCATCCACAAATTCAAACCATGAGTGGGGCATTTACGTATCATTAATTTCATCCTCTCCCAAGCTTGTGCAACATGTTCATGATCAAGTTGTTTAAAATTCATGATATCGTTTCTAAGAGAGATGATTTTAGCGGGAGGAAAATACTTAGAGATGCATCCTTGCACTTGTTCCAAGAATCAATACTATTTTGAGGCAAAGACGAAAACCAAGCTTTAGCACGATCTCTAAGCGAAAAAGGAAATAGCTTCAATTTAACAATATCATTGTCAACATCTTTCTTCTTTTGCATATCACACAAATCAACGAAGCTATTTAGATGAGTAGCGGCATCTTCACTAGGAAGGCCGGCGAATTGATCTTTCATAACAAGATTCAACAAGGCAGCATTGATTTCACAAGATTCAGTATTGGTAAGAGGAGCAATCGGAGTGCTAAGGAAATAATTATTGTTGGTATTGGTAAAGTCACATAATTTGGTATTATCTTGAGCCATCGTGACAAACAAGCAATCCAACACACGAGCAAACAAGAAGCAAGCGAAAAAGAGGCGAACGAAAAAGAGAGGGCGAATAAAACGACAAAGGTGAAGTGGGGGGAGAGGAAAACGAGAGGCAAATGGCAAATAATGTAATGCGGGAGATAAGGGTTTGTGATGGGTACTTGGTATGTTGACTTTTGCGTAGACCTCCCCGGCAACGGCTCAGAAATCCTTCTTGCTACCTCTTGAGCACTGCGTTGGTTTTCCTTTGAAGAGGGAAGGGTGATGCAGCAAAGTAGCGTAAGTATTTCCCTCAGTTTTTGAGAACCAAGGTATCAATCCAGTAGGAGGCTACGCGCGAGTCCCTCGCACCTACACAAACAAATAAATCCTCGCAACCAACGCGATAAGGGTTGTCAATCCCTACACGATCACTTACGAGAGTGAGATCTGATAGATATGATAGGATAATATTTTTGGTATTTTTGTGATAAAGATGCAAAGTAAAATAAAAGCAAAATAAAAATAGCAACAGAAATAGCTTGTTGTTGGAAGATTAATATGATGGAAAATAGACCCGGGGGCCATAGGTTTCACTAGTGGCTTCTCTCAAGAGCATAAGTATTTTACAGTGGGTGAACAAATTACTGTTGAGCAATTGACAGAACTGAGCATAGTTATGAGAATATCTAGGTATGATCATGTATATAGGCATCACATCCGAGACAAGTAGACCGACTCCTGCCTGCATCTACTACTATTACTCCACACATCGACCGCTATCCAGCATGCATCTAGAGTATTAAGTTCATAAGAACAGAGTAACGCCTTAAGCAAGATGACATGATGTAGAGGGATAAACTCATGCAATATGATATAAATCCCATCTTGTTATCCTCGATGGCAACAATACTATACGTGCCTTGCTGCCCCTATTGTCACTGGGAAAGGACACCGCAAGATTGAACCCAAAGCTAAGCACTTCCCCCATTGCAAGAAAGATCAATCTAGTAGGCCAAACCAAACTGATAATTCGAAGAGACTTGCAAAGATAACCAATCATACATAAAAGAATTCAGAAGATTCAAATATTGTTCATAGATAAACTTGATCATAAACCCACAATTCATCGGTCTCAACAAACACACCACAAAAGAAGATTACATCGAATAGATCTCCACAAGAGAGGGGGAGAACATTTTATTGAGATCCAAAAAGAGAGAAGAAGCCATCTAGCTAATAACTATGGACCCGAAGGTCAGAGGTAAACTACTCACACTTCATCGGAGAGGCTATGGTGTTGATGTAGAAGCCCTCCGTGATCGATGCCCCCTCCGGTGGAGCTCCGGAACAGGCCCCAAGATGGGATCTCACGGGTACAGAAGGTTGCGGCAGTGGAATTAGGTTTTTGGCTCCGTATCTGGTAGTTTGGGGGTACGTAGGTATATATAGGAGGAAGGAGTACATCGGTGGAGCAACATGGGGCCCACGAGGGTGGAGGGCGCGCCCAGGGGGGTAGGCGCGCCCCCTACCTTGTGGCTTCCTGGTAGCTTTCTTAACGTAGGGTCCAAGTCCTCTGGATCACGTTCGTTCCGAAAATCAGGTTCCCGAAGGTTTCATTCCGTTTGGACTCCGTTTGATATTCTTTTTCTGCGAAACTCTTAAATAGGCAAAAAACAGCAATTCTGGGCTGGGCCTCCGGTTAATAGGTTAGTCCCAAAAATAATATAAAAGTGTATAATAAAGCCCAATAATGTCCAAAACAGAAGATAATATAGCATGGAGCAATCAAAAATTATAGATACGTTGGAGACGTATCAACCGCCACCAGAACAGGCCCGCGGGAGCATCCATGAAGTGGTCGAGAGGAGGCAATGTTCGTCACCGTAGTAGATGATGGAGACAAGCACGCAACGAGCCAGTCGAAGGGTCCATCAAGGAAGGCAAACACCTCCAAATCAAGAGCAAGACCACCCCCTAGGTTTTCTTTTCGAGAAGGAGGATAACCCACAGCCTCTGCATCGAGAGATGCACACAGCCGTATATTATTTATTATTCACAGTCCAATAGTCGAACAACATCGGAAGTAACTCCACCAGATAGACACTAACCCTATGATAAAACACAAAAACAAAACGAAAAATGCACAAGTCCTAGGTAATCCTTGAAGAAGGAACCATCGCATGTGCGCCGGTGTTTGCAAGAAAGTACATGCTCCGAAGAGCCGTGTGGAGGGGTGATTGGTACCGGCTTCTGGGCAAATTAGGTGCAACCCATAGCCATGGAACAAGGAGATTAGGTACAGGAAATTATCTGCACCTCCGAAGAGCGCATATTAGTTGTAGTCCACCAAGGAACAACGAGAAACTATCCCACATAACCACGCTAAAATCTTAGGGTACAGGTTAGGCATATCCATATAAAAGGAAAACAAAAACTCTTCAATCTCAAGACGAGTCTATGTCTTTGCCTCAGGAATGTAAATGCTAGAATTTCTATACGAATGAGAGCACTATCCTATTTATACTAGGTACATCCCTCCTTGGATAAGGTGTGAAAACATTTTATGAAGACTTAAGGTAATTGGTGGCTTCCCTGAGAAGGTAACATCGTCAGCTTAGAGAGTTTTCTTAAAAAGTTTGTCGAATGCTCGCGCGGCTCTTGGCAACATGGACACCTCCCACCAAACTGACAATTACATTTGCTACAACTCCAAAAGATACAATGTCTGTTGGGTTTGTAAAGTAGACTTGAATGAGGTCCTATTGATGCACCACATGATTTCGTTTCACTTTGACGTGGGTGAAACAACAAAGGTCTAGAGGTAGGTGTTGAAAACATGTTTTTTATCAATGCTTGCTTTTGGCAACCTTTGTTTCGTTTGGAACTCAAGGATTTTTTTTCTTCCATTGGTATGGTACGTGAGTTCACTAGTAAAGGACATGAAAGTGCAGACACTGATTCAAAAGTAGTACAAACTCAAGTGAGTCTACTTCACCTGATCATATATTACCCGTTGTAACTTCTTGCGATTGGTCCATCGATATTGAAGTTTTGTTAAATGTTGTGATGTTGCCATTAAAGAGCCTCCGGGGTGTAGATTTAAGGGAGAAACAACAACTCTCTGACAAACAACAAGAGAAGACGTGGCCTCAGGCCTTGCTCGCATGAGAAAAGCAAGTAGCAAACCAAATATGGAAGAAAGTAGTGACAGGAAGAAGATAAAAGCATGCTCCAAACCACCACGCCCCAACATTGGAAATAATGGGATCTGACGTTTGTAGGCAAGCTCGCCAAGAAGAAGATAAAGTGAGACCTCGAACATTTGACAAAAACATGGACTTCTCACCCCCATTGCCAACCCAATGTGTGGAAGAATATGAGACTCGTCTACCACGACAGTACATGAGAGGTTATTTGTAAAGTGTGATTTCGGGACAAAATCGAGACTAAGCCAACATCGAGGTGACTGCAGAGTCGATAGGGGCGAGGGTGATCATGAAGGAGCACATTGGGTGAGGAACACCTAAAAACAAAACTAAAATACTAAAAGACTCTTCGGGTGAGGTGTGAGAAGAGGTTGTAAAGGAAACTATAGAGAGCAAATTAACAATCATGTACTCATTTTACGGTTGCTACTACATTGCGACGTGGCTATAAGAGATGGTGTGCTATGCACATGGACACGGTATTATAAAATTTATATTTGATCTTGGCCAAATTGAGTAGACACTCATTTCGGATTTGGCTACTTCTTTTGCGAATCAAGAACTTTCATTCACTAATCAACGGGGTTATAATCATCTTGTAGATAATGAACTAAAAATGAAGGTACATAATTATTCCAAAGACATCTCCGTCTACTAGCTCAAGCGTGTTGGGCACAAAGATGTGCCCCTTCACTGGGATCTCGACCAATGAAGTGAAGAAAATATGCCCTAGAGGCAATAATAAAGTTGTTATTTATATTTCCTTATATCATGATAAATGTTTATTATTCATGCTAGAATTGTATTAACCGGAAACTTGATACATGTGTGGATACATAGACAAAACACAGTGTCCCTAGTAAGCCTCTACTAGACTAGCTCGTTAATCAAAGATGGTTAAGTTTCCTAACCATAGACATGTGTTGTCATTTGATGAACAAGATCAACAAGACCCATCCGTTAGCTTAGCATATTGATCGTTTAGTTTTATTGCCATTGCTTTCTTCATGTCATATACATATTCCTTTGACTACGAGATTATGCAACTCCCGGATACCGGAGGAATACCTTATGTGCTATCAAACGTCACAACGTAACTGAGTGATTATAAAGATGCTCTACAGGTATCTCCGAAGGTGTTTGTTGGGTTGGCATAGATCGAGATTAGGATTTGTCACTCCGAGTATCGGAGAGGTATCTCTGGGCCCTCTCGGTAATACACATCACGATAAGCCTTGCAAGCAATGTGACTAATGAGTTAGTCATGGGATGATGTATTACGGAACGAGTAAAGAGACTTGTCAGTAACGAGATTGAAGTAGGTATGAAGATACCGACGATCGAATCTCGGGCAAGTAACGTACCGATGACAAAGGGAATAACGTATGTTGTCATTACGGTACGATCGATAAAGATCTTCGTAGAATATGTGGGAACCAATACGAGCATCCAGGTTTCGATGTTGGTTATTGACCGGAGAGGTATCTCGGTCATGTCTACATAGTTCTCGAACCCGTAGGGTCCGCACGCTTAACGTTCGATGACGATTCTGTATTATATGAGTTATGTGATTTGGTGACCGAATATTGTTCGGAGTCCCGGATGAGATCACGGACATGACGAGGAGTCTCGAAATGGTCGAGAGGTAAATATTGATATATAGGACGGTGGTATTCGGACACCGGAAGTGTTCCGAGGGTACCGGGTACATATCAGGTCACCGGAAGGGGTTCCGGGCATCCCCCCGGCAACTACATGGGCCTAATGGGCCAAGAAGGGGACAGACCAGCCCCTAGGGGGCTGGTGCGCCCCATGTATGAAGGAAATATGCCCTAGAGGCAATAATGAAGTTGTTATTTATATTTCCTTATATCATGATAAATGTTTATTATTAATGCTAGAATTGTATTAACCGGAAACTTAGTACATGTGTGAATACATAGACAAAACATAGTGTCCCTAGTATGCCTCTACTTGACTAGCTCGTTAATCAAAGATGGTTAAGTTTCCTGACCATAGACATGTGTTGTCATTTGATGAACGGGATCACATCGTTAGAGAATGATGTGATGGACAAGACCCATCCGTTAGCTTAGCATTATGATCGTTTAGTTTTATTGCTATTGCTTTCTTCATGACTTATACATGTTCCTCTGACTATGAGATTATGCAACTCCTGAATACCGGAGGAACACCTTGTGTGCTATCAAACGTCACAACATAACTGGGTGATTATAAAGATGCTCTACAGGTGTCTCCGAAGGTGTTTGTTGGGTTGGCATAGATCAAGATTAGGATTTGTCACTCCGTGTATCGGAGATGTATCTCTGGGCCCTCTCGGTAATGCACATCACTATAAGCCTTGCAAGCAATGTGACTAATGAGTTAGTTGTGGGATGATGCATTACAGAACGAGTAAAGAGACTTGCCGGTAACGAGATTGAACTAGGTATGATGATACCAACGATCGAATCTCGGGCAAGTAACATACCGATGACAAAGGGAATGTAACACCCCGGTGTAATGATGCTACAGTAACCCCTGGGGTTAAGTTAATCTTTTTGCTAAACATGTGCCTGATCATTATTATCTCATGTTTCTTTCAACTTCCCCTTTGAATGCAAATTCAAATGCTAAGTGAAATTCAAAATTTCTCAAACACGAAAACAAAAATGTTCATCATGTGCCAAATATTCCACAACTAATATAGGTGGTGAACCAACATTTCTGCAAAGGGTTTAAGTGGCCTAAACTACTTAAAACAGTGACCTAAGCAATAAATTAAATGCCCTTTTTAATTTATAAAATCGGCAACTATTCCAAAAGCCTCCCAACCTTCTTGTGGCAGTGCACTTTAATTCTTTGAAATTGTTTTGGCCAGTGGCATAATTTTGCAAAGTCATTATTGGCTAAAAAGAAAATGCAAAAGCTGCTGAAAATAAAAAGAAAACTAAAAGAAAAGGAAAAGCAGAGGAGAGAGAGAAAGCCCCTGCCTCACCTGG
This sequence comes from Aegilops tauschii subsp. strangulata, assembly GCF_002575655.3. NCBI lineage: Eukaryota > Viridiplantae > Streptophyta > Magnoliopsida > Poales > Poaceae > Aegilops > Aegilops tauschii. The sequence goes on from NC_053041.3 coordinate 486,566,951, forward strand.
GCTTTGGCCCACCCGGCCAACCGACCCAGCTAGGCCGGCCCGCTCCCCCTCCCCGGTCATCCCTCTCCTCTCTATTCACGCGACCGAGCCACCCCAGCTCGTTCCCACCGGACCCGGCGCGGCACCCCGCGCTGCCATGTCGCCGGCGAGGGGATAAGGGCAGCCCCGACGCCTCGGGCTCCCTCCCCACTCGCCCACTTGCCCCCTCTCTCCCCCGTTGCCCTCCCTCTCCCCTCCAGATCCACCGCTACCGAGTGCCGCCATGGACTCGCCGCCGTAAAACGCGCGGCCACAGCCATCGCCTTGCCTCACCGCCGTACCCCTCGTCTCCGTCGACGTCATCTGCTTCGTCTCTGTCCTCGAACAGGAGTTGGGGATCTCCACAACGCGTGGATCGAGCCGCCCCCTTCCGCCTCGGCCGCCGTCGATCTTCTTCCACTCCGGCCACCGTCTGCTGCTACTAAGCTCTCAAAGGCTTTCCTTAGCCGCGCGGTGAGCTCCTCCACCTCCTGCTCCTCTCCGTTAGCTTCCTCGTGCGCCGTAGCTAGCTTGCCACCGCGCCCGTATTCTGTCCGCCGCCGATGGGCTCGTGGCCGTCGCCATAGCCGCTGTCACGCTCGCCTGAGCATAGCACCGTGCTCCTGGTGCCCCCAGGAGCACAACGAACACGCGCACGTGCTCTGTCGAGCTCCGTAGCGCCGTTTCTGTCGAGGTCCCATACGCGCCGCCACCGTAGCTCGTCGCCGGCCTCGTTTCCGGCCACCTCCGGCCACATAACCGCCACGGTTCGACGCGGCTAGCTCCGCTCGTTCGAACGCGCCCTCTCGCGCGAGAAACAGCCGCCTGTAGACGAAACCCGACGCCGTCCCGTGCCTCCGCCGCGTCTGAAGGTCGCCGGCGTTGAGCCGCCGGCCGCCGCCGACGTGGCTAGGCGGGCCCCTCTCCTGGTCACTGCCTCGTAGGCCCTGAGGGCCGCGTTGATTGGGTTGACCCAGTCAACATACGGACTGGGCAGCCCAGTGGCGCTGACGTGCGGGCCCCACCGCATAATTAATTTACCTAAAACGTTTTTCTAATTAAAATCAATAGTTAAACTAAATAGTCACTGACATGTGGGGCCCAGCTGCTAATTAACCACGTTTAATTAAAATAACCCACTGTTAGCCCTCTGTCTATGACATGTAGGACCCACTGGTCAGGTTGACCAGTGAGCGGGTCTGTTGACCTGCTGATGTCATGCTGACACTCTGCTGACGTCATAATTCCTTTTCTGTTAATATAAATAATTCCAGAATATGTTTTAAACTTGCAAAAATCATAGTAATTAAATCGTAACTCTGATGAAAATGTTTTCTACATGAAAGTTGCTCAGAAAAATCCAACGAATCCAGATACGTGGTCTGTTCATCTGTCACATGCCCCTAGCATGCTGAACTTGGAACTTCCCCCTCTTTTCCTTTGTCCGGAATCCACCTAACGTCAGGAATTCATCCTCGGATGTTTATCCCCTCCGTCTGCAACGTGTAGTACTACGTTAGGTCGACCCTAGTTCTGCTTATCGTCATGTCATGCTTAGCGTTGCATCTGTTTGCTTATATTTACTGTTTCTTCCCCCTATTCTCCCCGATAGACCCCGAGGCCGATGATGCCCCGGTGATCGACTACGTCAACGACGACCCCTCCTTGCCAGAGCAACCAGGCAAGCCCCCCCTTTGATCATCCCGATATCGCCCATTCCATTCTCTCATGCTTGCATTAGATTTTGCTACTGTAATTGATTGCTCCTATTCTGATGCATAGCCTGCTTTTGTAACCTGCTTATTGTTACCTACCTGCTTATCCTAAACTACTTAGTATAGGTTGGTTAGTGATCCATCAGTGACCCCCACCTTGTCCTTGTTGCCCCTGCTTCATCATCGAAGACCCGATCAACGGGATCGAAGACCAGGCCCCGGCACCGCACATCACTTTCCCCTTAGTTGCTCGACACTATTGGGTTACTATCGAGTGCCGAGGGTGAGACCTCTACAGCACTTCTGATGTTAACCCTGTAGTGTAGCTATTCGGTCGTGGTCATCGAGGGTGATTCCGCCTTAACCACTTCTGATACGACTCTGTCGTGCAACCCCTCAAGTGTGAACCTCGGGGGTAATTCCTCTTACGTTCACCTTGATGATTACATCGAGTGGAATTCACCGGGGGCGATTCCTCGGATTTTCCCCTTGATGTTTGGACACACAGTTACTATGGTTACTATGACTTTACACTGAACCATGTTACTAAAGACGGGTCGACCCTGAGTGGTACTCGCGTGAGCATAATTGCGAGTGATGTGGAGACGGGTTGACCTGGAGGGTGCCCGCGAGATAATTACGAGGCGTGGTAGGACATTCTTAGCCCTTGCCGCAAGTCCTCGAGACGGGGCGACGGGGTCACATCTTTCGTGAGTCTCTGCTTGTTACCGCGCGTTCCTAATCTACTACGATTTGGATATTTGATACGAGGGGCCTCTGGCCTGATAGCACTAACCATCACGTGGGCATAGTATGGGCGTTCTGCGTCGTATGCATCAGCCGAAGCTTAATAGACGTCAGCGACTGAGCGGCGCGCCCGGGTTGGACTGGTAAGCTCGTGTCTTTTTAAGGAGGTAGCTAGGTCTGCTCACCGGCCGCCCACGCAACGTGCAGGAGTTCCCGGGGAGATGGCCCATGACCCCTGTGGGCATAGGTTTAGTCCGGCGTGCTGGCCTCTCTATTAAGCCTAGGTCGGGTTGCGACGTATTGTTTGGCCGAGGCCGGGCATGACCCAGGAAAGTGTGTCCGGCCGGAGTTAATCGAGCGTGGTGGGTAAGTTGGTGCACCCCTGCAGGGAAGAAAACATCTATGGATAGCCTGTCCTACAGTAACCGACACTTGGAGTTGTATCCCGATCGATACAACTAGAACTGGATACTTGTGATGAGTAATGGATTGTGATGATAACTGGATAGTATGGCTCTAGGATTGCTTTCTCGCAGGGAGTCGAGAAAGGATCTCTGGCCGAGGTTGATAACACTACTACTACTTTAGTTATGCTACTCTACTCCCTCCTGTTGCTGCAAGATGGTGGTTTCCAGAAGATGCTAGTCTTCGATAGGACTAGGCCTTCTCTCTATTCTGGCATTTCTGCAGCCCAGTCCACATATACAACCTTCCTTTGATAATGTTGCATATGTAGTGTAGATCCTTGCTTGTGAGTACTTTGGATGAGTACTCACGGTTGCTTTTCTCCCCCTTTGCCCCTTTCTTCTTCTTTCCGGTTGATGCAACCAGATGTCGGAGCCCAGGAGCCAGATGCCACCGTCGATGCCTACTACTACGTGGAGACCGACGACGACCAGGAGTAGTTAGGAGGCTCCCAGGCAGGGGGCCGTGCCTCTTCGATCGTGTTGCTTTTGTGCTAGCCTTCTTAAGGCATCCATGTTCAACTTATGTCTGTACTTAGATATTGTTGCTTCCGCTGACTCTTGTGTAATCGAGCTTATGTATTCGAGCCCTCGAGGCCCCTGGCTTGTAATATAAAGCTTGTATTATTTTAATTTGTGTCTAGAGTTGTGTTGTGATATCTCCCCGTGAGTCCTTGATCTTGATCGTACACATTTGCATGTATGATTAGTGTATGATTGAATCGAGGGCGTCACAAGTTGGTATCAGAGCCGACTGCCTGTAGGTAGCCCCCTTTCCAACTCCTTGGCCGAAGTTGAGTCTAGTCACTGAAAAGCTTTTACTAACATTGGCTGGTGGCTTATGAGCCCACGTCGCCATTGGGTGGTATTAGGATCTTTTACTCCTCATCTATACTCTGGGATTCTGATCTCTCTTCCATTCGGGTTAAACGAATTTACTAACTCTAACATTAGGATCCCGTGACCACATTCACCCCAAAGTTGGATAAGCCATAGCTATTCCTTAGAATAGTATTTGAGTAGTGCACACACTGTCGTGTTGACTACTAAGTGGTATCCATCGTACCTCTTTCTTTATGCATGTTTCATCATGAATGATCCTTGTCTTTGCAAATGCTCAATGCTGAACTACCCCCCTGGTACTTGTTAGCAGGATGGTTAGACCCGCTGGTCGTGGCCGTGGTGCCAACGATCCACCACCGCCCGAATTCTTTGCCGGAATGATGCAACAATTTGAGCTGAACCGCCAGTTCATGGAAGGAATGATGGCTCAGTTTCCTCGTCCGAATATGAATCAACAGCCAACCCCAGTAACTCTGCAGGACTTCATGCGCCTCAACCCAACTATCTACCGCAGCTCAACTCAACCCCTTGATGCTGATGACTGGCTCCGCGACATCACGTATGAAATGGAGTCTGGTAGTGTTGCCCCTTCCAGCTATGTCACCTTCGCATCCTTCTTCCTCAAGGGTCCTGCTGCTCAATGGTGGGACAGCCACAGGCATACCCTACCTGCTGGAACGGTCATCACTTGGCCGGATTTCCAAGCTGCCTTTCGTGCCCGCTTCATTCCTCAGGGAATCATGGACAGGAAGAAGTGAGATTTCCGTAACCTCACCCAAGGCAACAAGTCTGTAGATGCTTATCAACGGGAATTTCTAGACTTGTCACGTTATGCTGAAGAAGACATTGCAACTGATCCTCGTAAGCAAGAGAAGATTCGTGATGGACTTCACCCTGATATCAAGCTAGCACTGCTCGTTCATGACTTTGCCGACTTCGCCACCTTGGTGAACAAGGCTATTCAGGTTGAGACTGGTCTTCAGGAACACCAGGGATCCCTCAGGCGCAGCCGTGATGCTGGCTCATCTTCGGGCCCATCAGCGCAGAAGCGTCGGATATGGATCCCCCACATCATGTATCGTCCAACTGCACCTGCACCATGACAGTCTTATGCTGCACCTCGTCTTCCCCCTCCACCGCAGAGACAGCCTCTTTGAACTGTACCACCTCGAGCCCCTGCTCCCAATCCCAATGATGGTCTGTGCTTCAGATGTGGCCGCCCAGGCCACCTTGCTAAAGAGTGCAATCAGAAAAAGAGCCAGCTGGCTCTGCCTTCAACTGGTCGTAGCAATCATCCCCATAACAACAATGCCAGACCTTATGGTCGTGGTCAGGCTAATCATGTTGATCTGAATGAAGCTCAAGACCAGCCTGCCACGGTGATGGGTACTCTTCTCGTTAATTCAGTACCGGCTTCTATTTTATTCGATTCAGGAGCATCGCATTCATTCATGTCAGAAAATTTTGCTTACGCACATGACATTCGATGCGAGCCCATGAACACTCCGATAGTGGTACGCACCCCTGCAGGTCAGTGTCGAACTACCATGATTGGTCGCGACGTCCCCGTTGAAATTGAAGGGTTGGAATTCCTTGTTTCTCCCATTATTCCAGAGTCTTCCAATATTGACCTCATTCTGGGAATGTAATGGTTGAAAGCGCATACTGCCTCTATCGTTTGCGCCACCAAGGTCGTTCACCTCCTACATCCTTCCGAGGAGATAGTAACCTACCATGCTCAGCTTGTTCAAAACGCTGAAGCACGACTTTATGCTTTGAATGCGTTGAACGCAGCACCTCTTGAGGGAATTGAAAAGATTCCAGTCGTTCGCGACTTCCAAGACGTATTTCCAGAAGAACTTCCAGGAATACCCCCTACCCGGGCTGTCGAGTTCGTCATCGACTTGAAACCAGGCACCGTTCCTATTGCCAAATGACCCTACAAGATGCCACCTCATGAACTCCTTGAACTTAAGGAGGAAATCGACAAATCTCTTCGCAAGGGTTTCATTCGTCCAAGTTCCTCTGCTTGGGGAGCACCTTCTCTCTTCGTCAAGAAGAAGAACGGAACGAACCGTTTGGTCCAAGACTACCGTCCTATCAACCAAGCTACAATTCAGAACAAATATCCCATTCCTCGGATCAATGATCTGTATGATCAACTGGCTGGTTCATCGATTTTCTCTAAACTCGACTTGAGGTTGGGTTACCACCAGATCCGTCTTCGTGAAGAGGATATTCCAAAGACCGCATTCGTCACTCATTATGGTTCTTACGAGTACACCGTCATGTCTTTTGGCTTGACCAATGCTCTAGCTACATTCTCTCGTTTGATGAACTATATATTCATGGATTACCTTGACAAGTTCGTCGTAGTCTATCTGGATGATATCCTGGTATATTCGAAGAACAAAGAAGAACATGCTGAACATCTTTGACTTGTTCTAGAGAAGCTTCGAGAGCATCAACTTTATGCCAAGTATTCCAAGTGCGAATTCTGGTTACCCGAAGTCACCTACCTTGGGCATGTCATCTCCAAGGATGGTATTGCCGTCAACCCAGAGCGAGTTCAGGCTATTCTTGACTGGACCCCTCCGAAGACTGTCAAGCAAGTCAGAAACTTTCTCGGACTAGCTAGCTATTGTCGCCGCTTTGTCGAGAACTTCTCCAAGATCGCCAAGCCACTGACCAATCTGCTACACAAAGGCGTTATGTTTGATTGGACAGACAAATGTCAGGAAAGTTTCCAGGCACTCAAGAACAAGCTGACTTCTGCCCCAGTGCTTGCTCCCCCTGATTCTTGCAAAGACTTCGTCATCTATTGCGACGCTTCACGACAAGGATTAGGCTGTGTCCTAATGCAAGAGCGCAGAGTGATTGCTTATGCCTCCCGTCAAGTGCGTGCTCACAAAGAGAACTACCCAGTTCACGACCTCGAGCTTGCTGCGGTTATCTTTGCACTGAAGCTATGGCGACAGTACCTTCTCGGTAATCGTTGTGAGATCTTCACTGATCATCAGAGTCTGAAGTACCTGTTTACTCAGCCAGATCTGAACTTCCGTCAGCAACGGTGGATGGAAGCTATTGCTGACTACAACTGTGGTATATCCTATACCCCTGGCAAGGCTAATGTAATGGCCGATGCCTTGAGTCGTAAGTCTTATTGCAACAATCACATGGTCTTCAAAGCTCAACCCCGCCTTTATGAAGAGCTATGCAAGCTGAACCTTCAACTAGTTCCACAGGGTTCTCTGAATAACCTTGTCTTGGAACCAACTCTTCTTAAAGCAATCAAGTCTGCTCAAGCCAAAGATGCACATGTTGATCTGATGAAAAAGGATCTTGCATTAGAGAAATCCAGAGATTTCTCACTTGGTGATGATGGAACCTTATACTTCAGAGATCGCATTGTAGTACCCCGGTTCGAGCTTATGACAGAGAAGGTGATGAAAGAAGCGCATGACACCCCTCTCTCTATTCATCCGGGAAGTACCAAGATGTATCTAGACATCCGTCAGAAGTACTGGTGGTCTAAGATGAAGCAAGACATTGCTCGATATATTGAAGAATGTGACGTTTGTCGTCGTGTCAAAGCAGAACATCAGAAACCGGCTGGACTTCTACAACCACTTCCGATTCCTGAATGGAAGTGGGATAAGATTCAAATGGACTTCGTCACTGGCCTTCCCAAGTCTCAGAAAGGTAATGATGCTATCTTTGTCGTCATCGACCAATTCTCGAAGGTTGCTCACTTTCTGCCAGTCAATGAGACAATCACTGCTAGTCAATTAGCAAACTTGTATATCTCCAGAATTGTGTCACTCCACGGCATTCCGAAGGAGATCAGTTCAGACCGCGGCAGTATATTCACTTCAAAGTTCTGGGATAGTTTCCAAGAGGCAATGGGAACTCATATTACCTGGAGCACTGCTTATCATCCCCAATCCCAAGACCAAGTTGTGCGAGTTAATCAAATTCTTGAAGACATGCTTCGAGCTTGTGTTATTTCTTTCGGCAAGAAGTGGGAAGAATCTCTCCCTTATGCGGAGTTCTCTTATAACAACAGCTATCAAGCCAGCTTGAAGATGGCACCCTTCGAAGTGCTTTATGGACGTAAGTGCCGAACCCCTCTGAATTGGTCAGAAACTGGGGAACGGACGCTCATTGGTCCAGACATTATTCAACAAGCCGAAGAGCAGGTTCGCATTGTCCGGGATAATCTCAAGGCGGCCCAGTCCCGCCAGAAGAGCAATTATGATTGTAAACACTGGGGTTCAACTTATCAACCTGGTGAACAAACTTATTGCATGTCACTCCTTTGAGAGGCACTCATCGGTTTGGAGTCAAGGGCAAGCTAGCTCCGCGCTACATTGGTCCTTTCCGCATTCTGGCCCGTCGTGGACTGGTGGCTTATCAATTGGAGTTGCCACCTTAGTTCTCTCACGTCCATGACGTCTTCCATGTGTCGCAACTTCGTCGATGCTTCAAGGATCCGGAACGTGAAGTGGATCCAGAGCTGATTGAAGTGCAAGATGATCTCACATACAAAGAGCATCCGATCTGCATTCTTGAAGAAGCTGAACGTCGAACACGCCAGAAGGTTACCAGGTTCCTCAAGGTGCAATGGTCAAATCATTCTAAAGATGAAGCCACTTGGGAACGCGAGGATAACCTCGGTGCTGAATACCCCGATATGTTCCCTTCTACCTCTTAATTCTCGGGACGAGAATTTCTTTTAGAGGAGGAGAGTTGTAACACCCCGGTGTAATGATGCTACAGTAATCCCTGGGGTTAAGTTAATCTTTTTGCTAAACATGTGCCTGATCATTATTATCTCATGTTTCTTTCAACTTCCCCTTTGAATGCAAATTCAAATGCTAAGTCAAATTCAAAATTTCTCAAACATGAAAACAAAAATGTTCATCATGTGCCAAATATTCCACAACTAATATTGGTGGTGAACCAACATTTTTGCAAAGGGTTTAAGTGGCCTAAACTACTTAAAACAATGACCTAAGCAATAAATTAAATGCCCTTTTTAATTTATAAAATTGGCAACTATTCCAAAAGCCTCCCAACCTTCCTGTGGCAGTGCACTTTAATTCTTTGAAATTGTTTTGGCCAGTGGCATAATTTTGCAAAGTCATTATTGGCTAAAAAGAAAATGCAAAAGCTGCTGAAAATAAAAAGAAAACTAAAAGAAAAGGAGAAGCAGAGGAGAGAGAGAGAAAGCCCCCTACCTCACCTGGGCTTCGGCCCACCCGGCCAGCCGACCCAGCTAGGCCAGCCCGCTCCCCCCTCCCCGGTCATCCCTCTCCTCTCTGTTCACGCGACCGAGCCACCCCAGCTCGTTCCCACCGGACCCGGCGCGGCGCCCCGCGCTGCCACGTCGCCGGCGAGGGGATAAGGGCAGCCCCGACGCCTCGGGCTCCCTCCCCACTCGCCCACTTGCCCCCTCTCTCCCCCGTTTCCCTCCCTCTCCCCTCCAGATCCACCACTACCGAGTGCCGCCATGGACTCGCCGCCGTAAAACGCGCGGCCACAACCATCGCCTTGCCTCACCGCCGTGCCCCTCGTCTCCGCTGACGTCGTCTGCTTCGTCTCCGTCCTCGAACAGGAGTTGGGGAGCTCCACAACGCGTGGATCGAGCCGCCCCTTCCGCCTCGGCCGCCGTCGATCTTCTTCCACTCCGGCCACCGTCTTCTGCTACTAAGCTCTCAAAGGCTTTCCTCAGCCGCGCGGTGAGCTCCTCCACCTCCTGCTCCTCTCCGTTAGCTTCCTCGTGCGCCGTAGCTAGCTTGCCACCGCGCACGTATTCTGTCCGCCGCCGACGGGCTCGTGGCGGTCGCCATAGCCGCTGTCACGCTCGCCTGAGCACAGCACCGTGCTCCTGGTGCCCCCAGGAGCACAACGAACACGCGCACGCGCTCCGCCGAGCTCCGTAGCACCGTTTCCGTCGAGGTCCCATACGCGCCGCCGCCGTAGCTCGTCGCCGGCCTCGTTTCCGGCCACCTCCGGCCACATAACCGCCACGGTTCGACGCGGCTAGCTCCGCTCGTTCGAACGCGCCCTCTCGCGCGTGAAACGGCCGCCTGTAGACGAAACTCGACGTCGTCCCGTGCCTCCGCCGCGTCTGAAGGTCGCCGGCGTTGAGCTGCCGGCCGCCGCCGACGTGGCTAGGCGGGCCCCTCCCCTGGTCACTGCCTCGTAGGCCCCGTTGACTGGGTTGACCCAGTCAACGTATTGACTCGGCAGCCCAGTGGCGCTGACGTGCGGGCCCCACCGCATAATTAATTTACCTAAAACGTTTTTCTAATTAAAATCAATAGTTAAACTAAATAGTCACTCACATGTGGGGCCCAGCTGCTAATTAACCACGTTTAATTAAAATAACCCACTGTTAGCCCTCTGTCTATGACATGTAGGACCCCATTGGTCAGTTTGACCAGTCAGCGGGTCTGTTGACCAGCTGATGTCATGCTGACACTCTGCTGACGTCATAATTCCTTTTTTTAAATATAAATAATTCCAGAATATGTTTTAAACTTGCAAAAATCATAGTAATTAAACCGTAACTCTGATGAAAATGTTTTCTACATGAAAGTTGCTCAGAAAAATCCAACGAATCCAGATACGTGGTCCGTTCATCTGTCACATGCCCCTAGCATCATGAACTTGGAACTTCCCCCTCTTTTCCTTTGTGCGGAATCCACCTAACGTCGGGAATTCATCCTCGGATGTTTATCCCCTCCGTCTGCAACGTGTAGTACTATGTTAGGTCGACCCTAGTTCTGCTTATCGTCATGTCATGCTTAGTGTTGCATCTGTTTTCTTATATTTACTGTTTCTTCCCCCAATTCTCTCCGATAGACCCCGAGGCCGATGATGCCCCGGTGATCGACTACGTCGACGACGACCCCTCCTTGCCAGAGCAACCAGGCAAGCCCCCCCTTTGATCATCCCGATATCGCCCATTCCATTCTCTCATGCTTGCATTAGATTTTGCTACTGTAATTGATTGCCCCTATTCTGATGCATAGCCTGCTTTTGTAACCTACTTATTGTTACCTACCTGCTTATCCTAAACTGCTTAGTATAGGTTGGTTAGTGATCCATCAGTGACCCCCACCTTGTCCTTGTTGCCCCTGCTTCATCATCGAAGACCCGATCAACGGGATCGAAGACCAGGCCCCGGCACCGCACATTACTTTCCCCTTAGTTGCTCGACACTATTGGGTTACTATCGAGTGCCGAGGGTGAGACCTCTACAACACTTCTGATGTTAACCCTGTAGTGTAGCTATTCGGTCGTGGTCATCGAGGGTGATTCCGCCTTAACCACTTTCGATACAACTCTGTCGTGCAACCCCTCAAGTGTGAACCTCGGGGGTGATTCCTCTTACGTTCACCTTGATGATTACATCGAGTGGAATTCACCGGCGGTGATTCCTCGGGTTTTCCCCTTGATGTTTGGAAACACAGTTACTATGGTTACTATGACTTTACACTGAACCATGTTACTAAGGACGGGTCGACCCTGAGGGGTACCCGCGCGAGCATAATTGCGAGTGATGTGGAGACGGGTTGACCTGGAGGGTGCCCGCGAGATAATTACGAGGCGTGGTCGGGCATTCTTAGCCCTTGCCGCAAGTCCTCGAGACGGGGCGACGGGGTCACATCTTTCGTGAGTCTCTGCTTGTTACCGCGCGTTCCTAATCCACTACGATTTGGATATTTGATCCGAGGGGCCTCTGGCCTGATAGCACTAACCATCACGTGGGCATAGTATGGGCGTTCTGCGTCGTATGCATCAGCCGAAGCTTAATAGACGTCAGCGACTGAGCGGCACGCGCCGGGTTGGATTGGTGAGCTCCTGTCTTTTTAAGGAGGTAGCTAGGTCTGCTCACCGGCCGCCCACGCAACGTGCAGGAGTTCCCGGGGAGATGGCCCATGACCCCTGGGGGCATAGGTTTAGTCTGGCGTGCTGGCCTCTCTATTAAGCCTAGGTCGGGTTGCGGCGTATTGTTTGGCCGAGGCCGGGCATGACCCAGGAAAGTGTGTCCGGCCGGAGTTAATCGAGCGTGGTGGGTAAGTTGGTGCACCCCTGCAGGGAAGAAAACATCTATCGATAGCCTGTCCTACGGTAACGGACACTTGGAGTTGTATCCCGATCGATACAACTAGAACTGGATACTTGTGATGAGTAATGGATTGTGATGATAACTGGATAGTATGGCTCTAGGATTGCTTTCTCGCAGGGAGTCGAGAAAGGATCTCTGGCCGAGGTTGATAACACTACTACTACTTTAGTTATGCTACTCTACTCCCTCCTGTTGCTGCAAGATGGTGGTTTCCAGAAGATGCTAGTCTTCGATAGGACTAGGCCTTCTCTCTATTCTGGCATTTCTGCAGCCCAGTCCACATATACAACCTTCCTTTGATAATGTTGCATATGTAGTGTAGATCCTTGCTTGCGAGTACTTTGGATGAGTACTCACGGTTGCTTTGCTCCCCCTTTGCCCCTTTCTTCTTCTTTCCAGTTGATGCAACCAGATGTCGGAGCCCAGGAGCCAAATGCCACCGTCGATGCCTACTACTACGTGGAGACCGACAACGACCAGGAGTAGTTAGGAGGCTCCCAGGCAGGAGGCCGTGCCTCTTCGATCGTGTTGCTTTTGTGCTAGCCTTCTTAAGGCATCCCCGTTCAACTTATGTCTGTACTCAGATATTGTTGCTTCCGCTGACTCTTGTGTAATCGAGCTTATGTATTCGAGCCCTCGAGGCCCCTGGCTTGTAATATAAAGCTTGTATTATTTTAATTTGTGTCTAGAGTTGTGTTGTGATATCTCCCCGTGAGTCCTTGATCTTGATCGTACACATCTGCGTGTATGATTAGTGTACGATTGAATCGAGGGCGTCACAGGGAATGACGTATGTTGTTATGCGGTTTGACCGATAAAGATCTTCGTAGAATATGTAGGAGCCAATATGAGCATCCAGGTTCCGCTATTGGTTATTAACCAGAGATGTGTCTCGGTCATGTCTACATAGTTCTCGAACCCGTAGGGTCCCTGCGCTTAATGTTCGATGACAATTTGTATTATGAGTTATGTTATTTGATGACCAAGTTTGTTCGGAGTCCCGGATGAGATCACGGACATGACGAGGAGTCTCGAAATGGTCGAGAGGTAAAGATTCATATATTGGAAGGTTATATTCGGACATCGGAATGGTTCGGAGTGATCCGGGTATTTTTCCGGAGTACCGAGGGGTTACCAGAACCCCCGGGGAATTTAATGGGCCTTAGTGGGCTTTAGTGGAGAGAGGGAAGTAGGGCCACGAGGTGGCGCACACCTCCCCCGGCCCAAACCGAATTGGGCAAGGGGTGGGGGCGCGGCCCCCTCCTTCCGTGTCCTTCTCCCCTCCTTCCTTTCCCTCCGGTGGAAGAAAGGAAAGGGGGGGGGGACGAATCCTACTTGGACTAGGAGTACCCCTTGGCGCGCCCCTCCTGGCCGCCAGCCTATCTCCCTCCCTCCTTTATATACATGGCCAGGGGCACCCCAAGGCACAACAGACAATCTCTTAGCCGTGCACGGTGCCCCCTCCACAGTTTAACACGTCGGTCATATCGTCGTAGTGCTTAGGCGAAGCCCTGCGCCGGTAACTTCATCATCACCGTCGCCACGCCGTCGTGCTGACAAAACTCTCCCTCGGCCTCAACTGGATCAAGAGCTCGAGGGACGTCATCGTGCTGAACGTGTGCTGAACATGGAGGTGCCGTACGTTCGGTACTTGGATCGGTTGGATCGTGAAGACGTTCGACTACATCAACTGTGTTACTAAACGCTTCCGCTTTCGGTCTATGAGGTTACGTGGACACACTCTCCCCGCTCGTTGCTATGCTTCTCTTAGATAGATCTTGCGTGATCATAGGAATTTTTTTGAATTGCTACGTTCCCCAACAATGTAGGCCGAAATAAGGGGGGAAGGAAAGAGGAGAAGAGAGAAAGGAAGGGGAGGGATTCGGCCTCCCCCTTCCTTCTCTCCTCCCTCCTCTTTCCTTCCCCCTCCAGGAAATATGGTAGGGGGTGAATAGGATTAGGGCCCCAAGTAGGATTCCTCCTAATTGGGCGCCCCCTTGGCTGCCCCCTCTCCCTCCCACCTAGCTATATGAGGGGGGAGGCGCCTAGAACACATAACAACATATGTTAGCCGTGTGCGGCGCCTTCCTCCACAAATTACACCCTCGGTCATATCTCTGTAGTGCTTAGGTGAAGCCCTGCGTGGATCACTTCACCATCACCGTCACCACGCCGTCGTGCTGACGGAACTCTCCCTCGACACTTTCTGGATCAAGAGTTCGAGGGACGTCATCGAGCTGAACGTTTGCATAACTCGAAGGTGCCGTACGTTCGGTACTTGATCGGGTGGAACGAGAAGAAGTTCGACTATATCAACCGCGTTGTCAAACGCTTCTGCTTTCGGTCTACGAGAAGTAGACACACTCTCCCCCTCTCATTGCTATGCATCTCCTAGATAGATCTTGCGTGAGCATAGGAATTTTTTTGGAATTTCATGCTACGTTCCCCAACAGTGGTATCAGAGCCAGGTCTATGCATAAATAATATGCACGAGTAGAACACAAATAGTTGTGGACGGTGATCGTCATACTGCTTACCACCAATGTATTATTTTGATTCGGCTGTATTGTCGGATGAAGCAGCCCGGACCAACCTTACATGACCACGTTCATGAGACCGGTTCCACCGACAGACATGCAACTAGTTTTGCATAAAGGTGGATGGCGGGTGTCTATTTTTCCAACTTTAGTTGAATCAAATTTGATTCCGGCCGGTCCTTGTTGAAGGTTAAAACAACAAACTTGATAATTCACTGTCGTGGTTTTGATGCGTAAGTAAGAACGGTTCTTGCTAGAAGCCCATAGCAGCCACATAAAACTTGCAACAACAAAGTAGAGGACGTCTAACTTGTTTTTGCAGGGCGTGTTGTGATGTGATATGGTCAAGACATGATGTGATATACGTTATTGTATGAGATGATCATGTTTTCTAAAAGTTATCGGCAACTAGCAGGAGCCTTATGGTTGCCGCTTTATTGTATGAAATGCAAACGCCATGTAATTACTTTACTTTATCACTATGCGTTACCGATAGTTGTAGAAGCAATAGGTGAGACGACTACGACGCTATGATGGACATCAAGGTGTCAAGACGGTGACAATGGAGATCATGACGGTGCTTTGGATATTGAGATCAAAGGCACAAGATGATGATGGCCATATCATGTCACATATTTTGATTGCATGTGATATTTATCTTTTATGCATCTTATTTTGCTTAGTACGGCGGTAGCATTATAAGATGATCCCTTACTAAAATTTCAAGGTATAAGTGTTCTCCCTTAGTATGCACCGTTGCCATAGTTCGTCGTGCTGAGACACCACGTGATGATCGGGTGTGATAAGCTCTACGTTCACATACAATGGGTGCAATAAATTTTTGCACACGCGGAATACTCGGGTTAAACTTGATGAGCCTAGCATGTACAGACATGGCCTCGGAACACTGGAGTCCGAAAGGTTGAACGTGAATCATATAGTAGATATGATCAACATAGAGATGTTCATCATTGAAGACTACTCCATCTCACGTGATGATCGGACATGGTTTAGTTGATTTGGATCACGTAATCATTTAGATAACTCGAGGGATGTCTATCTAAGTGGGAGTTCTTAAGTAATTTGATTAATTGAACTTAATTTATCATGAACTTAGTCCTGATAGTTTTTGCATATCTATGTTGTAGATCAATGGCCCGTCCTACTGTTCCCTTGAAATTTAATGTGTTCCTAGAGAAAGCTAAGTTGAAAGATGATGGTAGCAACTACACGGACTGGGTCCGTAACTTGAGGATTATCCTCATTGCTGCACAGAAGAATTATGTCCTTGATGCACCGCTAGGTGAAAGGCCTGCTGCAGGAGCGGGTGCTGACGTTATGAACGTCTCGCAAGCTCGATCTGATGACTACTCGATAGTTCAGTGTGCCATGCTTTACGGCTTAGAATCGGGACTTCAAAGACGTTTTGAACGTCATGGACCATATGAGATGTTCCAGGAGTTGAAGTTAATATTTCAAGCAAATGCCCGAGTTGAGAGTTATGAAGTCTCCAACAAGTTCTATAGCTGCAAGATGGAGGAGAACAGTTCTGTCAGTGAACACATACTCAGAATGTCTGGGTATCATAACCACTTGACTCAGCTGGGAGTTAATCTTCCAGATGATAGTGTTATTGACAGAGTTCTTCAATCACTGCCACCAGCTACAAAGGCTTCGTGATGAACTATAATATGCAAGGGATGGATAAGACAATTCCCAAGCTCTTCTCTATGCTCAAAGCTGCGGAGGTAGAAATCAAGAAGGAGCATGAAGTGTTGATGGTTAACAAGACCACTAGTTTCAAGAAAAAGGGCAAAGGAAAGAAGGGAAACTTCAAAAAGAATGGCAAGCAAGTTGCCACTCCCGGGAAGAAGCCCAAGTCTGGACCTAAGCCTGAAACTGAGTGCTTCTACTGCAAAGGGATTGGTCACTGAAAGCGGAACTGCCCCAAGTATTTGGCGGATAAGAATGATGGCAAAGTGAACAAAGGTATTTTTGATATACATGTTATTGATGTGTACCTTACTAATGCTCGTAGTAGTGCCTGGGTATTTGATACCGGTTCGGTTGCTCATATTTGGAACTCAAAACAGGGGCTACGGATTAAACGAAGATTGACTAAGAACGAGGTGACGATGCACGTCGGGAATGGTTCCAAGGTCGATGTGATCGCCGTCGGCACACTACCTCTACATCTACCTTTGGGAATAGTTTTATACCTGAATAACTGTTATTTGGTGCCAGCATTGAGCATGAACATCATCCTGGATCTTTTTTAACGCGAGACGGTTATTCATTTCAATAAGAGAATAATGGTTGTTCTATTTGTATGAGTAATACCTTTTATGGTCATGCACCCTTGAAGAGTGGTCTATTTTTGTTGAATCTCGATCGTGGTGATACACATATTCATAGTATAGATGCCAAAAGATGCAAAGTTGATAATGATAGTGCAACATATTTGTGGCACTGCCGTTTAAGTCATATTGGTGTAAAGCGCATGAAGAAACTCCATGCAGATGGACTTTTGGAATCACTTGATTATGAATCATTTGATGCTTGTGAACCATGCCTCATGGGCAAGATGACTAAGACTCCGTTCTCTGGAACAATGGAGCAAGCCACTGCTTATTTGAAATAATACATACCGACGTATGCGGTCCGATGAGTATTGACGCTCGCGGCGGGTATCATTATTTTCTAACCTTCACAGATGATTTGAGCAGATATGGGTATATCTACTTGATGAAACACAAGTGTGAAACTTGAAAAGTTCAAAGAATTTCAGAGTGAAATGGAGAATCATCGTAACAAGAAAATAATGTTTCTACGATCTGATCGCGGAGGCGAATATTTGAGTTACGAGCTTGGCCTTCATTTAAAACAACGTGGAATAGTTTGACAACTGACGCCACCTGGAACACCACAGCGTAATGGTGTGTCCAAACGTCGTAACCGTACTTTATTAGATATGGTATGATCTATGATGTCTCTTACCGATTTACCACTATCGTTTTGGGGTTATGCATTAGAGACAGTTGCATTCGCGTTAAATATGGCACCATCTAAATTCGTTGAGACGACACGGTACGAACTGTGGTTTGGCAAGAAACCTAAGTTATCATTTCTTAAAGTTTGGGGTTGCGATGCTTATGTGAAAAAGCTTCAGCCTGATAAGCTCGAACCCTAATTGGAAAAGTGTGTCTTCATAGGATACCCAAAAGAAACTGTTGGGTACACATTCTATCACAGATCCAAAGGCAAGATCTTTGTTGCTAAGAATGGATCCTTTCTAGAGAAGGAGTTTCTCTCAAAAGAAGTGAGTGGGAGGAAAGTAGAACCTGATGAGGTAATTGTACCTTTTCACGAATTGGAAAGTAGCTCATCACAGAGAACCATTCCCGTGATGCCTACACCAACTAGAGAGGAAGCTAATGATAATGATCATGAAACTTCAGATCAAGTTATGTGACGCCCCGAATCAATCGTACACTAATCATACACAGAAACGTGTACGGTCAAGATCAGGGACTCACGGGAAGATATCGCAACACAACTCTAAAATAAAATAAGTCATACAAGCATCATAATACAAGCCAGGGGCCTCGAGGGCTCGAATACAAGTGCTTGAAATTAGCAACTTCATCACATGTAATGCAAATCCTATGCACCAAAAATTCATTGTCTACACAGTCCTCGCCAAACAGGCTAAAGGTAATATTAGGCGCATAAACACTTTTCACGGAACACGACCATTTGATTTCAGCTATTCTATTTCTCGCATGTGACAAAGGCATAGGGGGATCCATCAAAATAGAATACAAAGAATTAGCATGAGAAATTCTAGCTAATACTTCATCTTATTTAACCAACTGTAGGTGATCCAAACCATACTGAACAATTAGGTCACATGGGCCAGCCTTTAATTTAGTTGGAGCACCCAAATCAATGGTGAAACTATATTCAACAATAGGTGCACTCAAAATAGTGAATATTTTAGTTGTTTGATCACATGGTGAACTCAAATCAGCAAGATAATCATCTAAAATAGGTGGTGTGAGCAAATCCGTACCTTTATTATTACCTTGTAGTCCTTGCTCACATGAAGTAAGAGCGGTCGGTGATGATGCCTCATAAACTCCATGTGGCGCAATCATAGTTGGTGGTGCAGCGGAGGAAGTAACCTTCTTTGATGGGGATTCGATTGCACCCTTGTTCGTCGTGTATACTCGTCCTCTTAATTTCTGTTCAGCTTTATAGGCAAGACGAAACAAATGGTCGACGGAATATAGTTCTTTATGCAATATTATGTCTTGTATATCATGGTTTAAACCTCTCCAAAATCTATACAGAAAATCTTCTTCACATTCTTCTAATCCACGACGAAGCAAAGCAGTACACAAATTATCATAATATTCTTCAACAGTGTTATTGCCTTGTGCTAAACGTTGCAATTTTCTAAGCAAACCAATAGCATGGTATGAAGGAACAAATCGGTTTCGCATAACAAGTTTTAAAGCTTTCCAAGTAGTAGGTCTATTATAAATATTTTCTCTGCAATAATTTCTCCACCAAACTGAAGCAAAACCGAAAAGGCTTTTAGTGACATCATTTATTTTCTTAGGCTCGGAAAAATCATGGTTACCAAATGTGACGCCCCCGATTTAATCGTACACTAATCATGCACGCAAACGTGTACGATCAAGATCAGGGACTCACGGGAAGATATCACAACACAACTCTAAAACATAAATAAGTCATACAAGCATCATAATACAAGCCAGGGGCCTCGAGGGCTCGAATAAAAATGCTCGATCATAGACGAGTCAGCGGAAGCAACAAAATCTGAGTACAGACATAAGTTAAACAAGTTTGCCTTAAGAAGGCTAGCACAAACTGGGATACAGATCGAAAGAGGCGCAGGCCTCCTGCCTGGGATCCTCCTAAACTACACCTGGTCGTCGTCAGCGGCCTGCATGTAGTAGTAGGCACCTTCAGTGTAGTAGGAGTCGTCGTCGACGGTGGCGTCTGGATCCTGGGCTCCGGCACCTGGTTGCGACAACCAGGTAGAAGGGAAAGGGGGAAAAGAGGGAGAAAAGCAACCGTGAGTACTCATCCAAAGTACTCGCAAGCAAGGAGCTACACTACATATGCATGGGTATATGTGTAAAGGGCCATATCGGTGGAATGAACTGCAGAATGCCAGAATAAGAGGGGGATAGCTAGTCCTGTCGAAGACTACGCTTCTGGCAGCCTCTGTCTTGCAGCATGTAGAAGAGAGTAGATGGTAAGTTCACCAAGTATCATCGCATAGCATAATCCTACCCGGCGATCCTCCCCTCGTCGCCCTGTGTGAGAGCGATCACCGGGTTATATCTGGCACTTGGAAGGGTGTGTTTTATTAAGTATCCGGTTCTAGTTGTCATAAGGTCAAGGTACAACTCCAAGTCGTCCTGTTACCGAGGATCACGGCTAGTCGAATAGATAAACTTCCCTGCAGGGGTGCACCACATTACCCAACACGCTCGATCCCCTTTGGCCGGACACACTTTCCTGGGTCATGCCCGGCCTCGGAAGATCAACACGTCGCAGTCCCACCTAGGCACAACAGAGAGGTCATCACACCGGTCTAAATCCTATGCGCGCAGGGGTCTGGGCCCATCGCCCATTGCACACCTGCACGTTGCGAACGCGGCCAGAAGCAGACCTAGCCCCCTTAATACAAGCGCAGGCTTACGGTCCAATCTGGCGCGCGCCGCTCAGTGGCGGACGTCAAGAAGGCTTCGGCTGATACCACGACGTCGAGTGCCCATAACTGTTCCCGCGTAGTTGGTTAGTGCGTATAGGCTAGTGGCCAGACTCAGATCAAATACCAAGATCTCGTTAAGCGTGTTATTTTAAAGTAACTGCGGACGCCGGCCAGGGCCAGGCCCACCTCTCTCCTAGGTGGTCTCAACCTGCCCTGTCGCTCCGCCACAAAGTAACAGTCGGGGGCCGTCGGGAACTCAGGCCCACCACTACCTGGATGGAGCCACCTGTCCTTTCAGCCCCCACAACGGAATCACATGCGGGTACTCTACGAGCCGACCCGACTTTAGTCACCACATGTATCATATAATATGTATGTAAGTATATACCCGTGATCACCTCCCGAAGTGATCACGGCCCGATAGTATAGCATAGCAGACGGACAAGAATGTAGGGCCACTGGTAGAATACTAGCATCCTATACTAAGCATTTAGGATTGCATGTAAGGGTAACAACTGTAGCAACAATGACAGGCTATGCAGCAGAATAGGATTAACCGAAAGCAGTAACATGCTACACTACTCTAATGCAAGCAGTACAGAGAAGAATAGGCGATATCTGGTGATCAAGGGGGGGGGGGGCTTGCCTGGTTGCTCTGGCAAGGAGGGGTCGTCAACACCGTAGTCGTAGTGGTAGCAGCGGCGTCGGTCTCGGTGTCTAACGAGAGAAGAGGGGGGAAGAAATAATAAATATAATGCAAACACAGGCATGACGATGCATGACACGACAAAGAGCAATGCTAGGTGGGCCCTAACGTGGCAGTAGGTGGTACCGGCGAAGGAGGGAAACATCCGGGAAAGTTTTCCCGGTGTTAGACGTTTTCGGACAGATGAACCAGAGGGGGAAAGTTGCGTGTTCGCTATGCTAGGGATGTGTGGCAGACGAATGGGCTGCGTATCCGGATTTGTCTCGTCGTTCTGAGCAACTTTCATGTACAAAGTTTTTCCATCCGAGCTACGGCTTATTTTATATTAATTTTAAAAGGTTTAATCAATTTTTAAATTATTATTATTATTTAAATTAATCAGAAAACAACATTATTGCATCAGCACGACGTCAGCAGTCAACAGAGGTGTTGACTGGGTCGCTGACATGTGGGTCCCGCATGTCATTGACTGTTAACTAACTAACCAGGTTAATTAGTTTAGTTAATAGATTAGTTAAGTTAATTAATAGTAGTTAATTAGTTTAATTAGCTATTAGGTTAATTAATCACAATTAATTAATTTAATTAATTAATTAAATAACATTTTTATTTATTTTTTAATTCTTCTTATTTTTTTAACGTTCTTGGGGCGTGGGCCCCATTTTCCATAGGACCATAGGGCCTTAACGGGGCGTGTTAAACGGGCGCTGGGCGCCTGCCGATTGGGCACACGCCCACGTCAGAATGACCGACGGCGAGCGAGCGGCGCTGGCATGGGGGTGACGAGGTGGCGGGCAGCAGTGTGGTGGGGCCATTCCTGGGCGGCGGCCAACGAAGGCCGGAGGCGAGCGCGGGGTGCAGAGGAGGCGAGGGCACGCGCAGGCGGCTGCGGATGCACGGGGGGAGGGGGGCGAGCAGCACCGGGCACGAACAGCGATGGATGGCAGTGGGGGAGCAAGCGGGGCGCTGCGGTGGCAGAGCGGTTCAGGGCCGGTGGCCAGGGACGGGGCGGAGCAGCGGTCAGCAGCAGATGGGGCGACGAGTGGGGCGCGCGGGCAGCCGCGATCCACAGCGACAGAGAGCAGCGGCAGTGCGGCCAGGTGCTCGCGTGGACGCGCCTGTGCACGGAGGACAACGTGGTGGAGTCAAGGCGCGGGCGACGCGCAGCGGCAGGCGGTGACGGGAGGCAAGCGGGGAGGCGCGAAGGCGACGACGAGGCCATGGCACGGGGTGGCGGCGAGCAAGGGACAGAGGGGGAAGAGGGGAGGCGCGTCGTCTCACCGACGGATGTGGGGTAATGGCAGCGGGGCTCGAGGAGGAGGACGGGGACGACGCTCCAGCGAGAAGAGGGATGAGGAGGCGAGGAGGCAGGCCGTCAGGGTGGCTCCAGCGAGGTCCAGGCACTCCGGGCGGCGAGCGCATCAGGGACGATGGGGTCGGGGCGCCGTTGCCCCGATTTGGATCGAGGGGGAAAGAGAGGGAGTGGGGATCCTGCGGCTGGGGAGTTAGGGTTTCGGGGGATAGTGGGGATATAGGCCAGGGAGGGTAGTGGGCTGGTCGGCCGACTGAATAGTTGGGCCGGTTGGCCCAGTGGGGGGGGGTTCCTTTCTATTTATTCATTTTCTGTTTTGCCTTTTTCTTTTTATTTATATTTCTTTTCTGTTTTCTCTTATTCTCTAAAATATTTTAGTTTTGGTAAAATACAAAAGTTGCGGATATTCCCTTTTGCTCCTACGTGCATATGCACCCATTGTCGAAATACACATTTCGAAAAGTTGAAAAATTCGGAAGAAAAATCCCGCGTGTATATCCGGACATTTTATGTCCGTTCACAAGGTTTCGTTGAAAAACAACGTTTTTTGTGGCTTGTGTAAAAAAGACAATTTCTGATGCTTCATTCTAACTATTCACGAGGCATTTCTTTATCTTTTTTACACAAGCCACAAAAAACGTCGTTTTTCACCGAAACCTTGTGAACAGACATAAAATGTCCAGATATACACGCGGGATTTTTGTTCCGAATTTTCCAACTTTTCAAAATGTGTGTTTTCAACAATGGGTGCATATGCACCTAGGAGCAAAAAAGCCACGTCCACCTAATTTAGTATATTTAATTAAGTCACATTCCGAACATTTTAGTGCTAACGTTTGAAAAGTTTTGATGTTTGCCTTTAACTCAAATTCGAATTTGAATCGTTTTGAACTAACGCGATATTCTCAACAGTAACCGTGGTGATGTGGCATCATTAACAGAGAATTACTGTAGCTTAAATATCCGGGCGTCACAATTCTCCTCCACTACAAGAAATCTTGTCCCGAGATTTAAGAGGGGAAGTGACGGGGAAGGGATTTGGTTACGAAATTCTAACAAGCGTTCTCGATCTTGGTTGCTCTTCTCGAAGCGATCGATCCATTTCGTATAGGTCTTCATTTCTCTGCTTCAGGTCATTATGATGATGTCGGCATCCTTTCTTCGGGAATTGCATCGTACTTACGCAAGAATAATAATATAAAAAGGGGGGGGGGGTATTCCAGGAGAACAGACCTCGGCAACGTTGACTATCTAGCCGATAACATCGGGGAAGGTGACGGAAAGTATCTCTCGAATTGAAACTTAAGAAAATATCGAGAGCAAAGTAAGGAGATATCATGGGAAGTTCCGAGCCGGCAGGCAAGCGTTCGATGCCTGTAACAGGGCATGAAAGGGGCTCAAACAATGGGAATAAGTATTGTGTCTGATACCAGAATTGATGATCTCTCGAAAGGTGGCTCGTGAATTACATATGAGGCCACGCGCGAGGAATAACTTTGGCAATAGGGGCATACGGGAGAGTCAGGTTTCGATCCTGTGGAACTGTGGGTTATGGCCCACCATGTGGGTTAAAAATAGGGAGGGTGATGTCATCTTGCATGGTCATGATAGCAAGGCATGTCAGAAAATAGTCTGCCAGTTATGTCGCCAACAATGTTGGTACCAAGGGCGAGGGACGAAAAGAACCATATTCCTGCTCGTTGAATGAGGCGGACCAATAGGAAAAGTTCTCGTCCATCGGTGGCTACCGGAATGTCATCAACGATAGTAACAGGATCTTGCTGATAGAATTGTACAACGAGGTGTTTACATAAGCAGGAGAATATTACTGCTTAGATCATATAGATCACAAGAAAGGTTAAAACAAACAATGGAAAGGAAAATTTGATTATCAGATTAAAACAGAACAATGGAAAGGAAAATGTGTTAAAACACATATTCCAGGGGTATATCCTTCCCAAGGACAAGCAGAGCATGATATCCATGACATGATATAATGTAGAAAACCCTTTAGGTAAGGGGAGAGAAATTTCGTGGCATTACCCATGCAACGGTGTTTGGATAATTGAGCAAGAAACATTTAGCATTGGGCTTCAAATGTTCTTGTTGAAAATCGGAGTACCACAAACATGCTTCGAGATAGCATTGACATGGTCACCAAGTAAGGTTAGACTTTGGATACACCAAAGGATCCATCAAGAACAACTTATAGAATAAGTCTTACAATTTTCTCATGGAAGAATGGATAACCTTGTTTAAAAAGGAAACTATAACAATAGGTCCTCCGACCAGGTGTGCTAGGCATGACATCACCTTACCGGTTCATATACAGACCAATGTTAAAACTCTTGGAAATATATCCCAACCATCATATCTGACCGAGATTCAGATCTGATTGGTGTCAGGATAACTCAGACTCAGGATGCCCGAGAAGAAAGGTGCAACACAAATTGTCGAGATGACATTGTAAGATTCTCGGGAATTGAACTATGGAAGCGAGTTCCGAAACAAGAGTTCATCATTAAATCAAGGAGAGGATGATGAGGTGGCTGATGGTCTAAGGTTAATTCATCAAGATTTCCAAAAGATGGATTTCTACAATTATGTGAACAAGGAGATAACATTTGTCAGGTCAAATGATATAATGGCGTATGCTCGAGGAAAACATACACAATTAAACATTGGTTGAAGGTGCATCTGAAATATGGGCTTAGGTAGCATAATCAATGTTAGAATGGTGATTCGATAACCAAAAGACTTAGAATGAATCTATTGACCATTCACTTCAAAGCAATAGAGTTGTTAGAAGTTTTGAATTCATGCATCATAGTTCAATTCTCGCTATTCCGGTTAGAAACAACACGGGGACCAATAATGAACAGAGATGGCGAGAAGTATCACTTGTATTAAGAATTCTTATTAGGTGATGAAATTCACGCTACATTCTTGACATAAAAGATGGCAATACTCAAAGGTAAAGAAGAACAATTGTTGGATAGCAAGGAACTCAAGGTATAGCACAAAACACGAACAAGTTTGTGTTGAGCGGAAGGCAATAAAATGGTCGATGATAAAACAAATCATCGAGGGGAAGGATGGTATTTTCATCATGAATTCAATTGATATCCTGGAAGAGCTCAGAATGCTGATGATGATCACGACGCATTTGTCGAGAGATTTCATGAAGATGTAATCGATCGGCGATGACATCAAGTCAAAGGAATGATGAAGTGAAAGGTTATTGGAACCACGAGTACGACACAAACTCAAAATCAAGCTTGCTGTTCAAGGCGAAATGATATGACGAGGGAAACCGACGTAAGCTTAGCTCACCGTCGAAAGTGGTGCTCTGGGAATAAGGACCAGGTAGCATAGTTAAAAATCATCACGACAATGATATAGCCAAACAGGCTAGGAATGACGTGATCGGGTACAAACTCGTACGTAAGGAAGATTACTAAGAGTTGTTGAACCGTAGTGCAGACTCGGTTCAGTTATCGGTGTCTTTAAGTGTCTTAATAACTCAGAGCCCGTGAAAAATTGGAATCAGTGAGAATGTAGTACTTGATGAAGAGCTCATAAGAAGTTATGCAGTTCCATGATAATCTCGAGATACTAGGGGATAATACTTGACGACATATCAAAGTAGAGGTTGGACTGGGGTATTGCTCTGCAGAAGACAAGTGCTTAAACTTGCACGAGAAATGGTATTTTAAAGGAGAACATGGTCGGAACCACAATTGCAAAAGGCCAGATACCAGATATAAGATGAACTTATACCAAGGGAATAATAATTAATTTAAGAGAAGCTTTAATGATAAGATCTACATCGTTTCCATGGGCATGAACACAAGTTCAAGGTGGACTCCCACTTCTCCAATGCATGACCATTCATTCATTGCTCTAAATAAAAATGATTTCAGTGTGAAAACCTACCTGGTGAATTACCAGAGGAGTATGACCCGTGAAAACTTTCGGGTTCACACAGATTAAGGAAAGCATAGGTTCAACCCATCAGGGCATCTTAGAACATATACCATGAACTTTAGGATCAATTAACACATGCTCGAAGCAGAGCATGGTTG
Organism: Aegilops tauschii subsp. strangulata; assembly: GCF_002575655.3. Taxonomy (NCBI): domain Eukaryota; kingdom Viridiplantae; phylum Streptophyta; class Magnoliopsida; order Poales; family Poaceae; genus Aegilops; species Aegilops tauschii. The sequence goes on from NC_053041.3 coordinate 486,593,267, forward strand.
ACAAAGTCATAGGATATAACTTGCCAAAGGCAGAAGACACAATTTACCAAAGGCATTATGTATCAGGGGAGAAACTCTCAAGGTTATTGGATATGAAGGACGCTGTCGGATAATAACCAAGCAATTGGTCTCGCGGACCACAAGGAACCTGACGTGAGTATCGGTAATCAGAATGAAAAAGAATGCAAAGGTATCAGATTATAGAAACAACTGACTAATTCAGAGCTCAAATGCAAACAAATTATGATTTTCAAATCAAGGGATCGAAATCCAACGGTCTGATTAAGAATGGATAAGTCGAATAGACTTAGGGATACAATCGACAGCAATTTGATTGGTCGATAACCAGCTCATGTTTAAAATGATGTCTGAGCCAGAAGGAAGAATTCTAGGATCTGATTGAGGATTGTGAGCATTCGCAATATTTTGAATCAACAGACTCAAAATGATAATGACAAGGGATGACAATAAGATTACGAGACTTATGGAATTAACCATAATGCAAGCAAGCAAGAACTTTAAGAGCAATAGGCTGCTCAGGATTTTCGGAAGTTCAAATAGTATTTCAAAGACTTTTGTGAATTACTTGAATCAACTGGGGATGAGTGGATACTCGATAAGTGCGAGAAATTATTCGTAGGGGTATTCAGGTGGCAAAGAACTGCAAGGCAGTAGGCACAAAGTATTCTCGGGGTATCTTGTAATAACAAGATCGACGGGGAATAAAAGTAAGCACGACAGGTGTAAGTATTTATCCATAGGGATATTTCGGTGGTAGGGAATTGAAAAAGCAACGGACACATAGTCTTAAGAGAACATCGGAGAGTATCATCCAAATCCTTCGGTGCACCAAGTAATCATCTGGAGTAAGGGGCTCTTCGGGTGGAAGTAGTTACGAGAACCTAGAGTCGGCATTAGTAAAATCATTTAACCCGAATAGAAGAGAGATCAGAGTCCCAGAGTATAGACGAGGAGTAAAAGATCCTAATACCACCCAATGGCGACATGGGCCCGTAAGCCACACAACCATGTTAGTAAAAGTTTTGCAATTGACTAGACTCGACTTCGGCCAAGGAGTTTGGAAGGGGGATTCCTATAGGCAGTCGGCTCTGATACCAACTTGTGACGCCCCCGATTCAATCGTACACTAATCATACACACAAACGTGTACGTTCAAGATCAGGGACTCACGGGAAGATATTGCAACACAACTCTAAAATAAAAAAAGTCATACAAGCATCGTAATACAAGCCAGGGGCCTCGAGGGCTTGAATACAAGTGCTCGATCATAGACGAGTTAGTGGAAGCCACAATATCTGAGTACAGACATAAAGTTAAACACAGTGCCATAAGATGGCTAGCACAAACTGGGATACAGATCAAAAGAGGCGCAGGCCTCCTGTCTGGGATCCTCCTAAACTACCCCTGGTCGTTGTCAGCGGCCTACACATAGTAGTAGGCACCTCCAGTGTAGTAGGAGTCGTCGTCGACGATGGCGTCTGGCTCTTGGGCTCCAGCATCTGGTTGCGACAACCGAGAAGAAAAGAAAGGGGGAAAAGAGGGAGAAAAGCAACCGTGAGTACTCATCCAAAGTACTCGCAAGCAAGGATGTACACTACATATGCATGGGTATCTGTGTAAAGGGGCAATATCGGTCGACTGAACTGCAGAATGCCAGAATAAGAGGGGGCTAGCTAGTCCTATCGAAGACTACGCTTCTGGCAGCCTCCGTCTTGCAGCATGTAGAAGAGAGTAGATGGTAAGTTCACCAAGTATCATCGCATAGCATAATCCTACCCGGCGATCCTCCCCTCGTCGCCCTGTGTGAGAGCGATCATCGGGTTATATCTGGCACTTGGAAGGGTGTGTTTTATTAAGTATCCGGTTCTAGTTGTCATAAGGTCAAGGTACAACTCCGAGTCATCCTGTTACCAAGGATCACGGCTATTCGAATAGATAAACTTCCCAGCAGGGGTGCACCACATTACCCAACACGCTCGATCCCCTTTGGCCGGACACACTTTCCTGGTTCATGCTCGACCTCAGAAGATCAACACGTCGCAGCCCCACCTAGGCACAACAGAGAGGTCAGCACGCCGGTCTAAATCCTATGCGCGCAGGGGTCTGGGCCCATCGCCCATTGCACACCTGCACATTGTGAACGTGGCCGGAAGCAGACCTAGCCCCCTTAATACAAGCGCAGGCTTACGGTCCAATCCGGCACGCGCCACTCAGTCGCTGACGTCAAGAAGGCTTCGGCTGATACCACGACGTTGAGTGCCCATAACTGTTCCCGCGTAGTTGGTTAGTGCGTATAGGCCAGTGGCCAGACTCAGATCAAATACCAAGATCTCTTTAAGCGTGTTATTTTCAAGTAACCACGGACGCCGACCAGTGCCAGGCCCACCTCTCTCCTAGGTGGTCTCAAACTGCCCTTTGCTCCACCACAAAGTAACAGTCGGGGGCCGTCGGGAACTCAGGCCCACCACTACCTGGATGGAGCCACCTGTCCTTTCAGCCCCCACAACGGAATCACATGCGGGTAGTCTACGAGCCGACCCGACTTTAGTCACCACATGTATAATATAATATAATATGTATGTAAGTATATACCCGTGATCACCTCCCGAAGTGATCACAGCCCGATAGTATAGCATAGCAGACGGACAAGAATGTAGGGCCACTGGTGGAATACTAGCATCCTATAGTAAGCATAAAGGATTGCAGGTAAGGGTAACAACTGTAGCAACAATGACAGGCTATGCAGCAGAATAGGATTAACCGAAAGCAGTAACATGCTACACTACTCTAATGCAAGCAGTAGAGAGAAGAATAGGCGATATCTGGTGATCAAGGGGGGGGGCTTGCCTGGTTGCTCTGGCAAGGAGGGGCCATCAACACCGTAGTCGTAGTGGTAGCAGCGGCGTCGGTCTCGGTGTCTAACAAGAGAAGAGGGGGGAAGAAACAATAAATATAATGCAAACTCAAGCATGACGATGCATGACATGACAAAGAGCGATGCTTGGTGGGCCCTAACGTGGCAGTAGGTGGTACCGGCGAAGGAGGGAAACATCCGGGAAAGTTTTCCCGGTGTTAGACGTTTTCTGACAAATGAACCGGAGGGGGAAAGTTGCGTGTTCGCTATGCTAGGGATGTGTGGCGGACGAACGGGCTACGTATCCGGATTCGTCTCGTCGTTCTGAGCAACTTTCATGTACAAAGTTTTTCCATCCGAGCTACGGCTTATTTTATATTAATTTTAAAAGGTTTAATCAATTTTTAAATTATTATTATTTAAATTAACCCGAAAATAGCATTATTGCATCAGCACGACATCGGCATGACGTCAGCAGTCAACAGAGGTGTTGACTGGGTCGCTGACGTGTGGGTCCCGCATGTCATTGAATGTTAACTAACTAACCAGGTTAATTAGTTTAGTTAACAGATTACTTAAGTTAATTAGCTATTAGGTTAATTAACACAATTAATTAATTAATTAACATTTTATTTATTTTTAATTCTTTTTTTAACGTTCTAGGGGCGTGGGCCCCGTTTGCCATAGGCCCATAGGGCCTTAACGTGGCGGGTTAAACGGGAGTTGGGCGCCTGCCGACTGGGCACACACCCACGTCAGAATGACCGACGGTGAGCGAGCGGCGCCGGCATGGGGGTGACGAGGTGGCGGGCAGCAGTGTGGTGGGGCCATACCCGGGCGGCGGCCAGCGAAGGCCGGAGGCGAGCGCGGGGTGCAGAGGAGGCGAGGGCGCGCGCGGGCGGCTGTGGATGCACGCGGGGGGGGGGGGGGAGCAGTACGGGGCACGAACGGCGATGGATGGCAGTGGCGGAGCAAGCGGGGCGCTGCGGTGGCGGAGTGGCTCAGGGCCGGTGGCCAGGGACGGGGTGGAGTAGCAGTCAATATCAGAGGGGGGCGGCGAATGGGGCGCGCGGGCAGCCGCGATCCACAGCGACAGAGAGCAGCAGCAGCGTGGCCAGGTGCTCGCGGGGACGCGCATGGGCACGGCGGACAGCGCGGTGGAGTCAAGGCGCGGGCGACGCGTAGCGGCAGGCGGTGACGGGAGGCAAGCGAGGAGGCGCGAAGGCGACCGCGAGGCCATGGCACGGGGCGGCGGCGAGCAAGGGACAGAGGGGGAAGAGGGGAGGCGCGGCGTCTCACCGGCAGACGTGGGGTAATGGCAGTGGGGCTCGAGGAGGAGGAGGGGGATGACGCTCCGGCGAGAAGAGGGATGAGGAGGCGAGGAGGCAGGCCGACAGGGTGGCTCCAGCGAGGTCCAGGCACTCCGGGCGGCGAGCGCGTCGGGGACGATGGGGTCGGGGCACCGTTGCCCCGATCTGGATCAAGGGGGAAACAGAGGGAGTGGGGATCGTGGGGGTGGGGAGTTAGGGTTTCGGGGGATAGTGGGGATATAGGCCAGGGAGGGTAGTGGGCTGGCCGGTCGACTGACTAGTTGGGCCGGTTGGCCTAGTGGGGGGGGGTCCTTTCTTTTTATTCATTTTCTGTTTTGCCTTTTCTCTTTTTATTTATATTTCCTTTTTGTTTTCTCTTATTCTCTAAATATTTTAGTTTTGGTAAAATACAAAAGTTGTACCTAATTTAGTATATTTAATTAAGTCACATTCCGAACATTTTAGTGCTAACGTTTGAAAAGTTTTGATGTTTGCCTTTAACTCAAATTCGAATTTGAATTGTTTGAACTAATATGTGTTAATTCAACAATCCAAAATGTCATGCAAAAATGTGCATCAGCTCGGGTTGCTGTTTCGACCATTTTCCAAAAATGATGAACATTTTTTGAAGGCCATTTGGGTTCACTGAAAAATATTTTTAGTTGAACCTATTTGAATTTCATTGATGCTAGTGTTTGAACATCCCCCATTTCAAGTTCATTTGAAATTTAAACATGATGCAAACAATAGTAGCTAGCCTAGAGCATACTAGAACTAGGGACGTGACAGGGCCGCCGCGAGGCGTAAGACCCTACTCCTGCTTTGGTGGATTGATGGTGGAATGAAAGTGGTGGTGCGTAGTACACTTGCCCGGCAAGGTTTGCCTCAGGGCTATGGCGACTACGCGCGTGTGGTGGCTGGGGTTTGTCAACTATCCAACCCTCTAACCCCTCCTACGAGTGCCATGGGCCTCCTTTTATAGATTAAGGGGTCACCACAGTAGCAAAGTGGTCATTATCCACTGATATGACAGTAAACAGTGCTATCATACCTAACTCTGTGGGCTGACAGGGTGCATTAAATGCACCACTTAGTGTCACATCACTGGTTGCCCGGCAAGGCCTGCCGGGCTATCTCGCCAGCTCCGCATCTGTCCTCTTGACACATCGCAGGACGGGTGTCATCTGTGAGTTTCTTCTGTAGGAGATGGCTGCCATGTGGTGAACGGCTGACACTTAATCACCTTGCGGCTTGACACCGCACTGATTGACGACGTGGGTCGTTCTTGAGTGTTTGGCGGGTGGTTCAGCCTCCGCGAGCCCCGGCAGGCTCTGCTGGGGAGTCTTGGTCGCTTGGTTCTGGTGGTGGCCTTGCCCCTTGCCGGGTACGCCTGCCCGGCAAGGGAGGCCCTTTCCTTGCAGATATCTCATCCTTCTGGCTTGATCTTGGTCTCTCTGAGCTACATGTCGGCTCTTCAAATTAATCTCTTGGTTCTCCACTCTCTGGCTTGTGCTGATGCTTCAATCTTGATCTTGTGCCTGTGCACAGTTGGTCAACATACCCGGGGTTTGTTGCACCAACAGAAGCCCCCGGGCCTGCCCCGAACGCGCTACTGAGCGTCGTCGGGGTAGGGCCTAATTAGTGCACAGGCAGGACTACTGAAGGGGTTGGCCCCTTGAGATTTTCCGTTGCTGCTTTGGTGGTCTTGATTTCGGGGCACTTTCTGATTTTCCCGCATGTGGTGCGCGGTGTTGTGGAAGAACTTGGAACGTGGCCTGCGGATTCTCCTCGCCCCATGATCACGGGGCGAAAACTGCCATCCCACTAGCTCCCCGTCCTGCATGCACCTCGCCACGTGCTCCGCATGCATTGGACGTGGTAGGTGGTGGAAGCGGAGGGCACGGGGAGGAGCGTTGTAGCTGAAACTCGAGCGTCGATAGTTGGGACAGAGGGGCGGCCTCGGCCCTCAGAACCATAGTGGGTGCAGAGAGGCCGTATTGGAGGAGAGGGGCGGCCGTTTCCCATAGGAGGGGCCAGCCCCTTGCTCCGCTCCCCTATAAAAAAGCGCCCGGGGCGGTGTTCTTCAGCACACACTCCTCCTTCTCTCCTGTGATCCTTCTTGTTTGGCCATGGCGCGAGGGCGAGGGCGTGGTGGAGCTCTGGTGGCGGCGACGAGGACTTCTTCTCGCCAGTGCGCTCCTCCTCCCCTGGACCCTGAGGTAGCGGAGCCGTCCGCAAGGAGGGGAGGAAGGGGGCGTGGTCGTGGTCGCCGCGGTGCTCGAGGAGGCGGAGGACGGGGCGGTGCTCCGACGGCGCCTCCGCCGGCGGCTCTACCTCTGATGGAAGGCCATGTCGGGGACCAACCTCGAGAGTTCATCATCAGGCTGTACAAGCCTTTGCGTAGTCGCCTTCGTCTCCCAACCTTTTTTGTGCGGGAGATGGAGCTTGAGCAGCCGCACGCCCTGAGGCTACACATGAGGGGTTGCGGGGATGGGAGCACGAGGGTTGATGTCGATTTCCCCGCCCCTCATGTAATGTACCTCCGTCATGGCTGGAAGACCTTCGCTCGTGCCCACAGCTTTTCGGAGGGGCACATTCTCCATTTCAAATTAATGGAGAGCGGCCTGCTCTCCATCAACATCTTCGGGCGCTCGGGAGGCCGTTTAGGGTGCTGCGTGGAGAGCTCGACTGACGACGAAAGCTCCTCCTCGAGCGAAAGCGACGAGGAGGACAGCGATGGCGATGCCGATGGTAGCGGGCGGAGGAGCAACGACTCTGACTCCGGCTGATCGTCGCCTGCACCATCTTCATCAGGCGGCAGCACCATCATCTGCATTTGCATCTCCTCCCTGGCAGTGCGATTTGCCAGGGAGTTGGGTACAGAGGTGCAGATGGTGCTACCGGGCTCCTCCAGCAGCCTTCCAGCTGGACTCCGGCAGGCTTCCTCTCGGGTTGCAGCTCCGTTAGCCTTGCCGAGTCCTGCTGGCCCTGGTGGCGGTGGTTGACGGGGTCGCCTTCTGCCGTGCTCTCCATCGAGGCGTTCCCTCGCGCTTCCGTTCCCCCATGCTACCTCTCTTGAAGCCCGATGGGAGCGGGCTGGGCCTATGCTCAGGCGCTCCTTTTTCCCTCCTCACCTTCGACGGCTGTGCCTAGGAGGAGAGGGACAAGAAAGGGCATTACGGAGAACTTATGTTTTTTCAATCTTAAATCTGTAGGCAATTGCCAAATTCAAATAATGTAATCTCTCGAGTACATCTTTGTGTTCTATAATGCTTGTACTTGTATTTGCATATAAATGAAAAAGATGAATCTTGCCGGGAACGCACGCATGTATATGTCCATGCAGAGGCGAAGTGCCTGTTTAATAAAAATAAACGAGTTTCCCCGGCAATATATCTTGCCGGCGTCCTCTTTGTCTGCCGGAGAGCTACGTCTGTCGGGAAACAGATGGAGGGGCCAGCCCCCCACCAACTCCTTTTCCTCAAAGGCTACTGCGACCATCCTGACTGAAGCATCATTCGAGTAGCGGCCCGGAGACGGTTCTCCTCGAGTAGCACAGTGTCGTCACGCCGGTGCTGATCTTGCGCTACTTCATCGTAGGCAAGTACTCGAGGGGACCTGTAAATGAGTTCCGTGGGGATAACTGCTTCTGCCCCATAGACCAGGGAGAAGGGAGTCTGCCCGGTAGCTCGGTTTGGTGTCGTTCTGAGGGACCAGAGAACTACCGGCAGCTCCTCGATCCACCGCCTGCCGTGCTTCTACAGTGTATCGAAAGTTCTTGTCTTGAGTCCACGAAGCACTGCAGCATTCGCCCTCTCAGCTTGTCCATTGCTCCGGGGGTGTGCCACAGAGGGGAATGAGATCTTGCATCCGAGGGCATGAACGTATTGCATGAAGGCGTGGCCCGTGAACTGGGTGCCATTGTCAGTGATGATCCTTGCCGAAACTCCGAAATGACACACTAATTCTTTGAAGAACTTGATAGCTGAATGAGTAGTCACCTTCCTCACGGCAGTCACTTCCAGCCACTTTGTAAACTTGTCGATGGCAACGAACAAGAATTCAAAGCCCCCGATTGCTCGGGGGAAGAGGCCGAGGATATCGAGCCCCCAGACCAAAAATGGCCATGACAGAGGGATTGTCTGAAGAGCTTGGGCAGGCAGGTGTGTTCTCTTGGAATGGAACTGACAGACTTCACATGTCAAGACGAGCTCAACTGCATCTTGGAGGGCTGTGGGCCAATAGAATCCTTGCTGGAATGCTTTCCCAACTAATGCTCTTGATCCAATGTGTGAGCCGCACATTCCTCTATGAATCTCATCCAGCAGTTCCTTTCCATCCTCCCGGCAGACACACTTGAATTTCACACCGTTGGGCCTCCTTCTGTACAGAGTGTCATCGACAAACTGACACATACTGGCCCTTCGGGCTACTTTCTCAGCTTCATCTTGGTCGCCGGGAAGCTCTCCGGTTTGGAGGAAGCGGACGATGTGCCTTGCCCAAGTTGGAGCCTGGTTCTCGGCAATGAGGACTAGCGGCACCTCCTCGGCTGCGGGAGCACCTGCCTCGTTCATGGGGTCCATAGGCCCGGCTGGAGGGGGTGGTCCGGCAGGCTGTGAGGAGTTGTTTCCGACAGGGTCTCTGCCGGGAGCGGGTGGCTCGATCGGAGGAGGCTTACCGTAGTCCAACTTTCTCCTTTTCCGGGCCATTGTGGCTGGTGATACGGAGGGCTGAGAGAGATGGAGAACAAAAGTTCCTGGTTCCGCAGGAAGCTTCTGCACAGCACACTTTGACAGGTGATCAGCTATGCCGTTTTCCGCACGAGGTATGTGCTCTGTTTGCAACCCATCAAAGTGCTCCTCTAATCTCCTCACTTCCTTGACGTATGCTTCCATCAATGGACTTTGATAATCCTTGTTGACTTGTCTCACCACAAGCTGTGAATCTCCTCGAATGATCAACTTCTTGATTCCCAATTCTGCTGCAATCTTGAGCCCGGCAAAGGGCCCTTCATACTCAGTTGTATTGTTGGTGGCTTCTTCCCAGGCAAAGTGCATTTGGATGACGTACTTCAAGTGCTCCCCGGAGGGGGCAACAAGAAGCACGCCAGCCCCTGAACCTTGTAGGGAAAAAGCACCATCAAAATACATAATCCATTCTTGGGGTGATTCCTTGGCGGGGAGAGCTGTTTCTGTTATTTCCTCATCAGGGGTTGGCGTCCATTCTGCAATAAACTCTATCAGTGCCCTGCTTTGAATAGTTGAAGTGCTCTCAAACTTCAAACCAAAGCTGGATAACTCCAAAGCCCACTCCACTATTCTGCCGGTAGCCTCCGGGTTTTGGAGTATCCTTTGCAATGGAAAACGAGTAACAACCGTGATCTCATGGGCTTGGAAGTAGCGGTGCAGTTTCCTTGAGGCCATGATGAGCCCAAAGATCAACTTTTGCACACCAGAGTACCTCGATCTGGCCCCTTGTAACTAGGAGCTGATGAAGTACACTGGGCGCTGCACCACTTTCTTCCTTGCCACGTCCTTGGGGTTGTTCTCGTTGCCGTGCTCACTGCTATTCTGATCCTTCTCTGACTCTGCCATGACCTGGTCACTCTCTGCTTCATCTACTTCTCGCTGTGCTACCATGGCTGCACTGACCACTTGGTTGGTTGCCGCCAAGTAAAGCAATAACGACTCTTGTGGTTTGGGTGCTACCAGGGTGGGCACAAATGATAGGTAGGCCTTCAACTCCCGCAAAGCTGCATCTGCTTTCGGGGTCCACTTCATAGGCCCTGCTTTCTTCAAAATTTTGAAGAACGACAGGGCACGCTCGGCAGACTTGGAAATGAATCTGCTTAACGCGGCAACGCATCCCGTCAAGTGCCGCACATCCTTAACTGTCCTTGGCGCTTGGATCTGCTCAATGGCCTTGATCTTGTCGGGGTTGGCTTCGATTCCCCGATGGGACACAGAGAATCCAAGTAGCTTGCCGGAGTGAATACCAAACACACACTTCTCTGGGTTAAGCTTCAAGTTGATCTTGCGCAAATTAGCAAATGTCTCCTCCAAATCCTGGATAAGGGTGGCCTTATCCTTGATTTTGACCATAATGTCATCCATATAAGCTTCTATGTTTCTGTGCAAGTGTGGCTCAAAACCAATCTGAATTGCTCTTGCAAATGTGGACCCGGCACTCTTTAATCCGGAAGGCATGCGGACAAAACAGTACGTACCACATGGAGTGATGAACGACGTCTTCTCCTCATCCTCTTTGGACATGAAGATCTGGTGGTATCCGGAGTATGCATCCAAAAAGGATAACAGATCACAACCTGAAGTGGAATCCACAATCTGGTCGATGCGCGGCAAGAGAAATGGGTCCTTCGGGCAAGCCTTGTTGAGATATGTGAAATCAATGCAAAGCCTCCATTTCCCATTCGCTTTCCGGACTACCACTGGGTATGCCAACCACGTAGGGTGCAGTACCCCTCTGACTAGACCAGCTGCCTCTAGCTTCTTGATTTCCTCGGCAATGAACTGCTGCCGCTCCAAGGCCTGCTGCTACCTCTTGAGCACTGCGTTGGTTTTCCCTTGAAGAGGAAAGGGTGATGCAGCAAAGTAGCGTAAGTATTTCCCTCAGTTTTTGAGAACCAAGGTATCAATCCAGTAGGAGGCTACACGCGAGTCCCTCGCACCTACACAAACAAATAAATCCTCGCAACCAACGCGATAAGGGGTTGTCAATCCCTACACGGTCACTTACGAGAGTGAGATCTGATAGATATGATAGGATAATATTTTTGGTATTTTTGTGATAAAGATGCAAAGTAAAGAAAGTAAAATAAAAACAGCAAAGGAAATAGCTTGTAGTTGGAAGATTAATATGATGGAAAATAGACCCGGGGGCCATAGGTTTCACTAGTGGCTTCTCTCAAGAGCATAAGTATTTTACGGTGGGTGAACAAATTACTGTTGAGCAATTGACAGAATTGAGCATAGTTATGAGAATATCTAGGTATGATCATGTATATAGGCATCACGTCCGAGACAAGTGGACTGACTCCTGCCTGCATCTACTACTATTACTCCACACATCGACCGCTATCCAGCATGCATCTAGAGTATTAAGTTCATAAGAACAGAGTAACGCCTTAAGCAAGATGACATGATGTAGAGGGATAAACTCATGCAATATGATATAAACCCCATCTTGTTATCCTCGATGGCAACAATACTATACGTGCCTTGCTGCCCCTACTGTCACTGGGAAAGGACACCGCAAGATTGAACCCAAAGCTAAGCACTTCTCCCATTGCAACAAAGATCAATCTAGTAGGCCAAACCAAACTGATAATTCGAAGAGACTTGTAAAGATAACCAATCATACATAAAATAATTCAGAAGATTCAAATATTGTTCATAGATAAACTTGATCATAAACCCACAATTCATCGGTCTCAACAAACACACCGCAAAAGAAGATTACATCGAATAGATCTCCACGAGAGAGGGGGAGAACATTGTATTGAGATCCAAAAAGAGAGAAGAAGCCATCTAGCTAATAACTATGGACCCGAAGGTCTGACGTAAACTACTCACACTTCATCGGAGAGGCTATGGTGTTGATGTAGAAGCCCTCCGTGATCGATGCCCCCTCCGGCGGAGCTCCGGAACAGGCCCCAAGATGGGATCTCGTGGGTACAGAAGGTTGCGACGGTGGAATTAGGTTTTTGGCTCCGTATCTGATTGTTTGGGGGTACGTAGGTATATATAGGAGGAAGGAGTACGTCGGTGGAGCAACATGGGGCCCACGAGGGTGGAGGGCACGCCCGGGGGGGTAGGCGCGCCCCTACCTCATGGCTTCCTGGTAGCTTTCTTGACGTAGGGTCCAAGTCCTCTGGATCACGTTCGTTCCGAAAATCACGTTCCCGAAGGTTTCATTCCGTTTGGACTCCGTTTGATATTCTTTTTCTGCGAAACTCTGAAATAGGCAAAAAACAGCAATTCTGGGCTGGACCTCCGGTTAATAGGTTAGTCCCAAAAATAATATAAAAGTGAACAATAAAGCCCAATAATGTCCAAAACAGAAGATAATATAGCATGGAGCAATCAAAAATTATAGATACGTTGGAGACATATCAAGCATCCCCAAGCTTAATTCCTGCTCGTCCTCGAGTAGGTAAATGATAGAAACAGAATTTTTGATGTGGAATGCTACTTGGCATAATTTCAATGTGATTCTTCTTAATTGTGGTATGAATATTCAGATCCGAAAGATTCAAGATAAAAGTTCATATTGACATAAAAATAATAATACTTCAAGCATACTAACTAAGCAATTATGTCCTCTCAAAATAACATGGCCAAAGAAAGTTCATCCCTACAAAATCATATAGTTTAGTCATGCTCCATTTTCGTCACACAAGAATGCTCTCATCATGCACAACCCCGATGACAAGCCAAGAAATTGTTTCATACTTTAGTAGTCTCAAACTTTTTCAACCTTCACGCAATACATGAGCGTGAGCCATGGACATCACTATGGGTGGAATAGAATATGATGATGGGGGTTATGTGGAGAAGACAAAAAAGGAGAAGGTCTCACATCAACGAGGCTAATCAATGAGCTATGGAGATGCCCATCGATTGATGTTAATGCGAGGAGTAGGGATTGCCATGCAACGGATGCACTAGAGCTATAAATATATGAAAGCTCAACAAAAGAAACTAAGTGGGTGTGCATCCACTTGCTTACTCACGAAGACCTAGGGCACATGAGGATGCCCATTGTTGGAATATACAAGCCAAGTTCTATAATGAAAAATTCCCACTAGAATATGAAAGTGACAAAACAAGAGACTCTCTATTATGAAGATCATGGTGCTACTTTGAAGCACAAGTGTGGTAAAAGGATAGTAACATTGTCCCTTCTCTCTTTTTCTCTCATTTTTTGGGTCTTCTCTTTTTTTATGGCCTTTCTCTTTTTTTCTTTCTTTCTTTCTTTTTTTTATTCCTCACTTGGGACAATGCTCTAGAAAATGATGATCATCACACTTCTATTTATTTACAACTCAATGATTACAACTCGATACTAGAACAAAGTATGACTCTATATGAATGCCTCCGGCGGTGTACCGGGATATGCAATGAACCAAGAGTGACATGTATGAAAGAATTATGAATGGTGGCTTTGCCACAAATACTATGTCAACTACATGATCATGCAAAGCAATATGCCAATGATGAATGTGTCATGATAAACGGAATGGTGGAAAGTTGCATGGCAATATATCTCAGAATGGCTATGGAAATGCCATAATAGGTAGGTATGGTGGCTGTTTTGAGGAAGATATAAGGAGGATTATGTGTGAAAGAGCGTGTCATATCACGGGGTTTGGATGCACCGGCGATGTTTGCACCAACTCTCAATGTGAGAAAGGGCAATGCACGGTACCGAAGAGGCTAGCAATGGTGGAAAGGTGAGAGTGCGTATAATCCATGGACTCAACATTAGTCATAAAGAACTCACATACTTATTGCAAAAATCTCCAAGTCATCAAAAACCAAGCACTACGCGCATGCTCCTAGGGGGATAGATTGGTAGGAAAAGACCATCGCTCGTCCTCGACCGCCACTCATAAGGAGGACAATCAAAGAACACCTCATGTTTCAAATTTGTTACATAACGTTTACCATACGTGCATGCTACGGGACTTGCAAACTTCAACACAAGTATTTCTCAAATTCACAACTACTCAACTAGCACAACTTTAATATCACTACCTCCATGTCTCAAAACAATCATCAAGCATCAAACTTCTCTTAGTATTCAACACACTCATAAGAAAGTTTTTACTATTCTTGAATACCTAGCATATTAGGATTTTTTAAGTAAATTACCATGCTATTTAAGAATCTCAAAATAATCTAAGTGAAGCATGTGAGAATAATAGTTTCTATAAAACAAATCCACCACCGTGCTCTAAAAGATATAAGTGAAGTACTAGAGCAAAAATTATATAACTCAAGAGATATAAGTGAAGCGCATAGAGTATTCTAATAATTTCCGAATCATGTGTGTCTCTCTCAAAAGGTGTGTACAGCAAAGATGATTGTGGTAAACTAAAAAGCAAAGACTCAAATTATACAAGACGCTCCAAGCAAAACACATATCATGTGGTGAATAAAAATATAGCTCCAAGTAAAGTTACCGATGTAAGTAGACGAAAGAGCGGATGCCTTCCGGGGCATCCCCAAGCTTTGGCTTTTAGGTGTCCTTAGATTATCTTGGGGGTGCCATGGTAATCCCCAAGCTTAGGATCTTGCCACTCCTTGCTCCATAATCCATCAAATCTTTCACCCAAAACTTGAAAACTTCACAACACAAAACTCAGCAGAAAACCTCGTGAGCTCCGTTAGCGAAAGAAAACAAAAGACCACTTCAAGGTAATGTGATGAACTCATTCTTTATTTATATTGGTGTTAAACCTACTGTATTCCAACTTCTATATGGTTTATAAACTATTTTACTAGCCATAGATTCATCAAAATAAGCAAACAACACACGAAAAACAGGATCTGTCAAAAACAGAACAGTCTGTAGTAATCTGTAACTAACGCAAACTTCTGAAACTCCAAAAAATCAGCCAAAATAGGACGACCTAGAAAATTTGTCTATTGATGAGCAGAAATTGGAATCAATATTTTATCACGTTCTGGTGATTTGTAACAATTATTTTCGTGAACAGAAAGTTTCTGGAATTTCTGCAAGATCAAATAACTATCATACAAGAAGATCCTATAGGTTTAACTTGGCACAAACACTAATTAAAACATAAAAACACATCTAACCAGAGGCTAGAAAAAATATTTATTACTAAGCAGCAAGGATAAATATTGGGTTGTCTCCCAACAAGTGCTTTTCTTTAAAGCCTTTTAGCTAGGCATTGATAATTTTAATGATGCTCACAAGAAAGACAAGAATTGAGGCGCAAAAAGAGCATCATAAAACACATGACAAACACATCCAAGTCTAACATACTTCCTATGCATAGGCATTTTATAAGCAAACAAATTATCATAGCAAGCAAAAATTAGCATATGCAAGGAAGAACAAAGAGACGATAGCAATCTCAACATGACAAGAGGTAATTTAGTAAGATAAAAATTTCTACAACCATATTTTCCTCTCTCATAATAATTAAATGTAGGATCATAGGCAAATTCAACAAAGTAGCTATCACATAACATATTCTCAACATGATCCACATGCATGCGAAGTTGTCACTCTTCCAAAATAATGGGATTATCATTAACTAAAGTCATGACCTCTCCAGACCCACTTTTATCAAAAATATCATAAGATTGAATATTATCCAAATATGTGGGATCTAAAGTTGACACTCTTCCAAACCCACTTTCAATATTATTGCAAACACTATTATCAATCTTATATTCATCATGGGGCTTAAATAAATTTTGAAGATCATAAGAAGAATCTCCCCAATCATGATTATTGCAACAGGTAGTGGACATAGCAAAACTAGCATCCCCAAGCTTAGGGTTTTGCATATTATTATCAAAATTTACATCAATAGAATTTATAATAAAATCATTGCAATCATGCTTTTTATTCAAAGATCTATTGTGAATTACTTCATAAAGCACTTCATCACAATTTTCAGATTCACGGATTTCAAGCAAAACCTTATGAAGATAATCTAGTGCATCCAAATCACTAGGAATTGGTTCATCATAATTGGATATCTTAAAAAGATTGGCAAGCGGGTGAGGATCCATAGATATTAGCTTATCTGTTTAGGAATAAATACTCAACCATTTCAACCAAACGAGCAAACGAGCCAAGTAAGACATCAAGACGGACGGAAAAAGGGCGAATAAAACGGCAAGGGTGAAGTGGGGGAGAGGAAAACGAGAGGCAAATGGAAAATAATGTAATGCGGGAGGTAAGGGTTTGTGATGGGTACTTGGTATGTTGACTTTTGCGTAGACCTCCCCGGCAACGGCGCCAGAAATCCTTCTTGCTACCTCTTGAGCACTGCCTTGGTTTTCCCTTGAAGAGGAAAGGGTGATGCAGCAAAGTAGCGTAAGTATTTCCCTCAGTTTTTGAGAACCAAGGTATCAATCCAGTAGGAGGCTACGCGCGAGTCCCTCGCACCTACACAAACAAATAAATCCTCGCAACCAACGCGATAAGGGGTTGTCAATCCCTACACGGTCACTTACGAGAGTGAGATCTGATAGATATGATAGGATAATATTTTTGGTATTTTTGTGATTAAGATGCAAAGTAAAGAAAGTAAAATAAAAACGGCAAAGGAAATAGCTTGTAGTTGGAAGATTAATATGATGGAAAATAGACCTGGGGGCCATAGGTTTCACTAGTGGCTTCTCTCAAGAGCATACGTATTTTACGGTGGGTGAACAAATTACTGTTGAGCAATTGACAGAATTGAGCATAGTTATGAGAATATCTAGGTATGATCATGTATATAGGCATCACGTCCGAGACAAGTAGACTGACTCCTGCCTGCATCTACTACTATTACTCCACACATCGACCGCTATCCAGCATGCATCTAGAGTATTAAGTTCATAAGAACAGAGTAACGCCTTAAGCAAGATGACATGATGTAGAGGGATAAACTCATGCAATATGATATAAACCCCATCTTGTTATCCTCGATGGCAACAATACTATACATGCCTTGCTGCCCCTACTGTCACTGGGAAAGGACACCGCAAGATTGAACCCAAAGCTAAGCACTTCTCCCATTGCAAGAAAGATCAATCTAGTAGGCCAAACCAAACTGATAATTCGAAGATACTTGCAAAGATAACCAATCATACATAAAAGAATTCAGAAGATTCAAATATTGTTCATAGATAAACTTGATCATAAACCCACAATTCATCGATCTCAACAAACACACCGCAAAAAGAAGATTACATCGAATAGATCTCCACGAGAGAGGGAACATTGTATTGAGATCCAAAAAGAGAGAAGAAGCCATCTAGCTAATAACTATGGTCCCGAAGGTCTGAGGTAAACTACTCACACTTCATCGAAGAGGCTATGGTGTTGATGTAGAAGCCCTCCGTGATCGATGACCCCTCCGGCGGAGCTACAGAACAGGCCCCAAGATGGGATCTCGTGGGTACAGAAGGTCGCGACAGTGGAATTAGGTTTTTGGCTCCGTATCTGATCGTTTGGGGGTATGTAGGTATATATAGGAGGAAGGAGTACGTCGGTGGAGCAACGTGGGGCCCACAAGGGTGGAGGGCGCGCCCCCCTACCTCGTGGCTTCCTGGTAGTTTTCTTGACGTAGGGTCCAAGTCCTCTGGATCACGTTCGTTTCGAAAATCACGTTCCCGAAGGTTTCATTCCGTTTGGACTCCGTTTGATATTCTTTTTCTGCGAAACTCTGAAATAGGCAAAAACAACAATTCTGGGCTGGGCCTGCGGTTAATAGGTTAGTCCCAAAAATAATATAAAAGTGAATAATAAAGCCCAATAATGTCCAAAACAAAAGATAATATAGCATGGAGCAATCAAAAATTATAGATACGTTGGAGACGTATCACCTGCTTCCGGACTTTCTACTTGACGGGCCGGGCATGTGGGCAGACAACAAGGTGGTGCTCGATTACTTCCCTGGGAAAACCGGGGATATCAGATGGTTGCGAGGCAAACACATCGATATTCTTCCGCAGGAAGGCAACAAGCGCGCTTTCCTATTTGTCATCGAGGGTGGCGCTGATAGTGAAAGTACCATCAATGCTAGCCAGCCCTGCCGGACCTTCTTCACTTGGGGCACAGCAACCTTGGATCTCTTGCTATTGGAACACTCCGGCACGTCGTCAACGGGTGCCGTGCACTCGGAGGGGGCATGCTTCCTGGACTCCTTGCCGGAGGTCCTACAGTCCCTCTTCTTTCCTTTGCTTTCCTTGGCGGGAGCTACTGCTGTCGCAGCCTCTGCTGCGACTGCATCCCGGTACATCTTGTCCACACATATAATGTCATCCTTCTCATCTGATGGGATAGTGATGACTCCCAGCGGCCCAGGCATCTTCAAGGTGTTGTAAGCATAGTGGGATGCTGCCATGAACTTAGCCAGAGCCGGGCATCCCAGAATCCAATTGTACGGTAGGGGGAGATCAACCACATCAAACACAATCTTCTCAGTCCGATTTCAGTTCTCCCCCAAACGTTACCAGCAACATAATCTTTCCCTTGGGACGGCTCCTGCCGGGATTAACTCCTTGAAACGTGCCGGTAACCTCTAGCTCTTCTTCTCCTATCTGAAGCTTGTTGATGACTGCCAGGGAAATCAGATTCAACCCGACCCCGCCATCCACTAACATCTTTGTGACTTTGAGGTTGCGAATTGTTGGGGAGACCAACAATGGCAAACACCCTACCGCAGTGGTGCGGCCAGGGTGATCCTCCTCATCAAAGGATGGGCGTGCGGGACCACTTGAGCGGCTTCCGGGCCTCTGGCACTGTCTCCACAGCATTGACTTCTCGTGCCCAGCGCTTGAGTTGGCGATGAGAGGTGTGCAAAGATGCACCTCCATCAATGCATAGGGCGTCAGTGGCCTTCTGAAATTCCTGCTCACTGGTTTCCTCTTCATTCCCTTCATCACTCACATCATCACAGACTTCCTTCCCTTGGCCCCTGGCGGGTTTACCTTGGTTCCGAAAGGGTTTGCCGGGGCGATTTGCTTCACCGCCTCAGCCCTTGCCGCCAGCAGCATTCTGACCTTTCTCCTTGTCATGCTTATCATACTCTGCCCTCTGTCTCTTGACGAGCTGCTCAACCTGATAACACTCCTGAAGGTCATGGCTTTGGTCCGGTGGATCTTGCAGTACGGCCCATCACCTTTCCCAACTTTTTTCGCGGTAGCGGCTTCCCGGCAGGCAGTGCATGTGGAAGCTTCCTTGCCGGGGGCCTCAGCCTTGGCCTTCTTGCCAGTACTAGGTGTGCCAGAACCTTCCATAGTGATCACTGCCTTATCTCTTGGCTTCTTATTGCGCTTCTTGCTCTTTCTCGGACTAGTTGATTCATCTTCATCCTCTTAATCAACATTGATGCAATCCTCCTCTCCGGGCAACTTCCTTCCTCCATCTGGGCACACTTATCCACCAGTGTGTATAGTTCCTTCACAGTCTTGGGCAACCGTACATTCATCTTAGAACGAATGCGACGGTTGCGCACATTAGACTGGAAGGCTGCTATAACATCTACCGGATGGATATTTGGAATATTTCTATGAACTTTACTGAATCTCTGTAAATACTTATGGAGGGTTTCTCCTTCCTTCTACTGGAGAAGTTGCAGGTCGCTGGGTCTGCCGGGCTCTTGGTGGCCACCGATGAAAGCACCGATGAACTCGTGGCACAGGTCTGCCCATGACGAAATGGAGTTCTCCGGCAGGTGCACCAGCCAAGACCTCACATTGGATTTGAGGGCCAAAGGGAAGTAGTTGGCGAACACCTTCTCGTCTCTTCCCCCGGCAGCCTGAACAACGATGGTGTAGATGCTTAGGAACTCTGTCGGGTTCAGTCTCCCATCGTACTTCTCGGGTATCTCTGGCTTGAACATACAAACGGACGGCCAACGAACTTGCCGCAGCTCCCGTGTAAAGGCAGGGCAGCCGACCTCGAAAGGTAGGTACCTGCCAACACCGAGTGCAGGCTCGTCAACGTTGAGGCCGCCGCACCTGTTGGTCTGGCGGAGGTCGTCATGGCGCCATTCCACGATGATGCGCGCGTCTTCCTGCCGCCTATTCTCCGGGGCTCGACGTTGGCCTGGACGTGCTCGAGGGTCGGAAGAGGCCATCGAGACGTCGTTGGGGTCTTGATTCTGTTGTGCCCGCGTCGGCTGCCGCGGCAGGGACTGCACGGTGGGGACAGCCCCCTCCGTTCGACCAGCAGTACGGGCGGTTGCTATCGCTTGAGGAGGTCGTGGCGGGCCAGCTCGTCGCGAGCCCCCAGCCTCGGCGAAACCGAGCAGACTCTGGATGGTAGCACGCCACTTATCCATCTGCTTGGCTGCCGGTGGAAACCTCAGTAGTAGCTGAGCTCGCGCCATAGCCTACGTGGCTGTGCTCGGCATATATGTCAATGACGTCGACTGAACCGTCGCCTGGCTCCTGACGGTGCTTGTGGTGGCGACGGCGGCGGTGGCACGCCCGCGCTGCGGTGGGATGACCACTTGGGCAGCGGGGCCGCGCGATGATGGGGCTCGAAGGTCTGCGGCTCCGTCAGGCACAGCGGTCGGGTCGGCTCGCCCAGGAGGAGGCACATGCGTCGTGAGTGCCCCCGTGGTAGGGACGGCCGGAGGGCGATGGCTCACCCCGGACCGGGTGCCGTTGTTGTGGCTGCGCCCGCTGGTGGGAGGAGGGTGTGCAAGCGTAGCGACCCTCTCGTCTGCGCCTTGCGGAGCGTGATCATCAAGATGCTGCTGATGTTGTCCTTCTCCGACGTTTCCAACCCCCGTGTCGGCTGCAGGGGGAGTGGTGGTGGTGCCACCTACTCCAACCACGCCCCCAGCAGTGCTCACGTCCTCGCTTGTCTCCGCATCTCCCGCAACGTTGGAAGCTGCGGGCGGCGGAGCCTTCGAAGTGGATGCTGGGCTGAAGGACCGGACTTCTTCTTCTTGGGCGCCATGGCCGACGGCGTCGCCCAAGATGAAGACGACGATGAAGATGACGCACTGCGCACGCTTTTAGGTTCGCGCAAGTGACCCCCCTACTTGGCGCGCCAAAGATGTCACGGGATATCCGCGGCCACCTAACCGGGTGGCCCCTTGCTGGTTTGGCGGGGGGACGTCGCATTGCACAAAGAGCAGATCAGCGCGCGGCAGCACGACAGAAAGCACACGAGCAATTTACCCAGGTTCGGGCCGCCGTGAGGCATAAGACCCTACTCCTGCTTTGGTGGATTGATGGTGGAATGAAAGTGGTGGTGTGTAGTACACTTGCCCGATAAGGTTTGCCTCAGGGCTACATCGACTACGCGCGTGTGGTGGCTGGGGTTTGTCAACTATCCAACCCTCTAACCCCTCCTACGAGTGCCATGGGCCTCCTTTTATAGATTAAGGGGTCACTACAATGGCAAAGTGGTCATTATCCACTGATATGACAGCAAACAGTGCTATCATACCTAACTCTGCGGGCTGACAGGGTGCATTAAATGCATTGCTTAGTGTCACATCACTGGTTGCCTGGCAAGGCCTGCCGGGCTATCTCGCCAGCTCCGCATCTGTCCTCTTGACACGTCGCAGGACGGGTGTCATCTGTGAGTTTCTTGTGTAGGAGATGTCTGCCATGTGGCGAACGACTACCACTTAATCACCTTGCATCTTGACACCGCACTGATTGACGACGTGGGTCGTGCTTGACTGTTTGGCTGGGTGGTTCAGCCTCCGCGAGCCCCAGCAGGCTCTACCGGGAGTCTTGGTCACTTGGTTCTGGTGGTGGCCTTGCCCCTTGCCGGGTACGCCTGCCCGGCAAGGGAGGCCCTTTCCTTGCAGATATCTCATCCTTCTGGCTTGATCTTGGTCTCTCTGAGCTGCATGTTGGCTCTTCAAATTAATCTCTTGGTTCTCCACTCTCTGGCTTGTGCTGATGCTTCAATCTTGATCTTGTGCCTGTGCACAGTTGGTCAACATACGCGGGGTTTGTTGCACCGACACACGGGTCCTGCAACTAGCAGCCAAACTCATACCTTTAAACCTCGCCTCATATTCAAAGACTTGGTTTTGAAGATCCTAGATCTGGCTTTGGAGAAAGTTGATTTGCTCATTGAGGGCGAAGACGATGTCCTTCATGGGCTTGCCATCCACCTTGAGATCACGGGAGAGGTCTGTGATCATAAGGTGATTGGCGTTGAGTCCACGCTCCAGCATCCCCTTGCACCGGAAGACGTCTTGATCCATGGCTTCAAGTCTGGCCTCCACGGTTCCCGTCCCCTTGGGACATGGCACATCGCGGAGGTTAAGCACCGCCTCATGCATCTGGATGACCTGAGGGTGCTGCACCACCTCCCGAAGGTATGGGTTGATTATGTTCTTGAAGAACTTGTCCTTGGAGGAGCTTGAAGCAGCCATGGTAGATGGGATCTGACAGAAAACAACAAGAAAAGAGAACAGAGGATTTCTTCGCGATATGGTGATCAACAGGTTCGGGAAGTGTATATATATATATATATATATATCTTGGGGGACAAGTATACGGTAGAAAAACGGAGTCCGGAAGGTGTCCCAGGTGGGCATAACCCACCTGGACATGCCAGGCAAGCCTGGCGCGCCCTGGTGTCTTGTGCCCACCAGGGTACGCTTCCTGGAAGTTTCTTTATTTCCTAAATTTGTAAATATTCCAAAACTGAGAAAAAATATTTTTTTGGATTTTTTGGAGTCCGTTTACTTATCGTATCACGCACCTCCTTATTTTTACGATTCTGGGGTTTTTCGAAAGGACTCTTTTATGTGTTCTTCCGGTGTCAAAGTTTGGATAATATTACTTTCAACATTAATGGGCGTACCTGAGATATAATGTTTTATTCGTTGTCCATTGACAACCTTTGGGTTAGTACCTTCAGAATTATTTATTTTGATGGCTCCAAACTGATAAACCTCCTCGATAACATAGGGGCCTGCCCATTTTGAAAGGAGTTTTCCTGCAAAGAATCTGAAACGAGAGTTGTACACAAGAACATATTCTCTGACTTTAAACTCACACTTTTGGATTCTTTTGTCATGCCATCTTTTAACTTTCTCTTTGAATAATTTTGCATTTTCATAAGCTTGGGTTCTCCATTCATCTAATGAGCTAATATCAAATAACCTATTTTCACCAGCAAGCTTGAAATCATAGTTGAGCTCTTTGATGGCCCAAAATGCTTTATGTTCTAACTCAAGAGGCAAATGACAAGCTTTTCCATAAACCATTTTATAAGGAGACATACCCATTGGATTTTTATATGCTGTTCTATAAGCCCAAAGTGCATCATCTAATTTCTTAGACCAATTCTTCCTGGACCTATTGACAGTCTTTTGCAAAATTAATTTTATTTCTCTATTGCTAAGTTCAACTAGACCACTAGACTGAGGATGATAGGGTGATGCAATTCTATGGTTAACATCATACTTGGCAAGCATTTTACGGAAAGCACCATGAATAAAGTGTGAACCACCATCAGTCATTAAATATCTAGGGACTCCAAACCTTGGGAAAATAACTTCCTTAAGCATTTTAATAGAGGCATTGTGATCAGCACTACTGGTTGGAATAGCTTCTACCCATTTAGTAAGATAATCAACAACAACCAAAATATGTGTATACCCATTAGAGGAGGGAAAAGGTCCCATGTAATCAAATCCCCAAACATAAAATGGTTCATCAACAAGTGAATAATTCATAGGCATTTCTTGACGCTTACCGATATTACCTATTCTTTGACATTCATCACAAGATGAGACGTACTTACGGGCATCATTGAAGAGAGTAGGCCAATAAAATCCAGACTGCAATACCTTGTGAGCAGTTCTATCTCCAGCATGATGCCCTCCATAAGCTTCGGAGTGACATTTCTGTAGGATCTGTCCCTGTTCATGCTCAGGTACACAACGTCTAATAATACCATCTACTCCTTCTTTATAAAGATGTGGGTCATCCCAAAAGTAATGTCTTAAATCATAGAAGAATTTTTTCTTTTGTTGGTAAGTAAAGCTAGGTGGTAAATATTTAGCAACAATGTAATTAGCATAGTCAGCATACCAAGGAGTACTCTGAGAAACATTTATTGCAGCTAACTGCTCATCAGGAAAACTATCATCAATAGGTAGTGGGTCATCAGGCACATTTTCAAGCCTAGACAAATTATCAGCTACGGGGATCTCAGCTCCTTTTCTATCAATGATATGTAACTCAAATTCTTGTAACAAGAGAACCCATCGAATAAGTCTAGGTTTGGCATCTTTCTTTTCCATAAGATATTTAATAACAGCATGGTCTGTGTGAACAGTTACTTTGGAATCAACAATATAAGGTCTAAATTTATCACAAGCAAACATCACTGCTAAGAATTCTTTTTCAGTAGTAGCATAGTTTCTTTGAGCATTGTCTAGAGTTTTACTAGCATAATGAATAACATTCAATTTCTTATCAAGTCTTTGTCCTAGAATAGCACCAACAGCATAATCACTAGCATCACACATAATTTCAAAAGGCAAGTTCCAATCAGGTGGTTGAACAATAGGTGCCGAAATTAAGGCTTTCTTGAGTGTTTCAAAGGCTTCTAAGCGATCATCATAAAAAACAAACGGAATATCCTTTTGCAAAAGACTAGTGAGAGGCCTAGAAATTTTGGAAAAGTCTTTGATAAATCTCCTATGGAAACCAGCATGACCTAGGAAACTATGAATACCTTTTATATCTTTAGGACATGGTATTTTCTCAATTGCATCAACCTTAGCTTTGTCCACTTCAATACCTCTTTCAGAAATTTTATGACCCAAGACAATGCCTTCATTAACCATAAAGTGGCACTTCTCCCAATTCAAGACAAGATTTGTTTGTTCACATCTCTGCAAAACTCGATCAGGATTGCTTAAACAATCATCAAAAGACTTTCCCATAAACAGAGAAATCGTCCATGAAACCTCAACAATCTTTTCACAAAAGTCAGAGAATATAGCAGTCATACATCTTTGAAAGGTAGCAGGTGCATTACATAAACCAAAAGGCATACGTCTATAAGCATAGGTTCCAAAAGGACAAGTAAAAGTGGTCTTTTCTTGAGCAGGTTGAGAAACAGGTATTTGTGAAAAGCCAGAATATCCATCAAGGAAGCAAAAGTGTGTGTGCTTAGATAATCTTTCAAGCATTTGATCAATAAAAGGCAAAGGGTAATGATCTTTTCTAGTTGCTTTGTTTAATTTTCTAAAATCAATTACCATCCTATAGTCTGTAACAATTCTTTGTGGAATAAGTTCATTCTTATCATTAGGAACAATAGTTATACCTCCTTTCTTAGGGACACAATGAACAAGACTTACCCATCTACTATCAGCTATAGGATAGATTATTATACCTGCTTCCAGAAGTTTTAATATTTCCGATCTTACGACTTCTTTCATCTTCGGATTTAACCGATGTTGGTGATCTCAACAACGGGTTTAGTATCAGGTTCCATATTAATTTTGTGCTAACATAGAGTGGGACTAATTCCCTTTAAATCATCAAGAGTATATCCAATAGCAGCTTGGTGCTTCCTTAGAACTTTCAATAATCTTTCTTCTTCATTTTCTGAAAGGTTAGCACTAATAATAACATGATATATCTTCTTTTCATCAAGATAAGCATATTTCAAAGTGTCTGGCAACTGTTTTAGTTCAAACACAGGACCGCCTTTAGGTGGAGGTGGACCTCCTAGAGTTTCAATAGGCAAATTGTGTTTAAGCAGAGGACATTGTTCAAAGAAAATCTTATCTATTTCATTCCTTTCATGCATATGTAAATCATTTTCATGGTCTAGCAAATATTGTTCTAAAGGATCAGTAGGTGGTACAACAATAGAAGCAAGACCAATTAATTCATCCTTACTAGGCAATTCTTTTTCATGAAGATTTCTACTAAACTTGGAAAAATTAAAATCATGAGACTCATCACCAAACTAACACCGACAGTTTGTTTCTCACATTCTATGCTAGCATTAACGGTGTTCAAGAAAGGTCTACCAAAAATAATGGGACAAAAGTCATCTTGTGGGAAACCAAGAACACAGAAATCAGTAGGGTATTTTATTTTCCCACACAAGACTTCAACATCTCTAACAATCCCAATTGGTGATATAGTGTCTCTATTAGCAAGTTTAATTGTAACATCTATGTCTTCTATCGTTGCGGGTGCTATGTCATTCATAATTTCTTGATACAAGGAATAAGGAATAGCACTCACACTAGAACCTATATCACATAAACCATGATAACAGTGATCTCCTATTTTAACTGAGATGACAGGCATGTCAACAACAGGTCTATGTTTATCCTTTTCATCAGGTTTGGCAATTCCAGCAGCTTCTTCACAGAAGTAAATAACATGCCCATCCATATCTTCTTCCAAGAGATCCTTAACCATAGCAATGCTAGGTTCTACTTTGATTTGTTCATCAGGTTTAGGTGCTCTAATATAGCTTTTGTTAACCACAGTTGAAACTTTAGCATGTTCCTTTATCCTAACAGGGAAAGGTGGTTTCTCAATATAAGCAGAAGGAACAACTGGATCAACATTATAAA
This sequence comes from Aegilops tauschii subsp. strangulata, assembly GCF_002575655.3. Classification (NCBI taxonomy): domain Eukaryota; kingdom Viridiplantae; phylum Streptophyta; class Magnoliopsida; order Poales; family Poaceae; genus Aegilops; species Aegilops tauschii. The sequence goes on from NC_053041.3 coordinate 486,619,767, forward strand.
GTATAGTTTCTTCTTTAACTGGTACTAGTTCTTTAATTTCTTCTTTAATAGGTGGGTGATATTTAAACCACTTCTCTTTAGGGAGTTCAACATGAGTAGCAAATGATTCACAAAAGGAGGCTACTATCTCAGAGTCAAGTCCATATTTAGTGCTAAACTTTTGAAAAGCACCGGTATCCATAAAAGATTTAACACAATCATACTTAAGTTTAATATCTGACTCTTTACCTTTGCCGAGTTCCCAATCTTCAGAGTTGCATTTAATTCTTTCCAAAAGATCCCACCGGAATTCAATAGTCTTCTTCATAAAAGAACCAGCACAAGAAGTATCAAGCATGGCTTGATCATTACGAGAAAGCCGGGCATAAAAATTCTGGATAATAATTTCTCTTGGGAGCTCATGATTGGGGCATGAATATAACATTGACTTAAGCCTCCCCCAAGCTAGAGCGATACTTTCTCCTTCACGAGGCCAAAAATTATATATATAATTCCGATCACGATGAACTAGATGCATAGGATAATTTTTTTGGTGGAACTCCAATTTCAAACAATTCCAATTCCATGATCCAATATCATCGCATAGCCTATACCATGCCAATGATTTTACAGTCAAAGATAAAGGGAAAACCTTTTTCATAACTTCATCTCTGGGTAAACCTGCAAGCTTAAACAATCCACAAATCTGTTCCACATATGTCAAGTGCATATCAGGATGTTCGATTCCATCTCCTGCATAAGGATTAGCTAGCAGTTGTTCTATCATACCCGAAGGAATTTCATATTCAATATTTTCAGTAGGTGCAGTAGGTTGAGGGGTAGCTAATTGTGGTTCCGGTCGAGGTGAAGATACCCCGAACAAACCCCTCAAAGGATTGTTTTCCATAGTAACAAGTGACAATAAATTTCAGCACACTATATAAATGTTTCCTTACCAAAGGCGCTTCACTCCCCGGCAACGGTGCCAGAAAATAGCCTTGATGACCCACAAGTATAGGGGAACAATTGTAGCTCTTTTCGATAAGTAAGAGTGTCTAACCCAACGAGGAGCAGAAGGAAATGACAAGTGCTTTTCAGTAAGGTAATGTCTGCAAGTGTTGAAATTGTAAGCAGCAGAGTAGTTTGATAGCAACGTAATTTGTAACGAGCAAATAACAATAGTAGTAACAAAAGTGCAGCAAGGTATCCCAGTCCTTTTGAGGCAAAGGACAGGCCAAAACGGTCTCTTATGATAAGCAAAGCGTTCTTGAGGGTACACGGGAATTTCATCTAGTCACTTTCATCATGTTGGTTTAATTCATGTTCGCTACTTTGATAATTTGATATATGGGTGGACCGGTGCTTAGGTGCTATTATTACTTGAACAAACCTCCTACTTATGATTAACCCTCCCGCAAGCATCCGCAACTATGAGAAAAGTATTTAGAATAATTTCTAACCATAGCATTAAACTTTTGGATCCAATCGGTCCCTTACAGAATAGCGCATAAACTGGGGTTTAAGCTTCTGTCACTCTCGCAACCCATCATCTAATTGCTACTCCACAATGCATTCCCTTAGGCCCAAATATGTTAAAGTGTCATGTAGTCGACATTCACATGACACCACTAAGGGAATCACAACATACATACTATCAAAATATTGAACACATATAAAATTCACATGATTACTTGCAACATGATTTCTCCCGTGACCTCAAGAACAAAAGTAACTACTCACAAATAATAATCATGCTCATGATCAGAGGAGTGTTAAATAGCATATTGGATCTGAACATATGATCTTCCACCAAATAAACCATATAGTAATCAACTAAAAGATGTAATCAACACTACTAGTCACCCACAAGCACCAATCTATAGTTCCGGTAACAAGATTGAACACAAGAGATGAACTAGGGTTTGAGATGAGATGGTGCTGTTGAAAATGTTGATGGAGATTGCCCTCACCAAGATGGGAGAGTTTTTGGTGATGATGATGACAATGATTTCCCCCTCCGGGAGGGAAGTTCCCCCGGCGGAATCGCTCCGTCGGAGGGCAAAAGTGCTCCTGCCCAAGTTCCACCTCGAGATGGCGACGCTCCGTCCCGAAAGTCCTCTCCTTATTTTTTCTAGGTCAAAATGACCTATATACCAGAAGATGGGCACCGGAGGTGGGCCTGGGTGAGCACAACCCACCAGGGCACGCCTGGGCTCCCTGGCGCGCCCAGGTGGGTTGTGCCCACCTGGTGGGCCCCCTCTGGTAGTTATTTGCTCCAATATTCCTCAAATGTTCCATAAAAATCTTCGTGAAGTTTCAGCTTGTTTGGAGTTGTGCAGAATAGGTAGTCCGACGTAGCTTTTCCACGTCCAGATTTCTAGCTGGCGGAATTCTCCCACTTGGTGTGTACCTTGCATATTATGAGAGAAAAGGCATTAGAATTACTCCAAAAAGCATTATTATGGATAAAAACATTATAAATAACAGTAAGAAAACATGATGAAAAATGGACGTATCAATGACTCTAAGTCACAAACGGGATATGTATTTATATTGAATGGTGTGATACGTATCCGTCGTATCTATAATTTTTGATTGTTTCATGCCAATATTATGCAACTTTCACATATTTTTGGCACCTTTTATATGATTTATTGGACTAACCTATTGATCCAGTGCCCAGTGCCAGTTCCTGTTTTTTGCATGTTTTTTGTATCGCGGAAAATCCATATCAAACGAAGTCCAAAGGCAATAAAATTTCATGGAGAATTATTTTGGAATATATGTGATTTTTGGGAGTTGGAATCACCGCAAACGGAGGCCCACACAGCCCACAAGACACCAGGGCGCGCCAGAGGCCCCTGGCGCGTGGTGGTGGGTTGTGCCCTCCTCGAACATCGGTCGGAGCTCTACCTCGGGCGTTAGGAAGCTTATATCCAGAAAAAAATCGTGTTAAAATCCCGGCGCAATCGGAGTTACGAATCTCCCGGAATATAAGAAACGGTTTTTGGCCAGATCAGGGGAACGCGAAACAGAAGAGAACAGAGAGGGAGATCCAATCTCGGAGGGGCTCCCGCCCCTCCACCGCCATGGAGGACATGGACCAGAGGGGGAACTCTCCTCCGGGGGGAGGCCAAGGAAGAAGAAGAAGGAGGGGGGCTCTCTCCCTCTCGCTTCCGGTGGCGCCGGAGTGCCGCCGGGGCAACGATCGGGGCGACGATCTACATCAACAATCTTGCTACCGTCAACACCAACTCTCTCCCCCTCTATGCAGCGGTGTAACACCCCTTCTCCCTGCTGTAATCTCTACTTAAACATGGTGCTCAACTCCATTATTATTTCCCAATGATCTATGGTTATCCTATGATGTTTGAGTAGATCAGTTTTGTCCTATGGGTTAACCATGATCTTGGTTGGTATGATTGTATATTTTATTTATGGTGCTGTCCTATAGTGCCCTTCGTCTCGCGCAAACGTGAGGGGTCCCCGCTGTAGGGTGTTGCAATACGTTCATGATTTGCTTATGGTGTGTTGCGAGAGTGACAGAAGCTTAAACCCAAGTAGGTGGGTTGTTGCGTATGGGAGTTAAGCGGACTTGATACTTAATGCTATGGTTGGGTCTCACGACCTTAATGATCTTTAGTAGTTGTGGATGCTTGCTAGGGGTCCAATCATAAGTGCATATGATCCAAGTAGAGAAAGTATGTTAGCTCATGCCTCTCCCTCATATAAAATTGCAAGAATGATTACCGGTACTTGTTATCGATTACCTAGGGACAAATGACTTTCTTGTTGACAAAAGCTCTCTACTTTTATTACCTTGCAATTTATCCGTAGTTTTATTCCCGCAAAGTAATCGTAGTTTTATTCTTGCAAAATAGTTTCCTACTCGTTTTAGGTAAAGAAAACGTCAAGTGTGCGTAGAGTTGTATCAGTGGTCGATAGAACCTGAGGGAATATTTGTTCTACCTTTAGCTCCTCGTTGGGTTCGACACTCTTATTTATCGAAGAAGGCTACAAACGATCCCCTACACTTGTGGGTTATCATGGTGGAGCTGTCAGTTGCTGCAGTTCCAAGCGAAGCGTCGTGGCGGGATCTACGTGCGAAGCGGAGTACATAGCTGCTTCGGAAGCAGCGAATGAAGGAGCTCATATCTGATCTAGGTGTAATACCTAGTGCATCGGGTCCAATGAAAATCTTTTGTGACAATACTGGAGAAATTGTCTTGGCGAAGGAATCCAGATTTCACAAAAGAACCAAACACATCAAGAGATGCTTCAACTCCATCCTTGATCAAGTCACAGAGGGAGACATAGAGATTTGCAAAATACATACGGATCTGAATGTGGAAGACCCATTGACTAAGCCTCTTCCACGAGCAAAACATGATCAACACCAAGACTCCATGGGTGTTAGAATCATTACAATGTAATCTAGATTATTGAATCTAGTGCAAGTGAGAGACTAAAGGAAATATGCCCTAGAGGCAATAATAAAGTTGTTATTTATATTTCCTTATATCATGATAAATGTTTATTATTCATGCTAGAATTGTATTAACCGGAAACTTGATACATGTGTGGATACATAGACAAAACACAGTGTCCCTAGTAAGCCTCTACTAGACTAGCTCGTTAATCAAAGATGGTTAAGTTTCCTAACCATAGATATGTGTTGTCATTTGATGAACGGGATCACATCATTAGGAGAATGATGTGATGGACAAGACCCGTCTGTTAGCTTAGCATATTGATCGTTCAGTTTTATTGCGATTGCTTTCTTCATGTCATATACATATTCCTTCGACTATGAGATTATGCAACTCCCGGATACCGGAGGAATACCTTGTGTGCTATCAAACGTCACAACTTAACTGGGTGATTATAAAGGTGCTCTACAGGTATCTCTGAAGGTGTTTGCACTACAAAAAAGACACATCCGTGACATTTTGGGCCAAACGATTTTTTTTGTCATGCTTATGACACTTCTATGATGATAATTGTGACAAAACCAGGTATCATCATAGATGTGGTGGGCTCCTACTTCTATGACAAAAAATCATGACGGAAAATGGGTTTTTAGTCCTGGGCGGGCCAGAGACGCAGCTGCATGACATTCTTTGGGCCGTCCATGACGGAAAAAACCATGGTAGAAGCAAGGGCGAGGAAAATATCGGGGAGTTCCCGGTTACGGTGGGTGGTCGGGGCCGAGTGACGCACAGAGGTTTGCGTGTTTCTCTCGTACACATACGCGCGTGTGTGTGAGGCGTTGCGCTCTAACTGAACCCGAGCGAGGCGTTGGGCTCTAACTGAACCCGAGCGATTGCACTAGCTACGTTACTGAACCCGAGCGATCGATCCCTTGCTGTTAACTGAACCCGAGTGATTCCTTCGCTACTGCTGCTAACTGAAGCCGATCCATGCTTCCTCTTGATGAACAGTGAGCGTCGTTGGGGGAGGGGGGTTGGATGAACAGTTCCCGGTGGGGGGTTGGATGAACAGGACCCCGTGGTAGTAGAGGCCGTTGCCGCGGGATGAACAGGACCCCGATCGAGCCGGTTGGGGTGGATGAACAGGACCCCGGGGAGGGCTGGATGAACAGGACCCCGTGGAGGGCTGGTTGAACAGTAGACGGTGGAGGGCTGGATGAATAGTAGCCCATGGAGGGGTGGTTGAACAGGACCCCGTGGAGAGGGCTGGTTGAACAGTAGCTGGTGGAGGAGCGGTGGAGGCTGGATGAAGAGGAGCCCGTGGATGAACAGTCGCAAGTGGAGGCTGGAGGAGGTCGACGGTGGATGAACAGTAGCCCATGGAGGCAGTTGACGGTGGATGAACAGTAGCCCGTGGAGGCAGTCGACAGTGGAGATGAACAGTATCCTATGGAGTCCCGTTTTGCGGTACGCCACACCCCTCCCAATGAACAGGACCCCTGTTTCGACCGTAGCCCTCCAACACAAGTCCGTTTCCTCCGTTTTGCGGTACGCCACACCCCTCCCGATCAACAGGACCCCGTTTCGACCGTAGGAGGTCAAAGAGAAGTCTATTTCCTCCGTTTTGCGGTACGCCATACCTCTCCCGATGAACAGGATCCCATTTCAACCAGGGCCGGTCGAACACAAGGCCGTTTCCTCCGTTCTGCGATACGCCAGGCCTCGTTTTGATCGGCTGTTCTGTCCAAGCCGGTTGGCTCCTGATGAACACAACAACGACGCAGTTTCTCCGTTCTGACCCAGCCATGTACACGAGCCCTGGCTGTACGTATGCGCGAGTAGGCGTTCGAGACCCCGCCCGTATGTACGTACGTGGCCGTATTTACTTTCTTGCACCCTGGCCGTTGTACGTACGTGTACACGATATTAACGGGACTACGTGACATGCTACGTGCATGCCTCTACTATGACACGTGCGCGCCTCTACTACGACACGTGTGTGCCTCTACTACGACACGTGCCCTTCCTTACACGGCCACGGTTCATCACTGCAGCCTGCAGACAGACCGATCGTATGTACGTACACGTTCGCGACCAGAATGATAACGCTACATACACTTCGACCAGGTGGGTCCTGGCTGTCAGGCACTTCCTTGCGTGCGAAGATGTAGCTGGTGGGTCCCAGCAGTCAGGGGGGAAACGTTTTTTCACGAAATACGGTGGCCCCTCGATGGGTCCCTGCTGTCAGGTGGAGGAATCATTATTTTCCACGTAATAAGGAGGCACTTCCTTGCTGTGGCCGTGGACCCAGCTGTCAACCTCTCCACGTACAGTACTCTTCCGATGGAAGTCATTTCTTGACCACGTTGACCACGCTGCACCGAGAGAACTAGGGCGGTGGACGACAGCGAGGCCTAGGAAGGGGATGACGCGGAGCCGGGGAAGACGCGGCAGTGGATGCCCATGCGGAGAGGAGTACGAGGGTTCACTGGTTCGGCTGCGGTGTGAGGCTGCCGTCGCTGTAGGGCCTGGACAGGGTGGGAATAGTAGGGGCGGTGAGGCCTCTGTGGCAGCACGGCCGACCACGGGAGGCAGGAGCATGCGGCACGACCGGTGCTGCTTTGGGCGGCTGGAGCAAGAAGACCAGAGGTTGAAGAAGTAGCATGACCGTTTGATTGAAATCTAACAGTCACTGCTACTAGAATTTTTTATTGACTAAGTTGACAAAGCCATGTGTACGCGTCAACTTAGTAGGCCCACAGGTCAGCCTCCGAACCGGTGCGCCCCAGTTGTCAGTGGGAGGAATCATTTTTTTCGCGTCATAAGGAGGCACTTGATTGCGTGCGGCCAGGCCAGCGGATGGAGTAGGGTGGGCCGGTGAAGCCTGCGCGACATCACAACGGGCGATAAGAGGAGGGAGCAGGCAGTCCCGCCGGCGCTGGTTTAGGCGGCTGGAGCAGGAAGATCAGAGATTGAAGAAGCACGTCGGCCGTTGGATGGACATCCAACAGTCACTGCTGCTAGAATCATGTGTTGACTGACAAAGCCTTGCGTAAACGAGTCAGCCTCGAAATCTGCAGCGTGCACAACCCATTTGCTCTTATTTTTATATTTTTTACTCATTTTCTAATTCATATGGAATTTATTGCAGCCCATTTTCCATTTTGAGAATTACTACCCATTTTATAGTTAGTACCAGGGTTAAAAAATTAAACTAAATATGTGTGAAATTTTGAAAATTCACAAATTTTTGCTGGGGAACAAAATAGTCTTAATCCAAAAATTAGTAGCCATACTAAAACAAATTTAAAAATAAATTAGGACTATGTCATGTTAAAATCCAATGAAATATAAAATATCAGTGAAGAACAAAAACAAAAAAAGAAACTAATTTCCCATTTGTTATAAATTGTTTTTGGAATTTTCAACCCCTTCGATATTAGTTTTAACAGATACTGACCATACTCTTTGGACAGGCCAGAATGCATCCCTCCTCGTCTTGAAAGATTTGTAGCCCAGTAAGTCGGAGAAAACAAATAAGCCTAGCTTGGGTATTCTTCAAAGAGAAATAGTGGGCTACCTATTTTACCAAAGAAAATACTACTGGGCTGGTCATGTTGTTAGACGGGCCACATAGACCGCACAACCCAGTTTATAGCCTGCTCCTCTGAACAAATCCTCAAGAAAAGTTGTGCAATTCTGTCGTTAATTGACTATAGTTGAAAATGATGTGGGTCCCAGATATCAGTAGGGTGGATTAGAGTAAAAAATGAGCGGTGCATCTGAGTAGTAAAAGAGGCGCTTGCTTGTGTTCGGGACTGGACCTGGTGGGTCCGTACTGTCATACTCACAACTGCAATCCTCTCCCGATTCACTATGTTGACAGGGCCGGACGGGGGCGCCACGGCGAGCGCACCAAGGCGGAGGATAAAGTGCTGTTGCCAATGTGCTAGGCTGGGTTGGACATTCTTATTGAGAAATAAAAATGGACCGGAACTATTTATGACGTTGACTACGATTTGCATGGCTCCGCTGGTTGCAGGAAGAAAATGGTGGGAGAAAGAAGACTGGTCGCTATCTTTGCCTAAGAATAATATCGACTGAATGTAACGACACTATCATAGGAAATAATATCCTCCTGTTAAATTGTGAATATAAAGAACTGGTGCATGAGCATTTAGCTTTATTTATTTATTTATTTACTTACTTACTTATGTTTAGGGGACCATAAGCATGTACTTGGGCCGGATTCATGTGAGAGCCTCCCTTCCAGTTAATTATGGGCTCCTCTATTGGGCCTTCATCAGTGGGCTGCATGTTATCAACAAGTGGAAAATGTGTTCCTAACCAAAAATAGTATGCGCTACGTACGGTACGGGGCACTAAAGGATCAGACCGTGCAACAACTTCCAAAACATTGTGTTTGTCGTTCTAACAACACATTTATTCAAGCAACAGACGAAATATACTACTGATTGTACATTGAAAACAACAGCAGCATCAACCAGGGCTGGGGGTGCAACAGAAGCAGTAAGCAAGCCAGAAGAGTAAAGACGCAACTCTCTCTTCCAAACCAAACATCGGCCATCATTACAAAAGGGCTACCAAAAAAGAACAAGTGTATGCATCAAACTAAATAAAGATCCTACTACACCAAGTGTACGCATCTAACTAACTGGCTCAGTTAGACGTTACTATTTATTAAGCTGTGGAGATTGGCTGACGGCTTGAACCAGATGGGTGCCTGACGGGGGAAACTCCAGCCAGCAGGTCAAAGTCTGATACTTGTGACCCTCTCTCCTACTTTGGGCTACAGAGCGTTGCGACACATATCAGGGTATGGTGCATGCAGAGACGCATGGTACGCTCTGTACACACAGTTTTGCCTGATGAACGAAACCGCGCTGCCATCATGATCCTTGCCGTCAGTTATCTTCTGGTTAATCGGACAATTCAGTCCGAGAAACAGAGAGCATGTACCAAGGCTACTTACTAGCCTCCAGTCAAAAATTCGAAAAGGCCCAGAGAAGCTGGTATCCTGCTCAAAGACCTTGCAGTGACTGTGATTGTATTCCACAAAACAACACGTCCGATACATGCGAACGATCATCAATCGTTCACCGTCGTCTGATCGAGCCAGGAACCACCTGCAACTGCCATGCCACTTTTCTTTAAAAGGTTCTGGGATTAGGAAGGGTAGGGACACCAGGCGGCCTACAACATCATATCAAGTTGGAGTCAAATAAAAAAGGGCTCTTAATGTAGTCAGTCTTAAGAGCAGCATGTTATGAGCATGAATATTTTTTCAGTAAATGTTGTCAGTAATATAAGCAAGCCATCATGATATCATAGGAAAGTAACATACTGCTGTAACAGCCGTTTGTAGTGATGATTGGAGTAGGCCAGTGATACGTCTCCGTCGTATCTACTTTTCCAAACACTTTTGCCCTTGTTTTGGACTCTAACTTGCATGATTTGAATGGAACTAACCCGGACTGATGCTGTTTTCAGCAGAATTGCCATGGTGTTATCTTTGTGCAGAAACAAAAGTTCTCGGAATGACCTGAAACTTCACGGAGATTATTTTTGGAAATAATTAAAAATACTGGCGAAAGAATCAAGGCAAGGGGCCCACACCATGTCCACGAGGGTGGGAGGCGCGCCTGCCCCCCTAGGGCGTGCCCCCTGCCTCGTGGGCCCCCTGGAGCTCCACCGACCTCAACTCCAACTCTATATATTCGTGTTCGGGGAGAAAAAAATTAGAGAGAAAGATTCATCGCGTTTTACGATACGGAGCCGCCGCCAAGCCCTAAACTCTCTCGGGAGGGCTGATCTGGAGTCCGTTCGGGGCTCCGGAGAGGCGAATCCGTCACCATCATCATCAACCATCCTCCATCACCAATTTCATGATGCTCACCGTCGTGCGTGAGTAATTCCATCATAGGCTTGCTGGACGGTGATGGGTTGGATGAGATTTATCATGTAATCAAGTTAGTTTTGTTAGGGTTTGATCCCTAGTATCCACTATGTTCTAAGATTGATGTTGCTATGACTTTGCTATGCTTAATGCTTGTCACTAGGGCCCGAGTGCCATGATTTCAGATCTGAACCTATTATGTTTTCATGAATATATGTGAGTTCTTGATCCTATCTTGCAAGTCTATAGTCACCTACTATGTGTTATGATCCGGCAACCCCGAAGTGACAGTAATCGGGACCACTCCCGATGATGACCATAGTTTGAGGAGTTCATGTATTCACTATGTGTTAATGCTTTGGTCCGGTACTCTATTAAAAGGAGGCCTTAATATCCCTTAGTTTCCGTTAGGACCCCGCTGCCACGGGAGGGTAGGACAAAAGATGTCATGCAAGTTCTTTTCCATAAGCATGTATGACTATATTCGGAATACATGCCTACATTTCATTGATGAATTGGAGCTAGTTCTGTGTCACCCTATGTTATGACTGTTACATGATGAACCGCATCCAACATAATTCTCCATCACCAATCCAATGCCTACGAGCTTTTCACATATTGCTCTTTGCTTATTTACTTTACTGTTGCTACTGTTACAATCACTACAAAACCCAAAAATATTACTTTTGCTATCGTTACCGTTACTATCATACTACTTTGCTACTAAATACTTTGCTGCAGATACTAAGTTATCCAGGTGTGGTTGAATTGACAACTCAACTGCTAATACTTGAGAATATTCTTTGGCTCCCCTTGTGTCGAATCAATAAATTTGGGTTGAATACTCTACCCTCGAAAACTGTTGCGATCCCCTATACTTGTGGGTTATCAAGACTATTTTCTGGCGCCGTTGCCGGGGAGCATAACTCTATTCTTTGAGTCACTTGGGACTTACATCTGCTGGTCACTATGAAGAACTTGAAAGACGAGAAAACTAAAATTTATCCCTCAACTACGAGGGGAGGTAAGGAACTGCCATCTAGCTCTGCACTTGATTCACCTTCTGGTTTGAGTAAGCTTGCGACACCTAAACCTTCTTCTGCTATTAATTCTGATATGTCGCATGTTATTTATGATGCCGCTTCTGCTATGCATGATACTTCTGATGAAACTACTTCTATGCTTGATACTACTATGCCACTTGGTGAATTTCTTGATGAACAACTTGCTAGGGCTAGAGAGAATGAAATTATTGAAACTAATAATATGGATGAAAGTGATGATGAAGATTCTCCCCCTAGATATGAATTGCCTGTTGTGCCTGAGGGCTATGTTATGGATGAAGAAACTGCTAGAGACTTTCTTGCTTGCAATGATAGAAGTGATCTTAAGAAATTATTAGCTAAGCCGAAACAAAAACTCTGAATGCTAGAATGAAATATGATCCTGCTTATGCTACTTCACCTATCTTTGTCACTAATGAGGATTATGAATTCTCTGTCGACCCTGATATAATTACTTTGGTTGAATCTGATCCTTTCTATGGCTATGAATCTGGAACTATTGTGGCACATCTTACTAAATTAAATGATATAGCCACCCTGTTCACTAATGATGAGAAAACTCGCTATTACTATATCCTTAAAATATTTCCGTTCTCATTAAAGGGTGATGCTAAGATATGGTTTAATTCTCTTGATCCTGGTTGTGTGCGTAGTCCCCAGGATATGATTTATTACTTCTCTGCTAAATATTTCCCTGCTCATAAGAAACAAGCTGCTTTAAGGGAAATATATAATTTTGTGCAAATTGAAGAAGAGAGTCTCCCACAAGCTTGGGGGAGGCTTCTCCAATTACTTAATGCTTTGCCTGATCATCCTCTCAAGAAAAATGAAATACTTGATATCTTTTATAATGGACTAACCGATGCTTCCAGAGACCACCTGGATAGTTGTGCTGGTTGTGTTTTCAGGGAAAGAACTGTTGATCAAGCTGAAATTCTATTGAATAATATGCTGACCAGTGGAAGTAATTGGACACTTCATGAACCAACTCCTAAGCCAACTCCGAAGAAAAGGGGTGTTCTATTTCTCAGTCCTGAAGATATGCAAGAGGCAAAGAAATCTATGAAAGAAAAAGGTATAAAAGCAGAAGATGTTAAGAATTTACCTACTGTTGAAGAAATACATGGTCTTAATTCATCACCTATTGAAGAAGTACACGGTCTTGATAACCCGGCACAGGTAGTAAATGTAAATTCTCTCTATAGATATGATAAAGCTGAAATCCCTCCTACTAAGTTTGCTAGCCAATGCTTAGATGAGTTTGATGATTTTATGGTTAAGCAAGAAGATTTCAATGCTTATTTTGGTAGACAATTAAAACACAATGCTTATATGATTGAACACTTGAGTGATTATATGTCTAGAGTTGAAGGTGAACTTAAACTCATTAGTAAACATGCTTCTATGGTTACCACTCAAGTAGAACAAGTACTTAAAGCTCAGAATGATTTGCTCAATGAATTGAATAGTAAGAATAATGACTTTGCTGTTAGAGTTGCAACTAGAGGGGGTAAAATGACTTAGGAACCTTTGTATCCTGAGGGCCACCCTAAGAGAATTGAGCAGGATTCTCAGAGAAATAATTTAGATGCACCTAGTCCTTAGAAGAGGAAAAAGAAAAATGATAGGACTTTGCATGCTTCTAGTGAACCTGTTGTTGACACCCCTGAGAATCCCAATGATATTTCTATTTCTGATGTTGAAACACAATCTGGTAATGAACATAAACCTAGTGATAATGTTAATGATAATGTTCATGTTGATGCTCAACCTAGCAATGATAATGATGTAGAAACTGAACCTGCTGTTGATCTTGATAACCCACAATCAAAGAATCAACGTTATGATAATAGAGACTTTGTTGCTAGGAAGCACGGTAAGGAAAGAGAGCCATGGGTTCAGAAACCCATGCCTTTTCCTCCCAAACCATCCAAGAAAAAGGATGATGAGGATTTTGAGCGCTTTGCTGAAATGATTAGACCTATCTTTTTGCGTATGCGTTTGACTAATATGCTCAAAATGAATCCTTATGCTAAGTATATGAAAGAAATTGTTACAGATAAAAGAAAGATACCGGAAGCTGAAATTTCCACCATGCTTGCTAATTACACTTTTAAGGGTGGAATACCTAAGAAGTTAGGAGATCCAGGAGTACCCACTATACCATGCTCCATTAAAAGAAATTATGCTAGAACTGCCTTATGTGATCTTGGAGCCGGTGTTAGTGTTATGCCTCTCTCTTTATATCGTAGACTTGATTTGAATAAGTTGACACCTACTGAAATATCCTTGCAAATGACTGATAAATCAACTCCTATACCTGTCGGTATTTGTGAGGATGTGCTTGTTTTGGTTGCAAATGTTACTATTTTAACAGACTTTATTATTCTTGATATTCCCGACGACGATAGTATGTCTATTATTCTTGGAAGACCCTTTTTGAATACTGTAGGGGCTGTTATTTATTGCAAAAAATGCAATGTCACTTTTCATGTTAATGGCAATGAACATACGGTACACTTTCCGAGGAAACAACCCCAAGTTCATAGTATAAATTCTATTGGAAAAATTCCATCGATTATTTTTGGAGGTTTTGAATTTCCTCTTCCTACTGTCACAAAGAATATGATATTCTTATTATTGGGGACGTGCATATCCCCGTTGAGGTAACATAGTGCTATTCGAAAATTCTCCGGTTTCATGCAATTCAGAATGAGTTTGTTAACAAGACCTGATCAACCTTGTTAGTGGATTCCTTTTGATGAGCATGAGATGGATGAAGTGAGAATGCACAACCTTCTGTACCCTCCTTTTACTTTCTGTTGTTTAGTTGAAATAAAGTAAAAAAATATTTTCTGTCTGTTTTCTGATTTATCTGTGCAATAAAAAAATACCCCGAAAATAAAAGTTCTCCAAATGCCCCGAAATTGAAATATTTTTTTTTGGAATATTTGAGAATATCTGGCACTGAGAACACAACAGGGGGAGCAAGCACCTGGCCACGAGGGTCCAGGGCGCGCCCCCTGCCTCGTGGGCCCATGGTGGCTCCCCTCCACTTATTCCTGCACCCACACACTCCTTCTTCCTCCCAAAAAAATCACCAACCACCTCAAGCACGAGTTCTAGCTCATTTTGCTGCGGTATGTGACTCCTCCAATGGTCCAATTAGTTTTTGTTCTAGTGCCTTATTCATTGCAAATTTTTGCTGCCTAGGTGACCATGTTCTTGAGCTTGCATGTCAAATTTATATGGTTCCAAGTAGTTCTAATGCATGATATAGTCTCTAGGCACTTGTGGGAGTAGTTTCTATCAATTTTGTTGAGTTTGGTTCACTTTTATTTGAAGTTACTAAAATTTCTAGAAATTTTTCAGAGGAAGAAATATGTTTAGGAAAATGTACCAAGGTGGCCCTTCAAGGAAGCAAGGACCCAGGCTTGCAATGTGTGATGCCGACGATGATCCCCCAAGGGAAGCTCAAGTGCGGGCTTGTGAATGGCCTTCAGAGGACTTCACGGATCGAGCAGGAATCAAGGAAGAATTTAACGCATATGTGTGTAACGCCGATCTTGTGAGCTTCGAGGCAGATAAGTGCCGTCAGTACCACTATCTCACTGATTCCTTTGTGAGGAGGTTTGAATTTTTATCATCACGCAATTCTCAAACTGTCCTATTTGATCTTTATGAAAATTCTTATACTATGGACTTAGAGGATTTTAATACTGCTTGCAAACTTCCATAATGGGGTAGTCCTAGTGAACCTCGCAAATCTGAATTTAGAGATTTTCTTGCTAGTATAACTGCGGGGGAGTCTGGAGATATAACACAAGCTACCATAGGGAGCATTCATTTTCCTGCTATACATTATTTTGCTCTCTTCATAGGTAGGTGCATAAATGGTAAGGATGAAGCATGCCACATGTGTGTCCCTGATCTCAGTGTTCTCAGGAGTGTTGTATTAGGAGATAAACATTATAATTTGGGAGCCATTGTTGCACGTAGGTTGCATAATAATAGATTTAATGGAGATTTCTTTGGTGGAATTTATGCAACCCGTTTAGCTAATTTTCTTAATATACCTATCCGTGATTATGATATGGAACTGCCTCCTGCTTATCTAGATTTTAATGCCATGGTTCACCATCGGTTTGTTGAGAGGAACGAACCGCCTCTCCAGTACCGACTAATCTTTGACAGGCGTCACGCCGTCAATATTGTCGTCCCTGCTCCTACTCTCTTTGACTTTCAGGCAAAAGGGAGACATGTTATAACCAGGGAGGAGGCAAATGAGTACGAAAGGAGGACCGGGGCAGCTCACCTCCAAGCTGCAGCCCACGATGCAATAGTCGCTGCATCTCAGTACGACCCTAGTTATAACTTTGGATATCCGCCAGGCCAGCCGTGGCAATAGACCAGCTTAGGCCAAAAGCCTAAGCTTGGGGGAGTACGTATCTCTCACCACATTACATTTATGTTCACACGCTCATGCTAGATGTCGGTGCTCATACTCTTTCATTGTATTATCCATGCTAGTTTATTTTCCCTTTTTATGCTTTCTTCTTGTGTGTTTGAAAAACCTTAAGAATACCAAAAAAAATATTAGTAGTAGCTTTTAGTTAGTTACTTTCCTTGTCTGTAGTAGTAATAATTAAAAATAAAACCCAAAAATATTTCATGTTCTTCTTTTGCTTGTTGGGAGCTTTCCCATGTAAATAGTTTTTATTTCCTTTTTTCCTTTGGGGGTCGATAGGAGAAGACCATGATGAAATTGTTAAAAGTGGCCCTTATATGCATTGTTGTTGATTTAACCAAGAGCCCATATTGCCTTGTCTTCTCCTGTTTATTGAATGCTCGCAGATTCTAGCTTAGTCCAATGCACGTGCACTATTATTTATTATTCACATCGTTCGGTCGTGCAAGTGAAAGGCAATTATGATGATATATGATGGACTGATTGAGACGGGAGAAGCTGGTATGAACTCGACCTCTCTTGTTTTTGTAAATATGATTAGTTCATCGTTCCTGATTCAGCTTATTATGAATAAACATGTTTGCAATGACAATTAGAGATTATAGTTACTTATGCCATGCTTAATTAGCTAGGAGTTTATAATGGTTTACCTTGCGTGCCAACATGCTATTAAAATGGTTGTGATTTGGTATAATAGGGTGGTATCCTCCTTTGAACGATTCGAGTGACTTGACTTGGCACATGTTCACGCATGTAGTTGAAACAAATCAACATAGCCTTCATGATATTTATGTTCATGGTGGATTATATCCTACTCATGCTTGCACTCAATGTTTATTAATTTTAATGCATGTTCATGACTGTTGCCGTTCTCTAGTTGGTCGCTTCCCAGTCTTTTGCAAGCCTTCATTTGTACTAAGTGGGAATACTGCTTGTGCATCCAATCCCTTAAACCCCAAAGTTATTCCATATGAGTCCACCATACCTTCCTATATGCGGTATCTACCTGTCGTTCCAAGTAAATTTGTATGTGTAAAACTCTAAACCTTCAAATAAAATTCTGTTTTGTATGCTCGAATAGCTCATGTATCAACTAGGGCTGTCCGTATCTTCCATGTTAGGCGGGTTATTCTCAAGAGGAGTGGACTCCGCTCCTCACTCACGAGAAAATGGCTGGTCACCGGGATGCCCAGTCCCATGCTTTATGCAAATCAAATTAAAATAGTTGCAAATAAAACTCCCCTGGAACTCTTGTTAGTTGCAGGCACTCGTTGTTTCGAGCAAGCCATGGATTGATGTTTAT
This sequence comes from Aegilops tauschii subsp. strangulata, assembly GCF_002575655.3. NCBI lineage: Eukaryota > Viridiplantae > Streptophyta > Magnoliopsida > Poales > Poaceae > Aegilops > Aegilops tauschii. The sequence continues at coordinate 486,636,928 of NC_053041.3, forward strand.
TGGTGGAGGGGGAGTATAAACTTTACCATTCTGTTTGGGAACCACCTATAATGTGTGTAGCATGGAAGATATCGCCATCTCTTGGTTGTTATGTTGACAATGAAAGTATACCGCTCAAAATATTATTTATCTCTATTTCAAAACCGAGCTCTAGCACTTCTACAAATCCCTGCTTCCTTCTGCGAAGGGCCTATCTGTTTACTTTTATGTTGAGTCATCACCCTCTTATTAAAAAGCACCAGCTGGAGAGCACCGCTGTCATTTGCATTCATTACTCTTAATTTATATTGGGTATGACTATGATTGGATCTCTTTTACCATGAATTAAAATGTCTAGTCAGTCCTTGATCTTTAAAGGTGCTCTGCATTTATGTTTTGCAGTCTCAGAAAGGGCTAGCGAGATACCATCTTGTTATATCATCTCATGATTGTTTTGAGAAAGTGTTGTCATCCGAGATTTATTATTATTGCTCGCTAGTTGATTATGCCATTGATATGAGTAAACATGAGACCTAAATGCTATTGTGAATATGGTTAGTTCATAATCCTTGCTGAAAACTTGAATGCTGGCTTTACATATTTACAACAAGAGCAAACAGAGTTTGTAAAAGTTTTTCTTTATCACTTTCAGTTTATCAACTGAATTGCTTGAGGACAAGCAAAGGTCTAAGCTTGGGGGAGTTGATACGTCTCCATCGTATCTACTTTTCCAAACACTTTTGCCCTTGTTTTGGACTCTAACTTGCATGATTTGAATGGAACTAACCCGGACTGACGCTGTTTTCAGCAGAATTGCCATGGTGTTATCTTTGTGCAAAAATAAAAGTTCTCGGAATGACCTGAAACTTCACGGAGATTATTTTTGGAAATAATTAAAAATACTAGCGAAAGAATCAAGGCTAGGGGGCCCACACCCTGTCCACGAGGGTGGGAGGCGTGCCCCCTGCCTCGTGGGCCCCTTGGAGCTCCACCGACCTCAACTCCAACTCTATATATTCGTGTTCGGGGAGAAAAAAAATCAGAGAGAAAGATTCATCGTGTTTTATGATACGGAGCCGCCGCCAAGCCCTAAACTCCCTCGGGAGGGCTGATCTAGAGTCCGTTCGGGGCTCCAGAGAGGGGAATCCATCGCTATCGTCATCATCAACCATCCTCCATCACCAATTTCATGATGCTCACCGCCGTGCGTGAGTAATTCCATCGTAGGCTTGCTGGACGGTGATGGGTTGGATGAGATTTATCATGTAATCGAGTTAGTTTTGTTAGGGTTTGATCCCTAGTATCCACTATGTTCTGAGATTCATGTTGCTATGACTTTGCTATGCTTAATGCTTGTCACTAGGGCCCGAGTGCCATGATTTCAGATGTGAACCTATTATGTTTTCATGAATATATGTGAGTTCTCGATCCTATCTTGCAAGTCTATAGTCACCTACTATGTGTTATGATCCGGCAACCCCGAAGTGACAATAATCGGGACCACTCCCGGTGATGACCATAGTTTGAGGAGTTCATGTATTCACTATGTGTTAATGCTTTGGTCCGATACTCTATTAAAAGGAGGCCTTAATATCCCTTAGTTTCCGTTAGGACCCCGCTGCCATGGGAGGGTGGGACAAAAGATGTCATGCAAGTTCTTTTCCCTAAGCACGTATGACTATATTCGGAATACATGCCTACATTACATTGATGAATTGGAGCTAGTTCTGTGTCACCCTATGTTATGACTGTTACATGATGAAACGCATCCGGCATAATTCTCCATCACCGATCCAATGCCTACGAGCTTTTCACATATTGCTCTTTGCTTATTTACTTTACCGTTGCTACTGTTACAATCACTACAAAACCCAAAAATATTACTTTTGCTACCGTTACCGTTACTATCATACTACTTTGCTACTAAATACTTTGCTGCAGATACTAAGTTATCCAGGTGTGGTTGAATTGACAACTCAACTGCTAATACTTGAGAATATTCTTTGGCTCCCCTTGTGTCAAATCAATAAATTTGGGTTGAATACTCTACCCTCGAAAACTGTTGCGATCCGTTATACTTGTGGGTTATCAGCCAGCAATACGTCCAGCCATAGAAGGAGTGGACAACGTAAATGAAGCCCTTATGTTCAATGGCATCAGAGAACCATGGAGGACGTATGATCCTGCGATGGACGTGCAGATTTATCCACTTACCGCAGTGACCTATCAAATAGGTGAGACCGCGGTTGAAGAACGCAATTAGCCTGAAGTCTTTATAATTCGCGGATCTTGTGGGCACTTGGCAGATTACAACCTTGAGCAAATCAAACTTGGTATCATGTTGGCTACTATAAGATTCCGAGTATTCTGGGCCACGGTGCCAAAGCAGTGCAGTGTTAATCGAAGGAAGGGGGATCAATCGCTGAGTGTAGACCTCCGTGAGCATCCAGCTGCCGTGACCGTCGACAAGCACCATCCAAGACGTGTTTATGCCGACCCAGTGCATACCGTTAATGTAGTTGAGGGTGATGGTGATCGGATCGCAGTCAAGGGGGTTGATGCTCGCCAACCTACAATCATTATGCTGCGTGACACGTCGTTTATAAAGATCAGGTGGCATCAACAAGCAAGGAGCTGTCTTAAAAAGCTCCGGCCTGAGGGCTTTGAGTAAACGGTACAGCCCCGACGAGCACGCGGCGAGCGGCATGGTACTGAGATTGTCCACACGCAAAACAATGAGCTTGATTACCTCTGTGGGGAGCGAATTCCAGACTCTTTCGGCGGACGCTGCTCGGTTCTGCCATTGTTAGTGCTTGGGTTTCGGAAGAGGGGGGAGGAGCCTTAGCGGGGATGGAAGATTGGACGATTATGTGCGGACAAGGATGGAGAAGCGAATATGTGCTGCGGGAAGTGGATAGGTGATGATGACTATAGCACGCCGCTTGACTTACAAGACACATACCAGCAGCGTAGGGTCATATCGATGCCAGACAACTTGCTTGAGTGAACACAGTACTGGTACTCCCTATAGTACCTACTACTATGTCCTAACTGTTGGGGAACGTAGTAATTTCAAAAAAATTCCTACGCACACGCAAGATCATGGTGATGCATAGCAATGAGAGGGGAGATGATGTGGAGCATCCCTCGACCATCGCCATGGACGTCACACCGCCACCGCAAGGACGGAGAGGACCGTGGACAAGAGCTCGCGCACGCGCCATTGAGGACGAGGTCAATTCTTTCCTCTTTGAGTTTCATACGGAATCACCTATGAATCGGGTCCTACCTCAAGCGGAATGTTGTGCATCACTAGGTACCGAGAAGAAGCACGTGAGAAAGCAAGGATGGAGGTACTAGCACCTGAAGAGAAGGAGGAAGAAGAGCGAGGGAAGCGCGAAGCTACGAAGAAGAAGGGTGAAGAAGGAGAAGCCCTGAGCACCCCGGGTGCCTAGCCAGGAAGGCCCCGGGTGCCCGGCCCCTTGCTGGCACTGGCGGTGGCCGCCCGGGTGCCCGGCCAAATGGCCCCGGGTGCCCAGCCCAGCCCGCCCGGGTGCCCGGGCCACCAACCCCGGGTGCCCGGCCTCCCCTTCGCCGCCCGCCTGGGCCTCTCCAGCCGGCCCCGGGTGCCCGGCCCCTCCCGTGCCAGCCTCCAGCGTCCCCGGGTGCCCGGGCTTTGGACCCCCGGGTGCCCGGCCTCTACAGCAACAAGGGCACAGCCCCCTGACCGGACCGGGTGCCCGGTCCCTCGCACCCCGGGTGCCCGGACCCCTCCGAGAATGTGTGTGTTTTCAGGGTCATTTTGGACCTTTGTATCCCCCTCTCCCTCTATTTCGTCCCTAGACTATAAGTACCTCCCACCTAGCTCATTTAGAGGATAGCAAAGTATATGATAGACATATGTGAGCTTTGCTCCATGGATCCACTCCACTAGGAGATCAAGACCTCCTCTTGGAGTGACCAACCACAAGACCCCCTCATGGGTGGCCCCCTTCAAGACCTCATTCCTCATAGGATTGGGATGAACTAGTACCTTGTATCTTTCCCTTGTTGTCTTTGAATCATTGTATCTTTTTTTGTGTGATTTGATCTAGCATATGTGTGATTGGATCTAGTCAATTTGAGTGTTTTCCCTCTCTTGTGTTCTTCGTGTTCTTGGGGATTTCTCCTCCAATCCGTGAAAGATCTCCATTCAGGGTTCCACCCTACAACATCTTGGTATCATGAGCCACGTTTATCACGAATTTGGAGTCCCCCCCCCCACCGTTTTCTAGCCTTGTTTTGTGTGATTTCGTCCTAAATTCGAAAATTCCCCACCAAAAATAGCCCTAATTGTTTTTTTGTGATTTGTTGGTTTGATGAGGTTTTGTTGGATTTGATCCATGGATTTGCTCGGTTTCAAGCGGACCTAGCATTCCCCCATCCATCTCCACCTTTCCCTCCACGAAATCCACCAATTTCCCCCATTTTCCCATGAATTTCCGCCCAAATCCGTCACCCCCGGGCACCCGGACCTCAATCCCCGGGCACCCGGACCACCCCGCCCACCCCCGCTGACCACCCCGGGTGGCCGCACCCCAAACCCCGGGCACCCGCACCCCCGGGCTGTTTGCCTCGGACCACCCCGGGTGCCCGCACCTTCCACCCCCGGGCACCCGCACCCCCCAGAATCAGCCGCATGCACTTTACGTTTTCACTCATAACTTTCACTCCCGAACTCCGATTTGGGTGTTCTTTGGCTCGTTGAAAAGCTAGCGACGTGCCCGAGCTGCTCATCTTGGTTTTACCACCATTTGACTCCATCAAAATTCTGGAATTTTGGGCATCTTTGCCTAAGCCATCCACCATATCATCAACAAAACCACCATAGCTTTCCGCAACCTAACCCATTTTGATCCATATAGCATTTGTGGTTGCTTGAGGCGTCACTTGAGTCTCCTAAGGTGTTTCGGCTACTTAGGGCCGGTCACTTCGTCATCACCCACCACCACCACTTCCGCATTGCTAACTCCGGAACCACCAACGCATTCCGCTACCACCATTTGACATTTGCCTTTGGAGATTTTGAGTTTGCGGTTTTTACCATTTCCTAAGGTGTTTCGGCTACTTAGGGACGGGTCTACATCATCTTGGTATCTACATCAAGAACACCGCCACTCATCATCGCCACGAGGTCGTCTTCGACATCGACCACTTCACCATTTTGACACCCTAACCGTAAGGAAGAACGGTAACCTCTATATCATCTTGGTATCGTGGTATCCCATCTTTGTACATTCTTGCCATTACATTGTTAACCCCTTAGCCCATTTTGCGTCACTCGCCTATCGAGACTAGCCTTTGAGTATTGCTGGCAACATTACTTATGCACATTAGTGATCCGTACCTTCCATTGCATATATACCATATCATATTGGTATCATCATATCATCTCTTGTGTCACAAGATTGTTCCCGCATATACACAATTGCTATCTTGGTTTGTGCATTTCGCATCGTGGCCACATCAAAAAAAAGAATAAGCTTTTAAGCAAAAGAAAAAGAGAGCAAAGAGCTTGTAAGCAATAGCCATAGCATCGCCACATTGCATATCATACTACCATATTGATCATCTTGGATCATCGTGTGCGAAACACCGGAACATCATACACATAGCATATTTGGGATAGAAAGTTGATACATTTTGCATCTTATAGGTTGTGCACAAGTGTCGTAACCGCCTATTGAGCAATCGTGCTAGCGTCTCTCTTGAGTTGTGCAACACGAGCGTTTTCCGTGGATTCCACATTTTGTGCTCATTCCTTGGTTGCACGACCCCATTTATCTATCCGTGTGTGTGTTTCCGTGTGCCACATATTGCTATTGGTCTACTTGTTTCACTGCAAATTTGTGAATCTTTTCCAACATTATTGACTCATGCTAACATTTTGCATTAAATTTTTGTGCCACTATCCTCACCGAGCTCCACCATAAGCCTTTCTTGTGTAGGTGTGAGAATTGACAAGATCCGGTACCAATTGTGCTATTTCCTTGTTACATTATTGAGTGATCATTGATCCATCTTCAACATTGGATAAGGTACATTGGTCTAGTTCTTTCCTTTCTTCCACTCACATTTGCTCGAGTCTTGTGATGGATAGGCAAGGCATTTCATCTTCGGTCTTCCACGACAACGACAACGCGAACAACTACATCACCAACACGTCCATCTTCGGACTACAACGAGCAATGCAAGGCATTGGGCGACTCGCCATCGACATTCGCCAAAACGGAGCAAGGATAAGGGACTACCTCGACACCAAGTTGGCCGAACAAAGGGCTCAAGTACGAGACATGGTGGCCAACTACAAGTCTTCTTCCCCTTCGTCATCTTCAAGGCGGCGACGCTCAAGTGGCCAATCTTCAGAATGTCATCGAGCTCAAGCACTACAACACCATCAAGATGAAGATGCTCGCGATGCGTACACCTACAAGTCCCAAAAAGCTCTACATCAAGTTACGGCCAGACATCATGAGCACAAGAGAAGATCGCGAGACGAGCACCAACAAGACGGAGCTCCGGCTACCACGACTACTTCAGCATCTTCGCCAAGGGTTATCAAGGCATCTTCGCCTTCGGACGTACGGCATCTTCGCCTACCTCCCACGAGTACGCCTACATCGAGCTCATCAAGTCCGAGGCAACCATGTACAAGCGAGGGCGACACTTCCATCTTCGGAAGCCCCTCAAGGAAGATGATCGAGCATGGGATTTTCCCTTCAATCATGGAGGAGAGTGATGATGTGCCATCTTCGGCCTTCATTCACGGCGAGAGTGATGTTGTGCCATCTTCGGCCTTCATCCATGACGAGAGTGATGATGTGCCATCTTTGGTCGTCATCCACGGCAACGACTACGGGGTGGTTGAGCATGGGATTTTCCCTTCGACCACGGCGACGTATGATGACTTGAGTGACTTGTGCCACCATATTGAGAGTGAGAGTGACTTCACCACTAGCCCCATATATGATGAGTTGCACCCATTCCCATGTGAGGAGATCCACCAACACCACCACTTGAGTGATTTGAGTGACTCCACCATATGTGACATTGAGTGCACCTACCTTGAGGGAGTGAGTGAGCCACCACCACATAGAGAGAGTGAGGAAGTTGAGAGGGCACGTGAGGCCATTTCGATTTCTAACTTAACCTCTACCTCTATTGTGTCTTCTCATTTGGTGATAGGTCCCATATATGATGACGCGTCGATCCACGACAACTTCGTCCTTCCTATGGACAAGACGATGGCCATGGTGGAATATGATGCACCCCCCACATGGTTCCATCAAGATGAAGATGATGATCACCATTTGGTCTTTGCCACCTCACCTACACCACTTGAGTGGAATGAACAAGGTAATATAGGTGAAGGTGATGCTCTAGTCCCACTAGTGGACATTCTCGACATTGATTGCTTGCATGATGTTGATCCACCTATTGTCATGCTTCATGCTAGTTCGACTTCCCCATGTGATGATTTACCCATTTATGATGAGTTTTATGATTGCCATGTGGAGTCTATTAGTTGTGATGCCATGTTACATAGGATTTCTTGTGATAATTCTCTTGGTCACATCATGTTTGACAATCCGCTTGCCTTGTCATATGCTATGCATGAGATCAACAATATGTCATATTTGCAATCTCATTGTAGTGACTATGCATATGCCATCAACATAAACCCAATTTGCACATATGGCATAGATGACAAGCCCATGGTTATTGGCATTTGTTTTTCTTGCGATGGTATTGCCATGCTTCCCTTACATGATTTGCGCAATTAATCTACTATGCCATGCCATGATCACATTATTCCAAATATGCATTGTTTTGGATGTTGTCAATATTCTCCATATGATGTTTCCACTATTGCTCATGAGGAGACCCCCATAGTTTCCTCATACATGTTAGGAGATTTTGATTCATCCTATCCATTGCATGATCCCAATACTTGTGTGCACCATATGCTTCCCATGAATAAACATGCTAGTGATGTGCCATATACTTGCATTCTCAATTTGTGTCCCCATCGTGTCATACATAACAACTATTCTTTCATGATGGATGACATGTTTCTATATGACGCATCAAATTTATTTGAGCGATGCTTATCTTGTGCTAACTCACACATGCACATACACATCATGATGGATGATGTGTACATTTACCACGCGCACAATTTCTTTGGTTTGTGTCTCTTTTGTGTAGGTACCCATGATACTTTTCAACCTCACAATCCCATGAGTTGACAAAACGAGCTCTAGAGAGCAATGATGACTTGGGATCCCATGGATTGAATTTCCCACCGCTCTCTTTGCGCAAAGACTTCGAGCATTTCTTCTACATGGCTCTCACATGGTTATGGGTTATCATCCATCACATATTATATGCCCATCTTGCCATGTTCACTTTGCATGATATGCTCATTCCTATGCCTTTGCCATGCATTTGTGACCCATGCTTTGCATTACACATGATGATTGATTCTACTACTTGTATGTGTATTTGCAAGCTTGATGGAGATATTGCTTGTTATTGCCATGTTTGCTATGTGCCCATGCCTATGATGATACAATGATCTTGGTTTGTGTTCGTACTTGAGATATGTCATGTGTATTGTCTATGCCTATTATTTGCTCACATGACATAATTGCCATGATTTCCTCTAGTGTGTTGCATATTCGCTCCACTAGTTTGCACGACTTGATTGCTATGCTTTCTCATGTTGCATCCAGTTCTTGGATTACTTGCTACTATCACATGTTTGGTTGCAACAATGTCATTACTTCACATATGCCTATGCCTACTATTTGCTCTCATGACTTGATTGCTTCGCACATGTTCCAAAATTGCTATATCATTTGTGTTGAGTGCCTCACTTTCTTCACCACACCATATGCACATTATGCTTGGATTGTCTTGCACTTGCCCCATGTGTTTAGGCATTTCATTTCTCTTGGTGTTGTGGATGATTCTTATGCCTACCATAGACCATTTGTCGAGCGCTTTATGCATGTTTGCTATGATCTTGAGGTCGATGCTTGCTATCTTGTCAAACATATTTGCATCTCCACCTCACATTTACATGCTTGTTTCCATGATGTCCTTGATTATGCTAAATTTATGTGCTTCCATGCTATGCCACACTCCCTGGTCAAACCATATGCTATGCTTGATGACAACACTTGTTTGGTGAATCACCTCTTGAATGCTTGGTGTTGCACTAACGCTAACCACATTCGTTTTTCCAAGTGTTTGTTGTTCTTTATCCTTTTGAAGGAATCACAAGACAATGCGACATTGGAGAGTGACCGTTACGAGCTTACACATGACAAGTGCTTGGTGGTTGTCCCCTTCTACACGGCGACGCCATCTCTTCCTATGGTGATGAAGATCACGATCCATGGACGGATCTCTCCCAAGGGGGGGGGGAGATGATGCGGAGAATCCCTCGACCATCACCATGGACGTCACACCGCCACCGCAAGGACAGAGAGGACCGTGGACAAGAGCTCGCGCACGCGCCATCAAGGACGAGGTCAATTCTTTCCTCTTTGAGTTTCATTCGGAATCACCTATGAATCGGGTCCTACCTCAAGCGGGAATGTTGTGCATCACTAGGTACCAAGAAGAAGCACATGAGAAAGCAAGGACGGAGGTACTAGAACCTGAAGAGAAGAAGGAGGGAGAAGAGCGAGGGAAGCGCGAAGCTACGAAAAAGAAGGGTGAAGAAGGAGAAGCCCTGAGCACCCCGGGTGCCCGCCCAGGAAGGCCCCGGGTGCCCGGCCCCTTGCTGGCACTGGCGGTGGCCGCTCGGGTGCCCGACCCAGCTGCTGGGAGCAGCCCAGCCCGCCCGGGTGCCCGGGCCACCAACCCCGGGTGCCCGGCCTCCCCTTCGCCGCCCGCCTGGGCCTCTCCAGCTGACCCCGGGTGCCCGGCCAAATGGCCCCGGGTGCCCGGCCCCTCCCGCGCCAGCCTCCAGCATCCCCGGGTGCCCGGGCTTTGGACCCCCGGGTGCCTGGCCTCTACAGCAATAAGGGCGCAGCCCCCTGACCGGACCGGGTGCCCGGTCCCTTGCACCCCGGGTGCCCGGACCCCTCCGAGAATGTGTGCGTTTTCAGGGTCATTTTGGACCTTTGTATCCCCCTCTCCCTCTATTTCGTCCCTAGACTATAAGTACCTCCCATCTAGCTCATTTAGAGGATAGCAAAGTATATGATAGACATATGTGAGCTTTGCTCCATGGATCCACTCCACTAAGAGATCAAGACCACCTCTTGGAGTGACCAACCTCAAGACCCCCTCATGGGTGGCCCCCTTCAAGACCTCATTCCTCATAGGATTGGGATAAACTAGTACCTTGTATCTTTCCCTTGTTGTCTTTGAATCATCGTATCTCTCTTTGTGTGATTGGATCTAGCATATGTGTGATTGGATCTAGTCAATTTGAGTGTTTTCCCTCTCTTGTGTTCTTCGTGTTCTTGGGGATTTCCCCTCCAATTCGTGAAAGATCTCCACCTAGGGTTCCACCCTACAATAGGAGAGTGTCGTCTACGTACCCTCATAGACCGTAAGCGGAAGCGTTATGACAACGCGGTTGATGTAGTCGTACGTCTTCACGATCGACCGATCCTCAGTACCGAACGTACGGCACCTCCACGTTCAGCACACGTTCAGCTCGGTGATGTCCCGTGAACTCACGATCCAGTAGAGCTTCGGGGAAGAGCTTCGTCAGCACGACGGCGTGGTGACGGTGTTGATGAAGTTACCGACACAGGGCTTTGCCTAAGCACCGCTACGATATGACCGAGGTGGATTATGGTGGAGGGGGGCACCGCACACGGCTAAGAGAGATCAATGATCAACTTGCGTCTATGGGGTGCCCCCTGGCCACGTATATAAAGGAGTGGAGGAGGGGGGAGGGCCGGCCTAGCTATGGCGCGCCCTGGAGTTGTCCTACTCCCACCGGAAGTAGGATTCCCCCCTTCCATGTGGTAGGAGTAGGAGAGAAGGAAAGGGAAAAGAGAAGAGAAGGAAGGAGGGGGCGCCGCCCCTCCCCCTAGTCCAATTCAGACTAGGCCTTGGGGGGCATGCAGCCTCCCCTCTCTCTTTCCCCTAAAGCCCAATAAGGCCCATATACTCCCCGGCGAATTCCCGTAACTCTCCGATACTCCGATAAATACCCGAATCACTCGGAACATTTCCGATGTCCGAATATAGTCGTCCAATATATCGATCTTTACGTCTCGACCATTTCGAGACTCCTCGTCATGTCCCCGATCTCATCAGGGACTCCGAACTAACTTCGGTACATCAAAACACATAAACTCATAATACCGATCGTCACAGAACTTTAGGCGTGCGGACCCTACGGGTTCGAGAAGTATGTAGACATGATCGAGACACGTCTCCGGTAAATAACCAATAGCGGAACCTGGATGCTCATATTGGTTCCTACATATTCTACGAAGATCTTTATCGGTCAAACCGCATAACAACATACGTTGTTCCCTTTGTCATCGGTATGTTACTTGCCCGAGATTCGATCGTCGGTATCTCAATACCTAGCTCAATCTCGTTACCGGCAAGTCTCTTTACTCGTTCTGTAATGCATCATCCCGCAACTAACTCATTAGTTGCATTGCTTGCAAGGCTTATAGTGATGTGCATTACCGAGAGGGCCCAGAGATACCTCTCCGACAATCGGAGTGACAAATCCTAATCTCGATCTATGCCAACTCAACAAGTACCATCGGAGACACCTGTAGAGCACATTTATAATCACCCAGTTACGTTGTGACGTTTGGTAGCACACAAAGTGTTCCTCCGGTAATCGGGAGTTGCATAATCTCATAGTCATAGGAACATGTATAAGTTATGAAGAAAGCAATAGCAGTAAACTAAAACGATCAAGTGCTAAGCTAACGGAATGGGTCAAGTCAATCACATCATTCTCCTAATGATGTGATCCCGTTTATCAAATGACAACTCATGTCTATGGTTAGGAAACTTAACCATCTTTGATTAACGAGCTAGTCAAGTAGAGGCATACTAGTGACACTCTCTTTGTCTATATATTCACACATGTACTAAGTTTCCGGTTAATACAATTCTAGCATGAATAATAAACATTTATCATTAAATAAGGAAATAAATAATAACTTTATTATTGCCTCTAGGGCATATTTCCTTCAGTCTCCCACTTGCACTAGAGTCAATAATCTTGTTCACATCGGCATGTGATTTAACACCAATAGTTCACATCACCATGTGATTAACACCCAAAGGGGTTACTAGAGTCAATAATCTAGTTCACATCGCTATGTGATTAACACCCAAAGAGTACTAAGGTGTGATCATGTTTTGCTTGTGAGAGAAGTTTAGTCAACGGGTCTGCCACATTCAGATCCGTACATATTTTGCAAATTTCTATGTCAACAATGCTCTACACGGAGCTACTCTAGCTAATTGCTCCCACTTTCAATATGCATCCAGATTGAGACTTAGAGTCATCTGGATCAGTGTCAAAATTTGCATCGACGTAACCCTTTACGACGAACCTTTTTTCACCTCCATAATCGAGAAACATATCCTTATTCCACTAAGGATAATTTTGACCGTTGTCCAATGATCTACTCCTAGATCACTATTGTACTCTGTTGCTAAACTCAGTGTAGGGTATACAGTAGATCTGGTACCCACAGCATGGCATACTTTATAGAACCTATGGCTGAGGCATAGGGAATGACTTTCATTCTCTTTCTATCTTCTGCCGTGGTCGGGCTTTGAGTCTTACTCAATTTCATACCTTGTAACATAGGCAAGAACTCTTTCTTTGACTGTTCCATTTCGAACTACTTCAAAATCTTGTCAAGGTATGTACTCATTGAAAAAAACTTATCAAGCGTCTTGATCTATCTCTATAGATCTTGATGCTCAATATGTAAGCAGCTTCACCGAGGTCTTTCTTTGAGAAACTCCTTTCAAACACTTCTTTTATGCTTTCCAGAAAATTCTGCATCATTTCCAATCAACAATATGTCATTCACATATACTTATCAGAAAGGTTGTAGTGCTCCCACTCACTTTCTTGTAAATACAGGCTTCATCGCAAGTCTGTATAAAACTATATGCTTTGATCAACTCATCAAAGCATATATTCCAACTCCGAGATGCTTGCACCAGTCCATAGATGGATCGCTGGAGCTTGCACATTTTGTTAGCACCTTTAGGATCGACAAAACCTTCTGGTTGCATCATATACAACTCTTCTTTAAGAAATCCATTAAGGAATGTAGTTTTGACATCCATTTGCCAGATTTCATAAAATGTGGCGATTTGCTAACATGATTCGGACAGACTTAAGCATCGCTACGGGTGAGAAAATCTCATCGTAGTCAACACCTTGAACTTTGTCAAAACCTTTTTCGACAAGTCTAGCTTTGTAGATAGTAACATTACTATCAGCGTTCGTCTTCCTCTTGAAGATCCATTTTTTTCTATGGCTTGCTGATCAAAGGGAAAGTCAACCAAAGTCCACACTTTGTTCTCATACATGGATCCCATCTCAGATTTCATGGCCTCAAGCCATTTCGCGGAATCTGGGCTCATCATCACTTCCTCATAGTTCGTAGGTTCGTCATGGTCAAGTAACATGACCTCCAGAACAGGATTACCGTACCATTCTGGTGTGGATCTCACTCTGGTTGACCTACGAGGTTCGGTAGTAACTTGATCTGAAGTTACATGATCATCATCACTAGCTTCCTCACTAATCGGTCTAGGAGTCACAGGAACAGATTTCTGTGATGAACTACTTTCCAATAAGGGAGCAGGTACAGTTACCTCATCAAGTTCTACTTTCCTCCCACTCACTTCTTTCGAGAGAAACTCCTTCTCTAGAAAGGATCCATTCTTAGCAACGAATGTCTTGCCTTCGGATCTATGATAGAAGGTGTACCCAACTGTCTCCTTTGGGTATCCTATGAAGACACATTTCTCCGATTTGGGTTTGAGCTTATCAGAATGAAACTTTTTCACATAAGCATCGCAACCCCAAACTTTAAGAAATGACAACTTTGGTTTCTTGTCAAACCACAGTTCATATGGTGTCGTCTCAACGGATTTAGATGGTGCCCTATTTAACGTGAATGCAGCTGTCTCTAATGCATAACCCCAAAACAATAGTGGTAAATCGGTAAGAGACATCATAGATTGCACCATATCTAATAAAGTACGATTACGACGTTCGGACACACCATTACGCTATGGTGTTCCGGGTGGCGTGAGTTGCGAAACTATTCCGCATTGTTTCAAATGAAGACCAAACTCGTAACTCAAATATTCTCTTCCACGGTCAGATCGTAGAAACTTTATTTTCTTGTTACGATGATTTTCCACTTCACTCTGAAATTGTATGAACTTTTCAAATGTTTCAGACTTATGTTTCATCAAGTAGATATACCCATATCTGCTCAAATTATCTGTGAAGGTCAGAAAATAACAATACCGCCGCGAGCCTCAACACTTATCGGATCGCATACATCAGTATGTATTATTTCCAATGAGTCAGTTGCTCGCTCCATTGTTCCCGAGAACGGAGTTTTAGTCATCTTGCCCATGAGGCATGGTTCGCAAGTATCAAGTGATTCATAATCAAGTGATTCCAAAAGCCCATCAGCATGGAGTTTCTTCATGCGCTTTACACCAATATGACCTAAACGGCAGTGCCACAAATAAGTTGCACTATCATTATTAACTTTGTATCTTTTGGCTTCAGTATTATGAATATGTGTATCACTACGATCGAGATCCAACAAACCAGTTTCATTGGGTGTATGACCATAGAAGGTTTTATTCATGTAAATAGAACAACAATTATTCTCTGATTTAAATGAATAACCGTATTGCAATAAACATGATCAAATCATATTCATGCTCAACGCAAACACCAAATAACATTTATTTAGGTTCAACACTAATCCCGAAAGTATAGGGAGTGTTCGATGATGATCATATCAATCTTGGAACCATTTCCAACACACATCATCACTTCACCCTTAAGTAGTCTCTGTTCATTCTGCAACTCCCGTTTCGAGTTGCTACTCTTAGCAACTGAACCAGTATCAAATACTGAGGGTTTGCTATAAACACTAGTAAAGTACACATAAATAACATGTATATCAAATATACTTTTGTTCACTTTGCCATCCTTCTTATCCGCCAAGTATCTAAGGCAGTTCCACTTCCAGTGACCATTTCCATTGCAGTAGAACCACTCAGTCTCAGGCTTAGGTTCAGTCTTGGGTTTCTTCACTTGAGCAGCAACTTGCTTGCCGTTTTTCTTGAAGTTCCCCTTCTATCCCTTTGCCCTTTCTTTAGACTATTGGTTTTGTAAACCATCAACATTTGATGCTCTTTCCTGATTTCTACATTCGACGATTTCAGCATCGCGAAGAGCTCGGGAATTACTTTCATCATCCCTTGCATATTATAGTTCATCACGAAGTTCTAGTAACTTGGTGATAGTGACTAGAGATCTTTGTCAATTGCTATCTTATCTGGAAGATTAACTCCCACTTGATTCAAGCAATTGTAGTACCCAGACAATCTGAGCACATGTTCACTGGTTGAGCTATTCTCCTCCATCTTGTAGGAAAAGTACTGTCAGAGGTCTCATACCTCTCGACACGGGCATGAGTATGAAATACCAATTTCAACTCTTGGAACATCTTATATGCTCCGTGGCGTTCAAAACATTTTTGAAGTCCCGGTTCTAAGCCATAAAGCATGGTGCACTAAACTATCAAGTAGTCATCATACCGAGCTTTTGTCAAAACGTTCATAACGTCTGCATCTGCTCCTGCAATAGTTCTGTCACCTAGCGGTGCATCAAGGACATAATACTTCTGTGCAGCAATGAGGATAATCCTCAGATCACGGAGCTAGTCCGCATCTTTGCTACTAACATCTTTCAACTTATTTTTCTCTAGGAACATATCAAAAATAAACGGGGAACTACATCGCGAGCTATTGATCTACAACATAGATATGCTAATACTACCAGGACTAAGTTCATGATAAATTAAAGTTCAATTAATCAAATTACTTAAGAACTCCCACTTAGATAGACATCCCTCTAATCATCTAAGTGATCATGTGATCCATATCAACTAAACCATGTCCGATCATCACGTGAGATGGAGTAGTTTTCAATGGTAACATCACTATGTTGATCATATTTACTATATGATTCACGCTCGACCTTTCGGTCTCAGTGTTCCGAGGCCATATCTGCATATGCTAGGCTTGTCAAGTTTAACTCGAGTATTCTGCATGTGCAAAACTGTCTTACACCCGCTGTAGATGAACGTTGAGCTTATCACACCTGATCATCACGTGGTGTCTCGGCACGACGAACTTTGGCAACGGTGTATACTCAGGGAGAACACTTTTACCTTGAAATTTAGTGAGAGATCATCTTATAATGCTACCGTCAAACAAAGCAGAATAAGATGCATAAAGGATAAACATCACATGCAATCAACATAAGTGATACGATATGGCCATCATCATCTTGTGCCTTTGATCTCCATCTCCAAAGCACCGTCATGATCACCATCGTCACCGGCGCGACACCTTGATCTCCATCGTAGCATCGTTGTCGTCTCGCCAACTATTGCTTCTACGACTATCGCTACCGCTTAGTGATAAAGTAAAGCAATTACAGGGCAATTGCATTGCATACAATAAAGCGACAACCATATGGCTCCTGCCAGTTGCCGGTAACTCAGTTACAAAACATGATCATCTCATACAATAAATATAGCATCATGCCTTGACCATATCACATCACAACATGCTCTGCAAAAACAAGTTAGACGTCCTCTACTTTGTTGTTGCAATTTTTACGTGGCTGCTACGGGCTGAGCAAGAACTGTTCTTACCTACACATCAAAACCACAACGATATTTCGTCAAGTTAGTGCTGTTTTAACCTTCACATGGACTGGGCATAGCCACACTCGGTTCAACTAAAGTTGGAGAAACTGACACCCGCCAGCCACCTGTGTGCGAAGCACGTCGGTAGAACTAGTCTCGCGTAAGCGTACGCGTAATGTTGGTCCGGGCCGCTTCATCCAACAATACCGCCGAACCAAAGTATGACATGCTGGTAAGCAGTATGACTTGTATCGCCCACAACTCACTTGTGTTCTACTCGTGCATATAACATCTACATATAAACCTGGCTCGGATTCCACTGTTGGAGAACATAGTAATTTCAAAAAAATTCCTACGCACATGCAAGATCATGGTGATGCATAGCAACGAGAGAGAAGAATGTCGTCTACGTACCCTCGTAGACCGTAAGCGGAAGCGTTATGACAACGCGGTTGATGTAGTCGTACGTCTTCACAATCGACCGATCCTTAGTACCGAACGTACGGCACCTCCGGTGATGTCCCGCGAACTCACGATCCAGTAGAGCTTCGGGGAAGAGCTTCGTCAGCACGACGGCATGGTGACGGTGTTGATGAAGTTACCGACGCAGGGCGTCGCCTAAGCACCGCTACGATATGACCGAGGTGGAATATGGTGGAGGGGGGCACCGCACACGGCTAAGAGAGATCAACGATCAACTTGTGTCTATGGGGTGCCCCCTGGCCACGTATATAAAGGAGTGGAGGAGGGGGAGGGCCGGCCTAGCTATGGCGCGCCCTGGAGGAGTCCTACTCCCACCGGGAGTAGAATTCCCCCCTTCCATGTAGTAGTAGTAGGAGAGAAGGAAAGGGAAAAGAGAAGAGAAGGAAGGAGGGGGCGACGCCCCTCCCCCTAGTACAATTCGGACTAGGCCTTGGGGGGTGCGCAGCCTCCCCTCTCTCTTTCCCCTAAAGCCCAATAAGGCTCATATACTCCCCGGCGAATTCCCGTAACTCTCCGGTACTCCGATAAATACCCGAATCACTCAGAACCTTTCTGATGTCCGAATATAGTCGTCCAATATATCGATCTTTATGTCTCGGCCATTTCAAGACTCCTCGTCATGTCCCCGATCTCATCCGGGACTCCGAACTACCTTCGGTACATCAAAACACATAAACTCATAATACCGATCGTCACAGAACTTTAAGCGTGCGGACCCTACGGGTTCGAGAACTATGTAGACATGATCGAGAAATGTCTCCAGTAAATAACCAATAGCGAAACCTGGATGCTCATATTGGTTCCTACATATTCTACGAAGATCTTTATTGGTCAAAGCGCATAACAACATACGTTGTTCCCTTTGTCGTCGGTATGTTACTTGCCCGAGATTCGATCGTCGGTATCTCAATACCTAGCTCAATCTCGTTACCGGCAAGTCTCTTTACTCGTTCTGTAATGCATCATCCCGCAACTAACTCATTAGTTGCATTGCTTACAAGGCTTATAGTGATGTGCATTACCGAGAGGGCCCAGAGATACCTCTCCGACAATCGGAGTGACAAATCGTAATCTCGATCTATGCCAACTCAACAAAGTACCATCGGAGACACCTGTAGATCACATTTATAATCACCCAGTTATGTTGTGACGTTTGGTAGCACACAAAGTGTTCCTCCGGTAATCGGGAGTTGCATAATCTCATAGTCATAGGAACATGTATAAGTTATGAAGAAAGCAATAGCAGTAAACTAAAACGATCAAGTGCTAAGCTAATGGAATGGGTCAAGTCAATCACATCATTCTCCTAATGATGTGATCCCATTTATCAAATGACAACTCATGTCTATGGTTAGGAAACTTAACCATCTTTGATTAACGAGCTAGTCAAGTAGAGGCATACTAGTGACACTCTGTTTGTCTATATATTCACACATGTACTAAGTTTCCGATTAATACAATTCTAGCATGAATAATAAACATTTATCATGAAATAAGGAAATAAATAATAACTTTATTATTGCCTCTAGGGCATATTTCCTTCACTAACTTGCTTGAGTAGAGTAGTAGTGGAGTAGGACCCTACTCTACTACTAGCACCGGAGGAGTAGTATATTCTAATCTAATATAGTTACAAACTTCAATGCCTGAGCGTGGAACGACTACGAACCGCCATCAGTGCTAACTCCAATCCCCAGCAAACGTTCGTTGGGAGACATGGCAGTTGCAAATGCCCGCGACGCAGTTACAGTATGTGTGTAAGGGTGGCGGTTTTGTCAATGGATTAAAAACATGACACCGTCGGATGGAAATCTGACGGTTACGTGCGATTCGCCAGGATTGAGCTCGTGACGAACAATCACCAGATATCATTACTAAAAAAAGGTTAAAACGCCCGGGGCTATAACTTGCACCGGCTGAGCACTAACAATGATACTAACATAGTTGTAAAATGGTCAAAGACCATGTCTACATGGTGTTTGGAATTATATGCAAAAAAGACTAGCAAGATGCTCGTGCATTGCACGGAACATCAAGATGCACTTTTTTACAAAACACCTATTGTGATTAAATCATGCAGGAGTAATCCCATGTGTAAAAACTAATTATATCTCGAGAATTTTATCGGAAAAATGGTATCTCGACCATTTCATCGAAAAAATGATATCTCGAGAAAGATGAGAGATAAGGTGAGGTGGAGTGGGGCGTGGTGGTGACTGGTGGTCGGACTGGACGGAGGCATGGGGATGGACAGCGCCGGCAGCGGCCACCATGCCAGATTGTTCCAGAGACATCCTTTTTTAATTGCTCAGCAATGAGGTTGTGGGAGATAAGGATGAACAAGGCAATGCCTTATCTGTAAATGTGGAGAGAGGTGTGGGTATCTTTTGTAAAATTGTCATAGTTTGCTTTCTATCCGTCAGATATAGATCGGACGGTCTATATTATAAGATAGCAGGCACACCATTATCACCAACTCGGTTTTTTCTCTACTACTACTCCTATAAAAGACTCAGTTGGTGATGATGGTGTGTCTGCCATCCGCCATTTCTGACCATTAGATCTGCATCTAACGGTTGTGATGTAAGTTGTGGCCTTTTGCAACGATTCCCACTTCTCTGCTCCAGTTTACACAAAACCCCTTAGTATCTTGAAACCAGCCACATTCCTCCCTTACCTCATCAAAACAGCCCAAAGAATATATTTGGAGTGAAACATAAGATATTTTTAGTGATATGTATATCAAAACTAAACTGTTTTCTTTCAAATTTGTGAATATGTATTATTCTACTTTGGATCCGTTGCAACGAACACATGGTGCACGGGGACTCCAAGCACTACAAAAAAATACACTTCCGTGATGATACGTGTTTGTCACAGTAGGTCACGTTTTCTGTCATGCATGTATATCCATGACGATTTTATGACAGAATCAAGATAGTCATACCTATGTTGTCGAAGAAGTGTTCCATGACATTACCAAAATTATCATCACAGAAGTGTCCACTTCCATGATGATAAATCACGCATCATAGAAGTGCTTTCGTCAAGGGTGACCGACACGTGGCATCGACCGTAACGGGTCGCCGTTAAGCTATCAGGTCCGGTTTTGGATCCGATAACCCGCTAACAGCCCAGACCAATGAGGATTTTCCACGTGTAAAATTCTCATTGGCCGAAGGAAACACGTGTTGGCTCACCGTTGGGACAGATGTCATCCATTCATTGGACAGGACGCGCCTATGATACGTCGACACGTGGCAGGGCCCAACAGAGGCCCATATAGGTTAAAAAGGCCGGCCCAGTCAAAGGCCTGTAGTACTTAATCAGGTACTAGTGGGCCAGCCCAATAACGACCTGTTTAATAAAGGCCCATTTACGGCCCGAAGCCAGATCTGGCCCGTTAATTGTTCGCTGAATATTTGGGCCCAATTACAGCCCAGTGACTTTCGGCCTGTTAGAGGCCTGAGGTAGACATGGGCCCATTTCAGCCCGGTGTGTCTTTCGGCCTGGGAATGGCCAGTGCTGCCCATGGGCTATATATGGTCCGACGCAACATCCGGCCCACTAACGGCCCATGATAAAGGTGGCAACAGTTCAGCCCAACGTGACTTTGGGCCTGTTAAAGGCCTGTCGTATTTTTCGGGCTGTTGATGCCTGTACTAAGCTTTCGGCCTGTTAAAGGCCCATGATATTAGTGGGCCAACTAAGGCCCGAGATATGTTTCGGCCCGGTAACGGCCCGTCATATAACTGGGCCAAAAAAGGCCCGGTCTACATTTCAGCCTGCTGAAGGCCCGTCGACGACTAGTGAAAATTGAGGCCCAACATGCATTTCGGCCTGCTAAAGGCCCATGGTTTCTTCGGGGCCGTAACAGGCCAGCAGAATATTCAGCCTGTTAATGGCCCAACGCTACATTGGCCAAACTAAGCGTTGGGTCCACAAAAGGCCCAACTATAATTTGGGCCGAATATAGGCCGGAGTAAGTTGTGGGCCTGGCGCAAAGTGTGAAGGCCCCAATGGCCATTCGGGCCCAAGAAAGATGCAGGCCGGCCTAATTGTGGCCCGCTAAAAACCAGGCCCGTTAGAGGCGAATGTTTCGGCCCGGTTGACTACATCATATTTTTTCAGATAGCGAGTGATGGCAGTAACTAGTAGGAATTAAGAACAACCCTACTCTGTACAATAAACAAATTATGACATAGTAACTTAGAATAAACCTACACTATACAATAAAGGATCTATGGTATATTACATCCACAGGGCATCGAATTTTGCCACCAGTGATCATAAAGCGCAACGAAGAAGCAGATTACAAAAACTAGGCACCATTGCAGCGTAACAAAATAATACCAAATCGAGACCCTTCCAAGACAGTTCAAGAAAGGTTAGGCTTGCGTGGGAACTGCTACGCAAGCTGCTGAGCAAGGCTGTGAGACCGGCCTAGCATATCAGTCATAGCTTCCAGGTGTAGCTGTTTAGCAATGAGGTTCTCATTGGTGTTCTCCGCAATCTTTCTTAGAGATAGGACTTCAAGTCGGAGTTGAGTTGCAGAATGCCTTTCTGCTAGAACTTGGGACTGAAGAAGTCGAACTGATTCAGACAGCGAATTCTGTGAGCTTGTCTGACTACTAGTCTCAAGTAACTTGAACACTACATCAAGACAAGACTTTGGGGTTGTCTCGCTATCTTCAAGATGTTTAGCCTTCTTTGCTGCAATATATGTTGGGTTTGTCTCACAACCTTCAGCGAACTTGTGCATGCCATCAGGCATATCACCCTGAAACAATCAGAGAGATGACAGGTTTTGCACGTGTATAAACAAAGATGATAACTGTGTTGTCAATTCCATCCAATTTCAAATTAGAAAATAAAGAGTAAGTTCAAAATATCAATAACATAATTTGGCATTGTTCATAATGCGGGGAGCTTCACCACACTACTGGATTACCATGTCAACATAACAAGCATAGATGAACGGCAAAGACAATCATTGTATCTATATTGGTTAATGTGCATGGCATGTTGTTCATATCATCAGCCACATCAGTAAGACAAAACAGGAGATGACAAGGTGCAAATGTGGGCTGCTTCACCACACACTGGATTATAGATCCACAAAAACGAGCATACATATGGGGAGTATTGAGTAATGTGCATGGTATGAATAAGGAATTTGGTTTTACAAGTAAAACTTGGAACTTACGGTTCTTGCGAACATGCATTTTGATAGAAACAGCAAACTAAACAGCAGTAAACGATAGGGAGTATGAGCAAATTAAATAGCAGTTGAGGATAAAGGCTTTAGAAGGACTGACTTACATTAACAGTTAACACCGGCTTTATAATGCCCTTCTCCATGTCAAGGGAAGGATAACTCAAGAATTTCAGCATAGAACCTTCTTCATAAGCATTGCCTGTACTCTACATTTTGTAGAGAGTAATTATAGATATGATAATACTGGAAGGGATAGAGGATAATGAAGATAAGATGCAGATTGATGCTACATAATCAACTACCAATCCCTGGAAGTACAAGCGTTACAGGACAAAATATACTCACAAGAGCAATGGGCTACACTTCTACACTAGCATCGTCTGTGTATTCAACTTTTTGGTAAGATTAAATATAGATCTGATATTTTTTAGTAAATGGTGGGCGAGGGAGATAAGATGCAGAATGCTACACAATGAACCAATCCCTCTTCCCATAATACAAGAATGTTTTGAACACTGGTGTACTATACAAAACGTTCTTATATTATGGGACGGAGGAAGTAGCTGTTAATGTAAGTACAGTGATAGACGACATTCAGTCCTTACAAGAGGACTGCAGAGCTAAACCTCTTCAAAAGCATTGGGTTGATTCTAAATTTATGTAGGAGTCCATACGGATCTTATAATGTCCACCAAATGGACGATAATGAGGCTAACTTGTGCAGTGATGCTACATAATCAAATAGCTATGAAAGTAAGTATGGACATAGAGGGCAAGAGGTACCCACAAGAGCAATGCAGTGTGCAGTATAGTTGCGAGATTCTGTGGTCCCTTGAGAATGAGTGTTCTTCTGCTAACAGTTTTCGTACAAGTGAGACGTTAAGGAAAATGCAGAAATGTAGGTCAAATTGTGATGTGATCATAGACAGTACCTTACGCTGCAGACGAGACCAATGTGTAACAAGATTATTCCAGTCACTGTTTGATAAAAGCACCGGAGACTTTACAGAAATTTCGTTTAGAGGCTTGCCATCGAAGTGCGCTTGCCTCAGGTAGGAACGATACTTCATCAACGAGTGCTTGAAAAGCGCAACCAACCCTTGCTCGTCTTGACAATCCAGTTTGGTCCTCGCCTATTTAAAAGAATGAAATCTTGTGTCTTCTGTCAGCACAAACATATGTAGTAATTACCACGAATAACATTAGTACATTACTTACGCGTAAGTTGCGGAGGAAGACTGGAAATTGTTCTGTGTCTGCGGTATAATCTTTCCATGAAGGAAAGATGCGCACAAAGTTCCTAACAACAATATAAGCTTCGTCTTCTAAACTGGGAAGAAATAGAACAGGGGTCCTATTTGCTGCAATTGGGGCTCTCTCTAGTTCGAAAAGGGATTTGGCAACTGGATTTGGTGTACTCTTTGCTGGAATGGGGGTTTTGCGTCGTAGAGCTAGTGCTACGTCAACTGGCATCATCATACTGTTTGCTACAGTTGGGGTCTGCTGAGTTGGGGCATCAGAAATGACCAGTGTAGTAGGGCTAGAGTCTGCTAGAGTTGGGGTGTTTTGTGGGTCAGGCGATATTGCAACTACACCTAATGGGCTATTTGATTTATCAGGTGTCACTACCTTTTCCAAATACTTTGCTCGTGCTCCTCCGCGATCAGCAATCGCCCTCTTCCTTTTGAACGTCTGATACACAAGAACAACATTTCAATGGATAAATATGGTATGATGACAGATGGAATATGTACTAAAAATGGATAGGCAGGGCGTATTCACATACACGATGTGTAAACTAATCTAATGGCAGTACAACAAAGTAGAACCAATGCAAAGCATCAGTTGCAAGATATGTGCGACCAATATAACCTTGGAAAGTTAGAGCAAGAACCTTGATGGGTGAATAAGATAGGGCATCTGCCTCTGACTCCTCCACTAGGGAGCTACATTGACTTAGGTCTCCCTCTATCTCAGAATCACTGTTAGGATCATATTCTGAGCATGAATCTGTAGGTAGAGAGCGTTTGCATTGCATTGCATCCAGACTTGATTTCAGTCCCTTAATGCCAAGTTTGACAGCCATGGCATTGTTCTGCTTTATTCTTTTCATGCGCGCAAGCTCATAATCATTATGATCCTGTTAAGAATCTGAGATTCATGAAAACATAAAAAGTAGTCAGATTATCTAAGGAATGCATTGCGGATTCAACTCGAAGAGTGTCTCCCTATAAACCCCTGCATATGCAAAGTTCACCCCCCAACTGTGCTGACTAGACCAAACAGAAATACAAACCTATTATGTCTCTATAACAGGCGCACACACATTTCAAAACTGAAGTAGGAACATTAGAATCATATCAAATTCGTATTTGAACAAATAAACTAAGGAATTATGAGTGGCATAATGTTTAGCTTCAAGGGTGGAGTGCTGGTAGTGCGACGCAAAGCAAGTAGGCAGATTGTATTCCATGTAAAAGATTGTAGTCTATGTAAAAGCTGGAAATGACACTTTCTTTCTATACAATGCAGTGTTTGTTGCCCACACATGATGGAAGAGATCACACAGAGAAATACTATTCACTCATGTCTACGGTCCCAGTATTTTGAAACAGGGTGGTCCACCCTAAAAGAATATTGAGAAAAGCTGGAAATGACACTTTCTTTCTATACAATGCAGTGTCCATTGCCCACACATGATGGAAGAGATCACACAAAGAAATACTATTCACTCATGTATATGGTTCCAGTATTTTGAAATAGGGTGGTCCACCCTAAAAGAATATTGACAACAAATATGACAAGGCAGGCATAGATGTAGTGAATCAATCATTTACTTGTGAGCTTACTAGGAAAAGTATGCAGAATTGTAACTGCAGTAAGAGACCGTACAAAATCTGAATCAAGAAGTTTGTCAAGCACTTATTGTTTGCAACTAATTTACGTGAATAATTGGATATCATATGGAATGAGTAAGAAAGACAGGTAAAATTGTCAACAAACTTGGTCTGTAGTAGTAATCTGGGTCAATGTCACTACAACCAACAATCCAAAATGACTAGTGTCTGTTCCTAGGGCCGGAATTTTGAAACCCTGTGAACTTTACAGGTACTACAGATTACTGAAATACATCTGAACCATTAAGTGTAGGTAGCACTCAGCACACAACAAACCCTAATGACAGTCCTGCCTAATGAGTAATGAATCAATTAGAAAATGGGTGATGAGGAGTGGCTGCTAAGTGTTGAGGACGTATCTCAGGATAAATCGGGTTGGCTTAGTGGGTGCTGCACGCCTGAGCCCTAAACGGACTGGGAAGGTAGGCACGGCGGCGCGCCCGGGCAGCGGTGACGTTGTTGGGCGGGCGGCTCCTGACCTCCTGTTAGTCCGCGTCTCCTCCTAGAGTCATGTCGCCCGGGGCGGCAAGTCGCCGACGAGGTAGGCGGCTGGGGGCGAGTAGAGATCGGAAGCGCGCAGCAGAACAGAGGGGAATCGGGGCCTGGGCCGACCCAAAATCCCAGGGTGGGCCGAGGCCCACCGTGGGCACCCTGTAGAGAACACACACCCGAGTGTTCTTCTGCTAGCATTTTTTGAGCAAAAGAGGGTTTCCCCTCCCATTTCTATTAAAGAAACCACCACGGGACCAACATGATCAATTAAACCCTAAGCATGATCAATTAAACCCGATTATGACTGTGCCATGGCAGATTTAAAGCTGCAAACTGGAGAAATGCTATTTAGCATCCATTGTTTGCTTCGAACTAAGAACTAAATTCTAAGAGCTGAAAAGAAAGTACAGTAACCAAGTTACGATCTATTTTCTTGTTGAGATCAAAAAGTTGAGGAGATATGAAGTACCACCTCTCTTGCGGCGCCGTGTAGGCATCGGGGGTGCGATGGATGTCGGTGGCGAGCAGATCTGCGATGGTAGATGGGTGCGTCGGGGGATAAGTCCCATTGCGGTGGAAGAGAAGGTCGTGTGAGCGGCCCCGGCAAAGAGGACGATGACACCGATGAAGCGAGAGGACACAATGCAAGGCTCTTGATCTGTCGCCGTGGATGAGAAACATCCATCTCTAGCAGTGGACGACGCGGTCTTGGTAGGCGCTCCGGCATGGTGGAGTGGCGATGGATGGGGTGCGGACGGAGGAGGCTGGTGTGGTGATGGTGTTCTAGCGCGGACGGTGTATGAATGGGAAAATGGAGGGAGAGGTACGGGGAACCATGTTTTTGGGACACGCCTGTCTGAAATATGGGAAAGTTACGAACTTAGCCCCCGTTCAAAATTTAGACGTCCCGTCGGTTGGGGATAGGACGGTAATCTCGCATCTCTCCAATATTTGCCCAGAGCAATTTCTGGCGAGGAGAGGGTGTTTTGGCGCCCATGGTTGGCACCCACGGTGTATGAACGGGGCTGACAGGTAGGGCGGTTGTGTCACGTCTGAGTGAAGTTACAAACCTGCCCCTATTGAAAATATTTGCCTACATCGATTTCGGCCGAGTCGAGTTTGTTTTGCCGCCCATCGTGTATGAACGGGGAAATGGAGGGAGAAACAGAGGTCTTTTGGACGAGCTTGAATCAAATGTGTTTTGCCGCCCATGTTTGGCGCCCACCGTGTCGGAATGGGCTCAGAGGCGGTCGTGTCACGTCTAATTGAAGTTACTAACCTACCCCTATTGAGAGCAGTGGAAATCGGGCCGATGGATTGTCCGTGTAAGGGGTAGACAATAATTTCCATCTCCCAAACACTTGGCTTCGGGCAGCTAACGTGGGAGTGGACATTTTGCCGCTTCTTTTGAATTTTGGGACAATAAGCATCCACGTTTACCCTGGCAACTAAATTTGAATCCATTTTGTATTCCTATTCTATGTGTTTTTATATATCTTCAGAAGCATGACAAAGATGTATTCCACTGTCATATATGAATATGATTTACAAATGCCGATACTCAAATTCACAACCTAGAATCCAGTTTAAGGTGAATTTGAATATTTGGAACACTTTATGTCCAACTCAAATGTCACACGCAGCATAATGTGTACTCCCATTTAGATATATACACAAGCGATGTATCAAGATTCAAATACGAGTCAATCAACCAAGAATGTACAAAACTAACAGACATATAAACACTTATAGATATGGATCAGTAATTTCAACTAACATACATAAGCCAGGCCGCTGTATTTTTTTTGCTAGAAAAGCATCCTTTTTAGCGAAGCTAGTACAGCATCTTCGCCCTTTCCGATGCGTGCCACTTATGGTCCATCTATACTACTATTATTGCTGAATGCACATTCAGCCCGATTGGCATATTTGTAGGTCTGGCAAAGCAATCAAAATGAAATGTCTCTGAGTCTTATCAATTAATACAGACTTGTGCTCAAATAAAATTACAAACCAAAAAACAAAAAACAATTATTACATGATCTCTAAAACAAATGGTTTGATCGATTTCATGAACAAACAACATAAAGGTTATTCAACGATGGAAAGAACATTTCACCTATGATTTACCAAGTGGGAATTTAAGTTCTTTTTTTCCTTCAGGACCTTAACAATGCGGCCAGTCTCAGCTTGCTTCATTTTGAAATCCACCAAATATTTAATGGTTGTCTTGAGTACTTCTTGTGATTGTGTTGTTTGCTTCCTCAACATGTCAACTTCATCTCTAAGTGCAGAAGCGGAATCTCTTTCTACCACTAGTTTAGCCTCTAGAGCATCAACAGTTGGCAATTCATGATGCACGATTGGGCCGGTGCCACTTGTGTGGTATGATACAACGTCCATGGGAACCTCTCTCTTTGATCTTGGGCTAACCTATTTTGCCATTAAAGTTCCGGTTGGATTTCGAAAAGTTGAAGTTAGCAAAACATCTCAACTAGGAGTTATAACAGCAAACCAGTTAAACAAACAAGGAATTAAAGAGTTTCAATTGGATGCTGAAAAGTAGTTATTAACATCATTGTAACCGGTTGTTGCAGCAGCAAAGCAGTTAAACAAACAAGTTTTGCAAAATGTACCTGTTATGGCTTTGGAGTTTCTCTTGGATCCTGAAAAGTTGAGTAGCCAGTAACGTGATTAGAGCAACCGGTTGCAGCAGCAAAGCAGTTAAACAAATAGGTTTTGCAAAAGGAACCTGTTGTGGCATTGGAGTTTCTCTTGGATCTTGAAAAGTTGAGTAGTCAGTAAGTTGATTAGAGCAACAAGTTACAGCAGCAAACTTGTTACACAAATATATTTTTGAAAATTTACCTGCTGTGCAATTGGACTTCCAATTGGATCCTGAAAACTTGAAGTTGGTAAGATGATTACAGCAACAAGTTACAGCAGCAAACCAGGTAAATAAGGAAGTTTCTGAAAACATACCTGTTGTGCCAACGGAGTTTTAGTTGGATCCTGCAAACTTGAATGTTAGCAATCAATAAATAAAGTTTTGCAAGAGCCATAAGAAACTAACATCAAACTAGTAAAACTAACCAGTTTTGGCAACGTATTTAATTACACATGAACTAGTAAAACTAACAAGTTCTTGGCAACGTATTAAAGTAACAAGTCGGTACCATTTACCAGCAACACAGACATCTGTAAATTTCTTTGATGTAAGCGAAATGATTCCAACACATATATAAGTTAAAAAGACAGTGTCCCTCATATAAACCTGACAGTTGTCTATATATGAACATGCAAATATTACTAGTGCAACAAGTGATAACAACAAACCATTTAAACAAATAGGGTATTAGAACGTAAATTACATGTGAATTCTGCTGCACCCTAGAAGTACATATGACCAGCTATCTACGTGCTTAAGTAGCTATTTAAGTTCAGGCAAACAGGTAATTCTTAACAGTAAGTATCAAACACATAGATAGGCGTAGTCTATAATAGGATTAACAGGCTATGGCATTATGTAATCAGTAGCAAACTAAATTAAGCCAAGCAACGTAGTTGAACAATTTTGCAATAAATGGCTAACTAAAATTCCGAGAAGCAGGTAACTGAACTTACGCTAGCTCTTTGTACAGGCACACTGCAACTTCTTTTTCGCTTACAAGGTTCTACGAAGGAGTCCATGGCATTAATTGCTTGGATGCGCAGTCCCAATACTTCTTTCTTCCCACACTGCATTGGTAAGTCGAATGGTTAATCTGGTAAGATGGTGCGTCCTTGATATGTTATATGAGGACGTGTAGTCAGACTAGTTGTAGCCACACACATCACACTGGCTTTTACTGTATATTTCATGCGATTACATTTGACATATCGAGATCTAAGCAATCTACAATAGGATGAAAAGACTTGGCATCCTTCACATTATTGGCGAACTCAATTTCATAGAAACAAGCAATTCAACCATTCTGTGGGTAAATCAAAAACGCCACTCGAATATTTTTCATTACCCCAATCATACACGCAAAAAGGGGCGACGCCACCATAGGGGCTGGTATGGGCGGCCACCTCGGGTGGCTGGAAAGTGTGCACCTAGTTTGAGTCATCCAGGTTGGCCCAAGCTAGTTTTGTTCGTCCCAACGCATGAGCAGGCAATGTAAAAAATGAAGAAAATGTTTCAATTTGGATGGGCCAATAACGTAAGTGCAAGGCAGGCCCTATAGCAGGCTCGCGACCCAAACGAGCGCCTCCCATATCGATCGACAGCAGGAAATATCCCAATTCATTCACTCCAGCCTCCAGTCTGGTTCACTCCTAACCTAGTGGCCGCTAGACAGACCGACACATCACTTCCTCGCGCCCTCGTTGGAGGGCGGTCACCGGGCTTCAATCGAATGGAAGGACAAGAAGATGAAGATCCAACCCTGGGTGTAGCCTGCCTAGGAGGCTGCGGCGGCAGCACGGGCATGGCATTGAGCCTGAAGTGTCTAATGAATAGACTGCTAATGAAGGATTTGATGCAAACATTTTACATGCTCCTGGTGATGAACATATAGTGTCTAATGAGGGATCTAATGCAAGCATTTTGCAAGCTCCCATTGAAGGATTTAGTGTCTAATGATGATCTACTATGTTGAGAGAGACATAGAGATTTGCAGGCATTGATGACAAGCAAATTATAGTACATTTTCATGGCTTGAGGAAACATCGAGGCCATCTACGAGAAAGTCCCTGTATCATGACAACGTAGCATAAATACTTCTCTAATCTGTTGTTTGGAACTATTGGCATACTTGTGCATGATAGATATATTGATATGCAGTTTGCGCACTGGTTATAGGTGCAATTACACTTCGATATTTTCAGCCAGAGAACGAATAATTCAAGCAGGTATAGACCATGTTAGTAGTCCTTGTACACCATGTTGCATTTTGTGTTTTTTGGTGCTTACATCATTTAGTGTTTTATAATCTGAACTACTTTGGATCATTAGCTGGTTTTCAAAGTGCATGTAGCTTCACATTTCTCAAGTTATGTTGATTTCCGGAGTGCAAGTGCCTTCATATTTTTTAAGTTAAATGTTCGCCCTTGGTAACTTGAATTCTTGGATCCGCCACTACACACAAATCATACACACGGGCCAGTACGAATTAAATGAAATGCAGGCAGGGATGATTTCAAGGGGGGACGAGGGGGGCGAGACCCCCCTATCGATCATGCTGCCCCTTGATAGCGATTAGGTATAGCAATTTTTTTTGCGTACGCAGATGATTTGTGGCTTGTTTCGCCCCCCTGTGGCTCCCATAGTCAAAGGCTCAAAGCCCATGAACGACTTATACTATGCAAAGTAATCAGTGGAAGAGAAGGCCCAAATATCAGTAGAAGGAATAAATAAAAAAGCCCACAGTGGAAGAGAAGGACCAGGCTCAAGACGCACGTACTCATGGTAGTTCCATCTCCTCTAATCGCTTCGTTTTCGATCTGCTAGTTCTTGTGATCCGAAACACCTGCTCGCTGCAGCCGACTGCCTAGTAGATCGGCTACCATCGAGAAGGGAAGGCGACAGGGAAGCGCTGCCGCACTGATTCATAGGTGCATTGGCCGGCCGCTCGGATTAGGAAAAAAGGTTAGTTTATTTCAGGGTTAGATTAGTTTGTGTCTTAGAGATGTAGAACGATATACATTGAAAACTAATTAGGATTTTCTAGATTGTCTAATTGTGTTTGTGTAGACTTGAAGAGGAAGATAGCTCAATTAATTCATGAAATTTCCAAGCCAATTGGTTCATGGATTCATGCTCTCAGCTATATGAACATGACGTCTTCTATGCTCGATGGTATGACCTCTCTCATCAACTTCAACTTCAAATCTCTAAAACAAATTGTCTAACATTAATGATCCTTGGTTGATGCGCATGAAAACTGGATTAGAATCAATATAGGTACTACATTCTACCTAATTTTTCGATATTAAATTAAAAAAAACTGATTTGCCTTGTCAAAGATGGACAATTTGGTAGTCTTCTTCTAGTATTTACATCATTGAAAACATGATTTCAGTGTAGGCCTTTTTCACGGTCTAAATGTTTTATGCCTGGATCGATGCTCATTAGTCTGTAAAATTTCAAGTGTGGAACTCGCCCCCCCCTCTATCAAATTCCTGGCTCCGTCCCTGAACACAGGCTAGCTCGTTGTACAGGCTCACTGCAGCTCTGCTTGCGCTTGGGATGTTCCATGTACAAGTCCATGTTACCACTTGCTTGGATGTGCAGGCCTTGTGCTCCTTGCATCCCCCTCTGCATTTTTGACACGGCGAATGGTTGATCAAATAAGAGGAATCAACCTTGCTGTTGTACCGGCGGACAGATACTTACAATACGGGTGTGCAGGATGTGTGCCAGATCTTGTAGCGTCGTCATGCTTCGCTAAAAAATGGTTTTGCTTGTTTCAGATGATATCTCCGGAAGAGTTAAGAGTTAAAGTCAGAGTTGCATAGGCATGTAAGCTAAGAGAGCAGTGAAAGGATATCCAAACATCGTCGGAATAGTGCACAAGGGAGTGATGTGTGGATACCTAGTTCGGGCCGGCGTTTGGGCATGCTCGCCTAGCTAGAGTGCGGGTCACTTCGGAGCCGTTGAGGGTGATGCGCTGGTGTTGGATGGCCGCGCACAGATGCAGATCTCGAGTGGCAGCGGAGCGCTACGATGCGGTGGACGAGACCGTTGGTGAAGCCCCAACGGCCTCGGGGGGCGGAGGTGCGACGATGTGCTCGGTGAAGTAGCCCCGGTGAGGTGGGAGACGGCATCGGTGAAGCGCACCTGATGCGGTGGAAGTCGGTGTCTGTGAGGCACGTCGGTTGCGGCAGCTGACGTTGTCGGTGGACCACCCGGTGCACTGGACGAGGGCGTAGATGAGGTAGCTCCGGTGCGGTGGTGAAGCGCGACCGTCGTCTTCGTCGTCGTCGTCCGGCACAGAGGTGGGGAAAGAGACGAGATGAGGGGTGATTCTAACTTTGCTTGGGTTGGCAGCAAATTAGGGATTTGAGCAATCTGGGCACGGAAGGGGACGGTGGAGAAGGGAGATTTTTCTTGGGGCCGCCAGATATTTCAATCCGAAACATGGAAGCGCGAATTTATTTTGTCGTCGTTTTTGGGGGGGGGGGGGGAGGGAGGGGTGGGTGGCTGGGTGCTAAGCGTCCGTACAACACACGCGACCACCACGACACGACCCTGGTCTGCCTAGTGCGCCTACATTTGAGAATGCAAACGAATCTTCTTTCATTTGCAAACGAATCTGTATGTATTACCATTCCCGTGTTTTCCTTGCAAATAATTAGTCATTTGAAACGAGATACTATAAATTAATTAATGAGGAGTTGTTTGAAAAAAAATGAAACGGTATCCACGATATCCATGCTAACGTGGATTAGAGTGTGTGTCACATAATTAGTTATTTGAATTAGAGTGTGTGTCACATAGCGATCTCCAATTCTAACGTGGATTTCGCATTTCACAGTATCCATGCTACTTTTTTAATACAAATTCATATGTATATGTTGAACACCATGGTAGTGAGAAAACTTTGGATGGATTCAAACATGTGACTTAATAAATAGCACAACAATTGAGTCAATGTCAAGTTTTCCAAACCTAGTATGGCACGAATTCGAAATAATTACCCATATGCATGGTCCTCAGTTCAAATCTTACAATGTACACCGAATTGAAACATCGATATTAAGTCTCGTACTATCTACATTCAAATGTTGTTTTTAGCCCACCCCCCCCCCCCCCCTCGGCACACACGATGCATACTTCCTGTATCGGTCAATCTTCCTCTCCTAACCACATTAGGAAGCTATTGGTTTCTGGCACACGTTCATTCTTTCTCTCCATGTTTCGATCTCTAACTCTCTCAACTACACAACCCCCTTTTTACACTCTGTTACCAAATGTATTTACCTCACACACCCGCCATTGCACCCCATGCCGAGCTCTCTCTCTCCCTCCCACCTTCTCTCGCTAGATACATGCATTGCCTATCTAGCCCCCAACCTCTCGTGCACACGCATGCACGTTGTCTATCTAGGTCACTCCCTCGAGACTATCTCACTCTTTCTTCCGCACGGTGGGCCACACTCGCTCAATCTCGCTCTCTTTATCTGAGTCTCGATTAACCTCGTTTTCTTTCACACAGAAATGATATATCTCCCTATTCGGGCCTCGATCGACACACTCTATACTCTCTCATGCAGATTGTCTATCTAGGTCAGTCCATCCAAGCCGCCCCCGCTCTTTTGACCTCATGGTGGGCCACGCTCGCTCAATCTGTCTCTCTCTCCCTCTCTATCTCTCTCTGTCTCTTTGTATGTCTTGATTGAGCTCGCTCTTTCTTGAACACAAACGTTGTTTGAGCCCAATTCGACATATTCATATTGTATACTCTCTCACTCACATTGTCTATCTAGGTTACTCTCTCCAACCCATCTCACTCTTTTGATCGCACGACGACCCACACTCGCTCAATCTCTCTCCCTTTATATATGTAATTGATTGACCTTGCTTCCTCCCACGCACAAAATATATCTACATGTCTGTGACTGGATCATCTCTCAAGCTCTATCTTATAGCCCTCACCCTTCCCAAAAGCTCAATCAGACAATATCTCTAGAGCATATATATATATATATATATTCAATGAATGTCGGACCACACTCACTTTGTCTCTCTATATATATGTCTCTCGATTGACCTCGCTTTCTCACGCTGTATCTTCGACACGTTGAAGCTACCTCTCCATCCCTCGCAAAGCCGGAGCTATTTACATTGCGAGGGGGACTCCAACCTTGGATTAATTTGTGTAGGCATTTATTCCGGTCGGTTTAGATTATATTTTTGTAGCATTCGGCCCACAACTACTCCAAATGCCGTTGCAACCCCCGCACCTCCCCCAATTGATTTCCCTCTGGCTCGGTCATCGCTCTCTCGCACGTCCTTTATCACCTTCAACGTCGCACCATGGTATTATTGCAAAAAACTCTGTTGTTCTCTTTAATTATTATAAATAAGCTACAAAACTACACACCGATAGTCCACCTGGAATGGAACAAACTTCGACCCACAAATTAAAGTGCTACAAACTACACGCCGAGGGGCCCACCTGTCATGAAACAAATTTGGACCCATATACAAATTAAAAAATAAAGGATGAGGATCGAACATGCGACCAGGGCCTTCAAGCCGCACGTCAATAGGCAACATACGTAGAACAACAATGTTTGTTGTACCCCCCCCCTTGTTCATATAATGTTTTTATATTACCACAGCCTATTTAATGGATAACATGTAATATTATTTTTAGTACATTAGTGGGACCGGCTCGTTAGCATGTACTATTCGCCTTCACTTACTGGTGGGTTCCATGTGTGCTCTCTCTCTCCTCCCCTTCTGCGTTTAGACGCACGTGCAAACATGAAGAACTCACGGGCGATGTTGTCGTTGACTATATCTGGACGCGTTCACAAGTTACGGCACCAGTTTCACGTACTAGTAGTACTAGTCAATGTGTACGTGCAATGCATGTTAATTTTGAAGTATATTAAGTGCATGCGGATATTAAGTAGGATATTATTTGCGTGTTATTATGTGATTAGCACTATTTTTGGCATGAAATTAACTGCACGCTAAATGTGTTGAGCATTCGACATTGAAGCAGTCTAGGTCGTTGGATGAGAAGGAATACATGTGGCTTGATGACGTTTTATATTTAATTTGATACGGCTCTAGCAGAACATTCAATCGATCAAACCATACATTTCATTCAGTCTGACTCCGACTTTACATTCATATGACGATCGATCTAAAATAAACAGAAATGATAAATGTTCGGATTTTAAGCATGGCAATCCGAACGTTTTTCATGGCAAATTTAGATTACGCGGCGGCGGCGGGGGCGTCTTGCGGTGGGAAGCGGCTCCTCTGCCGTGCTCTGTGTGTCGTCGGGCCACTGACCGTCGGCGACAACGACGGCAACGGCGGCGTCTTGCGCCGTTGTTGGCGTACTCCTGGACGTTGGCCCTAGCTTCAAGGAAGGCCACAATGTTCTGGACTTCGGTCTCCAGGAGCGAGTCAACTGGCGGGAGGAGGCGACTGGCATTGGTGCAAGGAAGCGGTCGACGGCGGCCATCCATGCCGCTGAGGGGGGCACTGGCACCCGCGCGGGGACAGGCGCTGGCAACGGCGTGGCGGAGACATTTGTGTGCACGGGCACCGGCACGGGCGCGCACGTCAGTGCACACGCAGGTGCATGTGCTGGCAGGTGCACTGGCACCAGCATGGGCGTGCGCATTAGTGCATGCGCAGGCGCATGCGCTGGCAGGTGCACGGGCGCGTGAAAGTCAGCGGGGACCTCGTGGAACCCCGTGGCATCAAGCTCGGCGACAATGTGCCAACCCATCAATGCCACAGAGATGGGTGTTGGCGCAGTCGGGGCGACGGGGGCCGGAACGGGAGCGGGGACAGGCGCGGCGTCTTCCCACAAGGCCGGTTCAAGCTCGTCCCAAAGCGCCTTATGTTCTTGAGACTCCGGCTGGGTGTCTTCCTCAAGAAACTGGAAGACTAAGGGTAGACCATCGTGATGCGGCATGGCGTACGGTTAGGTCAGGCTGGTTGGAGGTAGATGACAGGAGAATCGGAGGGGAAGAGAGAAGATTGTAGCGATACCGGGTAGTGCAGGGTTGATTTTAAACTCCGGCGCCAGCGACATTAAAAGTGGTAGCAATTGGGACGAAGGTGGGCGACGGAGCCTGGTCAAAGGGCTCGCCTCCCAGTGAGCATGCGCAACGGTCTGCTCGCAGGCCTCCCTGTTAGCCGGCGCAGCGGTCTGCTCGCACGCCTCCCGTCAACTCACACGCTTGCTCGGACGGCACCTGCCGATGAGAAGCGGGACTCGTGGCGGCACGTAAACGCCCACGGTTTGAATAGTGAAAGCGTTCGCCTTAACGTGACAGGTCTTTGTTCCAAAATACCTTGGCTCTTCATTTGTGCAACTTCTCATAAGCAGCTTGTCTCAAATTGAAGAAAAAAATATGTAGGAATATTTGTGCCATATCACGTGACCATGCTCAGTTTCATGAATTTCTGGTCACTTTTGGATTTTCTGAAATTTAAAATCTAGGATTCGAAACAATATCATAACCTGCATATGCAATAAATTTTCAAGCGATACATCTTTCCTGTTGTATTTCTTAAGAAAGGATTTGGTCAAACATTTTTCTTAGTTAGACTTCAGACAAGTTATATATGCATAGTAAAAGGATAATCCCTCCGTACCAGTGCATTGCCTGATATATTAACTCAAGTACTAGTAGGCACGAACAAACAGGCTCAATTCTGTGCTCATCCTGGTGTAGTAGTAGTACTAGGCAATGTAGTTGACGGGTGACCTTGGTAGCGGCGACCGAGGGAATTGAACCGTGCTTGGCACGGTAGGTAACGTTTTCTAGTTACTAAATCATACCTCCATTGTTCATCGGTAGTCATTATGGACCGGGGACATGACGGGAATTTCCTAGTGCTGGAATTCTGGCTGCCAGATATTTTGACTCGAAACACGGAGGCTCGATTGGTTGGGGTTGGCTTAATGTGCGTACCACTCACGCCAGACACGAGCCCGTTTTTTTAGGATCAACACGAGCCAAGGTCTGGCTGGTACGCCGTTGGGTCCTACCATTCGAGAATACAAAAGGATCCCTAAAAAAAGAATATGAAAGGAATCTTTTAAATCGCCGAACGAATCTATGTGTATTACAATGCCCGTATTTTCCTTGCAAATAGTAATCTCAACATGGCAATTGATTTATGACGAGTTCTTGAATTAGAGTGAGTTTGTGATATAGTGATCTCAATGTGGATTTCACATTTCATGGTATCCATAGTAAGTTTTTCATTGCAAATTCAAATTTAAAAGATGAACCGTGTGGTGGTGAGAAAACTTTGTATGTATCAAGCATACGACCACACACACACACACACATGAACACACACGAACACAATAGCAATCCAATAAGTATAGTGCATCTATTTTTCCAAACCATGCATGTATGACACGAATTCAAAAATACTC
Source organism: Aegilops tauschii subsp. strangulata (assembly GCF_002575655.3). NCBI lineage: Eukaryota > Viridiplantae > Streptophyta > Magnoliopsida > Poales > Poaceae > Aegilops > Aegilops tauschii. Next base: position 486,675,104 of record NC_053041.3, read on the forward strand.
CTTTTGTTCCTAAATATTAGTCTTTTAGAGATTTCAACAAGTGACTACATACGGAGCAAAATGAGTGAATCTACACTCTAAAATATGTCTATATATGTCCGTATGTGGCAGTCCATTTGAAGTCTCTAAAAAGACTAATATTTAGGAACGAAGGGAGTAAAATGTAAGACATGCATGGTCCTCAATTCAATATTTAAAATGAACAGGAAACTGAACATGAATATTAAGTCTAGTACTACAGTACATGCAAATGTTGTGTTTAGGCGGAGCTATGTAGATTGTCGGGGGTTAACCCCTCGACCCTAGATAAAATTGTGAAGCTCTGTTTAGGATTGTTTAGATTATATTTGTCCCCACCCTCCCAAACACCGATTGGTTGTGCACCCCCCTCCTCCCCGGGAGAATATCATGTGCCCCCACACCTTAGATGCTATATGCTGATACGAGTTGCTTGGAGCTTGTTGATCTGAGATATAGCAGCTCACAGGATGTCTTAATATTTTTACAGGAAACCTTAATGAGTTTGAGAATTGCACACAATTTGTACAAAAACTACTCAGATGCCCTTGGATCCCATATCCAACGACCTCGAAGCTCGTATCACCGTAGCATCTAAGATGAAGGAGAACATCATATTCTCCTGTATGTAAGAATATCATGTGCTACCACACCTTAGATGCTTTGGTGATACAGGCTCTTCGGAGCCTTTGGATTTGTGACCCAACAACTCCTCGGTGGTTCAAATGTTTTTTTGCAGAAAATCCCCCAAAGAGTTCGGCCACTGCTTACAAGCACAAAGACTGCTCAGATGCCATTGGATCTTGGATCAAACGACCTCGAAGCTCGTATCACCGTACCATCCAAGCTGCGAGAGCACCTGATGTTTTCTCGCACGGGAGAATATGAGGTGCTCCCGCACCGTAGATTCTATGGTGATATGAGTTCACGGAGATCTGACGCTCACAGTAGGAGGTTTGAATGTTTTTGCAATATACGCCTGAGAGAGTTTGGGAATTGCGGAGAAAGTACAAGCACTACGCATGTGGCATCTGATCACATATCATACGACCTAGATGCTCGTATCACCAAGATGCAGCGACACACACGAGGCCTGAATGTTTTATTTGCAAAAAAAACCTTGGAGAGTTTGGAATTTGCGCATAATTACAAAGACTACTCCCAAGCCATTGGATCTCAGTTCCAACGATTTAAAAACTCGTATCACCATAGCATCTAAGCTGCGAGGTGGATGTGATATTCTATGCCACTGTCATTTTTGTTTGTAAACTTGCAAAATACGTGTAACTCGTGCCGTTACTTGTCTAACGCGCAAAGTGTTTGTTCAAAAAAACCATCTTACGCTGAAATATCGGAACAACACACGGGGGTCCCACTTGTCATTGATCAAATTTGGACCTAAAACTAACAAGTCTGAAAGACGAGATTCGAACTAGCAACCTAGACTATAAAGCGCAAGTCGATAACCTGAAACAACAACGGTTGTTGGCTTTGTCCCATAACTTGATTTTATATAGTATTACGTTGAGTAGAGTAGCGGAGTGCCTCGTCAACACGTGCATGGCCGTTGACTCACTTACTGGTGGGTCCCATGTCTGCGATCTCTCTCTCCTCTCCATCGTCTAACCCTTAGACACACGGGCACACACGAAGAGCAGCGCTAGCTTGCCATGGTGTTATTATAACTAAAAAAGCTTGGAAAATAGAAGAATCGCCTAGAACAAGAGACATTGTGCCGGTCGAGACGGAGCTAACCACACCTATCCACCGTGCCACGTTAGCATGATGAAGCTATGTGGCTAGTGGGGTGTTTTTGACCGATTGGCTGGGCCCGAGGTTGAACCATAGGTACTAATGCGTCTGATACAGTATATTTTTACACGCGCATTTTTCCTCCGTCTCGAGACGTGGCACACCCTACCGCGCGGTTTCGGGGTCCTCCCGGGTGGTGCACGCATATATTCTTCCTTGCTGAGATGTGGGACACCCTACCGCGTGTTTTCTGTGTCCTCCTCGGTCGTAGCGCCGAAGCAAGTAAATGAGTCATCAAATCACGAAAGACCACCTTTCCCGCCGAGTACATCAGTGAAGCACGGTGGCTAGCTAGTTGGGCTAGTGCGACCGATTAGCTAGGCCGCCGCCACATTTGTTTTTTCATCCCTTTTTTTATCTCCTTGCCGGCAGGTAAATTTAAATATCCACCGCGGCGTTGCTCTAGTCTTCGGCAGGCGCGGCGGGATTTTTAATTTTTGATTGACGGGAGCAGGCGCGGCAGTAATTAGTCATGATGACTCCGCCTGTAAAACCCACTGCTCCCTGATGTGATAAGTCGTCGACTGGTGTTTTCCCATGGTGAAAACCAAAAGATTCCCCGCTCCTCGGCTAGCTCCCTCCGCCTTCCCGTAGATTGCATTGCCTTTCAGCAGTTTCGCCCCCTTTGCTTCCTCTCCCCATTGCTTTACCTGGTGCCATGGCAGCACACCAGATCACTGAGTTTGAGGTGAGGCGCCTGACACAGGAGCTCCAGACCAAGGATGCAGAGCTCAGGGCCAAGGACGTGGAGCTCCGTGAGCTAAAGGAGGAGAGGAGTGCCATGCTCCTCCGTTATGTGCGGGAGTTCACGGAGCTTCAAAAGCGCCAGGCGTCCACCACAAAGATGCTCGAGGCGTCGGCAGTGTTGCTGCAGAAAGCGGAAGATACAATAGGCCGTCAGGGGAGCTGGCTGGAGCGCGAGCAGGCCGATCGTGACGAGGTCCATGGTCGCCTCAGCCACTTGGTGGACCAAGTTGCCACACACGTGTTGCGGCTACGCGATGCCTACCGTCATGCCAGCGCGACCATGCCGGCCGTCGGGCTAAACCCGTTTGACCACCTCGTCGACTTCAACGAGCTGCAGCTTCCTGACCTGGTCTCCTTCTTCACCTATATCTCCGAGGAGCTGAGCCGTCTCCGCGCGATGGTGCGGCGGACCTGGATAAGGAGGGGTTGCGGGCTGCCGTTGCCGTTGCCGGGCGTATCCTCTCAGGGCTTCGTCACTGGAATCCATTCATGCCATTGGACACCGTCTTTGACGAGCTGGCTCCCGTCGACTAGGAGCGGGCTCTGCGGGCCGTTGCACCCTGCATCACCAACGTCGTGCGCCTCGAGAAGCAGGGGACTTCGGTGGTGTTTAGGCGTCCTCTGCATGGGCATGTCCATGTCTTGGCGCAACATGACCGTTGGATCAAACTCAGACGGTGCAGATCAGTCACTGTAGCACAAAGCGTGTGGGTGTGTTTGGTTGCATTCTCATCTCAATATAGTTGTTCCCTCTTCGTGTATTTGTGTTAACCTACTAGTGTGGACTCATGCACCCTTCATGCACTCTGCCAAACACCCAAAAGTGGGTCGAGAAGGGAACTTTTGCTCCCATCCCCTGCACCCTTCATACACCCTGCCTAACACCGAGTCGTGCTTCATATGGTTCATGTTTCGTGGAGTACTGTAGCACCGTACTCTCCGTGCGTTGTAGACCTAGTTCTGTTAACATTGATCTCACCATTCATTCTCGACCAGACAGTTGAAAAAGCGGTACTATGTTACATTACTATTCATATAGTTGACATGCGCACAACATCATTTGTTATCGTCATATCTTACTACACTAGCAACAAGATTATGTAGTACTGACGTATGAACCACTGCACATGCCTAGTAGTAGGAGCACTGTGTATGTTCAAGTGGCTACCGTGTTTCGCACTCCTCCGTCGTAAGAGTGGAAACGCTTGCTGTAATCATTTTTTTTCTTCAGAAAAACAGTGGACTCGCTCTATCGTGCGGATCCTCCTCGACGGTCGTCGGTAACCTTGCTACTCACTTTCGCCGACGTGTGGGACACCCAGCATCGGGGTCCACCAGCCATGCACTAAATTACTCCGTAGTAGAGTGCCCAACTGCACGGTATACTACCCCGATCGAAGCGCCGTAGTAATGCCCAATGAGCTGTCAAATCACAAAACCCCCTCCTTTCCAGCAGTAAGTTGGACGGACGAAGCAACCAACATTTCACTCTTCTCTCTCGGCTTCCTCTCTACCCAACTCGCTTCTCCCTCATCTTGTTCCTCATTTCTTCAAGAAAACCGGACCTGCTTCTGCCATTGTTCTTCTCTCCCAAAGAAGGAAAGGTGAACACATCAATGGTGTTGATTCTGGCCAAGGCCCGGTCTTGCAACCCCGAGACTAATCCTATAACTCCCTCTCTATTCTTATTTTGGGTTTGTGATTATGGTTTCTTTTCTTTTATTTCTATTTGATAGTTTCTTGATGGATGCTGGAGCACCGGCCGAAGTGATGTCTATGGCTCTGGCCAAAACCGTCGAGGCTCATGGTACGAAGAAGCGCAAGCACCCCGCGGCGGCTACCGCAGACAAGATCAAAGCCATCGCCCTGTCCAAGCCCCCCTCTCCGGGATCCCTCATTAATCAAGTCCAGGTAATATCTCTTCTTGACGACCTTTTTCTCGATCTTGATCGTGTTTTTTCATCTAACACGTAGTACTAGTACTGGTAGTACAACTTTTTGGGTGATCTTGCATGTGCTTTTTGTGTGCCAAATGACGGTTCTAAATTCCTTTTTTGACCAAAACATGCGAGAGGTTGACACTGATTTCTTATAGATTACTTTCAACTACTTTATGAACATCAATGCTACCTTTGAAGAGGGTATAACTTGTGTTATGGATATTGCAAGTAATCCCTCTGCTCTCATGCCTTTGAAGACATGTTCTAGTGTCTTTGTTCACTCATTTCTGTGCGTATATGTAGTCATATATGGAGTAAAATATCGAAAATCATCTTATATTTCTGAACGGAGGTAGTAATAAAATATTTGGTTTCTGTTTGAATTAGAACCAGGTCCGCGGTGGAGATGAAGTTCTCAAAGTCATGCCGTGTGAACTGGAAGACCTGAGGATGAGTTCTACTGCTAAACTATCCAGCTGCTGTGTCCTTGTCGCCACGTGTCCTGAACTAGTGTTTTCTTGTAGCATTGTTGTCAGGTGTGTTCTCGAGGCTGTACTTGACCACAACAATTTCCTGGATGTGCCTTTGATTATGAAGGGTGTGGTTCTTGTAAAGCTTCCCGACAAATCTGATGCGGCCTGTCTTCATCGTCATGTTTATGAGTGGAAAGACCACTCTGTTAGGTTCTCCAAGGTTGAGGAGATGGTGATGGTGCCGGTAGACATCTCTCACGAAGTCCATGGTCTAGTCAGTTATGCGGGGTTCATCACGTAGGTCTGCAGAGTTTAATTAGTGCAACTTTGCTTGTCTGTAGTAAGTACTATTGTTCAGTACTTGATTTGTGTTTATGAACCCTATATTGTTTAGTACTGCTGCTTTTGGCGTGTGGTGAGTCCTGAGAACAGTCTATGTTAATGTCTATCCACTCAATTTAGTTTGTATATTTTGAATTATCCAGATCATCTTTTTTGTGAGGACGGTTTATCAATTATGGTTACACTCCAATATCTGTATGCATTGCAGGGTTTATCGCACCCACCAGGATTTCCAGTCCCTTGGATGTTCGGTCCATACGATTTGTCAGGACCTTTGGACTGTCCTGCTTGTGGGAGTAGGCGGGGGCCCTGCATGCCATGCGTAGTTCGACGATCAATCTTCTGTTTAGTACTTCAACATAGTGATTTTTGATAAGGATTCACTCATGTCACATCAAGTAAATCTTATTGATTTACTATCTAAATCTTATTGATTTAATGTCAAGTTTTATTTCTTTTGCTGTAATTTTACGATGCAGGTTTTGCCATGTGACATTCATCACAAAATAAACCGTTTGGTTTGCTCTACCATGGATATTTTTGTAGGTTTCACTTCTTATGTCATGTCAGTAACGAAGGCACTGTCCATCACTTATATTACTGGAAAAAATTGGATCAGTTTGTTGTCTGAGTACAAGCTGAATCCCTATGATGAACTGCGGTTTGGTTTAACAAACACGCCACAATTAGTCCATCTCGCGTTTAAAAGAAATGAAGAAAAAGACTGGATCACGGTCACGGAGCCTAGTCAAGTTAGAAAGCTGATCATAGCAGACCAGACACGATCGCCGTTGTCTCACACACTGGTACCACCTTCAGCAGCGGATCGAGCACCGGCAGTTGCTCTACCACTGACAGCGACACCAGCTTAGTCTGATCCAGCTGAGGATTGGGCACCGACCGCATCAGCGGATCAGGCTGATCTACCGGAGGATCGGGCATCCACACCGGCACCTGCTCCGACAACGGCACCAACTCTACAAGGAGCACCATCTCCGGCAGCAGCAGCGGCACTACCAGTCGCACCGGCACGGGCACCAGCAACAGCTTCGGCACCTGCACCAACACTTGCACTTGCATCTGCTCCGGCCCGTGCAGTAGCAACGGAACCAGCAGTTGCACCGCAACAGACTGGGCTGCAGTTCGCACTTCATATACCAAAGTCCTTACAAAAACCAACATGTCCACCTTCTTGGTAAGCATTGGCCGCCCAAGTGCTTCGTTCTTTTTTTATTCCATGTTGTTTCACATGATTCACTGTATTGATCTAACTGTTTGTGTATGTCTTGTTGTTTGCAAACAGAGAATTCCTAGAGCAACGAGGGAGTCGTTCAACAATCCGGGCGACCGTGGCCAAGTTTCTCTTACCATGGTGTGAATGAACCTGCTCAATATACCGTAAGTACAAAGGATGGTCGCGTGATGATTGATGCTAAAGGATGGTCAAGGTTCAAATCTAAATCATATCTTGCGGTAGGGGATGATGTCAAAATCGAACTTTCTCGGCAAGGAGAGCTGGTCCGAATCAACTTTGAAATTCTTCAGTAGCAGCACGCAACTGCCGAACTGATCTATCCTCCGAGAGATTTTGATGTAATACTCTGGCATGGTGAAACAAGTGTCCTGTGTGTATAAGTAGTACGACAGTATCGTTGATAGAATTGCAACTCTGATTGCTGGTTAGGAACTGTCGTTTGATTTCATTCCAACAGCTGTCGTGCTTTATTCAATTTTGTGTATTCGCCTTGCGACAGCATCTAAAACCAGCACCGTACCAATTGCTTGCAATATGAAAAGCGCCGAGGCAGAACACATGGGCTCCCAAACATGTAGGCCCACTGGCCTGTGGCCCAAAGTCTAGAACTGTGAGCCTGTCTGAGTATTTCTCAGCTGAACCCCCATAATGCCCGTGCGTTGCACGTAACATCAAGATGCATTTGTATGAGTATTTTATCTTGTGAGAGAAAAGGATGAAAGAGGGAAGGCCTTAATTGCAAATGTGGGGAGGTGTGTGGGTACCTTTTTGCAAAATTGCCATAGGTTCCTTCCTATCCGTCAGATATAAATCGGACGGCCTATATTGCAGGATGGCAGGCACACCATCATCACCAACTCGTCTATACCGTGTTAAAAAAACTCTGTTTTTTATAATTATATATGTTATCTATATTCCCCTTGATTTTTCTTATGTATAAAGTTGTGATATAAAAGATCTTTATATTTCTTTACACAGGGACTATCTCTGTCAAAAATATATTTATGTGTAACTAGTTACTCCTGTCTTTCTACTTCCTTTCGCTGATATGTGGGGCATCCGACAATGGGGTCCACGTGCCATATGTACCAAATTAGAGTGCACAACTACACGGTAGACACAACCCGGTCGTAGCGCCGCAGTAATGCCCAATGAGCCGTCAAATCACAAAAAAAACCCACCTTCCCAGCTTTAGCAGTAAGCTCGACGGACGAAGCGGCAATATTTCACTGGGCCTGAATCCCCTTCTCCCTCCTTTGCTTGTTCAGAGAAAACCCCCGCTCGGCGATTGCATAGGGTTTTCTCATGGAGAACCTGGTACGAATTCTTCATCCATCCCCGATAAATCCAAGTCCCTTGGTCGCGAGTAATCCTAGGATGGCAGCCGCCGCCGTTGATGCATTTTTCTTCCTACCGAATCTAGTGTGTTTCATTTGCAGTGACCAAAGTGCGAGGACCCTACAGGTTTCTGCGCCCTCGGCGAGATGCCACACTTGTTCCTTCTCATCCTAACACATGATTTTAAAACACGCACAGTATGTTCCTAGAATCCTCTTTTCTATCCGGGGGGTGGGGTTTTTTGAACATGCTGTCGACTAATTTGGAAATTTGGATTGCTATATTTGAATAAAAGGTACTAGTACCATGGTCAACACTGATGTGAAGGAGAAAATTATTTCTAGATTTGGATATAGGGAATACATTGTGTTCTCATATTATTTTTCCTGCAGTGCATTCCTTGCTCTGCCAGAACACATGTACTCAAGATGCTTGGCCTTGCAATAACTAAATACATCAGTTTAATGGTCACAGTGAAGACAAGACATGGATATAAGTTCCGAGTTGGGTTCATGAACCAAGAAGATCGTTGCTTTTTTATGGCCGAACTTGGATAAACTTTCTCAAGTGTTACGGACTGAAAGTTGGCGCACGAATGTTGATGGAAATAGCAGAACCTGGTCTCATCTTCACTGTGATCTTCCACCCCGACGTCGTTCCAATTGTTCATCCATGTTAGTTTTGTATCTGGTTCTTGCTTGTTGCCTCGATTACTTCTTAATCCACCTATTCTGTCTAACTAATCACAATTTAACTTTAGAAGTAGCAACGAATCTCTCACGAAGATGCTACTTCTAACTAATATTTTCTTATAATTGGTGGCATGTGTAGGTTTTTTCAGAGTTAAGCAGGCTACTCGTTTGTTATTCTATAAGAACTCGGCTGTTACTCATGGCACTGAAGTTGACTTGGACGACATCCACAAGTTCCTACACTTTATTGATCGTCTTGAGGTCCTTGTGGGGCGTTTCAATGGTGGAAGGCCACGTGGGATATGTGTGCCACTACTGCACTCGTTGAACAGGTCCAACTGTGCTGAGAAACTTATGGTACGAGTTATTTTCTGTTATATATGTTGTTCATAAACTCTTGCTTATGCACAGTTTTACAGCTATGATCTTCTTGAAACAGGAACTGCCCAGTTCTATTGTTCCTATACAGATGCCTGACCATGGTCGGGTCAGACTTGCGCTTGGTCACAACATGATGTTTATGTCGACCTACTCCATTCCCCTTGGAGGTGAAAAGATACTTATTCATGGGTGGTCTCAAATAATGAAGGCCCGTCCATCTTGGAGAATAGGACAGAAGATTATGTTCCTACTTCTCCATGGCTCTAAAGCGAATATCCTGTTTATTGACCACATTGCGAGATGAAGCCGCTTTCATAAGGTTGTGGATGCACGGGGTGGCGCCTGGGCCTTGTCATGGGGCTTGGCGGCCTCACCCTTTGGTTACCTGTAGACAAAGTAGCACTGTTCGAGGCGTGCTTTGTACGGTTGAACCTGTATAAGTACTCATACTCCTTTCAGCTATGGTTGTTAAGTGCCCCAGCTGGTTTCAGTTAAGGTTGTTAATTACTCCTGCTGCTTTTACAGTCTATCGTGTTTCTTCATTCCTGTCTTCCTCCAACCGCCAAAACCAAACCAGCGCCAGCGGGGCCGCCTGCTTCCGCCTCTCACGACTGTCTGCGCCTCAGCGCATGCATCACCGCCCCACCGTCTCCTAAATCGTTAACGCCGACCTCTGAGGCCTCACTGTCATCCTCCGCGCGATTTGCTGCGCTCGCCGCGGCGCCGCCCTCTCACGCTGTCAACATGGTAAACAAACAAGAGGAATCGGCAGAGGACTGTACATGGAAAGGATGACAGTAGGGGCCCACCATGTCCATGGCCTGACGCAAGGAAGTTCCTCATTTTTTGTTATATATACTCCATTGTCAGCGTATGGAAAAAGAAAATGCTTCCTGCTAGTAGTTTCCTGACATTTGGGACCCACGACATTGTCAGCGTATATAGTCAATAGACAAGAGAACAACACAAGATCGGCTGACACCTGGGACGTAGCTGCTCGAGCAGTATTTTTTTATTGTTGAGACGGAGCAGGGTTTCAACTCAGCTATGGCCCGTCTAGCCCAGGCTTATATTTTATGTTCACCACATGACCAGCCCAGCTTTTTTGTGAAAATGAGCCCAGTTTATTTTTTCTGAAGAATACCCAATCCAGGCCTACTTATTTTTCTACGCCCCGATGGGCTGCAACTCTTTCAAGACGCCTGCAAATCTTGAAAGTAATATGAAATGGGCTGTAAATATAAAAACAGATGAGAAATTGGCAATTACTTTATAATTTCTGAATTTTTTCACATTTTCATATTCCAATTTCAATGGGCTTTAACCTAATTTAAATATATCTTCAAAGTACTTTAAATCTGGCTCGACATTTCGGTATTAAAAATAGTTTGGAACCCACAGAAATAGGTGAAATTTCGTTTAAATTTTTAACCCTGGCCCTCGCCAACAAAAAAACTGACTGCAATAAATTGCATAAGAAGTTGCAATGAGCTATATATAAATTATTAGAAAAGTAGGGAATGGTCTGACTTGTGGGCCTATTAAGTTGATGCGTATGCAAGATTTTTTTACTTATTATAAACGACAACAAACGATTCTAGCAGACGTAACCGTTGGATGTTAATCCAACGGCCGTCGTGTTTCTTCAATCTCTGATCTTCTTGCTCCAGCCGCCAAATCCAGCGCCGGCGGGACTGCCTGCTCCCTCCTCCCGTGGCCGGCTGTGCTGCCGCGCAGGCCTCACCGCCCCCTACTACTCCCACCGCTGGCCAGGCCATCCCTCTACTCACCCACATCCCTCCACTGATGTGGCTTCGCCGCCTCCGGGTCATTCCCTTCCTAGGTCTCGCCGTCGCCCATCGCGCTGGTGTTCTCGGCACGGCGTGGTCAACATTGTCAACAAACGACAACATCGGAAGAGGGATGTACATGAAGAGGCTGACAGTCGGGACCCACATGGTCCATGGCCGCACGCAAGCAAGTACCTCCTTATTACGCCAAAAAGAATGAATACTACCGCTGACAGCTCGGACCCACCGGCTATATCTTTGCACGCAAGGAAGTGCCTCCTTATTACGCACAAAAAAATGAATACTCCCCTGCTAGCTGGGACCCACCATAGTGGGAGGATGACTTGTGGGCCTACTAAGTTGACGCGGACGAAGGGCTTTGTCAACTTAGTCAATATGAACGATTCTAGCTCCAGTGACTGTACGTGTCCATCCAACCGCGTAGTGCTTCTTCAACCTCTGGTCTTCTTGCTCCAGCTGCCTAAACAAGCGTCGGCTGTGCCGCCTGCTCCTGCCTCCCATGTCCGGCTGTGCTGCCACCGCTGGCCATGCCATCCCTCTATACTCACCCACACCTCCTGGTATTCTCCGGCGACGGCAGCCTCACACCGCAGCCGAAGCAGTCAACCCACGTACTCCCCTCTGTCGGTGTCAAAACCGTGGATCTCGGGTAGGGGGTCCCGAACTGTGCATCTAAGGTCGATGGTAATAGGAGACGGGGACACAATGTTTACCCAGGTTCGGGCCCTCTCTATGGAGGTAATACCCTACTTCCTGCTTGATTGATCTTGATGAATATGAGTATTACAAGAGTTGATCTACCACAAGATCGTAATGGCTGAAACCCTAGAAGTCTAGCCTGTATGACTATGGCTATGAGTCTTCGCCTCTACAGACCTAGCCCTCCGGTTTATATAGACACCGGAGGGACCTAGGGTTACATAAGGTCAGTTTACAGAGAAAGGAATCTTTATATTCGGTCACCAAGCTTTCCTTCCATGTCAAGGAGAGTCCCATCCGGACACGGCTAGAGTCTTCGGTCTTTTTTTCTTCATAGCCCATCAGTCCGGCCCATGGCTAACAGGTCGGACGCCCGAGGACCCCTTAGTCCAGGACTCCCTCAGTAGCCCCCGAACCAGACTTCAATGACGAGGTGTCCGGCGCGCAGATTGTCTTCGGCATTGCAAGGCGGGTTCCTCCTCCGATGACTTCAAAGAGATGTATTTGGCCTTCCATTTAATGTCGTACCCCTCGGCTTCTGTGTATCAACAACTTCAGCTTCCACGTGTCAAGCGCATGCGAGAGGTCAGGGTATTTTTGCAGATAGCCCCCGGCCAAGCAAGGAAGAGTGTCTATTTAAAGAGATTGGATCTCAGATCCATTCAGCACCATGCGGAAAAATCTTCAGAGATTGCTAGGAAAGACTACTTCGATATGGCCAGCGCACCCAGCTCCTCCTCCCGTCCCTGCGGCCCAGAAAAAGGCGAGTGGGAGAGGTGCTCCGTATCCCATGGTCAGCTGGAGAAGCTGCAAACACAGGGATTTCTTCCTTCTGCGGATTTGTTCCCTGTTCGAGCAGGATTGACCTTCTTCAATGGCGGGGCTCAGGCTGAAGATTTCCCCAATCCATCTGAGGGGGAACAAGTGTGTTTCATCCCCTACCTGCTAAGAGGCGTCGGGTTTCCAATTCATCCTCTCCTCAGAGGGCTTCTGGAGTACTATGGCCTCCAACTGCACAACTTCACTCCGGCCTCCATCCTGCATATCGCGGGTTACGTCACCCTTTGCGAGCTATTCTTGGGTTGTGAGGCCCATTTTGAATTGTGGAGAAAGCTATTCTTTCTCGTCCTGCAACCACAAGGGATAAATATTTGAGGTGGGCGGAGCCGAAATATGGCGCATCGCCGAGACTGGATACCTATCCGGCACACCGATGAAGGCATCCGAAGAGTGGCCTTCCGAATGGTTCTATATTGAGGACGTCGCACTTCCAGACCCAGTTCGGAGGGGTCTTCCCGAGTTCACAAGCGTTCCTTTGAAGAAACGCCACAGCTGGCGCCCTCGGAGCCTCGAGGAGAAGATAGTGCGGATGTTCGTCAATTCATGAGCAAGATAAGGACACTCGCTCAGTCCGGATTATCAATAGTCGAAGTAATGGCGACTTCCATAATACGGGGGGTTCATCCACTCCAATACAGAGGGCTTCCCATGTGGCACTACAATGGGGAGGATGATGCGTCTCACTGCGGCAGGAAGGGTCCGGATACCCCCGCCACTCTGGCCAAAATATTGGCCGAACTGTTCAAAGGGGAGGAGGAGGAATTTCTATGAATCAAGCACAAAGATGGATTTTCCATGTACAATCCTCCTAGCTGGGTAAGTCCCAACTCCTCTACTTACTCCACCCCCTGAGCTATTTTCAATGAATATTAATCCATCCATTTATAACAGCACCGGCGAAAGATTTCCGAGGGGCTTCACAGCCCCGCCCCGCAGCCCGAGGGCCACAATCGGGATCTCGACCCTGGATTCAAAGAGGATCCGGATATATTCGTGGCGCTCGAGGACAGGGTGTTTTACCAGGCGAGCTACGACGGCACAGAAGTGGCCATCATCGCCGATTATCCCGGTCTTCTCCCTACTTCACACGTAAGTAATCAGGAGACATCTCATCCGAAAGAGTTCTCTCATTCTGCCTCACCCACTGCACCATCCTGTGCTCAAAAGGGGAGGCGTTCGGCGTGCCATGCTGCCGTAGGGGCATCTCCCAAGAGAGTGTCCCCCACGCCGGGCAAGCCTTCGAAGAGGAAGGCAAACGAAGATACAGTCGAGCCGTCATCGAAGAGGTATGGATTTGCAAATATGTTCTTCAGCAGTCGCATCCAATTGTGACTTCTATGTTTGTCCTGTATCAGAAAAATAGTGTGTCGGACTATGTCCGGGGGTCCGGCCGCTCATACTCCCCTCAGCCGGGATCCAAATCCTGTCGTAAAGACGGGGGCTGATACGGGGGTGACGCCGGATTGTCCTCCAACCGAGGATTCGGATGATGTATCCGTCACCAACTCGGAAGTGGAGAGTGCCATAAATCATCGGCACCGAAGGGCCGTTTTACGAGACCCCAGCTTTTCAGAAGAGGCATTTAATGCCTTTAGCTCGGTTGATGCATACATCCGAGCTGCTCGAGACGGGCTTAACAGAGCCACGAGTCAACATTTAAAAGGTGTGCAAGTAAGTTTATTTTGTCCGAATATGATAACCATATGCCAGTAGCCCTCGAGACTTGAAGCAGTTGGTACAAATGATTTAAGGATCATTGTGTAACCAGGTTCTTACAGAGAAGAACGACCTGCTAGCCCAAGAGCTAGAAAAGTGTCGGACACAGCTAACTGTTGTTACCGCCGAACTGGAAAATTTCAAGAAGGCACCCTCTGGTAATGTTTCCCTCCATCGAGAAACAATAATTATAGACCAGCTGTGCTAATAATGTTGCTTATCTCCTAATAGGATCGTCAGATCAACTGGAGGAGAAATTGAAAGCCGCTCAAGCGGACGAGAAAGAGGCGAAAAGACTACATGCCGCAGGCGAGCGTGTTCTGACCTGAGTCAGAGATGAGAAAAACAAGTTGCAGGATGCCCAGACCCAGCTGGGCGAAGAATTGAAAGATGTACGGGCCCAGCTGGCTGATTCCGTGAAGGAATATAAGAGGCTGCGAGGCGGCATATTCAGTATGTGGTCGAACTTACCTTCGAATAATTCGGAGATATCAAGGACTGACAGAGTTATGTCTGCAGGTATGCTGACTCGTCGAGATGTCCGGATTCTTGGGCGATCTGCTACAAGAGCTGTCGCGCATGCATGAGCAGGCTCGGCAGGCGATGCGAAGCATTGCCAAGGCCTTGTGGCCATCTGCCTCCCCTCCAGGAAAGATGGGGGAGCTCCTAGAGCTATTCAAGGGAGCGCGGCGGCGCTTTCGATTGTGGAAGATATCGGCCTGCCGGGAAGGTGCACGAGAAGCCTGGGCCATGGTGAAAACACGGTACACCAAGCTTGATCCGAATCATATGGCTTGGGTCGGACCTCTAGGGTCAGATGGGAAAGAAGTCCCCGTTAATTTGGTATATGACCAAGTAAAAGTAGCCGCCAAGTATTCCCAGCAGGATTGTAAGTTAGATAGCCTGTTGGGCGGTATAGAGGAGGAAATTTTTGAGTCCAAGTGACTATGTATTTTCCTTCTAGCTGAATTGTAAAACGATTGTCATGGCAGACCTTTTCGCTTCGACCTCTGGACCCGAAGGTGCGGAGTGTTTCCAAATACCTGAGCGGTAAAATAGACCGGGGTATGCGTGGAAACCAGGCGTAGGGGTCATAGTTGCTTGAACAGACAAGTTTTATCCGGCTAGTTATCTTATATTACATTATGATTGTATGAAACATCTTCCAGAGAGAATAGTTCCGTTAAGGGTTCCTTTCCCTGGGTGTGCATGCGTAAAAATGCATGTCCAGACAATGATTGGAACAATCGCAGTATGAGTAACATCTGGGGGTTCACGATGGGGTGAAAGCAAAAACATCTTTAATCCACCGACCGAATATTGCCTTAAGAATGCTAGCTTTCGGCTTCACCCAGTCTAAGGTACACGTCCGGATGACCCGGCAGTAACAATCGCAGAGGTGCTCCCTTTATGCCCTAGCCGAACTAACGGGAACGTAGGGCATAAGCACAGGAGCCAGGCAACCCAGCTTGGCCAAAACTTAAGTCATATTGATGCATATAATGGTGAAGAAAAGGTACATATGGGGAAAACGCGCATATGTGATGAGCTTGATGCTTAAAAAATAACATTAACAAACTTCTATCAAAGAAGCCCCCAGGCATAATGGACGTACATATTTGAGTATGTGTATGTCATAGGTGCACGGTTGAGGCGCACAAAAAGCTTTAAGGCTAATAAAAAGGAAAAAGCGAAAGATAGGAAAAAACAATGGGAATAATAACAAGAAGGAAACAAACAAAGAGTTCGGCGCTAGGCATAGAATCTTCGGAGTCTGGCCACGTTCCAAGGGTTCGGCTCTAGGCGATTGTTTGACGCATCATGCAGGCGGTATGCTCCTGCAGTGAGAACTTTGTCAATGATGAAGGGATCCTCCCATTTGGGCTTGAGTTTGTCCTTTTTCTTCTTCGGCAAACGTAGAACGAGTTCGCCAACATTATAAGTCTTGGCCCGTACTTCTTTGCTTTGATATCTGCGGGCCTGTTGTTGATAAATTGCAGAACGGGCTTTTGCAACGTCGCGCTCCTCCTCCAGGGCGTCTAGGCTGTCCTGCCGATCGAGCTCGGCCTCTCTCTCTCTTCGTACATGCGCACTCGAGGTGAGTCATGAATAATGTCGCAGGGTAGCACAGCCTCCGCGTCGTACACACTACAGGAAACAGCTACTTCGCCGTCTGCCACGGCGGACGGCAAAGGCTCGAAAGGCGGACGGCAAAGACCTTTGCCGTCAGCCGCGAACGGCAAAAGGCTCCGGCAAAGAAGGCTACGGTAAACAGCTGCTCTGCCGTCTGCTTCCTGGCGGCGGACGGCAAATAGCCTTTGCCGTCTGCGGCGGACGGCAAAGAGGGTCGACGGCAATAATTGCGCTGTCAGTCCGTTAAGTGGCTAACGGCAGACCTTTGCCGTCCGCCGCGGACGGCAAAATTTCTCTAGTCTTTGCCGTCCGCCTTATGATGTCATCTACACGTCACTAGATGGCAGGTTCTTTGCCGTCTGCCACTGATGGCAAAGTGCAGGTTCTTTGCCGTCTGCCACTGATGGCAAAGTGCAGGTTCTTTGCCGTCTGCCACGGACGGCAAAGTCTTTGTCGTCTGCCACTGTAGGCAAACTGACCAAATGGGTCATCTCCCAGGAAGCACAGTTGGCTGCCACGTGGCTTCTTTGCCGTCTGCGGCAGACGGCAAAGAGCTCTTTGCCGTCGGTGGCAGACGGCAAAGAGCCTGCATATTGTCTGTTTTTTCTGTTTTTTGTTAAATCCCACAATTTGCACAGAAAATATATATGACATATAGATATATTTCACAGGCATTCATCACATAAACAAGTTCATACATCATTTCATACATAAACAAGTTCCATCCATCATTTCATACATAAACAAGTTCCATCCATCATTTCATACATAAAGAAGTTCCATCCATACATAAAGAAGCACTCCATAGCTAAGGTGACTAGAATGAGAAGACAAGAATGAGAAGACAAGAAGAAGAAGAGTAGAACAAGCACTCCATCCAGCACATAATGAAATATGCAAAATGGCAAAATAAGAAAGTTAGAAATGGATCGTTTTTGAGGTAACTAAGGTGAAATGGATCGTTTTTGAGGTAACTAAGGTGAAATGGATCGTTTTTTAGCTCACTTAGGTCAAATGGATCGTTTTTGAGCTAACTTTGTTGAAATGGATCGGTTTTGAGCTAACTTTGTTGAAATGGATCATTTTTGAGCTAATTTAGTTGAAATGGACCTTTTTCAGCTAACTTAGGTGAAATGGATCATTTAAGAGCTAATTTAGGTGAAATGGATCGTTTTTTAGCTCACTTAGGTCAAATGGATCGTTTATGAGCTAAATTAGTTGAAATGGATCGTTTATGAGATAACCCAGGTAAGATGGGTCATTTTGGAGTTAACGTAGGTGAAATGGACCATTTTAAAGCTAACGTAGGTAAAATGGATCATTTAGGAGCTAATCTAGGTAAAAGGGGTCATTTTTGAGCTAACTTGGATGAACTGCATCATTTATAAGCTAACCTAGGTAAAATGGGTCATTTTGGAGGAAAATAAGCTAACTCTAGGTCATTATGGTAAGCATATAGGAGGAAATAAAGCTAAGTCTAGGTCTTTATGCATTTGTTAAGCAAAACACTAGAGAAACTTACCGTGATCAGGGAGGTGTAGGAGCGGGGTGGCTAGTGCCGCTACCTGGAGAAGGATCGTGCGATGCGTTTCTGGAGTTAAGCTGCACCAAAGATCATTTCCAATGTCTCGTTAGCATTACGACACTCAAATGTTAAGACTACCAAGTAATGTCCATTCAAACTAAACTCACCGTGCTCCCAGGAGCAATCACTGGCATCGGCGGAGCGGGCTGACTGGACTTCTCGCACACAGACTGCACATTTGGTTTTCAGAACAGAGTCATACTAGTTAGTAATGAGACTCAAATGTTAAGACTAGCAAGTAATCTGCAGAAGAAACTTACCACAAGGAGCTCGTACATGGCCCTTGCCTGCATGTCATTCCGTCCCCTCTCCTCCTCCATCATCTTTCTCGTCCTCTCCTCCATCTCCCGCTGCCTCTCCGCCGCCTCCGCCAGAAGTTTCTCCGTTCTATCTCTCTCAGTCTGTATAGCAGCCTGCAACACCACTCACATGACCATTTGTAATCATTGATGGAAGCGCACACAATGTAATGGAGAAAGATAACTGAGTACGTATCACTAACCTTGATGGCGAGTTGCACTGGCCGTTCACGAGGCCTTATCTCAGGAGCGGAGCTCGACTGGCGCGCCTTGATCTCCGGGAGAGTGCTAGGACAACGGATAAGTCCATCTCCAATGGCTATGGAGCCATGGGACCTCCCGCCACCAGATATCATCACCAGCTCTGGATCAATGGGACCCTGGCTCGGGTTAAAGTCCTCCCCTTTCCTCGCCTTCCCCTCATCTCTATATCTCACGAGCTTGTTGTGGGAGGAGATGTTGGTGAAGTTGTTTGCATCATCGAGGTCAGACTGAGAGAAAGCCTTGACTTTCTTGAAAGAGCCAGTGCGGGCCATGGCATACAGGTCGTACACCTCTGGCACCTTATCCGCCTTATTGTAGCGTGCCTGAAAGAGAGAAACAATGAAAATTAGTAATTAAAGGGGTCAAGCTAGCATGATGAATGAATTGCATGAATCATGAAGCAAACCACATACCCAGTTGCGCCCGAACTGATATAAGTTGGAGCTGCCTTGATGGTGTGGCACACCTTCCATTTGGGCACGTTTGTCCTTGGCCTGGTTGTGGAGGGCTAGCCATTCTTGTGAGCACCACTCATCGACCAACACCTCCCAACAATCCATCCGATCCGCACACCATCTCGGAGGCGCCTAAGTTAGCAAATAGAAACTTGAGCGCTACGGCTAAGAATTACTAAATGAAGGAACTTAAGTAGAAGGCCTTAAGAATTACCTTCATGTACTGCTCCTTACTCAGGAACTTATCGCGGCACGCCGGCTTGGTCTTCTTGATACCACGCAAGGCGTAGTAGTCTCGAACAGCCTGCACCCGAGCCTCGTGCCGTAAGTTCTGGAGTAGGCGCTTGCAGACGTTCTGGATAACATTTGCGCTGTCCTCCTCGTATCCCTCCTCACACCTGTAGAATGTCTGCAATCAAATGAGACAATATTGATTAGTACAATTAATAACTAGCTAGTTGAAGATTTTGAAATGTGTAAAGGAGAAATTACCCAGAATGTCCTGATCACCATGTCTGCCCTCGTGTCGCACAAGACACCGTCGATAATGACATCCGGCGGGGCCGGCGCAACCACGTAGTGCTCCCAGCTCAACCCAAGCTCTGGAAGCCGACCCTCACCAGGCAACGTGACAAACCCCGGGAAGTTTTGCCGGCAAAGAACTCCAAGGACGGAGTTGGGCCGGCGGACACTATGATGGTGGTCCCAACCCCTGCAGCATGACAAGGCCAACGCATTAGTTATTTGAAGAAACGTGAATGCAGAAGGTACAAAAATATTAAATGCACTTACGTACCTCTCCCCATCAGGGAAGATCAACCACCTCTGCTCGCGGGTCGCCGGCACGGACGGGAGCCGTGTAGCACCACGCTGGTACACGGTGCCACCCTCCTCCTCAAGATCAGTCGGCTCCCCGCCATCACCAGCATGGCCACTCGGCTCCTCGGGCTGATCCGGCCAGGTACCCCATCCGGACGTGTGCTCCTCCGGGGTCTCGTGGGCCGAACTCTCGTGGGCCGAAGGCCAGTCGACCCGAGGCTCGTGGGCCCAAGACCCGTGGACCGGAGGCTCGTGGACCGGAGTTCGTGTAGCCTCCTCCTCGGACGAGTCCACCCTAGCAGTCACGTGCTCGGGTGAAACGGCTGGGGGTGGCGGCGAGGAAGGTGCCCTAGCGGTCACCCTACCTCCTCTCCCGCGACCACGTGCCCCACCTCCTCTCTTCCTACCTCGTCCCCTGCTGGGCACCGCGGTCGACGAAGAAGGGCCCGGCGGTGTGGACATACTGTCCAGCAACGCTCGGCGGAGAGGTACGTCTGGAATCGAAGACCTCAGACCACGCGCCGACGAAGAAGGGGCCTTGGCGCGCTCCCGACCAGCGCCCACCATCTTTCAACACCTGCCATGACAAACAGTAAACGAAATTAGTACAATATAAAAAAAAGACTGACATGAATAATAATATGTGTATCACTTAAGTGTATCATCATCAAGTACAACATTAAAAAAATTAATACCTGACACTACTAATAATCTCGATCAGTATCATCAATAAATGCATAATCATCATCATCACTATAATCAATGACGGGCTCATAGGGTTCAGTGGCATAAACATGTGCAAGGCCACCTTGACGTAATCGGTGAAGCAATGACAGGTCATCCGCAGCAGTAACCTCTTCTTGTTCCGGCTCTTCTTGTTCCTCCTCTGGGGTGATGTCGGATTCACTGTCGCTGTCTACTTCAATGTTTTGGGGTGAAGTATAGCGGTTCTTGAAACGCTTTTTGGAAAGACGTGTCTCTTGGAAGAATTCTCCTTCATATGTGTCTGGGTTAATGTGAGGTTCATAATCCTCTTCCTTTGGGGGAGATAGTCTAGCACGTGGCGGCACTTCATAAACGACATCCCAACCTTTCAGATTTGGATTAGTTTGGCAGGCCCACGGTAGATAGAATACTTGGGTCGCCTGTTGAGCCGTAATATAGACATCAGGAACATCTAAATGGGTGCTTTGGTTGATTTCAACTAGCCCTATATGTTCATGAGTCCTTCTAGTCTCCTTCGGCTGAAACCAATAACATTTGAAGACTACGACATTCGGTGGGTTTTCACCATAGAATAGAAGTTCATAAATTGCTTCAACTCTCCCATAATACTCGGTACCTCCTTCGCCGATAGCAGATACACAACAATTTGTAGACTTTCAGTCGGCCATAGATAGCTCTTTGCCATAGGTACGAAAGCGATACCCGTTGATGTCGTATTTGTCAAATGAACGGACCTTATAGTCAAAACCATTAGCGACTTGTCTCAATTCGGCGTCCATAGACTCTGAATTAGCCTACAAGTTTAATATGAAAGGATTGTTGCATTACGCACAAATTAGCGAATGAAACCGGGATAGCCGCCTACAAATTAGCCTACAAGTCTAATAGAAATTACCGTTTGTTTGAACCAAGAGATGAAACCGGGATAGCCACCTCCTTGCTTTGCGAGAAGCTCATACTCTTCGACAGAATCCTTTTGGATCACCGCTCCATACGAGAATAAGGCGACGTATCGACTGTATGAAATATCCAGGAATAAGAGCAGTCCAAAGGAAATAGAAGTTGCGAAAGTATGTACCGAGAACTTACTCGATGTACGGCCGCACTTCTATCAGGTTGTTGAAGATATACAACGAAATGGTCCGCCATTGTTCGTTATCCAAAGATACTGGATTTGAAACACTGGCTGGTGCGAGATTCCCTTTGAATAGGCTAAGGTTGGATCCACCCTTTTTAGGGTCGTCAGCATTGTACCGAGGCTTCGGATTATGCAAATGACGATTTTTGGCTTCGTAGTGTGCTGTCACGAAGTTTGCCGCCTCCTCAGTGATGAATGCCTCAGCCATCGATGCTTCAATTCTACGTTTATTTTTACATTTTTGTCGAAGCGTCTTCTGCATCCTCTCAGTTGGGTAGCACCAACGATTTTGCACGGGCCCCCCAATCTTGCCTCGGTCGGGAGATGCAAAATCAAATGTTGCATTGGATTAAAGAAGCCCGGTGGAAAGATCTTCTCTAACTTGCAGATCAACTCCGGCGCCAACTCTTCCATTTCTTCTAGCACGCCAGGCGATAGTTCTTTCGCACAAAGAACACGGAAGAAATAGCTGAGTTCTGCCAGTACTAGCCATTCATCCTCAGGGATGAAGCCACGCAACATCACCGGCATTACCCGCTCAATCCATATGTGCCAATCATGACTCTTGAGACCAAATATCTTCAATTTATCAAGACTGGCTCCCCTCTGTAGATTCGCTGCATACCCATCGGGGAACATCAACTGCATTTTCACCCACAAGATAATTTCCCTCATAGCTGGCCTTCCAAGATTGAACCATGCCTTTGGCTTCGTCCAGTTCTGCTTTCCTTTCGGTTCTTTCATGTTTTGTAACGGCCTATCACATAGCGCCTCCAGATCGACTCTAGCCTTAGTATTATCCTTTGACTTCCCATCTATGCCGAACAATGTACCAAAAAGTGCCTCGGCGATATTCTTCTCAGTGTGCATCACGTCGATGTTGTGTGGGCAAAGGAGGTCTTTGAAGTAAGGCAGATCCCATAAGCATGTTTTGTGAGTCCAGGCGTGCTTAGAATTATACCCCTTGAAGTACCCTGGATGCTCTGGATCTGGCTCGAGAGCGTTTAACTGATCCAGGGTCTGTTGGCCTGTCAATGCATGTGGTGCAGAGTTTTTGACAACTCTACCTCTGATGAAGTTCTTCTTGTCTTTCCTGAACTTATGGCGAGGATTCAGGAACTGTCTATGCATGTCGAAGCAAGAAAACTAGCGCCGGCCTGAAGCCAACGAAACTCAAGAGCTCCCTTGCATGTGGGGCACGGGAACCTTCCATGCACACACCAGCCAACGAATAGCGCATACGCCGGCAAGTCATGCGTCGAGTACATGTACCAGACACGCATTATGAAGTTCCGTTTGCTATAGGCATCGTATGTCTTGAACCCATTATCCCAGGCTTCTTGCAATTCGTCCTTAAGCGGTTGCATGTACACATTCATATTTTTCCCCGGATAGTTGGGCCCTGGAATTATCAACGTCAGGAAAATGTTCTTTCTTTGCATAATCTGTCCGGGGGGAGATTGAGTGGAAAGACAAATACGGGCCAACAACTGTATTGGGCTGCCGTCATACCAAACACACTGAACCCATCCGTGCTGATGCCGACTCGAGGATGCCTCGGATCTGCCGCTTTGTCACCATGTAATTCATCAAACTTTTCCCACGCAACACCATCCGATGTGTGTACAATCATCAGATTCCCATCTGCATCTAGTTCGGTTCTTTTGCCCGTTTTGTGCCATGTCATCTGTCTGGCCGTCTCTTCGACCATGAAAAGACGTTGAAGTCTTGGTACGATTGGCATATACCGAAGAACACTAACGGGGATTTTGGTCTGTGTCTTCTCACCCATACCTTTGTCTACCACAACATACCTGGAAGACTTGCAAATGGGACAATAGTTCAAGTCCGCATAGTCAAGCCTAAACAAGACACATCCTTTCTCACAGGCATGTATCTTATCATAGGGCATCTTCAGTGCACGGAGGATTTTGTCCGACTGGTACAGGTTTGCAGGCATTACATGGCCTTTGGGTAGAAAGCGTCCAAATACTGTCATCATTGCATCGTAGCATTCTCTGCCCAAGTTGAACTGAGCCTTCAGAGCCATTACTTGTGAGATGGCATCCAACTGACAAAGCTCAGTGTGCTCATGGAGCGGACGTTTTGAAGACTCCAACATTTCATTGAAGGCCTTTGCAGATTCCTCCATCTCCTCGTCCGAATCCCGAGCATCATCAAAGTCTTGCACCATGTTTTCCATCCCGGTACCATGCTCGTCGGTGCGACGACGATCCACCTCAGCTCGGTCACGTTGGGCAGACTCACCATGAAATGTCCACACCGTATAATCGGGCGTAAAACCACTCTTCTACAGGTGTTTGCTCATTTCAGCCTCTGTCCTCTTTTCCCAATTGCCGCACCGTAAACAGGGGCACCAGGTTTTCCTCTGGCCATTTGCAAATGCGGCTCGCACAAACCCCTTGGTTTTTGTGAACCATTCAGTGCTCCATTTGTTCTGACCAGTGTGACCGGTGTACATCCACGCACGATCACTCATCTTGACTTTCAGAGCTACTAGACACACAACAAATATATATATATATATAATTCAGCATGTATGTATTCATCAGTTGATCTACTTTGTCAATTTTATTACGTCCATGCAACCTACACTCTAATAGGTAATGATAGGTCCTAATCCCACCCGAGTATGTTTAGATTGGGTTCATTTTCCCATGCTATGCCCCGGATCCTACGCAAAATTTCGGCAGCACCTCCCCGCTGTTCTCCTGATACACGTCTCTGCAAAAACAGAGAGGATGTGTACCCGGAGAACAACAGGGGAGGCACTGACGAAATTTATGCGTCGGATCCGGAGCAAAGCATATGGGAAAACGAACCCAATCTAAACATACTCGGGCTGTCCATGGATAGCGTTGGACAATTCGAAAGAATCAAGGTTATAAATATGCAAATGCATGCATATTTATAACTATGACGCTTTCGAACGGGAGACACATATTGGTTACGCATACTGATGATTCAAGACACATATATATCTAGCTATCAAGTTTCATCGGAATAGATCAAATAATTAATGGGGGAGGAGGACATGTCATTTGTGCTCACCCACGAACGAAGGGGCAGAGCTCGTCAAACACACGGCGAGGTCGTCGAACACCAAACCTCGCAGCGATGAAACAACTGCACATTTAAAACTACCCGATCAACACAATTATATATGATGTTTTTCATAAGAAAATCGAAAGATATATGACCTAACTAATAATTCATATGACCTAACTAATAATTCACAAATATATGACCCCGTCGGCTTCTGGAAGGCCAAAGAACACCTTTTCGGGAGGTGTCGGGGGTCGGGGTGTCGCGTCGGTCTCGGGGTGCCGTGTCAGGGTCGGGGTCTCGGGGTCGGGGTGTCGGGTCGGGGTGCCGGGTCGGGGTCGGGGTGCCGTGTCGGTGTCGGGGTCGGGGTGTCGGGTCAGGCTCGGGGTCGGGGTGTCGGGGTCGGGGTCGGGGTCGGGGTCTCGGGGTCGGGGTCTCGGGGTCTCGGGGGTGTCGTGTCGGGGGTCGGGGTGTCGTGTCGGTCTCGGGGTGCCGTGTCGGGGTCGGGGTGTCGTGTCGGTCTCGGGGTGCCGTGTCGGGGTCGGGGTGTCAGGTCGGGGTGCCGGGTCGGGGTCAGGGTGCCGTGTCGGTGTCGGGGTCGGGGTGTCAGGTCAGGCTCAGGGTCGGGGTGTGGTGTCGGGGTCAGGGGGTCAGGGGGTCTTCTCATTCTTCTACTACTTCTACTTCTTCTCATTCTTCTACTTCTTCTCATCCCCCGTCTTCTTCTTCTTCTTCTTCTTTCTCCTCCTCCTCCTCCTCCTCTTCTTCTTCTTCTTCTTCTTCTTCTTCTTTCTCCTCCTCCTCCTCCTCCTCCTCTTCTTCTTCTTCTTCTTCTTCTTCTTCTCCTCCTCCTCCTCCTCCTCCTCCTCCTCTTCTTCTTCTTCTTCTTCTTCTTCTTCTTCCCCCTTCTACTTAACCTAAACCTAAACTAAAAACCTAAACTAATTAAAACTAAACTAATTAAACTAATTAAACCTAAACTAATTAAACTAAATAACCTACACTAATTAATTCTAAACTGAAAAAACTTAAACTAAAAAACCTTATCTAAACAGAAAAAAACAAAAAAACAGAAAAAAAAAATGGGATCGAGGGGCTCACTGTGGGGGGCGGCGACGGGTCGGGGAGGGGCCGGCGACGGGGGGCCGGGGCGGGGCGGTGGAGGAGGCGGGGCGGCGGGGGCCCGCCTGGCGGGGGGGCCGGGGCGGGCGGTGGAGGAGGCGGGGCGGCGGGGGCCCGGGCGGCGGGGGGGGCGGGCGGCGGGGGGCCGGGGCGAGGCGGCGGGGGGCGCGGGGCGGCGGGGGGCGCGGGGCGGCGGGGGGCCGGGGTGGCTGTGGGCCGGGGCGGCGGGGGGGGGCGGGGCGGGGGGGCGACGGGGCGGCGGGGAGCCGGGGCGGCGGGGCGACGGGGCGGCGGGCGGCGGCGGCGGCGGCGGGGTCGGAGGAGAAGGGCGCGCGAGGACGAAGTGAGTAACGGCCGGGGGGGTACCTGCCGTTAGGCAAGTGCCCTCTTTGCCGTCAGCCAGCCTTTGCCGTCCGCCTTTTTGCCTCTTTGCCGTCTGCTAGTGGACGGCAAAGAGGTGGGCCGTTAAGATTTTTTTCAAACGAGCGGGGGGTGGGGGCCACCACACTCTTGCCGTCTGCCAGTGGACGGCAAAGATTCTTTGCCGTCTGCTGGCGGACGGCAAAGAGATGGCTGATGGCAAAGACTTTCTTTGTCGTCAGCCTTTTCTTTGCCGTCCTCTTACGTGTAGCTGATGGCAAAGAGCTTCTTTGCCGTCAGCTAGCAGACGGCAAAGAGCTGGCAGATGGCAAATTAGCTGATTCCAGTAGTGACACCATGAAGAAAGGTGTGTATCCGGTAGTGCGATTGGCCGTGGTCCGTAGCCCCCAGAGTACGGAGTCGAGCTCCACAACCCAGTGCTTGTCTGATTCCTTCAAATATCGCACTAGGCTGGGTTTGATGCCGCTCATAATAAGACCACTGGCCCGTTCGACTTGACCATTTGTTTGCGGGTGATAGACGGAGGCGTAATCGAGCTTAATGCCCAGATTGGCGCACCAATTTTCACCTCATCGGATGTGAAGTTGGAGCCGTTATCGGTGATGATGCTCTGTGGAACGCCATAACGGTGTACAACGTCGGATATAAAGTCTATCACTGGTCCGGCTTCGGCCGTTTTAACTGGTTCGGCCTTTATCCACTTAGTGAATTTATCCACCATGACCAGTAGATATTTTTTCTTATGGCTTCCTCCTTTAAGGGGTCCGACCATATCAAGCCCCTAGACCGTGAAAGGCCAAGTGATGGGGATTGTTTGCAGAGCGGTGGGTGGCATATGGCTCTGGTTGGCGAAAAGCTGGCATCTGACGCAATGTTGGACAAGGTCCTGCGCGTCTGCTCGGGCCGTCGGCCAATAAAGACCTGTACGGGAGGCCTTGCTAACAAGGGCCCGAGCTGCGGCATGGTGGCCGCTGAGACCGGCATGAATTTCAGCCAAAAGCTGCCGCCCCTCCTCCTCGGAGATACATCTTTGAAGGACTCCGGTAGCGCTTTTCTTGTAGAGCTCTCCGTCATGAACCTTGTAGGCCTTCGAACGCCGGACAATGCGGCGGGCCTTGTTCTGATCCTCAGGGAGTTCTTTCCTATTAAGGTAGGCCAAGAAGGGTTCAGTCCATGGGGCGATTACTGCCATAATGAGATGGGCCAACGGTGTTATTTCGGTGGCTGAGCCCCCGATGATATCAGTGTGTTTGGAATCTGGGGTTGTGTTCCGATCTGGACTGGTGTTTCCACTCTCCCCTTGCCACACCACGGATGGCTTGAAAAGCCTTTCCAGAAAGATGTTAGGTGGGACGGGGTCGCGCTTGGCGCCGATGCGAGCGAGGACGTCCGCCACTTGATTACTTTCTCGAGCCACGTGATGAAACTCGAGCCCCTCGAACCGAGCCGACATTTTCAGGATGGCATTGCGATAAGCCGCCATCTTCAGATCTTTGGCGTCAAAATCTCCATTTATTTGAGATATTGCGAGGTTTGAGTCCCTGCGCACTTCTAGGCGTTGTATGCCCATGGAGACGGCCATCCGAAGACCATGCAATAAGGCCTCGTATTCGACTGCGTTGTTGGAGTCCATATATAATATTTGGAGTACGTACTGGACTACATCTCCAGTGGAGGACGTTAAAACGACGCCCGCTCCCAATCTTGCCAGCATTTTGGAGCCATCGAATACATAACCCAGTTGGAATATGTGACATATTCTTTCGGGAGTTTGGCCTCTGTCCATTCGGCGACGAAGTCCGCCGGTACTGGGGATTTAATGGCCCGACGCGGTTTGTATGTTATGTCGAATGGAAGGAGCTCAATGGCCCATTTGGAAATCCGGCCCGTAGCATCGCGGTTGTTTATTATATGATTGAGTGGTACTTCGGAAGCCACCGTGATCGAACACTCTTGGAAGTAGTGTCGTAGCTTCCGGGATGCCATGAAGACCGCGTATGCTATATTTTGATAATGGGGGTACCGGGATTTGCATGGTGTGAGGACAGTGGATACGTAGTATACCGGCTTCTGAAGCGGGAATTTGTGTCCGTCCTGTTCTCGTTCTACGACGAGCACGGCGTTTACCACCTGGTGTGTTGCCGATATGTATAATAACATTGGTTCGCCAACGTTTGGCGCGGCCAGGATTGGTTGCTTGCTAGAAGGGCCTTTATTTCTTCCATTCCAACCATTGCCGCGTCGGTCCACTCTAAGTGATCGGTGTGCTTTAGAAGGCGATAGAGTGGCAATGCCTTTTCTCCCAATCTGGAGATAAAGCGGCTTAAGGCTGCCATGCACCCGGCAAGTTTTTGGACCTGTTTAAGGTCCGTTGGCGTAGCCAATTGTGACAAAGCTCGGATTTTTGCTGGATTTGCTTCAATTCCTCTATTGGAAACAATGAAGCCCAACAGTTTTCTAGCGAGGACGCCAAAAACGCACTTTTCCGGATTGAGCTTGATGTCATATGCACGGAGGTTGTTGAATGTGAGACGTAAATCGTCTATCAGTGACTCGACGTGCCTGGTTTTGATAACAACGTCATCCACATATGCTTCAACTGTCTGGCCAATCTGCTTCTCCAGGCATGTTTGAATCATGCGTTGATAGGTGGCGCCGGCATTTTTGAGCCCGAAAGGCATAGTGTTGAAGCAGAAAGGCCCATATGGGGTAAAGAATGTCGTTGCGGCTTGATCGGACTCCTTCATCTTGATCTGATGGTATCCGGAGTACGCGTCAAGGAAACACAGTGAATTGTGTCCTACGGTTGCGTCAATGATCTGATCGATGTGAGGGAGGGGGAAGGGATCCTTAGGTCAAGCCTTGCTGAGGTCTTTGAAATCGACGCATAGGCGCCAGGATTTGTCCTTCTTTGGTACCATCACCAGGTTTGCTAGCCAGTCCGGATGTTTGATTTCTCTGATGAATCCGGCTTCGAGTAACTTGGCTAGCTCTTCTCCCATAGCTTGTCATTTGGGTTCGAAAAAACGCCACAGTGTTTGTTTGACCGGTTTATATCCCCTTAAGATATTGAGGTTGTGTTCAGCTAGCTGCATGGGATTCCTGGCATGTCAGAAGGGTGCCACGTGAATATGTCCCAGTTTTCACGCAGGAACTCTCGTAGCGCGGCATCGACCGTTGGGTCGAGTTGTGCCCCGATAGATGTTGTCTTGTTGGGGTCCGTTGGATGGACCTGGAATTTGACTATCTCTTCTGCCGGCTTGAAGGAGGTGGATTTGGGTCGTTTGTCTATGATCACATCGTCCCTGTCCACCGTGGAGCGCAGTGTGGTTAACTCTTCGGCCGCGAGGGCTTCAGATAATGCCTCAAGGGCGAGGGATGCGGTTTTATTTTTGGCGCGGAGTGCTATGTTCGGATCACTGGCGAGAGTGATTGTGCCATTGGGCCCGGGCATCTTAAGCTTCATGTACCCGTAATGAGGTATAGCTTGGAAGCGTGTAAATGCATCTCACCCCAAGAGGGCGTGATATCCGCTGTTGAAAGGGGCCACTTGGAAGGTTATCACTTCGGAGCGATAATTCTCCAGCGTGCCGAATACCACGTCAAGTGTGATTTTTCCCGCACACCGCACCTCCCGACTAGGAATGATTCCTCGGAAGGTCATGCTACTTTGCTCGATGCGGCTCCTGTCTATTTCCATTTTGTGGAGTGTATCCTCATAAATGAGGTTTAGTCCGCTGCCGCCGTCCTTGAGAACCTTGGTGAGCCGAAAGCCGTCCACGATTGGACTGAGGACCAAGGCGGCTGGTGCTCGGACTGTCCTGTATTTTGGTTTGTCACTGGCATTAAAAGTTATAGCCGTGTCGTTCCAGGGGTTTATTGCTGTGATTTGGCAGACTTCGGCGAGTTCCCGGAGTGCCCTTTTGCGCCTATTGTTTGAAGCAAATGTCTTGAAGACCGTCAATACTTTTGAGGTTGTCGTCTTCCGGGTGGTGTTGTTCTGGGGTATTCTTGGTGAGGATATCCTCGCCGCTCTTGGCCACTTGCCGGAGTATCAAACAGGCTCTAAGGCTATGGGTTGGTATGTTATCCGGTGTTATGTGTATTTTGCATGGCCCATCGAGCCATCCTTCCAAAACGGTTCCGCGCCCCGTAGTGGGCTTGTATTTCTTTACTATTGGCCCGGCGTGCCACGAGGGTGGGCCCTTTTCGCCTGAACGAGGGGTTGAGTGGGGACCGATGGTTCCCAACGGGCTGCTGGAGTTTTCCAGGCGCTTTCGATTGCGCTGTACTTCTGTACGATAGTTGCCAAGTCAGCGAAGTGTAATATGTGACGGCGGTTGATGGCGTTGAGGATTCCTTCGTCCGTGCAATTGGTACGGAACGCTGAGATCGCGTCTTCGTCGCGGCAATCTTTAATCTTGTCTTTGACAAGAAGGAATCTGGCCCAAAAGTGATGGACCATTTCCTGAGACTGCTGTTGTATGCTCCTGAGAGCGCTTATGTCCGGGTGGGTGGGTGGATTTAAATCTGAACCTTGACCCAATTTTGGATCCGGAGTCTGAAGATCTTCTGGACTCGACGGTCCAGGCTCCGCGATATCAACTGATTTTTTAGGCTTGTCGTCCGATTCTATGTTCGGAGGATAAGATGCATCTCTTCATAGGTGGGTGTCCGGTTCTTCGAGGTCGGAGATCCGGACATAGTCCGTCCTCAATATGGAGGAAGAGTTGTCGCCTCGCTCCTCGACTACCGCTATCTGGTGGGTGATCGGTGGAGCTTTGATTTCTCTCTGATTGGGTTTAAGCCCACTTCGATCATAGTCTGTAGCGACCCCCAGGGCGGCGATGCGATCTAAGACCTCGTTTAAAGACGAAAGCTCCGCCGGATCAATCTGCTTGGAGTGTTCAGAGTCAATGAGAAGGGGATTTACGATGACCTGAGAGGTCATCGTCGGCTTAATGGCCGAACGGGCGGTCATGGTAAAGCCGGCGGGTTGGCCTGGGGCCAGTGCTCCTCCAGAGGTGATATTGTCCTTGAGAACAAGGCGAGCCATCGATCCTATCTTCGACGTCATAGCGGAACTCTCAATGAAAGCACCAATGTCAGTGTCAAAACCGGCAGATCTCGGGTAGGGGGTCCCGAACTGTGCGTCTAAGGTCGATGGTAACAGGAGACGGGGGACACAATGTTTACCCAGGTTCGGGCCCTCGCTATGGAGGTAATACCCTACTTCCTGCTTGATTGATCTTGATGAATATGAGTATTACAAGAGTTGATCTACCACGAGATCGTAATGGCTGAAACCCTAGAAGTCTAGCCTGTATGACTATGGCTATGAGTCTTTGCCTCTACAGACCTAGCCCTCTGGTTTATATAGACACCGGAGGGACCTAGGGTTACATAAGGTCGGTTTACAGAGAAAGGAATCTTTATATTCGGTCGCCAAGCTTGCCTTCCACGTCAAGGAGAGTCCCATCCAGACATGGGTAGAGTCTTTGGTCTTTGTTTCTTCACAGCCCATCAGTCCGTCCCATGGCTAACAGGTCGCGTCTCCGCATGGACTCCTTAGTCATGGACTCCCTCACCCTCCGCATGGGCATCCACGGCCGCGTCTTCCCCGGCTCCGCGTCGTCCCCTTCCTAGGCCTCGCCATCATGGACTCCCGAGGACCCCTTAATCATGGACTCCCTCACCCTCCGCATGGGCATCCACGGCCGCGTCTTCCCCGGCTCCGCGTCGTCCCCTTCCTAGGCCTCGCTATCATCCACCGCCCTGGTGCTCTCGGCGTGGCGTGGTCAATGTGGTCAACGAATGACTTCCATCGGAAAAGTACTGTGCGTGGAGAGGCTGACAGCTAGGTCCACAGACACGACAAGGAAGTGCTGATACGTCTCCGTCGTATCTATAATTTTTGATTGTTCCATGCCAATATTCTACAACTTTCATATACTTTTGGCAACTTTTATACTATTTTTGGGACTAACATATTGATCCAGTGCCCAGTGCCAGTTCCTGCTTGTTGCATGTTTTTTGTTTCGCAGAAAATCCATATCAAACGGAGTCCAAATGGGATAAAAACTGACGGAGAATTTTTTTTGGAATATTTGTGATTTTTGGGAAGAAGAATCAATGCGATACGATGCCCGAGGGGGGCACAAGGCAGGGGGCGCGCCCTGGACCCTCGTGGCCACCCTGTAAGGTGGTTGGAGCCCTTCTTTCGCCGCAAGAAAGCTAATTTCCGGATAGAGATCGTGTCCAAAATTCAGCCCAATCGGAGTTACGGATCTCCGGTTATAAAAGAAACGGTGAAAAGCCAGATCTGAGAGCGCAGAAACAGAGAGACATATCCAATCTCGGAGGGGCTCTCGCCCCTCCCACGCCATGGAGACCATGGACCAGAGGGGAAACCCTTCTCCCATCTAGGGAGAAGGTCAAGGAAGAAGAAGAAGGGGGGCTCTCTCCCCCTCGCTTTCGGTGGCGCCGGAACACCGCCGGGGCCATCATCATCACCGCGATCTACACCAACACCTCTGTCATCTTCACCAACATCTCCATCACCTTCCCCCATCTATCTACAGCGGTCCACTCTCCCGCAACCCGCTGTACCCTCTACTTGAGCATGGTGCTTTATGCTTCATATTATTATCCAATGATGTGTTGCCATCCTATGATGTCTGAGTAGATTTTCGTTGTCCTATCGGTAATTGATGAATTGCTATGATTGGTTTAATTTGCTTGTGGTTATGTTGTTGTCCTTTGGTTCCCATCATATGAGCGCGCGCATGGATCACACCATAGGGTTAGTTGTATGTTGATAGGACTATGTATTGGAGGGCAAGAGTGACAAAAGCTTCAACCTAGCATAGAAATTGATGCATACGGGATTGAAGGGGGACCAATATATCTTAATGCTATGGTTGGGTTTTACCTTAATGAACGTTAGTAGTTGCGGATGCTTGCTAATAGTTCCAATCATAAGTGCATAGAATTCCAAGTCAGGGATGACATGCTAGCAGTGGCCTTTCCCACATAAAACTTGCTATTGGTCTAGTAAACTAGTCAATTGCTTAGGGACAATTTCACAACTCCTACCACCACTTTTCCACACTCGCTATACTAACTTTATTGTGCCTTTATCTAAACAGCCCCTAGTTTTTATTTATGCGCTCTTTATTATCTTGCAAACCTATCCAAAAACACCTACAAAGTACTTCTAGTTTCATACTTGTTCTAGGTAAAGCGAACGTTAAGCGTGCGTAGAGTTGTATCGGTGGTCGATAGAACTTGATGGAATTATTTGTTCTACCTTTAGCTCCTCGTTGGGTTCGACACTCTTACTTATCGAAAGAGGCTACAATTGATCCCCTATACTTGTGGGTTATCAAGACCTTTTTCTGGCGCCGTTGCCGGGGAGCAATAGCGTGGGGTGAATATTCTTGTGTGTGCTTGTTTGCTTTATCACTAAGTAATTTTTATTTGCTGTTCTTAGTTGTTCTCTATCTTTAGTTATGGATATGGAACACAAAATACCAAAAACATTAGTTGTACCTACTACACCAATGGTTGAAGAACCACTCAAAATCTATCACACTCCTGAAGCTTTTTACTTGGATCATCTTCGATCCCTATGTGCTCCTGCTGAAACCCCAACTAGCTTAGTAGAGGGAAAATCTTTAGATGAGCATGCTTGTTATGTGCGACACCGCATATCTGAAAAAGGGAAACTTTTACTGGATCAAATTCATCGTTTGCAATGCTATGCTTGGAATTTATGTGAAATATATGATTTTACTTGTTGTTCTGAAAACCCTAAGAAACACCTTCCCTACCAATGTGAGTTTAGCGATAATGGAATCGTATCTTCGTATGCTAAGGGTGTTTATAATTACTATGATGTCCAACAAATTGAAGAATTTGTTGCTTTTAAGGGTGCTTATGAAATTGCTTCTTTGATTGAAAAGTATGATGCTACTCTTTACAAATCTGAAAACTTTGCCATACTTAAATATTTTTATGATAATTATGCTTCTAATTCCTATGTTAAACCATATATTGAGGACTCCTCTGTTGTCCAAGAAGAGACTAATATTTTGTAGGAGTCTATGGAAGAAGAAATTGATGAAACTGTGAGCTCATTGGATGAAAAAGATGATGAGGAGAGCGAAGAACAAAAGGAGGAAGAGCGGATTAGCTACCCGTGCCCACCTTCTAATGAGAGTAACTCTTCAACTCATACATTGTTTAATTTCCCTTCGTGCTTACCGAAGGATGATTGCTATGATGATTGTTATGATCTCGTTGATTCATTTGAAATATCCCTTTTTGATGATGCTTGCTATGCTTGTGGCCAAGATGCCAATATGAATTATGCTTATGGAGATGAACTTGCTATAGTTCCTTATGTTAAACATGGAATTGTTGCTATTGCACCCACGCATGATAGTTCTATTATCTTTTTGATGAATTCTCCAAACTATACTATATCGGAGAAGTTTGCCCTTATTAAGGATTATATTGATGGGTTGCGTTTTACTACTACACATGATGATTTTGATAGATATAATATGCATGTGCTTGCTGCTCCTACTTGCAATTATTATGAGAGAGGAACTATATCTCCACCTCTCTATGTTTCCCACACGATAAAATTGCAAGAAACTGTTTATACTATGCATTGGCCTTTACTATGTGTGCATGAATTGTTCTTTTATGACATGCCGATGCATAGGAAGAGATTTAGACTTCGCCATTACAT
This sequence comes from Aegilops tauschii subsp. strangulata, assembly GCF_002575655.3. NCBI lineage: Eukaryota > Viridiplantae > Streptophyta > Magnoliopsida > Poales > Poaceae > Aegilops > Aegilops tauschii. The sequence continues at coordinate 486,709,914 of NC_053041.3, forward strand.
GATATATGTTACTTTGTGCTCACTACTAAATCACAAATCATTGTTAATTAAAATTGGCTTTGATATACCTTGGGATCCGGGTGGATCCATTACTTGAGCACTTTATGCCTAGCTTAATGGCTTTAAAGAAAGCGCTGCCGGGGAGACAACCCGGAAGTTTTAGAGAGTTATTTATTTCTGTTGAGTGCTTTCATATAGTTTAAAAACAAAAAAATAAAGAGGGGAACCCAAAACTTTTTCAAAAAGGAAAGTGAAAGTGAGAGAGACAAGCATGGTTGAAGTGGGGGAGCTCCTTGAACTTTGTTCATGCTCACGGAAACTTTGTGAATCTTGATTATAGAAACTTTTAAACAAAAATAATTATCCCCTTATACAATGCCATTGTATTATAAAAATAATGTGCCAAGATTTGCCTTTAGGATGTTTACATTGCTTGTTGGTTTGTGCGGTGCAGAACAGAAACTTTGGCTGTAGTGCGCGATTTTACATTTTTTACTGGAACGTCAATTGGTTCTGAAACTTTTTGCACTGTCTTTCTATAAACATTTTTTATTTTTCCTATTTTTTTCATAATTTTTTAAGTACCATAAGTATGGTGAATGTTCAGATTATTACAGACTGTTCTGTTTTAGACAGATTCTGTTTTTGATGCATAGTTTGCTTGTTTTGATGAAACTATCAATTCCCTATCAGTGGATTAAGCCATGGAAAAGTTATATTACAGTAGATATAATGCAAAAACAAAATATGAATTGGTTTCCAACAGTACTTAGAGTAGTGATTTGCTTTATTATACTAATGGATCTTACCAAACTTCCTGTTGAGTTTTGTGTGGATGAAGTGTTCGAAGATCGAGGAGGTATCGATATGAGGAAAAGGAGGAGAGGCAAGAGCTCAAACTTGGGGATGCCCAAGGAACCCCAAGTAAATATTCAAGGAGACTCAAGCGTCTAAGCTTGGGGATGCCCCGGAAGGCATCCCATCTTTCTTCAACAAGTATCGGTATGTTTTCGGATTTGTTTCGTTCATGCGATATGTGCAAATCTTGGAGCATCTTTTGCATTTAGTTTTCATTTTTCTTTTATGCACCATTCTGGTATGAGATAGTCCATGGTTGCTTTATAGAATGCTCTTTGCACTTCACTTATATCTTTTGAGTATGGCTTTATAGAATGCTTCATGTGCTTCACTTATATCATTTGAAGTTTGGATTGCCTGTTTCTCTTCACATAGAAAACCGCCATTTTTGGAATGCTCTTTTGCTTCACTTATATTTGTTAGAGCGTGAGCATATCTTTTGTAGAAAGAATTAAACTCTTTTGCTTCACTTATATCTATTTAGAGAGATGACAGGAACTGGTCATTCACATGGTTAGTCATAAAATCCTACATAAAACTTGTAGATCACTGAATATGATATGTTTGATTCCTTGCAATAGTTTTGCGATATAAAGATGGTGATATTAGAGTCATGCTAGTGGGTAGATGTGGATTGTAGAAATACTTGTGTTGAGGTTTGTGATTCCCGTAGCATGCACGTATGGTGAACTATTATGTAACGAAGTTGGAGCATGAGGTATTTATAGATTGTCTTCCTTATGAGTGGCGGTCGGGGACGAGCGATGGTCTTTTCCAACCAATCTATCCCCCTAGGGGCATGCGTAGTAGTACTTTGCTTCGAGGGCTAATAAACTTTTGCAATAAGTATATGAGTTCTTTATGACTAATGTGAGTCCATGGATTATACGCACTCTCGCCCTTCCATCATTGCTAGCCTCTTCGGTACCGTGCATTGCCCTTTCTCACCTCGAGAGTTGGTGCAAACTTCGCCGGTGCATCCAAACCCCGTGATATGATACGCTCTATCACACATAAACCTCCTTATATCTTCCTCAAAACCGCCACCATACCTACCTATCATGGCATTTCCATAGCCATTCCGAGATATATTGCCATGCAACTTCCATCATCATCATATACATGACTTGAGCATTTATTGTCATATTGCTTTGCATGATCGTAAGATAGCTAGCATGATGTTTTCATGGCTTGTCCGTTTTTTGATGTCATTGCTACGCTAGATCATTGCACATCCCGGTACACCGCCGGAGGCATTCATATAGAGTCATATCGTTGTTCTAGTATCGAGTTGTAAGTAAATAAAAGTGTGATGATCATCATTATTAGAGCATTGCCCCAAAAAAAGAGACGCCAAAGAAGCCTAAATAAAAAAGGCGGCCAAAGAAGCCCGCAAAAAAAAGAAAAAGGGGCAATGTTACTATCCTTTTACCACACTTGTGCTTCAAAGTAGCACCATGTTCTTCATATAGAGAGTCTCCTGAGTTATCACTTTCATATACTAGTGGGAATTTTCATTATAGAACTTGGCTTGTATATTCCGATGATGGGCTTCCTCAAATGCCCGAGGTCTTCATGAGCAAGCAAGTTGGATGCACACCCACTTAGTTTCAGTTTGAGCTTTCATACACTTATATCTCTAGTACATCCATTGCATGGCAATCCCTACTCCTCGCATTGACATCAATTGATGGGCATCTCCATAGCCCATTGATTAGCCACGTCGATGTGAGACTTTCTCCCTTTTTGTCTTCTCCACATAACCCCCATCATCATATTCTATTCCACCTATAGTGCTATATCCATGGCTTGCGCTCATGTATTGCGTGAGGGTTGAAAAAGCTGAAGCACGTTAAAAGTATGAACCAATTGCTCGGCTTGTCATCGGGGTTGTGCATGATGTGAATATCTTGTGTGGTGAAGATGGAGCATAGCCATACTGTCGTGGAATCGTCACGGCAGATGTCCTCGTGCTAGGACTTAGTCGTGGAGCCATCGCAGCTAGGAAGCTTGAAGGGGTTAATGCGGGACAAGGAACACGAGGGTTTATACTGGTTCGGCCCCTTACGGTGAAGGTAAAAGCCTACGTCCAGTTTGAGGTGGTATTGATTAGGGTTACAATCACCGGGGAGCTAAACTGCTATGCCCGGCTTTCGATGAGATTGTTCTCTGCCTTAAACTGCTGCCGGGTCGTCCCTCTATATAGGGAGGCGGATGCCCTGCAGCTCTCAGAGTCCCGGCCGGCTCATAAGAGTGTCCGGCTCGGACTCTCAACTATTCTTGCCTTACACTACAAGTTCTACCATAATAATGATTGTAACTACGGGCCTTAAGCCATATCCGGGTCTTAAGCCCATCTTTGGCCCACCGTATTTAAGCTTGGCGCCGGGCTTCTGGCAATGACCATATGAATACCCCGGCCCCTCCTGGCGGGTGACTCTAAGGTCTATATCCTCAACATTAGGCCCCAGATTGATTTGAGCCGGCTCATGTCAATCTTCCATTCCTTTAACAGGAAACCTCCGGCTTACAATTATGTGAAGGCCATAACCCGGCGTGACGTCATCCTCTGGACTCCGGATAATCCGCTGTGACATCATCTTCCATTAAGCCCGTTTTGTACTCCGCCAGATCCGCAACGGATCTTTACCTTTACTGTCATCCCGAGAATCGAGGCGTTTCGTGGGGAGATAACCACGCCCTGGTCTCCTTGGTTCTCGCGCCCACTTATGAGTTCGCCTTATAAATAGGCCGGCCCGACGGGCTCTCAGCCACTTCTCTCTCCATCTTCTTCCTCGCGCCACTGCTCCTCTGCCCGAGCTCTGCTACCGCCGCCGCCGTCGCGCCCCCGGTCTTCGTCAACCTTGGCCGCTGCATCACCCTGACTCGGTCCAGACAAACGGCGGCAAACTCCGCTCCTCTTCAACTCCGGTGAGTCCTCACCACTCCATAGGGCAGATCCGCACTAGGGCTCGAGTAGTTCGTCCGTGTTCTTCGTAGTTCATCACGGGCCTCAGTAGATTTGATTTTTACTGCCTCCTTTTGATCTTAGACTTGCATAGAACCATTGCGGTGACTGTTTAGCACCCATTTTACATGCGAGCAGCTCTCTTTTTACTGCACAAGAACCTTGTTCGGGCCCAAGAACTTCTCCAGTGTCTGTTTCTAGGTCTAGAAACTTTTCTTTTGCCCGACTGTTTTGATCCAAAAAATTTACTGCGATGTGTGAAACCTGTTTTACCACACTTAGTAAAAATTGCAATCATTGAATCTCGGCGGTTTACAGTTCCGGTTTAAAGAAACCACGCGCCGTAGAACCGTCCGGCTTAAAGAAAGCCATGCGCCATAAAAATTGCCGGCTTAGCTGTGATAAGGCCTGTAGACAATCAAATTACTCTCAATCCCTCGGCGGCTTAAATAGCCCGATGCACTTAAGTGTATACCATTAGTCCCCTTCATAAGCCGCCACCTTGACATTGAACTGTAGATTTCTTCCGGCTCATAATTAACCCGGACATTTTTCCTTTTATCATAGACTGCCGACTTTCACCATGCCTCCCAAAGCTCCCAAAGCCTCCATCACTTGCAACTGGATGAGGTCCAATGTCACCAGCGAGACACTAGCAGATTTTGTTAAGTCCGGATACCTGCCCAAGAAGGACGTCATGTCCTACCGTGCCCCCGACCCATCAGAAGAGAGACCACAACCAAAGGACGGGGAGGTAGTGATTTTTGCAGATCATATGAGCCGGGGCTTCGCACCGCCCGGCTCAAAGTTTTTTAGAGACGTTCTAAACTTCTTCGATTTGCGGCCTCAAGACATAGGACCCAACTCAGTGTCCAACATCTGCAACTTCCAAGTGTTCTGCGAGGTTTACCATGGAGAAGAACCTAGTCTGCTGCTCTTCAGAGAGCTTTTTTACTTGAACCGTCAGAATGAGTGCGCCAATGGGCCAAGTCTGGAGTTAGGTGGCATCTCCATCCAGCGGCGTAGGGACTGCCTTTTCCCTTACGCAGAGCCGCCCAGCCACCCCAAGGACTGGAATCTGACGTGGTTTTACTGCCAAGACACGTCGCCGACTGACGAGAGTCCGTTGCCTGGCTTTTGCCCCTCGCGTCTGGAGCCGACTCACCCACTGTCAGACAAGCTGACTCAAGCGGAGCGCCAACCGCTGCTCCCCACTATCAACAAGATCAAGGCTCTCCTGGGCAATGGTCTGAATGGAATCGACCTGGTCCGGGTCTGGATCTCATGGCGGGTGATCCCATTGAGCCGCCGCCCCGGCTTAATGTGTGAGTACACGGGCCGAAAAGATGACCCTCAGAGACACAGCCGCAATGATCTTCCTGAAGACGTTGCAGAGGAGATGACCAAGGCTCTTTTAAACGAGAGCCTGGCAGACTGCGGAAGGACCGGGTTAGCCCCCTTCTGCAAGACCAACCCAGCCCCAGCGGTAAGCCGCCAATCTGAACATCCTATCTTCTTCTGTACATGACTTTCATCTGAATTGTTTTAAGAAAACCTCATTGCATTTTTCAGGCTGATGATAAGTTCTGGCGGGTCAAATACGACCATGAAGCGGCCAAGAAGGCCAGGAAGGCGAAGAAAGCCGCCAAGAAAGCCGCCCCTCGCAAGAAAGGAAGCAGGCCTACTGCTTCAGAGCTGATGCAATTAAGCGACAGCTCCGAGTCAGAGGTAACCCCTGAGCCTTTAAATCCCTGTTGTATTTGTTGTTTGTTGCTGTCCACCTTATCAATACTTGCTCATTGACAGGATGACACCGGCGCAAGTAACCCGGTGGTTGAAGAGGTAATGTCACTTTCCTCCGACTCGGAGCCCTTGCCAAAGCTGAAAGTCCGAAGGGTAACCCGGAAAGTAAGCTTTTCACATCCTTTAGCTTACCAAGATCCTCAATTTATTTTGAAGCGACAGGTTCATGAAAGCCGGCGTCACACCCGGACCAACAAGGACACTGACCTCTCCTCCGGGTTACCTGACGCATCAAGGAAACGCCGAACTGAGGTTATTTCCCACTTGTACCCTTTTCATCCGTTGGCAGGTGTTATCCGTCAGCCACTCAATTCTTCTGACTCCAATTATCAGGAGACCTCCCCCTCTTCGGGCGACTCTATGCAGTCGAGTCTTCCGGCTTTCAAAACCGTGCCCGGGTAATGATAACCCTCTTATATTTGTTCTGGTTCTTGCTCATATTTTTTATACTAACCTTTGTTGTTCTTTCAGTGCCCAGGCAAAGCTCACCAAGAGGGCGAAGAAAACCAAGTCGGCCGAAGAGCCGGATTTGCCTGAGCCGGAGGTGACGGTCCAAGAACCGCCAGCCGCCTCCGCCCCCGAAGCCACCACTCCAATGGACACGGCACCTGTAGAAGCTTCTGCTGACCCGGAGGCCTCCGGCTCGGCTCAACCAACAAAAGACCCGGACGTGGTAATCACCCGGACGGCATTTGTTGAGCCGGGGAGACCTACCACACTGGCTAAGTGCTCCGCTAAGGGGGAGTTGCTGCAGCCCCACCGGGTGAACCTGGACCTCTCCGACCACACCAACCTGAGCATTGGAGAGCTCGTCTCTGGCTACATCAGCCAAGTGCACAAGAGCCGGGACGCAGAGGTTGCCATGGTGAACCAGATCCAGCAAAAATCTGAGGTATCCTTCTGCTATCCTCTTACTTACTGCATAGTTACCTTTATCATGCTAGCCCCCAAGTCGATGACTTATGATTAAGTATGTTGTAGACTTAGGTTCCGGCTTACTCAGTTGAACCGGCAATTTGTAGATAGATACGTTCAATATGCATTAGCCCCCAAGTGCCAAGTGTCTTTGCTTGGAAAACGCTTGGGACTTAAAATTTATATAGTAACTGTTCACGTCATAACCCGAAAATGTATGCAGGCTGCTGGCAAGAAGCTAGAGGCTGACATGGCTGATCTCAAGAGCCGGCTGCAGATGCAAGAGATGGAGACCCGGAAGGCAAATGCCAAATTTGTGTCTAGCATCGCCGCTCAAGAGAAACTGAAGACAGAGTTTGACGCTGAGCGGAAGGCGTGGGCCGAAGAGAAAGCCGCATTGGTGAACCGGGCTGAACAGGCGGAGAAGACTCTCTCCGAGAAAACCGCCGAGCTCTCCGGCCTAAAGCGCCAGGTGTCCCAGATGGTGGCCGCAATCTTCGGTAAGTCGCCTCCCCGGCTTTCATCAAGTTGAGAATCTTTATACCTCATAATTCCTCCTTGTCGGCGGCTTATCCGATTCTGTTTAAACAGGTCCCAGAAGTGCCAACCTCAACCAGAGCGTGGTAACCAAGCTGAAGGCCGTGTATACCCTGGTGGAGCAGCTCTACACCGGGTCACAGCGTGCCTTAGCTGTGGTGGCCCTATCCAACGAGGTGCCGACTCACCTGGCGGAAGTCCTCCGCCGTCTCGCCGTTCTGCCTCAGCGGATCCAAGAGCTGCGACGGGCCTCTGCGAGAGCCGGAGCAATCGCTGCACTGAGCCGGGCCAAGGCGTTCTTGCCAGAGCTAGACCCGGCGGACATCGCCCTCGGCTACCCAAGCCTGAAGGAAGATGGCACCGCCTTTGATCAGAAGGACTTCGCAGCTTGCGTGAAGACTGTACGCCCGGTGGCCACTCTTATTGGCAACGACACAGATCTGACCAAGTACCAGCCGGGTTATAACGCAGAAAATCAGAGGATTCCAACCCCTCGCTATGAAGCTCTGAGTTTAATTCCGCCGGCTCGTCAGCACACCTTTGCCCCAGAGATTGACCCGGCCGGGTTAATTGACGAGGAAGCCCAATTCGAGGCGCTGAGTGGCATCGACTGGAAGTCGTCGACCTTCCAGACCTTGGGGACAGCCGGAGGAGAAGAAAGAGACGAGCCGGAGACATCAACCCAACAAGTGTCGTAATTCTGCTGGCGGTTTACCAAACAATGCCTCACCCTTTTGGACTCAACGAGTCTTGTAATAGAGTAGGACCAACACTTTATCTTTGCCGTGCCATCGTGCACGCCTTAAATGCTTGAAGTTTTTATTGAAGTTGTCTCCTTTATATTTCTCCGGGTCATTCATTCTCCTTAGTCTCAAATATTTGTCTTTAACTATCCTGCATAGAAAGACGAATCACAAGTCTCCAGGCGGCTTGTCGCCCTGAGAATCATATGTTTGAGATGTATAACCCGGAATATGAATCAAAAAAGACTGGTCCTCAATTACATCCTTAATACAGCCGTAATAACACACTTAGCGGCCTGCAAGCATTCTTCCGGTTTAGATAACCCGAATAATAAGGTTGGTACCTTAATTCTGATTTACTTGTCTTAATGACACCCATTGTGTTCAACTAACACTGTAAACAAAGTTAAGCCGGCAAAGTAAGACCCGGCCGTACACACTTTGAAATAATCAGAAGAAACTTGCTATGAAACAGAAGAACTTAGGGGCTTCCGGTTCGAATACGACCAGAGACCCGGCCCAAAGGGGTTATGCTAGGATTCGAATACGATCATGTAGCCCCCAGTGGGTGTGGCGATGCCAATCAAGAGGGTATCGACAGCTATGTTCTCTTTGGTTCGAATACGACCCATGTTTGAACAGGAAGCCCCCAAATGACTTTAAGAATTGTTTAACGACGCTGATCCGAATACGATCCACGTCGGTTCTCAAAGGGGTTAAACTAAGATTCAAATATGATCAAAGAAAACTCCCCACTGAGCTCGGCACTTTGCCAATCAAATGGGTATCGACAGCTGTGTTCTCTTTGGTTCGAATACGACCTATGTTTGAACAGGAAGCCCCCAAGTGACCTTATCGCCTACGGCTAGATTCGAATACGATCATAAGCCGGATCCTCCTTCAAGTTATCATGTAATCTGGCAATGAAAACAAGACGTGCACATTTGGAGGAGAAAAAAGGACAGAGGTCCTCCTTTATTGCTTATCATAATATATACATGGTTTAGAGAAGTATGTACATCATGAGAGCCGGTGGCTCAAGTGTAGTAAGGCCGAAGCTGAGCTATGTTCCACGGCCGTCGGGTCTCTTCCTCCGACTTACGTGAATCTTTGTGCTCCCGAATGTCAATGAGGTAATATGACCCGTTGTGCAAATTCTTGCTGACCACAAAGGGCCCTTCCCAAGGTGGGGATAGCTTGTGTGCATCTGTTTGATCCTGGATGAGCTGGAGCATGAGATCACCTTCCTGGAAGACCCGGGATTTAACCCGGCGGCTATGATAACGGCGCAGGTCCTGTTGGTAAATTGCTGAACGGGCTGCCGCCTCATCACGCTGTTCGTCCAACAAGTCAAGAGCGTCCCGGCGCGCCTGTTCATTATCCGCCTCAACGTAAGCCGCCACTCGAGGTGAGTCATGACGGATGTCACTGGGGAGGACTGCTTCTGCCCCATAAACCATGAAGAAAGGCGTAAAACCTGTAGACCTGTTAGGAGTAGTGTTGATGCTCCATAACACGGAGGGCAACTCCTCCACCCAACAACCCGGCGTCCGTTGCAAAGGGACCAAAAGCCGGGGCTTGATGCCCTTCAGAATCTCCTGATTAGCTCTCTCAGCTTGACCATTGGATTGAGGATGAGCCACTGAGGAAACATCAAGTCGGATATGCTCTCGTTGACAAAACTCTTCCATGGCACCTTTGGAGAGATTGGTGCCATTGTCAGTTATAATGCTGTGTGGAAAACCAAAGCGAAAGATGACCTTTTTCATAAACTGAACCGCCGTGGCTGCATCACACTTGCTAACTGGCTCCGCTTCAACCCATTTGGTGAACTTGTCAACTGCCACCAAAAGGTGGGTCTTCTTATCCTTGGATCTTTTGAAAGGCCCGACCATATCCAGCCCCCAGACCGCAAAGGGCCAAGTAATTGGGATCATCCTCAGCTCTTGAGCCGGTACATGAGCCCGTCGCAAGAACCTTTGGCAACCATCACACTTACTGACCAAGTCCTCCGCATCAGCATGAGCCGTCAACCAATAAAAACCATGATGAAAAGCCTTGGCCACAAGGGACTTTGAGCCGGTGTGATGGCCACAATCCCCTTCATGGATCTCACGCAAGATCTCTTGCCCTTCCTCGGGGGAAACACAACGCTGAAACGCTCCCGTAACACTGCGGTGGTGTAGCTCACCATTGATAATAATCATCGATTTAGCCCGCCGGGTTATTTGCCTGGCCAAAGTTTCATCCTCAGGCAATTCGCCCCGGGTCATGTAAGTCAGATAGGGCATTGTCCAGTCTGGTATGATATGGAGAGCCGCCACCAGCCGTGCCTCCGGGTCGGGGACAGCCAAGTTTTCCTCTGTAGGCAACTTAACAGAAGGATTATACAGGACATCCAGGAAAGTATTAGGCGGCACCGGCTTTCGCTGAGAGCCTAGCCGGCTTAAAGCATCAGCCGCCTCGTTCTTCCTGCGATCAATGTGCTCTACTTGGTAACCCTGAAAGTGCCCAGCAATGGCATCAACTTCGCGGCGATAAGCTGCCATGAGAGGGTCCTTAGAGTCCCACTTGCCTGATACTTGCTGAGCCACCAAGTCCGAGTCACCAAAACACCTTACCCGGCTCAAGCTCATCTCCTTAGCCATCCGAAGACCGTGGAGCAAGGCCTCGTACTCAGCCGCATTGTTAGTGCAAGGAAACATCAACTGTAGCACATAATGGAACTTGTCACCTTTAGGGGAAGCCAATACAACTCCAGCCCCCGAGCCCTCCAACTGCCTGGACCCATCGAAGTGAATAGTCCAATACGTGTTATCCGGCTTCTGCTCAGGCACCTGTGACTCTGTCCAATCATTGATGAAATCCACTAGGGCCTGAGACTTAACAGCAGTGTGTGGCACATATTTGAGACCATGAGGTCCGAGCTCGATAGCCCACTTAGCCACTCTTCCTGTGGCCTCTATTTTGAATGATATCACCAAGAGGGGCAGAACTGACCACGGTTATGGGATGACCCTGGAAATAATGCTTAAGCTTCCGGCTTGCCATGAACACACCATAAACAAGCTTCTGCCAATGCGGGTACCGCTGTTTGGACTCGATAAGCACTTCGCTGACATAATAAACCGGCCGCTGAACCGGATGCTCCTTACCCTCTTCCTTGCGTTCCACCACCACAGCCACACTGACGACTCGTGCGTTAGCAGCCACATACAACAATAAGGGCTCCCTATCAACCGGAGCTGCAAGGACTGGGGGCTCTGCCAGCTGCTTCTTCAAATCCTCAAAGGCAGTATTAGCTGCATCATTCCAGACAAAGTTATCAGTTTTCTTCATCAACTGATATAATGGCATGGCCTTCTCACCCAAACGGCTTATAAACCGGCTTAAAGCAGCAATGCGACCCGCCAAACGCTGAACATCATTTATACACGCCGGCTTAGCTAGGGAGGTGATGGCCTTGATCTTCTCCGGGTTAGCTTCAATGCCTCTGTCAGAAACTAAGAAACCCAAGAGTTTGCCTGCGGGAACACCAAAAACACACTTGGCCGGGTTAAGCATCATCTTGTAGACCCGGAGATTATCAAAGGTTTCCCTTAAATCATCTATCAAGGTTTCCTCCTTTATGGACTTGACCACAATATCGTCCACATAAGCGTGAACATTGCGCCCGATCTGTTTATGAAGACAGTTCTGTACACAACGCTGGTAAGTCGCCTGTGCACACTTGAGTCCAAAGGGCATAGATACATAGCAGAAAGCTCCAAAGGGAGTGAAAAACGCCGTCTTCTCCTGGTCCTTAACTGCCATTTTAATCTGATGATATCCGGAATAAGCATCCAAGAAACTTAAGCGCGCACAACCTGCCGTAGCATCAATAATTTGATCAATACGGGGGAGGGCAAAAGGATCAGCCGGACACGCCTTGTTTAAGTCCGTATAATCCACACACATCCGCCAGGTGCCGTTCTTCTTGACTACGAGCACCGGGTTAGCCAACCACTCTGGGTGAAAAACTTCAACAATAAATCCGGCCGCCAAGAGCCGGGCCACCTCTTCGCCAATGGCTTTCCGCCTCTCTTCATTAAACCGCCGAAGGAACTGCCTGATCGGCTTAAATTTTGGATCAACATTGAGAGTGTGCTCAGCGAGTTCTCTAGGTACACCTGGCATGTCAGAAGGTTTCCATGCGAAGATGTCCCTATTCTCACGGATGAACTCGATGAGCACGCTTTCCTATTTTGGATCCAGATTGGCACTGATGCTGAATTGCTGAGATGAGTCTCCTGGAACAAAATCAACAAGTTTAGTCTCATCAGCCGACTTAAATTTCATTGCCGGCTCATGCTCCGTAGTCGGATTTTTCAGAGAGGTCATATCTGTTGGGTCAACGTTGTCTTTGTAAAACTTCAACTCCTCTGTTGCACAAACAGATTCTGCATAAGCCGCATCGCCTTCCTCACATTCCAAGGCCACCTTCCGGCTGCCGTGAACCGTAATGGTCCCATTATGACCCGGCATCTTGAGCTGCAAGTAAACATAACACGGCCGTGCCATGAACTTGGCGTAAGCCGGCCGCCCAAATATAGCATGATACGGACTTCTTATCTTGACCACCTCAAAGGTCAATTTCTCCACCCTGTAGTTGTTCTCATCTCCAAAGGCCACTTCCAACTCGATCTTGCCGACTGGATAAGCCGACTTACCAGGTACCACACCATGGAAGATAGTGTTTGACTGGCTGAGGTTCTTATCAACCAACCCCATACGGCGAAAAGTCTCATAATAGAGGATGTTGATGCTGCTGCCTCCATCCATGAGCACCTTAGTGAACTTGTATCCTCCCACCTGAGGAGCCACCACCAGGGCCAAGTGACCTGGATTATCTACCCGGGGAGGGTGATCCTCCCTACTCCACACTATAGGTTGCTCTGACCACCGCAAGTAGCGTGGAATCGCCGGCTCAACAGCGTTCACAGCCCTCTTATGAAGCTTCTGATCTCGCTTACACAGACTGGTGGTAAACACATGATACTGCCCACCGCTAAGCTGCTTTGGATTGGTCTGATAACCTCCCTGCTGCTGTTGGTGACCCTGGCCAGACTGCTGATTAAAGCCCCCTTGACCGTTCTGAGGGTTAGAATTTGAGCCGCCGCCCGGGCCATGAAAGCCGTCGGCGCCTGAGCCACCGCCCGGGCCATTGTAACTCTTGAAGGCCTTCATGATTGCACAATCCTTGCACAGATGAGTCGCTGGCTTCTCTCTAGAGCCATGCCTTGGACAAGGCTCATTCAACAGTTGCTCCAGTGTCGGGCCTGACCCGCCGCCTCGGGGAGGGGGCCTCCCCTTGCGTCGCTGGTTATTACCTTGTGAGCTGGCGTTGGCTACAAACTCTAGGCTGCCATCGGCCTTGCGCTTGCCTCCTCCTTGGTTCCCCGGGTTATGCTGAGGACCCTTGCCATTGCCATTCTTCTTTCCCTTCCCTGCCCTTTCATCATCTGATGGGGGATCCTTGGTACCATCGGAATCGGCGTACTTGACAAGAGCCGCCATTAGCGTACCCATATCACTGCAGTCGCGCTTAAGCCGCCCGAGTTTCATCTTCAGGGGCACGAAGCGACAATTCTGTTCCAACATTAAGACCGCAGAGCCGGCATCCATCTTATCTGATGAATGTATGATCTCCTTGACCCGGCGAACCCAGTGAGTCATGGATTCACCCTCCTGCTGCTTACAGTTAGTCAAATCTACAATTGACATTGACTGCCTACAGGTATCTTTGAAGTTTTGAATGAACCGGGCTTTTAGCTCAGCCCAAGACCCGATGGAATTCGGTGGTAGCCCTTTCAACCAAGTGCGGGCAGTCCCATCTAACATCATGGTGAAATACTTAGCCATGGCCGCCTCACTGACCTCCAGCAGCTCCATAGCCATCTCATAACTCTCGATCCAGGCTGCAGGCTGTAAGTCTGCTGTGTAATTAGGCACCTTCCTAGGGCCTTTGAAGTCCTTGGGTAGACGCTCATTGCAGATGGCTGGTACCAAACAAGGGACACCCCCAGTCCTGGTAGGGATACCCACATCGACGGAAGTCATCGAATAAGCCGGGGGGGTCTGGTAAGCCGTCAATTGAGGCACCTGCTCCGCCTCTTGCCGCGCTCTGTTCTGGTCCGCTGCGTGAAAGGCTCCGTTATGAACCGGGCCATAGCCAAGGGGCGGGTCATGGCGTCGGACGTTACTTGAGCCGGTCGCTGAGACCATGTGCCTGCTGTAACTCGGGCTCTGACCTGGGCGAGGGGTCGAGTGGATCCTGTCCCGGCTATAGGAGTACGCCTCTTGCTGCGCCAGTGCTGTCTGAAGGAGTTCCCTGACCCAGCGGGTTTCAATAGCCGTCGGAGAGTCGCCATCGACTGGGAGAGCCGCCAGCCGTGCTGCCGCGGCGACCATGTTCTCCAGTGGGTTATTATAGTGACCCGGGGGTATTGGCACATAGTGAGGCGGGGCTGGGGGCACCTGGGGAGGCCCCATTACTTGTGGCTGAATAGGGGTCCCAGACCCGGGCACTATGACCCCTGGCGGGTTACTAGATCCTGCACCCGGCGTGTTGAAGAGGTTTCGTGGATCATAAACCGGAGGGAGTCGAGATTGGGCCTTTTGATGCCTCCTTCTCATGACCTCATTGGACGCGTTCTGATCCATCGTGAGTTGGAAGGACTGCGCCTGGATCAACTGAGTTTGGGCATCGAGAGCCACCCTCTCCGCAGCCATCCTGATCCCTTCCGCTGCCAGATCCTCCTTAGCTTTCACTAGATCCAACTTTAACTGTGCCACCTCCGCATCATGCTAAGCTTGATCCGCCGGGTCAACCATGGCGGTTAACAGGGCAGTCATCTTGTCCGTAAGATCCATCAGCACCTGAGCCGGGGAAGGCACCGGGTTTCCTGCTCCAGCAGTGGGGTTCTGAACAGGCTGTGCCCCGGCCATAAAGACTCCAACCTGACTTGGCGGCTCAAACGGGTCCGGAATACTGTCACCATCGGAACAACCCATGAGCCTGCCATCTTGAAGTTGATACAACGAGTTTGACTCATTGGTGGCCGACTCGCCGTCAGAGCCGGCGGCCGTCTCATCACCAGATCCAGAACGATCAGAGAGTCCTCCATGGATGCACCCCACAAAAGCATGCCTTAAGGCAGGCCGGGCCCGGGCGGGTCGTGCACGCTGAGCCGTCTCGACGAGATCGGCGCAGAGACCTGGCTCAGGGCCCGGCTCACCAATCTTGCCAATGAAGACATGAATTCCGCCGAAGGGGACCCGGCACCCGTACTCAATTGAGCCGGCGTCGGGGCCCCAGTTTGCATCGTCGATGTAGAGCTTGCCGCGACGACTCTTGGTCATCCGGCCCACAGCGTATCCCTTGAGCCCTTCGAAGCTGCCCTTCAAGAACTCAAATCCACCGTGCGCTGGCCCCACGGTGGGCGCCAACTGTCGTGGAATCGTCACGGCAGATGTCCTCGTGCTAGGACTTAGTCATGGAGCCATCGCAGCTAGGAAGCTTGAAGGGGTTAATGCGGGACAAGGAACACGAGGGTTTATACTGGTTCTGCCCCTTACGGTGAAGGTAAAAGCCTACGTCTAGTTTGAGGTGGTATTGATTAGGGTTACAATCACCGGGGAGCTAAACTGCTATGCCCGGCTTTCGATGAGATTGTTCTCTGCCTTAAACTGCTTCCGGGTCGTCCCTCTATATAGGGAGGCGGACGCCCTGCAGCTCTCAGAGTCCCGGCCGGCTCATAAGAGTGTCCGGCTCGGACTCTCAACTATTCTTGCCTTACACTACAAGTTCTACCATAATAATTATTGTAACTACGGGCCTTAAGCCATATACGGGTCTTAAGCCCATCTTTGGCCCACCGTCTTTAAGCTTGGCGCCGGGCTTCTGGAATGACCATATGAATACCCCGGCCCCTCCTGGCGGGTGACTCTAAGGTCTATATCCTCAACACATACCATATGATTTTGTAGGGATAAATTTCCTTGGCCATGTTATTTTGAAAAGACATGATTGCTTTATTAGTATGCTTGAAGTATTATTGTCTTAATATCAAATGATAGACTATTGCTTTGAATCACTCATGTCTTAATATTCATGCCATGATTAGATTATGTTATCAAGATTATGCTAGGTAGCATTCCACATCAAAAATTATTTTTTTTATCATTTACCTACTCGAGGACGAGCAGGAATTAAGCTTGGGGATGCTGATACGTCTCCGTCGTATCAATAATTTTTTATTGTTCCATGCCAATATTCTACAACTTTAATATACTTTTGGCAACTTTTATACTAATTTTGGGACTAACATATTGATCAAGTGCCCAGTGGCAGTTCCTGTTTGTTGCATATTTTTTGTTTCGCAGAAAATCCATATCAAACGGAGTCCAAACGGGATAAAAACTGACAGAGATTTTTTTTTTGGAATATTTGTGATTTTTGGAAAGAAGAATCAACGCGATACGATGCCCGAGGGGGCCACGAGGCAGGGGGCGCGCCCCAGGGGGTCAGGCGCGCCCTGGACCCTTGTGGCCACCCTGTAAGGCGGTTGGAGCCCTTCTTTCGCCGCAAGAAAGCTAATTTCCGGATAGAGATCGTGTCCAAAATTCAGCCCAGTCGGAGTTACGGATCTCCGGTTATAAAAGAAACGGTGAAAGGCCAGATCTGAGAGCGCAGAAACAGAGAGACAGATCCAATCTCGGAGGGGCTCTCACCCCTCCCACGCCATGGAGACCATGGACCAGAGGGGAAACCCTTCTCCCATCTAGGGATAAGGTCAAGGAACAAGAAGAAGGAGGGGGGCTCTCTCCCCCTTGCTTCCGGTGGCGCCGGAACGCCGCCGGGGCCATCATCATCACCGCGATCTACACCAACACCTCCGTCATCTTCACCAACATCTCCATCACCTTCCCCCATCTATCTACAGCGGTCCACTCTCCCACAACCCGCTGTACCCTCTACTTGAACATGGTGCTTTATGCTTCATATTATTATCCAATGATGTGTTGCCATCCTATGATGTCTGAGTAGATTTTCGTTGTCCTATCGATAATTGATGAATTGCTATGATTGGTTTAATTTGCTTGTGGTTATGTTGCTGTCCTTTGGTGCCCATCATATGAGCGCGCGCGTGGATCACACCATAGGGTTAGTTGTATGTTGATAGGACTATGTATTGGAGGGCAAGAGTGACAGAAGCTTCAACCTAGCATAGAAATTGATGCATACAGGATTGAAGGGGGACCAATATATCTTAATGCTATGGTTGGGTTTTACCTTAATGAACATTAGTAGTTATGGATGCTTGCTAATAGTTCCAATCATAAGTGCATAGAATTCCAAGTCAGGGATGACATGCTAGCAGTGGCCTCTCCCACATAAAACTTGATATCGGTCTAGTAAACTAGTCAATTGCTTAGGGACAATTTCACAACTCCTGCCACCACTTTTCCACACTCGCTATACTAACTTTATTGTGCCTTTATCTAAACAGCCCCTAGTTTTTAGTTACGCGCTCTTTATTATCTTGCAAACCTATCCAAAAACACCTACAAAGTACTTCTAGTTTCATACTTTTTCTAGGTAAAGTGAACGTTAAGCGTGCGTAGAGTTGTATCGGTGGTCGATAGAACTTGAGGGAATATTTGTTCTACCTTTAGCTCCTCGTTGGGTTCGACACTCTTACTTATCGAAAGAGGCTACAATTGATCCCCTATACTTGTGGGTTATCAAGTGCGTCCTTATTACGCGGAAAATAATTATTCCTCCACCTGACAGCAGGGACCCACCGGACGGGCCATCGTATTTCGTGAAAAAAGTCCCCCCCCTAATTGCTGGGACCCACCAGCTACATCTTCGCATGAAAGGAAGTGCGTCCATATTACGGGCAAAAAAATGATTCACCCCCCTGACTGCTGGGACCCACCAGCTACATCTTCGCACACAAGGAAGTTCCTGACAGTCGGGACCCACCTGGTCGAAGCGTACGTAGCGTTGTCATTCTGGTCGCGAACGTGTACGTACATACTAGTCGACGTAGAGGCGCGCACGTGTTGTAGTAGAGGCGCGCACGTGTCGTAGATGAGGCGCGCATGTAGCATGTACACGTACATATAGCGGCCAGGGTGCAAGAAAGTAAATACGGCCACGTACGTACATACGGGTGGGTTCTCGAACGCCTACTCGCGCATACGTACGGCCAGGGCTCGTGTACATGGCTGGGTCGGAACGGAGAAACAGCGTCGTCGTCGTGTTCATGGGGAGGCAACCGGCTGGGTCGGAACGGAATGCATCGTCGTGTTCATCAGGAGCCAACCGGCTTGGACGAAACAGCCGATGGAAACGAGGCCTGGCGTACCACAGAATGGAGGAAACGGCCTTGTGTTCGACCAGCCACGGTCGAAACGGGATCCTGTTCATCGGGAGGGGTCTGGCGTACCATGATGAACCACAAGTATAGGGGATCTATCGTAGTCCTTTCGATAAGTAAGAGTGTCGAACCCAACGAGGAGCAGAAGGAAATGATAAACGGTTTTCAGCAAGGTATTCTCTGCAAGCACTGAAATTATAGGTAACAGATAGTTTTGTGATAAGATAATTTGTAACGAGCAACAAGTAACAAAAGTAAATGAAGTGCAGCAAGGTGGCCCAATCCTTTTTGTAGCAAAGGACATGCCTGGACAAACTCTTATATAAAGAAAAGTGCTCCTGAGGACACTGGGAATTATCGTCAAGCTAGTTTTCATCACGTTCATATGATTCGCGTTCGGTACTTTGATAATTTGATATGTGGGTGGACCGGTGCTTGGGTGCTGTCCTTACTTGGACAAGCATCCCACTTATGATTAACTCCTATTGCAAGCATCCGCAACAACAAAAGAAGTATTAACGTAAACCTAACCATAGCATGAAACATATGGATCCAAATCAGCCCCTTACGAAGCAACGCATAAACTAGGGTTTAAGCTTCTGTCACTCTAGCAACCCATCATCTACTTATTACTTCCCAATGCCTTCTCTAGGCCCAAATAATGGTGAAGTGTCATGTAGTCGACGTTCACATAACACCACTAGAGGAGAGACAACATACATCTCATCAAAATATCGAACGAATACCAAATTCACATGACTACTAATAGCAAGACTTCTCCCATGTCTTCAGGAACAAACGTAACTACTCACAAAGCATATTCATGTTCATAATCAGAGGAGTATTAATATGCATATAGGATCTGAACATCTGATCTTCCACCAAATAAACCAACTAGCATCAACTACAAGGAGTAATCAACACTACTAGCAACCTACAGGTACCAATCCCAGACTTGGAGACAAGAATTGGATACAAGAGATGAACTAGGGTTTGAGAGGAGATGGTGCTGGTGAAGATGTTGATGGAGATTGGGCCCCTCCCGATGAGAGGAGAGTTGGTGATGACGATGGCGATGATTTCCCCCTCCCGGAGGGAAGTGTCCCCGGCAGAACAGCTCTGCCGAAGCCCTAGATTGGTTCCGCCAAGGTTCCGCCTCGTGGCGGCGGAGTCTCGTCCCGAAAGCTTGCTTATGATTTTTCTTCGGACGAAAGACTTCATATAGCAGAAGATGGGCACCGGAGGGCCAACAGGGGGCCCACGAGGCAGGGGGGCGCCCAGGGGGGTTGGGCGCACCCCCACCCTCGTGGCCAGGGTGTGGGCCCCCTCTGGTATTTCTTCCGCTCAGTATTTTTCATTATTTCCAAAAACAACTTCCGTGGAGTTTTAGGACTTTTGGAGTTGTGCGGAATAGGTTTCTAATATTTGCTCCTTTTCCAGCCCAGAATTCTAGCTGCCGGCATTCTCCCTCCTTATGTAAACCTTGTAAAATAAGAGAGAATAGGCATAAGTATTGTGACATAATGTGTAATAACAGCCCATAATGCAATAAATATCGATATAAAAGCATGATGCAAAATGGACGTATCAACTCCCCCAAGCTTAGACCTCGCTTGTCCTCAAGCGGAAGCCGATAACGATAAATATGTCCACATGTTTAGAGGTAGAGGTGTCGATAAAATAAAATACAGACAAGAAGGCATCATGATTATTCTCATAACAGCAACATATATGGATAATATCATATGATTTCTTATGCTCAAGTAATAATCTATTCACAATGTCAAGTATGAATCAGAAACTTCATTAAGAACCAACAAACTATAATCTCAGTCATTGAAGCAATTGCAATTTATCATAACATAAGAAAGAGTCTATGTAAGAGCTTTTCAGCAAGTCCACATACTCAACTATCATTTAGTCTTTCACAATTGCTAACACTCACGCAATACTTGTGGTTACAGAGTTTTAATCGGACACAGAGAAAGATAGGGGCTTATAGTTTCGCCTCCCAACCTTTTACCTCAAGGGTAATGTCAACAATAATAGTTCATGCTAACTTACATCCAATTAGATATATATGTCTGGATCTTTCCAACACACTGTGCTTGCCAAAGGATAAAATGTAAAAAGGAAAGGTGAAGATCACCATGACTCTTGCATAAGGTAGGAGGTAAATGTAGCAACCAGACCTCAGACAGTCTGATCTCTGTGCATAAGTGTCATCCCTGGATCGGTAATGCTGACACACAGTACTTGAAGGATTTATAACAGAGTAGCAATCACACACTTATTACCTCGTATGTCTCAAAAGAGAACTTATTACAATAAATATGGCTTAAGGCCATCTAATACGATAACAGTGGAAGGCTTGGAAGATAAAGTGAGTCCATCAACTCCAACGGCATCACTGAGTGAAAGACCACGACCTAAGGCTCCTTACTCGTCGTCTGAAAAGTCTGCAACATGATACGTTGCAGCCCAAAAACGGGTCAGCACATGGAATATGCTGGCAATGTAACACAAAAGAGTAATGAATAGAATAATGCTATCACTATATGCATATATGGTTGGTGGAGGCTGTAGGGTTAATATGTTTTGCGAAAAGCCAATTTTCCCTACTGCAAAGGAATATATTTTATTTAACTACAAAGTTTGTTGAAAACATTGAGAAGGTAAACCCCCTCTCAATCCCAATTAAAAAGTAATCACTAATAACCCATCAAATTAAATTAAGTAGTGATGAGATCAACATGATAATCCAAGAACCAGATACTCAAGATGTCCATAACCGGGGACACGGCTAACCATGATTAGTTTGTACACTCTGCAGAGGTTTGTGCACTTTTCCCCACAAGACTCGATATCCTCCGTTGGATTTCTCGCACTACATGGTGTTTGAGAAACGGATGACCGAGACACAGTCTTTCAGAAGCGTTAGCACCTTACGATGGGTAGACCGGTACACCTACATCCCCTACATCTGCTAGTCTACCACTGTACGAGTTCACACAACTTAATCAACTATGCTAGAGCCCATAATAGCTTGTGGCTGCACACAGAAGTTTCTAGCATGAATAATCTTATGATCCCTTTGAGCCTGGGTGGCGGTCCATAGGAGAATCACACGGTACCCCAGGATTTCCAAAAAATACAGGCAATCACTGGAATTCCCCAGGTGCCTCAATCCACCTAGATGTGTATTTAAGTTGCCACCATAAGTTAACCATTAAGTAAACAATCTCATGATCTGTCATGGAATACACTCAAACCCAAACCACGTCTACGAGCATAGCATAGCAATATAAGCATAACGTAGAAGTAACTCCCAGGGTTTGATAATAACAGGTCAATAGGTACTACCTCATCTACTTCCCAAAACCCACAATTTAAATCAGATCCTAACCATGCAATTGTTTGAGGATTGATCTAATGCAATAAAACTGGGTAGAAAAGAAGTATGATCAAAGTGTTACTTGCCTTGCTGATGATCCGCGAAACCTAGAGACTCGTAGTAGCACGCTTCACACTCCGGGTACTCTATCGCAAACAAACAAGCATACAATAAGCAATCAAGCAAAGGCACGAGTAAAACTCAAATAAGAGATCTAACCAGAAAGTTCAACTTAAGAACTCCGGTTTGCAAAAAGAATCAAATCAAACGAAGCAATAAAACTCAAACGGCGAAAGAAACAAGCTTCGTTTACTAATCTGGACTTAAGTCAAATTTTACAGTAGCAAAAACTTGTTTAAGTTGATTAAACAGAAAGAGGGTTTCGAGATGAAACTCTAGGTGTTTGAATCGCCTGATTCCGATAAACGAGCGAAAAGTTATACTAGAACGAAAATCGGATCAGAAATCGCGATCGAAAATAATCGCGGAAAATCCGAGAAAAAGAAAAACTGACGAACAGGCTAAACGGTGAAAACCGTTCGTTAAAACGAACGTACGGACGAACGTCCGCTAAATAAATAAAGCGATAAAATAAACCGAACCGATCTAAATAAAAATGAAACTAGGGTTTACGAAATAAAACCGATCAGTTTTTAAAAAAACGGCGGCTACCTCGAACTCCAGCGGGCGGCGGCTCCGGCGACGGTGGTCGGCAGAGACGGGCGGCGCGGGGCGGCGCGGGCGGCAACGGTGGCGTGCGGCGGCGGCGGCGCTGCGCGCAAGGCGAGGCGGCGGCGGTGGCGGATCGGGCGGCGGCGGGGCTGGTTGGGCTGCGGGGGGGTGCGGGCCGCGGCTTATAAAGGGGCCGGCCCGAGGTCTCCTGGCCGGGTACGGCCCGAAGTCGGTTTGACTTTTTTTCAATAATTCTGATGTGCAGAAAAAGAAAGAAAAGAAATATTAAACAGACTCCAAAAATCCCGAAATAAATTTTCCATGTCCTCTAGAAATAGGCCGGACAAGGTGAACATTTATTTGGGCCTAAAATGCAATTTTGAAAAACGCATATTTTTCCTAATTCAAATAAAAATAGCGACAAAACTCCGAATAAAAAATCTTATTTGATTTGAATATTAAATCTCAGATATTTCTTTATTTTGAGGAAGTCATTTTATCCTCTCTCTTTTATTTTTAATCAAAGAAATATTTCAGAGAAAAATAATTAAAATCAAACGATCCACTTTTCAAAATTCGAGAAAACTCGAATATGAAAATAACAAAATCCCCAACTCTCTCCGTGGGTCCTTGAGTTGCGTAGAATTTCTAGGATCAACCAAAATGCAATAAAAAATATGATATGCAATGATGATCTAATGTGTAACATTCCAAATTGAAAATTTGGGATGTTACAAACCTACCCCCCTTAAGATGAATCTCGCCCTCGAGATTCGGGTTGGCTAGAAAATAGGTGGGAGTGATCCTTCCGTAGGTCTTCCTCTCGTTCCCAAGTGGCTTCATCTTCGGTATTGTGACTCCACTGAACCTTGCAAAACTTGATAACCTTGTTGCGTGTAACTCGGCTGGCAAACTCGAGTATCTTGACTGGTTTCTCCTCATATGTCAGATCGCTATCCAATTGTATCACTTCTAGCGGCACTGTATCTCTCAGAGGAATATCAGCCATCTCCGCGTGGCACTTCTTCAACTGAGAAACATGGAACACATCATGAACTCCGGACAATCCTTCGGGCAATTCCAACTTGTAAGCAACTTCTCCCATACGTTCCAAAACTCTGTATGGTCCCACAAATCGTGGCGCTAACTTTCCCTTAACTCCAAAGCGCTTCACTCCTTGAAGTGGGGATACACAAAGATACACTCTGTCTCCAACTTCGTAAACTGTCTCCTTGCGTTTCGAATCCGCATAACTCTTCTGCCTGGACTGGGCTACCTTGAGTCTATCGCGAATCAGCTTAACCTTCTCTTCAGACTCTTTAATCAAATCTGGTCCAAACAACTGTCGGTCTCCAACTTCGTCCCACAACAACGGTGTTCTGCACCTCCTTCCGTACAGGGCTTCGAAAGGTGCCATCTTCAAACTGGCTTGATAACTGTTGTTATAAGAGAACTCTGCGTAAGGCAAATTATCGTCCCAACTAGATCCATAATCTAACGCACAAGCTCTCAACATGTCCTCCAGAATCTGATTTACTCTTTCAGTCCGTCCATCCGTCTGCAGGTGAAAAGCTGTACTGAACTCTAGTCTGGTTCCCAAAGTTTCATGCAACTGATTCCAAAACTTTGAAGTAAACTGGGTTCCTCTATCTGATACAATGGTCCTCGGAACTCCATGCAGACATACGATCCTGGTCATGTATATCTTTGCCAACTTAGCACTGGTGTAAGTGGTCTTCACTGGGATGAAATGAGCTACTTTCGTCAAACGATCAACTACAACCCATATCGAGTCATAGCCTGAACGAGTCCTGGGTAATCCCATGATAAAATCCATGCCTAGTTTATCCCACTTCCATTCGGGTATCGGCAAGGGTTGTAGCAATCCGGCTTGCTTCTGATGTTCTGCCTTCACTCTCTGACATACATCACAAACTGCTACATACTCCGCAATATCCTTCTTCATTTCGGTCCACCAGAAACTATCCTTCAAATCCAGATACATCTTGGTATTTCCTGGGTGAATCGAATATGGCGAATCATGGGCCTCTTGCAGAATCAACTTCCTGATCTCCTGATCATTCCGCACATATACGCGGTCCTCAAACCATAAGGTATCGTGTTCATCCTCACGAAATCCTTTAGCCTTTCCTTTACTCATCCTTTCCTTTATCTCGGCAATTTCCTTGTCCGTCTTCTGAGCTTCTCTGATCTTATCCATCAAAGTAGACTGAATCTCCAATGCTGCTACGTAGCCTTTTGGAACTATCTCCAAACATAGCTCGCGAAGGTCCTCTGCCAACTCCTTGGGTAACTCTCCGGTCATGAGTGTATTGACATGACTTTTGCGGCTCAACGCATCGGCTACTACGTTAGCCTTTCCTGGATGATAATGCAATCTCATATCATAATCCTTAATGAGCTCTAACCATCTCCTCTGCCTGAGATTCAACTCCTTCTGTGTGAAGATATACTTTAAACTCTTGTGATCTGTGTATACCTCGCAATGGTTTCCGATGAGAAAATGTCTCCATGTCTTCAACGCATGCACTACGGCTGCTAACTCCAAATCATGCGTAGCATAGTTTAACTCATGGGGTTTAAGCTGTCATGAGGCATATGAAACAACGCTTCCCTCCTGCATAAGTACGGCTCCAAGTCCTCGACGTGAAGCATAGCAGTATACTTCATAATCCTTGCGTTGATCTGACAGAATCAACACTGGCGATGTAACCAAGCGTCTCTTCAACTCCTAAAAACTGGCCTCACATTACTCAGTCCATTTGAACTTGGTGTCCTTCTTCAACAACTCCGTCATAGGTTTTGCAATCTTTGAGAAATTCTCAATGAACCTCCGGTAGTATCCTGCGAGTCCAAGAAAACTCCGGATCTCTCCAACTGACGTGGGTGACTCCCAATTTGGCACAGTGACAACCTTGGTGGGGTCTACCGCTATTCCTTCCCCGGATATAACATGTCTAAGAAATCCAACTTCCTTCAGCCAAAACTCACACTTGCTAAACTTGGCGTATAACTGATGTTCTCTTAGCTTCCCAAGTACCAAACGCAAGTGCTCCCTATGTTCTTCTTCATTCTTTGAGTAGACTAGAATATCATCAATGAACACTACGACGAACTTATCCAAAAACTCCATAAACACCTTGTTCATCATGTTCATAAAATAGGCAGGTGCGTTAGTCAGACCAAATGACATAACGGTATACTCATACAGCCCGTACCTCGTTGTAAAAGCTGTCTTAGGTATATCCTGCTCTCGAATCTTCAGCTGGTGATACCCTGATTGCAAATCGATCTTGGAAAACACCTTAGCTCCTTGCAGCTGGTCAAACAAATCATTGATCATCGGCAGTGGGTACTAGTTCTTGATCGTCACTTCATTCAGTCCTCGATAATCAACAACCATCCTTAATGATCCATCCTTCTTCTCCACTAGAAGTACTGGTGATCCCCAAGGTGACAAACTTGGGCGTATATAACCTTTATCCAGTAACTCTTTAATATGCTTCTTAATTTCCTCCAAATCCTTTGCGGGCATTCTGTACGGTCTCTTAGATATTGGCCCTGTGCCTGGCAAAAGCTCAATCAAAAACTCAATGTCTCTATCCGGTGGCATGCCTGGCAACTCTTCTGGAAATACATCCGGAAAATCCTTCACCACTGGTACTTCCTCCTGTACAACTCCTGATAAGGAATTTACCTGAGTCCTATTCGGAACATGCCGGGATACATACTTGATCCTTCTTCCTTCTGGGGTGGTGAGCAAAATCGTCTTACTAGCGCAATCAATGTTTCCTCCATACATTGATAGCCAATCCATACCCAGTATCACATCCAAACCTTGCGACTCCAATATTATCAGATCTGAGGGAAAAACATGCCTACCTATGGTCAATGGCATCTGAAAACATCCATGGCTTGCCATATACTCTGCTCCGGGTGAGGTTACTAGCATGGGTGTCTTAAGAACTCTAGTGGGCAACTTATACTTATCCACAAATCCCCTTGATATGTATGAATGCGATGCACCAGTATCAAAAGTACGACTATAGTAAATGACTTAACCAAAAACTTACCTATTACTGCATCTGGCTGGGCTTCAACCTCCTCCACGTTAACGTGGTTCACTTGTCTCCTGTTGAAAGGGTTGGGCTTCTTCCCAGAGCTTCCATTGCCATTTCCATTCTTGGCTTCAGGACACTCATTGGCGTAATGTCCGGTCTTCTGGCACTTGTAGCAAGTAACGTGGCTTAGATCCTTCTTGGCGGGTGTTGCCGGGTTGGAACGGTTTTGTCCGCTACTTCCTCCATTACCATTACCATTCTTGGGGCCACTATGATTGTGCGAACTTCCTCCATTATGAGTGTGGCCTCCATGGTTATCAACGAGTCCTCCCGAGTTCAGGGTGTAACGGGGTCTCTGCTGGGCTCCAGAATTATACTTCCCTTGTCCATACTTCCTCTTGCGGCTGTCAATCTGCTGTTGCTTCCCTTCGAGCATGAGAGCTCTATCCACCAACTCCTGATAGTTATTGAAATTTTCCACCATCAACTGCATGCTCAGCTCATCATTTAGTCCTTCCAAAAACTTCTCCTTTTTAGCTGCATCAGTAGCAACGTCATCTGGGGCATAACGTGCTAACTTACTAAACTCATCCACATATTGGCCAACAGTGAGCCTCCTTGGCGTAAGTTGCGAAACTCACACTTCTTCATGGCCATAGCTCCTGCTGAAACATGGGCAGTGCGAAAAGCCTGCTGGAACTGGTCCCATGTCACAGTGTCAATAGGGTAAGTGACTATGAAATTCTCCCACCATGATGTTGCGGGTCCATCAAGCTGATGTGCGGCAAAACACACTCTCTCCGCATCTGTGCATCCTGCAGTGGTCAACTCCCTCTCAATCTTGCGGAGCCAATCATCTGCAACAATCGACTCGGTGCTACCGGAGAACACCGGCGGATTCAGCCTAAGAAAACGGGCTAAGTGATCAACTGGTGGTGGTGGTGGGTTGTTGTTGTTGTTGTTCCCCTGGTTTTGATTCTGAACTAGTATCTGCATCAAAGCATTATGTTGCTGGATCAACTGAGTGAGCTCCAGTGGGAAAGCAAATCCATTGTCGCGTCTCGGAGGCATCTGCTGGGTTTAGAAAAGATGAGGAAACAGAATAGAATGAGGTCTAGGGGAAAACACTACCCATATGCACATGAGACAAACACAAACATATCACTCAATCATTCAAACAAAGGGCATACGATCGGTCTAGAACTATAGTTACAAAAGTGCTTGGACTATACTATATACATGGTGGAATACTATTACTGATTTGGTGCTCTACTAAAAAATTGCTCAGTCGAAGACTCCATGATATCTGCTCCAGCTCCATCAACATAGTCATCATCGCTATCGTCGGGGTCCGAGTCAGTGTCATCGATGATGATGTAGTTCTCCGGGAAAGTGGAATCGTCATCTTCTCCTCCTGGCGCGGGATCTCCCATGAAAACTCCTAGCTTCCTTGTTAGGTCGCCATTCTCCTCCACTAGTTCGACGATTTCCTCAATATAATCTTCGCCTGTAGCCTTGAGTTCTTCCTCCAGTTCCGTGATCCTTGTCATTACCTTCTTCAAATCTGTCATGCCTGCGCACATCTGGTTCTCCTGGCGTCGAATGTGCTGGTTTAACTCCTGGATGAAAGAGGCAATCGATCTATCCTTCCTGGTGTTGATCATCTCCCATTGCTCATCTCGGCGCCCACAAATCTGGTAGATAGTGTCCTTGAGATCATTGTGGTAAACTTCTCCAATGCGTCCCATGGTAATGTGAGCTGCCTTACTCTTTCCTAGACTCCAGGTTGGCGCATCGAAGGAAAACTCTATGGGCTCAGTGACTGGCGTGAACGTCCTTCCTGGAACTTGAACTTGAATCATCCAGCGCTCCTCTTCTGGTAAAGTGGCATTGTAGGTCCCGGTGAAGCTTGGTATTCCAATGTTCAGGTACCTAGTGACTTCCTTCAAGTGGCGTCCAAAAGGGGTGTCTTCATCCGGTTGCGTGCACTTGATCCTTGCATCCGCCATCCTAAAGAGTAGAAAATGGAGAGGAGTTAGAAATGAGAAGAGAGTAGTGATCTAGGGCTTTAGCTTCGTGGTCGTGTCCTACAGTCAGCGTGTGCTCTGATACCATCTTTGTAGCGACCAGACCACAAACAGTCTGATCTCTGTCATAAGTGTCATCCCTGGATCGGTAATGCTGACACACACAGTACTTGAAGGATTTATAACAGAGTAGGAATCACACACTTATTACGTCGAATGTCTCAAAAGAGAACTTATTACAATAAATACGGCTTATGGCCATCTAATACGATAACAACGGAAGGCTTGGAAGATAAAGTGAGTCCATCAACTCCAACGGCATCACTGAGTGAAAGACCACGACCTAAGGCTCCTTACTCGTCGTCTGAAAAGTCTGCAATATGATACGTTGCAGCCCGAAAACGGGTCAGCACATGGAATATGCTGGCAATGTAACACAAAAGAGTAATGAACAGAATAATGCTATCACTATATGCATATATGGCTGGTGGAGGCTGTAGGGTTAATATGTTTTGCGAAAAGCCAATTTTTCCCTACTGCAAAGGAATATATTTTATTTAACTACAAAGTTTGTTGAAAACATTGAGAAGGTAAACCCCCTCTCAATCCCAATTAAAAAGTAATCATTAATAACCCATCAAATTAAATTAAGTAGTGATGAGATCAACATGATAATCCAAGAACCAGATACTCAAGATGTCCATAACCGAGGACACGGCTAACCATGATTAGTTTGTACACTCTACAGAGGTTTGTGCACTTTTCCCCACAATACTCGATCTCCTCCGTTGGATTTCTCGCACTACATGGTGTTTGAGAAATGGATGACCGAGACACAGTCTTTCAGAAGCATTAGCACCTTACGATGGGTAGACCGGTACACCTACATCCCCTACATCTGCTAGTCTACCACTGTAAGAGTTCACACAACTTAATCAACTATGCTAGAGCCCATAATAGCTTGTGGCTGCACACGGAAGTTTCTAGCATGAATAATCTTATGATCCCTTTGAGCCTGGGTGGCGGTCCATAGGAGAATCACACGGTACCCCGGGATTTCCAAAAAATACAGGCAATCACTGGAATTCCCCAGGTGCCTCAATCCACCCAGATGTGTATTTAAGTTGCCACCTTAAGTTAACCATTAAGTAAACAATCTCACGATCGTTCATGGAATACACTCAAACCCAAACCACGTCTACGAGCATAGCATAGCAATATAAGCATAACGTAGAAGTAACTCCCAGGGTTTGATAATAACAGGTCAATAGGTACTACCTCATCTACTTCCCAAAACCCACAATTTAAATCAGATCCTAACCATGCAATTGTTTGAGGATTGATCTAATGCAATAAGACTGGGTAGAAAAGAAGTATGATCAAAGTGTTACTTGCCTTGCTGATGATCCGCGAAACCTAGAGACTCGTAGTAGCACGCTTCACACTCTGGGTACTCTATCGCAAACAAACAAGCATACAATAAGCAATCAATCAAAGGCACGAGTAAAACTCAAATAAGATATCTAGCCAGAAAGTTCAACTTAAGAACTCCGGTTTGCAAAAAGAATCAAATCAAACGAAGCAACAAAACTCAAACGGCGAAAGAAACAAGCTTCGTTTACTAATCTGGACTTAAGTCAAATTTTACAGTAGCAAAAACTTGTTTAAGTTGGTTAAACAGAAAGAGGGTTTCGAGACGAAACTCTAGGCATTTGAATCGCCTGATTCCGATAAACGAGCGAAAATTTATACTAGAACGAAAATCGGATCAGAAATCGTGATCGAAAATAATCGCGGAAAATCTGAGAAAAAGAAAAACAGACGAACAGGCTAACGAACGAACGTTCGCTGTCTGCGGCTAAACGGTGAAAACTGTTCGTTAAAACGAACATACGGACGAACGTCCGCTAACTAAATAAACCGATAAAATAAACCGAATCGATCTAAATAAAAACGAAACTAGGGTTTACGAAATAAAACCGATCGGTTTTAAAAAACGGCGGCTACCTCGAACTCCGGCGGGTGGCGGCTCCAGCGACGGTGGTCGGCGGTGACGAGCGGTGGGCGGCGCGGGCATGCGGCGGCGGCAACGCTGCGCGCGAGGCGAGGCGGCGGCGGCGGCAGATCGGGCAGCGGCGGGGCTGGTTGGGCTGCGGGGGGTGCGGGCGGCGGCTTATAAAGGGGCCGGCCCGAGGTCTCCTGGCCGGGTACGGCCCGAAGTCGGTTTGACTTTTTTTAAATAATTCCGACGTGCAGAAAAAGAATGGAAAGAAATACTAAACGGACTCCAAAAATCCCGAAATAAATTTTCCGCGTTCTCTAAAAATAGGCCGGACAAGGTGAACATTTATTTGGGCCTAAAATGCAATTTTGGAAAACGCATATTTTTCCTAATTCAAATAAAAATAGGGACAAAACTCCGAATAAAAAATCTTATTTGATTTTAATATTAAATCTCTGATATTTCTTTATTTTGAATAAGTCATTTTATCCTCTCTCTTTTATTTTTAATCAAAGAAATATTTGAGAGAAAAATAATTAAAATCAAACGATCCTCTTTTCAAAATTCGAGAAAACTCGAATATGAAAATAACGAAATCCCAAACTCTCTCCGTGGGTCCTTGAGTTGCGTAGAATTTCTAGGATCAACCAAAATGCAATAAAAAATATGATATGCAATGATGATCTAATGTATAACATTCCAAATTGTAAATTTGGGATGTTACAGTAAAAGTAAAACATAAGCCCTTCGCAGAGGGAAGTAGAGGTTGTCATGCGCTTTCAGGGTTGGATGCACAAAATCTTAATGCGAAAGAATGTCACTTTATATTGCCACTTGTGATCTAGACCTTTATTATGCAGTCCGTTGCTTTTATTTCTTCCACATCACAAGATCGTATAAAGCTTATTTCCTCCACACTAATCAATCATACATATTTAGAGAGCAATTTTTATCGCTTGCACCGATGACAACTTACTTGAAGGATCTTACTCAATCCATAGGTAGATATGGTGGACTCTCATGGCAAAACTGGGTTTAAGGGTTTTCGGAAGCACAAGTAGTATCTCTACTTGGTGCAAAGAATTTGGCTAGCACGAGGGGGAAAGGCAAGCTCGACATGTTGGATGATCCATAACAATATACTTTATTTCAGATATAAGAAAACATAACCCATTACGTTGTCTTCCTTGTCCAACATCAACTCTTTAGCATGTCATATTTTAATGAGTGCTCACAATCATAAAAGATGTCCAAGATAGTATATTTATATGTGAAACCTCTCTTTCTTTATTACTTCCTATTAATTGCAACGATGACCAAAACTAAATTTGTCAACTCTCAACAACTTCTAATCATCATACTCTTTCTATGTGAAGTCACTACTCTCCATAAAATCAATATGATCTCTTTGTTTCTTTTTATTCTTTCTTTTTCTTTTATTCCCTCAAGATCATAGCAAAATAATCAAGCCCTTGACTCAACACTAATCTTTATTATATAGCTCACGGACTCGATTACATAGAGGGGTCATAAAGCAAAACTCAAAACTAGATCATACCAAAACTTCATTCTACCAGATCAAGATAATACTAAAAAGAATCGAACTAATAAAAACGGTAAAGATAGGAGTGTGATGGTGATACGATACCGGGGCACCTCCCCCAAGCTTGGAAGTTGCCAAGGGGAGTGCCCATACCCATATGATTATGTCTCCTTTGTTGGTGAAGGGGTTGTTGATGATGTAGGCTTGTCGTCCATCTTCCAAGGCATAGGCTCACCATCATAGAAGGATGATCGAGTCTCCGGGATCCTTAAATCTGCAGCCAAACTCATCCTCTTGAATCTATATTCATACTCACAGTTTTGGTTTTGCAGGTCATAGATTTGGGCTTGGAGGTGCTCGATTTTCTCGTGGAGCTTGAAGATGGCCTCCCTAATGTCCTTGGCATCCAGCTTGTGGTTGTTGGTGAACTCCGTGATCATTATGTGATTGGAGTCAAGTCCACGCTCCACCATCTCCTGGCACTTTAAAACTTGTTGCTCCACTGCCTCGAGCCTTGTCTCCACGCTTCCGGTCCTCCTGGGTCCCTCAACATCGCGGATGTGCAGCACCCCCCATGAATCTCAATGGTTTGAGGGTGTTGCAGCACCTCCGCGAGGTAGGGGTTGATGACCTTCTCGAAGAACTTGTCCTTGGGGGCACTTGGAGACGTCATGATGATCTAGATCTGTCAGAAAAACAGCTCGAAACAAGAACAGAGGACAATTGCGTGATACGGTGGTCAAAACATTCGGGAGAAATATATAATGAATTTTTACCGACCAAAATACGTATTGTGCAAGAAAACGGAGTCCGGAGAGCACACGAGGTGCCCATGAGGCAGGGGGCGCGCCCAGGGGGTAGGGCGCGCCCTCCACCCTCGTGGAGCCCTCGTGTCCTTCCCGGACTGCTTCTTATTTTTCTATTTTTCTAAATATTCCAAAACGGAGAAAAATTGCCGTTAGAACTGTTTTGGAGTCGGTTTACTTACCGTACCACATACCTATTCCTTTTCGGAGTCTGAAACGTTCCGAAAAGTGTCCCTTATGTATTCCTCCGGGGTTACGGTTTCAATAACATTGGTTTCAACATTTATAGGATTACCTGAGATATAATGTTTAATTCTTTGACCGTTCACCACGTTCGGATTTGTGCCCTCGAAGTTGTTGATTTTTATGGCACCGGAACGATAGACCTCCTCGATAACGTAGGGACCTTCCCATTTAGAGAGAAGTTTCCCTGCAAAAAATCTTAAACAAGAGTTGTATAGAAATACATAATCACCTACATTAAACTCACGCTTTTGTATTCTTTTGTCATGCCATCTTTTAACTTTTTCTTTAAACAACTTGTCATTCTCATAGGCTTGGGTTCTCCATTCATCCAGTGAGCTAATATCAAATAACCTCTTCTCACCGGCAAGTTTGAAATCATAGTTGAGCTCTTTAATGGCCCAATATGCCTGATGTTCTAGTTCTAGAGGTAAGTGACATGCTTTTCCATAAACCATTTTATACGGAGACATACCCATAGGATTTTTATATGCGGTTCTATAGGCCCATAATGCATCATCAAGTTTCTTGGACCAATTCTTTCTAGATCTATTAACAGTCTTTTGCAAAATTAATTTGAGTTCTCTATTACTCAATTCTACTTGACCACTAGATTGTGGGTGATATGGGGATGCAATTCTATGATTAACATCATACTTAGCAAGCATTTTACGGAAGGCACCATGAATAAAATGTGAACCACCATCAGTCATTAAATATCTAGGGACTCCAAACCTCGGAAAAATAACTTCTTTAAGCATCTTAATAGAGGTGTTATGATCAGCACTACTAGTTGGAATAGCTTCTACCCATTTAGTAACGTAATCAATAGCAACTAAAATATGTGTATATCCATTAGAGGCAGGAAACGGTCCCATATAATCAAAGCCCCAAACATCAAATGGTTCAATAACAAGTGAATAATTCATAGGCATTTCTTGACGTCTACTAATGTTACCAATTCTTTGACATTCATCACAAGATAAGAGAAACTTACGGGCATCCTTGAAGAGAGTAGGCCAATAAAACTGAATTGCAATACCTTATGTGCAGTTCTATCTCCCGTGTGGTGTCCTCCATAAGCCTCGGAGTGACACTTGCGTAGGATATGTTCCTGTTCATGCTCAGGTACACAACGTCTAATAACACCATTTACTCCTTCTTTATAAAGATGTGGGTCATCCCAGAAGTAATGTCTTAAATCATAGAAAAACTTTTTCTTTTGCTGGTATGTGAAACTAGGTGGTATAAACTTAGCAACAATGTAATTAGCATAATCAACATACCATGGAGCAGTATGAGAAGCATTTATGACATTTAATTGTTCATCAGGAAAGCTATCATCAATAGGTAGTGGGTCATCAAGAACATTTTCTAACCTAGACAAGTTATCTGCAACGGGGTTCTCAGCTCCTTTTCTATCAATAATATGCAAATCAAATTCTTGTAGCAAGAGAACCCACCTAATAAGTCTAGGTTTAGCATCTTTCTTTTCCATGAGATATTTAATAGCAGCATGATCAGTGTGAATAGTTACTTTAGAATCAACAATATAAGGTCTGAACTTATCACAAGCAAATACAACTGCTAAAAATTCTTTTTCAGTAGTAGCATAATTTCTCTGGGCATTGTCTAGAGTTTTACTAGCATATTGAATAACATTTAATTTCTTATCAACTCTTTGCCCTAGAACAACACCTACAGCATAATCACTAGCATCACACATGATTTCAAAAGGTAAATTCCAATCAGGTGGCTGAACAATAGGTACAGAAATTAATGCTTTCTTAAGTATTTAAAATGCTTCTACACAATCATCGTCAAAGACAAATGGTATATATTTTTGTAATAGATTAGTCAGAGGCCGAGAAATTTTTGAGAAGTCCTTAATGAACCTCCTATAAAAACCGGCATGACCAAGGAAACTTCTTATACCTTTGATGTCCTTGGGACATGGCATCTTTTCAATAGCATCAACTTTAGCTTTATCAACTTCAATACCTCTTTCAAAAAATTTATGCCCCAAGACAATGCCTTCATTAACCATAAAGTGGCACTTCTCCCAATTCAAGAAAAGATTAGTTTCTTCACATCTCTGCAAAACTCGATCAAGGTTGCTCAAGCAATCATCAAAAGAGGATCCATAAACGGAGAAATCGTCCATGAAAACCTCACAAATCTTTTCACAGAAGTCAGAGAATATAGCCATCATGCATCTTTGAAAGGTAGCAGGTGCATTACATAAACCAAAAGGCATGTGTCTATAAGCAGAAGTACCAAAAGGGCAAGTAAAAGTGGTCTTAGCTTGATCATCAGCTGACACAGGTATTTGAGAGAAACCAGAATAACCATCTAGAAAGCAAAAATGTGTATGTTTGGATAATCTTTCTAGCATTTGATTAATAAAAGGTAAGGGGTAATGATCTTTTTAGTAGCTTTATTTAATTTGTGGAAATCAATTACCATCCTATAACCTATAATAATTCTTTGCGGAATCAATTCATCTTTATCATCAGGAACGACAGTAATACATCCCTTCTTAGGGACACAATGGACAGGACTTACCCATTGACTATCAGCAACGGGATAAATTATACCTGCCTCAAGGAGCTTTAGTATTTCCTTTCTTACCACCTCTTTCATTTTAGGATTCAGCCGTCGTTGGTGATCAATAACGGGTTTGGCGTCTTTCTCTAGATTTATTTTATGTTGACATAGAGTGGGACTAATGCCCTTAAGATCATCAAGAGTATATCCAATAGTAGCACGGTGCTTCTTCAGAGTTTTCAATAATTTTTCTTTCTCCTTCTCTGAAAGGTTAGCACTAATAATAACAGGATATATCTTCTTTTCATCAAGATAAGCATATTTAAGAGTATCAGGTAAAGGTTTAATCTCAAACACGGGATCACCCTTGGGTGGAGGAGGATCCCCTAGGATTTCAACAGGCAAGTTATGTTTCAGAATAGGTCCATGTTTAAAAAACACTTCATCTATTTCCCTTCTTTCATTCATAAACATATCATTTTCATGTTCTAGCAAATATTGTTCTAAAGGATCACTAGGAGGTACGGCCATAGAAGCAAGACCAATAATTTCATCTTTACTAGGCAATTCTTCTTCACGGTGTTGTCTACGAAATTTAGAAAAGTTAAACTCATGAGACATATCACCTAAACCAATAGTAACAACATCCTTTTCGCAGTCTATCTTAGCATTAACAGTGTTTAAGAAGGGTCTACCAAATATAATGGGACAAAAGCTATCTTGTGGGGAACCAAGAACAAGAAAATCAGTAGGATATTTGGTTTTCCCACACAAGACTTCAACATCTCTAACAATTCCAATTGGTAATATAGTATCTCTATTGGCAAGTTTAATTGTGACATCAATTTCTTCTAACTCAGTAGGTGCAATATCATGCATAATTTCTTTGTATAAGTCAATAGGTATTGCACTAGCACTAGCACCCATATCACATAAGCCATGATAACATGATCTCCTATTTTAACAGAAATAACAGGCATGCCAACCACAGGTCTATGTTTATCTTTAGCACAAGGTTTAGCAATTCTAGCAGTCTCATCACATAAATAAATAACATGCCTATCAATATTATCAGCCAAGAGATCTTTAACAATAGCAATATTAGGTTAAACTTTAACTTGCTCAAGAGGTGTATAAGTTCTAATATTGCTCTTACGAACCACAGTTGAAGCTTTAGCATGATCCTTTATTCTAACAGGGAAAGGTGGTTTCTCAACATAGACAGTAGGAACAATAGGATCATTATAAGTGATAGTCTTTTCTTCAACTTTAATAGGTGCAGCTACTTTTACTTCTATGGGAGGATGATATTTAAACCACTTCTCCTTAGGGAGATCAACTTGAGTAGCAAAAGATTCACAGAAAGAAGCTACTATCTCAGAGTCAAGTCCATATTTAGTGCTAAACTTACGGAAAACATCGGTCTCCATAAAAGATTTAACACAATCAAACTTAGGTGTTATACCTGACTCCTTACCTTCGTCGAGGTCCCAATCTTCCGAGTTGCGTTTAATTCTTTCCAATAAATCCCATTTGAATTCAATAGTCTTCATCATAAAAGAGCCAGCACAAGAAGTATCGAGCATGGTGCGATTGTTATCAGAAAGCCGAGCATAAAATTTTTGAATAATCATTTCTCTTGAGAGCTCATGATTGGGGCATGAATATAACATTGACTTAAGCCTCCCCCAAGCTTGAGCGATGCTTTCTCCTTTGCGAGGTGCTACCTCTTGAGCACTGCGTTGGTTTTCCCTTGAAGAGGAAAGGGTGATGCAGCAAAGTAGCGTAAGTATTTCCCTTAGTTTTTGAGAACCAAGGTATCAATCCAGTAGGAGGCTACGCGCGAGTCCCTCGCACCTACACAAACAAATAAATCCTCGCAACCAACGCGATAAGGGGTTGTCAATCCCTACACGGTCACTTACGAGAGTGAGATATGATAGATATGATAAGATAATATTTTTGGTATTTTTGTGATAAAGATGCAAAGTAAAATAAAAGCAAAATAAAAACGGCAAAAGAAATAGGTTGTTGTTGGAAGATTAATATGATGGAAAATAGACCCGGGGGCCATAGGTTTCACTAGTGGCTTCTCTCAAGAGCATAAGTATTTTACGGTGGGTGAACAAATTACTGTTGAGCAATTGACAGAATTGAGCATAGTTATGAGAATATCTAGGTATGATCATGTATATAGGCATCATGTCCGAGACAAGTAGACCGACTCCTGCCTGCATCTACTACTATTACTCCACACATCGACCGCTATCCAGCATGCATCTAGAGTATTAAGTTCATAAGAACAGAGTAACGCCTTAAGCAAGATGACATGGTGTAGAGGGATAAATTCATGCAATATGATATAAACCCCATCTTGTTATCCTCGATGGCAACAATACTATACGTGCCTTGCTGCCCCTACTGTCACTGGGAAAGGACACCGCAAGATTGAACCCAAAGCTAAGCACTTCTCCCATTGTAAGAAAGATCAATCTAGTAGGCCAAACCAAACTGATAATTCGAAGAGACTTGCAAAGATAACCAATCATACATAAAAGAATTCAGAAGATTCAAATATTGTTCATAGATAAACTTGATCATAAACCCACAATTCATCGGTCTCAACAAACACACCGCAAAAGAAGATTACATCGAATAGATCTCCACAAGAGAGGGGGGAGAACATTGTATTGAGATCCAAAAAGAGAGAAGAAGCCATTTAGCTAATAACTATGGACCCGAAGGCCTGAGGTAAACTACTCACACTTCATCGGAGAGGCTATGGTGTTGATGTAGAAGCCCTCCATGATCGATGCCCCCTCCGGCGGAGCTCCGGAACAGGCCCCAAGATGGGATCTCACGGGTACAGAAGGTTGCGGCGGTGGAATTAGGTTTTTGGCTCCGTATCTGGTAGTTTGGGGGTACGTAGGTATATATAGGAGGAAGGAGTACGTCGGTGGAGCAACGTGGGGCCCATGAGGGTGGAGGGCGCGCCCCCCTACCTCGTGGCTTCCTGGTAGCTTTCTTGACGTAGGGTCCAAGTCCTCTGGATCACGTTCGTTCCGAAAATCACGTTCCCGAAGGTTTCATTCCGTTTGGACTCTGTTTGATATTCTTTTTCTGCAAAACTCTGAAATAGGCAAAAAACAGCAATTTTGGGCTGGGCCTCCGGTTAATAGGTTAGTCCCAAAAATAATATAAAAGTGTATAATAAAGCCCAATAATGTTCAAAACAGAAGATAATATAGCATGGAGCAATCAAAAATTATAGATACGTTGGAGACGTATCACGAGGCCAAAAATTATATATATAATTACGATCACGGTGAACAAGATGCATAGGATAAAACTTCTGATGAAATTCCAATTTCAATCGCTTGTAGTTCCATGATCCCATATCATCACATAGCCTATACCATGTCAATGCATCTCCCTTCAAAGATAAAGGGAAGACCTTCTTCTTGATAACATCATCGGGCATACCTGCAAGCTTAAATAATCCACAAACTTCATCCACATATATTAGGTGCTCATCAGGATGTAATGTTCCATCTCCTGCAAAAGGATTAGCTAGCAGTTTTTCTACCATACCCGAAGGAATTTCAAAGTAGACATTTTCATTTTCAGTAGGTTCAGTAGGTTGAGGAGCAACTCTTTGCTCTACTGGTCGGGGTGAAGATACCCCGAACAAGCCCCTCAGAGGATTACCTTCCATAGTAACAAGTGACAATAAATTTCAGCACACTATATAAATTTTTCCTTACCAAATTCCACCTACCAAAGGCGCTTCACTCCCCGGCAACGGCGCCAGAAAAGAGTCTTGATGACCCACAAGTATAGGGGATCTATCGTAGTCCTTTCAATAAGTAAGAGCGCCGAACCCAACGAGGAGCAGAAGGAAATGATAAACGGTTTTCAGCAAGGTATTCTCTGCAAGCACTGAAATTATAGGTAACAGATAGTTTTGTGATAAGATAATTTGTAGCGAGCAACAAGTAACAAAGGTAAATAAATTGCAGCAAGGTGGCCCAATCCTTTTTGTAGCAAAGGACAAGCCTGGACAAACTCTTATATAAAGAAAAGCGCTCCCGAGGACACATGGGAATTATCGTCAAGCTAGTTTTCATCACGTTCATATGGTTCGCGTTCGGTACTTTGATAATTTGATATGTGGGTGGACCGGTGCTTCGGTGATGTCCTTACTTGGACAAGCATCCCACTTATGATTAACTCCTATTGCAAGCATCCGCAACTACAAAAGAAGTATTAAGGTAAACCTAACCATAGCATGAAACATATGGATCCAAATCAGCCCCTTACGAAGCAACGCATAAACTAGGGTTTAAGCTTCTGTCACTCTAGCAACCCATCATCTACTTATTACTTCCCAATGCCTTCCTCTAGGCCCAAATAATGGTGAAGTGTCATGTAGTCGACGTTCACATAACACCACTAGAGGAGAGACAACATACATCTCATCAAAATATTGAACGAATACCAAATTCACATGACTACTAATAGCAAGACTTCTCCCATGTCCTCGGGAACAAACGTAACTACTCACAAAGCATATTCATGTTCATAATCAGAGGAGTATTAATATGCATAAAGGATCTGAACATATGATCTTCCACCAAATAAACCAACTAGCATCAACTACAAGGAGTAATCAACACTACTAGCAACCTACAAGTACCAATCCCAGACTTGGAGACAAGAATTGGATACAAGAGATGAACTAGGGTTTGAGAGGAGATGGTGCTGGTGAAGATGTTGATGGAGATTGGCCCCCTCCCAATGAGAGGAGCGTTGGTGATGACGATGGTGATGATTTCCCCCTCCCGGAGGGAAGTGTCCCCGGCAGAACAGCTCTGCCGGAGCCCTAGATTGGTTCCGCCTCGTGGCGGCGGAGTCTCGTCCCGAAAGCTTGCTTATGATTTTTCTTCGGACGAAAGACTTCATATAGCAGAAGATGGGCACCGGAGGGCCAACAGGGGGCCCACGAGGCAGGGGGCGTGCCCCCCACCCTCGTGGCCAGGGTGTGGGCCCCCTCTGGTATTTCTTCCGCTCAGTATTTTTCATTATTTCCAAAAACAACTTCCGTGGAGTTTCAGGACTTTTGGAATTGTGCACAATAGGTCTCTAATATTTGCTCCTTTTCGAGCCTAGAATTCTAGCTGTCGGCATTCTCCCTCCTTATGTAAACCTTGTAAAATGAGAGAGAATAGGCATAAGTATTGTGACATAATGTGTAATAACAGCCCATAATGCAATAAATATCGATATAAAAGCATGATGCAAAATGGACGTATCATACTGCAAAATGGAAGAATGGACGGTCGAAACGGGGTCCTGTTGATCGGGAGGGGTGTGGCATACCGCAAAACGGAGGAAACGGACTTGTGTTGGAGCGCTACGGTCGAAACGGGGGTCCTGTTCATCGGGAGGGGTGTGGCCTACCACAAAATAGGACTCCACAGGATACTGTTCATCTCCACCATCGACCTCCTCCAGCCTCCACGGGCTACTGTTCATCCACCATCGACCTCCTCCAGCCTCCACCTGAGACTGTTCATCCATGGGCTCCTGTTCATCCAGCCTCCACCGCGCGCTCCTCCACCGGCTACTGTTCAACCAGCCCTCTCCACGGGGTCCTGTTCAACCACCCCTCCACGGGCTACTGTTCATCCAGCCCTCCACCGGCTACTGTTCAACCAGCCCTCCACGGGGTCGTCTTGTTCATCCAGCCCTCCAGGGGGTCCTGTTCATCCACCCCTCCACCGGCTCGATCGATCGGGGTCCTGTTCATCCACCCCTCCACCGGCTCGATCGATCGGGGTCCTGTTCATCCACCCCTCCACCGGCTCAATCGATCGGGGTCCTATTCATCCAGCGGCAACACCACGGGTTCCTGTTCATCCAACCCCCACCGGGAACTGTTCATCCAAACCCCCAACAATGCTCACTGTTCATCAAGAGGCAGCATGTTCGATCGGCTTCAGTTAGCAGCAGTAGCGAAGGAATCGCTCGATCGGGTTCAGTTAACAGCCATCGATCGATTACTCGGGTTCAGTAACGCGTAGCCTGCAGTGCAATCGTTCAGGTTTAGTAGGCGAATGCCTCGCTTGGGTTCAGTTATAGCCCAACGCCTCACACCCACGCGCGTACGTGTACGAGAGAAACACGCATCGCTCGGCCCCCGACCACCCACCGTACCAGGAACTCCCCGATATTTTCCGCGCCCTCGCTTGTACCACGGTTTTTTCCGTCATGGACAGCCCAAAGAATGTCATGCAGTTGCGTCTCCGGCCCGCCCAGGACGAAAAGCCCATTTTCTGTCATGATTTTTTGTCATAGAAGTAGGAGCCCACCACATCTATGATGATACCGGGTTTTGTCACAATTATCGTCATAGAAGTGTCATAACCATGACAGAAAAAAATTCGTTCGGCCCAAAATGTCACGGATGTGTCTTTTTTTGTACTGAAGGAGGTTCACCTGGACATATGCATTACCAAGTTAAATGATAATCATTAGTCTTCGCTCAATGTAATCCGCTGTCTAAGCATGTGGAGACTTCTTATTTATATAGTATAGAACCTTCCATGCATGATCTTGCTCTATTAGAGTATCGCGCTTGTATAAAAGTTTATCCATTTATGGTTTAGTCTAGAATCTTCCATGTATGCTTTTGCTTCACTAGAGTTCTCGCTTGCCATTTATGAGATTAACTGAGAATTTTTACTACAGTACTGGTGAAAGACTTATGATGAACCATTTCTTACATCTCCTCTGCCCCCTTCCAAATCATCCTAATTTAATCCCTCCGTCTAGGTGTATAAGAGCATGGTTAATACTTAATAGTATAGCCAACTGTTGACTATAATAAAGTGCCATGTCATCTGTAGCCAACATGTATATCAATCGATACTCAAAAACTAATTCTTAAAGATCATTTCTTGCAAAGCACAGTAAGTGTTATTTCTTCACAAGTTTTGGATGCAGGTTGAACAGTTGAATGCTTTTGTTTGCAAAAGATACTTTTTTATCTATTTCACCCAGATGTTTGTGAGCTCAAGAGATGAAATAATATCCGAAGAAATCTATCGATACCCGTTGCACATGAGATGACCCCCACATCCTTTGTCAAAATAAACAACTCCCCGATCAATGCATTTCACTGTTCCGTGCAACGCACGGGCACCTTACTATAGATTAGTACGACCAAAAATTTAACGAACATTATATATAGTACGATAAATGCTCATGCATGTCACCTAAAATTATATCATTGAAAACTATGTTCAAATACGAAACCAACGATATAGTTTTTTTTGACATGGACTAACATTTTGTCAGTTAAATCTTCAGTCAAATTCAACGGGGGACTAATAAACCCCGACCGATGTAGTACTAGTGTAGAGGGCGGCGTTGCACAGGAGTCTCACCCCGCTCGTCGCGCAGCAGTAAAGCCGTCATATCACAAAACCCAACCACTCCCAGTAATAAGTGGCCTGGTAAAATAAACGGACGAGCAACCATCACATCACTCCGTCTTTTTTGCATTTCATCTCTCTGAATTTACTTTCTCTGGTTCATCTCGCACACTCGATCCCTATCTACTACTCCTAGTATCCCTAGCTACTACTCCTAGGGCCAGTTCTTCTGGTGGCTTAAAAAAAGCCATCTCTTCCCTAGGTTTTCCCATAAGACTAGTCACAGTGGAGAGTAACATTAAGGTGCCTCACTCATTCATTTGGGATTTTAAACTACTACTAGTACCTCTGTCCTGGTTTATTCATCACCATTATAATTTGTGCTAAATTTTGACCAAAGATTTAACTGATAAAATGTTAGTGCATGTGACATGCACAAACATTTCATTAGTTAAACTTATGGTCAAAATTTGACACAGATTACAATGGGGACCAATAAACCAGGATGGAGGTAATAGTTATGGGATTACTAATATAGAAGCCTAAAAGAACTGGCCCTGGTACTCCTAGTAGTAGTACTCAAGTTGGAATTCCAACACGGCGCAACTTGTTAGGCAAAAAATTCGATACAGGGTGTAGGAAGCGGTTTGGGAATTTGCATGCCTTCTCGACCAGTGAAATACTCCGTACAAAGTACGATAGAGAAATAACCACAGAGAAGGAAGCTAAAAGTAAACAATCAAATGAGCATTTTTGCATTTGTTTTGCATTGAATCATTTCACAAGCTTGACTAGTGTTGTTTTTCTTTTTATAAAAACCGCATCGTAATGTTAAAACGTGCATTTGCACGTACATAAGTAATAGTAGTACTCCCTCCTTCTTGGTCACGATGCACAACCAATGATGACTTATTCACCTGGACGGAGGGAGTAGCACAGTCTGCAAGCATATATAGAGAGAGACGTGTAGTGCGATAGTATATAGTAAAGTTTGTGCTATATGCACGTACTTACAAATACGGATACACAAGGTTTCCAAACTTTTCCTTTTACATACTTAATTAAGGACGCTAATAATTCCCGAATGTTCGGGGTTTATCATTTGCGTCCCAAAACTAATGAGATCTCCTTACGAAACTAAATTATATTCCTAATAAAAGCCACGACGCTCGCAGGAGCGCTTGCGGCGCGCCACGAGTGCCCTGGTGCGCGGCCGTTTCCCAGCGCGCTGACACAACGCCTCTTCCTCAGCCTCGCAACTCGCGAGGTGCTGATTGGTGGCTTGCCGGCGAGCGAGCGCGATCTCACTAGTGTGGTGATCCGGCGCCAACAGGTACTCCTCCTCGCTGGAAGCGTGCACCCGGTCCACGTACCGCCAAGCGTAGATGAGGCGCTTGGGCCCGACTACACTCAGGGCTTTGGCACGGGCGTCCTCCGCCACCCTCATGGCCCTCGCACGAGCCTTCTACCAAAGAGCCAATTGCCTGACATAGGCCTTCCAGGCAGCTTGCTCCGCAGCGTGCTTCTCTTCCTCGGCCTTCTTCTCCGCCTCTATTTTGGCGCGCTCTGCCGGAGGCA
Source organism: Aegilops tauschii subsp. strangulata (assembly GCF_002575655.3). Lineage (NCBI taxonomy): Eukaryota > Viridiplantae > Streptophyta > Magnoliopsida > Poales > Poaceae > Aegilops > Aegilops tauschii. The sequence continues at coordinate 486,754,495 of NC_053041.3, forward strand.
AAGCCTCCCACAAGGCGACATCCATTTCTTTCCAAAGCTCCTGAAGGCTGGGGGGCTCGGCGGGCGGCGCGGCGTTCTCCTCGTAGCGGGGAGCAGACGCGTCCTCTGAAGCGTGTGTTGGCGAGATTGGGAACGCTGACGCGTCCACCTCGACGCGTCGCGGCGAGGAGCGGAACACCGACGCGTCCTCCTCGACTAGTGGCGGCGAGGAACGGAACGGTGACACGTGACCGTCCGCGCGGTGCAGCGGGGGCGCCTAGGGCTTGGGAGGGGCGATGCCATGGTGGTTGACGTGAGAGGGAGGGGGAGGAGATAGAGATGGACGTGAGCGTTCTTCCGAATGCCGTGGGAGGCACAGTATTTATAGCGAGCAATGGCACACCTACGTAAGATATGGACTGAGTTGCACTGACTTAACTGCAGGTCCAATTGTGTCACTGACAGGCCAGACGCCTGTTGGGCCCACATGTCAGCGACCCAATGCACCTGCAGTTAAGTAACTGAAGCAGCGTCCCGTAAGATATGTTGTGTGATTAACGTAACAACTACATGGGCATATTTGTTGGAGTAAATTACGGGGGAGGGAAGGGGTGGAAATATTGCTGGTCACAACGGATTGGACGAGCGCGGGGGGAGGAGAGTCATGCATGCAGATTTTCTCCACACGGGGTGGAGTGGTGGGACTGCCGGAGGGACAAGGAAAGTTAAGCAGGCATTCAGATTTCAAGGTGCACTAAATTATTGCATGCGATGATTAAGGCTGGCCATAGTGGTGGTAATGTGGTATCTTACTAGCTGGTACTACCTCCGTCCTGGTTTATTGGTCCCCATTGTATTTCGTGTCAAATTTTGACCATAGATTGAACTAACAAAATGTGCATGCATGTCACAAATTATTATATCATTGAAAACTATGTTCAAATACGAATCCAACGATATAGTTTTTGTTGACATGCACTAACATTTTGTCAGTTAAATCTTCAGTCAAATTCAATGGGGGCTAATAAACCACGACCGATGTAGTACTAGTGTAGAGGGCAGCACTGCATGGGAGTCTCACCCCGCTCGTGGCGCGGTAGTAAAGCCGTCGTATCACAAAACCCAACCACTCCCAGTAATAAGTGGCCTGGTAAAATAAACGGACAAGCAACCATCACATCCCTCCGTCTTTTTTGCATTTCATCTCTCTGCATTTACTTTCTCCGGTTCATCTTGCACACTTGATCCCTAGCTACTACTCCTAGGGCCAGTTCAGTTGGTGGTGATGGTGTGTCTGCCTCTGGACAACATGAGTCATTCGATCTACTTGGAACCAACGGCTGAGATGTGTGTGCATAGAGACATGGCCTTGCCACTGGAGGTATAGCAGATACTTACCCACCTCTGCCACTGTATAAAATACGGAACTACTCATTCCAGCCTCATTTCCTTTCTGGTTCATCTCCTTGCGTTCTTGCCGGCGGCGGCGTAGGTTCCTGAAGATGGAGTCCAGACTCTAGAAACCACTACAAAAACTATTCCACTGCCTCTATCTTGGTAAGAGTAGGTGAAAATTTTGAATCGAGCCCTTTAAACTAGAAGGGAGGTAGTAGTACTCTAATAGCTAACCTTGTTGTGATGACAAGATAGGACATGGCACGCACCTGGACGGAGGAACTAGTCTACATTGTGCATATAAGTTTTGTCTGAAGTCAATGTACCTCTACTTTGACCAAACTTATAGAAAAATGTATCAACATTCACAATGTCAAATCAATATTTTTATACTCATTATAAAACGTAGTTTCATAAAATATATATTTGGTATTGTAGATATTGATATTTTTAGTATAAATTTGGTCAAAAACTTTGCAAACTTTGACTTGACAAAAATCTTACGCGGAATAAAAAGGACCAGAGGGAGTATCATGCATGCGGAATAGGCAAAAAATTGCTCATTTATAGCCGTCCGAAGTCTCAAAGGCCACGAGCGCGCGAGGGAGGTGAAGGTCGTGGGAGGCGTGACGGTTGACGGAATTAAGTGAAGTTACATCCACGCGTCGGCATGGCGTGCGAACGCGCAGAAGCTATACCGTCAGGCCTACGATATGGGTCTAGTAGACATGACATCTAGTGGGTCCCGCATAGTACTCGAGAACTCTTTGGGGGCACGCAGCCGTTTATCCACCGGGCAAGCCAACAACCCCACGTCGTTCGCACGCCCTACTCGTCCCTGTCTTCTACCTTACAACAGTTCGCTCCCCGTCATCCCGTCCTTTCACATTACACCAGTTCAACTTCTCCTAACCCGCCTCCAAAATCCATGGCCTCCCAAATCTCCATGATCGGCGGTGAGTACAAGGTTAGAGCCATCATCGGTGATGAGGTCATCATCGGCTACACCCATAGATCCACGACGGTGGAAGCATGCCTTGCTCACTTCCTACGCATGTTCAAAAGTTCAAAGGATGAGTGGGTCGCTGGGCTAGATGTTGAGTACACCACAGTCCTGGAAAGCGAGAAGATTCTAAAGGAGGCAGAGAAGAAGAAGCCCGCTGTGATCGAGGTTTGCGTACATAACGTGTGCTTGGTCTACCACATATGCCATGCCGATGTTGAGTGCCAGGATTTTAAGAACTTCCTCAAGGAAGAAACAGTGAAATTTGTTACTGTAGACTTTAGGAACGACAGGGATGTCCTGGGTCAGATAGGCCTCGTTGTAGGCTAGCCTTCAATCTCCAGAAGGCAAGGCTGGTGTCCTCCTCTCAGCCTTCAATGCTAACCCTGGTAGCAGCCATGATTGATCCTTCGTACGTTAAACTGAAGAAACCTCACCACGAGTTTAATCATGCATGGGAGTCGAAGACAATAGATGAAGATCACATCCTGTACGCAGCAATGGATGCCTACCTTTGTTTAAATATCTACAAGGGTTGGATGAAGAAGCAGAGCCCAGTGTCCGGTTCAAGCAAAGAAGCATCGGCGAAGAGGAAGAGGAAGAGGGACGAGGACGAAGTCGAGGACATGGACTCAGACTCCGAGTAAGGTGGTAGTGCCGTCGCTCATGCTGGTTCTACTGCAGTGTCAAGCGGACTAGTTGCTTAGTTTTATTTCAGGGGTGTGTTGTGCTGAGCCCCCAGCAGAACTATGTTTATGTTCTTTCTTGTTATTTGAACTTTATGTTCTTTCTCGATATTTGAACTCTTTAGTACGTACAGTAGTACTAGTACTATGTCTTACTACTGTTCTTCTTGAAGTTGGTACTACTGCTCGTATCTTCGTGTTCCTACTGTACTTAATACGTTCGTACTAGTAGTATAATTTGGGTCAGTCAATTTGTGAAAGAAGTTCGACGGAGCGAAGGAAGAAGACGGCATAGAAGCTACCCCAGTATCTATATTAGGGTGGCAGGGTGCCCATGATCTATTTTATGAGTGTTGGGTGTGGAATGCAGTTCGCCGGAAAAAATGGATCGTGCCCGGGGTTAAACGGATGGCGGGGGTGGGGGAGCATGGAGGTGGCAGGCGGTTCAGGGGAGGGCGGGGCGGCGGTGGCAGACGGTTAGGCATGTGGTGGGCTGGCGGCTCGATGCCTGAGAGAGAAGATGAACAGTGCATCAATTTCCGAGGTTGAAGAAGCCCTTCTGGCCATCCATGTTGCATCCGACGGCTCACAAGAGTCGCCTGACCCAAATTGCTCCTTCAGATTGCAGGATCCACATGGCATTCAAGGTCTCGAAGGTAGATTCCGCGTCCACACCCGGTTTGCGGGCTCGGCGCGGGCGCGACAGGCTTCCGCCATGACAGCCACCATGCGCGCCTCGTCCGCGCGGGCGGAGACGACAATGACACGCTAGTTCCTCCTCGCCAGCGTGCTGGAGCACGTGCTCGTCCTGCTCTTTGTACGCTGCATGCATAGATGTGGCTCCACTAACTGCTCGCGTGCTTGGCAGCGCGGCGGCATCACGAGGAGTGACTGCAGACAACGTGAGCGGGCGAGCCTTCGGCTTCATGGCACAGGGATGGCGGCGACATGGCGGTGATGGGCGAGAAATGGTTGGCCGGAGCAGGCGGGCGCCGGCATGCGCAACGGCGGCGGCGGCATATTGATGAGTGCGCATATGGGAGCTTAGTTTAGTTTTATATAGGGTTGGTCAAACTTAAAAGAAAACCGTACTAGTACACGTAAACATTAGACTGAGGCAGCGCTTATATTAGTTACCGCGGCCACGATACGGAATGCTGTGCAAGTGCGTGAACCGCGGCCGCGCGGTCGATCGAACGGTGCGTCACCGTGTCGCGCTCGAAGGACATCCACCGAACCTTTTTTTGTGTGTGAAAACAATCCCCGAATATTACTCAACTTTTTTTTCCTGGAAAAGTTCTTGACGCTACAATATTTCCATATATTTGAATTTAGCTCCAGTTCGTGTTTATTTGGATTTGGACGTTTTAGGTGCGCCCTAGTTTTTTTAATACTGGTTTTGTGTGTGTGACTGAGAGAGAACGTGTGCATGTGTCCATATGTGTGTTGTGGCAGAAGGGCAATATGGAGACGGTGTGCGCGTGATAGAGACATAGAGAGGTGTGAATGTGCAAATGATTATGCATGAGCGAGACATAGACAGATGCTGATACGCTGCGTATACATGAGAGGACGGTCTTCTATTTGTACTTGTGTGTGTGTGTGAGAGAGAGAGGAGCATCCGTAACACAACAACCATCTCTCTAGATTCGTCCGTCCCTCGCACGATCGCATGTAACACATGCATCAACGCACACATTTCGGCACCCTCACCCGGCCCCTGCCCACCTCAAGGCCCACACTTCGCTCTCTATCTCGCACGCACAATCTCTTCGTGAAAACCCTATTTAGCATGTAGCTTTCCGTCACATACACACACATTTCTCTCCATAGGTTAGATTTCTCTCAATATCTGACACACACACACACTCCCCCTCCCCCGAGCACACAATTCATCCCCATCCAAGGTTATATGGCGACCACTCTTGCTTGTGCTTCTCTGCACCCCAGCATGCACAACACCTCAATCTTCAAAGAGGGCACCGAGGAGATCGAAGACGGCGACCACACTGCACTAGAGAATGCGGGGCCATTTGGAAGCAGGATGATGTGACGACGGCTGACTGACTCCTCCCCCCCCCTCTCCCGCACAAAATTACCAATCCCTCTCTCTCCCGCACAAAATTATCAATCCCTCAACCCATGAGATCCTTCCCCTCTCGTCCATGTTTTTCCAGCTCTCTCATCAAACCTGTTGTCTCTTCTCCTTCCACGTGTACAGAATCCGGAAGCACACGCATCTCACGTATATTACATGTCTCCATCTTTCTCACAGACCTAACTTCTTCCTCTCTCTTTCTCTATCTATCTATCTCTCTCTCTCGTTAGATTTGTCTCCTACTCTCTCGTCCACATACATACAATCTTTCCCGCCCTATCTGCTCCATCTTCGCAAGCTCTCTCTACGCGTTTCATTTACACATTGGGATGTGTTCAGAATGTTTCTTTTATAATGGATGATGTAGAGTTATGGTTGGTTTTGTTGCATCCTACAAAGTAATAACTATGAAATGCATTTAGATTCTCATTTGACTGGGATTGTGTGAGTTTGAGCATATTGTGAAGTACTATAGACCTCGTATACATCTTGGAATTCAACAATGATTGTAACTATTGAATTGTATAGACCATTACATTCGAAGTCAGTAGCCTAATATATTTATTTCACAATTACAACAAATGATTAATTCACTACAAACTAAGAAAACAAATGTGTACTCCCTCCATTTTTATTTAAGTCCGCGTATTAGCATTGGTCAAAGTCAAGTTTTGTAAACTCTCAGAAATTTTATAACAAAAATTATTAACATATACAATAACAAATAATACCATTAGATTCATTATTGAATGTACTTTCACATCATACATATTTGTTATGGTAAATGTTTATATTTTTCTATAAACTTGGTCAAACTTTAGGAAGTTTGACTTCGGTCAAATCTAATATGCAGAGTTAATAAAAACGGAGGGAGTACTAGTAGTTACTAGTACTACTAACTACTAGTACTACTCGCTATTTGCTTAGCCCAATCACCCAACACACCACACGGGGAGTTCAGTGTCACAAAATTTTGAGGTCGGCGGGAAAATCTCCCGCGACCCTGATTCGAGCAGTGCAAAGTTACCATCATAGCCTTCCGAACAGGCCTACGGATGACGCTTGCTAGGGGGCTATTTTCGTAACTTCAGGTTCACCCTACCCAGCCAACCCCACCCCGGCACCCAGAGTAGTACACCTGAATACTCCCCATTTTCTATCCCCACCGCAAAATAGACTTGTCCACGACACCGCAGCCTTCGTGCTCCTCCCCTTCTACATCGGCGCATTCGTCCACCGCAGCGCATCTGCCTCATCGATGACCTCGTACGCCGCACTGGAGCCGGTCCACCGTCGTCGTCATACACGGAGCCTCTTCCCCGGCACCGTCTTCCACGGTCTCGGATCTGCTTCCCGGAAGCCGACGCCAAGCGCAGAAGCACCACCGTCGTGGACAATGAACTGACTCCCGTTGCCGGCCATGATGCACAGAGGCCGCCGCGACCATCGTTCTCCTCCTCGATTGGTAATGTGTGTATTGAATCACTTAGCAGTACATGTGCAGTTCTAATTTTGTTCATACTTACCCTTCAAATTTCCAGGTTGCTATTGTTCCCGTAAAAGTAATTGGTTATAGCCTCCATTGTCCAACAGAATATCAGCTTGTAATTGTGCGTCACTCCTATATCACGCTGTGCTTCGCTAGGTTATTCATCTGCAACCAGTAGTGTGGCAAATGATGGAAAGTTTTTTAGAACTAGCAAGATGCCCATGCGTTGCACGGCATCAAGATGCATTTGTATGAGTATTTTATCTTGTGGGAGAAAAGGATGAACGAGGGAAGACCTTATATGCAAATCTGGAGAGGGGTGTGGGTATCTTTCTGCAAAATTGCCACAGTTTCCTTCCTATCCATCGGATATAAATCGGACGGCCTATATTGCACGATGGCAGGCACACCATCATCACCAACTCTGTTTTTTAAAGAGTAGAGAATTAGAGATAAATATTAAATATAAAATAAATATAATAGTAGAGAAGAGAGTAGAGATAGCAGAGACGTCGGAAAGGATCGCGCGCGCGCGTGAAAAAGCGGCCGGGCGCGCGCTAGTTTTGGCGCGCGGCGTCCGGCGCGCTTTATAAAATCCAACGCCCTCCCACCGCTTTGTGCCTTGCCACCGCTCTCTCCCCGCTCTGTGCCTCGCCACCGCTCTTTCTCGCCTGGCCGCCGCCGCGCCACCATGTCGCCGCATCGCCGGGAAACTTGGGGATACCGCGGCGTCCGCGCGCGCCCCTCCGGCGGCTTCTCCACCGAGATTCGGTTCCTCGGGATGCGCCTCGCCCTTAGCAATTTCGACACCGCCAACGAGGCCGCCCGCGCGTACGACGCAGCGGCATGGCGCCTTCGGTGGCCTCATAGAACATTGAACTTCCCCAACGTGCTGGCGCGGGAGCGGGCGCGGGAGCTCGCACCTCTGCCGCGGCATATCACCGATGAGGATCGTCGCGACAACCGGAGGCGGGAGCACCGTCTCGGCATCGCCGAGATGGACGAGGAAGCCATGGCGCTGTGGTGCCAACGCTTCCCGCAGGACATCATCAACGAGCGCGAGTTCTACACGCAAAGGATGGTGGAGAGGGAGAAGAGGAGGGCGGAGCGAGCCGCCTATCGCGAGTACAAGCGTACACGAAAAGCGGAGGCTCAATTCAACATGAGGCTAGGAGCAACGTCGCCCTGGGAATCCGACGACGATCGGTATCTTCACGCCTACATTGAGACATCGGAGGAGGACATCACCGAGGAGGAGTCGGACGAGGAGGAGTAGTTGAACTATCTATTTTTTTATCTATCTATGCTATATCTACTATTTATGTCTCTACTCTCTAGTCTCTACTCTCTATCTCTACTTCTCGATCTCAGCACCCGGGCCCGCAAAAACTGGCTGGCGCTGTAAACGCTTTTTTAAAGTGTCGTGCGTTGCGCTTCTGTTGGAGATGCTCTAACATGGCAGACGAGTGCTTTAATGTTGCCCACAAGATGCGTGAGTATTACTAGTAGTATATTTTCTTGCCATGTTGAGATTTTAAAACCACGAGCGCGAACATGCAGAGGACCAATGAAGACCAAACATGGGATATTGGGGACATCTTCAAGGAGCGTGACGAGTTAAAGAGGAGCTGCACCGAACCTGTAAAACGAGCTTTGGTAAGTAACACCCTTTCAATTACTTTCCTTTAGCCTCGTGTTCTTCGATGTGTATATGTTGTAGTTCTGTTTCTCTTAGCCTCGTGTTCTTCGATGTGTAATAAGAAGAGTCTTAATCGTCCTAATGCTTTCGTTTTTAGCTTGATGTAGGAAGTGGGTGTTCTCACCTTGTAGTCTGTGTTTATATTTTTCCTTTCGAATTCACTTCTCTGAGTCCTGTTTATCTGGCTTCTACTAAATGGATCTGGGTTGCTCTGAGTATTGATCTAAAAAAGAAGTAACTTCATGTCAGGATGCAGTTCCTGCGAGGAGAGAAGTATGGTCAACCTCGAGATCATGTTTCCAAAATGAGGCTGGATTACACACAAGGTGCCAGTTCCCTAATGATGCTGGATTAGACACAAGGTGCAAATTCCGAGATGATGCTGAATTACACACAAGCCAGGTGGAGTCGTCAACTATTCGTGTCCTCGTGGCTCTAGTAAAGGCTGAAAGAAAGTGTGCATCGGCCCTTGAGAATGTAGCTGAGTTCCTGAAGAAGCGAAAAGAGCAATCAGATGCTCTCTTCACCCAAGCCAAAGAAGAGATGGAAGAAGCCAGAAAGAAGCTAGCAGAGGCAGAGCAGGCTAGGCGTCTCCTGCTATCTAAAAATGTTCTCAATACAAATTTTCCTTCATAATAGCTAGGTTCAAATGTTTATCCAGTCAGCATGCCTGTTGTGATGTCCGTGCATCTACTGATGTGGCACAAAATAATTTTTTTCGGGTCATGTAATAACAACAATTACTTTCCAAACAATAACAGACGAAGCATTGGACATGCTATAGTTCATGCGCAAGCCCAACATTCCAAGTTCAACTTCCACATCAAACTCATGTTCACGGATATCTGCACATTCATAGATAATGTCCACAACCATGATTCACTTCAAAGCCAAAAAAATGTGAGGAGAGTTATAAATAAAGAAAAACCTCTAGTTCCTGCTACCAGTGCGAGCACAACAAGTCAATACCATGCGTAATTAATTATATTTTGGTCATTTTTTGTGTTCTAAAATGTCGGCCGGCTCGCGGAAGGATGTGTTGCCGGCACACGCGCGGATTCAATGGAGGCAGGCGGGGCAGTCTGAAGCCGGTTGCATGCGGCGAGGAGGCGTGTTCAGCCGGGCCTGTAGCAAGTGGGGCCTTCTTGGCCAGCGTGCCGGTTCAATGCCTGCGCTATGAGAGGTCGCGTCCGTGTCAGAGCAATCACTCCCTCCAGTCCTTTTTTGTTTGGGTATAACAAAATCTCGTTTTCCATTCACATTTTACAAGTAAAATTTGTGGACAAACTTTGACCCAAAATACGATGGGGACTAGTAAACCAGGACAGAGGTAGCAGTTTTTTTTATCAAAGAAGGGTTTCCCCCTTTCGATTATCATTACTGAAAACCAACATCTAAACCATAGTATTTTCCCTAGAACTACCAGGTTCAACATCTCGCAACATAAACCCATACAACCATACGTCAAGGAGGTAGTAGTTATGAATTCCATTTTTGCTCCATATCAATCGTTCTAAAACCTGTTTAGTACTTATAACGCGCCATTGAAAATTGGAACTCTTACCCCGCTAAAAAAATGATATTTTAAACGTGGCTACTCGATCTGTGGCAACTGGCGAGCCACCGCCTCTAGGTCGTTCACCTGTGGTCCCGACCATCAACTCCTATGGATCAAATTATCACGCGAGCTGACTATTCCTACAAAGGTGCGCTCCACCACGTACCCGGTACCCGCGCATGCAGCAATCGTGCACCTAGGATTTTAGGGTTTATTTGTTAACGGTGCCTTTACGTAACTTTCATGTGTGCGAGACAGCGAGAGACCGACTGTGTGCGTGCGCCTCTTCTCTTCGTATATGTACTCCACCATTTGTCTGGTGTCCAAAAAATTATACAGTAGTAATAACTACTAGCAATGTGCCAATGCGTTGCCACGCGATCAAAGTAGATTAATACATATTCACCAATTTGATAGAAAAAAGAGTCTAGTTTTGAAATACGTATATCACTAAAAATATGTTATGCTTCACTCAAAATATATTCCTTTGGCGGTTTTGATGAGATAAGGGAGGAATGTTGTTGGTTTCAAGATTCGAGAAGTGGTATATCTCTAATTTCTACTCTTACTAGCAAGATGCCCGTGCGTTGCACGGAACATCAAGATCTTGTGGGAGAAAAGGATGAACGAGGGAATGCCTTATCTGCAAATGTGGAGAGGAGTGCGGGTAAATTTCCATAGTTTCCTTCCTATCCGTTAGATATAGATTGGACGACCTATATTGCATGATGGCAGGCACACCATCATCACCGACTATGCTTTTTATAAGAGTAGAGATAAAAAACAGAGTTGGTGATGATGGTGTGCCTGCCATCCTGCAATATAGGCCGTCCGATTTATATCTGGCGGATAGGAAGGAAACTATGGCAATTTTGCAAAAAGATACCCACACCCCTCTCCACATTTGCAAATAAGGCCTTCCCTCTTTCATTCTTTTCTCCCACAAGATAAACTACTCATACAAATGCATCTTTATGTTCCGTGCAACCCATGGGCATCTTGCTAGTTGTTGCAAAAAGCCCATGTGTGTTTGTGTTGTGTGTGTGAGAGAGAGTGGGAGAGGAGGAGGACAGAGTGCATGTGTGACAAAGACACAAAGAGTGTGTGTGCGAGAGGTATCAGCTTAAAATGAGGCGATATTGTGTGTGTGCACGATCGAGAGGGCGTGTCTCAAGAAGGGACGAAAAATCTACATAGATACAAGGAGCGCGAGAGAGACATGTACGCGATAGTGGAAGCACGAGTGTGCGGGTGTATAAACCTATCTGGAGGCTAGTCGATCAATGTTTGTGAGAGAAATACGAGTCGGGGTGCGAAAGCGAGAGTTTTGTGTGTGAGAGAGAGAGACGGTAGTCGGGAAGGGGAGTAGAAGCAGGAGTTGTGTGTGTGTGAGAGAGAGAGAGGGGAGTTTGTCTGGTCGGTAAACAAGTGAATAACGTCAGTTTTATAACTGGGATGGAGACGGAAAGGAGACCGCAACAAACGTTGTGTCTGCGGGGGAGAGTAATTTTAGTGGTATGAGTCATATCTTGAGACATATAGGGTGTGTGAGAGAACCCCGTAGAGAGAAAGACAAAGTGAAAGATGAGTGAGACTGTGTGTGTGGCGGTGAAAAAGAAAGCTTAGGTACCTAGTGATACCAGAGAACGGTAGAGATGTGAGAGATAATGAAAACCATGTAATGTATAATGATAGGGAGAGTGTGACACTTCTCAAGGGAGACGTCGAGAGACCATGTTTGCGAAGATAGGAAAAACATGAAGTGAGCGTGCGAGTGAGCTGGAGAAAAGAGAGTGATAGCTACATGAAGGAGCATGCGAGAGAGATTGGCGTGAAAGGAGTCAACATAAAAGGGATTCAAATATTTGAATTCGAGATGATGATACATGTAATTCATACTCGAACCAAAATTGATCTATCAAACATGCATACTCATATGAATTCACGCGCATCTATGTTATTAATATGTAGATATTACTGATCCATACATTTTAGTAGAACATAATTTGGTTTAAATTTTTTGAATTCAACCTTATGATTTTGAGATCATTGTATTTGTAAATCATATTATACATATAAAGGAGCAGAATTCTTTGTTGTGCTTTTGAAAGTATATATAAAAAATGATGTATATAGAATTTTATTCCAATCGAAAATGGATCCTACCCGAACAAAAATAGAATACAAACTGGATTCGAATTGAGTTGGCATGGTAAATGTGCACTCTTGCTCTGCAAAAATTTGAACGAAGCGGGGAAAGTCACAGTAACCGCCCGAAACCAAAATTTACGAGATGGAAATTACTGCCTATCCCTGACACGCAAAGCCTATCGGCTCGATTTCTATAGGTTTCGATAGGGGTAGGTTTGTAATTGCATTCAAACGTGACATAACCGCCTCTCACCCGGATTCATACACGGTGGGCACCAAAACACAGTGTCTCCTCGGCCGAAATCGACTCCCTCCCCGATTCATACACGATGGGCACCAAAAACAAACTCTCGTCGGTAGATATTCGGTGTATGCGAGATTACCGTCCTATCCCCAACCGACTAATATTGCTGTGATGTAGGAAATTTTAAACGGGGGCTAAGTTTGTAAATTTCCTCGCATTTGAGACAAGCGCGCCCTGAAGGCATGGTTCCCCCCTTCCTCTCTCCCCCCATTTCCCCATTTGTACTCCGTGGGTGCCAAAATACCCTCTCCACCCCAGCCTCCTCCGTCCGCCACCCCATCCACCGTTGTTCTCCTCCACCATGTCGGAGCTGATACCCCGACGTCGTCGTCCATTACAAGAGATCGACCTCTCTCATCCACGGCTTCGGACCGGGATCCTTGCATCCCTTCCTCTCGCTTCATCCCCGCCGCCATCCACCTTGCCGGCGCCGCTCCTACGACCGTATCGTCCACCGCACCCCGCTGCCATCGTCTATCCTCCTAGATCTGCTTCCACGCCGCCGACAGCAATTGCTACCGCAGCACCGTCAAATTCTCAGCAGATGCATACATGGCGCCGCACCAGAGGCGGTACTCTTTCGTATCTGCTCAACTTATTTATCGCAGCAAGAAAATAGATCGCCACTGCTTTACTCTGATTTCTCTACGAAGTTGCCTTTGTTCGGTTTGCACCTTCAGATCCGCCATGGCACGCTCAACACTATACTCGCAATGCTTATGGCTTTCCCCTTTTATATTCCACACAAGTTAAATGACAGTAGACTAAATTTCAAAATTGGGTCAGTCGATTTTTCAGAGCTCGTCGGAGTTCGCCGGTGCGAAGGAAGGGGCTCGGGTGGGGACGGTAGTTGTGGGGGCGGTGGTGGGGCCTCGTCGAACAAAGAAAACTCGATGCGGGTGGGGGCGGGGATGGGGTGGGGGTGGCGGAGGAACACAGGCAGTGGGGGCGGTTCAGGGGAGGGCGGGGGGTCGGGGCCGGTGGTTTGGCCGGTGGCTCATGCGATGTTCTGTATGGGAAGAACCAGAGACAAGGAAGAAGAAGGGTTAGGAGACGTAGGATCTTCATCCAACCACCTGAAATGGTCAACTGACCCAAATGACAAAAGTCACGTGACTTGCATGCAGACATGCCTTTATATTCAGTACCATCACCGTAGCTGCTTAGCACTGCTCCTGAATCCATCAAGCTAAACAATGTGCCACTCATAATTCCAAACTTGTTGCTCAAATATGAATCTAATATGATGCTGATATTACTAAAGCAGATAACGTTTAATTGGTCAGCTAATGTTCCTACTTTACTCTTGAAAAGCACGTGCACCACATATAGAGAGACAGCACGGAGTTGCATTCTTAATGCGCTCTGGTTCATCATGTGTGGGCACTGTGCAACGAACATTTTATTATCCCAAATCTGCTTGCTCTTCTTTAGCATGTTCCTCTTCCGTTCTTCTTTAATAAGTACTCTCTCCGTTCCTAAATACAAGTCTTTGTATAGATTCCACCATGGACTACATATGGAGCAAAATGAGTGAATCTACACTCTAAAATGTATCTGTATACATCTGTATGTGATCCATAGTGGAAATCTCTACAAAGACTTATATTTTGGAACGGAGGGAGTATGATAGTAGTACAATATGTTCCTTGTAGTGAAGATGAGCAGGGACATTTGCAGTGTAGAGGTCCATACGGTCGGTTGTGATGGACACTCTGAACTCTTCGGGGTTCTTTGATTCGTAGGATTTTCTAAACATAGGAATAGGAATTGTAGTGGCCTGCCCACTTGAATCCTATAAAATTAGCAAGGAAATGCGGGGAGCTGTCTCGCCTTTGAGAGTTACACAGATATTAACAGTACCGCACCTTCAGTTGAAGAGAGCTGGTATCCGAAGCCTTTCTAGCCGTACCAGCAATACTAGCACATATATTCCAGCAAGTTCCACTTTGCTGATTTTACTCCTGATGCTTACGGTTTTCCCGTTATATCTACACTATGACCTGTGTAGCTGCTTTGTGTCACACTAGTAGCAGTCCACTCTTGAAGCTAAACAACACACCATTCATAAGTCCAAAGCTTACTTCTTCAAATACGAATTGTGATATGATACTAATATTAGTTAACAGACAACATTTAATTGGTCGGGTAATGCTCCCACTTGATTTTCCAAATGAATGTGGCCACATATAGAGAGACGACATGGAATTGCATTTCTTTGGGCGTTGTGATTCATCATGAGTGGGTAACCAACATTGTATGCAATGAAGCGGAACCTCAAGAATATGCTTCCTCTTCTGTTCTTTAACATGTTCCTCTTTTGTTATTCTATATTTAGTACGTACAGTATGTTCCTTGTCAGGAAGGGGAGCAGGAACATCTGCAGTCAACAGCTGATAGAGCTGGCATGTACGTGATCGATAAGCTTTCAATTAGTAGAGGCAATACAACACCGTATTTTCCAGCCAGTTCCACTTTCCCGATTTATATATCGTGGTTATGGTGTACCCCTTTTATGTACACTACGATCTGCCTAGTTGTTGTGTGCTCTTGTTATCATGGTTCGGCAATAAACTCTCTATACAGTATATTATGAACCTATCATCTGCCAACTATCCTTACTTCTGGAGCCTATTTTTTGTGTACTTATGCCAGATTATATTAATGCACGCACCATATTACAACACACATGAGCTCTCTCATTAGAATCCAGTGATAGCACACAAGGGTTTACAGGGGCGCCCCTATATTAGAATATCCTCTGCATTACAAAGATAATATCACTGTTATTTATGTTTTCATGGTTCTCAGATATTATACGTAATTACAGTGAATATCAGAATCCGCGCATCAGAAGAATATTGTGGAACACTACAACGACTTACAAAATTGGCACCAAGGCATTGAGTGCCATTCTGGATGCAATGAAACTCATACGCTCCCCACCTGTAGATTCTTGTTCAGAATATGATCCTAATGACTATTCTGACCTCAAGAGGCAAAGGCAGATGGCCTGTCCTGTTCACCCATCAAGGTGCCTGTTCTAATTTGGCAAGGTTTTATTGATTGCGTGTATCTTGCATATGTTGTCTTGCATTTCTTCTACTTTTTTGCACCGCCATCTGCTTAGTTTACTCATCATATATGTCAAGATGCCATGCCCATCCATTATCAAGACATATTCCATCTGTCATCATACCATGTTTTTTCACTCAAATGTTGTTCTTGTGCATCAGACATCAAAAAGGAAGAGGGTGATTGCTGAACCTGAAGGAGCACCAGCAAAGTCCTTGAAAAACGTGGTGGTGCCAGAGAAATCAGACAGCACACCACTTATATTGGTTGTACAACCAGTGACACAAAATGTAGGACTGACTCCAGCAGACTGTACCCATACTTCACTGGCCACACCACTAGCCCCACCACACAGGACCTGCACCCCAACAAAAGGTATGCCAATTTCAGTTGCCATAGCACCAGCCGCACCACAAAAAAATCCCACTCCAGCAAAAAGTACAGCAAGTCCACCTGCCGAAGACCTATCCCAACTGTAGAGACGGCCAATTCCTGCAGATTGGAACCCCGTTCCAGTTATTCCTAGTTTAAAAGACAATGCTTTCAATGTTTTTATGGACTATGTGCATATATTCCCATCATGGGAAGATTATAGTGAAGACAAACACCATCTTCACATCTTCCGGTCCCACTTACATGTAAGTGCTATTATTCATGGTGTTTTCTGCTGATTGAACACATCAATGATTTACATTACATTGTTGTAAGTAGGCGAGGGTCAATCTGGATAGTCATGGAGCAAAGCTTGCTTGCGCTTTTCAAGGAAGCATTGCAGCAGTATCGGTGTTACCTGAGGAAATCACACTTTGATGGCAAGTCTATAAACGAATTTCTGGTGAAGTCTCCTATGCTAAATTTAGAAGACATTGAATGGAAAAACCTTGTTATGTGCTGGTCTCGTTCCCAGGATGAGGTACTATCTATGATATCACATGACAATTTGAACTTCTACTTTTCCGCATGTGCCTTACGGATCTTTTTTGCAGGAAATCTGCTCGAAGAAGAATTCCGGTTTGAAAAGAACGACAGGATATCGCAAATATGCTGCCCGCTGCTTTGCTCTTATTAGTACCTATTGTCCTGTATCACTGTACTTGCATTCATACCTGGTTCATTATGTGACAGCAGTATGCATGATAGCTTGCTTATCAATTTTTCACTCCAAATTATCTGATATGTATGAATGGTTACATTAGTGTAGAATATATCCAATGCCAATGAAAATTTTTAGCTCTACATTGTTCTTGTAAGTACCTGCTGTCCTTTATCAGTGTACTTATATTGACAGGTAGTTGTTCATGTACCATCACTTTGCAGCTTATTTTCCTTTGCCCTCCATTTTCTACACATCAGATCTATATTTACTCTTACCATAAGGTTGGATAACACCGATGGCACGGAAGAAGTTTAGCTCTGCATTGCTCTTGGATGTACCTTTTGTCTGTATCGCTGTACTTACATTTATAGCTACTTGGTTATGTAGCATCACTCTTCATCTTATCTTAAATATTCTCCATTTTTTCTTATATTATCACATCTATATTTACTCTTAACAAGATGTAGAATAAAGGCAATGCTTATGAAGAATATTCGGTGGTAAACTTCTTGAATTGCCCCCCCATCAGCACGGACAAGGGCTTTATAGAGCCTGTCTTCACCAATAATGTAAGTTTGTCCTTCTCAAGCCTTCAAACTTTGTTGTGTATATTTGGTTAGGCATGACTGCAACAACTGTTTATTTTTGGTGTTTGCATCAAATTGCATGTTTGAAGTTTATTATGTAGTTCATAAACAAAAGTTTGTCCTTCTCAATTGAAGTTTTAGTTGTACAACCAAGTTCCTTCTTCATACCATGTATATTAAACTATACAGAGCAAGTGATCTTCTTTTACACTGCATGTATGCTTCTGTTCTTGATCCATAATCCAGTGGTGTGGTGAACCTACCCACTATAGCACAGTGACATATTCTGCAATGTCTTAACTATGAATAATGTCATATCATTCTACTATTATTTAAACCGTCTCTTTATTTGCCAATCTGAAATGGGATAAATTGACAGCACACTAACCATTGATACTTATGAGTTCTTGATATGTAATCCAGTGGTGTCGTGAAGTTGCCATCTCCTTCACAATGTCATTTCCTGCCATGTCTTAACCTGAACAATACCATATTGTGTTAATGCTATTTTAAACTCTGTCACTTTATTCGTCAGTAAGAAATGTGATGAATTGTCAGCACTGATACTTATATGTGCAAAACCTGTCATCTGTCTGCTTGTTTATCTTTCAGAGTGAGGAAGATATAAGTGTCAAACAAGCGCAGTCTCATCAGCTTGCTCAGCTGCTTGCGCTGCAGCTCTCGAGTATGGCTAACCTTTCTTCAACTCTATTGAAGTGCCGTCGGTTTTGTATATTATTTTGCCGGGGTGTTTATTTGCACTGGTGGCGATCTTTGATGCCCAGTGTATGTAATCTGCTGTCTGCTTGTGCTTTATTATCATAGTGGCGAACTTTGATGCCCAGTGGATGTAATATGCCGTAATTTCTTTATTGTATAGTCTAGGTTTTTTTTCTTATTCACGATGCTGCAGTTATTTTACTGTATATATATATATATGCTGTCTTCGCAGTAAACCGGCCAAACCGTAAAATTACGATACATAATCGGGCCGTCATGCAAATCACTATGTATGATCCGCATCATGGGCCTAGTCATCTTGGTCCATTAACAGGCCTAAATGTAAACTGGCCCACTAGTAGATTTGGGCCTTTAATAGGCCAAGTAAATCGTCGGCCCTATTTTCGCAAGAAAACTCAATGGACTTTTAGGAGGCTGAAAAGTACATTGGGCCTGAAATGTGTCGAATAGCTCACGGGCTGGCAGCAGGCCGAAATAGACCCCGGCCCATGATTGTGCCAATCACATCACGGGCCACTAACAGGCCAAAATTGTCTCGGTCCTTGTTTGGCCCAATCAGATTATCAGCTGTGAGCAGGCCGGATGCAAACCGGGCCGTAGGCCCAACTATATGACGGGCTTTTAACAAGCCGAAATAAATATAGGGCCGAAATGTTAAACGGGCCTTTAACAGGCCAAAACTAATATCAGGCTGAATTACTAAATGGACCTTTAGCAAGTGGGCCCAAAAGCATAGCGTCCAGTTGACGGGCCGAATCTGATATGTGCCATAATTTAGCCCAAAGCCTCTTAAAGGGCCGGATCTGATCTGGGCCGTAATTTGGCCCAGAACGTGGTAGGCTTTTAACGGGCCGGATCTCATATGGGCCTTTATTAGGCCCAGAACGTGGCAGGCTGTTAATGGACCGGATCAAATATGGGCCGGCATTTGGCCCAAAACATGGCAGCCTATTAACGAGCCGGCCCACTAGTGTCCTCAAAATCTTGTGGGCCTTTAGCTGGGCCGGCCCATTATGGTCTGCGAAATCTCGTGGGCCTTTAGCTGGGCCGGCCCATTATGGTCCGTAAAATCTTGTGGGCCTTTAGTTGGGCCGACCCATTATGGTCCACGAAATCTTGTGGGCCTTTAGTTGGGCCGGCCCGTTTGATCTTTATGGGCCACTTTTGGGCCGGTCCACGTGTCAACATATCATAGGCGCATTTTGCTCATTGGATGAGTGACACCTGTGCCAACGCAGAGTTGACACATGGTTCCGTCGGCCAATGAGAATTTTACATGTGGAAAATCGGCATTGGTCGTGGCTGTTAGCGGGTTATCAGATCCAAAACCGGACCCGATAGCTTAACGGTGACCCGTTACGGTGGATGCCACGTGTCGGTCACCCTTGACGAAAGCACTTCTATGACGCGCGATTTATCATCATGGAAGTGGACACTTCCGTGATGATAATTTTGGTAATGTCATGGAACACTTCTATGACAACACAGGTATGACTATCTTGATTATGTCATAAAATCGTCATGGATGTACATGCATGACAGAAAACGTGACCTACTGCGACAAACACGTATCATCACGGAAGTGTATTTTTGGTAGTGTTGTTGGGTTGGCATAGATCGAGATTAGGATTTGTCACTCCGAGTATCGGAGAGGTATCTCTGGGCCCTCTCGGTAATACACATCATGATAAGCCTTGCAAGCAATGTGACTAATGAGTTAGTTGCGAGATGATGTATTACGGAACGAGTAAAGAGACTTGCCGGTAACGAGATTGAACTAGGTATGAAGATACCGACAATCGAATCTCAGGCAAGTAACATACCGATGACAAAGGGAATAACGTACGTTATCATTATGGTACGATCGATAAAGATCTTCGTAGAATATGTGGGAACCAATATGAGCATCCAGGTTCCGCTGTTGGTTATTGACCGGAGAGGTGTCTCGGTCATGTCTACATGGTTCTCGAACCCGTAGGGTCTGTACGCTTAATGTTCGATGGCGATTTTGTATTATATGAGTTATGTGATTTGGTGACCGAATGTTGTTCGGAGTCCCGTATGAGCTCACGGACATGACAAGGAGTCTCGAAATGGTCGAGAGGTAAAGATTGATATATAGGACGATGGTATCGGATGCCGGAAGTGTTCCGGGGGTATCGGGTACATATCGGGTCACCAGAAGGGGTTCCGGGCATCCCCCTAGCAACTACATGGGCCTAATGGGCCAATAAGGGGAGAGCCCAGCCCCTAGGGGGCTGGTGTGCCCCATGTAGGCCGAAATAAGGGGGAAGGAAAGAGGAGAAGAGAGAAAGGAAGGGGAGGGATTCAGCCTCCCCCTTCCTTCTCTCCTCCCTCCTCCTTCCTTCCCCCTCCGGGAAATATGGTAGGGGGGCGAATAGGTTAGGGCCCCAAGTAGGATTCCTCCTACTTGGGCACCCCCTTGGCTGCCCCCTCTCCCTCCCACCTATATATATGAGGGGGGAGGCGCCTAGAACACATAACAACATCTGTTAGCCGTGTGCGGCGCCTCCCTCCACAGATTACACCCTCGGTCATATCTCGTAGTGCTTAGGCGAAGCCCTGCGTGGATCACTTCACCATCACTGTCACCACGCCATCGTGCTGACGGAACTCTCCCTCGACACTTTGCTGGATCAAGAGTTCGAGGGACGTCATCGAGCTGAACGTGTGCAGAACTCGGAGGTGTCGTACGTTTGGTACTTGATCGGTCGGAACGAGAAGAAGTTCGACTACATCAACCACGTTGTCAAACGCTTCCGCTTTCGGTCTACGAGGTTACGTAGACACACTCTGAAGGAAATATGCCCTAGAGGCAATAATAAAGTTGTTATTTTATATTTCCTTATATCATGATAAATGTTTATTATTCATGCTAGAATTGTATTAACCGGAAACTTGATACATGTGTGGATACATAGACAAAACACAGTGTCCCTAGTAAGCCTTTACTAGACTAGCTCGTTAATCAAAGATGGTTAAGTTTCCTAACCATAGACATGTGTTGTCATTTGATGAACGGGATCACATCATTAGGAGAATGATGTGATGGACAAGACCCATACGTTAGCTTAGCATAATGATCGTTAAGTTTTATTGCTATTGCTTTCTTCATGACTTATACATATTCCTTTGACTATGAGATTATGCAACTCCCGGATACCGGAGGAATACCTTGTGTGCTATCAAACGTCACAACGTAACTGGGTGATTATAAAGATGCTCTACAGGTATCTTTGAAGGTATTTGTTGGGTTGGCATAGATCGAGATTAGGATTTGTCACTCCGAGTATCGGAGAGGTATCTCTGGGCCCTCTCGGTAATGAACATCATAATAAGCCTTGAAAGCAATGTAAGTAATGAGTTAGTTACGGGATGATGCATTACGTAATGAGTAAAGAGACTTGCCGGTAACGAGATTGAACTAGGTATGAAGATACCGACGATCGAATCTCGGGCAAGTAACATACCGATGACAAAGGGAATAACGTATGTTGTCATAACGGTTCGACCGATAAAGATCTTCGTAGAATATGTGAGAGCCAATATGAGAATCCAGGTTCCGCTATTGGTTATTGACCGGAGAGGTGTCTCGGTCATGTCTACATAGTTCTCGAACCCGTAGGGTCTGCACGCTTAACGTTCGATGACGATTGGTATTATATGAGTTATGTGATTTGGTGACCAGATGTTGTTCAGAGCCCCGGATGAGATCACGGACATGACGAGGAGTCTCAAAATGGTCGAGAGGTAAAGATTCATATGTAGAACGATAGTATTCGGACACAGGAAGTGTTCTGGGGTTACCGGGTACGTATCGGGTCACCGGAAGGGGTTCCGGGCTATCCCCGGCAAACTATATGGGCCTTATGGGCCAAGAGGGGAAACACACCAGCCACAAAGGGGCTGGTGCACCCACCCCATATGGGCCGGCCAAATTGGAGAAGGAAAGGGGAAGGAGGAAAGAAAAAAGGGAATAGGATTCCCCCTTCCCGCTCTTCCCTTCCTACTCCGAATAGGAATAGGAAAGGGGGGAGGCCAAATTGGCAGGTGCGCAAGTAGGATTCCTCCTACTTGGGGCGCCCCCTTGGCTACCCCTCCAACCTATATATATGAAGGGGGGCACCGCTAGAACACACAACAAACATTGTTAGCCGTGTGCGGCGCCCCCTCCATAGTTTACGCCTCCGGTCATATTCACGTAGTGCTTAGGCAAAGCCCTGCGCGGATCACTTCACCATCACCGTCACCACGACGTCGTGCTGATGGAACTCTCCCTCGACACTTTGCTGGATCAAGAGTTCGAGGGACGTCATCGAGCTGAACGTGTGCAGAACTCGGAGGTGCCGTACGTTCGGTGCTTGATCGGTCGGAACGAGAAGAAGTTCGACTACATCAACCGCGTTGTCAAACGCTTCCGCTTTTGGTCTACGAGGGTACGTGGACACACTATCCCCCTCTCGTTGCTATGCATCTCCTAGATAGATCTTGCGTGAGCGTAGGATTTTTTTTGAAATTGCATGCTACGTTCCCCAACACACTCTCCCCCTCTCGTTACTATGCATCTCCTAGATAGATCTTGCGTGAGCGTAGGATTTTTTTGAAATTGCATGCTACGTTCCCCAACATGAAGTTCACATGGAAGAACTCCAAGTTCCCGCTAAGCTCTTCAATCTCATTGAGAATCGAAGCAATCACGTATCCTTCATGTTCTCTTTCCCTCCAAAGTGTGACCACCTCCTTAGCATCAAAGCAATGTGCGATAATCCTAGATCACAATACACCATCATGAACTGCAAGGGTCTCCATGATCATTGCATTGGTAGCTTGGCCATACCAAATAGCTTGACCCTATAGCAAGGAACCGGTATTGTCTCGTAACACCAGCCCAGTGGCACCTACCAATGTGCGCTACAGGAAGCTAGCATCAACATTGATTTTAAGCATACCTTCAGCCGATGCTTCCCACTTGACTTTAATCTTCTCGGCACACAATCCAGAAGATCTTCCAATGATAGTAAGGTCCATAGTTAGATTAGTTGTCCATTTGACTAATCAGGAGACAGAGCAAACATGTTTATCATGATGTCGTGTAGTCCTCTTTGACCACAAAAACCATCCTCCGCATAAAATGACAACCGCATATTTAGTCGACATCTTGTTGCATCTATTATATTCGTCACCCATTCCGCAACTTTCACTTCAGTTACTTCCATGAGCTATTGGCAGAAAAGTTTCGTTCACGTACACTCAAACATTGTGCTTGATGGTTTCCTCTTGGCCACATGACTAATAAAATGGAATATGTTCAATGTGTCTATCTTCGAGTATGGAACGACATGGTATAAATTTCTTTTTCACCCTCCACCAGAAGTTGCAGACTTTTGGGGGCACTTGAATTTTTTATAGACTCGTCCAGAAAGCACGTTTAGATCCACTCGAGCTCACTACTTGGACTGATCACGGTGTTAGCCTCAAGAAGTACTCTATAGACCGATCTCACTGAAAAAATTATCACGCCTCTCCAACTGCCGAACCCACAAGTACTTTGCAAGTTGTTTCGTAAGGCCCCTCTCGCAAGGCGACTAGGGAAAGCCTTCTTCCCCTCGATCTCCACCAGCGAGTCCATGGATTCGCCTCCCCTCCGTGTGCCGCTCAGGTGGCCGATGGCGGGGAGGGAATTTCTGGTGCCTTGAATCCAGCTAGTAGATAGGTAGGGTTTCAGTCCTCGAAGGGGCGGCGTTTGGACGGATGGCAACGCTTCTTCTTCGAGTCAGACTTCCGGTCTCTGGCCCACCTCAAGTTCGTCGGTTGGGACGGATTAGATGGAGCTACAGCGTAAATTCCCGCCAGCTTCTCGGGGCGGCGAGGTTAGGGTTTCTCGTCTTTCGTATGCAACGACGATATTTGGTGCCAGGTTCTCAGATCTATTCAAGGGTTCAACGGCGACGATTGCGGCTCCAGGGCGCTCGTCCTTAGGAGCACGTGCACAAAGACTTCCTGGTTGTCATCGAAGCCGGCTCCGGTATGGGAGCGCCGACAGCGGCACGTCGGCGACAATGGTCTATGGACCTCGATGTATTATGTTTGAGGTGTTTTTCATTTCCGGTGAATCTTTATAATAGATTTGATCTTTTCGCGAAAAATTGTTTCGTAGAAATCTGCATAATGGCTCGGGCATTCAGAGGAACAAAATTAGCTTTCACTACCTTCTTCACGGGGAAGATATCACATGATACCACCCATGACATGATACCATGATACCACGTTTAGAAACTCAAAATTTTGATGTTTCAAAAAATTCCGAAAAAATCATGAATGTGCACAAGACATGTTCCTACAATCCCTAAAAATTTAACAAAATCCAAAATATACATGGAGAAACAAAAAAAGACAATTCCACACGTGAAGTGACATTTGTGTTTTTGTCTTTTTGTTACACTATTCATGCTGAATTTTTCTTTTTTATTTCTCAATTTGCATTTCGAATTTGAATCTGAATTTTTTAGGGCTAGTAGACATATGTCTTGTGAACGTTCATATTTTTTCTTAGAATTTTTTGAAACATGTAAATTTGATTTTTATGACATGGTATCATATGATGGTTGGTATCACAGGATATTTCCCCCTTCTTCATCTCACTCAGCAGTGTCCGGATATTCGATTAGTATTTTAGGTGGTTTTCGAGTAGTATAATATTGAGGTCCATATTCATCTCGTCGTGAACTCGTGATAAATTTCAAGTTTCCAACACGAACACTTAAACTACGTTTTACAGATAACCCCTCGTCCAGCAAAGACCGAACCCCAAATCGAGCCGAGCCGCTCGGCCTCGCTCGATCTGCCCCGCCCCTCGCGCCGCCGTCCTCCGCCCAACTCCTCGCCTTCCTCCGCCCCGCTCCGGCATCGAGCTCCGCCGCGCCGCCGTCCGCGCGTACAAGCAGACCTAAAATCCAATCACCCGTCCCTTGCCCCCTCCTCCCATTATTCTCCTCCTCCCAAAACCCTAACCCTAGCACAGACACCAGCCGCCATGGCGCTCACCACCCGCGGCGGCGGCGGCGCCGACCAGGCGCAGCCTCCGCCGGCTCCCGACGCGAGCCTCGGCTTCCTCACGAAGCGCGACACGGAGGTCAAGCTCCCCCGCGCGACGCGGGTGAAGAACAAGACGCCAGCGGGGGTCCAGATTACCGCCGAGCAGATCCTCCGGGAGGCCCGGGAGCGGCAGGAGCCCGAGATCCGCCCGCCCAAGCAGAAGATTACCGACGTCCACGAGCTCGCGGACTACCGGCTCCGCGAGCGCAAGAGGTTCGAGGACCTCATTCGCCGCGTCCGCTGGAGCGTCTCGGCGTGGGTCAAGTATGCCAAGTGGGAGGAGGGGCAGAAGGACTTCGCCCGGGCTCGCTCCGTCTACGAGCGCGCCCTGGACGTCGCCCACCGCGACCACACCCTGTGGCTCAAGTATGCGGAGTTCGAGATGCGCAACCGCTATGTCAACCATGCCAGGAACGTCTGGGACCGTGCCGTCTCGCTCCTCCCCCGCATCGACCAGCTGTGGTACAAGTATATCCACATGGAGGAGCTGCTTGGTGCCGTCGCCAATGCTCGGCAGGTCTTTGAGCGCTGGATGGGATGGCGTCCTGATATTGCTGGCTGGAACTCGTACATCAAGTTTGAGCTGCGATATGGAGAGGTTGAGCGCGCTAGGGCAATCTATGAGCGGTTTGTCGCCGAGCACCCGCGGCCCGACACGTTCATCCGATATGCAAAGTTTGAGATGAAACGTGGAGAAGTAGAGCGGGCGCGACGTGTGTATGAGCGTGCAGCGGACCTGCTCGTGGATGATGAAGATGCAGAGGTGCTGTTTGTAGCATTTGCTGAGTTTGAGGAGAAGTGTCGGGAGGTGGAGCGTGCTCGTGCGATATACAAGTATGCGCTTGACAGAGTGCCTAAGGGCAGGGCTGAGGATCTTTACAGGAAGTTCCTGGCATTTGAGAAACAATTTGGTGACCGTGAGGGGATTGAGGATGCCATTGTGGGCAAGCGGAGATTCCAATATGAAGATGAGGTGAGGAAGAACCCACTCAACTACGACTCATGGTTTGATTACATCAGGCTGGAGGAGAGCGTCGGGAATAAGGACAGGATCAGAGATGTGTACGAGAGGAGTATCGCAAATGTTCCTCCTGCAGAAGAGAAGCGGTACTGGCAGAGGTATATCTACCTTTGGATAAACTATGCTTTGTATGAGGAACTTGATGCACAGGACATGGAAAGGACCCGGGAGGTCTATAGGGAATGTCTGAAACTCATTCCACACAAGAAATTTACCTTTGCTAAGCTGTGGCTGATGGCCGCGCAGTTTGAGATAAGACAGAAGAACATAAAGGCTGCACGGCAGATTCTCGGTAATGCAATAGGTATGGCACCGAAGGGGAAAATATTTAAGAAGTACATTGAGATCGAGCTTTATCTGGGCAACTTTGACCGCTGTAGAACTCTGTATGAAAAATACATCGAATGGTCTCCAGCAAATTGTTATGCCTGGAGGAAGTATGCTGAACTGGAAAAGAACCTTAGTGAGACTGATCGTGCTCGATCAATATATGAGCTTGCTATCGCTCAGCCAGCCCTTGATACGCCTGAAGTTCTATGGAAGGTATGTTGTCCTTGCCGTCCTCTTAATCGGTCTAAGTTTTATGTTTTGTTGAGTGGAAGTATTGAATATATTTTCCTATACATTCTTATATGCCTCAAATAAGCACTCATGAAGTTCTATGTTAACGTTGATTTATACTCCCTCTGTTCACAAATATAAGATGTTCTAACTATTCTCTGAATCGGATGTATATGGACACGTTTTAGTCTGTTTGTTCACTCATTTCAGCCAGTATGTAGTCCATATTGAAATATCGAAAACATGTTATATTTGTGAACGGAGGGAGTATCATATTTGATCTGCTCATATATCTAAATAGTTCCAGTGTTTATGCATGGGAGTATGTGTGTATTATTTGCCACCTTTGTTCATGTGTGCTGTGATGTGATATCATGGTTAATTTGTACTCCCTCTGTTTTTATTTACTCCGCATATTAGCTTTGTCTAAAGTCACACTTTATAAACTTTCACCATGTTTGTAGAAAAATATATTAACATGTATACCACCAAATCAATACCATTAGATTCACCATTGAATATATTTTCACATCATATGGACTTGTTATAAATGTTCATATTGTTTTCTACAAACTTGGTCAAACTTTATAAAGTTTGACTTCGGTCAAAGCTAACATGCAGAGTAAATAAAAACGGAGTGAGTGACATGTTAACACGCCACCTAGAGAGTAGGCAGTAGAGATCAGAGATCGATCTTTGCCGGGTGTGTTGTTGAGCTCTACACTATTTCGAGCGTTACCTGAATTAGTTTATTTTCATGGAAGAAGGGGTTGTGCTGTTATATTTGTTCTGGAAAACCGGAAACCAGCCTTTGCTATTTTTTCTTACAAAATTTAACTTAGGAGTGTTAGTTGATTTCTCTGAATCTGTTATTTCTTTGCATTATATCCTGCCAGCTACAAACTATCAGGCAGTAGTAACTACCAAAGCATTTGTAAACCATGTATCTTCATCCTCTGCACTCTATCAAGTTGCTTGAATGCTTAATAACTTACGGAGTATTTGTGAAACAACTGCTGGACAATGCTCAGAATCGACATAGTTGAGGTCCCTTTTGTGTAGGTCTAGGTGGGACTTTGTTGACCTGTATTCTTCAGTCTTCTCCCTGGCAAAGCAGAGCCAATGGAACTATATTTGTCCAGTCAGCAACTGAATACACACACTTCTTTGTGCTGTTGTATGCTTTTGATCTCTTAGCTACAGTTTTAAGAGAGAAAACCCAGTGTGCTGTCATCTGATATATTATTTCCAAATAATGCATTTTATGACATGACCTTTTATTCTTAGGAATTGTTTCCGATTTTTTTCTATAAGATGCAGCATTGATCCTTGTTAGATGTTAATGTTACATTTGAGACATCCAGAAAAGTCGTGCTTTTAAGAGAATCGACATATGCTTAACTGAATCATTTTTAGTGTCTTTTACTTCCAGGTCTACTTGTGATTTTAGTTACTAGGGATGCTTACTAAATCTTCTTCCTTTTAACTTGCAGGAGTACTTGCAATTTGAAATTGACGAAGATGAATTTGATAGAGCAAGAGAACTCTATGAGAGATTGCTTGATAGAACAAAGCATTTGAAGGTATGGATCAGCTTTGCTGAATTCGAGGCCTCAGCTGGCTTGGGAGAAGACGATGGAAGTGAGGAGAATAAGAATGATGTTGGTTATCAGGAACAGCAGGCAGAGCGGGTCCGGAGGTGTCGGGGTGAGTAACGAGCTAGAGAGCCTACTTTGGGCTTCTGTACATCTTTTTTATGTTCAGTTTGCAATTAATGGTGCATTAAATCTGACATTGCTGTGTTATGGTGGTCAGCTGTCTTTGAAAGGGCATTCGACTACTTCAGGACCAATGCTGCAGAGCTAAAAGAAGAAAGAGCAATGCTCCTGGAAGAGTGGCTCAAAAAAGAGTTGAGCTTTGGTGATCTTGGTGATGTCACTTTAGTGCAGAAGAAGGCGCCAAGGAAAGTGAAGAGGAAGAGACCACTCCCCACAGACGATGGCTCCAGTATTGCGTATGCTATTTACCCAGTTCTTTATTCTTGGTACTATTGTATTATCAGAAGTTGGTGGTTTGCCAAGTTTAGCACCCTATGTGGCCATGCGCGGTCTGAATTCTGTTAAGAATTTAGAACCCAGGATAAAATAACTAGTGCTAACAATATTAGTAGAGTAATACTTTTGTGCTTGGTTCCCAGCAATTTAGAAATATACTGACATCATTTGCTCTGCCAGGTACGAGGAGTACATTGACTATATCTTCCCTGATGAAGTTACGCTGGCCCCGAACCTCAAGATATTGGAAGCTGCTTACAAGTGGAAGAAGCAGAAGGCAAACGACACAGAGGATGACTGATCTGAACATCGAGAGGCTACCTGTTGTGAATGGTTTTCCCACCATCAGAGATGAGTGCCACCATGCCAAAATCAGAAGCAGAGAAGGTTTCCAATACGTTCGGTGGAGGCGTGGAGTTTGCGCTGCCTCTTACCCTACATATGGCCTTTTTTTGCGGCTTGTTCAGTTGAGATATCGAAGCAGTATCTCTGACAGATGGATGCTGAATTATCTGGGTTCTGTTACCCCTGTATTGAACGGTATGTTCGTTGTTAGGAGTCAATTTATCTTGGTTTTGTTACCCCGGTTCCTTGGGTTGAATGTAACTCAACATGTATTATTTGAGCTTAGCACTATATCATGTTTCTCCCATTTGGTACCTGGTGCTAAACTGCCAGACGAGTGTTTCATTAACAACGAAACACAGCCATCTGCGGTCAGAAATTCCATTGGGGAAAACTGTACGAGCTGATGGGCCTGAAATATTATTATGGGCTTTGAGTTTGGCCCGAAAACTTAACCTTTTTTTTCTTTCTTTCTCTGGTCATTTTTAAAAAAATCTTGAAATATACTCCTGCATTCTCACATTAGTCACAAACGGTTACAAGTAATAAGAAAAGAACTCTGATAAACGTTTTTTGATGGCAACTTTAGTTACCCGAGGATGGCTCAGTTTTTTGGGGTTTTTTTTTTCGGATGGCAGTTAAAAACATCAGGGTGTTACTTTGTGCCACACGTGTGGCACTTATCATTTTGATAATGGTAAGAAAGACAATTAGTTTAATGAAGACTACATCTCTGTCTTGGATTGTTTCAAGATTTAGTTTGAACTAGCAAAAGAGCCCGTGCGTTGCAACGGGAGATTAAATCCTTCGTATGCGCCAAGCAACCCATTCATGTCGCCACTTCTATACGCCACCATCATCGACGATGGCCGTGTGGTCCAACTATTAATGTCCTTCAATTCCAAGCCAATGAGCTTGGTTGCCCGGCAATGACATGTACGAGAACTTGTGATTGAGCTTAGATTTCAGTAGAGGGACTTGAGGCCTTCTTACATGTGACTTCGGCGTGTACGAGAACTTGTGATTGAGCTTAGATTTCAGTAGAGGGACTTGAGGCCTTCTTACATGTGACTTCGGCATGGATAATGGACACATGGTTAGTGTCAATCGGTAAGGCGTTAAAAAATGTACGAACTGGGAAGATGAATGAATTAGCCAAACCTCTTGCTATATAGGTGAGTTGGCACGATCAATGGCACTGTCCTTTAACTTCACGTATAATCTTGCATGTCCTTCCTTACTCATTTCATCTTGTTTATTTATGCGGGCCACAAGCTGAATGCTCAGCCATGTGAGAAAAAAATAATAACGATCATCTAGAGTAACCAAGAGTCCTTCACCAATCGTGTGTCCACATTAATCCTTGCAAATCAGGGATCCGGCGTCTCCGAGGGCAGCCTGTCACGTCCCACAATGCGTTCAAAGGCTAGACGGGAGCAGCGCGGTCTGACCCCCAACGAGCCGGCAATTAGGGCGGCTGCTCCACGAGCGTGTTCCTGAATGTTACTCACTGCTTGCTGCTCATTGCCTGAGCTCACCCGTCTCTTTTTGTTTTTCGAAAGATTCATGCCTCATCCTTCAATTATTTAATTCCCAAGAAGGCTTGTTCCTAGACAACTTGCTCACATATTTAAACTGGTGGGATTCATTGTTACAAAGCAATGTGGGACTATCTTTTTAATAGTAAATTAAAATGAAAAGGCTGATTAGCAGGCCACTTTTGGGCCTTGGTGAAGCTGCGTATGTGCAGCTTGACGTGTTGGTCTTTTTGGGATTGGAAGAGTGCTAGGCTGGCCGTGGCTGAGGCCCAAAAGAGCGTACGGCAGGGAACAAACAGATGAAGCTTTTGTTTACTTACGGACGAAAGTGGCTCACATAGATTAGTACCATCTTAGATATATATTTTAAATTCAAACTGAAAGCGTAAATTCACGGGAAGAAGCGTATTGTGACGGTGAACCCACGGAGTTAATCTGTGCTTTATTATTAGGGAAAGATTCGAACCAAACACCAAAGTTAATCAGAGAAATACCCCCATCAAGCTTCGGGGCATCTAGCTGGCGTGAACTTCCCGGGAAAGATAGCAACATTTGTCCCGTTGCCTGTTGTTGAATAGTAGCAAGCACTAAATTGGCCAGAGGCATTTAAGAAGCTTATATATACACTGTAGCTGTCGAATTGCATTGGATTCTCGTTTGCCAGCCAGTTGGTCATAATCATACAGTCCAACAAATCGACCTACTATTATTTACAGAAGTGAAAGGTCGGAACACAAGACACACGGAACTGACTGAAAGAGGCGGCATCCTGGACAGTTATCACCGGCGATATCGTATCCTCGGCGACGCCTGCAGCACGAAATTAGCAATGCACACCAAGTACGTACTCCATATCAGTGATGAAAAGTCAGCGAAAGCATCTTGAGCCATTGCCACAACAAGCACAAGAGAGCTGAAACCAGGCTGCATCTGCGAGCACGCTCGCACGCATCCCAGCCTCGAAGCCGAAGACACACAGAAGATGACACCGAGTCCACCATGTTCACACGCACTGTTTCGCCACTGACACGGTGGCAGTCAGTGAGTGGTAGCTATACACTACACTGCCACGCCACTGGCGCAACGAACTGGGCGGAGCAGTGAGGCGCCCACTGGTTGCAGCAGCAGCAGTAGTGTCGCTGACCGCCGTGCCAGCTTTCGGAGATCCAAGACCAATCTAAACACCGTCTTTTTTCCTTCTTTTCGAAACGGACTAAGAGGCTGTTTGGTTCTAGGCCTAGCATTATCAAACTCTGTCACACATTTTTGCCAATCTTACCTAAGCTTAGTTCATTAAAATGAGAGCCACAAGTTGGCAAGCCTAAGAGAATCTTGTCACACTTTTTGTGTGTATGCCATGTGGGGCTTAAGTGTGGCTTGCCTAAGGTATGACTTGAACCAAACACTCACCTAAATTAGTCAAACCTGCCTAACCTTAAGTGTTGCAACCTTTGACAAAGTTAGTCACAAACCAGACAGCCCCTAAACGTCAGCTTTGAGGCCAAAGCGAAGCCGCAAACGAAGAGCTAAAGCGCAAAAGACCATAAAGGCCTTGCATGATTGGTCCATGGTACAGCACTCGGAAGAAAAAGGAGAGGGAGAGGCGAGGGCGAGAGACCCTGAGAAGCAGTCGCTGGTGAGCGAGAAGATACAAGAGCTGCAGCCTACAGCCCTACACCACCGGCGCCTTTGAGGCAGAGCAATGCTGCGTCGGTCTCCGTGCACGAAGGCATGGTGATGCGATGAGGCGGGCACTGGGACATCATCTTTCGCGTGAGGAAGTTTCCCGGGGCATCTCGAGGGCAGAAATGGAGAGCGAAACCTTCAAAGTGGTTGTCGTGTCGATTTCGTTAGTGCCGAAATGTGTCGAGGATCCTAGATGGGCCGGCCGGCTCATGATTTTTTTTGCCCAAAGATGGTTGTGTCGTTTGCTTTGGTCTTTTCCTCTTCTTTTGATGGGGGTCGTTGCCGCAGCACTGTGCCGAGGGCTCTTAATAAGGCCAGGTTTACCCGACCAATTTTTCTGTCATGTCCAAGTCCAACAGTTTAGCTCTTGATGAAGCACAGTGCAAGTTTCCAAAATTTTGTTAAGCTCATCCACTTTTCCTGCCATCTCCATGTCCAACAGTTTTTTTTTTCCGAAACGGAGGCATAATATTTGCCTTATCAATTAAATAAGAAGAGAATAGAGTTTATAGTTTTACAATACCCACAGGTACGGCATGGCAATTACTCGCCCACAAAAATATCTCCTAATTTCTTTGCGCCCACGGTCACGCAAAGCTTGGCCTCGTCGACGATGGCGGTGAGAAGAATGGTCGTTGGCGCACTCTTATGACGAAACACCCGTGCATTTCTTTCATTCCAAATGGTCCAGGAGACAAGTATGGTGAGAGAGGCCAAAGCTTGCTGGTTGGGGTTACGATTGTCGGTTCTCTTGTCCCACCATTCGTAGACGGATTCATCTGTGTGCCACTCGGATGTATCTATGTGCGCGAGACCAATCCTCTCAATGAGAGACTTCCATATCCGAATTGTAAAGCGGCACTTGAAGAAAATGTGGGCACCCGTTTCTTGCTCCCTATTGCAAAGTTTGCAGAGGCCACAATTTGGCCAACCTCGTCGCTGTAAACGATCGGCGGTCCAAATCCTATCTTGTATTGCCAACCACGCAAAGAATTTAACCTTTGGAGGTGCCCATGCCTTCCAAACCATACGGTCCAAGGGGGAAAGAGTCAAGCCTAGGAATTGAGCTTTATACGCAGTGGCCGCCGTGTATATCCCGTCATTCGCGTGCTTCCAGATGATGGTATCTTCGGTTTGCTCATGAAGGTGGACATCATTCAGGAGCATCCAAAGAGTGAAAAATTCCCGAATGTGGGCTGCGGTTACAACCACGACTTTTTTTTTGAAATAAGGCAAAAGATTTGCCATTTTCATTGATTAATAAGAAGAAATAGAGGTTTTGGCCAAAGGCCGAATTACAAAGCATTACTCTCGCGGCATTACATTACTCAAAATTTTTGCCCCTGCCAGGCACCACATGGAGGCCTCCTCTTTGATTTTAGCAACAATCACTCCCACCGGCACCGCGGTGTTGCGGAAGACACGAGCATTTCTCTCTTTCCAGATTTCCCACGAGATAAGCATCATTAAAGAGATGAGCGCCCTTCGAGATTGCGAGAAGCTACAGGCATTGAGTTGCCACCAATCCTTGACGGAACCTACAGCCACCCAATCTGCAGGCTGCACATCAACAAGGGCAAGCCAAGTCTTAATCATCACCCAAACTCTGACGGTGTGGCGGCATTGGAATAGGAGGTGTGCAGCCGACTCTTGAACTTGCTTACATAGGGGGCAAAGGTGGCAGTTTGGCCATCCCCGGCGATGTAGCCTGTCCGCCGTCCAAATCCTATTATTGATAACAAGCCAGGCGAAGAACTTGCATTTGGGGGGAGCCCAGTTTTTCCACACCATCAAGGGCATTGCTGTGTCGACCAAACCAAGGAACTGAGCTTTGTAGGCCATCGCCGACTTGGTTGATCTTGAGTATCCAAGCGTTCCCTTTGAGGGCCTCACGGACCTTCCAACTCTTTCTTTTCGAGGCCTCGAAGATGAGCGGTGCAATATCCTTAGGTTTGCGACCAAGGAGCTTGGGCTCCTGAAGTACAGTACTAGAGTAGTTGCCGAAATTTTGTTAGTAAGCTCATCCCCTTTAGCCACTCGTACTAGTATGTATTACTACTATCCGATCCATAATAAATGTTGCAGTTTTGAAATAAGCTCGGTTTAAAACTGCGGCACTTTTTTTTGGATCGGAGGGAGTTTTGTCGCTCCTTGGCGTATTAAAAATGAGAACGATATTCCCGTAGCAGCTCATGTTACCTGAATCATAATGCCAAGCCCCTGCTCCCCACGTGAGGAAGTTTCCCCGGGAACTCACCGTCCAATTTCCTAGTGGCGACAATGAGACCAGCACTACTACCCAAGAGCCGCACTCTCAAAGCAGATTTGGTGTTGAATCCCTTGCAATTCCCTACTAATGTTTCGGGAGTTTTCTTGCTTGGAGAGCCTAAACCTAAAGGGCGCATTGGGGCGGTTAATCTTTTGGTCAAAGATGATTGTGTCTTCTTTAGCTTTGTCCCATACCACCATCATTCTTTTGATGCAACAAATTGCGGCATCATCGTTGCTTTTAGAGCGACATGCACGCTGATGCTACCAGGAGGGTTGGTGGTCTATACCGTGCTAGCAGGTGTAGATGCAGTGACATGGGAAACACAAAGTTTTTACTAGCAGACCTGGGACGGATATAGACCATGAATATATTTCAGAGGATGGGTGAACGGCCTGTGCTCTTGCATTAAAACCTGATGAAACCGGGAGGTTTCAGTTACCCGGTAGGTGCAGAACATTCAAAGCTTCACAAGCAGGCCAGGAACCGGTGGGCACATTTGAGAGGACAATGCAACGGACCGCAGGAAGGAGGCGTACACGTACACATCGGGTTTGCGATCCCATCAGCCGCGACATCCGCATCGCCGGAGATCCTTTTCGGGGAGGGATCGACATGGTAAGTGCTTTCACTTTGTTCCCGTTATTGAACTTGGTCAGACGGTGCCTTTCTGCCCTTTTGATGCAGGATCAGCTTCCTCTTTTTACCATCATGTACTAACAGATGTAGTGCCTCTGCCTGTCTGCCTGCAGAGTTTAATGGTCTCGGAGGATGGACACAAATTACTACTGGATCGAACATTCATCATGTGCTGGTGTTGGTCTGATGAGATCGCTGCTGCTATAGGGGTGCTCATTGTTAGTCGCCCGCATGTCCCTTTTCTCCTGCAATTAAGGACATAATGATTTTTTTTTCTGAAACGAAGTTAAGGACATGGTGATATTAAGTCACTCGATTGCTTCGTGATTCATGCTAAATTCCAGTAGCATCAAATTCAGAGATGATAAGCTGTACGCCCTGACCATGTGCTTGTGATAGATATCCAATTTCATGATGCATTGTATTTTGGTCACACAATAATTTAGTAACGCGAGCAACGTCCAAGTACTACGCAGGGGGTGGTCAGAGACATTTATGTACGTCACTGTTGAGAGCAGGAGCGAGCGCCCGTTCCAGTTTGGCACAGTGGACAGACGCGATCACGTGTGCAGTGGAGTGGAATGGCAGCGAGGCCGCGCGCAACAGTGCATCAGCGGCTGTGTGACTGTATGAGTATGACTGTGGGGGCGGGACGGCGACAGTAAACCGCAGCAAATGCTGGACGGAGCCAAAAAGGAGAACTGGAATCAGCGTCGTCTTCTTCCTCCTGGCTGTCCACAAAATGATCTGGGGATGGACCAGCACCAGCACCAGCACCAGCACGCCCCCCTGCCTGCTAGCGAATAGCGGTGCTGTGTCTCAGAGCGCAAGGTGACGCTGCGAGTCCCGTCGCACATGCATGCATGCATCAATTGCGGGATCAAAGCACCGGGCTAGTAGGGTTAACGTAGAGAGTAAGAAGTGATCGGTGAACCAAAGATTCACCATGGATCCAGGGCTGCGGTGCTCCAGGCGGCAAATTTGTCTTCTTTACAAATAGTTCTGTTTGACACAAAATCACAAAAGAAAACACACGTGAAGTATTTCCTGCATGTCTGTTGAACGGATCCATTTTCATAAAACAATTCAAACAAATGGTGTCTGACAGTAAGAGAGGTAGGGGAAAGGAGCTTGATCTTACTAGACGCAGTGGGCAACACAAGATTGTATACAGGTTCAGTCCCCTCGACGATGAGGTAACAACCCTAGTCTTGTCTTACTAGGAGGTGTTCTTACGTATGATTCCGAACGTGTAGTCGGCCACCAGGTAGGCTTTTGGCATCTCCAGCCGTGACCTGCAAATTTCTCCCGCATCCGTTCATAGACAGGGGGATCAGTCTGCAGACATGGACGCGGGAGGTCACTATCCAACGCTATCTTGTATATGTCTGTCAGTAAAGGGTAATTTGAAGTCTGATCCACACAACGCGCCGGCTCACACCAGCGCCGGATCGCATGCCCGATCACAATAAAAACATGGCAAGTATGCTTAGTTTTACATGCCCGAATACAAAAGAACATCAGTCCGGCAGTCTGTGCAATTTTCTGCCCTACCGGACCGGCAATCCCAGCCGTCTGCTCCCAGATCAAGGTGTCATTGCCGCCGCATAGACAACCTCCGCGTCCGCCTCCGTTGGGTCCTCATTGTCCTCTGCTGTCAACTAATCTTTCTGCCGCTGCAACATCTGATAGCAGACGGATTGCACGATCATTCTTGCATCGGCATCCAAAGAGTCAAGATTCAAGGTCAACATCTTGGCGTCCTCCGCATTGGCGGCGATCTTCAACTTCTTTTCCTCGATCGCGAACTTCCTCTCTTCGATCATAGTCCTCCTCTCTTCGAGCTCGAGCTTCTTGTCCGTTGCCTCCATCAACAATTTGAACCTCTGTGTCTTTTTCTCCTCCTTGAGGTCCATGTGCTTCACACATGCCACCTCCTTCTTCAACAAGATGTTCTCGAACCTCGCCGTCAGCTTGGCTGCCGCACCTCCTCGATTCGCCCTCTCCTCCTCCCACTTCTTCTCCTGTAAAAATTTTCTAACCTTTTTCTGCGGTTCCTGGATTGGGTCTATAGGGTCACCGGTTTCTTCCTCGGTGGCTTGGGTGATGCTACTTCTTGAGCTTGCGTTGGTTTTTCCCTTGAAGAGGAAAGGGTGATGCAGCAAAGTAGAGATAAGTAGTTCCCTCAGTTTGAGAACCAAGATATCAATCCAGTAGGAGAAGAACGCGCAAATCACCAATACCTGCACAAACAATCAAACACTTGCACCCAACGCGATAAAGGGGTTCTCAATCCCTTCACGGTCACTTGCAAAAGTGAGATCTGATAGAGATAGATAAATAGAACTAAACAAAAGATAAAATATTTTTGGGTTTTTGGTTTATCGATCTGAAAATAAAAGATTACAAAATAGTAGATCGGAAACTAATATGATGGAAAATAGACCCGGGGGCCATAGGTTTCACTAGAAGCTTCTCTCATGAAGGCAAATAATACGGTGGGTGAACAAATTACTGTCGAGCAATTGATAGAAAAGCGCAAAGTTATGACGATATCCAAGGCAATGATTATGCAATATAGGCATCACGTCCGTGTCAAGTAGACCGAAACGATTCTGCATCTACTACTATTACTCCACACATCGACCGACTCCTGCCTGCATCTAGAGTATTAAGTTCATAAGAACAGAGTAACACATTAAGTAAGATGACATGATGTAGAGGAATTAACTCAAGCAATATGATGAAAATCCCATCTCTTTATCCTCGATGGCAACAATGCAATATGTGTCTCGCTACCCCTACTTTATCACTGGGTGAAATCATGCAAGATTGAACCCAAAGTTAAGCACCTCTCCCATTGCAAGAAATACCAATCTAGTTGGCCAAACCAAACTGATAATTCGAAGAAAATACAAAGATACCAAACCATGCATATAAGAATTCAGAGGAGATTCAAATAATATTCATAGATAAGCTGATCATAAATCCACAATTCATCGGATCTCGACAAACACACCGCAAAAGAGTATTACATCGGATAGATCTCCAAGAACATGGTATTGAGAATCAAAGAGAGAGAAGAAGCCATCTAGCTACTAGCTATGGACCCGTAGGTCTGAGGTGGACTACTCACGCTTCATCGGAAGGGGCAATAGAGTTGATGTAGATGCCCTCCGTGATCGAATCCCCCTCCGGCAGGATGCCGGAAAAGGCCCCAAGATGGGCTCTCAGGGGAACAGAAGGTTGCGGCGGTGGAAAAGTGTTTTCGTGGATGCTTCTGGTGGTTTGGGAATATATGTGAATATATAGGAGGCAGAACTAGGTCAGGGGGGTCACGAGGGGCCCACAAGGTAGGGGGCGCGCCCTACCCCCTGGGCGTGCCCTCCACCCTTGTCACCGCCTCGTGGCTCTTCTGACTTGAACTCCAAGTCTCCTGGGTGTCTTCTGGTCCAAGAAAAATCATCGCGAAGTTTTATTCCGTTTGCACTCCGTTTAGTATTCCTTTTCTGCGAAACTAAAAAACAAGCAAAAAACAGAAACTGGCACTGGGCTCTAGGTTAATAGGTTAGTCCCAAAAATAATATAAAATAGCATATTAATGCATATAAAACATCCAAAAACAGATAATATAATAGCATGGAACAATAAAAAATCATAGATACGTTGGAGACGTATCAGGCGACGATCTTGGCTATGAAGAGGTTCCATTTCGGTTGCCCATTCAACTTCAACCAACAATGCATGATGGTGAAGTTTTTCTTCTCCGACTTCTTGTATAGCAAACAAGCACGAGAAGGCTACAAAGTGAAACAGTGTCAACAATGCATATCCGTCTAATGCGAAACAAAATTAAGCATACCCGGCTACGAGCAACAAACTAAGCATATCCGGCTAGTGAGCAACAAAACTAAGCATATCCGACTAGTGACCAACAAAAATAAGCATGTTCGGCTACTGATCAACTTACTTGCTCGGTGATTTGTGCACCGCTAGGCCACCGTATGGTGAGATGCTTCAAGTGTCTGCAATACTTCGTCACTGCCTCTTGGATGGTGTACCATCGATGGTTGAGGGACTTGGATTCATAGTTGCAGATGACCGCGTCGGAGTAGGGGCTGAAAATGCTTGTGTTCGTGGAACCAAACGTGAATCTTGTTCCAAAATGTTGTGCCCTTTTGCTCTGTGCCATGGATCGGATCGAGGCTAGTGGCCAACCATGCATCACACAACAGCTCGTTCTCCCACACGTTGAAGCTTTCTCCTCTATTCTCCATTAATAAATTATTCTACACAATTTTGTCTTTTTATTTGCCATGCTATTTTACCACTATGTATCTC
Source organism: Aegilops tauschii subsp. strangulata (assembly GCF_002575655.3). NCBI lineage: Eukaryota > Viridiplantae > Streptophyta > Magnoliopsida > Poales > Poaceae > Aegilops > Aegilops tauschii. The sequence continues at coordinate 486,793,926 of NC_053041.3, forward strand.
CACTATTTAGTTTTAAATCTTATAACTAGCAAAGACAAGGGGCTCAGCAACCCCCTTGCCACACTGGGTGCAAGTTTGTATTTTATTTGTGTGTAGGTATTGTTTATCTTGTTAGCTTGGAAGCTTCCTACTTGATTGATAACCTTGGTTCTCTAACTGGGGAAATACTTTGCTTTTGTTCTACATCACCCTTCCTCTTTGGGGAAACCCCAACAACTCCTACATGAGTCAACAGAACACTAGTCCACTAGTCATTCATCAACTTTGGATCCAAGCTAGTGATTTTTGTATTTTGCTCCTTTTAGTTAGGTCCCAACCATGCACAGAGGATATTGCCTTCGCCCTTTGTTCGAGGTAGTAGCAAATGATTTGACAACATCGAAGATGCGTTCATCAAATCCCGGTGGTACATAACAGGTCTGTGTTGAGTGAAGGTTCACTCGGAACTTTCCTCGCGTGAAGCGCACGGTATTCTTGACTCGGGATTTTCTTCAATTGGTTTGACATGCGATCTGACTTGATTAATCTATGTGATTTCTTCTTGTGAGTGGACTACGACGAATCTTTTGTGTGTTGCCGAAAAGATTCGAGAGTGTTGTAGGTAGGATTTGATGGAATGTGGCCACATGCAAACTTCTTGGTTCCTGCGTGCGACCCCCTTTGACGAGTGTGAAATGCTGCCAATTTTGAGTGTGGCGTTGATGTCCCATGGTGAAAGATCGTGGATGTCGCCTAGAGGGAGGAGGGGGAATGGACGCTTTAAAATAATTATGGTTTAGGCTTGATCAAATACGAAATAAACTAACGTTTAATTTGACAAGCACAAAACCTAAATCGACCAGGCTCCCCTATGTGCACCAAGAACTTATGCTAAGCAAGATATATAACATGAAACACTATGCCTATCACAAAGTAAAGTGCATACATAAAGGTCTCGGGTAAGAGATAACCGAAGCACACAGAGACGATGATGTATCCCGAAGTTCACACCCTTGCGGATGCTAATCTCCGTTTGGAGCGGTGTGGAGGCACAATGCTTCCCAAAATGCCACTAGGGCCACCATAATCTCCTCACGCCCTCGCACTATGCAAAATGTCATGATTCCAGTAAGGGACCCTTGAAGGCAGTCACCGAACCCGTAAAATTGGCAACCCCTGGGGGCAGTCACCGAACCCGTACAATTGGAACCCCTTGGGGGCGGTCACCGGAACCCGTACAAATTGCTAAGGACGATCCCCACAACTTAATTGGAGACCCCGACGCTTGCCTCGGAGCTTTCCACCACAATTATTGTGCTCCGTGACCCCACCAAACTTCTAGGGCGCCCAAGCACCCAAGAGGAACAAGCTCTAGGGTACCAAGCACCCAAGAGTAATAAGCTACTCAACCTCTCACTTCCACATATCACCGAGGAGAACTCAAACCGATGCACGAAATGCAATGGCAAGGGCACATGGAGTGCCCAAGTCCTTCTCTCCCAAGTCCCACCACAACAATAATGCCATGGAGGAATACGAGAGGAAACACACAAGAAGAGAACACAAAGAGCTCAAAAATCTAGATCCAAAGGGTTTCCCTCACTTAGAAGAGAGATGGATTGGTGGAAATGTGGATCTAGATCTCCTCTCTCTCTTCCCTAAAAAATAAGCAAGAATCACGGGAGGAATAGAGAGAAGACAAAGCTTATGGAGTTGAACAATGGAGGAAAAAGCTTAGCCAAAGCCGCAGGGGCCAATGGGGAAGAAGACCCCCTTATATAGTGTCCCCATGAATCTAACCGTTATGCACTCTTGAAAGAGCATGGTGCCTCCATGTGTGGTTTTGGTAATGGACATTTTATATGGACTAATGGTTGCCTTGAGTTATATTCGTAGGATTTGTCCATAGGCTTTTCTTGAAGTTCGTCTGTTGGTTTCAAGGAGTTTATGTGTTGACCAAGGTGCTATTCAAGGAATTACCTAAAGATTGGTCATAGAGAAGACATGATACAAGGTTGATCAAGACTAAGTCAAAGAGCGAATCAAGTTGATCAACACACAAAGCGAACAAGATGAACCAAGAGGGATCAAGTGATCCCATGGTATGGTAAGCATTGTCCATTACGCTTTGCGTACTAATCCATGGTCTACGTGAGAGTTCAATGTGGGTTTAGGTATGTTTCCATGGGCTTGCACTACTGCAGGGTGCCGCCAACGTGACACTACAATTAGAGACCCTTCGATGAAACTATGTGCGTTGCATTAATCACAAACGATGATGTAATAAAACCGTCAAAAAGATACAAAATGTTTGCGATCGCAGAGACATCAAACAGGATTCAGATTATAGTTGTGTGTGCGATGCGTGTCATACGGTTAATCCATAAGAAGTGCTTGTGATGAGCCAAAACAACAGAAACGGGCAGCCATATGAAGGTGTGTGCGATATACGGCATACAGTTCACTCGGATGAACTGTTTGCGATTAGGGAACACAACCGAAACGGTAGCCAGATCAAGGTGTGTGCGATATACGACATACAATTCACTCGGATGAACTATTTTCGATTAGGCAACACAATAGAAACGGTTCAACTTAACAAGATGTGTCTGATATGCGGCATACAGTTCACATAGATGAATTGTTTATGATGAGCCAAAAGAACACAAACGATTCATGTAAACAAGATGTGTGTGATACGCGGCAAACAACCCACTCGGATGAACTGTTTGCGATGAGAAAATATAACACAGATGTTTACTACAGTTATTTCGTGCACGATTCTGTGTGTAGATTTGTTTTTTGAAAAATGCAAACTAGTTGCTTGCGATGCCTAGGATTATCACACACGATGCGTATGCAAGTACTCGTGTGCGATGGTTAGTAAGTTACACATACATTTTCTTATGTTAACACGTGTGTGATAACACGTGACACCACATATGGTTGTCGGGTTGTGTGCTCCACTTAGTCTTCCCGCGCTCCACATGGATAAATTATAAAATTCCCAATCCACTAGCCAGCTGCTAGCTATAAATAACCACAACAATGGCCGGCGGCGACGACTCGCTACTGATCCACTTGCTAGCTAGTTATCCACACATACCGGCATACCCCCAACGGCCGATGACAGGATGGAGTTGCGCGGCGGGAACGACCCCGAAGATCATAGTTTAGTTTAGTTAATTATACCTCCAGAGCCAGATGATTCCGGCTCTGGAGGTATAATTAATTAACATAGTCTGAGATCAAATAACTAAAGCTTCCCCAACGTGATCGTGTGCCGGCCCCAACCGCTAGCAGAGCGCGCGCGGACGGACGCGACCCAAGCGCGCCTTGGCGCCTAAACGGCGAGCAGAGCACGCGGAGGGACGCGACTCGAGGGCACCTCGGCGCCTAAAAGGCGAGCAGAGCGCGCGGAGGGACGCGAGCGGAGCGTGCCGCGGCCGCCTAAACGGCGAGCAAGCACTTGCATAATTATTGCATATAGTAGTTGAACATAGCAGGGAATAGTCGTCCAACAATATTATTTTCGATGACATGCATTAATATATTCTTATTAATGACATGCATTAAGGTTAAATTTTGGTACTACAAAATACGAAGGGGACCAATAAACCACGATGGAGGTAGTACCTATACCAAAATAGACGCCTAGTGCAGAAATTAATGACGTTATACATGTGTCCAACAATCCACGCCAATGCTTACCGCCTCTTCCCTCATCGGTTTCCCGCCACCAGCTAGTGGCTTGTTCCATATGACCGTGGCGGCAACGCACCGTAGCGACACTGTGCGCAGATCTAGTCCACACCCATCTACCATTAGTTATTCCAAGCATGCCAGGCAATGACCAAAGCTTTGACGTCGATCCCTTCCTACACTACATCTTCAGCGAGGAGAACGAGCCGGAGCAGGTCGGGGAGCAAGAGCTTTATCGGCAGGTGCAGGCACCATGGCCCATCGGCAGTGATATCGTCGTGCCAGTCCTTGGGCGCACAATGGGCATATTGCAGAGAAACTGTGATGAGCAGTTTGCCAGCCCCCGTGCAAAAGATCCAGAGCTGCTAGGCGGCATGATCGACGACCCACCCAAAGAGCCGTCGTCACCGGTGCTCGTCAAGAGCCTGATGCCCCGCCAGGAATGGACAGAGGACCTCTGCGATTTAGTTATGAGACAACATGTATGCGGCCTCATCATTGTCGTCGGTGGCCGTGTCAACCTTGATCCTGACGATGTGGTCAGGCTCGAGCGCATCCTTGGCGGAGTTGACGTCCCCGACGAAGTAGAATATCACTAACGTGATATCTTGAGGATGCAGGTGATGGGTGGATTTTGCTACCAGTGCAGAGACATGGAGATGGAGCGGTTCCGCGGGCATGTCATGCGTGTGATTGCACGCTGTCAAGCTCTACTCGAAGAGGCCCAGCAGCCCCAAGAGCCTCCCAGCGCCAGCAGCTCCGCATGCGGAGACGAGTACGGTGGCCGCGGGTTCGGACACTCGGAATGAACGGTCGCAAGGGTGCTATGCTAATCATAGAGTCTGAGAAGACCATCGTTGGAAGGCCGCCAGCTCAGCCTTTTAGCCTTTATTTTATTACAATTATATGCAAATGTCGCATATCGACATTTTAAGTCACTAAGCATATGTAGGTCGTGTGTGTTTTGGGCGTTGCCGCATGTGGCATTTTAAATTATTCTGAATATATAAGACAATTATTAACCATTGCCACTATAAATTTGCCTCAATGGCGAGCAGAGCGCGCGCAGGGACGCCAAAGTGGAGCGCGCCGCGGCTGCCTCAATGGCGACCAAAGCGCACGGACGGACGCGAGCAGAGCGCGTCGCGGCCACCTCAACGACGAGCACAACACGCGGGGGCCGCGAGCAAAGTACTCCACGGTCGCCTCAATGGCAAGCAACCACACCTGCATATTGCAATTATGGTCAACCTTCTAGCACCCCGTGGGAGGCGCGACAGCCCATCCACCGGACATGACGGTGATATCTCGACCGTGTGTGATAGTGGGGCAGACACGTACTCATCCAAGAATGCTGGCCCACGTACGCCATCCGGGAACTGTTTCGGGCTTCGAGCCCAGAACCATCAATAAATTTTGAGCTTGTTTCTCCTCACATTCTAGATTACCATGCAATAAGTAATTGCAAATCTGTTCACACCGAACAAACCTAACATGTTGTCACTTAGAACTGGGCTATAAAAACTACCCACTCGAAAAGTACTTCACAATTCCTCTCCTCAGCACCCAAAAAACGGGTCTCTCCTGTCAAGTCATTCCACCATGATCGGTAGGAGGAGTTTTGGGTTGATATATAACCAGGGAGCAAAGACAAAGGCCGTGTAAGTACTAGAGAGGTCCCGCCGCTACGCGACAGCCGCAACAGCGATGTTGTGGCGCGCCGTAGAGCCCTTGAACGAGTTCTCACTGGCACACAAGGGCTCTCACAAGTGCACTCACCGCATCAGCGATCGCGACAAGCTAGTGGTGCTGAAGTCCTTGGCCAGCGACGAAGATAGTCTCGCTGGCCTAATTAAGCAGCAGGAGCTGGTCGACGGCTTGGTGAAGTTGCTCAAGATTAGCGATGCCTCGGTTGAGAAGGCGACCGGCCTCGTCGTGCAACTCATGGGTGACAATGCAAAACTCCTCAAGGAGCTCGCCAAGAAGGAGGAGGCCGTCGGCTGGAAGAAGCTGCATCAGCAGAGAAGTTCCTCGGGGATGACGCTGAAAGCGGTCGTCAAGGAACTTATGGGTGACTAGAGGAAGCTCCGCATCGAGCGCGAGGTGGAGGTGGAGGAATTCGTGGCTGCTATCAAGCAAAGTCATGAGGATTTGAAGAAGGAGCTGGAGGAACTCGTCGCCCGACGGTCCATCGAGGAGTAGAGAAAGTAGCAAGCCAGATCATTGTCCGCGATTTACTTCTTCTCTTGCCCCTGTGTCTTTGGGGCGTTGCCGCATGTGGCATTTTGAATTATCCGAAATATGTAAGACAATTGTTATATGAGCCATTGTAAATTTGTCGTTCTATTATCCGTTGCATTTTATTTTGTTGTCGTATTATCCGTTGCCACATGTGGCTTTTTAAATTATTCGAATACGAGTTGAAAACAAGCTAAAATCACGTTGTCAGTGAGGCACGAACAAAGCAAATGCCAACGTTGAGCGGGGCCATGGGATCACAAGCAAACACCCTCCGTCCAAGGGGCTTTAGTTAACCGCGTGTTAAACAGCGGCTCAACCGCCATTAATGGAGAAGTTGTGAGCGAGGCAGACGGCTGGTGGATGGAGGTGAAAGAGCTCGCTTCCTGATGAGCATGCGCGGCGGACAGGTCGCACGCGTCCCGTCGAGCCTGCGCGGCGGACTGCTCGCACACGCCCCCGTCGAGCCTGCACGGCGGACTTCTCGTGCTCATCCCGTCTAATCAAACAGCTGCACGCACACCACCGACTATGGTTAAATTTTGGCACAAAATACAAAGAGGGCCAATGAACTAGAACTGAGGTAGTACTCTCCAATAAGAAGAGGGACGCATGGCCGCACAAAATGGTTACAGGAACACACACGGTTCAAATAATACAATTGTTTGCGATAATAACGTGCCAGCTATTTGTTCCAAAAGGACTACGTTGGCTATTAATGTGTGCGCCTTGTCTCAAATTGGATGATTTTTTTACCACGACATATATGTGCCATGTCATGAAATCGTGCCAAGTTTCATGATTTTTGGGTGAGTTTTGGATTTACGGGGATTTTAAAACCAAGATTCTCAATGTTTCAGGATGACGAGACGCTTGTAATTCATTCCCATTCCTTCAGTGAGACCTATACATGCACCCAAGAACACATTTATGATTTTCAACCCATTTTGGTGCACTAGCATGTGCTTGTAGTTCAAATTTGAATTATGGACATTATATGCCTAGAAAACTCAATTAATGTATAAATAGGCCAAACGAAACCTCAATAATTTCAAATTTCAGCACGAATCTCTTGTTATTCCATGTTGCATATAGAAAAAAAATACAAGGCGAGAAGAGGCAGTGATTATTGTTTCGCCCACAAGGGGGACACATTTGCCTATCGGAACCATGAGGCTTCTTGTGAGAAACTCCGGTTTGTAAGAGGCTTGTAATAAAACTTGCCCAAATTGGACAATTTTCTTTACCACGACATATATGTGACATGTCGTGACACCATGCCAAGTTTCATGATTTTCCAGTGATTTTTGGATTTACGGGGATTTAAAAACTGAGATTCTCAATGTTTGAGGCCGACCCAGGATGCCGAGATGGTTGTAATTCATTCCCATTCCTTCAATGAGACCTAAACATGCACCCAAGGACACATGTATGATTTTTCTAGAATTTTTGGCGCACTGGATCATGTGCTTGTAGTTCAGATTTGAATTATGGACATTAAATGCCTAGAAAACTCAATTATAATGTATAAAAAAAGGCCAAACGAACCCTGAATAATTTAAAATTTCAGCACGAATCTCCTATTGTTCCATGTTGCGTGTAGAAAAAAAATACAAGGCGAGAAGAGGCGGCGATTATCGTTTCGCCCACAAGGGGGGCACATTTCCCTCTCAGAACCACGAGGCTTCTTGAGAGAAGATTCGGTTTGTAAGAGTCTTGTAATAAAATTTGCCCCAATGACAATTTTTTTACCATGATATATATGTGCCATGTGGTGACACCATGCCAAGTTTCATGATTTTCTGGTGACTTTTGGATTTACGGGGATTTAAAACAGAGATTCCCAATGTTTGAGGTCGAGCCAGGACGCCGACATGGTTGCAATTCATTCTCATTCCTTGCATGGGACCTCAGCATGCACCCAAGGACTCATGTATGATTTTTCTAGCCATTTTGGTGCACTGGATCATGTTTTTGTAGTTCAGATTTGAATTGTGGACATTAAATGCCTAGAAAACTCAATTGATGTATAAAAAAGGCCAAATAAACCCTGAATAATTTCAAATTTTAGCATGAATCTCCTGTTGTTCCATGTTGCCTGTAGAAAAAAATACAAGGTGAGAAGAGACAGCGTTATCGTTTCACCCACAAGGGGGACACGTTTCCCTATCAAAACCACAAGGCTTCTTGAGAGAAGCTCTGGTTTGTAAGAGGCTTGTAATAAAACTTGCCCCAAATTGGACAATATTTTTACCACGACATATATGTGCCATGTTGTGACACCATGCCAAGTTTCATTATTTTCTGGTGAGTTTTGGATTTACGGGGATTTAAAAACCGAGATTCCCAATGTTTGAGGCCGAGCCAAGACGCCGAGACGTTGCAATTCATTCCCATTCCTTGCATGGGACCTAAAGATGCACCCAAGGACACATGTTTGATTTTTAATTCATTTTGGTGCATTGGATAATGTATTTGTAGTTCAGATTTGAATTATGGACATTAAATGCCTAGAAAACTCAATTAATGTACAAAGAAGGCCAAACGAACCCTGAATAATTTCAAATTTCAGCACGAATCTCCTGTTGTTCCATGTTGCTTTTAGAAGAAAAAAATACAAGGCGAGAAGAGGCAGTGATTATCGTTTCACCCACAAGGGGGACACGTTTCCCTATTGGAACCACAAGGCTTCTTGAGAGAAGCTCCGGTTTGTAAGAGGCTTGTAATAAAACTTGCCTCAAATAGGACAATTTTTTACCACGACATATATGTGCCATGTCGTGACACCATGCCAAGTTTCATGATTTTCTGGTGAGTTTTGGATTTACGGGTATTTGAAACCGAGATTCTCAATGTTTGAGGCCGAGCCAGGATGCCAAGACGGTTGTAATTCATTCCCATTCCTTGTATGGGACCTAAACATGCACCCAAGGACACATGTATGATCTTTCTAGCCATTTTGGTGCACTGGATCATGTTTTTGTAGTTCAGATTTGACTTATGCACATTAAATTAATGTTTAGAAAACTCAATTGTAATGAATAAAAAAGGCTAAACGAACCCTGAATATTTAAAGCAGTTCTGGTCAACCGTCTGGCACCCGTGGGTAAGCACTATGCGCACGTGTCATGCTAGCTCGTGCTTCCTTCTTTACTAACTTATCCATATTAATGGTGTTATGTATCCAAACACGCTACCGTTTCCTGCCACTCCTCCCATCAGTTTTCCGCTGCCAGTGTCAGTGCTCATAGAAGGCTAGGTGGCAACACACCGGTCATGTAAATATTGCACACAATTTCTAAAAGCACAAACGTGTGTGATAGTAGATTGTAGGTACCACACGGTGACCAGCGTGAAATGCCTTAAAGGCAAGGAGGCAACTCTTATCAGCAAGGGTAGGCTTCCCACCCGCTAGCCGAGTCGAATAGAACACAGAAGTTAAGTGTGCTGGGGCTGGAGGAGTCTAAGGATGGGTGACCCGGTGGGAAGCTGCATATCTCAAGCTTCATTTAAGCGCCATGATACGGTCATTACAGACATTTAGCATCTAAATGTGTCTGTAGTGACCTGTCATGTCGATTATATAACCTTGGGATCCTGTTTTGGTAATTTGTAGAATGCTGTTTTTTTTCTTTTTTTTCTTGTTCTAAAAAAATTGGAGAATAAATGATCGAGATCTGTGGGCCCACACAATCTATCCCTTTGACCCAGCGTATGGGAATAGTTTGACCATGATGGGTTCCTCATCTAACCCTTTGACCCAACGTACAAGAAGGGTTTGACCATGACGATTTCCTCTTGCTTTGTGTTCCATGTTAGGTCAAATGATGTTTTAGCACATGCGTTGGACGATACCCCCTCCCCCTGCCTCGAAGTTGGGGAACTGGCATCGTACGTCTTGAACCTGGCTTAGGGGTATGGTGTTCGGTTTGTAATGTAGTTGGTGCCCCATCGAAGTTTTGCATTGGGGATTTGAACAGATCACACACCACCGTACCCATACATATTTTTGGGCCGCATGCAGGGTATAGGGGATTTTCTGATCAACCCCGTCTTCCTTGTGCGGTTTTAGATGACACACATATCCGTGGGCTCCCCGGGGTCTATATATATATCATCCCTTTGACCGATAACGAGGGGGGTTTGGCCATGAATGGATCCCTCCTAGTTCGAGTTAGGGCGGGTCATGGTGACATGTTCGAGCAAAGTTTGAGCTCATGTGTTCTCACGATTCCCTCCCACGCGCTCGAATTGGTGGGTTGGACTGACACTGTACCCTACGCATGTCGTCCTTAAATACCTAGCTTTCATGGGGGTTGTCTGTATCGAGAGGCAAGCCCCACATCTAAATTGTACATTATTTGATATTTAAAACACATCACCCCTTCCAACATACATCATTTTGGGCCACATGCAAGCGGTGCTGGTTTTGTGGCCCCTCTCGTGCGATTTTTGATGATGGTCCAATCTATTGGCTCAAGCAGTGTATTTCTATCCATTTTTATCGACAAGAATAGGTCGCTTGACCAAGCGATAGATTCACTAGTCCGTCTTATGGTAGGTCATGGCAACATGCATGTATGACCAAAGTATAAGTACGTGCATGTGTTCCACCGACACGAAGTGGGGGATGGGGCAACCACCCTAGCTAGCTACGACCTTAGACTGTCATTATAGATATATCCAAGGGGAGCTTTCCTGTTTGCGAGGCAGGTGTCACCAAAGTTGTGCAATGTGTATTTAAACATCACACTCTTTATTCCTACATATATTTTGGCCACCTCCACGTGGTTGTTGACTTCTGGCCCCTCTCAACGATCTTCGACGACGCGCGCACCCGTGGGCCCGTGCGGTCAAAGTTGTGCATTGGGAATTTGAACATCACACACCACCATTTTCATTCATATATACATTTGGGCCACATGCTAGTGTTGTTGTCTTCTGACCCTCTCTCACTTTTCTTGCTGCCAAATGGAAGACTCAGATGACGCGCAACGGACACAGGTGCACTGGCTTAACCGTGTGCGATGCAAGTGCGCTGTAAAATCACCACAAGTGCGCAAGCGCGAGCAAGGGTGGAGGTACTGGCTTAACCGTATGCAATGCAAGTGCGCTGTAAAATCACCACGACTGCGCAAGCGCAAGCAAGGGTGGAGGTATTGGCTTAACTGTGTGTGATGCTAGTGCATTGTAAAATCACCACGACCGCAAGCACGAGCATGGAGGTACTGGCATAACCGTGTGCAATGCTAGTGCGCTGTAAAATCACCACGATTGCGCAAGCTCAAGGCGGGTGTCGGGGAAACGACACCTATGGGATCACAAGAATCCCTACTACGGTTGCCGGGCCGCAGGCTTGCAAGAAGAGCAGGATCAGTAGCCAGCACAAGGAGCGTTTACCCAGGTTCGGGCCGCGAGGATGCGTAAAACCCTAGTCCTACTTTGGTGGGTGTATTTCAGAGAGTTCTTGAGCTCTCGAACTAGCTGTGGTGAGTGCGTGGTTCTAAAGAGCCGAATCCTCCTCCAGTATGCCATGTGCCTCCTTTTATAGTCGAAAGGGGCTGCCACAGTGGCACACAGGAGGTGGAAAGGCGCATAGTGCCCTGAGCTTATCGCTCATATTACAGGATAAGACACATTTAATGCGTAGCTTAGGTGTCCCCCTGCTTTATCGGGGACGGGGGCGAGGCACGTCCCGTCCGTCGCCGCTCCTCCTTGCTTCGACACGCGCCTTGGCCAGCGATGCGTGCGGCGCCATGTAGGCAGGTAGGCAACTGAGGTGGCGCAGTGGTGGAGCCTTCAGGAAGATCTGCATGCTACCACGCAAGCGCTCGATGAGTTGGCCTGGGGGCTGCATGTTGCCACGCGGGTGCCCGCCCAGCTGGTTGGGCTGGCAGCTGCATGTGAACGGCGGTGGAAGCTTGGTTGGCGTGGGCCTGGCGGTGGCCCTGCTGGCATCCTTGGTGAGGGCCTTGTCGGGTGGCCCAGCAAGGGTCTTGCCGTGTGGCCCGACAAGGGTCTTGCCGTGTGGCCCGGCAAGGGCGCTGTCGTCCCCGGCAAGGGCCTTGCTAGGGGTCTGGTGGCCTTCCTCGGCAAGGATCTTGCCGAGGATCGTCGTCTTCTAATCCTCATCTGATCTTGAATATGTCTTCACAAAGATCTGCATGCCACCACAGAGGTGCCTTCCCGAGCCCTGGCCCCACGTGAATGATGGCGTTGGGGGCCGTGGTCTCAAGGGTGGCTCGCTCTGTTGGTGTGGGGAGAGCTGCCCCGGCAAGGGTCTTGCCGGGGGAGCCTGCTTCGTCCCTCTGCTCCTTGTGGTCTCGGCCTTGGTGTTGCTCTGATTATCTTGGGCGTCGGTCTTACCTTGGCTCACCTCCCCTGTTCTGCTTGGTGTGACCGTGGGTGCGGCTCCGACTGCCCATGCACAGGTAAAGGGGTACAAAAGCGTGCCGCTCTTTTTGTACACCGACAGGAGCCCCCGGGCCTGGGCCACACATAAGCGCGACACGTTGTTGGACCAGGCCCAAAACAGTGCGCGGGCAGGCGGGGCGGTTTTTACCGTGGTAAGACTTTTCGCGCGCTGCGCTTCCCACGACCCACGTGCGCGGCACGGCATGGAGGGGTGTGCGTGACGTGGGCGGCATGCGTGGGGCGGTTTCCACACGCATGCGTCATATCGCAGTAAAGAGGCGGCTCGCGCCTTCCCCGTAAAAAGAGGGAGGCATGGAGGCGTGGCTCATTTACTTAACGGGGCTGGGTTGCGGTCTTCAAGGCGTCCACTCCCCACGATCACGGGGTGGGGAGAGGTCGCTTCACCCGTCCCCTCAGTTCTGCACGTCCGCCACGCGTCCTTCATGTGCCTGGGGTGGCAAGCTGTGGAGGGGGGAAACCGGGCTGTCGCTGGTTGGGGCAGCAGGTCGGTCCTGATTCCCTGCGCCTCCGGTGGCTGGATTGGCCGAGCGGGGCGGCCGAGCCCCGACCCCGCCCCTTTATAAAGAAGGGAAGGGGGGATGGCATCCCGCATTCTTCTGTCATCTATCTCCTCTTGCTTCTGCTTCTTCCTTTCACTCGCCATGGAGAAAGGGAACCTGGGTCCCTCGACGGTGGCGGCGAGGGTCGCCGCTCGACAGCGCATCCCTCCTCCTCCTGAGCCCGTGGTGGCGGAATCGGCCGCGAGGGGAAGGGGGAGGGGGCGAGGCTGTAGTGCTCGAGGAAGAGGAGGACGGGGCGGCGCGCCGGCTTCGCCCCCGACAATGGTGCCTTTCCCGATGGAAGGCCATGTCGGAGACCAGCCCCGCGAGTTCTTCATTAGGCTGCATCGGCCTCCGCGTTGCCGTCTCCGTCTTCCCGCCCCGTTTTCTCAGGAGATGGAGCGTGACCGGCCCCAATCCCTCAGATTGCACATGAGGGGTTGTGGGAATGGGGGCACGCGGGTCGACGTCGACTTCCCGGCTCCTCGGGTCATGTACCTCCGTCGTGGGTGGAAGAAGTTCGCTCGCATCCACAGCCTGACGGCGGGGCTCATCCTCTACTTCAAATTGATGGAGGACGGCCTGCTCTCCATCAAGGTCTTCGGAGACTTCGGGACTCGCCTGAAGTGCTGCGTGGAGAGCTCCTCTAATGGAGATTCCGACGATGGAAGCTCTTCCTCGAGCGAAAGTGATGAGGAGGACAGCGTGGCAGATGACGGGGATGAGTCCGACTAGGCGTCGGACGCCCCGCGCCTGGGCGGGTGCGGCAGCAGCAGCATCTGCACCTGGCCGCTCCTCCGGTAGGGTTTTGCCGGGGGTGGGGCCAGCTCCTTGAACTTGTCGGGGCCGTCTCCTTGGGCGGCTGGCGTCGGGAGGCTGCGGAAGAGGAAGAGGGCAGGTGGCAAGGCCGTCAACTCGGAGTATGCGGGCACTGACGCCTTCGTCGCGTACTACCGGTCCTGCCGCCTCGTCTTCCAGCTCCTTTCCCGGCACCGTCATGACCGGCCTACCCGTGGGCGGCCACCGAGGTGTTCTCTTGGTGCTTTCTGCTACTCGTAGCTCGCCTAGGCGCCCCTTTTGTCCTCTCGCCTCCTTGACCTGCCTCCTGAGGAGAGGGACAATAAAGGGATCACGGGCACCTTATCTCTTTTTTAATCTGTAAGCCTTCGGGCCTTGTTAAATTTAAAGCTTGTAATCCCCTTTGTTCATGTTTTTCATTCCGTACGGACTGTACCTGGTGTGGGATGCTTTTAATGAAAAAGGGATGTTTGCCGGGTTTTCCGTTCGTGGGCAGACCCCGCGACAAGGAACGAATCCTTGTTATAATTTAAGATAAACGTTTTCACCCGGCAACAGGCCTTGCCGTCCCCCTACTTCGCTCAACCATTCTCGCGCCCTTGGCGAAGGCAGGGATGAAGCGGGCTTAGGCTCCTTGTTCTACTTCCTTGCCACCGCGGCTACAACCAAATCCGGGCCCAGGAGATAATCCTTGGGTATAGAAAAGGGGAGCACGGTGGCCTAGAAATAAAACGAGGTTTCACATATCCCAGTTCCGTTCCGAAATGCATGATAGAGGATGAAAGACTTATCTGGATCTGCAGCCCCCGGCAACCTTGTCTTGCCGCGGTTGGATCCTCGTGCTTGCAGCCCCCGGCAACTCTGGTTTGCCGGGGTCGGGACGCCGGTCCGTTTCCCTTCTTCCAAGCAGCTCAGCAGAAGTGCTCATGTGCCCTGCGAACCAAAGGAGGACATAAAAGAAACAGATTGATGCGCACTCGACCTCTAGGCTAAGGGTTAGTCGCCGCTAAGCACTATCAACCCTAACCAAGGAAGAGACTCGACCTAGCATGCATGCTATAACTTAGGGCGCCAGCGCTTCATTTATTTATGCTCAGGGTCTGCACCTGGCTTTGTACAAAGGGTTACATGCCTTGTCGGCAAGGCTTGTACAAAAGGTGGCTTGCCGGGAGGCCCGGCAAGCCGCGCCTTACGGGTAAAACTTGCGAAGATGCTCGATGTTCCAGGAGTTGCTCACTGGGACAACATCTTTGGTCTCCAGGCGGACTGCGCCGGGCCTGGTGACTCGTATTACCCGATAAGGGCCTTCCCACTTTGGCGTCAACTTGTTGGAATTCTTGGCCGACTGAACGCGCCGAAGAACAAGGTCGCCTTCCTCAAAGCTTCGGGCGTGAACCTTGCGGCTATGGTAGCGGCGCAAGGCTTGCTGGTAGCACGCTACTCTCACAGCCGCCCGAAGACGATCTTCCTCAAGGAGCGTTGCATCATCTTGGCGCAACTGCTCTTGCTCAAGCTCATCATAAGCGAGCACTCGAGGTGACCCGTATATGAGTTCCGTGGGGAGAACTGCTTCTGCCCCGTATTACCAGGGCAAAAGGTGTCCGGCTGGTGGCTCGATTTGGCGTCGTCCTGATCGACCAAAGAACCACCGGCAATTCATCAATCCAGCGCCTTCCGCTCTTGCGCAGCTTGTCAAAAGTCTTTGTCCTTAGGCCTCGCAACACTTCAGCATTTTCCCTCTCCGCTTGGCCATTGCTCCGTGGGTGTGCCACGGAAGCAAAACAGACCTTGCTGCCGAGGTCTTGAATGTATTGCATGAAGGTGTGGCTCGTGAACTGCGTGCCGTTGTCGGTGATGACTCTGTTTGGCACACCAAAACGGCAGACCAGTCCCTTGAAAAACTTGACAGCTGATTGAGAAGTCACCTTTCTCACTGCTTCCACCTCCGTCCACTTTGTGAACTTGTCGATCGCAACGTACAAGTACTCAAAGCCCCCGACAATGCGGGGGAAAGGGCCCAGTATATCAAGCCCCCAGACCGAGAATGGCCAGGAGAGAGGGATTGTTTGAAGGGCTTGAGCTGGTTGATGAAGCTTCTTTGAATGGAACTGACACGCTTCACACTTGGTTACTAGTGCCGTCGCATCCTGGAGGGCGGTGGGCCAGAAGAAACCTTGCCGGAACGCCTTCCCGACAAGGGCCCTCGACCCTATGTAGGAGCCACATATGCCTCCATGTATCTCCGCCAACAGCTCCAGTCCTTCCTCCCAGGGGATGCACTTCAATTTCACACCGTTTGGCCTTCTCCTGTACAGGACGTCATCGACGAACTGGTACAGGGCGGACCGACGGGCTACTTTTTCCGCTTCTTCCTGCTCCTCAGGAAGCTCCCCTGTTTGGAGGAAATGGACGGTATGCTGCACCCATGCCAGAGCCTGGGGCTCGACCGGAAGGACCAAAGGCATTTCTTCCGCCATGGGAGCGGCTGTCTCTACGGCCAGGGCTTGACGCCCTGCCGGAGCCAGTTGCTCTTGGGCAGGCTCAGCGTCCGCGGCAGCACCCTTGCCGGCAGCCCCAGGGGGCTCGGTAGGAAAGTACTTGCCGGGACCTGACTTCCTCCGCTTGTTCTGCCCCGCTGATGGTTCGAGGATGGTTGAGTTAACCGGAGAAAAAAGGTACCTGGTTCCACAGGTAGCTTGAATGCGGCACGCTTTGACAGGTAATCGGCGATGTCGCTCTCCGCTCGGGGGATGTGCTCCGCTTGGATACCGTCAAAGCGTTCCTCCAGCTTCCTCACCTCATCTACGTAAGCTTCCATCAATGGGCTCTGATAATCCTTGTTGACCTGTCTGACAACGAGCTGCGAGTCACCCCTGATGATGAGCTTCTTAACCCCGAGGTCTGCCGCGATCCTGAGACCGGCAAGCAATCCCTCGTACTCAGCAGTGTTGTTGGTGGACATCTCCCTGGGGAAGTGCATCTGGATCACGTACTTGAGGTGCTCTCCGGTGGGTGCAACGAGCAGCACACCGGCACCGGCGCCTTGCAGCGAGAAAGCCCCATCAAAGTACATGATCCAGTCGCGGTCTGCTTCCTTGCCGGGGAGAGTGGTCTCCTGGATTTTCTTCGTCAGGCGTCAAGGTCCATTCTGCAATGAACTCCGCCAAGACTCTGCTCTGAATTGTCGAGGTACTTTCAAACTTTAAACCAAAGCTTGACAACTCCAAGGCCCATTCCACAATCCTTCCAGTCGCATCTGGGTTGTGCAGTATCCGTTGCAATGGGAGGCGGGTGACGATAGTGATCTCGTGGGCTTGGAAGTAATGACGCAGCTTCCTCGAGGCCATAAGGAGGCCGAAGAGCAATTTCTGCACACCGGAGTACCTCGATCTAGCTCCCTGCAAGAGGGAGCTGACAAACTAAACCGGGTGCTGCATCATCTTCTTCTGCACCACCTCACTTGACTACGCGGGCACTGCCTCGGCGGCATCAGACTCTGCCGGGGGCCTCGCCTTGCCGGCACCAGGCCCTCCCGGGGGAATTTTGAGCTTGCCATCCGTTGGTTCTGCCACCGTCACTGCCTCCTCGTTGACCTCCCTCTGTGCCACCAGCGCGGCGCTGACCACTTGATTCGTCGCCGCCAGATACAACAGCAACGGCTCTTGTGGTTTAGGCGCAACCAATATTGGCGTAGAGGAAAGGTATTTCTTTAGATCTTGCAATGCTGCCTCGGCTTCTGGGGTCCACTCCATTGGGCCTGCTTTTTTCAAGATTTTGAAGAAGGGAAGGGCGCGCTCGGCGGACTGGAGATGAATCGGCTCATGGCGGCAACGCAGCCGGTGAGCCGACGCACATCTTTGATCCGCTTGGGCGCCTCAATCTGCTCAATAGCCTTGATCTTGTCTGGGTTTGCTTCGATCCCGCACTGCGACACAAAGAACCCGAGAAGCTTGCCGGATGGAACGCCGAATACACACTTCTCAGGGTTCATCTCGAGGTTGATCTTGCGCGGGTTGGCAAATGTCTCTTCCAGATCTTGCACAAGAGTTGGCCCGTCCTTGGTTTTGACCACTATGTCATCCATGTATGCATCCATATTTCTATGGATCTGAGGTTCAAAACCAATTTGGACTGCTCTTGCGAACGTTGAGCCAGCACTCTTCAACCCGAAAGGCATCCGTAAAAAGCAATACGTACCACATGGGGTGATGAATGATGTCTTCTCTTCATCCTCTCTTGTCATCAAGATCTGGTGGTAGCCTGAGTAGGCGTCGAGGAATGATAACAGATCACACCCGGCTGTGGAGTCAACAATCTGGTCGATGCGCGGCAACGGGAAGGGGTCCTTAGGACAAGCCTTATTGATATCTGTGTAATCAATACATAGCCTCCACTTCCCATTCGCCTTGCGCACCACTACCGGATTGGCCAACCACGTCGGGTGGAGCACTCCTCTCACCAAACCTGCCGCTTTCAACTTCCTGATCTCCTCTGTGATGAACTCCTGCCTCTCCAGAGCCTCCTTTCTGACCTTCTGCTTGACGGGCCGCGCGTGGGGGCAGACAGCTTGGTGGTGCTCAATCACTTCCCTGGGAACACCGGGGATGTCGGATTATTGCCACGCAAACACGTCGACATTCGCCCGCAGGAAGGTGACGAGCGCGCCTTCCTATTTGCTGTCGAGGGTGGAGCCTATGGTGAAGGCCCCTCCCGTGCCATCCTCCCTGACGGGCACCTTCTTGGTCTGCGGCGGCTCGGCTCTAGATCTCTTGCTCTTGTTAGTAGAGCTCTCTAGCACGTCCTCGGCGGTAGCACAACACTCCAAGGAGGTGCGCTTGCCGGAGTGGGTGCGAGAGGTCTTGCCGGGCTTCTTCTTCCCACCCGGGCCTTCAGCGGTAGGAGCAGGTGCCTTGACGGCAGCTGCTGCAACTGCTTCCTGGTAGAGTTGGTCGGCGCAGATCAGTGTGTCCTTCTTGTCGGAGGGGACAGAGATGATGGTCAACAGCCCGGGCATCTTTAGCATGTTGTAGGCGTAGTGCGACGCCGCCATGAACTTGGCTAGTGTCGGGCGGCCGAGGATCCCGTTGTAGGCAAGGGGATCTCGGCCACGTCAAAGATGATCCTCTCCGTCCTGTAGTTCAACTCTCCTCTAAACGCCACGGGCAGTGTGACCTTCCCCTTCGGCTGGCTCCTCCCCAGATTGACCCCTTGAAACGTGCCCATTTCCTCGAGGTCTCCATCAGGGATTGGCAATTCTTTTGATCACGATAGGCGAGATCAGGTTCAGGCCGGCCCCGCCGTCAATCAACATCTTGTTCACCCTGAGGTTGCGTATCATTGGTGAGACCAACAATGGCAAACACCCGACCGCGGTAGTGCGGTCAGGGTGGTCCTCGGCGTCAAAGATGAGGGGCGTGCTGGACCACTTCAGCGGCTTCTGAGCGTCGAACGACGGCTCCGCTGCTATAATCTCACGCGCCCACTGCTTGAGCTGGCGGTGAGAGGTATGCAGCGAGGCGCCGCCATCGACGCACATGGCCTCCGTAGCCTTCTGGAACCCTTGCCCACCAGACTCGTCGTCCTCGTCGTGGTCATCATCTTCTTGTTTCTTGTCACAGCCCCGGGCAGGCCTCTCTTGCTGGTTGTCCTTGCCGGGGCGGCTTCCTTGGCCGCCACGCTTCTTGCCGGACCCCTCAGCACCGTCCTGGTCCTTCTTCTTGTCCCGCCTCTCGTACTCACCTTTTTGCTTCTCAACAAGCACCTCGACTTGTCGGCAGTTCTGGAGGTCGTGGCCCTTGGTGCGGTGGATCTTGCAGTATTGCTTGCCGGAGCTTCCTGGCTTGTCCGTAGCTGCCAAGGCCCGGTAGGCGGCGCACCCGGCAATCTCCTTGCCGGGGGCGTCTGCCTTGACCTTCTTGCCGGCACCGGTATCGTCAGATCCCTCAAGGGCAAGCACGACCTTGCCTATGCGTTTCCTGTTGCGACGTCGGCCCTTCTTCGTCGGGGTGGCGGCGTCTTCATCGGTAGAGTCGGTTTCCGCGCCGGCGTCTTCGCCGGGGTACTTCCTTCCCTCTTCAGCCCGGGCGCACCTATCGGCCAGAACGTAGAGCTCGGCCACATCCTTAACTTTGGTCATCGCCAGCTCTTCGCGCATCTTGCGGTTGCGCACGTTCTGGTGGAACGCGCTGATCACAGCGGCAGGATGAACGTCGGGGATGTTGTACTGCACCCGGCTGAATCTCTGGATGTACTTGCGCAGGGTTTCCCCTTCCTTCTGGGGAATGATATGCAGATCACTAGCGTGGCCATGAGCTTGGTGGCCTCCTGTGAAGGCGCCAACGAACTCATGGCACATATCCGAACAAGAAGAAATGGAATCCACCGGCAGGTGCATCAACCAAGACATCACATTGGGCTTCAGCGCCAGCGGGAAATAGTTGGCGAGCACCTTGTCGTCGCGAGCTCCAGCAGCCTGCATCGCGATGGTGTAGATGCTGAGGAACTCGGACGGATGGGTCTTGCCAGTGTACTTCTCGCCGACGTCGGGCTTGAACGTGCGGTGGGACGGCCACTGGAACTGACGCAGCTCACGGGTAAAGGCCAGGCAGCCCACCTCGTAAGGTAGGCCGCCGGGCCCCCCGGTGCTGGGTGGTCCATAGCGGGTCCCGCCCGCTTCTCCGACTGGCGGCGCGTTTCGCGCCAGCGCTCGACGGTGGTTCGAGCGTCTTCGTGAGCTCGCTCCCGAAGGACCTGGCGCTGGTCGTGGAGGGTCCGCGGGTCGGACGACGCTATGGAGATGTTATCACAAGCATCATCGCGACGGGCCGACGCCCGCGGCGGCTGGCGAGGAGGAGGAGAGTGCACCGTGGCCGCAGCTTCCCCGGTCCTCCTAGCGCCAGCATGTGGTGGCTCGGTGGAGCGCCGACCCGAGGGCCCCGCCGGTCGCAGATCGTCTTTGTTTGTGACGGTTTCACCAGGCCCTGCAAGCTTAGCTTTACGCTTCTGTTTCCGATTGGAATTGCCTCCACCGGTGTCCTGACCGACTGGTTTGCTCTTTCCACTATGGAGTCGATCTTCTTCTTCTCCGTTAGCATACCGAGTGGCTATTTCCATCATCCGAGTCAGAGACATATCTCCTGTCTGACCGGATTTCAGGTTAAGCTCTCGATACCTAACGCCTTCTTTAAAGGCACAAACTGCTTGATGCTGAGATACATTTTCCACTGTGTGATGCAAAGTGGTCCACCTCTGAATGTAATCTCTCAGAGTCTCATTCGGTTTTTGCATGCAGTGCTGCAATTCTGTCAAACTTGCTGGCCGTTTGCAAGTACCCTCAAAAGTCCTGACAAACACTCAGGCAAGTTCTTCCCAACTGGATATACTGCCTGGGGTCAATTGATTCAGCCAAGCTCTGGCCAAACCTTCCAGCATCAGAGGAAGATGCTTCATGGCCACTTCATCATTGCCACCACCAATCTGCACAGCCACTCGGTAATCCTCAAGCCAAGTGTCGGGCTTAGACTCACCAGTGAACTTGCTAACACCAGTCGCCAACCTGAAGTTGGGAGGAATCTCTGCAGCCCTGATGGCTCTGCTAAAACATTCTGGACCTGAGAACTGAACTCTGCCGCCAGTCGGGCGGTCCCTGTGAAGTCCCTCTCTGTGTGCTCTGTTCCTGTCGACCATACCTTGAACAAGAATCGATCTCGCATCAAAGCCTGGCTCCCTTGGGTCGACTGGCAATCTCCGCTCACCACCGTGTGAGCGCCTATCATCATGATGACGGGCACATATGACCCGCCCTCGGAGGGGGTGTAGGCACTCAACGGCGGTTACCGCGGTCGAATCGATTATCAAACTACTCATGATTCCGATCCCAGTACTGCTCTTGATGATGCCCAGGTCCTTCTCGCCTCTGAGGCGATCTTGGGCTGTGGGCCGACTGGACTGTATCAGCCACCACAGATCTGCTATGAATTCTATCCCGCGACTGAGACACTGCTGTGTTCTGCTCTCCTGCTGCCTGAAGTAAAGCCCGGATTTGCATCAAACCTCTTCCAGCCTCCGACTGGGAAGGTTGAATGGACTCTGCTATGCGGGCTGGAGCTGTAAGATTCTGAATCGGAGTGTGGTATACCTGATGCTGAGGTGGGAAAAGATGTCGCTGCCGTCGACTGGACTCAGGGATCCGCTGCCGAGCACGCTCGTCGACTGCATGCTGAAGGTTCTCCAGATGAGTGTGCTCAGCCAAAGTGGCCAGGCGCGCTGCCTCCAAGGCCCTAGCCTCGGAGGTCTCCCTGACGATAGGCGTGTGAAGCACTTCTTCGTTGCGGAGGCGAAGTTCTTCCCTCTACTGGGAGGAAAGGGCTTCAGGATGATACTCCGCATGAACATGTGACGGGTCGCCACCGTCGCTGCCGCCATCGCGACGAAAGCCGGGTGGGCTGTGCGGCGCATTGACCACCAAGACCTCCGCCGCAGGATCGCTGGTATCGCATTCGGAAAGGGTCTCGACGGAGCCAGTCGAACAGGCCGTAGAGAGATTCGCCAGGCTCGATTGCCGCGACTTGTGGGGTGGCCGACTGACGTGCCACCGCGTGTTTCACCCACCGCTGAAGCCGTGACCGACCGGATCGCTTGCGTCGGCGAACAGCGGGGAGCGAGGACACCATGGGAGCCGACCAATACTGGGTCGACGGCTGCTGCAGAAGGACGCCGCAAACGCACGCGCGAAAGTGCGTCGCCCCGCGGACGGGGAGCATCTCGATGTCGAGGGGGGCCTCCTGGAGCCAAGCGGAGTCGTCGACGATGAAGACAAGCGCGCCGAGACGGATCTCGCGGCCCTCGGCCAATCCACCGCCCGAAACCATGATGATGAGAATCCGGAAAAACAACAACCTCACCAGAAAGTCGCTAAAACACCTGCCCCATGGTGGGCGCCAACTATCGTGGTTCTAAGACTGACAGTAGAATGGGGGTAGGTATGAGGAGGCAAGATCCTAGCTATGGTGAAGCTGTACACACGAGATTTACGAGTTTAGGCCCTTCTCGGTGGAAGTAACAGCCCTACGTCTCGGTGCTCGGGAGCTCGGTCGATTGGATTATGTGTGTGGAGTTATAGGGGGTGCGAACCCTTGTCCCTGAGGAGGGGGGTGGCTTATATAGAGTTAGCCAGACCCCTCCCGCCCTCAGTTACACAGGGTTTAAGGTACATAAAGATAGAGCATTACTAGTAACGCCAGCAATAAAGATACATGAATGACCATTAAGTCTGCAGAGTAAACGCCCGACCGTTACTGTATAGAGTGACTTTAGATCTTATGGTCGTCGAGTGACTATTGCTATGGTCGAGTGAAATTGAATCTTCCGAGTGGAATGCTTCTGGTCGAGTGGATGATGTTATCTCTTGAATGCTTCTGACTTCTGGGTAATGTCCTTGGGGAGGGTGTCTAGGTCGGGCCTATGACCCTACCGTAGGTGTATATCGTCATCACTGTAGCCTTCTCTTTTTACTGCCCATAATGAGTTGTTAGACAACAATGTCTGAATCTTTTTCGTTTGCAGTGGTTCCCAAAGCAGTTTACTCAAGATTACCTTGCAAAGTACATGATTGGTGGACATGCAATGAAGGTTAAAATATTTCACCGAGACTACAACGAGCATCAAGAAGTTCTAATGAAGACAATGAAGGATGGGCAGGCAGCCATCACAAGGGGTTGGCCTAGAGTCGTGCGCGCATTACGCATGGGGGAGGGCACAATATGGGCATTCCGCTTCACCTTCTGCACCAACCAGAATGTCTTCGCCTCTCTCTTTACAGTCTTTAGCACAACTGTCGTTCATCATTCTTTAGTCGGTGCTTCTATAGTTCTTCAGTATATGTACCTATGCATCGAATTATGCATTCGTTCTTGAACCTATATTTGTAATAAACATGGTTTGATCTGAAATAAGTGATTGCCTACTTTCAAATTTAAAATTTGTGTTTTTTAAATGCAAAATTAGGGATAAATTATGTTCTGCAAGCCAGTACACTACACACGGTTTGCGAAAGCAAAACGCCTGCGATAACGGCAAGATCAGAGACATTTCTTAGATCCACTACGTGTGCGATGAATCTCTACTGCACACACGACCGACCAAGAAAAAATGTGTGAGATTAACAATAGCAGCGCACACATGTCCTTCTTATTAAATGTTTGCGAAAGTCACCTTATCACACATGCTTGGCAATTATGGACTGTCTATCATGTCACGCGCATCATAAACGTTTGCTCATAGAAGAACGCGTGCGATAGGCCTTCATCCGATGCGGGTACGACAGATGAATCATGTGGGATATATTCAACCTCCGCGTGTAGTTTTATAGGGACAACTATATGCACTCTTACATCGAATCGCATACAGTCGAGGAAAAGTAAATGTGTGTGATCTTCTGCTTATCGTACACGTTCAATAATCATGAACTGTTTGTGATGGGTCGCGCATCATAAACGTAGCACCACAGAATACCGACTGTGATGGTAATGCAAGCACAAACGAGTAGCAAGGATGGAGCGTTTGGGATGTTCGAGATATCAGAAACAGTTGTCTGAAGACTCGCGTTTGGGATAGATGCCGGCATCGCACACCCTTAGTTATACAAAACGTATGCATCGTGGCTCCCTACCCCCGACGGTTTCTGGATCGTGTGGGAAGGACCCCCTATCGCCCACACTGGCTGGCGACGGTTTAAAATGCCGTCGCGGAAAGGGGTTAAAAACGTTTGTGTAGTAGCTCGTTGTACCAATGTTGCATCAAGAGGAAGATCTCATACAACCCATGGAGGATGACATCAAGTGGTGATCGTCATCAAGATTGCGGTGTGCAAGTTCAAGTGGAGCATCACGAAGAGATCATGCTTGAAGCTTGCCGTCCATTTGGTCACAATGGACTTGTGAAGATGTGCCGAAGAGTGGCTCACCCATAGTGGAGTATGGGGAGCAATCAACTAGTCTTCATCGAGCCAACACAATCAAGAAAGGTGGTCCAACTTGAGGAAATCAAGTCATCATCATCTAGCTCAAGTGGACATGTGCAAGGCAAAGGTTTCCCTCGATAGGTTTTCTATTTTACCGGTCTCATGGTGGTAGTTGGGAGACCGGGTTATAGGATCAATTGTCGTACTATCAAGGGGGGCTCTCAAGTAAGTAGCTTGATCGTGTCATTCGTAGAGAGCTAAAACCATTGCATCCTTGCATCATCTTTCTTGGTTCTTGTTTGGTGTTTCTCTTTGTGAGTTCTAGAGCTTATGATCATCTTCATGACAAGGTCGAGTTCATCGAAAACGAAGTTCATGCGCATCTTCTATGATGTTTTTGATGTGGAAGTTTATGTCGATTCTTCACTGATGGAGGTTTCACTCCTCTACATCATAGGCATACTCCCCCTGCCACTTCTTACTATAACAAGCTTGAGTTTGCTCAATTTGGATAGTACTTGTTGTCCTCTATCCAACAAGCCTGAGTTTGCTCAATTTGGAGCTCATTTGCAAAAGTTAAGGCAGTTCAGGTTTTTAATGTATCCATCTGTTTTGCTTGGGCCTTATTGAAGCTCTCCGACGGTAGTACTGCTCTGGGCAGCGGTAGTACCACTTTTAAGCGGTACTTTAGCTGTTCCAGCACCGCGCATACTTCCACTTATTCTTGGGATTTTGTCTTTCGTGTCGGATTCAGCGGAAGTAGGGCCGTAGTATCGCTTATAAGTGGTTGTACCGCCCTGCCACTTCCGCTTATCTATCTGCTTCTGGTCCCGTCCGCCACTCCGCGGTAGTAGGGCTGCAGTGATGCACGGTAGTGCCTCTTTTAAGTAGTACTACCATTGTGCTCTGCCCTACTGTCGCTCTTCCCATGTATACTGCAACCCTAGCAGTAGTACCGTTGGGGCGAGCGGTAGTACCGCTCCGGCGGTACTGTCGCCTCGGGGTACTTCGACATTGCACTATACTCAGGGAACCACCACCCTAGCGGTAGTACCGATCCCCAGAGCGGTAGTACCGCTTGTGCGCGGACTGAGTGCATAATGGTTGGATTTGGGAGGGCTTATAAAAGGGGGTCTTATTCCACAATGAACCTAATCCATTTAGCTCGTGTTTTGCCCCCATTGTTGACCTTCTTCGAGCTTGCTATTTCTCAATCCCTATAATGATTCTTGCTAGTTCCTGAGGGAAAAGAGAGAGGAGATCTAGATCTATGTTTCCACCAATCACTTTTCTCCTCTATGTGAGGGGAAACCCTTGGATCTAGATCTTAGAGTTCTTTGTGTTCTCTTCTTCGTTCTTCCTCTCATTTTCCTCCATAGCATTAGTTGTTGTGGTGGGATTTGGGAGAGAAGGACTTGGGCACTCCATGTGCCCTTGCCATTGCATTTGGTGCATAGATTTGAGTTCTCCACGGTGATACGTGGAAGTGAAGTTGGGTAGCTTATTACTCTTGGGTGCTTGGGCGCCCTAGACGGATGGTATATAAAAGGTGCTACGAAGCTCAATCATTGTGGCGTAAAGCTTCGGGCAAGCATCGGGGTCTCCAATTAAGCTGTGGAGATTGCCCCGAGCAATTTGTACGTGTTCCGACGACTGCCCCCAAGGGTTGCCAAAGTGTACGGGTTCGGTGACCGCCCTCAAGGGTTCTTTAGTGGAATCACGACATCTTGCATTGTGCGAGGGCATGAGGAGATTAAGGTGGACATAGTGGCATTTTGGGGAGCATTGTACCTCCACACCGCTCCAAACAGAGATTAGCATCCGCGAGGGTGTGAACTTCGGGATACATCGTCGTTTCCACGTGCCTCAGTTATCTCTTACCCGATCCCTGTACTTATGCACTTTACTTTGTGATAGCCATAGTGTTTCATGTTATATATCTTGTTATCACCTAGTTGTTCATCTTACTTAGCATAAGTTGTTGGTGCACATAGGTGAGCCTAGTCGATTTAGGTTTTGTTCTTGACAAATTAAATGCTAGTTTTATTCTGCATTTGTTCAAGCCCGGCGGCGGCGCCGCTGGTCTGCCTTGTCTTCGGTGGCCTTAAGGCCATGGTGGCGCGGTGGATCCCAGCCCTTGCTGGCGGGAGGGCTCTGTTTTTAGATGTTTCTTCAACTTTTGCTAGGGTTTGTGTCTTGCTCAGGAAGACGAGACGACGGTGGCTCCCTGAAGATGGAATAAGATTCTCCCCGCCTAGCCCCAGTTCCGATGGTGTGTCTAGCATCATCGATGGGCGTGTGGAGGTGTGTCTCCAGCGGATCTGTCCTTGGTGGATTTGCTCGGATTTGGTCGTAGTTCGTCTACGTTTGTGTTTCTTCAGGTTGGATCCTTCAAATCTACGCTACTCTTCATCGGCGATGGTTGCTGTTCTGCTGCGTTGGTCCTATGGGGCCTTAGCACAATGACTTCCCGACTGTCTGCTACAACAAGTTTTGAACGACTCCTATCTCGCGGCCAATCTGGTGCAGCATAAGCGCACCAAACACAAAGGACTCGATGTGCGCTTCGTCCGCGAGAAGGTCCAGTTGGGTCACCTACGTGTCCTTCACGTCCCAACTACCCAACAGTTTGCCGACATTATGACCAAAGGGTTGCCAACCACTACATTCCAGAAGTTCCGTTCCAGTTTTTGCATCGCCGACAGCGACGCTTCGACTGCGGGGGGGGGGGGGGGGGTTGAATGTGACATATCTGTAATTATCTCCAATTGATCTTCCTATGATCTCTAGCCTTGTATAGCTTGACTCCTAGATATATGGTAGGGTTAGTTGGCTTGTCACGCAAGACATCACCTGTATGTATTGTAACCAACTCTGATGAATACAATTGAGATGCATCCAATACCTTTCTACAGTTTTCATTGCTCAAAGAAAGAAAGAAAATCTTCCGTCCATTCCCGGCAAGCAAGTGTTAACTAGAGGAAATAGAATTAAGTGCTACCATGTTATTTCATCTAGTTGAGCAAGAGCTTTGAGTTGATTATTTCTGCTTCACTAACACTTGCATAATAACCATGCCACCACTACAGCTATACTAAGTTTTCAGGTCAAGAAACAGAGGGCTATCTGGGCGTACCAATCGTAAGCGAACGAAACCTTTCTCGTTATTTCGGTTTAAACAATTGAGTTCCTAATGATTCAAATTTCTCTCTATGTTGCTCAAGGACGATCAAGTTTAACCTTGGGAGAGTTAATGAGTATTATTTTTACACCTCTAACCTGAGTTTAAACCGAGATATTTCATTAGAACATAGATATTCACTCCGGTATTGCCGCTAATGACTAATGAATTCAAAGGATTCCAAATATCCGATCTTTATTTTGTTTCCACATGAAGGCTATTTGTGGACGTAATCGAGCCAACACATGAAAAGGAGTAAAGTGGAGATAGAGGAGATCAAGTGGGAGGCGCACTAGAGGAAACAAAGCAAAAGATGACCTTCCATATGACCATCCCGCTCGTATGGATGGTCGTATGGCGTGCCAACCGAGGCGTCTGATCCACCTGAACAACCTTTATAAAGGGCTTGATGCCGAACGAGCAACACAACATCGCAGAACAAGCCAGTCATCGTCATCTTCACCATAGCCATCTCCATCAACCCTAGCCGCCTCCATTTCTCATCTCTATAGCCATAAACTTCACCATCACCATAGTTCTCAGCCATCTAGCCATACTTGTAGTCGTGTATCACACACGACATCCATTGTAAGACATGTTATCAATCAATCAATCTTCATGATGTGTTGTTCGTGTGATCTGATCCCCATGTGTGAGTAGTTCGGTAAGGTCATGGGTTGAGCCAAGGGTCTTGCACCCCGATGTATTTGTTGGAGGGATCGATGGAAGTACTTTGATTTAATGTCTCTTATGTGTAGCATAAAATTGCTTCATAGTTGTCTCTTATCTCGTCCGCGTTCTTCACCTCTACAAGTACCCAGGATCATGGAGAGCGAGTCACAGAGAGGCTAAGGGAGGGAGACTATGAAGTGTTATTGAACACTAGTGACAGAAAGGTTTAGTACGGTAACACGGATCCTATCATTGGGATTCAAGAGGTGTAGTCATTAAACGCCCAATGCTTTCGTCTAATTACTGCTATCTTAATTACCGGGCCAACCCCTCCGTGACCCTTCGGTTGGACAACTGACTCTTGATGCATGACACGTGCCGGTCTAGACGTAATTTGGACACATCCCCCACTTTAATACGTAGTAAGCACATCTTAATGGATGACTTCTAGAGCACAAATTAAGATTACGATGATCCTGACACAACTATGTGGTCGTAAGCATAAGTACTCATACCCATGCCTATTTTTATTATAAGTGTTTTCAGTATCAACTTGATTTATGATTCGGTCAAAAGCTAGAATTGACTTCTCTAGCAAAAGCTTGTTTGAAACCCTTGCTTAAAGGCCACCATCCTCTCGTGGGTTCGATAACTCAGGGCCACCTTTGGGAAAAAAGGCGAGAATCCTTTCTGCTCAATTTTCGGATCTATCAGTTTGTCTTCCTAGCAACCGACTGTAATAGGCTATTTCCAAACTCTGTTTTGGGTGCGTACGGAACTGCATTAAGTGACGATGTAGTTGCTGGGTTTGTGGTGCCTTCCTATTCGCTCCTTGTGGGTTCAACACTTTACTTATCACGAAATTGCTACAACAGCCATGTGCACTTGCAGGTCATCAGAAACCAATTCGGTTTGGGACCATGGTCGCAACACGATACCTCCTTGGTCATCCTATATATATTGCTTACCGGCCGTGGCGAAAGACACATCAAAACAAATTTGGGGTTTGCCTCATCTCGCAAATTGCATTGCCACCATAGTCTACTCCACCCCAAACGTGGGCGTGCACCGACGTGCGGGAGAGCAGGTCCTCGAAATAGTTTGTCCTTACGATCATGCACTAGGAGAGGACGGATTAGGTTTTTGGGAAGATCTCCTTGCGGCTGCTCAAGTTCATCACCACGGGTCGTTTTCCATCTAAGCATGGCGGCATCGCGTACCGACATCACGTCATTTTATTCGTCCGGTCTTCACCAACATCGTCGTCAATAACATAGCTCCAGTGGCAGCTACGGCTGCAAACGAACAATAGGTGTCTCATGATATATATGTTCATGTGTGTAATTATTGTCGATGTTACATGTGCGATGCTGTTGTGCATGTTTTGATGTTCATCTAACATTCTAGACTGTTGCATGCAAATTACTGTTCTAGTCATGCATTGTCTACCAGAATAAATAAAAAAATTGCCTACTATCCGAACAGAGTTCAAAATTACCAAGGAGCATGGGTGAAAAAAATGTCAAATAGCAGGGTTGATACCAACACTAGAATGCTCCCATTTCAAAATATCATGTATGTACTATTCCTAAAAAATTCAAGTCAAAATTCAAAATCTATTAAAACATTTTAAAAGGAAAAATCTAGCATGAATAGTGTCAAAAAAGTCCATGCTGGATTTATTTCTTTATTATTATTATTTTGAATTTTGGTCTGAATTTTTTATCGCTTGTAAACATATGTCTTGTGAACATTTGCACCATTTTTTTGACAAACTTAAAATTGATTCTTTTTTAAAGTTGGAGCATGGGAGCATGTACTCATGCATGTCAAAAGGGTCATATCGACATGCTACAATGCATGGATAATGATCCACCACAACATGCAACCTTGCATGTAAAAACTACTACAATACCTTTATTTCGTAAATATATTATATATATGCAATAATTAAATATTCTTGTTTTAGTTTCATAAAAAAATAGCAAACAATCCACCCAACAAATGTGCGGGGTATTATCTAGTTGCTATAAGTGCTAAACATCGTTTGTTTGGTATTGTTGTTGTTAATTTATAGACTCTATTCCCCTGCAAAAAATAAAATAAATTATAGACTCTATTCCTATATAACATATCTACTTTATGAGAATAAAAAAAGAATTTACCAAACACTGTCTTAACGATTCTGCTAGGTTTTACTACATCCATTTCAGAATAATTGAAGTTCTCGGTGTGCTCCAAGTCAAATGTGTTAAAGTTTGACCAAGTCTATAGAAAAATATGTTAACATCTACAACATCAAATTAGTCTCTTGAGATTCTCTATGACTATGTGTATTTGGTGTTATGGATCCTAGCATAATTTTCTATAGAAATTTACCAAGTTTGACTTAGGATAAATCTAGAATTTCAATTATTTTGGAAAGGAGAAAGTAATGACTACTGCCTCCGTAAAGTAATATTTTGTAACCTGGATGTATTTTTTTACGTCTGGTGTTTTTTATATTATCTTGACAGTTGATGAATATATTGAAAGTTTTCCTAAAAAAAGGGTAATATTTTGTAGTCTTGACGCTAGTCATGTGGGAGCTCTGGAAACACAGGAACGCCATCGTCTTCGATGGAGCTACACCCTCGGCCCCGGCTGTGATCTCGAAGATTGAAAGTGAATGTAGAGCATGGAAATCATATGACCTCCCCAAAAGTGACTTCGGCGCCCTCCTTGGAGGTCTAGGTGCGTGGACAACTGCGAGTAGTTAGAGCATCTCCAGCCGTTGGCCCCCCAGGAGGCATAAAAATCGCCGACTGGGGGCGAGCCAGCGGTAGAATCGGTTCTGGGGGCTGTTGGGCATCCAGCTGTCGCCCCCAGGCGCCGATATCGGCCCATTCCTGGCCGCCTTTCGGCGAAAATGGCCCGATATCGGTGCGAATCGGCCCATATGCGGCATGGTTTTGTGTCACATATTCATCACATCAAATAAATAAATATCGAAATAGTTCAACAAATAGTACAACAACAAATAGTTCAATACAAATTATATAGTTCAAGAAATAAAAACTCATATTTCATCACACATCGAGCTAGGCGTCGCCCTTGATCCTCCATAGGTGCTCCACCAGATCTTGCTGCAGTTGTTGATGCACCTGTGGGTCTCGGATCTCCTGACGCATATTGAGGTAGGCAGTCCAGGTTGCCGGTAGTTGGTGATCAACTTCGGCTAGAGGACCCTGCCTGTAGTATGGTTCAGTGTCAAACACTAGCTCTTCCTACTCGCTCTCGATGATCATGTTGTGCAAGATGACACAGCAAGTCATGATCTCCCATATTTGATCTTTCGACCAAGTCTGAGCAGGGTACCGGACAACAGCAAATCGAGATTGGAGCATACCAAATGCCTGCTCGACATCCTTCTTGCAAGCCTCCCGCACCTTGGCAAAGCGGGACTTCTTGCCTCCTGGCACAGCGTTTGAGATAGTCTTCACAAATGTAGACCATCTCGGATAGATGCCATCAGCTAGGTAGTACCCCTTGTTGTAGTGCCGCCCATTGACCTCGAAGTTCACCGAAGGAGAATGACCTTCAACAAGCTTGGCAAAGACAGGGGAGCACTGCAGCACATTGATATCATTGTGAGTTCCTGGCATGTCAAAGAAGGAGTGCCAAATCCAGAGGTCCTATGTGGCCACCGCCTCAAGTACCACACTGCAACCGCCTTTGGCGCCTTTGTACATCCCCTGCCAAGCAAATGGGCAGTTCTTCCATTTCCAATGCGTGCAGTCGATGCTTCCAAGCATCCCAGGTAATCCTCTTGCTGCATTCTGTGCTAGGATCCGAGAAGTGTCTTCCGCATTGGGTGTTCGCAAGTATTGCGGTCCAAACACTGCCACCACTGACCTGAGAACTTGTAGAAACACTCAATGGTGGTGGACTCTGCCATGCGCCCATAATCGTCGAGTGAATCACTGGGAGCTCCGTATGCAAGCATCCTCATCGCTGTCGTGCACTTCTGGATTGAGGTGAATGCAAGTTTGAAGTAGCTGTCGATGCAATCCATCTTGCACTTGAAGTAGCTGTCGAACTCCCGGATGGAATTCACAATCCTGAGGAAAAGCTTTCGGCTCATCCGATAACAGCGCCGAAATACTTTGTCGCCGTGCAGTGGAGCGTCAGCGAAGTAGTCGGAGTAGAGCATACATTAGCCTTCGAGACGATGCCAGTTCTTTGCTTTCATCCGCCCCGGCGCCGAGCCAGCTCGCCGCGGCTTTTCATTGCTCGCCAGCAGGCCGACGAGGGCGGCGAGGACCATGAGATGTTCCTCTTCCTGAACGTCGGCATCGGCTTCCTTCTCCAGCAGCGCGGTGAGCGCCTCCTCGTCGTCCGAGTCCATTGTCGAGGCAGGCAAACTGCCGAACGCCTTGCGGGCGCGGTAGGCGCGCACCCGCCCCTACACTGGCCCTCCGCGGCCGGAACGCCGGAAATATCGCCCAGACGGTGGAGAGGCTGCCTCGGCGAAACCTCTACTCTTTTTTCCGGCGGGGAATGGCCTATCTAGCGGTGGTGGGTGGTGGGCGGCGCCGGGTGGCGGCCGAGCGCGCGGGTGGTGGGAGGCGAACCTGGACGATATGCTTGACTTTTCGACTGACGGTGTGGGCCAGGCGTTCTTTTCCCTTGCGCCGGAGCCCCCGAGCGCCTTCCAGTGCGCCGGGTTCGGCCTGCGATCGCCGGGCCCAAAAACGGGCCGAGCTGGCGGATTTCGGCGTCCTGGGGGCGCGACTGGGGCGTTTTTCGGCGCCGGCGCGGAAAAAGTCGTCTGGGGGCCTGTTGGGGGCGCGGCTGGAGATGCTCTTAGCTAGATCGTTTTTGTGCCACGATGGCCGTGTGGGTGTGAAGTTCTTGCATGTAATTTATTGTAAGAACATTGTGGATGGGGTTCTTTACCCCCTCTCCTCCTTTAATGCATGATACGCACACTCATACATATTTTAGAAAAAAGTATATTTTGTAGTCTTATAAACCGATATAGAAATATAGCAAAATCAATTGTGTGAAATTTCCCAGAAATTGCAACTAGGTAAAAAATAAATGACAGATTGACAATTAAGAAATGGTCTGTCTAGGACACATCTAGATGTGACATAGTTATGTCACATCTAAACTCATGTCCACTCGGTCTATTTTTTTCCTAATTTTTTTTCTTGTTGCTGCATTATATATTTATGGGAGCTTAGATGTGACATCCTTAAAAAACATATAGATGTGAATCAGACAAACTGATTAAGAAAAGGGTTTGTCTAGGACACATCTAGATGTGACATAGTTATGTCACATCTAAACTCATGTCCACTCGGTCTATTTTTTTTTCCTAATTTTTTTTCTTGTTGCTGCATTATATATTTGTGGGAGCTTAGATATGACATCCTTAAAAAACATATAGATGTGAATCCGACAAACTGATTAAGAAAAGGGTCTGTCTAGGACACATCTAGATGTGACATAGTTATGTCACATCTAAACTCATGTCCACTCGGTTTATTTTTTTTCCTAATTTTTTTCTTGTTGCTGCATTATATATTTGTGGGAGCTTAGATGTGACATCCTTAAAAAACATCTAGATGTGAATCAGACAAACTGATTAAGAAAATGTTACTACGAGTAGTCAATTTAGACATCTAAAAAATGACGTGTTTTTTCTATTGGTGTGCGGTGCGGATCACGCAGGCGACCTATTCATCTGCGTGGTTGCCACTCCATCGGCCCGGTTGACATTTTAAGCGGCGCGACCTGTTCATCGTGTGCGGCTGCCACTTCCATGAACCCGATTGTACGTACGTGGGCGTTGTCCCGAGCCGCTGACAAGATCTCGAGACGTAATAAAGCGACACCACCGAGTGAAAAGAACATAGTAGGCGGATGGGGGGATAAGCATATTTCCCAGCGGCGTGTGGTTGAGCGGCTCACGCTTTCTCGGGCACATTTCTTTCGTCCGGAAAATAGTCAAAATAGGTACGTACACGCGGCGTCGATCTCGCTCGCTCTATAGTGGCATAAATTCCTGGCCACCACCAGCAGCAGCACACCACTGTGCTCTGCGCCGCGTCGGAGAGCGCGAAAGCCAGGCCCCAGCTGGGCCGAGCCAGCGCAGCCAGAGCCGAAGCGTTGGAGTCAGACAGAGGGAAAGAAAGAGCCGACTCGTGACGGGTCACAATTTAATTTGGGCAACCACCCGACCCCCCTCCACCTCCACCTCCCTCCCTCTCCGCACTTCCATTTCCTCCCCACCACCTCAACCAGCCCGCCCGCCCTCCTCTACCGTTCTCCTCCGACGCCTCCCTCCCTCCGGTCTCCCGGACCAGCCGGTTGCTTCTCCTGCTCCGTCTGCCGTCCGGGACGCGGCGGCCGGGGTCACCGGAGGGGGTTCTTCGCTCTGCTCTCGCGGTGTTTGTCTGTTTGTGCGACAGCATAGGTCCGGTGCTCCTTTGTGTCTGTCGGGGACTCTCGGTCTCGTCGTTAATGCGTCGGTGCCTGTGACCGGGAGACCGAGGAGAAGGCGAGGGGACGGAGGAAGGAGCTGTTTGTTCGACGACGAGGGATGTCAGGAATGGAAGGGGACGAGGCGGGAGCTGCGGCTGCCGCGGCGGCGAGGATAAGGGTGGTGCGCTGCCCCAAGTGCGACAAGTTCCTGCCGGAGCTGCCCGCCTACTCCGTCTACGTCTGCGGCGGATGCGGCGCCACCCTCCAAGGTGCGCACCTCTCCTCCTTTTCCCTTCCCCATCTTCACCTGGCCACTCCATTTACTGCCTCGCGGCGCGGTCTTCGTTCGTCACGGGCCAAGGGGAAGGCACGACGGAAATGTCGGATTTCCAGGCTGTTTCTTCCTCTGTTTGCTCGTCGATTGCTCCTGATTGGCCTTGGATATTCCTCTTTCTTTTCCTCCACTGCCTTCAGACAGGGTGGAGTGGGGAATTGATTAATAATTAGCACAATAACTAGTCAATCCATGCATTTTTGTCATCTTGCCTTGGTGGTGACACTGACGACTGCAGCGAGGAATAGTTTGATTCGTGAACCGGTCCTCAACTTCGGCGGCAAATTTGGGAAGGGCTTTTGCCTTTTTGTGTGGGACACATCCGTCTTCCGTTTTTTTGCCATCTCAGAAATTTTTACCCCTATATATAGGGTTATTTTTAAATTTTAATCCCCCACCCTCTGAACAGGGAAGGTCCATTTTCATTTCAGGCTAGTTTAGCCTACCCTTTATGTTACTTTTTGGAACTTAGCCTTCAAATGTCTGAGTTTATATGTAATTTCCTGAAACTTGTGCACCTTCTTTCTTAGAAAGGATGCCACGACCCTGATGTTTTGATTTGGAGGACCAGGTCTCATTTTGCTTGCTGTTTCTTGCAAGGCAAAGCATAGAAAAACCAATCTCGTGTCAAAAAACTAAAGCTGAAATCTCTACTCATGACCACTTCTTGCCGAAAAATGACTGTGGCCGGTGTAGGAAGCCTTGGTTTTTTCCTTGGTTGTAATTTGTAGTATCATATTAGGGTTAAGGTGAAGAAGATACGTTGATTTTGACCTACTTGTATTAAACTTGACGATGTCAATGATTATAATTTTATATCCAGCGTATGCTCTGTCTGCTCGCTATTAGTTTAGGATCTACTTGTATTTTAGTCTTCGGTTGTGCTTTGCTTAGGTTACTCTTGGGGCCCAATAGGAGGCCAAGGCGATGCGTTGGTGCCGGTTTAGGAGATGTAGTTGTGTTTTGCACATCCTTCTGAGATCTTTGTTAACACTATCATAGTTGGCTGTCATAGTATGACTTGGTGCTCTTTATTAATGGTACGCTCAATTAATCTCTACCATTGAGTGGTAGCATGAATCTGGAAATGACACCATTACTCTCCTGAAATTTTGCAGCAAAGAGAAAAAACTCGGCTCAAGCTTTGGATTCCTCTGATAATGGAAATATGAAATACCTGGAAGTACTGGAGAGTGTTCCAGAGACATCTGAAGCAACAATGGCTGGAGCTAGCATTGAATATAAATCAGTACCCAACAGAATGCCACCTTTGCACAGTAGATCAGTTTACAGCCGTGATAATAGTCGGATTACAAGAGAGACAAGCACCTCAAGTGTCAAAGCTAACATAAGAGATGATGTCAAGGAGGCCAAGTACATGCGCTTTCGTAATGTGGAAAATGGAGAGAATGCACATCCTGTAAGAGCAAGAGGTGTATCTGACATAAGGTCAAGGTCACCAATCGACAGTGTTCCACCCAATGCAGTCCGAGGAGAAGGCCCTGCTGACCACCATTTGAAGTCGAGGAACACATATTCCAACCGGGAGCATGCCAATGATACAGACTTGGACGGTCCAAGCAGAGTCAGGGATCTTGAGAAAGATCGGGCCGAGCTGTTGAGGATGCTTGATGAGTTGAGAGACCAGGTGCAGCAATCGTGTGAGGTGAATGGGCCGGATACAAGTGCTACAGTCAATAGAGCAGCAGATGCCTCAAGTTCATACAATATTCATGAACGGTCAAGTCAATTTAGGCATGATCCATCTCAATTGCATCGGAAGGGTACTCATCACTCTTCATCCATGAATATGCGGAATCCTAGCGTTCCACATGTCTATGGTCCATTGCCTGCACAGCAAAACCTTCATGGATATGTGGAGCCTATTCCTCATGCAAGAACCTCTAGCTATCCTGCTGGCCCTTACCCATGGAGAAATTTCGATAACTATTTCTTTGGACAGCATGATCCTGACCCTCTCCTCTCTTGCCACCACGAAGGTTTCTACCACCAGGCTGCTTGTTCTTGCTCACATTGCTACCACCGGGAGTTCTTGCCTGTACAGGGAACCCCCCTGGGTTTCAGTGACCAGAGGGCACCGTATCTTGTGAACAGTTACGGAGCCTATCCTGTGGATGGTCCCTTGCTTGGTCAGCAAAGGTACAATTCAAGAGGCGCTAATCCTTCCTTGCAGCAGCATAACCTGAGGGCCAACATAAGCAAGAAGCCTGCACAAACTTGTGAGCCAATTGCCGGTGGTGCTCCTTTCACCATCTGCTACAACTGCTATGAAGTACTGCAGCTACCGAACAAACGCTCCTTGTTGGGAAAGGAGTATAAATTGCGGTGTGGATCATGCTCACACACAATTGTAATCAAGCTTGATGGAACCAGGCTTGATGTATCAGAACTTGTGCCAAGTGCACATTTGTCTCCTGCACGGCAAAATGGCATTGGTGATAACATGGCAGACAACTTGCGTGCTACTGCTGAGGATAGGTTACTTCCACCATATGCTTTTTCTGTAGCAAGCCAGCAATCTCAGGAAAAGGATAAACACTCAAATTCAAGCGAAACAGACAGCAAGCATACCCCTCTGGGGACTAATTCTGAGGATAGCCCTCAATCCAGGGATCTTCCTGCTGAAGACAATGTGATTTCCCGCACACCGAGTTTACCACGTCGTGATAACTGTGGATTCTCACCATCTGAAGGTTCTGGAATAGGAAGCAGAAGTACCCGTTCTGAACATGAAAAGGTTGTACTGTTAACTGAAACTTGCAAGCAGAACTCAATCAAAGATGTGTGTGTAGCAAATGAGACGCACTCGACAGACAACGAGTTTGATGATCCTGATTACACAGAAGATATATTAAATGTACCACAAGATCCTGGCCACACTAGGGCGACAAAGGTGGGTGATTCATTTTTCACCAATCTTATAAAAAAGAGCTTCAAAATGAACAATGGAACACGCAATGGAAGAGCAAGGGTTTTTGTAAATGGTTTCCCTATCCCAGACCGTGCGGTCAGGAAGGCTGAGAAGCTAGCTGGACCAATATATCCTGGTGATTACTGGTAAATTCCTCAAGGCATATTCTGTTTTTGGTTTAGCTTCATGGACTTTACAATTCAGGCAGTTAATCTTCACTAACCTAGAAAATAAATACTTTAGTTAATTTGTATTAATATGCCCTATGTACTTAGAAGTCATCCTTATATCATGAACTACTCAAATGTGTCTAATATTCTCTTACTTAGGTATGACTACCGTGCTGGGTTCTGGGGTGTTGTCGGTCAGCCCTGCCTTGGCATGATACCCGTAAGAGCTTGTGGATTTTGTGCAATTCAGTATTCTGCATAGCGTTGATTACATTTCTAAGTAGATTTTTTCTCTTGCAGCCTTATATTCCAGAGTTTAATTACCCTATGCCCAAGAATTGTGGTGGTGGAAACACTGGCATATATATTAACGGAAGAGAACTCCACCAGAAGGATTTGGATTTACTTGTATCTCGAGGACTCTCTGATTCCCCTGAAAGATCTTACATAGTTGAAAATTCTGGGAAAGTTACGGATGAAGCATCTGGCGAAGAGCTTTATGGCCTTGGCAAGCTTGCACCAACGTAAGTATCTTGTTAATCATCTTAAATTCTATGAATGCAAAGTACCTGAGATTATTTTGCTTAGTGGCTCAAGTTCGTCTCTAGATTTTTTGGCAAAGAAGTTCCCTGTTTGAATAAGTTTTGCCTACAAGTGCAGTTAGTGCAATACTCCTATAATCTTGATGTGACACCTCTTCCTGTACTGCTATAACTATAACCGAGGATAATTTGTTTTTGGTGAAGAAAATATAGGTCAAATGAAATCTATTGCTAAGCAATCATATATTACGAGTTCCTAAGCTTAAAGCAAATACGTTAGTGCATAATGCACTGTGCTTGCCGTAAGACGGATAAATATGTAGAGCTTCTTGAGCTGCTGAAGTCACGCTAGAATTGCAAGTCATTATACTTAGTCATGATATGTTTTAGCTTCTTAATATAGTTCTGGATGCTAAACCAGTAGCAGTGTTTAGAAATGCGACACAGTTGGTCTCAGATCCATGAAGTGCCAGGTGTGGTCAGCAGAGCCTGATCCTTACAGGTGCCTTGAGGCAGACCCAAAGCCATGCACAAACATTAACTCTCAGACAGCCTGTTCTCAAGAGCTACATTGATTTACTACCCATGTGACTGAAAACTTGAATAGCGTTAGTTATGAAGTTATGATTGCTCATATCACCATCGAGTGATCCCGGGAATGTAGATTGCTCTTGGGAAGACATGGTTTTCAAGGAATTCTCAAGCTAGCATGTGTCGCGATCAATGCGGAAACAACTCCCATGTTCGGGAACAGTTAGGGTGTTTGTTCAGTTGGTGCGGTTTCTCTGCCGTGGACCAATCCTGTATCTTTCGGCGAATAGCCTCTGCCAGTTGTAGTGTATATCACTCTTCTAACATTTCCTTATATATATATATATATATATATATATATATATATATATATATATATATAATTGCAGCGTCGAGAAATTGAGGCGCGGATTCGGTATGCGAGTCCCCAAAGTTATCGTGACGGGCCAGCACGGTACAATCATAACCCACGGGTAAGCTCGGGGATGAACCTGTGGTGTAGCTGCATCCAAGAACATAGAGATATGAAGATCAATGGTGGCAGATCTGATTTCCAGAATTTGTTTTCAACTTCAGCCTATGTGGATGTGGCCTCCGAGTTCTTGTGCTTGTTGGATTGTTTGTCTGAGGCCTCCTATAGAGGCGTGCCTGTAATTTTTCTACTACCTAGCTAGACGTTTTGATTGAGAAGTTGGGTTGTTTTGTTTGTTTGCCTGTTACATTTTCTTGACACACCAACCTTACCTACCTAAAGATTTACTACCTTTCCAGTGTGAGTCGGCCGCATCACCCTTGTGAAAATGAGGGGAAGGAAACTGAACTGGCTTCTACTAGCATTTTGTTTTACAGGACTTAGGTGGTGTTTGGTTCTCTAGTCCTAGGATTTTTTCTAGTCCCTAGGACTTTTTGAAAAAGACTCTCAAGGAGGTGCTTCTAAGGACTTTTAGCAAAAAGTCCCAAAAAAATGCCCCCTGTTTGGTTTGCTAGGGACTTTTTTAGTCCCAACACAAAAAAGTCCCTGGAACCAAACACCCCCTTAGGCCTTGTTCGGATGCACTCCGCTCCACATCTCCACTCCGGAAGGAAGCAGGTGGAGCTATAGTTGAAATTCGCGGAGCGCCTGTTTAGGCTGGTCGTAATGGGAGTATCATAGATAGTATCATGCATGACAACTAGGCAATTTTAATGAGGTGACATAGAATTAAATGAAGAAAGAGGAGGTTGAATATCATATCATGATACTGTATCATAATAAATGCTATGCTACTATGTGTCATGCATGGTAATAAATAGCTATGCTACTATTTGTTATACATGACAATAAATAAAGTACTATATGATACTAACACATGAGTACTATGCATTAGACTACCTACAATGGGAGTAACATAAGTAG
This sequence comes from Aegilops tauschii subsp. strangulata, assembly GCF_002575655.3. Classification (NCBI taxonomy): domain Eukaryota; kingdom Viridiplantae; phylum Streptophyta; class Magnoliopsida; order Poales; family Poaceae; genus Aegilops; species Aegilops tauschii. Next base: position 486,834,806 of record NC_053041.3, read on the forward strand.
TAGCATATGCATGGTACTAGTATATGATACTCCCCATTACAACCAGCCTTACCAGCTCCGCAGCTCTCGGGATTTCACGGAGCTGGGGGATTCCGAACAGCCCCTTAGTGTCATCACTGCTTAATTAATATATATGCCAATCAAGAGACCAAAACAAAAACACATCATTATGAAACGGAGATAGCAACATTATGGTGACACACTTTCAGAAAGCTTGGTGCCCTACCTTGCCTACCTGAAGTCTGGAGAGGTAGATAGATATCCTACCTAGGACCTGAACCATGCGCGGGACGCCCTCCCTGATGCAAACTGCAAAGCATGGTATTGGGTCCACCTGAGCTGAGCGGAGCTCGCGCACCTGTCTGTGCTCGCGCTATGATATGTTTCTGTCAGCGCAGGGCACAGCGGGCGGAGGCGACGGGGCCATGGCCCAGGCCCAGCCAGTGCCAGAGCTGTAGCTGGCTGCTACGCCTGCCACGGCGGGCGTCATGCCCGGGGGACCAGAGGATGCTGCTATGCTACGTTGCGTAGAGCTAGGGGATGTCGACGTCACAGGCACGCGCGGGCACAGCGTGCCATGCCATGGCCCATGGACGCGCGTGGAGGGCGGCAACGAGCTCACTCCACCTTTGATTGGTCTCCCGCCGACCGTCCCGGGCGGGCAAGGGCGCCGTCGTGAGCCGCCGCGCCGGCCGCGGACAGTACGAGCATGATGCCCCCTCTGTCTGTTGTGTTCAAATCAGCGTCGTCTCCGCTCCGAGCGGCAGCACACCCGTGATGGAGTGGTGTGATGGATTTTTTTTTTGAGTAATGGAGTGAGTGCTCCTCGCCAGCGCCTTATGCGCCAGAAGAGGAAACCGGCGCCCACGCGCCTGGCTAAGTGGGCCGGCCCATGAATGAGCCGACGAGCTCGCGCGACGCCCCGCTTCCCCACAGCTTATCCCGCTCGATTGTCTCAAAAAAAAAGCTATCCCGCTCGATCGTTTCGTATACTCGAAAGAAAAAAACGCTCGATCGTTTCACGGTAGACCAGTGAACCATTGACCATTGACTTTCGATTTTTTTTGAAATTTCAGAAAAAAATCACGAATTTCATAAAAGTTCACCGATTTTTAAAAAAGGTTCATGAATTTAGAAAAAAGTTCAACAAAATTTGAGAAAAGTTCACGAAATTTTGAAAAAGTTCATCGAATTTTGAAAAAAGTTCATCGGTTTTGAAAAAGGTTCATCTAATTTGAAAAAAGTTCATCGGTCTTGCAAAAAAGTTCATTGATTTTGAAAATAGTTCATCTACTTTCAAGAAAAAAGCTCAATAATTTATAAAATGTTCATCTACTTTCAAGAAAAAAAATCACAAATTTCTTTTGCAAAAGAAACTTCACGAATTTGAAAAAAAGAAAGAAAAAAGGTACAGAGAAAAAGACGAAGAAAGAAGAAGAAAAGACGAACCAAAGAACGATGTGAGCAGACGAGGTTAGATGGTCGGGTGGTTAGGGCGACGTCGTATTAAGAAGCACGTCGCGGGTTCGAAACCTGGTTCACACGCATTTTTCGCAGTTTATAGAAACAAAAAATGAGCAGAATGGAAAATTAGGATTTGGCTGTGATGGATGGGTCACCAGTTCCCCGACGCCGGTCATGTGGCCCAACGAAATAGACTTGAGCAAAGTGCATGCGGGCCGAGAGGGATCAGCCAATCAAAAAAGCAGGGCCGTGGATGGCATGGCTGCATGTGCACCAATTTATCGGGTCCAGTGGGACAACCTAGGCCACACTCACACTTTTTCTCAAGAAAAACCTCAAAAAAACTTTCTCTCAAGAAAAAACACACACAACCCTAAAAACACACACAGGCGCACGCAAACCCTCACAATATCAATAGAAACGGAAGCGGCGAGGGACAACCACCTGGCATCAACTCTAATAAAAAATGTAGTCTAGGACTTGAATCCAAATGGGCATCTCTGGATGTGTGCACAACTAGCTAACCAATAGGCATTCAGTTCTTTATAGTACAATCTGGATTAATTGCATTGTTTGTAACGCGGCTAAAGTTTAGGAGAAAGGAGCTAAGATCAAATGGTGTGGCTGGATTAAACCCAAGACCGGGTTTTCGAAGCTCCATGGTGACAAGATTTTCTATGCCAGTCAACATGACAGAGTTCAAATAATTTATTACTGCTTCCCCACAGCTTATCCCGCTTGATTGTCTAAAAAAAAGCTATCCCGCTCGATCGTTTCGTATACTCGAAAGAAAAAAACGCTCGATCGTTTCACGGTAGACCAGTGAACCATTGACCATTGACTTTCGATTTTTTTTGAAATTTCAGAAAAAAATCACGAATTTCATAAAAGTTCACCGATTTTTAAAAAAGGTTCATGAATTTAGAAAAAAGTTCAACAAAATTTGGGAAAAGTTCACGAAATTTTGTAAAAGTTCATCGAATTTTGAAAAAAGTTCATCGGTTTTGAAAAAGGTTCATCTAATTTGAAAAAAGTTCATCGGTCTTGCAAAAAAGTTCATTGATTTTGAAAATAGTTCATCTACTTTCAAAAAAAAGCTCAATAATTTATAAAATGTTCATCTACTTTCAAGAAAAAAATCACGAATTTCTTTTGCAAAAGAAACTTCACGAATTTGAAAAAAAGAAAGAAAAAAGGTACAGAGAAAAAGACGAAGAAAGAAGAAGAAAACACGAACCAAAGAACGATGTGAGCAGACGAGGTTAGATGGTCGGGTGGTTAGGGCGACGTCGTATTAAGAAGCACGTCGCGGGTTCGAAACCTGGTTCACACAACCCTAAAAACACACACGCGCGCGCACGCGCAAACCCTCACAATATCAATAGAAACGGAAGCGGCCAGGGACAACCACTTGGCATCAACTCTAATAAAAAAATGTAGTCTAGGACTTGAATCCAAATGGGCATCTGTGGATGTGTGCACAACTAGCTAACCAATAGGCATTCAGTTCTTTATAGTACAATCTGGATTAATTGCATTGTTTGTAACGCGGCTAAAGTTTAGTAGAAAGGTGCTAAGATCAAATGGTGTGGCTGGATTAAACCCAAGACCGGGTTTTCGAAGCTCCATGGTGACAAGATTTTCTATGCCAGTCAACATGACAGAGTTCAAATAATTTATTACTGCTTCAAATCAAACACAATAGGGTGCAAAGAAGGGCCCTCGCTCGCAATTTCCACATCATCACATGTACAGCGACCAAGGGAGAGAGAGAGAGAGAGAGGGGAAGGAGTGAGCGAACATGCAATACAATTCTTTTTTCCATATACCACTCAGAACTGAGGCAAAAGATAGGGTAGCCAAGTATATTAGGACTTAGTCTTGCTATGTTCTGAAACCAATATATAGGTCATTTTACTACAATCTACCAGGTCTTCTAGACACGCAATGAATCATAATGCTTGAAATTAAATACATCAACAGAGGTGAGCACGACAAGCAACGACAACATCAAGCAAAGAGGAGTACATGGTGGTGGCAGCAAGTAGCCAAGTCGTTGGGGTATTTGATGTGGTGAAGCATTAATGGCAGAAGCTATTGCTTTGCATTGTGCTTTTATACCATGGTATTTTGATTGGATGCACACAACTGTTAGTAAGCTTATTAGATTGTCTCGAGTGATGCAAACTATGCTAGACGGCGGTGAACATACATCTTTGCCCCTAAATGAGTGTTAATAATTGGCGATTATGAGACTAATAGTTTGCTCAAGTGTGTAATTTAATCCATATATGAAAGTAAAAGAAAGGTGGTTGGAGACCTCCAATAAGAGATGGGAAAAGAAGATAACAATGTTTAAATTCATGCAATCATTACTTTATGATTTGTGGCATATAGAAAACATATTATTCGGAGGGGTGGAGATCAATGCCTAATATACATCCCAAGAATATTTTTTACTTTGAGAAACACCACCAAAGGAGGCCTCGAGAAAGTTGTTGGTTGTAAGTGCATCTAGTGCCACCCCTAGTTGGTTTTGGAGTATTGACGACAAACCTGGTTGAGGGACTAATGTGTTTGTGAGAATTGCAGGATAACACAGGTAGTAGTCCCTCATTGATTCGGTTTACCTACCGGAGATGACCCCTTAAAAATATATGAAGACATTGAAGACGATGGTGGTATGTGAAGATATTCACATTGAAGACTATGACAAGGGAAGGCATTGCGTGAAGACTATGGAGCGCGAAGACCTAGGTGTTTCAATGTTTCCTTTTCTTCTTTGTTGAGTCGTAGGAACCACCGTACTGTTAAGTGGGGTCGCAGTGAACAAAGTCAGAGTGACTGAAGTGATGCTCAACCAAAATCCTATGTCTTCGAGCGAAGACAATGAGAGCAAATCTTATCCAGAGATGGATGAGTCATCTTTACTTGTAGCCCAAGTAAAGTTGCCGCCTGTGTTTGAAATCTGACCGTTGGAACACGTGTCAGTTCCTTAGTGACCCAGGGTCATTTCGGACAAATCAGTTCGGGTTGCCTAGTGGCTATAAATAGCCCACCCCCTACACCATAAATTGGTGGCTGCTCAGAGTTAGTGCACGGCTTTTGTCGTTTGAGAGTAACCCACCTCCGAAGCTTTTGAGAGAGAGAAATCCTTGCGAGGACAAAGCCCAAACACCCAGAGCCAAAGAGTGTTAGGCATCACTGAAGTTTTTCTGTCCGCGTGACCTGAAGACTTGTTACACTTGAGGACTGTGAATCCTCCAGCCGGTTAGGCGTCGCGTTCTGAGCATCCAAGAGTCATTGTGGATCGCCGGTGAACGAAGTCTGTGAAGGTTTGGAAGCCTACCTTGAAGACTTACCAGAGTAATTGGGCGAGGACTGGGTGTCCTTAGCTCAAGGGGAATAAGGTGAAGACGCGGTCTTCTGAGTTGAATCTCAGCCTCCCTAACCAGACGTACAGTTGTCACAGCAACTGGAACTGGTCCAACAAATCATGTGTCCTCAACAAGTGGCTGGTTCTATCCTCTCCCTCTCTTTACTTACAGTTTGTCTTCGTGAAGTCATTGCTTGTTTGCTTTACCTATTTGTCTTCACTGTGTGACTTCTATCGTTGTTTGGCTTCATACCATCTTCCATCCTGATCCGTACTACCTAGCTGCTATTAGTCTTCGCACTTTCACTTCATTGAATACTTGACTATGGCTTGCCTAGTGTAGTCTACCTTCCGCTGCATATCAATAGGTTCATTTCTATTGTTTGTCTTCGAAACTCTCATGTTTTGAAGACTTTCATAAAAATCGCCTATTCACCCCCTCTAGTCGATAACTAGCACTTTCAATTGGTATCAGAGCAAGGTACTCCCTTGTTCTGTGTGATTCGGTTTAACCATCTGGAGTTTTAGCTATGTCGACTGCAGGGATAATCAAAGTCTCTGCTGCTTTCCCCGTCTTCGATGGAACTGAATATCCCTACTGGAAGAATAAGATGCGCATGCATCTTGAAGCCATTGATGTCGACCTCTGGTATGTCGTCAAGAATGGCGTTCCCAAGACTGGTGAAGGTGTCACCCCTGCTGATGTCAAGAAGTTCATTCAACTGGATTCTACTGCCAAGAACATCATGTGTGGTCATCTGACCAAAGGACATTATGGCCGTGTGAGTGCTCTGGAAACGTCGAAGCTAGTCTGGGACTGGCTCTCCAAGGTCAACAAAGGCGTCTCAACCCAGAGAGATCAAAGGATCAGTGTTCTTCGCAACCTCTTCAACCGCTTCAAGAGAAACGACAATGAGAATGTCCAGCTCACGTTTGATCGCCTCACTGACATCACAAATGAGCTTCGTGCTCTCGGCGCCACTGAGATTACCAAGCATGAAATCGTCAAGACACTACTGAGATCACTTGACAGCTCGTTCGACACCCTTGCCCTCATGATACAAGAACGCCCTGACTTCAAGACACTCTATCCGTCTGATATACTTGAGAGGCTCAACACACATGAGTTCCAGCTATCTGAGAAAAGAGATATCTATGGTCCCAACTACGGCCGAACTCGTGCTTTGAAGGCAAAAGCTGTTTTCTCATCTGAAGAAGAATCTGACTGCAGTTCTGATGATCCTGAAGACATTGGAAAGGAACTTGCTATGCTTGTGAAGAAGTTCCAGAAGTTCACTAAGAAGAAGGGCTTCAAAAAGTCTTCACGATCCAGCTCAAGAAATGATGAAGCTTCCACTCATGACTACAAGAAGAGAACATGTCACAAGTGCAAGAAACCTGGACACTACATCTCTGAGTGTCCACAGTGGGACAATGAGAACAACAAGAAGAAGAAGAGCAAGGAATATGATTCTAATGACAAGAAGAAGAAGAAATCCTCAAAGTCTTCTTCCAAGTCTTCATCTCATAAGAAGAGCTCATCTGGCAAGGCTCGTGCTTTTGTCGGCAAGGAGATGGATTCAGAGGAGGAGTCTGCTTCTGAGGAGGCGGAGGTGGAGTCCGAGGAGGAATCCGACCCTGGCGTTGCAAGTCTGGCTCTAGCTACAGCCTACGTTGCCAAGTCCATCTTCAACACTGAAGACAATGGCTCCGTCACCAACGCTGAAGCTAATGACAAGAACGACTCTGCTCCCACCTACTGCTTCATGGCCCGTGGTGCCAAGGTAAAATCACGCGATGCTTACTTTCAAACATCTAGTGAAGATAACTCTGATTGTGAATCCAAACCCAGCTACAAAACACTTGCTAAAATTGCAACTGAACAACAGAAAGCTATGGAACATACTCAAAAACTGTTAGATAAAAGCGATGACCTGTTGGACGCTGAAATGACCCGTTCTCAGTCCTTAATTGAAGACATAGAAAATCTTCATGTTAAGTACCAGGAACTTGAAAGTCGTCATGAAACGCTCTCAACAACTCATGAAAAGCTCTCCTATGATTATCTTCAAAGGAAGCAAGAGCTTGAGAAATTGAGAGCGACTCATGAAGATCTTCAAAAAGAGAATGAGTCACTTCGCGCTCAACAGATCAGTTCCGCTCAGGAAGGATTTGAACCACCATGTCTAAAATGCCTTGAGCGTGATAACGCTACTTCTGTTGCTGAATGTTCTACTGCTGCTACTGTTGCAATATCTTCAACTGCTGATGTGGTAACTAACCCCTCTGCTGAGGATACCACTACTATTGCTGATGAAAATGCTAGGTTGAAGACATTGCTTGAAACAGGGATGTACAAAAGTCTCAAAGGGCATCAGACACTGTGCGATGTCCTCAAAAAGCAGATTCTGAACCGAAACCCTAGGAAAGAGGGTGTTGGGTTCGAGAGGAAAATGAATGTTGATGGCTCCTACTGGAAGCCTGAGCAGTACCCCAAAACCACATGGGTTGCTGCTAAGGGACCTTCAGTGGATCCATCCACCTTATCTGGCTTCACCTGTGCTAACCCTATTACCATTGATGAATCCTTTGATGCAAACTATAAACTGTTTAAGAATCAGAATGGTGAAGTGTTTGCCAGGTATATTGGTACTAACTGCAGGAATGGGCCACCTATGAAGAAGATCTGGGTTCCCAAAAGTTGTCTTGAGAATCTTCCTGTGAATGTCATCATGACATCACCTGGGAAGAAGACAAATCCCAGACCAAAGGCTTCATATGGCCCAAAGGCTTCATACAGACAGAGGACTCACCTGAGTCACCCTAACGCCAATGTTTTGCAGGGAAACCATACTCAGACTTATGAATATGAGTGTGTTTCTTCAAACCGCTATGTTCATAAGACTAAGAACTTTTCTGCTTATTCATATGAGTATCATTCATCTCCTGCAAGGCTATTTGCTAGGGCTCCAAAGCCGAAGTTCTCAGATGCTGCACTTAGACTCATTGCTTCTAAGCCACCCCTGAAGATGTGGGTGGTTAAGAAGAATTAACTTTCTTTTGCAGGGAAAGGTCTCCAGCCGGAAATCAAAGGCGTCTGATGCTATTGCTGGGGACCTAAAACATCTTGTAGGGCGCAAGATCAAATGCCCAAATGGTCTCACTATGTATTTTGTTCCTGAATCGTTTGCCAATCATCCTACCAGTCCTAATCTTGACCTGAGCTTTGATAATCCTCTTGCCCGTCAAATGTTTATGCTTCACAATACTCTTGGTGAAGCCTACCCCCCTAACTGTACTGTAGGGTATGACACCTCATGCTTCAGAATGGATTATGGACAGCGGATGCACTAATCATATGACTGGTGATCGAAGTCTTCTCATGGACTCAACCTTACGTCCATCTGACAAGAGTCACATCACATTTGCTGACACTGGTAAAAGCAAGGTATTGGGTCTAGGTAGAGTTGCATTCTCAAAGGATCAGCACATGGATAAAGTGATGCTTGTTGAATCCCTTGGTTTTAACTTAATGTCTGTCTCAATGCTTTGTGGCTTGAACATGATTGTGATATTTGGAAAATATCGTTGCCTTGTACTTATGGAATCTGACAAGTCTCTAGTCTTTGAAGGGTACCGGAAAGATGATCTATACATGGTAGATTTCTCAGCAGGGCCACAGCTTGCCGTATGCCTTCTTGCAAAAGCTTCAGAGTGCCGGCTCTGGCATCGGAGGCCGGGGCATGTTGGCATGAGGAACTTACACACTCTCGCAAAGAAGAAGCATGTCATAGGCATCGAGGGCGTCAAGTTCAAGAAGGATCATTTGTGCGGTGCCTGCGAAGCTGGAAAGATGACTAGGGCCAAGCATCCCTCGAAGACAATCATGACGACATCTCAACCCTTTGAGCTGCTACACATGGACTTATTTGGCCCTACTCACTACTCTACTCTCACTACAACTGCTTGTCTCTATGGCTTCGTCATTGTTGATGATTATTCAAGATATACATGGGTTCACATAATTCTCTACAAGACTGAAGTGCAGGATGTCTTCAGACGCTTCGCCAACCGTGCCATGAACAACTATGGCGTCAAGATCAAGCATATCAGGAGTGACAGTGGCACAGAGTTCAAGAACACTGGCCTCGATCTGTACTTGGATACATTAGGCATCACTCATGAGTTCTCAGCTCCGTACACCCCTCAACAGAATAGCATCGTGGAGCGCAAGAACAGAACACTCATTGAGATGGCTCGGACGATGCTCGATGAATACAAGACACCTAGAAAGTTCTCGCCTGAAGCTATTGATACTGCATGCCATGTCATCAACCGTGTTTATCTTCACAAGCTTCTGAAGAAAACATCCTATGAACTCCTCACTGGTAAGAAGCCAAATGTCAGCTACTTCAGAGTATTTGGTGCTAGGTGCTGGATCAAGGATCCACATCACACTTCAAAATTTGCACCGAAAGCACATGAAGGTTTTAAGCTCGGTTACGGATAGGACTCGCACTCCTACAGAGTCTTCAACCTCTTTCACTATAAAGTGGTTGAAACTGTGGATGTGCGTTCGATGAGACTAACGGCTCGCAAAGAGAGCACCTGCCAAATGTGCTAGATGAAGTTCCACCCAGTGAATCCATCAAGCTAATGGGAATTGGAGAAATCATACCGTCTGAAGCACAGCCTGAAGAGGAACTTATCATTTCTGCACCTAATAAACCTGAAGACAATGCTCAGCCCGAAGACAACCCTCCCAACGATGACAATGATCAGCAAGAGCAAAATCTTCGTCCAGTTCATCCTCGTGTTGCAAATGAAGTACAGATTGAGAAGATAATTGATAGCATCAATGCGCCTGGTCCACTCACTCGTTCAAGAGCAACACAACTAGCAAATTTCTGTGGGCACTTTGCTTTTGTCTCAATATCTGAACCTAAGAAAGTTGCTGAAGCCTTCATGGAACCTGAATGGATTCAAGCTATGCAAGAAGAGCTTCAACAGTTCAAACTGAACAATGTCTGGGAACTTGTCAAGCGTCCTGACCCCCGCAAGCACAACATAATAGGCACAAAATGGATATATCGCAACAAACAAGATGAGAATGGTCAAGTTGTCAGAAACAAAGCTCGTCTCATTGCTCAAGGATACACTCAAATTGAAGGAATTGACTTCGATGAAACATTTGCTCCTGTGGCTAGGCTTGAAGCTATTCGCATACTACTAGCCTATGCTAACCATCACAACATCTTGCTGTATCAAATGGATGTGAAGAGTGCATTTCTCAACGGCAAGATTGAAGAAGAAGTGTATGTCGCACAACCTCCTGGCTTTGAAGATCCAAAACACCCTGATATGGTGTACAAGCTAAACAAGGCATTGTATGGCCTCAAACAAGCCCCTCGCGCTTGGTATGACACGCTCAAAGACTTCCTGAAGAGCAAAGGCTTCAAACCTGGTTCCCTGGATCCCACACTCTTCACGAAGACATATGATGGTGAACCGTTTGTGTGCCAAATATATGTGGATGACATTATCTTCGGTTGCACCAACTAGAAATACAGTGATGAGTTTGGACATATGATGCAAGAGCAATATCAGATGTCCATGATGGGTGAGCTGAAGTTCTTCCTTGGTCTTCAAATTCGTCAGCAAAGAAATGGCATCTTCATATCTCAAGAGAAATACCTCAAAGATTGTCTGAAGAAGTTTGGAATGCAAGACTGCAAAGGTTACACGACGCCAATGCCAACCAAGAGTCATCTGGGTCCTGACGCCAATGGTAAAGAGTTCGATCAAAAGGTATACCGCTCCATGATTGGTTCTTTACTTTATTTATGTGCATCTAGGCCAGATATTATGCTTAGTGTTTGCATGTGTGCTCGATTCCAAGCGGCACCAAAGGAATCACATCACTTAGCTGTGAAGCGAATTCTTCGATGTTTGGCTTACACCCCAACATTAGGATTGTGGTATCCAAAGGGCTCAGAATTTGATCTAGTTGGATTCTCGGATGCTGATTATGCTGGTGACAAGGTGGATCGCAAGTCTACATCAGGCACATGTCACTTTCTGGGACGATCACTTGTCTGTTGGTCTTCAAAGAAGCAGAACTGTGTATCACTCTCCACTGCTGAATCTGAATACATTGCTACTGGATCATGCTGCGCTCAGCTTCTATGGATGAAGCAAACACTCAAGGACTATGGCATCCATCTGAAACAAGTACCACTCTACTGCGACAACGAAAGCGCCATCAAGATTGCCAACAACCCAGTTCAGCACTCGAAGACAAAGCATATTGAAATTCGTCATCACTTTCTCAGAGATCATGTCATGAAGGAAGATATTGATATCATACACGTCAACACTGATGAGCAACTGGCAGATATCTTCACAAAGCCCTTGGATGAGAAAAGGTTTTGCAATTTACGGTGTGAGCTAAATATCTTGGAATCCTCAAATGTCCTGTGATCAGGCACACATCCTAACACTTATGCATGATGATGACTTAGATGTGCAACATACGAAGTAAAGTATATCTTCAATCAATGAAGACTTACATTCTAAGTGTGAATACATTAACGCGGAATTTGACTTCGGAGCGCCACGATAATTGTGCGCCGTGTCTGGGTCTAATACTTCCTATACGGTGGGTAACGCACCACCAAATTCTTTTGTTTGAAGTGTTTTTCTCATGGCGTTACATTTGCCATGTCTTCGCATTTGGTTTGTCTTCAATTTCAACTTGTCTTCATGATTATCTTCACTATGTTGATTTGGTTGCATTCTGATATATACATATATTAGTGTTCTGTCCTCTACAGCATTCACTTATAGCTATGTCTTCTCGTTTGAATCTTTTGAACTAAGTGAATGTGATCGGACCCTAACCTCTCTATGCTTCCTACCACAAACTCTATCTATCCAAATCATATGCATTCTGTTGAAACTCTCGAATGTCTTCTCTGCGTCCTTGTCAGCAGAAGATACAGAGACAAACATTAAATCTGTTTTAAATGCTCAATTCTTATTGCCTGAAACCCGGAGAAGCCGGATCGACCATCCGACAGACCAGGCGGGCATGGGAACGTGGGACAACTCCCAATGTGTTGCGTGTTCGCCACGTGTCCCTCAGATGTGAACCTCCAGGGGCACCTGCGTAATTGCGTTGTGCCGTCCCTTTCCCTATAAATACCCGTCCAATCGCGGTCAAAATCCTTCTTCCACCTCTCCACCTCGACAAACCCTAGCGCCACCGCTAGCTCTCGACGACGCCGGCGACGAAGCGCTTAGCTGCCGCGACCTCTCCGATGCCGTCTTCACGCCGGCCGCGGACATCGTCTTCTCCGCCGCTGCCGTAGGTGTCCTCTGTCGCCAAGTTAGGGCACGGAAGATCGAATGCTCGGCCTCATCTTCTACTCCGTCTAGCAGTTCATCGTGTGGTGAATTAAAACCCTCTTTTTACCGTCTTTTTGATCCTATAGATTCATCCTTTTTACCAAAAGTGGTTTCTGCCTCCACAAATTTGGATCTATCCTGTCTGCATCTCATATAATGCCTAGTATATTCACTTATGTTTCACACATAGTTAGATTCCTCACTTGTACTTATTCTTGGTTTCGTACAAATCTGGAACCAACTCTCAACATATAAGTGAATGTCTTCGCGCTATGAGGTCAATGTCTTCTAAACTGATTTATCTTGAAAATCTTCTGAGAATGCATATGACCTCTTCCCCTTCCCTCGCATCTCTAATGCTGTCACAGGTACATGTCCGTGGGATAATCCCTTGGTTCTCATAGTCTGCATTCATTTGCAGAATTCTTACAGCATCACATCAACTCTCCCGAAGCCAGTTCCTGTCTGACCAGCAAACGGAAGCCTTTGACAGTGTTGAAGCCATGAAGTTCGAAGTCTGCAAGGAAGGGTGGCAGACAGCGCTGTGGGAACACCTCAAGAGATTTGCCTCCTGACCTCTATGAGCTGTACAAGACAGATCCAGAGGAGGACTACAATCAGCGAAAAACCCGAATCCAATGGATTCGAAGATATTGGGCAGAACAATGGTACAAGTACAGGTTCGTGACCCAGGAATATGCTGAGAAGAATGCCATCAAGCGACCATGGGGAGACATTTTGTACAAAAATCTTCCACCCAGGTCCAGAGCTGAAGCCATTGAACAAGGCTTCTACCCTTGCATGGTCCATGGACCACAGCCTGCAGATGCCGACCCATCTTCATTGCTATGGTGTCGTGACGACAATTTGTTCAAGCACAACTTCCAGTTTGCCAAGAACTCGGCCAAAGAAAACAAGAAGTCGCGGGGATTAGACTTCAATCCGGGCCCCTCTGCTCCTCGTGCCGATGGCACACGCGAAGCTGAACCCAATCTTGTTGGGCCCTTCTACAACCTAGAAGTCTCATCACTCATATTCTGGTTCAAGGGACAGCCGTGGATGAGCCTGCAGACGACGCTGATTCTGACGAAGCGCCTGCACCACCGAAGCCAAAGAAGCTGAAGAAACCTAAAGCTTCGAAGCCTTCCCCTGCACCAAAAACTTCACGAGTGAAGCCTCTGGCCACCGCTCCTCCTGCACCAAGTGTGCAGTCTGAAGATCTCTCACGCATCTCCAAGTCTGAGAAGAAGAAAAATAAGCCTATGCACACCACTGGTCAAGCTCTGACCCCTGCTGCTATTATGAGGAACGAGAATGACGCCATTGATCTGTCAAGTGACGACGATCTTGCTGATGACGCTCTTGAGCAGCTAATAAAGAGCAAGCAAGAGGCGGAAATCTTCAATGATTTGCCTCTCTTTGATGTGGAAGTATTGAACAACTTCATTGATGAGTGGTTTGACACCCCCAATCTCAGCTTTGACGATCTGCAACTTCCAATTGGCCTAAGCGTCTCCTTCCATGGAGCCATTGCTCCTGAGTTGGCTCTTGCTCAGAAAATTGTTGAGCTGAAGCATAAGATCGATTATGAAAAGGCCCAGTTCAAGAAGCATGTGGCCAAGCTCAGCCTAGCAGACGTCCAGAACTTCAAGGTCATGCTGCATGAGCTCAAGGAAGCGTTTCACAAGAAACGTGATGAAGCCAAAGATTCTCGTGAGCGCATGAAGATTCTCGCTGCCAAGTGTGTTCAAGCTTACAATGAAGCTGAGAAGCACAAGGCACTTGGGCGTCCTGGCATCGACCCTAAGATGGCTGCCAAGCAGAAGAAGAAGCCATCTGTGGACCAAATTGAACCATCCAGGCGGGAAGAACCTCGCATTGTCTTCCCAGCCAGTATGACAGGCGTGATGCCTAAGGTCCCCACAGTGGCTTCAGAGCTTCAGAAGACAAGGGCAGCTGAAGCCAAGGCCAGAAAGCGCAAGACCAAGAACACCACTGATGATGCTCCACCCACCAAGAAGCGCAAGACCAAGAAGAGAGATCGGGCTGCTCCCACAGAGCCCCTTGTAGTCGAGCCGATTTCTGTTGCTCGTCCTGAATCTGCACAACAAGAACGTCGAATGATAGTTCATGAGCCTGCTTCCACAGAGGCTCCTGAAGATGAAGACATTCCAGCTGTTGACCCCACCGCAGCTGAAGACATTGGTCATCATGACAATGTTGAAGATGATGAAGTCCTTCCTCAGATCAAGCACAACATGGTATCATCGCCTGTTCTTACGAACAGCAAACTCATCAGCATTGGTCGTCCATTGACGCCAACTGCTCAGGATGACTCATGGGCTGATCACCCACAAGACTCCCCCCGTCAAGCAGAAACACCTGTTATTCCCTCAACTCAAGTCACCACTCCGGTGATTGAAGATGAAGACTATGTGGCCCAACCAACTCCATCTCCACAAGCGTCGCCAGCGTTTCGCAGGCTTCGCAAAGGACCAAGGCCACAGGTCACTCTGTCAAGTGTTCCAGAAGGAGAAGAGCGCCAATCCATTTCATGCCAAGTCTTTCCTGAAGCCTCTCCAACTGTGAACAACCCCGAGACTGAAGCCAATATGGCTAAAGATATTCCGGCTGCATCAGCCGATGACCAAGAAGAACCAAGAGAAGAAGAAGCACGTGTTGCTACACCCCCAACTACTCAAGTTGTTCTCGAGGAGAACGTGTCTGACCCTCCAGCTACTCAAGTGGAGGTTAACAACATTGAGGCGGCCACCAACACCAACACTGAAGCCAATGACGTTGTCATGGCTGAAGCTAATGTGGCGCCTGAAGTCAATGTGGTGCCTGAAGTGATAGCACCTGAAGTCAATGCTGCACCTGATGCCAATCAGCAGCCTGAAGTCACTGCCACTGCCACTGCTCCTGTACCGCCTCCCAGGCCACATACTATTGAGCAAGCATACAACTATGGTCAGCTGGTCACTGTCAGATGGCCTATTCTGGTTCCTCCTCCTGCTACTGGTCCACAATTTGACTATCATGTCGCGCACAGGCCACAGGTCCAGAAGCCAAAGCCAAGACTGCCCAGGTTTCCAGGTACTGCCACTTCACCAGGGTCCTTCAATGCAAATGGCTTCATTGCACACAACACTTTCTTTGATAGCGCCAAGAACCCCTATTCCAAGCCAAGGATTTCATCAGATCGGTTCTGGAGCTATCAGCAGCGCAGTTATTATTCATGTGTTCTTTATGATCAAGGGCACATCTTTCCTCATATGCGTCTTGACTGCGAAGCCATTGCTGGATTGCCATGCCTTGACGAAGCCCTTGACTGCTTCCGTGATGCTGGCTTGCTAAACTTTGTGACTGATAAGGAGCATCGGAATGAAGAACTTTTGCTTCAATTTTATGCTACCCTCCACATTCGTGGATACAACAGGGATCCGAAGACTTGGGTCCTTGAGTGGATGACAGGCAATGTCCATCATGAAGCCAAAGCTTTTGACATCATTGAGCTAACCGGCCTGCCCACTCCAGGAGAATTATATGAACCTGGTTGTCAGCTTCACCGCAATGCTCTGGAGAGTATCTTCCAAAATCCAGAGCCCAACATGAGCCAAATGCTGAGCATGATGAAGCCTCTGCCACATGACACTGATTACCCAAAGGAGTTCTTTGTCGAAGATCTAGAGTATCTGCCATGCACTATTTATCACATCATCAGGCGAACTCTATGGCCTGTCAATGGACATTCTTCAGCAGCAAAACTTGAAGGAGCAATGAAGACTTTGGTCTTCTATATCTTCAACGGAGCTTCAATGCTCAAGACTTCTTTATCAGGCAGTTGGCTGCATCAGGCTCTGATCTCTTTGGACTGAAGTTCTATGCTCCATGGGTCATGCGCCTCATCAAGCTACACTCAGCTGTCAACTATCAGCCCTCTGCTCGCAACCATCTGATCTTTCTGCCAGAGGTTGATATGTCAGTTGAAGCCATATACCCAGAGCCTGCCAAGGAGCCTGTTTGTCTTCACAATGCTGATCACCAAAGCTTCACGCAACCCATTGAAGGAGTCCAGGCAGTCACTCGTGTTTATCCTTTGGCTGGCAATACACGCTTACCTCGCCGTGCTCAAACTGAAGCCACTGAAAGCACTATTGCTCAAAGGCCTCGGAAGCGATCTCGTGTTCTCAATGACCGAGAACTTCTCGTTGCCCTACATCAGAAACATGATAAGCATCACTTCTGGCTGAAGCGGCAGATGCAAAGCCTCTTGGTGGACGTCAATCGCATTCGCAATCTTGCCACCAAGAATGCCTTTGTTACACATAAAACCTGTCGGAGGTCATGGAAGAGTTTGACATTGCTTAGTGCTGAAGCAGATCTTCAAGACGATGGCTTCACTGAAAGATTCAAGTTTGACTCCACTCCTCCAAGGAATGCTGTCTTGCATCGAACTCCGTCTCTTGAAGACTCTGATTATTCCTCCTCCGCTGCAACGGTGAATGCTAGAGTAATCGATGATCAAGATGATGCTACTTCACCTCCTCCAACTTCAGCGCGTATCGACACTGCACCAAGTTCGTCTGCACCGCCAAACCCCGACACCGACCCTGCATCCTCTCCTACTCCTTCTGGGAACGAGTAGAGGCTCTATGTCTTCAAACCTTTTTGGTCCTTACTGACAAAAGGGGGATAAGCATACGAGTTGATAGTCTTCAAGCGGGTCCATATGGGCGGTTGCTTTATATTTTGCCTAGTGTTTACAACTCTCGCTTTTGATATAGTTGGTTCTTTGAGTTGTAACACTTAAACTTGATGGTTGTCTGCTACTTGTTTGCTATTCTATGATGCGATGATAAATTCCGCATGTGCGATGATAAATTCCGCACTTAGTCATTTTGTAGACGTCCATTTCTCATTATGCATGTCATTATCCTTGTTATATCAAATCATGCATGATGAATTGTCTTCATAAGTTGAAGAGGATCTCCACAAGTACAACCTGCCATGTGCATTTGCATTCCAAAAGCAAATTACTTATATGCACATCTTCAGGGGGAGCCTTTTGCTACTTACGAAGACAATACCTCTATCCTTTACAATTTTACATACTTTTATCCCCGTTGAAAACTTCAACCAGTTTGTCATCAATCACCAAAAAGGGGGAGATTGTAAGTGCATCTAGTGCCACCCCTAGTTGGTTTTGGAGTATTGACGACAAACCTGGTTGAGGGACTAATGTGTTTGTGAGAATTGCAGGATAACACAGGTAGTAGTCCCTCATTGATTCGGTTTACCTACCGGAGATGACCCCTTAAAAATATATGAAGACATTGAAGACGATGGTGGTATGTGAAGATATTCACATTGAAGACTATGACAAGGGAAGGCATTGCGTGAAGACTATGGAGCGCGAAGACCTAGGTGTTTCAATGTTTCCTTTTCTTCTTTGTTGAGTCGTAGGAACCACCGTACTGTTAAGTGGGGTCGCAGTGAACAAAGTCAGAGTGACTGAAGTGATGCTCAACCAAAATCCTATGTCTTCGAGCGAAGACAATGAGAGCAAATCTTATCCAGAGCTGGATGAGTCATCTTTACTTGTAGCCCAAGTAAAGTTGCCGCCTGTGTTTGAAATCTGACCGTTGGAACACGTGTCAGTTCCTTAGTGACCCAGGGTCATTTCGGACAAATCAGTTCGGGTTGCCTAGTGGCTATAAATAGCCCACCCCCTACACCATAAATTGGTGGCTGCTCAGAGTTAGTGCACGGCTTTTGTCGTTTGAGAGTAACCCACCTCCGAAGCTTTTGAGAGAGAGAAATCCTTGCGAGGACAAAGCCCAAACACCCAGAGCCAAAGAGTGTTAGGCATCACTGAAGTTTTTCTGTCCGCGTGACCTGAAGACTTGTTACACTTGAGGACTGTGAATCCTCCAGCCGGTTAGGTGTCGCGTTTTGAGCATCCAAGAGTCATTGTGGATCGCCGGTGAACGAAGTCTGTGAAGGTTTGGAAGTCTACCTTGAAGACTTACCAGAGTAATTGGGCGAGGACTGGGTGTCCTTAGCTCAAGGGGAATAAGGTGAAGACGCGGTCTTCTGAGTTGAATCTCAGCCTACCTAACCAGACGTACAGTTGTCACAGCAACTGGAACTGGTCCAACAAATCCTGTGTCCTCAACAAGTGACTGGTTCTATCCTCTCCCTCTCTTTACTTACAGTTTGTCTTCATGAAGTCATTGCTTATTTGCTTTACCTATTTGTCTTCACTGTGTGACTTCTATCGTTGTTCGGCTTCATACCATCTTCCATCCTGATCCGTACTACCTAGCTGCTATTAGTCTTCGCACTTTCACTTCATTGAATACTTGACTATGGCTTGCCTAGTGTAGTCTACCTTCCGCTGCATATCAATAGGTTCATTTCTATTGTTTGTCTTCAAAACTCTCATGTTTTGAAGAATTTCATAAAAATCGCCTATTCACCCCCCTCTAGTCGATAACTAGCACTTTCATTGGTACTCATGTATTTGTGCTCCAAAGGTACCTCACAGGACCTACGTCGAGCTCCGGGCAATCCACTTAACCTCTAGTCACCCCTGAAATGCCCTAGACCTAGTTGATCTTCGTGTCGACTGAGACATCATCGTACACCTCGAAGCATGCCATGAGCTCCCAACTTAATCTAAAGGTCATGGGCTCGTGTAGAAACATGATAACAAGCAAATTTCTAGGAGTTCTAATAAATATTGCTTCATCCCCAAAGTGATCGTACCATTTGGATATAAGTTTCCTAACCATTGTTGATCTTAAAACGTATCCCTAAGCCTCAAAACATGAAACTTTGTGAGGAGAGGTGATATTGGTACGTGATCCATGGTCCAACTGAACCAAACTTTGATCCCACTTCGAGTTCTTCATTGGTCTTGTTACTCTTGGAATTTTTAGGACTCTGAGACGATAAGAGTTGTTCGGGAGCTAACAAGCATGTGATTTGACCCGAGAAGTTTGTTAAAGCTATGGATCGCCTCAAGGTCTACTTTTATTTGTTGAGCCTGGAATTCATGGCCATCACAAGGACAAGGAGGATATGACTTTGTAAACGATCAGACGTTGTGTCCAAGCCTCTCCAACAGGGACATCAAAAGGATTCACATTTTGTGCGTACATCATCTTCTCCACGCCAAATTGGTTATTCGTATTACTTCCTTGATATATCTTTCTTATTTGATGGGAAACCAATATGAAAGGGTCCCGTTGTGATGTTTCATTTCCCATGTTCTTATCTCTTTACTTTAATATATTTTCATTCTTGTTTCTTATCTCTTTACCTTTTCTTTTTCCGGTTTTTTCTATGTCTTTGTTTACTTGTTAACCTTTCGAGTTCTAGATATTTATCTTTTTAGTTTCCAATATATTTTCAAAATATGAATGTGTCTTTGGGATATATGATTTTTTAACATACAAAATCTTTTTTCCGAAATACATGAGCATTTCTTTTTATACATGTGAATAATTTTCCTGTAAGAAAAGATCATTTTCGTGTACAAGGATATTTGTAAAAGATCTTATGAAGATCTTTTTTGCGATATATAAATAATTGTTTTGGTAAACGTGATCTTTTCTTGCAACTTTTTTTATGTCCAAGAATATTTTAAAGAATATGAACAGTTCCTCGAAATACATGAACACTTTTTTTTAAAGAAACAAAACCATCATTATCCATACATATAAACATTTTTTGGGCATCCATGCATATTTTTAAAATATGCGAACAACGTCTTAAAATACACGGACCCTTTAAAAAAACTATAATATTTCTTAAAATCATCAGAAACATTTAGAAATACATTTGAACATTTTTATATGAACATGAAATTTTACTTAGTTATTAATTAAATTTGTTTTGAAATGAAATGATTTTTTGTGAACTAGAAATTAAATACATTCAAAAGTTTCGTAAAGTAGGAAAAATGCACTTTGTTAGCAGGGCAACACAAATACCACGTAGTTTTGAAGAAAAGTTTAAAATCCCGATTGACCGTTCGCCATTGAAATTGAAAAAATTATAAAATTGAAAAAGTCAAAATTTGGATTAAGTAATTGAATAATTCGCAAAGTTAAATTTTTTAGTTTTATTAAATTTCATAAAATTTCACAATAGTTCATAATGTTGAAAAAAAATCGCAAGATTTGAAAAACTCATGAATTTTATTCTTAAATTGTTCATGAAAAATTGCATAAAAGTTTACGAAGTTTGAAAAATCTATAATTTGAAAAGATTCATAAAATTTGATCCAAAAAGGGTGCACAAAAATTTGAAATAAAATTTTCCGAAAGTGGAAAAAGTTCACAATTTTTGAAAAAATTATGGAATTTTAAAAAGTTTTAAAATTTGGAAAAATTTCACATATTAAAATAAAAAAAGAACCAAAAAACGGAAAATCGAACAAAAGACCTCGTCCAAAAAACCAGAATCAAGAAAAGGTAAACCCGTTGGGAAGATTCTACCTGTTGAGAAGCTTCCCATAACGAAATCCGATTATGGTCCATAAATGGGTCGGCATGTTTGCTCGCGACGGGGGATCGAGCATGGGTGCGAGTTAGCAGAATCATGTGTAACAGGAGCCCTGATTATGAAACAAGGACTGGTTAGGCGAATAGGCAATGGCACAACCACGAAGATCTGGAATACAAACTAGATTGCAAGGTCGGAGTTGATGAGACCACTAGTTTTGAGAGTGGAGGATCCACCCCAGATGGTCTCTGACTTTATAGATAAACCAAATGCCCGGTGGAATACAACTATCATCCATGAAGTTTTTCTATGCTTTGATGCAAAAGAAATTTTACAAATCCTTATGTGCTTGAGAAACGTGGATGACTATTGGTCATGGATGTTCGAGGAATCTTGAAACTTTAGTGTGAGGTCAGCCTACAGAATGATAGTGGACACAAAGCACCATCATGAGGACTGGTTGGAAGAGCGAGCAGGACCCTCAAACGGAAAAGAGGAGGAGACAGTTTGGGTAAAAATGTGGAAAGTCTCAGTTCCTGCAAAACTACCCGTTTTTCTTAGGAGATTGGCACATCAATCCATCTGACGGAAGACGTGAGAATGCATAGAAATATGTCTTCGACATGTACTTTTTCTGTATGTAGGATGATTGATTCATGGCACCATAGTCTATTGGATTGCATGATGGTCCGGCACGTGTGGTCTTTAGTAGACCAGGAGGTGCTAGATCAGTTCATGGCCAACACTGAACCAAGAGCTATGAACTGGTTATTTGTTATGATAGAGAGGATGCCTCATGAAAAGTTTATAAGAGTGGTGGTCACACTTTGGGCAATATGGTCTGCGCGAAGGCCGTTGATTCATGAAGGAGTCGATCAAAGTCCTCTATCTACTCATCTTTTCATTACTCATTTCATCTCGAAGCTAGCAGAAGCAAATAATACAAATACAAACCTTGGGGGTCATTCAGCACAACCATTGCAGGCTCGAAGGTGGACCCCCCCCCCCCCGGCGACGGAGGTGAAGATCAACGTCGACGCAGCAATATCGCATGGCACTGGCACAACTGCTGCTTTGTGTAGGGATCATCTAGGCACTTACATGGGATCATCAACGTTTGTTATAAGAGGTTTGACGAACCCGCCAAGTCTAGAAACAATTGCGTGTTGTCAGGCTTTGTCTTTGGCTGAACATCTGGGTCTCCAAAATCTTGTAATTGCATCAGACTGCTCGACGATGGTGAAGCATATCAATGAAGCACCAGGAGGAAATTATGGAGTAGTAGTAAAAGAATAGGTTTTGGAAGAGTCCGTTTTAATTCTTGTATTTTTACTCATGAGTCTAGGAACTCAAACTATAAGGCTCATAATCTATCTAGGCATGCGCTTTTATTGGATCAGGGACGCCATCTTTGGACGGGGTAGCCTCATGATCCCAATGTAATACATGTATCCATTTTACTTGATAAATAGAGGCTAGTAGATTTCTAAAAAAAAGGGGATCCCTGAAGCGCCAAATAGAAAATGCTTCGCTTCTAGGGAGGCAGTCCGTCGGCTCGCCAGAAGCGACATGGTAATCGGCCGCTGATAATCCCCAAGTGCAAGGAATCATCGTAGCAATTTCGAAAGGTGGAAGTGATAAGTATGGAGTGTCGAACCCACAAGGAGCTAAAGGTAAGATCAATATTCTCTCAAGTCCTGTCTGCCACTGATACGACTCTACGTACACGAACGTTTGCTTCCATCTAGAAACGAGAAATAAAACTACGTTGTGGGTATGAAGAGGATAATTTTGCATGATATCGGAGAACTAAAATATAAAAGTAGGTGTTGTTATTATGAAGTTAGAATATATTACTATAAATTATAAATAGCGAGTGTGGAACAATGATGGATCGGTGTGCGGAATTGTCCTAGGCAATTGTTAACAAGATCGGTAGTCATTATTGCAATTTCATATGAGGGAGAGGCATAAGCTAACATACTTTCTCTTCTTGGATCATATGAACTTATGATTGGAACTCTAGCAAGCATCCGCAACTACTAAAGATCATTAAGGTAAAACCCAACCATATCATTAAAGTATCAAGTTCCCTTTATCCCATACGCAACAACCACCTTACTCGGGGTTTAAACTTCTGTCACTCTAGCAACCCACTATAAGCGAATCATGAACGTATTTCAACACCCTATGGCGGGAATCCCTCACGTGTGCGCGGCACAGAAGGCATCATAGGACAGCACCAAAATAAAACATACAACTCAAACCAATCTAGATCATCAATCAACCCAAAAATCAAAAGAAATATACTCAAAACATCATAGGATGGCAACACATCATTGGATCATAATATGTGGCATAAAGCACCATGTTCAAGTAGGGGATTACAGCGGGGTGCGGGAGAGTGGACCGCGTAAAAGAGATGAGGATGGTGATGATGAAGGTGATGTTGATGAAGACGATCACCGCGGTGATGATTCCCCCGATGGCACTCCGGCGCCACCAAGAGAGAGGGGGGGAGTTTCTCCCCTTTGTGCTTCCTCCTCCATGCCCCCCCTTAGATGGGGAAAGGTTCTCTCTCTGGTCCTTGGCCTCCATGGCGATGGTGACCCCTCCGGCTTCCTCCTTCATGGCCTCCGGTGATGTTGGCCCTCTCAGGTAGGGTGCGAGAGAGGGCCTAGATTGGTTTTTCGTGGCTACAGAGGCTTACGACGGCGGAACTCCTGATCTCTCTTATGTTCTGGGGTTTTTTGGATTTATAGGAGGAGTTGGCGTCGGTATCACGTCAGGGGGCCCCACGAGGAGATCACAAGGTCGAGGGGCGCGCCCTAGGGGAGTGGGGGCGCCCCCACCCTTGTGGTTAGCCCGGGACTCTTCTTCCGTATCCTTTTCTTCCAATATTTTTTATATTTTCTAGAAAAATTCTCTGTTAATTTTCAGCTCGTTCCGAGAACTTTTATTTCTACACAAAAACAACACCACGGTAGTTCTGCTGAAAACATCGTCTGTCCGG
This sequence comes from Aegilops tauschii subsp. strangulata, assembly GCF_002575655.3. Lineage (NCBI taxonomy): Eukaryota > Viridiplantae > Streptophyta > Magnoliopsida > Poales > Poaceae > Aegilops > Aegilops tauschii. The sequence goes on from NC_053041.3 coordinate 486,858,580, forward strand.
GTTAGTTCCAATCAAATCATACCAAAATCATATGGAATTTTTGTAAACATAGCATGAATACTTCATAAATTATAGATACGTTGGAGACGTATCAGCATCCCCAAGCTTAATTCCTGCTCGTCCTCGAGTAGGTAAATGATAAAAGAAATAATTTATGAAGTGTGAATGCTAGCAAGTGCTTAAGTTTGATCAATGATAGTTTCAATCACTTTTTCTAGCATCATTATATATCATAACAGTAGCTCAACTCATAAAACTTCTCATGATCAAGTAACAAGCTATTCACATGTTAAAGTATAGATCATAATCTTTCTTGAAACTAACAAACCATGCTCTTAGTCATCAAACAATTGCAATTCATCTTATTTCGGGAAGGGTCTATGTAAGAGCTTTGATTCATCAAACTCCACATACTCAACTATCATTTAATCTTTCACAATTTCTAACACTCACGTGATATTTATGGGTTCAAAGTTTTAATCGGACAGAGAGAAAGATAGGGGCTTATAGTTTCGCCTCCCAACCTTTTACCTCAAGGGTAATGTCAACAATAATACTTTATGAAAGCCTACATCCAAGTACAAAGTGCTTGCCAAAGGAAAAAGTGTAAAAAGGAAAGGTGAAAATCACCATGACTATTGTATAAGGGTAGAAGGTAAAAGTAAAACATAGGCCCTTCGCAGAGGGAAGTAGAGATTGTCATGCGCTTTTATGGTTGGATGCACAAAGTCTTAATGTAAAAGAACGTCACTTTATATTGCCGCTTGTGATACAGATCTTTATTATGCAGTCCATCGCTTTTATTTCTTCGATATCACAAGTTCGTATAAAGATTATTTTCTTCACACTAATAGATCATACATATTTAGAGAGCAATTTTTAGTGCTTGCACTGATGACAACTTACTTGAAGGATATTACTCAATCCATAGGTAGGTATGGTGGACTCTCATGGCAAAACCGGTTTAAGGGATGTTTGGAAGCACAAGTAGTATCTCTACTTGGTGCAAAGAATTTGGCTAGCATGAGAGGGAAAGGCAAGCTCAACATGTTGGAGGATCCATGACAATATAACTTCTATTCGGATATAAGAAAACATAACCCATTACGTTGTCGTCCTTGTTCAACATCAACTTTTTTAGCATGTCATATTTTAATGAGTGCTCACAATTACAAAAGATGTCCAAGATAGTATATTTATATGTGAAATCTCTCTTCCTTCAGTATTCTTTCATGAATTGTTCAAGTGACCAATGTTGAGTTTGCTAACTTTCAATAAATTTTACCACCTATACTTCTTATAAGTGAAGTCATTACTCCCCATGGGATAAGCATATGAAGCATATATAATTTCAGATCTATGATATTCAATTCATTCAACCATTTCCTCATAGGATATAAGTGAAGTATGTGAGCAAATGACAAACTATGCCAAAAAGATATAAGTGAAGGGCAATGAGTAGTCAAATAATTAACTAGCCATGGGAGGACTCTCTCTCATTCAAGATTTCAGATCCAATGATTTTATTCAAACAGCAAGTAAAATGAAAACACGCTCCAAGCAAAACACATATCAGGTGACGAATAAAAATATAGCTCCGAGTAAGGTATACCGATGCTTTTGAAGACGAAAGAGGGGATGCCTTTCGGGGCATCCCCAAGCTTAGACGCTTGAGTCTTCCTTGAATATTACCTTGGGGTGCCTTGGGCATCCCCAAGCTTAGGGTCTTTCCACTCCTTATTCTCCTCGTATCGATATCTCACCCAAAACTTGAAAACTTCAATCACACAAAACTTAACGGAACTTCATGAGATGGGTTAGTATGAGAAAGACAAATCATTCACTTTGGTACTGTCAAGACAAGATTCACAATTGTTCTCACACACAATTCCTACTGTACCATGTCATTTCTACAATTTATATTGAGCAATATAAGCCATAGAAACTAGAAAACAAGCAAACTATGCATTGAAAACAGAATCTGTCAAAAACAAAACGGTCTGTAATGATCTGGATAATAACCATACTTCTGTTACTCCAAAAATTCTAAAAAGTTAGGACAACATAGAAAATTTGTATATTAATCATCTGTAAAAAATTAAGAATTTTTCAACACTCCAGTAATTTTAAAGAATTCTGTGACTGGGCGCAAAAGTTTCTGTTTTTGCACAGAATCAAGTCAACTATCATCCACACTACCCCAAAGGCTTTACTTGGCACTTTATTGAAACAAAAGCTATAAAACATGATTACTACAGTAGCATAATCATGCGAACACACAAAACAGTAGGGGTAAATGTTGGGTTGTCTCCCAACAAGCGCTTTTCCTTAATGCCTTTCTAGCTAGGCATGATGATTTCAATGATGCTCGCATAAAAGTAAAGAATTGAAACGCAAAGAGAGCATCATGAAACACATGTGGCAAGCACATTTAAGTCTAACCCACTTCCTATGCATAGGGATTTTGTGAGCAAACAACTTATGGGAACAAGAATCAACTAGCATAGGAAGGCAAAACAAGTGCAACTTCAAAACTCTAAGCACATAGAGAGGAAACTTGATATTATTGCAATTCCTACAAGCATATATTCCTCCCTAATAATAATTTTCAGTGGAATCATGAATAAATTCAACATTATAATCATCACATAAAGCATTACTTTCATGATCCATAAGCATAGAAGTTTTTACTACTCACCACGTAAGCAAATTTATTCTCATTCGGAATAGTGGGAGCATCATAAGACTCGAATACTATGAATTGTTTCCACATTAAAGGAGTAATGTTCAGAAAAAGGGTAATCATAATCATGACAAGTTTTATAAATATAATCATCACTACTTTTTATAACATAAGTGTCATCTCAATAATCATCAGAAGTAGCAACTTTTTTCTCATCAAAATCAACTGAAACCTCTTCCAAGATAGTGGAATCATTACTAAATAAAGTCATGACATCTCCAAATCCACTTTTATCATTATAGTATGTAAGTGCAACTAGTGCCCCTTAGTAATTTTGGTGTATTGAAGACTTATAGGTTAAGGGACTAATGTGTTTATGAGTGTACACAGGTCTATAAGTCTATGAGGAGTTTGATATTTACAGAGAAAGTCGACCCCTAAAAATGAAGTTCTTCGACTGAAGACTTTGGATTTCTGAAGACTTTCTGAAGACTTTGAAAGTGAAGAAATTGGTGTGACCTTGAAGACTTAGTATTCATTCGAGGAACATGAAGTGTGAAGACTTTTGTTTTCATAGTTTCTTTTTCTCTTTCTTGAGTCATAGGAAACACCATACTGTTAAAGGGGGTCGAGGAAATACTAAGGAAAAATTTCCAAGTGATGCTCAACTCAAAATCCTACACCTACCAATCCCTTCGAGTGAAGCCATTGGAAATCTCATACAGTTCAGTCATATTCTTCAGTGACAGAGACGAAGTTCTTCTGGTCTCTGAGGAATTTGTTCTGACTGAGGAGTTAGGAATTCGCCAGTGTGGATTGCCTACACAGTGAGGATCGTGATAGCCCTGAGGAATTTGATACTCAAATTTCCGACCGTTGTTGTGCCTTGTGCCAGCTGTCCCAAAATATCTACCCACCTAACGGTCATATCATTGAAGGGCATTTATGTCCTATCATGTCGGGCTGCTCCCTAGGCTATAAATAGCCGCCCCCTACAACCACTAGCTGGTTGGCTGCTCCGAGAGAAACTGACACTTGTCATTTGAGAGCATCCCATTCTCCGAGGACTTTGAGCGAAAATCATCAAGTGAGGAAAACCCAAACCCAAAGACCTACAAACCCAAACTGATTGAGCATCACTGAAGAGATTGATCCTGCGTGGATCCGACGCTTGTTACCTTTGAAGACTGTGCTTCTTCCAGACGGTTAGGCGTCATGGTCTAGAGCATCCAAGAGGAATTGTGGATCGCCGAGTGACCGAGTCTGTGAAGGTTTGGAAGTCACCTGAAGACTTACCACGAGTGATTGGGCGAGGTCTGTGTGACCTTAGCTCAAGGAGAATACGGTGAGGACTGTGTGTCCTCAGGTTTAAATAACTAGCCGCTCCAACCAGACGTACAACTGTCACAGCAGTTGGAACTGGTCTACCAAATCATTGTCTTCACCAAGCCTACTAGTTATTTTTCTTCAACTCTTTCATTTCCTCATTATTGTGTTGTGTGCTTGTTCATATCTATTTGAAGACTTTGACTGAAGACTTTCTCAATTTCCTTGGTTCAATTTCTTCAGTCTGTTTGTATTCATCCTGTGTTTACGCTTTCTGTACTCTGTGCTTGTCTTCATTTCAACATGATAACCATGCTTGTGTTCTATTATGTTTACTTTTGAGTACTTATTCCGCTGCAAGTAGTTCTTCGCTAAGGAATTTCCTCACCCGCAAATTCCTCAGTGAAGAATTCATTAAAATTGCCTATTCACCCCCCCTCTAGTCAATATAACGCACTTTCAATTGGTATCAGAGCAAGGTACTCCCTTGTTTTGTGTGATTTTGGTTTAACCGCCTGGAGTTTTAGTTATGTCGACTGCAGGTATGATCAAGGTCTCCGCTGAGTGTCCTACCTTTGATGGGACGGACTACCCCTACAGGAAGAATAAGATGCGAATGCATCTTGAGGCAATTGATAACAATCTCTGGTATGTTGTGGAAAATGGTGTTCCCTTTGTCACACCTTTTGTGAATGCTACTGATGTGAAGAGATTCAAGCAACTCGACCCCCAAGCGAAGAACATCATATGTGGCCATCTGAGCAAAGGGCAGTATGGAAGAGTGAGTGCTTTGGAAACTGCCAAGCTTATCTGGGATAGGCTGTCCAAAGTCAATGAAGGAGTCTCAACGCAGCGTGACTCTCGAGTTGACGTTCTTCGCAATCTCTTCAACCGCTTCAAAAGACTCGAAAATGAAAATGTTCAACAAACCTTCGATCGCCTCACTGACATCTCAAATGAGCTTCAAGCACTTGGTGCTACTGACATCACCGACCATGAGGTGGTGAAGAAATTGCTGAGATCGCTTGATTCCTCATTTGATACTCTGGCACTGATGATACAAGAGTGTGCTGATTACAAGTCACTTGATTTCGCTGATATCCTTGAGAGGCTAAATACTCATGAGTTCCAGCTTGCTGAGAAGATAGATCTCTATGGTTTGAGCTATGGCAGATCACGTGCCCTAAAGGCCAAGGTCGTCTCTGAATCTGAAGGTGAAGATTCTGGTAGTAGCCTTGGTGATCCTGAAGAACTGAGCCAGGAGCTAGCTGTGACGCCCCCGATTTGACCGTACACTAATCATGCACGGAAATGTGTACGATCAAGATCAGGGACTCACGGGAAGATATCACAACACAACTCTACAACATAAATAAGTCATACAAGCATCATAATACAAGCCAGGGGCCTCGAGGGCTCGAATACAATTGCTCGATCATAGACGAGTCAGCAGAAGCAACAATATCTGAGTACAGACATAAGTTAAACAAGATTGCCTTAAGAAGGCTAGCACAAACTGGGATACAGATCGAACAAGGCGCAGGCCTCCTGCCTGGGATCCTCCTAACTAACTCCTGGTCGTCGTCAGCGGGCTGCACGTAGTAGCAGGCACCTCCAGTGTAGTAGGAGTCGTCGTTGACGGTGGCGTCTGGCTCCTGGGCTCCAGCATCTGGTTGCGACAACCAGGTATAGAAAGGGGAAAAGAGGGAGAAAAGCAACCGTGAGTACTCATCCAAAGTACTCGCAAGCAAGGAGCTACACTACATATGCATGGGTATATGTGTAAAGGGCCATATCGGTGGACTGAACTGCAGAATGCCAGAATAAGAGGGGGATAGCTAGTCCTGTCGAAGACTACGCTTCTGGCCATCTCCATCTTGCAGCATGTAGAAGAGAGTAGATTGAAGTCCTCCAAGTAGCATCGCATAGCATAATCCTACCCGGTGATCCCCTCCTCGTCGCCCTGTTAGAGAGCGATCACCGGGTTGTATCTGGCACTTGGAAAGGTGTATTTTATTAAGTATCCGGTTCTACTTGTCATAAGGTCAAGGTACAACTCCGGGTCGTCCTTTTACCGAGGGACACGGCTATTCGAATAGATAAACTTCCCTGCAGGGGTGCACCACATAACCCAACACGCTCGATCCCATTTGGCCGGACACACTTTCCTGGGTCATGCCCGGCCGCGGAAGATCAACACGTCGCAGCCCCACCTAGGCTTAACAGAGAGGTCAACACGCCGGTCTAAATCCTATGCGCGCAGGGGTCTGGGCCCATCGCCCATTGCACACCTGCACGTTGCGTGCGCGGCCGGAAGCAGACCTAGCCTAGTAGGCGTTCCAGTCCAATCCGGCGCGCGCCGCTCCGTCGCTGACGTCAAGAAGAGCTTCGGCTGATACCACGACGTCGGGATACCCATAACTACTCCCGCGTAGATGGTTAGTGCGTATAGACCAAATGGCCAGACTCAGATCAAATACCAAGATCTCGTTAAGCGTGTTAAGTATCCGCGAACGCCGACCAGGGCCAGGCCCACCTCTCTCCTAGGTGGTCTCAACCTGCCCTGTCGCTCCGCCACAAGTAACAGTCGGGGGCCGTCGGGAACCCAGGCCCACCTCTACCGGGATGGAGCCACCTGTCCTTTCAGCCCCCTCATCAGAATCACTTGCGGGTACTCAACGAGCCGACCCGACTTTAGTCACCACATGTGTCATGTATATAAAGTATATAGTATATACCCGTGATCACCTCCCGAAGTGATCACAGCCCAGTAGTATAGCATGGAAGACGGACAAGAGTGTAGGGCCACTGATGGAACACTAGCATCCTATACTAAGCAGTAGGATAGCAGGTAAGGGTAACAACTGTAGCAACAATGACAGGCTATGCATCAGGATAGGATTAACGGAAAGCAGTAACATGCTACACTACTCTAATGCAAGCAGTATAGAGAAGAATAGGCGATATCTGGTGATCAAGGGGGGGGGGGCTTGCCTGGAAGCTTAGCCGAGAAGGAGGGGTCGTCAACACCGTAGTCGAACTGGGGGTCGCCGGCAGTCTCGGGGTCTACCGGAAAGAAGTAACGGAGGGGGAACACAATAAATAACAGAGAAATCAAAACATCACAAAGTGTAACATGGCATTACGCGGTGCTAGAGGTACTACTGGCGAAGGGGGAAAACATCCGGGAAAGTATCCCCGGTGTTTCGCGTTTTCGGACAAATGAACCGGAGGGGAAAAGTTGCGTGTTCGCTATGCTAGGGATGTGTGGCGGACAAACGGGCTGCGTATCCGGATTCGTCTCGTCGTTCTGAGCAACTTTCATGTGCAAAGTATTTTCAACCGAGATACGGTTTATTTTATATTAATTTTAAAAGATTTAAATCAATCTTAGGATTTATTTATATTCCCAATTTAAATCAGTAAATACTTTTGTCACATAGTGCAGTGCCAGCCACAGTGTATTATAGGTGGGGTCAGGTCAAGGTCAACAGTCCAGTCAGCAGTTGACTGGTCAAACTGGCTGGTGGGACCCAGCTGTCATAGAGTAGTGTAAATTAACAGTTTAATTAATTTAACAGCTTAGGTGGGGGGGGGGCCACATGCCACTGACTTAGATATTTTTAAACAGGCTTTTATATGAAAAGGGACCACATGTCATTTTCAGTTATTCAACTAAACATTTTATTAGGTTCTAATTAGGTGGTTAGGGAATGGTTAAACCGGGCGGGCCCACATGTCAGTGGGTCAGCCCACTGTTAGAACATGTGTGCGCGCGTGCGTGCCCGTCGGTGAGTTCAGAGAACGGCGGCACGAGCGGAGCCGGCGGCTCCAGCGACCAAAAGGGGCAGCCCCGGGTGCCAAATGGATAAGCGCGATGCGCAGCGTCGAGACCTGCCTTCGTTTGTAGCTAGGAGCGGCTGAAATAGCGTCAGGGGCGACGAAAGGCGGTGACTACGGCGGAGCTAGCGGCAAACGGCGCTGGATGGCACGGGGAGGAGAGGGAAAAGGCCGTGGAGGGCCGGAGGCTCACAGCGGAAGCGGCAGGGTGCTCGATGGAGCCGGAGGATGATGGGGCCGAGCAGATCGACGACGAGGTTAGCGGCTGCGGCCGACGGTGTCGGAGGAGGGGGCGCCGGTTGACGAGGGGACTCCGGCGAGGGGAGCAAGGCGAGGGAGGCCAGATCCGCGACGGGGCCTCCGGGATCCATCCCTCTCCGGCGAGGAGGCGGCTTGGGCGAGCGCGCGCTGGCAGGCGCCGGCCGGGCGCGGCCAAGGGAGCCGCGGCGCTAGCGACAAGGGCGTGTTGCAGGGGCGGCGGCCAGTGGTGATGCTTGCGGGCCAGCACGGGGGCGCTGGCGGCGACGACGTGGGGAGGCTCGCCGGGCCGCCGGGAGCAGCGACGGGCGGTCGGGTACGACGAGGTGTCGGCGGGGGAGGGCTCTGGCGCGACGGAGGTGGGCGTAGGAGATCGAGAGGGAGTGCGGGGGGGGGGGGTCGTGCGGGAGGAGTGGGGGAGTGGTTGACCCGATCTAGGTCACGGGGGGGAGTGGGCATTAAGGGGGCGCCGGCTGGGCCTCGGGTTAGTTGGGTCGGTGGCCAGCTGGGCCACTTGGCCCGGGGGGGGGGGGGGTTCTTCCTTTTTTTCTTTTTCTTTTGTTTGTTTCTTTTCTTTTTTTCTTTTTTTTTATTTTTTTTCTTTTATTAGTTTACTATTATATTTTCTATATAATTTTGTTTTATAAAATATACAAATAGTACCTAAATTATTGTTCCAAAATACCCCAATGCCACAAAAAGTTTGGTGAGTAAATAAAATAGTTTAGTAATTTATTAATTGTAAAAGGCATTTAATTAATTGTTTTTGCTACTGTTTTAATTTTTTTAGGGCCTTTAAACATTATATAAAAGTGTGGCTCCTCCACCATAAATACCTATGCATTATTTGGCACAACCCAAACATTTTAGTTTTAATGTTTGAAAACTTTTACCGTTTGCCTTTAATTCAAATATGGATTTGGATCGGTTCTGAACTAACGCGAGATTATCAACAATAATCGAGGTGACGTGGCATCATTACCAGAGGGTTACTGTAGCTTGATTACCCGGGCATCACAGTTCTCCTCCACTACAAGAAATCTCGTCCTGAGATTTAGGAGGCGGAGTAAGGGGGAAGATCTGGTTACGAATTATAACGAGTCTTCTTGGTCTTGGTTACTCTTCTCGGTAGAGTTCAATTCATTACATTGATGTCTTCATTTCTCCGCTTGAAGTCACCATGATCAAGTCGTCATCCTTTCTTCGGGAACTCCATCGTACTTACGAAAGAATAAAGGGTGGGTATATTCCAGGAGAACGGACCTCTGAAAAGTTGACTATCTAGTAGCTAACATCGGGGAAGGTGGCGGAAAGTAACTCTCGAATTGAAACTTACGGAAATATCGAGAGCAAAGTAAGGAGGTATCCTGGGAAGTTTCAAGCGGGTAGGCAATCGTTCGATGCCTGTTACAGGGCGTGAAAGGGGTTCAAAGCAACGGGAATAAGTATTGTGTCTGATATCAGACTTGAAGGTGGCTCGTGAATTACAAACAAGGCCACGCGCGATGAATTAATTTGGGAACAGGGGGTGCACATGAGAGTCAGGTTTTGATCTTGTGGAACTATGGGTTATGGGCCCACCATGTGGTTAAAGTAGGAAGGGCGGTGACATCTTGCACGATCATGATAGCAAGGCATGTCAGAGGGTAGCCTGTCAGTTATATGTCAGCAACATCGTCGGTACCAAGGGCGAGGGACGAAGAGAACCATTTTTCCTGCTCGTTGAAACGAGCGGACCAATAGGCAAAGTTCTCATCCATCGGTGGCTACCAAAATGTCATCAACAAAAGTAACATGGTCTACTGAGAGAGTGGTACAATGAGGTGCTCAACTAAGCAGGGAATTATCTCTGCTCAGCTAAGTCAGATTACAAGAAAGGTTAAACAAAACAATGGAAAGGAAAATATGATTATCAGAGTAAACAGAACAATGGAAAGGAAAATGTGTTTAAACACATATTTCAAGGGTATATCCTTCCCAAGGACAAGCAGAGCATGATATCCATGACAGGATATAATGTAGAAAACCCTTTAGGTAAGGGGAGAGAAATTTCATGACATTACCCATACAACGGTGTTTGGATAATTGAGCAGGAAACAATTAGCTTTGGGCTTCAAATGTTCCTGTTGAAAATCGGAGTACCATAGACATGCTTTGAGATAGCATTGACATGATCTTCAGGCAAAGGACAGACTTTGAAAACACACAGGATCCATCAGGAATAACTTGTAGAATAAGTCTTACAATTTCCTCATGGAAGAATGGATAACCTTGCTGAAAAGGAATCTATAACAATAGGGCCAACCGGCCAGGTGTGCTAGGCATGACATCACCTTACCGGGTCATAAATAGACCAATGTTATAACTCTTGGAAATATGTTCCAACCATCATATCTGACGGAGATTCAGATCTGATTGGTGTCAGGATAACTCAGACTCGGGATGCCTGAGAAGAAAGGTGCAACACAATTTGTCGAAACGACATCGAAGATTCTCGGGAGATGAACTATGGAAGCGAGTTCCGAACAAGGGTTCATCGTTAAATCAAGGAGAGGTGAGGAGGTGACTGATTGACTCAGCGACAATCCATTGAGATTTCCAAAAGATGGATTTCCACAACTATGTGAACAAGGAGATAACATTAGCCAGATCAAATGATATAATTATGTATGCTCGAGGAAAAACATACACAGTTATACATTGGTTGAAAGGTGCACCCAAAATATGGGCTAGGTAGCACAATCAATGTTCGAATGATGATTCATTAAGCCATAGACGTAGAATGAAACTATAGACCAATAACTTCAAAGAAATAGGGTTACTAGAAGTTTAGAATTTACACATCACAGACCATTTGTCGGTATTCCTTTTAGAAACAACACGGGGACCAAGAAAGAATGGTGATGGTGAGGAGTATCACTGTACCAAGAATTCTTAAGAGGTGGAGTAATGCTCACGACATTCTTGACATCAAAGATGGTAATACTCCACGGTAGAACATAACATAGGTTGGATAGCAGGGAAGTCAAGATACAACACAAAATATGAACAAGTTTGTGTTGGGGGGAAGGCAAGAATGTTGTCGATGATAACATAATTCATCGAGGGGCAAGGATGGTATTTCTCATCCTGAATTTCGACACGCAACTTGGAAGAAGTCAAATTGTTGACAATGATCACGACAAATTTGTCGAGAGGTTTTCAAGAAGATGAAATTGATCGACGATGACATCAAGTCAAAGGAATGATGAAAGCGAAAGGTTATTGGAACCATGGGTGCGACACAAACTTGAAATCAAGCTTGTTGTTCAAGGTGAAATGATATGACAAGAAAGATCGACGTAAGCTTAGCTCATCGTCGAAAGTCGTGCTTCAGGATTAAGGACCAGGTAGCACAGTTAAAATTTAGCACGCTAATGATATAGCCGAGCAGGCTAGGAATGACTTGAAGGATTATTAAACTCGTAAGCAACAAAAATTACTTAGAGTTATTGAATCGGAGTGCGGAATTGATTCACTTATCGGTGTCCTTGAGGGGTTCTAACAACTCAGAACCCGTTGGAAAAATGGAATCGGCAAGAATATTAGTTGATGAAGAACTCATAAGAAGTTAAGTAGTTCCTTGGCATTCTCGAGATACCAGGGGGGTAATACTCGACGACAGACCAAAGTAGAGGTTGGACGGGGGTATTGCTCTGCAGAGGACAAGTGCTTAATCTTGCACGAGAAATGGTATTTAAAAGGAGAACATGGTCAGAACCACGATTGAAAAGGCCAGAGCCCAGATATAAGATGAACTTATACCCAGGGAATAATTAATTTAAGAGAAGCTTTGAATGATAAGATCTACCTCGTGTCCATGGGCATGAACGCAAAGTTCAAGGTCGACTCCCACTTCTTCAATGCATAACCTTTCATTCACTTCTCGCGTTTGATGAAGTTGCAGTGTTGAAAATTTTTATGTGGCAAAATACCAGAAGAGTATGACTCATGAAAACTTTCGAGTTCACACATATTATGAAAGGCATAGGTTCAACCCATCGGGGCATCGTGGAAACATATACCACAAGCTTCAGGGGTAAATAACTCAAGCTCGATAGTAGAGCATGGGTGTCAAAACGAGAGGATACAATTTACTAAAGGCATTATGTATCAGGGAAATAACTCACAAGGTGATTAAATATGAGGGCACTGTCGGATAATAATCTAACAAAGGATTTGGTGGTCCACAAGGGATCAGATGTGAGCATCGGTACTCAACTAGAGGAAGAAAGAATGCAAGGGGATCAGATTATAGAAACAACTGGCTAACTCAAAGCTCAAATGCAAAGGAATTATGATTTCCAAATCAAGGGATCAGAAGCAAACGCTCTGATTAAGGATGGATAAGTTGAATAGCCTTAGGGGTACAATCGATGGCAATTCTATTGGTCGATACCAGCTCATGTTTAAAATGACGTTTGAGCCAGAAGGAAGAATTCTAGGATCTGATTGAGGATTGTGAGCATTCGCAATATTTTGAATCAACAGACTCAAAATGATAATGACAAGGAATGACTATAAGATTACGAGACTTATGGGATTAACCATAATGCAAGCAAGCAAGAATTTCAAGAGCAATAGGCTGCTCAGGATTTTCGGTAGATCGAATGGTATTTTGAACACTTTTGTGAAATACTTGAATCAACTGGGGATGAGCAAGTATCCGGTGAGTGCTAGAAATTATCCATAGTGGTATTCATGTGGCAAAGAACAGCAAGGCAGTAAGCTCAAAGGATTCTCGGAGCAACAAAGAGAATTTCGAGGTATCTTGTAATAACAAGATCGACTAGAAATAAAAGTAAGAACGACAGGTATAAGTATTTATCCATAGGGATATTTCGATGGTAGGGAATTGCAAAAGCAACTGGAGAAGGTCTCGAGAGAATATCAGAGAGTATATTCAAAATCTACTGGTGCAGCAAGCAGTCGTCTGGAGTGAGGGGCTCTCCGGGAGGATGTAGTTACGAGAACCTAGAGTCAAAGTTAGTAAAATCATTTCACCCGAATAGAAGAGAGGTCAGAGTCCTAGAGTATAGGTCGAGGAATAAAAGATCCTAATACCACCCAATGGCGACGTGGGCCCGTAAGCCACACAACCATGTTAGTAAAACAGTTTTCACTGACTAGACTCGACTTCGGCCAAGGAGTGTGGAAGGGGGATTCCTACAGGCAATCGGCTCTGATACCAACTTGTGACGCCCCCGATTTGACCGTACACTAATCATGCACGCAAATGTGTACGATCAAGATCAGGGACTCACGGGAAGATATCACAACACAACTCTACAACATAAATAAGTCATACAAGCATCATAATACAAGCCAGGGGCCTCGAGGGCTCGAATACAATTGCTCGATCATAGACGAGTCAGCAGAAGCAACAATATCTGAGTACAGACATAAGTTAAACAAGATTGCCTTAAGAAGGCTAGCACAAACTGGGATACAGATCGAACGAGGCGCAGGCCTCCTGCCTGGGATCCTCCTAACTAACTCCTGGTCGTCGTCAGCGGGCTGCACGTAGTAGCAGGCACCTCCAGTGTAGTAGGAGTCGTCGTCGACGGTGGCGTCTGGCTCCTGGGCTCCAGCATCTGGTTGCGACAACCAGGTATAGAAAGGGGAAAAGAGGGAGAAAAGCAACCGTGAGTACTCATCCAAAGTACTCGCAAGCAAGGAGCTACACTACATATGCATGGGTATATGTGTAAAGGGCCATATCGGTGGACTGAACTGCAGAATGCCAGAATAAGAGGGGGATAGCTAGTCCTGTCGAAGACTACGCTTCTGGCCATCTCCATCTTGCAGCATGTAGAAGAGAGTAGATTGAAGTCCTCCAAGTAGCATCGCATAGCATAATCCTACCCGGTGATCCCCTCCTCGTCGCCCTGTTAGAGAGCGATCACCGGGTTGTATCTGGCACTTGGAAAGGTGTATTTTATTAAGTATCCGGTTCTACTTGTCATAAGGTCAAGGTACAACTCCGGGTTGTCCTTTTACCGAGGGACACGGCTATTCGAATAGATAAACTTCCCTGCAGGGGTGCACCACATAACCCAACACGCTCGATCCCATTTGGCCGGACACACTTTCCTGGGTCATGCCCGGCCGCGGAAGATCAACACGTCGCAGCCCCACCTAGGCTTAACAAAGAGGTCAACACGCCGGTCTAAATCCTATGCGCGCAGGGGTCTGGGCCCATCGCCCATTGCACACCTGCACGTTGCGTGCGCGGCCGGAAGCAGACCTAGCCTAGTAGGCGTTCTAGTCCAATCCGGCGCGCGCCGCTCCGTCGCTGACGTCAAGAAGAGCTTCGGCTGATACCACGACGTCGGGATACCCATAACTACTCCCGTGTAGATGGTTAGTGCGTATAGACCAAATGGCCAGACTCAGATCAAATACCAAGATCTCGTTAAGCGTGTTAAGTATCCGCGAACGCCGACCAGGGCCAGGCCCACCTCTCTCCTAGGTGGTCTCAACCTGCCCTGTCGCTCCGCCACAAGTAACAGTCGGGGGCCGTCGGGAACCCAGGCCCACCTCTACCGGGATGGAGCCACCTGTCCTTTCAGCCCCCTCATCAGAATCACTTGCGGGTACTCAATGAGCCGACCCGACTTTAGTCACCACATGTGTCATGTATATAAATTATATAGTATATACCCGTGATCACCTCCCGAAGTGATCACGACCCAGTAGTATAGCATGGCAGACGGACAAGAGTGTAGGGCCACTGATGGAACACTAGCATCCTATACTAAGCAGTAGGATAGCAGGTAAGGGTAACAACTGTAGCAACAATGACAGGCTATGCATCAGGATAGGATTAACGGAAAGCAGTAACATGCTACACTACTCTAATGCAAGCAGTATAGAGAAGAATAGGAGATATCTGGTGATCAAGGGGGGGCTTGCCTGGAAGCTTAGCCGAGAAGGAGGGTTCGTCAACACCGTAGTCGAACTGGGGGTCGCCGGCAGTCTCAGGGTCTACCGGAAAGAAGTAACGGAGGGGGAACACAATAAATAACAGAGCAATCAAAGCATCACAAAGTGTAACATGGCATTACGCGGTGCTAGAGGTGACCTATCGTAGTAGTAGGTACTACTGGCGAAGGGGGAAAACATCCGGGAAAGTATCCCCGGTGTTTCGCGTTTTCGGACAGATGAACCGGAGGGGAAAAGTTGCGTGTTCGCTATGCTAGGGATGTGTGGCGGACAAACGGGCTGCGTATCCGGATTCGTCTCGTCGTTCTGAGCAACTTTCATGTGCAAAGTATTTTCAACCGAGATACGGTTTATTTTATATTAATTTTAAAAGATTTAAATCAATCTTAGGATTTATTTATATTCCCAATTTAAATCAGTAAATACTTTTGTCACATAGTGCAGTGCCAGCCACAGTGTATTATAGGTGGGGTCAGGTCAAGGTCAACAGTCCAGTCAGCAGTTGACTGGGTCAATGTTGACTGGTCAAACTGGCTGGTGGGACCCAGCTGTCATAGAGTAGTGTAAATTAACAGTTTAATTAATTTAACAGCTTAGGTGGGGGGGGCCACATGCCACTGACTTAGATATTTTTAAACAGGCTTTTATATGAAAAGGGACCACATGTCATTTTCAGTTATTCAACTAAACATTTTATTAGGTTCTAATTAGGTGGTTAGGGGAATGGTTAAACCGGGCGGGCCCACATGTCAGTGAGTCAACCCACTGTTAGAACATGTGTGCGCGCGTGCGTGCCCGTCAGTGAGTTCAGAGAACGGCGTCGCGAGCGGAGCCGGCGGCTCCAGCGACCAAGAGGGGCAGCCCCGGGTGCCAAATGGATAAGCGAGGCGCAGCGTCGAGACCTGCCTTCGTCTCTAGCTAGGAGCGGCTGAAATAGCGTCGGGGGCGACGGAAGGCGGCGACTACGGCGGAGCTAGCGGCAAACGGCGCTGGAGGGCACGGGGTGGAGAGGGAAAAGGCCGTGGAGGGCCGGAGGCTCACAGCGGAAGCGGCAGGGTGCTCGATGGAGCCGGAGGATGATGGGGCCGAGCGGATCGACGACGAGGTTAGCGGCTGCGGCCGACGGTGTCGGAGGAGGGGGCGCCAGTCGACGAGGGGACTCCGGCGAGGGAAGCAAGGCGAGGGAGGCCGGATCCGCGACGGGGCCTCCGGGATCCGCCCCTCTCCGGCGAGGAGGCGGCTTGGGCGAGCGCGCGCTGGCAGGCGCCGGCCGGGCGCGGCCAAGGGAGCCGCGGCGCTAGCGACAGGGGCGTGTTGCAGGGGCGGCGGCCGGTGGTGATGCTTGCGGGCCAGCACGGGGGCGCTGGCGGCGATGACGTGGGGAGGCTCGCCGGGCTGCTGGGAGCAGCGGCGGGCGGTCGGGTACGACGAGGTGTCGGCGGGGGAGGGCTCTGGCGCGATGGAGGTGGGCGTAGGAGATCGAGAGGGAGTGCGGGGGGGGGGGGGGGTCGTGCGGGAGGAGTGGGGGAGTGGTTGACCCGATCTAGGTCACGGGGTGGAGTGGGCATTAAGGGGGCGCCGGCTGGGCCTCGGGTTAGTTGGGCCGGTGGCCAGCTGGGCCACTTGGCCCGGGGAGGGGGGGTTCTTCCTTTTTTTTCTTTTGTTTGTTTCTTTTCTTTTTTTCTTCTATTTTTTCTTTTTTTGGTTTATTAGTTTACTATTATATTATCTATATAATTTTGTTCTATAAAATATACAAATAGTACCTAAATTATTGTTCCAAAATACCCCAATGCCACAAAAAGTTTGGTGAGTACATAAAATAGTTTAGTAATTTATTAATTGTAAAAGGCATTTAATTAATTGTTTTTGCTACTGTTCTAATTTTTTTAGGGCCTTTAAACATTATATAAAAGTGTGGCTCCTCCACCATAAATACCTATGCATTATTTGGCACAACCCAAACATTTTAGTTTTAATGTTTGAAGACTTTTACCGTTTGCCTTTAATTCAAATATGGATTTGGATCGGTTCTGAACTAACGCGAGATTATCAACAATAATCGAGGTGACGTGGCATCATTACCAGAGGGTTACTGTAGCTTGATTACCCGGGCGTCACACTAGCACTGCTCGTGAAGAAATTCCAAAGGTTCTCAAGACGTGGTCGCTTTGGAAAATCCTCAAGGAGCAATGATTCCTCATCCAGTGAGTACAAGAAGAGGCTCTTCCACAAATGCAAGAAACCTGGTCACTACATTCAATATTGTCCTTAGTGGGAAAAGGAATCAAAGAAGAAGAAATACAAGGATTACAGTTCTGATGACGCGAAGAAGAAGAAATCTTCAAAGTCTTCATCATCAAAATCTTCAAAGTCTTCATCTCACAAGAAGAGCGGCTCCAAGAAGGCTCGGGCATTCATTGGCAAGGAAATGGACTCTGAGGTTGAATCTGAGGAACATGAGGAGGAAGAGGCATCTGAGGAGTCCGAGTCCGGCGTGGCGAGTCTGGCTCTCGCTACTGCATTCGTCAGCAAGTCCATCTTCAACTCTGAAGAAAATGGCTTCACCAACAAGGCTGATGAAGGCAATGATGACTACGCTCCCACCTATTGCTTCATGGCAAAAGGTGCCAAGGTACTCAAATATACCTCCTCTGAATCAAGTGAGGATGAATCTGATGAAAACCTCAAGCCTAGCTACTCTAAACTTGCTAAGATTGCTGTGAAACAACAAAAGGCTTTTGAAAAGGTTCAAAACATGCTAGACAAAAGTGATGATATGTTGGGTGAAGAAATGGATCGCACTAAAACCTTGACTGAAAATCTTCAGAGACTTCAGTCTAGGTTTGACAACCTTCAAGGTCATCATAACAGTCTCTTATCTGATCATGAGAAGCTTTCTTATGAATTTCTTCAAAGAAAGCAAGATCCTGAAAAGCTAAGAGTGAGTTATGAAGATCTTCAGAAGGAGCGCGATTCATTGCTTGCTCAACAAATCAGCGATGCTCAGGAAGAATTTGTTCCTCCATGTTTGAAGTGCATTGAACGTGAATCTGCTAATTCTTCACCTGAATGTTCAAATGCTTCTAATGCTACAAATTCTTCAACTGTCTCTGCTATCACTAATTCCTCATCTAAGGACATTGCTAGTATCACTAATGATGCAGGGCTGAAGGAATTGTACATGACAGGCATGTACAAAAGCCTCAAAGTGCATCAGACTCTTTGTGATGTGCTTAAAAAGCAGATCCTCAACAGGAACCCTAGGAAAGAGGGTATTGCCTTTGAGAGGAAAATCAGTGCTGATGGAACATATTGGAAGCCTGAGCAGTACCCCAAAACCTCATGGGTTGCTGCAAAGGGACCTCCAGTAGATCCATCTAATCTATCTGGCTTTACATGTGATTCTCCTCATTCTGCTGATGAGTCATTTGACTCCAACTATAAACTGTTCAAAAATCAGAATGGTGAAGTATTTGCTAGATATGTTGGCACTGACTGCAGGAACGGTTACCCTATGAAGAAAATCCGGGTTCCCAAAAGATACCTTGAAAATCTTCAGGTGAATATCATCATGACACCACCAGTGAAGAATAGGAACCCCAGATCAAATTCTTCATATGGATCCAAGTCCTCATACGGACCAAATTCCTCATGTGGATCAAATTCCTCAAAAGGATCAAAGTCCTCATATGAACATCATCGTGCTAACACCTCTGTTTCACAGGGAAGAGTTAAGGGCTATGAATATGTGCATTATTCTTCAAACCATTATGTTCATAAGTCCTCGAAGAATTTCTCTGCTTATTCATATGCTTATCCTAACTCCTCTTATGTGAAACGAAATGGACTGGCTTCTATGCCACCTTTCTTGTATGGAGCTCGCAGAGTGATGAACTCTTTGCCACCCCTTCAGATGTGGGTGGTGAAGAAAAAGAACTAATTTCTTCTGCAGGGTCAGGTCTCCAGACGTGCGTAAACGTCTGAAGAATTTGCTGGAGACCTGAAAATGCCTGAAAGGACGCAGGCTAATCATGAAGAAATGAACTTTCATTTCTCACGTCCTCATTCTGTTTTATCTGTTCTATTGGTTGATGAATTGACGTCATATTCTTCACTGATGAAGTATATGAGTTCATAAGCTGCACTAATTCATCTGCAGGATGATCAACCCAAAGCCAATGAGTGGGTCCTCGATAGTGGATGTACAAATCACATGACTGGTGACAAGAATCTATTGATGGATGCTCCCTTATCTCCATCGCATCTGAATAATATCATATTCGCTGACAAAGGCAAAAGTCAGGTATTGGGTCTAGGTAAGGTTGCAATCTCAAAGGATCGACACATGGACAAAGTCATGCTTGTCGAGTCCTTAGGATACAACCTCATGTCTGTCTCAATGCTTTGCGATCTTGATATGGTTGTTGTCTTTGGCAAGTATCGTTGTGTTGTGATCATGGAAGCTGACAATTCCAAAGTCTTCGAAGGCTTTAGGAGAGGAGATCTGTATATTGTTGATTTCTCTACAGGACCACAACCAGCCGTGTGTTTACTTGCAAAAGCTTTAGAAGGTTGGCTATGGCATTGACGACTTGGTCATGCTGGCATGAGGAATCTGAACACACTCGCGAAGAAGAAGCATGTCATTGGCATTGAGAATGTCAAATTCCTCAAAGATCACTTATGCGGAGCCTGTGAAGCTGGAAAGATGACCAAGGCCAAACATCCAGCGAAGACAATCATGACTACCACTCGACCATTTGAATTGCTTCACATGGATCTCTTTGGTCCTAATCATTATTCTGCAGTTTCAAATGATGCATCTCTATATGGCTTTGTTATTGTTGATGATTACTCTCGTTACACATGGGTGCATATTATCACTTACAAACATGAGGTGCAGGAAGTCTTCAAACGATTTTCTTCGAGGGCTTCAACCAACTTTGGTGTGAAGATCAAGCACATTAGAAGTGACAATGGAACTGAGTTCAAGAATTCTGGTCTTGATGACTATCTTGATGAACTCGGTATCACTCATGAGTTATCTGCTCCTTATACTCCTCAGCAAAATGGTGTCGTGGAGCGCAAGAACAGGACCCTTGCTGAGATGGCTTGCACTATGCTTGATGAATACAAGACGCCTCGTCGTTTTTGGATTGATGCAATTGATACTGCGTGCCACATAATCAACATGGTATATCTTCACAAATTCTTCAAGAAGACTGCTTATGAACTCCTCACTGACAAGAAACCCAATGTAAGTTATTTCAAAGTCTTTGGTGCTAAATGTTGGATTAGAGATCCTCATCACAACTCAAAATTTGCACCGAAAGCACATGAAGGTTTTATGCTTGGTTACGGAAAGGACTCGCACACCTACAGAGTCTTCAACCACGTTCTTCACAAAGTTGTTGAAACTGTAGATGTGCGGTCCGATGAAACTAATGGCTCGCAACGAGAGCACTTACCTTCTGTGATAGATGAACCAGCACCTGAGGAAACTATCAAGTTCAAGGCTACTGAGGATGTCATTCCTACCGAAGAATCTGTTGAAGAATTCATTCCAGAACGTGAAGAAGGTCGAGCTAATGCACCTGAAGAAAATGGTGCTAAAGAAAATGGTGCTGATCAAATTCCTCGACGACAACCCGCTCATCCTCGCATTGCAAACGAAGTGCAAATTGAGAAAATCATCGATGACATTGAAGCACCAGGTCCTCTCACACACTCAAAAGCTTCACATTTGTCTAACTTTTGTGGGCACTTTGCGTTTGTCTCTATCACAGAGCCCACTAAGGTAGATGAAGCATTTCTGGAGCCTGAGTGGATTCAAGCTATGCAAGAAGAATTACATCAGTTCGAGCTCAACAACGTCTGGGAACTGGTCAAACGTCCAGATCCTCGCAAGCACAATATCATTGGCACAAAGTGGATCTACCGCAACAAGCAAGATGAAAATGGCCTTGTGGTGAGGAATAAGGCACGGCTTGTAGCTCACTGCTACACACGGGTTGAAGGAATTGATTTCGATGAAACTTTTGCACCTGTTGCTAGACTTGAGGCTATTCGCATATTACTTGCTTATGCTAACCATCATGATATCACTTTATATCAAATGGATGTGAAAAGTGCATTCCTCAATGGTAAGCTTGAGGAAGAAGTATATGTTGCTCAACCCCCAGGTTTTGAAGATCCAAAGCATCCTGACAAAGTCTTCAGACTCAATAAGGCCCTCTATGGCCTCAAGCAGGCCCCTCGGGCGTGTGATGAATTTGCCTATATGATGAGTGAAGATATCAAATGTCTATGATGGGAGAATTTGAAATTCTTCTTAGGTCTTCAAATTCTTCAACAGTGCAATGGCATATTCATATCTCAGGAGAAATACCTCAAGGATGTACTGAGGAAATTCGGCATGCAAGATTGCAAAGGGGTCAAAATTCCTATGCCCACAAATGGCCATCTATGCACTAATGAAAATGGTATTGACTTCGATCAAAAGGTATACCGCTCCATGATTGGTTCTTTATTGTACTTATGTGCATCTAGGCCAGATATTATGCTTAGTATTTGCATGTGTGCCCGATTTCAAGCTACACCGAAGGAATCACACCATAAGGCTGTGAAACAAATTCTTCGATATCTAGCTCACACACCAACACTTGGATTATTGTACCCCAAGGGCTCGGCTTTTGATCTTATTGGATATTCAGACTCTGACTATGCTGGTGATCGTGTGGACCGCAAGTCAACATCAGGCTCATGCCATTTCCTCGGACGATCTTTGGTCTGTTGGTCCTCAAAGAAACAGAACTGCGTATCACTATCTACTGCTGAAGCTGAGTACATTGCTGCTGGTTCTTGTTGTGCTCAATTGCTGTGGATGAAGCAAACTCTCAAGGACTACGGCATCAACATGAAGAATGTGCCTCTCTACTGTGACAATGAGAGTGCAATCAAGATTGCTCACAACCCAGTTCAGCACTCAAAGACTAAGCACATTCAAATTCGTCATCATTTTCTTCGCGGTCATGTGTTGAAGTGCGACATTTCTATTGAGCATGTGAAGACTGAAGAACAGCTAGCCGATATATTCACAAAGCCCTTGGATGAGAAGAGATTTAGCAAGTTGAGGTGTGAGCTAAATATCCTAGAATCTTCGAATGTTCTTTGAAAAGGACACTCATCCTAACACTTATGCAAAATTGATGACTTAGATGTGCAACATATGAAGAAACGTTTCTTCAATCAATGAAGACTAACACTCTAAGTGTGAAGAAATTAACGAAGAATTTGAATCTCAGAGCCCTACGACAATTGTACGCGGTGTCTGAAATCATCTTTCTTATACGGTGGGTCACGCCACCACCAAAAGTTGAAAATCTTCAATTTGAGTTTTTCCTCAGTTTTGAAATTCCTCAGTTGTTCAATTTCTTCAACTTTGCATTGTCTTCACTTTCTCCGTCGTTTTCTTCATTGGCGATATTTATATATATGAGTTTATGTCCTCTACAGCATTCACTTATTGCTATTCCTTCAAGTTGCTTTTTTCTGCTAAGTGAATGTGATCGGACCCTTCTCCCTCTATGCTATACTCAACCCAATCTATTCACAAATTCTTCATGTGCATTCTATTTGAAACTCGTTCAAAATCTTCACTGTGTCCTTGTCAGCTGAAGAATTTGCGAACGGAACATTTAACTTATCTTATCTAAATTTTCGTCTTTACCGCTCAAACTATTCCACATTCCACGATAACACTTATCTATTCACCCACGATCTCACACGATCGCCACCTCTCAATATGTGGGTGACACATGTTAAGTGAATGAGAAAGGGCAGGGGCACGTTCGTCCAATTTCTTCGGGCGAACAGTTTTTCACCGTGGCTAAAAATACCCCTCCCCTTCCTCACTTCTATTTTACTCTGCTCGACCTCACTCCAGCTCGAGCTTCTCAAACCCTAGCGCCGCCACTACTTCATCGTCGCCGGTGAGGAAGAGCTTCACTGCCTCAACCTCGTCGCCGTCGTACTCGCACCGGCTACGGATTTCTTCACTTCGCCGCTGCTGTAGCTCTCTTCCTCAGCCAGGTTAGGGCGTGGAAGATCTGAACTGACGAACTTCACATCTACACTTCCCAGTTCATCATGTTCTTCGTCCAGGGTAATTAAAAGTTACTTTTACTGCCCTCTTTGATCAAATGTTTCCTACAAAATCTTCAAAGGTGTTTTATTCTTCAATTTCACACACACTAAACACCTCGCATGTCATCTATTCTTGATCCGTTTCTCTAAGCCCCATTTTTCTTCATGATTCCTCAATTGTGTGGATTTTCGATCTGTACAACTCTGGAACCTAAGACAAAGAATGCTTAGTGAAATTCTTCAAGACACATCTGGTCAAATTCCTTAAACTTGTTCTTTTTGAAAAACCTTCTGAGAACGCATATGACCTCTCCAAATTCCTCGCAACTATACTCTGTTCACAGGTACTCATGTCTACTACTGAATCACTAGGTCCTCATCAACTTAACTCATTTACAGCGTTCCTCAAATAAAAGTTGAACACATCTTCAAAAAATTCAGTTGTTCATATTCCTCAGCTGAAGAAAATGGCTGACAGTAAGAAGCCACAGAAAGGAGGAAAGAGGCCTGAGGTCAATACTGCTTTCGAGATCCCTGATGACATATACAAGGATTACTGCACTCCTGATGAGGCCAAGTTTGGCAAGGAGGACAAAAATCAGCGCAAGTTGCGCATACAAAGGATTGAGAGGAGATGGGCACGGGAATGGAGGGGTTACATATATGTTACTCCCAAGTATATGAAGAAATTCGCACTAAATCCTCCATGCCCAAGACCTCCATTGGCACCTGGCCAAGAAGCTGATCCCACCAGGCTCAAGCGTGGTGAGGACTATCCTGAAAATGGGCCAAGCGCCAGGCCAAACTGGCCAAACAGGCAAGAGAAGCAGTGAGGAAATTTAATGAAGACTCTGCTACTGCTGCTGCCACTGCTGAGGCCTTTGCAAGCAAGCCGAAGAAGGCCATGGCAAAGAAGCCTGCTCATAAGCCAAGTGCTTCACCATCAATGCCCTCTTGGCCAAGTTCCTCAGCAATGCCCTCACGGCCAGATTCTTCAAAGCCCTCACGACCAACTCCTCAGACTGCTCCCGCTCCTCCGCCAAAGTCCTCAGTTGCTCCGACCAAATCCTCAGCACCTGTGCATCTAGCCACGTGCCAAAGGATAGCAGGCATCTCTATTGCCTCAGGAGCATCTGCTAGTTCCTCAGCTCCACCAAATTCTTCAACTGGCCCCTCTCTGCTGAAGAAAAAGGCCATTGCTGGACGAGGCACTCGACCAAGTCCTCACAAGAAGCAGGTCACCTTTCAAGTATCGTCTGATGAAGACGAAGCTGATGATGATGAACTTGCTGAAATCATCAGAGACAGGCAGGTCAAGGCCGCTAGAGCCAAAGGCAGCAATGTGCCATTGCTTCTGGATCCGAAGTTGATCCTAGACTTCATCGACCTATGGCACAAGGATCCCAACACACCTTTGCCGGAGATGGACCTCACTCCTGGTCAAAGTCATGTTCTGACTGCCTTCATTGAAGAAGAGAAATGGAAATTTGAACAAGGAAGAAGAGTGAAGAAAGAAAAGTACAAGAAACAATGCTTTCTGAAGCAAAATGTTCTGAAGCTTTCCCCTGAAGAACTCGTTGCATTACAAGTTGAGATCAAGCAATTAAGCGATGAATTTGATCGCTACTATGCTGACTGGCTTGGAGCCAAAGTCAGATTTGTGAATTTGACTGAAAAGTTCATTTCCAATGTTGCAGCCCCAACGCAACAAGAAATTCCTCAGGCTGAAGCATCTGCTCAGCCGACTGAAGAAAATGCCAGCACCGCTGATCAAAATCAGGCTGCTGATGAAACTCAGAGTACCAGGGCTGATGATTGCATTCCAGCCGCTAAAGAAATTGTCAGGGCAATCTCTAGTGTTGCGCCTGAAGAAAATGAAGAAGTCAGGGCAACTGCATTAGTTATGCCTGAAGAAATTGCTCCACATTCCTCTGCTCCTCCTGCGCCTACTCCAACTCCGATCCTTCCATATGCATCAAATGTGAAGAAGAACAAGGCTGCAGAGCGTGCAGCTGTGAAGAAAAGGAAGGCATCAACTTCATCAGATTCTTCAGCTCCAAAGAAGATGAAGCCATTGACCAGCTCTTTTGCAAATCCAATTGATGTTGTTCCAGTCTCCTCCATGCCATCAAAGGACCTTGTTCCTTTTGATGAAGAATATGTGATTCCAAGTGAATCTGATGATGACATTCCCTCTGCTGCTTCGTCAAAGCAGCTGGATGAAGAAATTGAAGCGGATGCAATCCCTTCAACCCCACAAGTCTCTTCGCCCATGCCTCAGTTCACTGCTGAAGAGGTCGGCGTTGAAGAAAAAGAAGAAGATGAAGATGTGGATATTGGGTGTACAACACCAGTGCTAAATGATGACTTTTGGGAAAGTCAGCACCCCAACTCTCCTCTCTTCACACCACTTTAACAAATTCCTCAGTCCCCTGTCAACACTGAAGTACAAATGGGATCTGAAGAACCTCGTGCAACCCCGTCTGTCCATGAAGAAATCCCAGCCACTAGTGCTGATGAAAATGTAAATGAAGAATTGAAGACCCAGGTTGTCACTAAAGAAGAACCTGAAATTCCTCAGCCTGTGGAGCCTGAGATTGCGATTCCTGAGGTGGTGATGCAATTGACTGATACTCCTCAGCCCAAGCCAAAGGATCCATTCTCGAAGAAGCAGAAATTCAAGGCCGATGACTTCTTCGGCGAGCACGTGTTCTTCACTGACTATAATCGTTATGACTCTGCTCGTCTTAGAAGGAAGCTCTTCTGGACTGCTAACCAGGCCAACTTCTATTCTTCACTGCTCTTCAACAAGGATAAAGTCTTCGACCACGAGCACATTCCTCATGTGGACATGGAATCCCTGCCGTGCTTCTCTCATGTCCTAAGTGTGCTTCATGACGCAGGCCTCCTCAACTTTTGCTCTGACATTGTAGATTGGAATGAAGAGCTTATTCTTCAGTTCTACGCAACACTGCATGTCACAGGTGACGCTGACGATATCAATACTTGGGTGTTGGACTGGATGACTGAAAACACTCATTATAAAGCACCGGCCTCTGAATTGCTTCATGCTCTGCCAATCAGTCCTCCACCTGAAGGAGCTCGTTGCCTGTACCAAGAGCCTAAACTCACTGCCCATTATATGCAAGTTCTTATGAAGCCTCTGAAGCCTGGTCAAGCCCCAAGGACCAAATTCCTCGTGAGGGAATTGCTCTATGTGCCAAGAACTGTCTATCGCATTCTGACGAAGACAATGAGTCCAACCAAAGGCCACGACTCGTCTGATGAGGAAATTGTTGGCATCATGAAGAATCTGCTATTCAACATCATGCATGGCATTCCTGTCAACTATCACGATTTCTTCATGAGGACTCTGGCAAATGTTGCACTCTCTCCGTTTGAGTTGAAGCCTTATGCTCCTTGGATTATGAGATTCCTTAGAACAAGGTCTTCACTCAACTACAAGGCTGATTTTCTTACTTGCCCCCAATCGAAGTCCTCAAGCGGACATATTCCTCAGCTGATGAGAAGGGCAAGGCACCAGCTATTATTGATGAAGGCATTCGTCCATTGGATGGTCAGTTTCGCAAAGCTGCATCTTATTCCACCAATGATGACTCTGCCACTCATGACTCTGCTGCCAATGCATCCAAGCCAAATCCTCAAGCCACAGCTCCAAGAGTGATGAGTGACCGTGAGTTGCTTCTTAGTCTTCACCAGAAGGTGGATCGAAACCATAAATGGGTTAAGCGTCAGTTTGGTTCCATTCTTCACAACATGACTGCTACACATAATGAAGTGAAGAAAAACCATTACTACCTCCATGAAATCTTCGGCCGCACTTGGGTTGTTCTGTCACATCTATATGGTGAAGAAGATCTGAAGCAAATGGGTCTCAAGGAGGATTTTGACTAGTCTGCACCTCCACCGAAGAAATACAAGAAGGTCAAGGTTCCTTCCTTGGTGGCCAGCTCATGTTCCTCATCACGCGACACCGACGAGTATGAAGACTTGGACGACACTGCGGCAGGCCCTACAACAACAAACGACCCCAACAACGCTGGCGCTCCTTCATCAACTTGATATTCTTCAGGGGCGTTAGTCCTCATTTTCGATCCTTTTGGTCATTTGATGACAAAGGGGGAGAAATTTGAGTTAGTCTTCAAGTGGATCTACCTATATCGGTGTTTTTTTCCTTAAGTTATAACTCTCGTTCTTTTGAAGACTTTGCTGGATCGAGTTGTAAACTTAAACTCTATGGTGGCCTGATACTTTTGCTGAGCTTTTCTGCATACTTATTCCTCATTAATGTTTATGCGCACATGCTGAATTTCATCAGTCACCATATTTCATCATGCATTTCAAATTCTTCATATATTATGTCAAATGCGTGTATGAATTACAAGATATAGGGGGAGATCTCCATGATTCTACTCTTCAAGTGTGCATTGCTTCAAAAGCAAATTCCTCACTATGCACATCTTCAGGGGGAGTTTTTCTATATATTGCAACCAACTTCCTCAATTTCAGTATTTACACTTCATATGTTTATCTCTGTTGAAAACTTAACCTATATTGTCATCAATCACCAAAAAGGGGGAGATTGTAAGTGCATCTAGTGCCCTTAGTGATTTTGGTGTATTGAAGACTTATAGGTTAAGGGACTAATGTGTTTATGAGCGTACACAGGTCTATAAGTCTATGAGGAGTTTGATATTTACAGAGAAAGTCGACCCCTAAAAATAAAGTTCTTCGACTGAAGACTTTGGATTTCTGAAGACTTTCTGAAGACTTTGAAAGTGAAGAAATTGGTGTGACCTTGAAGACTAGGTATCCATTCGAGGAACATGAAGCGTGAAGACTTTTGTTTTCATAGTTTCTTTTTCTCTTTCTTGAGTCATAGGAAACACCGTACTGTTAAAGGGGGTCAAGGAAATACTAAGGAAAAATTTCCAAGTGATGCTCAACTCAAAATCCTACACCTACCAATCCCTTCGAGTGAAGCCATTGGAAATCGCATACAGTTCAATCATATTCTTCAATGACAGAGACGAAGTTCTTCTGGTCTGTGAGGAATTTGTTCTGACTGAGGAGTTAGGAATTCGCCAGTGCGGATTGCCTACACAGTGAGGATCGTGATAGCCCTGAGGAATTTGATACTCAAATTTCCGACCGTTGTTGTGCCTTGTGCCAGCTGTCCCAAAATATCTACCCACCTAACGGTCATATCATTGAAGGGCATTTATGTCTTATCATGTCGGGATGCTCCCTAGGCTATAAATAGCCGCCCCCTACAACCACTAGCGGGTTGGCTACTCCGAGAGAAACTGACACTTGTCATTTGAGAGCATCCCATCCTCCGAGGACTTTGAGCGAAAATCATCAAGTGAGGAAAACCCAAACCCAAACACCTACAAACCCAAAGTGATTGAGCATCACTGAAGAGATTGATCCTACGTGGATCCGACGCTTGTTACCTTTGAAGACCGCGCATCTTCCACACGGTTAGGCGTCATGGTCTAGAGCATCCAAGAGGAAATTGTGGATCGTCGAGTGACCGAGTTTGTGAAGGTTTGGAAGTCACCTGAAGACTTACCACGAGTGATTGGGTGAGGTCTGTGTGAACTTAGCTCAAGGAGAATACGGTGAGGACTGTGTGTCCTCAGGTCTAAATACCTAGCCGCTCCAACCAGACGTACAACTGTCACATCAGTTGGAACTGGTCTACCAAATCATTGTCTTCACCAAGCCTACTGGTTCTTTTTCTTCAACTCTTTCATTTCCTCATTATTGTGTTGTGTGCTTGTTCATATCTATTTGAAGACTTTGACTGAAGACTTTCTCAATTTCCTCGGTTCAATTTCTTCAGTCTGTTTGTATTCATCCTGTGTTATCCTGTGTTTACGCTTTCTGTACTCTGTGCTTGTCTTCATCTCATCATGATGACCATTCTTGTGTTCTATTATGTTTACATCTGAGTACTTATTCCGCTGCAAGTATTTCTTCGCTTAGGAATTTCCTCACCCGCAAATTCCTCAGTGAAGAATTCATATAAATCGCCTATTCACCCCCCTCTAGTTGATATAACGCACTTTCATAGTAAGATTCAACATCCTCCAAAATAGTGGGATAATAATTGTCTAAAGTTGACACTCTTCCAAACCCACTTTCAATGATAGTCTTATTCATACTCCAAAAGATATAAGTGAAGTTCATAGAGCATTCTACAATTAATATATATGAACCAATATCCAAGCTCAAAATATATAAATGAAGCACACGAAGCATTCTATAAAGCCATGCTCAAATATTTAAGTGAAGCACAAAGAGCTTTCTATAAAACCATACTCAAAATATTTAAGTGAAGCACATGAAGCATTCTATAAATCAATGAAGGACTATCTCATAATAGCATGGAGCATATAGGAAAAGAAAAGAGGAATAGACACAAAAGACGCACATCATGTGAACAAAACAAAAACTGAGGTATACCGATAATTGTTGAAGAAGAAAGATGGGATGCCTTGCTTAGGTGCTTGGGTATCCTTAAAATATTTACTTGGGGTGCCTTGGGCATCCCCAATCTTGAACTCTCGCCTCTCCTTATTCTTCTCATATCGGTAACTCCTCGTTCTTTGAACACTTCATCCACTCAAAACTCAACAAAAACTTTGCAAGATCCGCTAGTATAATAAACCAAATCACTACCTCTAGGTACTGTTGTAAACTCATTGCAATTTCATATTAGCATTATATCTAAGGTATTCCAACTTCACCATGGTTCATACCCCCCGATACAACCCATAGATTCATCAAAATAAGCGAACATCACATAGAAAACAGAATCTGTTAAGAACAGTGCAGTCTGTAGCAATCTGAATCTTTCATATACTTATGTAACTTAAAAAATTCTAAAACATAGGACGATCTATACAATTTGCAGAGAAGTAATGTGTAAAAATTTCAAGATTTTATCATGCTCCAGTAAAAAATAAGAATTCAAACACTACAGCCAAAGTTTTTGTTTTTATGCTACACACACCAAACAAGCAATTTAAACATTCTAAGACCAAACCTTGCACATTATTTTTATAATACAATGAATATATAAAAGGGGATACTTATTTTTGAGAAACTTTCATGAAAAATTCTACATTATTTCCATGAGCATGAACACAAGTGTTCAAGGTCGACCCTCACTTCTCCAATGCACAACCTTCCAATCACTTCTCTTTTTGAAAATGCTTTTAAGCATATGAGGCAAGTAAAATTTCATTTTGGTATTTTTACTTTGTAAATTTTTTGTTTGTTTCACCCACAACTAAAGAAAAACAAAAGGGAAAACAAAATCTACTTAGTGAAGAAATCAAACAAGAATACGCAAAAATATCAACCCCACGCTATTGCTCCCCGGCAACGGCGCCAGAAAAGAGCTTGATAATCCCCAAGTGCAAGGAATCATCGTAGCAATTTCCAAAGGTGGAAGTGATAAGTATGGAGTGTCGAACCCACAAGGAGCTAAAGATAAGATCAATATTCTCTCAAGTCCTATCTGCCACTGATACGACTCTACGTACACCGAACGTTTGCTTCCATCTAGAAACGAGAAATAAAACTACGTTGTGGGTATGAAAAGGATAATTTTGCATGATATCGGATAACTAAAATATAAAAGTAGGTGTTGTTATTATAAAGTTAGAATATATTACTATAAATTATAAATAGCGAGTGTGGAATAATGATGGATCGGTGTGCAGAATTGTCCTAGGATTATTGCAATTTCATATGAGGGAGAGGCATAAGCTAACATACTTTTTCTTCTTGGATCATATGCACTTATGATTGGAACTCTAGCAAGCATCTACAACTACTAAAGATCATTAAGGTAAAACCCAACCATAGCATTAAAGTATCAAGTCCCCTTTATCCCATACGCAACAACCCCCTTACTCGGGTTTAAACTTCTGCCACTCTAGCAACCCACTATAAGCAAATCATGAATTGCAACAACCTACGGCGGGAATCCCTCACGTGTGCGCGACACGGAAGGCACCATAGAACAATACCAGAATAAAACATAAAACTCAAACCAATCTAGATCAACAATCAACCCAAAAGACAAAAGAAATCTACTCAAAACATCATAGGATGGCAACACATCATTGGATCATAATATGTGGCATAAAGCACCATGTTCAAGTAGGGGATCACAAGGTCGAGGGGCGCGCCCTAGGGCGGTGGGGCGCCCCCCACCCTTGTGGTTAGCCTGGGACTCTTGATAATCCCCAAGTGCAGGGAATCATCGTAGCAATTTCCAAAGGTGGAAGTGATAAGTATGGAGTGTCGAATCCACAAGGAGCTAAAGGTAAGATCAGTATTCTCTCAAGCCCTATCTGCCACTGATACGACTCTACGTACACCGAACATTTGCTTCCAACTAGCAACGAGAAATAAAACTACGTTGTGGGTATGAAGAGGATAACTTTGCATGGTGTCGGAGAGCTAAAATATTAAAGTAGGTGATGTTATCATAAAGTTAGAATATATTACTAAATATTATAAATAGCGAGTGTGGAATAATGATGGATCGGTGTGCGGAATTGTCCTAGGCAATTGTTAACAAGACCGGTAGTCGTCATTGCAATTTCATATGAGGGAGAGGCATAAGCTAACATACTTTCTCTACTTGGATCATATGCACTTATGATTGGAACTCTAGCAAGCATCCGCAACTACTAAAGATCATTAAGATAAACCCCAACCATAGCATTAAAGCATCAAGTCCTCTTTATTCCCATACGCAACAACCCCCTTACTCGGGTTTGTGTAAGTGCATCTAGTGCCCCTTAGTGATTTTGGTGTATTGAAGACTTATAGGTTAAGGGACTAATGTGTTTATGAGTGTACACAGGTCTATAAGTCTATGAGGAGTTTGATATTTACAGAGAAAGTCGACCCCTAAAAATGAAGTTCTTCGACTGAAGACTTTGGATTTCTGAAGACTTTGAAAGTGAAGAAATTGGTGTGACCTTGAAGACTAGGTATCCATTCGAGGAACATGAAGCGTGAAGACTTTTGTTTTCATAGTTTCTTTTTCTCTTTCTTGAGTCATAGGAAACACCGTACTGTTAAATGGGGTCAAGGAAATACTAAGGAAAAATTTCCAAGTGATGCTCAACTCAAAATCCTACACCTACCAGTCCCTTCGAGTGAAGCCATTGGAAATCTCATACAGTTCAGTCATATTCTTCTGTGACAGAGACGAAGTTCTTCTGGTCTCTGAGGAATTTGTTCTGACTGAGGAGTTAGGAATTCGCCAGTGCGGATTGCCTACACAATGAGGATCGTGATAGCCCTAAGGAATTTGATACTCAAATTTCCGACCGTTGCTGTGCCTTGTGCCAGCTGTCCCAAAATATCTACCCACCTAACGGTCATATCATTGAAGGGCATTTATGTCTTATCATGTCGGGCTGCTCCCTAGGCTATAAATAGCCGCCCCCTACAACCACTAGCTGGTTGGCTGCTCCGAGAGAAACTGACACTTGTCATTTGAGAGCATCCCATCCTCCGAGGACTTTGAGCGAAAATCATCAAGTGAGGAAAACCCAAACCCAAAGACCTACAAACCCAAAGTGATTGAGCATCACTGAAGAGATTGATCCTGCGTGGATCCGACGCTTGTTACCTTTGAAGACTGTGCTTCTTCCAGACGGTTAGGCGTCATGGTCTAGAGCATCCAAGAGGAATTGTGGATCGCCGAGTGACCGAGTCTGTGAAGGTTTGGAAGTCACCTGAAGACTTACCACGAGTGATTGGGCGAGGTCTGTGTGACATTAGCTCAAGTAGAATACGGTGAGGACTGTGTGTCCGGGACTGTGTGTCCTCAGGTTTAAATACGTAGCCGTTCCAACCAGACATACAACTGAGACAGCAGTTGGAACTGGTCTACCAAATCATTGTCTTCACCAAGCTTACTGATTCTATTTCCTCAACTCTTTCATTTCCTCATAACTGTGTTGTGCACTTGTTCATATCTGTGTTTGAAGACTTGGACTGAAGACTTTCTCAATTTCCTCAGTTCAATTTCTTCAGTCTGTTTGTCTTCATCCTGTGTTATCCTGTGTTTACGCTTTCTGTACTCTGTGCTTGTCTTCATTTCATCATGATGACCATGCTTGTGTTCTGTTATGTTTACTTTTGAGTACTTATTCCGCTGCAAGTAGTTCTTCGCTAAGGAATTTCCTCACCCGCAAATTCCTCAGTGAAGAATTCATTAAAATCGCCTATTCATCCCCCCTCTAGTCGATATAACGCACTTTCAGTTTGTGTTTCAGTCACTCACCAACCCACTATAAGCGAATCATGAACGTTTTGCAGCACCCTACAGCGGGAATCCCTCAGGCTTGCGCGACACGGAGGGCACCATAGGACAACATCAAAATAAAACATACAACTCGTACCAATCTAGATCATCAATCAACCCAAAGACAAAGGATATCTACTCAAAACATCATAGGATGGCAACACATCATTGGATCATAATATGTGGCATAAAGCACCATGTTCAAGTAGGGATTACAGCGGGGTGCGGGAGAGTGGACCACGTAAAAGAGATGAGGATGGTGATGATGGTGGTGATGTTGATGAAGACGATCACCGCAGCGATGATTCCCCTCCTGATGGCACTCCGGTGCCACCGAGAGAGAGGAGGAGAGGTTCTTCCCCTTGTGATTCCTCCTCCATGGCCTCCCCCTGGACGGGGAGAGGTTCTCCCTCTGGTCCTTGGCCTTCATGGTGATGATGGCCCCTCCGGGATCCTCCTCCACGCCCTCTGGTGATGATGACCCCCTCTGGCAGGGTGCCGGAGAGGGCCTAGACTGATTTCTCGTGGCTACAGAGGCTCGCGGCGGCGGAACTTCCGATCTAGGTTAATTTCTGGAGGTTTCTATATATATAAGAGGTTTTGGCGTCGAGAACAATTCAGGGGAGTCTCCGGGCTGTCCACGAGGTAGGGGGGGCGCACCCAGGGGGTGGGCGCGCCTCCCACCCTCGTGGGCAGCCCAGGACTCTTCTGGCCCAACTCTTTTACCCCATGGCCTTCTTCTGGTTCAAAAATAAGCTCCGTCAAGTTTCAGGTCAATTGGACTCCATTTGGTTTTCCTTTTCTGCGATATTCTAAAACAAGGAAAAAACAGGAACTGGCACTGGGCTCTATGTTAATAGGTTAGTCCCCAAAACCAAATAAAATAGCATAAATGCATATAAAACATCCAAGGTTGTTAAAATAATAGCATGAATACTTCCTAAATTATAGATACGTTGGAGATGTATCAACATCCCCAAGCTTAATTCCTGCTCGTCCACGAGTAGGTAAATGATAAAAGAAACAATTTATGAAGTGTGAATGCTAGCAAGTGCACAAGTTTGATCAATGATAGTTCCAATCACTTTTTCTAGCATCATTATATGTCATATTAGTAGCTCATCTTCATAAAACTTTTCATTATCAAGCAACAAGCTATTCACGTGTTAAAGTATAGATCATAAACTTTCTTGAAACTAACAAACTATATTCTCAGTCATCAAACAATTGCAATTCATCTTATTTTTAGGAAGGGTCTATGTCAGAGCTTTGATTTAGCAAACTCCACATACTCAACTATCATTTAATCTTTCACAATTGCTAACACTCACGTGATATTTATGGGTTCAAAGTTTTAATCGGACACAGAGAAAGATAGGGGCTTATAGATTCGCCTCCCAACCTTTTACCTCAAGGGTAATGCCAACAATAATAGTTCATGATAACTTACATCCAATTGGATATATATATCGGGATCTTTCCAACACAATGTGCTTGCCAAAGGATAAAATGTAAAAAGGAAAGGTGAAGATCACCATGACTCTTGCATAAGGTAGAAGATAAAAGTAAAAGATAGGCCCTTCGCAGAGGGAAGAAGAGGTTGTCATGCGCTTTTATGGTTGGATGCACAAAATCTTAATGCAAAAGAACGTCACTTTATATTGCCACTTGTGATATGGACCTTTATTATGCAGTCCGTCGCTTTTATTTCTTCCACATCACAAGATCGTATAAAGCTTATTTTCTCCACATTAATAGATCATACATATTTAGAGCAATTTTTATTGCATGCACCGATGACAACTTACTTGAAGGATCTTACTCAATCCATAGGTAAGTATGGTGGACTCTCATGGCAAAACTCGTTTTAAGGGATGTTTGGAAGAACAAGTAGTATTTCTACTTGGTGCATAGAATTTGGCTAGCACGAGAGGGAAAGGCAAGCTCAACATGTTGGATGATCCAAGACAATATACTTTATTTCGGATATAAGAAAACATAACCCATTACGTTGTCTTCCTTGTCCGACATCAACCTTTTAGCATGTCATATTTAAATGAGTGCTCACAATTACAAAAGATGTCCAAGATAGTATATTTATATGTGAAATCTCTCTTCCTTCAATATTCTTTCATGAATTGTTCAAGTGACCAATTCTACGTTTGCTAACTTTCAATAAGTTTACTACATGTACTTATTATGTGTGAAGTCATTACTCCCCATGTTATAAGCATATGAAACATATATAAATTCAGATTTATGACATTCAATTCATTCAACCATTTACTCATAGGATATACGTGAAGCACGTGAGTAAATGACAAACTACTCCAAAAAGATATAAGTGAAGAACATTGAGTAGTCAAATAATTAACTAGCCATGGGAGGATTCTTTTTCATTCAAGATTTCAGATCCAATGATTTTATTCAAACAGCAAGTAAAATTGAAAATACGCACCAAGCAAAACACATATCATGTGACGAATAAAAATATAGCTACGAGTAAGGTATACCGATAGTTTCGAAGACGAAAGAGGGGATGCCTTCCGGCGCATCCCCAAGCTTAGGCGCTTGAGTCTTCCTTGAATATTACCTTGGGGTGCCTTGTGCATCCCCAAGCTTAGGGTCTTTCCACTCCTTATTCTCCTCATATCGATATCTCACCCAAAGCTTGAAAACTTCAATCACACAAAACTTAACGGAACTTCGTGAGATAGGTTAGTATGATAAAGAGCAAACCATTCACTTTGGTACTGTCAAAGACAAGGTTCATAATTTTTCTCACACAATTCCTACTGTACCATATCATTTCTACAATTTATATTGAGAAATATAAGCCATAGAAACTAGAAAACAAGCAAAGTATGCGATGAAAACAGAATCTGTCAGAAACAGAACAT
Organism: Aegilops tauschii subsp. strangulata; assembly: GCF_002575655.3. Taxonomy (NCBI): domain Eukaryota; kingdom Viridiplantae; phylum Streptophyta; class Magnoliopsida; order Poales; family Poaceae; genus Aegilops; species Aegilops tauschii. The sequence goes on from NC_053041.3 coordinate 486,895,085, forward strand.
TCTGTAATGATCTAAACAACAACCATATTTCTGCTACTCCAAAAATTATGAGATAAATTGGTGGACGTGAGGAATTTTTCTATTAATCTTCTGCAAAAAGAATCAATCAAAAGTACTCTTCTGTAAAAAATGGTAGCTAATCCCGTGAGCGCAAAGTTTCAGTTTTTTACAGCAAGATCACATTAACTTTCACCCAAGTCTTCCCAGAGGTCTTACTTGGAACTTTATTGAAACAAAAGCTATAAAACATGATTACTACAGTAGCTTAATTATGTAAACACACAAAAACAGTAAGGGTAAATATTGAGTTGTCTCCCAACAAGCGCTTTTCTTTAATGCCTTTTAGCTAGGCATGATGATTTCAATGATGCTCACATAAAAGATAAGAATTGGGACATAAAGAGAGAATCATGAAGAATATGACTAGCACATTTAAATATAACCCACTTCCTATGCCTAGGGATTTTGTGAGCACATAGTTTATGGGAACAAGAATCAACTAGCATAGGAAGGCAAAACAAGTTTAACTTCAAAACTTTAAGCACATAGAGAGGAAACTTGATATTATTGCAACTCCTACAAGCATATATTCCTCCCTCATAATAATTTTCAGTAGAATAATGAATGAATTCAACAATATAACCATCACATAAAGCATTCTTTTCATGATCTATAAGCATAGAAATTTTTCTACTCTCCACATAAGCAAAATTCTTCTCATTCGGAATAGCGGGATCACTAGTTCCTAAAGTTGACACTCTTCCAAACCCACTTTAGATGATAGTATTATTCATACTCCAAAATATATAAGTGAAGTTCATGGATCATTCTACAAATAATATAGACTAACCAATATCCAAGCTCAAAATGTATAAGTGAAGCACACGAAGCATTCTATAAAACCATACTCAAAAGATTTAAGTGAAGCACAAAGAGCAATTCTATAAGATCGTACTTAAAAGTTATAAGTGAAGCACATGAAGTATTCTATAAATTGATGAAGGGCTATCTCATACTAGCATGGTTGTTAAAGAAAAATAAAAATACAAAGGACACAAATCATGTGAACAAAACAAAAACCAAGGTATACCGATAATTGTTGAAGAAAAAGATGGGATGCTAACCGGGGCATCCCCAAGCTTAGATGCTTGAGTATCCTTGGAATATTTATTTGGGGTGCCTTGCGCATCCCCAAGCTTGAACTCTTTCCTCTCTTTATTCTTCTCACATCGGTAACTCCTCGTTCTGCGAACACTTCATCCATAAAAACTTAACAAAAACTTTGGGAGATCCGTTAGTATACTAAAGCAAATCACTACCATTAGGTACTGTTGCAAACTCATTCCAATTTCATATTAGTACTTTATCTACTGTATTCCAACTTCACTATGGTTCATACCCCCCAATACTACCCATAGATTCATCAAAATAAGCGATCAACACATAGAAAACAGAATCTGTCTAAAACAGGACAGTCTGAAGTAATCTGGAGGTTTAGTAAACTTCTGTAACTCCAAAAATTATGAAATAAATTTGAAAAATTCGAAAAATTTGTACAGAAGTAATGTGCAAAAAGTTTCAGACCCATTTGACCTTCCAGTAAAAAATTAAAATCACGCGCTACAGCCAAAGTTTCTGTTTTTGTTCTGCACACAGTAAACAAGCAATCTAATCATCCTAAAACCAAAGCTTGGCACATTATTTTTATAATACAACGGATATATACAAGGGCATAATTATTTACAGAGAAACTTCCATGAAAAATTCTACATTGTTTCCGTGAGCATGAACACAAGTGCTCAAGGTCGACCCTCACTTCTTCAATGCATAACTTTCCAATCGCTTCTCTTTTTGAAAACTTTTTAGGCATGAGAAGCAAGTAATTTTTTTTGTATTTTCATTCTTAATTTTTTTTGTATGTTTCACCCACAACTAAACAGAAACAAAAAGGAAAAACAAAATCTACTTTAGTGAAGAAAGCAAACAAGCATACACGAGAATATCAACCCCACGCTATTGCTCCCCGGCAACGGCGCCAGAAAAGAGTTTGATAATCCCCAAGTGCAGGGAATCATCATAGCAATTTCCAAAGGTGGAAGTGATAAGTATGGAGTGTTGAACCCACAAGGAGCTAAAGGTAAGATCAATATTCTCTCAAGCCCTATCTGCCACTGATACGACTCTACGTACACCGAACGTTTGCTTCCAACTAGCAACGAGAAATAAAACTACATTGTGGGTATGAAGAGGATAACTTTGCATGGTGTCGGAGAGCTAAAATATAAAAGTAGGTGATGTTATCATAAAGTTAGAATATATTACTAAATATTATAAATAGCGAGTGTGGAATAATGATGGATCGGTGTGCGGAATTGTCCTAGGCAATTGTTAACAAGACCGGTAGTCGTCATTGCAATTTCATATGAGGGAGAGGCATAAGCTAACATACTTTCTCTACTTGGATCATATGCACTTATGATTGAAACTCTAGCAAGCATCCGCAACTACTAAAGATCATTAAGGTAAACCCCAACCATAGCATTAAAGCATCAAGTCCTCTTTATTCCCATACGCAACAACCCGCTTACTCGGGTTTGTGTTTCCGTCACTCACCAACCCACTATAAGCGAATCATGAACGTATTGCAACACCCTACAATGGGAATCCCTCAGGCTTGCGCGACACGAAGGGCACCATAGGACAGCACCAAAATAAAGCATACAACTCGTACCAATCTAGATCATCAATCAACCCAAAGACAAAGGATATCTACTCAAAACATCATAGGATGGCAACACATCATTGGATCATAATATGTGGCATAAAGCACCATGTTCAAGTAGGGATTACAGTGGGGTGCGGGAGAGTGGACCGCGTAAAAGAGATGAGGATGGTGATGATGGTGGTGATGTTGATGAAGACGATCACCGCGGCGATGACTCCCTCCCGATGGCACTCCGGCGCCACCGAGAGAGAGAGGAGGAGAGGTTCTTCCCCTTGTGCTTCCTCCTCCATGGCCTCCCCCCTGGATGGGGAGAGGTTCTCCCTCTGGTCCTTAGCCTTCATGGTGATGATGGCCCCTCCGGGATCCTCCTCCATGCCCTCCGGTGATGATGAACCCCTACGGCAGGGTGCCGGAGAGGGCCTAGATTGATTTCTTGTGGCTACAAAGGCTTGCGGCGGCGGAACTTCCGATCTAGGTTAATTTCTGGAGGTTTCTGTATATATAAGAGGTTTTGGCGTCGAGAACAAGTCAGGAGGGTCTCCGGGCTGTCCACGAGGTAGGGGGGCGCGCCCAGGGGGGTGGGCGCGCCTCCCACCCTCGTGGGCAGCCCGGGACTCTTCTGGCCCAACTCTTTTACCCCATGGCCTTCTTCTGGTCCAAAAATAAGCTCCGTCAAGTTTGAGGTCAATTGGACTCCGTTTGGTTTTCCTTTTCTGCGATATTCTAAAACAAGGAAAAAACAAGAACTGGCACTGGGCTCTAGGTTAATAGGTTAGTCCCAAAAACCAAATTAAATAGCATATAAATGCATATAAAACATCCAAGGTTGATAATATAATAGCATGAATACTTCCTAAATTATAGATACGTTGGAGACGTATCAACTCTTCTTCCGTATCTTTTTCTTCCAGTATTTTTTTATATTTTCCAGAAATATTCTCCGTTAATTTTTAGCTCGTTCCGAGAACTTTTATTTCTGAACAAAAACAAACACCACAGTAGTTCTGCTGAAAACAGCGTCAGTCCGTTCACTTGATTTTGCTTTTTATTTTTCTTATTTTCAAAAAATAATATCTAAAATGCATATATTTTAATAAAAAATACTTAAGTTTGTAAAACTTTTGTGCAATATTAAAAAGTGGGGGCAACTTTGAACAAATGTTGAATGCATTTGAAAAAAAGATGTATCAACACGTATTTGAAAAGAAACATATCTGGACAACAATGTTCAGAACAAGTGTTTCAAAAAATCTTAATCGTGTATTTGAAAAATGTTAAACATATATAAATTAATTCTGTCAAATGTATATGAATTTTTTTACAATGTGTATGACACAAAGTAGACATCAAATATGTATTTGAAAACAATGTTAAGAATGTATTCAAAAATTGTATAACATGTTTTTGATGTATACAAAAAATTTAGACATGAAAAACATGTGTAAAAATAATGTTTCATACCTATAAGATAAATGTACAAGGTTTATGAAATAAAGTAGACATGAGGACATATATTATAAAAATATGTTAGTCATATACTGAAATCTGTTAAAGATGCATAAAAATATCTTTGATGTATAGAAAAAAAATGTACATTGTATGTGAAAAAAGTAGACATGTGTTAAAAAATCATTGGAAAAAATGAAAATAAAAAAGACAATAAACAAAAAGGAAAAGAAAATCCAAAAATCGGTGAACGCCGAGAAAGAAACAGAGAAAACAAAAAAAAGGACAGGAGAAAAGAAAATCCACAGAAAAACTGAATAAACCCAATAAAAATACAGAAAGAAACAGATAATAAAAAGGAAAACAAAAAAAGAAGAAAGAAAACCGAAGAAAACAGAACTCAACCAACACAAAAAAAGAACAAAGAGTGAACGAACACGAAAAATGGGCTGGCGTAGTACTGCAGCACGCACGGGAAAAGCTTGACACGAGAGGTGCATACATCTCGCTGTGAGCGAGATCTAGCTCAGAAACATATTACATGAGCTTGAGAGATCCTTTTCTGTGCTAGGTAAGGAACCAACGCTCAAGCGCTCCCTTGTGTCTTCCGGCCCAATAACGAGGTGGGCAGCTAACTCGCGACGTGCCGATTTGTCCTAGTTCTTGGTCGGTCGGATCGCGGTTGACCATTGACTTTTTGGTAAATGCAAACACTAAAAAAACAGAAATTCAAAAAATTGTTCACAATTTCTAAATGGTTAGTGATTTTTTTTTGAAATGATTGGTTCAAATAAGTTTGCGGATTTGAAAAAAGTCCGCAAAGTCAAAAAAATCATGAGTTCAAAAAAAGGTCACTGGATTTGAAAAAAGTTCACGCGTTCAGAAAATATTCGTGATTTAAAAAAAGGCCATGGTCTAAAGAAAGTTCACAGGATATGGAAAAAGTTTATGAATTTTAAAAAAAGTTCGCGTAGTTGAAAAAAGTTCATGAATTCGAAAAATGTTTGTGCATTTGAAAATTTTCATATATTTGAGAAATATTTCATGAAACAAATAAAAAATATAAAGCAAAAAAAATCTATATTAAAGACAAAAAACGGTCGGAAGCATTGGGCAAAAGATTGCGTGCATTTCTGAATGAGCAAAAGATTGCTTTCGGGTAGTAAAAAAATTAATGGACCAGGCCCAAGATGGAGGGGGCGTGTGCGCCATTTTGTGGAAATGCTTATAACTGGGTGGGGTATGTGATAAGCTGGCGCATCCTATTTGGTTCTTAAGCGCCTGCTCGCAAACGGGTGCCAGAAGGGCGCGGCTAGTTGGGCTCGGTCCATCTTCCCCATTCTTTCTATTGTATAAACCAAAAAAATGAACGTGCGAGCGTACGACCGATGGTATTCGAACCAGTGACATCCCGATCGTTCGTTCACTACACTAACCACCCCACGGCCTCACCTCATGTTCTCAATTATATCTTCTTCACTCTTTCCTTCGTATCTATTTTTCTTTTTGTTTGGTTTTTTATTCTTTTTCTTTTTTCTTTTGCTAAATTGATCGTATTTATTTCAAAACTGATGAACCATTTTTCAAAATCGATGAACTTGGTTTCAAAATCGCTGAATTTTTTCGAATTTTATGATTTTTTTAAGTTCAATGAACTTTTTAAAAATCTGGTGAACTTTTTCAAAATCGATGGACTTTTTAAAAATTTGATGAACTCTTTTTAAATTCAATGAACTTTTTTAGTTTTGTTAATTTTTTTCAAAATTGGTACACTTTTTCAAAAAGTGATGAACTTTTTTTCAGTTTTGTGAACTTTTTTCAAAATTGATAAACTTTTTTCAAATTGGTGAACTTTTTCAAATTTTGATGAACATTTTTTAAATTTTTATTGAACTATTTCTAAAATTGATGAAATTTTTACAAAATCATTGAACTTTTCTTGAATAGGGTAACTTTTTTGCATGTTCATGAATTTTTTTGGAATCTACGAAGTTTTAATTTTTTTAAAGAAAATCATGTATGAGCCGTTATGATAGTTTTTAAAGCGTTAGCGCTGCATTCTGTCACTTCCAATGACACGCCCTAGTGGTTAGCCCTACTCTTGCAAGTAGTGTAGGGTGCGAGTTTGAGTCATTGCTTCTCCTAATCGGCGCTGAAGCTCCCTGATAAGCTGGTGTGCTTGGCACCCCATAGGCATAATCAAGTTATGGGCAGTGATAGGCGCTGGTCGCGCGACCCAAAATTCGGTTGGTCGCCGTGCAGCCCTCGGCTACGTCTTTCTCGAGCCGTTAGATGAGCCCCACCTTCGTCCTCATTTCATATTGTGCTGGCAGGAAAAACAATCGCATCAACGCACACGACGCGTCGTGGGGTGGGGAAGACCAACAGCGAGCGCAACGGGCCCCGCCATGGACGCGCACCGGCCGACCTTGAAGGACCGTTGGCTTGTCCCCTCATCGTCGCCCTCACTATGCTCGCCCATTGGTTGCAGCACGGGCGTTGTCCCCGATTCGAGCATGGCGCGTTGCCCTGGATCTAGTGTTCGCCGTTTTTCGCAAAACGCACCGAGACGATGATCCCAACAGCTGCCCTAAGACGATGGTTTCCAGCTTTGCCACCCCCGATGCTCTGGTGGTGGTTCCAAGCAAAAAAAACATGATGCCCCTATTGCAACTTTCCGACGACCGGTTACAGCTTTTCGACGAACGGTTGTAGCATCTCGCCAGTCGCCTGGACCTCACCTTTGGCCCCGTCGCAGTTTTCCGATGGCTGGTTGCAATAACTCTGATGGCGTCGTGTGGCCGTCCAACGCTGTTGTTGGTTCCTACAAAATTTGATGCCCGATGTAGCAAATTATGTTGTTGGATGCACCTCTACCGCACCGGACGATCCTAGACAACAGTTGGTTCCAGCAAACAACGAAACCAAATGTAGCAAAAGTCGATGCCGGATGTAGCAAAAAAACCGGGTGCATTTGAGGCGTTGCCTCCAGCAAAAACGCCTTCCTGCCGGTAGCAGCAAAAGAAAGCCTCGCCATTGCCACCGCTGACTTGGGGGTTGCAAGTTTTCTGCATCACGGTTCCAGCACTGCCACTTGTTGGTTGTAGCTCTTTTGCATCTCCTCGCCCACGGAGTAGAGCACCGTTGCAGCACCTCGTTGTCACGGATCCAGCTTTTCCTGCGACCAGTTCCAACAAATTTCACCACGGTTGAAGCTTTTCAACAGCTCCCCTGTGTTGTTCAGTCAAGCACCGTTGTAGCATTCCGTGGTTTTTCCTATAGCTTGCTCGCGTACGGTTCCAACTACGACGTGGGCCAGTTTCAGCGTGCGATCAGCGCGTTTCCAGCATCCCGGCGTGTTCGTCCAATTGCGGTGGTTACGAGTTGCGGCACGGTGCCTTGTCGGTTCCAGCGCACCGCCTACTCGGCTTCGAAGCTTGCAGCATGTCAAGAAGGTTTCTCGCGTACGAGCACGTCGTCGCCGGTGAGGGCTTGTGGTGGTTCCGCTACCACCCAGACTGGAAGTCATGGCGCCTGCCCCCAACCCGTGCGTCGCGCAATGCACGTACGCCCTCGCATGTTTGCCTCACCACCGGCGGTCACCCCCGATGCTCGCAACAAAAGGGGCTTGTGGAGGGGTAGAGCTCCGCTGCGATTGGAGGCAGAAGGAAAGGGGAAAAGAGATTCCAGGAAAGGATAAGGGAGAAAAGAGGGCGGTCGCGCAAGACCCACCGTGTACACGCGCCGCGTGCGTGCGGCATAATCATGGAGCGAGCCAGTGTGGCGCGCGAGCCGGCGGAAAGTTTGGCCGGCTGGCCGGCTACAAACGTTTCCCTAAAGTTATGTCTTTGCGAATTTCATGCCTTCACCCGCCAATGAAGGGACCTCCTATATGCGGCTCATTACGGCAAGTGGCGACATGACACACACAGGGGGAGGCCGACTAGGCTGGCCATTTAACCGCTACGTATGACGTAAAAAATACCAAACTTGTGCAGTGCAGGTATGCTCTCGCCTGTTTGCCTCACCACCGGCGGTCACCACCGATGCTCGCAACAAAAGGGGCTTGTGGAGGGGTAGAGCTCCGTTGCGATTGGAGGTAGAAGGAAAGGGGAAAAGAGATTGCAGGAAAGGATAAGGGAGAAAAGAGGGCGGTCGCGCAAGACCCACCGTGTACACGCGCCGCATGCGTGCGGCATAATCGTGGAGCGAGCCAGTGTGGGGCACGAGCCGGCGGAAAGTTTGGTCGGCTAGCCGGCTACAAACGTTTCCCTAAAGTTATGTCTTTGCGAATTTCACGCCTTCACCCGCCAACGAAGGGACCTCCTATATGCGGCTCATTACGGCAAGTGGCGACATGACACACACAGGGGGAGGCCGACTGGGCTGGCCCATTTAACCGCTACGTATGACGTAAAAAATACCAAACTTGTGTAGTGCATGTATGCTCTCGCCTGTTTGCCTCACCACCGGCGGTCACCACCGACGCTCGCAACAAAAGGGGCTTGTGGAGGGGTAGAGCTCCGTTGCGATTGGAGGTAGAAGGAAAGGGGAAAAGAGATTCCAGGAAAGGATAAGGGAGAAAAGAGGGCGGTCGCACACAAGACCCATCGCGTACATGCACTGCGTGCGTGCGGGATAATCGTGGCGAGTGAGCCAGCGTGGCGCGCGAGCCGGCGGAAGGTTCGACTGGCTACAAACATTTCCCTAAAGTTATGTCTTTGCGAATTTCATGCCTTCACCCGCCAACGAAGAGACCTCCTATATGCCGCTCATTACGGCAAGTGGCGACATGACACACACAAGGGAGCCTGACTAGGCTCATTCAACCGCTACGTATGACGTAAAAAATAACAAAACTTGTGCTTTTGAAAGGGATTGAACATGCGACCTCCCGATTCCTGCATGTGTGATGCTGCCATTAGAAACAACGAGCATTAGTGACTAATTTGCAGCACAGTACTTTAAGAATAATTGGAGCGGTAGGTCCAATTTTTTCAAATTTGTGAATAATTTTTAAAACATGAAGAATTTTTGGAAACCGTATTTTTTTTTTGAAATTGCAACTTTTTTGGAAAACAAAATATTTTTTGAAATTGCGGACAAAATTTGAAAACATAATTTTTATAAAGTTCCGAGTGAACATTTTTTTGAATTTGCGAACAATTATTCTAAATATGGATTCGTGTTTTGAATTTAAAACATTAAAAAAAGTCGTTTATTAATTTTCATTTTTTTAAAAAATTAAGCAATATTGAAATTTTCAAAAAACTGTTGGAGATAATTTTCGAATATATTTTGAAAGAGAATAATGCTTGAAAAAATAGGATTTCTAAAACTCATGATTTTTTTGGGAATTAGTGAACAATGTTTGGAAAATTATGAAAAATGTTTGAGTATTGTGAACAATGTTTGGAATAATAGGATTTCTAAAACACACGCACATTTTTTGGAAATTCTTGAACAATGTTTGGAAGACGCATTTTTTAAATGTGTACATTTTTTAAATATGATTTTATTTTAACTTGTGAATACATCTTCATAAAACCTGAAGAGTTTTTTAATTTGGGAACGTAAAAAATGGGGAAAAACAAAAAGGAAATGAAAATAAACTAAAATTAAAAATAAGACAAAGGAAAAAAAATAAAAAGGTAGATAAGAAAACAAAAACGAACAAGCCCGAGCTGAACATTCTAGAAGGTTCCTAAATAAAACCAGCAGATGGAACCTTCTCCAAACCGTCAACCCCCACCTCTGTGTACACTACCTAGTTGGGCTAGCCCGGTAGTTCGCTAACTGTTGTCGATGTGCGTTTGGTTGGCGATGCCGACGCAAAAGAGCGTCGTATAGGAAATCCCGCCAACGAAATCCGGCTGCCGACGCATTTGGCCGGCACGGAATCAGGAGTGACGATCGACAGCGGCACGACAAAGGCAACCGTAGGCAACACGTGAGCGAGAGAGTGAGAGACAATCATCATCCGCATCCCCGTGCGCCGATCTCGGTACGGTACGGCGGTGTATAAAATAGCGTTTCTCGATCGTCTATTCCGATGACCCGTCTAATACCAGATCTCTCTCTCTCTCTCTAAAGAAGTGCAATGGCAGATCTTCAATTTGATACAGTGACACAGTGTAGTAGCAGTACGTGGCGCGCAGGACCTGTCCGCGAAATTGGCCACACCCCGGCGCATTGCGAACACGGACGTGGCTAAAGGGTGCCACCCATGTGCGTTTGTTTTCCCTTCCTTCCCCACGGAATCACATATGGAGTACGTCTGGTGGGTGGGTCCAACCAACAGATAGGCCGGGAATGGCGGATCGAGTATCTCAGGATGAGTCACCGGCGCTAGTAATCCGGCTCGATCTGCGGCGACTCTACCTGCCTCAAAACCGTCGGCGCCGGAACCATAGTCTATTTTCCTTTTTTTGTACAAATAATTAAATACCTAGGCTGCTATATTTGGAAATCACAGGTAGCGTTCGTCGTCGTCGTCGCCTTCTTCTTTGCCGAGGACAAGGGACTGTTTTTAGGGGTGCCTACTGCCTAGACAACACGAATCTTAGCAGCAATCAAGGGTCCGATGATTTGTAACCCTAAAAAGGAAGATCCAATGATTAAAGGTGATACGCCGATCGGAGAGAATAAAGTTACCACTATATATCGCAGGGAAAAAGGAGATCCATGGTTTACGGATGAGTTCGCGGATTCTTTGAGTGATCCGAGGGGCTCCTTTGCATCTGTCAAAACCGTCGGTGCACGGTGCATGCATGATTGTCAGCAAAGTACTACTGGTGCTGTATAAAAATATCATGGAATATGTAGGATCAGGAGCTCGAAACTAGAGCATACCGTTCCTGAAGAAAAGCAAACCAGGGCGTACCATTACTTGCATGTTCTCTCTTAATTAGTACCATGACAGTAAATAACTAACTTGGGCCGTGATGACCATTGGTCAAGGAAAATAACTAATCCCATTTATTTGCAAGCAGTGTACCGGTATCATTAGTCTGTCTGGTCACATTGGGGAGTACTCCCTCTGTAAAGTAATATAAAAGCGTTCAGATCACTAATAGTGATCTAAACGCTCTTATATTAGTTTACGGAGGGAGTAACTAATATTATGCATATGACACTGTTGTATCATACTCCCTCCGTTTCTTTATATAAGGTGTATTTGTTTTTTGATAAATTTCAGAATATAAGGTGCATTTCTTATAATTACTCATAATTCGCTTGTTAGCCCTCAAAAAAGGAAAACATCGCTCTTTTGTTTGTTTGTATCTCTCCTTGTAGCAAAAGAAGGAAATTATCTCTCTGTCGATTGCATGTATCTCTTACTTTGTTGGAGTAACTGATTTACTTGCCGCTAACCAACAAATTTGCTAAGGGTAATTTCGTCCTAACATGTCTATAATTATGTGCTTTGGTCACCGTGCCGAAATAATACACCTTACATAAAGGAACGAATGGAGTACTATCTTCTGGTGTGTGTGTATAGGGCTGCAAGAAAAGCTCGAGGCTCGTGAGCCGCTCGAGATCGACTCGTTTTTTGACTCGACTCGAAAAGAAACGAGTTAAGTTTGAACACTTTATGTAGCTCGACCGAGAAACGAGCCGATCTTGAGCCAATGTTGGCTCGCTCGATTTTAACTCGATAGCTCGATAGAATATCATTATGTTAAATAATCATGCCTTATATTAAATGGAAATACGATAATTTATTACCATCTATGTTGTCCATAATTTTTCTCCATTTTATTTACCAACGAACATGGAAACTTAACTAAGTGCAGAGAAGATTTAGGCCTCATTATGGCACGTGGTCGACTATGTGTTAAATAACCTATATTTTTGGCAAAGTTTCCGGCATATTCACCTTAATTTTTTAGTTTTTCATCCATAGATTCATATTTACCATCTCATTTAGCTCGAAACTAGCTCGAGATCGACTCGAGATCGTTACAAGCCGAGCACGAGTCATGTTCTACAGCTCGATCATGAGCTTCACTCAGTTTGAGCTTGCTCGAATTTTCATATGAGTTGAGCTGAGCCAACTCCAATTCGCTCGAGCTCGACTCGTTTGCAGCCCTATGTGTGTATCACATGTCAGTATTTTACATGACCTTTTTCTTACGATCCATAGTAGTATTCAAATGATATGATACGGTATCATGATATGATACTTGTATCATCTCTTTTCTCATTTAATATTACGTCATGTTAGTAATATGCATAGTTGGCATTGCATGAGACTCTCATAGCTACCATTTCTGATTTCTCTATTTCACCCGAGTAATGGTTGAAAACCGGGCAAGCGCGAGAGTTTGCATCATAACCTAGCAAGTGTCCCTCATGAGATTCAGGGGCAAACTTGTATTGGAAATGTTTGCCATAGATATAACATTTGGACCCAAAAATTCTAAAGTAACTGATTTGGGATTTTTACCCGTGAGTGTTTTCTTAAGCAATTTGTGAAGGTAAATACAGCTAATGACATGACATGTTGTATTTGCCACTTCATCCCAAAAAGACATTGGAGTCTTGTACTTATCGAGCAATGTTCTCATCATTTTGATCAAGATATGATTTCTTGCTTCCAACCACTCCATTTTGTTGAGGAGTATATGCATCAAAGAATTCACAGATAATTCACTCTTCATCAAGAAAATCTTCGATAGTAATATTCTTGGATTCCATCCCATTGCCACTCCAAATCTTTTTAATCTTCACATCAATTTGATTTCGCGCCTTTCTTGCAAATCTCTTGAAGATATTCTGAAGAGCCATAACTCTGAAAAAATTTAAAAAATTATGGCGGTTCAGAAACTTTGGGGACAAGCTTGCGGTAAAAGGAGAGCTCCAGAAGGTTCGTGGAGCCTGTAGGCATGACTAGGGGCGCCTAGGTATCCTGAGCGTCTCCACATGTGGGACCTAGACCCCGTGGGTGTCTCCCGGTGCAAATATCTGAAATCTAATTTCTCTGAATTTTTCTGGGTGCTAAAATAATTATTTCCCTTAAATATGAAAACACCAAAAAACATGAAACGACACTGGGCACGTCATTAATATGTTAGTTCGATAAAAATGATAAAATCTATGCACAAAGCATGTATAAATGATAAGGTAATCGCATGAAACATATAAAATATAGATACATTGAAAACATATCATATGGCATTGACACAAGGATGTCATCGAGGCAAAGTGTGTGAAATTCTTTCAACTTATCCAAGAATTTGTCCACTTCATAATTCAATTGCTCACTGCAAAAGCAAAGAAAGAACATAGTCATCAATACCACATCGCCATCAATCTTTTGAGCAATTGAAAAACAAACAGGAAACTGAAAGAGCATGGTGCCCCCATGTTTGGTTTTGGTAATCGATGACAATCCCTATGGACTAATGGTTGATTTGAGTTATACTTTAAGGTTTGTCCATAGGCTTTGCTTCAAGACCAGATGTTGGTTTCAAGGTTACAAGAAGGTGATCATGTGTTGACCAAGGTGCTATTCAAGGTGTTATCCAAAGATTGGTCATGGAGAGTTGAGCCTATTGCAAGCATGTCTTGAAGAAGAAGATTGTGTGAACATTAATGTTACCTTCAAAGACATCATCTTAACGAAGAGAGTAGGAAATATAAAAGGTTGATCAAGACCAAAGTGCTAATAGTGGATTCAAGTTGATCAACACACGAAGCATAAAATGTCTACCAAGTGGGGTCATGTGATCTCACGGCACGGTAAGGACTGTTCATTACGCTTTGTGAACTAACCCATGATCTATGTGTTTGGTGTTTCTATGCGGGTTAGGTATCTTTCAATGGGCTTGCATCAAAAGAAAGATTTCATATAGCCCAAGAGAGGATGGCATCAAGTGGTGATTGTCATCAAGGTTGCGGTGTGCAAGTTCAAGATGAGCATCACGAAGAGATCATATGCTTGAAGCTTGCTAACCATTTGGTGATAATGGTCTTGTGAAGATGTGCATAAGAATGGCTCTCCCATAGTGGAGTATGGGGGAGCATATTACGAGTCTTCACCAAGCCTGTGCTAAAAAGAAAGGCGTTCCATCTTGAGGCGGGTATGATCATCATCACCTAGCTCAAGTGGACTCTGCGCAAGGCAAAGGTTTGACCTTGATAGGTTTTCTATTTTACTGGTCTCATGGTGTAAGTTGGGAGAGCAGGTTAGGATTGATTGTCAAACTATCAAGGAGGGCTCTCGAGTGAGTAGCTTGATTGTATCATTCGTAGAGAGCTCAAAGCATTGCATCCTTGGCACCATATTTATTGGTTCTTATATGTTTTTTCTCCATCTAAGGTTTTAGAGTTGGTTGTCTTCCGGTCAAACTCAAGTTCATCAAAAATGGAGTTCGTATGCATCATCTTTGCGCTCTCGGTGTTGGTGATTTTGCAATTTCATTGGGAAGGTTATCTTCCTTGTCCTATTGGCATCTTCTCCATTTCTAGTTCTTAATATATCCAACAAGCTTGAGTTTGTTGATTTCGGAGTTTGTTTGCACAAGTTATGATAGTTTTGGTCTTACTTATTTCTCTTGTTGTGTTTTGACCTTCCTAATGGTAATTGGCGGTAGTACCGCTAGCTACCACAGTAGTACAGCTTGTGCGGTACTTCCATTGGTGTGTCGTGGTTACTACCGAGAGGGTCTCTGTTACCCTTCAGGGATCCACGGTAGTACCGCTTGCCCCTAGTGGTAGTACCGCTTGTGCGGTACTTCCCTGGAGTACCACACGCACTATCGTTGAAGTCTCTCTAACCCACCGGCTAATTCATGGTAGTACCGCTTATCTAAGGTGGTAGTACCGCTCCGGCGGTACTACTGTGCCAGTTCCACGCCCTCAGTGGGTCTTGATGACTACCCTATACTTAGCGATAGTATTGCTCCCCCGAGCAGTAGTACCGCTTAAGGCAGTTCCAGAACATAGTTGGATTTCTCTTCCCACTATATAAGGGGTCTTCTTCCCCATTGCCTCGAACGACTTTAAGCAAGCTTTCGATACGTCTCCATCGTATCTACTTTTCCAAATTCTTTTGCCCTTGTTTTGGACTCTAATTTGCATGATTTGAATGGAACTAACCCGGACTGACGCTGTTTTCAGCAGAATTGCCGTGGTGTTATTTTTGTGTAGAAATAAAAGTTCTCGGAATGACCTGAAACTTCACGGAGATTATTTTTGGAATAAATAAAAAACACTAGCGAAAGAATAAAACCGAATGGGACCCACACCCTGTCCACAAGGGTGGAGGGCGCGCCCACCCCCCGGGGTGCGCCCTTTGGTCTTGTGGGTCCCACAGACCTCCACCGACCTCAAATCCAACTCCACATATTCATGTTCGGGGAGAAAAAAACGGAGAGATGGATTCATCGCGTTTTATGATACGGAGCCGCCACCACCTCATGTTCTTCCTCGGGAGGGCAGATCTGGAGTCCGTTTTGGGCTCCGGAGAAGGGAAATCGTTGCCATCGTCATCATCTACTATCCTCCATCACCAATTTCATGATGCTCACCGCCGTGCGTGAGTAATCCCATCGTAGGCTTGCTGGACGGTGATGGGTTGATGAGATCTACCATGTAATCGAGTTAGTTTTGTTAGGGTTTGATCCCTAGTATCCACTATGTTCTAAGATTGATGTTGCTATGCTTAATGCTTGTCACTAGGTCCCGAGTGCCATGATTTCAGATCTGAACCTATTATGTTTTCAAGAATATATTTGTGTTCTTGATCCTATCTTGAAAGTTATAGTCACCTACTATGTGTTATGATCCGTCAACTCTGAAGTGACAATAGTCGGGACACTTCCCGGTGATGACCGTAGTTTGAGGAGTTCATGTATTCACTAAGTGCTAATGCTTTGGTCCGGTACTCTATTAAAAGGAGGCCTTAATATCCCTTAGTTTCCAATAGGACCCCGCTGCCACAAAGGGTAGGACAAAAGATGTCATGTAAGTTCTTTTCCATAAGCACGTATGACTATATTCGGAATACATGCCTACATTATATTGATGAATTGGAGCTAGTTCTGTGTCACCCTATGTTATAACTGTTGCATGATGAATGCCATCCGACATAATTATCCATCATTGATGCATGGCCTACGAGCTTGTTTCATATTTATCTTTGCCTCGTTACTTTTCCTTTGCCATTGTTACAATTGCTACAAAACTGCTAGTGTTACTTTTGCCACCATTACCGCTACTTCCATACTACTTTGCTACTAAATACTTTGCTGCAGATATTAAGTCTTTCAGGTGTGGTTGAATTGACAACTCAGCTGCTAATACTTGAGAATATTCTTTGGCTCCCCCTGTGTCGAATCAATAAATTTCGGTTGAATAGTCTATCCTCGAAAACTATTGCGATCCCCTATACTTGTGGGTTATCAAGACCTTTTTCCGGCGCCATTACCAGGGAGCATAGTTCTATTCTCTGAGTCACTTGGGATTTATATCTGTTGATCACTATGAGGAATTTGAAAGATCAAAGAACCAAGATTTTTCCCTCAACTACGAGGGGAGGTAAGGAACTGCCATCTAGCTCTACACTTGATTCACCTTCTATTTTGAGTAAACTTGCGACACCTACACCTGCTATTGATTCCGATATGTCGCATGTTATTGATGATGCCACTTCTGCTATGCATGATGCTTATGATGAAACTACTTCTGTGCTTGCTAATATTGTGCCACTTGGTGAATTTGTAGATGAACAACTTGCTAGGGTTAGAGAGAATGAAATTACTAAAACTGATGATATTATTGAAACAAAAGATTATGATTCTCCCCCTAGATATGAATTGCCTGTTGTACCTGAGGGTTATATTATGGATGAGGAAACTGCTAGAGACTTTCTTGCTTGTAATGATAGATATGATCTTAAGAAACTGTTAGCTAAGCTGAAAGAAAAGTCTTTGAATGTTAGAATGCAATATGACCCTATGTTTGCTACTTCACCTATCTTTGTTACTAATAAGGATTATGAATTCTCAGTCGATCTTGAGTTAATTAATTTGGTTGAATCTAATCCTTTCTATGGTTATGAATCTGAAACTGTTGTGGCACATCTTACTAAATTGAATGATATAGCCACCCTATTTGCTCATGAGGAAAAAATTCGCTATTACTATATTCTTAAGTTGTTTCCTTTCTCATTAAAGGGTGATGCTAAGTTATGGTTTAATTCTCTTGCTTCTAGTTGTGTGCGTAGTCCCCAGGATATGATTTAGTACTTCTCTGAAAAATATTTCCTTGCTCATAAGAAACAAGCTGCCCTAAGGGAAATATTTAACTTTGTGCAAATTGAAGAAGAGAGTCTCCCACAAGCTTGGGGGAGGCTTCTCCAATTACTTAATGATTTTCCTGATCATCCTCTCAAGAAAAATGAAATACTTGATATCTTTTATAATTGACTAATCGATGCTTCTAGAGACCACCTGGATAGTTGTGATGGTTGTGTTTTCAGGGAAAGAACTGTTGAGCAAGCTGAATTGCTATTGAATAATATATTGAGTAATGATAATGATTGGACACTTCCTGAACCAACTCCTAAGCCAACTCCAAAGAAAAGGGGTATTCTATTTCTCAGTCCTGAAGATATGCAAGAGGCAAGGAAATCTATGAAAGAAAAAGGTATTAAAGCTGAAGATGTTAAGAATTTACCGCCTACCAAAGAAATACATGGTCTTGATAACCTGACATAGGTAGTAGAGGTAAAATCTCTCTATAGATTTGATGAAGGTGATATTTCTCATAATAAGTCTGCTAGTCAATGCTTGGATGAGTTTGATAATTTTATTGTTAAACAAGAAAACTTTAATGCTTATGTTAGTAGACAATTGAAACATAATGCTTACATGCTTGACCACTTGGGTGATTATATGAGTAGAACTTTTAATGATCTTAAGCTTATTAGTAAACATGCTTCCATGGTTACAACTCAAGTAGAACAAGTACTTAAGGCACAGGATGATTTGCTTAATGAGTTGAATAGTAAGAATAATGATAATGCTGTTGGGGTTATGACTAGAGGTGGTAAAATGACCCAAGAACCTTTGTATCCTGAGGATCATCCTAAGAGAGTTGAGCAAGATTCTCAGAGAATTAATACTAATGCACCTAGTCCTAGTAATAAAAAGAAAAATAAAACTGATAGGACTTTGCATGCTTCTAGTGAACCTATTATAGATACACCTGAGAATCCAAATGATATTTCTATTTCTGATGCTGAGACACAATCTGGTGATGAACATGAACCTAGAGATAATGTTAATAATGATGTTCATATTGATGCTCAACCTAGTAATGATAATGATGCAGAGATTGAGCCTGCCATTGATCTTGATAACCCACAATCAAAGAATCAACGTTATGATAAGAGAGACTTCGTTGCTAGGAAGCATGGTAAAGAAACAGAACCATGGGTTCAGAAACCCATGCCCTTTCCTCCTAAACCATCCAAGAAAAATGATGATGAGGATTTTGAGAGCTTTGTTGAAATAATTATACCTATCTTTTTGCGTATGCGTTTGACTGATATGCTAAAAATGTCTCCTTATGCTAAGTATATGAAAGATATTGTTACAAATAAAAGAAAGATACCGGAAGCTGAAATTTCCACCATGCTTGCTAATTATACTTTTAAGGGTGGAATACCAAAGAAGCTTGGAGATCCAGGAGTACCAACTATACCATGCTCCATTAAAAGAAACTATGTTAAAACTGCTTTATGTGATCTTGGAGCCGGTGTAAGTGTTATGCCTTTTTCTTTGTATCGTAGACTTGAATTGAATAAGTTGACACCTACTGAAATTTCTTTGCAAATGGCTGATAAATCAACTGTTATACCCATCGGTATTTGTGAGGATGTGCCTGTCGTGGTTGCAAACGTTACTATCTTGACAGACTTTGTTATTCTTGATATTCCCGAGGACGACAGTATGTCGATTATCCTTGGTAGACCCTTTTTGAATGCTGCAGGGGTTGTATTGATTGCAACAAAGGCAATGTCACTTTTCATGTTAATGGTAATGAGTATACAGTACACTTCCTGAAGAAACAACCTCAAGTCCATAGTATCAATTCTATTGGATAATTTTCAACTATTACTATTGGAGGTTTTGAATTTCCTCTTCCTACCATCAAAAAGAAATATGATATTCTTATTGTTGGGGCCATGCATATCCCCGTTGAGGTAACCCAGTGTTATTCGAAAATTTTCCGGTTTAAGGTCATTCGAAAGAAGTTTGTTAATAAAACTTGATCAACCTTGTTAATGGATTCCTTTTGATGAGCATGAGATGGATGAATTTAGAAAGCACAACTCTCTGTACCTATCTTTTACTTTATGTTATTTAGATTAAATAAAGCAAACATAGTATTTTCTGTCCGTTTTCTGAATTATCCGTGCAATAAAAAATGTCCCGAAAATAAAAGTTCTCCAAATGCCCTGAAAATTTAGTATGACTTTTTATAGAATATTTGAGAATTTCTGGCACTGAGAACACACCAGGGGGCTTCACCAGTGGGGCACAAGGGTGGAGGGTGCGCCCTACCCCCTGGGCGCACCCCCCTGTCTTGTGGGCCCCATGTGGGTCCCCTCCACTTATTCCAGCACCCATCCACTTCGTCTTCCTCCAGAAAAAAATCATCCCATAGCTCAAACCTGTGTTCATGCTCATTTTGCTGCCATTTTCGATCTCCTTGCTCAAAGCTCTATTCGCAAAACTGCTTTGGGGGATTATTCTTCGGTATGTGACTCCTCCAATGGTCCAGTTAGTTTTAGTTCGCTTTATTTATTGCGAAAAATTTCTATTGTGGTGACCTTATTCTTGAGCTTGCATGTCAAATTTATATGGTCCAAAGTAGTTTTGATGCATGATATAGCCTCTAGGCACTTGTAGGAGTAGTTGCTATCAATTTTGTTGAGTTTGGTTCACTTTTATTTTGAGTCACTAAAAATTTCAGAAATTTTCCAAAGGAAGAAAAATGTCTAGGAAAATGTACCAAGGTGGTTCTTTGAGGAAGCAAGCACCTAGGCTTGCGATACATGAGCCAGACCTTGAACCACCAAGGGAAGCTCAAGTGCGGCCTTGTGAACGGCCGTCGGATGAATTCATGGTTCATGCAGGTTTCAAGGATGAGTTTGATGCATACATACAAAATGTCGGCCTTGAGGACTTCATGTCAGACAAGTGCCGACAATACTATTACCTCACCGATTCCTTTGTTCGAAGGTCTGAATTTTCATCTAAGCACAATATTCATACTGTACTGTTTGATCTCTATGATAAATCTTATACCATGGACTTAGAAGATTTTAGTGATGCATGCAAAATTCCACAATGGGGTATTCTTAGTGAGCCTCGCAAATTTGAATACAATGAGTTCCTTGCTAGCATCACCGTGGGAGAAACTAGAAATATCACACAAGCCACCATAGGGAGTATTCACTTTCCTGCCATACATTATTTTGCTCTCTTCATAGGTAGATGCATTAATGGTTGATACGTCTCCGTCATATCTATAATTTTTGATTGTTCCATGCCAATATTCTACAAGTTTTACATACCTTTGGCAACTTTTTATACTATTTTTGGGACTAACATATTGATCCAGTGCCCAGTGCCAGTTCCTGTTTGTTGCATGCTTTCTATTTCGTAGAAAATCCATATCAAACGGAGTCCAAACGGGATAAAAACTGACAGAGATTTTTTTTGGAATATATGTGATTTTTGGGAAGAAGAATCAACGCGAGACGATGCCCGAGGGGCCAAGAGGCAGGGGCGCCCCCTGACCCTTGTGGCCACCTCGTAAGGCGGTTGGTGCCCTTCTTTAGCCGCAAGAAAGCCAATATCCGGATAAAAATCGTGTTCAAATTTCATCCCAATCGGAGTTACGGATCTCCGGGAATATAAAAAACGGTGAAAGGGCAGAATCAGGGAACGCAGAAACAGAGAGAGACAGAGAGACAAATCCAATCTCGGAGGGGCTCTCGCCCCTCCGCCGCCCTGGAGGCCATGGAGCAGAGGGGAAACCCTTCTCCCATCTAGGGAGAAGGTCAAGGAAGAAGAAGAAGGGGGTCCCTCTCCCCCTCTCTCCCGATGGCACCGGAACGCCGCCGGGGCCATCATCGTGTGACGGCGATCTACACCAACACCTCCGTCATCTTCACCAACATCTTCATCACCTTCCCTGATCTATCTATAGCGGTCCACTCTCCCGCAACCCGCTATACCCTCTACTTGAACATGGTGCTTTATGCTTCATATTATTATCCAATGATGTGTTGCCATCCTATGATGTCTGAGTAGATTTTCGTTGTCCTATCAGTAATTGGTGAATTGCTATGATTGGTTTAATTTGCTTGTGGTTATGTTGCTGTCATTTGGTGCCCATCATATGAGCACGCGCGTGGATCACACCATAGGGTTATTTGTATGTTGATAAGACTATGTATTGGAGGGCAAGAGTGACAGAAGCTTCAACCTTGCATAGAAATTGATGCATACGGGATTGAAGGGGGACCAATATATCTTAATGCTATGGTTGGGTTTTACCTTAATGAACGTTAGTAGTTGCGGATGCTTGCCAATAGTTCCAATCATAAGTGCATAGAATTCCAAGTCAGGGATGACATGCTAGCAGTGGCCTCTCCCACATAAAACTTGCTATCGGTCTAGTAAAGTAGTCAATTGCTTAGGGACAATTTCGCAACTCCTACCACCACTTTTCCACACTCGCTATACTAACTTTATTTTGTCTTTATCTAAATAGCCCCTAGTTTTTATTTACGCGCTCTTTATTATCTTGCAAACCTATCCAACAACACCTACAAAGTACTTCTAGCTTCATACTTGTTCTAGGTAAAGCGAATGTTAAGCGTGCGTAGAGTTCTATCGGTGGTCGATAGAACTTGAGGGAATATTTGTTCTACCTTTAGCTCCTCGTTGGGTTCGACACTCTTACTTATCGAAAAAGGCTACAATTGATCCCCTATACTTGTGGGTTATCAAGACCTTTTTTCTGGCACCGTTGCCGGGGAGTTATAGCGTGGGGTGAATATTCTCGTGTGTGCTTATTTGCTTTATCACTAAGTAGTTTTTATTTTGTGCACTTGTTTTCTATCTTTAGTTATGGGTAGTAAATGCAAAATACCAAAAAATTTAGTTGTACCTACTATAGCAATGGTTGAAGAACCACTCAAAATCTATCACACTCCTGAAGCTTTTTACTTGGATCATCTTCGATCCCTTTGTGCTCGTGCTGAAACCCCAACTAGCTTAGTTGAGGGCAAATCTTTAGATGAGCATGCTTGTTATGTGCGACACCGCTCTCAAAAAGGGAAACTTTTACTGGATCAAATTCATCGTTTGCAATGCTATGCTTGGAATTTATGTGAAATATATGATGTTTCTTGTTGTTCTGAAAACCCTAAGAAACACCTTCCTCACCAATGTGAGTTTAGTGATAATGGAATCGTATCTTCATATGCTAAGGGTATTTATAATTACTATGATGTTCAACAAATTTAAGAATTTGTTGCTTTTAAGGGTGCTTATGAAATTGCTGCTTTGATTGAAAAGTATGATGCTACTCTTTACAAATCTAATTTTTTTGCCATACTTAAATATTGTTATGATAATTATGATTCTAATGCCTATGTTAAACCATATATTGAGGACTCCTCCGCTGTCCAAGAAGAGACTAATATTTTGCAGGAGTCTATGGAAGAAGGAATTGATGAAACTATGGGCTCATTGGATGAAAAAGATGACGATGAGAGCGAAGAACAAAATGAGGAAGAACGGATTAGCTACCCGTGCCCACCTTCTAATGAGAGTAACCCTCCAACTCATACATTATTTAACTTCCCTTCGAATTTACCAAAGGATGAATGCTATGATGATTGTTATGATCCCGTTGATTCTTTTGAAATATCCCTTTTTGACGAACTTGATGCTTGCTATTCTTGTGGCCAAGATGCCAATAAGAATTATGCTTATGGAGATGAACTTGCTATAGTTCCTTATGTTAAACATGAAATTTTTGCTATTGCACCCACACATGATAGTCCTATTATCTTTTTGAATTCTCCCGACTACACTATATCGGAGAAGTTTGCCTTTATTAAGGATTATATTGATGGGTTGCGTTTTACTACTACACATGATAATTTTGATGAATATGATATGCATGCGCCTGCTGCTCCTACTTGTAATTATTATGAGAGAGGAACTACATCTCCGCCTCTCCATGTTTCCAATATGATAAAATTGCAAGAAACTGTTTATACTATGCATTGGCCTTTACTATATGTGCATGAATTGTTCTTTTATGACATGCCGATGCATAGGAAGAGAGTTAGACTTCGTTGTTGCATGATATATGTTACTTTGTGCTCACTACTAAATCACAAATCATTGTTAATTAAAATTGGCTTTGATATACCTTGGGATCCGGGCGGATCCATTACTGGAGCACTATTTGCCAAGCTTAATGGCTTTAAAGAAAGCGCTGCCAGGGAGACAATCCAGAAGTTTTATAAAGTCATTTATTTCTGTTGTGTGCTTTTATAAAGTTTAAAAATAAAAATAATGTGCCAAGATTTGCCTTTAGGATGTTTACATTGCTTGTTGGTTTGTGCGGTGCAAAACAGAAACTTTGGCTGTAGTGCGCGATTTTACATATTTTACTGGAACGTCAAACGGTTCTGAAACTTTTTGCACTGTCTTTCTATACAAATTTTTTATTTTTCCTATTTTTTTCAGAATTTTTGGAGTACCAGAAGTATGGTGAATGTTCAGATTACTACAGACTGTCCTGTTTAAGACAGATTCTGTTTTTGATGCATAGTTTGCTTGTTTTGATGAAACTGTCGATTCCTACCAGTGGATTAAGCCATGGAAAAGTTATATTACAGTAGCTACAATGAAAAAAAAATTGAATTGGTTTTCAACAGTACTTAGAGTAGTGATTTGCTTTATTATACTAACGGATCTTACCGAACTTTCTGTTGAATTTTGTGTGGATGAAGTGTTCGAGGATCGAGGAGGTCTCGATATGAGGAAAAGGAGGAGAGGCAAGAGCTCAAGCTTGGGGATGCCCAAGGCACCCCAAGTAAATATTCAAGGAGACTCCAGCGTCTAAGCTTGGGGATGCCCTGGAAGGCATCCCATCTTTCTTCAACAAGTATCGATATGTTTTCGGATTCGTTTCGTTCATGTGATATGTGCAAATCTTGGAGCGTCTTTTGCATTTAGTTTTCACTTTTCTTTGATGCACCATGCTGGTATGAGATAGTCCATGGTTGATTTATAGAATGCTCATTGCACTTCACTTAAAACTTTTGAGTATGGCTTTATAGAATGCTTCATGTGCTTCACTTATATCATTTGAAGTTTGGATTGCCTGTTCCTCTTCACATAGAAAACCGCCATTTGTAGAATGCTCTTTTGCTTCACTTATATTTGTTAGAGCGTGGGAATATCTTTTGTAGAAAGAATTAAACTCTCTTGCTTCACTTATATCTATTTAGAGAGATGACAGGAATTGGTCATTCACATGGTTAGTCATAAATCCTACATAGAACTTGTAGATCACTGAATATGATATGTTTGATTCCTTGCAATAGTTTTGCAATATAAAGGTGGTGATATTAGAGTCGTGCTAGTTGAGTAATTGTGAAATTGAGAAATACTTGTGTTGATGTTTGCAAGTCCCGTAGCATGCACGTATGGTAACCGTTGTGTGACAAATTTGAAGCATGAGGTGTTCTTTGATTGCCTTCCTTATGAGTGGCGGTCGGGGATGAGAGATTGTCTTTTCCTACCAATCTATCCCCCTAGGAGCATGCGCGTAGTGCTTAGTTTTGATGACTTGTAGATTTTTGCAATAAATATGTGAGTTCTTTATGACTAATGTTGAGTCCATGGATTATACGCACTCTCACCCTTCCATCATTGCTAGCCTCTTCGGTACCGTGCATTGCCCGTTCTCACCTCGAGAGTCGGTGCAAACTTCGCCGGTGCATCCAAACCCCGTGATATGATACGCTCTATCACACATAAGCCTCCTTATATCTTCCTCAAAACAGCCACCATACCTACCTATCATGGCATTTCCATAGCCATTCCGAGATATATTGCCATGCAACTTCCATCATCTTCATATACATGACTTGAGCATCATTGTCATATTGCTTTGCATGATCGTAAGATAGCTAGCATGATATTTTCATGGCTTGTCCGTTTTTTGATATCTTTGCTACGCTAGATCATTGCACATCCCGGTACACCGCTGGAGGCATTCAGATAGAGTCATATTTTTGTTCTAGTATTGAGTTGTAATATTGAGTTGTAAGTAAATAAAAGTGTGATGATCATCATTATTAGAGCATTGCCCCAGTGAGGAAAGGATGATGGAGACTATGATTCCCCCAGAAGTCGGGATGAGACTCCGGACTTTACAAAAAAATAAAAGAGGCCAAAGAAGCCCAAATAAAAAAAAGAGGCCAAAGAAGCCTAAAAAAGAGAAAAAAAAAATAAATAAAAATGAGAGAAAAGAGAGAAGGGACAATGTTACTATCCTTTTACCACACTTGTGCTTCAGAGTAGCACCATGTTCTTCATATAGAGAGTCTCTTGAGTTATCACTTCCATATACTAGTGGGAATTTTCATTATAGAACTTGGCTTGTGTATTCCAACGATGGGCTTCCTCAAATGCCCTAGGTCTTCATGAGCAAGCAAGTTGGATGCACACCCACTTAGTTTTAGTTTGAGCTTTCATACACTTATAGCTCTAGTGCATCTGTTGCATGGCAATCCCTACTCCTCACATTGACATCAATTGATGGGCATCTCCATAGCCCGTTGATTAGCCGCGTCGATGTGAGACTTTCTCCCTTTTTTGTCTTCTCCACACAACCTCCATCATCATATTCTATTCCACCTATAGTGCTATGTCCATGGCTCACACTCATATATTGCGTGAAGGTTGAAAAAGTTTGAAAATACTAAAGTATGAAACAATTGCTTGGCTTGTCATCGAGGTTGTGCATGATGGGAGCATTTTGTGTGATGAACATGAAGCATAGCCAAACTATATGATTTTGTAGGGATGAGCTTTCTTCGGCTATGTTATTTTGAGAAGACATAATTGCTTGGTTGGTATGCTTGAAGTATTATGGTCTTAATGTCAAATGATAGACTATTGCTTTGAATCAGTCGTGTCTTAATATTCATGCCATGATTAGATTACATGATCAAGATTATGCTAGGTAGCATTCCACATCAAAAATTATATTTTTTATCATTTACCTACTCGAGGACGAGCATGAATTAAGCTTGGGGATGCTGATACATCTCCGTCGTATCTATAATTTTTGATTGTTCCATGCCAATATTCTACAAGTTTTACATACTTTTGGCAAATTTTTATACTATTTTTGGGACTAACATATTGATCCAGTGCCCAGTGCCAGTTCCTGTTTGTTGCATGTTTTTTTGTTTCGCAGAAAATCCATATCGAACGGAGTCCAAACGGGATAAAAACTGACGGAGATTTTTTTGGAATATATGTGATTTTTGGGAAGAAGAATCAACGCGAGACGATGCCCGAGGGGGCCAAGAGACAGGGGGGCGCACCCCAGGAGGTGGGCGCGCCCCTGACCCTCGTGGCCACCCCGTAAGTTGGTTGGTGCCGTTCTTTCGCCGCAAGAAAGCCAATATCCGGATAAAAATCGTGTTCAAATTTCAGCCCAATCGGAGTTACGGATCTCCAGGAATATAAGAAACGGTGAAAGGGCAGAATCAGGGAACGCAGAAACAGAGAGAGATAGAGAGACAAATCCAATCTCAGAGGGGCGAGAGCCCCTCCGCCGCCATGGAGGCCATGGACCAGAGGGGAAACCCTTCTCCCATCTAGGGAGAAGGTTGAGGAAGAAGAAGAAGGGGGCCCTCTCCCCCTCTCTCCCGGTGGCGCCGGAACGCCGCCGGGGCCATCATCGTGTGACGGCGATCTACACCAACACCTCTGTCATCTTCACCAACATCTTCATCACCTTCCCCCATCTATCTACAACGTTCCACTCTCCCGCAACCCGCTGTACCCTCTACTTGAACATGGTGCTTTATGCTTTATCCAATGATGTGTTGCCATCCTATGATGTCTGAGTAGATTTTCGTTGTCCTATCGGTAATTGGTGAATTGCTATGATTGGTTTAATTTGCTTGTGGTTATGTTGCTGTCCTTTGGTGCCCATCACATGAGCGCGCACGTGGATCACACCACAGGGTTAGTTGTATGTTGATAAGACTATGTATTCGAGGGCAAGAGTGACAGAAGCTTCAACCTAGCATAGAAATTGACGCATACGGGATTGAAGGGGGACTAATATATCTTAATGCTATGGTTCGGTTTTACCTTAATGAACGTTAGTAGTTGCGGATGGTTGCTAATAGTTCCAATCATAAGTGCATAGAATTCCAAGTCAGGGATGACATGCTAGCAGTGGTCTCTCCCACATAAAACTTGTTATCGGTCTAGTAAAGTAGTCAATTGCTTAGGGACAATTTCGCAACTCCTACCACCACTTTTCCACACTCGCTATACTAACTTTATTGTGTATTTATCTAAACAGCCCCTAGTTTTTATTTACGCGCTCTTTATTATCTTGCAAACCTATCCAACAACACCTACAAAGTACTTCTAGCTTCATACTTGTTCTAGGTAAAGCGAACGTTAAGCGTGCGTAGAGTTGTATCGGTGGTCGATAGAACTTGAGGGAATATTTGTTCTACCTTTAGCTCCTTGTTGGGTTCGACACTCTTACTTATCGAAAGAGGCTACAATTGATCCCCTATACTTGTGGGTTATCAATGGTAAGCATGAGCATTGCTACCTTTGCGTTCCAAATCTGTGTCCTTAAGTGTGCGGTGTTAGGTGATAAGCGATATAACTTGGGGGCTATTATTGCGAGGAGGTTACATCTTAATGCTAAAGATGGAGATTTATTTGGGGGGATTTATGCAACTCGTTTAGCTAATTATCTTGGTGTACCCATAAGAGGGAATGGCATTGAGTTGCCACCCGCTTTTCTAGATTATAATGCTATGGTACGCTACCAGCTTCTTGAGAGGAACAAACAGTCCCTCCAGTACTGACTAATCTTTGGCAGATGACGTGCTGTACATATTACCCTTCCTGCTCCTGCCTTCTTTAACTTTCAGGTAAATGGGAGATATTTTATATCTAGAGAGGAGGCAAACGAGTATGAGAGAACAGAGGAGGCTGCTCGCCTCCAGGAAGCAGCTCGCCAAGCGGTAGCTGTCGCAGCACAGTACAACCCCAACTATGATTTCGGATATCACCCGGGCCAGTGGTGGCCTTAGACCAACTTAGGCCAAACGCCTAAGTTTGGGGGAGTACGTATTTCTCACCAACGTTACATTCATGTTCACACACTCATTCTAGTTGTCGGTGTTCATACTTTTCCATTGTATTATCCATTCTGGTTTAATTTCTTTTCTCGCTTTCTTCTTGTGTGTTTGTTAAACCTTAAGAAAAAAAGCAAAAAAATTAGTTGTAGTTTAGTTTACTTTCCATGTTTACTTAGTAGTAGTATTAAAAGAAAACTCCAAAAACATTTTAGTGTGTTTCTTTGAAATTCTTTTCTTTTCTTTGGGGGTCAAGAGGAGAAGACCACGATGAAAATGTTGAGTGGCTCTCGTATGCATTATTGTTGATCTAACAAAGAGCCCGTATTACCTTGTCTTCTCCTTTGAATAAATGTTTGCAAATTCCAGCTTAGTCCAACGCACGTGCACTATTATTATTATTCACACCATTCTGTCGTGCAAGTGAAAGGCAATAATGACGATATATGATGAAATGATTGAGATGAGGAAAAGCTGGTATGAACTCGACCTATCTTGTTTTTGTAAATATGATTAGTTCATCATTCTTGGTTCAGCCCATTATGAATGAAACATGTTTGCAATGACAATTAGAGATTATAGTTATTCATGCCATGCTTAATTAGCTAGGATTTTATAATGGTTTACCTTGCATGCCAACATGCTTTTAAAATGGTTGTGATGTAGTATGATAGGATGGTATCCTCCTTTGAATGATTCGAGTGGCTTGACTTGGCACATGTTCACACATGTAGTTGTAACAAAATCAACATAGCCTCCACGATATTTATGTTCATGGTGATTTATATCCTGCTCATGCTTGCATTCAATGTTGGTTAATCTCAATGCATGTTTATGACTGTTGTCGCTCTCTAGTTGGTCGCTCCCCAGTCTTTTTCTAGCATTCACTATACTAAGCGGGAATACTGCTTGTGCATCTACTTCCATAAACCCAAACCTGTTCCATATGAGTCCACCATACCTACCTATATGCAGTATTTACCCGCCGTTCCAAGTAAATTTGCATGTGCCAAACTCTAAACCTTCAAATAATAATCTGTTTTGTATGCCCGAATCGCTCATGTGGCGACTGGGGGCTGTTAGTATCTTCCATACTAGGTGAGTTATTCTCACGATGAGTGGACTCCACTCATCATTCACGAGAAAATGGCTGGTAACCGGCCGGATGCCCAGTCCCATGATCAAATCAAATCAAAATATAATTGCAAACAAAACTCCCCCAGGACTGTTGTTAGTTGGACGGTACCCATTGTTTCGGACCAGCCGTGGAGTGTGCTCGTTGGTGGCGGGGGAGTATAAACTTTACCATTCTGTTTGGGAACCTCCTATAATGTATCTAGTATGGAAGATACTGAGATCTCTTGGTTGTTATTTTGACAATGAAAGCATGCCACTCAAAATATTATTCCTCTCTATTTCAAAAACTCGAGCTCTGGCACCTCTGCAAATCACTGCTTCCCTCTGCGAAGGGCCTATCTATTTACTTTTATTGGTGAGTCATCATCCTCTTATACAAATCACCCGTTAGAGAGCACCACAGTCATTTGTATGCATTGTTATTAATTTATATTGAGTATGACTGTGACTGGATCTCTTTTGCCATGAATTACAATGTCTAGTCAGTCCTTGATCTTCAGGGTGCTCTGCAATTATGTTTTGCGGTCTCAGAAAGGGCTAGCGAGATACCATCTTGTTATATCATATCATGATTGTTTTGAGAAAGTGTTGTCATCCGAGATTTATTATTATTGCTCGCCAGTTGATTATGCCATTGATATGAGTAAATGTGAGACCTAAATGTTATTGTGAATATGGTTAGTTCATAGTCTTTGCTGAAAACTTGAATGCTGGCTTTACATATTTGCAACAACAAGATCAAACAGAGTTTGTAAAAGTTTTTCTTTATCACTTTTAGTTTGTCAACTGAATTGCTTGAGGACAAGCAATGGGTTAAGCTTGGGGGAGTTGATACGTCTCCATCGTATCTTTTCCAAACTCTTTTGCCCTTGTTTTGGACTCTAATTTGCATGATTTGAATGGAACTAACCCGGACTGACGCTATTTTCAGCAGAATTGCCATGGTGTTATTTTTATGCAGAAATAAAAGTTCTCAGAATGACCTGAAACTTCACGGAGATTATTTTGGAATAAATAAAAAATACTGGCGAAAGAATCAACCGAAGGGGACCCACACCCTGTCCACAAGGGTGGAGGGCGTGCCCAACCCCCTGGGGTGCGCCCTCTGGTCTTTTGGGTCCCACAGACCTCCACCGACCTCAACTCCAACTCCATATATTCATGTTCGGGGAGAAAAAAATCAGAGAGAAGGATTCATCGCGTTTTACGATACGGAGCCACTGCCACCTCCTATTCTTCCTCGGGAGGGCAGATCTGGAGTCTGTTTTGGGCCCAGGAGAGGGGAAATCGTCGCCATCGTCATCATCAACCATCCTCCATCACCAATTTCATGATGCTCACCGCCGTGCGTGAGTAATCCCGTCGTAGGCTTGCTGGACTGCGATCGATTGGATGAGATCTATGATACATCTCCAACGTATCTATAATTTTTGATTGTTCCATGCTATATTATATTCTGTTTTGGATGTTTAATGGGCTTTATTATACACTTTTATATTATTTTTGGGACTAACCTATTAACCGGAGGCCCAGCCCAAATTGCTGTTTTTTTGCCTATTTCAGTGTTTCGCAGAAAAAGAATATCAAATGGAGCCCAAACGGAATGAAACCTTCGCGAACGTGATTTTCGGAACAAACGTGCTCCAGAGGACTTGGAGTCTACGTAAAGTAATCAACGAGGAGAGCACGAGGCAGGGGGCGCGCCTACCCCCCAAGCGCGCCCTCCACCCTCGTGGGGCCCACGTTGCTCCACCGACGTACTTCTTCCTCCTACATATACCTACGTACCCCCAAAACATCAGAACAAGAGCCAAAAACCCTATTTCCACCGCAGCAACCTTCTGTACCCGTGAGATCCCATCTTGGGGCCTTTTCCGGCGCTCCGCCGGAGGGGGCATTGATCACGGAGGGCTTCTACATCAACACCATAGCCTCTCCGATGATGTGTGAGTAGTTTACCTCAGACCTTCGGGTCCATAGTTATTAGCTAGATGGCTTCTTCTCTCTCTTTGGATCTCAATACAAAGTTCTCCTTGATCTTCTTGGAGATCTATTCGATGTAATCTTCTTTTGTGGTGTGTTTGTCGAGATCCGATGAATTGTGGGTTTATGATCAAGATTATCTATGAACAATATTTGAATCTCCTCTAAATTCTTTTATGTATGATTGGTTATCTTTGCAAGTCTCTTCAAATTATCAGTTTGGTTTGGCCTACTAGATTGATCTTTCTTGCAATGGGAGAAGTGCTTAGCTTTGGGTTCAATCTTGCGGTGCTCGATCGCAGTGACAGTAGGGGAAATGACACGTATTGTATTGTTGCCATCGAGGATAAAAATATGGGGTTTATATCATATTGCATGAGTTTATCCCTCTACATCATGTCATCTTACTTAAAGCATTACTCTGTTCTTATGAACTTAATACTCTAGATGCATGCTGGATAGCGGTCGATGTGTGGAGTAATAGTAGTAGATGCAGAATCGTTTCGGTCTACTTGTCGCGGACGTGATGCCTATATGCATGATCATACCTAGATATTCTCATAACTATGCTCAATTCTATCAATTGCTCGACAGTAATTCGTTCACCCACCGTAATACTTATGCTCTTGAGAGAAGCCACTAGTGAAACCTATGGCCCCGGGGTCTATTTTCCATCATATTAATCTTCCAACACTTAGCTATTTTTATTGCCATTTATTTTACTTTGCATCTTTATTTATCTTTATCATAAAAATACCAAAAATATTATCTTATCATATCTCACTCTCGTAAGTGACCGTGAAGGGATTGACAACCCCTTTATCGCGTTGGTTGCGAGGTTCTTATTTGTTTGTGTAGGTGCGTGGGACTTGAGCGTGATCTCCTACTGGATTGATACCTTGGTTCTCAAAAACTGAGGGAAATACTTACGCTACTTTACTGCATCACCCTTTCCTCTTCAAGGGAAAACCAACGCAGTGCTCAAGAGGTAGCAAGAAGGATTTCTGGCGCCGTTGCTGGGGAGATTCGCGCCAAGTCAAGTCAAGACATAGCAAGTACCCATCACAAACTCTTATCCCTCGCATTACATTATTTGCCATTTGCCTCTCGTTTTCCTCTCCCCCACTTCGCCCTTGCCGTTTTATTCGCCCTCTCTTTTCCGTTCGCCTCTTTTTCATTTGCTTCTTGTTTGCTCGTGTGTTGGATTGCTTGCTTGTCACGATGGCTCAAGATAATACTAAATTGTGTGACTTTACCAATCCCAACAACAATGATTTTCTTAGCACTCCGATTGCTCCTCTTACTGATGCTGAATCTTGTGAAATTAATGCTGCCTTGTTGAATCTTGTCATGAAAGATCAATTCGCCGGCCTTCCTAGTGAAGATGCCGCTACCCATCTAAATAGCTTCGTTGATTTGTGTGATATGCAAAAGAAGAAAGATGTGGACAATTATATTGTTAAATTGAAGCTATTTCCTTTTTCTCTTAGAGATCGTGCTAAAGCTTGGTTTTCGTCTTTGCCTAAAAATAGTATTGATTCATGGAATACGCGCAAAGATGCTTTTATATCTAAGTATTTTCCTCCCGCTAAGATCATCTCTCTTAGAAACGATATTATGAATTTTAAACAACTTGATCATGAACATATTGCACAAGCATGGGAGAGGATGAAATTAATGATACGTAATTGCCCTACTCATGGTTTGAATTTATGGATGATTATACAAAAATTTTATGCCGGATTGAATTTTGCTTCTAGAAATCTTTTAGATTCGGCCGCGGGAGGCACTTTTATGGAAATCACTTTAGGAGAAGCTACCAAACTCCTAGATAATATTATGGTTAATTATTCTCAATGGCACACCGAAAGATCTACTAATAAAAAAGTGCATGCGATAGAAGAAATTAATGTTTTGAGTGGAAAGATGGATGAACTTATGAAATTGTTTGCTAATAAAAGTGTTTCTTCTGATCCTAATGATATGCCTTTGTCTACTTTGATTGAGAATAATAATGAATCTATGGATGTGAATTTTGTTGGTAGGAATAATTTTGGTAACAACGCGTATAGAGGAAACTTTAATCCTAGGCCGTTCCCTAGTAATTCCTCTAATAATTATGGTAATTCCTACAACAATCCTTATGGAAATTTTAATAAGATTCCCTCTGAATTTGAGACTAGTGTTAAGGAGTTTATGAATTTGCAAAAGAATTTCAATGCTTTGCTTGAAGAAAAATTGCTTAAGGTTGATGAATTGGCTAGTAACGTTGATAGAATTTCTCTTGATGTTGATTCTTTGAAACTTAGATCTATGCCACCTAAGCAATATCAATGAGTCTCTCAAAGCCATGATAATTTCCATTGATGAGTGCAAAGAAAGAACCGCTAAGATGCGTGCTAAGAAAGTTTGCTTTGTGAAAGCGTGTTCTTCTAGTTTCTATGAAAATAAAGATGAAGATTTAAAAGTTATTGATGTGTCTCCTATTAAATCTTTGTTTTGCAATATCAATCTTGATAATGATGGGACTGGAGATGAGTCACCTTTACCTAGAAGGCGTCCCAAAAAATCGGAGTTTTTAGATCTTGATGCAAAAATTGTTAAAAGTGGGATTGAAGAGATCAAAACTTTAGATATTAATGAACCACTATTTTGGATTTCAAGGAATTTAATTATGAGAATTTCTCTTTGATAGATTGTATTTCCTTGTTGCAATCCGTGCTAAATTCTCCTCATGCTTATAGCCAAAATAAAGCTTTTACCAATCATATCGTTGATGCTTTGATGCAATCTTATGAAGAAAAACTTGAGCTAGGAGTTTCTATCCCTAGAAAACTTTATGATGAGTGGGAACCTACTATTAAAATTAAAATTAAAGATCATGAATGCTATGCTTTGTGTGATTTGGGTGCTAGTGTTTCCACGATTCCAAAAACTTTGTGTGATTTGCTAGGTTTCTGTGAGTTTGATGATTGTTGTTTAAACTTGCAGCTTGCGGATTCCACCATTAAGAAACCTATGGGAAGAATTAATGGTGTTCTTATTGTTGCAAATAGGAACTATGTGCCCATAGATTTCATTGTTCTTGATATAGATTGCAATCCTTCATGTCCTATTATTCTTGGTAGACCTTTCCTTAGAACGATTGGTGCAATTATTGATATGAAGGAAGGGAATATTAGATTCCAATTTCCGTTAAGGAAAAGCATGGAACACTTCCCTAGAAAGAAAATAAAATTACCTTATGAATCTATTATGAGAGCTACTTATGGATTGCCTACCAAAGATGGCAATACCTAGATCTATCTTTGCTTTTATGCCTAGCTAGGGGCGTTAAACGATAGCGCTTGTTGGGAGGCAACCCAATTTTATTTTAGTTTTTTGCTTTTTGCTTCTGTTTAGAAATAAATATTTGATCTATCCTCTGGTTAGATTTGTTTTTATGTTTTAATTAGTGTTTGTGCCAAGTTAAACCTATAGGATCTTCTTGGATGATAGTTATTTGATCTTGCTGAAAATTCCAGAAACTTTCTGTTCACGAAAACAATTGTTAAAAATCACCAGAACGTGATAAAATACTGATTCCAATTGCAGTAGATCAATAAACCAATTGTCTAGGTCTTCCTATTTTGGTAGATTTTTCTGATTTCCATAAGTTTGCGTTAGTAACAGATTACCACAGACTGTTCTGTTTTTGACAGATTCTGTTTTTCGCGTGTTGTTTGCTTATTTTGATGAATCTATGGCTAGTAAAAGAGTTTATAAACCATAGAGAAGTTGGAATACAGTAGGTTTAACACCAATATAAATAAATAATGAGTTCATTACAGTACCTTGAAGTGGTGTTTTGCTTTCTTTCGCTAACGGAGCTCACGAGATTTTCTGTTAAGTTTTGTGTTGTGAAGTTTTCAAGTTTTGGGTAAAGATTTGATGGATTATGGAACAAGGAGTGGCAAGAGCCTAAGCTTGGCTAAAAGATTTGATGGATTATGGAACAAGGAGTGGAAAGATCCTAAGCTTGGAGATGCCCATGGCACCCCAAGATAATCTAAGGACACCAAAAAGCCAAAGCTTGGGGATGCCTCGGAAGGCATCCCCTCTTTCGTCTTCGTCCATCGGTAACTTTACTTGGAGCTATATTTTTATTCACCACATGATATGTGTTTTGCTTGGAGCGTCTTGTATGATTTGAGTCTTTGCTTCTTATTTTACCAAAATCATCCTTGCTGTACACACCTTTTGAGAGAGACACACATGATTCGGAATTTATTAGAATACTCTATGTGCTTCACTTATATCTTTCGAGCTATATAGTTTTTGCTCTAGTGCTTCACTTATATATTTTAGAGCACGGTGGTGGATTTGTTTTATAGAAACTATTGTTCTCTCATCCTTCACTTATATTATTTTGAGAGTCCTACAAAACAACATGGTAATTTGCTTTAATTATGATAGGCATCCAAGATTAGTAATTTTTTTTCTTATGAGTGTGTTGAATACTATGAGAAGTTTGATGCTTGATAATTGTTTTGAGATATGAAGATGGTGATATTAGAGTCATGCTAGTTGAGTAGTTGTGAATTTGAGGAATACTAGCGTTAAATTTTGTGATTCCCGTAGCATGCACGTATGGTGAACTGTTATGTGATGAAGTCGGAGCATGATTTATTTATTGATTGTCTTCCTTATGAGTGGCGGTCGGGGACGAGCGATGGTCTTTTCCTACCAATCTATCCCCATAGGAGCATGCACGTAATACTTTGCTTTGATAACTTGTAGATTTTTGCAACAAGTATATGAGTTCTTTATGACTAATGTTGAGTCCATGGATTATGCGCACTCTCTTCCTTCCACCATTGCTAGCCTCTCTAATACCGTGCACTTTTCGCCGGTATCATACACCCACCATATACCTTCCTCAAAACAGCCACCATACCTACCTATCATGGCATTTCCATAGCCATTCCGAGATATATTGCCATGCAACTTACCACCGTTCCGTTTACTATGACACGCTCCTTCATTGTCATATTGCTTTGCATGATCATGTAGTTGACATCGTATTTGTGGCAAAGCCACCGTTCATAATTCTTTCATACATGTCACTCTTGATTCATTGCATATCCCGGTACACCGCCGGAGGCATTCACATAGAGTCATATTATGTTCTAAGTTTTGAGTTGTAATTCTTGTGTTGTAAAGTAAATAAAAGTGTGATGATCATCATTATTAGAGCATTGTCCCAAGTGAGGGAAGGATGATGGAGACTATGATTCCCCCACAAGTCGGGATGAGACTCCGAACAAAAAAAAGAGGCCATAAAAAAAAAAAAAGGCCCAAATAAAAAAATGAGAGAAAAAGAGAGAAGGGACAATGCTACTATCCTTTTACCACACTTGTGCTTCAAAGTAGCACCATGATCTTCATGATAGAGAGTCTCCTATGATATCACTTTCATATACTAGTGGGAATTTTTCATTATAGAACTTGGCTTGTATATTCCAATGATGGGCTTCCTCAAAGTGCCCTAGGTCTTCGTGAGCAAGCGAGTTGGATGCACACCCACTTAGTTTCTTTTGTTGAGCTTTCATATACTTATAGCTCTAGTGCATCCGTTGCATGGCAATCCCTACTCACTCACATTGATATCTATTGATGGGCATCTCCATAGCCCGTTGATACGCCTAGTTGATGTGAGACTATCTTCTCCTTTTTGTCTTCTCCACAACCACCATTCTATTCCACATGAAGTGCTATGTCCATGGCTCATGCTCATGTATTGCGTGAAGATTGAAATTTTTTGAGAACACCAAAAGTATGAAACAATTGCTTGGCTTGTCATCGGGGTTGTGCATGATTAAATACTTTGTGTGATGAAGATAGAGCATAGCCAGACTATATGATTTTGTAGGGATAACTTTCTTTGGCCATGTTATTTTGAGAAGACATAATTCCTTAGTTAGTATGCCTGAAGTATTATTATTTTTATGTCAATATTAAACTTTTGTCTTGAATCTTTCGGATCTGAATATTCATACCACAATTAAGAGAATTACATTGAAAATTATGCTAAGTAGCATTCCACATCAAAAATTCTGTTTTTATCATTTACCTACTCGAGGACGAGCAGAAATTAAGCTTGGGGATTCTTGATACGTCTCCAACGTATCTATAATTTTTGATTGTTCCATGCTATATTATATTCTGTTTTGGATGTTTAATGGGCTTTATTATACACTTTTATATTATTTTTGGGACTAACCTATTAACCGGAGGCCCAGCCCAAATTGCTGTTTTTTTTGCCTATTTCAGTGTTTCGCAGAAAAAGAATATCAAATGGAGCCCAAACGGAATGAAACCTTCGCGAACGTGATTTTCGGAACAAACGTGCTCCAGAGGACTTGGAGTCTACGTAAAGTAATCAACGAGGAGAGCACGAGGCAGGGGCGCGCCTACCCCCCAAGCGCGCCCTCCACCCTCGTGGGGCCCACGTTGCTCCACCGACGTACTTCTTCCTCCTACATATACCTACGTACCCCCAAAACATCAGAACAAGAGCCAAAAACCCTATTTCCACCGCAGCAACCTTCTGTACCCGTGAGATCCCATCTTGGGGCCTTTTCCGGCGCTCCGCCGGAGGGGGCATTGATCACGGAGGGCTTCTACATCAACACCATAGCCTCTCCGATGATGTGTGAGTAGTTTACCTCAGACCTTCGGGTCCATAGTTATTAGCTAGATGGCTTCTTCTCTCTCTTTGGATCTCAATACAAAGTTCTCCTTGATCTTCTTGGAGATCTATTCGATGTAATCTTCTTTTGTGGTGTGTTTGTCGAGATCCGATGAATTGTGGGTTTATGATCAAGATTATCTATGAACAATATTTGAATCTCCTCTAAATTCTTTTATGTATGATTGGTTATCTTTGCAAGTCTCTTCGAATTATCAGTTTGGTTTGGCCTACTAGATTGATCTTTCTTGCAATGGGAGAAGTGCTTAGCTTTGGGTTCAATCTTGCGGTGCTCGATCCCAGTGACAGTAGGGTAAACGACACGTATTGTATTGTTGCCATCGAGGATAAAAAGATGGGGTTTATATCATATTGCATGAGTTTATCCCTCTACATCATGTCATCTTACTTAAAGCATTACTCTGTTCTTATGAACTTAATACTCTAGATGCATGCTGGATAGCGGTCGATGTGTGGAGTAATAGTAGTAGATGCAGAATCGTTTCGGTCTACTTGTCGCGGACGTGATGCCTATATACATGATCATACCTAGATATTATCATAACTATGCTCAATTCTATCAATTGCTCGACAGTAATTCGTTCACCCACCGTAATACTTATGCTCTTGAGAGAAGCCACTAGTGAAACCTATGGCCCCCGGGTCTATTTTCCATCATGTTAATCTTCCAACACTTAGCTATTTTTATTGCCGTTTATTTACTTTGCATCTTTATTTCTCTTTATCATAAAAATACCAAAAATATTATCTTATCATATCTCACTCTCGTAAGTGACCGTGAAGGGATTGACAACCCCTTTATCGCGTTGGTTGCGAGGTTCTTATTTGTTTGTGTAGGTGCGTGGGACTTGAGCGTGATCTCCTACTGGATTGATACCTTGGTTCTCAAAAACTGAGGGAAATACTTACGCTACTTTACTGCATCACCCTTTCCTCTTCAAGGGAAAACCAACGCAGTGCTCAAGAGGTAGCAATCTACCATGTAATCGAGTTAGTTTTTTTAGGGTTTGATCCCTAGTATCCACTATGTTCTAAGATTGATGTTGCTATGACTTTGCTATGCTGAATGCTTGTCATTAAGGCCCGAGTGCCATAATTTCAGATCTGAACCTATTATGTTTTCATGAATATATTTGTGTTCTTGATCCTATCTTGCAAGTTATAGTCACCTACTATGTGTTATGATCCGGCAACCCCGAAGTGACAATAGTCGGGACACTTCCCGGTGATGACCGTAGTTTGAGGAGTTCATGTATTCACTAAGTGATAATGCTTTGGTCCGGCACTCTATTAAAAGGAGGCCTTAATATGCCTTAGTTTCCAATAGGACCCCGCTGCCACGGGAGGGTAGGACAAAAGATGTCATGCAAGTTCTTTTCCATAAGCACGCATGACTATATTCGGAATACATGCCTACATTATATTGATGAATTGGAGCTAGTTCTGTGTCACCCTATGTTATAACTGTTGCATGATGAATGCCATCCGACATAATTATCCATCATTAATCCATTGCCTATGAGCTCGTTTCATATTGATCTTTGCTTTGTTACTTTTCCTTTGCCATTGTTACAATTGCTACGAAACTGCTACTCTTACTTTTGCCACCGTTACCGCTACTTCCATACTACTTTGCTACTAAATACTTTGCTGCATATATTAAGTCTTTCAGGTGTGGTTGAATTGACAACTCAGCTGCTAATACTTGAGAATATTCTTTGGCTCCCCTTGTGTCGAATCAATAAATTTGGGTTGAATACTCTACCCTCGAAAACTGTTGCGATCCCCTATACTTGTGGGTTATCACCTTTCTCCTCCATTGTTGAAATCCAAAAGCTTTGGTTTCTCTCTATTCCTCCAATGATTCTTGCATCTTTTTTAGGGAAAAGAGAGAGGAGATCTAGATCTACATTCTCCACCTATCCATCCATCCTCTTAGTGAGGGGAACCTTGTGGATCTAGATCTTGGAGTTCTTTTGTGTTCTCCTTGATCTTCCTCTCATATTCCTCCATAGATTTTGTTGCTTTGGTGGGATTTGAGAGCGGGGGAGCACTTCATGTGTTCTTGCCATTGCATTATTTGCATCGGTTTGAGTTCTCCACGGTGATACGTGGAAGAGAAAGTTGAGAAGCTTATTACTCTTGGTTGTTTGGGCACCCTAGAGCTTGTGCCTCTTGGGTGATTGGGTGCCCTAGACAGTTGGTGCTGTCGCGGAGCTCAATCTTTGTGGTGTAAAGCTTCGGGGTCTCCAATTAAGTTGTGGAGATTGCCCCGAGCAATTTGTACGGGTTCAGTGACCGCCCTCAAGGGCCCTTAGTGGAGTCACGACACCTTGCATTGTGCAAGGGCGTGAGGAGAATACGGTGTCCCTAGTGTCATTTTGGGGAGCATTGTGCCTCCACACTGCCCTAACGGAGATTAACATCTGCAAGGTTGTGAGATTTTCCATTTCCAGACAGACCCCGAGCCGAGGTTGGAACAATTCTTTATTTTCTTGCTGGTTCCTTCTTTATTATTTATTCCAAGTTTTTCTCTTCCATTCGGTTCATTAGCTTTAGGAAAAATAGAAGCTGCGGAAATGCTCGCTTCTAAAAGGCTTTCCGCGTGCCTCAGTTATCTCTTACCCTATCCTTTTACTTGTGCACTTACTTTGTGATAGCCTTAGTAGTTCATATTATATATTTTCTACCACATAGTTGTTTATCTTGCTTAGCATAAGTTGTTGGTGCACATAGTTGAGCCTAGTATATTTAGGTTTTGTGCTTAACAAATTAAATGCTACTTTTATTCCACATTTATTCAAGCCTTAACCGTAATTGTTTTTAAACCACCTGCTCATCCCCCTCTCTAGGCGACATCCATGTCCTTTCAGAAACAAAATATCTTTTTTGACCTTGCGGCCATTTCATCAAGCATGTCAGAGCGCACTTTAGGTCTCGTCCAAATCTAGATCAGGGTCGGATGCCGAACATGAAAGGCGTGGTGGCGCGGCTACAATAAGTGTTGGGAAACGTTGCATGGAAAACAAAAAAAATTCTATGCACACGCAAGATTTATCAAGGAGATGCATAGCAACGAGAGGGAAGAGTGTGTCTACGTACCCTCGTAGACCGTAAGTGGAAGCGTTTCACAAAGCGGTTGATGTAGTCGAACTTTCTTCACGCTCCAACCGATCTAGTACCGAACGCACGACACCTCGCGTTCTGCACACATTCAAGTCAGTGACGTCCCCCGCCTTCTTGATCAAGTGAATCAATATGATACCCCATTGTCACCACGAGTATTCATACGCAAGACATATATCAAGTGCTCTCAAATCCATAAAAGTATTCACTCCGATAATCAACGAAATCTCAAAGGGAAAAACTCAATTCATCACAACAAGATAGAGAGGGAAAACACCATATGATCCGACTATATTAACAAAGCCCGCGATACATCAAGATCGTGCAATCTCAAGAACATGAGAGAGAGAAAGAGATTAAACACATAACTACTGGTACAAACCCTCAGCCCCGAAGGTGGACTACTCCCTCCTCATCATGGTTGCCGCCGGGATGATGAAGATGGCCACCGGTGATGATTCTCCCCTCCGCCAGGGTGCCCGAAAGGGGCCAAGATTTGTTTTCAGTGGCTACAGAGCCTTGCGGCGACGGAACTTCTGATCTAGGTTAACCCCGAGGGTTTCCGGAATATTTGGGAATTTATAGGGTAAAGAGGGGGTGCGGGAGGCCACCGAGGTGGGCACAACCCACCTGGGCGCGCTTGGGCCTCCAGGCGTGCCCTGGTGGGTTGTGCCCCCTCGGGGCACCCCCCAGGTGCTGCTCTGGCCCATTGGTGGTCTTCTGGTCCATAAAAAATCCACAAAAAGTTACGCGGTGTTTGGACTCCGTTTGATATTGATTTCCTATGATGTAAAAAACAAGCAAAAGACAGCAACTGGCACTGGGCACTGGGTCAATAGGTTAGTCTCAAGAAATGATATAAAGTTGCTATAAAATGATTATAAAACATCCAAGAATGATAATATAACAACATGAATACTTCATAAATTATAGATACGTTGGAGACGTATCAGCATCTCCAAGCTTAATTCCTACTCGTCCTCGAGTAGGTAAATGATAAAAGAAATAATTTATGAAGTGTGAATGCTAGCAAAGTGCACAAGTTTGATCAATGACAATTTCAATCACTTTTCCTAGCATCATAGCAGCAATTCTTTGTCATAAAATTTCTCATGTTAAAGTAGCAACCAATTCACATGTTAAGGTTCAAACAATGAATTCTCTTGAAACTCAACAATTATGTTCTCAGTCACCAAGCAATTTCAATTCAACTTATTCAACAGAGTCTAAGTAAGACCTCCACATACTCAATCATCATATAGTCTTCTATCATTTCTAACACTCACCGCATACACATGAGCAAAACGTTTCAACCAGACACATAGAAAGATAGGGGCTTATTGTTCTGCCTCCCAACGTATTCACCTCAAGGGTGATGTCAACAATAATAACTCATACTACCCATATCCAACTGGATATATGTGCCTAGATCTTTCCTCACCACATGATGCTTGCTAAAAGGGAAAAATAAAAAGGAATAGAGAGAAAAACATTGACTCTTGCATGAAAGTAAATACATAAAAGTAAAAGATAGGCCCTTCGCAGAGGGAAGCAGAGGTTGCCATGTGCTTATTTGCTTGTATGCTCAACCCCTTAGTGCAAAAGAACGTCACGTTGTATTGCCCCTTGTGATGGCAACCTTTATTATGCAGTATGTCACTTTTATTCTTTACCATCACAAGTTCGTACAACGCTCAATTTTCTCTTACACTAAATGATCTCACACTTTTAGAAGCAATTTTTATTGCCTTATTGCACCGATGACAACTTACTTGAGCGATCTTGCTCAATCCCTAGGTAGGTATGGTGGAATCTTGAAGATAAGATTTGGGTTTAAGGGTTTTTTGGATGCACAAGTAGTATCTCTACCTGGTGCGGAATTTTTGGCTAGCAAAGATGGGGGTCAAGCACCACATGTTGAAGGATCTATGACAATATAACTTCGATGTGAATATGAACAAACATAAATCATTACGTTGTCTTCCTTGTCCAACATCAACAATTTTGGCATATAATATTTTGATGGGGGCTCACAATCACAAAAGATTTCCAAGATAGTGTATTTGCATGTGAAAGTTCTCTTCCTTCTACTAATCATTAGTGAATTGCTTGTATGACTAATGTTGTGATTGTCAAGCCTCAAAAGATTTCACTTTCTAAACCCAATGTGAAGCTACCACTAGGCATGATATGATTTCAACTTCATGACATTCAATTTATTCAACAATTTACTCATAGGATATAAGTGAAGCACAAGAGTAAATGACAAGCTACTCCAAAAAGATATAAGTGAAGATCAAGCGAGTAGTTATGTAAATGGGTAGCTAAGTGAGGACTCTCTCTCTCTCTCTCTCTCTCTCTCTCTTATTTAAAACTTTAAGATCTAAGTGTTTTATTTAAACAGCAAGAAAAACAAAATAAAATGACATTCCAACCATAGCACACATCATGTGAAGAAGCAAAAACTTAGGATCAACCGATACTAACCGATAATTGTTGGTGAAGAAAGGTGGGATGCCTACCGGGGCATCCCCAAGCTTAGTTGCCTGAGACCTCTTGAAATATTATCTTTGGATGCCTTGGGAATCCCCAAGCTTGAGCTTTTGTGTTTCCTTAATTCCTTTTATATCACGGTTTCCCTAAATCTTAAAAACTTCATCCACACAAAACTCAACAAGAACTCGTGAGATAAGTTACTATAAACCAATGCAAAAACTTTATCATTCTCTACTGTAGAAAATCACTAAAATTATTATTCAACATTGCATACTAAATGCCTCTGCATATTTAATACTCCTATCCTCAAATAGAATCATTAAACAAGCAAACATATGCAAACAATGCAAACATAACATCAATCTGCCAAAACAGTACAGTCTGTAAAGAATGCAAGAGTATCAATACCTCTTAAACTCCAAAGATTATAAAAATCTACCACACTGTAGAAAAATTATCAGAGCTTATTTTGCAAAATGTTTCAACATTTTATCACATTCTGACCTTTCTAGGGAATTTTTGAAACAACAGTAAACTTTCTGTTTTCAAACAGCAACATGTAGACTTGTAAAATAAGCATAGTAAAGGCTATCAATGCCACTTTTATTGAAATAAAAGATGCAAAACATTATTATAAATAACAGCAAGAAAATCCTAACAAAATAAAATGATGCTCCAAGAAAAACACATATCATGTGACGAATGAAAACATAG
This sequence comes from Aegilops tauschii subsp. strangulata, assembly GCF_002575655.3. Lineage (NCBI taxonomy): Eukaryota > Viridiplantae > Streptophyta > Magnoliopsida > Poales > Poaceae > Aegilops > Aegilops tauschii. The sequence goes on from NC_053041.3 coordinate 486,939,920, forward strand.
CTCCAAGTGAGGTTACCGACAATGTTGAAGACGAAAGAGGGGATGCCTTCTGGGGAATCCCCAAGCTTAGTTGCTTGGATCTTCCTTGAATATTACCTTGGGGTGCCTTGGGCATCCCCAATCTTAGGGTCTTGTCACTCCTTATTCTCCTCATATCGATATCTCACCCAAAACTTGAAAACTTCAATCACACAAAACTTAACGGAACTTCGTGAGATAGGTTAGTATGATAAAGAGCAAACCATTTCACTTTGGTACTGTCAAAGAAAAGATTCATAATTGTTTCCACACAATTCCTACTGTAGCATATCATTTCCACAATTTATATTGAGAAATATAAGCCATAGAAACTAGAAAACAAGCAAACTATGCATTGAAAACAGAATCTGTCAAGAATAGAACAGTCTGTAGTGATCTGGATAACTATCATACTTCCACTACTCCAAAAATTCTGAAAAAATAGGACAACATCTAAAATTTGTATATCAATCATCTTTAAAAAATTCAGAATTTTCTGACGCTCCAGTGAATTTAAACAATTCTGTCTCGGGAAGAAAACTTTCTGTTTTTGCATAGATTCAAGTCAACTATCATCCACACTATCCCAAAGGCTTTACTTGGCACTTTATTGAAACAAAACCTATAAAACATGATTACTACAGTAGAATAATCATGTGAACACATAAAAACAGTAGGTTAAAGTGTTGGGTTGTCTCCCAACAAGCGCTTTTCTTTAATGCCTTTTAGCTAGGCATGATGAGTTCAATGATGCTCGCATAAAAGATATGGATTGAAACATAACAAGAGCATCATGAATCATAAGTTCCTCTCTCATAATAATTTTAAGTAGCATCATGAATAGATTCATCAATATAACCATCACATAAAACATTCTTTTCATGATCCACAAGCATAGAAATTTTATTACTCTCCACGTAAGAAGTTTTATTCTCATTCATAATAATGGGAGTATCATAGGAAACTCGAATACTATAAATTGTTCCCACATTAAAAGAGTAATTTTCATTAAAAGGATATTCAAAATTATGACAATAATTATCACTACTTTTTATAACAAAAGTATCATCACAATAATCATCATAAGTGGGAGGCATGCAATCATCATAGAAAATTTGATCATTCAACGTAAGGGGACTAAAAAGATCATCTTCATCAAGCATAGCATCTCTAAGCTTGGGACAAACATTAATTGCAGCAAATAAATTCTCAAACATGTCATTATCATCAAACATAGCATCCCCAAGCTTGTGGCTTAGCATATCATAATCATAATCACTCTCATCATTAATAGTATGAATAGCACCAACGGTATAACAATTGCTATCATCATAATTTCTCAAGTTGGTGCCAAAAAGATTTCCAAGATTACAAGAAGTATCATTATCACCCAATCATAATCATCACAACAAGCAATAGGCATGACAAAATCATAATCAATAGTGCTCTCGGACATTGTGCCATAAGACATAGAGGCAATATCATCATCAAGTGCATCATCCTCCACAATTATTTTTGATTCATTTTCATGATGCATAACAATAATAGGAGCAACATTATTTGGGAGAGATACCTTTTTACCTCTATTCTTTCTTCTTTTCCTTTTCTTCTTCACCACCTCACGTGTGGGTTTAATTAATTTTTTCAAACTTATTATTGATGAGATTGGTTGAGTAGGGAGCTCCTCCTCGTCACCTATTTCATCATGAGAGACAATAGGAGGGAAAGTGGAAATCTTTACCCTTTCATTAGTATTCCTTTTATATTCTATTGGTTTTCCGATCTTTCTATAGTTGGCAATATAAGCATTCTCGTTGGAATTTACCATGCAAAACATATAAATATCTTTTAGTTTAGTTTCAATGTCGTCCGTTAGAATGAATACTTCAAACCAACTATTTTTATATGTAAATTCTTCACTCCCCAAAAATAAACAAAGTTCAGTATAAAGTTCTAGGGTGATCAAGTTATTGCAATATTTGGACACGATTCAATCATGAAAGAGTTTGCATTGGAAATTAAGACGACCAACCTTATTGCAAAGTTCAGAAGTAATAGGACCAAGAGAACATAATTTTGTAGCAAGTTCATCTATTACCTTGAGCAAAGAATTGGTTCCATCATGTTTATGCTTCTTACAAAATCTATCTTCCCTCTAAGGCACGTCTTCACAAACTTTTTGCACTCCACAAAAATTGACATGCTTATAAGAAACATTTTTGTCATGACTTGTGCAATCATTATTAGCATTTTGGATATTCAAAGAATTCATACTAACAACATTGCAATCATGCTCATCATTCAAATATTTTGTGCCAAACATTTTATTGACTTCTTCTTCTAACAATTGAGCACAATTTTCCGATCCATCATTTTCAAGAAAGATATTATAAAGATGATCAATAATATGACGCAACCTCAATTCCATTTTTTATGTAGTTTTCTTTTATAAACCAAACTAGTGATAAAACAAGAAACTAAAAGATTCAGTTGCAAGATCTAAAGATATACCTTCAAGCACTCACCTCCCCGGCAACGGCGCCAGAAAAGAACTTGATGTCTACTACGCAACTTTATTCTTGTAGACACGTGTTGGGCCTCCAAGCGCAGAGTTTTGTAGGACAGTAGCAATTTTCCCTCAAGTGGATGACCTAAGGTTTATCAATTCGTGGGAGGAGTAGGATGAAGATAGTCTCTCTCAAACAACCTTGCAACCAAATACAAGAAATCTCTTGTGTCCCCAACACACCCACTACAATGGAAAATTGTATAGGTGCACTAGTTCGACGAAGAGATGGTGATAAAAGTGTAATATTGATGGTAGAAATACATTTTTATATTCTGAATAAATAAAAACAACAAGGTAGCGAATAGTAAATGGGCACAAAAATGGTATTGCAATGCTTGAAAATGAGGCCTAGGATCCGTACTTTCGCTAGTGCAATCTCTCAACAATGCTAATATAACTGGATCATATAACCATCCCTCAACGTGCAACAAAGAATCACTCCAAAGTTCCTATCTAGCAGAGAACATACGAAGAAATCGTATGTAGGGTACGAAACCACCTCGAAGCTATTCTTTCCGATCGATCTATCCAAGAGTTCCTACTAAAATAACACCAAATAATTTCAGATTCATAATACTCAGTCCAACACAAAGAACTCAAAGAGTGCCCCAAGATTTCTACCGAAGAAACAAAAGACGAGAACGTGCATCAACCTCTATGCATAGATTACCCCAATGTCACCGCGGGAATCCGCAAGTTGAGTGCCAAGACACATATCAAGTGAATCAATATGATACCCCATTGTCACCACGAGTATTCATATGCAAGACATATATTAAGTGCTCTCAAATCCATACAAGTATTTGGGAATATTTGGGAATTTATAGGGTAAAGAGGGGGTGCGGGAGGCCATCGAGGTGGGCACAACCCACCTGGGTGCGCCTGGGCCCCCAGGCGCGCCCTGGTGGGTTGTGCCCCCCTCGGGGCACCCCCCACACTACAAAAAAAGACCCATCCATGACATTTTGGGCCGAATGATTTTTTTCTGCCATACTTATGACACTTCTGTGACGATAATTGTGACAAAACCCGATATCATCATAGATGTGGTGGGCCCCTACTTCTATGACAAAAAATCATGACAGAAAATGGGCTTTTCGTCCTGGGTGGGCCGGAGACGCAGCTGCATGACATTCTTTGGGCCGTCCATGATGGAAAAAACCATGGTAGAAGCGAGGGAGAGGAAAATATCGGGGAGGTCCCGGTTACGGTGGGTGGTCGGGGGCCGAGCGATGCGCGTTTCTCTCGTACATGTACGCGCATGTGCGAGGCGTTGCGCTCTAACTGAACCCGAGCGAGGTGTTGGGCTCTAACTGAACCCGAGTGATTGCACTGCAGGCTACGCGTTACTGAACCCGAGCGATCGATCGATCCCTTGCTGTTAACTGAACCTGAGTGATTCGTTCGCTACTGTTGCTAACTGAAGCTGATCGACGCTGCCTCTGGATGAACAGTGAGCGTTGTTGGGGGGGGGGGTTGAATGATCAGTTCCCGATGGGGGGTTGGATGAACAGGAACCCGTGGTGTTGCCGTTGGATGAACAGGACCCCGATTGATCGAGCCGGTGGAGGGCTGGATGAACAGGACCCCGTGGAGGGCTGGATGAACAAGACCCCGTGGAGGGCTGGTTGAACAGTAGCCGGTGGAGGGCTGGATGAATAGTAGCCCGTGGAGGGGTGGTTGAACAGGACCCCGTGGAGAGGGCTGGTTGAACAGTAGCCGGTGGAGGAGCATGCGGTGGAGGCTGGATGAACAGGAGCCCGTGGATGAACAGTCGCAGGTGGAGGCAGGAGGAGGTCGACGGTGGATGAACAGTAGCCCATGGAGGCTGGAGGAGGTCGACGGTGGAGATGAACAGTATCCCGTGGAGTCCCGTTTTGTAGTACGCCACACCCTTCCCGATGAACAGGACCCCTGTTTCGACCGTAGTGCTCCAACACAAGTCCGTTTCCTCCGTTTTGCGGTACGCCACACCCCTCCCGATCATCAGGACCCCGTTTCGACCGCATGAGGTCCAAGAGAAGTCCACTTCCTCCGTTTTGTGGTACGCCAGACCCCTCCCGATGAACATGATCCCGTTTCGACCGTGGCCAGTCGAACACAAGGCCGTTTCCTCCATTCTGCGGTACGCCAGGCCTCGTTTCCATCGGCTGTTCCGTCCAAGCCGGTTGGCTCCCGATGAACAGGACGGCGGATTCCATTTCGACCCAGCCTGTTGCCTCCCCATGAACACGACGACGACGCAATTTCTCCGTTCTGACCCAGCCATGTACACGAGACCTGGCCGTACGTATGCACGAGTAGGCGTTCGAGACCCCGCCCGTATGTACGTACGTGGCCGTATTTACTTTCTAGCACCCTGGCCGCTGTATGTATGTGCACATGCTACATGCGTGCCTCTACTACGACACGTGCGCGCCTCTACTATGACACGTGCCCTTCCTTACACGGGCACGGTTCATCGCTGCAGCTTGCAGACAGACCGATCGTATGTACGTACACGTTCGCGACCAGAATGACAATGCTACATACGCTTCGACCAGGTGGGTCCCGACTGTCAGGCACTTCCTTGCATGCGAAGATGTAGCTGTTGGGTCCCAGCAGTCAGGGGGGCGAATCATTTTTTTGCCCATAATATGGACGGACTTCCTTGCGTGCGAAGATGTAGCTGGTGGGTCCCAGCAGTTAGGGGGCGAATCATTTTTTTGCCCGTAATATGGACGCACTTCCTTGCGTGTGAAGATGTAGCTGGCGGGTCCCAGTAGTCAGGGGGGAAACGTTCTTTTTGCGAAATACGGTGGCCCATCTGGTGGGTCCCTGCTGTCAGGTGGAGGAATCATTATTTTCCGCGTAATAAGGAGGCACATCCTTGGTGTGGCCGTGGACCCAGTTGTCAGCCTCTCCACGTACAGTACTCTTCCGATGGAAGTCGGTCGTTGACCACATTGACCACGCTGCGCCGAGAGCACCAAGGCGGTGGACAACGGCAAGGCCTAGGAAGGGGACAACACGGAGCAGGGGAAGACGCGACAGTGGATGCCCACGCGGAGAGGAGTATGAGGGTTCACCGGTTCAGCTGCGGTGTGAGGCTGCAGTCGCCGCAGGGCCTGGCCAGTAGTGGGCGTAGTAGGGGGCGGTGAGGCCTCTGCGGCAGCACAGCCAGCCACGGGAGGCGGGAGCAGACGACACGACCGGCGCTGCTTTGGGCGGCTGGAGCAAGAAGAACAGAGGTTGAAGAAGCACTACGGCCGTTGGATGGACATCGTACGGTCACTGGAGCTAGAATCGTTCATATTGACTAAGTTGACAAAGCCCTCTGTCCCCGTCAACTTAGTAGGCCCACAAGTCAGTCTCCCAGTATGCTGGGTCCCAGCTAGCAGGGGGAGTATTCATTTTTTTGTGCGTAATAAGGAGGCACTTCCTTGCGTGCAAAGATATAGCTGGTGGGTCCGAGCTGTCAGCGGCGGGAACGTTTTTTTCATGAAATACAGAGGCCCTTTCGGTGGGTCCCAGATGTCAGGTGGAGGAATCATTATTTTGCGCATAATAAGGAGGCATTTCCTTGCGTGCGGCCGTGGACCCAGCTGTCAGGCTCTCCACGTACAGTCCACTTCAGATGCATGTCGTTCGTTGACCACATTGACCATGCCGCGCCGAGAGCACCAGGGCGGTGGACGACGGCGAGGCCTAGGAAGGGAACGACACGGAGCCAGGGAAGACTCTGCAGTTGTTTCCCACGCGGAGGGGAGTATGAGAGTTTACTGGTTCGTTTGCCGTTGCTGGAGAATAACAGCAGGTGTGGGTGAGTAGAGGGATGGCTAGGCCAGCGATGGGAGTACGGTGGGGCGGTGAGGCCTGCACGGCAGCACAGCCGGTCGCGGGAGGAGGGAGCAGGCAGTCCTGCCGGCGCTTGTTTGAGCGGCTGGAGCAGGAAGAGCAGAGATTGAAGAAGCACGACGGCCGTTGGATGGACATCCAACAAGTCACTGTTTGTCCGTCAATCTTTTTTCAGGAAAGCCTCAAACCTGTGGAAAACAGCATACAACCCATCTGCCATTAATTCTAATAATTTACAGCCCATTTGCTAATTCTTAAGGTTTTTTTGGAGCCCATATTCTTTTTGTTAGCATTACAGACCATATTGTGGCCACAGTTAAAAAATTATACGAAATTTTGCATATTTCGGTGCGGTCCGAACTGTTTTTAATCCTGAAATTTCGAGTCACATTCAAACTGATTTTAAAAATAAATGTATATCAATATAAAATCCAACAAATTGTCCACGCATAAAAATCAATGCAATTTAAAATCTCGAAATGAAAAAAAAGAAATTGGAAACTAATTGCCGGTTTGATGTGTTTTAAAAATGTACATCCCATTTCTCATTACTGATAGGCCATTTTCTCGGCCAGCCGACTGAAGCTCTCCTCGTCTTGAAAGATTTGCAGCCCAACAGGCCTGACAAAGCGACTTACTTGACAAATCACAAAAAACCGGGCTAGCCATTTTCAGAAAAAAAAAACTACTAGACCAGAGTGCCCCGCACAGCCCAGTTGACACCCTGCTCCCGTCTCAAAAACAAATTAGATAAATGCCACTCCAATTATGGCAATTCATAAAAATGCCACTGCAATTTCCAAACTTTGAAAAATGCCACTGCAATTTTTGCAAACTTTGAAAAATGCTACTGCATTTTTTGCAAACTTTGAAAAACGCCACTCCAGACTTTGAAAAATGCCACTAGAAATGGCATGAAATGGCATTTTTCAAAGTTTGGAAATTGCAGTGGCATTTCTCGGGATCACCGGATTTGGAGTGGCATTTATCAAATTAACCCAAGACAGAAATAAATGGGCGAGCTGCTGGGTCCCTGGTGTCAGCCGCTCGTTGTGCAATTCTCTCGTTTATTGACTACGTTGACAATGGCATGGGACCCAGATGTCAGAAATCCATTAGGAGGAGCAATTTTTTATTGGCTTGAAATAAGGAGGCACTTGCTTGCGTACTGCCATGACCTTGGTGGGTCCCTGCTATCATCCTCTCCACGTACAATCATCTCCTGATTGTGTACGCGTCAACCAGGTAGGCCCACAAGTCAGCCTCTAAACCCGTGGCGGACAAATACAACCCATTTAAAAAAATAACAACCCATTCCATACGTTCAAACGGAAAGTTCAACTTCAGAGCAAGGTAACATGTCTGATCCAGATATAGAGTACTGAACTTCCATGTTGACAACCATCATAGCCAAGTTAACTATCTATTCGCACTAATACTCTAGTAGTGTACAAGTACTAACTTACTCTTAGCTAACTAGACGATGTCGGCCGCCATCTGCAGTACATGCTAAACGCCGGCACCGGCGTCCTCCGCCTCGCCTCAGACTTGCCAGAGGTGCGATAGGGCGCGTTGCTCACGCGCTTTGGCCCTTTCCATGCCGTCGTGGTCCACCGAAGCTTCGACTTCTAAGCGGGAAACCCACTAGACAAGCTGGTAGTAAAATTCTGCGTCACGAACGCGTGCGTGCCTGACAGCCTCCAGGGCTATTTGCTGGGCACCGACCTCCACATAGTCGGCCTAGTTGTGGGCGCTCTGCTCGCGACTCAGAGCGCCGGTGCGCTGCTGCTCTATGTCCCACTGGCGGCGCAAATCGGCGATACGCTACTCCTCCGTCGGGCGGTCGTGCTCCAAAAACTCCTCATACTCCGCATTGCCATCTAAAGACCGATAGAATGCCTCCTCCCTCCGTCTGCCTTCCGATGAAAAACGAACACTAGTTCCGGCGGTGACCGCCTCCGGCGTCGCCTATCATGGATGGGCGGGGGCATGGCGGACGTGGCGAGAGCGAGGATAAGTGGCGGGCGACGTCGGGCCGGTGGGGCCTTATGAGGATAGGGAGAGTTGGGTGATGGTGCCACCAGAGAAGGTCGGGAAACAGTAATTATAGGCGGAAGGTAGGCGAACCAGCGTGTCGCGGGAAACACGCCGGTCATCGCGGTCATCGAAATTCAATGCATAAGCAGGCATGGCTTAGCGCGCCAGCTTGCCATGGAAAACTAGAAAAACTGAAATTATGACTGTGCTGTCCCATCCCATCCGTGCTGGGTCGCACGCCGGCATGACGGTCAAACGAGTGCACTCCAATCATCCAGATGAGGTACTCCCTCCTTGTCAAAAATGATTCCACCACTCATCATCTACCTTAGTTGGTGAGATTTTTAAATTAAGCCCTGCAAACCGGAGAGGAGGTAATACGTGCGTGATCTGCTATTTATTTGTGTAGGATCGAGTAGGTCGTTTTTTGAATTGAGCCCTGCAAACCGGAAAGGAGGTAGTACGTGCGTGATCCGCTATTTATCCGTGTAGGATCGAGTAGGTCGGATAGTGTACGTGTAGGATCGAGTAGGTCGGATGGTGTACATGTAGGATCACATTAGCTGATGAACGTTCGCTGGGACAAAAGGCATTTGCGAACGTTTTTGCTGGCAGTTTCTTCAGATTCACACAGCATTTTCTTCAGAGCAGCTTGTCAATTTCTTCATAGGTAGGCATTTTTATTCAAAAAACTGCCACTTCGGATCTTGCGTCGCAACTAAAACTGCCAGGAGCGCATTAGTAGGCTAGCTAGTGATCGATTAGTAACTTGTAAACACTGAGCGAACAGAAATAAGGAACTGTTAGTAACTTGTAAACACTGAGAACACATAAATAAGGATCATGCTGTGCACAGCAGTAAGAGCCGATTTCACATTAGTATCCCAAATTCGAAACCAACTTGTACGATTCACATACATAAGATCAACATGTTAATGCATCTCAATGATTCACAGATCATATACAAATATGTAGCTCCAAAAGCAAAGATCTAGAAAAAACATCTGTTCTTCCTACTAACATGGATGCTTCTCTTGGCCAACATTCAGTACAGAGTGAAAGACAAATTTGTTTGCGAAGTCTACAATTCCTCTTGCAAACGTAAGTGGTTTCACCAACAGCTGGAACCATGAGAATGAACCACACATGATGGAGGAACATCCACTGCAATATGATTTGGTCTTCTCTCGATCAAACGTCGAGACTATTTTCGGAATACAAACTTTTACTTAGGCAAAATGATGCCCATTGTATAATCAGACCAATGCAATGAAGCACCTAGTGTTGGCCAATAAATAGTACAGTACTACTTTTCTGCAGTCCATGAAGTGACTATCCAATCTTTCCGTGTCTATTTTCAAATGGCACTGCATGCAGTGACTATACTATTCTCTTGTGCAGTTCAACCAAAATGGCGGTCACTTTGTTTGTTTGCCAAATAGCAACGGGTAGACATCTCTGTCTGCACAAATATCAAGTAGCTAGTAAACATATACCCCACCATGTATTTTCGGTTTAAACACGTCTCTTCCGCTTAGCATCTGACATGTTTTGCACTGGACAATTTGATACAGTCATGTTTTGCCCTGGACAATTTCATATTGAATTGATTTTCTGCTTCAGAGCAGAAATATAGCGCCTATTGTTATCAGACCAAGGATATCCATGTTCGCAGTGATGGAAGAGGTGACATCGAGACAACCAAAATTGAGCATCCAATCATTGAATCTTGTCATGCACCTCCAATGTAGGTCCACCCTGCCAATAAATTCACATGCAAACCACTAGTATTACTATCTAATGATAGTACAAAAAGGGTAGCAAGATAGTAGCAAACCATGTACCTTCGCAATGAACAGCTGATAGTGCCACCAATTGGATATAAAGGTTTGGGAAAAAACATGCTCCTAATGTTGAACCATTTGAACTTTTTGTGCAGTTCCACTAAAATCGAGCATCCCTATTTGCATAGATATTGAAAGTGTGATTACTATAAAAGTGGCACTAGTTGAAGCATAGACTCATAAATATAAGCATTCCAATTTCTTAATAGGAAAAGGTAGCAAGATTGTTTCTAACCACCTGTTTGAAGGAATAAATAAGGCAACAACAGCTGATGTCAGGAAGGCATACATAGTTTTTTCTGAAAAATTGAGTCATTCCTGACCTTTCCTCTTCTTTTAAGCATATTTTGTGCAGTTTAACTAAAATAAAATGCCATCACCGCCTTGACAATTCAGTGTCACTGTACAAAAGGAAATGACTTAACATTACATCATGATGTCAGGTATGTAGTCGATAGGCATTAGAGATAAACATACAGACCTCCTCCGATAACATAATGAACATTAATTTTAACAAAGGTGTGACTAGCTTTACCGGGATAATTTGAGTGAACTCTACACCCTCTGTTCCTTAATATAAGACGTTTTCGCAGTTCAATTTAAAGTTCCCAAACGTTTAGTATTTAGAAAAACAGGTTGTAGTTTTCTTGAGCACATATCTGGGAAAGGTTGCCACACTTTATATATGTCCATACGCTAATGCAACACCATTCGAATAGTACAAATATACACTAATCCAGTGGCTAGTGCAACAATAGAGTAGTTATTTTATTACAGGGTACAGTACAATGGTTTTACTGAACAGATTTCCATAAGTTCTAGCACTGGAAGATTTCTATAAGAATTAACAATACAAAATGTAAAGGTAACAAGTTTCAGCATTGGTATACTAGCCGTGCAAGAGCATTAAACCAAATACAAAAGTCTGAAGGTAACTAGCATTATTAACTAATGACAGTATAAAAAAATATCAAACCATGTACCTTCAAGGTAAATATCATTTTGAACTCGAGGGGACCTAAAAATTGCTATCCCAATCTTGATAATCGATCAAACATAAAAACTTGATCGAACGAATCAAGAGAACAGCCGGAGGAGGAGGTGCCCACTCTTGACCTTTCCTCTTGACACTGTACAAAAAAATTTGACTTATCTCATGAAGTTGAGGTATGTAATCTATAAGCATTAACAGTGCAAAAATCTGAAGGTAGTAACAAGATTCATCGTTGGTATACTTGCTATGCAACAACATTAGAATGCCTTAGCTGAAAATCTTTAATACATCCATAATCAACAGCTAACCCTAAAATAATCCAGTGACATTAAATGGCATTGCTTAAATTTATCGGTGGCATTAGACTGAGTGCGGCATTAGTTAAATGTGGCATCACTTTAGCAGTAGCATTGCTTGACTTTACCACTGGCGTTATACTAACAGCAAAAAAGTGGCAATAAGAGCATGGGAGGCCCATTCGGACAGTGGGCGCACCAGTACGATGTACCTCCACGGACGCATAGAGTGGTGAGGGAGGTATGGTTGCCCAGAGCAACAAATATCCAGGCATCATATGTGGATTACGTCCCGTTTTTGTTCTCTTTAGCCACCTTTTTCCTATGTGAGGACAACAAACCTATCGACCTGGTCATTCTCTATTGCATTGTCATGCCTTTCTACCCTTCTTCAACCAAGAGACACGAGATTCATTCCTTAGCTACTGATTTTCCCCTTTTCAACCTAGATGCGGGTTCGATACCTAGTCTCTTGGACAGTACAATCTCCCTTCCTTTCCTTATTCAACCTAGACATGGATTAGTCTGCATGAAGTAGGGTATCCTTTAATAGTGCAAGTTAAGGTTTTCGTCTGCGTGACCAGCAGAGCAGAGGATAGCAAATTGGGAAGATGGTGGAGTGGAAAAAGATCCACATGCAGCAACGTGGCAGATGGGGCAATAGAACAAGGGTATGGTTCGAAAAGAGGTAGCATACCCGAGGGTCAGCAGGAAGTGGCTTCGCTCGTGGTCGTCGTCCTCCGCACACACTACGCAGCGAGCTTGGGGACGGAGGCCATCCCGTGCGGGCGCTAGGTTAGAGAGGACGGCCTTGTCGTCAGTGCGTGACCTCGCTCGCCGACGACGAGTGCGTCAACACTGCATGTCCTTTTCTTCCCCGGCAGATCTGTGACCAATACAAATGGAGGATTTATAACAGAGTAGCAATCACACACTTATTACATCGAATATCTCCGAAGAGATTAGGTATGATAATCATGGCTTAAGGCCATCTAATAACGATAACAGCGGAAGACTTGGAAGATAAGTGAGTCCATCAACTCCAGCGGCATCACTGAGTATAAGACCACGACCTAAGGCACCTTACTCGTCGTCTGAAAAGTCTGCAACATGAAACGTTGCAGCCCGAAAACGGGTCAGCACATAGAATATGCTGGCAATGTAACACATAGAGAGCAATGAACAATAATAATGCTATACTATATGCATATATGGCTGGTGGAAGGCTCTATGGTTACAGTTTTGCGAAAAGCCAATTTTATCCTACTGCAAAGGAATAAATTTTGTTTAACTATCATGGTGGTTGAAACATTGAGAAGGTACCTCCAACTCAATCCCAATTAAATATCATCATTAACCCAACAAAATTAATTATAAGTATCACGGTGATGAGATTCAAATGATAATCCAGGTACTAGATACTCAAGTTGTCCATAACCGGGGACACGGCTAATCATGATCAGTTTGTACACTCTGCAGAGGTTTGTGCACTTTTCCCCACAAGACTCGATCGCCTCCGCTTGATTCTCACACTGCATGATGTTTGAGAAACGGATGACCGAGACACAGTCTTTCAGAAACAATCACTCTTTACTCTGGATGGACAGTTACACCTACTTTCCCCTACATCTGCTAGCCCACCTCTTCAAGAGATCATGTAACCTACTCAACTATGCTAGAGCCCATAATAGCTTGTGGCTGCACACGGAAGTTTCTAGCATGAATAATCTTATGATCCCTTTGAGCCTGGGTGGCGGACCTTATACATACAGACAACACTGGGTTCTCCAGGTGCCTCAATCCACCCAGATGTGAGTTTTAGTTGCCACCTTAAGTTGAACCATTAATAAACAACTCACATCTATCATGAATATCACTCAAACCCATCCACGTCTACGAGCATAGCATGACAATAATAAAAGCAACGTAGAAGTAACTCCCAAGGGTTTGAATAGAAAACAGGTAATAGGTACTACCTCAACTACTTCCCAAATACCCACAATTTAATTAGATCCTAATCATGCAAGTGTTTGAGGAAATAGATCCAATGCAAATAAAACTGGGTATGAACGGGGCATGATCAAAGTGTTACTTGCCTTGCTGATGATCCGCAAAACCTAGCGAGTCGAAGTAACAAGCGGCACACTCCGGGTACTCTATCGCAAACAAACAAGCATACAATCAGTACTCATCTAATGCACAGGTAAAACTCGTATGAAATATCCAACCAGAAAGTTCAACTTAAGAACTCCGGTTTGCAAAAAGAATCAACTCGAAAAAACAACGAAAGTCAAACGGCGAAAGAAAGAAACTTCGTTTGCTAATCTGGATCTAGGTCAAATTTTACTGTAGCAAAAACTTGTTTGAGTAGATTATTCGGAAAGAGAATTTCGAGACGAAACTCTAGGCGCTTGAATCGCATGATTCCGATAAACGAGCGAGAAGTTAAACAGAATCGAAGATTCGATCAGAAATCGAATCTGAGATAATCGCAGAAAAATCCGACGAAAAAGAAAAACGGACGAACGGTTAAATAACGGACGTTCGTTAACAGAGAAAAACCGACGAACGCGTTCGTTAAAACGAATGGTTCGGTGAACGCTCGCAAAATAATAAAACAAAAAAAACCGATCTAGGGTTTTTTTTAAAACAAAAGGTTTTTTTTACAGAAAACCGGCAACGACGGAAAACGGCCGGCGGCAGTACCTCGACGGGCGGGCTCCGGCGAGGGGCTCCGGCGGGCGCGGGGCTAGGCGGCGGGGCTCGGGGCTCGGGGAGGGGTGCGGCGACGAGGGGCGGCGGCTCCGGGGCTTCCGGCGGCGGCGGCGGGCAAGGCAACCGGCGGCGGCGGGCGAGATGCGGGCGGCGGCGATGAGGGGTTCCGGCGGCGGCGGCGGTGAGGAAAAAGAGGGGGGGCGCGGTATTTAAGGAGGGGGGTTCCGGTGCTTGGGGAAGGGGGCGGCCGGGGCGGCGTGCGGGCGGCGGACTCCGGCGGCGGCCCGGCGTCGTGCGGGAAGAGGAGAGCGCGGGCGGGCCGGTGCTCGGCTGGGCTTCGGCCCGGTCGGGCATCGCGCAGTTTTTTTTAAAATAAGTTCCGCGGAAAATATTGCGTAGAAAAATAAATAAAAATCAGAAAAATATGAAATAAATTTTCCCCGTCTAGTTAGAAAATCTTGAATAGGGTGAACATTTTTATAAATCAAGATAAATATTTTGAAAACATGCATATTTTTTAATGCAATGAAAATTGCAAATAAAATCCAAATAAATTCCAAATAATGATTTTAACATTTTCCTCCAGTATTTCAAATGTTTTGGAGAAGTCATATTTTCTCCTCTCGTTTATTTTAACATGAAATATTTTCCGGAGAGAAAAATAATTAAAACCCCAATCCTCGTTTGAAAAATCAAATTAAAAAAATTTCGAGAAAATCCCCAACTCTCTCCGAGGGTCCTTGAGTTGCTTAGGATTTATCGAGGATTTTGTCAAAATTTAACAAAACATGATATGCAATTATGATCTATGTATAACATTCCAAATTGGAAATTTGGGATGTTACAAACCTACCCCCCTTAAGATGAATCTCGCCCTCGAGATTCGGGTTGGCTAGAAAACAGGTGGGAGTGGTTTTTCCGTAGATCTTCCTCTCGCTCCCAGGTGGCTTCATCCTCTGTGTGGTGACTCCACTGAACTTTGCAAAACTTGATAACCTTGCTGCGGGTAACTCGACTGGCATACTCAAGAATCTTAACTGGTTTCTCCTCATAGGTCAAATCACTTTCCAACTGAATCGCTTCCAGTGGCATAGTGTCTCTCAGTGGTATCTCAGCCATCTCTGCGTGGCACTTCTTCAACTGCGAAACATGAAATACATCATGTATTCCAGACAATCCTTCGGGCAATTCCAATTTGTAAGCAACTTCTCCCATACGTTCCAAAACTCTGTATGGTCCGATAAAACGGGGCGCTAACTTTCCCTTAACTCCAAAACGCTTCACTCCTCGAAGTGGTGATACTCGAAGATACACTCTGTCTCCGACTTCGTGAACTGTCTCCTTTCGTTTAGAATCAGCATAACTCTTCTGCCTGGACTGGGCTACCTTGAGCCTATCGCGAATCAATCTCACTTTCTGTTCAGACTCCTTAATCAAATCTGGTCCAAACAACTAACGGTCTCCAACTTCGTCCCATAACAACGGTGTTCTACACCTTCTTCCGTACAAAGCTTCGAAATGGGCCATCTTCAAACTGGTTTGATAACTGTTGTTATAAGAAAACTCCGCATATGGCAAATTGTCGTCCCAACTAGATCCATAATCTAGTGCACATGCTCTCAACATGTCCTCCAAAATCTGGTTGACTCTCTCGGTCTGTCCATCTGTCTGTGGGTGAGATGCTGTACTGAATTCCAGCCTGGTTCCCAATGTTTCATGTAATTGCTTCCAAAACTTCGAGGTAAATTGGGTTCCTCTGTCTGATACAATGGTCCTCGGAACTCCATGCAAACATACGATCCTGGTCATGTATATCTTAGCCAACTTAGCACTAGTGTAAGTGGTCTTCACTGGAACGAAATGAGCCACTTTCGTCAAACGGTCGACTACAACCCATATCGAGTCATAGCCTGAATGAGTCCTGGGTAATCCTGTGATAAAATCCATGCCTATTTTATCCCACTTCCATTCGGGTATCGACAATGGTTGCAGCAATCCTGCTGGCTTCTGATGCTCTGCCTTCACTCTCTGACATACATCACAAACTGCTACATACTCCGCAATATCCTTCTTCATTCCGGTCCACCAGAAAATATTCTTCAAATCCAAATACATCTTGGTATTCCCTGGGTGAATCGAGTATGGTGAATCATGGGCTTCTTGCAAAATCAACTTCCTGATCTCCGGATCATTTGGTACATATACGCGGTCCTCGAACCATAAGGTATCGTGCTCATCCTCACGGAATCCCTTGGCTTTTCCTTTGCTCATCTTCTCCTTTATCTCTTCAATCTCCTTGTCTGACTTCTGAGCTTCTCTGATCCTTTCCATCAAGGTAGACTGAATCTCCAATGTCGCTAAATAGCCTCTTGGGACTATCTCCAAACAAAGCTCACGAAGGTCCTCGGCTAACTCCTGAGGTAACTCTCCTGTCATGAGGGTGTTGACATGACTCTTGCGGCTCAACGCGTCTGCTACTACGTTAGACTTTCCAGGGTGATAATGCAATCTCATATCATAATCTTTAATGAGCTCCAACCATCTCCTCTGTCTGAGATTTAACTCCTTCTGCGTGAAAATGTACTTCAAACTCTTGTAATCCGTGTACACCTCACAATGGTTTCCGATGAGAAAATGTCTCCATGTCTTCAAAGCATGCACCACGGCTGCTAATTCCAAATCATGCGTAGCATAATTCTTCTCATGGGGTTTAAGTTGTCGTGAAGCATACGACACAACTCTTCCTTCCTGCATAAGCACTGCTCCAAGTCCTCGACGAGAAGCGTCACAATAAACTTCATAATCCTTGCGTTGATCTGGCAGAATCAACACTGGTGATGTAACCAATCGTTTCTTCAACTCTTGGAAACTAGCTTCACATTCCTCAGTCCAATTGAATTTGGTTTCCTTCTTCAATAGCTCGGTCATGGGCTTAGCAATCCTTGAGAAATTCTCGATAAATCTCCGGTAGTATCCTGCAAGTCCAAGAAAACTCCGGATTTCTCCAACTGTCGTGGGTGATTCCCAACTTGTCACTGTGTCATCCTTGGCAGGGTCTACTGCTATTCCTTCTCCAGAAATAACATGTCCAAGGAATCCAACTTCCTTCAACCAAAACTCACATTTCCTGAACTTGGCATATAACTGATGTTCTCTGAGCTTCTCAAGTACCAATCGCAAATGCTCCTCATGTTCTTCTTCATCCTTGGAAAAGATTAAAATATCATCAATGAACACCACGACGAACTTATCCAAAAACTCCATAAACACTTTGTTCATCAGGTTCATGAAATAGGCAGGTGCGTTAGTCAGTCCAAATGACATAACGGTATACTCATACAATCCATATCTGGTGGTAAATGCCGTCTTAGGTATATCCTGCTCTCGAATCTTTAACTGATGGTATCCTGATCGTAGATCGATCTTGGAAAATACTTTAGCTCCTTGTAGGCGGTCAAACAAATCATTGATCATCGGCAGTGGGTACTTGTTTTTGATGGTCACTTCATTCAATCCTCGGTAATCAACAACCATCCTTAGTGATCCATCTTTCTTCTCCACTAGAAGTACTGGTGATCCCCAAGGTGACGAACTTGGGCGAATATAGCCTTTATCCAGTAACTCCTTGATCTGCTTCTTAATTTCCTCCAAATCCTTTGCGGGCATCCTGTACGGTCTCTTAGATATTGGCCCTGTGCCTGGCAAAAGTTCAATCAAAAACTCAATGTCTCTATCTGGTGGCATGCCTGGCAACTCTTCTGGAAATACATCCGGATAATCCTTCACCACTGGTACTTCCTCCTGTACAACTCCTGATAAGGAATTCACTTGAGTCCTTTTCGGCATATGCCGGGATACATACTTGATCCTTTTTCCTTCCGGGGTGGTAAGCAAAATAGTCTTGCTGGCACAATCGATGTTTCCTCCATACAACGATAGCCAATCCATTCCTAAAATCACATCCAAACCTTGCGATTCCAAAACAATGAGGTCTGAGGGGAAAACATGCCTACCAATGGCCAGTGGTATCTGAAAACATCCTTGGGTGGCCATATACTCTGCTCCTGGCGAGGTTACTAACATAGGGTCTCTGAGAACTTTGGTGGACATCTTAAACTTATTCACGAATCCCCTTGATATGTATGAATGCGATGCACCAGTATCGAAAAGAACGGTTGCAGTAAATGACTTAACCAAAAACTTACCTATTACTGCATCAGGCTGAGCTTCAACCTCCTCCACGCTCACGTGGTTCACATGTCCTTTGTTGAACGGGTTCGGCTTCTTCCCAGAGCTTCCATTGCCATTTCCATTTTGGGCTTCGGGACAATCAGTAGCATAATGTCCCGTCTTCTGGCACTTGAAACAAGTAATGTGACTTAGATCTCTCTTGGTTGGGGTAGATGGGTTGGTGCGGTTCTGTCCGTTTCCTCCTCCATTCCCATTACCATTCTTGGAGCCATTATGGTTGTGCGAGCTACCTCCTCCATGGGTATGCTGAAACTGTCCTCCCGGCTTCGGGGTAAATCGTGGCTTCTGCTGGGCTCCAGAATTGTACTTCCCTTGTCCATACTTCCTCTTACGGTTTTCAATCTGCTGCTGCTTCCCTTCAATCATGAGAGCTCTATCTACCAACTCCTGGTAGTTGTTGAAGGTTGCTACCATCAACTGCATACTCAGTTCATCATTCAATCCTTCCAAAAATTTCTCCTGCTTGGCAGCATCTGTAGCAACGTCATCTGGTGCATAACGTGCTAACTTACTGAAATCCTCCACATACTGGCCTACGGTGCGTCCTCCTTGGCGTAGGTTGCGAAACTCACGCTTCTTCATAGCCATAGCTCCTGCTGAAACATGAGCTGTACGGAAAGCTTGCTGAAACTGGTCCCATGTGACAGTGTCAATAGGGTGCGTGGCTGTATAATTCTCCCACCATGATGCTGCGGGTCCATCAAGCTGATGTGCGGCAAAACACACTCTTTCCGCATCTGTGCATCCTGCAGTGGTCAACTCCCTTCCAACTTTGCGGAGCCAATCATCTGCTACAATTGGCTCGGTGCTACTGGAAAACACCGGCGGGTTTAGCCTTAAGAAACGGGCTAAGTGATCAACAGGTGGTGGTGGCGGTGGGTTGTTGTTGTTGCCTTGGTTCTGCACTAACACTTGCATCAGGGCATTCTGTTGCTGAATCAACTGGGTCATCTCTGGCGGGAAAACAAATCCGGTGTCGCGTCTCGGAGGCATCTGATAGGTTTAGAAAAGATGAGAGTTAAGAATAGAATGAGGTCTAGAGAGAAAACACTACCCATATGCTCATGAGACAAATTCAATCAATATCACTCAATCAATCCAAACAAGGCAAAACAATCGATCTAGCTAGCGTTACAAAGTGCTTGAACTATACTACTAAATGGGGGAAAACTACTACTGATATGGTGGTCTACTAAAAATTCTGATCCGTTGAAGACTCCATGATGTCAGCTCCAGCTTCATCAATCCATTCGTCTTCACTTGGTTCCGAGTCGGTGTCGTCGATGATGATGTAGTTATCCGGACAAGTGCATTCGTCGACTTCTGCTTTTGGCACTGGATTTCCCACGAATGCTCCAATCTTATTCTCCAGGTCATCAATCTTCCCGACTAGTGCGTTGATTTCCTCCAAGTAATCTTCGCGTGTAGCCTTGAGTTCTTCTTGGAGTTCCTTGATCTTCGTGAATGCCTTCTTCAGTTCTTCCTTGTCCGTGCACATCTGATTCTCCTGGCATCGAATATGTTGGTTCTGCTCCTGGATGAAAGCTGCAATTGATCCATCCTTCTTGGTCTTGATCATCTCCCATTGCGCGTCTCGACGTCCACAAATTTGGTAGATTGTATCCTTAAGCTCCTGGTGATAGACTTCTCCAATGCGTCCCATGGCGATATGTGCGGCCATGCTCTTCCCTAAACTCCAAGTTGGTGCTTCGAAAACCAAACTCATGGGTTCAGTAATTGGCACAAACGTCCTTCCTGGAATGATAACTTGAATCTTCCAGCTCTCCTCTTCAGGTAATGTGGCGTTGTAGGTTTCGGTGACGCTTGGTATTCCTATGTTCAAGTACTTGGTGACTTCCTTCAAGTGTCGACCAAACGGCGTGTCTTCATCTGGTTGCATGAACTTGCTCCTTGCATTCGCCATTCCTAAAAGAGTAGAAAGTGGAGAGGGGTCAGAAATGAGAAGAGAGAAGCTTTCTAGGGCTTAAGCTTAGTGGTCGTGTCTTATAGTCAGCGTGTGCTCTGATACCAACTTTGTAGCGACCAGACCTCAAATGGCCTGTGCTGCTGTGCACCAGTGTCATCCCTGGATCAGTAATGCTGACACGCACAGTACAAATGGAGGATTTATAACAGAGTAGCAATCACACACTTATTACATCGAATATCTCTGAAGAGATTAGGTATGATAATCATGGCTTAAGGCCATCTAATAACGATAACAGCGGAAGACTTGGAAGATAAGTGAGTCCATCAACTCCAGCGGCATCACTGAGTATAAGACCACGACCTAAGGCACCTTACTCGTCGTCTGAAAAGTCTGCAACATGAAATATTGCAGCCCGAAAATGGGTCAGCACATAGAATATGCTGGCAATGTAACACATAGAGAGCAATGAACAATAATAATGCTATACTATATGCATATATGGATGGTGGAAGGCTCTATGGTTACAGTTTTGCGAAAAGCCAATTTTATCCTACTGCAAAGGAATAAATTTTGTTTAACTATCATGGTGGTTGAAACATTGAGAAGGTACCTCCAACTCAATCCCAATTAAGTATCATCATGAACCCAACAAAATTAATTATAAGTATCACGGTGATGAGATTCAAATGATAATCCAGGTACTAGATACTCAAGTTGTCCATAACCGGGGACACGGCTAATCATGATCAGTTTGTACACTCTGCAGAGGTTTGTGCACTTTTCCCCACAAGACTCGATCGCCTCCGCTTGATTCTCGCACTGCATGATGTTTGAGAAACGGATGACGGAGACACAGTCTTTCAGAAACAATCACTCTTTACTCTGGATGGACAGTTACACCTACTTTCCCCTACATCTGCTAGCCCACCTCTTCAAGAGATCATGTAACCTACTCAACTATGCTAGAGCCCATAATAGCTTGTGGCTGCACACGGAAGTTTCTAGCATGAATAATCTTATGATCCCTTTTAGCCTGGGTGGCGGACCTTATACATACAGACAACACTGGGTTCTCCAGGTGCCTCAATCCACCCAGATGTGAGTTTTAGTTGCCACCTTAAGTTGAACCATTAATAAACAACTCACATCTGTCATGAATATCACTCAAACCCATCCACGTCTACGAGCATAGCATGGCAATAATAAAAGCAACGTAGAAGTAACTCCCAAGGGTTTGAATAGAAAACAGGTAATAGGTACTACCTCAACTACTTCCCAAATACCCACAATTTAATTAGATCCTAATCATGCAAGTGTTTGAGGAAATAGATCTAATGCAAATAAAATTGGGTATGAACGGGGCAAGATCAAAGTGTTACTTGCCTTGCTGATGATCCGCAAAACCTAGCGAGGCGAAGTAACAAGCGGCACACTCCGGGTACTCTATCGCAAACAAACAAGCATACAATCAGTACTCATCTAATGCACAGGTAAAACTCGTATGAAAGATCCAACCAGAAAGTTCAACTTAAGAACTCCGGTTTGCAAAAAGAATCAACTCGAAAAAAACAACGAAAGTCAAACGGCGAAAGAAAGAAACTTCGTTTGCTAATCTGGATCTAGGTCAAATTTTACTGTAGCAAAACTTGTTTGAGTAGATTATTCGGAAAGAGAATTTCGAGACGAAACTCTAGGCGCTTGAATCACCCGATTCCGATAAACGAGCGAGAAGTTAAACAGAATCGAAGATTCGATCAGAAATCGAATCTGAGATAATCGCAGAAAAATCCGACGAAAAAGAAAACGGACGAACGGTTAAATAACGGACGTTCGTTAACAGAGAAAAACCGACGAACGCGTTCGTTAAAACGAACGGTTCGGTGAACGCTCGCAAAATAATAAAACCGAAAAAAAACCGATCTAGGGTTTTTTTTAAAAAACAAAAGGGTTTTTTTAACAGAAAACCGGCAACGACGGAAAACGGCCGTCGGCAGTACCTCGACGGGCGGGCTCCGGCGAGGGGCTTCGGCGGGCGCGGGGCTAGGCGGCGGGGCTCGGGGAGGGGTGCGGCGACGAGGGGCGGCGGCTCCGGGGCTTCCGGCGGCGGCGGCGGGCAAGGCAACCGGTGGCGGCGGGCGAGATGCGGGCGGCGGCGATGAGGGGTTGCGGCGGCGGCGGTGAGGAAAAAGAGGGGGGGCGGTATTTAAGGAGGGGGGGGGGGGTTCCGGTGCTTGGGGAAGGGGGCGGCCGGGGCGGCGTGCGGGCGGCGGACTCCGGCGGCGGCTCGGCGTCGTGCGGGAAGAGGAGAGCGCGGGCGGGCCGGCGCGCGACTGGGCTTCGGCCCGGTCGGGCGTCGCGCAGTTTTTTTAAAATAAGTTCCGCGGAAAATATTGCGTAGAAAAATAAATAAAAATCAGAAAAATATGAAATAAATTTTCCCCGTCTTGTTAGAAAATCTAGAATAGGGTGAACATTTTTATAAATCAAGATAATTATTTTGTAAACATGCATATTTTTTAATGCAATGAAAATTGCAAATAAAATCCAAATAAATTCCAAATAATGATTTTAACATTTTTCCTCCAGTATTTCAAATGTTTTGGAGAAGTCATATTTTCTCCTCTCGTTTATTTTAACATGAAATATTTTTCCGGAGAGAAAAATAATTAAAACCCCAATCCTTGTTTGAAAAATCAAATTAAAAAAAAATTCGAGAAAATCCCCAACTCTCTCCGAGGGTCCTTGAGTTGCTTAGGATTTATCGAGGATTTTGTCAAAATGCAACAAAACATGATATGCAATTATGATTTATGTATAACATTCCAAATTGGAAATTTGGGATGTTACAAGTCGTCATTGCAATTTCATATGAGGGAGAGGCATAAGCTAACATACTTTCTCTTCTTGGATCATATGCACTTATGATTGGAACTCTAGCAAGCATCCGCAACTACTAAAGATCATTAAGGTAAAACCCAACCATAGCATTAAAGCATCAAGTCCTCTTTATTCCCATACGCAACAACCCCCTTACTCGGGTTTGTGTTTCAGTCACTCACCAACCCACTATAAGCGAATCATGAACGTATTGCAACACCCTACAGCGGGAGTCCCTCACGCTTGCACGACACAGAGGGCACAATAGGACAACACCAAAATAAAACATACAACTCGTACCAATCTAGATCATCAATCAACCCAAAGACAAAGGATATCTACTCAAAACATCACAGGATGGCAACACATCATTGGATCATAATATGTGGCATAAAGCACCATGTTCAAGTAGGGATTACAGCGGGGTGCGGGAGAGTGGACCGCGTAAAATAGATGTGGATGGTGATGTTGATGAGGACGATCACCGCGGCGATGATTCCCCTCCCGATGGCACTCCGGTGCCACCGAAAGAGAGGAGGAGAGGTTCTCCCCCTTGTGCTTCCTCCTCCATGGCCTCCCCCCTAGATGGGGAGAGGTTCTCCCTCTGGTCCTTGGCCTTCATGGCAATGATGGCCCCTCCGGGATCCTCCTCCATGGCCTCCGGTGATGATGGCCCCCTCCGGTAGGGTGCCAAAGAGGGCCTAGATTGATTTCTCGTGGCTACAGAGGCTTGTGATGGTGGAAATCCTGATCTAGGTTATTTTCTCGGGGTTTCTGTATTTATAGGAATATTTGGCGTTGGTTTCACGTCAGGGGGGCCTCCGAGTCGTCCACGAGGCAGGGCCCCACGCCCAGGGTGGGTGGGCGCGCCCCCACCCTCGTGGGCAGCCCGGGATTCTTCTGGCCCAACTCTTTTGCTCCAGGGGCTTCTTTTGGTCCATAAAAAATCAACAAAAATTGGCACGCCAATTGGACTCCGTTTGGTATTCCTTTTCTGTAAAACTCAAAAACAAGGAAAAAACATAAACTGGCACTGGGCTCTAGCTTAATAGGTTAGTCCCAAAAATCATATAAATGCATATAAAACATCTAAGATGGATAATATAATAGCATGCATACTTCATAAATTATAGATACGTTGGAGACGTATCAGCATCACCAAGCTTAATTCCTGCTCGTCCTCGAGTAGGTAAATGATAAAAGAAATAATTTATGAAGTGTGAATGCTAGCAGGTGCACAAGTTTGATCAATGATAATTTCAATCAGCTTTTCTAGCATCATTATATGTCATAACAGTAGCTCATCTCATAAAACTTTTCATGATCAAGTAACAAGCTATTCACATGTTAAAGTATAGATCACAAACTTTCTTGAAAACTAACAAACAATATTCTCAGTCATCAAACAATTGCAATTCATCTTATTTTCAGGAAGGGTCTATGTCAGAGCTTTGATTCAGCAAACTCCAAATACTCAACTATCATTTAATCTATCACAATTGCTAACACTCACGTGATATTTATGGGTTCAAAGTTTTAATCGGACACAGAGAAAGATAGGGCATCATGAAGAATATGACTAGAACGTTTGAATCTAACCAACTTCCTATGCCTAGGGATTTTTTGAACACATAATTTATAGGAACAAGAATCAACTAGCATAGGAAGGCAAAACAAGTATAACTTCAAAACTTTAAGCACATAGAGAGGAAACTTGATATTATTGCAACTCCTACAAGCATATATTCCTCCCTCATAACAATTTTCAGTAGCATCATGAATGAATTCAACAATATAACCATCACATAAAGCATTCTCTTCATGATCTACAAGCATAATTGTTTTTCTACACTCCACATAAGCAAAATTCTTCTCATTCGGAATAGCGGGATCACTAGTTCCTAAAGTTGACACTCTTCCAAACCCGCTTTAGATGATAGTATTATTCATACTCCAAAATATATAAGCGAAGTTCATGGAGCATTCTACAATTAATATAGACTAACCAATATCCAAGCTCAAAATATATAAGTGAAGCACACGAAGCATTCTATAAAACCATACTCAAAAGATTTTAAGTGAAGCACTAAGAGCAATTCTATAAGATCATACTTAAAAGATATAAGTGAAGCACATGAAGTATTCTATAAAAAAATGAAGGGCTATCTCATACTAGCATGGTTCTTAAAGGAAAAACAAAAACACAAAGGACACAAATCATGTGAGCAAAACAAAAACCGAGGTACACCGATATTTGTTGAAGAAGAAAGATGGGATGCCAACTGGGGCATCCCCAAGCTTAGATGCTTGAGTGTCCTTTCAAATATTTACTTGGGGTGCCTTGGTCATCCCCAAGCTTGAACTCTTGCCTCTCTTTATTCTTCTCATATTGATAGCTCCTCGATCTTCAAACACTTCATCCACACAAAACTTTAACAAAAACTTTGTGAGATCCGTTAGTGTATTAAAGCAAATCACTACCTTTAGGTACTGTTGCAGACTTATTCCAATTTCATATTAGAACTATATCTACTGTATTCCAACTTCACCATGGTTCATACCCCCCGATACTACCCATAGATTCATCAAAATAAGCGATCAACACAAGGGAAACAGAATCTGTCTAAAACAGGACAGTCTGTAGTAATCTGGAGGTTTAGCAAACTTCTGTAACTCCAAAAATTATGAAATAAATTTTAAAGTTTGAACAATTTGTACAGAAGTAATGTGCAAAAAGTTTCAGACCCATTTGACTTTCCAGTAAAAAAATGTAAAATGACACGCTACAGCCAAAGTTTCTGTTTTTGTTCTGCACATAGTAAACAAGCAATCTAATCATCCTAAAACCAAAGCTTGGCACATTATTTTTATAATACAATGGATATATACAAGGGGATAATTATTTACAGAGAAACTTCCATGAAAAATTCTACATTGTTTTTGTGAGCATGAACACAAGTGCTCAAGGTCGACCCTCACTTCTTCAATGCATAACTTTCCAATCACTTCTCTTTTTGAAAAACTTTTTAGGCATGAGAGGCAAGTAAAATTTTTGTATTTTCATTATTTTAATTTTTTTTGTATGTTTCAACCACAACTAAATAGAAACAAAAAGGAAAACAAATCTACTTAGTGAAGAAAGAAAACAAGCACACACGGGAATATCAACCCCACGCTATTGCTCCCCGGCAACGGCGCCAGAAAAGAGCTTGATAATCCCCAAGTGTAGGGAATCATCGTAGAAATTTCCAAAGGTGGAAGTGATAATTATGGAGTGTCGAACCCACAAGGAGCTAAAGGTAAGATCAATATTCTCTCAAGCCCTATCTGCCACTGATACGACTCTACGTACACCGAACGTATGCTTCCAACTGGAAACGAGAAATAAAACTATGTTGTGGGTATGAAGAGGATAACTTTGCATGATATCGGAGAACTAAAATATAAAAGTAGTTGCTGTTATCATAATGTTAGAATATACCACTAAATATTATAAATAGCGAGTGTGGAATAATGATGGATCAGTGTGTGGAATTATCCTAGGCAATTGTTAACAAGACCGATAGTCGTCATTGCAATTTCATATCAGGGAGAGACATAA
The DNA here is from genome assembly GCF_002575655.3 of Aegilops tauschii subsp. strangulata. NCBI lineage: Eukaryota > Viridiplantae > Streptophyta > Magnoliopsida > Poales > Poaceae > Aegilops > Aegilops tauschii. Next base: position 486,966,889 of record NC_053041.3, read on the forward strand.
GCTAACATACTTTCTCTTCTTGGATCATATGCACTTATGATTGGAACTCTAGCAAGCATCCGCAACTACTAAAGATCATTAAGGTAAAACCCAACCATAGCATTAAAGCATCAAGTCCTCTTTATTCCCATACGCAACAACCCCCTTACTCGGGTTTGTGTTTCAGTCACTCACCAACCCACTATAAGCGAATCATGAACGTATTGCAACACCCTACAGCGGGAGTCCCTCACGCTTGCGCGACACGGTGGGCACAATAGGACAGCACCAAAATAAAACATACAACTCGTACCAATCTAGATCATCAATCAACCCAAAGACAAAGGATATCTACTCAAAACATCATAGGGTGGCAACACATCATTGGATCATAATATGTGGCATAAAGCACCATGTTCCAGTAGGGATTATAGCGGGGTGCGGGAGAGTGGACTGTGTAAAATAGATGAGGATGGTGATGATGATGGTGATGGTGATGAAGACGATCACCGCGACGATGATTCCCCTCCCGATGGCACTCCGGTGCCACCGAGAGAGAGGAGGAGAGGTTCTCCCCCTCGTGCTTCCTCCTCCATGGCCTCCCCCTAGATGGGGAGAGGTTCCCCCTCTGGTCCTTGGCCTTCATGGCGATGATGGCCCCTCCGGGATCCTCCTCCATGGCCTCCGGTGATGATGGCCCCCTCCGACAGGGTGCCAAAGAGGGCCTAGATTGATTTCTCGTGGCTACAGAGGCTTGCGGCGGTGGAAATCCCGATCTAGATTATTTTCTGGGGGTTTCTGTTTTTATAGGAATTTTTGGCATTGCTTTCACGTCAGGGGGGTCTCCGAGTCATCCATGAGGCAGGGCCCCACGCCCAGGGGGTGGGCGCGCCTCCACCCTCGTGGACAACCCGGGACTCTTCTGGCCCAACTCTTTTGCTCCAGGGGCTTCTTTTGGTCCATAAAAAATCAACAAAAATTGGCACGCCAATTGGACTCCGTTTGGTATTCCTTTTCTGTAAAACTCAAAAACAAGGAAAAAACAGAAACTGGCACTGGGCTCTAGGTTAGTAGGTTAGTCCCAAAAATCATATAAAATAGCTTATGAATGCATATAAAACATCTAAGATGGATAATATAATAGCATGAATACTTCATAAATTATAGATACGTTGGAGACGTATCAGCATCCCCAAGTTTAATTCCTGCTCGTCCTCGAGTAGGTAAATGATACAAGAAATAATTTATGAAGTGTGAATGCTAGCAGGTGCATAAGTTTGATCAATGATAATTTCAATCACCTTTTCTAGCATCATTATATGTCATAATAGTAGCTCATCTCATAAAACTTTTCATGATCAAGTGACAAGCTATTCACATGTTAAAGTATAGATCATAAACTTTCTTGAAAACTAACAAACAATGTTCTCAGTCATCAAACAATTGCAATTCATCTTATTTTCAGGAAGGGTCTATGTCAGAGCTTTGATTCAGCAAACTCCACATACTCAACTATCATTTAATCTATCACAATTGCTAACACTCACGTGATATTTATGGGTTCAAAGTTTTAATCGGACACAGAGAAAGATAGGGGCTTTTTTCTACAATTTCTGAACGGTCGTCTATGTAGGCGGGGCGCCTCTTCGTGTACCGTGGCAACCGTCCACCGACTGTTCGCCTTTCCCTCTCGATCTGGAACTGCTGTCGCGCGCTCTTCCTCCCTCCTCCATTTGCCTTCACCCTTCCTTCTTCCATTGTTCGATCGTCTTCTCCATGGAGGGAACAGGCCGGAAACGACCCCGTTATTCTTGCCTTCTCTGATCTGAATGATGACGCGGTGGAGGAACTCATTGTTCGGTGCAACGTCATCACCTCGGCTAGCATGGCAGGTGCGGTCAAGACCATTCTCGACTCAACTAATAACATCATTACAAGGAACCCAAGGGTCCAGGAGCGGTTTGATCTCCCCTATCTTCTTCGCCGTGACCCTGCTGACTGGCGTGCGGACGACAGAGGCCTCGCCTTGTGCAAGTTGATGCCGCTTGATAATGATACGTGTGATGTTAAGATGCCATCGCTTGAGGGTAAGTCTTGGGTAGGCGTAAATGGAGATTGGGTTGTTTATATTGGGTACAACTGCGAGCGGGAACTTGTGAATGTGTACACTCGTCACCGAGTTCCACTTCCAAAAATCTCAGACTGCCCATAGGTTGAGTACACCAGTATTCTACGTGAGTTCAAATATGATCATGGTGACTGTCGTCTACGGAAGATAGCAATTTGTCGAGTTCCCAGCTCTTGGGATTACACGAACTATGAAGTTGTTGCTATCTTCGACAAGCTTGTTGCCGTCCTTACTTCCACGCCTCGATGGATATTGCTCAAAAATCAATTTCTGTACACGGATGAGTACTGTGATGCAATTCAATACGAGGGTCTTGTGTTTGCTGCCACCACTCGTGGCACTGTTTTTGCATGGAATCCTGATGCTTTTGGTACGTTTTTCTTCCACCGTAATTATAATTGTTTCATCCACATGCATGCGGGTTAGCTAGTTTCCCTTTACTAATTAACCTTCTTGTGTTTCCAAGGTCCTGTGAACATTCCACCACCTATACTTGAAAAAATTTATAACCAAGGGGGAGATGACGATGCTGATGATCACGAGCATGAGGACTAGCAAGACCCATATACTCAGTGGCGCTTGACAACTTATTCTGATGGATCACCTCTGCTTGTCTCTATACAGGGCACTGCTGATGTTACTAAGGAGGCAGGTGTTGTCTCGCATGGTCGCACTCTCCAGACCTATTCCAACATCCGTTGCAGGGTATTCGGGATGGATAGTAGTGTACTAGCGCCAACACCTTCTCCCTGGTTCAGTATTGAAAATCTTGGAGAAAACTCGCTCTTCCTTGGACAAAACTATCCAATGATGGTGAAAGGCGATCCAGCTGCTGTTGACACAAGATTACTACCATTTATGAGAAGCAACTGTATCTATACCTCGGACATTGCTATACTTCCCTACCATCCCAATATGGGTCTTGACATAGGCCGGTTCAGCCTGGATGATCAGTCCTGCGTTGGTCTCAAGATTGACAGTAGCTGGCCCTTCCCAAAGAATCACTTCTGGTTCAAAGCAAGCGTTTCCAATGCCGACAAGTGGTTGAGCTGAAGTTCATTTCATAGCTTGTTATTTGTTGTGTGATGAAAACTTCAGTATTTATAATGTATCCTCGTTGTCGTTGTGGATTCATGACCTGTTGCATATAATAAAATGATATGCCTGTGATAAACTTACTAAATTTATGAATGGCTTTCGAGACGCTTCTCTGAGTGGGTGCTGCGACGAGGCAATTTTTTTTCTGAATACATAATTGTACGGGCATTGCAACAGGTTACCGGATGAGTCCAATCAACAATAGTACTACTAATATTTGTACTAGCTTCACATGCTTCACGCGTCGGGCGGGTTTTTTTACTGTAGGTGCGAATCCCAGCATCCTAGGTCCTCGGACGAGTCCAGTAGAAATTGCATTCTGATGTTTGGGTTTAAACTTTCAAAACTGATGCACTATCTCTATGTCTGCGTATACGGAATACAACAAGTTTTAAACTTGAGACCAGCCAGCAACCCTCACAAAGAACACTTTTTAACCTAGCACAGACTCCAGGGAATTTTGCCACAGTGTGAGGTGGGCCATATGTTAATGTGTTCGATGTACATAACCAGCACCTCGAATCGTCGATATATAGTAGGGTGGCATGGGCCAGAACAAGCATTCACGTCCAGGAGTACGACACACGCCACCAGCACAACTTCCATTTGACACCATATTTCTTGGAGTCCGTGCTACAACTACCTCTTCAACCTCCTTGTTTCTGCAACTCAACCATCGCACGGCGGGCGAGGTGGGGGTTTGCCGATAGTCGGTTTCCTCAACTGTGGTCCCACTTGTAAGGCCAACTCCAACGCACGACCCCAAACAGACCTCCATTTTGCCCGGATTCTGTCCGTTTGGGTAGGGCAATGGGGTCGTGTCCGGGCCATTTCTCGGATGCGGTGGTCGTGCGCCCAATGCGCGGACGCATCCCAGCCGCGTACATTTTTCTTTGCAAACACATATCTTTTTTCATCATTGATTTTTGGTACATGGAAATACACCACCAAATTAAAATTTGACTAGAAAAGCAAGACCAAAGAAAACAAGAACCACAAGAATACATTTTAGAAGATATCCAACTTCCATAACTGCTCCTGTAAGTTGGATTAGTGCCTTCTCGATGCATTCATTGTTGATCTGCGGATGGTCGATCTTGCGTGCTTCTTTCTTCTTCGAGTGTAAAGAAGTAGACGTTGCTTCCTCGCATCTAGTCTCATGTCTAGCCTCTATTCTATCAACAAGTGCACTAGTATCATCTCTAGCCTCTATGCTAGCTAGAAGTGCTAGAGCATCTACTAAATTGCGCTCTATCAATATATCGATGTACTCTTCTTCCCAATTCCAAAACTTGCATCCATTCTACACAATAAATTTTAAGTTAGCACAACTAGTCTAATCCGAGAGCACAACCAAAGCTAAAGTAGCACATACCCCATCGGTTGAGCACTTGATGAACACCCATCCGGGATGTTCCGGCGTTGTAGACACGCGACGCAAGACCTCCTTTGGGTAGTAGTCGCACATATTGAGTGGCAACGGTGCACCGACAAGCTTTTGGGCCAGTACCGAGCCCGGCCGACCGCCATTCATGTATCTGCCGGCGGACCGCCAATGGTGTAGATCCGAGCGGCTAGAGGAGGAGTCAGTACCTGCATGCGGCCTTGCGGCCTTGCCGGGGCCTTCCGGCCCAGTGCCCGGCCAGTCCATGGCACGACGCGACCACCCATAGTCGGGCGAGCTCAAGCCCGACCGGATCCACTCCAAATTCGGCCGCCGGGTGCGCAAAACACGTAGCCGTGGTTGGGTAGCTCCAGGGCATCGAGGGAAAGGGGGCTAAGCGAGCGCGCGTCCGAGCTGCACGCGCTGGAGTTGGCCTAGTGGCTTGGCGGACCAACCGTGTGGGGTGCAAGGTGGCTTCGCTCGTGTGGGGGACGGAAGCCATCCCGCGCGGGCGCTAGGTCTGACAGGATGGCCTTGTCGTCACTGTGTGACCTCTGTGGCAACTGTCCGCTCCCTACTAGCCTCTTCATTGACATGTGGTCCCGTTCCCACATGTCAGTGAGACGACGGTGAGTCCTTTTGTACAATTTTCGAATGGACGTCTATGTAGGGCCGCGGCGCCTCTTCGTGTACCGTGGCAACCGTCCACCGACTCTTTGCCTTTCCCTCTCGATTTGTAACTGCTATCGCACGCTCTTCCTCCCTCCTCCATTTGCCTTCACCCTTCCTTCTGCCATTGTTCGATCGTCTTCTCCATGGAGGGAACAGGCCGGAAACGACCCCGTTATTCTTGCCCCGATCTGAATGATGACGTGGTGGAGGAACTCATTGATCGGTGTGACATCATCACCTTGGCTAGCATGGCAGGTTCGTTCAAGACCATTCTCGACTCAACTAATAACATCATTACAAGGAACCCAAGGGTCAAGGAGCGGTTTGATCTCCCCTATCTTCTTCACCGTGACCCTGCTGACTGGCGCGCGGACGACAAAGGCCTCGCCTTGTGCAAGTTGGTGCCGCTTGATAATGATACATGTGATGTTAAGATGCCATCGCTTGAGGGTAAGGCTTGGGCATGCGCAAATGGAGATTGGGTTATTTATATTGGGTACAACTGCGAGTGGGAACTTGTGAATGTGTACACTCGTCACCGGTTTCCACTTCCAAAAATCTCAGACTGCCTAGAGGTTGAGCACACCGGTATTCTACGTACGCTCAACTATGATCATGGTGACTGTCGTCTACAGAAGATAGCAATTTGTCAAGTTCCCAACCGCTCCTGGGATTTAATGGACTATGGAGTTGTTGCTATCTTCGACAAGCTTGTTGCCTTCCTTCATAGTTCGACTGGATGGATATTGCTCAAAAATCATTTTCTATACACAGATGTGTACTGTGATGCAATTCAATACGAGGGTCTTGTGTTTGCTGCCACCACTCGTGGAACTGTTTTTGCATGGAATCCTTATGCTTTTGGTACGTTTGTCTTCCACCGTAATTATAATTGTTTCATCCACATGCATGCGGGTTAGCTAGTTTCCCTTTACTAATTAACCTTCTTGATCCAAGGTCCTGTGAACATTCCACCACCTATACTTGAAATTTTTTATAACCTAGGGGAGATGATGATGATGATGATCATGAGCATGAGGACCCATATACTCAATGGCGCCTGGCAACTTATTCCGATGGATCACCTCTTCTTGTCTGTATATAGGGCACCGCTGATGTGACTAAGGAAGCAGGTGTTGTCTCCCATGGTCGCACTCTACGGACCTATTCCAACATACCTTGCAGGGTATTCGGGATGGATACTACTGTGCTAGCGCAAACACCTTCTCCCTGATTTAGTATTGATACTCTTGGAGGAAACTCGCTCTTCCTTGGACAAAACTATCCAATCATGGTGAAAAGCGATCCAGCTGTTGTTGACACAATGTTACTACCATTTATGAGAAGCAACTGTATCTATACCTCGGACATTGCTATGCTTCCCTACCGTGGCTATCACAATATGGGTGATGAAATAGGCCGCTTCAGCCTGGATGATCAGTCCTGCGTTGGTCTCGAGATTGACAGTAGCTGGTCCTTCCGAGAGAAACTCTTCTGGTTCAAAGCAAGCGTTTCCAACGCCGAGGATTGGTTGAGCTGAAGTTCATTTCATTGCTTGTTATTTGTTGTGTGATGAAAACTTTAGTATTTACTAGAATGTTTTGTTGGAACTAATCTATAATCCAACATGTATCCTCGTTGTCATTGTGTGTTGATGACTTGTTGTATGTAATGAATGGTACATTTGCATATGCATGTCATAAACTCAATTTATAAATGGTTTTTGACTCACTTCTTGGAGTGTTATTGCCGTAGTAGTATAGCCAGCATCCGTAGTAGTATGAAGTTGCCACATCACATAGAGCCAACCAATAGTTAGTTCTAGTTAGATCAACTAGAGCTAGGTGTTAGCATGGCTGCGTGAGGTGGGCTTGTACATAGTATGATGTAGGCACATGGCTTGCCGTGTTTCCTACTCCTCTGGTCTAAATGTGGAGAAGATTTGGTCGAGTTCTTCCTCCTTTTGCCGTCACGTGTGACATCCAGCATCCAGGTCGTGTCATGCAAGAAAATGGAGTGGTAGTTGAAGCCACGTGATGTGCATCTTGGGTTAAACTATAAATAGAATCTTACTACTCTTGAGTAACTCCAAAAGCGGCCACCGAAGATCTTTATTGGATTTGTTTTTCATCACCAGCACGTCGAGGTGAAGGATGTGCAGGTTCAGTGGGTCCTCTTGCGTTTTCACTGACATGTGGGACCGCTTTTGAGCAAACAGACGATGGGCTCCGTGCGTCTGCTGGCTGGCTGAGAAGAGAGATAGAGGAGGGCTGAGCACGGACTCCAGGAAATTTGTTCTACGTAACCAGCACCTCGATATAGGCTCGATATAGTGGGGTGGCATGGGCCATAACTAGCATTCACGTCTAGCAGTACGACACACGCCACCCACACGAGTCCCATCCGACACCAATTTTCTTGGAGTCCATGCTACATCCATCTCTTCTCCCTCCTGTTTTGTCAGCCATCGCGCGGTGGGCGGGGTGGGGGTTTGTCGATAGTCGGTTTGCTCAACTGCGGTCCCACTTGTAAGTGAAAATGCAACACAACACGCATTCCCCCTTGAGCGGCGTGCCGGACCAACCGTGTGGGGGTGCGATGCGAACACGGCAGGCTTTTCCTTTTGAACTTGTAACTTGTAAAATTTGGTTCTGCTCCATGGCGCGACCGATAGATAGAAATAACTATTTTCCCTAGAGTAATGAGAAGTTTGGTTCTGGCACGGTTCATGCATGGAGTACGTATGAGAATTATGAAGTTGATGCGAAAGGTAAGATAATTACTAGTAGTACCATATACTACTACATGGATTTGACGGAAAGATAAAGATACATACGGATCCATCAACGACATCCTCACGCCCTAGTGCGCCGGGTCACCAACCGACGTGTGAGGAGCAGCAACGTTGGCGGCGAGCTCACCGTGCTTCCGAACAATGCCGTCCAAGGTTGCCCTGCGGGACAAGAAGGCCAGCGACCTATCACTAGTATGCGTCGGTCCTAAACAAATGGTTTTTAACCCCTTTCCGCGACGGCATTTGGAACCGTCGCCAAGTGAGCGTGTGTGATAGGGTGTCCTTCCCACATGACCCAGAAATTGTCAGGGATAGGCCCTCCTGGGACCCAGGCTGGGGCCGTGTGCGATCGGGCGAGACATCGAAACCCAATCATTTCCGTAGGTATGTACATCCCACACGGTAATCCGAGAAAATCATTTCTGTAGGTATGTACATCCCACACGGGAATCCCAGAAAAACATTTCCATTCATATGTATATCTCACACAATCAATCCAAGGAATACATTTCCGTTCTTCCCACACAGTCAATCCAGGGAAAACGTTTCCGTTCGGATGTACATCCCACACAGTTTTATGTATACGCTCGTGTGTGAAAGGTGTAACACTACAAAAAAAGACACATCCATGACATTTTGGGCCGAACGAAATTTTTTTCTGTCATACTTATGACACTTCTATGATGATAATTGTGACAAAACCCGGTATCATCATAGATGTGCTGGGCTCCTACTTCTATGACAAAAAATCATGACAGAAAATGGGCTTTTCGTCTTGGGCGGGCCGGAGACGCAGCTGCATGACATTCTTTGGGACGTCCATGATGTAAAAAACCGTGGTAGAAGCGAGGGCGAGGAAAATATCGGGGTGTTCCCGGTTATGGTGGGTGGTCGGGGCCGAGCGATGCACAGAGGTTTGGCTGTTTCTCTCGTACACACACGGGCGTGGGTGCAAGGCGTTGGGTTCTAACTGAACCCGAGCGAGGTGTTCGCCTACTAAACCTGAGCAATTGCACTGCAAGCTACGCGTTACTGAACCCGAGCGATCGATCGATGGCTGTTAACTGAACCCGATCGAGCGATTCCTTCGCTACTGCTGCTAACTGAAGCCGATTGATGCTGCCTCTGGATGAACAGTGAGCGTTGCTGGGGGGGGGGGGTTGGATGAACAGCTCCTCATGGGGGTGGATGAACAGGACCCCGTGGTGTTGCCTCTGGATGAACAGGACCCCGATCGATCGAGCCGGTTGGGGCTGGATGAACAGCACCCCGTGGACGGCTGGATGAACAGGACCACCCCGTGGAGGGTTGGATGAACAGTAGACGGTGGAGGGCTGGATGAACAGTAGCCCCATGGAGGGGTGGTTGAACAAGAGCCCGTGGAGAGGGCTGGTTGAACAGTAGCCGGTGGAGTAGCGCGCGGTGGAGGCTAGATGAACAGGAGCCCGTGGATGAACAGTCGCAGGTGGAGGCTGGAGGAGGTCGGCGGTGGATGAACAGTAGCCCGTGGAGGCTGGAGGGGGTCGATGGTGGAGATGAACAGTATCCCGTGGAGTCCTGTTTTGCAGTACGCCACACCCCTCCCGATGAATAGGACCCCCGTTTCGACCGTAGCGCTCCAATACAAGTCCGTTTCCTCTGTTTTGCGGTACGCCACACCCCTCCCGATCAACAAGACCCCATTTCGACCGTAGGAGGTCCGTTTCCTCCGTTTTGCGGTACGCCAGACCCCTCCTGATGAACAGAATCCTATTTCGAACGTGGCCGGTCGAACACAAGGCCGTTTCCTTCGTTCTGCGGTACGCCAGGCCTCGTTTCCATCGGCTGTCCCGTGCAAGCCGCTTGGCTCCCGCGCGTTCTGTTGCCTCCCGATGAACACGACGCATTCCGTTGCCTCCCGATGAACACGACGCATTCCGTTGCCTCCCCATGAACACGACGATGACGCAGTTTCTCCGTTCTGACCCAGCCATGTACACGAGCCCTGGCCGTACGTATGCGCGAGTAGGCATTCGAGACCCCGCCCGTATGTACGTACATGGCCGTATTTTCTTTCTGGCACCCTGGCCGCTGTACGTACGTGTACATGCTACGTGCGCGCCTCTACTATGACACGTGCGCGCATCTACATCGACCAGTATGTACGTACACGTTCGCAACCAGAATGACAACGCTACGTACGCTTTGACCAGGTGGGTCCCGACTGTCAGGCACTTCCTTCCGTGTGAAGATGTAGCTAGTGGGTCCCAACAGTCAGGGGGCGGATCTTTTTTTTTGCCCGGACGCACTTCCTTGCGTGTGAAGATGTAGCTGGTGGGTCCCAGCAGTCAGGGGGAAAACGTTTTTTCATGAAATACGGTGGCCCGTCCGGTAGGTCCCTGCTGTCAGGTGGAGGAATAATTATTTTGCATGTAATAAGGAGGCACTTCCTTGCGGCTGCCGTGGACCCAGCTGTCAGCCTCTCCACATACAGTACTCTTTCGATGGAAGTCGTTCCTTGACCACGTTGACCACGCCGTGCTGAGAGCACCAGGGCGGTGGACGACGGCGAGGCCTAGGAAGGGGACGGCGCAGAGCCGGGGAAGACGCGACAGTGGAAGCCCGCGCGGAGAGGAGTACGAGGGTTCCCTGGTTCGGCTGCGGTGTGAGGCTGCCGTCGCCGCAGGGCCTGGCCAGCGGTGGGAATAGTAGGGACGGTGAGGCCTCCGCGGCAGCACAGCCAGCCACGGGAGGCAGGAGCATGCGGCACGACCGGCGCTGCTTTGGGCGGCTGGAGCAAGAAGACCAGAGGTTGAAGAAGCACTACGGCCGTTGGATGGACATCATACGGTCACTAAGCTAGAATCGTTCATATTGACTAAGTTGACAAAGCACTCCGTCCCCGTCAACTTAGTAGGCCCACAAGTCAGCCTCCCACCATGGTGGGTCCCAACTAGCAGGGGGAGCATCCATTTTTTTGTGCGTAATAAGGAGGCACTTCCGGTGGGTCCGAGCTGACAGCGGGGCGAACATTTTTTTCACGAAATACGGTGGCCCGTCTGGTGGGTCCCTGCTGACAGGTGGAGGAATAATTATTTTCCGCATAATAAGGAGGCACTTACTTGCGGCTTCCGTGGACCCAGCTATCAGCCTCTCCACGTACAGTACTCTTCCGATGGAAGTCGTTCCTTGACCACGTTGACCACGCCGCGCTGAGAGCACCAGGGCGGTGGATGACGGCGAGGCCTAGGAAGGGGACGACGCGGAGCCAGGGAAGACGCGACAGTGGATGCCCACGCGGAGAGGAGTACGAGGGTTCACTGGTTCGGCTGCGGTGTGAGGCTGATGTCGCCGCAGAACAACAGGGGTGTGGGTGAGTAGAGGGATGCCCTGGCCAGCGGTGGGAGTAGTAGGGGGCGGTGAGGCCTGCGCGGTAGCACAACTGGCCACGGGAGGCGGGAGCAGGCGGTCCCGCCGGCGCTGGATTTGGCGGCTGGAGCAAGAAGATGAGAGATTGAAGAAACACGACGGCCGTTGGATTGACATCCAACGGGTACGTCTGTTAGAATCATTTGTTGACGTATATAATAACTAAAAAAATCTTGCATACACGTCAACTTAATAGTCCCACAAGTCAGACCATTCCCTCTTTTTTTTAATAATTTATATATAGCTCATTGCGACTTCTTATGCAATTTATTGCAGTCCATTTTTTTGGTTGGCCAGGGCCAATTTCGCATATTTCTGTGGGTTCCAAACTATTTTTAATACCGAAATGTCGAGCCAGATTTAAAGTACTTTGAAGATATATTTAAATTAGGTTAATGCCCAGTGAAATAGGAATCTGAAAATGTGAAAAAAATTCAGAAATTATAAAGTAATTGCCAATTTGTCATCTGTTTTTATATTTACAACCCATTTCATATTACTTTCAAGATTTGCAGGCGTCTTGAAAGAGTTGCAGTCCATCAGGGCGTAGAAAAATAAGTAGGCCTGGATTGGGTAGTCTTCAGAAAAAATAAACTGGGCTCATTTTCACAAAGAAAAAATAGATGGGCTGGTCACATGGTGAACATAAAATATAAGCCTAGGCTAGACGGGCCACAGCCCAGTTCAAACCCTGCCCCGTCTCAACAATAACAAAAAAGATACTGCTCGAGCAGCTACGTCCCAGGTGTCAGCCGATCTTGTGCTGTTCTCTTGTCTATTGACTATATACGCTCACAATGTCTTGGGTCCCAGATGTCAGGAAAACACTAGGAGGAAGCATTTTATTTTTCCATACGCTGACATGGTGGGCCCCTACTATCATCCTCTCCACGTACTTCTTCCGATTCCTGTTGTTTGTTGACCATGTTGACAACGCGAGAGGGCGGCGCTGCAGCGAGCGCACCAAAGTGCGCGGAGGACGACAACGAGGCCTCGGACGTCGGCGTTAACGATTTAGGAGATGGTGGGGCGGCGATGCGTGTGCTGAGGCGCAGCCAGCCATGGGAGGCGGAAGCAGGCGGCCCTGCTGGCGCTGGTTTGGTTTTGGCGGCTGGAGGAAGACATGACTGAAGAAACACGACAGACTGTAAAAGCAGCAGGAGTACTTAACAACCTTAACTGAAACCAGCAGGGGCACTTAACAACCATAGCTCAAAGCAGTATGAGTACTTATACAGGTTCAACCGTACAAAGCATGCCTCGAACAGTGCTACTTTGCCTACAGTTAACCAAGGGTGAGGCCGCCAAGCCCCAGGACAAGGCCCAGGCGCCACCCCGCGCATCCACAATCTTCTGAAAGCGGCTTCATCTCGCAATGTGGTCAATAAATAGGATATTCGCTTTAGAGCCATGGAAAAGTAGGAACATAATCTTCTGTCCTATTCTCCAAGATGGACGGGCCTTTATTATTTGAGGCCACCCATGAATAAGTATCTTTTCACCTCCAAGGGGAATGGAGTAGGTCGACATAAACATCATGTTGTGACCAAGCGCAAGTCTGACCCGACCATGGTCAGGCATCTGTATAGGAACAATAGAACTGGGCAGTTTCTGTTTCAGGAAGATCACAGCTGTAAAACTGTGTATAAGCAATAGTTTATGAACAACATATATAACAGAAAACAGCTCATACCATAAGTTTCTCGACACAGTTGGACCTGTTCAACGAGTGCAGCAGTGGCACACATATCCCACGTGGCCTTCCACCATTGAAACGCCCCACAAGGACCTCAAGACGATCAATAAAGTGTAGGAACTTGTGGATGTCGTCCTAGTCAACTTCAGTGCCATTAGTAATAGCCGAGTTGTTACAGAATAACAAACGAGCAGCCTGCTTAACTCTGAAAAACCTACACGTGCCACCAATTATAAGAAAATATTAGTTAGAAGTAGCATCTTCGTGAGAGATTCGTTGCTACTTCTAAAGTTAAATTGTGATTAGTTAGACAGAATAGGTGGATTAATAAGTAATCGAGGCAACAAGCAAGAACCAGATACAAAACTAACATGGATGAACAATTGGAATGACGTCGGGTTGGAAGATCGCAGTGAAGATGAGACCAGGTTCTGCTATTTCCATCAACATTCGTGCGCCAACTTTCAGTCCGTAACACTTGAGAAAGTATATCCAAGTTCGGCCATAAAAAAGCAGCGATCTTCTTGGTTCATGAACCCAACTCGGAACTTATATCCATGTCTTGTCTTCACTGTGACCATTAAACTGGTGTATTCAGTTATGGCAAGGCCGAGCATCTTGAGTACATGTGTTCTGGCAGAGCAAATAATGCACTGCAGGAAAAATAATATGAGAACACAATGTATTCCCTATCCAAATCTAGAAATAACTTCCTCCTTCATGTCAGTGTTGACCATCGTACTGGTAGTACCTTTTATCCAAATATAGCAATCCAAATTTCCAAATTAGTCGACAGCATGTTCAAAAAAACCCCACCCTCCCGGATAGAAAAGAGGATTCTAGGAACATACTGTGCGCGTTTTAAAATCCTGTGTTAGGATGAGAAGGAACAAGTGTGGCATCTCGCCGAGGGCGCAGAAACCTATAGGGTCCTCGCACATTGGGCACTACAAATGAAACACGCTAGATTCAGTAGGAAAAAAATGCATCAACGGCGGCAGCTGCCATCCTAGGATTACCCGCGACCAAGGGACTTGGATTTATCGGGGATGGATGAAGAATTCATACCTGGTTCTTCATGAGAAAACCCTATGCAATCGCCGAGAGGGGGTTTTCTCTGAACAAGCACACGAGGGAGAAGAGGATTCAGGCCCAGTGAAATATTGCCGCTTCGTCCGTCCGGCTTACTGCTAAAGCTGGAAAGGGGGGGTTTGTGATTTGACGGCTCATTGGGCATTACTGCGGCGCTACGACCGGGGTGTGTCTACCGTGCAGTTGTGGACTCTTATTTGTGCATATGGCACGTGGACCCCGTTGGCGGATGCCCCACATATCAGCGAAAGGAAGTAGAAAGACATGAGTAACTAGTTACACATAAATATATTTTTGACAGAGAGATACTCCCTTTGTAAAGAAATATACAAATCTTTTATATCACAACTTTATACATAAGAAAAATCAAGGGAATATATATAACATATATAATTATAAAAAACAGAGTTGTTTTTAACACAGTATAGATGAGTTGGTGATGATGGTGTGCCTGCCATCCTGCAATATAGGCCGTCCGATTTATATCTGACGGATAGGAAGGAAACTATGGCAATTTTGCAAAAAGGTACCCACACACCTCTCCACATTTGCAAATAAGGCCTTCCCTCATTCATCCTTTTCTCTCACAAGATAAAATACTCATACAAATGCATCTTGATGTTACGTGCAACGCACGGGCATTATGGGGGTTCAGCTGAGAATATAATACTCAGACAGGCTCACAGTTCGGGACTTTGGGCCGCAGGCCCACCCTGCATGTTTGGGGGCCCATGTGTTCTTCCGCATCGCTTTTCGTATTGCAAGCGATCGGTATGGCGCTGGTTTCAGATGCTGTCACAAGGCGAATACACAAAATTGAATAAAGCACGTCAGCTGTTGGAATGAAATCGAACGACAGTTCCTAACCAGCAATGAGAGTTGCAATTCTATCAACGATATACCATGTGATAAATAATACTGTCGTATTACTTATACACACATGACACTTGTTTCACCATGCCAGATTATTACATCAAAATCTCTCAGAGGATAGATCAGTTCGGCAGTTGTGTGCTGCTACTAAAGAATTTCAAAGTTGATTTGGACCAGCTCTCCTTGCCGAGAAAGTTCGATTTTGAGATCATCCCCTACCGCAAGATATGATTGAACCTTGACCATCCTTTAGCATCAATCATCATGCGACCATCCTTTGTACTTACGGTATATTGAGCAGGTTCATTCACACCAAGGCTGCGCATGGTAAGAGAAACTTGGTCGCTGTCGCCCGGATTGTTGAACGACTCCCTAGTTGCTCTAGGAATTCTGTGTTTGCAAACAAGAAGACATACCCAAACAGTTAGATCAACACAGTGAATCATGCAAAACAAGATGGAAATAAAAAAGAATGAAACACTTGGGCAGCCAATCCTTACCAAGAAGGTGGACATGTCGGTTTTTGTAAGGACTTTGGTATATGAAGTGCGAACTGTAGCCAAGTCTATTGCCGGTGCAACTGCTCGTTCGGCTGCCACTGCACGGACCGGAGCAGATGCAAGTGCAAGTGTTGGTGCAGGTGCCGAAGCCGCTGCTGCTGCCAGAGATGGTGCTCCTTGTAGAGTAGGTGCCGGTGTCGGAGCAGGTGCCGGTGTCGATGCCCGATCCTCCGGTAGATCAGCCTGATCCGCTGACGCGGTCGGTGCCCAATCCTCAGCTGGATCAGACTGAGCTGCTGCCGCTATCAGTGCTAGAGCAACTACCGGTGCTCGATCCGTTGCTGAAGGTGGTACCGATGTGCGAGACAGCGGCGATCGTGTCTGGTCTGCTATGATCCTCTTTCTAACTTGACTAGGCTTCGTGACCGTGATCCAGTTTTTTTCTTCATTTCTTTTAAACGCGAGAAGGACTAATTGTGGCATTTTTGTTAAACCAAACTGCAGTTCATCATAGGGATTCAGCTTGTACTTAGACAACAGACTGATCCAATTTTTTCCAATAATATAAGTGATGGACAGTGCCTTCGTTACTGACACGACATAAGAAGTGAAACCTGGAAAAATAGCCATCGTAGAGCAAACCGAACGGTTTATTCTGTGATGAATGTCACATGGCAAAACCTGCATCGTAAAATTGCAGGAAAAGAAAGAAAACATGACATTAAATCAATTAGATTTAGACAGTAAATCAATAAGATTTACTTGATGTGACACGAGTGAATCCTTACCAGGAAATCACTATGTTGAAGTACTAAACAGAAGATTGATCGTCCAACTACGGGTGGCATGCAGGGGCCCCGCCTACTCCCACAAGCAGGACAGTCCAAAGGTTGTGACAAATCATATGGACCGAACATCCATGGGACTGGAAATCCTGGTGGGTGCGATAAATCCTGCAATGCATACAGATATTGGAGTGTAACCATAATTGATAAACCATCCTCACAAAAAAGATGATCTGGATACTTCAAAATATACAGACTGAATTGAGTGGACAGACATTAACATAGACCGTTCTCAGGACTGACCACACACCAAAAGCGGCAGTACTAATAAACAATACAGGGTTCACAAACACAAATCAAGTACTGAACAATAGTACTTACTACAGACAAGCAAAGTTGCACTAATTAAACTTTGCATACTATTTCTTGCCACCGACCTATGGGATGAACCCTACATAACTGACTAGGCCATTGACTTCGTGAGAGATGTCTACATGCACCATCACCATCTCGTCAACCTTGGAGAACCTAACGGAGTGGTCTTTCCACTCATAAACATGATGATGAAGACATGCCGCATCAGATTTCTTGGGAAGCTTTACAAGAACCACACCCTTCGTAATCGAAGGCACAACCAAGAAATTGTTGTGGTCAAGTACAACCTCGAGAACACGCGTGACAACAATGCTACAGGAAAACACTAGTTGAGGACACGTGGCGACAAGGGCACAACAGCTGGATAGTTTAGCAGTAGAACTCATCCTCAGGTCTTCCAGTTCACACGACATGACTTTGAGAACTTCATCTCCACCGCGGAACTGGTTCTAATTCAAACAGAAACCATATTTTATTACTACCTCCGTTCAGAAATATAAGATGATTTTCGATATTATACTCCATATATGACTACATATACGCACAGAAATGAGTGAACAAAGACACTAGAACATGTCTTCAAAGGCATGAGAGCAGAGGGATTACTTGCAATATCCATAACACAAGTTACCGAGGCAAATATACCCTCTTCAAAGGTAGCATTGATGTTCATAAAGTACTCCCTCCGTCCCAAAATTCTTGTCTTAGATTTGTCTAGATACGGATGTATCAAGCCACATTTTAGTATTAGATACATCCGTATCTAGACAAATCTAAGACAAGAAATTTGGGACAAAGGGAGTAGTTGAAAGTAATCTATAAGAAATCAGTGTCAACCTCTCGCATGTTTTGGTCAAAAGAGGAATTTAGAACCGTCATTTGGCACACAAAAATCACATGCAGGATCACCCAAAAAGTTGTACTAGTAGTACTAGTACTGCGTGTTAGATGAAAAAACACGATCAAGATCGAGAAAAAGATCGTCAAGAAGAGATATTACCTGGACTTGCTTAATGAGGTATCACGGAGAGGGGGGCTTGGACAGGGCGATGGCTTTGAGCTTGTCTGCGGTAGTATCGGCGGGGTGCTTGCGCTTCTTCGTACCATGAGCCTCGACGGTTTTGGCCAGAGCCATAGACATCACTTCGGCCGGTGCTCCAGCGTCCATCAAGAAACTGTCAAATAGAAATAAAAGAAAAGAAACCATAATCACAAACCCAAAAGAGGAACAGAGAGGGAGTTATAGGATCAGTCTCGGGGTTGCAAGACCGGGCCTTGGCCAGAATCAACACCATTGATGCGTTCACCTTTCCTTCTTTGGGAGAGAAGAACAATGGTAGAAGCAGGTCGGGGTTTTCTTGAAGAAATGATGAACAAGATGAGGGAGAAGCGAGTTGGGTAGAGAGGAAGCTGAGAGAGAAGAGTGAAATGATGGTTGCTTCGTCCGTCCAACTTACTGCTGGAAAGGAGGGGGTTTTGTGATTTGACGGCTCATTGGGCATTACTGCGGCGCTTCGATCGGGGTAGTCTACCGACACTCTACTACGGAGTAATTTAGTGCATGGCTGGTGGACCCCAATGCTGGCTGTCCCACACATCGGCGAAAGTGAGTAATTTAGTGCATTGGCTAGAGGAGGATCCGCACGGTAGAGCGTGTCCACTGTTTTTCTGAAGAAAAAAATGATTAAAGCAAGCGTTTCCACTCTTACGATGGAGGAGTGCGAAACACGGCAGCCACTTGAACATACACCGTGCTCCTACTACTAGGCATGTGCGGTGGTTCATACGTCAGTACTACATAATCTTGTTGCTAGTGTAGTAAGATATGAACAGTAATGTAGTAACATAGTACCGCTTTTTCGACTATCCAGTCGAGAATGAACGGTGAGATCAATGTTAACAGAACTAGGTCTACAGCGCACGGAGAGTATGGTGCTACAGTACTCCACGAAACATGAACCATATGAAGCACGAATAGTGTTAGGCAGGGTGTATGAAGGGTGCACGGGATGGGAGCAAAAGTTCCCTTCTCGACCCACTTTTGGGTGTTTGGCAGAGTGCATGAGTCCACACTAGTAGTTTAACACAAATACACGAAGAGGAAACAACTATATTGAGATGAGAATGCAAACAAACACACCCACACGCTTTGTGCTATAGTGACTGATCTGCACCGTCTGAGTTTGATCCAACGGTCATGTTGCGCCGAGAGATGGAGATGCCCATGCAGAGGGCGCCTAAACACCACCGAAGTCCCTCTGCTTCTCGAGGCGCACGACGTTGGTGATGTAGGGGGCAAAACGGCTGAAAGGCAATGCAATCTACGGGAAGGCGGAGGGAGCCAGCCGAGGAGCGGGGAATCTTTTGGTTTTCACCATGGTAAAACACCAGTCGACGACTTCTCACATCAGGGAGCAATGGGTTTTACAGGCGGAGTCATCGTGACTAATTGCTGCCGCGCCTGCTCCCGTCAATCAAAAAATTAAAAATCCTGCCGCGCCTGCTCCCGTCAATCAAAACATTAAAAATCCTGCCGCACCCAAACACCAGAGCAACGCCGCGGTGGATATTTAAATTTACCTGCCAGCAAGTAGATAAAAAAGGGGTGAAAAAACAAATGTGGCAGCGGCCTAGCTAATCGGTCGAACTAGCCCAACTAGCTAGCCACCGTGCTTCACTGATGTACTTGGCGGGAAAGGTGGTCTTTCATGATTTGACGAATCATTTACTTGCTTCGGCAAAAAAGCGCGGTAGGGCATCCCACGTGAGGAGGAATATATGCGTGCACCACCCGGGAGGACCCCGAAACCGCGCGGTAGGGTGTGCCATGTCTCGGAACGGAGGAAAAATGTGCATGTAAAACATTACTGTATCAGACATAGTACCTATGGTTCGACCTCGGGACCCAGCCAATCGGTCGAAAACACCCCACTAGCCACACAACTTCATTATACTAACGTGGCACGGAGGATAGGTGTGGTTAGCTCCGTCTCGACCAGCCACAACGTCTCTTGTTCTAGGCGATTCTTCTATTTTCCAAGATTTTTTTAGTTGTAATAACACCACGGCAAGCTAGCGCCGCTCTTCGTGTGTGCCCGTGCAAAGGTTAGATGATGGAGAGAAGAGAGAGATCGCGGACCTGGGACCCACCAGTAAGTGAGTCAACAGTCATGCACGTGTTGACGAGGCACTCCCTCTACTCTACTCAACGTAATACTGTATAAAATCAAGTTATGGGACAAAGCCAACAACCGTTGTTGTTTCAGGCTATCGACTTACGCTTTGTAGTCCAGGTTGCCAGTTCGAATCTCGTCTTTCAGATATGTTAGTTTTAGGTCCAAATTTGATTAATGACAAGTGGGACTCCTGTCTGTTGTTCCGATTTCAGTGTAGGATGGTTTTTTTGAACAAACACTTTGTGCGGTTAGACAAGTAACGACACGAGTTACACGTATTTTGCAAGTTTACGAACAAAAATGATAGCGGCATAGAATATCACATCCACCCCGCAGCTTAGATGCTATGGTGATACGAGTTTTTACACCGTTGGAAGTGAGATCCAATGGCTTGGGAGTAGTCTTTGTAATTATGCGCAATTTCCAAACTCTCCAAAGGTTTTTTTTGCAAATAAAACATTCAGGCCTCGTGTGTGCCGCTGCATCTTGTATCCAATGGCTCCCCGTTGCTCATATTAGGTGCTCCCCGTAGCTTCATTACTCGCTACGGTGATATGAGCATCTAGGTTGTACGATCAGTGATCAGATGGCACATGCGTAGTACTTGTACTTTCTGCGCAATTCCCAAACTCTCTCAGCCGTATATTGAAAAAACATTCAAACCTCCTACTGTGGGCCGTTAGATCTCCATGAACTCGTATCACCATAGAATCTACGGTGCGGCAGCACCTCATATTCTCCCATGCGAGAAAACATAAGGTACTCTCGCAGCTTGGATGCTACGGTGATACGAGCTTCGAGGTCGTTTGATCTGAGATCCAATGGCATCTGAGCAGTCTTTGTGCTTGTAAGCAGTGTCCAAACTCTTTGGGGGTTTTTTTGCAAAAAAACCATTCGAACTACCGAGGAGGTGTTGGGTCACAAATCCAACGGCTCCGAAGAGCTTGTATCACCAAAGCATCTAAGGTGTGGTAGCACACGATATTCTTACATACAGGAGAATATGATGTCCTCCTTCATCTTAGATGCTACGGTGATACGAGCTTCGAGGTCGTTGGATATGGGATCCAAGGGCATCTGAGTAGTTTTTGTACAAATTGTGTGCAATTCTCAAACTCATCAAGGTTTCCTATAAAAATATTAAGACATCATGTGAGCTGCTATATCTCAGATCTACAAGCTCCAAGCAACTCGTATCGGCATATATCATATAAGCTATGGGGGCACATGATATTCTCCCGGGGAGGAGGGGTGCGGGTGCACAACCAATCGGTGGTTGGGAGGGTGGGGACAAATATAATCTAAACAACCCTAAACAGAGCTTCACAATTTTATCTAAGGTCGAGGGGTTGACCCCCGACAATCATAGCTCCGCCTAATTAAACACAACATTTGCATGTACTGTAGTACTAGACTTAATATTCATGTTTCAGTTTCATGTTCATTTTAAATATTGAATTGAGGACCATGCATGTCTTACATTTTACTCCCTTCGTTCCTAAATATTAGTCTTTTTAGAGAATTCAAATGGACTGGCACATACGGATGTATATAGACATATTTTAGAGTGTAGATTCACTCATTTTGCTCCGTATGTAGTCACTTGTTGAAATCTCTAAAAGACTAATATTTAGGAACAGAAGTAGTACTTTTGAATTCGTGTCATACATGCATGGTTTGGAAAAATAGATGCACTATACTTATTGGATTGTTGCTGTGTTCGTGTGTGGGTGTCTCTCTGTGTGTGTCTGTGTGGTCATATGCTTGGTACATACAAAGTTTTCTCACCTCCGAACTGTTCATCTTTTAAATTTGAATTTGCATTGAAAAACTTACTAGGGATACCATGAAATGTGAAATCCACGTTGAGATCACTATATCACAAACTCACTCTAATCCAACAACTCGTCATAAATCAATTACCACGTTGATATTAGTATTTGCAAGGAAAACACGGGCATTGTAATACACATAGATTCATTCAGCAATTTAAAAGGTTCCTTTCATATTCTCGAATGGTAGGACCCAACGGCATACCAGCCAGACCTTGGCTCGTGTTGATCCTAAAAAACCGGGCTCGTGTCCTTCTGGTGGCGTGCGTGGTACGCACATTAGGCAACCCCAACCAGTCGAGCCTCCGCGTTTCGAGTCAAAATATCTGGCGGCCAGAATTCCAGCCCTAGGAAATTCCCCTCATGTCCCCGGTCCATACTGACTAGTGATGAACAACGGAGGGATGCTTTAGTAACTAGACAATGTTACCTACCGTGCCGAGCATGGTTCAATTCCCTCGGTTGCCGCTCGCCAAGGTCACCCGTCAACAGCATTGCCTAGTACTACTACTACTACTACACCCGGATGAGCACATAATTGAGCCCGTTTGTTCGTGCCTAGTACTTGATTTAATATGTCAGGCAATGCACTGGTACGAAGGGATTATCCTTTTACTCTGCATATATAACTTGTCTGAAGTCTGACTAAGCAAAATGTTTGACCAAATCCTTTCTTAAGAAATACAACAGGACAGATGTATGGCTTGAAAATTTATTGCATGATGCATGTTATGATATTGTTTCGAATACTGGATCTTAAATTTCAGAAAATCCAAAAGTGACCATAAATTCTTGAAACTGAGCATGGTCACGTGATATGGCACAAATATTACTTCGTAATTTTTTTCTTCAATTTGAGGCAAGCTGCTTATGACAAGTTGCACAAATGAATAGCCAAGGTATTTTGGAACAAAGACCTGTCACGTTAAGGCGAACTCTTTCACTATTGAAACCGTGGGCATTTACGTGCCGCCACGAGTCCCGCTTCTCATCGGCAGGTGCCGTCCGAGCAATCGTGTGAGTCGACGGGAGGCGTGCGAGCAGACCGATGCGCCGGCTGACAGGGAGGCGTGCGAGCAGACCGCTGTGGGGGCTCACCGGGAGGCGAGCCCTTTGACCAGGCTCCGCCGCCCACCTTCGTCCCAACTGCTCCCGCTTTTAATGTCGCCGGCGCCGCAGTTTAAAATCAACCCCACACTACCTGGTATCGCTACAATCTTCTCTCTTCCTCTCCGATTCTCCTACCGTCTACCTCCAACCAGCCTGACCTAAATGTACGCCATGCCGCATCACGATGGTCTGCCCTTAGTCTTCCAGTTTCCTGAGGAAGACACCCAGCCGGAGTCTCATGAACATAAGGCGCTTTGGGACGAGCTTGAACTGGCCTTGCGGGAAGACGCCGCGCCTTTCCCCACTCCCGTTCCGGCTCCCGTCGCCCCGACTGCGCCAGCGCCCATCCCCGTGGCATTGATGGGCTGGGAGCCGCACATTGTCGCCGAGCTTGATGCCACGGGGTTCCACGAGGTCCCCGCCGACTTTCACGCGCCCGTGCACCTGCCAGCGCATGCGCTTGCGCGTGCACTGACGCGCACGCCCGTGCTGGTGCCCGTGCACCTGCCAGCACATGCGCGTGCGCATGCATTGACGTGCGCGCCCGTGCCGGTGCCCGTGCACCCGAATGCCTCCGCCGCGCCGTTGACAGCGCCTGTCCCCGCGCGAGTGCCAGTGCCCCCCTCAGCGGCATGGATGGCCGCCGTCGACCACTTCCTTGCACCAACGCCAGTCGCCTCCTCCCGCCAGTTGACTCGCTCCGAAGTCCAGAACATTTTGGCCTTCCTTGAAGCTAGGCCAACGTCCAGGAGTACGCCAACAATGGCGCAAGGCACCACCGTCGCCATGGCCAGTGGCCCGACGACACACAGAGCACGGCAGAGGAGCCACTTCCCACCGCAAGACGCCCCCGCCGCCGCCGCATAATCTAAATTTGCCATGAAAAACGTTCAGATTGCCATGCTTAAAATCCGAACGTTTATCATTTCCGTTTATTTTAGATCGATCGTCGTATAATTTAAAGTCGGAGTCAGACTAAACGAAATCTATGGTTTGATCGATTGAATGTTCTGCTAGAGCCGTATCAAATTAAATATAAAACATCATCAAGCCACATGTATTCCTTGTCATCCAACGACCTAGACTGCTTCAATGTCGAGTGCTCAACACGTTTAGCGTGCTGTTGATTTCATGCCAAACATAGTGCTAATCACATAATAACACGGAAATAATATCCTATGTAATATCCGCATGCACTTAATATACTTCCAAATTAACATGCATTGCACGTACACACTGACTAGTGCTGCTAGCACGTGAAACTGGTGCCGTAACTTGGAACGCGTCCAGATATGGTCAACGGCAACATCGTCCGCGAGTTCTTCGTGTTTGCCCGTGCGTCTAAACGCAGAAGGGGAGGAGAGAGAGAGCACACATGGAACCCACCAGTAAGTGAAGGCGAACAGTACTAAAAATAATATTACATGTTAATCATTAAATAGGCCGTGGTAATATAGAAACATTATGTGAACAAAGGGAGGTACAACAAACATTGCTGTTCTACATATGTTGCCTATTGACGTGCGGCTTGGAGCCCTGGTCGCATGTTCGATCCTCATCCTTTATTTTTTAATTTGCATATGGGTCCAAATTTGTATCATGACATGTGGGCCCCTCGGTGTGTAGTTTGTAGCACATTAATTTGTGGGTCGAAATTTGTTCCATTCCAAGTGGACTATCGGTGTGTAGTTTTGTAGCTTATTTATAATAATTAAAGAGAACGACAGAGTGTTTTGCAATAATACCATGGTGCGACGTTGAAGGCGAGAAAGGACGTGCGAGAGAGCGATGACCGAGCCAGAGGGAAATCAACTAGGGGAGTTGCGGGGATTGCAATGGTGTTTGGAGTAGTTGTGGGCCGAATGCTACGAAAATATAATCTAAACCGACCGGAATAAATGCCTACACAAATTAATCTAAGGTTGGAGTGCCCTTCGCAATGTAAATAGCTCCGGCTTTGCGAGGGATGGAGAGGTAGCTTCAATGTGTGGAAGATACGGCGTGAGAAAGCGAGGTCAATCGAGAGACATATAGATAGAGAGACAAAGTGAGTGTGGTCTGACATTCATGGAACAAATATATATGCTCTGGAGAGATATTGTCTGATTGAGCTTTTGGCAAGGGTGAGGGCTGTAAGATAGAGCTTGAGAGATGATCTAGTCACAGACGTGTAGATATATTTTGTGCGTGGGAGGAAGCAAGTTCAATCGATCACATAGGGTCGTCGTGCGATCGAAAGAGTGAGACGGGTTGGAGAGAGTGACCTAGATAGACAATGTGCGTGAGAGAGTATACAATGTGAATAGGTTAAATTGGGCTCAAACATGGTGATATATCGAGATAGAGAGAGAGAGAGATTGAGCGAGCGTGGCCCGCCATGAGGTCGAAAGAGTGGGGGCGGCTTGGATGGACTGACCTAGATAGACAATATGAGTGAGAGAGTATAGAGTGTGTCGATCGAGGCCCGAACAGGGAGATATATCATTTGTGTGTGAGAGAAAACGAGGTTAAACGAGACTCAGATAAAGAGAGCGAGATTGAACGAGTGTGGCCCGCCGTGCGGAAGAAAGAGTGAGACAGTCTCGTGGGAGTGACCTAGATAGACAACGTGCGTGCGTGCGCACGGGAGGTTGGGGGCTAGATAGGCAATGCATGTATTTAGCGCGAGAGGGTGAGAGGGAGAGGGAGAGGGAGAGAGAGAGCTCGGCATGGGGTGCAATGGCGGGTGTGTGAGGTAAATACATTTGGTAACAGAGTGGAAAAGGGGGTTGTGTAGTTGAGAGAGTTAGAGACCGAAACATGGAGAGAAAGAATGAATGTGTGTTGGAAACCGATAGCTTCCTAAGGTGGTTAGGAGAGGAAGATTGACTGATACAGGAAGTATGTAGTGTGTGTGCGGGGGGGGGGGGGGCTAAAAACAACATTTGAATGTAGATAGTACGAGACTTAATATCGATGTTTCAATTCTGTGTACATTGTAAGATTTGAACTGAGGACCATGCATATGGGTAATTATTTCGAATTCGTGCCATACTAGGTTTCGAAAAGTTGACATTGACTCGATTTGTTGTGCTATTTTGTAGGTCATATGTTTGAATCCATCCAAAAGTTTTCTCACTACCATGGTGTTCATCATATACATATGAATTTGTATTAAAAAAGTAGAGTGGATACAGTGAAATGCGAAATCCACGTTAGAATTGGAGATCGCTATGTGACACACACTCTAATTCAAATAACTAATTATGTGACACACTCTAATCCACGTTAGCGTGGATACCATGGATACCGTTTCGATTTTTTTTCAAATAACTCCTCATTAATTAATTTATAGTATCTCATTTCGAATGACTAATTATTGCAAGGAAAACACGGGCATGGTAATACATACAGATTCGTTTGCAAATGAAAGAAGATTCGTTTGCATTCTCAAATGTAGGCGCACCAGGCAGACCAGGGTCGTGTCGTGGTGGTCGCGTGTGTCGGACGGACGCTTAGCACCCAGCCACCCACCCCCTCCCCCCCCAAAAAAAGGACGAGGACAAAATAAGTTCGCGCTTCCATGTTTCGGATTGAAATATCTGGCGGCCCCAATTCCAGGCCTGCAAAATCTCCCTTCTCCACCGTCCCCTTCGCGCCCAGATTGCTCAAATCCCTAATTTGCCGCCAACCCAAGCAAAGTTCGAATCACCCCTCATCTCGTCTCTTTCCCCACCTCTGTGCCGGACGACTACGACGAAGACGACAGTCGCGCTTCACCACCGCACCGGAGCTACCTCATCTACACCCTCGTCCACCGCACCGGGTGGTCCACCGACAACGTCGGCTGCCGCAACCAACGTGCCTCACAGACACCGACTTCCACCGCATCAGGTACGCTTCACCGACGCCGTCTCCCAGCTCACCGGGGCTACTTCACCGAGCACATCGTCGTGCCTCCGCCCCTCGAGGCCGCTGGGGCTTCACAAATGGACTCGTCCACCGCATCGTAGCGCTCCGCTGCCACTCAAGATCTGCATCCGTGCGCGGCCAGCCAGCGCATCACCCTCAACGGCTCTGAAGTGACCCGCACTCTAGCTAGGCGAGCATGCCCAAACGCCGGCCCGAACTAGGTATCCACACATCACTCCCTTGTGCACTGTTCCAATGATGTTTGGATATCCTTTCACTGTCTCTTAGCTTACACGCCTATCCAACTCTGACTTTAACTCTTATTTCTTCTGGAGATATCATCTGAAACAAGCAAATCCATTTTTAGCGAAGCATGACGGCGCTACGGGATCTGGTACACATCCTGCACACCCGTATAACCTTGTAAGTATCTGTCCTCCGGTACAATAGCAAGGTCGATTCCTCTTATTTGATCAACCATTCGCCATGTCAAAAATGCAGAGGGGGATGCAAGGAGCACAAGGCCTGCACATCCAAGCAAGTGGTAACATGGACTTGTACATGGAACATCCCAAGCGGAAGCAGAGCTGCAGTGAGCCTGTACAACAAGCTAGCGTAAGTCCCTGCATTTCCTTTAATTCGTACTGGCATTCGTGTATGATTTGTGTGCAGTGACGGATCCACGAATTCAAGTTACCAGGGGCGAACATTTAACTTAAAAAATACGAAGGTACTTGCAATCTGGAAATCAACATAACTTGAGAAATGTGAAGCTACATGCACTTTGAAAACCAGCTAACGATCCAAAGTAGTTCAGATTATAAACACTAAATGATGCAAGCACCAAAAAACACAAAATGCAACATGGTGTACAAGGACTACAAACATGGTCTGTACCTGCTTGAATTATACGTTCTCTGGCTGAAAATATCGAAGTGTAATTGCACCTATAACCAGTGCGCAAACTGCATATCAATATATCTATCCTGCACAAGTACGCCAATAGTTTCAAACAACAGATTAGAAAAGTATTTATGCTACGTTGTCAAGATACGGGGACTTCCTGGTAGATGGCCTCGACGTTTCCTCAAGCCATGAAAATGCACTATAATTTGCTTGTCATCAATGCCTGCAAATCTCTATGTCTGTCTCAACATAGCAGATCATCATTAGACACTAAATCCTTCAATGGGAGCTTGCAAAATGCTTGCATTAGATCCCCCATTAGATAGTATATGTTCATCGCCAGGAGCATGTAAAATGTTTGCATCAAATCCTTTCATTAGCAGTCTGTTCATCAGACACTTCAGGCTCAAGAACAACATGAGCTTGGATGTTTGCACCTGAAACTTGATTAGATACATCAGATTCAGTCAGTTCAGTATTGATTGGGGGAGTTATAAAATAAGTAGAAATTGGTTTCATTTTCTCATAGATTCCCTACATACAAGCAGTTTTACAACACCGTCATGTTTAACTATTGGCCATAAATTGAAGAGTTGAATTAGATATAATCAGGGATGTGATGTACCTACTCGTTGCGCATGCTACTCTTGCAAGCTACGACTGTCCGTTTGCGCAAGCTCGATGCCATGCCCGTGCTGTCACCGCTGCCTCCCACGCAGGCTACAACCATGGTTGGATCTTCATCTTCTTGTCCTTCTGTTCGCTCGAAGCCCGGCGACCGCCCTCCAACGAGGGTGCGAGGAATTGCTGTGTCGGTCTGTCCAGCGGCGGCTAGGTTAGGAGCGAACCAGACTGGAGGCTGGAGCGGATGAATCTGGATTTTTCCTGCCGTCGATCGATATGCGAGGCGCTCGTTTGGGCCGCGAGCCTGCTATAGGGCCTGCCTTGCACTTATGTTATTGGCCCATCCAAATTGAAACATTTCTCTTCATTTTTTACATTGCCTGCTCGTGCGTTGGGACGAACAAAACTACCCTGGGCCAACCTAGACGACTCAAACTAGGTGCACACTTTCCAGCCACCCGAGGTGGCCACCCATACTAGCCCCTATGGTGGCGTCGCCCCTTTTTGCGTGTATGATTGAGGTAGTGAAAAATATTCCAGTGGCGCTTTTGATTTACCCACAGAATGGTTGAATTGCTAGTTTCTATGAACCGAGTTCGCCAATAATGTGAAGGATGCCAGTCTTTTCATCCTATTATAGATTGCTTAGATCTCGATATGCCAAAAGTAATCGCACGAAATATATAGTAAAAGCAAGTGTGATGTGTGTGGCTACAACTAGTCTGACTACACGTCTTCATATAACATATCAAGGACGCACCATCTTACCAGATTAACCATTCAACTTACCAATGATGTGTGGCAAGAAAGAAGTATTGGGACTGCGTATCCAAGCAATTGATGCCATGGACTCCTTCGTACAACCTTGTAAGCGAAAAAGAAGTTGCAGTGTGCCTGTACAAAGAACTAGCGTAAGTTCAGTTACCTGCTTCTCGGAATTTTAGTTAGCCACTTATTGCAAAATTGTTCAATTATGTTGCTTGGCTTAATTTAGTTTGCTACTGATTACATAATGCCACAGCCTGTTAATCCTATTATAGACTGCGCCTATCTATGTGTTTGATACTTACTATTAAGAATTACCTGTTTGCCTGAACTTAAATAGCTACTTGTTTGTTTAACTGCTTTGCTGCTGCAACAATGGGTTATAATGATGTTAATAACTACTTTTCAGCATCCAATTGAAACTCTTTAATTCCTTGTTTGTTTAACTGGTTTGCTGTTATAACTCACAGTTGAGATGTTTTGCTAACTTCAACTTTTCTGAATCCAATCAGAACTTTAATGGCAAAACAGGTTAGCCCAAGATCAAAGAGCGAGGTTCCCATGGACGTTGTATCATCCCACAACAGTGGCACCGGCCCAATCGTACATTATGAATTGCCAACTGCTGATGCTCTAGAGGCTAAACTAGTGGTAGAAAGTGATTCTGCTTCTGCACTTAGAGATGAAGTTGACATGTTGAGGAAGCAAACAGCACAATCACAGGCAGTACTCAAGACAACCATTAAATATTTGGTGGATTTCAAATTGAAGCAAGCTGAGACTGACCACATTGTTAAGGTCCTGAAGGAAAAAAGGAAATTAAATTCCCACTTGGTAAATCATAGGTGAAATGTTCTTTCCATCGTTGAATAATCTTTGTGTTGTTTGTTCATGTAATCAATCAAACCATTTGTTTTAGAGATCATGTAATAATTGTTTCTTGTTTTTTGTTTTTTGGTTTGTAATTTATTTGAGCACAAGTCTATATTAATTGATAAGACTCGGAGACATTTCATTTTGATTGCTGTGCCAGACCTACAATATGCCAATGGGGCTGAATGTGCATTCAACAATAATAGTAGTATAGATGGACCATAAGTGGCACGCATCGGAAAGGGCCAAGATGCTGTAGTAGCTTGGCTAAAAAAGGATGCTGTTGTAGCAAAAAAAAGTACAGCGGCCTGGCTTATGTATGTTAGTTGATATTATTGATCCATATACTCTATAAGTGTTTATATGTCTGTTAGTTCTATACATTCTTGGTTGATTGACTCGGTATTTGAATCTTGATACATCGCTTGTGTACATATCTAAATGGGAGTACACATTATGTTGCGTGTGACATTTGAGTTGGACATGAAGTGTTCCAAATATTCGAATTCACCTTAAACTGGATTCTAGCTTCTGAATTTGAGTATTGGCATTTGTAAACCATATTCATATATGATAGTGGAATACATCATTGTCGTCCTTTTGAAGATACATAAAAACACATAGAATGATTTATAAAGATTCGTATAGGAATACAAAATGGATTCGAATTTAGTTGCCAGGGTAAACATGGATGCTTATTGTCCCAAAATTCGAAAGAAGCGGCAAAATGTCCACTCCCACGTCGGCTGCCCGAAGCCAAGTGTTTGGGAGATGGAAATTACTGTCTACCCATTACATGGACAATCCATCGGCCCGATTTCCACTGCTCTAAATAGGGGTAGGTTAGTAACTTCAATTAGACGTGACATGACCGCCTCCGAGCCCATTCCGACACGGTGGGCGCCAAACATGGGCGGCAAAACACATTCGATTCAAGCTCGTCCGAAAGACCTCTGTTTCTCCCTCCATTTCCCATTCATACATGGTGGGCGGCAAAACAAACTCGACTCGGCGGAAATCGATGTAGGCAAATATTTTCAATAGGGGCAGGTTTGTAACTTCACTCAGACGTGACACAACCGCCCTACCTGTTAGCCCCATTCATACACCATGGGCGCCAACCATGGGCGCCAACCACCCTCTCCTCGCCCGAAATCGCTCTGGGCAAATATTGGCGAGATGCGAGATTACCGTCGTATCCCCAACCGACGAGACGTCCAAATTTTAAACAGGGGCTAAGTTTGTAACTTTCCCATATTTCGGACAAGCGCGTCCCAAAAACATGGTTGCCCGTACCTCTCCCTCCATTTTCCCATTCATACACCGTCCGCGCTAGAACACCATCCCCACACCAGCCTTCGTCCGCCACCCCATCCATCGCCGCCATCCTTCACCCCATCCATCACCGCCGTCCTCCACCACATCCATCGCCACCGTCCTCCACCATGCCGGAGCGCCTACCAAGACCGCATCGTCCACTACTACAGATGGACGTTTCTCATCCACGGCGACGGACCAAGAGCCTTGCATCACGTCCTCTCGCTTCATCGGCGCCGTCGTCCTCTTTGCCGAGGCCGCCCACACGACCTTCTCTTCCACCGCAACGAGACTTATCCCCCGATGCACCCGTCTACCATCGCAGATCTGCTTCAACGCCACCGATAGCCATCGCACCTCCGATGCCTACACGGCGCCGCAAGAGAGGTGGTACTTCATATCTCCTCAACTTTTTGATCTCAACCAGAAAATAGATCTTAACTTGGTTACTCTACTTTCTTTTCAGCTCTTAGAATTTAGTTCTTAGTTCGAAGCAAACAATGTCTACTAAATATCATTTCTCCGGTTTGCAGCTTCAAATCTGCCATGGAACAGTCATAATATGGTTTAATTGATCATGTTGGTTCTATGGTGGTTTGTTTAATAGAAATCGGAGGGGAAACCCTCTTTTGCTAAAAAATATGCTTAGAGTTTCCCCCTTTTATGATCACTATACAATTAGAATACGTGCTTCGTGTCATAATAGCACTGCTCCACCCATGAAGCTAAACAAGCTTTGTTGTTCAAATACGAATCTGATATTATTAAAACAGAGCCGTTTAATTGGTCAGCTAAATGTTACTAAATTAGTTTCGAAAATGTATGTTCGCCTGTAACACCCACGATGCGGCTATATCTCCCACATGTCGAGGCACGACTTAGAGGCATAACCGCATTGTGGTTTTGTCGCAAGATGGGTCATCTTCACACAATCCCATGTAATGAACAAGAATGGGATAACGAGAGTTGGCTTACAATCGCCACTTCACACAATACATAAATATAATTCATACATCATCCAAAAACCACACATAGACCGACTACGGTCAATATCCAAATGAAAATAAGATAACCCCAAATGCTAGATCCCCGATCGTCCCAACTGGGCTCCACTACTGATCATCAGGAAAAGAAACATAGTAACGACCACGTTCCTCATCGAACTCCCACTTGAGGTCGATTGCATCATCTGCACTGGCATCGTCGGCACCTGCAACTGTTTTGGAAGTATCTGTGAGTCACGGGGACTCAACAATCTCACACCCGCGAGATCAAGACTATTTAAGCTTATAGGAAAGGATGGTGTAATGAGGTGGAGCTGCAGCAGGCACTAAGCATATATGGTGGCTAACATACGCAAATGAGAGCGAGAAGAGAAGCAGCGGAATGGTCGTCAACTAGTAATGACCAAGAAGTGATCCTGAACTCCTACTTACGTCAAACATAACCCAGAAACCGTGTTCACTTCCCGGACTCCGCCGAGAAGAGACCATCACGGCTACACACACGGTTGATGTATTTTAATTAAGTCAAGTGACAAGTTCTCTACAACCGGACATTAACAAATTCCCATCTGCCTCATAACCGCGGGCACGGCTTTCGAAAGATAATACCCTGCAGGGGTGTCCCAACTTAGCCCATTATAAGCTCTCACGGTCAACGAAGGATAAACCTTCTCCCGGAAAGACCCGATCAGTCTCGGAATCCCGGTTTACAAGACATTTCGACAATGGTAAAACAAGACCAGCAAAGCCGCCTGATGTGCCGACAAATCCCGATAGGAGCTGCACATATCTCGTTCTCAGGGCACAACGGATGAGCCAGACGTCGGGTTGGCATAGACCCTGGTTGCCCAGGGGGCGCCGGACATCGCTCGGTTTGGGCCAGCACTCGAAGGAGCACTGGTCCGGGGGTTTAAATAAAGGTGACCCTCGGGCTCGCGAAAACCCGGGGGAAAAAGGCTTAGGTGGCAAATGGTAAAACCAAGGTTGGGCCTTGCTGAAGAAGTTTTATTCAAGGCGAACTGTCAAGGGGGTCCCATAAATCACCCGACCGCGTAAGGAGCGCAAACTCAAGGAACATAATACCGGTAAGACGGAAACTAGGGCGGCAAGAGTGGAACAAAACACCAGGCATAAGGCTGAGACTTCCACCCTTTACCAAATATATAGATGCATTAAGATAATAAGAGATATTGTGATATTCCAAAATATCCATGTTCCAACATGGAACCAACTTCATCTTCACCTGCAACTAGCAACGCTATAAGAAGGGCTGAGCAAAAGCGGTAACTTAGCCAAACAACGGTTTGCTAGGAGAGGATGGTTAGAGGCTTAACATGGCAATATGGGAGGCATGATATAGCAAGTGGTAGGTAGCGCAGCATGGCAATAGAGCGAACAACTAGCAAAGCAAAGATAGAAGTGATTTCGAGGGTGTGGTCATCTTGCCTGCAAGGTTCTCAGAGTTGTTGAAAGCTTGATCCTCGTAAGCGTACTCAACAGGTTCCTCGTTTCACGAACTCGTCTCCCGGCTCTACCCAAATCACGAACACAAGCAACGGAATCACAATCAATCACGGGAAAATGCACAAGCAACATGATGCAGAACATGAATGATATGCGATGCATATGCGTGCTCCGGAAGGAAAAAATTATGAACAAGGCAGTAACTTGGCAAACCAAGCATGCCACTGGAAAGATGAGATGATTTCGGTCAAAATCGATATAAAGATCACTGGAAACGGATGCACGGTTTGCAAATGGCAAGCAAAACAAGAATGACACGAATCTACGATTAACAGCATGATAGCACTTAGAATGCAACAAGTAACAATGCTACAGGACTCCAACATAGCAACAAAACATATGGCAGTAATCTACAGGAAATGCTTGACAAAAGATGAACACTGAGCTACGGCTAGTTCACATCACAGCAGGTTCAAACAGGCATGACAAAAGTGCAAAAGATAACAGGTTCACACACTTGGTGACCCTTGCCATTGCCATTCCGTTTTCCCTTCCATGTCCTTTCATCATCTGACGCAGGATCCTTGGTACTATCAGAGTCGGCGTACTTGACCAGAGCCGCCATCAGCGTACCCATATCATTGCAATCGCGCTTGAGCCGCCCGAGCTTCATCTTCAGGGGCACAAAACGACAGATCCTGCTGTTTGCAGTTAGTCACCCTCCTGCTGTTTGCAGTTAGTCAGATCCACAATTGACATAGATTGCCTACATGTATCTTTGAAGTTTTGGATAAACCGGGCTTTTAGCTCAGCCCAAGACCCAATAGAGTTCGGTGGCAGCCCTTTCCACCAAGTGCGAGCAGTCCCATCTAACATCATGGTGAAGTACTTGGCCATTACCGCTTCACTGAGCTCCAGCAACTCCATAGCCATCTCGTAACTCTCGATCCATGCTCCGGGTTGTAAATCAGCCGTGTAATTAGGTACCTTCCTCGGCCCTTTGAAATCCTTGGGCAGACGTTCATTACGGAGAGCCGACACCAGACAAGGAACACCTCCAGTCCTCGTAGGTATACCCGCGTCGATGGAAGCCGTCGGATAAGCCGGGAGTGGCTGGTAAGCCGTCAACTGAGCCGCCTACTCCGCCTCTTGTCGTGCTCTGTCGTGGAATTGTCACGGCAGATGTCCTCATGCAAGGACTTAGTCGTGGAGCCATCGCAGCTAGGAAGCTTAAAGGGGTTAAGCGGGACAAGGAACACGAGGATTATACTGGTTCGGCCCCTTACGGTGAAGGTAAAAGCCTACGTCCAGTTGAGGTGGTATTACTTAGGGTTTCGATGACCAGGGAGCTAATCGCTATGCCTGGCTCTCGATCTGTTGTCTTCGTCCTGAACCGCCGCCGGGTCACCCCTTATATAGAGAGGTTGACGCCCAGCGGCTCTCAGAGTCCCGGCCGGCTTATAACAGTATCCGGCCCGGACTCTTAACTACTCTTGCCTTACATTACAAGTCTTGCCATAACGGCGGTTTATCACTACGGGCCTTAAGCCGCCTCCGGGTCTTAAGCCCATTATTGATCCGCCATCCTCAAGCTTGATACTGGGCTTCACGTGATGATCATTATGACGTAACCCGGCCCCTCCTGGGCGGGTGACTTTAATGGTTATATCCTCAACATTAGGCCCCAGATTGATTTGAACCGGTTCATGTCAATCTTCGAAATCTTCCGGCTTCTGCTTGGGCAAAGGTTATAACCCGCCGTGACGTCATCTTCTGGATTCTTGGTAACCCGCCATGACGTGATCTTCCATTAAATTCATTTTTTTATTCTGTCATATCTCAACGGATCTTATCTTTAAAGACCATCCCAAAAATCGAGGCGTTTCTGTGGCAATATAATCATGTCTTCCGCCTCCTCTTTTCCCGCGCCCATTTACCAGCCGGCCCTTATAAATAGGCCCGGCCCATAGGTCTTCGTCACTCTTCCCCTCCATAGTCTTCCTCCTCTGACGCTCCAGAGCCCGAGCTCCGCCGCCGCCGCCGCGCCTCTCGTCTTCCTCAACCTCGGCCGCTGCATCACCCTGAACTGGTCCAGAGAAACGGCGGCGACCTCCGCGGCTCATTAGCGCCAGTAAGTCCTTGCGATTCCATACATTAGAATTAGGGTTCTGTCGCTCTCCCCTGTTCTTTGTAGTTTCATCTCAAGTTCTTCACAGTTCCTCCACCGCGGCTCCTTTTGATCCGAAAATGGTACAAAATTCCTGCGGTAGTAGTTTCTCACCCATTCTTATGCTAGCAGATCCCTCTTGCCCGCAAAAAGATCTCGTTTAGAGCTTATGAACTTCTCTGTATCAGCTTTTTAGGTCTAGAAATTTTTCCTTTCTGGACGATCGTTTGATCCAAAATAATCCCTGCGATCTGTGAAACTTGTTTATGCAACTCTTAGACAAAAACTGCATCTGTCAGCCATAGCGGCTCATATCGCCGGCTTAAAAGAAGCCATGCTTTGTGAAATTTCCGGCTTACTCATAATAGAGTTAAATAACTTAAATTGCTGATAATACCCACGGCGGCTTAAATAACCTGACACAAGTAGTCATATATCATTAGGCCCCTTCATGAACCGCCGTCCTGAATACTGAACTGAAAATTTTCTCTGGCTTAAATTTGAACCGGAAATTTTCCTTTGTCATAGGCTTCCATTTTCCACAATGCCGCCCAAGGCTCCCAAGGCACCCATTACGTGCAACTGGGTGAGGTCCAACGTTATTATAAGCACCTTAGATGACTTCGTAAAAACGGGTTACCTGCCCAAAAAGGAGGTCATGTCCTACCGTGCGCCTGACCCGTCCGAAGAGAGACCTCAACCAAAAGACGGAGAGGTTGTTGTATTTGCTGACCACATGAGCCGGGGCTTTGCTCCTCCTGGCTCAAAATTCTTCAGAGATGTTCTGAACTTTTTCGATCTGCGACCTCAAGACATTGGACCCAATTCCGTGTCGAACATTTGTAACTTTCAAGTGTT
Organism: Aegilops tauschii subsp. strangulata; assembly: GCF_002575655.3. Taxonomy (NCBI): domain Eukaryota; kingdom Viridiplantae; phylum Streptophyta; class Magnoliopsida; order Poales; family Poaceae; genus Aegilops; species Aegilops tauschii. The sequence goes on from NC_053041.3 coordinate 487,003,660, forward strand.
CTGTGAGGTATATCTTGGAGAGGAACCCAGCCTGCTACTCTTTAGGGAGTTATTTTACCTGAACCGCCAGAATGAATGCGCCAACGGGCCTAGCTTGGAACTTGGTGGAATATCAATTCAACGACGGAGGGATTGTCTCTTTCCTTATGCTGAGCCGCCAAGCCACCCAAAGGACTGGAATCAGACATGGTTCTACTGCCAGGATACTTCTCCGGCTGATGAGAACCCTCTGCCCGGCTTTCGCGCCCTGCGTCTGGAGTCAAACCACCCCCTGCCAGACAAATTATCTCAAGCTGAACGTCAACCACTTATCCCCACCATCAACAAAATCAAAGCTCTTCTGGGAAACGGCCTTAACGGCGTTGATCTGGTCTGGGTCTGGATTGCTTGGCGGGTGATTCCTCTAAGCCGCCGCCTCGGCTTAATGTGTGATTACACGGGCCGGAAGGATGATCCTCTTCGGCACAGCCCCAACGACTTACCTGAAGACGTCATTGATGACATGACCAAGTCCCTTCTGAACGAGAGCTTAGCAGATTGCGGGAGGACCGGCTTAAGTCCCTTCTGCAAAGCTAACCCGGCTCCGGCGGTAAGCTACTGATCTGAGCACTTTACTTTCCATTTTAACAATTTTCGTCTTAACTTCAATAAACCTTTGTTGTATTTTTCAGGCTAATGATAAGTTCTGGAAGGTCAGGTATGACCATGAGGCTGCTAAAAAAGCCAGGAAGGCTAAAAAAGCCGCCAGGAGAGCCGCTCCCCGCAAGAAGGGGAGTAAGCCTAGCGCCTCAGACCTGCTTCAGCTGGATGACACCTCCGAGTCAGAGGTAGCCCTTGATTCTTGTGCTCTTCTTTGTTTTTTGTTTGTTCTGAACCACCTTATTGACACTGATTATCAGCAGGAGGACACCGGAGCCAGTAACCCGGTGACTGAAGAGGTGACTATACTTTCCTCCGACTCGGAGCCCTTGCCAAGGCTGAAAGTCCGAAGAGTAACCCGGAAAGTAAGATTTTCACATCCTTTAGCTTATCAAGATCCTCAATTTCTTTTGAAGCGATAGATTCATGAGAGCCGGAGACACACCCGGACCAACAAGGATGCAGACCTCTCCTCCGGCTTACCTGAAGCATCAAGGAAGCGCCGGACCGAGGTTATCTCCAACTTATATCCTTTTCATCCTTTAGCGGGCGTCACTCGTCAACCACTTAATTCGTCTGATTCAAACTATCAGGAAACTTCACCTTCCTCCGGTGACTCCATGTAATCTAACTTGCCGGCTTTCAAGACCGCACCCGGGTAATGATGATCAGCTTATTTTGTGCTTATCCTACTCATGTTTTTGCACTAAACTTTTGACTTTCAGTGCACAAGCAAAGCTCAGCAAGAGGGCAAATAAAAGTAACCCGGTCGAAGAGCCGGTCTTGACTGAACCCAACGCCTCTGCCTCTGAGCCGCCGTCTGCACCAGCTCCAGAAACCACCGCTCCAACTGAAGAACAAGCCATGGGGGGTTCTGACAACCCGGAGATTCCCAGCCCAGCTCAACCGGCCGATGACTCGGATGTGGTGATTGCCCGGACCGAATATGTTGAGCCGGGAAGACCCACTGTGCTGGCTAGATGCTCTGCTAAAGAAGAACTGCTGGAGCGCCGCAGGGCCAGACTGGATATCATTGACTATGCTAACTTGAGCATTGGAGATATTGTTGCTGGTTATATTGGTCAAGTGCACAACAGCCGGGACCTGGAAATTGACATGGTGAAGCAGATACAGCAAAAATCTGAGGTATAATTCCCTTGTTTACTCCATAGTCATCCTTACCATACTAGCCCCCAAGTCTATTACTTATGACAGAATATGTTGTAGACTTAATACCGGCTTACCTGGTAACACTCAAGGGCCGGGTTAAACAGCCTAGGTGAACCGGTCTTTTACCTTATGTTTTAATCAAGTATTTGAGCAACTTTGCCCATTAGCCCCCAAGTGCCAAGCACCTTTGCCTGCAGAGTGCTTGGGACTTATTTTCATGAACCGGCACTGTAAATAAAGCTTCTCAGCCTACTTTAGCCCCCAAGTGCCAAGTGTCTTTGCTTGCAAAGTGCTTGGGACTTTAATGTTGCATGATAATCACTCAAACTGTAACCCGGAACTTGTACATGCTGCCTGCAAGAAACTTGAGTTGGAAATCTCTGATCTGAAGACCCGCCTGAAGACTCAGGAAAATGAGACCTAGAAGGCCAATGCCAAGTTTGAGTTCAGTGTCTCTGCACAAGAAAAACTGAAGAAAAGATTTGAAACAAAAAGAAAAGCCTGGGCCGATGAGAAGACCGCCTTGCTCAGCCGGGCCGAACAAGCGGAGGCTGCTCTTACTGAAAGAACCGCCGAACTCTTCGGCTTAAAACGCCATGTATCGCAGATGGCCTCCGCAATCTTTGGTAAGTTACTCTGTAAGCTTTAAATAAGTTTACATCATTTATGTCTCATAAGCCCCTCCATTGGTATCAGCTCACCTGACTTTGTTATACAGGCCCCAGAAGCTCCAATCTCAATCAGAACATGCTGACCAAGCTGAAGGCTGTTTACACCTTGGTGGAGGAACTCTACACCGGGTCACAGCGTGCTTTAGCCGCTGTGGCTCTGTCGAATGAGGTTCCCACTCACCTGGCAGACGTACTCAGGCGGCTTGCCGTACTTCCTCAACGCTTTCAAGAGCTGCGACGGGCTTCTGCAAGAGCCAGAGCTATCGCTGCTCTGAGCCGGGCCAAGGCGTTTCTACCGGAGCTAGACCCGGCTGACATCGCTCTTGGATACCCCAGCCTGAAGGAAGACGGCACCCCCTTTGACCAGAAAGACTTCGCCGCCTGTGTGAAGAGCGTGCACTCGGTGGCCACCTTGATTGGGAATGATACAGACCTTACCAAGTATCAGCCGGGCTATGACGCGGAGAATCAGAGGATCCCAACTCCACGCTATGAAGCAGTCAGCCTGATCCCTCCGACTCGTAAGCATACCTTCACCCCAGAAGTTGACCCGGCCGGGTTAATTGATGATGAGGCTCAATTTGAAGCTTTGAGCGGCATTGACTGGAAATCATCAACCTTCCAGGTCATGGAAACAGCCGGAGGAGCAGAGAGGGATGAGCCGGAAGCTTCAACCCAACAAGCACCTTTGATTACTTAGGCAGCTCATGGTTACGCCTTATAAACAATGCCTCACCTTTCGGACTCGGGGAGTCCAGTAATAGAGTAGGAAAAACAGTTAATTTTGTTGTGCCATCGTGCACGTGTGCATCGCTTAACTCCGTTGAAGCTGCTCTTTTATATTCCTCCGGGTTATGTTTGATCATTTACTTTCCTTAATCTTGAAGAACTGTCTTTAATTGTTCTGCATAGAAAAACAAATCACAAGTCTCTAGGCGGCTTACCGCATGGAGAGTCATATATCTTACATATAACCCAGAATATAAACCAAGGTCATAAAAGACCGGCTCTCAATCATATCTTCGGGATAACCACAATAGCATACCTGCAAGCCTTGCAAGTACACCTCCGGCTTATGTAACCCAAATAATGAGGTTGAGAACGCAAGTCTGGTTCACCAGCACCTGTAATGCCTATTGTGTGCTATCAACATTATTAATCAAAGTTAAGCCGGCGGATTAAGAACCGCCCGTGCACACTTTCGATTTGATCCAAAGAACTTGTTGCAAACCAAAAGATCAAAAACTTAGGGGCTTCTGATTCGAATACGACCAGAGAACCGTCCCAAAGGGGTTAAGCTAAGATTCGAATGCGATCATATAGCCCCCAGTGGCTTTGGCATTGCCGGTCAAGAGGGTACCGACAGCTATGTTCTCTTTGGTTCAAATACGACCTACGTTTGAACAGGAAGCCCCCAAATGACCTTGAGAATTGTTTAACGACGCTGATTCGAATACGATCCACGTCGGTTCCCAAAGGGGGTTGAGCTATGATTCAAATATGATCAAGAAAACTCCCCAATGGGCTCGGCAATATGCCAATCAAGTGGGTATCGACAGCTATGTTCTCTTTGGTTCGAATACGACCTATGTTTGAACAGGAAGCCCCCAAGTGATCATATTGTTAACGGCTAGATTCGAATACGATCGTAAGCCGGATCCACCTCCAAGTGACCATGTAATGTTGTAATGGAAATAACACATTTACCTTTGGAGGAGAAAAGGACAGAGGTCCTGCTTTATTATTTATCATAATATATACATGGCTATAGAAATATGTACATTATGAGAGCCGGTGGCTCAAGTGTAATAAGGCCGAAGCTGAGCTATGTTCCACGGCCGACGGGTCTCTTCCTCCGACTTACGTGAATCTTTGTGCTCCCGAACATCGATAAGGTAGTATGACCCGTTGTACAAGTTCTTGCTGACCACAAAGGGCCCTTCCCAAGGCGGGGATAACTTGTGTGCATCTGTTTGATCTTGGATGAGCCAGAGCACCAGATCACCTTCCTGGAAGACCCTGGACTTAACCCGGCGGCTGTGATAGCGGCGCAGGTCTTGCTGGTAAATCGCCGAGCGAGCTGCTGCCACATCACGCTGTTCGTCCAACAAGTCAAGAGCATCTTGGCGCGCCCGCTCATTATCCGCCTCAACATAAGCCGCCACTCGAGGCGAGTCATGACGGATGTCGCTAGGGAGGACCGCTTCCGCTCCATAAACCATGAAGAAAGGCGTGTAACCCGTAGACCTGTTAGGAGTAGTATTGATGCTCCATAACACGGAGGGTAACTCCTCCACCCAACAACCCGGCGTCCGATGCAAAGGGACCAAAAGCCGGGGCTTGATGCCCTTCAAGATCTCCTGATTAGCTCTCTCAGCTTGACCATTGGATTGAGGGTGAGCCACTGATGAAACATCAAGTCGAATATGCTCTCGTTGACAAAACTCCTCCATGGCGCCTTTAGACAGGTTGGTACCATTGTCAGTTATAATGCTGTGTGGAAAACCAAAGCGAAATATCACCCTTTTCATGAACTGAACCGCTGTGGCTGCGTCACACTTACTAACTGGCTCTGCTTCAACCCACTTTGTGAACTTGTCGACCGCCACCAAGAGGTGAGTCTTCTTACCCTTGGATCTTTTAAAAGGCCCAACCATATCAAGCCCCCAGACCGCAAATGGCCAAGTAATCGGAATCATCCTCAACTCCTGAGCCGGCACATGAGCCCGTCGCGAGAACCTCTGACAACCGTCACATTTACTGACTAAGTCCTCTGCATCAGCATGAGCCGTCAGCCAATAAAAACCATGACGAAAAGCCTTGGCCACAAGGGATTTTGAGCTGGCATGATGGCCACAATCCCCCTCGTGAATCTCACGTAAAATTTCTTGACCTTCCTCAGGGGAAACACAACGCTGGAAAGTTCCAGTGACACTGCGACGATGCAGCTCGCCATTGATAATTATCATCGACTTAGACCGCAGGGTTATTTGTCTGGCCAAAGTTTCATCCTCAGGCAATTCTCCCCGGGTCATGTAAGCCAAGTATGGTACTGTCCAGTCTGGGGTAATGTGGAGAGCCGCCACCAACTGTGCCTCCGGGTCAGGAACAACCAAGTCTTCCTCTGTAGGCAACTTAACAGAAGGGTTATGCAAAATGTCCAAGAAAGTATTAGGCGGCACCGGCTTTCGCTGAGAGCCCAGCCGGCTTAATGCGTCAGCCGCCTCGTTCTTCCTGCGATCGATGTGCTCTACTTGGTAACCCAGAAAATGTCCAGCAATGGCATCAACTTTGCGGCGATAAGCCGCCATGAGAGGGTCCTTGGAATCCCACTTGCCTGACACTTGTTGGGCCACTAAATCTGAGTCGCCAAAGCACCTTACCTGGCTCAAGCTCATCTCCTTAGCCATCCGAAGACCATGGAGCAGGGCCTCGTACTCAGCCGCATTGTTAGTACAGGGAAACATCAACCGCAGCACATAGCAAAACTTGTCACCTCGAGGGGAAGTTAATACAACTCCAGCCCCCGAGCCCTCCAATTGCCTAGACCCGTCGAAGTGAATAGTCCAGTATGTATTATCCGGTTTCTCTTCAGGCACCTGCAGCTCTGTCCAATCGTTGATGAAATCGACCAATGCTTGAGATTTGATAGCAGTGCACGGCATGTATTTTAGACCATGAGGCCCAAGTTCTATAGCCCACTTAGCAACTCTTCCTGTGGCTTCTCTGTTTTGGATGATATCTCCTAGGGGAGCAGAACTAACCACAGTGATAGGGTGACCCTGGAAATAATGCTTAAGCTTCCGGCTTGCCATGAACACACCATAAACAAGCTTATGCCAATGTGGATACCGCTGTTTGGACTCAATGAGTACTTCGCTGACGTAGTAAACCGGCCGCTGAACCGGATACTCCTTACCCGCTTCCTTACGCTCCACCACCACAGCCACACTGACGGCTCATGTGTTAGCGGCTACATACAACAATAAGGGCTCCTTGTCAACAGGAGCAGCAAGGACTGGGGGCTCAGCCAGCTGTCTCTTCAAATCCTCAAAAGCAGCATTAGCAACATCATTCCAGATAAAGTCATCTGTTTTCTTCATCATCTGGTACAGTGGCATGGCCTTTTCACCCAAACGGCTTATAAACCGGCTCAAAGCGGCGATGCGAGCCGCCAGACGCTGGACGTTGTTTATGCACGCCGGCTTAGCCAGAGAGGTGATTGCTTTGATCTTTTCCGGGTTAGCTTCAATGCCTCTGTGAGAAACCAGAAAACCCAAGAGCTTGCCTGCGGGAACACCAAAAACACACTTGGCCGGGTTAAGCATCATCTTGTAAACCCGGAGATTATCAAAGGTTTCTCTAAGATCATCTACCAAGGTCTCCTTCTCCCTGGATTTAACCACGATATCATCCACATAGGCATGAACGTTGCGCCCAATCTGGTTATGAAGACAATTCTGCACACAACGCTGGTAAGTCGCCTGTGCACTCTTGAGTCCAAAAGGCATAGACACATAACAGAAGGCTCCAAAGGGAGTGATGAACACCGTCTTCTCCTGGTCCTTAACTGCCATTTTAATCTGATGGTATCCAGAATAAGCATCCAAAAAACTTAAGCGCTCACAACCCGCCGTAGCATCAATAATTTGATCAATACGGGGGAGAGCAAAAGGATCAGCCGGACAAGCCTTGTTTAAGTTTGTGTAGTCCACACACATCCGCCAGGTGCCGTTCTTCTTGAGCACGAGCACCGGGTTAGCTAACCATTCTGGATGAAAAACTTCAACAATAAACCCGGCCGCCAAGAGCCGGGCTACCTCCTCACCAATGGCTTTCCGCCTCTCCTCATTAAACCGTCGGAGGAATTTCCTAACCGGCTTAAATTTCGGATCAATATTGAGAGTGTGCTCAGCGAGTTCTCTAGGTACACCCGGCATGTCAGAAGGTTTCCATGCAAAAATGTCCCTGTTCTCACGGATGAACTCGTTGAGCGCGCCTTCCTATTTCGGATCCAGATTGGCACTGATACTGAACTGCTGAGATGAATCACCTGGAACAAAGTCAACAAGTTTAGTCTCATCAGCTGACTTAAATTTCATTACCGGCTCATGCTCCGTGGTTGGCTTTTTCAAAGACGTCATATCTGTCGGGTCAACATTGTCCTTGTAAAACTTCAACTCCTCTGTTGCACAAACAGCTTCACCGTAAGCCGCGTCACCTTCCTCACACTCCAAGGCTATCCTTCGGCTGCCATGAACCGTAATGGTCCCATTGTGACCCGGCATCTTGAGCTGCAAATACATGTAACACGGCCGTGCCATGAACTTGGCGTAAGCCGGCCACCCAAATAAAGCGTGATACGGACTTCTTATCTTAACCACCTCAAAGGTCAGTTTTTCCGCCCTGTAGTTGTACTCATCTCCAAAGGCCACTTCCAGTTCGATCTTACCGATTGGATATGCCGACTTGCCGGGCACTACGCCATGGAAAACAGTATTGGACTGGCTGAGGTTTTTATCAGTTAAACCCATACGACGGGAGGTCTCATAATAGAGGATGTTGATGCTGCTGCCTCCGTCCATGAGCACTTTAGTGAATTTATATCCCCCAACCTGAGTAGCCACCACCAAGGCCAGATGACCCGGATTATCAACCCGGGGAGGATGATCTTCCCTACTCCACACAATAGGCTGCTAAGACCATCTTAAATAGCGTGGAACCGCTGGCTCAACAGCATTCACAGCCCTTTTATGGAGCTTCTGGTCTCGCTTGCACAGACTGGTAGTAAACACATGATACTTCCCGCCATTGAGCTGCTTTGGATTGGTCTGGTATCCCCCTTGCTGCTGCTGCTGATGACCCTGGGCGGGCTGCTGATTAAAGCCCCCTTGAACATTCTGAGAACTGGAATTTGAGCCGCCACCCGGGCCATGAAAGCCGCCGGCGCCTGAGCCGCCGCCCGGGCCATTGTTGCCATTGAAAGCATTGGAATTCTTAAAGGCCTTCATGATTGCGCAGTCCTTCCATAGATGAGTGGCCGGCTTTTCCCTAGAGCCATGCCTTGGGCAAGGCTCATTTAACAATTGTTCAAGCGTCGGGCCTGACCCGCCGGCTCGGGGAGGTGGTCTCCCCTTGCGCCAGTGGTTGTTACCCTGTGAATTGGCGTTGGCCACAAATTCCATACTGCCATCAGCCTTACGCTTGTTACCTCCTTGGTTCGCCGGGTTATGCTGGGGACCCTTGCCATTGCCATTCCATTTTCCCTTCCCTGTCCTTTCATCATCCGACGCGGGATCCTTGGTACTATCAGAGTTGGCGTACTTGACCAGAGCCGCCATCAGCGTACCCATATCATTGCAATCGCGCTTGAGCCGCCCGAGCTTCATCTTCAGGGCGCAAAACGACAATTCTGCTCTAACATTAAGACTGCAGAGCCGGCATCCATCTTATCAGATGAATGTATTATCTCTTTGACCCGGCGAACCCAATGGGTTGTAGACTCACCCTCCTGCTGTTTGCAGTTAGTCAGATCCACAATTGACATAGATTGCCTACATGTATCTTTGAAGTTTTGGATAAACCGGGCTTTTAGCTCAGCCCAAGACCCAATAGAGTTCGGTGGCAGCCCTTTCAACCAAGTGCGGGTAGTCCCATCTAACATCATGGTGAAGTACTTGGCCATTACCGCTTCACTGACCTCCAGCAACTCCATAGCCATCTTGTAACTCTCGATCCATGCTCCGGGTTGTTAATCAGCCGTGTAATTAGGTACCTTCCTCGGCCCTTTGAAATCCTTGGGCAGACGTTCATTACGGAGAGCCGGCACCAGACAAGGAACACCTCCAGTCCTCGTAGGTATACCCGCGTCGATGGAAGCTGTCGGATAAGCCGGGAGTGGCTGGTAAGTCGTCAACTGAGCCGCCTGCTCCGCCTCTTGTCGTGCTCTGTCGTGGAATTATCACGGCAGATGTCCTCGTGCAAGGACTTAGTCGTGGAGCCATCGCAGCTAGGAAGCTTAAAGGGGTTAAGCGGGACAAGGAACACGAGGATTATACTGGTTCGGCCCCTTACGGTGAAGGTAAAAGCCTACGTCCAGTTGAGGTGGTATTACTTAGGGTTTCGATGACCAGGGAGCTAATCGCTATGCCTGGCTCTCGATCTGTTGTCTTCGTCCTGAACCACCGCCGGGTCACCCCTTTATATAGAGAGGTTGACGCCCAGCGGCTCTCAGAGTTCCGGCCGCTTATAACAGTATCCGGCCCGGACTCTTAACTACTCTTGCCTTACATTACAAGTCTTGCCATAACGGCGGTTTATCACTACGGGCCTTAAGCCGCCTCCGGGTCTTAAGCCCATTATTGATCCGCCATCCTCAAGCTTGATACTGGGCTTCACGTGACGATCATTATGACGTAACCCGGCCCCTCCTGGGCGGGTGACTTTAATGGTTATATCCTCAACACCAGTTGACATAGCACCAGCTCTACGACGCAAAACCCCCATTCCAGCAAAGAGTACACCAAATCCAGGTACCAAATCCCTTTTCGAACTAGAGAGAGCCCCAATTTCAGCAAATAGGACCCCTGTTCCATTTCTTCCCAGTTTAGAAGACGAAGCTTATATTGTTGTCAGGAACTTTGTGCGCATCTTTCCTTCATGGAAAGATTATACCGCAGACACAGAACAATTTCCAGTCTTCCTCCGCAACTTACGCATAAGTAATGTACTAATGTTATTCATGGTCATTACTGCATATGTTTCTACTGACAGAAGACACAAGATTTCATCCTTTTAAATAGGCGAGGACCAAACTGGATTGTGAAGACGAGCAAGGGTTGGTTGCGCTTTTAAAGCAATCGTTGATGAAGTATCGTTCCTACCTGAGGCAAGCGCACTTCGATGGCAAGCCTCTAAACGAAATTTTTGTAAAGTCTCCGGTGCTACATTTATCCGACGGTGACGGGAATAATCTTGTTACACATTGGTCTCGGCTGCAGCGTAAGGTACTGTCTATGATATCACATCACAATTTGAACTACATTTCTGCATTTGCCTTAACGTCTCACTTGTACGAAAACTGTTAGCAGAAGAACATTCGTTCTCAAGGGACTACAGAATCTCGCAACTATACGGCACACTGCATTGCTCTTGTGATTACCTCTTGCCCTGTATGACCATACTTACTTTCATATCTGTTTGATTATGTAGCATCACTGCACATGTTAGCCTCGTTATCGTCCATTTGGTGGACATTATAAGATCCCTATGGACTCTTACATAAATTTAGAATCAACCCAATGCTTTTGAAGAGGTTTAGCTCTGCAGTCCTCTTGTAAGGACTGAACGTCGTCTATCACTGTACTTACATTAACAGCTACTCCCTCCGTCCCATAATATAAGAACAAGTGTTCAAAACACTCTTGTATTATGGGAAGAGGGATTGGTTCATTGTGTAGCATTCTGCATCTTATCTCCCTCGCCCACCATTTACTAAAAAAGATCAGATCTATATTTAATCTTACCAAAAAGTAGAATACACAGACAATGCCAGTGCAGAAGTGTAGCCCATTGCTCTTGTCAGTACATTTTGTCTTGTAACGCTTGTACTTCCAGGGATTGGTAGTTGATTATGTAGCATCAATCTGCATCTTATCTTCATTATCCTCTATCCCTTCCAATATTATCATATCTATAATTACTCTCTACAAAATGTAGAGTACATGCAATGCTTATGAGAAGATTCTGTGCTGAAAGTCTTGAGTTATCCTTCCCTTGACATGGAGAAGGGCATTATAAAGCCAGTGTTAACTGTTAATGTAAGTCAGTCCTTCTAAAGCCTTTATCCTCAACTGCTGTTTAATTTGCTCATACTCCCTATCGTTTACTGTTGTTTAGTTTGCTGTTTCTACCAAAATGCGTGTTCGCAAGAACCGTAAGTTCTAAGTTTTACTTGTAAAACCAAATTCCTTATTCATACCATGCACATTAGTTTGGCCCAGGTAGCGTTGGGCCATTAACAGGCTGAATATTGTACTGGCCTGTTACGGCCCAGATGAAACCATGGACCTTTAGCAGGCCGAAATGCATGTTGGGCCTCAATTTTCACTAGTCGTCGACGCGCCATCAGCAGGCTAAAATGTAGACCAGGCCTTTTTGGGCCTAGTTATATCACGGGAAGTTACCAGGCCAAAACATATCTCGGGCCTTAGTTGGCCCACTGATATCATGGGCCTTTAAGAGGCTGAAAGCTTAGTATAGACATCAACGGGCCGAATTATGCGACAGGCCTTTAACAGGCCCAAAGTCATGTTGGGCTTAACTGTTGCCACCTTTATCACGGGCCGTTAGTGGGCCCGATGTCCCGTCGGACCATATATGGCCCATGGGCATCACAGGCCATTCCCAGGCCGAAAGTCACACCAGACTGAAATGGGCCCATGTCTACATCGGGCCTCTAACAAGCCAAAAGTCACTGGGCTATAACTGGGCCCAAATATTCGGCAAACAATTAACGGGCCAGATCTGGCTTCGGGCCGTAAATGGGCCCAAATATTCGGTAAACAATTAACGGGCCAGATCTGGCTTCGGGCCGTCAATGGGCCTTTATTAAGCAGGCCGTTATTTGGCTGGCCCACAAGTACCTGAGTAAGTACTACGGGCCTTTGACTGGGCCGGCCTTTTTAACCTATATGGGCCTCTGTTGGGCCCAGGCACGTGTCGACGTATCGTAGGCATGTCTCCTCCAATGGACGGGCAACATCTGGCCCACTGATGAGCTGACAGGTGTTCCCTCCGGCCAATCAGAATTTTACACGTGGAAATTTCCCATTGGTCCCGGCTGTTAACGGGTTATCGGATCCAAAACCAGACCCGATAGCATAACAACGTTCCGTTACGGTGGATGCCACGTGTCGGTCACCCTTGACGAAAGCACTTCTGTGACGCGCGATTTATCGTCATGGAAGTGGACACCTCCATGATGATAATTTTGGTAATTTCATGGAACAGTTCTACGACACCACAGGTATGACTATCTTGATTCTGTCATAAATTTGTCATGGATGTACATGCATGACAGAAAACGTGACCTACTGTGACAAACATGTATCATCACGGAAGTGTATTTTTTTGTAGTGTAACTATCACACACGCTCTGCCTTGGTTAACTGTTTGCTTTCATTAACTACATCACACACGATTTGATGTAGAAAACTATGTGGCATTGGGCTATCCATCACAAGCGCTTTTACTGCCAGAACCGTTTTTAAATTTCCATGACCGTCTGTTCTCTTTTTATTTTTGCCTATAATTTATTATTCTAATTGGAAATTTTGAAATATGAAACGTGCAATTCAAATTCTCAGCACAATGGTTCAACAACGAATCCATAAATAAAATTGCCAGTACAATATGTTCAGTAATTATAGGATTAGGCAGCAATTAACTATGATGAACCACAATATTTAAAGGCGGTAAAGGTGAAGAGACAAGTGTAAATCATTTTGACTGCCGACGGTGTTGAAGAAGCGGAATGCCCATAATGTGCCTTCCTGCATGCCATAGGCACGAACCACTTTTGTCCAACCCCTTGTGACGATCGCCCGCCCATCCTTCACCGCCTTCAGGAAGACTTCTAGAGCATTATCATGGTAGCATGAATTATATACTTTAACCTTTGTTGCCTCCACTCCGGTCATGTAGTTTGCAAGGTAATCATCATTAAATAGCTTCAGAAACCACTGAAAAGAGAAAAATATCAGATATTGAGGTCTGAAAGAGTAACTTGTTGTGGGCAGGGGAAAAGGCAACACATTAGTTACCATCCTAAAGTTCAATGTTGTCTTCGACAAAGTGTAAATAAAGAGCATAATTGCAATCACCCATTTCTTTCGCCTAACAATCTTTCTTAGTTTCCTCACTTGACGCTTGTTCATGAATATCTCATTGCCTCATACGCAAAAGGGATCGAAGCGTGGATCAGTACCGCTCATATATGTACCTACAAGCAACCAGTAAATGTTAGAAGCTAAACTGAGATTGCGTACAAATGATGTAAAATACAACTACCTATGTTCCTAAGTACAAGTATTTTTTTGAGATTTCAATATGAACTACATACGGATGTATATAGAATTATAGATATAGTTTAGATTAGAATCTTGATTCACTCATTTACTCCTTATGTAGTCTATATTGGAATCTCTAAAAATACTTATATTTAGGAATAGATGGTGTATAAGACATGGGATGCAGCTAACCTCGACGGCAAACAACAACATCGCCCATTGTAGCCCTGTATAAGTACATGGAAAGCAAATGTTAACTACGACAAGGTTAACATCCACCAAAAATAGCAAATGGTAATAAAACGGCAACATCTGTAGTGATATCTTCATTTCAAAAGAGTAGCACGGTAGCAAAGGGACAGATTAAAAAATGGATACAGCTGTTAATAGCAACAAGCTTAACAACATCCTAATTCATGTTTTGTAAGTTTGTAGCCATTGAAATACAACTCTTTAAAAATGGTTACAACTATTAATTGCAACAGGCTTAATGGCCATTGAAACCGGTACTGATAAAAATGCAATTGGCAGAAGCGGGAGTGACGAGGAGGACACCGACAGCAACAACGAGGGCGTCAAGCGGGAGGATGCCGACTCCGACTGATCGTGTCGCCTTCCTCCCCCTTGGCCACGCGCCCTGCCGAGGGCTCTCCTCGTCAAGCTCTCCATCGGCGCGTTCCCCGTTGCCTCCTTTTTGCCTTCACCTGCCGCACCTAGGAGGAAAGGGGCAAGAACGGGGATTACGGGCACCTTGTGTCTTTTCAGTTTTTAAGCCTATGGGCCTTAGTAAGATTTCAACCTTGTAACCCCCCTGCTCATGTATGCATTTTGTACGAACTGTACCTATTTGGAACGTATTAATGAAAAAGGGGGCTTGCCGGGTTCTTTGTGCGTGAGCGAGGCCCATGCCAAGGAATGAATCCTTGTTATTTTTAAGATAAACATTGTCGTCCGTCAATAGGCCTTGCCGCCCCCTCACTTCATTCACGACCATGCTCACGCTCTCGGCGGAGGCAGGGGCGAAGCAGGGTTAGGCCCCTCGTTTGCTTTCTTGTCACCGCAGCTACAACGAAGTTCCAGCCCAGGGAATAGTTCTTGGGAACGAGAATGGGGGAGCACGGTGACCCAGGAATAAACGAGGCTTCATACGTCCCAATTCCATACGGAAATGCATAACAGGGGATAAAGGACTTATCTGGATCTGCAGCTCCCGGCAACCTTGGCTTGCCGTGGTCGGGTGCTTGAATCTGCAGCCCCCCGGCAATGGCTTGTCGAGGTCGGGGATGTCGATCCGTCTCCCCGCTCTTAAATGGCTTAGCAGAAACGCCTGTGCAGCCTGCGAACCAAAGAAAAGACTGGAAAGGACGGAAAGACACACACACGACCTCTATGCTAGGGGTTAGTTGCCGTCGGGGTGAACATCAGGGATGTTGTATTGCACCCGGCTGAACCTCTGTATGTACTTGCGCGGGTTTTGACCTTCTTTCTGGGGGATGATATGCAAATTACTTGCCTGGCCATGAGCTTGGTGGCCTCCAGTGAAGGCGCCAAAAACTCATGACACAAATCCAATCAAGAAGAAATGGAATCCACTGGCAAGTGCATCAACCATGACGTGACGTTGGGTTTGAGTGCCAGCGGGAAGTAATTGGCAAGCACCTTGTCGTCGCGAGCTCCAGCAGCTTGCATCGCGATGGTGTAGATGCTGAGGAACTCCGACGGGTGGGTATTGCCGCTGTACTTCTCGCCAACATCGGGCTTGAACGTACGGTGGGAGGGCCACTGGAACTGCCGTAAAGGCTGGACAACCAACCTCGTAAGGCAGGTCGCCGGCCCCCCCTGTGCCGGGTGGTCCATAGTAGGCCCAGCACGCCGATCTGACTGATGGCGCGTATCCCGTCGTCGTTCAATGGTAGTTCACGCGTCTTCCTAGGCCCGTTCCCGAAGGACTTGACGTTGGTCGCGGCAGGTTCGCAGGTCGGACGAAGCTGTGGAAACGTTGTCACCGACGTCGGGTCGACGGGCCGGCGGCTGTTGTCGTGGCCGCGGGGAGGGGGGGTGCACCGTGGTCACAGCGTCTCTGGTCTCCCCGCCGCTGGCATGCGCTGGCTCGTCAGGACGCCGGTGCGAGGGTCCCATCGGGAGCGGCTCATCTTTGTTGGCGAAGTTGACAAGGCTTCAGATGGTGGCTCTCCACTCATCGAGCTTCTCCGCAGCGGGGGGAGTCGAGGAGCAGCTGCACGCGCGCCAGCGCTTCTGCTGGTGTAGGCGGCGGCGAGATCTGCGTAGACCGCGACGCGCTCCGGCTTCTAACCGGGTTAGAAGGGAATCTGTCGGGGTCTCGCGGTCGCACGCCGCCCACGCCCACGCCGGCGTCTGAGCGCGCACGCCGGCCTGGTTCGTCCTGTGAGTGGCGCATAGGGCTCTTTTCCGCGGCGGTGCCCGGGGGCTCCGGCATCGCGGTGTTGCTCATCGCGCGCGGCCTAGGAAGGGCGCGGCGCGGGCGCCAGCTGGGGTGCCGTAGAGGCTGCTGCGCCGCCCGTGGGTAGCACGGCCCCGCCACCGGACCCAGCGACGCATGGCTCGTCGTCTCGGATTCGGACGATGTCGCTCGCCTGGCTCCGATCGCCAGAATGTCGTGGATGCTCGCGGGCTCGCGCTGGGTGATGGATCGACATCCCCGACCCCGGCAAGCCATTGCCGGGGGCTGCAGATTCAAGCACCCGACCACGGCAAGCCAAGGTTGCCGGGAGCTGCAGATCCAGATAAGTCCTTTATCCCCTGTTATGCATTTCCGTATGGAATTGGGGCGTATGAAGCCTCGTTTATTCCTGGGTCACCGTGCTCCCCCTTTCCCGTGCCCAAGAACTATTCCCTGGGCCGGAACTTGGTTGTAGCCGCGGTGACAAGAAAGCAAACGAGGGGCCTAACCCGGCTTCGCCCCTGCCTCCCCCGAGAGCGTGAGTCTGGTCGTGAATGAAGTGAGGGGGCAGCAAGGGCTATTGCCAGGCGACAATGTTTATCTTAAAAATAACAAGGATTCATTCCTTGGCATGGGCCTCGCTCACGTACAAAGAACCCGGCAAGCCCCCTTTTTCATTAATACGTTCCAAAAAGGCACAGTTCATACGGAATGCATACATGAGCAGGGGGGTTATAAGGTTTAAATCTTACTAAGGCCCATAGGCTTAAAAACTGAAAAGAGACAAGGTGCCCGTAATCCCCGTTCGTGCCCCTTTCCTCCCAGGTGCGGCAGGTGAAGGCAAAAAGGAGGCAACGGGGAACGCGCCGATGGAGATCTTGACGAGGAGGGCCCTCGGCAGGTCGCGTGGCCAATAGGGAGGAGGGCGACACGATCAGTCAGAGTCGGAGTCGGCGTCCTCCCGCTTGACGCCCTAGTCGTCGCTGTCGCTGTCCTCCTCGTCACTCCCGCTTGAGGAGAAGTCTCCATCATCGGAGGAACTCACCACGCAACACTTTAGGCGAGTTCCCAAGTCCCCAATGACCTTGACGGAGAGCATTCTGCAGCTACGCGAGCCGCCGCGCAGCCGTCTCTGTCTTCTTGAAGCATTTGCGAGGGTGCTGGAGGTCGACCAGCCGCCGAGGTTGAGGCTTCACATGAAGGGGTGTTGCCATGGCGCCATGTGGGAAGCGCAACGAGCGAGGGAGTTACTGCGGTAAAAACTCCGCCGCACGCGCTACCCGCGCATCTACTGGGCCTGGCCCAATAAACGCCCCGCGCTTATATGTGGCCCAGGCCCGGGGGCTCCTGTCGGTGTACAAAAGTAGGGGTCCCTTTTTGCACCCCTTTACTTGTGCGGAGGTAGTCGCAGCCCCACGCCCCTGGCCACCCTTGGCGGGGCAGAGGAAGCAAGACCACAAGACAACCAGAGCAACGCCAAGACAGGAACGCAAAGAGCAGAGGGGCGAGGTGGACTCACCCAGCAAGATCCTTGCCGGGGCGACCTCCACAGCCCCGGCAAGAGCCTTGCCGGGGCAACTTGCCTGACGCCAGCAGAGCTGCCACCCTTGAGCCCAAGAGTTCCAACACCATCAACCAAATTGGAACCAAGGCTCGGGAGGCACCACCATGGTGGCATGCAGATCTTTGTGAAGATCAGAAGCACACAAGATCAGATGAGAACCAGAAGATGATGATCCTTGGCAAGATCCTTGCCAAGGAAACCCACGAGACCCCCGGCAAGATCCTTGCCGGGGATGACCGCGGTGCCCCGGCAAGACCCTTGCCGGGGCCCCGGCAAGACCCTTGCCAAAGACATCCGTGGGGCTGCGACCAGGCCCACGTCTGCCAAGATTCCACCGCCGTTCCCATACAGCTGCCAGCCCACCAACTAGGCGAGCTACTGCGTGGCGACGTGCGGCCTCTAGGCCAACTCAGCAAGCACCTGTGTGGTGGCATGTAGATCTTCGTGAAGACTCTGCCACCGCACCAAGTCAGTAGCCAGCCAGCCGGCGTGGCACTACACGCCTCGTCAGTTCGGACGTGCGTCGAAGCCAGGCGAGGTGGCGACAGCTGGGACGAGCTTCGTTCCCGTCCCCGATAAAGCAAGAGGGGCATGTCGGCAGCGCATTAAATGTGTTTGTCCTGTGGTGCCAGAGGATAGACTCGACCACTGTATAGCTTTCCACCTCCTGTGTGCGACTATGGCAGCCCCTTTGTCTATAAAAGGAGGCCCGCGGCATACTGGGAGAGGATTTGGACTTTTTGGACCCTGCACGCCTTGTAGATAGTCCAAGAACACCAGATAAACAGAAACTAGCAGGAGTAGGGTATTACACATCACTTGCGGCCCGAACCTGGATAATCCCCCCGCGTTGATCTCTCAATCCCGCTCTTTCCACAGCCCCGCGCCCGCCAACCGTAGTAAAAGGGATTCCTCGCCCCTGGCCACCCTTGGCGGGGCAGAGGAAGCAAGACCACAAGACAACCAGAGCAACCCTTGGCGGGGCTTTATGATTTTTGTTGGACCTTCTAGATCAGATACAAGCAATCTCTCAAGGAAAGGCGCATTCTCAATGACCATAACGTGGAGCGGCTGGAGTGATATCTTCCCAATTTATGTCTTGTTGCGGGGCCAGCAAGACACATAAATCCATCGGAGATTCGTCGAGGCGATGTGGAGGCTAATGAACCCGTGGATGTGCTCAAGACAAACGTACTCGAGCGCAGCACTGCTGCAGAGCAGGTACTCCATAACCTTCTTTGAGATGACAACGTCGAAGAGGTTGAGCTTCTTGAGTGTAGGGAGAAGAAGGGCGGGCACGGCATTAATCTGGGGAAGATAGCAAGAGCTGAAGCTGGCGTGGCGCAGCGTTGGCGTGAGGCGGAGCGCGGACGGCGGCAGATAGCGACATCGTCCAGCTTCAAAGTTGAGCTCCTTGAGCTGATCTAGGGCGGGGGATAAGAACCACTCGTCGAACTTGGCTTGGAACTTGTAGTTGGTACTAAACATGCAGATGTCAAGGCGTCTGGCTGGCCCAGGGTGCGATGAAAGGATCTTGGAGACTGCGGCCATGCGTTTGCAATCCCCGTCGTAGAGGCAGCCGTCGACGGTGAGATTGAGGGGGACGCGGCGCCAGAGGGGGCGCCAACGCCGGGAGAGCAGGGCGGTCCGCACGGCAGATTTGGTGGGGAGGAGGCCGATGATGACGAGAAGCATGTCGTCGGGGGGGGCTGCTGATGAAGTCCAGGCTCGCCGAATGCGGTTTTGGTTCGACCCGCCTCCGCTTGTTGGCTGCCTCGCCGTCCATCTCAACCGGCGGCGACGCCGGTGTACACGTGTGCTGGTGTGTGTTGTGTGCTAGCCTGCTGGGTGTGCGCGAGTGCGTCCTTCTGTGCATGCCGCTGCGCAGTGGTGAATTGTGCGCGAGTGCGTCCTTCACGCGGAAGAAGTGTGCCCTCAATTTACTAGCGTGCGGGGTGCTACCCCGAGTGGTTTCAACTTTGTTTACTTCACCGCGTGTCAGATGGGCCTCTAGTTTACTTATTTTCACCCACTGCCACATGGGCCAGCACACGAAGATAGAGAACACGAGCTGACAAGGTAGCATGCACTACTGCAGGATGCTGCTAAAGCGACACTACAATTAGAGACCCTTCAAGAAACTGTGTGCGGTGCCATAATCGCAAACAGTGGTGCCTGAAAACCGTCAGAAATGTATAAAACGTTTGCGATGACGGATGCATCAAACACGGTTCATGTTTTAGTTGCGTGTGCGATGAAGGGCATACGGTTAAGTTCCATTAACTGTTTGCGATGAGGAGGAACAAACGAAACGGGAAGCCAGATGAAGGCGTGTGTGATATACAGCATACGGTTCACTCGGATGAACTGTTTGTGATTAGGCAACACAAAAGAAACAGGCAGCCAGATGAAGGTGCGTGTGATATACAGCATACGGTTCACTCGGATGAACTGTTTGTGATTAGGCAAGAGAACAGAAACGGTTCAATATAACAAGATGTGTGTGATACGCGATAAACAGGTCTGTAATCAGAAATGTGTGCGAAGACCGATAATAACGCAGAAGATTGCTTCTAATAAGATGTATGTGATATGCTCTATCTAAACAACATCTATTGGCCATTGTGGGACAGGCAGTCCTCCGGATACGCCATAAGGATGTGAAGAGGCATTCCTATCAGCAAGGACTAGCTGTTCCACCAGTAGCTCATGTAAGAAAACTATCAAGTTAAGTGTGCTCAGGCTGGAGCAGCCATCGGATGGGTGACTGGATGGGGAGTTGTGTCGATGTTAAATTAGCTGATGGGATGGGTCATTTCGACCAAATGACCGAAATGCCCCATTCCCTCAGCTAATTTAACCTCGAGGTCCTTGTTTTTATTTTTTAACACATGTTAATTAAAGAAGGTCTACCGCATTACTTTTTGACAATGTGCGATACGTGGCATACAGTAGATCCATCCGACATATTTGTGATGGAATAGGCCGTGTGTGTTGTGGGCAAATGCTTGATAGTATTCAACCATTTGGGATTGATGAATTCATCACCGACGGGTTCCCTAGTGTGGTCCGTGTTCATCTGATCATCATCTATGACTTGTGCTAGCTCGATGCTAAGTTTCCATTAATTGATGGCATTTTATGAACACGCCACCGTTTGCCGCCATTTCCTCACCTGTTTCCCGCCACCCTACTATATTGCGCATAGGGGCCGCGCGACGCACGGAGGCGACAAGCGCAGCCTGTAGCACATCCACCTTTTCCAAGCATGCCAACCCACCAAAGCGCCGCCTCTGCCATCAACCTCGTCGACGAGGAAAACGAGCAGGCGCCACGGTCCGTCGAGGCCGAGGCGCTCCCTAGCAACGCGATGGACGATGCCGTGATGTGCGTCATCGCCAGGGTTGAGCAAACCTTTAGCGCGTGGCGCTTGAGCGCCGCAGATCAAGATAGGCATGTCAGCACCGACAGGCTGCAGCTCGCCGCACAACATGATCAATGGCGCGCCGCAGAGCATGCTAGGCGCGTCCGTGCCGATAGGCTGCGGCTCGCCGCACGGCGAGACCGTTGGAGCGCCGCAGAGCGAGAGGCGCTGTGCACCGCACAACAACAGCGGATCCATCGGCGCTTGCCTGCTATCGACATGGCGTCGCAGCTGGGTACACATCCCGTCAGTACCCCCATTCCTTGCCAGGAGTGGGCAGAAGCCCTCAACGCCGTACTTGCACCAAAGGCCGGCCGCGCCATACTTGCACCGGACGCCCACCGCGCCGTTCGTGTGGGTGCCTCCGTTCGCCTTGTCCGCGGCCCGCTGGATGCCAACGCGCTGGTCCGTAGGCTCGACCGCCTCCTTGGCCCAGGTGTCCACCTGGGCGTGGTAGAGGAACATGGCCGTCACATCCTCGAGCTGGTGATCTCCGATGAAATAGCCAACTTGGATCTCGAGATCGCGCTCCAGATGTACCGCGAGCGTGTCGCCCGCTTGGACAAACGCCTGCACGAGTTCAGGCACAGCCAAGAGCTACCCTAGGCAAGGGCTGCTGGTCATGGTCTCATGGACGCTTTTTATTTTGGAAAGTCGTTTCGACATGGATAGCTATGTATTCACAGCAATCATAGTATTGCTCTGTTTATTGCTCTGTTTCAATGTGTGTACTCTATTTTCCATTCTTATATGTTCTGTTTCAATGTGTGTACATACGCTTTCCATTCTGCATATGTGGATGATAACAGCTAGATTCAAATTAGTATACAAAAATAGATAGAAAATGGAATTCATAATATATATATATATATATATATTAATTGTTCATTAGATCATCACAGAAGCTCGCGGCCGATCTTGCCATTTTGTTGGGCGCCCACCGGAGCTCCTCGTCGGTGGCACGCTGGAGCTTATCGGCCCACCTCCACGCAACGACGAGGCACCCAGCGCCTATGACCTTCCTCGTGAAGTACCCATCTTCGTACACCTCCTTGGCACGACGACGCGCCCACCCCCAAAGCTCCTCCGCCTCCTTTTTCTAGGCGGCATCACGGGCTTCACAGGCCGCCTAGTACCTGGCTTCCTCCTCCGCCATCTCCTTCTTGAACACCACTTGCCTGGCTTTCTCAGCCGGCGGCAGCAACTTCCACAGACAAAGATTGTACCGGCCCCAAAACCAATCAAAAGTTGGGGGGTCCGGCGCAACCTCGTCAGGCGGCGCGTAGGGGTCCTCGTCGCTGCTACTCGAGTGAGCGTCCTCGGGGGGCGGCGACTCCTCGTCTGCGTGTGGGCAGACCAGCGGCGCCATGGCAGAGATTTGAGAGAGAGAGAGAGAGGGCGAGCGAGGGGAGGATGTAGATGAGAATGTAGGCGGGACGACATGAGCAAGGTAGTATTTATTGGCGGCCAGAATCTAGATCGACGGGGACAGTACACACGCCGGTCGCCAGAATTTACGAGTAATGTAGTTTGAATTACACACAATTCCTGCAGCAAATCCGTGTGTGAACATAATCGCTGACGGTTTCCAGTACAGAACCGTGTCTGATTAATGATCCCCGCCAATCACCTACCAAACCTCGAGCCGCGAGATAGAGTGCCAGTCGTGTGGGGGCCCGTTGTCTTGCCAGATCTTTACATTTTCTTTTTTGAACACCAGATATTTACATCGTCTGATGATTTTTTAACTCGCACACAAGTACACAAAAATATGATTTTTCAAAACGTTTTGGTTAGGCATTCCATGTAGATGTAGTTCAAATTTGAATTACGGTCATTAAATGGTTAGAAAATCACTTAAATGACTTTAAAAGGTCAAATGACCCCTGAAAATTTTCAAATTTTCACATGACAGTTGTATTAGTGCATGTTAAACGTAGGAAAAAATTTGAAGGCCGTAAGAGGAAGCTATCTCCCGTCCGTCAGCAAACATGCATTGTTCCCTCTCAGAACCATGAACCTTCTAGTGAGTTGCTCCGGTTTGTGAGGGGTGTGTGTCCAAACTTTCGTCAAACAGGCCAAATTTTTTACCACATCATCTTGGTGGATGACATTAAATCAAGCAAGGTTTCATGTGTTTCTGATCATTTTTTATTTTTTGGAATTAAAATGCCATGGCATGCACTCCATGCATGTGCCCATGCCTTGACACCAATATGTTTGAAATTCCTTCGAATTTGCTGCACATGGAATTACCTCGCACACAAGTACACAAAAATATGATTTTTCAAACCGTTTTGGTTAGGCGTTGCATGTAGATGTAGTTCAAATTTGAATTACGGTCATTAAATGGTTAGAAAATCACTTAAATGTCTTTAGAAGGTCAAATGATCCCTGAAATTTACCAAATTTTCACATGACAGTTGCACGTTAAACGTAGGAAAAAATTTCAAGGCCGTAAGAGGAAGCTATCTCCCGTTCATCATCAAACATGCATTGTTCCCTCTCGGAACCACGAACCTTCTAGCGAGTTGCTCCGGTTTGTGAGGGGCGTGTGTCCAAACGTTCGTCAAACATGCTAATTTCTTCACCACATCATCTTGGTGGCATGACATTACATCAACCACAGTTTCATGTGTTTCTGATAATTTTTCTATTTTTTTTGAATTAAAATGCCATGTCACTCCATGCATACGTATGCATGTGTCCATGTCGTAAGACCAATATGTTTGAAAATTCCTTCTAATTCACTGCACATGGAATTAACTCGCACACAATTACACAGATATGATTTTTCAAACCGTTTAGGTTAGGCGTTGCATGTAGATGTAGTTCTAATTTGAATTACGGTCATGAAATGGTTAGAAAATCACTTAAATGTCTTTGAAAGGTCAAATGACCCCTAGAATTTTCCAAAATTTCACATTACAGTTGTAGTAGTGTACGTTAGACGTAGAAAACATTTCAAGGCCGTAAGAGGAAGCTATCTCGCGTTCGTCATCAAACATGCATTGTTCCCTCTCGGAACCATGAACCTTCTAGCGAGATGCTCCGGTTTGTGAGGGGTGTGTGTCCAAACTTTCTTCAAACATGCCAATTTCTTTACCACATCATCTTGGTGGCATGACATTAAATCAAGCAAGGTTTCATGTTTTTTTGATCATTTTTTACTTTTTTGGTATTAAAATGCCATGGCATTCACTCCATGCATGTGCCCATGCCTTGACACCAATATGTTTGAAAATTCCTCGTAATTTACTGCACATGGAATTAACTCGCACACAAGTACACAAAAATATTATTTTTCAAACCGTTATGGTTAGGTGTTGCATGTAGATGTAATTCAAATTTTAATTACGGTCATTAAATGGTTAGAAAATCAGTCAAATGTCTTGAAAAGGTCAAATGACCCCTGGAATTTACCAAATTTTCACATGACAATTGTATTAGTGCACGTTAAACGTAGGAAAAAATTTGAAGGCCGTAAGAGGAAGCTATCTCCCGTTCGTCATCAAACATGCATTGTTCCCTCTCGGAACCACGAACCTTCTACCAAGTTGCTCCGGTTTGTGAGGGGTGCGTGTCCAAACGTTCGTCAAACATGCCAATTTCTTTACCACATCATCTTGGTGGCATGACATTACATCAACCAAGGTTTCATGTCTTTCTGATCATTTTTCTATTTTTGGGATTAAAATGCCATGTCACTCCATGCATACGTATGCATGTGTCCATGTCGTGAGACCAATATGTTTGAAAATTCCTTCTAATTTACTGCACATGGAATTAACTCGCACACTAGTACACAGATATGACTTTTCTTGGTTAGGCATTGCATGTAGATGTAGTTCAAATTTGAATTACGGTCTTTAAATGGTTAGAAAATCACTTAAATGTCTTTAAAAGGTCAAATGACCCCTAGAATTTTCCAAAATTTCACATTACAGTTGTAGTAGTGCACGTTAGACGTAGAAAAAATTTGAAGGCCGTAAGAGGAAGCTATCTCCCGTTCGTCATCAAACATGCATTGTTCCCTCTCGGAACCACGAACCTTCTAGCGAGTTGCTCCGGTTCGTGAGGGGTGTGTGTCCAAACTTTCGTCAAACATGCCAATTTCCATACCACATCATCTTGGTGGCATGACATTACATCAACCAAGGTTTCATGTGTTTATGATTTTTTTGGAATTAAAATGCCATGCCACTCCATGCATACGTATTCATGCATATGTGTCCATGTCGTGATACAAATATGTTTGAAATTTCCTTCTAGTTTACTGCACATGGAATTAACTCGCACACAAGTACACAAATATGATTTTTCAAACCATTTTGGTTACGCGTTGCATGTAGATGTAGTTCAAATTTGAAATACAGTCATTAAATGGCTAGGAAATCACTTAAATGTCTTTAAAAGGTCAAATGACCCCTAGAATTTTCAAAATTTCATATTACAATTGTAGTAGTGCATGTTAGACGTAGAAAAAAAATTGAAGGCCGTAAGAGGAAGCTATCTCCCGTTCGTCATCAAACATGCATTATTCCCTCTCGGAACCACGAGCCTTCTAGTGAGTTGCTCCGGTTTGTGAGGGGTGTGTGTCCAAACTTTGGTCAAACATGCCAATTTTTTTACCACATCATCTTGGTGGCATGACATTACATCAACCAAGGTTTCATGTGTTTCTGATTTTTTTTAATTTTTTGGAATTAAAATGCCATGTCACTCCATGCTTAATTGTGTCATAGCCGTTAGACCAATATGTTTGAAAATTCCTTCCAATTTACTGCACATGGAATTAAATCGCACACAAGTACACGAAATATGAGTTTTCACACCGTTATGGTTAGCTATTGCATGTACATGTAGTTCAAATTTCAATTACGGTCATTAAATGGCTAGAAAATCACTTAAATGTCTTAGAAGGTCAAATGACCCCTGAAATTTTCCAAAATTTAACATGACAGTTGTATTAGTACTACAAAATTTCTCGTTCATTTAAAACACCATCCGTTGCACTTTATTCCAAATTCTTCTTTCGCAGCTAATAAAAAATATCTACAACATCACACACAGTTGTTTTCTAGGAACCGTTTGCGATGAAAATATCTGGGTCTATTTAAGTCTCCCTCCTTAAGCTTCGCCGGCTCGTCTGCTCTAGTGCCGGCAACCCCCAAATCCACGAATCCTGATCCCCATTCCTGCACCCCCTTCTTGCAAAGATGATGTCGTGGAAACGCTTTGTGAAGGCCCGTACGATGGTCGCGTCCCCTCGAGCGCCGCCGCCTGCGCCGAGAGCGCGGCCGCCTACGCCGAGAGTGCCGCCGCATCCGCATTGAGCGCTGCCGCTTTTGCCGAGAGGGCGTCTGTGGCAGCCGAGACAGCTGCAGCTACTGCTGCGATGGTGGCTGCAAACGCCGAGAGCACTCAAGCTGCTGTCCGTGTCGCTGATGTCGCCCTGGCCCGGGTCGAGGCCATCCACGCCAAGATCGAGGATGCACACGCCAAGATATTCCAGGCCACCTCGGACTCCAGCATGCAACCCACGTCTGAAAAGGCGGCGGTGGCCATGGAGCACCTGCTTCCTCATGAGGTCGTCAAGCGGGAGCTGGAGATGCAGGAGGCGGCGGAGATCAAGGAGCGCCAGGAGGAGAAGTTGTGCGTGGCCGAGGTCGAGGTAGAGAAGAGTCTGTCCGTCGAGGAATCGGCGGTGGAGTACCAACGCGAGCTCTGGCGCAGCCACTACTACGAGTACTACAACCTTGAGGGTGGCGCCGAGGACGAGGACGTGGACACGGTCAACTTCAGCAGGGGGGACGCGGAGTCCACCAACGGTGGCATGTCGCCAGGACAAGTCATCGACGTCTTATCTCACACCGGCGATGCATAGGCCGGCGCGGCGGCGGATTTTTAATTATGCGTACTTAGGCTTTGTTTTTAATGCTGGTCTTTTGTTAGAGCAATGTTTAGGTCAACTGGCTCTGTGTAATTACTAAAATTGCTCGATTCAGTAAGTGTGGTCTATCTGCTGTACGCTCTTTTGTGTGCCCAAATTAGCAAGCGATGTTAAATTATGCAATGACGTACCTGGGGAAATTTCCGCCAAAATTTGAATTATCAAACTCATCCCATGCGCGTAAAGCAGAAGAATCATTTGCGATGCACACAATCGTTCAAAGTGAATGGTATGGCGGCACCGCGTGCGTTCAGTGAATGTGCCCATGCCTTGAGACCAAAATTTGAATTATCAAACTCATCCCATGCGCGTAAAGCAGAAGAATCATTTCCGATGCACACAATCGTTCAAAGTGAATGGTCCGGTGGCACCGCGCGCAAAGTTTCCCTCCATATTTCCAAAATTTTGGCCTACCACCAAAATATCTACCCCCGCCCCCCTTCCCCACCCCCTTTTCTCCCCGACCACAAGTCACATTTCCCCTGTTTCCTCCTTTCTTCCTTCCTTGCTAAGCTATAGCCGCTTCCTCGCTCTCGCCGTCTCGCATCCTACCACCGGGGTCGCCATGGTCTTCTTCAAAGACATCTCCAGCGGTTCCTCCTCCGGCGACTACTCCTTCACCACCCGGGTATGCCTCTCTTCTCTCTCTCGGGCTATGACTTGGAATGAAGGATTTTTACCCGGAGGTCGTTTTGAGTCGTTTCTTCCTCTTGTAGCTCCCTAAGACCATCAGCGGCAATGAATGGAGCGGGGTGGCTGAAGATCTATCTGCTCGTTGTCACCATCAAGCTCCATGCATGAAGCTACTTGCGTTTGATTCTGTGGACACTGGGATGAAGTTTATGGCATGTGTAGAGAAGGTTAGACCCTATTCCGTTGTTACAAATCATTTGTTAGATGTGATTCAGACACTGTCACGGTCCCAACCCATTCATAACACACCTTCAACCAAACGCATCCTAAGACAGTGTCACAGTTTGTACCTAGTATCTTAAATTGTTGCCATCTCATCAGCGGTGCCATTAGAAAATTATTTGGCACCACTTTAGCAGTTTGCGCAGCCAACTTTGGTCCACACATCCGAGCAGCCAAGCAGTAAAATACTAAATCCTTATGGCACGAAGGAACTGGGCATCAGAGCAACTGCGTGCTCCGGAGTCCGGGTCCCTGATTTTTTTCTGCTGCATCGGCTCGCCAGTTCAGGGCACCGGTGCGAGATGTAGCAACAGTTGTCTTTACACCAGTTTTGGCATACATAGGGGACGGCCATAGTGCTATTAGTTCTATGTTACTAAATTTGTGCATGTACACACCTGTTAGTATCAATTTGCTGTCATCCAAAGACTGTCGCTATGCTGTTGCAGTTATATTTACCTTCCTCATAAAATGTTCAATTTGTTATTTATTGTACATGAGTAAGAACTTGTAGCGTCATTGTAGTTAATTATAGCTTATGATATTCCAGAATTTGGTTGTTGTCTCAGTACCAATTATTTCATTTGCACATTGATCTTTTTGAGAAGATATGTCATAATTAACATGTTTCTTCAGTTTTTCAAAATAAGCATTGGTGATTTTCTATGTTGCTATAAACCCATTGCACCTACAATTGTTACTGATCTAGTTTTAAATATTATAGGATGAACGGAAGTGTTCTTACTTGGAGTGGGTTGATCAAGAGTGGCCACGGTCTTTGAAGATGTGTCTAACGAAGCTCTGGAGCATGTGTGAGGAAGTGAACACACGTAGGCTTAGAGAAAGTCTTGTCAACGCTGAAGCATATTTCAAGATGCGGGATAAAAAGTTGAAGGTGGAGAATGAGCTCAGACTTTTTAATTCAGACTTTGCTAAGATGTTGTTGGCAAAGGAGGAGGCACTTTCCTAGTTGGCCCGTTCAAAACAGGTTCTTAATGAACTGAAAGCAGAGGTGGATAAGACGAGCCTGGATGATCTCGATTAGGGAAATGAATATATTGTTCTTATGAATTTGAACTAGCTATATGTTGTATTGTGTTGTTTTCATGTAGCTACCGTACTGTGATGTTATAATATATTTATGTGCCTAATATGAAATTGGCAAACGGCTATTCGATATGAAATGTGAATTTGCGTAATACTGCAATTATTAATTGTAAACTAATAAACCTGCTAAATGTGTCATGGACCTTTGCAAACAGTTCTAGCAGTAAAAGCGCTTGCGATGGATAGCCCAATGCCACACAGTTTTCTTCATCAAATCGTGTGTGATATAGTTGATAAAAGCAAATAGTTAACCAAGGAAGACCGTGTGTGATAGTTACACCTTTCACACACGAGCCTACACATATAACTGTGTGGGATTTACGTTCGAACGAAAATGTTTTCCCTGGATTGACTGTGTGGGATGTACATAAGAACGGAAACGTATTCCTTGGATTGACTGTGTGTGATATACATACGAACGAAAATGTTTTTCTGGGATTCACCGTGTGGGATGTACATACCTACGGAAATGATTTTCTCGGATTACTGTGTGGGATGTACATACCTACGGAAATGATTTTCTTGGATTACCGTGTGGGATGTACATACCTACGGAAATGATTTTCTCGGATTACCGTGTGGGATGTACATAAATACGGAAATGATTGGGTTTCGATGCCTCGCCCGATCGCACACGGCCCCAGCTTGGGTCCCAGGAGGGCCTACCCTCGATGATTTCTGGGTCGTGTGGGAAGGACACCCTGTCGCACACACTCACTTGGCGACGGTTCCAAATGCCGTCGCTGAAAGGGGTTAAAAACCGTTTGTTTAGGACTGACGCGCACCAGTGATGTGGACTGGTTGACCGGTCAACTAAACAATATACGGAGCTATACGTTGACACAGTGAGCATATAATCCGTCGGTATAGAGAGTTCGAGTGAGAGGGGAGGCCCGTGAGAGATAGCAGAAAGAGAAAAAGAGCTACTCCCTCTGTTTGATAATGTAGTGCCAACATTTTTTTAAATTCAAACTTTTGAAACTTTGACCAAGTTTATAAAGAAATTACTTATATCTACAATACCAAAGATAAATGGTAGTATGAAGTAAGTACATGTTGTGATGAATCTAATGATCGTTCCAGATGTAAATGTTTTTCTCCACATATACCTAGTCAAACTTTTCTGAGGTTTGACTTTTCAAAACATCCATATGCTTATGGACGTGAGAGAGTACCTAACTAGAGAGAGAGTGTGTGAAATAGAAAGAGTGACTGAAAAAAGTGTGTGTGCGTGTGTGAAAGAGACATGGATAACACACGATAAAAGTAGAGAAAAAGCGTGTGCGTCTTATACAAACATATCGCACATGCATCTTCGACGGCGGAAGCAAGGTGAGGAGATAGTGTGTGGTTGTTTTCAACTGAGAGAGAAAGACCCCTAGCACGTGGCCAAGAGGGGTCTGACAAACAAGGGAGAGAGGTTGAGAGAGATGTACAGAGAAAATGCAGACATGGGGAGGAGAGAGTGTATGTTTGTCATAGAGAGATCCCCTGGAGATCGTGATGGGACTACATGGGTGGGAGATCGAGTGACAAGGTGTGTGCGCGGTAGAAGATACCCCGAGAGATATCGAGATAGACATATGGATTGAAGGAGACAATACGTGTGCTCCTGATGGCTAGTGAGAGATAATCATACGAAGGGGGGGTGCGCCTATGATGGAGTGAGGGATTATGGTACTTAGGGGGGTGCGTGTCACATAGAGAGAGAACAAGGGCGAAGAGTGTAGATGGGTCTATGTAGCGCGAGCGAGACATGTGTATGTGTGAACTAGGGAGATATAAAGTTTGAGAGATATAGAGGAGCCCCGATACGGCTGAGTGGTGCGTCAGATAGCTGAGAGGGGGAAAGAGATATTCCATCCGCTCGATAATGCAGTGCATGTAAATTTTTTAGAAGTCAAACTATGGAAACTTTGACCAGGTTTACGCAAATGTTATTGATATCTGCAATACCAAAGATACATCATATGAAACTACATCTCATGATGAATCTAATGGTATATGTTCGCCATTCTAGATGTAAATTTTATCCTCCACGTACATGGTCAAACTTTGTGATGTTTGACTTTTCAATAAATCTATATGATATGGACCGAAGAGAGTGCCTAGGTCGAGAAAGATCAAGTGCGTGTGGACAAGACTGAGTGAGTGTGCAAAAAGAGTATATGTGTGAAAGAGAAAGGGACAACAAACGATAAATTAGAGAGAGAGTGTGTGTTTTTGTTTCTTATGCAAACATATCACGCATGCATCTCCGAGATAGAAAAGCGAGGTGAGGAGATACACGAAGATAGCTAGTTCGTGATTGTTTGCAACGGAGAGAGACACCCCTATAGCACATGTCCAATAGAGGTCTGGCCAACAAGGAACAAAGGTCGAGAGGGACGCATGGAGAACATGGACGCATGGGGAGGGAGACAGGGTGTGTTTGTGATAGAGAGATCCCCTCGAGATCGTGAGGGGACTATATGGGTGGGAGATCGAGGGAGGTGCGTGCACGATAGAAAGATGCCCCGAGAGAAATCGAGATATACCATTCACATGTTTGTGATGAAGACTAAGATTAGCTAGTCTTGTACATATAGGGGGGACTGCGTGTGCCTACAATTGAGTGAGAGACCATCATACTTGGTTAGGCATGAGATTGTGTGCGTGCGCGTGTGAGATGGAGAGAGAACGAGGGAGAGAGATAGAGTTTTAGATGGGTATGTCGAGTGCGAGTGAGATATGCATGTGTATGTGTGACCCGGGGAGATGGAGAGTTTGAGAGAGAGAGAGAGAGGGAAGAGCTCCAAGACGACAGAGTGGTGCGTGAGAGAGTTACGGGCAACGATTCAAGGAATTTGTGTGCGTACGATGAGTGCACCCAAGATATTTAGCTTGTACTAGAGAATCATACATAGTGTGCGAGAGAGACCTATAGATGGAGTATATATGTAGGCGAACAAGAAAGACCCCCTACACACACACAAATAGAGAGAGAGAGAGAGAGGGAGATGGAGAGAGAGGGAGAGGGATCAACAAGGTTTGTGTGTTGGATGCGTGCGACAGAATTGAAGATTGTCGGCGAGAGAGAGAGAGAGAGAGAGAGAGAGAGAGAGAGAGAGAGAGAGAGCAGGAGTCCGGGAGAGGGGGAGGTCACTTTTATGCATCAAAGACTGATACAAACCATATTTTGATATAAACTTGCATTCAAATATTTAAATTGGAGAACATGTTGTCTCCAATCCACACATGAACGGAGATATGCGTATATCAAACAAGTTCATTAATTTGACTTTCAACATGTTCATGGAGTACTATAATACTGTACAACATGCTACTCGATTGAGGTGTTCAATTTTGGATTTAGTTCACTATTTTGACCTGGTGAACGAGCTATTTCATTGATCGAGATATTTCATTTTGGGTTTGATTCCCGTTTTTGAGTGGGTCAACTATTTGTCATATAGTAAATCGTTAGCAACTAGCATGTAAAAACACATTACTCCCGAGCATCATTTCTCCATCTAAAAAAGAAGTGGCAAGCTAATACTGTATTTCAAAATTTGATTCGAATCGACTTGGTAAGGTAGACGTGGATGCTCGTTCTCCGAAAATTTGAACGAACCGTTAAACACCCTCTGCTCGGTGGAATTCGCCCGAGCAAATAAATGGGAGACATGAAATTACCGGCCTATGTGGGACACGCATCAATTGGCCCGTTGTACATCGAGGGTAGGTTCGTAACTTCATCCAAGCGCGCCTTCTCCTTGGCCGAAATGACATGTGCCGAATAATTCATAAACCATGGTCGGAAAAACACCCTATCCTCGCCTGAAATAGCTCGCGCCCACTATTTCAAAACACGCTCTCCTCGCCCGAAATCGCTCGCGCCCACTATATTTCAAAACACGCCCTCCTCGCCCGAAATCGCTCGCGCCCACTATTTGGGACAAGAAAAGTTACTCTACTATCCCCGACCCTCAGTACAAAGACCCAAGCCGAGAAGCCTAAAGGTAGGGGTAGAACTGTAACTCCCCCCCACATTTCAGACAAATGCGTCCGTAAGACATGGTTCCCCCTCCCAATTCCCCATTCATACCTCGTGGGCGCCAAATCACCTTCTCCCGAGCCGCAAAACTCAGCCCCTCCTCCATGGCACCCCCACCGCACCAAATTCACAGCTGCCCTCCTCTATAATCCCGGAGACGTTGTCCATTTGCCGTCGTGCACTGGGCCGTGTGCCTCTTACTCCGTGCTGCCGAAGCTGCCTCGACGACGGCCGCGTGAACCGTACCGGAGCCGATTCACTCCTGCCGTCGTTCACGGCGCCGGAGAGGCTCCAACTTTGGATCCGTCCAGAGCCCCAGCGCTTCCCTGTAGCCGTCGACCATCGCGACATCTCTGCTTCCCTGCTGTCGGTACCCACCGCAACCGCGCCGGCCTCACCGACTTAGCAGCTGGAGCTGCCTACTTCACCGGGCCGCCAGATAGGTCGCACCATCATGTCAAATCACTTTATTTAGGCATCAGTTGTCTGATTTTCTATTCTGGGCCAATCGATTCCCAATGGGAAGCAGCACCCCTCGAGCCGGCGGAGCTCCTAGGCTACCGGTTGGCTGGTGTCTAATGTAAGGGTGCGGGGGCGCAAGTTCACCGCGCAAGCAGCGCTTAGATGGCTACCTTAGAGTTGCGTGGGTTGAAGGTACTGCTGCCGCCAGATCTGGATGACGGCGAGTCTTTGTGGATTGGCCCAGGGGCAGCGCAACCATGGCAGTGCGGTGGGGTGGGGAGCGGGGTTTTGGTCGGGGCCACGAATGGCGAAGGCAGGCTGCTCTGCCGGTGGTCGCTAGCTCTTCGGGGAAGATTCCGAACAGTGTCAGCCGGGAGGCACAAGACGGCCATCAAGCCATCCGGCGTAGATCGGACATTACCAAAATAAAATAAAATCGTGTGACCCCAATTTAGTCTTTAGTTAACAGACGTGTGACCACTCTCGTACCTTGCTGTTGATATCTTAGGGTATTTCATCAGATCAGAGGGATGTGTCATTCTTAACATTATGCGTTTTCTGCATATTCGGCCACACTGTGTTCCGACTCACCGCAGCTGCCCCAACAAGGGAAGCATACACCAGAAGGGAGCTATAGTCCCCACTCAATAGTTCCCTGCATCGAATGCGCGTGCCCGACATGGACAACCACAACAACTGCAGAGCCATCGACAAGTCAGTACATGATGCTCACTCCTATGGATGGCGGCCAGATAGGTTGTACCCTCATCTTACTTGTGTGCAACCTTTATGGCTTTGTTATTCATCTAAGCATGGAAAATATATTATCACATTTCACTATATATTCATGCTGATCTCTTACGGGTCTTGTTCAGGAGTTAACGTTGTTCCATAGTTCAGCTAAGAGACTTGTTCTTTAGGTAACATTGTTCCATAGTTATCATCCATCAGCCAATGCTATCCCACAGGCTGGTGATTATAGTATTATACCACTTCTAGTATAACCTATGTTGTTCTTTAATACTTTTGTGTGCCATCTAGTTAATCTCGAGTACAAACGATACATATTCTGTAGCTTTCATCTGTGTTCTCCCTTTAGTTTTTGAGACCTGTTGCTGCTAGTTAACCCCAGTCCTACTATATATGTCGTCTCCTACAGGCACTCATTACATAAATCTAACTACTAGTTGTCTTCCATGCATGTCAAATATAATTGCACACACTGATTTATCCACAAGAACCTCACGGAGCAATGTAACGGCCATCAAACTTGACGTTAATGATACCCAATATGATGGAACATGTAAAGGCAGTTCTTCACAAGACTTGCAGAAAGATGATGAATCCTATTCACCCCACAAGGTCCTTGCTCTAACTTGGCCCTTGATATGGGTACAACATGCATATAATGTCCTGGAGTGCATCTGTTGCAATGCCTTGTGCTTAGCCTGCTGATCATGCATGTAAATATGGCATGCCTTCCTGTTTTTCAGTACCTATTCCATTCATGATAACATGTTTTCAAATTCAAGTACTGTCATTCTACTCTATCGCAATGACATCTGCTTACTTTGGACATCATGCTTCTCAATATCTTATGCATTGTTATTCATCAGTATGTACTTTATCTGTCTACCATACCATGTTCTTTTTCTTACATTGAAGTGTTGTTCTAGTGGTCTCTTGCAATGTCATCTTAGTTTCCCAATCATACACGCATATGTTGCCTTAGTGTTTTTCTGTATGTATTCCACTAGCATACAGTTTTACATTCAAGTAGTGTTTTTTTACACTGTTGTCCTGTCGTATCCCTAGCTCTTACATCATACTCCCTCCGTCCGGATTACATGTCGCAGAAATGGATAAAACTGGATGTATCTAGAACTGAAATACGCCTAGACCCTTCCATTTATTTCCGGATGGAGGAATACATGTCAATATGTCATGCCTTTCTATTCTTCAGTACCTATTCCATCTCTGTTGTAGCATATTTTATAATTGAAGCACCATTCTTCTATATAAGGCATGCAAGGGGAAGACGGCTATGTTAGAATCTGAAGGGTTACAAACCAGGTCTTTGCAAAAGATCCAAATGCCAGGAGATAATAAACCTACTCCAGTTTTCATAGATACTGCTCCAGCACAGAGAAACCCAACTCCCACTAATAATAAGCAGATTCCAGTGGCCAAAGAACTAGTCCGCTCTAGTCCAGCAAAATATGTCAACTCCATTCTAAGAAGCGTGTGCGTATCCTCGCATCATGAAATTTTATAGCATGCTGATCATATTTTCTACATGTTTCTTGCCCATCTCTCTTTTAGAAAATAAGGTCAAACGATAGAAGACTTCCTCCATTGGGATCGTATTTGAGGAAAGTATCTTGCGGGAATTCTCTATGCTCCAGTGCTGATGTAAGTACCTATTGTATATCACTATATTTTTACATCAGCATGTATTTTGTTAATCTGCGTGAATCCAACCTTTATCTGATCTAAAATTAGTTGTAGCAAAATGTTAAAGGCGACAATGTTGATTTTTGTAAGGAAAACTGCCTGGTAGTTTTGCATACTGAGCTGCATGAGTGCACTATCTCATATCATGCACATTAATGAATTTGTTGTGCTACTCTGGTTGCCCTTCCATTCATTGTGTCAATGTTGCTTTCATATTACCTTACCTGGCTGATGATAGATTTGCCATATTGTGTTAATTTGGTGTAGGCTGGTGTGGTCTGGTTGCCCAAACGTTCGTTGTGTCAATGTTGCTTTCCTATTATCTGACCTGGCCAATGATAGCAATGCTAGTGTGTTAATTTGGTCCAGGCTGCTGAAGATAAGAAGACAAACTTTCAAAATAGCAAGGCAACCCCATTGTTTCTTTCCAATAAATCTAGACCAGGTAATGTGGCAATAACTCTTGATTAATCTATTCGGTTCCCTTCCTAATTTATGTTATGATGCAGTGGTCGAGACACTCTCCACTATCAATAATACAAGCCTGCCAAAATCGCCATCTGAATCTCTTCAGTTTCCTCTGTCTCGTATGCAACGGAAAAAATGTATATTTATGAACCAATTAATGGTTGAAGCAATGATGGAAATGGTGGAGGAATCAGAGGTGCACATTCATGCGCAACAACAACTGATCAATGTTTTCAGAGACAGTGTAGCAAAGCAGCAAGAACTTGCCCACATGCTTATGGGCGTCATCCGCGTTGAGGTTGCAGATTGTGACGTTGTAGATCGTTAGGTTCTGTTCCTTTATCTGCACTGGTGTCAATCTTTGATTGCCCAGTGGATGTAATTTCCTGTAATATATGCTGGATGTGCAACATTTTTCCCTGTATGCCGTACCTTTGCTTGATCGGTTTTGGTCCTGTGCATAATTGCTCATCGTAATGGGCTCAAATTATCTAATTGGGCCTAAAGACACGTATGAACTTTAGTGGGCCCATTAAGTTAATGGGCCCATTACGTTAATGGGCCATTACCAGGCCGAAAGTTAATGGTCGGCCCTCTTACCTCCTGGGTCGTTAACAAGCCGACATCGAAGCGGGCAACAGGCGGGCCCATTTGATTTCACGGGCTGTTAACAGGCCGATACTAGGTCGGGCTACATATGGCCCACCTATACTGTGGGCCTTTAGCAGGCCGAAAGAGACAGCAGGCTCGTACTGGACCATGAAGAGCATGGGCCGTGAAGAGGCCGAAAGTCAGGTCGTACTGTAAATGGCCCAACTGTGTTGTGGGCCTTTAGCAGGCCGAAAGAGAAACCGGGCTGGTATTGGACCATGAAGAGCATGGGCCGTTAAAAGGCCAAAACTCAGGTCCGACTACAAATGGCCCAACTCACTTATGGGCCGTCGACAGGCTGAAAGACACACCGGGCCGGAAATTGGCCCAACACTTAAATGGGTCGCTAAAAGGCCGAAAGATGTACATCTTGAAAATTGGCCCATCCCTTGAATGGGTCGTTAACAGCCCGAAACCACATCGGGACAATATTGAGCCCAAATATATAGCGGGCTCTTAACGGGCTTGAACTGACGATTGGCTGCAATGGTGTCAAATCGTTAACGGGCTGTTGACAGGCCGAATTGGCACATTTCGTATGGGCCGTGGGCTTAAATGGACCTGACACAAGTAGGCCTTATATGGGTCGGCCTGCTAATTCTTACTGGGCCGGCCTTTTTCACCGGAATGGGCCACTGTTGGGCCGTGCCACGTGTTGATCTATCATAGGCGCCTCCTGTCCAATGGACGGACGGCATCTGGCCCACCGAGGAGCCGACACGTGTTTCCTCCGGCCAATAAGAATTTTACACGTGGAAAATCCCCATTGATCCGGGCTGTTAACGGGTTATCGGATCCAAAACCGGACCCGATAGCTTAACGGCGACCCGTTACGGTCGATGCCACATGTCGGTCACCCTTGACGAAAGCACTTCTATGACGCGTGATTTGTCGTCATGGAAGTGGACACTTCCGTGATGATAATTTTGGTAATGTCATGGAACACTTCTACGACAGCACAAGTATGACTATCTTGATTCTGTCATAAAATCGTCATGGATGTACATGCATGACAGAAAACGTGACCTACTGTGTGAAACACGTATCATCACGGAAGTGTACTTTTTTTGTAGTGCCAGGTGCTGCTCTGGCCCATTGGTGGTCTTCTGGTCCATAAAAAATCCACAAAAATTTTTGCGGTGCTTGGAGTCCGTTTGATATTGATTTCCTGCGATGTAAAAAACAAGCAAAAACAGCAACTGGCACTGGGCATTGGGTCAATAGGTTAGTCCCAAAAAATGATATAAAGTTGCTATAAAATGATTGTAAAACATCCAAGAATGATAATATAATAGCATGAATACTTCATAAATTATAGATACGTTGGACACGTATTAGTCACCAAATCACATAACTCATATAATACTATATCGTCAACGAACGTTAAGCATGCTGACCCTATGGATTCGAGAACTATGTAGACATGACCGAGACACCTCTCCGGTCAATAACCAATGGCAGAACCTGGATGCCCATATTGGCTCCTACATATTCTACGAAGATCTTTATCGGTCGAACTGTTATGACAACATACGTGGTTCCCTTTGTCTATCGGTATGTTACTTGCCCGAGATTCAATCGTCGGTATCTTCCTACCTAGTTCAATCTCGTTACCAGCAAGTCTCTTTACTCATTCCGTAATACATCACCTCACGACTAACTCCTTAGTCATATGCTTGCAAGCTTATGAGGTGTATTACCGAGAGGGCCAAGAGATACCTCTCCGATACTCGGAGTGACAAATCCTAATCTCGATATATGGCAACTCAACAAACACCTTCGGAGATACCTGTAGAGCATCTTTATGATCACCCAGTTACGTTGTGACGTTTGATAGCACACAAGGTATGCCTCCTGTCGGTGTACAAAAGTAGGGGCTCTCCTTTGTACCCCTTTACTTGTGCACGTGCAGTCAGAGCCGCGCCTATGGACACACTTAGCAGGGCAGAGGAAGGGAGCAGAAGTGCAAGGCTACCAGAGCAGCGCTCCAACCAAGGGCGCAGAAGACAGAGCGATTAGATTGGCTTTCCCCCGGTAAGACCCCTGCCGGGGCAGCCTACACAGCCCCGGCAAGAGCCTTGCCGGGACAGCTCGCCCAACGCCAACATCGCAGCCACCCTTGAGCCTGAGAGGTCCGACACCATCGACAGCGTTGGAACCAAGGCTCGGGAAGTGCCTGCATGGTGGCATGCAGATCTTTGTGAAGACAAAGATCCCACAAAGCCTATATATAAACCAGAAGACAAAACAACCGCAAAGCTCCTTGCCGAGGATGCCCACGAGGCCCCGGCAAGGCTCTTTGTTGAAGACACCCGCAAGGCCCCAGCAAGGCTCTTGCCGAGGGCGCTCACAAGGCCCCAGCAAGACCCTTGCCGGGATATACGCAAGACCGTGGCAAGACCTTGCCGCCTCATCGCCGCCCCAGCTCAACGGCCGACCCACCGACTAAAGCAAGTACCCACGTGGCGGTACATGGCTCCTAATCCAGCTTGTCAAGCACCTGCATGGTGGCATGCAGATCTTCGTGAAGACCCTACCACCATGTCATCTCAACAGCCAGCCAGCCTACGTGGCGCTGCATGCCTCGTTGGCCTGGACGCGTGTCGGAGCAAGACGGAGCGGCGACGGACGGGACGGGCCCTGTTACCATCCCCGATAAAGCAAGAGGACACCTAAGTACCACAATTAATGCACTTTCTCCTGTAATGACATGCAATAAGCTTGTACACTGTATACCTTTCCACCTCCTGTGTGCCACTGTGGCTGCCCCTTTTGACTATAAAAGGAGGCTCGTGGCGTACTGAGGAAGGATTCGGATCTTTGGGACTACGCACACACCGTAGCTAGTTCAAGAACTCAGGAACACTCAAATAGACACCAAAGCGGGACTAGGGTATTACGCATCTACGCGGCCCAAACCTGGGTAAAATCACCTTGTGTTGGCTCCTAGACCCGCTCTTTGCACAACCCCGCGCCCGCCAACCGTAGAAGGGATCCCTGTGATCCCATAGGTGTCGTTTCCACCGACATCTTTGGCAAGCAAGGATGTTGCCGGGGACACTAAGCCTACCGTGGGGCAACAGTCTATGGCAGGGCCTCAAGCCTTTGCCATGGAGACAACCACTCCCGCAGCAGAAGAGATGCCTCTGGTCCTTGCCGTCGAGCCTCAGGCTCCGGCATGGGCACAAAATACCGTTCATTTTCTCCAAATAGGGGAGCTCCCTGAGGAGCAAGAAGAAGCGGAGAAAGTAGCCCGTCAGTCTACTATGTATAGTTCGTCGATGGCATCTTGTACAGAAAAAGACCAAACGGTGTGAAATTGAAGTGCATTCCCCGGGAGGATGGACTGGAGCTGTTGGCAGAGATACACGGAGGCATATGTGGCTCCCACATAGGGTCGAGGGCCCTTGCCGGCAAGGTGTTCCGACAAGGTTTCTTCTGGCCCACTGCCCTCCAGGATGCAACAACACTAGGAACCAAGTGTGAAGCGTGTCAGTTTCATTCAAAGATTCTTCATCAACCAGCTCAAGCTCTTCAAACAATCCCTCTTTCCTGGTCATTCTCGGTCTGGGGGCTCGACATACTGGGCCCCTTTCCCCGTGTTGTCGGGGGCTTTGAGTACTTGTACGTTGCAATCGACAAGTTCACAAAGTGGCCGGAGGTGGAAGCAGTGAGAAAGGTGACGGCACAATCAGCCGACAAGTTCTTCAAAGGGCTGGTCTGCCGTTTTGGTGTGCCACATAGAGTCATCACCGACAACGGCACGCAGTTCACAAGCCGCACCTTCATGCAATACATTCAAGACCTCGGCAGCAAGGTCTGTTTTGCTTCTGTTGCACATCCACGAAGCAACGGCCAGGTTGAGAGGGCAAATGCTAAAGTATTGCGAGGCCTTCGGACAAGGACTTTTGACAGGCTGCACAAGTGCAGAAGACGCTGGATTGATGAATTGCCGGCAGTTCTTTGGTCAATCAGAACGACACCAAATCGAGCCACCGGCCAGACACCCTTCTCCCTCGTTTACAGGGCAGAAGCAGTTCTCCCCACGGAACTCACATACGGGTCACCCCGATTGCTCGCTTATGATGAGCTTGAGCAAGAGCAATTGCGGCAGGATGACGCAACTCTCCTTGAGGAAGATCGTCTTCGGGCGGCTGTGCGAGCAGCGCGCTACCAGCAAGCCTTGCACCGCTACCATAGCCGCAAGGTTCATGCCCGAAGCTTTGAGGAAGGTGACCTTGTTCTTCGGTGCGTTCAGTCGGCCAAGAATTCCAACAAGTTGACGCCAAAGTGGGAAGGCCCTTATCGGGTAATACGAGTCACCAGGCCCGGCGTAGTCTGCCTGCAGACCGAAGATGGTATTCCAGTGAGTAACTCCTGGAACATCGAACATCTTTGCAAGTTTTACCCGTAAGGCGCGGTTTCCGGGCCCCCCGGCAGACCACCTTTTGTAAAAGCCTTGCCGGCAAGGCATGTAACCCTTTGTACAAAGCCAGGCGCAGACCTTGAGCATAAATAAATGAAGCGCTGGCGCCTTGAGTTTTAGCATGTATGCTAGGTTGAGTCTCTCTCTCTTTGTTAGGGTTGATAGTGCTAAGCGGCGACTAACCCCTAGCATAGAGGTTGAGTGTGCGTCTTTCTGTTCCTTCTTGGTTCGCAGGGTGCATGGATGTTTCTGCTGAGCTATTTGGAAGAAAGGAAATAGGCCGACGCTCTGACCCTGGCAAGCTAAGGTTCCGGGGGCTGCAGATCCAAAGATCCGACCACGGCAAGCCAAAGTTACTGGAGGCTGCAGAATCAGATGAGTATTTTGTCCCCCACTCTATACTTCCGTATGAAACTTGAACGTACGAGACTTCGCTCACCCTTATACCATCTTGCTCCCTTTTTCCCGTGTCCAAAAACCTTACTTTGGGCCAGAACTTGGTCGTAGTGCGGTGGGAGGGGAATGAGCGAAGGGCCAAATCCTACTTTGCCCCTACCTCCGCCAAGGTCGTGAGTGTAGTCGAGCTGTAGAGCAGGGGAACGGCAAGGTCTGTTGCTGGGTTACAATATTTACCTTAAGATAACGAGGATTTGCTCCTTGGTGTGGGCCTCGCCCACGCGCAAAAGAAACCCGGCAAACACCCTTCTCTTCATTAATACGTTGTTAACAAGTACAATTCGTACGGAATGCATACATGAGCAAGGGGGTTACAAGGTTTAAATCTTACTAAGACCCGTAGGCTTAAAAACTAAAAAGAGATTAGGTGCCCGTAATCCCTTTCTTGTCCCTCTCCTCAGGAAATAGAACAAGAAGGCAGAAGGGCGAAAGGAGTGCCTAGGCGAGGTACGAGCAGCAGAAGACACCAAAAGAACATCCCGGCGGCCGTCCAGAAGAGGGCTGGTGATGATGGTGCCGGGAGAAGAGCCGAAAGATGAGGAAGCGGGCCGACAAAACGCGATGAAGGCGTCGGTGCCCGCGTACTCCGACTTGACGGCCCGCCACCCGCCTTCTTCGTCTTCCCCGGCCTTCCCACGCCAACCGCCCAAGGAGGCAACCCCGAGAAGTTCAAGGAGCTGGTGATGCAGATTTCGGTGCTGCCGGCGTCGCCTAGGGACGGCGTGTCCAACGCCTAGTCGGACCCATCATCTTCTCGCCCGCTACCCTCGTCGTCGTTGTCGCTATCCTCCTCGTCACTCTCGCCCGAAGAGGAGCTTTCGCCATCGGTCGAGCTCTCTGCACAGCACCCTAGCCTATGCCCCGAGCGCCTGAAGACCTTGATGGAGAGCAGGTCGCTCTCCGCTAGCCTGAAGTAGAGGACGTGCCCATCCATCAAGCAATGGGCACGTGCGATGGTTTT
Organism: Aegilops tauschii subsp. strangulata; assembly: GCF_002575655.3. Lineage (NCBI taxonomy): Eukaryota > Viridiplantae > Streptophyta > Magnoliopsida > Poales > Poaceae > Aegilops > Aegilops tauschii. Next base: position 487,046,508 of record NC_053041.3, read on the forward strand.
CTAGCCCCGGCGAAGAAGCATCACATGAGGGGCGGGGAACCCTGTGTTCACCCGCATGTCGCCATGGCAACACCCCTCCATGTGAAGCCTTAGCCTCGGTGGCCGGTCAATCTCCAGCACCCTCGCAAACTCTTCGGAAAGACGAAGGCGACTTCGCGGCGGTCCGCGCAGTTGCAGGATAAACTCCAGCGTTGAATCCCTGACATGACCGCTCGACGAAGCTGGAGGAGATGGCGGAGGGGATGACGACGGAGATGATGATGACGCAGGTGTCCCCCGTCCACGCCCGCCTCTGCCACGACAGCCTTGCCGACCGCACCTCTGGCCAGGGCCCATACCTTGGGCGTGGCCTTTACCCTGAGCGTCCGGCTCTTCCTTCACCGCCGCGGCTCTCTGGCGAGAGGAAGACCTGGTCGCCTCCACGGAAGGATGTCCATGACCGCGCCCCCTCGCCATGGCAAAGGAAGGAAGGAGGTCGAACTGGAAGAAGATGAATGCGGGGAGGCACTATCCCTCACCACTTTTATAGGGGGATGGGGCCAAGCGAGTCTAACGACGGCCGCCCCAATCAACCAATCCAGCCGCCGGGGCGCGAAGAAACAGGACCGACTCGCTACTCCAATTAGCAGCGCCCGGCCCCCCACCCCGGCATTAAAACTCGCACCCTCTGCGTCCACCGCCTACCCTCCCCGATGCATGGGGACACGTGGCAGGCGGACTAGAGTTCAGATGGCGCGTCGGGCGACCGTTTCGCGCCCTGTGATCATGGGGCGCGGGAGCCAAGATGGCCATGACCCAAGTCCACCTAGTAAATAAGTCGCGCCTCTGCAGCTTCCTCTATTTTTGTAAGGAGGACGCGGACTGCCTCTTTATTATCAAAACCGCGGAGTGACACGAGCGTGCTATCGTCACCCCACGCACGACCCCCACGTCATGCATTCAACACGGGTCGTGGGGAAGCGCAACCAGCGGAGAAGTTACCGCAGTAAAAACTCGGCCCCACATGCCCGCGCACCGTTCTGTGCCTAGCCCAAAAACGTGTTGCGCTTATGTGTGGCCCAGGCGGGGGCTCCTGTCGATGTACAACAGTAGGGGCTCTCCTTTGTACCCCTTTACTTGTGCACGGGCAGTCAGAGCCGCGCCTATGGCCACACTTAGCACGGCGGAGGAAGGGAACAGAAGTGCAAGGTTACCAGAGCAGCGCTCCAACCAATGGCGTAGAAGACAAAGCGATTAGATGGGCTTTCCCCCCAGCAAGACCCCTGCCGGGGCAGCCTACACAGCCCCGGCAAGAGCCTTCCCGGGGCAGCTCGCCCAACACCAACATCGCAGCCACCCTTGAGCCTGAGAGTTCAGACACCATCGACAGCGTTGGAACCAAGGCTCGGGAAGTGCCTGCATGCTGGCATGCAGATCTTTGTGAAGACAAAGAGCCCACAAAGCCTAGATATAAACCAGAAGACAAAACAACTGCAAGGCTCCTTGCCGAGGATGCCCACGAGGCCCCGGCAACGCTCTTTGCCAAAGACACCCGGAAGGCCCCGGCAAGGCTCTTGCCGAGGGTGCTCACAAGGCCCCGGCAAGACCCTTGCCGGGATATATGCAAGACCGCGGCAAGACCTTGCCGCCTCATCGCCGCCCTAGCTCAGCGGCCGACCCACCGACTAAAGCAAGTACCCACGTGGCAGTACATGGCTCCTAACCTAGCCAGTCAAGCACCTGCGTGGTGGCATGCAGATCTTCGTGAAGTCCCTACCAACATGCCATCTCAGCTGCCAGCCAGCCTACGTGGCGCTGCATGCCTCGTTGGCCTGGATGCGTGTCGGAGCAAGACGGAGCGGCGACGGACAGGACGGGCCCTGTTACCGTCCCCAATAAAGCAAGAGGACACCTAAGTAGCGCATTGAATGCGCTTTGTCCTGTAATGACATGCGATAAGCTTGTACAGTGGATACCTTTCCACCTCCTGTATGCCACTTTGGCGGCCCCTTTTGACTATAAAAGGAGGCCCGCGGCGTACTGAGGAAGGATTCGGATCTTTGGGACTACGCACACACCGTAGCTAGTTCAAGAACTCAGGAACACTCAAATAGACACCAAAGTAGGACTAGGGTATTACGTATCTACGCAGCCCGAACCTGGGTAAAATCACCTTGTGTTGGCTCCTAGACCCGCTCTTTGCATAACCCCGCGCCCGCCAACCATAGAAGGGATCCCCGCGATCCCATAGGTGTCGTTTCCACCGACACCTATGGTATCCGGGAGTTGCATAATTTCATAGTCAAAGGAATAAGTATTTGACATGAAGAATGCAATAGCAATAAACTGAACGATCATTATGCTAAGCTAACTGGTGGGTCTTGTCCATCACATCATTCTCCTAATGATGTGATCCCGTTATCAAATGAAAACATATGTCCATGGTTAGGAAACCTTAACCATCTTTGATCAATGAGCTAGTCTAGTAGAGGCTTACTAGGGACACGGTATTTGTTTATGTATTCACACATGTATTTAAGTTTTCGATCAATACAATTCTAGCATGAATAATAAACCTTTATCATGAATAAGGAAATATAAAATAACAACTTTATTATTGCCTCTAGGGCATATTTCCTTCGGTCTCCCACTTGCACGAGAGTCAATAATATAGTTCACATCGCCATGTGATTTAACACCAATAGTTCACATCGTCATGTAATTAACACCCATAGTTCACATCGCCATGTGACCAACACCCAAAGGGTTTACTAGAGTCAATAATCTAGTTCACATCACCATGTGATTAACACCCAAAGAGTATTAAGGTGTGATCATGTTTTGCTTGTGAGAGAAGTTTAGTCAACAGGCCTGTCACATTCAGATCCGTATATATTTCGCAAATTTCTATGTCTACAATGCTCTGCATGGAGCTACTCTAGATAATTACTCCCACTTTCAATACATATCCAGATTGAGACTCAAAGTCATCTGGATCGGTGTAAAACTTGCATCGACATAACTCTTTACGACGAACTCTTTATCACCTCCATAACCGGGAAATATCTCCTTTGTCCTCTAAGGATAATTTTGACTGCTGTCTAGTGATCTACTCCTGGATCACTATTGTACCCCCTTGCCAAACTCATGGCAAAGGACACAACAGGTTTGGCACATAGCATGGAATACTTTATAGAACCTATGGCTGAGGCATAGGGAATGACTTTCATTCTCTCTCTATCTTCTGCCGTGGTCGGGCTTTGAGTCTTACTCAACTTCACACCTTACAATACTGGCTAGAACTCCTTCTTGGACTGTTCCATTTTGAACTCCTTTGAAATCTTGTCAAGGTATGTACTCATTGATAATATTATCATGCGTCTTGATGTATCTCTATATTGCTTGATGCCCAATATGTAAGGAGCTTCACCGAGGTCCTTCATTGAAAAATTCTTATTCAAGTATCCTTTTATGCTATCCACAAATTCTATATCATTTCCAATCAGCAATATGCCATCCACATATAATATCAGAAATGCTACAGAGCTCCCACTCACTTTCTTGTAAATACAAGCTTCACCGTAAGTCTGTATACAACCATATGCTTTGATCATCTCATCAAAGCATATATTCCAACTCTGAGGTGCTTGCACCAGTCCATAGATGGATCGCTGGAGCTTGCACACTTTGTTAGCATCTTTAGGGTCGACAAAACCTTCTGGTTGCATCATATACAACTGTTCTTTAAGAAATCCATTGAGGAATGCAGTTTTGACGTCCATTTGCCAAATTTCATAATCATAAAATGCGGCAATTGCTAACATGATATGGACGGACTTAAGCATCGCTACGGCTGAGAAGGTCTCATCGTAGTCAACCCCTTGAACTATTCAAAAACCTTTTGCGACAAGTCGAGCTTTGTAGATAGTAACATTACCATCAGCGCCAGCCTTCTTCTTGAAAATCCGCTTATTCTCTAAGGCTTGCCGATCATCGGGCAAGTCCAATCCTATCTCAGATTTCATGGCCTCAAGCCATCTGTAGGAATCTGGGCTCATCATAGCTTCTTCATAGTTTTTAGGTTCGCCATGGTCTAGTAACATGACTTCCAGGACAGGATTACTGTACCACTCTAGTGCGGATTGTGCTCTGATTGATCTATGAGGTTCAGTATTAACTTTGTGGCACCCCAATCCGCATGGAGCAGGGGGCCTTCGCACGTCAGCCCAGGATTACGCTTGACGCACGACAGGTCCATGATACAACATTCCAGGTACAATAATATTCATCAAATACATGTGTATAAGATTAGATCATTGATGAATACAATTTTCTGGCATAGCCCTAAGGCTATTTACATGGCAGCGGAAGTCCATATAAATGGCGGCGGAAGTCTTGGTTTGGCAGCGTCTCACTATGGTGGGGCTCCATAATGCACAGGACTGGCAAGATTACGGCCTAGCACAACGGAACAAGCGAACGACCTACAAAACTTGCATGACACGCCAGGTCAGTACATTGAATGTACTTGCAAGACAACCAAATACATAGCATCCAAACAAACAGAAGACAAAGCAAGAACCAAGCATATGCAACAGTCTACATCAACACAACTTCTAAGCATGGCATGATATTAACTAGAATCATAATTCAAACTAGGCATGAACAACATCATAGCATCAACTATCATGGCATATCAAACTTACTTCTATCGTAACAACAGCAAATCATAGCATATCAAAACATGGCATGGCATCATGAAACTATGCTGAAAATAAACTACCAGTTACCTCCCATGAAGACATGTTGTAATAACTTTATGCAACAATCACTTACTCTACCACGGCTCCTCGGTGCACAATCGTGACTTACCGAGACCTCGTCTCGGGGTCATATCAACACATCATCATGACTTCGCACGATTATTTCATAGTCCAAGCCATCACATAAGTTATCACATCTTAGTTATCACATAATTAATTAGCTGATTTATCCTCCATTTCGACCGAGACCCGATAGTGTGACCTACTACGAACTAGTGCCCATGACCGAGGACGCGGCTATCGATAGATTGAATACACTCTGCAGAGGTAGCGCACTTTACCCACACTACGGAACCCTGGTCTCGCACTACCATACGTGCGGACCAAAGCATTCCGACAAAACCGATCTACTGCCATGACGCCCTCCCGGCCACTCCGACCAACACCCCTTAAGGGTTCAGTCCTGGGTGGCCCCGTACCTACCAAAGGTACCAACGGCCACCGTCGTGGCAAAACGGTCCCAAACGGGGACATGAGCTCAAAACCAAACCCGGGCACACAAGGCTTATGTCCGCCTACCTGATCAGGGTAAGCATGCCCATAACCTTCCCTCGCGGGAGGCACCGGCGAGAGGCATGACAATAGACCCAGCTAGGACCTTCCCACAAGGTAAATGTGGTTGCACTGGAGAAAGCTCGATTTGGTGGCACTACGATATCCCAGTGATGGCGGAGGAGGTTTGTTATTAAGTCATATTATTAATTTCTCCACCATCATCAACATTATGAGCACATTAAACAAGAATGCAACAATGAACATGCAACTAACAAATGCATTAACAAATATCAAGCTACTCCAGTGAACAGTTAAAGCATATGAAACATAACAATACTAGACACTAGCTTATTGACGGTGCAACAAAATCATCATAACATCAAGACTACTGGCATGGACTAAACTAGACAGAGGCATGATATTATCAACAACAATATAACTAGCATGGCAAAAGCTATCATGAGAGCTAAGCAAGCAGTACTAACATGTATCACAACTGAAATAACGGCAGACGAAACAGACAAAAACTACTGCAACTAAGCACACACAAGAGGTACCAGCAAAGTCAACATGCAAGTTCGGGGCTCATAATAAGAGGTTGGCTTGCCTAGGGTCAAGGATTACTCCGGAAAAAGTGCGGAACGATCGCGGAAAGATTTGCCGGAAATAGTTCTCTCTCGGAGGGGGCTCTTTACGGGCAAGGGAAAAGTGGTCATTTTCACTGTGTGAAAACATAATGAAAATTATGCCAACGGAAAGAGTTTGATGAGACGAAGACGTGAGCGTTGGTTTCACCTAATTCGGAGTTACGGTTGTCGAGATACGCAGGGTTGAAGTTCAGGGACCTATCAGTGAAAGTTTTCAGCAAATAGGCCCCTGGAGGAAAAACTGAACGTGCCTTTGCGCTTAATACGTTTTCCGCACAAGGAAACGCATTTTGGGCGGAAGTGCCCAGGGAATACGTTTTCTGACTTGGAAAGCGTATTCACGATGAATACGTTTCTAGAGCAGGGAAACGGCTTCTGCGGGCGGGCGCGTCCACTTATCCGACGTGGCCAGCGGGGCCACGCCCTCCTCTCGCCGACAGGTGGGTCCCGCAGGGTGGGGCCCGCCTGGCCTAGCTTCTTCTTCCTCCCGCGCGTACGCGCGCCTTGCCGAGGGAGACGCCCGCCTCGACGGCAATTGCCGGCGGCTCCGGCCGCCTCAAACAACGGCCGACCTATCCACGAGCTCAGGAGCGAGAGGCGCATCCCGTGGTGGTGTCCATTGCCGGCGAGGAGCACGGGAGAAGGAGCAGCAGGGCTCGCAACGGAGGTGGTCTTCAGACTCCGGCGAACAGGGGGCTCCGGTGGGGGAACTGGGTGGGCAAGGCTACAGGGAGGTGCGTCGGACCTCGGGGAACGCATAGGTGGTGGGGGAACGGGGAGAGGGGCACGGCATCGCCGGAATCGGGCAGAGCCCGAGGCGGCGGCCATGGTGGGGATGGGTGTCAGGGAGCTCCTCGAGCTCGAGCTAGTGGTTCAGGTGCGTTGTGGACTGCGAGGAGGCTCGGGGTCGCTACTTATAGCCGTGGGGACGAGCTCTAGGGGAAGGGGCGAGGCGACACGCGGCACGGCTACGTGTCCATGCGCCGGCGACGTGCATGTGTGGCCTAAGGCCACGGGAAGCGATGGGGACGCGACGAGGGGGATGCGGACGACGCGCAGGGGCTCATGGAGACGAGGGGTGCTCACGGACGAGAAGGAGAAGGGGACAAGAACGAGGAAGACGATGGTGCACGGGTGTGCACTGTGCTCGGCGACGGCGATAGCTCAACGAGGAAGCAAATGAAGGGCGAAACTGGCCAAGGCGCACGGCGACGATGAGGCTGAGCTGGTTGACAAGCTTGGACGAGCCAGAGCCAGCCGGAGATGCGCTAGTGTGGCCAACAGTGGCTAGACCACCGATTTGGCTGGCACTGCCCGTGGTCACCACCGACACAGCATGCTCTTGTCGTCTACTTGGTGCCAAATGATGGCTACAGCGTAGTCCCTCCAACGCTCATTAAGACTGAAGTGATGGAACGAGCAAAGGTGTAGTGAGCAGAGGGAAACAGGCTCGACAAGTTTGCTGTTGCAAACTTGGCACCATCCTGGTGATCAACACAGAGAGGTTAAGTGGCAAACTTGATGTCTAGGAGGTTTAGGATAGCAAGGACTATGGTCCTGGGAAGTTGGAAGGGATTTGGGCAAGGATTTAGCATAGCTGCAGTTCAAATGCCAAATCTGACCCAGAAAGCAAATGAGGAAGAAGCACTCACTAAGAGTGATGGATTGGGCTAAAACTTGGCAAAGCTTCCTTATTTTGTCATATGTAGATGCTGCAAAAAGATCATGCCAAATGGACTTGCCAAATTGGTACTTGTTTCACAAGCATCAGATCTGGCCAGAAACTTTGGAAAAATCCAGGAAAATACTGGCTACATGAAATGAGCCAAAATGGTTTGGAGATAGGTTGTATGGAGAGGAGAAGGCTTAGGAATATTTTCAGCCATAATGGAGCAAGATAAAATAGACTTGCTTCACAAACTGAAAATTTGGACAGAAACCAAGAATTGCTCCTATGCTCACATAGTTCAATGAATTGAACTGAATTTTGGTGGAGGCTAACGATTTGGAATACTTGAGAAGATGGAAAAGTTTCATCCCATTTGGAAACTCTATGAAGGTACTTCCTTCACAAAGGATGGAACTTGTGATTATATAGCAAGGGCAAGCTCCACAATTTATGGGAGAATTTTCCCTACTATAAAAATAGTAGTTCCTTTAGGAAGTGGCAGAAATGCAATATTGGTATTAAATTGGAAAAGGCATTTTTTCCATATTTAATTATGGCCAATATCTTTGCCAGAGCTTGGATTAGACATAGATATCAACTCCACCAATTCTCATAAATTTTGGAGATGGCTAGATATGCCTTTGGATTTTATCCCTCGGAAAGGCAAGAAAAGGAATAAATCCTAATTCAAAAATATTGCATGGGACTTGGCAATATTTTTGCATATCCAAGGTTTACAAGGATAGGAGGGTCTCAGGGAACAGATGGGATGATCAACAGCTCAAGGAAAATGATAGCTCCTTTGTAATCACAAAGGCCATCTTTAAATTCCAACAATTTGGAGTTAGGGTTTGAGAGGGTTTGAGCTGAGGCAAATGAGGTCTTGCCCACTGAAAAAGACATGAGCAAGGTTTTGAAAGGTTGGAAATGAAAAAATTTCGCAGAGTCATCCAGCAAACTCAGGAGAAAATTTTGAGAATGAGTGCCAGGAAGGAATAATTGCACAAAAATTGATAACCCAATTTTGGGGCTGTTACTAAGCTTCCCCCCTTAAAAGAATCTCGTCCTCGAGATTCCTAGGGTTACAGCACAATGGCAAAGATAACTACTCCGAGGAAAAACCTCTGGGTTAGTTTTAACCCTTTGGTCGGATTCGAACGAGTTGGGGCACCGATAATTGGTACACCTAGGGAGAGATATGGGCAAACACGGTTATATCCACGGCTAGGAGCACTCGAGATCAGACTCCCGAAAAATGCTGGATGCACCCCAATGAACAGTGGTTTCACCTGCTGACACGTGGGTCCAGGGCCCACTGGCAGCCTCCTTCTTCTACCTCCGGCTAGCTGCTTCTCCTGTGATGCTGCTCCGCGTGCGGCTTGGCGCAGCGCGCATCTAGCTCCTAGGGCGATGAGGACCCTAGTGCCGTAGTGCGCGACGTGCATGGCGCCAGTGCAGCGGGCACTCACGTCACGGGCCAGCACCTTGTCGGCACTGCTCGCGGATTCGCCTCCTGGACGTCGGTGATCGAGCGACGAGCGGTTTTAATTGGACCTCGCTCATCGTACACCGGAGTTGGGCTATAAAAACGGCAGCGCGGCTCTCCTCCAACGCACAAACACAATGCCGCTCTACTACCTATTCAGTTTGGACGAGATCGAGCCAAGCTCCTTCGGCACTGCGGTGGTTCCTAGCTGCGCTGCTGGGCACGCTCATTGGCTCATCGATCATACTGCTGACGATCATCAGGTACAAGCGAGCTCGAGGCAACGCGCGGCCAGCTGCGGTGGCTCGACGTGTGGAAGAAGGTGGTGCACGGGGTGGTCCTTCGCCACGCTTGATTCTTCGAGCGTCGCGCCGGCGGAGTAATCGCGTGCTACGGGGGAGCGGTGGTGGCGATCTGCCTGCGCCACGCAAGGCAGAGGCAAGGGTGGGGTTCGGATGCGGGTGAGGTGGCCGCGCCAGCTCAGGAATCATACCGGGGTACGGATAAATTTCACGGATTGATCCACGAAATGCAGGTGTCGGGGTAGAATCAGAGTTGAAATCTGTATCGGGGTTGTACTAGATCGAGTGAAATAAAGCTGGCAACGTTTCTCCGGACACGAAATAGGAGCTAACAAAAAAGAATTAGGGATGAGAAATGGCCAGATGAAAATGCCTCTTCGAGGCGCTGGGTTTGGAAAATCTGGCACAAGGGGTATGCACAGATAGAGATAGGGATGTGACTTTGCGTTTCCCCGAGTACTGCCCTAAATGTACTCGTGGGTGAACCGGGTATGTGTGCAGCATGCAATGCAGTCTAAACTAACAACACACAGGTGCAATAAATATGCAATGAAAAACACATCAGACAAATAATACTAAGGTGTTTTAATGCTAGTGGGTATATGTACTCCTGGCATACATATACCTACACCAGCGCACACTTTATTAAAGACTCGGGACGAGCCAATGTTATTTAGTGTATGTGATCTACTGATTAAAATTTTGTTAGCACACATTGCCAATCCTGTCAAACATCTCTGTTTGATGGAAAGACAAACAAAAACAAGCACCAAAATCAAAAGCAAGCAAGCATACATAAACACATTACGGGTTACAAACAGTGCAAGCACACAACAAAGCACGAACGCCCTACGCGCTAAAGAAACTACCCACTCCAGGATACATTGTTCTATCCTCATATCAGGGATGAACCGACTGATTGACCTACTCGCAGAATCATCTCACTGCGTGACTGAGGTCATGCAGAGGACTCGCCTGGCTGGGGCTCTCCAGGAGGACGAAGACTGAGCCAATCTCCATCTTCATCGTCCAACACTACTATTGGTTGGGGTTCGACTGCTGGAGGTGTGGCTGAAATTGATCCAAGCAAATGCTGCTGGTGAATCCGTAGAAGAGCCTTATCGAGGGTGATGATGTTGGGTCTAGGCCACAACACAGGCTGAGAGGGTAGCACTGGTTCGGATGGCATGGGGTGGATGGCTTGAGATGCTAATTTACGAGCCTCACGGTAAGCTTCCTTGATGACTCGTACCACATCATTGTCCATGGCTCTAAATTCGGCAAGCATCTTAGAAATCATCATCCCCTGGGCAGTGATATATTGCACCAGGCAAGCGGTTGCGGGGTCATCTCCTTGGATAACGGGAGAAGGTTGCATTCCTGCTTCTGCCACAATGGGGAAAAAGCAGAACTCCCGCCTCGTTGCCACATGCGGGAACTTGGTTCGGAGGTGTAGGATAGCCTCCGCAGCAGCGGCCTGAATGGCTAAATCAGTGGTAGGCATGCCTCTACCATGAAAAACCAACGGCTGGCCGTCTACTGCGGGACTTAGGCTGATGTGCACTCTTGCATCATATCGATGAAGGTGAGGGACGGGTGCCGATTGGAACACCAGGTAATCGGGGCTAGCCTTACAGCCAAAGGCTTTGGCGAGCATCTCGGTAAGGAGGGGTGGAAAGCCAGTATGGTTGATGGCACAGGTGCGGGTGTAAAACTTGGGAGCTTTGAAGGTGCTAGTCATGGCTGGGGAGCTACTAGCTAAGCTTTTCTGCAGGGACATGGCTGACTGAGGGGTGAGCGATACGGCTAGCGGAAAGGGGGCTTTTATAGGCGGCTATGCGGGGCATGCTCGCATGGCGTGGCCCCTTTCCCTTAATGGCGAACGGTGTCGAAGTAATGGGCCACGGGTAGGCTCACCCAAGACCCAGAGCCTTTCAAGACATCGGGGCTGGCTGCGCCCCTCAAGGCATCAAGACGAAGTGCCGCCTTCTGGTGGCCGGCCGGAGGAATAGCCGGCTGCCCGTAGACGGCCGAGTTCCAGAAGCCGACTCCTAGTGGGCGGCTTCTAGAGAAGCCGGCCCCTAGCAGTCGGCCCGTGGTGCCCGCAAAGTCTGCACCCTCATCAAGAAAGACAGGACAAGGAGCGGCTAAAGTGTAGCCCATCCCTCCCAGATCCAGGGCCGGGCGTGGCCACAGTGCTCCGCACAGGCGGAGATCTCTGCCCAGCGCGGCACTGTTGACACTCCACCCCTGACATCATCCCTGTCAGGCGGAGCCCTGCTCCCACGACGGCCTGTCGGTACGGCCCGAAGACGGCGGGCCCTACAAGGCAGCGGGAGCCCGGAAGGCGGAGGAAGCCGGACCAGCCGGACCTGAGGACGGCCGAGTTCCAGCAGGTGCCCAACTCCCCCCTCAGGACCCGTGCGCCATTAACCAGACAAGACGCAGAATGGTTACGGTGATCGCCTGCCAAGCGGCGGGACTGTAGCCACGCTCCCCCGGCCAAGCCTGCGTCATTAGCATCACGGCTACAGTGATCAGCAGCCGGCAAGACCCGCGAGCGGCGGGAGCGGCGTGTCGGCTCCGTACCAGACCAGTCGGCGGGCCCCAGCAGCCAGCGGAGAAGCCGGAGGCCGGAGACGCTGACAGCTGGGTCCTACACCCGGCAAGATTACCAATGTACCCCTGGGGGGTAGGCTTATATAAACCCCCCAGGGCACCCATGCAAAGGGTTCCCAACCTGTTAGAACCAGACTCACCATAGAGAAAGGAGAGAGCTAGCCTTGCTTTCTTCCACCTCTAGCAAACAGCTCGAGGAGCACCATTGTACTCACTAGTGCCTTACTAATCATGCGGAGACCCCGCAGAGCAGGACTAGGGGTGTTATCTCCTAGGATAGCACCGAACCTGGGTAAAGTGCGTCGGCGTTCGTGTCTACGCCTCATCCCGCTTCCAGGTACTGGCGACGTTCTACTCAATCCCACCATGATTAGCCATCCACTGGCATATGTCGCACCCAACCCCCGACATTTGGCGTCCACCATGGGGCGAGGCGCACCGTCGTCCGGAGACCTATTCTGGATGGGAACCCTGTTCCTTCCTGGCGAGTGCAGCCAGCCCGGCACGCTAGACGAAGTCTGCGCCGACACGCTGCATGGCACGGAGGTCGCCTGCGCGGCGAGCTGCCTCGCCGAACTTGTTGGCGAGGTTCGCCTCTCCGACGAGCCCGCGTCTGATGCGGGCACTGATGGCCCTGAGAGCCGCCTCGTGAGCCTCCTCGATCAGCTCTACGTCACCAGCGAGCCTGCTGTAGATTTGGAGTCTGTTGGCTCCACCGACCCGATGCTTGTCGACTCCGACACCGCGTCACTTGACGCGCTCCCCACCAACGTGGTGGTCTACGACGAGCCGCTTCCTCGCGCGGAGAGCGGCGGAAGCACCGTCACGGAGGTACTTGTCATCGGCCACAGCGAGCACTCCGGCGGAGGTGCTCATGACCCGCTCGATGTGGCGCTGCAAGACCTAACGGCGCCCATTCCAGAAGACACTGACGCCGAGGTGCTGGAAGTGCGCCGCGCCCAGCTCCTCGAGAGCGCCAAGAAGCTGGCCAACATGAGACGCCTATCGGAGGCCTACCAGCGCGAGATGGACCGCGCTGTGGGTGGAACGCCGGCCCCTAGTGGGCCTAGCCGCATCGGCACGGTCCGGCAACGCGGCGTGGCCATCGCCAGCCTGTTCGGGGCAGACCGCCCCGTCTACGCCACGCCCGTGGAAAACATACGAGCTGCCCAGGTGGCAGCAGAAGAGCTGGACAAGTTCGACGGCGAAGAGCGTCGCCAGATGGCGGAGCACGTCCAGCGACTCCTCGATGCGGCTGCTGAGCAGCACGAGGCCGGCTGCCGCACTGAGGCGCCCAACCGGCAAAGTGACGATCCGCCTCCCCGCCGAGACCAAGCCGCGACATCCCGGACACCGACTGGTGGCGTCCGCGGAAGAAGAGACAAGGAGCCGGCTGGCAGCCGCAGCCGGACTCGCATCACTATCGAGCGCGACCAAGACGGCCGCCCAAGAGCAGTGGAACGACGGGATGACTGTCCGCCCCCTCCTCCCCGCAGGGAGAGGCGCGTCTCCCCGCCGCCTGTTGAGCACCCGACACTCAGCGACTGCCTTGGCCGCCGAGAAGGAGTCCGAGAAAACGACGCCCGCCACCGGATCGACCGTCTCAACCGATCCCTGGCGCTAGAAGAAGAAGATGAGCTGGGTCCGCCCTGTTTTGGCCCTCGCATTCAAGATGAGCCCTTCCCCAAAGGGTTCATGCTCCCGAGAGACACGCCCAAATACACTGGCTCCGTAAAGCCGGAGGACTGGCTGGTCGACTACTCCACAGCCGTCAGCATCGTAAAAAGCAACAAGCGCGTTGCCGTGAAGTACGTTCCGCTCATGCTCCAGGGCACGGCCCGGACATGGCTGAACAGCCTGAAGCCCCGCAGCATCAACAGTTGGGTCGACTTCACGGAAGCCTTCGTCCGCAACTTCACCAGCACTTACAAGCGGCCGCCCAAGCCCCGCCAGCTCTCCTTGTGTGTCCAAGTCCCCAACGAATCGACTCGTGACTACCTCACACGCTGGGCCGAGCTCCGCAACTCTTGCGAGGGTGTGCATGAGGTGCAGGCTATCGAGTACTTCACCGCCGGGTGCCGAGAGGGCACCCTTCTCAAGCACGGGCTTCTCTGCGACGAGCCGGCGACCCTCGACGAGCTGCTGATCATAGCAGATAAATACACCACAGCCGACTCCTCCATGAAGGCAGAGATCCAAGTTGATGCGACTGGCAAAGTGGCTCCTCCAGCTTCTCGGACCCCGGCTTTAGACACCAGTCGGCGTCAACAACCCAACGACAACAAACGCAAGGCCACGCAGCCGACTTCCACAAGCCGGCAGGTGGCGACAGTCAAAGACCAGCAGCTAGAAGGGCAGCCTCCATCCAAGCGCAAGAAGGGCGGCAAGCCCAATTGGCAGCCCGCTTTCTCGTATGAGCAGACTCTTGATGCACCCTGCAAATTTCACAGTGGCGCGAAGCCGTCCAACCACACCGCTCGGAAGTGCCATTGGCTCACCAGGATCGCCAAGGGTGACGGCCTTCTGCCTCCTCCGCCTGCTGGGCAGCCGCCTCCTCCTCCACCCCAGCAGGCGGTAGTTCGACCAGTCGGAGCCATACAAGACGAGTATCCTGAAGAGCACGGAGCTTATGTCATGTTCACCAGCGTGGCCAACGATAAGCACAGCAGACGACAACGACAGCAAGAAGAAAATGCAGTAGCATCAGAGACCCCCGAGTTCATGCATTGGTCCGAGAAACCCATCAGCTGGAGCAGAGTCGACCTCCCAGAAGTAATGCCCAATCCCGGCTCCTATGCCCTGGTTCTGGATGCCACCTTTGCCACAGAGAGGCGAGCTGCTCGTTTTTCCCGAGTTCTGATAGATGGCGGCAGCAGCTTCAACATCCTATACAAGGATACCATGGAGAAGTTAGGAATCAAACAAAGGCAACTTCAACCCAGCCGAACTGTATTCCATGGCATAGTTCCTGGCCTTTCCTGCTCGCCAATCGACAAGATCCAGATAGACGTCCTCTTTGGAGACAAAGATCACTTCCGCCGAGAGCCAGTCTGGTTTGAGGTGGTGGACCTTGAGAGCCCATACCATGCACTGCTTGGCCGGCCTGCTCTGGCCAAGTTCATGGCGGTCCCCCACTATGCTTACCTCAAACTGAAGATGCCGAGTTCCAAGGGAATTCTAACCATAGCAGGGGATTACAAGAAGTCGTCCGCGTGCAGAGCAGATAGCAGCCGGCTAGCCGAGTCCCTTGTGATCGCGGCTGAGAAGCGGCTCCTTGACCGGGTTGTGGCGATGGCAGGCAAGCAGTCGGAAATGCCACCCAACCCCAAGGAGTCGGAAGCCGAGGGCTCGTTCAAGCCGGCCAAAGAGACAAAGAAGATACCCCTGGAGCCGGAGCACCCGGAGAGGTACGCTGTCATAGGTGCAAATCTTGACAGGAAATAGGAAGGCGAGCTCATCGATTTCCTCCGTGAGAATCGGGATATCTTTGCATGGTCTCCCAAAGAGATGCTGGGTGTCCTGACAGATTTCGCCGAGCACAAGATACATGTCTGGTTTGATGCCAAGCCAGTCAGGCAGCCCTTGTGCCGCCTGTTAGAAGAGAATAGAAGAGAAGATTCGTCGGAGAAGAGATAGCCCGGCTACTGGCAGCCGGCTTCATCATGGAAGTATTCTTTCCAGAGTGGCTGGCCAACCCAATCCTTGTACTGAAGAAAAACAAGCAGTGGCGTATGTGTATTGATTATACCAGCCTCAACAAAGCCTGCCCCAAAGTCCCATTTGCTTTACTGAGAATTGACCAAGTGATAGACTCCACAGCCGGATGTGAGCTGTTGAGTCTTTTGGACGCATACTCAGGGTATCACCAGATCAAGCTGAACCCGGCCGACAGGCTGAAGACCGCCTTCATCACACCGTTTGGAGCCTTCTGCTACGTGACCATGATGTTCGGCTTGAGGAATGCTGGCACCACGTTTCAACGTTGCATGCAGAAGTGCCTCCTCAAGCAGCTCGGCAGGAACGCCCACGTTTATGTGGACGATGTTGTGGTGAAGACGGAGAAGCGTGGAACGTTGCTAGAAGACCTCAAGGAGACCTTTGAGAACTTGTGCCGATTTCAAATCAAGCTCAACCCGGAGAAATGCGTCTTTGGAGTACCGGCCGGTCAGTTTCTTGGTTTCCTGGTCTCAGAGCGCGGCATAGAATGCAACCCCGTGAAAATCAAGGCCATCGAGAGGATGGAAGTGCCCACCCGACTGTTGGACGTGCAGAAATTCACCGGCTGCTTGGCATCCATCAGCCGCTTCATCAGTCGGTTGGGCGAGAAGGCTCTTCCCCTGTACCAGCTCATGAAGAAGACCACTTTTTTCAAGTGGAACGACAAGGCGGATGAAGCTTTGTTCGAGCTCAAGAAGATGCTGACCACTCCGCCTGTCCTGGCGGCTCCGACTCCTAAGGAGCCCATGCTCCTCTACATCGCCACCACCAGCCGGGTGGTCAGCACGGTCATAGTGGTAGAGCGCAAGGAAGAGGGCAAGGCACTACCAGTCCAGAGACCGGTGTATCACCTGAGTGAAATGCTGTTAGCCTCCAAGCAAAACTACCCCCACTATCAGAAGATGTGCTACGGCGTGCACTTTGCCGCCAAGAAATTGAAGCCGTATTTTCAAGAACACCCAATCACTGTGGTCTGCACGGCTCCACTTGCCGAGATCATTGGAAGCCGAGATGCTTCAGACCGAGTGGCCAAATGGGCCATAGGTTTGGCCCCCTACACCATCTACTACCAGCCTCGCACCACCATCAAGTCACAAGCACTGGCCGACTTCCTCGTCGACTGGGACGAGACCCAATACCTGCCGCCAGCGCCCGACTCTACCCATTGGAGGATGCATTTTGATGGTTCCAAGATGCGCACCGGTTTGGGAGCCGACATCGTCCTCACCTCTCCCAAAGGCGACAAGCTCAGATATGTGCTGCAAATCCATTTTGCCACCTCCAACAACGTCGCTGAATACGAGGCACTCATTCACGGGCTCTGGCTTGCCAAAGAACTCGGCATTCGCCGGATCCTGTGCTATGGTGACTCTGATTTGGTGGTCCAGCAGTCGTCAGGCGACTGGGACGCCAAGGATGCAAACATGGCGAGCTACCGCTTCCTCGTACAACAACTCAGTGGATACTTTGAAGGATGTGAGTTACTCCATGTGCCAAGGAATGACAATGAGCAAGGAGATGCCTTGGCACGAATTGGTCCACCCGTCAAGCAATACAAACCGGCGTCGCCCTACAACGCCTCCTCAAGCCGTCTGTCAAGCCATCGCCAGAGTCGGATTCCATCTTTGTGCCGGCTCCTCCTGAAGCAGTCGGATCTGACTTGAGGACCCCAGTAGCCGGCACAAGGAATTCAGCAGGCGACCCGGGGACTGCAACAGCCGCACCCAGCCTCGGGACTTCAGAACCCGGCTCGGGGACTGCAGCAGTCGGCCAGGGGACTTCATCGACTCAGCAAGCGGTAGCTGACTCCAACCCGCTGCCTCCCGGCCCAACCGCCCTCGTGCAAGTAGCAGCCCTAGCAATCGAAGAAATTGTAGCGCCTTCATGGGCCAAGCCCATCCTCAACTTCCTGGTGAACAAAGAGCTGCCGACTGATGAGACCTCGGCCCGGCAAGTGCAACGCCGGGCAGCAGCATACACCATAGTCAACAGAGAGCTTGTGAGGCGCAGTGTCACTGGTGTCTACCAGCGTTGTGTAGAGCCAGAGCAAGGCCAAGCAATCCTCAAAGATATTCATCAAGGCGAGTGTGGTCATCACGCGGCTTCAAGGGCACTCGTGGCCAAAGCTTTTCGCCACGGTTTTTTCTGGTCGACTGCTTTAGAAGACGCCAAAGACTTGGTCCAGAAATGCAAAGGGTGCCAGAAGTTCCGCTCCAAGCCACTTCAGCCGGCTTCTGCACTCAAGACTATCCCCATTGCCTGGCCCTTTGCTGTCTGGGGCCTAGACATGGTGGGACCATTCAAAACAGCACGAGGCGGCATGACTCATTTGCTTGTAACAGTGGACAAGTTCACCAAGTTGATAGAAGCAAAACCAATCAAGAAGCTGAATGGTCCGACTGCTGTGACTTTCATCTCCGACATCACCATCCGGTATGGCATACCACACAGCATCATCACCGACAATGGCACGAACTTTGCCAAAGGTGCCTTGGCTCGTTTCCGCGCGACGCAGGGCATCCGACTGGACTTAGCGTCCGTTGCCCATCCGCAATCAAACGGCCAAGTAGAGCCAGCAAACGGCCTCATCTTGTCCGGCATCAAGCCCCGACTGGTCGAGCCTCTGGAGCGCTCGGCCGGCTGTTGGCTCGATGAGCTGCCGGCTGTCCTCTGGAGCCTGCGCACAACTCCAAACAAGTCAACCGGCTTCACGCCTTTCTTCCTCGTCTATAGTGCCTAAGTCGTCGTCCCAACGGACATAGAATTCGACTCCCCTCGAGTCACCATGTACACCGAAGAGGAGGCAGAAGAAGCACGTCAAGACGGCGTCAATCTGCTGGAAGAGGGCCGGCTGTTGGCACTCAGCCAGTCCAGCATCTACCAGCAGAGCCTGCGCCGATACTACAACCGGAAGGTCAAGCCGAGATCCTTCCAAGAGGGAGACCTTGTGCTCCGGCTGATCCAGCGAACAGCCGGCCAGCACAAGCTCTCGACGCCTTGGGAAGGCCCCTTCATCATCAGCAAGGTGTTGGGCAACGACTCCTACTACCTGATCGACGCTCAGAAGCCTCGCCCGCGCAAGAGCGACGACTCCGGCAAGGAGACGGAGCGGCCATGGAATGCAAATCTCCTCCGAAGATTTTACAGTTGATGCAGTATGTACCACGCTACCTTTTGTATTAAAGTACGAAGAATCCGGGTCCCCCGAGAAGAGCACGGGGACTCTCCTCTTTTATCTATATGATAAGAATTGTGCCTACGAATGTGTTATTTCCTTTATGCCGCTTGGCACCGGGTCCGATTAGTCGGCCCGGGGACTCGCCGCCTTGTACTATGAAATGCTTCCTGCAGCCGGACAAGTAATGTGTTGGCACTTAAGCTGTCTCCTGCCAGAGGCCGCAGCTCGCAGGGCGACTGTCTGGTGGGTAGGAGAAAGGCACAAAGGGTGCCCACATGAAAAATGGCTAAGGACCCAAAGCATGTGCATAGTTCAAGCCGGCTTCCCGCCTCTACGACCGGCTGTTGAGCAGCCGGCCGGCCGGCTTCTACTTAACTTGCTAAAACGTTCTAAATCGGCTAAGTACTTGCCTTCCCGAAAGTAGCTAAGTACTTGACCCAGCCACAGTCTGCAGAGCGGCTGTTCGGCTGGCAACACGGCAACTAAGGGAGGGCGGCAAAGGAAAAAGCGAAAAGGGCAGAAAGCAAGGAAAGATAGAACTCGGCAAAATTATTTACATAGCAAAAGGCCCTTGTCCGACATTGAACGAAAGTTTGAGATACACCCCGCAGGTGGAATTGTGCAAAGTTAACAAGTTCGTCGAGACTGATAAGCAGGTAAAACAAAAGATAAACTGGCAGCCTAGGGAGCAGCAGACGGGTTCGGTGGATCGGAGGAGTCGGTGGCGCCGGTTGGTGCAGCGGCCGGCTGGTCAGTCTCCGCTTGAGTCGCCTCACGTGGCAGCCGGCTCGCCCGGGTGTAGCTCGTTGCTAGAGGCGCGGTCGAGCTGAGGGTGGCCGTCCACTCCGACCTCCGGCGCCTCCTCTTCGCCTTCCTCCTCCTCCTCGCCTTCTTCCTCGCCGCTGGAGTCGATCACCTTGGCCGAGTCCTCGCCGTCCTCCGGGTTCAGCCCGAACCATTCTGGTGGTGCCTCGGCGCCGTTTTCGGCTCGCTCCGGGACGAAGACGCTGGTGTCGGTGTACTCGGCGATTGCCGCCGCGCGCTTGACAAGGTCATCTTCCACGACCGCCAATTCCTCCTGAGCCTCCAGCCGAAACGTGGCCAACTGGGCTAGACTTAGCCCAGGGTACCACGCCTTGACGAATTCCAAGGCCCGGCGCGCTCTAGCCCGGGCCGAGGAGCCCTTCCAGGCCTCAAGACGGCCGGCCGCCACCTCCAGCCAGTCGGCAATCCGACTGGGAGTGCGCGGTGCCGACACGCTGAAGACGGCGCAGCATCCGGTGAGCCGGCCGAAGACGAGCCTCGATGCTTAGGAGCTGCTCACCAAGGGTCCAGGGGGCGTCGGTAGCGATCTGTGCACCTTCCGCCCTCCGTCCTTCGCGATCAGCTTCGATAGCCTGATTGGCGGCGTCAGAATGACCAGGGAAGAAGTCTGCTCCAAACAGAAAGCAAAAAGCCAAAGTCAGAGACGAGAGGACGGCTCGACCAGCAGCCGATAGCTCAAAGAAGGAAAAAGAGGGAAGCTCACCATCAACTATGTCTTCAATCTTGTGAAAGCCGGAAGACAGCATCGCCTCCTTGTCGGTCCAGGCGGAGCATTCGGTCGCAAACTCAGCAAGGAGGCTGGTCTCCTTGTCCTCCGCCTCCTTCTGGGCCTTCTTAAGAAGCTCCGCCTGCTCCGCTAGTTGTGGACCAGCCGGTCACGCTCTTCAGCCAGCTTGCTGCACTCCTCCTCCTTAGCGCGCAGCGCGGTGTTGGCTTCACCCAGCTGCTGCTGCAAGGTGGCATTGGCCTCTGTAGAGGAAAGAAGAAGGGAAAGGCGTCAGTAACCAGCAGAAAAGAAGAACAGTTGCCGGGGAGATCCGGCCCGACTGCTCAGCTGTCAGCCCCAATCTCGAGGACTACAGCCTGCGGGTGCGCCAGCGCGCCCCCGCAGAGAAAGAAGAAGACTTACTCCGACTCTCCGACAAGTCCACAACACGTTGATCCAACTCCTAGACTTTGGAGTTGAAGGCGGCCGCACGGAGGTTATGATAATCCTGCAGCAAGGATATCAGCGCTCAGAGCCTGCTAATTAAAGTTCCGAGCTGCCTGCTCAGCAGCCGGCCCAAAACTCGGGGACTACACCCAGTGGGTGCGCTGACGCACCCCCACGAAGCAATACAATAGTTAAAAACGAAGAAGCAAGAAGCGTACCCGGATGGCCTCTCACGATTCCAGGAACGCCTTGTTGCAGTGGTTGATAGCGTCGGCTTCGGCGTGGAGTTTGGCTTGAACGTCCAGGATTGCCTTGTTCAGAGGGCCCGTCCCGCCTCCCTGCACCCACCAAGTGGGCGCGGCGCTGGTCGCCTCGGTGTCCGGGATCGAGGAGCTTGCGGCGCCAGTCTCCAGCAGGCGTGGCGCCGAAGCCACCTTTGCAAGCCGGCGGCGCGTTGCTGTGCGGACCTCAGGAGTCAGGCCCTTCACCACCTCGTTTCCAGCTGGCGGCACCGGCCGGTCCGCCGGCTGCTCGCCTTGCGTGTTCCCGGACGGTGGCGGTGGAGGCACGATTACGTCCGGCATGGCGATGTCGCCGCTGTCCCTCTCCATGACGGGGTGCTCGCCGCCGGCTTCCCCAGTCTGCGCCACGAACTCCGGTGGCGGCGGCGCGGAGTTCAGGGGAGTGACGAACACCGCCGACTGGCGGTGCGCGGCCTCCTTGGCCTGCTTCTTCACCACGTCGGCTGCCTCGGCCTCTGCCAATTTCTTCAGGGCGGCGTCCTCCGCCTTCTCCGCTTCCGCCTTCCCCAGGCGGGCGGCTTCCTGCTCCTCGCGTGCTTCCCGCGCGTTCCGCTCCGTCGCCTCCCGGAGGTCGGCGGCCGGATCGATCCGCCGAGTGGTGGTGGAAGTATCCGCCGACCCCACGATGGAGGCAGCGGCCAACTTCTCAAGAGAAAGCGGAGCCCTAGATCAAGGGAAACAAAGCAAAGAAACTCAGACAAGATCAGCAAGGAAGGAGAAAGTACGAGATGAAGGCGGTACTTATGCGGAAACCAGCTGCGGCTCCTTCAACGCCTTGCGGAAGCCGATGGCCTTCGCGGCCGCTTCATCCCGCTTAGTCGCCGCGGCCGAGCCCTTGGGCTTCTTCGGCCGGCTGCCGAACAAGCTCGGCGCGGCCCTGCATTTTTTCGCACCACCTTGGGCATCCGGCGTGGCAGATGAGCTCGCGCCCGGCTGGCCGGACCCTAGTTGGTGGCGCAGGGCGACTTCCCCTGCATCATCGTCGGGCCAGTCCTCGAGGCCAGCTCCGAGCCTCGAGCCGCCTGCTTCGCCGCCTCCCCCTCGGCGTCGTCCTCCAAGGCCGCCGCCCCCAAGTCGGGGTCATCCACGTCGCTCTCCGCTCGGTCGGGGAGGAATTGACGCTCCGGCCCCGCGGCGCCGGCGGCCGGCTGGAGGAGGGGGCTCTATTCAAAGGCCGATCGGTCAGGTTAGACAGGCAGAACTCGGCAACAAAAAAGATAGAGAAAAAAGAAAGATAGCCTACCATAGGCGGGGGGTCGGCGCGGGAATACGGCTCCTTGCCAAACTGCCACTCCTCCGTGAGCTTGTTGTTCGCAAGGTAGTTCACCATGTGAGCTACCTCTGCGTGAGGCTTCTCCTTGGTGCACAGCCGGCTTGGGTCCCGATGCCCGCTCATCTGACAGATCATGTGAGGGCGGCCCTGGAGTGGGAGCACCCGGCGCGCCACAAAGGCGGATAGCAAATCGGGCCCGGTCAGGCCCTCCGACTGTGTCAGCACCCGGAGCCGCGTGATGGCGGCGGCTCCGGAAGGCGACAGTGTCTTGGCCCGGTATGACCAGTTGGGCCGCCTCCCAGCCGGCGGGCCGGCTGCGTAAGCCGGCAAGTTGACCCAGTCGTCCTCCGGGAAGACGCTCTTCACGTAGAAGTACGACCGATGCCACATCTTCACCGACTTGATCAGCGTGATGGGAGGGAACGGATTTTCGGCTGCCGGCCTCCCGCACCGCAATAAAAGCACCGCATTGAGCCGGCACGCCCGCGACAAGGGTCCCGAGCTTGGTGTAGAAGAACTTCCCCCCAAAGCTCGATGGTGGGGAGGACGCCGAGGAAGCCTTTGCACAGAGTGACGAAGGCAGACAGCAGCACCACCGTGTTCGGGGTGAGGTGGTGCGGCTGCAGATTTTAGAACTCGAGGAAGGACCGGAAG
Organism: Aegilops tauschii subsp. strangulata; assembly: GCF_002575655.3. Classification (NCBI taxonomy): domain Eukaryota; kingdom Viridiplantae; phylum Streptophyta; class Magnoliopsida; order Poales; family Poaceae; genus Aegilops; species Aegilops tauschii. The sequence continues at coordinate 487,069,630 of NC_053041.3, forward strand.
AAGCCGCTCGCCAATAGGCCGAGGCCGCGCAGGCAGTGGGAGCGGAAGACGACCCGCTCGCCTTCCTCCGGCGCCGGCGAGATCTCCCTCTCCGGCGCGAGGCGGACCTTCACGTAGTCCTTGTCGGGCAGCTGCCTCGTCTGGCGGAGAAAGTCGATGTGGTCGTCATGAACTTCGGAGCCGTCCCATGCTCCGGAGCGCGCCATGGGGGGCGTGGGGTTGGCAGATGAGCTCATCGGAGACAAACCACTGCAGCGCTCAGCGTGGCTTGGAGGCGCTACGGCGAGAGAAAGAAGAAGGAGAAAAGAATGGGGTGGAGGGGCGCGCGTGCTCCGCTGCTCCCCATCCTCCCCCTATTTATAGGCCTATGGGCTACGAAGCCGAGGGGGCGGGCGTGGGATCGTGGGATTAACTGTGCCCACGACCCCATGCTCCCAACTTTATCGCGTGAGTTACTGCACGCAGTAACTCCGCGAGGAAACTCAACGGCCTGCCTCGGCCGCAGCAGATCCGTTCGTGTCCCAAGGCCCGGTAGTGGCGGGCCCCACCCGCAGGCGCGTCCCATCGCGCGCGTGGGCTGGCAGGCCGACCCGGCCGCTCAACGCCATGTGGCATGCCCACGAAGGGCGGCGGCCTGGAAGCTTAGCAAGCAAGCCATCTGGTTCCTGCCGTCGCGATTCGAAGTTCTGGACAAGTTCGCCTGGCTAAGGCCGACTCCCACCAAGCGGCTCGACAGAAGTTCGACAAAGCTCCACCGCGAGCCCTCGAGGAAGGAAACTGCTGAGGCTCCTCGGCTGCTCAGCCGCGGCGCCTCACCAGCTTCGGGGACTACTGTCAGAGTAATGGGCCACGGGTAGGCTCACCCGAGACCCAGAGCCTTTCAAGACATCGGGGCTGGCTACGCCCCTCAAGGCATCAAGACGAAGTACCGCCTTCTGGTGGCCAGCCGGAGGAATAGCCGGCTGCCCGCAGACGGCCGAGTTCCACAAGCCGACTCCTAGTGGGCGGCTTCTAGAGAAGCCGGCCCCTAGCAGTCGGCCCGTGGTGCCCGCAAAGTCTGCACCCACATCAAGAAAGACAGGACAAGGAGCGGATACAGTGTAGCCCATCCCTCCCAGATCTAGGGCCGGGCGTGGCCACAGTGCGCCGCACAGGCGGAGATCTCCGCCCAGCGCGGCACTGTTGCCACTCCACCCCTGACATCATCCCTGTCAGGCGGAGCCCTGCTCCCACGACGGCCTGTCGGTAGGCCTGAAGACGGCGGGCCCTACCAGGCAGCGGGAGCCCAGAAGGCGGAGGAAGCCGGACCAGCCGGACCTGAGGATGGCCGAGTTCGAGCAGTCAGCCAACTCCCCCCTCATGACACGTGCGCCATTAACCAGACAAGACGCGGAATGGCTACAGTGATCGCCCGCCAAGCGGCGGGACTGTAGCCACGCTCCCCCGACCAAGCCTGCGTCATTAGCATCACGGCTACAGTGATCAGCAGCCGGCAAGACCCGCGAGCGGCGGGAGCGGCATGTCGGCTCCGTACCAGACCAGTCGGTGGGCCCCAGTAGCCAGCGGAGAAGCCGGAGCCGGAGACGCTGACAGCCGGGTCCTACACCCGGCAAGATTACCAATGTACCCCTGGGGGTAGGCCTATATAAACCACCCAGGGCACCCATGCAGAGTGTTCCCAACCTGTTAGAACTAGACTCACCATAGAGAAAGGAGAGAGCTAGCCTTGCTTTCTTCCACCTCTAGCAAACAGCTCGAGGAGCACCATTGTACTCACTAGTGCCTTAGTGATCATGCGGAGACCCCGCAGAGCAGGACTAGGGGTGTTATCTCCTAGGAGAGCCCCGAACCTGGGTAAAGTGCGCTGGCGTTCGTGTCTACGCCTCATCCCGCTTCCAGGCACCGGCGACGTTCTACTCGCTCCCACCATGATAAGCCATCCATTGGCATATGTCGCACCCAACCCCCGACAAAGGGTACGCGGTGCGGCCGACCAGAAAGGATAGGGTTGCTATTCAATCCACGGATAACTAGGCGGGGACAGCGGGGTAAGGACGTGTCGGTCCCGACTCTGCCACCTGTTGGTTAACAGTGGCCATGCCGGATGCCAGGGATGGGTCAAATCCCTTAGGGCCATTAGGGGTTGATGGTACCGGTGATCTAATGCTAGGATAACCTATGACAGCCTGGCTACTCTGATACCATCTCCTGTGGCTCCTCGATCCGCATGGAGCAGGGGGCCTTCGCACGTCAGCCCAGGATTACGCCTGACGCACGACAGGTCCAAGATACAGCATTTCAGGTACAATAATATTCATCAAATACATGTGTATAAGATTACATCATTGATGAATACAATTTTCTGGCATAGCGCTAAGGCTATTTACATGGCAGCGGAAGTCCATATAAATGGCGGCGGAAGTCTTGGTTTGGCAGCGTCTCGCTAACGCGGGGCTCCATAACGCACAAGACTGGCAAGATTACGGCCTAGCACAACGGAACAAGCGAACGACCTACAAAACTAGCATGACACGCCAGGTCAGTACATTGAATGTACTTGCAAGACAACCAAATACATAGCATCCAAACAAACAGAAGACAAAGCAAGAACCAAGCATATGCAACAGTCTACATCAACACAACTTCTAAGCATGGCATGATATTAACTAGAATCATAATTCAAAGTAGGCATGAACAACATCATAGCATCAACTATCATGGCATATCAAACTTACTTCTATCATAACAACAACAAAGCATAGCATATCAGAACATGGCATGGCATCATGAAACTATGTTGAAAATAAACTACCAGTTACCTCCCGTGAAGACATGTTGTAAGAACTTTATGCAAAAATCACTTAATCTACCACGGCTCCTCGGAGCACAGTCATGACTTACCGACACCTCGTCTTGGGGTCATATCAACACATCATCGTGACTTCTCATGATTATTTCATAGTCCAAGCCATCACATTAGTTATCACATAATTTATTAGCTGATTTATCCTCCATTTCGACCGAGACCCGATAGTGTGACCTACTACGAACTTGTGCCCATGACCGAGGACGCGGCTATCGATAGATTGAATACACTCTGTAGAGGTAGCGCACTTTACCCACACTACGGAACCCTGGTCTCGCACTCCCATACGTGCGGACCAAAGCGTTCCGACCAAACCGATCTACTGCCATGACGCCCTCCCGGCCACTCCGACCAACACCCCTTAAGGGTTCAGTCCTAGGTGGCCCCGTACCTACCAAAGGTACCAACGGCCACCGTCGTGGCAAAACGGTCCCAAACGGGGAAATGAGCTCAAAACCAAACCCGGGCACACAAGGCTTATGTCCGCCTACCTGATCAGGGTATGCGTGCCCATAACCTTCCCTCGCGGGAGGCACCGGCCGAGAGGCATGACAATAGACCCAGCTAGGACCTTCCCACAAGGTAAATGTGGTTGCACTGGAGAAAGCTCGATTTGGTGGCACTATGATATCCCAGTGATGGCGGAGGAGGTTTGTTATTAAGTCATATTATTAATTTGTCCACCATCATCAACATTATGAGCACATTAAACAAGAATGCAACAATGAACATGCAACTAACAAATGCATTAGCAAATATCAAGCTACTCCAGTGAACAGTTAAAGCATATGAAACATAACAATACTAGACACTAGCTTATTGACGGTGCAACAAAATCATCATAACATCAAGACTACTGGCATAGACTAAACTAGACAGAGGCATGATATTATCAACAACAATATAACTAGCATGGCAAAAGCTACCATGAGAGGTAAGCAAGTAGTACTAACATGTATCACAACTGAAATAACGGCAGACGAAACAGACAAAACAACTGCAACTAAGCACACACAAGAGTTACCAGCAAAGTCAACATGCAAGTTCGGGGCTCATGATAAGAGGTTGGCTTGCCTGGGGTCGAGGATTACTCCGCAAAAATTGCGGAACGATCGCGGAAAGATTTGCCGGAAACAGTTCTCTCTCGAAGGGGCTGTTTACGGGCAAGGGCAAAGTGGTCGTTTTCACTGTGTGAAAACATAATGAAAATGATGCCAACGCAAAGAGTTCGCCGAGACAAAGACGTGAGCGTTAGTTTCACCTCAATCGGAGTTACAGTTGTCGAGATACGCAGGGTTGAAGTTCAGGGACCTATCGGTGAAAGTTTTTCAGCAAAGAGGCCCCTGGAGGAAAAACTGAACATACCTTTGGGCTGAATACGTTTTCCTCACAGGGAAACGCATTTTGGGCCGAAGTGCCCAGGAAATACGTTTTCTGACTTGGAAAGCGTATTCACGAGGAATACGTTTCCAAAGCAGGGAAACGGCTTCTGCGGGCGGGCGCGTCCACTTATCCGACGTGGCCAGCGGGGCCACGCCCTCCTCTCGCTGACAGGTGGGTCCCGCAGGGTGGGGCCCGCCTGGCCTGGCTTCTTCCTTCTCCCGCGCGTGCGCGCGTCTTGCCGAGGGGGACGCCCGCCTCGACGGCGATTGCCGGCGCCTCCGGCCGCCTCAAACGACGGTCGACCTATCCACGAGCTCAGGAGCTAGAGGCGCGTCCCGTGGTGGTGTCCGTTGCCGGCGAGGAGCACGGGAGAAGGAGCAGCAGGGCTAGCAGCGGAGATGGTCTTCGGACTCCGGCGAACAGGGGGCTCCGGTGGGGGAACTGGGTGGGCAAGGCTACGGGGAGGTGCGCCGGACCTCGGGGAACGCATAGGTGGTGGGGGAACGGGGAGAGGGGCACGGCATCGCCGAAATCGGGCAGAGCCCAAGGCGGCGGCAATGGTGGGGATGGGCGTCAGGGAGCTCCACGAGCTCGAGCTAGTGGTTCGGGGTCATTGTGGACTGCGAGGAGGCTCGGGGTCTCTACTTATAGCCGCGGGAACAAGCTCTAGGGGAAGGGGTGAGGCGACACGCGGCACGGCTACGTGTCCGCCCTCCGGCGACGTGCATGCGCGGCCAAAGGCCACGGGAAGCGACGGGGACGCGACGAGGGGGATGCAGACGACGCGCGGGGGCTCACGGAGACGAGGGGCGCTCACGGACAAGAGGGAGAAGGGGACAAGAACGAGGAAGATGACGGTGCACGGGCGTGCACTGTGCTCGGCGACGGCGATGGCTCAACGAGGAAGCAAATGAAGGGGCAAACGGGCCAAGGCGCACGGCGACGATAAGGCTGAGCTGGTGGACAAACTTGGATGAGCCAGAGCCAGCCGGAGATGCGCTACTGTGGCCAATAGTGGCTAGACCACCGATTTGGCTGGCACTGCCCGTGGTCACCACCGACAATGCATGCTCTGGTCGTCTACTTGGTGCCAAATGATGGCTATAGCGTAGTCCCTCCAACGCTCATTAAGACTGAAGAGATGGAACAAGCAAAGGTGTAGTGAGCAGAGGGAAACAGGCTCGACAAGTTGCAAACTTGGCAACATCCTGGTGATCAACACAGAGAGGTTAAGTGGCAAACTTGATGTCTAGGAGGTTTAGGATAGCAAGGACTACGGTCCTGGGAAGTTGGAAGGGATTTGGGCAAGGATTTAGCATAGCTGCAGTTCAAATGCCAAATCTGACCCAGAAAGCAAATGAGGAAGAAGCACTCACTAGGAGTGATGGATTGGGCTAAAACTTGGCAAAGCTTCCTTATTTGGTCATATGTAGATGCTGCAAAAAGATCATGCCAAATTGGTAGTTGTTTCACCATTATCAGATCTGACCAGAAACTTTGGAAAAATCCAGGAAAATACTGGCTACATGAAATGAGCCAAAATGGGTTGGAGATAGGTTGTATGGAGAGGAGAAGGCTTAGGAATATTTTCAGCCATAATGGAGCAAGATAAAATAGACTTGCTTCACAAACTGAAAATTTGGACAGAAACCAAGAATTGCTCCTGTGCTCACATAGTTCAATGAATTGAACTGAATTTAGGTGGAGGCTAATGATTTGGAATACTTGAGAAGATGGAAAAGTTTCATCCCATTTGGAAACTCTATGAAGGTACTTCCTTCACAAAGTTGCATTCTGGTCAGAATCTTTGAAAAAATGCACAGGGAGCTAGGATGAATGGATTGAGCTCATCTTTGGTGTTCATGGGTGATTTATGAAGATTAATCACCCTACCAGATTGCAGCTCAATTGGAATTAGGAATAAAGCACTTCCTTTGCAAAATTTCAGAGAAGGCAGAAACTTGCATTGGATCATGTGCCAAAATATTGAACTATGGAACACGGAACAAGGATGGAACTTGTGATTGTATAGCAAGGGCAAGCTCCACAATATATGGGAGAATTTTCCCTGCTATAAAAATAGTAGTTCCTTTAGGAAGTGGCAGAAATGCAAAATTGGTATTAAATAGGAAAAGGCATTTTTCCATATTTAATTATGGCCAATATCTTTGCCAAAGCTTGGATTAGACATAAATATCAACTCCACCAATTCTCATGAATTTTGGAGATGGCTAGATATGCCTTTGGATTTTATCCCTCGGAAAGGCAAGAAAAGGAATAAATCCTAATTCAAAAATATTTCATGGGACTTGGCAATATTTTTGCATATCCAAGGTTTACAAGGATAGGAGGGTCTCAGGGAATAGATGGGATGATCAACAGCTCAAGGAAAATGATAGCTCCTTTGTAATCACAAAGGTCATATTTAAATTCCAACAATTTGGAGTTAGGGTTTGAGAGGGTTTGAGCTGAGGCAAATGAGGTCTTGCCCACTGATAAAGACATGAGCAAGGTTTTGAAAGGTTGGAAATGACAAAATTTCTTAGAGTCATCCAGCAAACTCAGGAGAAAATTTTGAGAATGAGTGCCAGGAAGGAATAACAACACAAAAATTGATAACCCAATTTTGGGGCTATTACAAACTTGATCTGAAGTTTCATGATCATTATCATTAGCTTCCTCTCTAGTTGGTGTAGGCATCATGGGAACGGTTTTCTGTGATGACCTACTTTCCAGTTCGAGAGCAGGTACAATTAACTCATCAAGTTCTACTTTCCTCCCACTCACTTCTTTTGAGAGAAACTCCTTCTCTAGAAAGGACCCATTCTTAGCAACAAATATATTGCCTTCGGATCTGTGGTACAAGGTGTACCCAGTAGTTTCTTTAGGGTATCCTATGAAGACGCACTTATCAAATTTGGGTTCGAGCTTATCTGGCTGAAGCCTTTTGACATAAGCATCACATCCCCAAACTTTAAGAAATGACAGCTAAGGTTTCTTGCCAAACCACACTTCATATGATGTCGTCTCAACGGATTTAGACGGTGCCCTATTTAACGTGAATGCATATGTCTCTAATGCATAACCCCAAAACGATAGTGATAAATCGGTAAGAGACATCATAGAACACACCATATCAAATAAAGTACGGTTATGATGTTCAGACACACCATTACGCTATGGTGTTCTAGGTGGCATGAGTAGTGAAACAATCCCACATTGTTTTAATTGAAGGCCAAACTCATAACTCTAATATTCGCCTCCGCGATCATATCATAGAAACTTTATTTTCTTGTTACGATGATTCTCCACTTCACTCTGAAATTCTTTGAACTTTTCAAATGTTTCAGACTGTGTTTCATAAAGTAGATATACCCATACCTACTCAAATCATCTGTGAAGATCAGGAAATAACGATAGCCGCCACGTGCTTCAACACTCATCGGACCGCATACATCGGTATGTATTATTTCCAATAAGTCATTGGCTCGCTCCATTATTCCGGAGAACGGAGTTTCAGTCATCTTGCCCATGAGGCATGGTTCGCAAGTAATAAATGATTCATAATCAAGTGATCCCAAAAGTCCATCTGCATGGAGTTTCTTCATGCGCTTTACACCAATATGACCTAAACGACAGCGCCACAAGTATATATGTTGCACTACCATTATCAACTTTGCATCTTTTGGCATCAATATTATGAATATGTGTATCACTACGATCGAGATTCAATAAACCATTCACATTGGATGTATGACCATAGAAGGTTTTACTCATGTAAACAGAATTATCATATTCATGCTCAACGAAAACACCAAATAACATTTATCTATGTTCAACACTAATCCCGAAGGTAGAGTGAGTGTGTGATGGTGATCATATCAACTTTCGAATCATTTCCAACACACATCGTCACCTCGCTTTTAACTAGTCTCTGCAACTCCTGTTTCGAGTTACTAATCTTAGCAACTGAACCGGTATCAAATACCTACGGGTTACTACAAACACTTGTAAAATACACACCAATAACATGTATATCGAATATACCTTTGTTCACTTTGCCATCCTTCTTATCCGCCAAGTATTTGGGGTAGTTCCACTTCCAGTGACCATTTCCTTTCTAGTAGAAGCACTTAGTTTCAGGCTTGGGTCCAACTTTGGGCTTCTTCACGGGAGTGGCAACTTGCTTGCCATTCTTCTTGAAGTTCCCTTTTTTCCCTCGCCCTTTTTCTTGAAACTAGTGGTCTTGTTAACCATCAATACTTGATGCTTTTTCTTGATTTCTACCTTCGCTGATTTCAGCATCGTGAAGAGCTTGCACTACAAAAAAAAGACACATCCGTGACATTTTGGGCTGAACGAAAAAAAAATTCTGTCGTACATATGACGATAATTGTGACAAAACCCGGTATCATCATAGATGTGGTGGGCTCCTACTTCTATGACAAAAAATCATGACAGAAAATGGGCTTTTCGTCCTGGGCGGGCCGGAGACGCAGCTGCATGACATTCTTTGGGCCGTCCATGACGGAAAAAACCGTGGTAGAAGCGAGGGGGAGGAAAATTTCTGGGAGTTCCCGGTTACGGTGGGAGGTCGGGGGCCGAGCGATGCGCGTTTCTCTCGTACACATACGCGCGTGTGTGCGAGGCGTTGGGCTCTAACCGAACCCGAGCGATTGCATTGCAGGCTACGCGTTACTGAACCCGAGCGATCGATCGATGGCTATTAACTGAACCCGATCGAGCGATTCCTTCGCTATTGCTGCTAACTGAAGCCGATCGATTGGATGAACAGTGAGCGTTGCGGGGGGGGGGGGGGTTGGATGAACTGTGAGCGGTGGCGTTGCCGCCGGATGAACAGGCCCCCGTGGTGTGGAGGGCTGGATGAAGAGTAGACGGTGGAGGGGTTCCCGTGGAGGGGTGGTTGAACAGGACCCCATGGTGTGGAGGGCTGGATGAACAGTAGACAGTGGAGGGGTGCCCGTGGAGGGGTGGTTGAACAGTAGCCGGTGGAGTAGCACGCGGTGGAGGCTGGATGAACAGGAGCCCGTGGAGGCTGGAGGAGGTCGACGGTTGAGATGAACAGTATCTGGTGGAGTCCCGTTTTGCGGTACGCCACACCCCTCTCGATGAATAGGACCCCCGTTTCGACCGTAGGAGGTCCGTTTCGTCCGTTTTACGATACGCCACACCCCTCCCGATCAACAGGACCCCTGTTTCGACCGTAGGAGGTCCGTTTCGTCCGTTTTGCGGTACGCCACACCCCTCCCGATCAACAGGACCCCTGTTTCGACCGTAGGAGGTCCGTTTCCTCCGTTTTGCGGTACGCCACACCCCTCCCGATCAACAGGACCCCCGTTTCGACCGTAGGAGGTCCGTTTCCTCCGTTTTGCGGTACGCCACACTCCTCCCGATCAACAGCACCCCCGTTTCGACCGTAGGAGGTCCGTTTCCTCCATTTTGCGGTACGCCACACCCCTCCCCATGAACATGACGCATTCCGTTGCTTCCCCATGAACACGACGCATTCCGTTGCCTCCCCATGAACACGACGACGCAGTTTCTCAGTTCCGACCCAGCCATGTACACGAGCCCTCGCCGTATGTATGCGCGAGTAGGCGTTCGAGACCCTGCCCGTATGTACGTACGTGGCCGTATTTTCTTTCTTGCACCCTAGCCGCTGTACGTACGTGTACATGCTACGTGCGCGCCTCTACTACGACACGTACACGCCTCTACTACGACACGTGTGCGCCTCTACATCGACCAGTATATATGTATGTACACGTTCGCGACCAGAATGACAACGCTACGTACGCTTCGACCAGCTGGGTCCCGACTGTCAGGCACTTCCTTGCCTGCGAAGATGTAGCTGGTGGATCCCAGCAGTCAGGGGGGCGAATCGTTTTGGTTTTTTTTTTGCCCGGACGCACTTCCTTGCGTGCGAAGATGTAGCTGGTGGGTCCCAGCAGTCAGGGGGCGAATCGTTTTTTTTTGCCCGTACGCACTTCCTTGCGTGCGAAGGTGTAGCTGGTGGGTCCCAGCAGTCAGGGGGGAAACGTTTTTTTCACGAAATACGGTGGCCCGTCCGGTGGGTCCCTGCTGTCAGGTGGAGGAATCATTATTTTCCGCGTAATAAGGAGGCACTTCCTTGCTGCCGCCGTGGACCCAGCTGTCAGCCTCTCCACGTACAGTCCATGTCCGATGGAAGTCGTTCCTAGACCACATTGACCACGCCGCGCCGAGAGCACCAGGGCGGTGGACGACTACGAGGCCTAGGAAGGGGACGACGCAGAGCCGGTGAAGACGCGGCAGTGGATGCCCACGCGGAGAGGACTATGAGGGTTCACTCGTTCGGCTGCGGTGTGAGGCTCCCGTCGCCGCAGGGCCTGGCCAGCGGTGGGAATAGTAGGGGGCGGTGAGGCCTCCGCGGCAGCACAGCCGGCCACGGGAGGCAGGAGCAGGCGGCACGACCGGCGCTGCTTTGGGCGGCTGGAGCAAGAAGACCAGAGGTTGAAGAAGCACGACGGCCGTTGGATGGACATCGTACGGTCACTGGAGCTAGAATCGTTCATATTGACTAAGTTGACAAAGCCCTCCGTCCCCGTCAACTTAGTAGGCCCACAAGTCAGCCTCCCACCAAGGCGGGTCCCAGCTAGCAGGGGGAGTATTCATTTTTTTGTGCGTAATAAGGAGGCACTTCCGGTTGGTCCGAGCTGACAGCGTGGGAAAGGTTTTTTTCGTGAAATACGGTGGCCCGTCTGGTGGGTCCCAGCAGTCAGGGGGAAACGTTTTTTTCGCAAAATAAGGTGGCCCATCCAGTGGGTTCGTGCTGTCAGGTGGAGGAATAATTATTTTGCGCGTAATAAGGAGGCACTTCCTTGCGGCCGCCGTGGACCCAGCTGTCAGCCTCTCCACGTACAGTACTCTTCCGATGGAAGTCGGTCGTTGACCACATTGACCACGCCGCGCCGAGAGCACCAGGGCGGTGGACGACGGCGAGGACTGGGAAGGGGACGACGCGGAGCCGGGGAAGACGCAGCAGTGGAAGCCCTCGGGGAGAGGAGTACGAGGGTTCACTGGTTCGGCTGCGGTGTGAGGCTGCCGTCGCCGCAGAATAACAGGGGGTGTGGGTGAGTGGAGGGATGGCCTGGCCAGCGGTGGGAGTAGTATGGGGGCGGTGAGGCATCTGCGGCAGCACAGCTGGCCACGGGAGGCAGGAGTAGGCGGCACCACCGACGCTGGTTTGGGCGGCTGGACCAAGAAGACCAGAGGTTAAAGAAGCACTACGGCCGTTGGATGGACATCGTACGGTCACTGAAGCTAGAATCGTTTATATTGACTAAGTTGACAAAGCCCTTGGTACGCTCCAACTTAGTAGGCCCACAGGTCAGCCTCCGAAACGGTGCACCCCAGATGTCAGGGGGAGGAATCATTTTTTGGGCGGCCGAAGCTAAGAACATCCGAGATTGAAGAAGAAGCACGACATCCGTTGGATAGACATCCAACGGCCACTGCTGCTAGAACCGTGTGTTGACTATAATAAGTTGACAAAGCCTTGCATACGCGTCAACTTATTTTTTTAGGGGACGCATCACTTAGTAGGCCCACAAGTGTGTGGCAGAGAACTTATAGCCCATTTGCGTTTTGTAAGAATGTACAGCCCATTTACAGTTTGTTAAAAGTACAGCCCATTTTCTAGCTAGGACAACGATTAATAATTTCAGCCAACCGTTGAAGACAGAATTCAATAAAATTTCCCACATTTTGATGGTATCCGAAATATTTTTATTCCGAAATTTCTAGTCAGATTAAATATAAATTTGTATTACGTAAAAATCCAACGAAACATTGCGTGCGCAACAATGAAAATTTAAGATTTTCAAAATCCATAAATAATATTTTATAAACTAATTTCGTGTTTGGTGCATTTTTTTAATAGTTACTGCCCAGTTTTTATAATTACATCCCATTTATTATTTTTAAAGCCCATTTTCCTGTTAAGCCTAATGCATCCCTCCTAGGAAAGATTTGCAGCCCAGCGGGGTGGAGAATAACAAGTTGACCTTGCCTGGGTATTCCTCAAAAAGACGTATAGCTGGGCTAGCCATTTTCATCTTGAAAAAATTAGTGTCTGGGCTGGATATCTGGCCTGGGCTAGACTGGCCACAGCCCGCCCAGTTAATACCCTGCTCTCCTCTGAACAACAACGAAATCATCGCCAAGAAAAACTCTGCAGTGCTCACGCCTCAAAAACACAAATACTGCTCGAGCTGCTTGGTCCCAGCTGTCGGCCGCACCTTGTGCAATTCTCTCGTTTATATTGACTACATAGGTTGACATGGTGTGGGACCGTGATGTTAGGAAACCAGGAGAAAGCAAAAAAAATATAGTTGTACATAATAAGGAGGCACTTGCGTACGTACGGCTATGGCCCTAGTGGGTCCCTAGTGTCATCCAGTCAAAATAAAGTCATCTCCTGAATCCTCATGTTCGTTGACAATGTTAACAATGCTCAGCGCCACGGCGAGCGCAACAACTCGAAGGACAACGGAGAGGGCCTCGCGGGCCCTACGGATGGTCTGATACAGTGCCCGCTGCTCATTCAGGAAGCCAGGATCATCGGACACCTATGAGCACCTTCGAGAAACTGAGACGGCATGAAACGGTAAGGCCGCGCTTGGGATCTCTGGTTTATTTCAAACCTGTATTAAAATAGAAGTGTAATTTACTCATCATCGGAAACAACGCATAAAATACAGGCGTAATGAAACCGAGGGCCCGTGGTCTGTAAGTAAAACCGGCGGGTTACCCGTGTAATTTGAGAGACCAGTGTATATTTTACGAGCACTCCTATATGGACAACATTACCAGACGATACATGCACGACGTGCGTATCATGCCATCCATGGACAAGGCTGAAACAGCAGCTAACAGCTGGATTAGCAATCGTCCGAGTGTCGTTCAGCGTTTTTATCGTGTGTGAAGTACTTCCGATATTTTACTAGTCGAAATCGACCAACCAAGCGCCTTCGCCTGAGACCATCTGCTTTAATTTACAAGCGTCAGTTTTACAAGCGGTTTTGGTTGGAAAACGACGATCCAATCACGGCCTAATATCATGAGTTGGTCGGAAGATCATATGGTTTCACGTCTAACCTACCCGACTTGTCGTATAGGCTATGAATGAAACATCAAACGATGAACTTCTGAAGCACGGAAACAACAAAAGAGGATGATCTTCTTAACAAGCAAATCACTGGCATTAGATCGACATGCAAAACAATACGAAGCATTATTCTCAGGAGGCACGGTGAACAGCTCGTGATGCCGCATGCCACAACATTCCAAGCTCAACTTTGCAATCAAACACAAGGCCTGGCATTACATAGACAATATTCAAAACAAACTCTTAACACAGGAATATCTCAGCAGAGTAACTATTTACTTCTAAACTGAACATAGGAATAGGAAAAAAACACTCGACGCTGCTCACAGCAAGGGCGTCCCACTCAAAAATATCAAATGCATGTCTTCTGGCTAACATCAATGAGCAAATTTTGACAAGGTTTTCCAATTCCAATATATTAAACTAATGTCTTCTTGCTAACATCAATGATTAAACTTTGACAAGCTTTTCCCATTCAAAATATGTAATGCCTATGATCGTGGAGTCCTGTCGTAGCTTCTTGTACTTGTTTGGGCACTTTTTGCCCAGGGCACTCCACGTGTTGTTAAATTGCCAATGGTCTCTGCAGACTAGTCATGTCACCGGTGTCTAATAATACTCTGTAAAGCTTCTCGGTCATTCCTTCTGTAATGTAGCGCAAACAGTGACTGCTTCTTTCTGCAAAGTGGAATGACCAACTGGACCCAGTAATGTAGCAGTTTGCCTTGGACACATTGGCTCCTTTTGTGCAGTTCAACTAAAATCGAGTAGGAATAAAATCGAGCTTTAATTTTGATATCCCTGTAAGCAACAATAGGTATAAGGGAAACAATTACTGAGAAATAACGGTTGATGACTTGTACTCCCAGAAGAAAAGCATCTACTGATCTACTTTGTCTTAATGGGAAACAAAGCAGGAGAGTAGCAATTCTCCATCAGTGTGATTCATTCATATTGACTGAGACATTATCTTAACAATGCCTTGTTTCAACATGTATAAAGAACGACAAAGCAGAAAAGTACCATTCCTAAAACAATGCAACTGGTTCATTTTAACAGAGACATTATCTTAACAATACCTTGGTTAAACATGTAGAAAGAACTACAAAGCAGGATAGTACCATTCCTAACAAGTGTTGCAGTTTTGAACTAAGATTCAGTAGTTAATTAATTCTGAGAGTGGCATTGCTTAATTTTACCAGCGGCATTAGATTAACGAAAAGCATAAACAGTTCCAGGGGAGAGTGGGCGCAACAACAGTATGTGCTTCCATCTACTTATAAAGGGGGTGATGCAGAGTTTGTTGTAACAAAGCAACAAGCATCATGTCTGGGTTGGTCCCATTTTTGTTCACTACTTAATGGGAAAAGACAGCAATACAATAGCTTCAATTCAACATTTATTTAAAACAGTACCAATACAAGTAGCACAACATCTCAAAGCACACTGCACAATCATGTGGATGAAGGCCTGTACTGACCTTTCATGAGATGGACAAGATAAAATACGAATCTGCCAACACGAATAGGAAATCCAATCTCGTTTTGTGCAGTTGCATTGAAATCAAGCAAAGTGTTTCGCGTAGCGAAGCAAACAACAGCAACAAGTTGAATAGATATCCTTGTTTAAACAGAGGCAAAAAAGGAATCAATTACTGGCTAATAAAGGAGGATGAAACATGCGGCCACAAAAATGGTAATCCCGCCAATCCCTAACAAGTGTTGCAGTTTTCAAATAAGATTCAGTAGTTAATTCTGAGAGTGGCATCAATTACTGGCTTATAAAGGGGGTGATGCTGAATTTTTTGTAACAAAGCAACAAGCATCATGTCTGGGTTGGTTCCAATTTTGTTCACTACTTAATGGGAAAAGACAGCAATACAATAGCTTCAATTCAACATTTATTTAAAACAGTACCAAAACAAGTAGCACAACATCTCAAAGCACAATGCACATCATGTGGTTGAGACCAAGATTTGAAACAACTCGCCACGAAGACTGAAAACAAATCTCGATCTCCTTTTGTGCATTTCCACCAAAATTAAGCAAAGTCACCGGTGTGACATTCAAGTTGAAAACACTCTTAAAACATAAGTGTTTCGAGTAGCGAAGCAAAATGTTGCAATAGCAACAAGTTGAATCGATAGCCCTGTTTTAACAGAGGCAAAAAGGAAACAATTACTTGCCGATAAAGGAGGATGAAATAAACAGTGACAGAAAGAAGCATCTAACTTATCTTGGATGGAAAACAAAGTAGGATAGTAGCATTTCTAAAACGGTTGCATTGATTCATATTAACAGAGACATTCTCTTGAAACAACATTCGTTAAAAATTGTAATTTACTTTTAACAGTGGCATTGCTTCAATTTTCCGGCGGCATTCTTAGATTAACAACAGTAAAATAGCTGTATGGGACATGCCAGCACCATGTGCGTCCACACGTATAAATGGGTGATGCAGAGTATGTAGCCAAGCAGCATATATGCGCTGGTCCCATATTTGTTCTCTTTGAACCTTCTTCCTACGTGAGGGCAGCAAATCTAGTCCTGCACAAACTACCCGACCCCCTAGTTTCTTTCCGTTTTCAACAAAGAGATCGGTTCCTTACAGATGTGTGTACTGGGTTACCCCCTTTTTCCCTTTTCGACCTACAAAGCGGCTGGATAGCCAGTCGATACTACTTTCCGCCCCTCCTTTCCTCATTGAACCACGTCCTAGATTCTTGCTCCAGCCCACCGCACCCTTCTTTCCTCTTTGAACCAAGACCTAGATTCGACTACAGATCGAAAAAGATCCACATGCAGCTAGAGCAACGACGGTTTCAAAGAAACTTATACCTTAGGGTCGTCGGGATGTGGCAAGGCATGCGGTGGGAGGCCGGATCTGCCCACACTACGTACGGCAGCGAGGAAGAAGGGGTCGGTGGCCCTCCCGCACAGGCGCTGGGTGAAAGAGAATAGCGCAGCCGGCAGTGGATTGCCTCCCTCACCGAAGGCGATAGAGTGAACGCTGCACCTCCTCCCCTTCCCGGTGCGACGGGATACGGACGCCTCCTTCACCAGCTGTGAGGGGGGGGGAGAGAGAGACAAGAGGCCAACACAGTCTTGTTTAGATCTGGTGAAGAGAGAGTGAGAGACTGTGAATATAGCAAACCCTAGCAAATGAACGCTGAGACTCCAGCGTGTAACATATATGTAGTGCGGCGAGCGTGTGGAGAGTGCAAACCCTAGCGAACAAGCGCTGAGGCTCCCGCTTATGTATATACTACTGTAGTACGGACTGAGCTCCGGTGCCTTCACTGCACCTGCTTTTGGCTGTATGACAGGTGAGCCAGCCACATTTTGGGCCCACCTGTCATAAATCCAAAGGCAGGTGCACTAAGTCAATGATGTTGCGTCCATATAGTACTCTCGTGTATACGACTAATATATAGTGGAGTGGTTTTCTTATTCTCTCCATAACAATCGTTTTAAATTGTGTAAGTACGAAAGGAAACTCTTTATTTAATGTACAGTGAAGAAAACTAGTACTACTTCCGATGAACTAACGATCCACGCCCACGCGTCCTGGTCGCACTTCCTGTCCTTCACGTGTGGTACACTACCCTCCCTTAAGTGAACAACCACACATGCGCCAAATCATCAGAAACATGTGAGAGTGTGTACAAATAAAGAATTTTAATTTCAATTATCGGAAAGGCTTGAGAGTATTACAAAGTTTGACTTCAGTCAAATCTAATATGCGGAGTAAATAAAAATGGAGGGCTACTACGTCCATCTGGGTTTTTAGTCCACACCATTTTTTAAATCAAAGTTAATAGCTGGACAAATAAAATTACAGGGGAGCTGGAGACAAAGTTGTGAGAAGGCTTAGAAATCAATACAAAACTTATGCTCTTAGTACCAATGTCAATCCTTCTTCGAGGAAACATTTGGTTCATAGCCAATTGTGTGATAAAATTGCACCAACGTGAAAGACGACTGCGTCTCCAACGCAACCAAGGTGAACTGACGAAGGATATCATCTTTGTGCGTAACAAGCAAAGAGCACTGATGGAAGACAGCTTGTTTTTCATTGAAAACCGATCAGCTTCACCAGCCGATGCAACCATGAGGCGCAACCATGAGCATCGATAGGTCATCGTGGTGATGCATCATCCATTTGGCATCAAGTTTGGGTGAGGCACCTATGAAGTTCGACAAATCCTCACTGTAGTCTATTTCTTCTCAGTAATCAAGCTCGAGGAAGGAAGAACCACGTGGCAGAGGACAGTGAGGCGGAACAACAATGGCCATCCAATTTTGTGCAGTTCCACTAAAATTGAGGAAGACATGCCCGGGTATGGAGACACGCATCGCTGTTTCCAAAAATATAAAAAAGGGTTAGCAACGACATCTCAATTGTCAATAAGAATTAATGAAAAGTACACCAACAAACAGAAGCATCATAATTATCTATCAAACAAGAGGCTATAATGGAGTAAAAAAATCTCTCCATAGCAGCGGTTTTAAATAGAATACGCGCGTTCCCGGAAAAAAGAAACGAAAACTGGCGGACAATTTTTTAAGGGTCTGTCTAGGACACATCTAGATGTGACATAGTTATGTCACATCTAAGTTGATGTCCACTCTGTTTGTGGTCTATTTGTTTCCTAGTTTTTTTTGTTTCTTGTTGCTACATTATATACTTGTGGGAGCTTAGATGTGATATCCTTAAATAACATCTAGATGTGAATTAGACAAACTGATTTTCTAACGTACCAAGAAACAAAACTCGACCAAAAACACGCCCCCGCTTCCAGGTCGCGAGAGTCGTCGCGCACACACACATAGACATAGACATGCATATCCGTGTTTACGTAAAATTCCATTTCCATCTCCATCTCCAATCATATTTGTCCAACTGGCACATTATTTACGTTGTTAATTATATACGCAGCAATATTAACATACAACATCTCTTGTTTGCGCACGTCCGGACCGTTGCCACGGCCGGTCCTGACCAACCCGAACCCTCTTCATCACCCGCGTGTGCTTCCCGCCCGAAACGGTTAGTGCCGCATTCATGCCCGGCCAGAGCGGACACGACCTCTCACTGGCGTCGGCATTGAAGCGGCGTGCCGGCCGAGAGAGCGTCGCCCGCACCGCTTCCGGGTGCATGCGGCTGCTCCGCGTTCAAAGGTCGCAATAGCCGGCTACAACATGCATGTAAAAAGTTCTTGGGTGTCCGTGCTACAGCTAGCTGTCCTCCCCCAACTTGTCAATCTCTTCCAGTAGTGCTAGTACTCCATGGCGCGATCCATCGACAAGCAGGCGGGAAAGTTATCGTATACTCGGTTTTCAAGTGAGTGGCATGCCGAGCGACCGTGTGCGGTCGAGCCATGGAGGAGGGTGAGACACGAACACGACAGACGTGATTTAAATGTTGGTTTTGCTCGATGGCGCGATCCAATGAAACGAAACGTTGGTTTCTCTCCGTTTCCATTTTTTCTCCGGAAAAACAGAAACTTTCCACTCCATTTTCATTACTATTCCAAGGTTGCCCCGTTACAACATTCCATCAAATACAAAGGAAAACTAACACGCATGCTGATGCATCTCAATGATTCATAGATCATAGCCAATATTTACTTCACAACTACAGAAAAAAGTTGTGAGAGCGTGTACAAAAGAAAAACTACTGATGGGGTCAGTACGACTTAAACCCTAAACCCTAAACATGATTTAATTTCCTGGCCAGGTAGAACCTGTCGAAGGAAAGACGGCTGGCACCCTCGGATCATACGATGCTTTTGTGCAGTTCCACTAAAATCGACCTGAGCATCCCTGATGGCAAAGATATTGAAGAAGTGTGATTAGAATAATAGTACTGGCACTAGTTCATGAGACATAAACTCATCACAAGTAGAAGCCGGTAGAAGTAGAGAAAGATCGACATGGAGATGGAGCTACGGCAGTGGAGCAAGCCGGCTCCAAAAGGAAGATGGACTACCTAGGACGTAGGACTGTAGCTAGAAGGGCGGTTGGGACGCGGCATCGGCCCATACCGCGGTGACCCCCGATTTGGACGCACCGACTGTGGGTTTTCTCCCTCGCCGATGTCGACCGCGTCTACGCAGAACATTGTTCCCTTCTCCCAGCTGCGGGATCAGGCCCGTCGTTCTATGCTTGTGAAGAGAGCAACCTAAGCAAGCAAGCTTGTAGCTTAGGCTCTTGCTAGTGTATATATAGTGGTTTTCTTTTTCTCTCCATATCAACCATTTTATATTGCGTACGTGTTATTCAACAGTGAAATGATGGCTGCTTCTTCCGACTAACTTACTGTGTGATTTGACTGCTCCTTAGTGGCCCCTACACGTACTCCCCCTACGTGTATGCAACAGTCACACGTACACATGGATGCAAAAACGCGCGCGACACCCTAATGCATGCATGTCCGAGCACACGACGGAACACACACGGTCACGCTCAAGTGCTCAACCTACACGTGCATGCACACACATACTCAGTCAGGGTGAACTAGTGACCGTATAAACACCGGAAAATATATATATATATATTGAGTGCAATGAGCGTATTATGAAGTCCACTGGCCGTATTTTTACAAATATACAGTGACAGACAGTGTATTTATCTCGTTTGAAATTAAGCCATATTAACCGGAGAGGAGGCAGTATGGACTAGCATTACTTTGTTGTGTCCCGTCAACTTGCCGAACAAGGAGAAGGTTGCAGGACGGGAGAAGCTTGCGCGCGGTGGCTTGTAGGACGAGGAGAAACTTATGACTAATGCAAGCTCTCCCTCGCTCAGGCGGTGGACGTGCAACAGTTAATTCGGTGTCAGATTGCCAGAAGCATACACTATACTACTAGTGCTATTATTGTTCGACTTCCCGAATAGGCGAACAGCCAAGCACAAAGTTTACTAGTACTACTACTATAGTCTATAAAGGTACGTACTATACTAGTACTAGGAACCGGATGGAAGAGCGTCTGCACTCTTATTATAATTTTAAAATGTGATAAAGCAATCTTCAACACATTTGGTTCTCTTCGAGGGTTCTCGCATGTGATAATGGAAGTTGATTGCATGGAACACTCGCCACAATTCTCACTTAATTCTGGCTCATATCCTGTTACAAATAGTAGCGCTCGGTAATATTTCCTCTTTTTTTGTTATTCAGCATGTAAACAGGTCAGCAAACCTTGCAGCGCATCTTCATGCGAACCGTGCTTGCTGCACTTTGAATGTGGCCGAGAGCTGGCTTGATGAAACACCTCGCTTCCTACTTCTTTTTTTGCGGGGTACCTCGCTTCCTAGTGACCAGTGTCTTGGCTGATCATCCTAAGAATGCTTATATACGAATAAAGCTCTCTCATTTACCCACAAAAAAGATTAAGCCATATTAACCGGGAAGGAGGGAGTATGGACTAGCACTACTTTTTGGTGTGTCCCGTCAACTCGCAGAACGAGGAGAAGCTTGCAGGACAAGGTGAAGCTCGCTTACGCCTTTTGACTAATGCAACCTACCCTCGGTGGACATGCATCAGTCCATTCGGTGTCAGATTGTCAGAGGCATACACTGTAGTACCCAACATGCGGAGTACCATGATTGTTTGACTTCACGAAGAGGCGAAGAGCCAAGCGCAGTAGTACGAGTAGTACTACTACTAGAACCGCATGGTGGAGCGTATGTACTCTTTTTTTATCTCTAATAAAGTACACGTTTATTCCGGAGAAGGGCGGAAAACGGCAGCCCAACATGTAATGAATGATATCGATCAAC
The DNA here is from genome assembly GCF_002575655.3 of Aegilops tauschii subsp. strangulata. Classification (NCBI taxonomy): domain Eukaryota; kingdom Viridiplantae; phylum Streptophyta; class Magnoliopsida; order Poales; family Poaceae; genus Aegilops; species Aegilops tauschii. Next base: position 487,090,833 of record NC_053041.3, read on the forward strand.
CAACCATGCTCGAATATATCTTGGCCTCTGTGCGAGCCCGTCTGTGTGTTCTCGCTCCTCGTCTCTCTCAAGGAACGGCGGGTTGGCTCTTTGCCGTCAATTGAGATCGGTTTGCTCACACTCCTGTCCCACATGTCAGTGATATGCCAAGAGGAGGTGCGTTGACCGACTGTCCGTACGCGTACTTGATTTTGCACCTTCATACTACTCCTCCCTCCGTCATAGTTTACAGGGCGCGCTTCATTATGATGCATTTCTCTCAATGCATTTCCACCACCAGAGAGACTTTAGACGCGTTTGGTTTAATGCTCAATTAATTAGGGCGTGGTAACCGCAATCAAGTCCACAATTTTCTCTCCATGTACTATACTACTACGGAGTGGAGTAAGTGCATGCATGTGTGTACCTGGGGTGGAAGCACTGCATGCATGTGTGTATGCATTATTTCCTCTAGTAATAGACGCCGTGCTATAACTACCAATGCTATTTTTCAGGCCGATCGCTAGTCGCCTTGGTCCCACAGATTTTTTTTTTCTTTTTTCTGAAGCGCGCTGTATAAACAGTGACGGATGGAGTAGTATGAGCGGACTCAAAGAAGAGCGTATTGATGGTTGCTTCTTCAGAGCAACTTACAGTGGGAAAGGTGGGGCTTATGATTTGACTGCTCATTACTCACTATTAATGCGGCGCAACGACCGGGCTGAGTTTCCCATGCGGTTGTGCACTACCCCCTCGGTTCTTAAATATACTCCGGAGTATTTGTCTTTCTAGAGATTTCAACGAGTGACTACTCAAATATTTGTCTTTTTAGAGATTTCAAATGGACTGGCACATACGGATGTATATACACATATTTTAGAGTGTAGATTCACTCATTTGGTCCGTATGTAGTCACTTGTTGAAATCTCTAGAAAGACGAATAGAATATTTAGGAACGGAGGGAGTACATATACGAAGCAAAATGAGTGAATCTACACTCTAAAATATGCCCGTTTGAAATTTGTAAAAAGACAAATATTTAGGAACGAAGGAGTATAATTTTGTGCATGGCACATGGACCCGGACGATGAAGAGGCTTCTGGCAATGCTATCAAGCTTCCATCATTTGTTTACATAATTGACGTACTATACAAATAATTTTCCAGCGACATGAAATTGTACAATGGTGTGAGCTTTCAGCTTTTGTTTCGCGTGTCTTGCCATCGATGCTCTTTCGGAAACAATAAAAAACTAACTTCCTTGCTAATGCATGTCAATTATTAGCAGATTAGAGCTAATAATTACATCACAACTGAAGACAGAGTTGTGAGAAGGTGTTAAATTAAAATTGATCCATGCTTTCATTGGCAGCAACGTCCCCCCAGCTATGTCTAAATCAACAAGGCATGTTGGGAAAAAAGCAGCTGTCTAGCTGTCTGGAGCATGCAACATTCCGATCATTTTGTGCAGTTCCACTAAAATAGAGCTGAGCGTCCCTGTTCCAAAGATATTAAGTGTGATTACGATAATAGAGGACTGTTGATGAAACAATAAACACATAAATAGAAGTCGGTCACCTTTGTAGTCTCTCTTAAGACTAACTAGGTGGAGAAGATTAGGCTTGGAGTTGGATGAGGAGGATAGAGCAAAACCAATCTCCCTTTGTGCAGTCGCACTAAAATGTAGAGACGTTGCCCGTGTGACATTTTAGTACAACTGCACAAAACACTCTTAAGAAAAAAGTGATTTGTGCAGTTCACCAAAAGGTCGCAATAGCAACGAGTAGAAAGGAAACAATTACTGGCCAATAACAGTTGATGACACATGCGACGACAAAAAAGAAGCATATTCCTTGTCCTGAGGGAAGATAACAACACGGTTGTGTTTGTCTAAAACGGTGTGAGGACGAGAATGCAATATGGAAAGTACGCCGGACGAGCTACGTTTTGGGCAAAGAACTATGGAAGATCCACATGCAACGACGTGGGAAGACGGGCAGTGGAGCAAGGCCGGAGGGGATACCTGGAGGTCGTGGGGATGTAACTAGGTGAGCGGCGGCGGGCGGAATCTGCGAGCAGGTGGCGTACGCCCTGCCATGCCGGAGCTTGGTCAGAGAGAACGGTGTGTACCGCAGATCGGGACGTGCTGCCTCGGCGCCGTCAAACAGAGAAACGATGCACTTCCTCCCTTTCCCTCGGCGGACGGGATGCGGCCGAATCAGTGACCAACGGTGAGAGAGAGAGGGGCCACCGCACTCCCTTTCCCCTGGCAGACAGGATGCGGCCGGATCAGTGACCAACGGTGAGAGAGAGAGAGGCCACCGCAGCCTTGTGTGTGAGATACTCTGAAGAGTGACAAACCAGGCAGGCAGGCTCCATTGTATATAGTGAGCGGACTACCTTTTTCTCCATAAAAATTGTTTTATATTCTGTGTACGTGCCATTGAGCGCTATAACTTTATTTAAAAATAACGCGGCAACCCGTCAAGTCGAACTTTGTTTCGTGCACGCGTGGTACACGACCTCCTAGGTAAACAACCGCTACATGCGTTCAAATTAGCACGTGGGCTGCCATTTCGTAAAGAAATGAGCTCCACCGTGTACCCGTGCGGGTGTGGCTGGGCACGAAGCGTGAGTACGTGCACGGTGCACCTATTCTCTTCTTGTATACGTACACCACCTACGTGGGGTTGTGTGAGAGAGATACAAACCTAGAGAGATATAGTGTGTGGGTTCTTGAGAGTTTGTTTTGGGGGTCAATCAAAAAATGTAACATATGCAATGTGTGTGAAATAGAGTCCTGGATATAACATATATATAGAGGGGGCGATCCACCAGAAGAGAGTGGAGGTATCATCGGCTTGAGGTGTCCATAGAATCAAAGAGAGGGATGATGTTTGTGTGTGCGCGCGCGCGATCGATAAAGAGTGCCATCGAATTTGTGTGTGCCCACGTCAAAGATATAGAGTGGCTGGCCTACTGGAACGTGAGATGGGACATGTGCAGTTTTTCTCTGTGGCATGGATACCTACCTGCAGCGCTCGACTATCGGTGTGTGGTGGGGGAAGAGGGAGGCCCAATTAACTATAGAGGTACAATGGCTGGTACATGTGTGGAGGAGGAGAGAGGCCTACCTCATGTATTAAGGAGATCGATCTGCCTCATGTATTAAGGGAGATCGATCGGCATCCATGCATATGTGCAGGAGAGGAATAAGGTTGGGAGAGAGACAGAGCTAGAGTGTTGGAGGGGGTGGTAGTGGAGTTGCTTCTAACAAATGGTGGGATAGGCTTTCTAGACAAACGGAGGGCACGCCCGCAATATCAATAAGAGAGGAGATGGCTGCTTGTTGTCTGTGCACGTGCGTGTGAGAGACGGGTCAGGAGGCATGCATGAATGATGAGGGGGGACGATGTGGCTGTGGTAAGCAGACGTAACTACATAGGAAGATCAATCGCCCTTTGTTAGAGAAAGGAGAGACATAACTTGTGAGGTACGTCGATCGATGGGGGGTAGTTAAAGTCGATCTAGGTATATGTTGGGAGATCGATCGGTATACATGCATGTGTGTGTTAGAAACAAATGAAGCATGAGGAGAAGGATAGAGAGAGAGGGATGCATGTAGGAGGTGGTACGAGAGGCATACTATATCGAGGGGGGAGGAGTGTGCGAGTACGAGAACGATGAAAAGAGTGGTGGGAGTGAGGCATGGACGGTGACAAGAGAAGAGGGGAAGCTTGTGTTTGTGCTAGGCACACCTGGCTAGAGAGGCATATCGATCGATGTGTGCCGTAAAGAAGGAGTTGGGGGGCCTACACACACCGTGGGTGAACGACCTAAAGTGAAAAGACGAATTTGCGCGATGGAGCTAGAGAATGCTGAGGGAGGGTGAGAGGGATGCGGGCGTGTGCATGCACAAGAGAAAGTTAGCGCTAGCTACAAAGATAAGAGGATTGTGTGAGTGTAAAAGACGAATAGAGATCATATATACTTCATTGTAAAAAGCGAATTCGGATATTTGAAGAATTTATCATAGTGTTTCAAACTGACGCATGTGTGAATATATATAACGGTGATACACATGGTGTGGTTATGAACATGTTATACTACATTTAATATATTTTATCTCTACTCTTATAAAAAAACGGAGTTGTTGATGATGGTGTGCCTGCCATCCTGCATTATAGGTCGTCCGATTATATCTGGCGGATAGCAAGGAAACTATGATGGTTGAAGTTGGCAACAATCATGATTGTAGATTCTTATTGAAATAGAGAAATGAATTCAAATTTAGTTCGAATTGCAGCGGTAGTATAGACATTTGGAATGCACTAAAATGTTGGTATGAGTAGGTTACATGCATGATACAGCAAGCGAAAAAATTAATCGGACATAACATAGATTCATACTCCCTCCTTCCATCTATATAGGGCGTAATGAGATTTTTAAGACCGCCTTTGACTATTGACAAGATTAATAGTACATGACATGCACAATGTGAAAATTATATCATTGAAAGAACCTTTCATAGACGAATTTAATGGTGTGCTTTGTGTAAGTTGCATGTCATATATCATTGCTCTAATATTTGGTCAAAGTTAGCATCGAAAAACGCATTAGGCCCTATATAGATGGAGGGAGTAGCTTTGAATAGCATTTGTATAGTAAAACGGGGCAAGACTCTCTCTTTGTGTGGTGTGAATAGTTTTATTTTTTCGTTTTCTTTTTGGTTGAGGGAAGTGCGAATTGATTTGGTACGTACAAGTACAATATTACTACATGTTAGGCTTGTCCCTAAAATTCGACCTGCGTCTTGTTATATCCTGAAAATTCAGGTATCGTGCTCCCAAAACTGGCGCCTTCACAACCCGCGCCTTGCTATCCTGAAATTACAACGTGCGCGAAAACTCCCTCCAGCTGCCAAATCCCAACACGCGAAATCCCCCTTCTAACCCTAAGCCAAAAGGGCCGCTAGTTCAAATCGGTGGGGGGTACTTTTGTAACACACCCTACATTTTGGACAAGCGCGTCCCTAAGTCATGCTTCACCCCCTCCCATCGCCCCCTTTTCGCCATTCGAAATCCCAGGCCACCATAACCTCTCTGCTCCAGCCGCGAAACCCCACCCTCCTCCCTCCGCCACGTCACCGCTGCCCAGCCGGAGCCTCTTCCCCGACGATGTCGTCCAGCGCAACAGCTCGACGTCCCTCGTCCACCTCCCCGGATGAGGATCCGTCGTCCATCTCGCTATCCCGCCGGTTCAGCCGCCCCGTCCTCCACCTCCAAGGAGCTGCTCCGACGATCGCCCCGTCTATCGCGGCTGCTCCATCCCCACAGCGCCGCCTTAACCTGCTCCACTGGAACCGCAGCATCCTCACCGACTCCTCGGATGAAGCCGAGGCCTACTCGGTGCCACCAAAGAGGTTGTACATTCATCACATCGCACCTTCTCCTTAATTCGACCTCCCGACGCCGACGGTGCTCCATCCCGCACCCCCATGGAGCGGCTACCTTGAAGCCGGCGCCGTGGGCCACATCTCCACGGCGGCTCTCCCCCAGAGCGAGGCCCCTTCGGCGGCGGCGTCCATACCAGCCGGATCTGCTGCTGCTGGTCCGGCTCTCGCTCGATCGCTCGCTTGCCCAACTACTGCTGCTGCTGCTGCTCTCCCCCTCGCTCGTGCTGCTGCTCTGCTCCGATTAAGCCACACTTCAGTCGACCGAATCGACTTTTGGGTCAGTCGATTTTCAGGGGTTGGGGGGGCTCGCCGGAGTTAAGGAAGAACCACCCGCAGCGGGGACGGGGGCTCGCCGGAGAGGTACCCCACTATCTATCTTAGGGTTCAGGGTGGGGGGGGCGGGGGCGGGGGGCCTAGAGGTCTGGCCGGGGCAGTGGTGGCGAGTTGTTTCGGGGCGGCAAGGCGGCGCTAGGGCCGGCGGTTCGGCCGGTGGTGGCTGGCGGCTCAGGGGGGTGCAGGTTGAAGATGAACTGCAGGCCCTCCCTAAACTACATGTCAAGTGCCTCTCTGCTACCATTGCGTTCAGTTTCGACAGTAGCATTCAGATTCCATAGTAAATTTCAGTTTCAACAGTTAAGTTCAGAGTGAACAGTTTTTACCTCATTTGTTGTAGTCAGGTGGTTTTTGGTGATGTTAATTTTACATCCATTTTGCATCATCTATTGGAGATGCTATTAGAATCCCACTTGAAATTGACGATGTCTGTCTTGTGCTACTTCAGCCTTGACGTCTTACGGCTCACCGGAGCTGCTCCAACGACAGAACGATCCATCACAACAGAGCAGTGCCCTGGACGCTGTCTACAGATTCCTCAGATCTTCCTCCACACCTCCGACAGCCACCTCTGCCTCAACTGCTTCAGCGACCAACCCAATGATGTTGAGGTCGACACGACTACGGCAAAGAGGTTGTACACTTGTTGCATCACTTATTACTATACATTCACGTCGATCCATTAGGGCTATTTTGGTTCAACAGAAAAACGTCGATCCACTGGTTGTTACCATCACTCTAAATTTTTGCATGCTCTCCTTACATAATCTCACCATATTTTTTCGTATGCATGTCAGATATTGTACACAGTCATGCTGAACATGTAGACAAAAAGAGAAGAGTTTTGCGCGGCAATACAATGTCATGCAGACATCGCTCCATGGTGGGTTCAATGGCAAACCCTCCCCACCCCTCTCCAGATTGTAATCCAGAGGTAGATATCTGTTCTAAGGCGGATTCAGACGCCGCTGACCACTCCTATTTACCCCCCAAGGTGTTTGCTCTACCTTGGCATGATGATGTTAGTCATATCATGCATATGTTGCCTTGCAGTGCCTACTTTTGACATCATATATGTCATCTGCTTAGTTTAGACATGTTCTGTAATGCCACCTGTTTAGTTTCTATATCATATATGGGAATTATGCAGTCTCATGTCTTTTAGCCAGCCATAATATATGTGAAATGTGCAATGCCATCCTGTTTAACCAGGTATCATATATTTGAATGATATCTTGCCCATCCTTTTCTTCATTACATTTCCATTTGTCGACAATGTTTGTACATTAAACTACTCTTCCTGTGAATCAGCCATTTGGGTGGGAGATGGAAAAATCTGGAGTGCAAACAAGGCCTTCAAAGCAGACAGTGCTACCTGTCGAAGCAGATCTCTTGTTGGGTCCCGATAGCTCCTCAGAGATGGATTCAGAGACAGATGACCAGTCCTATTCCCCACTGAGGTGTATGCTCTAACTTGGCACGGTTATACTGCTCATATCATGCATACGGTGTCTTGCATTGCATAGTTTAGACATCATATACACAATATTCAACACCATGTTCTTAGTTCAGACATCATATCGAATGCCCTCAGTTTAGCATATAAATCACATATGTGAATTAAATGATGCGATCCTGATTACTTAGATAACATGTAGGTGAATTATGTCATGCGATCTTGTTTAGTTATTCATCATATCTTTGAATTATGTTATGCTATGCTATCCAGTTTAGATAGACATCATATATGTGAAATTATGTCATGCTATCCGTTTTAGTTAAACAATATACATGTCAACTATTTCATGCCCTCTTTTTTCCACACTATCTATTGCATCTGACTCTCATATAATGTCTGTACATTCAACTATGTTTCCTGTTTATCAGCCATTTGAATTGGAGCGGGTGATGCCAGTATCTAGCGGACTAAAAACACGGTCTTCAAATAAAACAGTGCGACCTCTTGGTGGAGATAGCACCCCGGTTGTACATGCACAAGAACCAGCCCTACCACACATAACCCAAACTCTCGCAGATTGTACCCCTACTGCAATGGACAGAGAACCAGCTTCACCCAATCTAACTGTCACATCCTAGTTAGTTCATGCATTAGAGTGTTGCATCATGGCTACATTTCACAGATGCCTTGCATTATTTCGTGCTTTCAGATGGCCACCCGTTCCCAGAACCAAGTGGTTCGTCTGACCCGGTGCATCGGCGTACCTGGTCACACGGCCATGTTGGTCCGAGTGATGGTTGAGACAGGCTATCGTTGGTATCCCGAGTATACCATCGAGGAGCAGTTCCGAGACTTTAATCAAAGTCAGTATCTTTGCACAGTCAGGATCTACCCATCTTATCCTGGAGCCACTGAACCCCTCCATTGCTCTTATGGACTTGGGGTTACTATCGAGATGTCTGTGCAGGACGCAGCTTACTCAATGATGACTATCATGCGAGCCAGAACTGCCTTGCTTCAGAACACCGACTTCTGCTATATGCCAGCAGCACTCCCTGGGGCACAGGGGTACTACCAGGCCACTTACTGTGATTCTACCCATGAGGGCTCACTACTCCGTACCACCACCGAGATGCTTGAGGACAAGGACCGTGAGAATCGTGCCTTGCGGATGGAGCTCTTTAATGCTCGTGCTGATCACTGGGCCACACTAACACGGTTTGCACCTGCCGTGCAAGCTGGGTTCATGGACATGAGGGACATATACCCCGTGCGATCTGGCCTGCCAGAATGTATGGAATGGCGTGATGTAGGAGGCATCACCCCTCCTCGTGGACCCCGTCTGCCACCGTTTGTTGGACCAAGGCCACACCCGAGCCCCTATGGACCGCAAGCTCCACAGGACCGACTGTTTCCGGATGATCATGTTCAGCTCCCAGGACATGGCGGTGACTTCTATGAGGATTACTACGGAGACGTCTGAGTTGGTAGTAGCTCTACTAGTATTGTAACAGTTGTAATCTCCACAGTCCTGCATGTCTTGTGGGATACGACTTGGTGTGTATCACGTTCCGGAGGTGTAGAAAAATAATGTATAGGAGCTTGGAATGCCTCCCATGAGATGTATCGTCTTTCATCGTAGTTGTACCTTGGCCTGGGCTTGTACTAAGCTATGTATGGCGTGTATGACCGTTGGTATATGTATGTTGCTATGTTACCATGTCATACTGATGGTCATCTCTGCATTCCGTGTTATCCATTACATTCCGCATTTCCCTATCAAGATTTAGCCATCCTCGTCTAAACCGTTGCTTTGTTTCTCCTAGGATGGTTAACACCCGCAACAACCCTGCTGTCCAGGCGCAGGGTGAAGCCAATGCAGCCAGGGCGGAGGATTTGCCTCAACCGCCTTCACTGGCCGAAGTTATGCTGGAGGCAGAAAGAAACAAGCGTGAGACTAACCGCTTGCTAGAGCGAATTGAGCAGAATATTGCACGTCACCAGAGGAACGACCTGGTGTCCATCAATGACTTTATCAAGCTGTACCCACCGAAGTTCAACCACTCCGTCGAGCCCCTTGATGCGGATGATTGGCTTCGCAGCATCACCCATAAGCTACGTTCTGCCAACGTAGCCGAAGCTGATAAGGTTACCTATGCTGCCTATCACCTCGAAGGCCCTGCTAGCCTTTGGTGGGAGAACTTTGAGGCTATGCGCCCAGCTGGCCAAATCACTACTTGGGCTGAATTCAGTGAGGCTTTCCGTGAGCATCACATTCCGGAGGGTCTCATAGATCGTAAGCGGGAAGAATTCTGCAACTTCACCCAAGGCAGACTGACCGTGGATGCTTATAGCCGTGAGTTTGGAAATCTAGCACGCTATGCTCCTGAAGAGGTATCCACCGATGCCAAGAAGCAGGCAAGGTTCCGCAAGGGACTTAGCCCCGAGCTTCGCCGCGATCTCCGTCTGCATGAGTGCACCTCTTTCCAGAAGTTTGTCAATAAGGCCATCAGTGCCGAGACAGGACAAACTGACTATGACGCTGCACGCAAGCACTCTCGTGACTTTGGTTCCTCATCTGGCTCCGGATCCCAGAAGCGCCGGGTCTGGATTCCGAATACTGCTCTGCCACCCAGGTTCACTCCGAGGCCATCCTTCGAGGCGCCTCGTCCCAACCAGCAGCATGCACCGCCCAAGGTTTATGGTGGCCCCGCTGCTAATGCCGCTCCACGCCCCAATGTTGTGACATGCTTCAAGTGTGGAGAAACGGGTCACTATTTGCGCGAGTGCCCCCGAAACAACCTCAATCAACCTGGACAGTCCGTTGGCCGTGGTAAGCCAGCAGGAAAGACTTACTACGCCAAGCCAGCCACCACTGCACGTGGCCATGTCAACTATGTTTCAGCTGAAGAAACTCATGAGGATCCCAACGTCGTCCTTGGTACGCTCCTTGTTAATTGCCATCCGGCAACTGTTCTTTTCGATACTGGAGCATCTCATTCATTTATCTCTGAGAGCTATGCTCAATTACACAACACCACATTCTGTGACATGCCTACTTCCATGGTAATCCAAACCCCTGGTTCTAAGTGGCAAACCTCTAAGATAAGCCATGGAAATGAAATTCTTGTTGACATACTGGTCTTCCTTGCATCACTAATAGCTCTCAAGTCCTCGGACATAAACATCATCTTGGGTATGGACTGGATGTCAGCCCATTATGCCAAGATTGATTGCTCTACTAGGACTGTTCAACTCACCCATCCGTCGGGCAAGACAGTTAATGTTTTGACCCGAGTGTCTAAGCGTCAGCTCTACTCACTAAATGCCAACCCTCTCCCAGACCTCGAAGATGTGCCGGTAGTCCGTAACTTTCCGGATGTCTTCCCTGAAGAACTGCCAGGTATTCCACCTGACAGGGATGTTGAGTTTGTGATAGACCTTGTTCCAGGAACCGTCCCAATCTCCAGAAGACCCTATAAGATGGCACCCCTAGAGCTAGCCGAGCTTAAGAAACAACTCGATGAGTCCTTGAAAAAGGGTTTCATCCGTCCTAGTTCTTCTCCGTGGGCTTGCCCCGTCCTCTTCGTCAAGAAGAAGGATGGTACGGATCGGATGGTTGTAGATTACCGACCCGTCAACCTAGTCACAACCAAGAACAAGTATCCGCTTCCCAGGATCAACGACCTGTATGATCAGCTCGCTGGATCCTCAGTCTTCTCTAAAATGGATTTGAGGTTGGTCTACCATCAAATCAAAATCAAGAACGGGGACATTCCTAAAACGGCCTTTGTTACTCGTTATGGCCAATACGAGTATACAGTCATGTCCTTCGGGTTAACCAATGCTCCAGCCACCTTCTCTCGGTTAATGAACTCAATCTTCATGGAGTATTTGGATAAATTCGTCGTAGTATACCTCGATGATATACTCATCTACTCCAAGAATGAGGCAGAACATGCCGAGCATCTAAGGCTAGTGCTAACGAAACTTCGAGAGCATCGCCTTTATGCCAAATTCTCCAAGTGTGAATTCTGGTTGCCAGAAGTGACCTATCTAGGCCACGTGATCTCTGGTAAGGGTATTGCTGTCAATCCCGAACGAGTTCAAGCCATCCTTGACTGGACTCCCCCTGAAACGGTCAAGCAAGTTCGGAGTTTCCTTGGCTTAGCGAGCTACTGCCGCCGCTTCGTCGAAAATTTCTCCAAGGTTGCTAAACCTCTAACCGAACTCCTCAAGAAAGATAAAAGGTTCGAGTGGACCCCACAGTGCGAGTTCAGCTTTCAGGAACTGAAAAGACGCCTGACATCTGCTGCCGTACTCGTACCACCAGATTTTTCGAAGGACTTTGTTATCTATTGCGACGCCTCGCGACAAGGACTAGGTTGCATACTCATGCAAGACCGTCATGTGATTGCTTACGCTTCCCGGCAGTTGCGTCCACATGAGGATAATTATCCCACACATGATCTAGAGCTTGCAGCCGTAGTCCATGCACTCAAAACATGGCGACATTACCTTCTCGGTAACCGTTGCGAGATTTTCACCGACCACCAGAGTCTAAAATACATTTTCACCCAACCGGATCTGAATCTCAGGCAAAGACGTTGGGTCGAGTTGATCTCAGACTACGACTTAGGAATTACTTACACCCCGGGCAAAGCCAACGTCATGGCTGATGCGCTAAGCCGTAAATCCTATTGTAACAACTTGATGTTACAACAAAGTCAACCACTTCTCCACGAGGAATTCTGTAAGCTTAACCTTCACATTGTTCCTAAAGGATTTCTATCCACCCTGGTGGCGAAACCTACCCTTACGGATCAGATCATTAAAGCTCAGAAGGTAGATCCGGGAATCTCCCGTATTAAGAGAAACATCAAGAAAGGAGTTGCGGATTGTTTCTCCGTTGATGACCAAGGTGTCGTGTTCTTTGGAGACCGCCTAGTGGTTCCTAAGGTGCGCAACCTGAGGCGATTGATCCTTAAGGAAGCTCATGAATCTCCTCTCACCATTCAACCCGGTAGTACTAAAATGTATCAAGACCTACGCCAGAGGTTTTGGTGGACTAGAATGAAGAGAGAAATTGCTCAATACATTGCTAATTGCGACGTCTGCCGTCGAGTTAAAGCAGAGCATCAACGGCCTGCTGGCACCCTTCAGCCTCTGGCTATTCCTGAATGGAAATGGGATAAAATCGGTATGGATTTCATTACTGGGTTTCCCAGGACCAAGAGGGGAAGCAATGCTATCTTCGTTGTTGTCGATCGTCTGTCCAAAGTAGCCCACTTCCTACCTGTTCGTGAGAGTATAACCGCTAGCCAGCTAGCAGACTTGTACATCTCCCGAATAGTGTCTCTGCATGGTGTTCCATTGGAAATTAACTCAGACCGTGGAAGTCTCTTCACCTCTCAATTTTGGGAAAGTTTCCAAAATGCTATGGGAACTCGTCTCTCTTTTAGCACCGCCTTTCACCCTCAATCAAGTGGTCAGGTAGAACGAGTTAATCAAATTCTGGAGGATATGCTCCGAGCTTCTGTCATCTCTTTCGGCATGGATTGGGAGAAATGCCTTCCATTCGCCGAGTTCGCTTATAACAATAGTTACCAAGCTAGTTTGGGCAAATCCCCTTTCGAGGTTCTCTATGGACGAAAATGTCGAACGCCTCTTAACTGGTCAGAAACCGGGGAGAGACAACTCTTCGGCCCGGATATGATTCAGGAAGCAGAAGAGCAGGTTCGCATTATTCGTGAGAAATTGAAAACAGCCCAATCTCGCCAAAAGAGCCATTATGATCGCAAACATAAGGCTATGATTGTTGAGGTTGACGAGAAGGCTTACCTCCGGGTGACCCCTTTAAAGGGAACCCACCGATTCGGTATCAAAGGCAAATTGGCCCCTCGCTACATTGGACCCTTTCGCATTCTTGCCAAGCGAGGAGAAGTTGCCTACCAATTGGAACTGCCCCCGCATCTTTCCAAGGTTCATGACGTCTTCCACGTTTCCCAACTCAGGCGTTGCTTCTCGGATCCTATCCGTGGAGTGGACCACGAAACGCTTGATCTCCAAGATAATCTCACATATCGGGAGTATCCCGTTCGAATCCTTGATCAAGCCGAGCGTACCACTCGACGCCGAAACATCAAGTTTCTCAAAGTTCAATGGTCACACCATTCCGAGAAAGAAGCTACTTGGGAAAGGGAGGATCGTCTTCGACTTGAGTACCCCACCTTCTTCCCAACGGATCCTAAATCTCGAGACGAGATTCTTTTGAGTGGGGGTGAGTTGTCACATCCTAGTTAGTTCATGCATTGGTGTTGCATCATGGCTACATTTCACAGAAACCTGAAATGGGGATGCCAGAAACCCCCAGCACCCCCCCTGGAACAACTAGGGTTACTAAATTTTTTCCAATGAACCTGAAATGCCCTCCATAAATGTTCACCACCTTTGGTCTTGGCTAAAACCTCTGCCAAAAATGGTTTCATATTTTTGGAGGCCATCTTGGATTTTTGCACAAGCCATAAGTATTTGCATTTGGGCATTTTAAATGCTATAAATATTTTCAAATGCCCAAATAATCTTGAAGGTATTTTTAGGCTGTTGGGAATAATCTCAAAGGTGCCTCAGAATATTTCCAGGATTTTTCCAAATGAAATAGTATTTTTACTATTTCAAACACAGTACAGAAATAAATAAAAAGAGAAAAGAACAGAAGGCAGAAAACTTACCTGGCAGCCCACCTGGCGGCCCAGCACTGTGCTGGCCCGCGCCAGTCAGCTGCCTGCTCTCGCCAGAGCAGGCAGAGAGCTGACGCCGGCGAGCGTGAGCTCGCCACGGCGCCAGCAGCTTGCCGCCCTCGCCGCGGATGAGCTGGCCGACCTCTCTCGATGCGCCCCGAGCCCCTGGACATTGCCATTCTCCCCCATCGCCTCTCCCTCGCCTTCTCCCCACCATGGCCGACGCCGCCGCAGCCACCTCACCGGAGTAACCGCGGCCACCGTCGACCTCGCGCCGTACTAACGTGTCCTACAGCACCGGCGTCACCCACTCCTTCGAGCAAGCCAAGCCCCGAGCGCTCGTTTGCCCCGAAGCTCCGTCATCGACCTCGCCTTCGCCGCTCACCGTCGGAGATCCCCTCCGCCGTCGCCACTGCTACAGCTCGTCTCCGACCTCGCCGTCTGCTCCGTCGCAACCGCCGTGAGCATGGCCACCTTCCCATCCTCTCCTCTCTCTCTCTCAAGCGCTGTAGCCACCGCACGAAGCTCACCCGAACGCGCCGCCGCACGAGCTCGTCGCCGACGAGGCTCCGGCCATCTAACGGCCGCACCACCGTAGCCATTAGCTTCACCGCAACGCCAGGAACCCGTACCACCCTCGCACGTTCCTCGCCGCGCTCTCTAGCTACGGTTCCGACTACGCCGGTACCCCGGCAGCCGCACGGCTCGTCGCCGGCGTCGATTCCGGCGACCCCGAGCTCCACTACCACCACCAGTCGACGCGGTTCGCCCCCAGCTACACATAGGTACTCTCCGCCGTCCTTTTGGTCGCCGGAGGGGGATCCTGCACTCCACCGCCGTGTCTGGACGTCGCCGGCGGCTAAACGCCGGCGAGTCAACGTGGTTTGACCACAGGTCAACCCCCCCCCCCCAGGGTCACTGACGAGTGGGGCCCGCCTGCTAACTAATCTGAGTTAGAGTTAAAACTAATCCTAATTAACTAATTACCTAACAGTGTCACTGACACAGGGGACCCACACGTCAGGTATGACCTGGACGACCCCGTTGACCTGCTGACGTCACACTGACGTCAGGCTGACGCAGTAAAGCTTTTACTGGAATTATTCTTATATTGAAAATTCCAGAAATTATCACAAACTTCAAAAAATCATAGAAAATAATCTATAGCTCAGAATGAAAAGATTTATATATGAAAAATGATCAGAAAAATCCATTCTATCCATCTGTACTGGTTTCATGCATGATTAAGCAAGTTAACCTACTGTTTTATACAGAACAAGATAAAGCATTAATATGGGCCATTTATGAACTTGGAATTTGAATCTTTGATTCAAATTAGTCCAAACCCATCTGGTCTTAGTTGCATTAGCCCAACACATCCATCTTGCCATGTCTCATGCATGCATCATATTGTTGCACTTGCTTGGTGTTGATTGTGCTTCGGTATGCTCATCGTGGTAGGTCCTGCCTCCGAGGATATTCACGAGTATCCAACTGAAGGGCAGTATCCCACCACCACTCTGTCAGGCAAGCAACCCATTGATCATTTCGATACAAACCCATCTTCTCGCTTCTGCTCTCGTTTACTGCATTAAGACAACGCGATTCAAACTGCTGTGTGTTGCGGTAGTTGAACCCACTTTCCTTTGCATGACCTGTCATTGCCACAGTAACTAGATGAAACCCACTAGCATGTGTAGGAGTTGATTGAGCCATGTTGTGTTCCTACAATGCTATGCTTGCTATGCTTAGAGTTGTGTCAGGTCTGGCTCATCAGGGTGATGAACTAGAGTGAAAGTGTGTGTGTGGGTAAAGAGGGTGAAGTGTTGAACACGATTTGGTAAAGGTATCGATGGGAGGCCATGTAGGAGTACATGGTGGGTTGTTTCATTGAGACCGTCCCTAAGAACTGAGATCTGTATGCGTGATTTAAGATTCAGCTACTACCACACATTGGGCCCGAAACCAATGGACCCCCTCGGCTTCTTAATCACCCTTGTCCTCTGTCCAGGAGTTGCACGTAGTTTCTGGTGTTTGTAGTAAGCTGGAGGCCGTGGACAGCGCTGACCAAGGGGTGGGCTGTGATGCGGTAGGCTCGTGGCACGGTGTACCGAGTCGCCCGTTTGGTGTCCGGGAACCCTGCACACATCGTTTGGGGCCGTATGTGGAAACCTCGGCCGGACTCCCTGCGGATGGAACCTAAATAGGCGATAAACCTGGACTAGAGACTCGAGTGTTTAGGTAGGCTGTGGCCGACACCCACGTTGGGCTTCCGCTTGAAGGCTGCCGAGTACACATCGTGTAGCGACGATAAGTGGTGAGAGCGTGTGTGACGAAGTACACCCCTGCAGGGTATGAAACTATTCGAATAGCCGCGTCCGCGGTAAAGGACTACTTGGTCGCTTATGCAGTTCATAGACAAGTAAATGGATACTACTAAAAGCCTCAAGATAAGTGTGAGTACCGCGGATGGCCCTCTCGTTGGATGACGAGGGAGGATCCACGGTGGAGTATTGAATTGGTGATTAGTGGACTCGTGTGCGAAAACTATTTCACAAGTGGTGTATCGTAGGATAGCTTAGCCAAGAGTCAAAGCTGGCTTGCTGCAATAACCCCACTACCTTCTTGAGAATGAACATGTATAGTAGGATCTGTTGTAAGACTTGCTGAGTACCTTTGTACTCATGTTGCTTTAATTACTGTTTTCAGACGACAACACCGCCCCTTCTGACGGGTTCTACGTAGAACTCGATGACGACGAGTGACTTGCCACCCAGGTGGTGATCTAGGCTTGTGAAGGGCCTATGTAGATAGACAGGCTTCGTCAAGCCTTCTTTCTTTCTAGTGTCTGTACCCAGACAGTTTGCTTCCGCATGTGCTTGTATGATTGTATGACTTGAGTGTCGGGTCATGTGACCCCTATCTGTATGAACAAGTTATGTAAGGCTCTCCGGAGCCCTTTAAATAAAGTACTTGAGTTGTAGAGTTTTGTTGTGATGCCATGTTGTATTTGCACATATCGAGCATATTGTATGTATGTTTGAAATGCTTGGTATGTGTGGGATCCGACAATCTAGTTGTTTATCTTTAGCAGCCTCTCTTATGGGGAAATGTAGTCTGGTGCCTCCTTGAGCCATAGTAGTCCGCTACAGCCCGGTTCACCGGAGTCCTGCTAGCCCAGCACTACTGCTCTGGACACTTGACTGGCCGGCATGTGAGTCATATCGTTCCTGTGTCTGTCCCTTCGGGGAAATGTCACGCGGTGACATCCGGAGTCCTGCCTAGCCTGCTACAGCCCGGGTTCCCGGAGTCCTGTTAGCCCAGTGCTACAGCCCGGATTCACACGCTGCTGACCGACACGTTCGATGTTGATTCATGTATGCCTGTCCCCATACGTTAGTGCCGCTTTGGGTTCACGACTAGCCATGTCGGCCCGGGTTCTCTGTCATATGGATGCTAGCGACATTGTCATATACGTGAGCCAAAAGGCGCAAACGGTCCTGGGCCATGGTAAGGCGACACCCGTGGGAGTACCGTGCGTGAGGCCGCAATGTGATATGAGGTGTTACAGGCTAGATCGGTGTGACTTGGAATCGGGGTCCTGACACTAACCCCAACCCCAGCCGATAGTAACCCAGTTTCTGTTGACACAGCACCATCTCCACCACAAAGCTCCCAAACAAGAGCAGTTAGTAAGGCAGCTCCAGTGCCCAAAGGGCCAGTACTATCACGGTGAACCCCAACTCCACCAGTTAGTACGCTTATTCCTGTGGAGGAAGCAAAACCAGCTAGTCGTAGTTTAGCATCTATCGCATTTGATGTTGTTAAATCGTATGTGCGTATCTTCCCATCTTGGAAATATTATACTGAAGATGAAGGAAAATGCCAGTTGCAGGTGTTTGTCCAGGAGTTATGTGTAAGTAATGTTATTCATGGCAATTACTTTGCTTCGTCCCATACATCCTACCTCCATGATGGTTATAATACAGCAAATTTTCCCATTTTTCTCTATAGAGAAGGACCGATTTGGAAACTCAAATACCTCTGCTATCTTCAAGAATGCTTGGTGGCAGTATCGGAATTACCTGAAGAAAACGTACTTCACCGGCAAAGAAACTCATTAAATTCCCTTACGTTCTCCTGAGACACATTTACTGGACGATGACTGGGAACGCCTTGTTCTGTACTGGTCCCGAACCAAGGTGGTGGTAAGATCTATGAGCTCATTTTCTATTTTTAAGTATTATATTCTTGCGTCTTACTGTACTCCGTTCATGTAGAACAAGTGCCTAAACCTGAAGAACAACTGTTCTAATTTAAGATTCCATTGCTATCATAGTTCAATAAAGCGCTAGGCGTTAATTGTGCGTTTTGCCACCGCCTTGCGCTTTACTGACCAAAGCGCATGCTTATGCGCAGTTATGCACAGATTATGCGTAGTTATGCGCAATGCGTTTTGCCAACGCCTAGAGCCTAGGCGCGCTTAAGCGCTCGCTTAGGCGCATCTTTTTTAACTATGATTGCTTTGCTCTTGTATCACTGTATTTACTCATACAAACTTATTTTAAAATTGAAGGATCCAATCGAAACTCCAATGGCACAGCAGGTATGTTCACGCATGTTTCTTTAACAGGTTTGCTCTTATCAATAGCTCTGTTGATTTCAATTTCAATTGTGTATACAGTTGACTTTCATATCATGCACATTACTAGCATCACAATAGAGCCAATAGTGTTGTTGTACATGTAGACCCGTGGTACCCATCTGAAATCTTGTTGTGCCGTGTAGTTTCCCACGCTTTGTATTCTTTCACTGCTACTTTGTCTTGAACTGATATGATTTGAACCGTGTCTCTATTTTGATTTGGCAAGACAATGCAGTGACCATAGGACATAGATATATGTTTGTTTGATGCTTTTATTATGTACTAGTACTTGGCAATAGAAGACTTGGTAGTTTAATCCTGTCCACCTTACTAATCAACATGAGTTTCATATACTAGTACATGCTAAACTTGTATGTGTCTGCTTGTTTCTTCTTTTAGAATGCTGACAGAATATTGGGGAAGAGTGCCTTATTAAGCAATGGTAAAGGAAGTAATGCAGATAAGGTTCAGGATAGTGACACATCCTTGTTGGTCTCCAACAAAGCTGATAAAACAGCTAAGGAAGACTATCTTGAAGACAGCGAGACAACCCCAAAGTCCTGTCTTGGTTTAGTGTTCGAGTTACTGGCCACTACCGCTTGCACAAGCTATTCAAAATCACTGTCTGAATCAGTTCGGTTTCTTGAGTCTCAACTACAAGCTGAAAGACATCGATCAGCTGTGCTGCGACAAGAAGCGGAAGGACTGCGGAAGTCCCTGGAGCATTCAGATGCATACTTTCTGGTGCAACAGCAAGAGTTGGAGGATTTTAGCGCCAAACAGGACAAAGCTAATCAGCTTGCTAAGCTTATTGCCAGCATGGTGGATACCCAGGATAAAATTTCTTGAGCTCTTCTGAAGTTGTTTCAGTTATGCTCTTGTTTTGCTGCCGCATTTATTTGCACTGGTGGCCAATTTTGACGGCCAGTGTATGTAATGTGCTGCTTTGTTCCCTATATTTGCACTGGTGGCGAACTTTGATGCCCAGTGGATGTAATATGTGTAATAGCGGTAATAGGCTAGCGTTAATTGCTTGCTTATTTATTTCCTTATTGTCTTGTTTAGTTGTTTGCTTGTAGTCACTGCAGTTCTTTTTCTTTTTTTTCTAGTGGCTACAATAGCCTATTTTTGGTAACTAGGCCAAAATAATCATGGCAACACACGGACTGTTGTAACCATGGGCCTCCTGCAGGCCGTATGATCCATGGGCCTTCGTCCGGCCGTAGGATCCATCGGCCTTCTATACGGGCCTTAGGGTCCATGGGCCTTCTACGGGTCATAGGGTCCATGGGCCTTCTACGGGCCGTACGATCCATGGGCCTTCTACGGGCCGTACTATCCATGGGCCTTCTACGGGGCGTATCATCATTTCACCAATCATGGGTCGTACTATTCGTGGACCATAACGGGCCGTTAATAGGCTGTATTTGATAACTCTATGAAAACAGCCCAACGGGTTTTTTTTGACATGAAAACGGCCCAACGTATTAACGGTCCGCAAACGGGCCGACTGTAACGACGGGCTGAATTTGGCCCACAAGCAGAAAATGATATGTAACGGGCCGTATGTAACCGAATGCTGCAAATGAGCCCAAGAATCAATGGGCCCTGAGAAGGCCGAAAGATAACTTGGGCTGGAAACGGCCCAATGGAATAATGGGCCGTTAATGGGTATAAAGTGATACACTGTTCATTATGGGCCAGTTTCACCACGGGCCATTAATGGGCCAAGAGTTACAAAGGTCCACATATGGGCCGAAAGAAGTCATGGGCCACACATGGGCCGGAAGTTAAAACAGGCTGAATCATATTGGACGGCCCAGATGACGCTACTGGGCCTAATTCGGATAGGGCGTAACGGGCCCTAGGTTAGCGGGCTGTAAATGGGCTATATGCGAACAGGCCATTAACAGGCTTTCCGTGGGCCGACCCACCACCTTTTGACCAAGTCAAACGGGCCGGCCTTTTCACAGGAATGGGCCTCTGTTGGGCCGTGCCACGTGTCGCCGTATCATAGGCGCCTTCGGTCCAATGAGCGGATGACATCTGTCCCAACGGTGAGCCGACACGTGTTTCCTCCAGCCAATGATGATTTTACACGTGGAAAATCCCTATTGGTCGGGGCTGTTAACGGGTTATCGGATCCAAAACCCGACCCGATAGCTTAACGGCGTTCCGTTACGGTGGATGCCACGTGTCGGTCACCCTTGACGAAAGCACTTCTGTGAAGCGCGATTTATCGTCATGGAAGTGGACACTTCCGTGATGATAATTTTGGTAATGTCATGGAACACTTCTACGACAGCACAGGTATGACTATCTTGATTCTGTCATAAATTTTTCATGGATGTACATGCATGACAGAAAACGTGACCTACTGTGACAAACACGTATCATCACGGAAATGTATTTTTTTGTAGTGTTGGGAATTGTTTTTGTCATCCCTTGCATATTATAGTTCATCACGAAGTTCTAGTAACTTGGTGATAGTGACTAGAGAACTCTGTCAATCACTATCTTATCTGGAAGATTAACTCCCACTTGATTCAAGTGATTGCAGTACCCAGACATTTTGAGTACATGCTCACTGGCTGAGCTATTCTCCTCCATCTTGTAGGCAAAGTACTTGTCATAGGTCTCATACCTCTTGACCCGGGCATGAATCTGAAATACCAATTTTCAGCTCTTGGAACATCTCATATGCTCTGTGGCGTTCAAAACGTTTTTTAAGTCCCGGTTCTAAGCCGTAGAGCATGGCGCACTAAACTATCAAGTAGTCATCATAATGTCTGCATCTGCTCCTGCAACAGGTTTCTCTCCTAGCGGTGCATCAAGGACATAATTCTTCTGTGCAGCAATGAGGATAATCCTCAGATCACGGATCCAGTTGGCATCATTGCTACTATCATTTTTCAACTTAGTTTTCTCTAGGAACATGTCAATAAAAAAATATAGGAGCTATATCGCGAACTATTGATCTACAACATAGATATGCAAAACTATCAAGACTATGTTCATGATAAATTAATTAATCAAATAACTTAAGAACTCCCACTTAAATAGACATCCCTCAAGTTATCTTAGTGATACGTGATCCAAATCAACTAACCCATGTCCGATCATCACGTGAGATGGGGTAGTCATCAATGGTGAACATCTCTATGATTCACAGTCGACCTTTCGGTCTCCAATGTTCCGAGGCCATGTCTGTACATGCTAGGCTCGTCAAGTTTAACTCGAGTACTCTGCATGTGCGAAACTGTCTTGCACCCGTTGTATGTGAGCGTAGAGTCTATCACACCCGATCATCACGTGGTGTCTCAACACGATGAACTGTCGCAACGGTGCATACTCAGGGAGAACACTTATACCTTGAAATTTAGTGAAGGGATCATCTTATAATACTACCGCCGTACTAACAAAAATAAGATGCATAAAAGATAAACATCACATGCAATCAAAATATGTGACATTATATGGCCATCATCATCTTGTGCTTTTGATCTCCATCTCCAAAGCATCATCATGATCTCCATCGTCATCGGCTCCACACCTTGATCTCCATCGTAGCGTCGTGGTCTAAAGGAAATAAGCCCTAGAGACAATAATAATGTTATTATTTTATTTCCTTATATCATGATAAATGTTTATTATTCATGCTAGAATTGTATTAACCGAAAACTTGATACATGTGTGAATACATAGACAAAACAAAGTGTCCCTAGTATACCTCTACTAGACTAGCTCGTTAATCAAAGATGGTTAAGTTTCCTGACCATAGACATGTGTTGTCATTTGATGAACGGGGTCACGTCATTAGGAGAATGATGTGATGGACAAGACCCATCCGTTAGCTTAGCATAAATGATCGTTTAGTTTTATTGCTATTGTTTTCTTCATGACTTATACATGTTGCTCTGACTATGAGATTATGCAACTCCCGAATACCGGAGGAACACCTTGTGTGCTATCAAACATCTCAACGTAACTGGGTGATTATAAAGATGCTCTACAGGTGTCTCCGAAGGTGTTTGTTGGGTTGGCATAGATCAAGATTAGGATTTGTCACTCTGTGTATCGGGGAGGTATCTCTGGGCCCTCTCGGTAATTCACATCACTATAAGCCTTGCAAGCAATGTGACTAATGAGTTAGTTACGGGATGATGCATTACGGAACGAGTAAAGAGACTTGCCAGTAACGATATTGAACTAGTTATGATGATACCGACGATCGAATCTCGGGCAAGTAACATATCAATGACAAAGGGAACAACGTATGTTGTTATGCGGGTTGACCGATAAAGGTCTTCGTAGAATATGTAGGAGCCAATATGAGCATCTAGGTTCCGCTATTGGTTATTGACCGGAGATGTGTCTCGGTCATGTCTACATAGTTCTCGAACCCGTAGGGTCCGCACACTTAACGTTCGATGACGATTTGTATTATGAGTTATGTGATTTGACGTACCGAAGGTTGTTCAGAGTCCCAGATGAGATCACGGACATGAAGAGGAGTCTCGAAATGGTCGAGACGTAAAGATCGATATATTGGAAGGCTATATTCGGACATCGGTATGGTTCCGAGTGATTCGGCTATTTTTCGGAGTACCGGAGAGTTACGGGAATTCGCCGGGGGAAGTAGTGGGCCTTAATGGGCCATACGGGGAAGGAGAGAAGGGCCTCAAGGGGTGGCCGCACCCCCCCCATGGGCTGGTCCGAACTGGACTAGGAGGGGGCGGCGCCCCCCTCCTTCCTTTTCCCCTCTTCCTCCTTCCCTTCCTCCTCCTAGTTAGACTAGGAAAGGGGGAAACCTACTCCTACTAGGAGTAGGAATCCCCCCCTTGGGCGCGCCCCTTGTGGTCGGCCCTCCTCCTCCACTCCTCCTTTATATACGGGGGAAGGGGGCACCCCATAGACGCACAAGTTGATCTTTTAGCCGTGTGCGGTGCCCCCCTCTAAAGTTTTACACCTCGGTCATATCGTCATAGTGCTTAGGCGAAGCCCTGCGCCGGTAATTTCATCATCACCGTCACCACGCCGTCGTGCTGATGAAACTCTCCCTCGGCCTCAACTAGATCAAGAGTTCGAGGGACGTCATCGAGCTGAACGTGTGTAGATCACGGAGGTGCCGTGTGTTCGGTACTTGGATCGGTTGGATCGCGAAGACGTTCGACTACACCAACCGCATGACTAAATGCTTCCGCTTTCGGTCTACGAGGGTACATGGACAACACTCTCCCCTCTCGTTGCTATGCATCACCTAGATAGATCTTGCGTGATCGTAGGATTTTTTGAAATTACTGCGTTCCCCAACAGTGGCATCCGAGCGAGGTCTATGCATAGATGTTATATGCACGAGTAGAACACAAAGAGTTGTGGGCGATAATAGTTATACTGCTTACCAGCATGTCATACTTTGATTCGGCGGTATTGTTGGATGAAGCGGCTCAGACCGACATTACGCGTACGCTTACGCGAGACTGGTTGTACCGACGTGCTTCGCACACAGGTGGCTAGTGGGTGTCTGTTCCTCCAACTTTAGTTGAATCGAGTGTGACTACGCCCGGTCCTTGTTGAAGGTTAAAACATCACATTTGACGAAAAATCGTTGTGGTTTTTGATGCGTAGGTAAGAGCGGTTCTTCCTAAGCCCGTAGCAGCCACGTAAAACTTGCAACAACAAAGTAGAGGACATCTAACTTGTTTTTACAGGGCATGTTGTGATGTGACATGGTCAAGACATGATGATATATAAATTGTTGTATGATACGATCATGTTTTGTAAAAGTTGTCGGCAACTGCCTGGAGCCTTATGGTTGTCGCTTTATTGTATGAAATGCAATCGCCATGTAATTGCTTTACTTTATCACTAAGCGGTAGCGATAGTCATAGAGGCAATAGTTGGCGAGATGACAATGATGCTACGAGTGAGATCAAGGTGTCAAGCCGGTGGCGATGGTGATCATGACGGTGCTTTGGAGATGGAGACCAAAGGCACAAGATGATGATGGTCATATCATATCACTTATATTGATTGCATGTGATGTTTATCCTTTATGCATCTTATTTTGCTTAGTTCGGTGGTAGCATTATAAGATGATCTCTCACTAAATTTCAAGGTATAAGTGTTCTCCCTAAGTATGCACCGTTGCGACAGTTCGTCGTGCGGAGACACCACGTGATGATCGGGTGTGATAAGCTCTACGTTCACATACAACGGGTGCAAGCCAGTTTCGCACACGCGGAATACTCGGGTTAAACTCCTAGCATATGCAGATATGGCCTCGGAACACTGAGACCAAAAGGTCGAGCATGAATCATATAGTAGATATGATCAACATAGTGATGTTCACCATTGAAAACTACTCCATCTCACGTGATGATCGGACATGGTTTAGTTGATATGGATCACATGATCACTTAGATGATTAGAGGGATGACTATCTAAGTGGGAGTTCTTAAGTAATATGATTAATGGAACTTTAATTTATCATGAACTTAGTCCTGATAGTATTTGCATAACTATGTTGTAGATCAATAGCTCGCGATGTAGCTCCCCGTTTATTTTTGATATGTTCCTAGAGAAAAACTATGTTGAAAGATGATAGTAGCAATGATGCGGACTAGGTCCATGATCTGAGGATTATTCTCATTGCTGCATAGAAAAATTATGTCCTTGATGCACCACTAGGTGACAGACCTATTGCAGGAGCAGATGCAGACGTTATGAACGTTTGACAAGGTCGGTATGATGACTACTTGATAGTTTAGTGCACCATGCTTTACGGCTTAGAACCGGGACTTCAAAAATGTTTTCAAATGCCACGGAGCATATAAGATGTTCCAAGAGTTGAAATTGGTATTTCATACTCATGCCTGTGTCAAGAGGTATGAGACCTCTGACAGTACTTTTCCTACAAGATGGAGAAGAATAGCTCAACCAGTGAGCATGTGCTCAGATTGTCTGGGTACTACAATTGCTTGAATCAAGTGGGAGTTAATCTTCCAGATAAGATGGTAATTGACAAAGTTCTCTAGTCACTATCACCAAGTTACTAGAACTTCGTGATAAACTATAATAAGCAAGGGATGACAAAAGTAATTCCCGAGCTCTTCGCGATGCTGAAATCGGCGAAGGTAGAAATCAAGAAATAACATCAAGTGTTGATGGTTAACAAGACCACTAGTTTCAAGTAAAGGACAATGGGATAGAAAGGGAACTTCAAGAAGAATGACAAGCAAGTTGTCACTCCCGTGAAGAGACCCAAAGCTGGACTCAAGCCTGAAACTGAGTGCTTCTACTGCAAAGCAAATGGTCACTGGAAGTGGAACTGCCCTAGATACTTGGCGGATAAGAAGGATGGCAAAGTGAACAAAGGTATATTTAATATACATGTTATTGATGTGTACTTTACTAGTGTTTATAGATACCCCTCGGTATTTGATACTGGTTCAGTTGCTAGGAGTAGTAACTCGAAAAGGGAGTTGCAAAATAAACAGAGACTAGTTAAGGGCGAGGTGATGTGTGTTGGAAGTGATTCCAAGGTTGATAAGATCACCATCGCACATTCCCTTTACCTTTGGGATTAGTGTTGAACCTAAAATAAATGTTATTTGGTGTTAGCGTTGAGCATGAATATGATTCGATCATGTTTATTGTGATGCGGTTATTCATTTAAGTCAAAGAATAATTGTTGTTCTATTTACATGAATAAAACCTTTGACGGACATACACTCAATATAAATGGTTTATTGAATCTCGACCGTAGTGATACACATATTCATAAATATTGAAGCCAAAAGATGCAAAGTTAATAATGATAGTGCAACTTATTTGTGGCACTGCCGTTTAGGTCATATTGGTGTAAAAGCGCATGAAGAAACTCCATGCTGATGGACTTTTGGAATCACTTGATTACGAATCATTTGATGCTTGCGAACCATGCCTCATGGGCAAGATGACTAAGACTCCGTTCTATGGAACAATGGAGCGAGCAACTGACTTGTTGGAAATAAAATATACTGATGTATGCGGTCCGATGAGTGTTGAGGCTCGCGGCGGGTATCGTTATTTTCTGACCTACACAGATGATTTGAGCAGATATGGGTATATCTACTTAATGAAACATAAGTCTGAAACATTTGAAAAGTTCAAAGAATTTTAGAGTGAAGTAGAAAATCATCGTAACAAGAAAATAAAGTTTCTACGATCTGATTGTGGAGAAGAATATTTGAGTTACGAGTTTGGTCTTCATTTGAAACAATGCGGAATAGTTTCGCAACTCACGCCACCTGGAACACCACAGCGTAATGGTGTGTCCGAACGTCATAACTGTACTTTATTAGATATGGTGCAATCTATGATGTCTCTTACCGATTTACCAGTATCGTTTTGGGGTTATGCATTAGATACAGCTGCATTCACGTTAAAAAGGGCACCATCTAAATCCGTTGAGACGACACCGTATGAACTATGGTTTCGCAAGAAACCTAAGCTGTCGTTTCTTAAAGTTTGGGGTTGCGATGCTTATGTGAAAAAGTTTCATCCTGATAAGCTCAAACCCAAATCAGAGAAGTGCGTCTTCATAGGATACCCAAAAGTAACTATTGGGTACACCTTCTATCACCGATCCAAAGGCAAGATATTCGTTGCTAAGAATGGATCCTTTCAAGAGAAGGAGTTTCTCTCGAAAGAAGTGAGTGGGAGGACAGTAGAACTTGATAAGGTAATTGTACCTTCTCCCGAATTGGAAAGTAGTTCATCACAGAAATCAGTTCCAGTGATGCCTACAATGATTAGTGAGGAAGTTAATGATGATGATCATGAAACTTCAGATCAAGTCACTACCAAACCTCGTAGGTCAACCAGAGTATGGTCCTGTGACACCCCAAAATTTTTGGCCTTATTTTGTTTATCAAAATATTGCCAGGAAATAAAACTTTTCCAATCTGTCAAGTTTTACCTTTTGTGATTTTGGATTTTTGCCTCTAGTGGGAGAAACCTCCAAGGGTATTGTTGGACTTGATTTCTCTCCATAATAAAACCTTTATTTATCAGTGGATTCAAATGTTGCAAGATTTATTTATTCAAAAAGCTTTCTTTCTTTGAAATGATTCCTTTTGCATTTGGGGCCTATTTGCACTACAACCACTTGACAAATGCTTTTAAAAATTCCACCAAAATTTGGGGATGTCATGTGATGTTTCCACATCACTTTTATGCAAAGATACCTTCTGGCCATTGGAGACTTTGAGCTCTACACCAATTTTTCCAATCTGGTCCAGTAGGCACTTTTGCACTGCAACCCATTTAAATATTTCTTCAAAAATTCTTCCAAGTGTTTGGAGATGACAGTGGATGCATACAATTCATCTTCAAGCAAAAACCCAATGATGTTCTTTGGAAAATTTGAGTGGATCAACCTCTTTTGCTTTCTGGTCCAAATTGGTGATTTGTACTGCAACCATATTTTTCCTTGCTCTAGTGACCCTGAGCTTTTTCCTACTTTTAGCCCTCCCTACCAAACTCTTAAGTCCAGGAGATTGGGCTCATTGGAGGTTTTGAAGTGCATGTTCTAAACCCCTTTTCTTTCTGCCCAAAACTGGAGTTTTGCAAAACTTGCACTATCAACTTTCTGTTTTTGCCAAACTAATCTCACCACCATCTTCTGTGTCTAAAGAGACACTGATCTGGAGACTTTGGCCACTCCAAGAGTTACCTAAGTGCACTTGACATTCTGTCGAACACCTGGGGTGCACAGTCAGTTTTGGCAAGCTCTCTGGTTTGCATTGTGGACTTGAACCCCTGGCCTATCAACCTTGTCCACTGAGCTCCTAGCCACCCCTACCCTCGATCTGTGCTTTGCCAGCTCCACACTCGCGCTCTAGACCATGCTGGCATTCCGTCGAGCACCTGCTGTGCGTGCTCTGGGCGCGCCCAGAGCGCACGTTTTGCACGCGCGCGCACTACGCCGACACGCCGCACTGCCGCGCTCGACGTGACCCGACCCTGGTCCCTTCTGCACTGTTGAGCCACGCACTAGTCGCCCCCTGCTCCACGATGGCTCTGGCACCCTGCTGCGCCGCTGGCCGCGCCCTTGGCGGCACGCCGGCGTCGGCAGTGGCCTCTGCCATGTTCGTCATCGCCCAAACCACGCCAGCGCGCCAGCTGCCCCGGAGCACAGGTCGTGCTTATCCTCCCGCTCGTCGGCACGCTTTCGTCGCCGCTGCGATGCCCTGCAACTACAGCAACGGCTGTCGCCGACGAGCTTATCTTCTGCCGCCACGGTCCAGCCTCGTCACGCCATATAAAGGAACCCCGAGCCCCTCCGAACGTTCAGGCGACATCAGACTTTCCCCGTAGAGCTCCCCGCGCAGTAGATCGACCGGAGAGGACCGTTTCCCCCAACTCCGGCCAGCTCGGCCGCCGCTAAGCCCCAGCGCGATTCGTCGCCGCCGGCCACCCTTTTGCCAATCCAGCGCCACCAGAAACTTCCCCGAAGTCTTGCGGAGCTGCCCAGCTACCCAACTGCGGTCGGAGACCACCGGAGCACCTAAGTCACTTCACCACCGTAGCCTCCCTCCGCCGCGAAGCTCGCCGCCGGCGATTCCTGCCACCTCCTCCGACCCAGCAACCACCCCGAGGACCGCCTCGGTCTAGCCATTCCATTCCCGCCCGCAGATGCCCTCGAGGAGCCGCCGTCCGTCGCCGGCGATCGCCGGAGCCCCGCTCCCGTCGGGCAGAAGAGAAGAGAAGGAGGGAAGGAACGGTCAAACCTGACTAGTGGGCCCTCTGGACCCACTGTCAGTGACCCGCGCGGCGCCCTCTCTCTGTTTAAGTGGAGGCGCAAAACCCCGAGTGCGTTTTCCCTGCTGCGTAAGCGTATTACTGCTGAAGCGTTTTCCTTTTTTCTGGTTTTATTTAAAAACAGATTTGACCAAACTTTGACTGGCTATAACTTTTAAAATAAAACTCCAAATGAGTTGATTCTTTTTCCTACCTCTCTAAAATTTCATCTAGTTTATTTTAAGATTTATTTCAAAAATATTTGAGACAGGTTTTGGTACTGTGTTTGAAATATTTGTATTTGTGTATTTTGCAAAATAGGATTTTTGGAGGAAAAGGAAAGCTTCCAATAAGTGCATCCTTTGCATACTCTTGAAGGCAAGCATTTCTGAACTCTGGCATAGTATTTTGTTGTGGTGTTTTGATGCGATCACAGCACCTTTTGACTTGGAGTATTGTGACAGTTTATGTATCGATGTAGTCTCATGCATGAGTGCACTTTGGAGTTGTTTGTGGCCAGCAATGGATACCCTAAGGATTTGGATCGCCCTCGTGAGCTTCTCTTGCACACCGGTAGGAAGCGGGAAAGTCGTGGTCTTGGGTAGACACGAGCTTGTCCCTAATCCCTCGTTGTGACGAGTATGCCCGGCATAGCATGGTGAGGCTCGAGGAGTGGTGATTTATTTCACTAGTGGTAATATTGTTGGTGGATACTTGGATCACCTGAGTCGGTTGTAGACCGAGTCTTGTTCAGTAGCTTCCTTTTGTCGGTACCACCACTTGTCCCTGCAGGGGACAGGGTATGGTTCAGTAGGTTGTCAACCCCTTTCCAAAGCACACACCGTACAGAGAGGCCGTGATGAAGGTCCCGTGGCCACGGATTAAAGCCTGTCATTCGGTCCGGGGGCATGGGTGTTTTCGGTTGTAGCCGAAGGGGATAGCTTCCCCAGTTTGCGCGCGGTATAAATTTTGTGATCCCATGCTACGTCGAGGTTGTAGCCTCCCCACTTAGAGTTTTGCTTGGCAGGTGTCGTGGGTGATTCTAGGCACTGGTGAGTTAAGCTGGTGTGTGCAGGTCAGGCGTGTTTTCAATCAAAAGACCGTAGACGGAATTAGTCCCGAGGGACTGAGTAATCCCGTTACTCGTGGAAAATGGTACTCCCTCTGCAGAGGATACATCCTGTTGGATAGTCATGTTCTTGAGTATAGGACCACAGTCTGGGTTAAATCTTGATAACGGTATTCGGATGGAGAACGATTTAACTAGAACTCTTTATCGGTTTTCGGATGGAGGAACGACTGTACTTTAATTTTATTTATGAATGTGGCTCGTATTGGATTATGATCTTTATTATTATGGACTAACCATTTATTTTATGTATATTATTGAGTATCCCTGGGACGGTTCTACCTCCTGGATATTCACTGTGATTATTCTCTTATAAGCCCTTTAGGTGGTGTCGCCCCGACGCCCGACTGCCGCATTATTATTTCTGCATTTTCCGCTCGAGGAGTCATTCAGACACTCGTTTGGCACCAGTATTATTATTTCTGCATTTTCCGCTCGAGGAGTCATTCAGACACTCGTTTACTATTCTGCATTTTCCGCTCGAGGAGTCATTCAGACACTCGTTTGGCACCAGCATTACTATTCTGCATTTTTCGCTCGAGGAGTCATTCAGACACTCGTTTGGCACCCAGTATTTTATTTTGGTATATCTTTATCCATATGTGTGCATCATGGTTTCTCGTATATTTTCGTGACGGATGTATGATCGTCTATTAAATCTGGTGTATGTTGGATATATTATACCCGTGTTCTTAATGTTTGCGAGTACATTCAAACATACTCACTGGCTTGTCCCTGGCTATTGTCTTGGCCAGATTGCCTTGCGTGGAGGTATGCATCGCGGTGACACCCTCAGAACCTACGTGTTGACATTTGCAGCCTCGCAAAGATAGGAGTTATCCTGGTCAGCTGTTCTTGTGGGAAATGGAGTCCCATAGACGCAGATGTTTCCAACCGCTTCCGCCCTCAACCATTAGAAACCAAGTGTTGTACTCCCAGGCCTAAATGGTCTTGTACTACATATTTTTGTTCCTTGCTTGGAATTCTTGTATCAAGTTGGTACCTCATCAGCTAACAGTAATCCTGGGGCTGGTGAGCACACAGGCCGTTTTTCTGGGAATTTATATCCCAAAAATCCGGTCGTGACAGACTTGGTATCAGAGCCAGGCTGACCATTGGCTAACCCTATCCTAGCCAGGTCAATAAACCCAGGTTATCCCAAACCATCAGACCTTAGCCTGACCCCGGTCAAGCTTCCCGCGTAAGGTAGCTCCACAGTGACCCGACGCCTTTTCGGCGGACGGTGCCCAACCTATCAGCCTAGCCCGTCGATCACGCGCCAGTGACCGACACCCAACCCGTCTCTATCGCAAGCGTACGGAGGAAGACTCCGTCCCCTTTTCCTATAAAAAGGGCACGCTAGCCACAGCACAGCACAGCCTCTTTCCCCCAAACCCAGCCACGATGCCTGGCCCCATTGTTCACAATGAGACCACAGCGACCAACCTTGGAGGTTTTGTGACCGTGCTCGCAAACCTCACCCGCCGTGCCCACGCGTTAGAAGAACCTCCTGAGTATGTTGTGTACCAAGGACCCATGTACGGTGAAAGCCGTCAGTACTGGGCCACTGTGCACATCTACGGTAGGGGTCTGTCGCCAGAACGCCCCTACAGGTTCACTGGAAGGACAACTTCCTTTGAGCCACAAGCCATCCAACTGGCAGCCCGAGAAGCTATAGTTCAACTCCGGCACTTGTCGCCCAGAGTTAACTGTCGCTCGTTTCACTACTACCCCAGTCGTGACGGGTATGGTAGGCCGCCCCAAGTTGGCAACGGAGACCACGAGACGGATCCTGCGCTGTTGCATCTGGTGCGCTATGTAAGTGCACTAGAGCAACTGTTCGACCAGGTCACTCTAGATCTGATCGCAGCTCGTGGAGAGCTGGTTCGCCGAGCCCCGGCGAGGAGAGAAGCGGAGCCCGACACCGACAACCCAGTCGTGCTGTTCGGACACCCGATCGATCCCTTGAGGTCTGCGCCAGCCATCAACCAGAGCACTTTGGTGACCCAGAAGCGCTTCGTCGCCTTTTGGAAACTCATTCCAACGGGATTTGGGCCAACAACCCCCGGGATGGTCATCACCATCTCCCCGACCCTGCAGCACCTCAGCCTCAACCAGCAAATCCTGACGGTGAGAACCTTGGAGAAGCATCGGCGTCCGCAAGGCCAGCCCACTTGGACATTAACGAAGTAGACTAAGTCGCTCAAAGTTATATCGAGCCTTAGTTTCCCTACGCTTTGTAAGGTGTGGCCTTGTATCGCTTTTGTTGCATGTTGTCTGTTTGAGCGCTCTTATTTTTAGTAGTAGCTATGCATGTGTACGTTGGCGTACAATTGCATTTTTTTTATTTTCTCGGGCGCAGCCACCTAGACCAACCCCGTCAACGCCCACAGTAATGCGTCACCTTTATGTGATATGTATATCTGTGGCTTTGACCCGAGTACAGGATCGTCAGCCAGTCGCCTTTTACCCTGGTAGATATCCCAGCCCCGGTGCTATATAAAGGCCACTCCGTGACCTTGCCGAGCACCCCCTCACCTTTGTGCGCAGCACTCACAGCCTTTCCCTGCCATGTCGACCCCCAGCTTTTATCTGAGAACCCCAGACGCAACCCCGGGCAGCTTTGTCAAATTACTGTGGGACTTTACCTGCAGTACTATGAGCGCCACCCGTCCACCCCAGTACGAGTTGCTCAAATCGAGGATCACTCCATCCACCTCGAAATATTGGGCAGTGGTGCACATCCCTCCCGCCTACCCAAACCAAGATCCCACGGAAGTCTCCTTCGTGGGGAAATCCATGCCGACTCCGCAGATGGCCATAGAAGCTGCTGCGTACGAGGCGCTCACCCGCCTTCGATTCGCGGTACCCTACGCCAGTGAGCGAGGGTACTATTATTTTCCGAGCCGTGCAGCACCAGGAGAAGTTGCATCTTTCCCCGGTGGGCGCTTTGAGAGAGATCCAGTACTGGCCAACCTTGCCCAGTACGTCATCGCTCAAGAGCGTTTAACTCAGCGGGTAATGGGTTATCTCCAGAGCCTCGCTGATTTAAATCCTCGGATCGCTATTGGCAGGCCCCTAAGGCCTGACCAAGAAGGGCGCATTCATCGTCTGGTCAACCCGCTTCCCCCGATAGAAGAGGAGTGTGCCCCGGTGCCAGAAGCGTTTTCTCAGGACCCTGTCGCTTTACCCTTTTCTTTGTAAACGCCTCCGATGTATTTATTATTCCAGTACTTGTATTTATGTGATGCAGCATGTCCGTAAAATCTTTGTGCAACGGATCCGATTTTTCTTTAGTTCCTGTTTTGTGAGCAGTGTTACTGCTGTTAGCTCTGTTTTAATTGCTTTTTCTCTCGCAACATATTTTTCAAGGATATTTCTTTTCCCCGAGTTATTGCTGCGTATATATGCATTTTCCCGGCATAGACCTTTTATTCACGCATCATCGTTACAGCTTTTAACAAATCTCGAGGACGAGATTTTTTTCTTAAGGGGGGTAGTGTTGTGACACCCCAAAATTTTTGGCCTTATTTTGTTTATCAAAATATTGCCAGGAAATAAAACTTTTCCAATCTGTCAAGTTTTACCTTTTGTGATTTTGGATTTTTGCCTCTAGTGGGAGAAACCTTCAAGGGTATTGTTGGACTTGATTTCTCTCCATAATAAAACCTTTATTTATCAGTGGATTCAAATGTTGCAAGATTTATTTATTCAAAAAGCTTTCTTTCTTTGAAATGATTCCTTTTGCATTTGGGGCCTATTTGCACTACAACCACTTGACAAATGCTTTTAAAAATTCCACCAAAATTTGGGGATGTCATGTGATGTTTCCACATCACTTTTATGCAAAGATACCTTCTGGCCATTGGAGACTTTGAGCTCTACACCAATTTTTCCAATCTGGTCCAGTAGGCACTTTTGCACTGCAACCCATTTAAATATTTCTTCAAAAATTCTTCCAAGTGTTTGGAGATGACAGTGGATGCATACAATTCATCTTCAAGCAAAAACCCAATGATGTTCTTTGGAAAATTTGAGTGGATCAACCTCTTTTGCTTTCTGGTCCAAATTGGTGATTTGTACTGCAACCATATTTTTCCTTGCTCTAGTGACCCTGAGCTTTTTCCTACTTTTAGCCCTCCCTACCAAACTCTTAAGTCCAGGAGATTGGGCTCATTGGAGGTTTTGAAGTGCATGTTCTAAACCCCTTTTCTTTCTGCCCAAAACTGGAGTTTTGCAAAACTTGCACTATCAACTTTCTGTTTTTGCCAAACTAATCTCACCACCATCTTCTGTGTCTAAAGAGACACTGATCTGGAGACTTTGGCCACTCCAAGAGTTACCTAAGTGCACTTGACATTCTGTCGAACACCTGGGGTGCACAGTCAGTTTTGGCAAGCTCTCTGGTTTGCATTGTGGACTTGAACCCCTGGCCTATCAACCTTGTCCACTGAGCTCCTAGCCACCCCTACCCTCGATCTGTGCTTTGCCAGCTCCACACTCGCGCTCTAGACCATGCTGGCATTCCGTCGAGCACCTGCTGTGCGTGCTCTGGGCGCGCCCAGAGCGCACGTTTTGCACGCGCGCGCACTACGCCGACACGCCGCACTGCCGCGCTCGACGTGACCCGACCCTGGTCCCTTCTGCACTGTTGAGCCACGCACTAGTCGCCCCCTGCTCCACGATGGCTCTGGCACCCTGCTGCGCCGCTAGCCGCGCCCTTGGCGGCACGCCGGCGTCGGCAGTGGCCTCTGCCATGTTCGTCATCGCCCAAACCACGCCAGCGCGCCAGCTGCCCCGGAGCACAGGTCGTGCTTATCCTCCCGCTCGTCGGCACGCTTTCGTCGCCGCTGCGATGCCCTGCAACTACAGCAACGGCTGTCGCCGACGAGCTTATCTTCTGCCGCCACGGTCCAGCCTCGTCACGCCATATAAAGGAACCCCGAGCCCCTCCGAACGTTCAGGCGACATCAGACTTTCCCCGTAGAGCTCCCCGCGCAGTAGATCGACCGGAGAGGACCGTTTCCCCCAACTCCGGCCAGCTCGGCCGCCGCTAAGCCCCAGCGCGATTCGTCGCCGCCGGCCACCCTTTTGCCAATCCAGCGCCACCAGAAACTTCCCCGAAGTCTTGCGGAGCTGCCCAGCTACCCAACTGCTGTCGGAGACCACCGGAGCACCTAAGTCACTTCACCACCGTAGCCTCCCTCCGCCGCGAAGCTCGCCGCCGGCGATTCCTGCCACCTCCTCCGACCCAGCAACCACCCCGAGGACCGCCTCGGTCTAGCCATTCCATTCCCGCCCGCAGATGCCCTCGAGGAGCCGCCGTCCGTCGCCGGCGATCGCCGGAGCCCCGCTCCCGTCGGGCAGAAGAGAAGAGAAGGAGGGAAGGAACAGTCAAACCTGACTAGTGGGCCCTCTGGACCCACTGTCAGTGACCCGCGCGGCGCCCTCTCTCTGTTTAAGTGGAGGCGCAAAACCCCGAGTGCGTTTTCCCTGCTGCGTAAGCGTATTACTGCTGAAGCGTTTTCCTTTTTTCTGGTTTTATTTAAAAACAGATTTGACCAAACTTTGACTGGCTATAACTTTTAAAATAAAACTCCAAATGAGTTGATTCTTTTTCCTACCTCTCTCAAATTTCATCTAGTTTATTTTAAGATTTATTTCAAAAATATTTGAGACAGGTTTTGGTACTGTGTTTGAAATATTTGTATTTGTGTATTTTGCAAAATAGGATTTTTGGAGGAAAAGGAAAGCTTCCAATAAGTGCATCCTTTGCATACTCTTGAAGGCAAGCATTTCTGAACTCTGGCATAGTATTTTGTTGTGGTGTTTTGATGCGATCACAGCACCTTTTGACTTGGAGTATTGTGACAGTTTATGTATCGATGTAGTCTCATGCATGAGTGCACTTTGGAGTTGTTTGTGGCCAGCAATGGATACCCTAAGGATTTGGATCGCCCTCGTGAGCTTCTCTTGCACACCGGTAGGAAGCGGGAAAGTCGTGGTCTTGGGTAGACACGAGCTTGTCCCTAATCCCTCGTTGTGACGAGTATGCCCGGCATAGCATGGTGAGGCTCGAGGAGTGGTGATTTATTTCACTAGTGGTAATATTGTTGGTGGATACTTGGATCACCTGAGTCGGTTGTAGACCGAGTCTTGTTCAGTAGCTTCCTTTTGTCGGTACCACCACTTGTCCCTGCAGGGGACAGGGTATGGTTCAGTAGGTTGTCAACCCCTTTCCAAAGCACACACCGTACAGAGAGGCCGTGATGAAGGTCCCGTGGCCACGGATTAAAGCCTGTCATTCGGTCCGGGGGCATGGGTGTTTTCGGTTGTAGCCGAAGGGGATAGCTTCCCCAGTTTGCGCGCGGTATAAATTTTGTGATCCCATGCTACGTCGAGGTTGTAGCCTCCCCACTTAGAGTTTTGCTTGGCAGGTGTCGTGGGTGATTCCAGGCACTGGTGAGTTAAGCTGGTGTGTGCAGGTCAGGCGTGTTTTCAATCAAAAGACCGTAGACGGAATTAGTCCCGAGGGACTGAGTAATCCCGTTACTCGTGGAAAATGGTACTCCCTCTGCAGAGGATACATCCTGTTGGATAGTCATGTTCTTGAGTATAGGACTACAGTCTGGGTTAAATCTTGATAACGGTATTCGGATGGAGAACGATTTAACTAGAACTCTTTATCGGTTTTCGGATGGAGGAACGACTGTACTTTAATTTTATTTATGAATGTGGCTCGTATTGGATTATGATCTTTATTATTATGGACTAACCATTTATTTTATGTATATTATTGAGTATCCCTGGGACGGTTCTACCTCCTGGATATTCACTGTGATTATTCTCTTATAAGCCCTTTAGGTGGTGTCGCCCCGACGCCCGACTGCCGCATTATTATTTCTGCATTTTCCGCTCGAGGAGTCATTCAGACACTCGTTTGGCACCAGTATTATTATTTCTGCATTTTCCGCTCGAGGAGTCATTCAGACACTCATTTACTATTCTGCATTTTCCGCTCGAGGAGTCATTCAGACACTCGTTTGGCACCAGCATTACTATTCTGCATTTTTCGCTCGAGGAGTCATTCAGACACTCGTTTGGCACCCAGTATTTTATTTTGGTATATCTTTATCCATATGTGTGCATCATGGTTTCTCGTATATTTTCGTGACGGATGTATGATCGTCTATTAAATCTGGTGTATGTTGGATATATTATACCCGTGTTCTTAATGTTTGCGAGTACATTCAAACATACTCACTGGCTTGTCCCTGGCTATTGTCTTGGCCAGATTGCCTTGCGTGGAGGTATGCATCGCGGTGACACCCTCAGAACCTACGTGTTGACATTTGCAGCCTCGCAAAGATAGGAGTTATCCTGGTCAGCTGTTCTTGTGGGAAATGGAGTCCCATAGACGCAGATGTTTCCAACCGCTTCCGCCCTCAACCATTAAAAACCAAGTGTTGTACTCCCAGGCCTAAATGGTCTTGTACTACATATTTTTGTTCCTTGCTTGGAATTCTTGTATCAAGTTGGTACCTCATCAGCTAACAGTAATCCTGGGGCTGGTGAGCACACAGGCCGTTTTTCTGGGAATTTATATCCCAAAAATCCGGTCGTGACAGGTCCGCACCAGAGTGGTACGGGAATCCTTTCTGGAAGTCATGTTACTAGACCATGATGAACCTACGAACCATGAGGAAGCGATGATGAGCCCAGATTCCGCGAAATGGCTTGAGGCCATGAAATCTGAGATGGGATTCATGTATGAGAACAAAGTATGGACTTTGATTGACTTGCCCGATGATCGGCGAGCCATTGAGAATAAATGGATCTTCAAGAGGAAGACGGACGCTGATAGTAGTGTTACTATCTACAAAGCTCGAATTGTCGCAAAAAGTTTTCGACAAGTTCAATGTGTTGACTACGGTGAGATTTTCTCACTCGTAGCGATGCTTAAGTCTGTCCGAATCATGTTAGCAATTGCCGCATTTTTATGAAATCTGGCAAATGGATGTCAAAATTGCATTCCTTAATGGATTCTTTAAAGAAGAGTTGTATATGATGCAACCAAGAGGTTTTGTCAATCCTAAAGGTGCTAACAAAGTGTGCAAGCTTCAGCGATCCATCTATGGACTGCTGCAAGCATCTCGGAGTTGGAATATATGCTTTGATAAGTTGACCAAAGCATATAGTTTTACACAGACTTGCGGTGAAGCCTGTATTTACAAGAAAGTGAGTGGGAGCGCTACAACATTTCTGATAAGTATATGTGTATGACATATTGTTGATCAGAAATGATGTAGAATTTTTCTGGAAAGCATAATGTAATGTTTGAAAGGAGTTTTTCAAAGAAAGACCTCGGTGAAGCTGCTTACATATTGAGCACCAAGTTTTATAGAGATAGATCAAGACGCTTGATAAGTTTTTTCAATGAGTACATACCTTGACAAGTTTTTGAAGTAGTTCAAAATGGAACAGTCAAAGAAGGAGTTCTTGCCTGTGTTGCAAGGTGTGAAATTGAGTAAGACTCAAACCCCGACCACGGTAGAAAATAGAAAGAGAATGAAAGTCATTCCCTATGCCTCGGTCATAGGTTCTATAAAGTATGCTATGCTGTGTACCAGACCTATTGTGTACCTCGCCGTGAGTTTGGCAAGAGGGTACAATAGTGATCCAGGAGTGGATCATTGGACAGCGATCAAAATTATCCTTAGTGGAATAAGGAAATATTTCTCGGATATGGAGGTGATAAAGAGTTCGTCGTAAAGAGTTACGTCGATGCAAGCTTTTACACCGATCCGGATGACTCTAAGTCTCAATCTGGATACATATTGAAACTGGGAGCAATTAGCTAGAGTAGCTCCATGCAGATCATTGTAGACATAAAATATTTGCAAAATACATACGGCTCTAATTGTGACAGAACCGTCGACTAAACTTCTCTCACGAGCAAAACATGATCACACCTTAGTACTCTTTGGGTGTTAATCACATAACGATGTGAACTAGATTATTGACTCTAGTAAACCCTTTGAGTTTTGGTCACATGGCGATGTGAACTATGGGTGTTAATCGCATGGTGATGTGAACTATTGGTGTTAAATCACATGGCGATGTGAACTAGATTATTGACTCTAGTGTAGGTGGGAGACTGAAGGAAACATGCCCTAGATGCAATAATAAAGTTATTATT
Organism: Aegilops tauschii subsp. strangulata; assembly: GCF_002575655.3. Lineage (NCBI taxonomy): Eukaryota > Viridiplantae > Streptophyta > Magnoliopsida > Poales > Poaceae > Aegilops > Aegilops tauschii. The sequence goes on from NC_053041.3 coordinate 487,130,556, forward strand.
TTATTTCCTTATATCATGATAAATGTTTATTATTCATGCTAGAATTGTATTGACCGAAAACTTGATACATGTGTGAATACATAGACAAAACAAAGTGTCCCTAGTATGCCTCTACTAGACTAGTTCGTTAATCAAAGATGGTTAACTTTCCTGACCATAGACATGTGTTGTCATTTGATGAACGGGGTCACGTCATTAGGAGAATGATGTGATGGACAAGACCCATCTGTTAGCTTAGCATAAATGATCATTTAGTTTTATTGCTATTAGTTTCTTCATGACTTATACATGTTCCTCTGACTATGAGATTATGCAACTGCCTAATACTGGAGGAACACCTTGTGTGCTATCAAACGTCACAATGTAACTGGGTGATTATAAAGATGCTCTACAGGTGTCTCCGAACGTGTTTGTTGGGTTGGCATAGATCAAGATTAGGATTTGTCACTCCGTGTATCGGAGAGGTATCTTTGGGCCCTCTCGGTAATGCACATCACTATAAGCCTTGCAAGCAATGTGACTAATGAGTTAGTTACAGGATATGCACTACAGAACGAGTAAAGAGACTTGCCAGTAACAAGATTGAACTAGGTATGATACCGACGATCAAATCTCGGGCAAGTAACATACCGATGACAAAGGGAACAACGTATGTTGTTATGTGGTTTGACTGATAAAGATCTTCGTAGAATATGTACGAGCCAATATGAGCATCCAGGTTCCGCTATTGGTTATTGACCGGAGATGTGTCTCGGTCATGTCTACATAGTTCTCAAACCCGTTGGGTCCGCATGCTTAATGTTCGATAATGATTTGTATTATGAGTTATGTGATTTGATGTACCGAAGGTTGTTCGGAGTCCGGGACGAGATCACGCACATGACGAGGAGTCTCGAAATGGTCGAGACATGAAGATCGATATATTGGAAGGCTATATTCGGACATCGAAAAGGTTCTGAGTGATTCGGGTATTTTTTGGAGTACCGGAGAGTCACGGGAATTCGCCGGGGGAAGTAGTGGGCCTTAATTGGCCTTACGGGGAAGGAGAGAAGGGCCTCAAGGGGTGGTCGCACGCCCCCCCATGGGCTGGTCCGAATTGGACTAGGAGGGGGCGGCGCCCCCCTCCTTCCCTCTCCCCTCTTCCTCCTTCCCTTCCTCCTCCTAGTTAGACCAGGAAAGGGGGAAACCTAGTCCTATTAGGAGTAGGAATCCCCCCTTGGGCGCGCCACTTGTGGCCGGTGTTGGGGAACGCAGTAATTTCAAAAAAAATCCTATGATCATGCAAGATCTATCTAGGAGATGCATAGCAACGAGACGGGAGAGTGTGTCTACGTACCATCGTAGACCAAAAGCGGAAGTGTTTATCAACGTGGTTGATGTAGTCGTACACCTTCACGATCCGTCCTGATCAAGTACCGAACGTACGGCACCTCGGCGCTCAAGACACGTTCACCTCGATGACGTCCTCGCCTTCTTGATCCAGCAAGAGGGACGAAGTTGTAGATGAGTTCTGGCAGCTCGACGGCATGGTGACGGTGTTGGTGAAGAACAATCTCCGCAGGGCTTCGCCTAAGCACTACGAAAACTATGACGGAGGATAAACTAGAGGGGACGGGGTTGCCGGCACACGGTTTGGTGTTTCTTGATGTGTCTTTGGTGCTAGCCTTGCCCCTTTATTTTTATGTTGAGCCCTGGGGTCGAAACTTGGAGTAAAAACCTCCTCAAAGGCAGTTTTGCCCGAAAGGCTAGAGTCCTACACGGACTCCAAGGCTAGACGCCAGGGTTCCCGGTGTCTACCCCCTAGACGCCAGGGTTCGTGGCGTCTAGCCTCTGGTCTCCGCAAAACTTCCTTTTGCACTTTCCAAAAGCCTTGTGGGCTTTCCGCTTTGGCCCAAATAAAGTGTTCTCATACCCAAACATTTTGGGAAACATCCGGAACCCCTTCCGGTGAATTCTGGAACCCTTCCAAAGACCAAACAGTATTATCCCATATATCAATCTTTACCTCCGGACAATTCCGGAGCTCCTCGTCATGTCCGTGATCACATTCGGGACTCCGAACAACATTGGTCACCAACATACATAACTCATATAATAATATATAGTCAGCGAATGTTTAAGCGTGTGGACCCTACGGGTTCAAGAACTATGTAGACATGACCGAGAAACCTCTCTAGTCAATAACCTATATTCTACGAAGATCTTTATCGGTCAAACCGCATAACAATATACGTTCTTCCCTTTGTCATCGGTATGTTACTTGCTCGAGATTCGGTCATCGGTATCACTATACCTAGTTCAATCTCATTACCGAAAGTCTCTTTACTCTTTCCGTAATGCATCATCCCGTAACTAACTCATTAGTTACATTGCTTGCAAGGCTTATAGTGATGTGCATTACCGAGAGGGCCCAGAGATACCTCTCCAACAATCGGAGTGACAAATCCTAATCTCGATCTATGCCAACTCAACAAACACCATCGGAGACACCTCTAGAGCATCTTTATAATCACCCAGTTACGTTGTGATGTTTGATAGCACACAAAGTGTTCCTCCGGTATTCGGGAGTTGCATAATCTCAGTCATAGGAACATGTATAAGTCATGAAGAAAGCAATAGCAATATACTAAACGATCAAGTGCTAAGTTAACGGAATGGGTCAAGTCAATCACATCATTCTCTAATGATGTGATCCCGTTAATCAAATGACAACCCATGTCTATGGCTAGGAAACTTAACCATCTTTGATTCAATGAGCTAGTCAAGTAGAGGCATACTAGTGACACTCTGTTTTTCTATGTATTCACACATGTACTAAGTTTCCGGTTAATACAATTCTAGCATGAATAATAAACATTTATCATGATATAGGAAATATAAATAACAACTTTATTATTGCCTCTAGGGCAAATTTCCTTCAGTCTCCCACTTGCACTAAAGTCAATAATCTAGATTACACAGTAACGATTCTAACACCCATGGAGTTTTGGTGCTGATCATGTTTTGCTTGTGAGAGAGGCTTAGTCAACGGGTCTGCAACATTCAGATGCGTATGTATCTTGCAAATCTCTATGTCTCCTCCTTGACTTGATCGCGGATGGAATTGAAGGTCTCTTGATGTGCTAGGTTCTCTTGTGAAATCTGGATTCCTTTGCCAAGGCAATTGCACCAGTATTATCACAAAAGATTTTCATTGGACCCGATGCACTAGGTATGACACCTAGATCGGATATGAACTCCTTCATCCAGACTCCTTCATTTGCTGCTTCCGAAGCAGCTATGTATTCCGCTTCACACGTAGATCCCGCCACGACGCTTTGCTTAGAACTGCACCAACTGACAGCTCCACCGTTCAATATAAATTTGTATCCGGTTTGTGACTTAGAGTCATCTGGATCAGTGTCAAAGCTTGCATCAACGTAACCATTTACGATGAGCTCTTTGTCACCTCCATAAACGAGAAACATATCCTTGGTCCTTTTCAGGTATTTCAGGATGTTCTTGACCGCTGTCCAGTGATCCACTCCTGGATTACTTTGGTACCTCCCTGCTAAACTAATAGCAAGGCACACATCAGGTCTGGTACACAACATTGCATACATGATAGAACCTATGGCTGAAGCATAGGGAATGACCTTCATTTTCTCTCTATCTTCTGCAGTGGTCGGGCATTGAGTCTGACTCAACTTCACACCTTGTAACACAGCCAAGAACCCTTTCTTTGCTTGATCCATTTTGAACTTCTTCAAAACTTTATCAAGGTATGTGCTTTGTGAAAGTCCAATTAAGCGTATTGATCTATCTCTATAGATCTTGATGCCCAATATATAAGTAGCTTCACCGAGGTATTTCATTGAAAAACTCTTGTTCAAGTATCCTTTTATGCTATCCAGAAATTCTATATCATTTCCAATCAACAATATGTCATCCACATATAATATTATAAATGCTACAGAGCTCCCACTCACTTTCTTGTAAATACAGCCTTCTCCAAAAGTCTATACAAAACCATATGCTTTGATCACACTATCAAAATGTTTATTCCAACTCCGAGATGCTTGCACCAGTCCATAAATGGATCGCTGGAGCTTGTACACTTTGTTAGCATCCTTTGGATTGATAAAACCTTCGGGTTGCATCATATACAACTCTTCTTCCAGAAATCCATTCAGGAATGCAGTCTTTACATCCATGTTCCAAATTTCATAGTCATAAAATGCAGCAATTGCTAACATGATTTGGACAGACTTAAGCTTCGCTACGGGTGAGAATGTCTCATCATAGTCAACTCCTTGAACTTGTCGAAAACCTTTCGCAACAAGTCGAGCTTTGTAGACAATAACATTACCGTCAGCGTCAGTCTTCTTCTTGAAGATTCATTTATTCTCGATGGCTTGCCGATCATCGGGCAAGTCAACCAAAGTCCACACTTTGTTCTCATACATGGATCCAATCTCAAATTTCATGGCCTCAAGCCTTTTCGCGGAATCTGGGCACATCATCGCTTCCTCATAGTTCGTAGGTTCATCATGGTCAAGTAACATGACCTCCAGAACAGGATTACCGTACCACTCTAGTGCAGATCTTACTCTGGTTGACCTACGAGGTTCGGTAGTAACTTGATCTGAAGTTACATGATCATCATCATTAGCTTCCTCACTAATTGGTGTAGGAGTCACAGGAACAGATTTCTGTGATGAACTACTTTCCAATAAGGGAGCAGGTACAGTTACCTCATCAAGTTCTAATTTCCTCCCACTCACTTCTTTCGAGAGAAACTCCTTCTCTAGAAAAGATCAATTCTTAGCAACGAATGTCTTGGCTTCAGATCTGTGATAGAAGGTGTACCCAACAGTCAACTTTGGGTATACTATGAAGACACATTTTTCCGATTTGGGTTCGAGCTTATCAGGTTGAAGCTTTTTCACATAAGCATCGCAGCCCCAAACTTTAAGAAACGACAACTTGGGTTTCTTGCCAAACCACAGTTCATAAGGTGTCGTCTCAACGGATTTAGATGGTGCCTATTTAACGTGAATGCAGCCGTCTCTAAAGCATAACCCCAAAACGATAGCGGTAAATCAGTAAGAGACATCATAGATCGCACCATATCTAATAAAGTGCGGTTATGACACTTGGACACACCATTACGCTGTGGTGTTCCGGGTGGCGTGAGTTGCAAAACTATTCCGCATTGTTTCATATGAAGACCAAACTCGTAACTCAAATATTCTCCTCCACGATCAGATCGTAGAAACTTTATTTTTCTTGTTATGATGATTTTCCACTTCACTCTGAAATTCTTAGAACTTTACAAATGTTTCAGACTTATGCTTCATCAAGTAGATATACCCATATCTGCTCAAATCATCTGTGAAGGTGAGAAAATAACGATACCCATCGCGAGCCTCAACATTCATCGGACCACATACATCAGTATGTATGATTTCTAACAAATCTGTTGCTCGCTCCATTGTTCCGGAGAACGGAGTTTTAGTCATCTTTCCCATGAGGCATGGTTCGCAAGTACCAAGTGATTCATAATCAAATGATTCCAAAAGTCCATCAGAATGGAGTTTCTTCATGCACTTTACACCAATATGACCCAAACGGCAGTGCCACAAATAAGTTGCACTATCATTATCAACTCTGCATCTTTTGGCTTCAATATTATGAATATGTGTGTCACTACTATTGAGATTCAACAAAAATAGACCACTCTTCAAGGGTGCAAGACCATAAAAGATATTACTCATATAAATAGAACAACCATTATTCACAGATTTAAATGAATAACCGTCTCGCATCAACAAGATCCAGATATAATGTTCATGCTCAACGCTGGCACAAAATAACAATTATTCAGGTCTAAAGCTAATCCCGAAGGTGGATGTAGAGGTAGCGTGCCGACGGCGATCACATCGACTTTGGAACCATTTCCCACGCGCATCGTCACCTCGTCCTTAGCCAATCTTCGCTTAATCCATAGTTCCTGTTTCGAGTTGCAAATATTATCAATAGAACCAGTATCAAATACCCAGGCACTAATACGAGCATTAGTAAGGTACACATCAATAACATGTATATCACATATACCTTTGTTCACCTTGCCATCCTTCTTATCCGCCAAATACTTGGGGCAGTTCCGCTTCCAGTGACATGTCCCTTTGCAGTAGAAGCACTCAGTCTCAGGCTTAGGTCCAGACTTGGGCTTCTTCACTTGAGCAGCAACTTGCTTGCCGTTTTTCTTCAAGTTCCCCTTCTTCCCTTTACCCTTTTTCTTGAAACTGGTGGTCTTGTTGACCATCAACACTTGATGCTCTTTCTTGATTTCTACCTCCGCAGCCTTTAGCATTGCGAAGAGCTCGGGAATTGTCTTATCCATCCCTTGCATATTATAGTTCATCACGAAGCTCTTGTAGCTTGGTGGCAGTGATTGAAGAATTCTTTCAAGGACACTATCATCAGGAAGATTAACTCCCAGTTGAATCAAGTGATTGTTATACCCAGACATTTTGAGTATATGTTCACTGACAGAACTATTCTCCTCCATTTTGCAGTTGTAGAACTTATTGGAGACTTCATATCTCTCAATCTGGGCATTTGCTTGAAATATTAACTTCAGCTCCTGGAACATCTCATATGCTCCATGACGTTCAAAACGTCGTTGAATTCACGGTTCTAAGCCGTAAAGCATGGCACACTGAACTATCGAGTAGTCTTCAGCTTTGCTCTGCCAGACGTTCATAACATCTAGCGTTGCTCCTGCAGCGGGTTTGGCACCTAGCGGTGCTTCCAGGGCGTAATTCTTCTGTGCAGCAATGAGGATAATCCTCAAGTTACAGACCCAGTCCGTGTAGTTGCTACCATCATCTTTCAACTTAGCTTTCTCTAGGAACGCATTAAAATTCAACGGAACAACAGCACGGGCCATCTATCTACAACAACATAGACATGCAAAATACTATCAGGTACTAAGTTCATGATAAATTAAAGTTCAATTAATCATATTACTTAAGAACTCCCACTTAGATAGACATCCCTCTAATCATCTACGTGATCACGTGATCCATATCAACTAAACCATGTCCGATCATCACGTGAGATGGAGTAGTTTTCAATGGTGAACATCACTATGTTGATCATATCTACTATATGATTCACGCTCGACCTTTCGGTCTCAGTGTTCCGAGGCCATATCTGCATATGCTAGGCTTGTCAAGTTTAACCCGAGTATTCTGCGTGTGCAAAACTGGCTTGCACCCGTTGTATGTGAACATAGAGCTTATCACACCCGATCATCACGTGGTGTCTCGGCACGATGAACTTTCGCAACGGTGCATACTCAGGGAGAACACCTGTACCTTGAAATTAGTGAGAGATCATCTTATAATGCTACCGCCGAACTAAGCAAAATAAGATGCATAAAGGATAAACATCACATGCAATCAATATAAGTGATATGATATGGCCATCATCATCTTGTGCCTTTGATCTCCATCTCCAAAGCACTGTCATGATCACCATCGTCACCGGCTTGACACCTTGATCTCCATCGAAGCATCGTTGTCGTCTCGCCAACTATTGCTTCTACGACTATCGCTACCGCTTAGTGATAAAGTAAAGCAATTACATGGCGATTGCATTTCATACAATAAAGCGACAACCATATGGCTCCTGCCAGTTGCCGATAACTGTGTTACAAAACATGATCATCTCATACAACAATTTATATAATCACGTCTTGACCATATCACATCACAACATACCCTGCAAAAACAAGTTAGACGTCCTCTTCTTTGTTGTTGCAAGTTTTACGTGGCTGCTACGGGCTGAGCAAGAACCGTTCTTACCTATGCATCAAAACCACAACAATTTTTCGTCAAGTGTGTTGTTTTAACCTTCAACAAGGACCGGGCGTAGCCACACTCGATTCAACTAAAGTTGGAGAAACTGACACCCGCCAGCCACCTGTGTGCGAAGCACGTCGGTAGAACCAGTCTCGCGTAAGCGTACGCGTAATGTCGGTCCGGGCCGCTTCATCCAACAATACCGCCGAATCAAAGTATGACATGCTGGTAAGCAGTATGACTATTATTGCCCACAACTCATTTCTATTCTCCTCATGCATATAACATCTACGCATAGACCTGGCTCGGATGCCACTGTTGGGGAACGCAGTAATTCCAAAAAATCCTACGATCACGCAAGATCTATCTAGGAGATGCATAGCAACAAGAGGGGAGAGTGTGTCTACGTACCCTCGTAGACCGAAAGCGTAAGCGTTTATCAACGCGATAGATGTAGTCGTACACCTTCACGATCCTTCCCGGTCAAGTACCAAACGTACGGCACCTCCGCGTTCAGCACACGTTCAGCTCGATAACGTCCTCGCCATCTTGATCCAGCAAGAGGGGCGAAGTGCTAGATGAGTTCCGGCAACACGACGGCATGGTGACGATGTTGGTGAAGAACAATCTCCGCAGGGCTTCGCCTAAGCACTACGAAAACTATGACGGAGGATAAACTAGAGGGGATGAAAGTGCATTATATCGACTAGAGGGGGTGAATAGGCGATTTTTATGAATTCTTCACTGAGGAATTTGTGGGTGAGGAAATTCCTTAGCGAAGAACTACTTGCAGCGGAATAAGTACTCAAAAGTATGCATAGCAGAACACAAGCATAGTCATCATGATGAAATGAAAACAAGCACAGAGTACAGAAAGCGTAAACACAGGATAACACAGGATGAAGACAAACAGACTGAGGAAATTGAGAAAGTCTTCAGTCAGAGACTTCAAACACAGATATGAACAAGTGCACAACACAGTAATGAGGAAATGAAAGAGTTGAGGAAATAGAACCAGTTGGCTTGGTGAAGACAATGATTTGGTAGACCAGTTCCAACTGCTGTCTCAGTTGTACATCTGGTTGGAGCGGCTAGGTATTTAAACCTGAGGACACCCAGTCCTGGACACACAGTCCTCACTGTATTCTCCCTGAACTAAGGTCACACAGACCTTGTCCAATCACTCGTGGTAAGTCTTCAGGTGACTTCCAAACCTTCACAAACTCGGTCACTCGGCGATCCACAATTTCCTCTTGGATGCTCTAGACCATGACGCCTAACCGTTTGGAAGAAGCACAGTCTTCAAAGGTAACAAGCGTCGGATCCACGCAGGATCAATCTCTTCAGTGATGCTCAATCACTTTGGGTTTGTAGGTGTTTGGGTTTGGGGTTTTTCCTCACATGATGATTTTCGCTCAAGGTCCTTGGAGGATGGGATGCTCTCAATTGACAAGTGTCAGTTTCTCTCGGAGCAGCCAACCAGCTAGTGGTTGTAGGGGGTGGCTATTTATAGCCTAGGGAGCAGCCCAACATGATAAGACATAAGTGCCCTTCAATGATATGACCGTTGGGTAGATATTTTGGGACAGCTGGTGCATAGCACAGCAACGGTCGGAAATTTGAGGTTCAAATTCCTCAGGGCTATCATGTTCCTCACTGTGTAGGCAATCCGCACTGGCGAATTCCTAACTCCTCAGTCAGAACAAATTCCTCAGAGACCAGAAGAACTTCGTCTCTGTCACTGAAGAATATGACTGAACTGTATGAGATTTCCAATGGCTTCACTCGAAGGGATTGGTAGGTGTAGGATTTTGAGTTGAGCATCACATGGAAATTTTTCCTTAGTATTTCCTCGACCCCCTTTAACAGTACGGTGTTTCCTATGACTCAAGAAAGAGAAAATGAAACTACGAAAACAAAAGTCTTCACGCTTCATGTTCCTCAAATGAATACCAAGTCTTCAAGGTCACACCAATTTCTTCACTTTCAAAGTCTTCAGAAAGTCTTCAGAAATCCAAAGTCTTTAGTCGAAGAACATCATTTTTAGGGGTCGACTTTCTCTGTAAATATCAAACTCCTCATAGACTTATAGATCTGTGTACACTCGCAAACGCATTAGTTCCTTAACCTATAAGTCTTCAATACACCAAAATCACTAAGGGGCACTAGATGCACTTACAATCTCCTCCTTTTTGGTGATTGATGACAATATAGGTTAAGTTTTCAACGGGGATAAACATAAGAAGTGTAAATACTGATATTGAGGAATTTGATTGCAAGATATAGAAGAACTCCCCCTGAAGATGTGCATAGTGAGGAATTTGCTTTTGAAGCAATGCACACTTGAAGAATTGAATCATGGAGATCTCCCCCTATATCTTGTAATTCATACACGCATTTGACATAATATATGAAGAATTTGAAATGCATGATGAAATATGGTGGCTGATGTAATTCAGCATGCGTGCAATAACATTAACGAGGAATAAGCATGCAGAAGAAACAGCAAAAGTATCAGGCCACCATAGAGTTTAAGTTTACAACTCGATCCAGCAAAGTCTTCAAAAGAACGAGAGTTGCAACTTTAGAGAGAAAAAATGCCCATATAAGATAGACCCGCTTGAAGACTAACTCAAATTTCTCCCCCTTTGTCATCAAATGACCAAAAGGGTCGAAAATGAGGACTAACGCCCCTGAAGAATATCAAGGTGATGAAGGAGCGTCAGTGTTGTTGGGGTCGTTTGTTGGAGTAGGTCCTGCCGCAGTGTCGTCCAAATCTTCATGTTCATCAGTGTCACGTGATGAAGAATAGGAGCTGGCCACCAAGGAAGGAACCTTGACCTTCTTGTACTTCTTCGGAGGAGGTGCAGCCCAGTCAAGATCGTCCTTGAGACCCATTTTCTTCAGATCTTCTTCACTATAGACTTGAGACAGAACAGCCCAGGTGCGGTTGAGGGTTTCATGAAGGTAGTAGTGGTTTTTCTTCACTGCATTATGGGTAGCAGTCATGTTGTGAAGAATTGAACCAAACTGACACTTGACCCATTTATGATTGCGATCAACCTTCTGGTGAAGACTGAGGAGAAGTTCACGGTCAATCATCACCCTGGATGCTGTGCCTTGAGGATTTTGCTTGGGTGCGTTGGCGGCAGAGTCATGGGTGGCAGAGTCATCATTGGTGGAGTAAGATGCAGCCTTGCGAAATTGTCCATCCAATGGACGATTGCCTTCATCAATTACAACAGTAGCCTTACCCTTTTCATCAGCTGAGGAAAATGTTCGTTTGAGGACTTCAATTGGGGGCAAGTAGCTGCAATGGTTCAGTGTATCAGCTTTATAGTTGAGTGAAGACCTTGTCCTGATGAATCTCATAATCCAAGGTGCATAAGGCTTCAACTCAAATGGTGACATGGCGACATTGGCCAGAGTCATCATGAAGAAATCATGGAAGTTGATGGGAATGCCATGAATGATATTGAAAAGCAGATTCTTCATGATGCCAACGACTTCTTCATTTGAGTCGTCGCCCTTGATTGGACTCAATGTCTTCGTCAGAATGCGATAGACAGTCCGAGGCACATACAGCAATTCCTTCACAAGGAATTTTGTTCTTGGGGTCTGACCTAGCTTCAAAGGCTTCATCAGCACTTGCATGTAGTGATCGGTTAGCTCAGGTTCCTTGTAGACGCAACAAGCACCTTCAAGGGGCGGACTGAGAGGTAAGACACGAAGCAATTCAGTAGCTGGTGCCTTGTAGTGAGTGTTTTCAGACATCCAGTCCAGCACCCATTAATTCACATCTTCAGAGTTTCCGGTGATGTGCAGCGTTGCATAGAATTGAAGAATAATTTCTTCATTCCAATCACAGATGTCAGTGCAGAAATTTAACAGTCCAGCGTCATGAAGAACACTGAGGACTGGCTCGAAGCACGGCAGAGATTCCATGTCCACGTGAGGAATGTGCTCATGATCGAAGACTTTGTCTTTGTTGAACAGCACTGAGGAATAGAAATTTGCCTGGCTGGCAGTCCAGAAACGCCTCTTCCTTATGCGAGCAGAGTCATAAGGGTTGTAACCAGTGAAGAATACATGCTCGCCAAAGAAGGCATCAGTCTTGAATTGCTACTTCCTGGAGAATGGATCCTTTGGCTTGGGCAGAGGAGTGTCAGTGAGTTGCATCACAACCTCAGGAATCGCAATCTCAGGTTCTTCAAGCTGAGGAATTTCTGGTTCCTCTTCAGTGGCAGCCTGGTTCTTGAATTCTTCGTATTCAGTTTCTTCAGCACTAGCGGCTAGAATGTCTTCATGAGCTTCATCAGATCCCATTTGAACTGTAGTGACTGGGGACTGAGGAATTTGCTGCAGTGGAGTGAAGAGTGGAGAATTGGGATGCTGACTTTACCAAAAGTCGTCATTCATCACAGGTGTGGTACAGCCAATGTCCACATCTTCATCTTCAATTTCTTCAACGCCGGCCTCTTCAGCAGTAAACTGAGGCATAGGCGATGAAACAACTGGGGTTGAAGGGATTTCATCCACTTCAATTTCTTCATCCATCTGCTCTGACGTAGCAGCAAAAGGAGTTTCTTCATCAGATCCGCTAGGGATCACATATTCTTCATCAAAAGGATCAAGGTCCTTTGATGGCATGGTTGAGACTGGAACAGCATCAATCGGGTTTGCAAAAGAGCTGGTCATAGGCTTCATTTTCTTCGGAGCAGAAGAATCCGAAGAAGCTGATGCTTTCCTTTTCTTCACAGCTGCACGCCCTGCAGCCTTGGTCTTCTTCACATCTGATGCAGATGGAAGGATTGGAGTTGGAGTAGGCGCAGGAGAAGAGGAGGAATTTGGTTCAGTTTCTTCAGGCACAACTGATGCAGTTGCCCTAACCTCTTCATTTTCTTCAGGCGCACCACTAGTGGGTGCCCTGGCAATTTCTGCAGCGGCTGGAATGCAGTCATCAGCCCTGGAACTCACATTATCTTCAGCAGCCTGATTGTCATCAGCGGTGCTGGCATGTTCTTCAGTTGGCTGAGCAGATGCTTCAGCCGGAGTGACTTCAATATGCACAGGGGCAGCGGCACTTGAAGTGAGTGTCTTCGTCAGATTGACGAACCTGACCTTGGCTCCTTTCCAATCAGCATAGTAAGTGTTGAAATCATCGCTGAGGACTTTGATTTCAGACTGGAGCTTTACAAGTTCATCGGTTGTCATAGAGACAACGTTGTTCTTCAGGAACTTCTCCTTCATGTACTGTGCTTTCTTGAGTTGCCTGGCCTTCTCATATTTCCATTTTTCTTCACTGATGAAATGGGTCAGCACGTGACTTCGGCCAGGTGTCAACTTGAAATCAGGCATAGGAGTGTTTGGGTCCTTGTGCCAGAGATCAATATAGTCGAGGATCAACTTTGGATCCAAAAGCAGTGGCACTTCTGTGCCCTTGGCTCTAGTGGCCCTGACTTGCCTGTCTCTGATGATCTCAGCAAGTTCTTCATCATCAGCTTCGTCTTCTTCAGACGGTACTTGGAAGGTGACCTGCTTCTTCTGAGGACTTGGGCGAGAGCCTCGTCCAGCAGTGGTCTTAGTCTTCAGCACAGAGGGTCCTGTTGAAGAATTTGGTGCAGCTAAGGAACTAGCTGAAGCTCCTGAGGCAATGGAGATGCCTGTAGTCCTTTGGCATGTGGCAAGATGCACAGGTGCTGAGGATTTTGTCGGAGCAGCTGAGGACTTTGAAGGAGCAGGAGCGGCTTGAGGAATTGGCCGTGAGGGCTTAGCTGAGGAAATTGGTCGTGAGGGCATTGAAGACGAGGCACTTGGCTTGTGCGCAGGCTTCTTTGCCATGGATTTCTTCGGCCTTACAGAGGCCTCAGCAGCAGCAGCTGTGGAATCTTCGTTGAATTTCCTCACTCCATCTTTTGCATGTTTGGCCAACTTGGCCTGGCGCTTGGCCCATTCTTCAGCTGACAAGGACACAGTGAAGATTTTGAACGAGTTTTAAATAGAACGCACATGAAGAATTTGTGAATAGATTGGGTTGAGTATAGCATAGAGGGGGAAGGGTCCGATCACATTCACTTAGCAGAAAAACCAACTTGAAGAATTAGCCATAAGTGAATGTTGTAGAGGACATAAACTCATATATATATAGCCAATGATGAAAAACGACGGAAACAGTGAAGATTTTGCAAAGTTGAAGAATATGAACAACTGAAGAATTTCAACTGAGGAAAAACTCAAATTGAAGATTTTCAACTTTTGTGGTGGCGTGACCCACCGTATAAGAATGATGATTTCAGACACCGCGTATAATTATCGTAGGGTTTTGAGAATCAAATTCTTCATTAATTTCTTCACACTTAGAGTGTTATTCTTCATTGATTGAAGAAAAACGTTTCTTCATGTGTTGCACATCTAAGTCATCAATTTTGCATAAGTGTTAGGATGAGTGTCCTTTTCAAAGAACATTAGAAGATTCTAAGATATTTAGCTCACACCGCAACTTGCTAAATCTCTTCTCATCCAAGGGCTTTGTGAAGATATCGGCTAGCTGTTCTTCAGTCTTCACATGCTCAATAGAAATGTCGCCCTTCAACACATGATCGCGAAGAAAATGATGACGAATCTGAATGTGCTTTGTCTTCGAGTGCCGAACTGGGTTGTGGGCAATCTTGATGGCACTCTCATTGTCACAGAAGAGAGGAACATTCTTCACATTGACGCCGTAGTCCTTGAGAGTTTGCTTCATCCACAGCAATTGAGCACAGCAAGAACCAGCAGCAATGTACTCCGCTTCAGCAGTAGACAGTGATATGCAGTTCTGTTTCTTCGAGGACCAACAGACCAAAGATCGTCCGAGGAAATGACATGTACCAGATGTTGACTTGCGATCCACACGATCACCAGCATAGTCAGAGTCAGAATATCCAACGAGATCAAAAGCCGAGCCCTTGGGGTACCATAATCCTAGTGTTGGTGTGTGAGCTAGATATTGAAGAATATGCTTCACAGCCTTATGGTGTGATTCCTTCGGTGTAGCTTGAAATCGGGCACACATGCAAACACTAAGCATAATATCTGGCCTAGATACACATAAGTACAATAAAGAACCAATCATGGAGCGGTATACCTTTTGATCGAAGTCAATACCATTTTCATCAGTGCACAAATGGCCATTTGTGGGCATAGGAATTTTGACGCCTTTGCAATCTTGCATGCCGAATTTCCTCAGTACATCCTTGAGGTATTTCTCCTGAGATATGAATATGCCATTGCGCTGTTGACGAATTTGAAGACCTAAGAAGAATTTCAACTCTCCCATCATAGACATTTGATAATTCTTCACTCATCATATAGGCAAATTCATCACTATAACGTTGGTCAGTACAGCCAAAGATGATATCATCAACATATATTTGGCATACAAACAATTCATCATCATATGATTTAGTGAAAAGAGTAGGGTCGAGTGAACCGGGTTTGAAGCCTTTCTTCATGAGGAATTCCTTCAAAGTATCATACCACGCCCGAGGGGCTTGCTTGAGGCCATAGAGGGCCTTATTTAGTCTGAAGACTTTGTCAGGATGCTTAGGATCTTCAAAACCTGGGGGTTGAGCAACATATACTTCTTCCTTAAGCTTACCATTGAGGAATGCACTTTTCACATCCATTTGATATAAAGTGATATCATGATGGTTAGCATAAGCAAATAATATGCAAATAGCTTCAAGTCTAGCAACAGGTGCAAAAGTTTCATCGAAATCAATTCCTTCAACCTGTGTGTAGCCTTGAGCTACTAGCTGTGCCTTATTCCACACCACAAGGCCATTTTCATCTTGCTTGTTGCGGTAGATCCACTTTGTGCCAATGATATTGTGTTTGTGACGATCTGGAAGATTGACCAGTTCCCAAACGTTGTTGAGCTCGAACTGATGTAATTCTTCTTGCATGGCCTGAATCCACTCAGACTCCAGAAATGCTTCATCTACCTTAGTGGGCTCTGAGATAGAGACAAAAGCATAGTGCCCACAAAAGTTAGATAAATGTGAAGCTTTTGAGCGTGTGAGAGGACCTGGTGCTTCAATGTCATCGATGATCTTCTCAACTTGCACTTCTTTTGCAACGCGAGGATGAGTAGGTTGTCGTCGAGGAATTTGATCAGCATTTTCTTCAGCACCATTTTCTTTAGCAATTTCTTTAGGTGCATTAGCTCGACGTTCTTCACATTCTGGAATGAATTCTTCAGCAGATTCTTCGGTAGGAATGACATCCTCAGTAGCCTTGAACTTGATAGTTTCCTCAGGTGTTGGTTCATCTATCACACAGGGTAGGTGCTCTCTTTGTGAGCCATTAGTTTCATCGAACCGCACATCTACAGTTTCAACAACCTTGTGAAGAACGGTGTTGAAGACTCTGTAGGTGTGCGAGTCCTTTCCGTAACCAAGCATAAAACCTTCATGTGCTTTCGGTGCAAATTTAGCATTGTGATGAGGATCTCTAATCCAACATTTAGCACCGAAGACTTTGAAATAACTCACATTGGGTTTCTTGTCAGTGAGGAGTTCATAGGCAGTCTTCTTGAAGAATTCGTGAAGATATACCCTGTTGATGATGTGGCACGTGGTATAAATTGCCTCAATCCAGAAGTGACGAGGCGTCTTGTACTCATCAAGCATTGTGCGAGCCATCTCAGCAAGAGTTCTGTTCTTGCGCTCCACAGCGCCATTTTGCTGAGGATTGTAAGGAGCAGATAACTCATGAGTAATACCAAGTTCATCAAGATAGTCATCAAGACCAGAATTCATGAACTCAGTTCCATTGTCACTTCTGATGTGTTTGATCTTCACACCAAAGTTGGTTGAAGCCCTCGAGGAAAATCGTTTGAAGACTTCCTGCACTTCATGTTTGTAAGTAACAATGTGTACCCATGTGTAACGAGAGTAATCATCAACAATAACAAGGCCATAGAGAGATGCGCCATTTGTGACAGCTGAGTAATGGTTAGGACCAAAGAGGTCCATGTGAAGCAATTCGAATGGTCGAGTAGTGGTCATGATAGCCTTCGCTGGATGCTTAGCCTTGGTCATCTTTCCAGCTTCACAAACTCCACACAAGTGATCCTTGAGGAATTTGACATTCTCAATGCCAATGATATGCTTCTTCTTCGCAAGCGTGTGCAAATTCCTCATGCCTGCATGACCAAGTAGTCGATGCCATAGCCAACCTTCTGAAGCTTTTGCAAGTAGGCACACGGCTGGTTGCGGTCCTGTAGAGAAATCAACAATATACAAGTCTCCTCTCCTAAAGCCTTCGAAGACTTTGGAATTGTCAGCTTCCATAACCACAACACAACGATACTTGCCAAAGACAACTACCATATCAAGATCACAAAGCATTGAGACAGACATGAGGTTGTATCCTAAGGACTCGACAAGCATGACTTTGTCCATGTGTCGATCCTTTGTGATCGCAACCTTACCTAGACCCAATTCCTGACTTTTGCCTTTGTCGGCGAAGATGATATGCTTCAGATGCGATGGTGATAAGGGAGCATCAATCAATAGATTCTTGTCACCAATCATGTGATTTGTACATCCACTATCGAGGACCCACTCAGTGGCTTTGGGTTGATCATCCTGCAGATGAATTAGTGCAGCTTACGAACTTCATATACTTCATCAGTGAAGAATATGACATCAATTCATCAGATCAATTTCATCAAGAAATAGAATAGATAAAGCAGTATGAGGACGTGAGAAATGAAAGTTCATTTCTTCATGATTAGCATGCGTCCTTTCAGGCACTCTTCAGGTCTCCAGCAAATTCTTCAGACGTTCAAGCACGTCTGGAGACCTGACCCTGCAGAAGATATTAGTTCTTTTTCTTCACCACCCACATCTGAAGGGGTGGCAAAGAGTTCATCAATCTGCAGCTCCATATGAGAAAGGTGGCATAGAAGCCAATCCGTTTTGTTTCACATAAGAGAAGTTAGGGTAAGCATATGAATAAGCAGAGAAATTCTTCGAGGACTTATGAACATAATGATTATAAGAATAATGCTCATATTCATAGCCCTTGGCTCTTCCCTGCGAAACAGAGTTGTTAGCACGATGATGTTCATATGAGGACTTTGATCCTTTTGAGGAATTTGATCCATGTGAGGAATTTGGTCCGTATGAGGACTTGGATCCATATGAAGAATTTGGTCCATATGAAGAATTTGATCTGGGGTTCCTATTCTTCACAGGTGGTGTCATGAGGACATTCACCTGAAGACTTTCAAGGCACCTTTTGGGAACCCAGATTTTCTTCATAGGGGAACCGTTCCTGCAGTTAGTGCCAACATATCTAGCAAATACTTCACCATTCTGATTTTTGAACAGTTTATAGTTGGAGTCAAATGGCTCATCAGAAAAATGAGGAGATTCACATGTAAAACCAGATAAATTAGATGGATCAACTGGAGGTCCCTTTGCAGCAACCCATGAGGTTTTGGGGAACTGCTCAGGCTTCCAATATGTACCATCAGCATTGAGTTTCCTCTCAAAGGCAATACCCTCTTTCCTAGGGTTCCTGTTGAGGATATGCTTTTTAAGCACATCACAAAGAGTCTGATGCCCTTTGAGGCTTTTGTACATGCCTGTCATGTACAATTCCTTCAGCCCTGCATTGTTAGTGATACTAGCAATGTCCTCAGATGAGGAATTAATGATAGCAGAGACAGTTGAGGAATTTGTAGCATTAGAAGCATTTGAACATTCAGGTGAAGAATTAGCAGATTCACGTTCAATGCATTTCAAACATGGAGGAACAAATTCTTCCTGAGCAGCGCTGATTTGTTGAGCAAGTAATGAATCGCGCTCCTTCTGAAGATCTTCATAACTCACTTTTAGCTTCTCTAGATCTTGCTTTCTTTGAAGAAATTCATAAGAAAGCTTCTCATGATCAGACAAAAGAGTGTTATGATGACCTTGAAGGTTGTCATACCTAGTCTGAAGTCTCTGAAGATTTTCAGTCAAGGTTTTAGTGCGATCCATTTCTTCACCCAACATATCATCACTTTTGTCTAGCATGTTTTGAACCTTTTCAAGGGCCCTTTGTTGTTTCACAGCAATCTTAGCAAGTTTAGAATAGTTGGGCTTAAGGTTTTCATCAGATTCATTTTCACTTTATTCAGATGAGGCATATTTGAGTACCTTGGCACCATTTGCCATGAAGCAATAGGTGGGAGCGTAGTCATCATTGCCTTCATCAGCCTTGTTGGTGAGGTCATTTTCTTCAGTGTTGAAGATAGACTTGCTGACGAATGCAGTAGCGAGGGCTAGGCTCGCCACACCGGATTCGGAATCCTCAGATGCCTCCTCTTCCTCGTTTTCTTCAGATTCAGCCTCAGAGTCCATTTCCTTGCCAATGAATGCCCGAGCCTTCTTGGAGCTGCTCTTCTCTTGAGATGAAGACTTTGAGGATTTTGATGATGAAGATTTTGAGGATTTCTTCTTTTTCTTCGCATCATCAGAACTGTAATCCTTGTATTTCTTCTTCTTTGATTCCTTTTCCCACTGAGGACAATCTTGAATGTAGTGTCCTGGTTTCTTGCATTTGTGACAAAGCCTCTTCTTATAGTCACTGGATGAGGAATCATTGCTCCTTGAGGGTCTTCCAAAGCGACCACGTCTTGAGAGCTTCTGGAATTTCTTCACGAGCAGTGCAAGATCATGGCTCAGTTCTTCAGGATCACCAAGGCTGCTTTCAGAGTCTTCATCTTCGGACTCAGAAACTGCCTTGGCCTTCAGTGCACGTGATCTGCCATAGCTCGAAACATAGAGATCTCTCTTTTCAGCAAGCTGGAACTCATGAGTATTTAGCCTTTCGAGGATATCAGCGGGATCAAGTGACTTGTAATCAGCACGCTCTTGTATCATCAATGCCAGAGTATCAAATGAGGAGTCAAGCGATCTCAGCAGTTTCTTCACCACCTCGTGGTCGGTGATGTCAGTGGCACCAAGTGCTTGAAGCTCATTTGAGATGTCAGTGAGGCGATCGAAGGTTTGTTGAACATTTTCATTGTCAAGTCTATTGAAGCGGTTGAAGAGATTGCGAAGAACGTCAACTCAAGAGTCACGCTGTGTTGAGACTCCTTCATTTACTTTGGACAGCCTCTCCCAGACAAGCTTTGCAGTTTCCAAAGCCCTCACTCTTCCATACTGTCCTTTGCTCAGATGGCCACATATGATATTCTTCGCTTGGGAATCGAGTTGCTTGAATCTCTTCACATCGGAAGCGTTTATTGAGGGTGAGACAGAGGGAACACCCTTTTCCACAACATACCAGAGATCGTTATTAATTGCCTCAAGATGCATTCGCATCTTATTCTTCCAGTAGGGGTAGTCTGTCCCATCGAAGGTAGGACACCCAGCAGAGACCTTGATCATACCTGCGGTTGACATAACTAAAACTCCAGGCGGTTAAACCAAAATCACACAGAACAAGGGAGTACCTTGCTCTGATACCAATTGAAAGTGCGTTATATCGACTAGAGGGGGGTGAATAGGCGATTTTTATGAATTCTTCACTGAGGAATTTGTGGGTGAGGAAATTCCTTAGAGAAGAACTACTTGCAGCGGAATAAGTACTCAAAAGTATGCATAGCAGAACACAAGCATAGTCATCATGATGAAATGAAAACAAGCACCGAGTACAGAAAGCGTAAACACAGGATAACACAGGATGAAGACAAACAGACTGAGGAAATTGAGAAAGTCTTCGGTCAAAGTCTTCAAACACAGATATGAACAAGTGCACAACACAGTAATGAGGAAATGAAAGAGTTGAGGAAATAGAACCAGTTGGCTTGGTGAAGACAATGATTTGGTAGACCAGTTCCAACTGCTGTCTCAGTTGTACGTCTGGTTGGAGCGGCTAGATATTTAAACCTGAGGACACCCAGTCCCGGACACACAGTCCTCACCGTATTATCCTTGAACTAAGGTCACACAGATCTTGTCCTCGTGGTAAGTCTTCAGGTGACTTCCAAACCTTCACAAACTCGGTCACTCGGCGATCCACAATTTCCTCTTGGATGCTCTAGACCATGACGCCTAACCGTCTGGAAGAAGCACAGTCTTCAAAGGTAACAAGCATTGGATCCACGCAGGATCAATCTCTTCAGTGATGCTCAATCACTTTGGGTTTGTAGGTGTTTGGGTTTGGGGTTTTTCCTCACTTGATGATTTTCGCTCAAAGTCCTCGGAGGATGGGATGCTCTCAATTGACAAGTGTCAGTTTCTCTCGGAGTAGCCAACCAGCTAGTGGTTGTAGGGGGGCGGCTATTTATAGCCTAGGGAGCAGCCCGACATGATAAGACATAAGTGCCCTTCAATGATATGACCGTTAGGTGGGTAGATATTTTGGGACAGCTGGCGCATAGCACAGCAACGGTCGGAAATTTGAGGTTCAAATTCCTCAGGGCTATCATGTTCCTCACTGTGTTGGCAATCCGCACTGGCGAATTCCTAACTCCTCAGTCAGAACAAATTCCTCAGAGACCAGAAGAACTTTGTCTCTGTCACTGAAGAATATGACTGAACTGTATGAGATTTCCAATGGCTTCACTCGAAGGGATTGGTAGGTGTAGGATTTTGAGTTGAGCATCACATGGAAATTTTTCCTTAGTATTTCCTCGACCCCCTTTAACAGTACGGTGTTTCCTATGACTTAAGAAAGAGAAAATGAAACTACAAAAACAAAAGTCGTCACGCTTCATGTTCCTCAAATGAATACCAAGTCTTCAAGGTCACACCAATTTCTTCACTTTCAAAGTCTTCAGAAATCCAAAGTCTTCAGTCGAAGAACTTCATTTTTAGGGGTCCACTTTCTCTGTAAATATCAAACTCCTCATAGACTTACAGATCTGTGTACACTCGCAAACGCATTAGTTCCTTAACCTATAAGTCTTCAATGCACCAAAATCACTAAGGGGCACTAGATGCACTTACAGGGGACGTGGTTGCCGGCACACAGCTTGGTGTTTCTTGATGTGTCTTTGGTGCTAGCCCTGCCCCTCTATTTATATGTTGAGCCCTGGGGTCGAAACTTGGAGTGAAAACCTCCTCAAAGTCGGTTTTCCCCGAAAGGCAAGAGTCCTACATGGACTCCAGGGCTAGACGCCAGGGTTCCCGACGTCTACCCCCTAGACGCCAGGGTTCCTGGCGTCTAGCCTCTGGTCTTCGCAAAACTTCCTTTTGCACTTTCCAAAAGCCTTGTGGGCTTTCCCCTTTGGCCCAAATAAAGTGTTCTCGTACCCAAACATTTCGGGAAACATCCGGAACCCCTTCCGGTGAATTCCGGAACCCTTCGAGAGACCAAACACTATTATCCCATATATCAATCTTTACCTCCGGACCATTTCGGAGCTCCTCGTCATGTCCGTGATCACATCTGGGACTCCGAACAACATTCGGTCACCAACATACATAACTCATATAATACTATATAGTCAGCGAACGTTTAAGCGTGCGGACCCTACGGGTTCGAGAACTATGTAGACCTGACCGAGACACCTCTCTGGTCAATAACCAATAGCTGAACCTGGATGCCCATATTGGCTCCTACATATTCTACGAAGATCTTTATCGGTCGAACCGCATAACAATATATGTTGTTCCCTTTGTCATCGGTTTGTTACTTGCCCGAGATTCGATCGTCAGTATCACTATACCTAGTTCAATCTCGTTACCGGCAAGTCACTTTACTCGTTCCATAATGCATCATCCCGTAACTAACTCATTAGTTACATTGCTTGCAAGGCTTATAGTGATGTGCATTACCGAGAGGGCCCAGAGATACCTCTCCGACAATCGGAGTGACAAATCCTAATCTCGATCTATGCCAACTCAACAAACACCATCGGAGACACCTGTAGAGCATCTTTATAATCACCCAGTTACGTTGTGACGTTTGATAGCACACAAAGTGTTCCTCCATTATTCGGGAGTAGCATAATCTCATAGTCATAGGAACATGTATAAGTCATGAAGAAAGCAATAGCAATATACTAAACGATCAAGTGCTAAGTTAACGGAATGGGTCAAGTCAATCACATCATTCTCTAATGATGTGACCCCGTTAATCAAATGAAAACTCATGTCTATGGCTAGGAAACTTAACCATCTTTGATTCAACGAGCTAGTCAAGTAGAGGCATACTAGTGACACTCTGTTTGTCTATGTATTCACACATGTACTAAGTTTCTGGTTAATACAATTCTAGCATGAATAATAAAAAATTAGCATGATATAGGAAATATAAATAACAACTTTATTATTGCCTCTAGGGCATATTTCCTTCAGCCGGCCCTCCTCCTCCTCTGCTCCTTTATATACGGGGGAAGGGGGCACCCCACAGACACATAAGTTGATCTTTCAGCCGTGTGCGGTGCCCCCCTCCACAGCTTTACACCTCAGTCATATCGTCGTAGTGCTTAGGTGAAGCCCTGCGCCAGTAACTTCATCATCACCGTCACCACACCGTCGTGCCGATGAAACTCTCCCTCGGCCTCAACTGGATCAAAAGAGTTCGAGGGACGTCATCGAGCTGAACGTGTGCAGATCACGGAGGTGCCGTGCGTTCGGTACTGGGATCGGTTGGATCGCGAAGACGTTCGACTACATCAACCGCGTTACTAAACGCTTCCGCTTTCGGTCTATGAGGGTACGTGGACAACACTCTCCCCTCTTGTTGCTATGCATCACCTAGATAGATCTTGCGTGATTGTAGGAATTTTTTTGAAATTACTGCGTTCCCCAACATGGTCGTCTCGCCAACTATTGCTTCTACAACTATTGCTAACTCATAGCGATAAAGTAAAGCAATTACATGGCATATGCATTTCATACAATAAAGAGACAACCATACGGCTCCTGCCGGTTGCCAGATATCTTACAACACATGATCATCTCATACAATAATGTATATCTCATCATGTCTTGACCATATCACATCACAACATACCCTGCAAAAACAAGTTAGATGTCCTCTAATTTGTTGTTACAAGTTTTACGTGGTTGCTAGGGGATTCTAGCATGAACCGTTCTTACCTACGCATAAAACCACAACGGTGTTTCGTCAAGTTTGCTGTTTTAACCTTCTTCAAGGACCGGTCGTAGTCAAATTTGATTCAACTAAATTAGGAGAAACAGACACCCGCCAGCCACCTTTATGCAAAACTAGTTGCATGTCAGTCGGTGGAACCGGTCTCATGTGCGTGGACATGTAAGGTTGGTCCGAGCCACTTCATCCCTCAAGTTATCTAAGTTTTGGATAAGGATTTGATGGACTATGGAATAAGGAGTGGCAAGAGCCTAAGCTTGGGGATGCCCAAGGCACCCCAAGGTAATATTCAAGGATAACCAAGAGCCTAAGCTTGGGGATGCCCCGGAAGGCATCCCCTCTTTCATCTTCGTCTATCGGTAACTTTACTTGAGGCTATATTTTTATTCACCACATGATATGTGTTGCTTGGAGCGTCTTGTATGATTTGATTCTTTGCTTTTTAATTTGCCAGAATCATCCTTGCTATACACACCTTTTGATAGGGACACGCATGAATCATGATATATTAGAATACTCGATGTGCTTCACTTATATCTTTTGAGCTAGGCAATTTTGCTCTAGTGCTTCACTTATATCTTTTTAGAGCACGGTGGTGGTTTTATTTTATAGAAATTGATGAACTCTCATGCTTCACTTAGATTATTTTGAGAGTCTTTAAACAGCATGGTAATTTGCTTTGGTTATAAATTTAGTCCTAATATGATAGACATCCAAGGGGGTATAATAAAAACTTTCATATAAAGTGCATTGAATACTATGAGAAGTTTGATTCCTTATGATTGTTTTGAGATATAAAGATGGTGATATTAGAGTCATGCTAGTGAGTAATTGTGGATTGTAGAAATACTTGTGTTAAAGTTTGTGATTCCCGTAGCATGCACGTATGGTGAACCGTTATGTGATGAAGTCGGAGCATGATTTATTTATTGATTGTCTTCCTTATGAGTGGCGGTCGGGGATGAGCGATGGTCTTTTCCTACCAATCTGTCCCCCTAGGAGCATGCGTGTAGTACTTCATTTCGATAACTGATAGATTTTTGCAATAAGTATGTGAGTTCTTTATGACTAATGTTGAGTCCATGGATTATATGCACTCTCACCCTTCCACCATCGCTAGCCTCTCTAGTGTCGCGCAACTTTCGCCGGTACCATAAATCCACCATATACCTTCCTCAAAACAGCCACCGTACCTACCTATTATGGCATTTCCATAGCCATTCCGAGATATATTGCCATGCAACTTTCCACCGTTCCGTTTACTATGACATGCTTCATCATTGTCATATTGCTTTGCATGATCATGTCGTTGACATCGTATTTGTGGCAAAGCCACCATTCATAATTCTTTCATACATGTCACTCTTGATTCATTGCACATCCCAGTACACCGCCGGAGGCATTCATATAGAGTCATATTTTGTTCTAAGTATCAAGTTGTAATTCTTGAGTTGTAAGTAAATAAAAGTGTGATGATATTCATTATTAGAGCATTGTCCCATGTGAGGAAAGGATGATGGAGACTATGATTTCCCCACAAGTCGGGATGAGACTCCGGACGAAAAAAAGGCCAAAAAAATGAGAGAAGGCCCAAATAAAAAAATGAGAGAAAAGAGAGAAGGGGCAATGCTACTATCCTTTTACCACACTTGTGCTTCAAAGTAGCACCATGATCTTCATGATAGAGAGTCTCCTATGATTGTCACTTTCATATACTAGTGGGAATTTTTCATTATAGAACTTGGCTTGTATATTCCAATGATGAGCTTCCTCAAATTGCCATAGGTCCTCATGAGCAACCGAGTTGGATGCACACCCACTTAGTTTCTTTTTAAGCTTTCATAAACTTATAGCTCTAGTGCATCTATTGCATGGCAATCCCTACTCACCCACATTGATATCTATTGATGGGCATCTCCATAGCCCGTTGATACGCCTAGTTGATGTGAGACTATCTCCTTCTTTTTGTCTTCTCCACAACCACATTCTAGTCCACCTATAGTGCTATGTCCATGGCTCACGCTCATGTATTGCGTGAAAGTTGAAAAGGTTTGAGAACATCAAAAGTATGAAACAATTGCTTGGCTTGTCATCGGGGTTGTGCATGATTTGAATATTTTGTGTGATGAATATGGAGCAGAGCCAAACTATATGATTTTGTAGGGATAAGCTTTCTTTGGCCATGTTATTTTGAGAAGACATAATTGCCTTGTTAGTATGCTTGAAGTATTATTGTTTTTATGTCAATATTAAACTTTTGTTTTGAATCTTATGGATCTGAACATTCATGCCACAATAAATAAAATTGCACGAATAAATATGTTAGGTAGCATTCCACATCAAAAATTCTGTTTTTATCATTTACCTACTCGAGGACGAGCAGGAATTAAGCTTGGGGATGCTTGATGCGTCTCCAATGTATATATAATTTTTTATTGTTCCATGCTATTATATTATCTATTTTGGATGTTTTATATGCATTAATATGATATTTTATATTATTTTTGGGACTAACCTATTAACCTAGAGCCTAGTGTCAGTTCCTGTTTTTCCCCTGTTTTTGAGTTTCGCAGAAAAGGAATACCAAACGGAGTCCAAACGGAATAAAACCTTCGTGATGATTTTTCTTGGACCAGAAGACAACCAGGAGACTTGGAGATGAAGTCGGAGGAGCCACGAGGCGGCCACAAGGACGGAGGGCGCGCCCCACCATTGTGGGCCCCCCGTGAGCCTCTTGACCTAATTCTTTCTCCTATACATTCCCATATATCCCCAAACCACCAGAGGCATCCACAAAAACACTTATCCACCGCCGCAACCTTCTGTAACCGTGATATCCCATCTAGGGACCTTTTCTGGCACCCTGCCGGAGGGGATTCGATCACGGAGGGCTTCTACATCAACCCTATTGCCATTCCGATGAAGCGTGAGTAGTTTACCACAGACCTACAGGTCCATAGCTAGTAGCTAGATGGCTTCTTTTCTTTCTTTGATTCTCAATACCATGTTCTCCTCGATGTTCTTGGAGATCTATTCGATGTAATACCTTTTTGCGGTGTGTTTGCCGAGATCCGATGAATTGTGGATTTATGATCAGCTTATCTATGAATATTATTTGAATCTTCTCTGAATTCTTTTATGCATGATTTGGTATCTTTGTAATTCTCTTCGAACTATCGGTTTGGTTTGGCCAACTAGATTGGTTTTTCTTGCAATGGGAGAAGTGCTTAGCTTTGGGTTCAATCTTGCGGTGTCCTTTCCAAGTGACAGTAGGGGTAGCAAGGCACGTATTGTATTGTTGCCATCGAGGATAAAAAGATGGGGTTTTTTATCATATTTCTTGAGTTAATTCCTCTACATCATGTCATCTTGCTTAATGCGTTACTCCGTTCTTTATGAACTTAATACTCTAGATGCATGCTGGATAGCGGTCGATGTGTGGAGTAATAGAAGTAGATGTAGAATCATTTCGGTCTACTTGACACGGACGTGATGCCTATATTCATGATCATTGCCTTAGATATCGTCATAACTTTGCGCTTTTCTATCAATTGCTCGGCAGTAATTTGTTCACCCACCGTATTATTTGCTATCTTGAGAGAAGCCTCTAGTGAAACCTATGGCCCCCGGGTCTATTTTCCATCATATAAGTTTCCGATCTACAATATTAGTTTCCGATTTACTATTCTTGTAATAAAGCAAAAATACCAAAAATATTTACTTTATTGTTTATCTCTATCAGATCTCACTTTTGCAAGTAACCGTGAAGGGATTGACAACCCCTTTATCGCGTTGGGTGCAAGTTGTTTGATTGTTTGTGCAGGTATTCGGTGATTTGCGCGTTGTCTCCTCCTGGATTGATACCTTGGTTCTCAAACTGAGGGAAATACTTATCTCTACTTTGCTGAATCACCCTTTCCTCTTCAAGGGAAAAACCAACGCAAGCTCAAGAAGTAGCAGAGATGCATAGCAACGAGAGGGGAGAGTGTGTCTACGTACCCTCGTAGACCGTAAGCGGAAGCGTTTCACAACGCGATTGATGTATTCGAACTTTCTTCGCGCTCCAACCGATCTAGTACCGAACGCACGACACCTCCGCGTTCTGCACACGTTCAGCTTGGTGACGTCCTCCGCCTTCTTGATCCAGCAAGACGGCGAGGTAGTAGATGAGTTTTGTTGGCACGAAGGCATGGTGACGGCGATGGTGATGTGAACTCCACAGGGCTTCGCCTAAGCACTACAAAAATATGACCGAGGGAGTAAACGGTGGACGGGGGCGCCGCACATGGCTAAGACAATGGTGTGTGTCCTTGTGTGGCGCCCCCTCCCGACATATATATGGGTGGGAGGGGAGGGAGGCAGCCAGGCGCGCCCTAGGGCTGGCCGCCGGCCCCTAGGGCTCCTACCTTGCCCTGCGCCCCCCCCCCTTTCCTTGTATAAACATGGGGGAAGGAAAGAGGGGGGAGAGGGAAGGAAGGGGGAGTCCTACTCCACACTTTCCTTGCCCTCCCCTCTTTCCTTCTCCTCCTCATAGGGCTGGCCTATATAGGGGCGCACCAGCCCATTGTGGGTTGGTGTGTTCCCTCTCTTGGCCCATAAGGCCCATATCTTTGCCGGGGGTGCCCGAAATGTTGGGGAACGCAGTATTTCAAAAAAAATCCTACGATCACGCAAGATCTATGTAGGAGATGCATAGCAACGAGCGGGGACAGTGTGTCCACGTACCCTCGTAGACCGAAAGCGGAAGCGTTAAGTAACGCGGTTGATGTAGTCGAACGTCTTCGGGATCCAACCGATCAAGTACCGAACGCACAGCACCTCCGCGATCTGCACACGTTCAGCTCGGTGACGTCCCTCGTACTCTTGATCCAGTTGAGGCCGAGGGAGAGTTCCGTCAGCACGGCGGCATGGCGAAGGTAATGATGAAGTTACTGGCGCAGGGCTTCACCTAAGCACTACGACGATATGACCGAGGTGTGTAACTGTGGAGGGGGGCACCGCACACGGCTAAGACAAATCTTGAGTGCCTTTGGGGTGCCCCTGGCCACGTATATAAAGGAGGGGAGGGAAGGGGTGGCGGGCCCAAGGGGGCGCGCCAGGTGTGGGGAATCCTACTAGGACTCCCCAGTCCAAGTAGGATTCCCCTCCTCTTTCCTATTCGGAGTAGGAGAGAAGGAAAGAGAGGGAGAGGGAGAAGGAAAGGGGGGCCGCGCCCCCACCCCTTGTCCAATTCGGTTTGGGTAGGGGGGAGGCGCGCGCCACCTCTTGGCCCTTCTCCCCTCTCTCCACTAAAGCCCAATAAGGCCCATTACTTATCGGCAAATTCCTGTAACTCTCCGGTAGTCCGAAAAATACCCGAACCACTCGAAACCTTTCCGATGTCCGAATATAGCCTTCCAATATATCGATCTTTACGTCTCGACCATTTCGAGACTCGTCGTCATGTCCGTGATCTCATCCGGGACTCCGAACAACCTTCGGTACATCAAATCACATAACTCATAATACAAATCGTCATCGAAAGTTAAGCGTGCGCACCCTACTGGTTCGAGAACTATGTAGACATGACCGAGACACATCTCTGGTCAATAACCAATAGCGGAACCTGGATGCTCAGATTGTCTCCTACATATTCTACGAAGATCTTTATCGGTCAAACCGCATAACAACATACGTTGTTCCCTTTGTCATCGGTATGTTACTTGCCCGAGATTCGATCGTCGGTATCCTCATACCTAGTTCAATCTCGTTACCCGCAAGTCTCTTTACTCGTTCCATAAAGCATCATCTCGCAACTAACTCATGAGTCACAATGCTTGCAAGGCTTATAGTGATGTGCATTACCGAGAGGGCCCAGAGATACCTCTCTAATACACGGAGTGACAAATCCTAATCTCGATCTATGCCAACTCAACAAACACCTTCGGAGACACCTGTAGAGCATCTTTATAATCATCCAGTTACGTTGTGACGTTTGATAGCACACAAGGTGTTCCTCTGGTATTCGGGAGTTGCATAATCTCATAGTTAGAGGAACATGTATAAGTCATGAAGAAAGCAATAGCAATAAAACTAAACAATCATTATGCTAAGCTAACGGATGGGTCTTTTCCATCACATCATTCTCTAATGATGTGATCCCATTCATCAAATGACAACACATGTCTATGGCTAGGAAACTTAACCATCATTGATTAACAAGCTAGTCAAGTAGAGGCATACTAGGGACACTCTGTTTTGTCTATGTATTCACACATGTAACAAGTTTTCGGTTAATACAATTCTAGCATGAATAATAAACATTTATCATGAAATAAGGAAATAAATAATAACTTTATTATTGCCTCTAGGGCATATTTCCTTCACGAAACTCCTTTCGGGTGACGTACCCGGTACCCTCCGAAACACTTCCGGTATCCGAATACCATCGTCCTATATATCGATCTTTACCTCTCAACCATTTCGAGACTCCTCGTCATGTCCGTGATCTCATCTGGGACTCAGAACAACATTCGGTCACCAAATCACATAACTCATATAATATTATATCGTCAACGAACGTTAAGCGTGCGGGCCCTATGGGTTCGAGAACTATGTAGACATGACCAAGACACCTCTCCGGTTAACAACCAATAGCGAAACATGGATGCCCATATTGGCTCCTACATATTCTACGAAGATCTTTATCGGTCGAACACTTTTTTATATCAAAAAATAGAAACAGTTTACCTTTACCATACCTTCCAAGCAAGAGTGATTTATTGCAAGATTAAGTTATTACTGAACAAAGAGAAATTTTATGACAACATACGTAATTCCCTTTGTCTATCGATATGTTACTTGCCCGAGATTCAATCATCGGTATCTTCATACCTAGTTCAATCTCATAATCGGCAAGTCTCTTTACTCGTTCCGTAATACATCACCTCGCGACTAACTCCTTAGTCATATGCTTGCAAGCTTCTGATGTGTATTACCGAGAGGGCCCGGAGATACCTCTCCGATACTCGGAGTGATAAATCCTAATCTTGATATATGCCAACTCAACAAACACCTTTGGAGATACCTGTAGAGAATCTTTATGATCACCCAGTTATGTTGTGACGTTTGATAGCACACAAGGTATGCCTCCGGTATCCGGGAGTTTCCTAATCACATAGTCGAAGGAATAAGTATTTGACATGAAGAATGCAATAGCAATAAACTGAAAGATCATTATGCTAAGCTAACGGGTGGGTCTTGTCCATCACATCATTCTCCTAATGATGTGATCCCGTTATCAAATGACAACATATGTCCATGGTTAGGAAACCATAACCATCTTTGATCAACGAGCTAGTCTAGTAGAGGCTTACTAGGGACACGGTATTTGTTTATGTATTCACACATGTATTTAAGTTTCCGATCAATACAATTCTAGCATGAATAATAAACCTTTATCATGAATAAGGAAATATAAATAACAACTTTATTATTGCCTCTAGAGCATATTTCCTTCACTCTCCCACTTGCACTAGAGTCAATAATCTAGTTCACGCCGCCATGTGATTTAACACCAATAGTTCACATCGTCATGTTATTAACACCCATAGTTCCCATCGCCATGTGACCAACACCCAAAGGGTTTACTAGAGTGAATAATCTAGTTCACATCGCCATGTGATTAACACCCAAAGAGTATTAAGGTGTGATCATGTTTTGCTTGTGAGAGAAGTTTAGTCAACAGGTCTGTCACATTCAGATCTGTATATATTTTGCAAATTTCTATGTCTACAATGCTCTGCATGGAGCTACTCTAGCTAATTGCTCCCACTTTCAATACGTATCCAGATTGAGACTCAAAGTCATCTGGATTAGTGTAAAAGCTTGCATCAACGTAACTCTTTACAACGAACTCTTTATCACCTCCATAACCGAGAAATATTTCCTTAGTCCTCTAAGGATAATTTTGACCGCTGTCTGGTGATCTACTCCTGGACCACTATTGTACCCCCTTGCCAAACTCATGGCAAAGTACACAAACATGTTTGGCACACAGCATGGCATACTTTATAGAACCTATGGCTGAGGCATAGGGAATGACTTTCATTCTCTCTCTATCTTCTGCCGTGGTTGGGCTTTGAGTCTTACTCAACTGCACACCTTACAATACAGGCTAGCACTCCTTCTTGGACTGATCCATTTTGAACTCCTTCGAAATCTTGTCAAGGTATGTACTCATTGAAAATCTTATCAAGCGTCTTGATCTATCTCTATAGATCTTGATGCCCAATATGTAAGCAGCTTCACCGAGGTATTTCATTGAAAAATTCTTATTCAAGTATCCTTTTATGCTATCTAGAAATTCCATATCATTTCCAATCAGCAATATGTCATCCAAATATAATATCAGAAATGCTACAGAGCTCCCACTCACTTTCTTGTAAATATAGACTTCACCGTAAGTCTGTATAAAAATCATATGCTTTGATCATCTCATCAAAGCGTATATTCCAACTCCGAGATGCTTGCACCAGTCCATAGATGGATCGCTGGAGCTTGCACACTTTGTTAACATCTTTAGGATCGACAAAACCTTCTGGTTGCATCATATACAACTCTTCTTTAAGAAATCCATTGAGGAATGTAGTTTTGACGTCCATTTGCCAGATTTCATAATCATAAAATGCAGGCTAACATGATTCGGGCGGACTTAAGCATCGCTACGGCTGAGAAGGTCTCATCGTAGTCAACTGTAACACCCCGCATGTAACTTGCCATATTTGTAACTCCGACTCTTGCCATTTCCGGCTATGTGTTATGATTTTTCCTCCGTTGTCGGGTTTGTCTTTCGTTTTGTATTTTGTCATGTCATGCATTTTCATATCATGTCTTCATATGCATTGCATTCGCATACGTGTTCGTCTCATGCATCCGAGCATTTTCCCCGTTGTCCGTTTTCCAATCCGGCGCTCCTATTCCTCCGGTGCACCCCTCTAGTTTTCTTTCGTGTGCGTGTGTCAAACTTTCTCGGAATGGACCGAGGCTTGTCAAGTGGTCTTCTTATACCACCCGGAGACTACCGGTCAAGTTTCGTTCCATTCGGAGGTCGTTTGGTACTCCAACGGTTAACCGGGCATCCGCAAAGTCCATTTGAGTGTCCAGCAAAAAACCCCACTAAAACCAGCCCAAAACCCACCAAACTCTCTTCCATGCTCTAGGTCGTTCGATCATGATCGTGTGGGCGAAAACCGCATCTCATTTGGAGCCTCCTAGCTCCCTCTACCTATAAATAGGTGGGCATCCCGAAAAACGAAACTGCAGATGAAACCCTAGATTTTTCCCTCCGCGCCGCCGGACGTGTCCAGCCGCCGCCGGACAAGTCGCGCCGCCGCTCCCGGCCAGTGGCATCGCGCCACGTCGCCCCGCCGCCGTCTCCGCCGCGCCAGGCCCGCGGGGCCCATCTCCGCCGCCGCGCGCCCGCGAGCGCGCCCTCGCCTCCCGCCGCCCGTAGCTCGCCGTGGCTCGCCGCCGCCTGCCCTCGCCGGCACCGGCCGGTCCCGCCATCTCCGCCGCGCCGGGCGAGCTCTCCGGCCGCCGCCGGCCGTGCTGCTCCTCCGGCCTCCGCGGCCCCGCCGCCCATGCCCGCCGGCCGCCGGCATCCTCCTCCGGCCGCAACCCGGGGCTCCGCCGCCCCTCCTACTCCGGCCTCCCTCGCCGACGCGCCTTCCTCTCCTTCTTCTTCCCCGTCGCCAGCAAGCGCCGCCCAGCCTTTGTCCGATCGGATCTGGTTTAGCACTGTTCCCGTTGACTTCCCCCCGAGCCCCGTTTTTTCTTCCAAGTCCTCAACATTTCTTAGCATGTGCTCCTGTTTGAGATCCCGTAACATCTTGCATGTAGCTCCGATTAGCGCGTGTAATATGTCAAATTGTTCATCTCGTGATGCTCTTCATTTTGTTCAATCGCACCATGTTCATTAGAGGTCATATTGATGCCCAAATCTTCGTTGGAAGAGGGCTAGTTGCTGTTAATCTCTGGTTCTTATCAGAACTTGGAGATTTGTTATTTTTGTATCATTTATTCTGTGCATCTTTTGAGCATGAGCTCTACATATGTTTTGAAGTATGCCATGCCATCTTTCCATTGGTATAGTCCTTGTATTTTTCTGATCTTTTTGGTGACTAGCACAAGCATGCAAAGTAGGCCCCGTAATATTTCTGATTTCAGGGACTTAGTGATTTCTTCAAGTCTTGTCTGCTGTAATTTTGTTGCCATGTAAACTTGATGCTACAGAGAGATCCATGCATATTTTGAAGATGTTCAGTAAGGATATGTTGCAGCTATAGTTGTAATTGATCCATTCCTGCAATTGTTTGAAATTATGGAGTGCCATAGCATGACTCAATCTTGCTCTACTTTTGCTATAAAATATTTCTGGCAGATTCTTAACATGACATGCATTTTTGCCAAGCTTATTGTAGTTTATCCATACATGCTATGTAATTGTTCTTGCCATGGTTAGCTTCATAAACATTCCATCGTGCTTTAGGTATGCTTGGGTTGTCATTCGTTGCTCTGTAGTGAGTGCATAAAGCTCACAAAGAGGCCTACATATTATTATTTCTGCCATGCTCTGTTTTCTGCTAAGTCTGTAACCTGATAACGAAACTTACTATGTTTTCATGCTTGCCACCATATCTTCTGTTCCTTTTTGGCTTATGGTCATTAAGGTACTTTTGTCATGTGCATTTAGTAGAACAATAAAATGCTTTGTTTTGCTATGTTAAGTTTCTGTAGCATGTTGATTTCGTGCTCTGAACATTGCTACCTGATGCTGTTCACTGCCATGTCCAGTTTTTCACTAAGTCTGTGAACCTGTAATCTTTTGCACTTTTGCCATGCTTGTTTGAGCTTGATATGTTGTGAACTAGCCGTAGCTCAGTGTTCATCTTTTGTCAAGCATCTCCTGTAGATTACTTCCATGTCCTTTGTTGCTATGTTGGGGTGCTGTAGCATTGCTGTTTGTTGCATTTTAAGTGCTATCTTGCTGTTTATCGCAGATTAGTGTCATTCTTGTTTTGCTTGCCATTTGCAAACCGTGCATCCGATTCCGGTGATCTTTATATCGATTTCGACCGAAATCATCCCATCTTTCCAGTGGCATGCTTAGTTTGCCAAGTTACTGCCATGTTCATCATTTTCCTTCCGGAGCACGCATACGCATCGCATATCATATCTTGCATATCATACATGTTTTGCATCATATTGCTTGCGCATTTCTCGTTGTTGATTGTGGTTCCGTTTGTTTGTGTTCTTGTCTTGGGTAGAGCCAGGAGACGAGTTCGTGAACGAGGAACCTGTCGAGCACGCTTACGAGGATCAAGCTTTCGACAACTCTGAGAATCTTGCAGGCAAGATGACCACCCCTCGAAATCACTTCTATCTTTGCTATGCTAGTTGTTCGCTCTATTGCCATGCTCGCTACCTATCACTTGCTATATCATGTCTCCCATTTTAGCCATGTCAGCCCTAACCATCCTTTCCTAGCAAACCGTTGTTTGGCTAAGTTACCGCTTTTGCTCAGCCCTTCTTATAGCGTTGCTAGTTGAAGTTTGTTCCATGCCGGAACATGTATATGTTGGGATATCACAATATCTCTTATTTAATTAATGCATCTATATATTTTGGTAAAGGGTGGAAGGCTCGGCCTTATGCCTGGTGTTTTGTTCCACTCTTGCCGCCCTAGTTACTGTTATACCGGGATTATGTTCCTTGAGTTTGCGTTCCTTACGCGGTCGGGTGATTTATGGGACCCCCTTGACAGTTCGCCTTGAATAAAACTCCTCCAGCAAGGCCCAACCTTGGTTTTACCATTTGCGACCTATACCTTTTTCCCCCGGGTTTTCTAGAGCCCGAGGGTCATCTTTATTTTAAACCCCCGGGCCAGTGTTCCTCTGAGTGCTGGTCCAAACTAGAGCCCTTTGCAGTGCCACCTTGGGGAAACTCGAGGATTGGTTTTAGTTGTACGGACTGCTCATCCGGTGTGCCCTGAGAACGAGATATGTGCAGCTCCTATCGGGATTTGTCGGCACATTCGGGCGGCTTTGCTGGTCTTGTTTTACCATTGTCGAGATGTCTTGTAAACCGGGATTCCGAGACTGATCGGGTCTTTCCGGGAGAAGGTTTATCCTTCGTTGACCGTGAGAGCTTATGATGGGCTAAGTTGGGACACCCCTGCAGGGTATTATCTTTCGAAAGCCGTGCCCGCGGTTATGAGGCAGATGGGAATTTGTTAATGTCCGGTTGTAGATAACTTGTCGCTTGACCCAAGTAAAATACATCAACTGCGTGTGTAGCCTTGATGGTCTCTTCTCGGCGGAGTCCGGGAAGTGAACACGGTCTGAGTTATGTATGACGTAAGTAGGTGTTCAGGACCTCTTCTTGGTCATTGCTAGATGACGTCCGTTCCATTGCTTCTCTTCTCGCTCTCATTTGCGCAAGTTAGCCACCATATATGCTTTTGCCGCTGCAGCTCCACCTCTCTACACCATCTTTTCCTACAAGCTTAAATAGTCTTGATCTCGCGGGTGTGAGATTGCTGAGTCCCCGTGACTCACAGATTCTACCAAAATAGTTGCAGGTGCCGACGATGCCAGTGCAGATGATGGCGTCGATCTCAAGTGGGAGTTCGACGAGGAACGTGGTCGTTACTATGTGTCTTTTCCTGATGATCAGTAGTGGAGCCCAGTTGGGACGATCGGGGATCTAGCATTTGGGGTTGTCTTATTTTCATCTGGATTTTGACCGTAGTTGGTCTATATGATTGTATTTTGGATGATGTATGAATGTTATTTCTGTATTGTGTGAAGTGGCGATTGTAAGCCAACTCTTTATCCCATTCTTGTTTATTACATGGGATTGTGTGAAGATGACCCTTCTTGCGATAAAACCACTATGCGGTTATGCCTCTAAGTCGTGCCTCGACACGTGGGAGATATAGCCGCATCGTGGGCGTTACAAGTTGGTAATCAGAGCCATCCCCAACTTAGGAGCCCCCTGCTTGATCGAATCGCTGGCGTTGTTGAGTCGAGAATAAAAATGTTTTGAGTCTTAGGATTATATATATCGAAGAGTAGGATTCTTTTTACTCCTCAGTCCCTTCGTCGCTCTGGTGAGGTCTCCTGACGTAGAAGTTTTGACTATCCTCTCCTCAAATTTCACTAAAAAAAATTAGGATCATGCGGGTATCTTGGAATCGTTCCGATCGATTTGTGACGAGAACATTGTTCTTGGTGCCTCCTGACATTTAGGGGTTGTGGCAGTGTCCCGGAGAGTTGAGCTCCGAGGTGTTGTCGTCACAATTTTATCGTTGCAGTTCTGGAATACCTGAGTTTCGCCGACATCGAAATCTCTTTTATGCAGTTGTTGGTGAGAGCACCTCGACGCCACCCAGTACTGGGGCGGGAGTTCGGGAGTATTGCCATAACTTGTATAACGGATGTTTTTCGAAGGTTGAGGTAAACGATTTCCGAAGGTTTCTTGGTTATGTGTTGACGGATGGATACAGCTGGATCTAGGGATTGTTAGTTTGGGTGATATATTTTGTGTCCCCTGTATCCCCTTACACCAGATTGCATAACCAGAAAGTTTCGGGAGTTTATAAGTGGGAATTCAAGTAGCCTTAGGATATCTTTCCGACAGACGCATGATATGAGATTGGGGTTCGACGTCTAGTGGTCCGCCTTTCCACGGTTGATTTTACAGTGGTCTCGTTGTGTCTTAAAGAGTCCATTGCTTTGCCGACTCGGGGACGCTTCGTATGTCATGTGCACAGCCTTGTACATGATGGTGCTGTACGATTGAGCCCGTGTGGGCCCCACCACGAAAACTTCGGACGAAATATCTATCATATGTTTGTTCCGGCTTATTCTGCAAGCCAATACTTTGTTTGTTTTGTATTGTGGTATTCGAGTTGCTTCGAATTCATATGTTCATTCCATATCTTTTTCAAGTGGCTTCTCAACTTATGGAAGTGTGATGATGTACTACGGAATTCATTCGTTCATCTTCATTCGAATGTTTATTGTGAAGACTATTTGTTGCAATTTCTATCCGTTGATTCTACTTATCTATTTGTCTATCAAGATGCTAACGGATGTCACCCTCTTCAGGATGGCTCGGCCAACGCGTCAGAATCCGGATCGCAATGAAGGGAGTCAAGCGAACCCTCCGCCACCACCTCCACCTCCGGAGGCATGGCAAGCAATCATGGCAGCCACCAACGCCAATGCTCAGATGATTCTGCAACTCTTGCAAGAACGTACTCAAGGGCAAGGCAATCAAGGCAATCAAGGTCAAGGCAACAATCAGTTTCACTTTGCCACTCTCAACCAGTTTCTCGCAAATCAGCCCAAGTCTTTCAGCTACTGTGCCGAGGCCACGGATGCCGATGATTGGCTCGTGGACATCAACAAGCATTTTGAATGTAGCAATGTCAGGCCTGAGGACTATGTCTAGTTCGCTTCTTTCCAGCTCAAGGACAAAGCTGCTGATTGGTATCAACAATACAAAGATTCCAGAGGAGGTCGTGTGATTACTTGGACTGACTTCTGTCGGGACTTCAAAGCGCACCACATTCCACAAAGTGTTGTTGAGAGCAAGCGTGAGGAGTTCCGCAATCTCAAGCAAGGCAACATGTCTGTGTATCAATACAACATTCAGTTTCAGAAACTTGCTCGCTTCGCTAAACAAGACGTTCCTGATGAGAAGAGTATGATCTATCACTTCAGAGGTGGCCTTAAAGAGGATCTGCAGTTAGCTCTCGTTCTTGTTGAGCCTACTCAGTTTGATCAATTCTACAATATGGCACTGAAGCAAGAGGCTGTTCAGCTCAAGTGTGAGGCTTCTAAGAAGAGAGTCAGATACGCAGTTCAGTCTTCTTCTTCCTCACTTGTGACAGCTAAGCAACAGAAGTTCTGGTTGCCTCCTCCTCCTCCGTTTCGTCAGCCTTACCAACAGAAGAACAAAGGTGGCCATGGTTCTTCAAACTCTTCCAACTCTGGCTATCAGAACAACTCTCAGAATCAAGCTCCAAAGTCCAATGCTCCTTATCACCGTCCACTCTCAGAGGTGACTTGCAACAAATGTCAGCAGAAAGGTCACTATGCTAACAAGTGCTTCAACCAAAGGCGTCTTCCTCCTCCTCCTCCTGTCAGATCTTCCAGCAATGCAGTGGTCAAGCATAATCCAAAGTTTGCAAAGGTGAACATGATGAATGCAGCTCAAGCGGAGGAATCTACTGATGTGATAATGGGTAATCTTCCTGTTAATGATATTCCTGCAAAAGTTCTTTTTGATACTGGTGCATCGCATTCTTTCATTTCTAGACCTTTTGTGGCTATGCATGATCTGGTTACTGAAGTATTGCCGAGTCCTCTATCTATTGTTTCTCCGGCTCGACAACTGACTTCTCGAGCATTCGTTCGGGATTCCACAATCAAGATGGGCGACTATGAATTTCTGTCTTCTCCAATTGTTCTTGGTGACTCGGATATTGATCTAATTCTCGGGATGG
Source organism: Aegilops tauschii subsp. strangulata (assembly GCF_002575655.3). NCBI lineage: Eukaryota > Viridiplantae > Streptophyta > Magnoliopsida > Poales > Poaceae > Aegilops > Aegilops tauschii. The sequence continues at coordinate 487,170,063 of NC_053041.3, forward strand.
ACTGGCTTTCTAAGCACAAAGCTCTACTTGATTGTGCTGCCAGGGAAATTCAATTGACACACTCGTCTGAGGATGTGATTATTTATGCCGCTCGTGATGAAACCATTCGGTTATTTTCTCTCAATGAGAAGGGTGAATTGAATGCCATCTCGCAAATTCCAGTCGTTTGCGAGTACCAAGATGTCTTTCCAGAAGAGCTTCCGGGTATGCCTCCTCATCGGCCAGTTGAGTTCGTTATCGAACTAGAGCCTGGCACTGAACCCGTTTGCAAGCGTCCATACAAGCTTGGACCCAACGAGCTGAAGGAATTGAAGAAGCAGCTCGATGATCAAGAACGTCTGGGTTTGATCAGACCGAGTTCTTCTCCATGGGGTTGTGGTGTTCTTTTTGTCAAGAAGAAGGATGGCACAGACCGACTTTGTGTCGACTACCGTCCATTGAACAAGAAGACAATCAAGAACAAGTATCCACTTCCCAACATCAATGAGCTATTTGAGCAACTCAAAGGCGCTAAAGTATTCTCGAAGCTTGACCTTCGTATGGGTTATCATCAGATTCGCATTCGTGAAGAAGATATTCCCAAGACAGCATTCAGAACGAGCTTTGGTTCTTATGAATATACTGTCGTGTCTTTCGGCCTTGTAAATGCTCCTCCGGTGTTCTCTCGGATGATGAATTTCATCTTCAACCCCTATACCAATGAATTTGTTCTGGTGTATCTCGATGATATCTTGGTCTTCTCCAAGAAAAAGCAGGATCATGCCAAACATTTGCGATTGGTGCTCGACAAGCTCAGAGAGTATCAATTCTATGCGAAGTTCTCTAAATGTGAGTTTTGGCTCGATGAAGTTCTTTTCCTTGGTCACATCATCTCTGCCAAGGGCATCGCTGTTAACCTCGAGAAGGTGTCCGCAGTTCTGGATTGGAAACCTCCTCAAAATGTCAAGCAGCTCCGCAGTTTTCTGGGTCTTGCAAGCTATTGCCGAAGATTCGTTGAGAATTTCTCCAAGATTGCAAAGCCTCTTTTCAACCTCCTACAGAAGCATGTGAAGTATGTCTGGTCTCCTGAGTGTGACGTTGCTTTCAACACTCTCAAAGAGAAACTAGTCACAGCTCCTGTCTTGACTCCTCCTGATGAATCCAAGCCGTATGAAGTTTTCTGTGATGCTTCTCTCCAAGGTCTCGGTGCTGTGTTAATGCAAGAGAAGAAAGTTGTGGCCTATACCTCTCGGCAGTTGAAGCCCAACGAGAAGAACTACCCCACTCACGATCTTGAGTTGGCGGCAGTTGTCCATGCGTTGATTACGTGGAGACATCTCTTGTTGGGAAGACAAGTGGACATTTTCACTGATCACAAGAGTCTCAAGTATATCTTCACTCAGCCCAACCTCAACCTCAGGCAGACTCGATGGGTCGAAATGATTCAAGAGTACAATTCGAGTATCGAATATACTCCAGGCAAGGCTAATGTCATTGCAGATGCTTTAAGCAGGAAGGCTTATTGCAACAGCTTAATCCTCAAGCCTTTCCAACCGGATCTTTGTGAAGCTTTCCGCAAGCTGAATCTCCAAGTTGTTCCTCAAGGCTTTCTTGCCAACCTCATAGTATCTCCTACTTTGGAAGATCAAATTCGTGAGGCACAACTCCTTGATGCCATGGTGAAGAAGGTGAAACGTGGTATCGACAAGGGTCTTTCCAAATACAAGTGCTATCGCATTGATGACAGAGACACTTTGTTCTTCGAGGACCGGATTGTGGTTCCGAAAGGTGATCTAAGGAAAGTCATAATGAACGAAGCGCACAATTCTCTCCTCTCCATTCATCCTAGAAGTACGAAGATGTATCATGACCTCAAGCAGTCGTATTGGTGGACTCAAATGAAGCGAGAAATTGCTCAATTCGTGAATGAATGTGATGTCTGCCGAAGAGTGAAAGCAGAACACCAACGACCAGCTGGTCTCCTCCAACCTCTTGCTATCCCAGAGTGGAAGTTTGATCATATCGAAATGGACTTCGTGACTGGATTTCCCAAGTCCAAGCGCGGAAATGATGCTATCTTCGTTGTCATCGACAAGCTCTCTAAAGTGGCTCATTTCCTTCCTATCAAAGAATCCATCACAGCAGCTCAGCTGGCAGAGCTCTACACCTCCAGAATTGTCTCTTTGCACGGCATTCCACAATTGGTTTCTTCAGATCGTGGAAGCATCTTCACCTCTAAGTTCTGGGACTCCTTCCAGAAGGCCATGGGCACAAACATTCGCTTCAGCACAGCTTTCCACCCTCAAACTAGTGGCCAAGTCGAGCGAGTCAATCAAATTCTTGAAGATATGCTCAGGGCTTGTGTCATTTCCTTTGGCATGAAATGGGAAGATTGTCTTCCTTATGCTGAATTCTCCTACAACAACAGCTTCCAAGCGAGTTCGAGCAAGGCCCCATTCGAGATTCTCTATGGCAGAAAGTGCCATACTCCTCTCAATTGGTCAGAGACTGGTGAACGCCAACTTCATGGCAATGACTTAATCACTGAAGCTGAAGAAATGTGTAAAGTCATCCGTGATAATCTCAAAGCCGCACAATCGCGCCAGAAGAGTTACTATGACAGTAAGCACCGTGATTTGGCTTTCGAGATCGGAGACCATGTCTACCTCCGCGTCTCTCCAATGAAAGGCACTCGTCGCTTCGGTATCAAAGGGAAGTTTGCCCCTAGATACGTGGGTCCTTTCAAGATCATTGGCAAAAGAGGCGACCTCGCCTATCAACTTGAGCTTCCTTCCAACTTCGCGAACGTGCACGATGTGTTCCACGTGTCACAGCTCTGCAAGTGCTTCAAGACGCCTGAGCGCACTATCGACTTCCAAGAGATTGACCTCCAAGAAGATGTGTCTTATCATGAGCACCCCGTAGCTATTCTTGAAGAAACTGAGCGCAAGACTCGCAACAAGTCAATCAAATTCCTGAAAGTGAAGTGGTCGCACCATTCCGACCGGGAAGCCACCTGGGAATGCGAGGACCATCTCCGTTCCGAATATCCGGAGTTCTTTCAGTCCTAGATCTCGGGACGAGATCCTCTCGTAGTGGTGGAGTGTTGTAACACCCCGCATGTAACTTGCCATATTTGTAACTCCGACTCTTGCCATTTCCGGCTATGTGTTATGATTTTTCCTCCGTTGTTGGGTTTTGTCTTTCGTTTTGTATTTTGTCATGTCATGCATTTTCATATCATGTCTTCATATGCATTGCATTCGCATACGTGTTCGTCTCATGCATCCGAGCATTTTCCCCGTTGTCCGTTTTCCAATCCGGTGCTCCTATCTCCTCCGGTGCACCCCTCTAGTTTTCTTTCATGTGCGTGTGTCAAACTTCCTCGGAATGGACTGAGGCTTGTCAAGTGGTCTTCTTATACCACCCGAAGACTACCGGTCAAGTTCCGTTCCATTCGGAGGTCGTTTGGTACTCCAACGGTTAACCGGGCATCCGCAAAGTCCATTTGAGTGTCCAGCAAAAACCCCCTCTAAAACCAGCCCAAAACCCACCAAAATCTCTTCCATGCTCTAGGTCGTTCGATCACGATCGTGTGGGCGAAAACCGCACCTCATTTGGAGCCTCCTAGCTCCCTCTACCTATAAATAGGTGGGCATCCCGAAAAACGAAACTGCAGATGAAACCCTAGATTTTTCCCTCCGCGCCGCCGGACGTGTCCAGCCGCCGCCGGATAAGTCGCGCCGCCGCTCCCGGCCAGTGGCATCGCGCCACGTCGCCCCGCCGCCGTCTCCGCCGCGCCAGGCCCGCCGGGCCCGGATCGGGCCCGCGAGGCCCATCTCCGCCGCCGCGCGCCCGCGAGCGCGCCCTCGCCTCCCGCCGCCCGTAGCTCGTCGTGGCTCGCCGGCGCCGGCCGGTCCCGCCATCTCCGCCGCGTCGGGCGAGCTCTCCGGTCGCCGCCGGCCGTGCTGCTCCTCCGGCCTCCGCAGCCCCGCCGCCCGTGCCCGCCGGCCGCCGGCCTCCTCCTCCGGCCGCAGCCCGGGGCTCTGCCGCCCCTCCTCCTCCGGCCTCCCTCGCCGATGCGCCTTCCTCTCCTTCTTCTTCCCCGTCGCCGGCAAGCGCCGCCCGGCCTTTGTCCGATCGGATCTGGTTTAGCACTGTTCCCGTTGACTTTCCCCCGAGCCCTGTCTTTTCTTCCAAGTCCTCAACATTTCTCAGCATGTGCTTCTGTTTCAGATGCCGTAACTTCTTGCATGTAGTTTCGATTCGCGCGTGTAATATGTCAAATTGTTCGCCTCGTGATGCTCTTCATTTTGTTTAATTGCACCATGTTCATTAGAGGTCATCTTGATGCCCAAATCTTCGTTGGAAGAGGGCTAGTTGCTGTTAATCTCTGGTTCTTATCAGAACTTGGACATTTGTCATTTTTATATCATTTATTCTGTGCATCTTTTGAGCATGAGCTCTACATATGTTTTGAAGTATGCCATGCCATCTTTCCAGTGGTATAGTCCTTGTATTTTTCTGATCTCTGTGGCGACTAGCACAAGCATGCAAAGTAGGCCCCGTAATATTTCTGATTTCAGGGACTTAGTGATTTCTCCAAGTCTTGTCTACTGTAATTTTGTTGCCATGTAAACTTGATGCTACAGAGAGATCCATGCATATTTTAAAGATGTTCAATAAGAATGTTTTGTAGCTATAGTTGTAATTGATCCATGCCTGCAATTTTTTGCAATTATGGAGTGCCAAAGCATGACTCAATCTTGCTCTACTTTTGCTATAAAATATTTCTGGCAGATTCTTAACATGACATGCATTTTTGCCAAGCTTATTGTAGTTGATCCATACATGCTATGTAATTGTTCTTGCCATGGTTAGCTTCATAAACATGCCATATTGCTGTAGGTATGCTTGGGTTGTCATGCATTACTCTGTAGTGAGTGCATAAAGCTCACAAAGATGCCTACATATTATTATTTCTGCCATGATCTGTTTTCTGCTAAGTCTGAAACCTGATAACGAAACTTGCTATGTTTTCATGCTTGCCACCATATCTTCTGTTCCTTTTTGGCTTATGGTTATTAAGGAACTTTTGTCATGTGCATTTATTAGAACACTAACATGCTTTATTTTGCTACGTTAAGTTCCTGTAGCATGTTGATTTCGTGCTCTGAACATTGCTACCTGATGCTGTTCACTGCCATGTCCAGTTTTTCACTAAGTCTGTGAACCTGTAATCTTTTGCACTTTTGCCATGCTTGTTTGAGCTTGATATGTTGTGAACTAGCCGTAGCTCAGTGTTCATCTTTTGTCAAGCATCTCCTGTAGATTACTTCCATGTCCTTTGTTGCTATGTTGGGGTGCTGTAGCATTGCTGTTTGTTGCATTTTAAGTGCTATCTTGCTGTTTATCGCAGATTAGTGTCATTCTTGTTTTGCTTGCCATTTGCAAACCGTGCATCCGATTCCGGTGATCTTTATATCGATTTCGACCAAAATCATCCCATCTTTCCAGTGGCATGCTTGGTTTGCCAAGTTACTGCCATGTTCATCATTTTCCTTCCGGAGCACGCATACGCATCGCATATCATATCTTGCATATCATACATGTTTTGCATCATGTTGCTTGCGCATTTCTCGTTGTTGATTGTGGTTCCGTTTTTTTGTGTTCTTGTCTTGGGTAGAGCCGGGAGACGAGTTCGTGAACGAGGAACCTGTCGAGTACGCTTACGAGGATCAAGCTTTCGACAACTCTGAGAATCTTGCAGGCAAGATGACCACCCCTCGAAATCACTTCTATCTTTGCTATGCTAGTTGTTCGCTCTATTGCCATGCTCGCTACCTATCACTTGCTATATCATGTCTCCCATTTTAGCCATGTCAGCCCTAACCATCCTTTCCTAGCAAACCGTTGTTTGGCTAAGTTACCGCTTTTGCTCAGCCCTTCTTATAGCGTTGCTAGTTGAAGTTTGTTCCATGCCGGAACATGGATATGTTGGGATATCACAATATCTCTTATTTAATTAATGCATCTATATATTTTGGTAAAGGGTGGAAGGCTCGGCCTTATGCTTGGTGTTTTGTTCCACTCTTGCCGCCCTAGTTACTGTTATACCGGGATTATGTTCCTTGAGTTTGCGTTCCTTACGCGGTCGGGTGATTTATGGGACCCCCTTGACAGTTCGCCTTGAATAAAACTCCTCCAGCAAGGCCCAACCTTGGTTTTACCATTTGCGACCTATACCTTTTTCCCCCGGGTTTTCTAGAGCCCGAGGGTCATCTTTATTTTAAACCCCCGGGCCAGTGTTCCTCTGAGTGCTGGTCCAAACTAGAGCCCTTTGCAGCGCCACCTTGTGGAAACTCGAGGATTGGTTTTAGTTGTACGGACTGCTCATCCGGTGTGCCCTGAGAACGAGATATGTGCAGCTCCTATCGGGATTTGTCGGCACATTCGGGCGGCTTTGCTGGTCTTGTTTTACCATTGTCGAGATGTCTTGTAAACCGGGATTCCGAGACTGATCGGGTCTTTCCGGGAGAAGGTTTATCCTTCGTTGACCGTGAGAGCTTATGATGGGCTAAGTTGGGACACCCCTGCAGGGTATTATCTTTCGAAAGCCGTGCCCGCGGTTATGAGGCAGATGGGAATTTGTTAATGTCCGGTTGTAGATAACTTGTCGCTTGACCCAAGTAAAATACATCAACTGCGTGTGTAGCCTTGATGGTCTCTTCTCGGCGGAGTCCGGGAAGTGAACACGGTCTGAGTTATGTATGACGTAAGTAGGTGTTCAGGACCTCTTCTTGGTCATTGCTAGATGACGTCCGTTCCATTGCTTCTCTTCTCGCTCTCATTTGCGAAAGTTAGCCACCATATATGCTTTTGCCGCTGCAGCTCCACCTCTCTACACCATCTTTTCCTACAAGCTTAAATAGTCTTGATCTCGCGGGTGTGAGATTGCTGAGTCCCCGTGACTCACAGATTCTACCAAAACAGTTGCAGGTGCCGACGATGCCAGTGCAGATGATGGCGTCGATCTCAAGTGGGAGTTCGACGAGGAACGTGGTCGTTACTATGTGTCTTTTCCTGATGATCAGTAGTGGAGCCCAGTTGGGACGATCGGGGATCTAGCATTTGGGGTTGTCTTATTTTCATCTGGATTTTGACCGTAGTCGGTCTATATGATTGTATTTTGGATGATGTATGAATGTTATTTATGTATTGTGTGAAGTGGCGATTGTAAGCCAACTCTTTATCCCATTCTTGTTTATTACATGGGATTGTGTGAAGATGACCCTTCTTGCGACAAAACCACTATGCGGTTATGCCTCTAAGTCGTGCCTCGACACGTGGGAGATATAGCCGCATCGTGGGCGTTACATCAACCCCTTGAACTTGTCAAAAATCTTTTGCGAGAAGTCGAGCTTTGTAGACAGTAACATTACCATCGGCGTCGGTCTTCTTGAAAATCCATTTATTCTCTATGGCTTGCCGATCATCGGGCAAGTCCACCAAAGTCCACACTTTGTTTTCATACATGGATCCTATCTCAGATTTCATGGCCTCAAGCCATCTGTCAGAATCTGGGCTCATCATAGCTTCTTCATAGTTCGTAGGTACGCCATGGTCTAGTAACATGACTTCCAGGACAGGATTACCGTACCACTCTGGTACGGATCGTGCTCTGATTGATCTACAAGGTTTTGTATTAACTTGATCTGAAGTTTCATGATCATTATCATTAGCTTCCTCTCTAGTTGGTTAGGCATCACGGGAACGGATTTCTCCAATGTGCTACTTTCCAATTCGAGAGAAGGTACAATTATCTCAGCAAGTTCTACTTTCCTCCCACTCACTTCTCTCGATAGAAACTCCTTCTCTAGAAATGTTATATTCTTGGCAACAAAGATCTTGCCTTCAGATCTGTGGTAGAAGGTGTACCCAATTGTTTCCTTAGGGTATCCTATGAAGACGCACTTCTCCGATTTGGGTTCGAGCTTATCAGGTTGAAGCCTTTTGACATAAGTGTCGCAACACCAAACTTTAAGAAACGACGGCTTAGGTTTCTTGCCAAACCATAGTTCATACGGTGTCGTCTCAACGGATTTAGACGGTGCCCTATTTAATGTGAATGCAGCTGTCTCTAATGCATAACCCCAAAACGATAGTGGTAAATCGGTAAGAGACATCATAGATCGCACCATATCTAATAAAGTAAGGTTACGACGTTCGGACACACCATTACGTTGTGTTGTTTCAGGTGGCGTGAGTTGTGAAACTATTCCACATTGTTTTAAATGAAGGTCAAACTCGTAACTCAAATATTCGCCTCCGCGATCAGATCATAGAAACTTTATTTTCTTGTTACGATGATTCTCCACTTCACTTTAAAATTCTTTGAAATTTTCAAATGTTTTAGACTTGTGTTTCACTAAGTAGATATACCCATATCTCCTCAAATCATCTGTGAAGGTCAGAAAAAAACGATACCCACCGCGTGCCTCAACACTCATTGGACCGCATACATCAGTATGGTTTATTTCCAATAAGTCATTGGCTCGCTCCATTGTTCCGGAGAACGGAGTTTTAGTCATCTTGCCCATGAGGCATGGTTTGCAAGTATCAAATGATTCATAACCAAGTGATTCCAAAAGTCCATCTGCATGGAGTTTCTTCATGCGCTTTAGACCAATATGACCTAAACGGCTTGCCGACCAGCTTGGACAAAGACGATAGGGTGGTGCCGACAGAGTGAGCGGCGAGCACTATCGACGACCGAGATGGCTCAGTGAGGTTCTTGCCTTGGCGCCACTACTTTGCTTCTTGCGGCGCTGAAATCACTATCGGCGGTGTCTCTCTGACATCGGTAAGGGTCGTTGGGGTGCGGCGAGGGAGGGATTTCCATTCCACCGGTCATCGAGGTCGGGGATGACCGTCGGAGAGGATAACGGGGGCGGGGTCGCGTGAAAAAGTTGCAGGTGAGTGGGATGCTGCACAACTGGGAGAGAATGGCAGGCTAAATTTGAGGTGGCCATTGTTATTTTTGGAATGGGGGTGGTCGTATTTTATGGATTAATGATTTTGAGGGATCTACTAGCCGATGCTTAATTTCTTAAAACTAAAATGTTCTTCTCAAATATGACTTTTGAGGACTCTACTAGAGATGCTCTAAGTTCTTTTCATTTATTGTTTATGTACAGATGTACCATAAACATTAATAGAAAAAATAATACATGGAGTACAAGTGTGCTGTTTTTTTTTTGTCAGAAATGGAAAATAAATAAAAGGGAAATCCCTTCCCAACAATTGTCCAGCTACACACATTAAAACACCACATGTGTCCAGTTCCGTGCCTCTTTCCCATGACGTGCACCTGGCTGCTCATTTTGCTAATCCAAGCGTGATATCTTTATTCAATATTTTCGTGAAAATATATCTTCTTTTGTCTTTTTAGGACGGAAAAATGTATCTTTGAGATAGATGGTGATGCAAAATTGCATGCACGGGTTGTACTGACTCCACCCGCAGCCCGCAGCGTTCATCCTATACGGTGCACAACGATAGTGCGTACAGTATAATATAAACGGACACGTAGGCAAGGGCACGCCACACGTCAAACGCACGAGCACGTGTGCTCGGTGGCCGCATGCACCGGGGCCAGGGCCAGAAAATTTACCAGTGCGAGGTTTCCCCACAAAAAGCAAACACGCTGGTGATGGTGAACCCTCCTGCGGTGTCACAGTTCCAAGGGCTACACAACTTTTGGTTCTCCTGATCCGTGATGACCCTTTTTGAACACCATCCCTGAGGTTTTTAGAAATTGCTTAAAAAGTAAAGGAAAGCAAACCCCTTCAACCATATTACCCTATGTAAACCAATATTAAGACATTTTTTTACAGTTTATAACTAGGATTACACATAAATATACCTCAACTACCCGAGGACGATCTTATATTACTTTCTACTTTATGTGTAATGCACGTTTGGCACACAAATATCATGGTGCAACCAAATGGTGCTCCATACCACGTATCTGCATTTGGCTAGTTTCGTGCACGACAATGCCAACTGTGGTGCATACGTCATAATGGTGAAGTTTTTGGCGCCTTCTGCGATTGTCGGGACTCCCCTTGACCATAAATTTGTCGGTCTAGGGCTCTTGCCCAGCTACTCTCACACTCGATTCCGTTTTGTCGAGAGGAAAGTAGCCGTTATCAATCTAGTTGTCCATAGTGACGTCGAGCGCATTGCCTCCTTGTGTTATATTCCGGGATTTCCGGACTCCCAATTTCTTGTAATTTCTCTAACGTAGTCTTGTCTATGACCCCTTCCACTAGTAGGGTGTAAGGAGTTTAGTAAGATTTTATCTCAAGTGGACCCATTTCCATTAGTGGCACGTTCAAGAGTATTATAGTCAGTGAGTTGCTTGTCAAGTGTGAGAACCGGCAAAAAGAAAAGAAAAAAGAACTTGTCAAGTATGGGATGTACCCCAGAAACCCTACACTTGTTCGCAATGCTGATTGTTTTTCTTGTACTGTACTAGATGAAAAGACAAGCCCCGGATAGAAAGGAAAACAAATGGCATAGATACAAGTGGAAAGTAAATAAAATACCAAAAAGGAGGGCCTCTACAAACGGCCACCTTTCAGCGAAAACCTGAGGTGGTTCCTGCAAATTGTGCAAGATCAACAGTCCAACGCCGACAGTCACCTGATGACCCGAACACCACGGCGTCATTTCACCCCCGTCCACACGCTTATATATTCTCTCCCGTCGTCTCCCCGGAGGGCCGCGGATACACAGCGGTAACACCGGCGCTGACACACCCGCGATTCACCGTGGCATCAAGATCAGCTCAGCAGCTCCTGCCCTACCTAGTACCCACCAACCACCGACGCGGCACCACTCCACTTCACTGCGCGAGCGCGCGTGCGGGGTGCCGGCGTCGTTCGGAGGAATTCGGGGGGATGGGGATGGAGTACGAGCCGGCGCCGAAGAAGCCGGCGGCGGGCGGGCGGGCGGCCCTGAAGCTGCTGTTAGCCCTGCTCCTCGTCGGCCTCGCGATGCGGCTGCTCGCCGACCGCTGCGCCTCCCGGCTCCTGCCGCCCACCACCCGGACGGAGGAGGCCGCGGCGCTCGCCGTGACGGCGCCGCCGGCGCAGGAGGAGGCCGGCGGCGGGGACGGGGTGCCCGTAACTCCCAGCGGTGAGCACAGCTGGTTCTTGGGATGCTCTTCGTTCGTTGCCATTTTCTACTTTCCGTTTCTGCTCCCTGAAAAAAATGCTTTCCTCTTCTGTTTCGCTCTTCACTACCGACAGATGGATGGATGGGTAGCTACAGCTTTTAGTGGAAAATTAACATTGCTTCCAGTACAATTAATTCTGGGTTTAGCATGTACTATTGGCCACAATTTATACTCGGATATGCAGCATAAAAGGGTATCTTTTGTAGGTTTCTGAAAATCATCAGTTGATTGGAGCTGGACAATAGGGGGATATTTTCTTTTTTTGTGTGTGAGTGTGGGGGAATATTTGCGTTTTCCAGTGAGGGATGACTTGAATCTCCAATGTGTATGATTCACATATGAGTTCTTGGTTAACAAAAATGAAAACAAAGTATATATGAGAAGAGAACAGTAAAATTTTCTTGGGTGAAATGATCAAACTTTCCAAGCTCAGAAAGTTCTGCAGTATGGCTATCATGTTCAGAAATCTCAACTTAAAATATAGTTTATAGTTCCGTGGGGGGACGTGTGGATCTCCTCTCGTTCCATGAGCTTATTATTCTGTTCTGTCTTTGACCCTAGATGCATGTTTTGCTACAGTCGGGCTTGATCTGCGGCATGTGCTACCTGCATTAAATTTTTGGGGGAGTGAAAGAAGATTGTGATTGATTCATTCATCCCTATCATTAGTTTACTGAAACAAACCGATGCGATTAGATATATAGATCCTCTGTGAACTGTCGGTGTTGCCTTCAGAACAGTGTCACAGTGGTACCACAGGGTACTACTACCACCAGTGACTTGATTGGTAATGGTGTTCTCTTGTTTTTCACTGACAGGTGCAGGGATGTGCGATCTCTTCCATGGGGAATGGGTCCATGATTCCTCTGGCCCAGCTTACACCAATGCAACCTGCCGGTTCATTGAGACTCCACAGAACTGTATGTCAAATGGAAGGCCTGACGATGGTTATCTGTACTGGAAATGGAAGCCATATGGCTGCGAGGTACCGCCGTTTGAGAGCAAGACGTTTCTGGAGGACATGAGGGGCAAACACTGGGCACTAGTCGGGGATTCGATCCTCCGCAACCATGTCCAATCGTTGCTCTGCCTTCTTTCCAAGGTAATTCCATGGAATTTTAAAGCGTGTTCTTCTTTGTATTTTGCGCCTCTAGTATGAAGAAAGGATTCATATCATACATATATGAACAATTTAGTGTTTACACATGTAAAGCATTTGTTTAAGTAGGTGTTTCGTTGCCGCAGAATTTGTTTTAGGCATGTGTCAAGCTTTAGTAGTACGCATAACGAACTGTATCATTCCGACAAAAAAATAACTAATCGTATCAAGCTTAAGAGAACTAGAGAAGGATACAAAGTGGTCAAGAATGATGTGTTTATTTTGTCCTTGTTAATAAGATGAATAGTTTGCAGTTTCATTACTTTCCGTTAGCAAAGGGGTATCAGACGACATATTAACTTACTATGCTCGCAAAAAAACAAAATACATACTAAAGATCCTTAGAGGTATTTATCCCCCTCTGCATTTTTCGCTGCAACTTCGATGGGTCTTGCGCACTGTGAATTTATCACCTTATGATCAGACATTCGACCTTGTGCATTTTTTTTATGTTCTTATACTTGATAAAAATCCACTGATGATATGTCAAAATCCGGAGGTAACAAATATAATTGAGGTAATTCTGAAGAATCTTTGATGGATTATATTCTTGTTGAGGCCGATTGCCCAGCTACCGGTGTGTCATTTTAACACCTAGTAATAACTCTAGTTTCTGAAATCCATCTTTGCCCTTTCCAACATTCAGATTTCTGTGGTACATTATTCTGTATGGCATGTAGTTGATGCTATCATTTGTGCTTGGCTGAATTTTGTACTCCCTTCGTCCCAAAATAAGTGTCGCTGATTTAGTACAACCGAGGGAGTAACAACATAACAGGATTTATCAGAAGCCAAAAATCTTTCAGCATGTAATTAAATAATTCTGTTACCTTCTTCAGGTTGAAGATCCTACAGAGGTGTATCATGACAAAACCTACCAGTCCCGGAGATGGCACTTCCCATCCTACAACTTCACGCTCTCCCTGGTGTGGGCACCATTCCTCGTCAAGGCGGATGTATTCGAGGACGAGAACGGATTCTCGTCGGCGGAGCCGCGGCTGACCTTCGACGTGCTCGACGCCAACTGGATAAGCCAATGGACCACCTTCGACTACGTGATCATCTCGACGGGGCAGTGGTTCTTTAAGAAGGCGGTGTACCTGGAGAAGGGGGCGGTGATCGGCTGCCACTTCTGCCAGGACAAGAGCCTCAGGGAGGTGAGCATCGACTACTCCTTCCGCAGGGCCCTCCGGGAGGCCTTCCGGTTCATCACGACATCGGCACACCGGCCGGTGGTGTTCTACCGGACTTGGTCACCGTCGCACTTCGAGGGCGGCGAGTGGTTCAGCGGCGGGCGGTGCGACCGGAAGGCCCCGTTCAAGCCGCGGGAGGCCGGTGACCGCGCGCTGGACAACCTCATGTGGCGGGTGGAGCGCGCGGAGTTCGCCAAGGCGGCCGCGGACGACGGCGGGGAGAGACGCCGCCTGAGGCTGCTGGACACGTACGAGATGTCGCTGCAGCGGCCCGACGCCCACGCCGGGCCGTACCGGGCGTACCAGCCGTTCGCCAAGGGGGCCGACGCCGGCAAGGTGCAGAACGACTGCCTGCACTGGTGCCTGCCCGGTCCGATCGAGGCGTGGAACGACATCATCATGCAGATGCTGGGCGAGGACTGAGGACTCGCCGCCGTTCGGCATGATCGGGCGGGCGGGCCAACTGGTTTTTTGACGTGGCGCGGGATGGGGGGGTGTCTCTTCTTGCTGGCAGGGGTTCATGGTGCCCAGTTAGAGGCTTGAGTGATGTTACCAGGTGTACGTTGGGACTTGTGAAACTGTGTTGTCACCGGTCGCACCTGGTTTGTGCTTGGACTTCAGAATGCCGGCCTTTCTATGGACATTTTGTAGCAAGCATACATATTAGAATAATGATGCAAGAAAGAAATCCTACACCTGACCTGAGTTACCTCTAAAGTCTAAATGTATAATGCAAAATGGGAACGACATTGGTCTTACCATTTGTCGGGTTGCCAGAGTTTCTCTCTCTTCGTTTTTTTGTTGATAAAAGGGATTTTCTTTCTCCCCAGTTACATTAGCGAAACCGCAGCAATCCTTACAAGGGAGACAGAAAGAAAAGAAATGTAACAAGTGTTAAACATAGCACACCCGATGGTTGTCGCGGTTACAACAGGAATCAGGTGCGACAGTGGACAGATAGATTAGGTTGTTAGTATTTTTCTTTTATCTCTTTGTAACAACTCTCTCTATCTCTATCCTATCCCTTGTAGCACAAGTTGTATCTCAACTACCGAACCTTGTACGCTATTGGGAGGTCGCGACCCTGCTATATAAACACGGAACCGTCAACCAGAGATGGTATGACGTTAAAGCCTTTCTATATGGTAACCAGAGTCTAACTCTTCCACAATACATCTAGCCTATCGCCATCCACAGAAAAGCTTTCGCCGTGGCCGCCTTCTCCAGCGTCGCGAACTCTGGCCTCTTTGGCCAGATCACCGAAAAGCTGACCCGCACCAACTTCATCCTGTGGCGCATGTAGATCACGCCATAGCTCCGAGGTGCGGGCTTCTTCGGCTACGTTGACGGCAGCATGCCGGAGCCGGCCAAAGTCATCGTCACGAAGGACAAGGACGGGAAGGAGGAGTCTACACCGAACCCCCTTCATCCGATCTAGATCCGTGAAGATCAACAGGTACTAGGATACCTTCTGAATAATCTCTCCAAAGAGGTACTTGTGCAGGTCACATCGATCGGCCATGCCCATGATCTCTGGACAGCGCTGTCGAGCATGTTCTCGTCGCAGTCGTTGTCCCGCGTCAACAACATACGCGTCGCCCTCGCCAATGCACGCAAGGGGACGCAATCTGTGGCAAGCTTCTTCGCGCACATGCGCTCGCTTGCTGACGAGCTCGCGGCGGCGGGCAAACCACTCGGTGACGACGAGCTGGCCTCCTACATCACCGCAGGCCTCGACATGGAGTACCAGCCGCTCATCTCCGCGCTCGACGCCTGTACAGAACCGGTCTCCCTCGACGATCTGTTCGCGATGATGAGCAACTTCGACCAGAGGGTCGCCCTCTATCAGGGCGTGCACGGCAGCGGGTTCAAGTCCTCGGCCAACGCAGCCATGCGTGGTCGTGGGGGCAGCTCTTGCCATCGAGGACCGGCGCGCGGCAGGGGCCGCAACACCGGCGGCCAAGCCAACATCAACAACTCCCGCGGCAACAGCAGTGGCGGCGGCAGGCCCTCCTCCAACAACAACAGGGGCCGCCGCACAAACTCCAACTCCTCCAACAGATCACGTCCAGATGCCATCCGCTGTCAGATCTGCTGCAAACCTGGCCACTCGGCTAAGGATTGTTGGTACAGGTATGAAGAAGATGAGGACGACTCATCACAAGATGAGAAGATGGCCGGAGCAGCGGACGGGTCATATGGAGTGGACACCAACTGGTATGTTGACAGTGGTGCTACAAACCACATCACCGGCGAGCTCGAGGAGGTGACCATGAGGGAAAAGTACCGCGGACAAGACCACATCCACACTGCAAGTGGAGAAGGTATGAAGATTCGTCATGTTGGTCACACAATTGTTAAAACCCCTAGCAGAAACATTCATCTTAGAAGAATATTGCATGTTCCTAGTGCCTCAAAAAGTCTTCTTTCCGTTCATCGTATTGCTCTTGACAATCATGTCTTTCTTGAATTTCACCCTTACTTCTTTTTGATCAAGGATCAGGCAACGAAGAAGGTGCTCTATCGAGGTAGATGCGTTCGTGGGCTCTACCCTTTGATTCCAGAGATTAGAAGATTCAATAAACAAGCTTTTAGTGCCACCAAAGTGTCTTCAACACGGTGGCATGATCGATTAGGACATGCAGCTTTTTCTTTAGTTCAACGTGTGCTTAGGAAAAATAAGCTCCCATATGTTGGAGAGCATGATGTCGAAACTATTTGTGATTCTTGTCAGCGAGCTAAAAGTCATCAATTGCCTTATCCAATTTCGACAAGTGTTTCTACTCAACCTTTACAACTCATTTTTTCCGATGTATGGGGGCCTGCCCCCTCCTCTGTTGGTAGACACACGTATTATGTCAGTTTCATAGATGACTATAGCAAATATTCTTGGATCTATCTCTTAAAAAGACGATCCGATGTGTTCCAAGTTTTTAGAAATTTCCAAGCACTCGTTGAACCAAAATTTGATAGAAAAATCATCGCCCTCCAATCTGATTGGGGGGCAAATATGAGAAGTTGAACTCTTTCTTCCAAGAAATTGGAATCTCTCATCACGTGTCTTGTCCTCACGCCCATCAACAGAATGGGTCGGCCGAACGTAAGCATCGGCATATTGTAGAGGTTGGTTTAGCTCTCCTTGCGGGTGCCTCCATGCCTCTCAAATTTTGGGATGAGGCGTACCTCACTGCCGTTCACATCATAAACATGCTTCCCAGTCGTGTTATCAATAATGAAACCCCCATGGAACGGCTTCTCAACATCAAACCGGACTACACCTCTCTTCGTGTGTTTGGATGCGCTTGCTGGCCGAATCTTCGACCTTATAATAACCGCAAGCTTATGTTTCGCTCCAAACAATGTGTGTTCATAGGATACAGTGCCCAGCACAAAGGCGTTAAATGTCTTGATGTGTCCACCGGCCGTGTCTATATTTCTCGCGATGTGGTTTTTGATGAGACTAAATTTCCATTTGCTGATCTCCATCCAAATGCCAGCGCTCTCCTTCGCCAAGAAATCCAACTTCTTCCACCTCAACTTAGCGGATTAGATCAAGGGGGCAACAGTTGTGATGACCATACATTGACTAATCATCATAACCATCTACATGAGCTTTGCTGTGATACAGATGCAGATGCACTCAGCGAAGAAAATGGCGAAGGAAATGGCCGAAACAGTCAGGAGATCAGTCCAGAAGGGCACATTTTATGTGTTCACCATTGGGGGACAGATCCTCCTTGGGATCGCTGCCGTAGAATCTGCCCAGGCGATCTGACCCGGGATCCGCGTCGCCCAGAGACGACGTCGCGCAGGAAACCGCATCACCTGCCAGACGTGACAGCAGCGAACCAGCGGCTACCGTGCGGCGCACTCCAACTCGTCCCCGCGCGGGCGCTGACCCGCACCAATCCGCGGCCGACACGCGGCTGCCTGAGAGTCGTTGGGCGCCAGGAGGGCCCCGCTGCTACGAGCGACGACAAACGGCACGCGTGTCCACCGGCGCTGATTCGTCTGGGCCCACGGGCTCGCGATCCGACGCTGATCCTGCCGGCCCAGTGCAATCATCCGGCAATGATGAGGGTGTGGTAGGTGCGGGATCTGGCTCGGGATCCTCTGCGCCATCTCTACCACACCCGCCACGTCCTGACGCCACAAAGAATCCGGGCGCACCTGACGGGGCTGCACCTGCGTCAGGGGGATCTGCTTCGAGATTGAGGACAGGATCTTCTACGCCACGGCCTGCTGCTGCATCTCCTGTACAGCCACGCACACGGCTCCAAAAAGGGGTAATCCAGCATATGAACTATAAAACCAAATTTGGTCTTGTTGCTTATTCTTCAGGTGAACCTAACACGGTTGAAGAAGCCCTTAGAGATCCCCGGTGGAAGAAAGCCATGGAAGAAGAATACATGGCACTACAAAAAAACATAACATGGCATTTGGTTCCCCCACGGCAAGGTAAAAACTTAATTGATTGCAAGTGGGTTTTCAGAATTAAAAGGAAATCTGACGGAACCATAGACCGCTATAAAGCCAGACTCGTTGCAAAAGGATTCAAACAACGATATGGTATAGATTATGAGCACACCTTTAGTCCTGTGGTTAAGGCTGCTACTATCCGTCTTGTGTTGTCTATTGCTGTTTCCAGGGGATGGTGCCTTAGACAGCTAGATGTACAGAACGCGTTCCTTCATGGTGTTCTGGAAGAGGAAGTGTACATGAGACAACTCCTGGGTTTGTAAACAAAAGCTCACCATATCATGTGTGCAAACTTGACAAAGCTTTATATGGACTCAAGCAGGCCCCTAGAGCATGGTACTCACGCTTAAGTCAGAAGCTGCAGGCACTTGGTTTTGTTTTCTCCAAGTCTGACACGTCACTGTTTATTTACAATAAGTCTAATACATCCATATTTGTTCTCATATATGTTGATGATATTATTGTCACAAGCTCATCTGACAAGGCAATGACAGGATTATTGAAAGACTTGAGTGCTGAGTTTGCCCTCAAGGATTTGGGAGATTTGCATTTCTTCCTAGGGATTGAAAAGTCAAGAAACATGATGATGGTCTTCATCTCTCTCAGGAAAAGTATGCTACTGATCTGGTGAGAAGAGCCGGCCTTCAAGGATGTAAGCCCTCACCAACTCCTCTATCCAGCTCAGAAAAATTGTCTCTTACAGAAGGAGATCTTTTGAACTAAGTTGATAGTACAAATTACAGAAGTTTAGTAGGAGCACTACAGTACTTGACATTGACAAGGCCTGATATTTCCTTTGCTGTTAACAAAGTATGCCAGTTTCTCCATGCACCTACCACAGTTCACTGGACAGCTGCAAAACGTATAGTGAGATATGTGAAAGGTACCATGAATCTTGGATTGACCTTCAATAGATCTTCATCTACTCTTGTTAGTGCCTTTTCTGATTCAGACTGGGCAGGATGTCTGGATGACAGACGTTCTACTGATGGGTTTGCAATATTCTTTGGACCTAACCTTATATCATGGTGTGCAAAGAAACATGCTACTGTGTCCAGGTCAAGTACAGAAGCTGAGTACAAGGCACTTGCAAATGCCACAACAGAAATCATTTGGGTTCAGTCTATGTTGAAAGAACTTGGACTAAAATCCACACATGTTCCCTGCTTATGGTGTGATAATCTTGGTGCTACCTATCTGTCTGCTAACCCTGTGTTCCATGCAAGAACGAAACACATTGAGATCGATTTTCACTTTGTCAGAGAACTAGTTGCTAATCGACAGTTGGAGATTCGTTTTGTTCACTCTAGAGACCAGGTTGCAGATGGCTTCACAAAGGCATTGCCTACAAGGAACTTTACTGAATTCAAACGTAATCTCAATCTCATGGAGTTATGATTAAGGGAGGGTGTTAAACATAGCACACCCGATGGTTGTCACGGTTACAACAGGAATCAGGTGCGACGGTGGAGAGATAGATTAGGTTGTTAGTATTTTCCTTTTATATCTTTGTAACAACTCTCTCTATCTCTATCCTATTCCTTGTAGCACAAGTTGTATCTCAACTACCGAACCTTGTACGCTATCAGGGAGGTCGCGACCCTGCTATATAAACACGGAACCGTCAACCAGAGATGGTATGGCGTTAAAGCCTTTCTACAACAAGAAAATAGGTGAGCGATATGGTGGAAAACAGGCACAGGGATACAGGCTACAGCCCAGAGCAAACAGAGATACTGCAGAATTGAGAGATAAGCAGCACATCAGGACGTAGAGGCAAGGCAAACACCAGCTTGCAGCATGCCCGCCGGTGATTCTTCTGCCTATAGTGTGAACTAGATCGGTATCGCACCTTGGCGCAAGGGTGCCGGTCCCGACGTTTTTCTCAAGCAGGGATAACGAAAAAAATATTCACATATAATAGGAGCAAGACATCATCAATGGATACCGAATGATAGTACCAACACATCTCCATAGCGACCAGAACTATAGTAAACACATTTAAAGGATGCAAATGTTCATACATGGTAAATTAAAGAATGCAATGTTGGTACAAGGTAGATATTGAATACAAAAGGATGGATAGATGTGCCAAAGAGGTCGTGTTAACAAAAGAAGAGGGAGATCACACGGTAGTTTACACGGTACATCACAAGAGCTGGTGGCATCATGTATCATCGGGTACTTGCCAGAGTTAGAATAGGTGATCGGTGACGTCCATCGATGATCAAAGCCATGGCCTTGGTGTGAAGAAAACAATTGGTGCAAACACCTCATGCTCTTGTGCCTGAGACGCCAAATGATTAGATAGGTATAATATATTTGGAAACAGAATGTGCCAGGCCTGCAAGCTCAAAAATAAGAATAACACGATAAGTAAAAATTCAACAGTAGCATAAGCTAATCTGCAAGTTGGTGATATTTAGATTGGTAAATAGATTCATTATGTGAGTATTCGTACTAAATAAAAATAAATGCCACAACTAAATCACAATCAATAGATCTGGAGTATTCTCTCCGAAAAGGGTATTCTAATGGACCATGAGACTCTCACAACAATAGAACTGCAGCTACTACTGAAAAACCGAGCAGTATTTTTATACACGGACCAAGGAACAGTAAGATTTACTCACAAGAACCCTAGATCGACACTACAAAAGTACAGAATTTATAAGTGACCGACAGCTCGCGTTTACCTTGTTCATTGGTGGCAACATGGACTGAATTTTCCCTGTTCCTGTCGTCGGCGTAGCGTAGAAGAGCTCCCTCCGTGCGCTTTTGGTCCAGTACAACTGAGACATCAAGTTCAAAAAGGCAGTTCTATGGACCAAGATTAGGAATACATTCGACAGGTCGAAATACCATTTATAATACACATTATTAAAGAAGGACCATACATAATGATAGCAAGGCCTTTATACAAAGACCAACAATAACCAGGTAGCAGTACACACAGGTAAGTGTGCATTGCCCCATTGCTCCTGACGGCAAACAAACACAGAAAGCTTACTGGCATGACTCGTTAACAATAAAATAATATCGGAAATCATCCTTGAAGTTTTCATGAATAACTAATAGCATTGCCCAACCATTGTTTATCCCATAATATATATTGGAAGAATCCTACACACAAGTCAATTATTGTAACCAATGAATAGGAAAGCTGGATACAACTGAGTTGTTATTGTTGGTTAGTATGAGCAGGTTGAGCAGAACCATCATTTTTAAAAGCCTGGAGAATTAGACATCACCGGTAACCAAAACCAAATAGAAACACTTCATACAGAGTAACTGAAAGATCTCCAAACACATTTTGCTACACAAGCATTTAAAAAGTTTTGATTTAGCTACTGACATGGCACCGGGCTAGTTATGTAGGAGAAATACACGATGGCCAGGAGAGAATTTGGAGAAGCGCGGAACAAAAACTACAACACAAGTTCTGCCTAATGAGTACAGACAGATATGAGCCACTGAAACATGGTGGTGACATCTCACCTTTATAACAAAACTATCATCATATAGTCCCCATCCAGAAGCAGAGCATGTTGAAATACATCAAACTTAGTAAGGCAAGGATGACAGACAAAGATAGGTACACATGCATTGCATACGACAAAAAAGATTGCCTGGCCTGGTTAGATATATTTTTAGTGTATACTCCAGCCTGGTTAGATTGCCTCTGCTTACTAACAGGGCTTGTCTTATATATCTTTTGAGTACAAACAACGAACGGAATACCGACGCGGGTTAGAAGAATAAACAACAAACATCCTGTGGTGATGAAGAAATAACTAACAAATCACCGAATCACAACACACAAACAAAGTACAGTCACTATCATACCCAAAAGAATAATCACTATCAGACCCATTAATTTGTCCATACGAGCACGTATAAAACAAATTATGAAACAACTATGTAAGATCAACAACAGGCTACCGGTGTACATATAGACAATGAAAGAAAAGAATAACTACCTAGCATATGGAGCAATCCCATTGTATCCTCTCAAACAGAGACACCTCGTAGAGCATAGTCCAAAAGTTCAAAGGATTTTCCCAGCTTCCACAAGAAGAAACCATCCAAACACTACAGGCCAGACACAAGAGTTAGTGCTGTTGCATAAATTCATATAAGACGATCCACACAAATATCTTATGCAGAGTATACTGACACAAGCAAAATACACTGACAATGAGGAGGGGGTCGCCCCAAGATGCATCAGATCATTAGTCGCACACTGAGAAGCTAAACAAACAGCAGAATGTAGTGGCCAAATTCAACAATAAGCTTTTGAATTCTGAATGTAAGATTACACAGATACATCTTGGGTTGGGGGTATTTGAACAAAATAACCAAAGACAAATCATTATTCATGAAATAAGATTGACAGAGTCTGGATTGCATTATGAAGTGAGCTGTACGAGTACAAATTAATTTACCCCTGAATATAACGAAAAGTGGCAGAAGCTATCTGGCAGGCCATTTTTCAGAACAGGCCAGTACAGATTTACGACCCGTAAAACAAAATATGCTTAAAGCCTCTATCTGATTTAGCTAAAGCAGGAGAGAATCTAATATAAAAAAATAGCGGGGATCGGCAGCGGTGGTCGCGTCCCGTCACCGGCAACCTTGGTATGTACCATCAGTAATACTACCATTTAGACCAAGCCATAAGTTGGGCTAGAAGTAATTAAACGGTAAGTCACATATGTGTTTAGCATTGCAAATTAACAGATTTATACATACTAAAGTGTAGTCACCAATATTTTTACCAGTCAAGAGATTACAAAAGTTAATTAGCTGACAGTAAGTTTGGCACCAAGAACATAAACATAGAGAGCAAAAGTCAAACACATTGGTTGTGGAGATGGTAAAACCACAACCCCATTTCCTATAATTCATGGGATAATTCCAACCTGCTACTTGGCCATCATTTCCACATTCTTACATCTGTGAGTAGGCAATAAAAAGTGAGAACTCAACTAGCACATGCTATTTGAATACTAAGAAAGGGCATTGCCCCTATGCAACCGGGCACCGTAGTGTGCACTGCCACAACACAACAATATCTGCCTCAACCACCTCTCGGAAAGCAAAATTTGGAGCAAGAGTTATCATTGAAAAATAGTTGGGAGAATTGTAGGATATATGTCCACATATGCTAATTACAATGTTGGTCATTTCACACTCTTGGGTGGCCTAAAAGGAGCAGTTTTGGTTTATCTACACCAAGAACAGGAGCAAAGGAGCTCCATGACAAATCTTTTAAACAACATTACACCTAAGGAGCTAGCAATATGTGAAAAGAAACATTATAATAGTGAGCAAATAAGTCATAATAACTGCAAGAGGATCATGGTCAAATTCAGTATCAGACATGGCTCGAGGCAATGAACAATGCTAAGAAATCAAGTATCACTTAGAAATGAAGTAGACTATAATCTAGTCAATGAACATGTGTTAAATCAATCTAATGAGGGAAATCATGGATAACAAAGTGAGGCCACATAATAGAATGAACTGAACTAAGATCAATACTGCAATCTCCACATCTCAGTTTACATAGTAACCACGGCTCTAAAAGTTAAACATACAAAACTGAGAAGGAAATGTCAAGTGGAAGGATACAGTCCTGCCTGGGTATGCCAGTGTAGGGTGGGGCCTCATGTCATCTTCTACAAAGAACTGAGAAAACAAAACTGAATGTTAAATAGTGTAGGGCGGCCCGGTCCTGTTGTTCCTCTTCCTGATGCTCTAGGGCGGCAGAATGACCCCTCTATTGAACACCTCTACATACATTGCGCCCCTGGCCAAGAGCAGCTGCAATAATAGTTCAGGGAGGGAGGAGATATATCAATAAGCATAATGAAAAATGCCAATAGATTTGATACAATTATACTGCACACTGTTTCCGAATCCCACAATTTATTGCCTGAGTCAAATCTATAGTACCATTGTATCAAGGCAAGGCAATAAAGTCAAATCTATTGGCAAGTACATGCATGGGCCCAAAAGCACTCCAAAGGATGGTGCACATCATGCGAGGGCGCAAAGCACTCCATGATTTGATACAAGGTAAAATGATAACGGAGGACAAATGAAGTAGAACAATCAGTACACAGGAAAGCAAGGAAATAGTAACATGCACATCAAAGCAAGGTAGAACAGAGAAGATAAATACCTAACCGAAGGGATGGGATTACTTCTTCCTGCCTTTCTTGCCCGCACTCACTGGGGCAATAATAGGAACAGATGGTTCAGACCTGAAAACCATGGACACAAGGGGGGAAATTATACCAGACAATAAACATGGGTACATTTTCAGTGGAAGCGATGTCGACTGGCAGAATAACAGTAATCACCTCTTTGCGTCACCTTATCTTTCTCGACGATGTTCTTTTGGATGATCTTCTCACTAACCGAATCTGCCGTCTCGTCGGCCTGTAATGGGAAGTATGACCCTGAAAATGGGAAGTAATGTGATCACAGAGGCATGGCGATCAACTCTACAGAGATAGGCAAAGAGGAAAATGAATTTACCTCAGGTAACATGCCAACTGAAGCCGATGGATTAGAACTATTTCCTGCAAGATTGCTGGATGGCGTAAGGGAGTTGCTGGAGTCATGATGACATCACCTTCTTCAATATGTTCCATGAAGATGTTGATATTCTTTTATAGCACCTCAGCGTACATGTGGTTACCCTGGCAGTCGAAGAACTATGGTGTAAGCATTTGTGAGAATGGGCATTAAAGAACTGTCTAGGCGACAATCACATAGTCGATAGGATGATTGTACGCTGGCGGTATGTATCCTTAATGGGTCCATTATCAATCCCACCACGGTGCTGCCATAGTCGTGAGACATACACACGGATACGCCAAATGGTATTTCCCTGACGAAGCAGGGACACAAGATTGAACTCCATCTGTAGAAATAGCAATCATCAAATATTAGATAGCCTCCGGAGAAAAGATTAGAAGACAGGATACTCATCAAAAACAAGAGATAAATAATGCAGAATAGGAAAGCCAAGGTGTTACATGGAATAACCTTTTTTCAGACATAATTCAACTCTATCATGAAGCAAGCTATATGAACAAAACAAGACCAGACCGTTCATAGTATATACAGTTATTGAAGAGCAAGTAGCATATAAAATTTAGATCTAAGTATCATTAAGGGCTCCTTTAACACAAGCAGAGATAGCATGATCATAATATACATATAAACACGCTAGCAGTAGGAAGCCTCGTTATCGATGCACCCCAGAAAAAGGAAATCATCCACAGAGATAGGCATCGTTATAGATGACACGAGCAAAAGCACAGCTATTACTAACTATTCTTAGGGTTTAATACAAAGCAAATCCACCTAAAAGAGTGCTATCATGGATCGTATCAAGAAAAGAAAAGGAGAGACATGTACTAACTGGACACTGAAGGCATATCATCTCCTAGGATATTGTGGTAAAACTACAACTAAACTTAAAGTCATACTTATTTCACAGAATAAGAACTGTAGCCGGATACATGACCCCAGATGATGCACCCTTCTTCTCGCCTTCGGCTGGGCGACAACTACATACTTGCCTTGCACTGACACTACAAATAGTAATCTATTCAGGAACTAAAATAAATGAATTCCTTACCTACTGCATTTTGTGAACCAAAATAAGTGGGACCATATCGAGTATCATTCTCATGTTCGACTCGGACGCAGGTTAATTGACGTGGTGTACATTCTCATGTTCGCCTCGGACACAGGTTAATCGACGTGGTGTACTAAAACTCGGTTATAATTTAAAAGATTCATATTGTGGACTATCGAACCATCCTACCGCTTAGTTTGTTAGAAGAATATACAATACAGTCTTGATTTTAAGACATGACCAACAAATGCACAAGGTAAGTATGTACCTAGTAGGCATTGACATGAATATTACATAGCAGCACAAATAAGCAGAGCATAAAAATACAATCGCCGAAGAAACCTAAGGGAAAAAATACCATGTCTATGCACAAATATCAATAAAGTTGCACTACAGATGGGGAGAAATAGAACATGGTACTAAAATAAGCCTGTACATATATACCTAGACACAAATAAAACTGTGAACCTCAGTCCCAACCATGCTATACTAAAAAACAAAGTTTACACACGCACATGCTTTGACAGAATACATAACATATATCCACAAGAACAATAGAATTCCTTTTCCAAATGGAAACAAATATATTACCTCAACTTCTTACATGTAGAAAGATTGTTATTGGCTTCAGACCAAGCATCACATTTCCTTGCACAGACTGAATACTCAAGTTACATGTTGAAAGTGCGTTATATCGACTAGAGGGGGGGTGAATAGGCGATTTTTATGAATTCTTCACTGAGGAATTTGCAGGTGAGGAAATTCCTTAGCGAAGAACTACTTGCAGTGAAATAAGTACTCAAAAGTAAACATAGCAGAACACAAGCATGGTCATCATGATGAAATGAAGACAAGCACAGAGTACAGAAAGCGTAAACACAGGATAACACAGGATGAAGACAAACAGACTGAAGAAATTGAACTGAGGAAATTGAGAAAGTCTTCAGTCAAAGTCTTCAAACACATATATGAACAGGTGCACAACACAGTTATGAGGAAATGAAAGAGTTGAGTAAATAGAACCAGTAAGCTTGGTGAAGACAATGATTTGGTATACCAGTTCCAACTGCTGTCTCAGTTGTACATCTGGTTAGGGCGGCTAGGTATTTAAACCTGAAGACACACAGTCCCGGACACCCAGTCCTGAACACGCAGTCCAGGACACTTAGTCCTCACCGTATTCCCCTTGAGCTAAGG
This sequence comes from Aegilops tauschii subsp. strangulata, assembly GCF_002575655.3. Taxonomy (NCBI): domain Eukaryota; kingdom Viridiplantae; phylum Streptophyta; class Magnoliopsida; order Poales; family Poaceae; genus Aegilops; species Aegilops tauschii. The sequence continues at coordinate 487,196,969 of NC_053041.3, forward strand.
TCACACAGACCTCGCCCAATCACTCGTGGTAAGTCTTCAGGTGACTTCCGAACCTTCACAAACTCGGTCACTCGGCGATCCATAATTTCCTCTTGGATGCTCTAGACCATGACGCCTAACCGTCTGGAAGAAGCACAGTCTTCAAAGGTAACAAGCGTCGGATCCACGCAGAATCAATCTCTTCAGTGATGCTCAATCACTTTGGGTTTGTAGGTGTTTGGGTTTTTCCTCACTTGATGATTTTTGCTCAAAGTCCTCGGAGGATGGGATGCTCTCAAATGACAAGTGTCAGTTTCTCTCGGAGCAGCCAACCAGCTAGTGGTTGTAGGGGGCGGCTATTTATAGCCTAGGGAGCAACCCGACATGATAAGACATAAATGCCCTTCAATGATATGACCGTTAGGTGGGTAGATGTTTTGGGACAGCTGGCGCATAGCACAACAACGGTCGGAAATTTGAGTATCAAATTCCTCAGGGCTATCATGTTCCCCACTGTGTAGGCAATCCGCACTAGCGAATTCCTAACTCCTCGGTCAGAACAAATTCCTCAGAGACCAGAATAACTTCGTCTCTGTCACTGAAGAATATGACTGAACTGTATGAGATTTCCAATGGCTTCACTCGAAGGGATTGGTAGGTGTAGGATTTTGAGTTGAGCATCACATGGAAATTTTTCCTTAGTATTTCCTCGACCCCCTTTAACAGTACGGTGTTTCCTATGACTCAAGAAAGAGAAAATGAAACTACAAAAACAAAAGTCTTCACGCTTCATGTTCCACAAATGAATACCAAGTCTTCAAGGTCACACCAATTTCTTCACTTTCAAAGTCTTCAGAAAGTCTTCAGAAATCCAAAGACTTCAGTCGAAGAACTTCATTTTTAGGGGTCGACTTTCTCTGTAATATCAAACTCCTCATAGACTTATAGACCTATGTACACTCATAAACACATTAGTCCCTTAACCTATAAGTCTTCAATACACCAAAATCACTAAGGGGCACTAGATGCACTTACAATCTCCCCCTTTTTGGTGATTGATGACAATATAGGTTAAGTTTTCAACGGGGATAAACATATGAAGTGTAAATACTGATATTGAGGAATTTGATTGCAAGATATAGAAGAACTCCCCCTGAAGATGTGCATAGTGAGGAATTTGCTTTTGAAGCAATGCACACTTGAAGAGTTGAATCATGGAGATCTCCCCCCTATATCTTGTAATTCATACACGCATTTGACATAATATATGAAGAATTTGAGATGCATGATGAAATATGGTGATTGATGTAATTCAGCATGCGTGCAATAACATTAACGAGGAATAAGCATGCAGAAGAAACAGCAAAAGTATCAGGCCACCATAGAGTTTTAAGTTTACAACTCGATCCAACAAAGTCATCAGAAGAACGAGAGTTGTAACTTAGAAAAAAAACGCCCATAAAAGATAGACCCGCTTGAAGACTAACTCAAATTTATCCCCCTTTGTCATCAAATGACCAAAAGGTTCGAAAATGAGGACTAACGCCCCTGAAGAATATCAAGTTGATGAAGGAGCGCCAGCGTTGTTGGGGTCGTTTGTTGATGTAGGGCCTGCCGCAGTGTCGTCCAAGTCTTCATGCTCATCAGTTCCGCGCGATGAAGAATAGGAGCTGGCCACCAAGGAAAAAACCTTGACCTTCTTGTATTTCTTTGGTGGAGGAGCAGACCAGTCAAAGTCTTCCTTGAGACCCATATTCTTCAGTTCTTCTTTGCTATAGATGTGAGACAGAATAGCCCAGGTGCGACCGAAGACTTCATGGAGGTAGTAATGGTTTTTCTTCACTGCATTATGTGTAGCAGTCATGTTGTGAAGAATTGAACCAAACTGACGCTTAACCCATTTATGGTTTCGATCCACCTTCTGGTGAAGACTTAGCAGAAGCTCATGGTCAGTCATCACACGAGGAGCAGTAGCTTGAGGATTTGGCTTGGAGGCATGGGCAGCAGAATCATGAGTGGCAGAGTCATCATTGGTGGAATAAGATGCAGCCTTGCGAAATTGACCATCCAATGGACGAATGCCTTCATCTATAACAGCTGGTGCCTTGCCCTTTTCGTCAGCAGAAGAATAAGTCTGCTTGAGGACTTCAATTGGGGGCAAGTAGCTGAGGTGATTCTGAAAATCTGCCTTGTAGTTGAGTGAAGACCTTGTTCCGAGGAATCTCATAATCCAAGGTGCATAAGGCTTCAGCTCAAAAGGAGAGAGTGCAACATTTGCCAGAGTCCTCATGAAGAAATCGTGATAATTGACAGGAATGCCATGAATGATGTTGAATACCAGATTCTTCATGATGCCAACAATTTCCTCATCAGATGAGTCGTGGCCTTTGATTGGACTCATAGTCTTCGTGAGAATGCGATAGACTGTCCTTGGTACATACTGCAATTCCTTCACGAGGAATTTTGTCCTTGAGGCTTGACCGGGTTTCAATGGCTTCATCAGCACTTGCATATAGTGATCTGTAAGCTCAGGCTCTTGGTACATGCAACAAGCTCCTTCAGGTGGAGGACTAATGGGCAGGGCGTGAAGTAATTCAGAGGCCGGTGCTTTGTAATGAGTGTTTTCAGTCATCCAGTCCAAAACCCAGGAGTTCACATCGTCAGGATCTCCTGTGATGTGCAAAGTTGCGTAGAATTGAAGAATGAGTTCTTCATTCCAATCAACTATGTCTGTGCAAAAGTTGAGGAGGCCTGTGTCATGAAGCACACTGAGGACAGGAGTGAAGCATGGCAGTGATTCCATGTCCACATGAGGAATATGCTCGTGGTCGAAGACTTTGTCCTTGTTGAAGAGCAGTGAAGAATAGAAGTTGGCCTGGCTGGCGGTCCAGAAGCGCTTCCTTCTAAGACGAGCAGAATCATAGGGATTGTAGTCAGTGAAGAACACGTGCTCGCCAAAGAAATCATCAGCCTTGAATTTCTGCTTCTTTGAGAATGGATCCTTTGGCTTGTGCTGAGGAGTGTCAGTCAATTGCATTATCACCTCAGGAATCGCAATCTCAGGTTCTTTAGGCTGAGGAATTTCAGCTTCTACTCCAGTGACAGCCTGGGTCTTCAATTCTTCATGTACATTTTCTTCAGCACTAGTGGCTAGAATTTCTTCATGGACAGATGGGGTTGCACGAGGTTCTTCATATCCTATTTGTACTTCAGTAGCAACAGGGGACTGAGGAATTTGCTGTAAATGTGTGAAGAGTGGAGAGTTGGGGTGCTGACTTTCCCAAAAGTCATCATTCATCACTGGTGTGGTACAGCCAATGTCCACGTCTTCATCTTCTATTTCTTCAATGCCGGCCTCTTCAGCAGTAAACTGAGGCATAGGCGAGGAAACAGCTGGAGTTGATGGGATTTCATCCACTTCAATTTCTTCATCCATTTGCTCTGACGAAGCAGCAGAAGGGTTTTCTTCATCAGGTCCGCTAGGGATCACATATTCTTCATCAAAAGGAACAAGGTCCTTTGATGGCATGGTTGAGATCAGAACAACATCAATGGGGTTTGCAACTGAGCTGGTCAATTTCTTCATCTTCTTCGGAGCTGAAGAATCTGAAGAAGCTGATGCTTTCCTTTTCTTCACTGCTCCACGCTCTGCAGCCTTGGTCTTCTTCACATCTGATGCAGATGGAAGGATTGGAGTTGGAGTAAGCGCAGGAGGAGCAGAGGAATGTGTTTGATTTTCTGCAGGCACAACTGATGCAGTTGCCCTGACCTCGGCAATTTCATCAGCGGCTGGAATGCAGTCATCAGCCCTGGAACTCACATTTTCTTCAGCAGCCTGAACGTCATCAGCGGTGCTGGCATGTTCTTCAGTTGGCTGAAAAGATGCTTCAGTCTGAGGAATTTCTTGTTGTGATGGGGCTACAACATTGGAGGTGAACTTCTCAGCCAGTTTAACAAACCTGACCTTGGCTCCTTGCCAATCAGCATAGTAAGCATTGAAATCATCGCTGAGGACTTTGATTTCAGACTGGTCTTCACAAGATCATCAGTTGTCATAGAGACAACGTTGTTCTTCAAGAATTTTTCCTTCCTGTACTGCGCTTTCTTCATCTGCCTGGCCTTCTCAAATTTCCATTTCTCTTCTTGGATGAAGGCAGTCAGCATATGATTTTGGCCAGGAGTCAACTTGAAATCAGGCATAGGAGTGTTTGGGTCCTTGTGCCAGAGATCAATGTAATCGAGGATCAACTTTGGATCCAAAAACAGAGGCACATTTGTGCCCTTGGCTCTAGCGGCCCTGACTTGCCTATCTCTGATGATTTCAGCAAGTTCTTCATCATCAGCTTCGTCTTCTTCAGACGGCACTTGGAAGGCGACCTGCTTCTTGTGAGGACTTGGGCGAGAACCTCGTCCAGTAGTGGTCTTTGTCTTCAGCAGAGAGGGTCCTGTTGAAGAATTTGGAGCAGCTGAGGAACTAGCTGAAGCTCCAGAGGCAATAGAGATGCCTGTAGTCCTTTGGCACATGGCAAGATGCACAGGTGCTGAGGATTTGGTCGGAGCAGCTGAGGACTTATGCAGAGGAGCTGAGGATTTTGGAGGAGCAGGAGCAGCATGAGGAATCGGCCGTGAGGGCTTTGAGGATTCTGGCCGTGAGGGAATTGAAGGTGAAGCACTTGGCTTACGCGCAGGCTTCTTTGCCATGGATTTCTTCGGCTTGACAGAGGCCTCAGCGGCAGCAGCAGCAGCAGAGTCTTCATTGAATTCCCTCACTGCTTCTCTGGCTTGTCTAGCCAGCTTGGCCTGGCGCTTGGCCCATTCATCAGGATAATCCTCACCACGCTTGAGGCTGGTGGGATCAGCTTCTTGGTCAGGTGCCAACGGAGGTCTTGGGCATGGAGGATTGAGTGCGAATTTCTTCATGTACTTGGGAGTCACATACCTGTACTCCCTCCACTCTCTTGCCCATCTCCTCTCTATCTTCTGAATGCGCACCTTGCGCTGATTTTTATCTTCCTCAAGGGGTGTGCAGTACCCAGCATAGATGTCCTCAGGGATTTCAAATGCAGTGTTGACCTCAATCCTCTTTCCTCCTTTCTGTGGCTTCTTTCCATCAGCCATTTTCTTCAGATGACGAATTTGAACAATTGAATTCTCTGAAGAAGTATGCAACTTTTCTTCGAGGAACGCTGCAAATGAGTTAAGTTGATGAGAACCTAGAGATTCAGCAGCGGACATGAGTACCTGTGAACAGAGTATAGTTGCGAGGAATTTGGAGAGGTCATATGCGTTCTCAGAAGGTTTTTCAAAAAGAACAAGTTTGAGGAATTTGACCAGATGAGTCTTGAAGAATTTCACTAAGCGTTCTTTGTCTTAGGTTCCAGAGTTGTATAGATCGATGATCCACACAATTGAGAAATCTTGAAGAAAAATTATTGCTTAGAGAAACGAATCAAGAATAGATGACCTGTGAGGTGTTTAGTGTGTGAAGAATTTGAAGAATAAACACCTTTGAAGATTTTGTAAAAATCATTTGAATCAAAGAGGGCAGTAAAAGTAACTTTTAATTACCCTGGACGAAGAACACGACGAACTGTGAGGTAGAGATGAGAAGTTCGTCTGTGCAGATCTTCCACGCCCTAACTCGGCGGAGGAAGACGGCTACGGCGGCGGCGGAGTGAAGATTTTCGCGGCCGGCGCGAGTACGACGGCGACGAGGTCGAGGCAGTGAAGCTCTTTCTCACCGGCGACGATGAAGTAGCGGCGGCGCTAGGGTTTGAGAACCTCGAGCTGGAGAGAGGTCAAGTGGAGTAAAGGAAGTGAGGAAGGGGGGAGGGGGTATTTATAGCCACGGTGAAAAACTGTTCGCCCGAAGATTTTGGACGAACGTGCCCCTGACCCTTCTCATTCGCTTGGCATGTGTCACCCACGTACTGAGAAGTGGAGATCGTGGATGAATAGATAAGTATTTCGTGGGATGCGGAACGGTTTGAGCGGCAAAGCCGAAAATTTAGATAAGATAAGTTAAAAGTTCCGTTCGCAAATTCTTCAGCTGACAAGGACACAATGAAGATTTTGAACGAGTTTCAAATAGAACGCACATGAAGAATTTGTGAATAGATTGGGTTGAGTATAGCATAGAGGGCGAAGGGTCCGATCACATTCACTTGGCAGAAAAACCAACTTGAAGAATTAGCCATAAGTGAATGTTGTAGAGGACATAAACTCATATATATATATATATATATATATATATATATATATATATATATATATATATATATATATAGCGAATGAAGAAAAACGACGGAAACAGTGAAGATTTTGCAAAGTTGAAGAAAATGAACAACCGAGGAATTTCAAAACTGAGGAAAAACTCAAATTGAACATTTTCAACTTTTGGTGGTGGCGTGACCCACCGTATAAGAGTGATGATTTCAGACACCGGGTACAATTGTCGTAGGTTCTGAGAATCAAATTCTTCGTTAATTTCTTCACACTTAGAGTGTTATTCTTCATTGATTGAAGAAAAACGTTTCTAGATGTGTTGCACATCTAAGTCATCAAATTTGCATAAGTGTTAGGATGAGTGTCCTTTTCAAAGAACATTCGAAGATTCTAAGATATTTAGCTCACACCGCAACTTGCTAAATCTCTTCTCATCCAAGGGCTTTGTGAAGATACCGGCTAGCTGTTCTTCAGTCTTCACATGCTCTATAGAAATGTCGCCCTTCAACACATGATCGCGAAGAAAATGATGACGAATCTGAATGTGCTTTGTCTTCGAGTGCTGAACTGGGTTGTGAGCAATCTTGATGGCACTCTCATTGTCACAGTAGAGAGGCACATTCTTCATGTTGACGCCGTAGTCCTTGAGAGTTTGCTTCATCCACAGCAATTGAGCACAGCAAGAACCAGCAGCAATGTACTCAGCTTCAGCAGTAGACAGTGGTACGCAGTTCTGTTTCTTCGAGGACCAACAGACCAAAGATCGTCCGAGGAAATGACATGCACTAGATGTTGACTTGCGGTCCACACGATCACCAGCATAGTCAGAGTCAGAATATCTAATGAGATCAAAAGCCGAGCCCTTGGGGTACCATAATCCAAGTGTTGGTGTGTGAGCTAGATATCGAAGAATATGCTTCACAGCCTTATGGTGTGATTCCTTCGGTGTAGCTTGAAATCAGGCACACATGCAAACACTAAGCATAATATCTGGCCTAGATGCACATAAATACAATAAAGAACCAATCATGGAGCGGTATACCTTTTGATCGAAGTCAATACCATTTTCATCAGTGCACAGATGGCCATTTGTGGGCATCGGAATTTTGACGCCTTTGCAATCTTGCATGCCGAATTTCCTCAGTACATCCTCGAGGTATTTCTCCTGAGATATGAATATGCCATTGCGTTGTTGACGAATTTAAAGACCTAAGAAGAATTTCAATTCTCCCATCATAGACATTTCATATTCTTCACTCATCATATAGGCAAATTCATCACTATAACGTTGGTCAGTACAGCCAAAGATAACATCATCAACATATATTTGGCACACAAACAATTCATCATCATAAGATTTAGTGAAAAGAGTAGGGTCGAGTGAACCGGGTTTGAAGCCTTTCTTCGTGAGGAATTCCTTCAAAGTATCATACCACGCCCGAGGGGCCTGCTTGAGGCCATAGAGGGCCTTATTGAGTCTGAAGACTTTGTCAAGATTCTTTGGATCTTCAAAACCTGGGGGTTGAGCAACATATACTTCTTCCTCAAGCTTACCATTGAGGAATGCACTTTTCACATCCATTTGATATAAAGTGATATCATGATGGTTAGCATAAGCAAGTAATATGCGAATAGCCTCAAGTCTAGCAACAGGTGCAAAAGTTTCATCGAATCAATTCCTTCAACCTGTGTGTAGCCTTGAGCTACAAGCCGTGCCTTATTCCTCACCACAAGGCCATTTTCATCTTGCTTGTTGCGGTAGATCCACTTCGTGCCAATGATATTGTGCTTGCGAGGATCTGGACGTTTGACCAGTTCCTAGACATTGTTGAGCTCGAATTGATGTAATTCTTCTTGCATGGCCTGAATCCACTCAGGCTCCAGAAATGCTTCATCTACCTTAGTGGGCTCTGTGATAAAGACAAAAGCATAGTGCCCACAAAAGTTAGATAAATGTGAAGCTTTTGAGCGTGTGAGAGGACCTGGTGCTTCAATGTCATCGATGATCTTTTCAACTTGCACTTCTTTTGCAACGTGAGGATGAGCTGGTTGTCGTCGAGGAATTTGATCAGCATTTTCTTCAACACCATTTTCTTCAGCATTTTCTTCAGGTGCATTAGCTCGACATTCTTCACGTTCTGGAATGAATTCTTTAGCAGATTCTTCGGTAGGAATGACATCCTCAGTAGCCTTGAACTTGATAGTTTCCTCAGGTGCTGGTTCATCTATCACAGAGGGTAGGTGCTCTCTTTTCGAGCCATTAGTTTCATCGAACCGCACATCTACAGTTTCAACAACCTTGTGAAGAACGTTGTTGAAGACTCTGTAGGTGTGCGAGTCCTTTCCGTAACCAAGCATAAAACCTTCATGTGCTTTTGGTGCAAATTTAGCATTGTGATGAGGATCTCTAATCCAACATTTAGCACCGAAGACTTTGAAATAACTCACATTGGGTTTCTTGTCAGTGAGGAGTTCATAGGCAGTCTTCTTGAAAAATTTGTGAAGATATACCCTATTGATGATGTGGCACGCAGTATAAATTGCCTCAATCCAGAAGTGACGAGGTGTCTTGTACTCATCAAGCATAGTGCGAGCCATCTCAACAAGAGTTCTGTTCTTGCGCTCCACGACGCCATTCTGCTGAGGAGTGTAAGGAGCAGATAACTCATGAGTAATACCAAGTTCATCAAGATAGTCATCAAGACCAGAATTCTTGAACTCAGTTCCATTGTCACTTCTGATGTGCTTGATTTTCACACCGAAGTTGGTTGAAGCCCTCGAGGAAAATCGTTTGAAGACTTCCCGCACTTCATGTTTGTAAGTGACAATATGTACCCAAGTGTAACAAAAGTAATCATCAACAATAACAAAGCCATAGAGAGATGCATCATTTGTGACTGCTGAGTAATGGTTAGGACCGAAGAGATCCATATGAAGCAATTCAAATGGTCGAGTAGTGGTCATGATAGTCTTTGCTGGATGCTTAGCCTTGGTCATCTTTCCAGCTTCACAGGCTCCGCATAAGTGATCCTTGAGGAATTTGACATTCTCAATGCCAATGATGTGCTTCTTCTTCGCAAGCGTGTGCAAATTCCTCATGCCTGCATGACCAAGTCGTCGATGCCATAGCCAGCCTTCTGAAGCTTTTGCAAGTAGGCACACGGCTGGTTGCGGTCATGTAGAGAAATCAACAATTACAAGTCTCCTCTCCTAAAGCCTTCGAAGACTTTGGAATTGTCAGCTTCCATAACCACAACACAACGATACTTGCCAAAGACAACAACCATATCAAGATCAACAAGCATTGAGACAGACATAATGTTGTATCATAAGGACTCGACAAGCATGACTTTGTCCATGTGTCGATCCTTTGTGATCGCAACCTTACCTAGACCCAATACCTGACTTTTGCCTTTGTCAGCGAAGATGATATGCTTCAGATGCGATGGTGATAAGGGAGCATCCATCAATAGATTCTTGTCACCAGTCATGTGATTTGTACATCCACTATCGAGGACCCACTCAGTGGCTTTGGGTTGATCATCCTGCAGATGAATTAGTGCAGCTTACGAACTTCATATACTTCATCAGTGAAGAATATGACATCACAATTCATCAGACCAATTTCATCAAGAAATGCAACAGTTAAAACAGTATGAGGACGTGAGAAATGAAAGTTCATTTCTTCATGATTAGCATGCGTCCTTTCAGGCACTCTTCAGGTCTCCAGCAAATTCTTCAGACGTTCAAGCACGTCTGGAGACCTGACCCTGCAGAAGAGATTAGTTCTTTTTCTTCACCACCCACATCTGAAGGGGTGGCAAAGCGTTCATCACTCTGCGAGCTCCATACGAGAAAGGTGGCATAGAAGTCAATCCATTTCGTTTCACATAAGAGGAGTTAGGGTAAGCATATGAATAAGCAGAGAAATTCTTCGAGGACTTATGAACATAATGATTAGAAGAATAATGCTCATATTCATAGCCCTTAGCTCTTCCCTGCGAAACAGAGTTGTTAGCACGATGATGTTCATATGAGGACTTTGATCCTTTTGAGGAATATGATCCACGTGAGGAATTCAATCCGTGTGAGGACTTGGATCCATATGAAGAATTTGATCTGGGGTTCCTATTCTTCACAGGTGGTGTCATGAGGACATTCACCTAAAGACTTTCAAGGCACCTTTTGGGAACCCAGCTTTTCTTCATAGGAGAACCGTTCCTGCAGTTAGTGCCAACATATCTAGCAAATACTTCACCATTCTGATTTTTAAACAATTTATAGTTGGAGTCAAATGACTCATCAGAAGAATGAGAAGATTCACAAGTAAAGCCAGATAAATAGATGGATCAACTGGAGGTCCCTTTGCAGCAACCCATGAGGTTTTGGGGTACTGCTCAGGCTTCCAATATGTACCATCAGCATTGAGTTTCCTCTCAAAGGCAATACCCTCTTTCCTAGGGTTCCTGTTGAGGATCTGCTTTTTAAGCACATCACAAAGAGTCTGATGCCCTTTGAGGCTTTTGTACATGCCTGTCATGTACAATTCCTTCAGCCCTGCATCGTCAGTGATACTAGCAATGTCCTCAGATGAGGAATTAGTGATAGCAGAGACAGTTGAAGAATTTGTAGCAGAAGCATTTGAACATTCAGGTGAAGAATTAGCAGATTCACGTTCAATGCATTTCAAATATGGAGGAACAAATTCTTCCTGAGCAGCGCTGATTTGTTGAGCCAGTAATGAATCGCGCTCCTTCTAAAGATCTTCATAACTCACTCTTAGCTTCTCAAGATCTTGCTTTCTTTGAAGAAATTCATAAGAAAGCTTCTCATGATCAGATAAGAGAGTGTTATGATGACCTTGAAGGTTGTCAAACCTAGTCTGAAGTCTCTGGAGATTTTCAGTCAAGGTTTTAGTGCGATCCATTTCTTCACCCAGCATATCATCACTTTTGTCTAGCATGTTTTGAACCTTTTCAAAAGCCCTTTGTTGTTTCACAGCAATCTTAGCAAGTTTAGAGTAGCTGGGCTTGAGGTTTTCATCAGATTCATTCTCACTAGATTCAGAGGAGGTATATTTGAGTACCTTGGCACCCTTTGCCATGAAGCAATAGGTGGGAGCGTAGTCATCATTGCCTTCATCAGCCTTGTTGGTGAAGCCATTTTCTTCAGAGTTGAAGATAGACTTGCTGACGAATGCAGTAGCGAGAGCTAGACTCGCTACTCCAGACTCGGACTCCTCAGATGCCTCCTCTTCCTCATGTCCCTCAGATTCAGCTTCAGAGTCCATTTCCTTGCCAATGAATGCCCGAGCCTTCTTGGAGCTGCTCTTCTTGTGATATGAAGACTTTGAGGATTTTGATGATGAAGATTTTGAGGATTTCTTCTTTTTCTTCGCATCATCAGAACTGTAATGCTTGTATTTCTTCTTCTTTGATTCCTTTTCCAACTGAGGACAATCTTGAATGTAGTGTCCAGGTTTCTTGCATTTGTGACAAAGCCTCTTCTTGTAGTCACTGGATGAGGAATCATAGCTCCTTGAGGATCTTCCAAAGCGACCACGTCTTGAGAACTTCTGAAATTTCTTCACGAGCAGTGCTAGTTCCTGGCTCAGTTCTTCAGGATCACCAAGGCTGCTGCCAGAGTCTTCATCTTCGGACTCAGAAACTGCCTTGGCCTTCAGTGCACGTGATCTGCCATAGCTTGAACCATAGAGATCTCTCTTTTCAGCAAGCTGGAACTCATGAGTATTTAGCCTCTCGAGGATATCAGCGGGATCAAGTGACTTGTAATCAGCACGTTCTTGTATCATCAATGCCAGAGTATCAAATGAGGAATCAAGCGATCTCAACAATTTCTTCACCACCTCATGGTCGGTGATGTCAGTGGCACCAAGCGCTTGAAGCTCATTTGAGATGTCAGTGAGGCGATCGAAGGTTTGTTGAACATTTTCATTGTCGAGTCTTTTGAAGCGGTTGAAGAGATTGTGAAGAACATCAACTCGAGAGTCACGCTGAGTTGAAACTCCTTCATTCACTTTGGACAGCCTATCACAGATAAGCTTAGCAGTTTCCAAAGCACTCACTCTTCCATACTGTCCTTTGCTCAGATGGCCACATATGATATTCTTCGCTTGAGAATCGAGTTGCTTGAATCTCTTCACATCGGTAGCGTTCAGTGAGGGTGAGACAAAGGGAACACCATTTTCCACAACATACCAGAGATCGTTATCAATTGCCTCAAGATGCATTCGCATCTTATTCTTCCAGTAGGGGTAGTCCGTCCCATCGAAGGTACGACACCCAGCAGAGATCTTGATCATACCCGTGGTAGACATAACTAAAACTCCAGGCGGTTAAACCAAAATCACACAGAACAAGGGAGTACCTTGCTCTGATACCAATTGAAAGTGCGTTATATCGACTAGAGGGGAGGTGAATAGGCGATTTTTATGAATTCTTCACTGAGGAATTTGCAGGTGAGGAAATTCCTTAGCGAAGAACTACTTGCAGCGGAATAAGTACTCAAAAGTAAACATAGCAGAACACAAGCATGGTCATCATGATGAAATGAAGACAAGCACAGAGTACAGAAAGCGTAAACACAGGATAACACAAGATGAAGACAAACAGACTGAAGAAATTGAACTGAGGAAATTGAGAAAGTCTTCAGTCAAAGTCTTCAAACACATATATGAACAGGTGCACAACACAGTTATGAGGAAATGAAAGAGTTGAGGAAATAGAACCAGTAAGCTTGGTGAAGACAATGATTTGGTAGACCAGTTCCAACTGCTGTCTCAGTTGTACATTTGGTTAGGGCGGCTAGGTATTTAAACCTGAGGACACACAGTCCCGGACACCCAGTCCTGAACACGCAGTCCAGGACACTTAGTCCTCACCGTATTCCCCTTGAGCTAAGGTCACACAAACCTCGCCCAATCACTCGTGGTAAGTCTTCAGGTGACTTCCGAACCTTCACAAACTCGGTCACTCGGCGATCCATAATTTCCTCTTGGATGCTCTAGACCATGACGCCTAACCGTCTGGAAGAAGCACAGTCTTCAAAGGTAACAAGCGTCGGATCCACGCAGGATCAATATCATCAGTGATGCTCAATCACTTTGGGTTTGTAGGTGTTTGGGTTTGGGTTTTTCCTCACTTGATGATTTTTGCTCAAAGTCCACGAAGGATGGGATGCTCTCAAATGACAAGTGTCAGTTTCTCTCGGAGGAGTCAACCAGCTAGTGGTTGTAGTGGGCGGCTATTTATAGCCTAGGGAGCAACCCAACATGATAAGACATAAATGCCCTTCAATGATATGACCGTTAGGTGGGTAGATGTTTTGGGACAGCTGGCGCATAGCACAACAACGGTCGGAAATTTGAGTATCAAATTCCTCAGGGCTATCATGTTCCCCACTGTGTAGGCAATCCGCACTAGCGAATTCCTAACTCCTCTGTCAGAACAAATTCCTCAGAGACCAGAATAACTTCGTCTCTGTCACTGAAGAATATGACTGAACTGTATGAGATTTCCAATGGCTTCACTCGAAGGGATTGGTAGGTGTATGATTTTGAGTTGAGCATCACATGGAAATTTTTCCTTAGTATTTCCTCGACCCCCTTTAACAGTACGGTGTTTCCTATGACTCAAGAAAAAGAAAATGAAACTACGAAAACAAAAGTCTTCACGCTTCATGTTCCACAAATGAATACCAAGTCTTCAAGGTCACACCAATTTCTTCACTTTCAAAGTCTTCAGAAAATCTTCAAAAATCCAAAGTCTTCAGTCGAAGAACTTCATTTTTAGGGGTCGACTTTCTCTGTAAATACCAAACTCCTCATAGACTTATAGACCTGTGTACACTCATAAACACATTAGTCCCTTAACCTAAAAGTCTTCAATACACCAAAATCACTAAGGGGCACTAGATGCACTGACACATGTCAGTCCTAGTGCTTGGTTCATGTTAAGATGTAGACCTTGGAAGTACACGGACCGAATACTCAAGTCCCATGGTAGTCACAGTAACTCTTTAGATATAAAAAATATAGGTGTTCTCTTAAGAAAAAAAGAGGTGCAGACCACAAACTTCACACTGAATACTCCAGTTACATCAAGACCACCACATCAGAACCTCCTAAACTGAAGCAAAGTAATCTACCAGTCAACCTTATCGTGTTCCCATTCCCTGTATGACGACCCTTTTTGTATCTTTTGCCGAGATATATATCTTCAGACACCTTGCTAACGTACAAACGAAAAATCCCCTTTTGTCAGACTAAAAGAAGGATATTCTGAAACTACATCACCAGAATCCAGGAACACCGCAAATGGTGTAATTGTAACAGTAATCCTAAATTGGGACATGCATTAGCCTATATAATTATTACTCGGCAAAACACACTTTCCATAAAAATTAATTACTGAGCTCAAGAAAACCTACTCAAGATGGATGGAACCAACATTCTTTGGCTACACACAAATTGATGCAAGATGAATAGCTACCTAGGCCAGATATTGAATCAAAAGTCATTGATTTATCGAGCAGTGCAGAAAGTAAAAAACTGAACATGTGACCATCTCCAAGCTCATAAAGCGAATACGAAACCTGAAATTTATCTAACATGAGGCCAACAACAGAACTGGCCGAGTAACGATTTATCCACATAGAATTTCCTTCCTAATTAAGCCAAGCCCCAAATACTCTTATCCATACACAAAAGAACAAAAAACATGAACATTCCATGCACAAAGGAACAAGTGTCGGCCCTACCAGGAAGGGACAAAAGGCAAGGCAACCACACAAAAAACCAGTGCACAAAGTGAATGATACTTTTGGTTGTATCAGAAACAAGACAAGAAATAGAAGGATCTTATTCGCCAGCCTATGCACAACCAGCATATCACCATACAACCGTGTACCTAGCTCTGGAAAAGAAGGGGAGCATAAAGGATGGGGAGAAGAAGGGTTGACCTGCAGATCAGTCAACGGAGACGAGCAGGCATAGATCGAAGGAGGCATCGACCAGGGGATTGAGCCACAGAGGACTAACCGCAGGTATAGGAAGGGAAAAATAGGGATTAGCAGCATCCAATCACCAAGAACAGGAGAAAATAGACAAATACCTAGAGATCGACGAGTACATCAGTAGATCCGGCGAAAAGACTGGAAGAACGAGGGGACCTGCAACCAAACGAGATTCCAAATCAACGAACGACGGGTAAACAAAGGGAACCATGTCCTTCGCTGCCTCCTCCTCATCTTCCTGGCTCTCACAGGTGGCGACGTACAAGCAAGAAAAGGTGAGGGGGTGGGCCGACCTAAGATCCTCTCGTCCATCCGTGTAGTGGCACGCCTCTGCAGCTCGAGCTCGGTGACGAGAAGTGTGAGAGGAGATGGGGCGGGGGCACCAGGGGAATGAGCGGCCACCATGGCACCTTGGCGAGCCCCGGACCAGCTCCGGGTGCCTCTTCCCCATGCGATGGCATCTCACCTCAGCACGAGATCCTGGTCACTCTCCTCCCGGTGATGGCGAGAGGCGACCTCGATGGGGACTGCAGTGGTGGCGGCGAGCTTGGCGACGGGAAAGGAACAGGGAGGAGGAGGGGCGGAAGCGCGGGGGCGACGGCTGTGCGATGGGGAGTGGGGCGGCGCGAGTGCGGGAGGAAGAGGAGGGGCGATGGAGGAGCGAGTGCGGGAGGAGCAGGGCGGCAGCTAGGTTTCCACGGGAGATGTTGCAATATATAGCCACATGTGAAATGACGAAAATGCCCTCCAAGGGACAAGCTATTTACGTGCGGTGGCACGGTCGAGGTGAAACTATTCATTCCTACAGGAGTGCCTCTTCGATCTGACGAGCGAGGTCGTTCCAGGGGTCAATCCGACAGCCCAGATTCGATCAAGCCACCTGATCCAACGGCCAGGAATCCAATTTGCTGAGAGCGCCCGGGAGTGCCTCGATCTCTTATTTCTCGATACAGTGTGTTCACCAAATCACATATGTTGCACTTTTTTTTAACTCAAAATACATGCATATAATATGGAAAATTCCAGAGAAACAGAACTTTCAAAAACATCTCCTCTATTGCATGAAATCATAAACACCTGTCATATTTACAAGATAGTCCTGAGCTTTGACTACGACAACACGCCATTATTTTGCTGACTTACTCAAAATAGACACGCGGAGTTTGGAACACACGCCATTATTTTTTTACAGGGTACTACGAACACATGGCTGGTCAGTTTGGAACACGCGGAGTTTCTTTCCCAGCTAGCTTCTGCACAAGTGAAAAAAAAGGATTCTCAGTAAAAAAAGACATCAATGATGTCAATAGAACGAAATTTCTAATAGGATTTTTATGAATCAATGAGTATGTGAATACAAGAAAAATACAGTATGGCAATTGCAGTATGCGAGAAAATACAAAAGTATACATCATTAATCATGCTGCGGACCAATTTTGAACATCCTACACAAATCCGACACATCCATGGGGTGGGGAAAAACATAGCTGTGTGAAGACAGCAGTTCAATATCTACATACTCCTGCTTTCTATAGATATAGCTCATTTCCTTCTTTATGTTAAGGTCAAGCAGTCAATGTTAAAAAACATATCTAAATTAAATAATTCCCAGTGTTTTATGTCATAGCAAAGTCTTTTCGCCTTGGCATAATTTTGTTTGGTTTAATACCTTGGCTAATATACTGTTACCTCTTGCAGTGAAGTTCAGCGAAACCAGGGCAACTAGGTATGAGAGCTCAAAGCAAGGAGCTGACTTTTTAAATTTACTTGTTTACTAACTTACTAATGAAATATTTTTGCAGTTAACCACATGATTCACTTTTGGTATGAAGTCCATATAATTGTAAATGTATTAAGTAAAGAACTTATTCTAGTGTCTAATGTATGTGCTCATTTTAGTTTTAAATTTTCACAGTTGATAAAATGACTGATTTCAAAATTTTGTAGACAGTTAGTTCGATAAGCAGCATAAGCGAATAGATAAGTAATTCACTCAGAAATTGATTCTCCTCTACCCGGCTTCACGTAATAAATAAAGTAATGTCTTGCATATATGTTTTATCTCGTCACCTCAATTACACATATAGATCAATGAATTAATATTTATTATTCATAACGAACAAAAGAAACTATCCAGATTTGTTCTTGAGCAGCAAACCAAGTTATCTGTTTTTCACTTCCTTCGTTTCTTTATGCAAGACATCATGCATCACAAGATTCAAGTTTGACCAACAATTAGATCAATAAAACGTGGGTTATATGACAAAGAGATAATACCATTGGAAAACGCTCAAGAGCGAACCCAATGATATCATTTTCTTTGTCAAATAAACGACATTTCATTAATCTAATTGTCAGCCAAACTTGAATCATGGAATGCTAAATATCTCACAAAAAGAAAACCAAGAGAGTGTTTTTCACTTGATATACAAATGTATTTCGTAGCCTGTTATACCATGGTGTATCGTTCTGTTCTTACGCATTAGTATATTACTAACCACACAAAGTATCATCTCTCCTCTTCAGATTTAATGACAACTGGAAATATGACAGATAATATTTTGTAATGTTAACCATGCATAAACTCTTACTATTTGTTTGCAAGGGACCAGTAAATACCAGGATTTGTTTGAAAAACAACAAACTAGTTAGTTGTTTTTCACTCCCTCCATTTCTTTATGTGGACGCCATGCATCACAAGACTTAAGTTTGACCAAAAATTAGATCAATAAAACATGGTTTACATGACAAAAAAGGTAATATCATTGGAAAACACTTTTGTATGAACCCAATGATACCATTTCTTTGTCGAATAAACAACATTTTGTTAATCTAATTGTCAGCCAAAATTAAATCCTGAAATACTAGACGTCTTACAAAATCAAATAGAGTGCTTTTAACTTAAATGTATCTTGAAGCTTGTTATACAATGGTGTATCTTTGTGTTCTTAAGCATAATACTAACTGCACAAAGTATCATCTCCCATCTTCAGAGTTAATGATAATCTGGAAAGATGAGAGATAATATTTTGTAATGTTAGCCATGCATAAACTCGTAAGAGAACAAAAAAAAAAGCGAAGTGCTAGTGTGCACCTTTGTTGTTGTCTGATAATTATTTTTTTGCCTCAAATACTTTCAAAAAACTAAAATGTTAACTACTACCTGTCCTGTGCTAGACAAAGTTATTAGAATTGCATCTCTGGCAATAAGTCTCACCTAGAATAAAAGCATCACACCTTAATGAATTATTTTCTCAATCACACATTACGTGTACTAAAATGTTTTGATATTTCATCCTGGACTTGCCTATGAGATGCATATATGCACAAATTTGTCATAGTATGGATACCTGTGAGAATAACAGGAAAGCTAAGGTATGCAGTGCACTATGTACTATGTTATTCTCTTTCTAAGAATAGAAACAAGGTATTCTTTGTCAGATATATAGTACTTTGTGTACTTATTGTACACTAGTGCTCAAGAACAGAAAAAAACACACCAGTGTATAACAAAGCTACATGATTAACCAGAATATCTACTGAAAATAATAAACATTCTAGACAAAATATTAACTAGGTACATAACCAAGAGGTCATTAAATAATCTATCACCATTGCTTTGACTATACTAACCCCTCCAAACCTCACAGCACAACTCAAGATTCAATTACAGCACCTCCCATTCGAAGCTTTCAGATGCTCAAACTAACTGGAAGTTGAAATGTTTTTTCATTTAATACTCGAAATAATTAAGTTCAAGAAACCGAGTTCATGGTTGAACACAAGGTACTTATCAAACAACTCCTGATGTGCACCATTCCAATCATGAACAACTCAATACATTGAAACAAATATTTACAATTAAATTAGCAGATTTAAATACAAACATCATTAACCATGGTACGGACAAATTTTGACCAACCTACGTAGATCCCACACATCCATGGGGAAAAGCGTAGCTGTGTGAAGACAGCAGTTCAATATCTACATACTCTTGCTGTCTACAGATAGGTTGTTTCCTTTTTTTATATTAAGGTCAAGCAGTCAATGTTAAAGAAAACATATCTAAATTAAAATAATTCCCAGTGTTTTTGCATGTTATAGCAAAGTCTTTTCACTTCGGCATAATTTGTTTGGTTAATTCCTTGGCTGATATAGTGTTACCTCTTGCAGTGTACTCCCTCCGTCCCAAAATTCTTTTCTTAGATTTGTCTAGATACGGATGTACCTAATACTAAAACGTGACTTGATACATCCGTATTTAGACAAATTTGGGACGGAGGGAGTAGTTCAGAGAAACCAGGGCAACTAGGTATAAGAGCTACAAGCAAGGAGCTGACCTTTTGAATTTACTTGGTTACTGACTTATACTAGTGAAATATTTTTGCAGTTAACCAACGACTAACTTTTGGTATTTAGTCCGTGTAATTGTAAATGTAGTATGTAAATAACTTATCCTGGTGTCTAATGTATGTGCTCTGCTCATTTAGTGTTAAATTTACACAGATATATAGTTTCTACATGTCCATTGATAAAATGACTGATTCAAATAGTGTAGACAGTCAGTTCGATAAGTAGCATAGGTAAATACATAAGAAATACTTCACTCCGAAATTGATTCTCCTCTACCTGGCTAAACGAAGTAATGTCCTACATATATGTTTTGTTATCTTGTTACCTCAACTAAACATTGAGAGCAATGAATTAATATTTTTTACGTGTAAAGAAAATGAATTAATATTTCTTATTAGTAATGGAAATAAGAAACTATCAGGATTTGTTCTTGAGCCACAAACCTAGTTGGTTATTTTCCACTCCTTTCTTTAAGCACGATGTCATGCATCACAAGATTCAAGTTTGACCAACAATTAGATCAATAAAACGTGGATTATATGACAAAGAGATAATACCATTGGAAAACGCTTAAGAGCGAACCCAATGATATCATTTTCTTTGTCAAATAAACAACATTTCATTAATCTAATTGTCAGCCAAACTTGAATCATGAAATGCTAAAAAATCTCACAAAAAGAAAACCGAGTGAGTGTTTTTCACTTGATATACAAATGTATTTCATAGCCTGTTATACCATGGTGTATCGTTCTGTTCTTACACATTAGTATATTACTAACCACACAAAGTATCATCTCTCCTCTTCAGATTTAATGACAATTGGAAATATGACAGATAATATTTTGTGATGTTAACCATGCATAAACTCTTATTATTTGTTTGCAAGGGTGTTTGAGAAACAACAAACTAGTTAGTTGTTTTTCACTCCCTCCATTTCTTTATGTGGACGCCATGCATCACAAGATTTAAGTTTGACCAAAAATTAGATCAATAAAACATGGTTTACCTGACAAAAAAGGTAATATCATTGGAAAACACTTTTGTATGAACCCAATGATACCATTTCTTTGTCGAATAAACAACTTTGTTAATGTAATTGTCAGCCAAAATTAAATCCTGAAATACTAGACGTCTTACAAAATCAAATAGAGAGTGCTTTTAACTCAAATGTATCTCGAAGCTTGTTATACAATGGCGTATCTTTTGTGTTCTTAAGCATTAGTATAATATACTAACTAGACAAAGTATCATTTCCCATCTTCAGATTTAATGACAATCTGAAAAGATGAGATAATATTTTGTGATGTTAGCCATGCATAAACTCTTAAGGAAGAGAACAAAAGATAGTGAAGTGCTAGTGTGCACCTTTGTTGTTGTACTACAATTTTTTTTGCCTCGCATAGCTTCACATAATAAACTAAAATGTTAACTACTACCTGTCCTGTGCTAGACAATCTAGTCTATCTGATAGTTTTGTCAAGTTATTAGAATTCACTATTAGTTGAAATTGCATCTCTGGCCATAAGTCTCACCAAGAATAAAAACCTCATGCCATACTGAATTATTTTCACATTACATATACTAAAATGCTTTGACATTTCATCCTGGCCTTGCCAATGAGATGCATATTTACAAATATTTAGCTGTGAGAATAACAGGAAAACTATGGAACACAGTGCACTATGTACTATGTTAGGTATTCTTTCTCATTTTTCCAAGAAAAATGTGCTTCGGGATAGATAGTACTTTGTGTAATTAGTGATACATTAATGCTCAAGAACAGAGAAAAACACCATGGTATACAAAGCTACATGATAAACCAGAATATCTACTGAAAATAATAAATGTTGTAGACAAAGTCCTAACTAGGTATATAACCAAGAGGTCACATTAAACAATCTATCACAATTGCTTTGACTATACTCACACCTCCAAACCTCATGATTCAATTACAGCACCTCCCCTTTGAAGTTTTCAGATGCTCAAATTAACTGGAAGTTCAAATGTATTTTAATTTAATACTCAAAATAATTAAGTTCAAGAATCAACGTTGCTGGTTGAACATGAGGTACTGGCAGCTAAATGTTCAGAACGTACTTATCAAACGACTCCTGATGTTTGTCGTTCCAATCATCAACAACTCAATACATTGAAACAAATATTTCCAATTAAATTTGCGGATTTTAAATAACTATTTCATTTAATATCACACTTGCATGTTTTATCAGATATCCTTTTCATCGCTTAAACTATTTGCTCAAATTATTCAATAAATAATACTTTAATTGTCTGAATAATGAGTTGTTTCTTTATGTTTAATCTGACGAAAGGTTTTTTAATATGACATAACTTTCTAATTTTCAGTCAGACGAAAGCACAACATTATGCAATGCATAACTGCATGACCCGAGGAGGTATCAAGTACTTGAGCAGCAGGCCTACACTCTTCACGTACCCATGTAAGCTTATTATAAAATTTTAGCTGATAACAGGGTTCATAATCTCTACAGAAACAGAATTAATTCTAAACAAAATACTGAAGTTTCTGCAAAAAGGACTTTTTTTTTTGAAGTTACACTACTAGGTAAGAACTAGCACCCTACACTTCTCTTCTACGGTTTTACACAAGCAAACACCCAAACCTTGCACAAATTTTGCTCTTTACCGGTTCAATCATGTCTCATTCCAGCGTTAACTTCGCATTCACAATAGCTTGAGCTCTTTTTTAAGAAAATCGAGGAGGCAATCAGACAAGTATCGTGAGATCTCACCAGTCACTTTTTATCCTCGTCCGCGTTGGCGTCGTTGGGGGGACGGGGATCGGCGCGGGAGGGAAGGGGGTTGGAACCCTTGACGAGCCAGCCCAGGGCAAAGAAGGCGCCGCCAGCGAGGATGGCGGTGCCCCAGGCTTGGGAGTACCACCGGCTGTACTGGCGCACCGCGAACCGCCACTGGTCCCGCAGCGTAGCCGCGTCGGGCAGCGCCGCGTCAGGAGGGTTAGGGTACCCGCCGCCGGCCGCGCCTCCGCCGAACCCGCGGATGCGGGGGGCTCCCTCGGGCGTTGGTGGTTGGGGCGGCGCCGGAGGAGCTGGCGACGGCGTGATGGGCTTCTCTTGGCTCGCCATTCCAAGAGGGATCTGCGTACGGTTTAGGACCCCGAGGCTTGGGTAAGGAGGCCGGCGGCGACGGTCGGCTTGTGTGACGGTGGCAGGCGCAGCGGCGGCTGAGATCGTAGCCCGGAAGTGAACGGACGTGGCGACGCCCCCCGAGTTCCGGCTAGAGATGGACGGCCGGAAGAGAACGGTGGAAGTGGAAGAGTGGTCGAAGAGGAAACGGCAGAGAGAGAGAGAGTGCGTATGTGAGGGATCGGTCATGGGATTTTATTGTTTCCTTTCGGCCTTTCGGTTTCTGGGATGGAATTTTGGTGGGCCGGGCTTCCGTGCGCGATGGGCTACACAAGACTTCGATCCAGCACGGTGCGACAAAAAAGGCCCGCCGTTTTCTACTGAAGTTGACGGGTTCTTTTTTCCGGCAATGCTGAAGTTGAAGTTACGGAGAGAGGCTGCAATGGAGGATGTTGGGGGCCAATCTGATGCAACAAAGGAGGCTAGGGACTGGTCCTCGTTGTGGAATATTAAAGTTCACTCAAAACTGAGAGTTTTCTTAGACTAGTCACAATGGGTAGTAACTTAGACTAGTAACATGCATATGTTAGTAGTCTATATTACTACCTCTATAATGGAGAGTAACATATGTGTGGTGTCATGTAACACTTCATTTATTAGGTTGTAAACTCATTTTGTTTCGGTATGTGTGATGTTACAGTAACTAGCTATGTTATCACATGTCTCTCTTTCCTCATTAATTACTCGCCACATCATCGGTTTTGCCTAGAGATGTGTGATGTTACCACCTATTTACTCCACTATGGGTAGTCATGGAGATTATGCCATGAATCGTTGCGATAGTTGATCTATTAAATCATCGCAACATGTCCACTACACGGGTCTGCGCACTTTGCGCAACGCAAGATAACAGGAAACATGCGCTTATTGATTGTGTAGTGGCACGATGTTTGGGTCTATCTCGACAAAAGAGACATTAGAATGCATGATGGAACACCCGACGATGGATGTAAAGATTTGGTTGTTTGTGATGTACGACAAGTTAATCACATGGTGAGTTCACTCGCATGGTTGTTACACTATGGGCGTTTTGGCGATTGAGAAGAAAGGCTATCCATGAAGAGATATGTGAAAGTCCTTTTTTTGTCCATTCTTTCATCATGTTTTTCTTAAGGGACATTGATCAGCGAGAAGAGGACAGCAGGCGTGAACAAGATTACCAGAATTCAGCCACTCGTATGGCAGCCTCCGCCTACCGAGTTTGCCAAGATAAATGTTGGCGTTGTTGGATCTAACGATGGATCCTTTGGTGCGGTTGCGGCGGTAGGACGTGATCTGGGAGGTAATTTTCTGTGTGCTCCAGCTATCATCTTGAGATTCATCTAGGAACCAACTACACTTGAAGCCTTAGTTGTTCGAGAGGGTTTAGCCATTGCAGAGGATATCTATGAGTCTCAAATGCAAATTGCATAGGACTGCAACACGGTGGTGAACGGCATGTAAACAATTCATCGACAAATAGTTCTAGGGCTTTTATGGCTTGTAACATAGTTCATGAGTTTAGGAACTCGAGTTTTGAGGCTCACGGTCTTGCTAAGCATGCTTTGACTCTTGGTTTTGGCCGGCATGTTTGGTTAGGCCAACCGGGAGAGCTAGTTCTCTTACCTTTAAACATTTTGGAGATATAAATAAAGCTTAGCGAGAGTGTCTAAAGAAAGCAAAGATTCTCAAAAAAAGTCTGCCTGCCACACACTGAGGGAGCGTTGCTAAAAACCTAAGGGAGTGCCTACGCACCAACATGGCATACCGAAGTAATTAGTATTTGGACGATGCTACAATTGGATGACCACTATCAACTTGATATTTTCAGTGAGAGATCATCCTAATAACGACTACTGCACAATCATGGTGCATGAAAAGGGATTAACATCACAGGCAGTTTATAATATAGTGACGTGGTATAGCCCTTTTCCGATGAAGTAGTCCGCATCGTCTCCGTGATCTTCTTCATCCCTCTTCCGGCGCCGTAGAACTCCTTCTCCGCGCCCACCCTTTGCGTCGAGGTCCACCGTTGCAAAATATTGTCTTCTTAAAAGTCACCGAGGTTGACACGCAGGTCAACAAATAAGAGAAACGATAATCATATGGCTCCAGCTATCATGTCGTACCATGGCTCGCATGCCAAGATAAAATTATTACAACATATCGCTTATCATACAAACATACTGAGGAAACAAAGGCTTATACCACAACATGCAAACCTCCTGCAAAAACGAGTTAGACGCTTCTAGTCCCTTTGCTAATTATCGTGGCTGCTATGGTTAAGTTGGCAAAATTTTATCTTTCCTACAAACCATAAGCATGACACTTCATGTTGTTAGTTTAACTTTCCAGGTGTATGAAACACGAGACTTAATTAAAAATATTGAGCCCCATATTAAACTTTGTCATTACGCGTGACCCTCGTGTATATCATTATCTGCATTGCTCTTCCGCTCTCGCAAATATGGATGGGGGGCCTTAGCAAGCCAGATCTTTGCAACAAAACTCGAACATGCTGTCAATATCAAAACCTCGCAAGATTATAAGGGTTACAACATGAACGTCCGGTAATTAGAACCATCTAATCACCCCCGCACTTATGTGCAATGCCACATTTCACCATATGCTCTAATCGTACCTGCATCTACTCATAGAATTGCTCTGATACCACTATAGAGAAACGTGCTACGCAACAAACATTGTATGCTACACGGTATCACCCAGGATCACTATCAGGATGGCGGTGGGATGAAAGTGGAGCGGAAACTTTCTGCTTTTCCAGAGGAAAAATGAAAACAAAGAGGAATTATGAAAACAGAAACGGAAATTTTCAAAATGGGAGGGTCACGATCATCTCTGTCGAATCTCCTTCGCCATCAAGGGAGGGTCAAACAAAGAGGCATCTCAGGTACGAAACAGGGACGGATGCACATTACAGCTGCAAGGGCATGGTGGCAGACACAGGAGAAAGACAATAGGAGATGGACGCCGATGGCACGTGTGGCTGCCTCAATTGCCACGAAAACACCGACATAAAAAATAGTAAAGAAGGAACCCACCATGGGGGCGTACAGAGGAAGAGTCGAGGGGCAGTGGAAGGCGCCGACGCTAAGCGGGCGTGCTTCGGAAGCTTGCCGCCGAGACAAAGGACGGCGCTGAACAGAGGAGCTCGGGGATAAGGATTGCGCCGTGATAACCCACAAGTATAGGGGATCGTTTGTAGCCTTTTTCGATAAATAAGAGTGTCGAAACCAACGAGGAGCTAAAGGTAGAACAAATATTCCCTCAAGTTCTATCGACCACCGATACAACTCTACGCATACTTAACATTCGCTTTACCTAGAACAAGAATAAAACTAGACTTTGCGAGAATAAAACTATAAATAAATTGCAAGATAATAAATTTACAAGTGTAGTACAAAGCTTTTTGTAACACAAGAGAAATATTTTGTCCCTAGGCAATCGATAGCTAGACCGGTAATTATTATTGTAATTTTATATGAGGGAGAGGTATGAGCTAACATACTTTCCGTACTTGAATCATATGCACTTATGATTGGAACTCTAGCAAGAATCCGCAACTACCAAAGATCGTTAAGGTAAAACCCAACCATACATTAAGTATCAAGTCTTCTTTACTCCCATACGCAACAACCCCCTTACTCGGGCGTAAGCTGATCTCACTATAGCCACCCACCATAAGAGAATCATGAATGTATTGCAACACCCTACAGCGCGGATCCCTCACGCTTGCGCGACACGGAGAGCACCATAGGACAACACCAAAATAAAATATACAACTCAAACCAGTCATGATCATTAATCAACCCATAGGACAAAACAGATCTACTCAAACATCATAGGATAACCACATATCATTGGATAATAATATATAGTGTTGAGCACCATGTTTAAGTAGAGATTACAGCAGGGAGAAGAGGTGTTACTGTCGGTGTCAAAACCGGCGGATCTCGGGTAGGGGGTCCCGAACTGTGCGTCTAAGGTCGATGGTAACAGGAGACAAGGGACACGATGTTTACCCAGGTTCGGGCCCTCTCTATGGAGGTAATACCCTACTTCCTGCTTGATTGATCTTGATGAATATGAGTATTACAAGAGTTGATCTACCACGAGATCGTAATGGCTAAACCCTAAAAGTCTAGCCTGTATGACCATGGTAATGAATATCCCCCTTTCCGGACCAAGTCCTCCGGTTTATATAGACACCGGGAGGTCTAGGGTTACACAAGGTCGGTTACAAAGAAAGGAATCTACATATTCGGTCGCCAAGCTTGCCTTCCACGCCAAGGAGAGTCCCATCCGGACACGGGGGCAGTCTTCGGTCTTCGTATCTTCACAGCCCATCAGTCCGGCCCATGGCTAACAGGCCGGACGCCCGAGGACCCCTTAGTCCAGGACTCCCTCAGTTACACCGCTTCATAGATTCCCGGAGATCTGTAACCCTGATTGGGCTGAAATTTTGAGGGGATTTTTATCCATAAATAATCTTTCTTGCGGCGAAAGAAGGGCAACAACCGCCTTACGAGGTGCCCACCACCCATCAGGGCATGCCAGGGCCCCCCCTGGCGCGCCCTGGTGCCTAGTGGGCCCCTCGAGCACAGTCTTGCGTTGATTCTTCTTTAAAAAAATCACATATATTCCAAAAAAATCTCCGTAAAGTTTTATCGCGTTTGGACTTCGTTTGTTATGGATATTCTGCGAAACAAAAAAACATGCAATAAATAGGAACTGGCACTGGATCAATATGTTAGTCCAATAAATCATATAAATTGTTGCCAAAAGTATGTAAAAATTGTAGAATACTGGGTTGGAACAATAAAAAATTATAGATACGACAGAGACGTATCAGCATCCCCAAGCTTAATTTATGCTTGTCCTCGAGTAGGTAAATGATAAAAAAGATAATTTTTGATGTGGAATGCTACCTAGCATAATCTTGATCATATAGTCTAATCTGTTGGGAAACGTTGCATGGAAAACAAAAAATTCTACGCACACGCAAGATCTATCCATGGAGATGCATAGCAATGAGAGTGGAGAGTGTGTCTACGTACCCTCGTAGACCGTAAGCGGAAGCATTTATTAACGCGATTGATGTAGTCGAACTTCTTCGCGATCCAACCGATCAAGTACCGAACGTACGACACCTCTGCGTTCAGCACGCATTCAGCTCGGTGACGTCCTCGCCTTCTTGATCCAGCAAGACGGGCGAAGTAGTGGATGAGTTCCGGCAGAACGACAACATGGTGACGATGGTGGTGATGCTCCGCAGGGCTTCGCCTAAGCAGTACGAAAATATGACCGAGGGACGAAACTGTGGAGAGGGGCGCCGCACACGGCTAAGAGATTGTCGTAGGTGTTGTGTGGTGCCCCCTCCCTCATATATTTATATAGGACAAATGTTTCCTACAAGCAGTGGTAGTTACCACCACTTGCATTTTGTATGTTGTATGTAGTATCCGTCGAAATCGAGAGTATGTACGTGTAGTATATAGTATATAACAATGATTAGGTAGTATATATATATACTAATTTTTAGGTACTATATATCATGTTTTGAGTATGCTCTTTTTTACGTACGTATTTCACAAATATAACAAAAACTATTGACTCATATGCAATTTTTTCATGTAACTTGCTTTGAAGTATCTTAGATATAGTATACGAATATATTTAAAATGATAAAGTAGTATATATAGTTCCACATGGTAGTATATGAGACATATGGGGTAACTACCACCGAGTGGTAGGATGGATTTTCCCTATATATATATATATATATATATATATATATATATATATAGGGTGGATCTATTATGATAACACCCTCTAGAGTCTTATTCTGCACACCAAACCCTTATTCTGCTAACACCACCGAGCGACCCATAGCTACAAACTAATCCAGCAAAAGAGCCCACTTTATCTTCTCCTCACCCGGATCCCCTCCTCACCCACCCAGATCCTCTCTCTCGTCCCCTCCTGGCCCGCCACCTCCCCCCCCCCCCCGCGCCGCCGCACCACCACATCCCCCTGCTTCGCCTTTGCCGCCACCGCACCACCACCTCCCCTGCTCCCCCTCCCCCGCTGCCGCACCACCACCTCCCCCCCGCTTTCCCCGCGCCACCTCTCCACCGCACCTTCTGTTGGTTCGCCTCCCCACCCTCGATCCACTTCTTCCCCCCGCCAGTGCCGCACCTCTCTCCCCCGACCCACTGTCTGCTGGGCGCCGTCCTACCCACAGCCGGCCGTCTACCCACTCGCCGGTGGCCTGGGCTGGTGCCGCCCCTGCTCTGCATCACCGGCGGCCTGGGCTCGCACCGCCCATACCCTGCATCGACGGCGGCCTAGGCTCGTGCGGCCCCGCCCTGCGTCGACGCCGTCAGCCTGGACGCCGCCCCTACTCGCGGGATGATCCCATCCTCATGCCCGGATCCGCCTCCCCGGTGACCGTTGACCTCTGCGCCACCGACGCCACCCATCCTTCTCCTCCACAGAGCCCCACCTCCTTCCCACCGCGCCGCCCCTCTCCGTCTACCAACCTCCTTCCCAACGCTAGATCGAGGAGGCACAACTCAGCGATGGTGCTGGTGTTGGGGAACGTAGTAATTTCAAAAAAATTCCTACGCACATGCAAGATCATGGTGATGCATAGCAACGAGAGGGGAGAGTATTGTCTACGTACCCTCGTAGACCGAAAGCGGAAGCGTTTTATCAACGCGGTTGATGTAGTCGTACGTCTTCACGACCCGACCGATCCAAGTACCGAACGCACGGCACCTCCGAGTTCTGCACACGTTCAGCTCGATGACGTCCTCGCCTTTCTCGATCCAGTAAGTGGGGCGAAGTAGTAGATGAGTTCCGGCAACACGACGGCGTGGTGACGGTGTTGGTGAAGAACAATCTCCGCAGGGCTTTGCCTAAGCACTACGAAAACTATGACGGAGGATAAACTAGAGGGGACGGGGTTGCCAGCACACGGCTTGGTGTTTCTTGATGTGTCTTGGGTGCTAGCCCTACCCCTCTATTTATATGTTGAGCCTTGGGGTCGAAACTTGGAATAAAAGCCTCCACAAAGTCGGTTTCACCCGAAAGGCAAGAGTCCTTCTCGCACTTCAGGGCCAGACGCCAGGGTTCCCGGCGTCTGGACCCAGACGCTAGGGACCCTGGTGTCTGGCCCCTGGACTCCGCAAAACTTCCTTTTGCGCTTTCCAAAAACCTCATGGGCTTTCCCCTTTGGCCCAGATAAAGTGTTCTCGTGCCCAAACATTTCGGGAAACATCCGGAACCCCTTCCGATGGATTCCGGAACCTTTCCGGAGATCAAACACTACTATCCACATATCAATCTTTACTTCCGGACCATTCCGGAGTTCCTCGTCATATTCGTGATCTCATCCAAAACTCCGAACAACATTCGGTCACCAACATACATAACTCATAGTACTATATCGTCAACGAACGTTAAGCGTGCGGACCCTACGGGTTCGAGAACTATGTAGACATGACCGAGACACCTCTCTGGTCAATAACCAATAGCGGGACCTGGATGCCCATATTGGCTCCTACATATTCTACGAAGATCTTTATCGGTCAGACCGCATAACAACATACGGTGTTCCCTTTGTCATCGGTATGTTACTTGCCCGAGATTCGATCGTCGGTATCTCAATACCTAGTTCAATCTCATTACCGGCAAGTCTCTTTACTCGTTCCGTAATACATCATCCCGCAACTAACTCATTAGTTGCAACGCTTGCAAGGCTTATAGTGATGTGCATTAACGAGTGGGCCTAGAGATACCTCTCCGACAATCGGAGTGACAAATCCTAATCTCGAAATACGCCAACCCAACAAGTACCTTTGGAGACACCTATAGAGCACCTTTATAATCACCCAGTTACGTTGTGACGTTTGGTAGCACACAAAGTGTTCCTATGGTAAACGAGAGTTGCATAATCTCATAGTCATAGGAACATGTATAAGTCATGAAGAAAGCAATAGCAGAATACTAAACAACCGAGTGCTAAGCTAACGGAATGGGTCAAGTCAATCACATCATTCTCCTAATGATGTGATCCCGTTAATCAAATGACAACTCATGTCAATGGCTAGGAAACATAACCATCTTTGATCAACGAGCTAGTCAAGTAGAGGCATACTAGTGACACTCTGTTTGTCTATGTATTCACACAAGTATTATGTTTCCGGTTAATACAATTCTAGCATGAACAATAAACATTTATCATGAAATAAGGAAATAAATAATAACTTTATTATTGCCGCTAGGGCATATTTCCTTCAGTCTCCCACTTGCACTAGAGTCAATAATCTAGTTCACATCGTCATGTGATTTAACACCAATAGTTCACATCTTTATGTGATCAGTTCACATCGCTATGTGACTAACACCCAAAGGGTTTACTAGAGTTACTAATCTAGTTCACATCGCTATGTGATTAACACCCAAAGAGTACTAAGGTGTGATCATGTTTTGCATATGAGAGAAGTTTAGTCAACGGGTCTGCCACATTCAGATCCGTATGTTTTTTGCAAATTTCTATGTCTACAATGCTCTAGACGGAGCTACTTTAGCTAATTGCTCCCACTTTCAATATGTATCCAGATTAAGACTTAGAGTCATCTGGATCAGTGTCAAAGCTTGCATCGACGTAACCCTTTACGACGAACCTTTTGTCACCTCCATAATCGAGAAACATATCCTTAATCCACTAAGGATAATTTTGACCGTTGTCCAGTGATCTACTCCTAGATCACTATTGTACTTCCTTGCTAAACACAGTGTAGGGTATACAATAGATCTGGCACACAGCATGGCATACTTTATAGAACCTATGGCTGAGGCATTGGGAATGACTTTCATTCTCTTTCTATCTTCTGCCATGGTCGGGTTTTGAGTCTTACTCAATCTCACACCTTGTAACACAGGCAAGAACTATTTCTTTGACTGTTCCATTTTGAACTATTTCAAAATCTTGTGGAGGTATGTACTCATTGGAAAAACTTATCAAGCGTCTTGATTTATTTCTATAGATCTTGATGCTCAATATGTAAGCAGCTTCACCGAGGTCTTTTTTTGAAAAACTCCTTTCAAACACTCCTTTATCCTTTGCAGAATAATTCTACATTATTTCAGATCAACAATATGTCATTCACATATACTTATTAGAAATGTTGTAGTGCTCCCACTCACTTTCTTGTAAATACAGGCTTCACCGCAAGTCTGTATAAAACTATATGCTTTGATCAACTTATCAAAGCGTATATTCCAACTCCAAGATGCTTGCACTAGTCCATAGATGGATTGCTGGAGCTTGCATATTTTGTTAGCACCTTTAGGATCGACAAAACCTTCTGGTTGCATCATATACAACTCTTATTTAAGAAATCCATTAAGGAATGTAGTTTTGACATCCATTTGCCAGATTTCATAAAATGTGGCAATTTGCTAACATGATTCGGACAGACTTAAGCATCGCTACGAGTGAGACAATCTCATCGTAGTCAACAGCTTGAACTTTGTCAAAAACCTTTTTCGACAAGTCTAGCTTTGTAGATAGTAACACTACTATCAGAGTCCGTCTTCCTCTTGAAGATCCATTTATTTTCTATGGCTTGTCGATCATCGGGCAAGTCAACCAAAGTCCACACTTTGTTCTCATACATGGATCCCATCTCAGATTTCATGGCCTCAAGCCATTTCGTGGAATCTGGGCTCATCATCGCTTCCTCATAGTTCGTAGGTTCGTCATGGTCAAGTAACATGACCTCCAAAACAGGATTACCGTATCACGCTGGTGCGGATCTTACTCTGGTTGACCTACGAGGTTCGGTAGTAACTTGGTCTGAAGTTACATGATCATCATCATTAGCTTCCTCTCTAATTGGTGTAGGAGTCACAGGAACAGATTTCTGTGATGAACTACTTTCCAATAAGGGAGTAGGTATAGTTACCTCATCAAGTTCTACTTTCCTCCCACTCACTCCTTTCAAGAGAAACTCCTTCTCTAGAAAGGATCCATTCTTAAAAACGAATGTCTTGCCTTTGGATCTGTGATAGAAGGTCTACCCAACTGTATCCTTTGGGTATCCTATGAAGACACATTTCTCCAATTTGGGTTTGAGCTTATTAGGATGAAACCTTTTCACATAAGCATCGCAACCCCAAACTTTAAGAAACGACAACTTTGGTTTCTTGCCAAACCACAGCTCATACGGTGTCATCTCAACGGATTTAGATGGTGCCCTTTTTAACGTGAATGTAGCTGTCTCTAATGCATAACCCTAAAACGATAGTGGTAGATCGGTAAGAGACATCATAGATCGCACCATATCTAATAAAGTATGGTTACAACGTTCGGACACACCATTACACTGTGGTGTTCCAGGTGGCGTGAGTAGTGGAACTATTTCACATTGTTTTAACTGAAGGCCAAACTTGTAACTCAAATATTTTACCTCTGCGATCATATCGTAGAAACTTTTATTTTTGTTACGATGATTCTCCACTTCACTCTGAAATTCTTTGAACTCTTCAAATGTTTCAGACTTGTGTTTCATCAAGTAGATATACCCATATCTGCTCAAATCATCTGTGAAGGTCAGAAAATAATGATACCCGCCGCGAGCCTCAATATTCATCGGACCACATACATCAGTATGTATGATTTCCAACAAAACTGTTGTTCGCTCCATTGTTCCGGAGAACGGAGTCTTAGTCATCTTGCCCATGAGGCATGGTTCGCAAGCATCAACTGATTCATAATCAAGTGATTCCAAAAGCCCATCAGCATGGATTTTCTTCATGCGCTTTACACCAATATGACCTAAACGGCAGTGCCACAAATAAGTTGCACTATCATTATTAACTTTGCGTCTTTTGGCTTCAATATTATGAATATGTGTATCACTACAATCGAGATCCAACAAACCATTTTCATTGGGTGTATGACCATATAAGGTTTTATTCATGTAAACAGAACAACATTTATTCTCTAACTTAAAAGAATAACCGTATTGCAATAAACATAATCAAATCATATTCATGCTCAACGCAAACACTAAATAACACTTATTTAGGTTCAACGCTAATCCCGAAAGTATAGGGAGTGTGCGATGATGATCATATCAATCTTGGAACTACTTCCAACACACATCGTCACTTCACCCTTAACTAGTCTCCATTCATTCTGCAACTCCCATTTCGAGTTACTAATCTTAGCAACTGAACTAGTATCAAATACTAAGGGGTTGCTATAAACACTAGTAAAGTACACATCAATAACATGTATATCAAATATACCTTTGTTCACTATGCCATCCTTCTTATCCGCCAAGTATCTAGGGCAGTTCCATTTCTAGTGACCAGTCCCTTTGCAGTAGAAGCACTTAGTCTCAGGCTTAGGTCCAGACTTGGGCTTCTTCACTTGAGCAGCAACTTGCTTGCCGTTCTTCTTGAAGTTCCCCTTCTTCCTTTTGCCCTTTTTCTTGAAACTAGTGGTCTTCTCAACCATCAACACTTGATGTTTTTCTTGATTTCTACCTTCGTCGATTTTAGTATCACGAAGAGCTTGGGAATCGTTTCCGTTATCCCTCGCATATTATAGTTTATCATGAAGTTCTAGTAACTGGGTGATAGTGACTAGAGAATTCTGTCAATCACTATCTTATCTGGAAGATTAACTCACACTTGATTCAAGTGATTGTAGTGCTCAAACATTCTGAGCACATGCTCACTAGCTGAGCAATTCTCCTCCATCTTGTAGGCAAAGTACCGTCAGAGGTCTCATACCTCTCGACACGGGCATGAGTATGAAATACCAATTTCAACTCTTAGAACATCTTATATGCTCCGTGGCGTTCAAAACATTTTTGAAGTCCCGGTTCTAAGCCGTAAAGCATGGTGCACTAAACTATCAAGTAGTCATCATACCGAGCTTTTGTCAAAACGTTCATAACGTCTGCATCTGCTCCTGCAATAGTTCTATCACCTAGCGGTGCATCAAGGACATAATACTTCTGTGCAGCAATGAGGTTAATCCTCAGATCACGGACCAAGTCCGCATCATTGCTACTAACATCTTTCAACTTAGTTTTCTCTAGGAACATATCAAAATAAAACAGGGGAACTAAACGCGAGCTATCGATCTACAACATAGATATGCTAATACTACCAGGACTAAGTTCATGATAAATTTAAGTTCAATTAATCACATTACTTAAGAACTCCCACTTAGATAGACATCCCTTTAATCTTCTAAGTGATCACGTGATCCAAATCAACTAAACCATGTCCGATCATCACGTGAGATGGAGTAGTTTCAATGGTGAACATCACTATGTTGATCATATCTACTATATGATTCACACTCGACCTTTCGGTCTCCGTGTTCCGAGGCCATATCTGCATATGCTAGGCTCGTCAAGTTTAATCTGAGTATTCCGCGTGTGCAACTGTTTTGCACCAGTTGTATTTGAACGTAGAGCCTATCACACCCGATCATCACGTGGTGTCTCAGCACGAAGAACTTTTGCAACGGTGCATACTCAGGGAGAACACTTATACCTTGATAATTTAGTGAGAGATCATCTTATAATGCTACCGTCAATCAAAGCAAGATAAGATGCATAAAAGATAAACATCACATGCAATCAATATAAGTGATATGATATGGCCATCATCATCTTGTGCTTGTGATCTCCATCTTCGAAGCACCGTCATGATCACCATCATCACCGGCGCGACACCTTGATCTCCATCGTAGCATCGTTGTCGTCTCGCCAACTTATGCTTCTACGACTATCGCTACCGCTTAGTGATAAAGTAAAGCATTACAGGGCGATTGCATTGCATACAATAAAGTGACAACCATATGGCTCCTGCCAGTTGCCGATAACTCGGTTACAAAACATGATCATCTCATACAATAAAATATAGCATCATGCCTTGACCATATCACATCACAACATGCCCTGCAAAAACAAGTTAGACGTCCTCTACTTTGTTGTTGCATGTTTTACGTGGCTGCTACGGGCTGAGCAAGAACCGTTCTTACCTACGCATCAAAACCACAACGATAGTTTGTCAAGTTGGTGCTGTTTTAACCTTCGCAAGGACCGGGCGTAGCCACACTCAGTTCAACTAAAGTTGGAGAAACTGACACCCGCTAGTCACCTGTGTGCATAGCACGGCGGTAAAACCAGTCTCGCATAAGCGTACGCGTAATGTCGGTCCGGGCCGCTTCATCCAACAATTCCGCCGAACCAAAGTGTGACATGCTGGTAAGCAGTATGACTTATATCGCCCACAACTCACTTGTGTTCTACTCGTGCCTATAACATCTACGCATAAAACCAGGCTCGGATGCCACTGTTGGGGAACGTAGTAATTTCAAAAAATTCCTATGCACACGCAAGATCATGGTGATGCATAGCAACGAGAGGGGAGAGTATTGTCTACGTACCCTCGTAGACCGAAAGCGGAAGCGTTTTATCAACGCGGCTGATGTAGTCGTACATCTTCACGATCCGACCGATCCAAGTACCGAACGCACGGCACCTCTGAGTTCTGCACACGTTCAGCTCAATGACGTCCTCGCCTTTCTCGATCTAGTAAGACGGGCGAAGTAGTAGATGAGTTCCGGCAGCACGACGGCGTGGTGATGGTGTTGGTGAAGAACAATCTCCGCAGGGCTTCACCTAAGCACTACGAAAACTATGACGGAGGATAAACTAGAGGGGACGGAGTTGCTGGCACATGGCTTGGTGTTTCTTGATGTGTCTTGGGTGCTAGCCCTACCCCTCTATTTATATGTTGAGCCTTGGGGTCGAAACTTGGAGTAAAAGCCTCCACAAAGTTGGTTTCACCCGAAAGGCAAGAGTCCTTCTCGGACTCCAAGGCCAGACGCCAGGGTTCCCGGCGTCTGGACCAAGACGCCAGGGACCCTGGCGTTTGGCCCCTGGACTCCACAAAACTTCCTTTTGCGCTTTCCATAAACCTCGTGGGCTTTCCCCTTTGGCCCAGATAAAGTGTTCTCGTGCCCAAACATTTCAGGAAACATCCCGAACCCCTTCCGATGGATTCCGGAACCTTTCCGGAGATCAAACACTACTATCCACATATCAATCTTTACTTCTGGACCATTCCGGAGTTCCTCGTCATATTCGTGATCTCATCCAAAACTCCGAACAACATTCGGTCACCAACATACATAACTCATAGTACTATATCGTCAACGAACGTTAAGCGTGCGGACCCTACGGGTTCGAGAACTATGTAGACATGACCGAGACACCTCTCTGGTCAATAACCAATAGCGGGACCTGGATGCCCATATTGGCTCCTACATATTCTATGAAGATCTTTATCGGTCAGACCGCATAACAACATACGTTGTTCCCTATGTCATCGGTATGTTACTTGCCCGAGATTCGATCGTCGGTATCTCAATACCTAGTTCAATCTCGTTACCGGCAAGTCTCTTTACTCGTTCCATAATACATCATCCCGCAACTAACTCATTAGTTGCAATGCTTGCAAGGCTTATAGTGATGTGCATTACCGAGTGGGCCCAGAGATACCTCTCCGATAATCGGAGTGACAAATCCTAATCTAGAAATACGCCAACCCAACAAGTACCTTTGGAGACACCTGTAGAGCACCTTTATAATCACCCAGTTACGTTGTGATGTTTGGTAGCACACAAAGTGTTCCTCCGGTAAATGGGAGTTGCATAATCTCATAGTCATGGGAACATGTATAAGTCATGAAGAAAGCGATAGCAGAATACTAAACGATCGAGTGCTAAGCTAACGGAATGGGTCAAGTCAATCACATCATTCTCCTAATGATGTGATCCCGTTAATTAAATGACAACTCATGTCAATGGCTAGGAAACATAACCATCTTTGATCAACGAGCTAGTCAAGTAGAGGCATACTAGTGACACTCTGTTTGTCTATGTATTCACACAAGTATTATGTTTCCGGTTAATACAATTCTAGCATGAATAATAAACATTTATCATGAAATAAGGAAATAAATAATAACTTTATTATTGCCTCTAGGGCATATTTCTTTCAGCTGGAGGCTACGCGCCCGAGATCTGGAACGCGACCGGTCCTCCCTGCTGACATCTTCCTCCGGTGCCCCCTTCCCTCCTGACCGGCGCCGCATCCAACCTCTGGCCGCACCAGCGCCCTGTGCTGGATGGCGGGTGGCTCACCTATCACCGCTGTGGAGATCGGATCCCCGGCTGGGAGTGGGCGGCGGTCCCGCATGTGCCCAAGGAGGCTGGATCCCCATGCGTCTTCCTTGTCCCAGTGTGGCTGCGGGCGACCATCACCTCCCCTCCTGTGAGCACCACGGCGACCATGTTGTCGCCAGCTGGACTACATCCTACGACTGCAGCGTCCTTCCTTCCTCCCTCCAACAACGTTAGCGAGGTGCACACAGGGGTGCAGTTCTGCCCACAAGAGCATGCAACTCGACCAAACGGGTGTGTGCAGTTTGGTCCACTCATCCTAACGCTGATGGGGGGCCACAGGCTCCACCCCCAACGCCGGCGGCCACCCATTTTGCCCCTACAAACCACCACATCCTCCTGACCATCCGTTTTTAGCAGTTCAGTTCCAGCGCCACATCCTCCTTTTCTCTGTGCAGTGCGGTGGCGCGTTAGGTGCAGTGCCGTGGCGCTGGTTGGCAAAATGACGATGGTTTGTGACTTGTGATTCACCGGTTGACGAAAAAGACAAAGAAAAGCCATACACACTCCATCATGGAGTTGAGTGTGCAGTTTTGTGTGAGATTGCAAAGTGGTTCATTAGAAAAAACTAAGCGATTATGTGTAAAAAATCAAGAGGTTCACTTCACAAAAACATGCAACTCCTCTATTGTGCACTTGTGATTTGCCAGCTAACCATGCATGTCCTGCGTTTTGCCGATGACCATACTGCAGTCCACCGTCGCTGATGAGCGTTGTTTTGCAGCTCACTCTTTTTTTCTTCTAGAAATCATTTGCAGTGCACTCAATAAGAAAAGAGAAGAGAACATCAATGTTCATTTGAAGTCCATTTTGTTGTTTATGAAAAACGTAGAGAGAAAGAGTGGTAAGAATGGATGGTCATTTTGTATACTCTTTGCCTAGTGCAGTTCTGTTGGGTATTATGTCATTGATTCTGTTGTGTATTGGATGGTTGTGTGGCTGTTTAAAAATAATGGGTGGCTATGTATGTTTTGAAGCTCACTTTGTTCTCTCATGCAGTTCATCATAAAACTCCCTTGTGGTTCACTCGGTACTGCGAAACAAAAACACCTCAGAAGAAGCTCGCTTCTCATTACATGTAGTGTGTTTGGTCCTCAGATGTGGTTCACTTTTGAGGGTGACGATGTTCACTTGCGCCCAACATGGAAGTGCAATTTTTTAGCAAAACAACAAAAAGTTAATGCAGTTCACTTCGATATATGTCGTGGTTCATTTGCCCTCGTCTCTGCAGTCCACTATCGTTCATTTTTTTTGGAAAAAAAGACGACAAAAACTCGCCTTACGCCTGACAAAACAAACAGGAATTTCACTTGACTGTATCATGCAGTGCGGTTTTCAGTCCGAAGCAGTGCGGTTTTCTGTCTGATGCAGTATACACGACGATTTGGGTTTCGCGAAAAATAGAGTGTCCGTGTTTCGGTAATTAAAAATTGCTCTTAAACCGTAAGGAATTAGAGAGTGTGTTCTACATGAAAAAGTTGCGTCTCGACGGTATCTTTACAACGGCTTATAACTCGAATCATTTCGACAAGCGGTTTGCAAAAATTTCGCGAAAAATGCCCGCTGCCTCTCATAGTCAGCTGAACGATTTTCAAAATTAACTACAAACCGTAAGGAATCTCAAAAACATTTCAACATATGAAAGTTGTGTCTCGTCCGTAGCTTTCCAACAGCGTATCACGCGCCTCGTTTCGGCAAATGGTTAAAAAACTAGAGCAAAAACAGTACGAAAATTGAATTTTTTTCTCGAAAAAACAGAATTCCGCGATTTACTAAATTTAAAACTGCTCTTAAACCGTAGCGAATTAGAGAAATAATACATATCAAAAAGATGCGCCTCGACGATATGTTTCCAAGCAGTGTATCATTTGCTTCATTCCGACGAGCGGTTTGAAAAAAAACGCAAAAAACGCTCGCTGTCATTCGTTGTGAGCCGCACAATTTTCGAAACTGCTCTTAAACTATGATGAATCTCGAAAAGTGTTCAACATGGCGAAAATGCGCCTAATCCATAGCTTCTCAACGGTATATTACACGTGTCGTTCCGATATGTGGTTAAAAAACTAGAGCGAAAAAGGTACCAAAAAAACAACGCGTGTAGTTTTTTTGCGACGGGAAGTTCACTCGCCTAAGTACTGCAGCACACTTGGTTCAAATAATGACGTGCACTTGCGTTGAGCGTGCAGTGCGGAAGTGTTATCAAAATAACTATTCTGCTAATATTAGCATAATAGACCGGCTATATATAGGGTGGGTCTATTATGATAACACCTTCTAGAGTCTTATTCGGCACACCAAACCCTTACTCTGCTAACACCACCGAGCAACCGATAGCTACAAACTAATCCAACAAAAGAGCCCACTTTATCTTCTCCTCACCGGGATCCCCTCCTCACCCACCTAGATCCTCTCTCTCCTCCCCTCCTAGCCCGCCACCTCCCCCCCCGCGCCGCCGCACCACCACCCCCCTGCTTCGCCATCGCACCACCAACTCCCCTGCTCCCCCTCCCCCCGCCGCCGCACCACCACCTCCCCCCGCTTTCCCCGCGCCACCTCCCCACCGCACCTTCTGCTGGTTCGCCTCCCCACCCTCGATCCACTTCTTCCCCCGCCGGGGCCGCACCTCTCTCCCCCGACCCACCGTCTGCTAGGCGCCGTCCTACCCCCAGCCGGCCGTCTACCCACCCGCCGGCGGCCTGGGCTAGCGCCGCCCCTGCTCTGCATCACCGGCGGCCTGGGCTCGCACCACCCATGCCCTGCATCGATGGTGGCTGGGCTCCGCCCTGCGTCGACGCCGTCGGCCTGGACGCCGCCCCTGCCCGCAGGATGATCCCATCCTCATGCCCGGATCCGCCTCCCCGGCGACCGTTGGCCTCTGCGCCACCGACACCGCCCATCCTTCTTCTCCACAGAGCCCCACCTCCTTCCCACCGTGCCGCCCCTCTCCGGCTACCAACCTCCTTCCCAACGCTAGATCAAGGAGGCACAGCTCAGCGATGGTGCTGAAGGCTACGCGCCCGAGATCTGGAACGCGACCGGTCCTCCCTGCTGACATCTTCCTCCAGCGCCCCCTTCCCTCCTGACCAGCGCCGCCGTCCAACCTCTGGCTGCACCAGCGCCCTGTGCTGGATGGCGGGTGGCTCACCTACCACCGCCGTGGAGATCAGATCCCGGGCTGGGAGTGGGCGGCGGTCCCGCATGTGCCCAAGGAGGCTGGATCCCCATGCGTCTTCCTTGTCCCAGTGTGGCTGCGGGCGACCATCACCTCCCTTCCCGTGAGAACCACGGCGACCACGTCGTCGACCACCTGGACCGCATCCTACAACTGCAGCGTCCTTCCTTCCTCCCTCCAACAACGTCAGCGAGGTGCACACGGGGGTGTAGTTCTGCCCACAAGAGCGTGCAACTCGACCAAACGGGCGTGTGTAGTTCGGTCCACTCATCCGAACGCTGATGGGGCCACGGGCTCCACCCCCAACGCCGGCAGCCACCCGTTTTGCCCCTGCAAACCACCACATCCTCCTGACCATCCGTTTTTAGCAGTTCAGTTCCAGCGGCACATCCTCCTTTTCTCTGTGCAGTGCGGTGGCGCGTCGAGTGCAGTGCGGTGGCGCTGGTTGGCAAAATGACGATGGTTTGTGACTTGTGATTCACCGGTTGACGAAAAAGACAAATAAAAGCCATACACACTCCATCATGGAGTTGAGTGTGCAGTTTTGTGTGAGATTGCAAAGCGGTTTAGTAGAAAAAACTAAGCAGTTCTATGTAAAAAAGCAAGAGCTTCACTTAGCAAAAACATGCAACTCCTCTATGTGCACTTGTGATTTGCCAGCTAACCATGCATGTCCTGCGTTTTGCCGGTGACCATACTGTAGTCCATCGTCGCTGATGAGCGTTATTTTGCAGCTCACTCTTTTTTTCTTCTAGAAATCATTTGCAGTGCACTCAGTAAGAAAAGACAAGAGAACATCAATGTTCATTTGAAGTCCATCTTGTTGTTTATGAAAAACGTAGAGAGAAAGAGTGGTAAGAATGGATGGTCATTTTGTATACTCTTTGCCTAGTGCAGTTCGGTTGGGTATTGTGTCGTTGATTCTGTTGTGTATTGGATGGTTGTGTGGTTGTGTAAAAATAATGAGTGGCTATGTATGTTTTGAAGCTCACTTTGTTCTCTCACGCAGTTCGCTATAAAACTCCCTTGTGGTTCACTCGGTACTGCGAAGCAAAAACACCTCAGAAGAAGCTCGCTTCTCATTACATGCAGTGTGTTTGGTCCTCAGATGTGGTTCACTTTTGAGAGTGACGATTTTCACTTGCCCAACATGGAAGTGCAATTGTTTAGCAAAACAACAAAAAAGTAATGCGGTTCACTTCGATATATGTCGTGGTTCATTTGCCCTTGTCTCTGCGGTCCACTATCGTTCATATTTTTTTTTGAAAAAAAGAAGACAAAAACTCGCCTTACGCCCAACAAAAGAAATCATGAAGTTGACTTGACTGTATCATGCAGTGCGGTTTTCAGTCCGAAGCAGTGCGGTTTTCTGTCTGATGCAGTATACACGACGATTTGGATGTCGCGATAAACAGAGTGTCCGCGTTTCGGTAAATTAAAAATTGCTCTTAAACCGTAAGGAATTAGAGAGCGTGTTCTACATGACAAAGTTGCGGCTCGATGATATCTTTCGAACGGCGTATAACTTGAATCATTTCGACAAGCGGTTTGCAAAAATTTCGCGAAAAACGGCCGCTGCCTCTCATAGTCAGCCGCACGATTTTCAAAATTAACTAAAAACCGTAAGGAATCTCAAAAACATTTCAATATATGAAAGTTGCGTCTCGTCCGTAGACAAGTGGTTAAAAAACTGGAGCAAAAACAATAGGAAAATTGAATTTTTTTCCAAAAAAAGCAGAATTCCGCGATTTACTAAATTTAAATCTGCTCTTAAATCATAGCGAATTAGAGAAAATAATACATATCAAAAAGATGCGCCTCGACAATATGTTTCCAATGGTGTATCATTTGCTTCATTCCGACGAGCGGTT
Organism: Aegilops tauschii subsp. strangulata; assembly: GCF_002575655.3. Taxonomy (NCBI): domain Eukaryota; kingdom Viridiplantae; phylum Streptophyta; class Magnoliopsida; order Poales; family Poaceae; genus Aegilops; species Aegilops tauschii. The sequence goes on from NC_053041.3 coordinate 487,240,070, forward strand.
TGAAAAAAACACAAAAAAACGCTCGCTGTCATTCGTTGTGAGCCGCACAATTTTCGAAACTGCTCTTAAACTATGATGAATCTGGAAAAGTGTTCAACATGGAGAAAATGCGCCTAATCCATAGCTTCTCAACGGTATATTACACGCGTTGTTCCGATAAGCGGTTAAAAAACTAGGGCGAAAAAGGTACCGAAAAAACAACGTGTGCAGTTTTTTTGCACGGGAAGTTCACTCGCCTAAGTACTACATCACACTTGGTTCAAACAATGATGTGCACTTGCGTTGAGCGTGCAGTGCGGAAGTGTTATCAGAACAACTATTCTGCTAATATTAGGCGCCCCAAGGGTGGGCGCCCCCCGCCCCTTTCCTTGTATGCCCGCAGGGGGGGAGGCAGGAGGAGGTGGTGCCCCCCTTTCCTTCCTCCTAGGTGGAGGGAAGGAAAGAGAGGCTAGCCCTCCCTCCCTTCCATCCCTAGGGTCAGCGGCCAAGGGAAGGGGCACGCCAGCCCCTTGTGGGCTGGTGTGTTCCCCCCTCTTGGCCCATAAGGCCCATTAACCTGCCGGGGCTTCCCGGAACCCCTTCTGGTGATCCGATGACTACCCAATACGCTCCAAAACCTTTCCTATGTCCGAATAGCGTCGTCCTATATATCAATCTTTAACTCCGGACCATTCCGGAGGTCCTCGTCATGTCCTGATCTCATCCAGGACTCTGAACAACATTCGGTCACCAAATCACCTAACTCATATAACACTATATCGTCAACGAACATTAAGCGTGCGGGCCCTACGGGTTCGAGAACTTTGTAGACATGACCGAGACACCTCTCCGATCAATAACCAATAGCGGAGCCTGGATGCCCATATTTGTTCCTACATATTCTATGAAGATCTTTACCGGTCGAACCGTTATGACAACATATGTAATTCCCTTTGTCTGTCGGTATGTTACTTGCCCGAGATTCGATCGTCGGTATCTTCATACCTAGTTCAATCTCGTTACCGGCAAGTCTCTTTACTCGTTCTGTAATACATCATCTCGTAACTAACTCTTTAGTCATTTTGCATGCAAGCTTCTTGTGATGTGTATTATTGAGAGGACCCAGAGATACCTCTCCAATACACAGAGTGACAAATCCTAATCTCGATCCATGCCAACTCAACAGATACCTTCAGAGATACCTGTAGAGAATCTTTATGATCAACCGTTTAAGTTGTGACATTTGATAGCACACAAGGTATTCCTCCGGCATCCGAGAGTTGCATGATCTCATAGTCGAAGGAATATGTATTTGACATTAAGAAAGCAATAGCAATAAACTGAACGATCATATGCTAAGCTAACGGATGGGTCTTGTCCATCACATCATTCTCCTAATGATGTAATCTCGTTATCAAGTGACAACACATGTCTATGGTTAGGAAACCTTAACCATCTTTGATCAATGAGCTAGTCTAGTAGAGGCTTACTAGGGACACGGTATTTGTTTATGTATCCACACATGTATTTAAGTTTTCAATCAATACAATTCTAGCATGAATAATAAACCATTATCATGAATAAGGAAATGTAAAAAACAACTTTATTATTGCCTCTAGGGCATATTTCCTTCATAATCATGGCATGAATATGAAGACACGAGTGATTCAAAGCAATAGTCTATAATTTGACATAAAGACATCAATACTCCGGCATCCCAACAAACAATCATGTCTTTCAAAATATCAATGCTAAAGAACGCTGTCCCTACAAAATCATATAGTCTTGTCATACTCCATCTTCTTAACACGAAGTATTTATCATGTACTACCCCGGTGTCAGCCAAGCAATTGGTTCATACTTTTTAACACGCTTTAGCTTTTCAACTCCCATGCAATACATGAGCGCAAACCATGGATATAGCACTATGGGTGGAATAGAATATGGTGGTAGAGATTAATATGGAGAAGACAAAAAAGGAAGAAAGTCTCACATCAACGTGCTGATCAACGGGCTATGGAGATGCCCATCAATTGATATCAATGCGAGGAGTAGGGATTACCATGCAACGGATGCACTAAGAGTTATAAGTGTATGAAAGCTCAACATGAAACTAAGTGGGTGTGCATCCAACTTGCTTGCTCGAAGACCTCGGGCATTTGAGGAAGCCCATCATCGGAATATACAAGCCAAGTTCTATAATGAAAAATTCCCACTAGTATGTGAAAGTGAACATAGGAGACACTCTATATAAAAAACATGGTGCTTCACTGAAGCACAGGTGTGGTAAAGGATAGTAACATTGCCCCTTCTCTCATTTTTTCTTTTCCTTTTTTCTTTCTTGGGCTCTTTTTGGCCTTTCTTTTTTCCTATTTTTTTAATTTTGTCCGGAGTCTCATCCCGACTTGTGGGGGAATCATACTCTCCATCATCCTTTCCTCACTGGGACATGCTCTAATAATGAATAATGCTGATCATCACACTTCTATTTACTTACAACCCAGAAAAATTACTACTCGATCCTAGCACAATATGATTCTATATGAATGCCTTCTCGCAGTGTACCAGGATGTGCAATGATCTAGCGTAGTAAGAATATAAAAAACGGACAAGCCATGAAAATATCATCCTAGCTATCTTACGATCATGCAAATCAATATGACAATGAATGCTCAAGTCATGTATATGATGATGATGGAAGTTGCATGGCAATATATCTCGGAATGGCTATGGAAATGCCGTAATAGGTAGGTATGGTGGCTATTTTGAGAAAGATATAATGAGGCTTATGTGTGATAGAGCGTATCATATAACGGGGTTTGGATGCATCGACGAAGTTTGCATCAACTCTTGAGGTGAGAAAAGGGCAATGCATGGTACCGTAGCTAGAGGCTAGCAAATTGCGGAAGGGTGAGAGTTTGTATAATCCATGGACTCACATTAGTCATAAAGAACTCACATATTTATTGCAAACTTTTATTAGCCCTCGAAGCAAAGTACTACTACGCATGCCCCTAGGGGGGAGGTTGGTAGGAGTTAACCATCGCGCGCCCCCGACCTCCACGCAAAGGAAGACAATCAATATAAATCATGCTCCAACTTCATAGCGTAATCAGAGACTATACGTGCATGCTTCGGGAATCACAAACCTTAACACCAATATTCTTACTAAACACAAGCATTCATTAGTACCTCCCACATATTATCATCTCTATATCGCAAAACTTGCAAGGAATCAAACATATCATATTCAGTGATCCACAAGTTTTATGTAGGATTTTATGACTAACCGTGCAAATGACCAATTCACGTTGACTCTCTAAATAGATATAAGTGAAGCAAGAGAGTTTAATTCTATATACAAAATACCATGCTCACGCTCTAATAAATATAAGTGAAGAAAAAAAAGAAAAAAGGCGAAAGGAAAAATGGAAAGAAAAATAAAAATAAAAAGAAAAGAAAAGAAAAATGAGAAAGGAAAAAGGAAAATGAAAAGGAAAAGAACAAGAACAAGAAAAAGAAACAAAGAAAGGAAAGGAATAGCAGTAGCGCTGGTTACAAGCCCGCGCTACAGCTACTTACATTGGTAGCGCTGGTATCAAACCCGTGCTGTAGCTAAGTTAGCTATAGCGCGGGCTGGGAACCCGCGCTACCGCTATTTTGACTTAACCCCCCCTCAGCGCGGGGGCTTCCCTCTCCTTTCTCCCCCAAATCCCCACTCCTCCTTGTCGCCGTCGTTGGCGTCGCGCCCCCGCTATCCTCGTCGGCGCTCCATCGTCTTCGCTATCGTGCCCCCTCCCTCGCCACGTGCCTGAGCACCGACACCGACGCCGCGCGCTCGAGCCCTGATGCCCGGCGCCAATGATCTCCTCCACACCTCCGTCGCGCCCTTGGCTGCTCCGACCTCCTCCTCCCTACCTCCGTGCACCGACGCCCGAGGTGACCACACCTACACCTCCTCCTCCTCCCCGACATCTACCTAGCTAGGGTTTCTAGGGTTCATGCAATTTTAGGGTTCATCAAATTAGCTAGGGTTCATCAAATGTTTAAGTAGTTATAGATGCTTAAGTAGGTTTAGATTCTCAAGTAGTTGTAGTTGCTGTGGACAGAAGATTAGAGTTCATCCAAAGTTTGAAAAATACATTTTAGAGAAAAAAATTAGTTTGGAGCAAAAATTCAATATATAAATAAGCTTGTTGTGCACCCAATGTAATTAACTAAATATATTTGAGGATAGTATGAGAGAGTTGCAAATTAGGACAGTATGAGAGAGTTGCTGTCGACCCAAGTTTTATATTTTCTTGAAGTGGCCCTGTTATATGGAAGTTTGAATTGGTTGATTGTGCCCAAGTGGCCTTTTGATGTTTGCAGGGATACTATGTGTGGCCTATGTTTTGCCGGAATGTTGATTCATTTCTGTTCCGGCAAATTTAGGTGCTCGATTTGTCCAATTTTTAGCAAAGGTCATGCCAAAATTTTCCGTCGATTTCTGCATGACTTGTGTTAGAAACTAGGACATATCGACTGCCCGGGATTTGCCAAAACGGGAATGAATCAACATTCCGGCAAAACATAGGCCCTTTTTATGTCATTATTCATTTTATTAGGTCTAGAATTAAATGAGCACACTTAATTATTGGAAACATGACTAACAACGACGAAGGCAAGGGTTCTAGTTACTGCCAAGACGTCTACGAGGCGACACACAACTTTTTCGACTACCTGGACGAACAACGGTTGTTGCAGGCCCCCGTGTCACATTAGAGGGTTGCATCAACACCGACACCGGCACCGATGCTGGCGAATTAGCTGGTAAAGAATCGAAGGCGAAGAGGGTACGACGCCCAAACTAGCTCGGCACCGGAAGACTGGTGGTCACAACGGTGGACCAAGGTGTACTTACTTTGCGCAACGAGGGGTGCGTCGTCCTCATCATTCTTTACCCCTGATTCTCCCATAGAATTAACTCGGACTCGTCGAAGAACATATAGAAAAAGGATTACACACACATCAAGAGTGTTCTCGACAGTGATATCTTAATCTATGGCCAACGGGGTGGAGAGATTATGGTTAAGAAGACAAAGAACCACGCGCCCTGCTTCGGCCATAAGGCCGACTTCTGCTGCATCCAACAACCGAATGGTAGTCCGATACGTCCATTTTGCATCATGTTTTCCAATTGTTATTTATAATATTTTTATGCATAATTACGCTTTTGGGAGTATTTCAATGCCTTTTCTCTCACAATATGCGAGGTTTACACAAAGAGTGAGAATACCGGCAGCTCGAATTCTGGACCAAAAAAGCCACGTCAGAGCTACCCATTCTGCATAGCTCCAAATAAGCTGAAACTTCACGGAGATTTTTTATGGAATATTTAAGAATTACTGGAGCAAATTGATACGTCTCCAACGTATCTGTAATTTTTGATTGTTCCATGCTATATTATATTCTGTTTTGGATGTTTAATGGGCTTTATTATACACTTTTATATTACTTTTGGGACTAACCTATTAACCGAAGGCCCGGCCCAAATTGCTGTTTTTTGCCTATTTCAGTGTTTCGAAGGAAAAGGATATCAAACGGAGTCCAAACGGAATGAAACCTTCGGGAACGTGATTTTTGGAACAAACGTGATCCAGATGACTTGGAGTCTACGTAAAGCAATCAACGAGGAGAGCACGAGGTAGGGGGGCGCGCCCACCTCCCCAGGCGTGCCCTCCACCCTCATGAGGCCCATGTTGCTCCACCGACGTACTTCTTCCTCCTATATATACCCATATACCCTAGAAACATCAGATATGGAGGCAAAACCCTATTTCCATTGCCGCAACCTTCTGTACCCGTGAGATCCCATCTTGGGGCCTTTTCCGGCGCTCCGCCGGAGGGGGCATTGATCACGGAGGGCTTCTACATCAACACCATAGTCTCTCCGATGATGTGTGAGTAGTTTACCCTCAGACCTTCGGTCCATAGTTATTAGCTAGATGGCTTCTTCTCTCTCTTTGGATCTCAATACAATGTTCTCCTCGGTCTTCTTGGAGATCTATTCGATGTAACTCTTCTTTTTTGCGGTGTGTTTGTCGAGATCCGATGAATTGTGGGTTTATGATCAAGATTATCTATGAACAATATTTGAATCTCCTCTGAATTCTTTTATGTATGATTGGTTATCTTTGCAAGTCTCTTCGAATTATCAGTTTGGTTTGGCCTACTAGATTGATCTTTCTTGCAATGGGAGAAGTGCTTAGCTTTGGGTTCAATCTTGCGGTGCTCGATCCCAGTGACAGAAAGGGAAACGACACGTATTATATTATTGCCATCAAGGATAAAAAGATGGGGTTTATATCATATTGCATGAGTTTATCCCTCTACATCATGTCATCTTACTTAAAGCATTACTCTATTCTTATGAACTTAATACTCTAGATGCATGCTGGATAGCGGTCGATGTGTGGAGTAATAGTAGTAGATGCAGAATCGTTTCGGTCTACTTGTCGCGGATGTGATGCCTATATACATGATCATACCTAGATATTCTCATAACTATGCTCAATTCTATCAATTGCTCGACAGTAATTCGTTTACCCATCGTAATACTTATGCTCTTGAGAGAAGCCACTAGTGAAACCTATGGCCCCCGGGTCTATCTTCCATCATATTAATCTTCCAACACTTAGCTATTTTTATTGCCGTTTATTTTAGTTTGCATCTTTATTTACTCTTTATCATAAAAATACCAAAAATATTATCTTATCATATCTATCAGATCTCACTCTCATAAGTGACCGTGAAGGGATTGGCAACCCCTTTATCGCGTTGGTTGCGAGGTTCTTATTTGTTTGTGTAGGTGCATGGGACTCGTGCATGGTCTCCTACTGGATTGATACCTTGGTTCTCAAAAACTGAGGGAAATACTTATGCTACTTTACTGCATCACCCTTTCCTCTTCAAGGGAAAACCAACGCAGTGCTCAAGAGGTAGCAAGAAGGATTTCTGGCGCCGTTGCCGAGGAGTCTACGCACAAGTCAAGACACACCAAGTACCCATCACAAACTCTTATCCCTTGCACTACATTATTTGCCATTTGCCTCTCGTTTTCCTCTCCCCCACTTCACCCTTGCGGTTTTATTCGCCTTCTTTTTTCGTTTGCCTTTTTCTTGCCAGATCTATTGTTTGCTTGTGTTACCATGTGCCCTCTATTTGCTTGCATCTTTGCTTGCTAAAAATCTATTGATATGGATCCACTTAAAGTGTTCTACTTGGATTATGCGCTCGTGCTGAAACCCCAACTAGCCTAGTTGATGGGAAATCTTTAGATGAGCATGCTCATTTTGTGCGTCATTGTTTGTCTGAAAAGGGGAAGCTCTTATGGTATCAAATAAATAGTTTGCTATGCTATGCTTGGAATCTTTGTGAAATTTATGATTTTACTTGTTGCTCTAAGAACCCTAAAAAACACCTTCCCTACCTATGTGAGTTTAATGATAATGAAATCTTGTCTTCTTATGGAAAGGGTGTTTATAGTTACTATGATATCGAACAAATTGAGAATTTATCATTTTTAAGGGTGCTCATGAAGTTGCTTCTTTGATTGAAAAGTATGATATTACTCTCTACAAATCTGAAAATTCCGACATACTTAAATATTGCTATGAAAACTATGCTCATAATGCCTATGTTAAGGAATTTATTGAGAGTATGACCGTTGCTTTGGAAGAAAATAATGATATGCATGAATCTATAGATAATGATGATTCCGATGATTTGATTGAAATATCCCTTGATGAACATGATGCTTGCTATTCTTGTGGCCATGATGCCAATATTTATGAAGATGAATTTGCTATGGTTCCTTATGTTAAACATGAGATCGTTGCTATTGCACCCATACTTGGTAGTTCCTTTGATAAAAAGCACGATTGCAATGATTTTACTATAAATTCTCTTGATGTCAATTGTGCTAATAATATGCAAAACCCTAAGCTTGGGGATGCTAGTTTTGCTATGACTACTATTTGTTGCAATGATCATGATTGGGGTGATTCTTCTTTTGATCTTGAAAATTTATTTAAGCCCCATGATGAATATGAGATTAATAATAGTGTTTGCAATATTATTGAAAGTGGGTTTGGAAGAGTGTCAACTTTAGATCCCACATATTTGGAGGATGTTCAATCTTATGAAATTTTTGATAAAATTGGGTTTGGAGAGGTCATGACTTTAGTTAATGTTAATCCCACTATTTTGGAAGAGTGTCAACTTTGCATGCATGTGGATCGTGTTGAAAATATTTTATGTGTTAGATATTTTGTTGAATTTTCTTATGATCCCACATGTAATTATTATGAGAGAGGAAAATATGATTGTAGAAATTTTCATGTTACTAAATTACCTCTCGTTATGTTGAGATTGCTATTGTTTCTTTTCGCTTCCTTGTATATACTAGTTTTTGCTTGCTATGATAATTTGTTTGCCTATAAGATGCCTATGCATAGGAAGTATGCTAGACTTATATGTGCTTCTCACATGCTTTATGATGCTCTCTTTGTGCTTCAGTTCTTGTCTTTCGTGTGAGCATCGTTGAAATCTTATGCCTTGCTAAGGGCGTTAAACGATAGCGCTTGTTGGGAGGCAACCCAATTTTATTTTAGTTTTTTGCTTTTTACTTCTGTTTAGGAATAAATATTTGATCTAGCCTATGGTTAGATTTTTTTTATGTTTTAATTAGTGTTTGTGCCAAGTTAAACCTATAGGATCTTCTTGGATGATAGTTATTTGATCTTGCTGAAAATTCCAGAAACTTTCTGTTCACGAAAACAATTGTTTAAAATCACCAGAACGCGATAAAATACTGATTCCAATTGCAGTAGAGCAATAAACAAATATTCTAGGTCGTCCTATTTTGGTAGAATTTTTTGAGTTCCAGAAGTTTGCGTTAGTTACAGATTACTACAGACTGTTCTGTTTTTGACAGATTCTGTTTTTCGTGTGTTGTTTGCTTATTTTGATGAATCTATGGCTAGTAAAAGAGTTTATAAACCATAGATAAGTTGGAATAAAGTAGGTTTAACACCAATATAAATAAATAATGAGTTCAATACAGTACCTTGAAGTGGTGTTTTGTTTTCTTTCGCTAACGGTGCTCATGAGATTTTCTGTTGAGTTTTATGTTGTGAAGTTTTCAAGTTTTGGGTAAAGATTTGATGGATTATGGAACAAGGAGTGGCAAGAGCCTAAGCTTGGGAATTCCCATGGCACCCCAAGGTAATCTAAGGACACCAAAAAGCCAAAGCTTGGGGATGCCCCGGAAGGCATCCCCTCTTTCGTCTTCGTCTATCGGTAACTTTACTTGGAGCTATATTTTTATTCACCACATGATATGTGTTTTGCTTGGAGCGTCTTGTATGATTTGAGTCTTTGCTTTTTAGTTTACCACAATCATCGTTGCTGTACACACCTTTTGAGAGACACACACATGATTCGGAATTTATTAGAATACTCTATGTGCTTCACTTATTTCTTTTGAGCTATATAGTTTTTGCTCTAGTGCTTCACTTATATCTTTTAGATCACGGTGGTGGATTTGTTTTATAGAAACTTTTGTTCTCTCATGCTTCACTTATATTATTTTGAGAGTCCTACAAAACAGCATGGTAATTTGGTTTAATCATAAAAATTGGTCCTAATATGATAGGCATCCAAGATTAGTAAAAAAAATCTTATGAGTATGTTGAATACTATGAGAAGTTTGATGCTTGATAATTGTTTTGAGATATGAAGATGGTGATATTAGAGTCATACTAGTTGAGTGGTTATGAATTTGAGAAATACTTGTGTTAAAGTTTGTGATTCCCGTAGCATGCACGTATGGTGAACCGTTATGTAATGAAGTCAGAGCATGATTTATTTATGATTGTCTTCCTTATGAGTGGCGGTCGGGGACGAGCGATGGTCTTTTCCTACCAATCTATCCCCCTAGGAGCATGCACGCAATACTTTGCTTTGATAACTTCTAGATTTTTGCAACAAGTATATGAATTATGTATGACTAATGTTGAGTCCATGGATTATACACACTCTCATCCTTCCACCATTGCTAGCCTCTCTAATACCGCGCACTTTTCGCCGGTATAATACACCCACCATATACCTTCCTCAAAACAGCCACCATACCTACCTACCATGGCATTTCCATAGCCATTCCGAGATATATTGCCATGCAACTTACCACCGTTTTGTTTACTATGACACGCTTCATCATTGTCATAATTGCTTTGCGTGATCATGTAGTTGACATCGTATTTGTGGAAAATCCACCATTCATGATTCTTTCATACATGTCACTCTTGATTCATTGCATATCCCGGTACACCGCCGGAGGCATTCACATCGAGTCATATTTTGTTCTAAGTATTGAATTGTAATTCTTGAGTTGTAAGTAAATAAAAGTGTGATGATCATCATTATTAGAGCATTTTCCCAAGTGAGGAAAGGATGATGGAGACTATGATTCCCCCACAAGTCGAGATGAGACTCCGGACGAAAGAAAAAAAAGGAAAAAAAGAGGCCATATAAAAAAAGGGAAGGCCCAAAAAAAAGAAGAGAGAAAAGGAGAGAAGTGACAATGCTACTATCCTTTTTCCACACTTGTGCTTCAAAGTAGCACCATGATATTCATGATAGAGAGTCTCCTATGATATCACTTTCATATACTAGTGGGAATTTTTCATTATAGAACTTGGCTTGTATATTCCAATGACGGGCTTCCTCAAAATGCCCTAGGTCTTCATGAGCAAGCGAGTTGGATGCACACCCACTTAGTTTCTTTTGTTGAGATTTCATATACTTATAGCTCTAGTGCATCCGTTGCATGGCAATCCCTACTCACTCGCATTGATATCTATTAATGGGCATCTCCATAGCCCGTTGATACGCCTAGTTGATGTGAGACTATCTTCTCCTTTTTTGTCTTCTCCACAACCACCATTCTATTCCACATATAGTGCTATGTCCATGGCTCATGCTCATGTATTGCGTGAAGATTGAAAAAGTTTGAGAACACCAAAAATATGAAACAATTGCTTGGCTTGTCATCGGGGTTGTGCATGATTTAAATATTTTGTGTGGTGAAGATAGAGCATAGCCAGACTATACGATTTTGTAGGGATAACTTTCTTTGGCCATGTTATTTTGAGAAGACATAATTGCTTAGTTAGTATGCTTGAAGTATTATTATTTTTATGTCAATATTAAACTTTTATCTTGAATCTTTCGGATCTGAATATTCATACCACAAATAAGAGAATTACATTGAAAATTATGCTAAGTAGCATTCCACATCAAAAATTCTGTTCTTATCATTTACCTACTCAAGGACGAGCATGAATTAAACTTGGGGATGCTTGATACGTCTCCAACGTATCTATAATTTTTGATTGTTCCATGCTATATTATATTCTGTTTTGGATGTTTAATGGGCTTTATTATACACTTTTATATTATTTTTGGGACTAACCTATTAACCGGAGGCCCAACCCAAATTGCTGTTTTTTTTGCCTATTTCAGTGTTTCGAAGGAAAAGGATATCAAACGGAGTCCAAACGGAATGAAACCTTCGGGAACGTGATTTTCGGAACAAACGTGATCCAGAGGACTTGGAGTCTACGTAAAGCAATCAACGAGGAGAGCACGAGGTAGGGGGGCGTGCCCTCCACCCTCGTGGGGCCCACGTTGCTCCACTGATGTACTTCTTCCTCCTATATATACCCATATACCCTGGAAACATCAGATACAGAGCCAAAACCCTATTTCCACCGCCGCAACCTTCTGTACCCGTGAGATCCCATCTTGGGGCCTTTTCCGGCGCTCCGCCGGAGGGGGCATTGATCACGGAGGGCTTCTACATCAACACCATAGCCTCTCCGATGATGTGTGAGTAGTTTACCTCAGACCTTCGGGTCCATAGTTATTAGCTAGATGGCTTCTTCTCTCTTTGGATCTCAATACAATGTTCTCCTCGATCTTCTTGGAGATCTATTCGATGTAACTCTTCTTTTTGCGGTGTGTTTGTCGAGATCCGATGAATTGTGGGTTTATGATCAAGATTATCTATGAACAATATTTGAATCTCCTCTGAATTCTTTTATGTATGATTGGTTATCTTTGCAAGTCTCTTCGAATTATCAGTTTGGTTTGGCCTACTAGATTGATCTTTCTAGCAATGGGAGAAGTGCTTAGCTTTGGGTTCAATCTTGCGGTGCTCGATCCCAGTGACAGAAAGGGAAACGACACGTATTGTATTGTTGCCATCGAGGATAAAAAGATGGGGTTTATATCATATTGCATGAGTTTATCCCTCTACATCATGTCATCTTACTTAAAGCATTACTCTATTCTTATGAACTTAATACTCTAGATGCATGCTGGATAGCGGTTGATGTGTGGAGTAATAGTAGTAGATGTAGAATCGTTTCAGTCTACTTGTCACGGACGTGATGCCTATATACATGATCATACCTAGATATTCTCATAACTATGCTCAATTCTATCAATTGCTCGACAGTAATTCGTTTACCCACCGTAATACTTATGCTCTTGAGAGAAGCCACTAGTGAAACCTATGGCCCCTGGGTCTATTTTCCATCATAATAATCTTCCCACACTTAGCTATTTTTATTGCCGTTTATTTTACTTTGCATCTTTATTTACTCTTTATCATAAAATACCAAAAATATTATCTTATCATATCTATCAGATCTCACTCTCGTAAGTGACCGTGAAGGGATTCACAACCCCTTTATCGCGTTGGTTGCGAGGTTCTTATTTGTTTGTGTAGGTGCGTGGGACTCGCGCGTGGTCTCCTACTTGATTGATACCTTGGTTCTCAAAAACTGAGGGAAATACTTACGCTACTTTACTGCATCACCCTTTCCTTTTCAAGGGAAAACCAATGCAGTGCTCAAGAGGTAGCACAAATAACTACCAGAGGGGGCCCACCTGGTGGGCACAACCCACCTGGGCGCGTCAGGGACCCCAGGCACGCCGTGGTGGGTTGTGCCCTCCTTGGCGCACCTCCGGTGCCCCTCTTCTGGTATATAAGTCATTTTGACCTAGAAAAAAAATCAGGAGAGGACTTTCAGGATGAAGCGCCACCGTCTCGAGGCGGAATCTGGGCAGGAGCACTTTTGCCCTTCGGCGGAGCGATTCCGCCGGCGGAACTTCCCTCCTAGAGGGGGAAATCATCATCATTGTCATCACCAACAACTCTCCCATCTTTGGGTGAGCCATCTCCATCAACATCTTCAACATCACCCTCTCCTCTCAATCCCTAGTTCATATCTTGTGTTCAATCTTTGTACCGAAACCTTAGATTGGTGCTTGTGGGTGACTAGTAGTGTTGATTACATCTTGTAGTTGATTACTATATGCTTTATTTGGTGGAAGGTTATATGTTCAGATCCATTCTGCTATTTAATACCCCTCTGATCTTGAGAATGATTATTATTTGTGAGTAGTTACTTTTGTTCTCGAGGTCATGAGAGAAGTCATGTTGCAAGTAATCATGTGAACTTGATATGTGTTTGATATTTTGATGATATGTATGTTGTGATTCCCTTAGTGGTGTCATGTGAACGTCGACTACATGGAACTTCACCATATTTGGGCCTAAGGGAATGCATTGTGGAGTATTTATTAGATGATGGGTTGCTAGAGTGATAGAAGCTTAAACCCTAGTTTATGCGCTACTTCGTAAGGGACCGATTTGGATCCAAAAGTTTAATGCTATGGTTATATTTTATCTTTATACTTTTCTCGTAGTTGCGGATGCTTGCGAGGGGGTTAATCATAAGTAGGAGGTTTGTTCAAGTAAGAACAACACCTAAGCACCGATCCACCCACATATCAAATTATCAAAGTAGCAAACACGAATCAAGCCAACATGATGAAAGTGATATGGTGAAATTCCCGTGTACCCTCAAGAACGCTTTGCTTACGGTAAGAGATTGTTTTGGCCTGTCCTTTGCCTCAAAAGGATTGGGCTACCTTGCTGCACTTTATTTACCGTTACCGTTACTTGCTTGTTACAAATTATCTCGCTATCAAACAATTTGTTACCAACAATTTCAGTGCTTGCAGACATTACCTTGCTGAAAACCACTTGTCATTTCCTTTTGCTCCTCGTTGGGTTCGACACTCTTACTTAACGAAAGGACTATGATTGATCCTATGTACTTGTGGGTCATCAAGGCTCTTTTCTGGCACCGTTGCCGGGGAGTGAAGCGCTCTTGGTAAGGAAAAATTATTACTACATGCTGAAATTTATTGTCACTTGTTACTATGGAGAATCATCCTTTGAGGGGTTTGTTAGGGGTATCTTCACCTCGACCGGAACCACAATTAGTTTCCCCTCAACCTACTGCACCTATTGAAAATATTGGTTATGAAATTCCTTCGGGTATGATAGAACAACTGTTGGTAATCCTTATGCAGGAGATGGAACTGAACATCCTGATATGCACTTGATATGTGTGGATGAAATTTGTGGATTGTTTAAGCTTGCAGGTCTATCTGGGGATGAAGCTAAGAAGAAGGTCTTGCCTTTATCTTTGAATGGAAAAGCATTGGCATGGTATAGGCTATGCGATGATATTGGATCTTGGAACTGGAATCGACTAAAATTGGAGTTTCACCAAAAAATTATCCTATGCATCTAGTTCATCGTGATCGGAACTATATATATAATTTTTGGCCTCGTGAAGGAGAAGTATCGCTCTAGCTTGGGGGAGGCTTAAGTCAATGTTATATTCATGCCCCAATCATGAGCTCTCAAGAGAAATTATCATTCATAATTTTTATGCTCGGCTTTCTCGTGATGATCAATCCATGCTCCATACTTCTTGTACTGGTTCTTTTATGAAGAAGGCTATTGAATTTAGGTGGGATCTTTTAAAAAGAATTAAACGCAACTCTGAAGATTGTTAACTCGACGAAGGTAAAGATGTTGGGGAACGTAGTAATTCAAAAAAATTCCTACGATCACGTAAGATCTATCTAGGAGAAGCATAGCAATGAGCGGGGAGAGTGTGTCTACATACCCTCATAGACCGAAAGCGGAAGCATTTAGTAACGTGGTTGATGTAGTCGAACGTCTTCACGATCCAACCGATCCAAGTACCGAACGTACGGCACCTCCGTGTTCAACACACGTTCAACACGATGACATCCCTCGAGCTCTTGATCCAGTAGAGGGTCGAGGGAGAGTTCCGTCAGCAGGACTGCGTGGTGACGGTGATGATGAAGTTATCGGCGCAGGGCTTCACCTAAGCACTACGACGATATAACTGAGGTGTTAAACTATGGGAGGGGGCACCGCACATGGCTAAGAGATTGTCTGTTGTGCTTTGGGGTGCCCCCTGCCCACGTATATAAAGGAGGGGGGGGAGGAGGCCGGCCAAGGGGGAGGCGCGCCATGGGGGGAGTCCTACTAGGACTCCAAACCTAGTAGGATTCGACCCCCCTCCTTCCATCTTACGGAGAGGGGAAAGGGGAAAGGAGGGAGAGGGAGAAGGAAAGGGGGCCCCGCGCCCCCACCCCTTGTCCGATTCGGTTTGGGCAAGGGGGAGGCGCGCGCCACCTCGTGGCCCTTCTTCCCTCTCTCCACTAAAGCCCAATAAGGCCCATTAACTTCCCGGGGGGTTCCGATAGCCTCCCGGTACTTCGATAAATCCCCGAACCTTATCGGAACCATTCTGATGTCCGTATATAACCTTCCAATATATGAATCTTTGCCTCTCGACCATTTAGAGACTCCTTGTCATGTCCGTGATCTCATCCGGGACTCCGAACAAACTTCGGTCATCAAATCACATAACTCATAATACAAATCGTCATCGAACGTTAAGCGTGCGGACCCTACGGGTTTGAGAACTATGTAGACATGACCGAGACACATCTCCGGTCAATAACCAATAGCGTAATCTGGATGCTCATATTGGCTCCTACATATTCTACGAAGATCTTTATCGGTCAAACCGCATAACAACATACGTTGTTCCCTTTGTCATCGGTATATTACTTGCCCGAGATTCGATCGTTGGTATCCTCATACCTAGTTCAATCTTGTTACTGGCAAGTCTCTTTACTCGTTCCATAATGCATCATCCCGCAACTAACTCATTAGTCACATTGCTTGCAAGGCTTATAGTGATGTGCATTACCGAGAGGGCCTAGAGATACCTCTCCGAAACACGGAGTGACAAATCCTATTCTCGATCTATGCCAACCCAACAAACACCATCGGAGACACCTGTAGAGCATCTTTATAATCACCCAGTTACGTTGTGACGTTTGATAGCACACTAGGTGTTCCTCCGGTATTCGGGAGTTGCATAATATCATAGTCATAGGAACATGTATAAGTCATGAAGAAAGCAATAGCAATAAACTAAACGATCATAGTGCTAAGCTAATGGATGGGTCTTGTCCATCACATCATTATGTAATGATGTGATCCCGTTCATCAAATAACAACACATGTCTATGGCTAGGAAACTTAACCATCTTTGATTAACGAGCTAGTCTAGTAGAGGCATACTAGGGACACTTTGTTTGTCTATGTATTCACACATGTACTAAGCTTCCGCTTAATACAATTCTAGCATGAATAATAAACATTTATCATGATATAAGGAAATATAAATAACAACTTTATTATTGCCTCTAGGGCATATTTCCTCCAGTCTCCCACTTGCACTAGAGTCAGTAATCTAGATTACATAGTAATGATTCTAACACCCATGGAGTGTTGGTGCTGATCATGTTTTGCTCGTGGAAGAGGCTTAGTCAACGGGTCTACAACATTCAAATCCGTATGTATTTTGCAAATCTCTATGTCTCCCTCCTTGACTAGATCACTGATGGAATTGAAGCGTCTCTTGATGTGCTTGGTTCTCTTGTGAAATCTGGATTCCTTCGCCTAGGCTATTGCTCCAGTATTGTCACAAAAGATTTTCATTGGACCCGATGCACTAGGTATTACACCTAGATCGGATATGAACTCCTTCATCCAGACTCCTTCATTTGCTGCTTCCGAATCAGCTATGTACTCCGCTTCACACGTAGATCCCGCCACGACGCTCTTCTTGGAACTGCACCAACTAACAGCTCCACCATTCAATATAAATACGTATCCGGTTTGCGACTTAGAGTCATCCGGATCAGTGTCAAAGCTTGCATCGACGTAACCATTTACGACGAGCTCTTTGTCACCTCCATAAACGAGAAACATATCCTTAGTCCTTTTCAGGTATTTTAGGATGTTCTTGACTGCTATCCAGTAATCCACTCCTGGATTACTTTGGTACCTCCTTGCTATACTTATAGCAAGGCACACATCAGGTCTGGTACACAGCATTGCATACATGATAGAACCTATGGCTGAAGCATAGGGAATGGCTTTCATTTTCTCTCTATCTTCTGCAGTGGTCGGGCATTGAGTCTGACTCAACTTCACACCTTGTAACACAGGCAAGAACCCTTTCTTTGACAGATCCATTTTGAACTTCTTCAAAACTTTATCAATGTATGTGCTTTGTGAAAGTCCAATTAAGCGTCTTGATCTATCTCTATAGATCTTGATGCCCAATATATAAGCAGCTTCACCGAGGTCTTTCATTGAAAAATTCTTATTCAAGTATCCTTTTATGCTATCCAGAAATTATGTATCATTTCCAATCAACAATATGTCATCCACATATAATAATATTAGAAATGCTACAGACCTCCCACTCACTTTCTTGTAAATACAGGCTTCTCCAAAAGTCTGTATAAAACCATATGCTTTGATCGCACTATCAAAGCGTATATTCCAACTCCGAGAGGCTTGCACCAGTCCATAAATGGATCGCTGGAGCTTGCACACTTTGTTAGCACCTTTAGGATCGACAAAACCTTCTGGTTGCATCATATACAATTCTTCTTTAAGAAATCCATTAAGGAATGTAGTTTTGACATCCATTTGCCAAATTTCATAATCATAAAATGCGACAAATGCTAACATGATTCGAACAGACTTAAGCATCGCTACGGGTGAGAAGGTCTCATCGTAGTCAACTCCTTGAACTTGTCGAAAACCTTTCACAACAAGTCGAGCTTGGTAGACAGTAACATTACCGTCAGCGTCAGTCTTCTTCTTGAAGATCCATTTATTCTTGATGGCTTGCCGATCATCGAGCAAGTCAACCAAAGTCCACACTTTGTTCTCATACGTGGATCCCATCTCAGATTTCATGGCATCACTGGAATAGATTTCTGTGATGAACTACTTTCCAATTCAAGAGTAGGTACAATTACCTCATCAAGTTCTACTTTCCTCCCACTCACTTCTTTCGAGATAAACTCCTTCTCTAGAAAAGATCCATTCTTAGCAATAGAGATCTTGCCTTCGGATCTGTGATAGAAGGTGTACCCAACAGTCTCCTTTGGGTATCCTATGAAGACACATTTCTCCGATTTGGGTTCGAGCTTATCAGGTTGAAGCTTTTTCACATAAGCATCGCAGCCCCAAACTTTAAGAAACGACAGCTTAGGTTACTTGCCAAACCATAGTTCATATGGTGTCGTCTCAACGGATTTAGATGGTGCCCTATTTAACGTGAATGCAGTCGTCTCTAAAGCATAACCCCAAAACGATAGCGGTAAATCAGTAAGAGACATCATAGATCGCCTTATATCTAATAAAGTATGGTTACGACGTTTGGACACACCATTACGCTCTGGTGTTCCAGGTGGCGTGAGTTGCAAAACTATTCCACATTGTTTCAAATGAAGACCAAACTCATAACTCAAATATTCACCTCCACGATCAGATCGTAGAAACTTTATTCTCTTGTTACGATGATTTTCCACTTCACACTGAAATTCTTTGAACTTTTCAAATGTTTCAGACTTATGTTTCATTAAGTAGACATACCCATATCTGCTCAAATCATCTGTGAAGGTCAGAAAATAACGATCCCCGCCGCGAGCCTCAACACTCGTCGGACCGCATACATCAGTATGTATTATTTCCAACCACTACTGCAGGATGCTGCTAACGCAACACTACGATCAGAGACCCTTCGACGAAACTGTGTGTGATGCAATAATCGCAAACGGTGGTGTAAAAGAACCGTCAAAAAAGGTGCAAAACGTTTGCGATGCCGGAGCCATCAAACACGGTTCAGATTTTAGTTGCGGGTGCGATGCAGGGCATATGGTTCAGTTCAATGAACTGTTTGCGATGAGGAGGAACAAAAGAAACGGGTAGCCAGATGAAGGCGTGTGCGATATACATCATACGGTTCACTCGGATGAACTGTTTTTGATTAGGAGGAACAATAGAAACGGGCAGCTAGAGAAACGTGTGTGCAATTGAGGGCATACGCTTCAGAAGGATTAACTGTTTGCGATTAGGCAATAGAACAGAAATGGGTCAGCCAGATCAAAGTGTCTGCGATTATTAGCAAAGAAAAGGTGTCCGCGATTGATGGCATACACTTCACACGGATGAACTATTTGCGATTAGCCACAGCAAACTGAAACAATTAGATAGATCAACGTGTGTGCGCTAGGCGGGCACACACATTCTAATTAAAAGAAGCGTGCGCGATGGTAATAACGAGCGCGCACGATTGTTGGAACAAGACGTGTGCGAACGTTGCCTATTGCGGTGCACCCTATGGTGCAAACGCCACGTACGCGGCCGAGAAGGCGTACGTGCCCATGTTACGCCTTGCGTGAATAGTGCCGCACTTATAACCGTCAGTAAATTTTGAGCCTGCGTCCCGTCACATTCCAAATTGCGAACCTGTTCACACCGATCAAAACCTAAACGGTTTCCCACTTAGGAGCGTATTAGTACTCGGTTATAAATACTACTACTCCAAGATGACTGCACATCCTCGTCCACAAAAACAAACAAGTCATTCATCATCGTTCCCTTGCGTCTGCCATGGCCAGCGTGAGTTCTGGGTCGAGAGATTGCCACCAGGGAGATGCGAGCATGGAAGCGGAAGCACGTGAAATTTCCCGCCTCCCCGCGAACGCAGCCGGCATGTCCCGCTGCGCGGCCGTAGCAGCATAGAGGTCCCGCCGCGCCGCCGAAGTAGCACGGAGGTCCCGCCGCGCCGTCGATGTAGCAGACTGGTCCGGCCGTGCCGCGGAAGCAGAAGACATGTCCCGCCGCGCCGCGAATGCAGTAGAGATGTCCTCCCGCGCCGCGGCGGCCTGGGAAAATGTCTCGCGGGCAGGCGAGGACTCTTACAGGCGCATGCATGCGATCGTCCATAGCCAGATGGATCAGATCTCCGGCTGGGCGAGGTTGCAGGATGACATGAAAGCCTCTTTTGAACAGGCTACCGGTGTCATCCGACAACTAAATGAGAGCAATGCGAAGCTCCGGGCCGAGCGCGACCTGCTGAGGGCGAAGATCGTCGGAAGTGCGGAGCTGCAGGAGGAGACCACTGCCTTATTGAAGAGGACCAGTGTCATCGTCGAGAAACTTATGGACGAGAATGCCATGTTGCGCATCGAGCGCACAAGGCTGGTGGAGGAATCCGTGGATGCTCTCAAGCAGCATCTTGAGGACAAGAGAGAGCTCATCGCCGCTCGCCGTGGAGACTAGTTCCCGCGGCCTGCAGCAACGCATCAAGAAAGTAGAGATCAGCGAGCCAAATCGTTGTCTTCCTTCTTCTTTTGCCCTTGTGTATTTTGGGCGTTGCCGCATGTGGCTTTTTTTAATAATGTTCCTAAATATGTAAGACAATTATTATCCACTGTCATCATCCTTATATTCATCATGCTTGCTATAAGTCGTAGTCGATGCTATATAGGTCCATCGGATCTGACATCAAGATCCATGCAAAACTTTCTTTTTAGATTTTCATTTTTCTCTCTTAAATCTCAGTCCAGTGAGACATATAGCCACGCCGTAGAATAGGGGCTCGGGCGCCATTAATGGAGACGTTAGGAGGGAGGTGCGCGGCGGGTAGCGGTCAAAGGGCTCTCCTCCCAATGAGCACGCGCAGGGGTCTGATCGCACGCCTCCCGTACTCAAATAGCTATCCCGCATGACACCTCCTAGCCAATAAAAAATGGGGATGCGTGGCGGCACGTAATTGGTAAATAGAACGCCCACAGTTTCAATAATACTTGTGTTTCCGATTTGTAATGTGACAACACTTGTTCCAAAATGACTTTGTTGATTGTTAATGTGTGCGCCTTCGCAAATCGGACAGAAAAATTACCACAGCATGTTGGTGCCATGTAATGACACCATGCCAAGTTTCATGATTTTCAGGCGTATTTTGGATTTACAGGAATTAAAAAACCAAGTTTCTCAATCTTTCCGGCTGAGCCACGACGCCCAGATGTTTGAATTTCATTCCCATCTCTTGCATGGGACCTAGAAATTCACCCAAGGACACACATGTGATTTTTCAACCAACTTTGGTGCACTGGAGCATGTGCTTGTAGTTCAAATTTGAATTATGCACATTAGATGCCGAGAAACTCAAATGTATAAAAAAAGGCCAAATGAACCCCGAAAAATTCCAAAATTAAACACAACACTCCTGTCGCTCTATGTTGACACTAGAAATTTTTTGAAAGCAATAAGAGGCAACGGATATCGTTCCGTCCGAAAGGTGGCACGTTCCCTACCGAAACCATCATGCTTGTTGTGAGAAGCTCTGGTTTGTGAGAAGCTTATACCCAAACCTGCCCCAAATGGGACAAAATTTTTACCACGACATGTTGATGCCGCTCCATGATAGCATGCCAAGTTTCATGAATTTCAGACGACTTTTGGATTTACTAGAATTTAAAAACCAGGTATCTCAATGTTTTGCCGGCAATCAACAGTGCCCTGGTGTTTGAATTTTATTCCCATCTCTTGCATGGGACCTAGAAATTCACCCAAGGACACACATGTGATTTTCCAACCAACTTTGGTGCACTGGAGCATGTGCTTGTAGTTCAAATTTGAATTATGCACATTAGATGCCCAGAAACTCAAATGTATAAAGGCCAAACGAACCCCGAAAAACTTCAAAATTACACAGAACACTCCTGTCGTTCTATGTTGACACTACAATTTTTTTGAAAGCAATAAGAGGCAACGGATATCGTTCCGTCCCGAAAGGTGGCACGTTCCCTACCGGAACCATCACGCTTGTTGTGAGAAGCTCTGGTTTGTGAGAAGCTTATACCCAAACCTGCCCCAAATGGGACAAAATTTTTACCACGGCATGTTGATGCCGCTCCATGATAGCATGCCAAGTTTCATGAATTACAGACAACTTTTGGATTTACTAGAATTTAAAAACCAGGTATCTCAATGTTTTGCCGGCAATCAATAGTGCCTTGGTGTTTGAATTTTATTCCCATCTCTTGCATGGGACCTAGAAATTCACCCAAGGACACACATGTGAATTTTCAACCTACTTTGGTGCACTGGAGCATGTGCTTGTAGTTCAAATTTGAATTATGCACATTAAATGCCCAGAAACTCAATTAATGTATAAAAAGGCCAAACGAACCCCGAAAAATTTCAAAATTAAACACAAAACTCCTGTTGTTCTATGTTGACACTAGAAATTTTTTGAAAGCAATAAGAGGCAACGAATATCGTTCTGTCCCCAAAGGTGGCACGTTCCCTACCGAAACCATCACGCTTGTTGTGAGAAGCTTATACCCAAACCTGCCCCAAATGGGACAAATTTTTTACCACGGCATGTTGATGCCGCTCCATGATAGCATGCCAAGTTTCGTTAAATTCAGACAGGTTTTGGATTTACTACAATTTAAAAACAGGGTATCTCAACATTTTGCCAGCAATCAACACTGCCCTAGTGCTTGAATTTCATTCCCATCTCTTGCATGGGACCTAGAAATTCACCCAAGGACACACATGTGATTTTTCAACCAACTTTGGTGCACTGGAGCATGTGCTTGTAGTTCAAATTTGAATTATGCGCATTAAATGCCCAAAAACTAAATTAATGTATAAAAAAGGCCAAATGAACCCCGAAAAATTTCAAAATTAAACACAACACTCCTGTTGTTCTATGTTGACACTAGAAATTTTTGAAAGCAATAAGAGGCAACGGATATCTTTCCATCCCCAAAGGTGGCACGTTCCCTACCGAAACCATCACGCTTGTTGTGAGAAGCTCTGGTTTGTGAGAAGCTTATACCCAAACCTGCCCCAAATGGGACAAAAAATTTACCACGGCATGTTGATGCCGCTCCATGATAGCATGCCAAGTTTCATGAATTTCAGACGTGTTTTGGATTTACTAGAATTTAAAAACCAGGTATCTCAACGTTTTATCGGCAATCAACAATGCCCTGATGTTTGAATTTCATTCCCATCTCTTGCATGGGACCTAGAAATTCACCCAAGGACACACATGTGATTTTTCAACCAACTTTGGTGCACTGGAGCATGTGCTTGTAGTTCAAATTTGAATTATGCACATTAAATGCGCAGAAACTCAACTAATGTATAAAAAGGCCAAACGAACCCCGAAAAATTTCAAAATTAAACACAACACTCTTGTTGTTCTATGTTGACACTAGAATTTTTTTGAAAGCAATAAGAGGCAATGGATATCGTTCCGTCCCCAAAGGTGGCATGTTCCCTACCGAAACCATCACGCTTGTTGTGAGAAGCTTATACCAAAACCTGCCCCAAATGGGACAAATTTTTTACCATGGCATGTTGTTGTCGCTCCATGATTGCATGCCAGGTTTCATGAATTTCAGACGAGTTTTGAATTTACTAGAATTTAAAAACCAGGTATCTCAACGTTTTGCCGGCAATCAACAGTGCCCTGGTGTTTGAATTTCATTACCATCTCCTGCATGGGACCTAGAAATTCACCCAAGGGCACACATGTGATTTTTCAACCAACTTTGGTGAACTGGAGCATGTGCTTGTAGTTCAAATTTGAATTATGCACATTAAATGCCCTGAAACTCAATTAATGTATAAAAAAGGCCAAACGAACCCTGAAAAATTCCAAAATTAAACACAACACTCCTGTTGTCCTATGTTGACACTAGAAATTTTTTGAAAGCAATAAGAGGCAACGGATATTGTTCCGTCCCCAAAGGTGGCACGTTCCCTACTGAAACCATCACGCTTTGTTCTGAGAAGCTCTGGTCTGTGAGAAGCTTATACCCAAACCTGCCCCAAATGGGACAAATTTTTTACCACGGCATGTTGATGCCGCTCAATGATAGCATGCCAAGTTTCATGAATTTCAGACGAGTTTTGGATTTACTAGAATTTAAAAACCAGGTACTCAACATTTTGCCAGCAATCAATAGTGCTCTGGTGTTTGAATTTCATTCCCATCTCTTGCATGGGACCTAGAAATTCACCCAAGGAGACACATGTGATTTTTCGACCAACTTTGGTGCAGTGGAGCATGTGCTTGTAGTTCAAATTTGAATTATGCACATTAAATGCCCAGAAACTCAATTAATGTATAAAAAGGCCAAACAAACCCTGAAAAATTCCAAAATTAAACTCAACACTCCTGTTGTTCTATGTTGACACTAGATTTTTTTGAAAACAATAAGAGGCAACGGATATCGTTCCGTCCCCAAAGGTGGCACGTTCGATATAGTCCACAGCCGGCGTGTCAAGCACACTAGCTCGCTCCCCAAATACTCCCGCCTCTACAACCCTCACAATCTTGAAAATATTACTACCTCGTAATCTCAAAAATATCTACCACCTGGAAGGTTTTAATGTTTGATAGCACACGATTAGTATGTGCGGACCGTGTGCGATGTCTGTTACTCCCGCTCTGCTTCAGTCCCTTGATTCAAATTTTCAGTAGCCTTTGATCCCTCGCAATCTCAAAAATATCTGCTCGCCCTTGATCCAAATTTTCAGTAGCCCCGCCTTGTTACTCCCGCCTAGTAAAATCTTCAGTTGCCGCAGTATTTCCTCAAACACCACCTTGCCCCCTGCCCCCTCACACACACCACACACTCCCCAAAACCTCCGCTCACACAGACACACACAACCCTCGAAACCATTGGTAGGTCGCTGCCATCGCCGGCGCCTCCATCCTCAACCTCTGCCTGTGTGCCGGGGAGCTCGAGGAGCCAATGGCCAAAACATGGTTTATCGCGGCCTTTTCGCCCGACGCCGACAAGGTGGCCACCGAGGTGTCCCCGTCGTCCTCCGCGGGCTCGATCCGCCGTTGCAGGTCCCCCGATCCGCCCGCCGCCGCGCCCCTACGCCGGTTCGAGGACTTCCCCGTCCTCCTGTTGGGGAACGTAGTAATTTCAAAAAAATTCCTACGCACACGCAAGATCATGGTGATGCATAGCAACGAGAGGGGAGAGTGTTGTCCATGTACCCTCGTAGACCGACAGCGGAAGCGTTATCACATCGCGGTTCATGTAGTCGTACGTCTTCACGATCCGACCGATCAAGTACCGAACGCACGGCACCTCCGAGTTCTACACACGTTCAGCTCGATGACGTCCCTCGAACTCCGATCCAGCCGAGTGTTGAGGGAGAGTTTCATCAGCACGACGGCGTGGTGACGATGATGATGTTCCACCGATGCAGGGCTTCGCCTAAGCTCCGCAACGGTATTATCGAGGTGTAATATGGTGGAGGGGGGCACCGCACACGGCTAAAATATCGTATATCAAGTGTGTCCTTGGGGTGCCCCCTGCCCCCGTATATAAAGGAGCAAGGGGGAGGCCGCCGGCCTAGGGAGGAGAGGCGCGCCAGGAGGGGGAGTCCTACTCCCACCGGGAGTAGGACTCCTCCTTTCCTTGTTGCAATAGGAGAAGGGAAGGGGGAAGGAGAAAGAAGGAAGGGGGCGTCCCCCTCCCTAGTCCAATTCGGACTAGCCCATGGGGAGGGCTGCGGCCACCCTTTGGGGTCTTTCTCTCCTTTCCCGTATGGCCCATTAAGGCCCAATACGAATTCCCGTAACTCTCCGGTACTCCGAAAAATACCCGAATCACTCGGAACCTTTCCGAAGTCCGAATATAGTCGTCCAATATATCGATCTATACGTCTCGACCATTTCGAGACTCCTCGTCATGTCCCCGATCTCATCCAGGACTCCAAACTCCTTCGGTACATCAACATACATAAACTCATAATAAAACTGTCATCCTAACGTTAAGCGTGCGGACCCTACGGGTTCGAGAACTATGTAGACATGACCGAGACACCTCTCCGGTCAATAACCAATAGCGGAACCTGGATGCTCATATTGGCTCCCAAATATTCTACGAAGATCTTTATCGGTCAGACCGCATAACAACATATGTTGTTCCCTTTGTCATCGGTATGTTACTTGCCCGAGATTCGATCGTCGGTATCTCGATACCTAGTTCAATCTCGTTACCGGCAAGTCTCTTTACTCGTTCCGTAATACATCATCCCGCAACTATCTCATTAGTCACAATGCTTGCAAGGCTTATAGTGATGTGCATTACCGAGTGGGCCCAGAGATACCTCTCCGACAATCGGAGTGACAAATCCTAATCTCGAAATACGCCAACCCAACAAGTACCTTTGGAGACACCTGTAGAGCACCTTTATAATCACCCATTTACGTTGTGACGTTTGGTAGCACACAAAGTGTTCCTCCGGTAAACGGGAGTTGCATAATCTCATAGTCATAGGAACATGTATAGGTCATGAAGAAAGCAATAGCAACATACTAAACGATCGGGTGGTAAGCTAACGGAATGGGTCATGTCAATCACGTCATTCTCCTAATGAGGTGATCCCGTTAATCAAATGACAACTCATGTCTATGGCTAGGAAACATAACCATCTTTGATAACGAGCTAGTCAAGTAGAGGCATACTAGTGACACTCTGTTTGTCTATGTATTCACACATGTATTATGTTTCCGGTTAATACAATTCTAGCATGAATAATAAACATTTATCATGATATAAGGAAATATATAATACTTTATTATTGCCTCTAGGGCATATTTCTTTCAGTCTCCCACTTGCACTAGAGTCAATAATCTAGTTCACATCGCCATGTGATTTAACATCAATAATTCACATCACCATGTGATTAACACCCATAGTTCACATCTCTATGTGACCAACACTCAAAGGGTTTACTAGAGTCAATAATCTTGTTCACATCGCTATGTGATTAACACCCAAAGAGTACTAAGGTGTGATCATGTTTTGATTGTGAGATAATTTTAGTCAACGGGTCTGTCACATTCAGATCCGTAAGTATTTTGCAAATTTCTATGTCTACAATGCTCTGCACGGAGCTACTCTAGCTAATTGCTCCCACTTTCAATATGTATCTAGACCGAGATTTAGAGTCATCTAGATTTAGTGTCAAAACTTGCATCGACGTAACCCTTTACGACGAACCTTCTGTCACTTCCATAATCGAGAAACATATCCTTATTCCACTAAGGATAATTTTGACCACTGTCCAGTGATCTACTCCTAGATCACTATTGTACTCCCTTGCCAAAATCAGTGTAGGGTATACAATAGATCTGGTACACAGCATGGCATACTTTATAGAACCTATGGCCAAGGCATAGGGAATGACTTTCATTCTCTTTCTATCTTCTGCCGTGGTCGGGCTTTGAGTCTTACTCAATTTCACACCTTGTAACACAGGCAAGAACCCTTTCTTTGACTGTTCTATTTTGAACTACTTCAAAATCTTGTTAAGGTATGTACTCATTGAAAAAACTTATCAAGCGTCTTGATCTATCTCTATAGATCTTGATGCTCAATATGTAAGCAGCTTCACCGAGGTCTTTCTTTGAAAAACTCCTTTCAAACACTCCTTTATGCTTTGCAGAATAATTCTACATTATTTCTGATCAACAATATGTCATTCACATATACTTATCAGAAATGCTGTAGTGCTCCCACTCACTTTCTTGTAAATACAGGCTTCACCGCAAGTCTGTATAAAACTATATCCTTTGATCAACTTATCAAAGCGTAGATTCCAACTCCGAGATACTTGCACCAGTCCATAGATGGATCGCTGGAGCTTTCATATTTTGTTAGCACTTTTAGGATTGACAAAACCTCCTGGTTGCATCATATACAACTCTTCTTTAATAAATCCATTAAGGAATGCAGTTTTGTTTATCCATTTGCCATATTTCATAAAATGCGGCAATTGCTAACATGATTCAGACAGACCTTAAGCATAGATACGAGTGAGAAACTCTCATCGTAGTCAACACCTTGAACTTGTCGAAAACCTTTTGCGACAATTCTAGCTTTGTAGATAGTAACACTACTATCGGCGTCCGTCTTCCTCTTGAAGATCCATTTAATCTCAATGACTCGCCGATCATTGGGCAAGTCAATCAAAGTCCATACTTTGTTCTTGTACATGGATCTCATCTCAGATTTCATGGCCTCAAGCCATTTTGCGGAATCTGGGCTCATCATCGCTTCCTCATAGTTCATAGGTTCGTCATGGTCTAGTAACATAACCTCCAGAACAGGATTACCGTACCACTCTGGTGCGGATCTTACTCTGGTTTACCTACGAGGTTTGGTAGTAACTTGATCTGAAGTTACATGATCATCATCATTAACTTCCTCACTAATTGGTGTAGGAGTCACAGGAACAGATTTCTGTGATGAACTACTTTCCAATAAGGGAGCAGGTACAGTTACCTTATCAAGTTCTACTTTCCTCCCACTCACTTCTTTCGAGAGAAACTCCTTCTCTAGAAAGGATCCATACTAAGCAACGAATGTCTTGCCTTCGGATCTGTGATAGAAGGTGTACCCAACTGTCTCCTTTGGGTATCCTATGAAGACACATTTCTCCGATTTGGGTTTGAGCTTATCAGGATGAAACTTTTTCACATAAGCATCGCAACACCAAACTTTAAGAAACGACAACTTTGGTTTCTTGCCGAACCACAGTTCATAAGGCGTCGTCTCAACGGATTTTGATGGTGCCCTATTTAACGTGAATGTAGCTATCTCTAATGCATAACCCCAAAACGATAGTGGTAAATTGGTAAGAGACATCATAGATTGCACTATATCCAATAAAGTACGGTTATGACGTTCGGACACACCATTATGCTGGGGTGTTCCAGGTGGCACGAATTTGTGAAACTATTCCATATTGTTTTAATTGAAGACCAAACTCGTAACTCAAATATTTGTCTCTGCGATCAGATCGTAGAAACTTTATTTTCTTGTTACGATGATTTTCTACTTCACTCTGAAATTATATGAACTTTTCAAATGTTTCAGACGTCTATTTCATTAAGTAGATATACCCATATCTGCTCAAATCATCTGTGAAGGTCAGAAAATAATGATACCTGCTACGAGCCTCAATATTCATCCGGCCACATACATCTGTATGTATGATTTCCAACAAATCTGTTGCTCTCTCCATAGTTCCGGAGAACGGCGTTTTAGTCATCTTGCCCATGAGGCACGGATCGCAAGCATCAAGTGATTCCAAAATCCCATCAGTATGGAGTTTCTTCATGCGCTTTACACCAATATGACCTAAACGGCAGTGCCACAAATAAGTTGCACTATCATTATTAACTTTGTATCTTTTGGCTTCAATATTATGATTATGTGTATCACTACGACCGAGATCGAACAAACCATTTTCGTTGGTGTGTATGACCATAGAAGGTTTTTATTCATGTAAACAGAACAACAATTGTTCTCTTAACTTAAATGAATAACCGTTTTGCAATAAACATGATCAAATCATATTCATGCTCAACGCAAACACCAAATAACACTTATTTAGTATCAACACTAATCCCGAAAGTACAGGAAGTGTGCGATGATGATCATATCAATCTTGGAACTACTTCCAACACACATCGTCACCTCGCCTTTTACTAGTCTTTGTTTATTCTGCAACTCCCGTTTCGAGTTACTACTCTTAGCAACTGAACCAGTATCAAATACCGAGGGGTTGCTATAAACACTAGTAAAGTACACATCAATAACATGTATATCCAATATACCTTTGTTCACTTTGCCATCCTTCTTATCCACCAAATACTTGGGGTAGTTCCGCTTCCAGTGACCAGTCCCTTTGCAGTAGAAGCACTTAGTCTCAGGCTTAGGACCAGACTTAGGCTTCTTCACTTGAGCAGCAACTTGCTTGCCATCCTTCTTGAAGTTCCCCTTCTTCCCTTTGCCATTTTCTTGAAACTAGTGGTCTCGTCAACCATCAACACTTGATGTTTTTCTTGATTTCTACCTTCGTCTATTTCAGCATCACGAAGAGCTCGGGAATTACTATCGTCATCCCTTGCATACTGTAGTTCATCACGAAGTTCTACTAACTTGGTGATGGTGACTAGAGAATTCTGTCAATCACTATTTTATCTGGAAGATTAACTCCCACTTGATTCAAGCGATTGTAGTACCCAGACAATCTGAGCACATGCTCACTAGTTGAGTGATTCTCCTCCATCTTTTAGCTATAGAACTTGTTGGAGACTTCATATCTCTCAACTCGGGTATTTGCTTGAAATATTAACTTCAACTCCTGGAACATCTCATATGGTCCATGACGTTCAAAACGTCTTTGAAGTCCTGATTCTAAGCCGTTAAGCATGGTGCACTAAACTATCAAGTAGTCATCATATTGAGCTAGCCAAACGTTCATAACGTCTGTATCTGCTCCTGCAATAGGTCTGTCACTTAGCGGTGCATTAAGGACATACTTTTTCTGTGCAGCAATGAGGATAATCCTCAGATCACGGGTCCAATC
Source organism: Aegilops tauschii subsp. strangulata (assembly GCF_002575655.3). NCBI lineage: Eukaryota > Viridiplantae > Streptophyta > Magnoliopsida > Poales > Poaceae > Aegilops > Aegilops tauschii. Next base: position 487,270,863 of record NC_053041.3, read on the forward strand.
CGCATCTTTGCTACTAACATCTTTTAACATAACTTTTCTCTAGGAACATATCAAAAATAAACACAGGGAAGCAACAACGCGAGCTATTGATCTATAACATAATTTGCAAAATACTATCAGGACTAAGTTCATGATAAATTTAACTTCAATTAATCATATTACTTAAGAACTCCTACTTAGATAGATATCCCTCTAATCATCTAAGTGATTACGTGATCCAAATCAACTAAACCATGTCCGATCATCACGTGAGATGGAGTAGTTTCAATGGTGAACATCACTATGTTGATCATATCTACTATATGATTCATGCTCGACCTTTCGGTCTCCGTGTTCCGAGGCCATATCTGCATATGCTAGGCTCGTCAAGTTTAACCTGAGTATTCTGCGTGTGCAACTGTTTTGCACCTGTTGTATTTGAACGTAGAGCCTATCACACCCGATCATCACGTGGTGTCTCAGCACGAAGAACTTTCGCAACGGTGCATACTCAGGGAGAACACTTTTATCTTGAAATTTTAGTGAGAGATCATCTTATAATGCTACCGTCAATCAAAGCAAGATAAGATGCATAAATGATTAACATCACATGCAATCAATATAAGTGATATGATATGGCCATCATCATCTTGTGCTTGTGATCTCCATCTTCGAAGCACCGTGCTCGTGATCTCCATCTCCGAAGCACCGTCATGATCACCATCGTCACCGGCGCGACACCTTGATCTCCATCGTAGTATCGTTGTCGTCTCGCCAACGTATTGCTTTTACGACTATCGCTACCGCTTAGTGATAAAGTAAAACTATTACATGGCGATTGCATTTCATACAATAAAGCGACAACCATATGGCTCCTGCCAGTTGCCGATAACTCGATTACAAAACATGATCATCTCATTCAAAAAATTATATCACATCATGTCTTGACCATATCACATCACAACATGCCCTGCAAAAACAAGTTAGACGTCCTCTATTTTGTTGTTGCAAGTTTTACGTGGCTGCTACGGGCTTAGCAAGAACCGTTATTACCTACGCATCAAAACCACAACGATAGTTTGTCAAGCTGGTGCTGTTTTAACCTTCGCAAGGACCGGGCGTAGCCACACTCGGTTCAACTAAAGTGAGGGAGACAGACACCCGCCGGTCACCTTTAAGCAATGAGTGCTCGCAACGGTGAAACCAGTCTCGCGTAAGCGTACGCGTAATGTCGGTCCGGACCCCTTCATCTCAAAATACCGCTGAACCAAAGTATGACATGCTGGTAAGCAGTATGACTTATATCGCCCACAACTCACTTGTGTTCTACTCGTGCATAGCATCAACGCATAAAACCAGGCTCGGATGCCACTGTTGGGGAACGTAGTAATTTCAAAAAATTTCCTACGCACACGCAAGATCATGGTGATGCATAGCAACAAGAGGGAGAGTGTTGTCCACGTACCCTCGTAGACCGACAGCGGAAGCGTTATCACAACGCGGTTGATGTAGTCGTACGTCTTCACGATCCGACCGATCAAGTACCGAATGCACGGCACCTCCGAGTTCTACACACGTTCAGCTCGATGAAGTCCCTCGAACTCCGATCCAGCCGAGTGTTGAGGGAGAGTTTCGTCAGGACGACGGCGTGGTGATGATGATGATGTTCCACCGACGCAGGGCTTCGCCTAAGCTCCGCAACGGTATTATCGAGGTGTAATATGGTGGAGGGGGGCACCGCACACGGCTAAAATATCGTATATCAAGTGTGTCCTTGGGGTGCCCCCCCTGCCCCCGTATATAAAGGAGCAAGGGGGAGGCCGCCAGCCTAGGGAGGAGAGGCGCGCCAGGAGGGGGAGTCCTACTCCCACCGGGAGTAGGACTCCTCCTTTCCTTCTTGGAATAGGAGAAGGGAAGGGGGAAGGAGAAAGAAGGAAGGGGGCGCCCCCCTCCCTAGTCCAATTCGGACTAGGCCATGGGGAGGGGTGCGGCTACCCTTTGGGGTCTTTCTCTCCTTTCCCGTATGGCCCATTAAGGCCCAATACGAATTCCCGTAACTCTCCGGTACTCCGAAAAATACCCGAATCACTCGGAACCTTTCCGAAGTCCGAATATGGTCGTCCAATATATCGATCTTTACATCTCGACCATTTCGAGACTCCTCGTCATGTCCCCGATCTCATCCGGGACTCCGAACCCCTTCGGTACATCAACATACATAAACTCATAATAAAACTGTCATCGTAACGTTAAGCGTGCGGACCCTACGGGTTCGAGAACTATGTAGACATGACCGAGACACCTCTCCGGTCAATAACCAATAGCGGAACCTGGATGCTCATATTGGCTCCCACATATTCTACGAAGATCTTTATCGGTCAGACCACATAACAACATACGTTGTTCCCTTTGTCATCGGTATGTTACTTGCCCGAGATTCGATCGTCGGTATCTCGATACCTAGTTCAATCTCGTTACCGACAAGTCTCTTTACTCGTTCCGTAATACATCATCCCGCAACTATCTCACTAGTCACAATGCTTGCAAGGCTTATAGTGATGTGCATTACCGAGTGGGCCCAGAGATACCTCTCCGACAATCGGAGTGACAAATCCTAATCTCGAAATACGCCAACCCAACAAGTACCTTTGGAGACACCTGTAGAGCACCTTTATAATCACCCATTTACGTTGTGACGTTTGGTAGCACACAAAGTGTTCCTCCGGTAAACGGGAGTTGCATAATCTCATAGTCATAGGAACATGTATAGGTCATGAAGAAAGCAATAGCAACATACTAAACGATCGGGTGGTAAGCTAACGGAATGGGTCATGTCAATCACGTCATTCTCCTAATGAGGTGATCCCGTTAATCAAATGACAACTCATGTCTATGGCTAGGAAACATAACCATCTTTGATTAACGAGCTAGTCAAGTAGAGGCATACTAGTGACACTCTGTTTGTCTATGTATTCACACATGTATTATGTTTCCGGTTAATACAATTCTAGCATGAATAATAAACATTTATCATGATATAAGGAAATATATAGTACTTTATTATTGCCTCTAGGGCATATTTCCTTCACCTCCCTCGGTGCCGGCAGCCGACGAGGTCCTACCTCGGGGTCCGGCAGCGGCGGTGGGGGACGTGGGTCGCCGAGATTACAGATCGGGAGACCCACACCCACCGGTGGCTCAGTAGCTTCCACACAGCCGAGCTCGCGGCCATGGAGTACGACCTCTGGCAGGTCCGCTACCACGACACGGCGGCTGGGCTCAATTTCCCCTTCGGCATATGTCTGGTCGACCTCGTTCCGCCGGAGCCAGGGGTGCTGAGTGTGCTGTGGCGCGGGAGAACCGCGAGGCGTGGGAGCACCTCGAGGCCGAGGCTGCCGCCGAGGCCTACATGCAAGAGCTTCGCCGGCAGCACCCGGAGCTCGTGGAGGCGGAGCGGGCGATCTTTGCCGGCGCGGAGGGCGGCGAGGTTATCATGCTCTCCTCCGATGACGAGGTCGAAGGTGGTGAGGACGACGGCGCGGAGGGCGGCGAGGTTATCGGGCTCTCCTCCGATGATGAGGTCGAAGGCGGTGGCGACACGGCACAGAGGGCGTCACGGTGGGCCCCAAGGACGAGGAGATCGACGTCGACGAGTGGAGGAGTGCCTTCCCCAACGACCCCGACAACGGTACTGGCCCGGACCCGGCTCGCAGCACACCGTACATGACGAGGAAGGATTGGCTCGACCTCTACTTCGACCGAAAGTAGTTTAGCTTAGTTTAAATTTATGTTTTATGTTCGGTTATGCAAAACTACCTATGTTTATGTTTGAATGCATGCTACTTTCGGTTGAACCTGCTTTGAACTTGATCAAATTGAAGTTTACAACCTTAAGTTTAGGGGATCGACTAGAAAAGGCCAAAAATTGTTATTAAAGATTGTTATTCATGGGGCAATGAGATATTCATGAACCAGCATCAAGTGAGGAATCTTATAAAGATTGTTATTAAAATGGGTCAAAAGAGGTCAATCGAACTATTTGTTTACACTTTATGCAAGACAACAGTGAACTGCAGGATGGTAAGTAAGAACCTTGTAGCGTTTTTTTACTGCCCATAATGAGTTGTGTTAGATGACAATGTCTGAATCTTTTTTATTTTGCAGTGGATCCTGAAGCAGTTTACTCAAGATTACCTCTCAAATACATGATTGGGGGCCGGCCATCACAAGGGGTTGGACTAGAGTCCTGCATGCCTTCTGCATCCAGGAGAGCACAATAGGGCCATTCCGCTTCACCTTGTTCAGCAACCAGAATGTCTGTCGCCTCTTTCTTTACCATCTGTAATAGTACAAGTATAGAACCCTGGTTCATCATTCTTTATTTGGTGCTTATGTAATTCTTAGATATATGTACCTGTGAATCGAATAATGCATTGGTTGTTTGAACCTGATGGATATGAATAAAGCTATAGCCTACTTTTAAGTTTAAATTAGGTACGATTTTAAATAGCATCAATTAAATTAGGGCGAAATTATGGTCTGAAGGTTATTACGGCACATACGGTTGGTAAAACACAAACGTTTGCGATATACACCATAATCGGAGACGGTTCACACAGAGGAAACGTGTGCAAGCATGCACACAGTTGCCATTTGCAAAGCGTGTGTGATGTCAGACACTATCACATACGGTGCGGGAAAACTAAATGTGTGTGATTGTCTACCTATAGTACATGGTTTATAATCATGAACTGTTTGTGATGTGCCAGGCATCGTAAAACTCCCGTGCCTGGAATCTGCCTGGAAAGCTCCCGTGCCTGGAATCCGCCTGGTTTTAGGTAAAACCACAAAACTCCGACTGCGATGGCAATGCGAGCACAAACGAGTAGCAAGGATGAAGTGTTTGGGATATTCGAGATATCGGAAATGGTTATATAGGGACAACTGTATGCATCAAGGCTCCCTATCCCCAACGGTTTCTGGGTCGTGTGGGAAGGACCCCCCTATCGCCCACACTCACTTGGCGACGGTTCCAAATGCCGTCGCAGAAAGGGGTTAAAAACCGTTTGTATAGCACCGACGCGCACCAGTGAGCAAGTCAGTTGCTCGCTCCATTGTCCCGGAGAACGGAGTCTTAGTCAGCTTGCCTATGAGGCATGGTTCGCAAGCATCAAGTGATTCATAATCAACTGATTCCAAAAGCCCATCAGCATGGAGTTTCTTCATGCGCTTTACACCAACATGACCTAAACAGCAATGCCACAAATAAGTTGCACTATCATTATTAACTTTGCATCTTTTGGTTTCAATATTATGAATATGTGTATCACTACAATCAAGATTCAACAGAAATAGACCACTCATCAAGGGTGCATGACCATAAAAGATATTACTCATATAAATAGAACAACCATTATTCTCTGATTTAAATGAATAACCATCTCACATCAAACAAGATCCAGAAATAATGTTCATGCTCAACGCTGGCACCAAATAACAATTATTCAGGTCTAAAACTAATCCCGACGGTAGATGTAGAGGTAGCGTGCCGACGATGATCACATCGACTTTGGAACCATTTCCTACGCGCATCGTCACCTCTTCCTTAGCCAATCTTCGTTTAATCCGTAGCCCCTGTTTCCAGTTGCAAATATGAGCAACAGAACCAGTATCAAATAACCAGGCGCTACTACGAGCATTAGTCAGGTACACATCAATGACATGTATATCAAATATACCTTTCACTTTGCCATCCTTCTTATCTGCCAAATACTTGGGGTAGTTCCGCTTCCAGTGACCAGTCCCTTTGCAGTAGAAGCGCCCAGTCTCAGGCTTACACTACAAAAAAATACACTTCCGTGATGATACGTGTTTGTCACAGTAGGTCACGTTTTCTGTCATGCATGTACATCCATGACGATTTTATGACAGAATCAAGATAGTCATACATGTGCTGTCATAGAAGTGTTCCATGACATTACCAAAATTATCATCACGGAAGTGTCCACTTCCATGACGATAAATCGCGCGTCATAGAAGTGCTTTCCTCAAGGGTGACCGACACGTGGCATCCACTGTAACGGGTCGTCGTTAAGCTATCGGGTCCGGTTTCGGATCTGATAACCCGTTAACAGCCCGGACCAATGGGGATTTTCCACGTGTAAAATTCTCATTGGCCGGAGAAAACACGTGTCAGCTCGTCAGTGGGTCAGATAGGCGCCTATGATATGTCGACACGTGCGACGGCCCACCACTGGCCCATTTAGCTTACAAAGGCCGGCCCGTTTGACTTGGTCAAAAGTTAGCGGGCTGGCCCATGATGTAACATCCCAAATTTCCAATTTGGAATGTTATACATAGATCATTCATGCATATCATATTTTTGCTACATTGCATTTCGCGATCCTCGAAATCCTAAGCAACTCAAGGACCCTCGGAGAGAGTTGGGGATTTCCCTGTTTTCATATTTGAATTTTAACAAATATTGAAACGAGGATTATTTGTTTTAATTATTTTTCTCTCCGAAAATATTTCGTATTCAAATATATGAGAGGAGATAATATGAATTCTCCAAAATAAATTAAATATTGGAGGAAAAATATTAAATCAAATATTGGATTTTATTCGGAGTTTTGTCGCTATATTATTTGAATTAGGAAAAATAAACATTTTTCAAAATTGCATTTAGACCCCAAATAAATGTTCATCTTGTCCGGCTAGATTTTAGCGGACGGGGAAAATTTATTTCGGAATTTTTGGAGTCCGTTTAGTATTTCTTTTATTTGTTTAAAGAAACGCGAACCAACCTCGGGCCGTATTCGGCCAGGACACCGCCCGGCCGGCCCCTTCATATAGCGCGCCCCCGATCCGCCCCAGCCCAGCCCACCCCGCCGCCCAAACCCTAGCCCCGCCCCAGCCGCCGCCGCCGTCCGCGCCGCGCGCCGCCGTCGCCGCCGCTGTCGACCCCGCCGCCTACCGTCGCCGCCGACCACCGCCACCCGCCAGACCCCGCCGACCGCCGCCACCCTCGCCGGAGTCCGCCGCCGCCGGAGGTAGCCACCGGATCCGCCGTCGGTTTTCGCCGGTTAACCGCCCGGTTTTTTTATAAAACCGCGGTTGTTTTTTTATTAGATCGGTTTTTAATTTTTGTTCGGTTTAGTTATATAGCGAACGCTCGTTCGTTCGTTCGTTCGTTTTAACGAACGATTTTCATCGTTTAACCGCAGACAGCGAACATTCGTTCGTTAGCCTGTTCGTCAGTTTTCTTTTTCTCAGATTTTTCCGCGATTATTTCTGATCACGATTTCTGATCCGATTTTCGTTCTAGTATAACTTTTCGCTCGTTTATCGGAATCAGGCGATTCAAGCGCCTAGAGTTTCATCTCTAAACCCTCTTTCCGTTTAACCAACTCAAACAAGTTTTTGCTGCTGTTAAATTTGACTTAGGTCCAAATTAGTAAACAAAGCTGGTTTCTTTCGCCGTTTGATTTTCGTTGCTTCGTTTGATTTGATTCTTTTTGCAAACCGGAGCTCTTAAGTTGAACTTTCTGGTTAGATCTCTTATTTGAGTTTTACCTATGCATTAGATGAGTGCTTATTGTATGCTTGTTTGTTTGCGATAGAGTACCCGGAGTGCGCCGCTTGCTACTTCGAATCTCTAGGTTTCACGGATCATCAGCAAGGCAAGTAACACTTTGATCATACCTCTTTACTACCCAGTTTTACTGCATTAGATCAATCCCCAAACAATTGCATGGTTAGGATCTGAATTAAATTGTGGGATGGGAAGTAGCTGAGGTAGTACCTATTCTCCTGTTTATTGTCAAACCCTGGGAGTTACTTCTACGTTATGCTTATATTGCTATGCTATGCTCGTAGACGTGGATTGGGTTTGAGAGTATTCATGACAGATGTGAGATTGTTAATTAATGGTTCAACTTAAGGTGGCAACTTAAATACACATCTGGGTGGATTGAGGCACCTGGGGAATTCCAGTGATTGCCTGTATTTTTTTGGAAATCCCGGGGTACCGTGTGATTCTCCTATGGACTGCCACTCAGGCTCAAAGGGATCATGAGATTATTCATACTAGAAACTTCCGTGTGCAGCCACAAGCTATTATGGGCTCTAGCATAGTTGATTAAGTCGTGTGAACTCTTACAGTGGTAGACTAGCAGATGTAGGGGATGTAGGTGGTACGGTCTACCCATCGTAAGGTGCTAACGCTTCTGAAAGACTATGTCTCGGTCATCCGTTTCTCAAACATCATGTAGTGCGAGAATTCAAACGGAGGAGATCGAGTCTTGTGGGGAAAAGTGCACAAACCTCTGCAGAGTGTACAAACTAATCATGGTTAGCCGTGTCCTCGGTTATGGACATCTTGAGTATCTGGTTCTTGGATTATCATGTTGATCTCATCAGTACTGAAATAATTTGTTGGGTTGTTAATGATTACTTTTAATTGGGATTGAGAGGGGGTTTACCTTCTCAATATTTGCAACAAACTTTGTAGTTAAATAAAACTTATTCCTTTGCAGTAGGGAAAAATTGGCTTTTCGCAAAAACATATTAACCCTACAGCCTCCACCAGCCATATATGCATGTAGTGATAGCATTATTCTGTTCATTATCCTTTTGTGTTACATTGCCAGCATATTCCATGTGCTGACCCATTTTCGGGCTGCAACGTAACATGTTGCAGACTTTCAGACGACGAGTAAGGAGCCTTAGGTCGTGGTCTTTCACTCAGTGATGCCGTTGGAGTTGATGGACTCACTTTATCTTCCTAGCCTTCCGCTGTTATCGTATTAGATGGCCTTAAGCCATATTTATTGTAATAAGTTCTCTTTTGAGACATTCGATGTAGTAAGTGTGTGATTGCTACTCTGTTATAAATCCTTCAAGTACTGTGCGTGTCAGCATTACCGATCCAGGGATGACACTGATGCATAGAGATCAGTCTGTTTGAGGTCTGGTCGCTACAAAGATGGTATCAGAGCACACGCTAACTGTAGGACACGACCACTAAGCTAAAGCCCTAGATCACTACTCTCTTCTCATTTCCGACTCCTCATCTTTTATACTCTTTTAGGATGGCAGATGCCAGGAACAAGTTCATGCAACCGGACGAAGATACACCCTTTGGACGCCACTTGAAGGAAGTCACTAGATACCTGAACATTGGAATACCAAGCTTCACCGGGACCTACAATGCCACTTTACCAGAAGAGGAGCGCTGGATGATTCAAGTTCAAGTTCCAGGAAGGACATTCACGCCAGTCACTGAGCCCATAGAGTTTTCCTTTGATGCACCAACCTGGAGTTTAGGAAAGAGTATGGCAGCTCACATTACCATGGGACGCATTGGAGAAGTTTGCCATAATGATCCCAAGGATACAATCTACCAGATTTGTGGGCGCAGAGATGAGCAATGGGAGATGATCAGCACCAGGAAGGATAGATCGATTGCCTCTTTCATCCAGGAGTTAAACCAGCACATTCGACGCCAGAAGAACCAGATGTGTGCAGGCATGGCGGATTTGAAGAAAGCAATGACAAAGATCATGGAACTGGAGGAAGAACTCAAGGCTACACGTGAAGATTATGAGGAGGAAATTGTCGTACTAGTGGAGAAGAATGACGACCTGACGCGGAAGATCAGAGTTTTCATGGGAGACCCTACGCCAGGAGGAGAAGATGACAATTCCACTTGCCTGGAGAACTACATCATCATCGACGACACGGACTCGGACCCTGACGATAGCGATGATGACTATGTTGATGAAGCTGGAGCAGATATCATGGAGTCTTCGACCGATCAATTTTTCTAGTAGACCACCAAATCAGTAGTAGTATTCCACCATATAGTATAGTCCAAACACTTTTGTAACGATAGTTATAGACCGATTGTATGCCTTTGTTTGATTGATTGAGTGATATGTTTGTGTTTGTCTCATGTGCATATGGGTAGTGTTTCCCCTCTAGACCTCATTCTATTCTATTTTCTCATCTTTTCTAAACCCGGCAGATGCCTCCGAGACGTGACAATGGATTTGCTTTCCCACCGGATCTCACTCAGTTGATCCAGCAGCAGAATGCATTGATGCAGATACTAGTCCAGAATCAGAACCAGGGAAACAACAACAACAACAACCCACCACCACCCCCACCAGTTGACCACTTAGCCCGTTTTCTTAGGCTGAACCCGCCGGTATTCTCCAGTAGCACCGAGCCGATTGTTGCAGATGATTGGCTTCGCAAGATTGATAGGGAGTTGACCACTGCAGGATGCACAGATGCGGAGAGAGTGCATTTTGCCGCACATCAGCTTGATGGACCCGCAACATCTTGGTGGGAGAATTTCATAGTCACTTACCCTGTTGACACTGTGACATGGGACCAGTTCTAGCAGGCTTTTCGCACTGCCCATGTTTCAGTAGGAGCTATGTCCATGAAGAAGCGTGAGTTTCGCAACTTACGCCAAGGAGGGCGCACTGTTGGCCAATATGTGGATGAGTTTAGTAAGTTAGCACGTTATGCCCCAGATGACGTCGCTACAGATGCAGCTAAGAAGGAGAAGTTTTTGGAAGGACTAAATGATGAGCTGAGCATGCAGTTGATGGTGGCAAATTTTAGTAACTATCAGGAGTTGGTAGGTAGAGCTCTCATGCTCGAAGGGAAGCAGCAGCAGATTGACAGCTGCAAGAGGAAGTATGGACAAGGGTAGTATAATTCTGGAGCCCAGCAGAGACCCCGTTACACCCCGAACTCGGGAGGACTTGTTCATAACCATGGAGGCCACACTCATAATGGAGGAAGTTCGCACAATCATGGTGGCCCCAAGAATGATAATGGTAATGGAGGAAGTAGGGGACAGAACCATTCCAACCCGGCAACACCCGCCAAGAAGGATCTAAGCCACGTGACATGCTACAAATGCCAGAAGACCGGACATTACGCCAATGAATGTCCTGAAGCCAAGAATGGGAATGGCAATGGAAGCTCTGGGAAGAAGCCCAACCCTTTCACCAGGGGACAAGTGAACCATGTTAACGTGGAGGAGGTTGAAGCCCAGCCAGATGCAGTAATAGGTAAGTTTTTGGTTAAGTCATTTACTGCAGTCGTACTTTTTGATACTGGTGCATCGCATTCATACATATCAAGGGGATTCATGGATAAGTTTAAACTGCCAACCCAAGCCCTTAGGTCACCCATGTTAGTAACCTCGCCAGGAGCAGAGTATATGGCTAGCCTATGGTGTGATCGGTTACCGTTAAGGATTGGTAACTACTCGTTCCCCTCAGACCTAATAGTATTGGAGTCACAAGGATTGGATGTGATATTAGGCATGGATTGGTTATCGAAGTATGGAGGGAACATTGACTGCGCCAGTAAGTCGATTTTGCTTACCACCCCAGAAGGAAGAAGGATCAAGTATGTTTCCCGACATGCGCCGAAGAGAACTCAAGTACATTCCTTATCAGGAGTTGTACAGGAGGAAGTACCAGTGGTGAAGGATTTTCCGGATGTATTTCCAGAAGAGTTGCCAGGCATGCCACCAGATAGAGACATTGAGTTTTTGATTGAACTTTTGCCAGGCACAGGGCCAATATCTAAGAGACCGTACAGAATGCCCGCAAAGGATTTGGAGGAAATTAAGAAGCAGATTAAGGAGTTACTGGGCAAGGGATATATTCGCCCAAGTTCGTCACCTTGGGGATCACCAGTACTTCTAGTGGAGAAGAAGGATGGATCGTTAAGGATGGTTGTTGATTATCGTGGATTGAATGAGGTGACGATCAAGAACAAGTACCCACTGCCGATGATCAATGATTTGTTTGACCAGTTGCAAGGAGCTAAAGTGTTTTCTAAGATCAATCTACGATCAGGGTACCACCAGCTGAAGATTCAAGAGCAGGACATACCCAAGACAACTTTTACAACGAGGTACGGGCTGTACGAGTACACCGTTATGTCATTTGGTCTGACTAATGCACCTGCCTATTTTATGAACATGATGAACAAGGTGTTTATGGAGTTTTTGGATATGTTCGTCGTGGTGTTCATTGATGATATTTTGGTCTATTCTAAGAATGAAGAGGAACATAAAGAGCATTTGCGTTTGGTACTTGGGAAGCTCAGGGAACATCAGCTATACGCCAAGTTCAACAAGTGTGAGTTTTGGCTGAAGGAAGTTAGATTCCTTGGACATCTTATATCCGGGGAAGGAATAGCAGTAGACCGCACCAAAGTTGTCACTGTGACAAATTGGGAGTCACCCACGACAGTTGGAGAGATCCGAAGTTTTCTTGGACTCGCAGGATACTACCGGAGGTTCATTGAGAATTTCTCAAAGATTGCAAAGCCTATGACGGAATTGTTGAAGAAGGACACCAAATTCAATTGGACTAAGGAATGTGAGGCCAGTTTTCAGGAGTTGAAGAGACGCTTGGTTACATCACCAGTGTTGATTCTACCAGATTAACGCAAAGATTATGAAGTATATTGCGACGCTTCACGTCGAGGGCTTGGAGCCGTACTTATGCAGGAGGGAAGAGTTGTTTCATATGCCTCACGACAGCTTAAACCCCATGAGTTAAATTATGCTACGCATGATTTGGAGTTAGCAGCCATAGTGCATGCGTTGAAAACATGGAGACATTTTCTCATCGGAAACCATTGTGAGGTATACACGGATCAGAAGAGTTTGAAGTATATCTTCACGCAGAAGGAGCTGAATCTCAGACAGAGGAGATGGCTAGAGCTCATTAAGGATTATGATATGAGATTGCATTATCATCCAGGAAAGGCTAACGTAGTAGCTGATGCGTTGAGCCGCAAGAGTCATGCAAATACCCTCATGACCGGAGAGTTACCCAAGGAGTTAGCAGAAGACCTTTGTGAGCTGTGTTTGGAGATAGTTCCAAGAGGTTATGTAGCAGCCTTGGAAATTCAGTCTACCTTGATGGATAAGATCAGAGAAGCTCAGAAGACGGACTAGGAGATTGCTGAGATGAAGGAAAGGATGAGTAAAGGAAAGGCTAAAGGATTTCGTGAGGATGAGCACGATACCTTATGGTTTGAGGACCGCGTATATGTGCCCAATGACCAGGAGATCAGGAAGCTGATTCTGCAAGAGGCCCATGATTCACCATATTCGATTCACCCAGGAAATACCAAGATGTATCTGGATTTGAAGGATAGTTTCTGGTGGACCGGAATGAAGAAGGATATTGCGGAGTATGTAGCAGTTTGTGATGTATGTCAGAGAGTGAAGGCAGAACATCAGAAGCCAGCAGGATTGCTACAACCATTGCCTATACCCGAATGGAAGTGGGATAAACTAGGCATGGATTTTATCACGGGATTACCCAGGACTCGTTCAGGCTATGACTCGATATGGGTTGTAGTCGATCGTTTGACGAAAGTAGCTCATTTCATCCCAGTGAAGACCACTTACACCAGTGCTAAGTTGGCAAAGATATACATGACCAGGATCGTATGTCTGCATGGAGTTCCGAGGACCATTGTATCAGATAGAGGAACCCAGTTTACTTCAAAGTTTTGGAATCAGTTGCATGAAACTTTGGGAACCAGACTAGAGTTCAGTACAGCTTTTCACCCGCAAACAGATGGACAGACTGAAAGAGTAAATCAGATTCTGGAGGACATGTTGAGAGCTTGTGCGCTAGACTATGGATCTAGTTGGAACGATAATTTGCCTTATGCAGAGTTCTCTTATAATAACAGTTATCAAGCCAGTTTGAAGATGGCCCCTTTCGAAGCACTGTACGGAAGGAGGTGCAGAACACCGTTGTTTTGGGACGAAGTTGGAGACCAACAGTTGTTTGGACCAGATTTGATTAAAGAGTCTGAAGAGAAGGTTAAGCTGATTCGTGATAGACTCAAGGTAGCCCAATCCAGGCAGAAGAGTTACGCAGATTCTAAACACAAGGAGACAGTCTACAAAGTTGGAGAAAGAGTGTACCTTCAAGTATCACCACTTCGAGGAGTGAAGCGCTTTGGAGTTAAAGGAAAGTTAGCGCCACGTTTTGTGGGACCATACAAAGTTTTGGAACGTATGGGAGAAGTTGCCTACAAGTTGGTATTACCCGAAGGTTTGTCCGGAGTTCATGATGTCTTCCACGTTTCTCAGTTGAAGAAGTGCCTCGCGGAGATGACTGATATTCCTCTAAGAGATACAGTGCCGCTAGAAGCGATACGTTTGGATAGTGATTTGACATATGAGGAGAAACCAGTCAAGATACTCAAGTTAGCCAGTCGAGTTACACGCAACAAAGTAATCAAGTTCTGCAAAGTTCAGTGGAGTCACCATACCGAGGATGAAGCCACTTGGGAACGAGAGGAAGACCTACGGAAAGACCACCCACACCTATTTTCTAGCCAACCCGAATCTCGAGGGCGAGATTCATCTTAAGGGGGGTAGGTTTGTAACATCCCAAATTTCCAATTTGGAATGTTATACATAGATCATTCAGGCATATCATATTTTTGCTGCATTTCGTTTCGCGATTCTCGAAATCCTAAGCAACTCAAGGACCCTCGGAGAGAGTTGGGGATTTCCCTGTTTTCATATTTGAATTTTATCAAATATTGAAACGAGGATTATTTGTTTTAATTATTTTTCTCTCCGAAAATATTTTGTATTCAATATATGAGAGGAGATAATATGACTTCTCCAAAATAAATGAAATATTGGAGGAAAAATATTAAAATCAAATATTGGATTTTATTCGGAGTTTTGTCGCTATTTTATTTGAATTAGGACAAATAAACGTTTTTCAAAATTGCATTTAGACCCCAAATAAATGTTCATCTTGTCCGGCTAGATTTTAGAGGACGGGGAATATTTATTTCAGGATTTTTGGAGTCCGTTTAATATTTCTTTTATTTGTTTTTGTGCATGAAATTATTAAAAAAAACGCGAACCGACCTCGGGCTGTATTCGGCCAGGACTCCGCCCGGCCGGCCCCTTTATATAGCGCGCCCCCGAGCCGCCCCAGCCCAGCCCACCCCGCCGCCCAAACCCTAGCCCCGCCCAGCCGCCGTCACCGTCCGCGCCGCGCGCCGTCGCAGCCCGCTGCTGCCGTCGCCGCCGCCGCCGCTGTCGACCCCGCCGCCCGCCGTCGCCGCTGACCGCCGCCACCCGCCGGACCCCGCCGACCGCCGCCGCCCTTGCCGGAGTCCGCCGCCGCCAGAGGTAGCCACCGGATCCGCCACCGGTATTCGCCGGTTAACCGCCCGGTTTTTTTATAAAACCGCGGTTGTTTTTTTATTAGATCGGTTTTTATTTTTTGTTCGGTTTAGTTATATAGCGAACGCTCGTTCGTTCGTTTTAACAAATGATTTTCACCGTTTAACCGCAGACAGCGAACGTTCGTTCGTTAGCCTGTTCCTCAGTTTTCTTTTTCTCGGATTTTTCCGCAATTATTTCTGATCGCGATTTCTAATCCGATTTTCGTTCTAGTATAACTTTTCGCTCGTTTATTGGAATCAGGCGATTCAAGAGCCTAGAGTTTCGTCTCGAAACCCTCTTTCTGTTTAACCAACTCAAACAAGTTTTTACTACTGTTAAATTTGACTTAGGTCCAGATTAGTAAACGAAGCTTGTTTCTTTCGCCGTTTGATTTTCGTTGCTTCGTTTGATTTGATTCTTTTTGCAAACCAGAGTTCTTAAGTTGAACTTTCTAGTTAGATCTCTTATTTGAGTTTTACCTATGCATTAGATGAGTGCTTATTGTATGCTTGTTTGTTTGCGATAGAGTACCCGGAGTGCGCCGCTTGCTACTTCGAATCTCTAGGTTTCACGGATCATCAGCAAGGCAAGTAACACTTTGATCCTACCTCTTTACTACCCAGTTTTACTGCATTAGATCAATCCCCAAACAATTGCCTGGTTAGGATCTGAATTAAATTGTGGGATGGGAAGTAGCTGAGGTAGTACCTATTCACCTGTTTATTGTCAAACCCTGGGAGTTACTTCTACGTTATGCTTATATTGCTATGCTATGCTCGTAGACGTGGATTGGGTTTGAGAGTATTCATGACAGATGTGAGATTGTTAATTAATGGTTCAACTTAAGGTGGCAACTTAAATACACATCTGGGTGGACTGAGGCACCTGGGGAATTCCAGTGATTGCCTGTATTTTTTTGGAAATCCCGGGGTACCGTGTGATTCTCCTATGGACTGCCACTCAGGCTCAAAGGGATCATGAGATTATTCATACTAGAAACTTCCGTGTGCAGCCACAAGCTATTATGGGCTCTAGCATAGTTGATTAAGTCGTGTGAACTCTTACAGTGGTAGACTAGCAGATGTAGGGGATGTAGGTGGTACGGTCTACCCATCGTAAGGTGCTAACGCTTCTGAAAGACTATGTCTCGGTCATCCGTTTCTCAAACATCATGTAGTGCGAGAATTCAAACGGAGGAGATCGAGTCTTGTGGGGAAAAGTGCACAAACCTCTGCAGAGTGTACAAACTAATCATGGTTAGCCGTGTCCCTGGTTATGGACATCTTGAGTATCCGGTTCTTGGATTATCATGTTGATCTCATCACTACTTCAATAATTTGTTGGGTTGTTAATGATTACTTTTAATTGGGATTGAGAGGGGGTTTACCTTCTCAATATTTGCAACAAACTTTGTAGTTAAATAAAACTTATTTCTTTGCAGTAGGAAAAAATTGGCTTTTCGCAAAAACATATTAACCCTACAGCCTCCACCAGCCATATTTGCATGTAGTGATAGCATTATTCTGTTCATTATCCTTTTGTGTTACATTGCCAGCATATTCCATGTGCTGACCCATTTTCGGGCTGCAACGTATCATGTTGCAGACTTTTCAGACGACGAGTAAGGAGCCTTAGGTCGTGGTCTTTCACTCAGTGATGCCGT